>NC_064639.1:389644626-392144626 GCF_023864345.2 Schistocerca serialis cubense
ATTTTTTACAGGTTTCTTCTGTGATTTTGTATTTAATCCTTAAATAAATAAACACAACATAACTAGTGGCTAAATTTAAACATTTTAAATTATGACATGTTACAGAGGCTTTGCTTCATCATTAGTTTGGGTTTTTAGCTTATCAGCATTCCTCACGATAGGCCTGAGGTGTGATTCTGCAAGGTGTGCAAAATATGCATTTACAACTGCCATATCTTTAAATGCAGAATTGCCTGGAAGTCCTAAGGTGTAAAATCTGATGAATGTGATGGGTAGTCGAAGTCACAAATCAGATACTTTAATTTTGTCTTTGCCAAGAACCTTCGTTAACAGGTTCATACTCCTGATGAGAGATTTTTTTCCTTTTGCAATACAGGCATCTTTTCACATTATTTGTTGTGTTGGTCCATATTATTTGCCAGTTATTACCATCTGAAATGTAGTCAATGAGAAAAATAATTTTTACAGCCATAAAACACTGCCAGATTTGATCAACTCAGACTTTTTATAGTGGCAGGCCACTGAATGCCACCCACTGATCTGAACGCTATTCTACTCTTCCATTTCTGACCTGAAATGATGGATTCACATCTCATTTGCAGTGACAAATAGGTGCGCATAACTCTGCTGTATTCTTTTGTAAATGATCCAAATATTTACAAGAAATTCATTTCCACTTTTGCTTTGTCACTCAACAAATGTGACACTACCTCTCTCGCTGTGAAATGTTCAAATAAAATGTATCTCACTCTTTCTTTTAATAAGTATATAAGTATTTTGCCTTTAAAACACACACACACACACACACACACACACACACACACACACACACACACACACACACACACACGTAACACTACATTGTGATGAACTCACAATGACTGCAGTTCGGCAGATAGCCTGTGGCCTGGGGCTGTGTTGGGTGGGATGGGTAGAGGAAGAAAAGAAGTGGGAAGTGGGAGGGAAGGCTGGGGATGGGTATCTGGCAGACTGGGAGGAAGGCAGCAGGTGAAGGCAGAGCAGGAATGTGGGAGGGAAAGGCAGCAGATGTGCAGGATAGGAATGCAGCAGAGAGAGGAAGCAGGGTGCTCGAGTTCAATGGGTGCTTCACAACCTGTGCCATCTGGAGTCTTCCCTCCCACACCAGCTTTTCTGAACTGCATAGATGGGAGTTATCCTTTGAACACATCCTTTGTTCCCTTAATCCTCCCGGCCTCAGTCACTGTGAACAAACTGCATCATACCCTCTATCCACCCTATCCAACAGTCCTCTGTGCTTCATCTTCTCCCAATCCACTTTTCCATGTCATTGCAATCATGCACTACGCAATGTCTTCAGCTCTGGTGCCCGTGTGTCGCATTCCTACTCCATGCTCCTGCTTCCTCTCTCTCCCACATTCCTGTATTGGACACCTGTTGCCTCCAGCTGAGCTGCCAGCTGCTCTTCGTCAATCCTCCCTCCCACCTCTCGTCTCTTTACTCCTGTACCCACCCCAACTGATGCAACCTCTCACCCCAGACTACCTGCTGAACTGCAGGCACTGTGTGTTCAGCTGGCTCAATGTAGCATACAACAGTTTAGTCATGGTTTCAGTCAGTTCACTAAGTAATCTAGGGAGGTATTGAATCTTGCAGAATATGTTGTTGGGTACTGAAATCTTCACTCTAAGTTTTCACACTCCTTTTTCAGTGAATATGCTTGTAATTGGAATGTCAGTCTTCAAAAAACTATGTGAAATATCTGTGCTTATCCAAGGTCACAAAATTTGTATTATAGTCTTATGTGTAGCAAATAGAACAATGTTTGTTGACAAACCATGATCACAATCATGTTTGAAATTTGCAATAATCCAAACCAATAGATTGCAAAACAATTTAAATAACAATAGCACTCAATCCAGTTTGATAATGACCACAATGTTTGGGGGAAACTAGAAAGCTGTCCTCACTACAGGATATTAAACAAACAGAAATTAAATTCCAGAATGAGATTTTCACTCTGCAGCGGAGTGTGCGCTGATATGAAACTTCCTGGCAGATTAAAACTGTGTGCCCGACCGAGACTCGAACTTTCAGGAGTGCTAGTTCTGCAAGGTTTGCAGGAGAGCTTCTGTAAAGTTTGGAAGGTAGGAGACGAGATACTGGCAGAAGTGAAGCTGTGAGTACCGGGCGTGAGTCGTGCTTCGGTAGCTCAGATGGTAGAGCATTTGCCCGCGAAAGGCAAAGGTCCCGAGTTCGAGTCTCGGTCGGGCACACAGTTTTAATCTGCCAGGAAGTTTCATATCAGCGCACACTCCGCTGCAGAGTGAAAATCTCATTCTGGAAACATTCCCCAGGCTGTGGCTAAGCCATGTCTCCGCTATATCCTTTCTTTCAGGAGTGCTAGTTCTGCAAGGTTCGCAGGAGAGCTTCTGTAAAGTTTGGAAGGTAGGAGACGAGATACTGGCAGAAGTGAAGCTGTGAGTACCGGGCGTGAGTCGTGCTTCGGTAGCTCAGATGGTAGAGCATTTGCCCGCGAAAGGCAAAGGTCCCGAGTTCGAGTCTCGGTCGGGCACACAGTTTTAATCTGCCAGGAAGTTTCAGAAATTAAATTAAAAACATAATTTGCAAATATATTTACTTATTAAAAGTAACCACCTTTTCAAAATTCAGCTTCACTGGGAAGCTTACGTTGCAGAGGATCGAGAATGCATTTTATTCCTTGCCAGTCTCACTGGATAGCAATTTTATCAAAATATGAAACATTTAAATTGCATCATAATTCACATTTTCAAAATATGCCTTGTGGCACAACTCGGTGGTTCTACCTCATCTGCCATATTTCAGTTCCTGCTGATAACTAGGTTTTTTTTCTTTACTCTAATTCTGCTATAATTTATAAGTAACTAGCCGTTAATGGCTTCTGTGCCAAAATACTAGTAGTTTTGTTGTGATGGTGAGTAAGGAAGACAGTGGTATATAGTATGTAGTGGGTATATAGTGATGTAGATATGTATGTGTGTATGTATAAATGTATGTTATGCTGATATATAGGTGAATTCTCCTTAAGATGACTAATCAATGTTTTACATAGTCAGTTAATGGCTCATAATGAAATACAGCCTTATAAAAGGCTTCCATGTTCTATATGTAAAAACATGATAACTCCTTCGTACAGCATGTAAATGAAGTTGTCATTGTGGATCTTCAAATGTCTCAGAAGCCATATGAGACAAGTGATGCTAAGTGTCTAAAATGTGATGGGCTTCTGTCTGTTCTATCTCTCTAGCTCTTAAGGCAGCATGATGTTCTGCATCTCAGTTCTGGCTGATTTGAGAATGCTCCGAGGTTTGTTGGGTTCAAGTAACTTTTGCTATTTGAGCTCTCTTACAACTCTGTGCTGAATCAGACTTATGTTTGTGAGGCAGGTCATAAAATAAATAATATTAATATGTTTCTTAGGGTCTTGCCTGCTAAATAGTTTTAAATATGGTTCACAAACTTAGCATAGGATTTTATTATTATATCTCCGCAGTATTTCATGGTAAAAACTGTCCAGCTTTGCCAGTTGGTGTAGCAATTCTTTTTAAAATTTCAGAAAGAGTTTGAAAGCTTATGAGTATGAACTGTGTCAGTTGCATTACAAGTGGTTCTGTATGCAGAAATGTGCACACCAGAAACTGTGCAACTCAAGATCCTTGATGTTTAATAACTTCTGAGTGATTTCTATAACATAAATTAATGAATGTCTTTACTAAACTGTGTTATGATTTACAACTGGCATGGAAAGCTATTGTCATCAAAATTAGTGATTGTTGGACAGGATACATATTGACTTAATTGAACAACCAGAGTGTGTTTTTCTCTGATAAATTACTATGGGATTGTGCTAAGTGTGAATTGTGACTTTTTCATAGGAATTTGAACTGTTTTTGTGACTCAATAGAACAGTTAACTTTGCCACTGTAATTGTATGTGCTGGTCTGGTTCAGTGTGCTAGTATAATTTTCATAGTTGATAAACTGTTCCCATTCCTATTAATCAAACTTTGTGAAGAATAAATGTGTGTTTTAACACAATATAAATGGTGACGGTATGTACAATTTTGAGCAAATGCTATTCTGCACTCATTTATACTTCCAGCATTATGGTGATCAAAAGTGGTGCTGCCAAGGAGAGACTGTGAGAATCAGATCAGTAGCATTACAACCTTATTGGTATTCTCGATCACACCTGAATTCATTTTAGACTTTTATAATTTTAACTTAATAAACAACACTTGAAAAGTCCCTCTAAAGAGAAAAGTGATGTTTAAAATATAAACACTATAAATTGTAATTCCATAAATTGTAATTCCATAAATAGCATCCACTATGAAACTATGAAATTTATTCATGACAATCTTAGAAATCTGATACATTTGTATAACAAATATTGTGCACTTTTAATCAATTGTGTAAGGAGGTCAAAATTTATTTGAAATTTGCAGAGTGCCAGCCATTTTTTGAAGCTGTGGCACTGACAGGCATTTTGTTTATTGCTGAAATGTTGAGCTGATGTGTTTTCTGATGTGCTCTCCTATGATAAGTGTGATGCAGTGATGTCAGCTACTGTGCTATGTTTTGTTATTCTGAACTGGCATTACTCTTCTCATGAATAAATGCAGATTATAAACTAATATATGTGGTTACTGGTTTTATTTGAAATTTCACATGAACCAATTAAAATAAACTGTTTGTAGAAAGCTGAACCTGAGATGCTTAGTGACACAGTTTCAACATCAAGGAGGTTAATGCAAAGAAAGATAATAAGTTATTACTTGAATGCACTATAGTTTTCAAACAAATTTGAATTTTTTTGTACTGACATCACGTGATGAGTGATAGCAACCATGAATTCCTGCAGAGAACTGTGAGTTCTCTCTATCCCCCCCCCCCCCCCCCCTCTCTCTCTCTCTCTCTCTCTGTCTCTGTGTGTGTGTGTGTGTGTGTGTGTGTGTGTGTGCACCATGTAATGGTGAATTAAATAGAAAATGAACTGGCATATGTTACTTACAAACCTGCTACAGTTCAGGTAGAATAGTAATAATACCAGAGTAGCTAGGACAAGGCAAGAAAGTAGGAAAATATGACACACCCAAAATGTAAGGTGCACCATGAAAATATGACTGCCTTCTTACAACAGCAAACACCCTTACTCACACAAAAGCAAATATAATTGTATCATAGAGGAATAAAATTCCATTTCTAAATATCTAGATAACAAACAAGAATAATGCTGAAGTATAAATGAAAATCTTTGATACTTTATTTAGGGCAATAATATATAGACCATTAATTCGTTTTTTTACCTTCACATGTAGAACAGCAGTCTGATCTTGCAACCATGTTTGGGCATTTCTCTGAGCAGGTCTGTCTAATGCAAAATCTTTCTCCATTCAGGCATTCACATTTGTTACAGTCATCTTCATCCCACTTCTCTCCAGATTTATATGTTATGTTTCCAACAGTGCAGCTGCTTGATATGCCTTTATCTGTAGGAATTAAAGTAATTGGCTTAAAATAGATGACTACATAATATAACTGATTTCAGTTTTACAGCTCTAGATAGTTTTTCTGTAGAATATCTAAAGAGTGTGAGACAAAAGCAACATACAGAATTTTCATGTAATTGCTAAAATGAATGGATAGGTGAAGAAAACTTATAGAAAGATTTGGAGATCAAAGCTCGCAGAGTCAATTAAATGAAAGAAAACTCACCAAGACAAACTGGGCAGCACTGGTTTTTAATCAATACTGATATCTCACATTGTGTTTCAGGACATTTTTCAGAGAAGCATTCTGTCTTTCCATCATTGCAGATACAGCTGCTGCAACTGTGTTCTCTCCATAATTCACCATGAGCTCTTCTGTGTGTGACACACGCTTCTTTATCTTCCACTGACGGTAATGTGAAATTAGGACAGGATGGACAGCATCTGTCACTGTGAAAGACAGGCTGCAAACATGGTGTTGGTGGGCACTCTTCAGCTTTGCACATAATCTGGCCAGAGTGGCAAAGACATCTTGTGCATGTATTCAGTGACCAGGTTTCTCCTTCCAAGTGGAATAAACCATCAACAGAGAAGCATCCAGTGGTTGGTTGATGCTGTGGTTGTTCCTCTGCGTTATCTGAAAGTGTTCAATGGATTAAGTTTTATAATCCTGTATTAACCACATCAAACATGCATTCTCCAGTTTATAGAAACAGTTCAGATACTCATGTATGCACAAAATTTTTATTGTTGGTTACTATATCTTATAATATTCAGATGTATTGAGTCTTATGCAATTCATATCTCTTATGTTACAATGTATATTAAATGTTATACAATTCATATAAGGGATATTGCCAACAAACTTATGATATTTAAAGATATGAATGAAAAATGTTAGATGAAAGGAATAACTGAAATATGAGTTGAAAAGGTAAAGGAGGGAACAAAATGGACAGTGAAAATAAGACTGAAGAGACTAAAGTGCAGTCTTACAGGCTGTAATTTATTGACTTGAAATCAATAAAAAGTGAACTACCACATACTACACTTTTCAAAAGAGTATCCATATGCCCAAGAAGAAAGATTTTTCTTTGCAAGAAAGAAAAACCATCTCATTGCAAGCATAGCTATCTCTGAAAGGACAAATCATCTGAGATCCTTTATGAGAGTGGTCATGTCATGAAGTTTTATAAATATTACTTAACCCAGCAATAGTCATTCCATTGATAGCTTACTTAACCCAGCAATAGACATTCCATTGATAGCTTTTATTTAGAACAAGTGATATGCCACAGTGGGCCTCATTAACAAAAAAGATATAGTGAGTATATCTCAATACGGGTTTAAATGAGGACTGACAAACAAATCTATTTCATCTTTCGTAAGAAATCACTTACAAAAGGTCAAAGCTATGTACAAAGACTAGCAACTGAAATCATTAACTGAAATTCTATCTGAAAGTACAGGGTGGCGCAAGAAAAACCAGCCCCGAGTACAACCTGCTACATCTACATCTACATCTACATTGATACTCCGCAAGCCACCCAACAGTGTGTGGCGGAGGGCACTTTACGTGCCACTGTCATTACCTCCCTTTCCTGTTCCAGTCGCGTATGGTTCGCGGGAAGAACGACTGTCTGAAAGCCTCCGTGCGCGCTCTAATCTCTCTAATTTTACATTCGTGATCTCCTCGGGAGGTATAAGTAAGGGGAAGCAATATATTCGATACCTCATCCAGAAACGCACCCTCTCGAAACCTGGCGAGCAAGCTACACCGCGATGCAGAGCGCCTCTCTTGCAGAGTCTGCCACTTGAGTTTGTTAAACATCTCCGTAACTCTATCACGGTTACCAAATAACCCTGTGACGAAACGCGCTGCTCTTCTTTGGATCTTTTCTATCTCCTCCGTCAACCCGATCTGGTACGGATCCCACACTGATGAGCAATACTCAAGTATAGGCCGAACGAGTGCTTTGTAAGCCACCTCCTTTGTTGATGGACTACATTTTCTAAGGACTCTCCCAATGAATCTCAATCTGGTACCCGCCTTACCAACAATTAATTTTATATGATCATTCCACTTCAAATCATTCCGCACGCATACTCCCAGATATTTTACAGAAGTAACTGCTACCAGTGTTTGTTCTGCTATCATATAATCATACAATAAAGGATCCTTCTTTCTATGTATTCGCAATACATTACATTTGTCTATGTTAAGGGTCAGTTGCCACTCCCTGCACCAAGTGCCTATCCGCTGCAGATCTTCCTGCATTTCGCTACAATTTTCTAATGCTGCAACTTCTCTGTATACTACAGCATCATCCGCGAAAAGCTGCATGGAACTTCCGACACTATCTACTAAGTCATTTATATATATTGTGAAAAGCAATGGTCCCATAACACTCCCCTATGGCATGCCAGAGGTTACTTTAACGTCTGTAGACGTCTCTCCATTGATAACAACATGCTGTGTTCTGTTTGCTAAGAACTCTTCAATCCAGCCACACAGCTGGTCTGATATTCCGTAGGCTCTTACTTTGTTTATCAGGCGACAGTGCGGAACTGTATCGAACGCCTTCCGGAAGTCAAGAAAGATAGCATCTACCTGGGAGCCTGTATCTAATATTTTCTGGGTCTCATGAACAAGTAAGGCGAGCTGGGTCTCACACGATCGCTGTTTCCGGAATCCATGTTGATTCCTACATAGTAGATTCTGGGTTTCCAGAAATGACATGATACGCGAGCAAAAAACATGTTCTAAAATTCTACAAGAGATCGACGTAAGAGATATAGGTCTATAGTTTTGCGCATCTGCTCGACGACCCTTCTTGAAGACTGGGACTATCTGTGCTCTTTTCCAATCATTTGGAACCCTCCGTTCCTCTAGAGACTTGCGGTACACGGCTGTTAGAAGGGGGGGAAGTTCTTTCGCGTACTCTGTGTAGAATCGAATTGGTATCCCGTCAGGTCCAGTAGACTTTCCTCTATTGAGTGATTCCAGTTGCTTTTCTATTCCTTGGACACTTATTTCGATGTCAGCCATTTTTTCGTTTGTGCGAGGATTTAGAGAAGGAACTGCAGTGCGGTCTTCCTCTGTGAAACAGCTTTGGAAAAAGGTGTTTAGTATTTCAGCTTTACGCGTGTCATCCTCTGTTTCAATGCCATCATCATCCCGTAGTGTCTGGATATGCTGTTTTGAGCCACTTACTGATTTAACGTAAGACCAGAACTTCCTAGGATTTTCTGTCAAGTCGGTACATAGAATTTCACTTTCGAATTCAATGAACGCTTCACGCATAGCCCTCCTTACGCTAACTTTGACATCATTTAGCTTCTGTTTGTCTGAGAGGTTTTGGCTGCGTTTAAACTTGGAGTGGAGCTCTCTTTGCTTTCGCAGTAGTTTCCTAACTTTGTTGTTGTACCACGGTGGGTTTTTCCCGTCCCTCACAGTTTTACTCGGCACGTACCTGTCTAAAACGCATTTTACGATTGCCTTGAACTTTTTCCATAAACACTCAACATTGTCAGTGTCGGAACAGAAATTTTCGTTTTGATCTGTTAGGTAGTCTGAAATCTGCCTTCTATTACTCTTGCTAAACAGATAAACCTTCCTCCCTTTTTTTATATTCCTATTAACTTCCATATTCAGGGATGCTGCAACGGCCTTATGATCACTGATTCCCTGTTCTGTACATACAGAGTCGAAAAGTTCGGGTCTGTTTGTTATCAGTAGGTCCAAGATGTTATCTCCACGAGTCGGTTCTCTGTTTAATTGCTCGAGGTAATTTTCGGATAGTGCACTCAGTATAATGTCACTCGATGCTCTGTCCCTACCACCCGTCCTAAACATCTGAGTGTCCCAGTCTATATCTGGTAAATTGAAATCTCCACCTAAGACTATAACATGCTGAGAAAATTTATGTGAAATGTATTCCAAATTTTCTCTCAGTTGTTCTGCCACTAATGCTGCTGAGTCGGGAGGTCGGTAAAAGGAGCCAATTATTAACCTAGTTCGGTTGTTTAGGCTAATACTTTTGTTGTATCTGCTAGTGGCTCTGAATGTGCTACAAGTCAGAAAACAGTAGAAAGTGCATACTGTTCATACATACAGGCTCATGTAAGATATGGACTCACAGTTTGGTCCCTTTAACCCCATCAGTCCCATCACCGCATAATTTTGGGATAATTCTCCAGCTGCTCTTGGCAGAAGAGAACCATGGCGACCATTAATGGAAGCAAAACTAGAGACTCTTGCATATCTTTTTTCAGAAAGTTTGAAATCTTAACATTGTTCTGAGACAGCAAAATTCTTTAAAAAACTACATAGTGCCAATGGAATGCAGTCTAAAGAAAAACAGTGACATTCACAAATGTTACACTACGATAAACTGAAACACGTATGTGTTACACGCTTATACACAACTTCATCAAAAGGGACCATTTCACATGGGCCTTCAGCTGATCAATAAGCTTGCCACAAGCGTAAAGTCTATTGAAGACAAGACACAATTTTATAAAGTTATGAAGTCTTATTTACTAAGTCAATGTTTTTACTTTATGATTAAGTGCAACACATGAACTACTGAGTGATAATACCATAATCTATTGAATGTAATTATTAACATAATTTTGGATTGGATTGGATTGGATTGCTGCGGTTAAAGGGACCAAACTATGAGGCTATCAACCCCTCCATATTATATGCATCAAGCCAGGATGAGTCTTTCATGAGGAAGGACACAGATGACAAATACCGAGGAATCTGATTTAACTGAGAATCCACAAAACCAAGAGACAGGAGCAAGCAGATGTAAGAGAGGGGTAAGAGGATGTAGGTGAGTGAGTTGCTCCGCCCAGAAAGCAGCTGGAAGCCCCTGGGACATCTTATGCAATGTAAGATTCTCACTCTATTACCACAAGAAAACTAGCATGTGGACAAGATGATAACATACATTAAATGTATTTGCAGTTGCAAATATGGACAACCATCAGCTGTATAATGGAATGACAACAATGAAAATTTGTACCGGACAGGGACTCAAACCTGTATTTTCCACTTATCATGAGCAGATGCACCACAGACATTGCAGTATCATAAGATGATAACACTTCAGGAAAATGAACAATGATGATGGACAGTAAATCAACAAAAGATGTAAAACAATAAGAATAATTACAAAAGGTGGGAAGGACAGGAGCTAGGTTGGCCACCAACCAAGGGCAGCCCTGGGACACATGGGCCAGTGCAGGCACTGGGGCATCCTTCCAATCCCTCCAGTAGCCAAGAAGGCAAATGTGCCCGGCTTCACAGAGGGGAATAGGAACCAACTTTACAGGCAAACGTAAAACTTGATCAACAGCCCCAGCAGCCATGGAGGATAGAGGGATGCAATGCTGGGAACCAAGTCTCCTGGAGGGCAAAGCAGAAAGCAAGGAAAACACATAAGATAAAGTTCCAAAATAGGTGGTGCCACAAGGGCCATCAGGAACACTGTATTAGGTTCAGAGGTGAAACACACAAGGTTCTGTGACATGGGGACCACAAGAAACTCGTTCACCTTGGGGGTCTTGATGTTTTTGCCAATGATTTCAATGTCTGCGAGGGCTTGTCTGTCCCAGTCTCAGGGACAGAGGAGGAACATGAAGTCCCACAACCAGCAACCTGTAGCTCCTTCAGCTTCTAGCTGGTACCCAGTTGCAGATCAGCAGAATCCTGCAAGATGAGCACCCCAAGGGACCCCTTCCACATGAGAGATGTCAGGGGAGGTTGCTGGGTCTCCAGCTGTGGCTTGGGGAACAACAACCCTGGTGGGTGGGGAGTTAATGCTCCCAAAGTTGGTGCGGGAGAAACAGTAGGTGGAGGGCCACTGACCACCAGGGGAATGGGTGTAGTCAAGCATCCCTGAGAGGCTGGTGAAGAAGGCACGAAGGGTGAGGGTACTGTTGCTAGAGAGGATTGTCTTGTTATAGCCACAGCAAATTTCATTGTCATACATACAGGATGAAAATGATCGTATTTCTTCTTGGCCTGCTGATACATGAGTCAGTCAAGAGTCTTGTGTTCTTGGATTTTCCTTCTTCTTTGGAAGACGGAGCAGACAAGTGAACAGGGGGAATGGTTCTTACCGCAGATGGAGGGGCACAAGGAGTGTTTATGTGCAACTGATCTCCACAGTCCCTACAGGTGGACCTGGTGTTACAACTCAATGACATGTGCCCAAATCTCAGGCATTTGAAGCACTACATGGGATGTTGAACATACAGTTTCACACTGCACTGATATACCACCACCTTGACCTTTTCAATGATTTGCCTTCAGAGGCCAAATGATGGCTCCAGTATCAATCCTATTGTCCTTCGGTCATCACTAGACATGACAGACAAACTGCCCACCCTGTCACTCCAAGTTGGCATGTAACTTGTCATCGGTCTGGAAAAGTAGGTCATGGTGGAAGCAGATACCTTGTATCTATTGAGACTGTTATGGGGGTAGGGGGATGATAGTTACAGGAAAGTCACCCAGCTTTTCATAGGTGAGTTGGGTGGGTAAGGGTTTCAGTAAATCACCTGAGCCAGGTGCTTGGATAGTTCATTAAAGAGGTCATAGCTACTTCTTTTTTCATTATTGACCAACTGAGTCAGTGCTTATTTCTAATATCACAATGAATCAGATATTAAATAAAACTGTGCTTCATTGCTTTTCATCTCTAGTGACAAAAACAGAATAGACATTCTTTTCTTCCAGTCTGTTAAAGTTGGAAGTACAACATCACAACTGATGATAGAAATTTGCCATACTGTTTTGATACAGAGATGAACTGGCACTCATTTTTCTTTTCTTACTAAACTATGAAATAAAAATAAAAAGAGAAATAACTGTAGGTAAAGAGACTGCAGCACCACAGTTATGCTGAAAGAAGATAACAAAGAAATGAAAGATTTATGTGCCAGCCTATGGCTTCCAAGGACTTTCAAAAGAGGCCAGGAGGACTAATTAAAGAAGGCCTATGTGGAATCTTGTTACTGCCCTGTAGCTACACATAGTGGTATCATTGCAATACAAGACACAGAGGACCAAACCATGAGTTCTGTAGATAATGTGATCCCTCTCATTGTAATTAAGTGTGAAAGTGATGATGCATTACAGCATACAGTTTCTGAATGTGTCCTAAGGCACATATGTTATACCATTATTTCTACAATCATAGGCACAGACTGTCCAGAGGATATGCCAGTGGATGATAATGGAGCAGATTTTGTCCTAGTATATCCAAAATGTATTCGGTTCATGTACAGCCTGAGAATTTGATAGACAATGGACTATTGTGGTATCCTCATAAGCCTACATGTAAACCTGGAACATAATATTCCATAATGACATTGCAAAACTATGACAGAAAGTAAAAAAAAATAGCTTCCATAAATTTGTAAAACTCAGTTCACAGACTGAATGTAGAGATGCCAGAGTCATCTTCAATTCAGAGTTGAATATATGGCAAAAAAACCATGTCATAATGAAACAAATGCATTTTTACTTCTGGATTCTTGTGATAAATGCTACTCTTTGAAAAATTATGCACAATAAGAACAAAACATTGCAAAATTACAATAAATGTTATGCTAACAATGAAGATATTCAAAATATCCTTATCTCACCTTGACAGTGTGGGCAGCAGTCTTCTGGTGGATTGAAGATGGGTTTGTCACATTTGATAACAGGACACTTAATTACATTACACATCTCCAAACCAGCATGGCAGTAGCACTGGTGACACCCATCAGGCCATGTCATTCCATCTTCAAAAATATGTCCAGCTGCCAAAAGAACTTCTTTTAGAATTTGGGTATATATATCAGAAGATTGAGAAGAAGAAATGGTTATCGGAATTGTAGAAATTCCAGGACAGAAAAGACAGACCACCACTCACATCAGAGAAGAAATGAAAACTAATGTGTATGTATCTCATAAGTTGTTGTTGCCTCTGGGGTATCAAAATTTTGTTTTCCCCTGGAGCAGAGAGTGAGTTTATACTATAAATAAACATACACTTATGATGTAGCAGAAAGATGGTCTTGTCAGAAACAGATGAAACAGAACAGGAGGAAGGGGAAGATGACAGAAGATTTTGCAGAATGGAAACAGAGAGGAAGGAAGGACATGGGATAGGAACAAAGGAACAGTGTCAACTGAAAGAAGGCCATTTAGCAGACAGGAAGGAGAAAAAGTTTTTGTAAAATAGGGGCAGAATGAGAGCAAGTAGCTAAAGAAGATGAAGTAATAACGGTAAGAATTAATAAAGCAAAAATAGGGTAAATTGGAAAATCTTGAAGTCACCATGAGAAAATAATGGAAACATAACCAGAAAATAAAATAACAGTGGAGAAACAGGGTCAGGAGAGAGAGAATGTGAGTAAAGGTAGATGGAATAGGGAGGAAATAGGGGGAATGCTGAGCTGTGGAATGATTTGGAGGGACACTGGACACTCATCACTAGGTAAAGAGTTCAGAGAGGCTGTTTCTGTTGACAAGAAGGCTGTGGGAGAGAGGAAGGAGAATCAACGAGCTATGAGCCAGAAGGCAACTAAAGAAATCAAATTATTGTGATGTGTAATATACTCTGTAACAGAATGGACTATTTTAATCTTAATGGCAGATAAAAATTGCTGTTATCTAAGGTTACAGCTCTTTGATTGTCATGGCCCCATGTAAGGATGCAAAGTGTGTTCACTGTTATCAGCTGATTACTTAGTTTCATTCACAAATTTTCTACCATTTACTCATTAGCTGTTGCTTATTGTAAGACTAATATAGAAAGTGATTATCTTATACACAGGACAGATCTTACTATTGGATCACTGGAATATGATTGGGCAAGGGGTTGGCAGTAAGAGTGGTTCAAGAATAGACCAAGACACTTCACTGGTTGGATGGATAGCAGAGTGCTTCTTTAGGGATATGTGGGAAGAATACTGGGCAAAAGTTCCTCACCATAGGGGACATCGAATGGTAGGTTGTTAAGCCCTGCCCGAATAACAAAATATGTGGTTACTATTTCTTTGTGGATGGCCAACTATGGTGCAGAAATTGTCAGGGGTATGGAACAATGTAACGTAGTTGATACAAGAGTGACAACCAGAAAGGTTAATTCCACTTTCTGCCATCATTGTGTTCGTGGTTGCTAAGTTGATGGATCAACAAAGTTCTTGATGCCATAAAGTCATCCTCCATCAATCTGATGGTTTCAAATGAACTTATGTTTATAGGAAACTCTCTGGCAATTAATACTACTGCACTGTGTAATTGTTATTTATTATTTTTAATACTGAGATCTTTAAATAATGCTTAAGTTAGTTGTTGACTCTTGATCATAGCAATAAAAGACTTTCAGACCACAATTTTTACATTTTACAGGATACCACAGGTTATTTGTGATGCAGGTTTAATGCCAAGATCAGATTATTCATGTCCTGATTTTTATCACAGCAGCAGTAAAATTGTAAAACCCGTACTTACAAAGTGTTTTGCACATATTTTCAGACAATTCTTCAACTGGATACAATTCATCATCATCTTCCATTTCTTGTTCTTCATCAACATCTTCTTCCTCATAATCATGTTCCTCACCTTCTTCTTTACCTTCAGTATTATCCTCAGGTTGCAAAGGAGTAGTATCAGTTTCAACTTCTTTCACTAAAAATAATAATTTGTTAATTAATCAAATGTATGCATTAGCCATAAGAATGGTTAGTGTTTACATAAAATGTTTGGATGTCTTATGTTATCCACAAATATAGTTCACTACAAAATACTGTCACATCTAAACCACAATCAACTCCAAATCCAATGGCAGGGTCATAAATGAAGTTAAATACTTACTACTGAATGCACATTTATTACTTACAGCAAAGTACAGCCATATCTCCTGAATGGAGAATGTGATTATTTATACAAATATTGAATACTCCAGCATGTTAGTATTTAAACAGACTTTTCAAACATAAGATATTTCAAGACATTCCAGAAATGATAAATATCAAATAACAAATAACTGCTGGTGGGCAAGTTTGAGTTGGTGACCCACAGCACACTAACCAGTGATGCTAATGGCTATACCACACCGCATGCAACAGAGCTGGTGGCATTGCTCCCTCGCCTAGAGAAACAGTGACACACTGTTCGAGGAGTCATTATTGGAGCTGACTACAGCACCCTGGATCTAAATCTTGTTAATGGTCCTTTGTATGACTTCACTTGTGGATTCTCATGTTCTGGTCAATTTGCTACATTTTCTACTCTATGAGCATTAAAAGTGACCATTACCATTGAAGCTTCATGATCATCTGGTGGTTCTTCAGTTTCCTTGAACCTCCCATCATCTATCTGCACCTCATTACTGTAGTAGTATTTCATCTATGCTCTTTTGTCTTTTTGATGATATCTTTGGCTTTTCATGTGATGAAGGATACGGTATGGCCCCAAATAATGCATTAGCAACCTTTTTGATAGTCCCACTTTCCACAAATCTGTAAAAATCCATACCAAGTCTCCCAGGTTGTATCTCACTGGCTGGTGCTCAGAGTTATAGTGTTCTCAGCCTTTCCCCATATGCAAGCTAGCTGTCTTGCTTCTTCAATCCTGTAATGAGGTGTTTCACATAGTCATCCTGAGTATTGTCCAGCTGAAAGGGGAGCAATATATCCATTGTCATTTCATCCTCGTGACTGTGGAGCAGAAAGAATGGTATGAAGGCTGCAGCGTTTTGCTTTGCTGTGTTGTATGAGAATGACATGATGGTCAGCATCGTATCCCAATCTTTCTGTTCGGCATCAGTGTACATTGAGAGCGTATCTACCAATGTCTTATTAAAGTGTTTGTGAGGCCATTTATCTGCTAATGGTAGGAAGTTGTCATCCTGTGGCTTATGTCACAATGTGAAATTATCTCTGGCACTAGTCTCAACTGGAAAATTTTTCCATGATCAGAGATTATCTCCCAGGGTAGTCCTTGCTTCAGAATGATGTCTTCTACAAGTAAATCACTATTTCTGGAGCTTCAGCAGTTGGCACAGCTTTGGTGATAGCATAACAAGTGTGGCAATCAGTACAGGCTATTATACAGTTGTTCCAATTTGTCAGACTCAAGAACCTCCCCACTTTAGTGGAATGCTGCTGCTGCAGGCAGGATTGATACCAGATGCCCCGGAGGTAACTACAGCATGTGCATCTGTCATTGACACTCCTTAAAGTGGCACAAGTAGTGTCTAATGAAATGGTAGAGACCTAGCCAGTAATACCTGCATTTGGTTCGGTCTAGAGTCTTCCAAGTTCCAGATAATTGGGATGATGAGAAACCATTTCCACCACATAGATCATGGGTCCTCTTAAATAAAGTTACATCTATTAACTGTAATCCTGCCTTGGTCAGTTCCTCATTTTTCAAGGCTTCTATGGTATTCAGCAATGCTGGATCTCCCTCTGATCAGCAGCAACATCATTTAATGCAGAAATTACTGAGATTCCATCCACACTGCAGTATTATACCAAAGGATTCCTTGAAAAGCAGTCAGCATCCTTTTGTATGGTTTAATTTTTGTATACCATTGTCACGTTGTGCTCCTGATGCCTCGGTGCCCACCACACCAGTCAACTTAATAGATCCTTCAAGCTAGTCAGTCAGCATAGAGAATTTTATCCCTCACAACTATGAACGATTTTCCAAATAATATGGCTGGAATTTGTTGATGGCCCACCAGACAACTGCAAGATACTTTATTTGGTTCTAGAGTAATTCTCTTCCGACTTGGAGGGTACTCTGGAGGAATAAGCTATCACATTTCCAGCACATTGCTGAATTTTTGCTAGAACGGACACTGCCCAAAAACTGCTAGCATCAGTGTGTAGTTCTGTCTTGGCTTTCTCTTAATAGAATGCTAGAACTGGATACAATGCTAGCACCTCCTTAAAAGCAAGGAAAGACCTTTCTTGTGCCTTGTTCCAAAAAATGTTGGTTTGTCCCTGCAGTAGTTCTTGCAAGTAGTATGCCTTGGTATAGAAGTCCTTTATGAATTGCCAGTAGTATGAGCATATTAAGAAAACTTCTCATGTCACAAATGTGCTGAGGAGTCAAAAAATCTGTAGCTACTCTTATTTACTCTGGACTGTGACAGACTTCATTGCCATTCACTAAGTGCCCCAAGATTTTTATTTCTTGGGCACTGAAGAGGCACTTTTTCGGATTCAGGCATAGACCTTCACTTTGAACATACTTCAACAACGCTGTCAGTCAGCCTAGATGTTCTTCAAATGTTTTTGAAAAAATGATGGTGTCATACAGACAGCAAAGGCACATTGTTCGTTTAAGGTGTTGATGCAGTTTGTCTGTCGTATGTCCAAAGATGGCTGGATTCTTGCATAGTCCAAACGGCATGAATTTGAACTCTTAGAGGCCATAAGGAGTTACAAAGCCAATCTTTTTCTGGTCATCCCCATCAACATTGATGTACTAGTAGGCTGTCTACATGTCAGTAGTTGAGAAGTGCATAGCTTCTTTCAACCAGTCCAGGGAGTCATCAGTGTGCATCAATGGATACACATCTTTCTTTTTGATTTCATTCAGTCTTCAGTAGTCAATGCAAGAAATGCCATGTGCCACTCTTCTTCCTCACAAGGACCACTGGAGAGGACCAAGGACTCTCTGAATGTTCAGTGATTTCATCTCGCAGCATTTCCTCTACTTCCTCCCAGGTTAACTATTGTTCACCTAGTGACACTCTACTTGAGTGCTGGCTAATTGGTGGATGATACCCAGTATTGATCTGGTATTTTACAAGGGGCTGCTTGGTGTATCTTTTCTTCAATCTGAATTTGAGGGCACCAGAAAATTGATACAGAATGGCTACTACTCACAAACACAGTTCCTCAGTGAGGTCAGATCCTGTTGATAGTTCGATAATAGCTTTCTCTGTTGTGTTGTCTGTAGTGGTAGTTGAGTATGATTCTTTGTCGGTGCTGCTAAGCTGTTGTTCCTAGACTTGTTTGGCTGTCCCTACACAAATACCTTTAGGGGTGAGTTGTGACTGTTCATGACAGTAATCCAAATTTCCCTTGACTGCACACAATGCTTATAATTGTCACTGGCTTGTAGATTTCTTTTGTGAGGCTGAGTAGCTTTTTTCAATTGACAAAAGCAGTAGTAAAGAATGGGGTGAGTGAAATAAATCAAAGAGAAATTTGGGAAAGGGAATTATAATCCACAGAGGAAAAATAAAACCTTTAAGGTCTGCCGATGATATTTTTATTCTGTCAGAGACTCATCTACTATTTTTAATGTATCATTGCATACTCTAATTGCCTCAACATTGTCTGATTCAGTTTGACTATATTCCATTCCCTCCATTTTACTTTTTTAAATGTTTGTCTTGTAACCTATTTTCAAGGCACTCTTCATTCTGTTGAGTCCGCAGCTTGTGGTCTTGTGGTAGCGTTCTTGCTTCCTGCGCACAGGATCCCGGGTTTGATTCCTGGCGGGGTCAGGGATTTTTCCTGCCTTGAGATGACTGGGTGTTGGTGTGTCATCTTCATCATCATCATCATCATCATCATCACCACCATTCATGCCCATTATGGTCAGAGGAAGGCAATGGCAAACCACCTCCACTAGGACCTTGCCTAGTACAGCAGTACACGTCTCCCACATTGTCGCCTATGCTCCTTGGAGAATGGGACCTCATCATCATCATCATCATCATCATCATCATCATCATCATCATCATTCTGTTCAACAGCCCTTTCCTTTGCCATCTCTGACAGAATAGCAATGTCATTGGCAAATCTTAAAATTTTTATTTCTCCTCTGTGAATTATACTTCCCTTTCCCAAATTTCTCCTTGATTTCCTTCAGTCACTCAGTTCTTTGCTAGTGTCCCCTTTCACAGCCTTCGACTTGTATTAGAGCAGTCTTGTTACTGTGCAAGTTTTCTTTTTTTAAATTCTCTAATCTAAGCTGTTGCAACAATAACAAATTAAAAATGTGTGTGATGTGGAACTCAGAACCCGATCTTTGTCAGCAACATTTGTTTGGAAGTTTGATTTAAATATAAACTCCACTTAATGAAAAAGTTCGCTTCTAGGACTTTATCAATTGGAAATATGCATAGTAGATGAGTTGAGATTGGGCTCAATTATTATAATGTTGAAGAAGAGAAGGCAGATACAAATCTGAGGAAAAGATGACCAGGCACCAGAAATGTCATGCCAACAGATAGTGAGTTGTCTATTTATATAAGGCTAGTGCAAACAGCCATACACAACCATAACAAATGAAGTATGTAGAAAATTGACTAAAAGATACTGGGTTTGTAACAACTACTTGGTATTGCTGGACACACAAGGTATCTGTATTCAATCATTGTGCCATGAAACTGCAGAAAAGAATATGCGGGTGAGAACACATCTGGGAATGTATCACCATGAAGGTTATCTGCAAGTCACTGCTGTCACAAGACAGGTAAAATACCATTTATTGTTTTCTCAGTTACTTAAAAACTATGCTAATAAATGCTACTACCATTCTTCCATTTAAACTATTACTTACTATCTTCCTTCACCAATACTTTCAGTGATTCACTCCTGCAACTACCATCTATATGCCGACGACATCCAACTGTACATAACTGCAAGCCCCAAGAACACTGCTGACGCAGTAGCGAGTATGAACGCAGATCTTTGCTCTGTTTCTCGATGGGCACAGAACCTAGGTCTGAAACTAAACCCCAAGAAATCCCAGGTCATACTTATATCTCATCCAAAGTTAATCAGTCGGTACTTTCGCGCACCAGTCCCTCAAATACTCCTCAATGGTACCCAACTAACATACCAAAAAACAGTAAAACACCTTGGAATAATCTTGGATGAACACCTAAACTGGGAAGAACAAACAGTCACAGCTTGCCGGAAATCGCTCTCCTCCCTACATGCAATTCAAAAATTTAGAAAAATATTACCAACCCATGTTAAACAAAAATTAGTCCAAACACTAGTCTTGCCTAATCTTTACTACTGTGATGTAGTTCAACATGGCACAAATAGTGAAAATTCGAGATGCCTCGAGCTAGTGATGAATGCTTGCGTTAGATATATATGCAATATATGGTTGTATGATCATATCAGTCCTTCATGCTCCCAGCTAGGTTGGATATGCCCACATAAGGCACGCGATCTCCACACGATGTGCTTACTTCATCGATTTCTTAGCCACTGGTGCCCGCAATACTTATCTTCTCACATTAAACACCCATCATCATTCCACAACCGCTATACCAGATCGGACACGTCTAGCATCTTGGCTGTACCTTTTACATAACACGAAATCTCTCCGTGTCATTCTCCATCTCAGCCATACGACTATGGAACGTGCTCCCCTGTGATCTGCATCTTATCCAGAACCACTCAACATTCAAGAGGGAACTCAAGACTTACATATTAGGGACGGTATAGCCACCACTGTTGTGCCCCTCTCATCTTTTTCTTTCTCCTCTCCATCAGAGCTTCGAATTTTACCATTCTATTTCTCTTCCTATAACCTATCTACCTCTTCTATATCTCTTTCACCCCATTCTATCGTCTTATGTCTCTGCTTGATGAGAATAACTCACAAGCTGCAAGAATATAACGAGTAAATTCCCAACTAGCAATAGGACTGACATTCATAAAAGAAAAATAAGTTTACTTTCATATACATAGTCATTACTATTATTATTATTATTATTATCATTCTTGATTGTTATAATTATTTTTTGATTGTTATAATTATCATTGTACTACTTTCATAATCTCTCTTTTTTTTCTTTAACATTAATACTGTATAACATGTTATATGTCCTTAATGTTCTGTAGAAACTAAAATTTGTTGAATCTGAGTATGCCTGGGTAGGTGGAAGAGAGGGCCCGAAGGCCCTAATCTTGCCAGGTAAAATAAATGCATAAATAAATAAATAAATAAATACTCTGAGTATTTCCTCTTTTCTGCCTCTTCATTTACCAATGTTCATTGGAGTTCTCATTTTCTTTTTGTTTTCCTTCTCTTTTCCTTATTTTACACTATTACCCCTCTGATCATTTTCATCTACCATATTGTCTCATCACACAGTCTGTTACTCAATCTTTCTTCAGAGCTTTTATGAAATTAAATTTGTAAATTCTGTTTAACAACCCAGGGATGTGAATTTTATTTGCTAGATGCTTGAGACAGTATTAACCAATTTGCTGCTAACAAACTTTTCCAGGATGACTTCTCCAAATTAATTTTGCCTTTGTTACCAGAGAAAGTATATCTTCCTCTGAAAAGTCATGTTGCAAAACATCAAACTTTTTGTGCAACCGAGAGACTCAGGAAGAAATGTGATGTCTTTCAATACAGAAATATTGCTTGTAATATCTCCTTTCCCTGGGGTTTCACTGAAGTATCATTATTTTATGTGTGTCACAGCTTTTTCCCAGTTATTTGGAAAGCAAGAAGTTCATGTTGGTTTCCCAAATACTGGGGAGTGACATGGTAATCATACATTGTTCTTACACAGAAATGACTCTAACAGACCCTCCTCCGAATTCATTCATTTTCTTTTCTAAATAATAATTGGTATCAATAGGAAGTTTTATTAACATATTCTGCTTTGAGTTTTCTTATCATAAGACTGTTACAATGGCTCTGTAACTTACCTTGTTTGCACTGGCATATGGGACATCCGGTATTATCTCTTTCAAGTCCATTGGGGCAGTACTGCGAACAGTTAAGTGTTGGGCACTGAGATACTTTGTGGGCATGTTCACCTTCTGAAACAATTCAAGCAATATATTTTTGTGTGATCTATTCAAAAGAAAACAACAAAACAATGAAACAGGTAATGATATCAAATAGTAAAGCATTAAGATGTGGATAAGCAGAGTATGAGTGAGTGAGTGAGTGAGTGAGTGAGTGTGAGTGTGTGTGTGTGTGTGTGTGTGTTTATTATAATCTTAATGTTACTTTTATACATAAATATATAAAGCTAATTTATTGAAATTTTCATCCTATGTATCATTTTTAAGGAAACCACAGTAATTTGAAATAGCACATTTGATACATGTGCTTTAATCATGAATCCTTAACAAATTTAAAGACTGTGTTTTCATGTAAGCAGAGCAGATCAGACAAGTTTGATTCCTGACCCACTCGCAAAACTGAATCTTCTGGTATTTCATATTTAAAGATGTGCAGTTTGGACTGTAGGTAGATTCCTTTCAAATCTGTTTAAACAAATATATTACAGACTCATAAAAGAGAAAGCAGTTCATGATTTACTTTAAGAAAAAAGACCATTTCTATACTGCTGAACAGAGCTTGTTTAAGCCAGAAAGGCAGATGTGCCTGAGACTGGCCAACTTAACCCAGCAATCACCATGACCAAATAGACATGAGAAGCGCTGTTCTTGGCATACATCAGAAAACAGTGAGTGGATGGAGTTTGATGTGAACAGTTGATTGTGAATCTGGAGAGAAGGTATTATTTCTACATGATATTTGTTCCACTATGAGTGGTTAAAAAGGTGTCTAGCCTTGGATGAGTGACTTGTGTTTGCCAGTGATTTGACTTTGTGAAAGTGTAAGCAACCAATTCGACTACACAAAAGTATGACTGTACCATTGAGACGTCTTGGAACAATATGTTGCAAGTGATAGAATGGAAAGAACAGTGTCATGTTTACCATTGTAACCTTGACTTTACCGTTGATTTAGAGAGTTAGTCTCCTTGTCAAGAGAAAATTCCACATGGTAGACATGTATCTGAAGTGAACAATTTTAGCTTTGTTTATCAGCATTGTTATTAAGCTAGAAGTTTGATTAGCTGAATTTGGAAGTACAAATGAACAAAGTTGAACACAACCAATATAAACCTGCCACTCCACAGAGCTATATGAACTGAGCAGTGAGTGCCCTGTAATCAGTCATATATAAATCAAGAAATTAATCTATAAATTAGGAAGTAATACTCATGGCATCATCACCTTCTAGGTGCTACATATTTGTGATTAACAGAGGTGGCTACCAAATTTGTCTCTTACCTGGGTTACTTCTCTAAGATGACAGCATTTTATCATAGATTTAATTACTATTACTTGAAGACTGGATCCCTCTTGATATATTAAATTTGCATATATGGGCAGCAACCGAATAAAGCATCTTGCAAAGTTCAGTAATGCTGCTGTATAAACTAATATAGCACACTGGCCAAAATATCTCAAAACTGGTTCTGTGTGATACTTTGCATCCTTTTAACAGTAAAAAACTGCATTAGTTGACACTGTCATGTCTTGTAATATGACAATGCAGGAATGGGATTTCTTGTTTATCTGCCTGCTCAAATCCTCTTCTATTTGCTGGTGCTCTAGCTTGAAAAATGATTCATTTGAAAGATAGCGAGTTTCCAACCTTGTTTATGTGCTTGTTATGACTCAATGGCCCTATTATTTGGTGAGTTGTTAATTTTGTTCCTAAATTATTTACCACATCTTGCACATATGCCATTTATGGATGATATGGACCAAAGAATTATTGGTATACTATTTACAATAACACTTTTCAGGTGCCTGGAAAGAGTGTTAATTCAAAGATATTACAATATTAAGTGATCTTCATTACCTTCACAAACGGGGCAGCATTCATTTTCTACATGTTTTGGGTTTGAGCATTTTATTTCACACATAAAAGACCAACATTCTTTCTTCCCATCAGTGCAAAGGCATGTTGTGCATGGATCCTCTTGCCATTTTTCTCCATCTTTCATGACCATGCTCTTTGAATGAACAACACAGCCAGGTGTGTCAGCTGAAATAAGCAAAATGATGGTATTGGAAACATTATACATAATCATTCACTTGTAAAGACTTGTTATTAACACTTGCAATACCTTCATTGTCAACCATAATGACTTTCAATAAAACTATTTATTTATCATCCATCCTTGACCATTAAATGCAACTGATGTCATCTGTGATGTACATACACACTTACATTTACAGTTACATAAATAACACATTTGGTGATACTGTACATCATTACTGTCTACCAAGGTACAAAACTGTTCATCATACCTACTTACCATACAGAATTCACTTACATAAGATTAAGATTAAATGAAACTATACTGGGTGAGATGGTGCAGTATTTAGCACACTGGACTCACATTTGGGAGGACAATGGTTCAAACCCACGTCAAATTGCTTCAGGCAAATGCCAGGATGGTTCCTTTGAAAGGGCATGGCTAACTTCCTTCCTCATCCTTCCCTAATCTGATGGGACTGATGACCTCGCCGTTTGGCCCCTCTCGCATACCAACCAACCAACAAATTTGCTTGTTATTGTCACGAGACCTGAACTATGTGACCCACTGTGTGCCTGTACTGGCAACATGTTAAATAGTTTTACTCCCATGTCCGCTTTAAGAAAGAGGGACTGACCACAAAGGAATTATCTGAAAGTGATAGAAATCGATAGAGCTGATGTACATGTGCAAACAAACAAATGGTTACAATTTCAGAAAAAACTGTATGTTTTATTTAAGAGAAAGAGCTTCACAAACTGAGCAACTCAATAACACGTTGGTCCGCCTCTGGCCATTATGCAAATAGTATCCAGCTTGGCAGTGATTGATGGAGTTGTTGGATGTCATCCTGAGGGATGTAGTGCCTAATTTTGTCTAATCGGCGCACGCTAAACTCCGCCATAGCCGGTCCCAAGCCCGGTTGAGAAAGGAGGAGGGAGATGACATGGTATTAGTGGCAGAAAGTGAGCGGGCAGTGAATAACATGCTCAAAGATCTGAAAGATCTCAACGAAGCTTGTGTGGAATATGGGATGCAAATAAACACAGCAAAAACAAAGAGTATGGTCATCAGTACAAGATGCAGACTGTCCAATATTAAAATAGGACAATCTACCATTAGCCAAGTAAGTGAATTTAAATATCTCGGAAGCACAATAACTGAAGACTTGAGATGTCACCAGGAGGTGAAAATTCAAATTGCCATAACGAAGGAGGCATTCAACAGAAAGAGGAGACTCTTATGTGGCAAATTAGATAAAGGACTAAGGAAAAGGCTTGGCAAATGTTTTCTCTGGAGTGTGGCACTATTTGGGGCAGAAACATGGACACTGAGATGAGAGGATGAAAAATGGTTAGAAGGATTTGAGATGTGGATGTGGAAGAGAATGAAGAGAATAAGCTGGATGGAAAGAGTGAGTAATGAAAGAGTATTGGAAAGGGATGGTGAGAGACGATGTCTGCTGAAGGTTGTAAGAGAAAGGAAAAAGAACTGGTTGGGATATTCACTGAGAAGGGAGTGCTTGTTAGTAGATGCTTTGGAAGGATTGGTTTGTGGGAGAAGACTGAGAGGAAGAAGGAGATACAAGTTGATAGACGACATAAAGGGAGGGGGAAATTATGCAGACCTGAAGAGGATGGCAGAAGACTGGACAGCCTGGAGAACTACCATGTGAAAACCTGCCTTTAGGCAGAACACTGATGATGATGGGGCACGCTAGAACTGGTTGGAGGGCCCTGCCCATTAAGCTCCAAACGTTATCAATTGGAGAAAGATCCGATGACCTTGCTGGCCAAAGTAGGATTTGGCAAACCTGAAGACCAGCAGTAGAAAATCTTGCGTATGAGGGCGGGCATTATCTTGCTGAAATATAAGCCCATGAAGGACAGTAACATGGTGCATAGAATTTCACAGAGGTACCAATGTTCTGTAAGTGTGCTGTGGATGACAACCAAAGGGATCCTGCTATGAAAAGAAATGGCACCCTAGATCATGTCTTGTAGTTGTCAGGCCATATGGCAGGTGACAGTCAGGTTGGTATCCCACAGTGAGGGCCTCTCCAGGCATGTTTTTGGCATGGAGTAGAATTGTCTTCAATGATAAGTTGCACTTCAAATTGATCCTTGATGATCATCAAAGATGTGTCTGGAGATGTGCCAGACAGCGGTGGGATACTAACATGACTGTTGCCTGCCATATTGGCTGACAATCAGGAGTGATGGTCTGGGCTGCCATTTCTTGTCATAGTAGGACCTCTTTGGTTGTGATTTGTGACAACTTTACACTACAGCGGTATGTCAACAAAATTCTACACCTCATTTTGTTGCCCTTCATGGCAAGCCATCCTGAGGTTACGTTTCAGTAAGTTAATGCCCACTTGCAGATGGCAAGAGTCTCTACTGTTTGTCTTCTTGCTCGGCAACCCTACCTTGGCCAGTAAGGTTGACAGATCTTTACTCAGGTAGAGAACATTTGGTGCATAGTGGGCAGGGCCCCCACATACAGATCAGGATTTTGATGATTTAATGCACAACTGTAACCATTTGTCTGTCTGTACATGTGCATCACATCTATCGATTTCCATCCCACTCAGATAATTCCTACATGGTACATCATTTCTTTGGTCTTAGAGTGTATTTGTAACTATCTTGAGTTTTCTTAAGAGATCAATTTGCTGTTTCAGGCGCATGTTAGTTTGATGAACAGATTGTAGTAGTTTGTGACTGTATTGACATTCTTTTTTATGTATAAACAGCTTAGTATAAAGAGGGATGTTACAGTTGGTATTTTTAGTTGTTTTGAAATATGGTCTACAAGGCTCATTATTTCTGAGTCCCCAGATGCATCTGATTGCCTTCTTTTCCTAAATGAGAATTTATTTTGCTTCGGGGGAATTCTCCCATAACAAAATGGTGTATGTTAAGTGGGTGTGGAGAAAGACATAGTATGCACTGAGCAATAGCTTATCACTAACACGAGACCTTAGTTTACCTTACAAATATGTGAACACATGTCAACTTAGTAAAGATATAATCGGTATGACTGTTTCATGTTTTGAGTAAAGATGGATCCCAAGAAGTTGAGATGAAGCACAATCATTGCCATATTGGCATCATCTCTAATGCATAAACTAAAGGGAATAGTTACAGGTTTTTTCATGATTAATATGCAATTTGTTGATTTGCAACCAATTACTGGCTGCTCTGAGATCATCCCTACTTTGCTGCTTCAATGCTCCTAAAAGTTTCCCAGCTGTAAAAAAGTGGTGTCATCTGTGTGGAGTGTGGATTTATACAACATAATGCTGGACAAATCATTTACATGTATTATGAAGAGTAAAGGCCCAAACACAGAACCATGTGCCACACCCTGCCTGATGTCCAAGACATTTGACCTCATATAGTTGAATTGCATAATTTGTTTTCTGTCACTCAGATAGGATATGATCAGAGATAGTTCTGAGCCTCTAAAATATTAGCAGTATAGTTTTCCTAGCAGAATTCAATGGCTGACAGAGTCAAATTCCTTGCTGAGATCCTCGAGGATAGTGTTAACAGGTAATCTTGATTCAAATGTTAATAGTATAAACAAAATAATATTTTCATCTGCTATTACTGTTAACAAGCCAGACTGGGAGCCATACTGTGACTCACTAACAATATTATTCACAGACAGATGTTCACTGATTAGGAACTGTATGCAATATTTCACTACTTTTTGCAGGATGGATACAAGACGGGTTTGGCAGTAATTATTAGGACAAGATTTGTCACCTTTTTTGTGCACAGGAGTAATAACTGTCATTATTAAGGATGAGGGGAAACAGTTGTTGACAAACACCTGGTTTATAAAAGAACATAGTGGATGTGCTATTACATCCATAATTCTTTTCAACACAAAATTGCTGAGACCATAAATGTCTTCCAATTTTGAGTAACTTAATTTTTCTGTTGCAGCTGTGTTACTGCTTAGTTTTACTTCTTCCAGTTTAAATACACGAACTACATTTTCAAAATTCTGTAGGTAGAAGTTTCCATGATTTGAGTTTTGGATTTTGCCTTGTTTATGGCTATGTTCTGTAGCAGCAGTTTTATTCACATTGCCAGCATTAATGAAGAATATATTGAAATTATCTGACATAATACCAGAGTTACAAGAATTATTTTTGCTAAAATATGTACTTCTACCCAGATGAGTCTTGACAACAGTCCAAGCTGCTTTACATTTACTTTGGTACTTATTAATGTAATCATCATTCGTCTTGCACTTGACTGATTTAATTTCTGTCATGTAGTTATTCTTCAACCTTATGTAGTTTCTTCTTTCTGCTTCACTTTTCTTTTGTTTCTCATGGGAAATCATGAAGGGAGCTGCTCACTATTCTGTAAATCAGCTAGAGGACGAATCCTTTAATTCAAGAAAATTTTGATTGTTGTTCAGAGCTCAAAAAACGGCATCAGAGCTTTTCCACTGCTAACTCAGCGTACTGCTGTATAATATGGTAAGAACTTTCTTCAATCTCGTCAATAAACTGGCTCAACTGACGGGACTGAGGGCATGTGATCTTATATAATTAACAGCTGACATGACTGGCTTTAGAACCTGCAGCATAACAGAGCACTTTCGTCATAGAGACGTCTTTTCCTGCTGCCTTTGACACAAGAGCAAAGACATTTTATTTTTTCCATGCTACTACTTCTTAGTATTTTACGT
Source organism: Schistocerca serialis cubense (assembly GCF_023864345.2). Taxonomy (NCBI): domain Eukaryota; kingdom Metazoa; phylum Arthropoda; class Insecta; order Orthoptera; family Acrididae; genus Schistocerca; species Schistocerca serialis. The sequence goes on from NC_064639.1 coordinate 389,673,715, forward strand.
AGTTCTGCTGTCTTAGAAGCACAGACTGTTGAATGGTTTAATGGGGTTTCACTGGTTGTTCTTTCTAAATGTTAATAAAGAAGCAACAACTGATACAGCATATGAATTTCATTCAGTGTAAACTGTGAAAAAGTGATTGGTGATTTACAGTTTCCAGGCTGTTACTATTGGGATACATTTCCTGTCAGATCATTTCTGCAAAATTATACTTACTTTTCCTGAATTTGACAGCTATGACATGATGTAAAATATATTTTTTTGATGAGAGTATATGTAATTGAACACTGCTAAGATGAGCTTCGTATGTTCTCCATAAATCAGTATGATTACAAATTTTGGTGTAGATATGAATGTCTGTTTCTAATTGTTCTCTGATCATCATTTTTGCTTGAGACTGTGGTTCTGTAATGGCAAATTTGAAGGAGCTATTTGCTTGCCTTTAATGTTGTTTAAGATTGAATCCAACAGCTGCAGACAGATGTAAAATATTATTTCTAGTGTTTGGTAATGACAGTTTGGGTGAGCAACAGTTGTATGCTAATGTTGCTTTCACAGGCTATATATACTCTGGTAGATGTCTTTGGCCTTTGAAGAACGACATAAACAGCACATCCAATTAGAATGTTACACAGTTGGATCATCAAATATCAGTTGTTAGTGTTTATTATATAAACAGTTGTGTGTGAGAAGGATTAATTGTATGGCATTGAATACTTACAACAATATTTAAAGGTGCTCTGTAATTAACCAGTGTGTTTGTTGAGGGAGAATTTTGTAGAATAACAAGTATTTATATTTATCAGCAAACTTTATTTATTTTTCTAGTTTGACTATTTCACTACTAGCTGTAAATTCTGGGAAATTAAAGCTAATAGACAGGAGCTAAAAAAAACAGGAGAGAAGTAATAGTTTTCTTTGGTAACAGTTATCATTTAATAATACTAATATTTATTATTATTTTAATAATAATAATAATGATGATGATGATGATGATGACAATGACATTTATACACCTCAAATTTATACACAGCAAATGATGGTGCATATGTCCAAAGTTGTAAATGCAATTACCATCAATAAGTGTGAAATTGGTGACACTTTAGTCTCCTGTTAAATACAAACAAACATTAGAAGGAATACCTACTGTAAGAGGTATCATACTCCCTGGGCCAGCTTAAGGCCCAAGCAACACAAATGTCCACTTGGTGTGTCAAGCTCAGAGGGATGCCTCTAGTGCAAAATTTTACACAGAGTGTATCACAATTAGTAATGGAAACAACTCATTTACAAGCTCACTTGATTTTTTATTTACTTTTAAATATCTTACCAAGTGCCGAAGGAATGAAGGAATGGCATCTAGAGTGTGAAGGAGATAGGGAATGATAAGTCGCTTCTGTGGAAAAATTGTGTGGGGGGGGGGGGGGGGGGGGGAGGGGGGGACTATGATACTTATGTCGAAAAATCTTCTCAAACTGGAACTGCATACTCCACTTACTCAGACAAACTGGACAACATTTTCCTTTTGGTGTGTGCTTCTCAGGGCATGAAGCAGGTATCTCAGGACATACTTCTTTTTCAGTGCAAACAACAATACCATCTTCACATCTGCAGACAGTGCAATCATCCTTTGACCATACTGTGCCATTCTTCTTCCACTCATTATTCCATGAACACTGATAGTTTGTACCTGTAACAGTAAAGAGAAAAGTGCCACACACAAGAACAACATAGCCAGGAAATAAAATATTATGAATAAAACAAAAATAAACAAACAAATCAACAACCAAGTATTTTGCACTGAGAAACTTGTTCACAATAAATGACGCCCCCAGGTGGACTGACAAAGGGTTGAACACAGCATACTAAAAAGCCTATATTACATGACACTAGGCTACCGGCAACTATGCTATCGGCCACTGCGCATGCTCGCCGCGCGTTTGCGCAACACGTTGCTGAAACTAAAGTATAAACACTTCTCGCCGTGTTCCAACTTTGGCAACACTAGTTGCATGAGTTTTGAGGTTATGTGTGTTCGTAGAGTGTAGACAAACTGAAATATGAAGTGGGGGAACGGAGAATAATATTCGCTTTTCGGATATCTATGCTTTGCATAGGTGTTTGTGGGATTTCAGTGATGCCGACTACAAAAATAAGCAACATATTGCTACTCCTGAGACTGTCACGTGCGATCAGAACATTGATGGTTTCACAGTATCTGAGCCGCAGGGAAAATTTTATTGGGTTAGGAGCACATATATGACTGAATTAAGAAAATGTTGTTGTTGTCTTCAGTCCTGAGACTGGTTTGATGCATCTCTCCATGCTACTCTACCCTGTTCAAGCTTCTTCATCTCCAAGTACTTACTGCAACCTACATCCTTCTGAATCTGCTTAGTGTATTCATCTCTTGGTCTCCCTCTACGATTTTTACCCTCCACGCTGCCCTCCAATGCTAAATTTGTGATCCATTGATGCCTCAGAACATGTCCTACCAACCAGTCCCTTCTTCTTGTCAAGTTGTTCCACAAACTCCCCTTCTCCCCAATTCTATTCAATGCCTCCTCATTAGTTATGTGATCTACCCATCTAATCTTCAGCATTCTTCTGTAGCACCACATTTCAAAAGCTTCTATTCTCTTCTTGTCCAAACTATTTATCGTCTATGTTTCACTTCCATACATGGCTACACTCCATACAAATGCTTTCAGGAACGACTTCCTGACACTTAAATCTATACTCGATGTTAACAAATTTCTCTTCTTCAGAAACGCTTTCCTTGCCATCGGCAGTCTACATTTTATATCCTCTCTACTTCGACCATCATCAGTTATTTTGCTCCCGAAATAGGAAAACTCCTTTACTACCTTATGTGTCTCATTTCCTAATCTAATTCCCTCAGCATCACCCGACTTAATTCGACTACATTCCATTATCCTTTGCTTTTGTTGATGTTCATCTTATACCCTCCTTTCAAGACACTGTCCATTCCGTTCAACTGCTCTTCCAAGTCCTTTGCTGTCTCTGACAGAATTACAATGTTATCGGCAAACCTCAACGTTTTTATGTCTTCTCCATGGACTTTAATACCTACTCCGAATTTTTCTTTTGTTTCCTTTACTGCTTGCTCAATATACAGATTGGATAACATTGGGGACAGGCTACAAACCTGTCCCTTCCCAACCGTTGCTTGCCTTTCATGCCCCTCGACTCTTATAACTGCCATCTGGTTTCTGTACAAATTGTAAATAGCCTTTCGCTCCCTGTATTTTACCCCTGCCACCTTTAGAATTGGAAAGAGTGTATTCCAGTCAACACTGTCAAAAGCTTTCTCTAAGTCTACAAATGCTAGAAATGTAGGTTTGCCTTTCCTTGATCTATTTTCTAAGATAAGTGGTAGGGTCAGTATTGCCTCACGTGTTCCAATGCTGGGTAAAGGAAAAGAAATAGGAATAAAATTCGCGCAATTATGACGTTCCCTCCCATCTGCGCAGGCCGGAGGCAGGATCGATCATGGGCGGCTTAAACTCAGACACCACCGGGGAGTAGGGTGGGGGGTGGGGAGTCAGTGGTAGATGCCCAACTCCAGGCATCCCCCCAACTTAGTAAAGGTCTAACAAAGACCCCCCGAAGATAATTAGCAAATAGTGTTCGGTAATGTGCTATGTTTTCGAGAGCTGCAAAGGGGAGGGAGGGGAGGGGGAAGAAAGAAAGCGCTAATATCACAACTTTAATTTATTTCCTTTTGCGTTTCTATGCGCCGCTTGCTCGCGTGTGCGATGTTGCCGGACCTCTGAACAGGATTTCCACTTCATTGTTCATCTTTGCAGTGTTTACATCGTGGCTTCCTGTCAGATAGGAAACAATCATCCTCCCATTTGTTGTTAGGTATTCGTGTGGGACAGTGCTCGTAACATAATTAGTTCCCTTGTGCTTGTGTGAAACCAAGCATCATTTACGGAGTTGTGAAAAATCTAACGTGATCAGTGTGCGTGCTTACTTTGGGGCCGAAAGAGAACAGGGCGCGAGCAGTCCCGCATCACAGTCAGTAATGAGAACATCCGAATGTCTCGGTATTAGTGAAAGTACAGCGAAGCGAATTGCGAGAAAATGTGGAGAAACTTCATGTGTTGTATCACCAAAAACGAGTTCTGACAGGCTGCAGAAGTTTGTATTTGACGAGTTTACACAAGGAGTCATAAGAAGAAAAATCCACGACTTCTTTGTGGAAAACGATTTCGAACAGTGGGAGCCTTGCTAGAGAAGTCGAAGAAGTGGTAGATTTTCCTGATATAAGTGAAACAACCCTTTGGCGTGCTGTTCGAAAATTGGGCTTCAGATAGAATGGACAATTTATTACACTGATGAGAGTTGGTATGGTGCAAATCGTTCCAGAAAGTTTTGTTGACAGGAACAAAAAAATGCCTTACGCATCAGAAAATGTGTACACTTATCACAGAACAAACATTCAAGAGTGGAATGGCTGGAGAGAAGGAATTTAAACACCGTTCGGTTCTGGGAAAAGGATTATAATGTGCCGCGAAGGGAGCAAATATGGATTCGAGCAAAACGCTGGCTTATGTTTTAGTGGACAAAAAGGAGGTGCAGATTGTCATTCTGAAATGAATTCTACACAATACGAAGAGTTGTTTAGGAGCGTTCTCGAAAAATTACCAAAAAGATGTGCCATTTTTTAGATCAGGCTCCATATCACACGATAATCAATCCAGTATCACGAAATCCATCTACGAGATGGAGAAAGGATTCTATTACTGGATGGTTGGAAGGCAATACTATAGAGCTTCCATCTAATACCACATCACATGAGGAATTTACTAAAGCTGGCCGAATGGAACACGCGCGACCGCACTTCAGGGCGCAGGAATACTTTAGAAAAGTATATTACGATCAGTGAACAAGAAAATTAAACTTCTGTGGTTGTTTGTAGCGCACTGCGAATTGAAAGCCACTGAACTTATCTGGACATTTATGAAGAACGGAAAGGGTTATGCACGAAGAGCCCACTGTCTGAACGTAGCAGTAGAACCGATGCTGCAATAGCAGCAGGGAGACGTCAACCAGCAGCGAACGCGATTAAGGGCGGTTTTATTTAAGTCATCATTGTTTGCTGAAGAATTTATTCGAGCTAATCGACTTTTCCATTTACTATTGAAATGTGCTATACATATGTTCATTTATTATGAGCTGCCTGCACATCGAGCATTTATTTGCAATTTATCATGTTATTTCCCTCTACTCGCAACAAAAACTGAAAACGGCAATGCTGTACTGGAATGTCACAACGAAGTTGTTCGCTGATGAGCAGGCGCTTATGGCGCTTCACGACAGTGGCGGCGCGCTGGTGTGACAACTATGCTCCACCAGTCTCGCATACGTTGCAGCTACGAGAACAATTGCTTTACAAATTCTTAAGCAACAAACAAGCGGAGTATTATTATTAAAGACATTTGATGTATCCAACAGAAGTTGAAGCTTAACACCAGTGCCTTCTCCGTCGCAATAGCTACAACGGTAGGCTCAATCGCAGCGTCTTGCGTTTGACATTATAGCGATGAAACGAGTTATCAGAAATATAATGAAAATCCTCCTGCAAATAGAGCAAGGCTGCATCTTTAAACTGTGCAAACGAAATTTTTCTCCTAATTACGGTCTGATTTTTATGCATTCTTAAAAATTGACACAAGCCGAAAAAAAGCTATAAAAAGCACTCTTCAATATTTGCCCGTATGTCACCCCCATTTCAGGTAAGATGTAATATTCATACACTAAATAAAAACAGACATTTCTTGCATTCCGGCATGGAGAGACGTCTACAGACGTTAAAGTAACCTCTGGCGTGCCACAGGGGAGTGTTATGGGACCATTGTTTTTCACAATATATATAAATGACCTAGTAGATAGTGTCGGAAGTTCCTTGCGGCTTTTCGCAGATGGGCCGGCCGAAGTGGCCGTGCGGTTAAAGGCGCTGCAGTCTGGAACCGCAAGACCGCTACGGTCGCAGGTTCGAATCCTGCCTCGGGCATGGATGTTTGTGATGTCCTTAGGTTAGTTAGGTTTAACTAGTTCTAAGTTCTAGGGGACTAATGACCTCAGCAGTTGAGTCCCATAGTGCTCAGAGCCATTTGAACCATTTTGAACCTTTTCGCAGATGATGCTGTAGTATACAGAGAAGTTGCAGCATTAGGAAATTGCAGCGAAATGCAGGAAGATCTGCAGCGGATAGGCACTTGGTGCGGGGAGTGGCAACTGACCCTTAACATAAACAAATGTAATGTATTGCGAATACATAGAAAGAAGGATGCTTTATTGTATGATTATATCATAGCGGAACAAACACTGGTAGCAGTTACTTCTGTAAAATATCTGGGAGTATGCGTACGGAACGATTTGAAGTGGAATGATCATATAACATTAATTGTTGGTAAGGCGGGTGCAAGGTTTAGATTCATTGGGAGAGTCCTTAGAAAATGTAGTCCATCAACAAAGGAGGTGGCTTACAAAACACTCGTTCGACCTATACTTGAGTACTGCTCATCAGTGTGGGATCCGTACCAGGTCAGGTTGACAGAGGAGATACAAAGAAGAGCGGCGCGTTTCGTTACAGTGTTATTTGGTAAGAGTGATAGCATTACGGAGATGTTTAGCAAAAGCAAGTGGCAGACTCTGCAAGAGAGGCGCTCTGCATCGCGGTGTAGCTTGCTGTCCAGGTTTGGAAAGGTTGCGTTTCTGGATGAGATATCGAATATATTGCTTCCCCCTGCTTACACCCCGCGAGAAGATCACGAATGTAAAATTAGAGAGATTCGAGCATGCACGGAGGCTTTCCGGCAGTCGTTCTTCCCTCGAGCCATACGCGACTGGAACAGGAAAGGGAGGTAATGACAGTGGCAAGTAAAGTGCCCTCCGCCACACACTGCTGGGTGGCTTCCGGAGTATAAATGTAGATCTAGATCTGTAGTAGGTACAACGCACCGATGTTCGTAATGCAGTGTTCCCAGAATATGTGCTAAACGTCAGTGGTCAGTTATTATGAAACAGACAATAGGCAATACAATTCCCTGCAACACATGACGAAGGCGGCTGTCTCCACGGTCCAGGAAACTGATTATCAGGTGAGATCCTGTCTATCTACAGATAGGGAAACAGTGACAGTAGATTTCATTTACACCCTATCAAGCAACCAAGCGCCAGCATCTACACACCTATCAGATTAGATATCTGCACACCTTTCAGATTAGACTTTGGGCTAACTGGTATAATGGTAACTTTGTGACATGTTGTGTGAAACACACTTCATCGCGATGAACAATACCAAATGTAACACTGGACTATGGCTCAGCAAATTATTAAGGGTCATTGCACTAGAATATTTAGCTTAATGTCTTCATAAAAAAAACTCTTAACAAATACTGTGCATTAAAACTGAATTAAAATGAGGATAGAAAATGCTATTTAATTCATATAATAAAGTTTATATTGATCATATAGTGTGCTATGGTAACAGTGTAAGGTACTTCTCTCTGGAAACATTGGTGGGTTGCGTTATTGTACAGTTGGTGTCTCTGTGCCAGTAACGTACCCTGCAGTCATGTCAATCTATTTACTGAAGGTACCATCTTATTATTTGTTGATGTAAGGATGATTTGTCTGCCTGGCCACCATTTACCCAGAAACTCACACATACATTTTTTTACTCAAAATTATTATTCTTAAAGACATTGCTACAATTTAGAATGCAGTGTGGAATGGTGTGATGGAATTAAGATATACTTCCACTGAGATAAATGAATTCTTTACAGACGGGTGGAAATAGTGCTAGAAGCCGACCTTGGGGAAGATCAGTTTGGATTCCGAAGAAATGTTGGAACACGTGAGGCAATGCTGACCCTACCACATATCTTAGAAGATAGATTAAGGAATGGCAAACCTAAGTTTCTAGCATTTGTAGGCTTAGAGAAAGCTTTTGACAATGTTAACTGGAATAGTCTCTTCCAAATTCTGAAGATGGCAGGCGACAAATACAGGGAGCGAACGGATATTAGGGAATGAGACACTTAAATTAGTAGATGAGTTTTGCTATTTGGGGAGAAAAATAACTGGTGATGGTCAAAGTAGGGAGGATATAAAATGTAGACTGGCAATGGCAAGAAAAGCGTTTCTGAAGAAGAGAAATTTGTTAACATTGAGTGTAGATTTAAGTGTCAGGAAGTCTTTTCTCAAACTATTTGTATGGAATGTAGCAATGTATGGATGTGAAAGGTGGACGATAAATAGCTTAGACAAGAAGAGAATAGAAGCTTTCGAAATGTGGTGCTACAGGAGAATGTTGAAGATTAGATGGGTAGATCGTGTGTAACTAATGAAGTACTGAGCAGAATTGGGGAGAAGAGGAATTTGTGGCACAACTTGTCTAGAAGAAGAGATCGGTTGGTAGGACATGTTCTGAAGCATCAAGGGATCACCAATTTAGTGTTGGAGGGCAGCGTGGAGGGAAAAAATCGTAGAGGGAGACTAAGAGATGAATACACTAAGCAGATTCAAAAGGATGTAGGGTGCAGAAATTTCTTGGAAATGAAGAAACTTGCACAGGATAGAGTAGCGTGGAGAGCTGCATCAAACCAGTCTCTGGACTGAAGACCATAACAACAGGTTTTATATTTCATACCAAGTATTTGTGAAGGGAAAAATGACAGACATAATGAATGTGCCTGATGCATTCTAATGTTTTGTGATATATAACAAAATGAAGTATAACATCTGCTAATGGCAAACACTGCACAGCAGTACTGTGTAGTAGTTGCCATTAGCACATACTACATTTCATTTTGTTGTACAGCACTACATATTTGATGAGTATGTGCCAAGCAAGATCGTAAGAGATGGAAAAGAGCCACCGTGGTACAACAACCGTGTTAGAAAACTGCTGCGGAAGCAAAGGGAACCTCAAAGCAGACATAGATATAGCCAAAGCCTTGCAGACAAACAAAAATTACGCGAAGCGAAATGTAGTGTGAGGAGGGCTATGCGAGAGGCGTTCAATGAATTCGAAAGTAAAGTTCTATGTACTGATTTGGCAGAAAATCCTAAGAAATTTTGGTCTTATGTCAAAGCGGTAGGTGGATCAAAACAAAATGTCCAGACACTCTGTGACCAAAAAGGTACTGAAACAGAGGATGACAGACTAAAGGCCGAAATACTAAATGTCTTTTTCCAAAGCTGTTTCACAGAGGAAGACTGCACTGTAGTTCCTTCTCTAGATTGTCGCACAGATGAGAAAATGGTAGATATCGAAGTAGACGACAGAGGGATATAGAAACAATTAAAATCGCTCAAAAGAGGAGAGGCCGTTGGACCTGATGGGATACCAGTTCGATTTTACACAGAGTACGCGAAGGAACTTGCCTCCCTTCTTGCGGCGGTGTACCGTAGGTCTCTAGAAGAGCGTAGCGTTGCTAAGGAATGGAAAAGGGCACAGGTCATCCCCGTTTTCGAGAAGGGACGTCGAACAGATGTGCAGAACTATAGACCTATATCTCTAACGTCGATCAGTTGTAGAGTTTTGCAACACGTATTATGTTCGAGTATAATGACTTTCTGGAGACTAGAAATCTACTCTGTAGGAATCAGCATGGGTTTCGAAAAAGTCGATCGTGTGAAACCCAGCTAGCGCTATTCGTCCACGAGACTCATAGGGCCATAGACACGGGTTCCCAGGTAGATGCCGTGTTTCTTGACTTCCGCAAGGCGTTCGATACAGTTCCCCACAGTCGTTTAATGAACAAAGTAAGAGCATATGAACTATCAGACCAATTGTGTGATTGGATTGAAGAGTTACTAGATAACAGAACGCAGCATATCATTCTCAATGGAGAGAAGTCTTCTGAAGTAAGAGTGATTTCAGGTGTGCCGCAGGGGAGTGTCGTAGGACCGTTGCTATTCACAATATACATAAATGACCTTGTGGATGACATCGGAAGTTCACTGAGGCTTTTTGCAGATGATGCTGTAGTATATAGAGAGGTTGTAACAATGGAAAATTGTACTGAAATGCAGGAGGATCTGCAACGAATTGACGCATGGTGCAGGGAATGGCAATTGAATCTCAATGTAGACAAGTATAATGTGCTGCGAATACATAGAAAGAAAGACCCTTTATTATTTAGCTACAATATAGCAGGTCAGCAACTGGAAGCAGTTAATTCCATAAATTATCTGTGAGTACGCATTAGGAGTGATTTAAAATGGAATGATCATATAAAGTTGATCGTCGGTAAAGCAGATGCCAGACTGAGATTCATTGGAAGAATCCTAAGGAAATGCAATACGAAAACAAAGGAAGTAGGTTACAGTACACTTGTTCGCCCACTGCTTGAATACTGCTCACCAGTGTGGGATCCGTACCAGATAGGGTTGATAGAAGAGATAGAAAAGATCCAACGGAGAGCAGCGCGCTTCGTTACAGGATCATTTAGTAATCGCTAAAGCGTTACGGAGATGATAGATAAACTCCAGTGGAAGACTCTGCAGGAGAGACGCTCGGTAGCTCGGTACGGGCTTTTGCTGAAGTTTCGAGAACACACCTTCACCGAGAAGTCAAGCTGCATATTGCTCCCTCCTACGTATATCTCGCGAAGAGACCATGAGGATAAAATCAGAGAGATTAGAGCCCACACAGAGGCATACCGACAATCCTTCTTTGCGCGAACAATACGAGACTGGAATAGAAGGGAGAACCGATAGAGGTACTCAAGGTATCCTCCGCCACACACCGTCAGGTGGCTTGCGGAGTATGGATGTAGATGTAGATGTAGATTTGAATATATACGTGGGTTATTTCAGTTATGATTATACGAAACATGTTCACTGTATCTGTGTTTCACTTCTCCCATTGTCAATGCTTGGTATAAAGTATAAGAATATAGAACCATATATTGCAAAGAAGGTACACCTTACTCCCACTACACCACTCTACACTGCTAGGCAATCAGTGTGTAACACATAACTTTCTTCCAGCATTACTCAGACTCCACTCCAGGAAAAGTTGCTTGGGTAATGCATGTATGTGTCTTCCCACTGGTAGGGTTTCACTGTTGATTGAGCATTAAAGCTGATAATAACACTGCTTTATGAAATCCTATTAAAAATATTTTAGATTTTGCTAAGAACACGTACTTTCAGTAGCAGGGCATTCAAACACATCACAGCAGTCTCCAGGAAGTCCAGCTGCCTTGTGGAGAAGCTGTGCTTCTCGTCCATCACATGTTGGCTGTGTGCAGTTCTCTAGATCACACAGGCATGTCACATTCATTTCATCTGTACTAAGGATAGAGTCTGCAGGGCAATCTATTTCTGCACAGTTTCCATCGCTGCATCCATCAATGGAATCTATAACAAAAAGTTGAAAATATATTATGTAAATACATTCAACTAAATTTCAGCAACTTCTTTAATAGAATGTGTGTGCATTGCCATAACAGAAGAGTAAAATAGATTTGTGTGAAAAAAATATAATGAAGCATATTTATGCGTAAGGAAAAACAGTTCAATCAGTCTGCCCATGTCTGTCTCTGAATGAAAGCAGCATCATCTGCATTTGAGGAAATATTTTCTTATTTTGAATAATAAATTTTTGTGTTGCAGTTAAGATTTAGAAACAAGCATTTGCAATAACATATAGGAGCACGTGTAACAATATATTTGGCACTGTTAAACTAGTGTAGAAGATATGAACCCAGACTTTTTAAGTTGAAGAACAATTTTTATTTTTTTAAAAAAAGAACCTCTCTGACTGATATATTTTGCATATTGAAAATGGCTCCAGAAACAAACGATATGTATTATAAGTTCACATTTTCTATTTTTAATAATAATACAGGGATCGAATGTAGATTACTTCTTTCACATGGATGTAGAAGTTACGAATGAAAGCCTCAACTGGGACTGCCTGTGCCAATTGTCAAGTCACCTGCTATGTGATTTAGGTCGTCAGTCCCCTAGAACTAAGAACTACTTGAACCCAACTAACCTTAGGACATCACACACATCCATGCCCGCGGCAGGATTCGAACCTGCGACCGTAGCGGTCGCGCGGTTCCGGACTGAAGCGCCCAGAACAGCTCGGACACATCGGCCGACTCCTGGCACTCGCCTTAACTCGTTTGAGGGAATCATGGCACACGTAAATCTGGGTGGCTGGACGTGGGTTTGAACGGCACGCCTGTGAAACACGAACCCAAACTCTTACCACTGTGCCATCTCATTCGGCGTTATTCATCTGAGTAAAGCACGGTCAATGCATTAGTGTGGAAAAAGAAAAAGAATTGTGCTCCGAAAGTAATCCGGAGATCGATTTGACACCTGATGTTTACAACCATAAAAAATAAAATTTCACTAATAGCAAGGGCACCTCGGTGCCAGCTAGAGGTCTTTTCGCCTTACCCTCGTAGAATGCAGAGGATGCTGTCATGCAGCTGCTTCGTGTCAGTCTCTCGGGGACTAGTACGTCACATATTTTTTTATCGTAACAGGTTCCTGTGCTCGTTTGATGTAGACATTCAGCAGGGAGCGGCAGTGCGGATGGAGAAGCGGAAACGAGAGACGCAGCTGCCGTCGTCGCTATCTGAAGAAGCCGTGCCACGCGAATAAGAGGATTTGCGAGACGGCGCAGGTTAAAGACGAACGGTACCTTCGGGGCCCGTAATTCGCAAGAGAGGCCCCAAGGTGCAAACATTTCTTTCTCTCACTGCGGCACCCGCGCAATCCCTTTTAACGCATTGCACTCCACACTGTTCCACAGGCTTCAAGTGCACTTACTCTGTGTTTATATATATATATATATATATATATATATATATATATATATATATATATATACGGGGTGCATTCAAGTTCTAAGGCCTCCGATTTTTTTTCTAATTAACTACTCACCCGAAATCGATGAACTGGCGTTACTTCTCGACGTAATCGCCCTGCAGAGGTACACATTTTTCGCAACGCTGACGCCATGATTCCATGGCAGCGGCGAAGGCTTATTTAGGAGTCTGTTTTGACCACTGGAAAATCGCTGAGGCAATAGCAGCACGGCTGGTGAATATGCTGCCACGGAGAGTGTCTTTCATTGTTGGAAAAAGCCAAAAGTCACTAGGAGCCAGGTCAGGTGAATAGGGAGCATGAGGAATCACTTCAAAGTTGTTATCACGAAAAAACTGTTGCGTAACGTTAGCTTGACATGCGGGTGCGTTGTCTTGGTGAAACAGCACACGTGCAGCCCTTCCCGGACGTTTTTGTTGCAGTGCAGGAAGGAATTTGTTCTTCAAAACATTTTCGTAGGATGCACCTGTTACCATAGTGCCCTTTGGAACACAATGGGTAAGGATTACGCCCTCGCTGTCCCAGAACATGGACACCATCATTTTTTGAGCACTAGCGGTTACCCGAAATTTTTTTGGTGGCGGTGAATCTGTGTGCTTCCATTGAGCTGACTGGCGCTTTGTTTCTGGATTGAAAAATGGCATCCACGTCTCATCCATTGTCACAACCGACGAAAAGAAAGTCCCATTCATGCTGTCGTTGCACATCAACATTGCTTGGCAACATGCCACACGGGCAGCCATGTGGACGTCCGTCAGCATTCGTGGCACCCACCTGGATGACACTTTTCGCATTTTCAGGTCGTCATGCAGGATTGTGTGCACAGAACCCACAGAAATGCCAACTCTGGAGGCGATCTGTTCAACAGTCATTCGGCGATTCCCCAAAACAATTTTCTCCACTTTCTCGATCATGTCGTCAGACCGGCTTGTGGGAGCCCGAGGTTGTTTCGGTTTGTTGTCACACGATGTTCTGCCTTCATTAAAATGTCACACCCACGAACGCACTTTCGACACATCTATAACTCCATCACCACATGTCTCCTTCAACTGTCGATGAATTTCAATTGGTTTCACTCCACGCAAATTCAGAAAATGAATGATTGCACACTGTTCAAGTAAGGAAAACGTCGCCATTTTAAGTATTTAAAACAGTTCTCATTCTCGCCGCTGGCGGTAAAATTCCATCTGCCGTACGGTGCTGCCATCTCTGGGACGTATTGACAATGAACGCGGCCTCATTTTAAAACAATGCGCATGTTTCTAACTCTTTCCAGTCCGGAGACAAAAAATCGGAGGCCTTAGAACTTGAATGCACCTCGTATATATACGGTTGTCTCTATAAACAGAATAGTGTGCTATGGCGAGGGAAAGTTCCGTACACAGCCTACAAAAATCGATGGTCCGCGCAAGCAATGAACTTCGAAAAATGCGCCAAAATATGTGGATGATTTAAATATGTGGAAAATTTTGCGATCGTACCGTCTGCAACTCGTGCAACAATTAAAACCAGAAGATTATGACCAGCGTCTACAATCTTACGTCACAATGCACGATGCACTTGAGGATGAACATTTCGCCTCCAAGCTGATATTCAGCGACTAAGCAAACTTCCATTCATCTGGAAAGGTTAATCGCCATAATGCCAGAGCGTGGGAGTCTGTAAATCGTCGTCAAATGGTGGGACAAGAAAGAGATTCACCGAAGGTTAATGTTTTCTGCGCAATATTGCAGACGAGGCTGTACGGTCTGTTTTCCTTTTGTAAGAAGACTGACGGGTACCTCTTACCTTGACATGTTGCGCTTCAGCTAAAGGTTACACGAATTGGTAAGAAGTTTAAAACTATAAAAGAAGGCCATAAATGAAGTTTCTTAAATAACACATTTCTGGAGAATATTGATGATTCTTTATTAAATTAATAGGTTTTCTGTATCCTGAGCCAGTCATTGCGACAATCATTTATTTTTCGATTTCTTCACATTTTTCATACAGTCATTTCGCCTTAGCTTCCCTGCACTTCCTATTTTTTACATTCCTAAATGACATAGGAGGCAATCTGAGTACCCGTCTTAGATTGTTTGCAGATGATGCTGTCATTTACTGTCTTGTTAAGTCATCAGATGATCAAAACGACTTGCAAAATGATTTAGATAAGATATCTGTATGGTGCGAAAAGCGGTAATTGACCCTGAATAAAGAAAAGTGTGAAGTTATTCACATGAGTACTAAAAGAAATTAGCTAAATTTCGATTACGCGATAAGTCACACAAATCTGAACGCTGTAAATTCAACTAAATACTTACGTATTACAATTACAAATAACCTAAATTGGAACGATCACATAGATAATATTGTGGGTAGAGCAAACCAAAGACTGTGATTCATGGGCAGAACACTTAGAAGGTGCAACAGGTCTACTAAAGAGACTGCTTACACCACGCTTGTCCGCCCTATTCTGGAGCATTGCTGTGCAGTGTGGGATCCGCATCAGGTGGGACTGACGGATGACATCGAAAAAGTACAAAGAAGGGCAGCTCGTTTTGTATTATCGTGAAATAGGGGAGATAGTGTCACAACATGATACGTGAATTGGATTGGCAATCATTAAAACAAAGGCGTTTTTCGTTGCGACGGGATCTGATCATGAAATTTCAATCACCAGTTTTCTCCTCCAATTGCGAAAACACTCTGTTCCACCCACCTACATTGGGAGAAATGATCATCACGATAAAATCAGAGAAATCAGGGCTCGCACAGAAAAATTTAAGTGCTCGTTTTTCCCGCGTGCCGTTCGAGAGTGGAACGGTAGAGAGACAGCTTGAAGGTGGGTCATTGAACCCTCTGCCAGGCACTTTATTGTGAATATCAGAGTAATCACGTAGATGTAGATGTAGATTAATTATTTCTGTATTCCTATATTTCCCTCAAATTTTTTACTCCCTCCTTTCGTCGATCAACTGAAGCATTTTTTCTGTTACCCGTAGTTTTGTCACAGTTATCTTCCTTGTTCCAATATTTCTCCGTGATTGCCCGTGTCCATTCCTCTTCAACTGAACTGCCTCTGAGCTATACGCAGTATCTACTGTATAGACTCAGAGAACTTCAAGCGTATCTCTTCATTCTTTTGTACTTCCGAATCCCACTTCTTTGCGCATTGATTCTTCTCGATTAGTCTCTTAAACTTCAGCCTGCTCTTCATCATTACTAAAATGTGATCTGAGTCTATATCTGCTCCTGGGTACGCCTTACAATTCAATATCCGATTTAGGAATCTCTGCCTGATCGTGATGTAATCTAAGTGAAATCTTCCTATACCTCCCGTCCTTTTCCGAATACATATCCTCTTCTGGGATCCTTGAACAGAGTATTTGGTATTACCAACTGAAATTTATTGCAGAATTCAATTTGTATTTCTCTTCCACTTCTCCTACTACCAAGTCCATATTCTCCCGTAACCCTTTCTTTTACTCCTTTCCCAACAACCGCATTCCAGTCCCACACGAGTTTTAGATTTGCATCTCCCTTCGCGTACTAAATTACGCGGTCAGTATCCTCATAAACTTTATTTCTTCATCTTCTGCTTGCGACATCGGTATGTATATCTGAACTGTCGTTGTCGGTGTTTGATAGCTGTCGAATCTGATGAGAACAACTCTATCACTGAACGGTCCACAGTAACTCGCTCTCTGCCCTACCTTCCTATTTATAACGAATCCTATTCCCATTGTACCATTTTCTGCTGCAGTTGATATTACCGTACACTCATCTGACCAGAAATCCTTGTCTTCTTTACATTTCACTTCACTGACGCCCACTATTTCTAGTTTGAACCTCAGCATTTCCTTTTTCAGATTTTATAGTTTCCCTAACACATTTAAACTCCTGACATTCCACGCCCCGACTAGTACAACGTTATCCTTTTGTTGGGTATGCAATCTATGTCTCATGGTCACTTCCTCCTTTGCGTTTCCATTGCCTACCGAATGGATTTATAAATGAGGGAAATGGTTGAACGTTGGAGACCCCCTGTTAGTAGTTTTAGTAGGTTTCTGGCTTTGTGGTGGATGCTAAGGAGGGGTTCATTCCACCTTAGTTTTCTGTCGAGGGTTAGTCCTAAATACTGTACTGTGTTAGTCTGAGGGATGGATTGGTTGTACATGGAGAGCTGGAAATCTGGACGATCGAAACGCTGAATGGTGTGACCAAAGTGGTTGCTTGGATTTTCTATGGCTTTACTTAACGTTCCCTCGTATTAGGTCACTCGAAAATTATGTCCAAGTGACTTTGGAAGGAGGCAAGAGAGACTTGAGTGGCTAGGTAGGCGGTGTCATCAGCATATTGCAAGAGGTAGGTATTGGTGGTTTGGAAACGCTTGTTGTCGCTGTGTGGGCAGCTTTATCTGCTCCAGAGACCATGAGACCGCACCACATGATCTGACGTGGCGAGGACGACGACTGCTACTACTACTACTACTACTACTACTACTACCGCGACTACTAATGCTAATAATGACACTCTTATTTACAAACGAAATGGTAGATTGGGCATTTGAGCGTTGTTACCTGTAAAAATTAACTCGATGACCTTCTTCCATTATCCTTAGATCACATCGTCATACTATGTGTCTTGGCTTGCAAGTATTCACAGTACCGGTTTTTCAACCGAGGTACAAGCAAGAGCTGATAAGCGATCCTGGGATATACTCTTCCTTCATTTGTTAAGTTTTTCATGTAAGCTTTGCATTCTCAGACTGCACTGTTGCAAAACTCTGCAGCATTAGTTTTTTTTCTGGAGAATGTTAGAAAACAGTTTAATCTTCAAAAACTTACTTTGAAGAACAGACAGAAGAAAAACAAAGTTTTGGAGGCTATTTTTTAACTACAGACTTCTCTAGGGACTGGACTGTCTATTATTTTATTTAAAACCTCAAATAGTCCCGGATTTTTTTCGTGATTGGCAGTTACTGTTCTGTTCTCGTTTCACTGTTGGAAGGAATATGTTTACCAACAATACTATTGAGAATTGCTGTACGTTTGGAAGACTGATGGGAAAAAGCAGGGATACCTTGAAGTGGGGAGAAAAAAAATCTTACTGGTATTAAACAAGAACAGCTCTGCTGCAAAACCAAATTATTTCAGTATGCAAACAATGAGTAAAAAGAGGTTGGAAAGTGGGGGAGGGGGGGGGGGGGGCAGATCCATGGACCTTCGTTTGCAGACCATTTGATTCTCCATACTGACTGTACACGGGACAACTGACGTAAGAGAAATCTATAGAGGCGGCACCATAACTGCTGGCCTCCCCTGCCACTGTAGTGCATCGCAACGCGCATTAGGACAGACTGTACGTCCTCAGGTGTTCCTCGTACTGACGTAAGGCTGAGAAGCGTTTGCAGCCACCCTGGAATGGCACCTAGCCTCCTCGCCATATGCTGTCTGTAGCTCGTGGTCTAGTGGCTAGCGTTGCTACCTCTTGATCACGGAGTCCCGGGTTCGATTGCCAAAATGGTTCAAATGGCTTCGAGCACTATGGGACTTAAGTTCTGAAGTCATCAGTCCCCTAGCACTTACAACTACCTAAACCTAACTAACCTAAGGACGTCACACACATCCATGCCCGAGGCAGGATTCGAACCTGCGACCGTAGCGGTCGCACGGTTCCAGACTGTAGCGCCTAGAACCGCTCGGCCACCCCGGCCGGCTTCGATTCCCAGCTGGGTTGGCGATTTGCTCTTCCTAGGGATTGGGTGTTTGTGTTGTCCTCATCATTTCATCATCATAATCATTTGTGACACTGGCTAGATTGGATTGTGAAAAAAAATTGAACTGTGTAAAAGCTGGGACTTTGTACGGGTGCTGATGACCGCGCAGTTGAGCGCTCTACAAACGAAACCAAACAATCGCCATATGCTTCGCGCCTCCAGCTGCCTTAAGATTAGGGTTGTTAACCCGTAACTGGTACACCTATAAATTGTAACACATAAGGTACATCTGGGTCCTCGGGACCCACCCAAGTTTTGAGTATATTTTGGTAAAAAAAACACATTTAAATGAAATTTAAATATGAAACTTTTATTAATGTTTTGTTACTAATGTTTTAAAACCACATTCCTCATTTATGGTCATACCTTAAAGATGTTACAAAAAAGGACAATAAACTGCATAAAATACGAAATGTGAAAAATATACTTTTGGAAAGTCCTGCACATCAGTTACAAATAGTAAGATAGACAACTGAAACTTCACGTTTAAACACAAAATGTACTATGCTTCACAACAGTAAGCCAGAAGAAAAGTTCAAAATCAATATAAAAATTTCTGCAGGCACAACTTTTGGATAAATTTTAGTACATTTCTCAGCTAAATGACTATGTGATCTTTGAAAATAGCAGAAATTATGACAAAATATTAGGTTTCAATTATACAGCATCTTCACCAGTCCATTTCAGTTATTTCATTCATCCAGACTACCGAAACAGTTTGGACATAAAGCAGTGGAACATTCCAAACATAATGGTGTTCGACATCTGGCACACGCCCGGGATGCTTTCCTGTCTTTTTTAGATGGGCACACTGAGCATCTTTTCCTCTTCGATTTAGTAGCACCAGCTTCACTGTGAACCTGGGATGTTCCTGATGCCTTGGAGGGGGTCATGCCTAGAATATCACAAATGGAATTTCGGATATCTTTTCTCAAAAATGGAGAATCCAATCTTCTTTTCATACAATCACTTATGAGTTGTGTACCTAGTTCAATGAGGAATTCTCTGCGTGTCACATCATCAGTATCTTCTTTCCCATGGTACAAAACAAAAGCATTTACACCTGCTATATCTAGCATAGTGTAGAAGACTGCCATAGGCCACCGCCTTGTTCTTCTAGAAGTCGTGTAATTATGCGTCTTTTCGTCAAGTGCGTCAACTCCACCTTTTGTTTTATTGTAGTCATGGATTATTTCAGGCTTATTTTCCACCATACATTCTCCATGGTGCATTGTCGATATCAGGTTGACAACCTTGTTCTTTTTGGGGACGTGTGAAAGTATTGTTACAGAACCAGAGTATCCGTAGATTGAAGAAGACACATTTCTGCCCTTTGCTGTTGAAAAGCTTGGTGGTAGCTCAGCCTTGTTCTTTCTCATGGTGCCAATATAAGTCAAATTACAGTTCGACAACTCATTGACCAACTCCACACTTGAGAACCAGTTGTCCCCTGTCACATTTCTGTTACTTCCCTTGATTGGTTCAACCAACCGCATGACAACAGCTGTTGGTAAGAGGACACGGCGCGGGATGGCTACAGCTGATTTTCCCGAATATATCTCTGCATTCAAACAGTAGTGCATTTTGGCATCAGCTAGAATAAATATTTTTATACCGTATTTCCGTGGCTTGGATGGAATGTACATCCTAAATGGACATCTACCACGGAATCCTACAAGCATTTCGTCAACAGTGACGTACTCTCCGACTGAATAGTTTTCTTGACAAGCTTCTATCAATGAATTGAAGAGCCAAGAGATGTGGTACAGTTTATCTGTGAGTTTCCTTGCGTCACGGGTTGCTGCATCATCAAAACGAAGGCAACGTAATAAAAACAGCAAACGTTTCAAGGGCATAGTTGCCCTAAAAATTGGTCTACCAGTGCCGTTTGTAGCATATAAACCATTCAGATCTTCGTTGTTTGACTTGAAGGCTCCCCACAAATAACAAAGACCTATGACAGCTTTTATTTCAGTACTGTCTGTTAGATTTGAAAAAGAATTCTTTTTTGACTCAGGTGGCAATGACATAATCTTTTCATTGGTTCTGAGTACTACCTCTGCAATCATTTCTTTGCTGAAAAGTAGTTCCCAAAATGCTAGAGGGGTCTTTTCTGTTACCTGTCTAGCTGCATTACGTATGCCAGGAAAGTGAATTGGAGCAATGATGTTGGTTTGAGAGGTTCTTCCACGTATGCTGGGTGTTGTTGACCACTTGAATCTGTTTCTTCCATAGATATAATTAGTTCCAGATTGTTCGTTGTTACTGTCTCCATCATCACTTTCATCACTTCCAGTTTCATGTTCACTAATTTCATAGTCACTGTCGCTTCCACTTATGTCTTCAATATCACTGTCCAATGGTTCGTTCAGATTATCTGTAGTATCTTCCTCGCTCATTTTTCTGAAGCACTACACCGTAAATCCAAGATACCGGAAATAATGCCACGAAAAGAAAACTTTCACTAACGGTACACCTGGGTCCACGGGACCCGATCACCTTTATAGAAACAAAACTAACAAAGAAACGCCTGCAACAATGTTGTGGGCTGGTAGCCAGTTGATTGTTAGGAGAGTACAGGGAGAGGGAAGTCAGTGCTACCACACACATCACGGAGCTGGAAAAAAGAAATTTCGCTCGGGTCCCTGGGACCCAGGTGTACCAGTTACGGGTTAAGCTTTCGCACTTTGACTTGCTCTGTAGTGCTAGTGGTTTAGAAGAAGTAACGTAAACTAATGGCTTTCGCTTTCGCTGACTAAACTGCATAAAGATTTAGTGTAAAAACCAATTATTGCTATTACTGCCACTATTACCAACACAGAAATATGAGGAGGCTCGGCCTCCCTTGCATTTTCCCATCAGATGCCAATGGTATAAGATGGCTGATTACTGAGTCAAACCTACTACATTTCAAGTTTTGTGAAGTATATTATCTTTACCTTTCCCTACGGCAAAGAGCCTTCTGTCAATCTGGGTACCTGACTGATATTTCTTCTACATCTGACTGAATAACGGTACAGTTTTTACCATCGGTTATGTAGGTAAATGCGTCAGTTGGAAGTGTTAGCAGAACTGCCACGCATCGGCTACAGACAAAACATGGTGAAATGCGAAGTTGCGCAGCAGACATCTGCGAGGAAAGGGCGGGTGCAGAAGGGCGACAAAGAGAGGGGTGACGGGCGCGCCGGGTTGGCGCGACGCAGTTGTGGCTGCCAGCGCAAGACGGCCAAGTCGACGGCGGAGTTGCGGCCCCGGCCTCAGCATCAGATATCTGCGGCGGAGGGGTCGCCCAGAACTTGCTTATGTTTCCTGTGCAGCCTGCGAACGGCCCGCCGCAAGTTAGGGGTCGCTCCCGAGTTACTGCGGCTTCTGTTCGTCGAAACACGATGGGCTCGCTATTTAGGCGAAAACTTCTGCACCGGAACGTCTCCGGGACGCTTGACTGCTTCACTGTATCTACCGCCTTCCTGCCGAGGCATTCCCGGCTGCTGTGTTGAGCTTGACAGCTGGCAAATGACAGCGGATCTAAAATGTCGGCCAGAGTTCTTTTAGTACGACTGAATAAAGATTTTTCTGAGCAACCCTACATTTTATTTCTGTAGTTTCGTTCAGACGTTCGTAACTGGACATCGCGAACTGAGACAGGTGGAAAAAATCTTTTGTTTCTAGAAAATAAATATTGCTTCTTAAACCCCCTTATTCGTGGAAGAAACGCTTTAGAAACCCCTTTGGTACGGCAAACACAGAAACTTTATTTGGTTGTGCCCAGTTAATAATTGACGGCACTAACAAACCCATACAAAGAGTCGCTCATGCGCCCAATTAGATAGCTAAAGAACATGTCAGTCAAGTTTCAACTAAGGATGGGAAAAACGGACCGGTTAAAACCCATACCGGTATTTTTATAATCGGTACTCTTCAGTTTCCTTTTGCCTCGTTTATAATAGGTGTTGTTTATTTTTACTAATAACCATGTAAAAAACCGAAATATCAGTTAGCCATTGCAGTAGTGCGTAAATATTTCGTTTTTAAATATACTTTTTTCACAAAGGGAGTAAATTTTGTTCGTAAAATTTGCATTGGTTTGTAATATTACATTCTTATAGAAAATGGAGAAAGCGATCAGTGCTATTTTAATAAGAATGCCGACAGAAAAGAGCAACAAACATGGCATAAGAATCAGTACAGGGCCGCCCGCTGTGGCGAACGGTTCTCGCGCTTCAGTCTGCAACCGCGCGACCGCTACTGCAGCAGGTTCGAATCCTGCCTCGGGCATGAATGTGTATGACGTCCTTAGGTTAGTTAGGTTTAATTAGTTCTAAGGGACTGATGACCTCAGCAGTTAAGTCCCATAGTGCTCACAGTCATTTGAACCATTTTTGAATCGGTACAGTATAGCTGAGACAATAACGTCTCTGTTTCCGTGTCTCATGGCTGAAGGTACGCTTGCACGTACAGTGTGCAAGACTTGCGCCCGTGTGGTCTGTATGGCAGTTTCTCTCGTCGCTGGACATCCATTGTATTGCAGAATGGAACCAACCCTACTCGGCAAATATTTTAACCAAATGACGTAGCAATGAAGTATAATGTTGCATAGAACTTAAGAGATTAAACATTCCCCTGTTACTTCTATGAAATAATGAAGTCGAAGGAAATTACGTTGACAGTAATAAATTAAAAACTTAAGAACAGTTCATTCATAGTATATAATAAAAACAGAAAGTAGGTCATCTGCTGCCTGTGTTTACATACACTGAAGACCCAAAAAAAACTGGTACATCTGCCTAACATTGTGCAGGACCCGCGCGACCACACAGAAGTGCAGCAACACGACGTGGTATGGACTCGACTAATGTTTGAAGTAGTCCTGGAGGGTAGTGACGCCATAAATGCTGCAGGGCTGCCCGTAAATCCGTAAGAGTACGCGGTGGTGGAGATCTCTTCTGACCAGCATGTTGCAAGGAATCCCAGATATGCTCAATAACGTTCATGTCTGGAGAAGAGTGTTCCTGAAGACACTCTGCAGCAATTCTTGATCTGTGGGCGCATTGTCCTGCTGGAATTGTCCAAGTCCGTCAGCATGCGCAATGGACATGAATGTACGCAGGTGATCACAGACAGGATGCTTATGTGCGTGCCATCTGTCGTATCTAGACGTATCAGGGGTCCCATATCACTCCAGCTGCACACGCCGCACAATTACAGAGCTTCTACCAGCTTGAACAGTCCCCTGCTGACATACAGGATCCACGGATTCATGAGGCTGTTTCCATACCCGTACACGTCCATCTGCTCGATGCAATTTGAAACGAGACTCGTCCGACCAGGCAACATGTTTCCAGTTATCAACAGTCCAACGTCTGTGTTGACGGTCCCAGGCGGGGTGTAGCGCGTTGTGTCGTGCACTCTGCAAGGGTACATGAGTGGGCTTTCGGCTCCGAAAGCCCATATCGATGATGTTTCGTTGAATGGTTCGCACGCCGCTGTTTTATGGGGTTATTACAAAAATGACATTGGATTATATCTAGGCAAGCTACTACGACAGTTATCACTGTACCTTTTTTCATGTTTTGGTTAGTTAATAGTAATTGCTCAAATGTGTGCGAATTTATAAGGGGCCAAACTGCTTAGGCCATCGGTCCCTAGGCTTACTCACTACTTATTCTAACTTAAACTAACTTACGCTAAGGGCCGAGCGGTTCTAGGCGCTCAGTCCGGAACCGTGCGACTGCTACGGTCGCAGGTTCGAATCCTGCCTCGGGCATGGATGTGTGTGATGTCCTTAGGTTAGTTAGGTTTAAGTAGTTCTAAGTTCTAGGGGACTGATGACCTCAGATGTTAAGTCCCATAGTGCTCAGAACCATTTTGAACTTACGCTAAGGACAAGACACACACCCATGCCCGAGGGAGAACGCGAACCTCCGACGGGGGGCTCCATCTCAGTTTCACTGATTATTCATAATGCCCATATAGTGGTATAATCCTAGATTACAACATGTTTTTTGAGCGAGTTTCAAAAAATTAGGATCAGTTGGAGAAAACTGGTGATGTTTTGTTGTAGTCATCCACTTATCACTTTTCGAAGAAGGCAGCGAACGGTGGACGGACAATTTTTTCTTTTATTTGCCTATTTCATTTAATATTTTCATTCTGAGTATGTTGAAACTGAGAGAGTCAAAATTCTTCAGTCTTTGTTCGATTTCTACGTTTATTACAGGAAACAATAGGAATAAAAAACTGAAAATCGGTTATATAAGAATATACAGCCTGCAGTTGCAGGTTAACTTTATCGTTTACCTAGGTTTCAACGTTAGTAATAACGTCTTCTTCAGAACATAAAATATTATTTAAATGTTTGCCTAAAACAAGCCATGTCCTAAGTCAACTTTATAAAATTTGATGCATAACCATAAGGTTTTGTCACTTCTATTAAACGAGCTGTAGCAAATTCACTTTAAGCCCGTTGTATGGGCCTCGTCGTGTGACTAGAGAGTTATTCAACCTCTCTCGGTTAGAAATAAGAACACACGTTCAAAATGATCGAGAGCAGCAATCAGTCGCCCATTCCTTCCCATCAATTTAAAAGTCGTATCACAGTCGTTGAGTTCATTCCACATCCCTAGTGGCAAGTAATTTCATAAAAACACACGTGTTTAAGTGGTTTTGGAAATTCAACCGCTAAGGGGGTGAAATGAGGAATGAAATGTTTTACGAAAATATTTCGTTATTAAAGTTAAATCTATTAAAATTTCAATTGGGCTTCGTTGTTAGAAATAAAAATAAGCTTTCAACTGTTTTTGGAAATTCAACCCCTTAGCGGGTGAAATAAGTGGTGAAATGTTTTAGAAAAATGTGCATTGTGAGGGCATTTTATAATAAAATGTTTGAAAATTGGTATTTGGTTCAAAAATGGTTCAAATGGCTCTGAGCACTATGGGACTCAACTGCTGAGGTCATTAGTCCCCTAGAACTTAGAACTAGTTAAACCTAACTAACCTAGGGACATCACAAACATCCATGCCCGAGGCAGGATTCGAACCTGCGACCGTAGCGGTCTTGCGGTTCCAGACTGCAGCGCCTTTAACCGCACGGCCACTTCGGCCGGCTTAGTATTTGGCTTCTCGGTCAGAAATGGAAGAATTCGTGTTTCACCATTTTTTGAAATTCAACCACCAAGAGCTTAAAGTAGTAGGTGAAAGTTTTTTTTGGAAACAAATCATTATTGAAGAACTATTAAAGCATTTTTAGAGCTACATCTATGAAAACTGTTGTTTGGCTTCTAGTTTAGAAATAAAAAAAAAAAAAAAAAAAAAAAATACGCCTTCCAGTGTTTTCGGAAATTCAACCCCCTGAATAGAGTGAAATAGGGGATGAAAAGTTTTATGAAATTATTCATTATGAGAACCTTTTCAAAGCTAAATCTACGAAAATTTGTATTTCGCATCTCTGTTATATGTTCTTCACTGTTTTTGGAAATTCAACCCCAAAAGGGTGAAATAGGGAATGAAAGTTATTAAGAATATAATTCGTTACATTAAAAAAAAGCTAAATTAATGAAAATTGGTATTTCACTTTTCGTGATACAAAGAAATATGTGTTAGGTGACGAAAGTTTCTATGGAAGTATCATCACAACAACGGAAAAGTCATGATTAACGAAAACCTTGGACTCCAGATGCCGGAATCGGTTTTTGGTCAGAAGTACATTCGGAAAAATCTTGCTTTAGAAGCCTTAATTAGGGTGAAAAGTTTAGATGTTGCAATTTATGAACTGAATCAAGGAAAGCTAATTGACGTTGACCACAACAAACTGACTTTGTCAGAATTGCATAGAAAAAGAAACGGCTCATTACTACACTTATTTTCCATTAGGCCTAATATATGTTTATAAATTTATTTTTGGTGTAATACTACGCAAACGCGAGCGAATCAGCGGGCGCTAAGTTAGTAATTACTAAGTAGTTTGTAGAAAAATAGAAGAAAAGGAAACATCCGATAGGAAGACTAGCAGTGACGGAAAGTCCGTCAGGAACACAATGTGGCAAGCACAGTGAAAGGAAGTTTTGTAAATTTAAATATGTATACCTAAAACGCTTCTCCGCCCACACCCTCCCCTTCCTATAGAGGAATCAGAAAACTTGTTGAAATGAAGAACGTCTTATATCCTGAATAACAGGTCTGATGAGGCGGATCATCTATAATTTGCAGCTTCCCGAAAGATCCCATAGGATTTGTGATTTCAGTCGGTTAAAATTTTCTTGAAGTTCTTACCTCGACTAATAGTAATAAAATATCAAATATTTTATGGTATCGTGTCTGATTCGAAAGTGTTGACAGCTCTTTCGCCTTTCTGTAAGTAAAAAGAAGTCAAAATTTGTAATTCTTAGTAAGAGGAAACAAAAAGTTATTTTACGACTGAATCACGTTAGTGTGATTGAGCTGTGACTAAAAACAAATAAAAAGTCCCTCAAGACAGTGTGAGGAGGATGGAACCGCATATTCCGGGGGATGTTTCAAAAACAGCACGCAGTGCATAAAGTCTTTATTTATTGGAATATAGTAGGGAGAGGAAAGTGAAATGTTTCACGTCTGAAATAAACGTGATATCACAGATTAGGGCGCGTCTAGGAATAAAAAGATTCCACGATGCAGTGTAAAGAGAATGAAAGTACAATTTCCGAAGAGTGTTTCGAAAAAGTAGCACCAGTCGCAGAAAAGGCGAAACAACAGCGAACGCGCTTTCTGGAACAAGCAAACACAATAATAGTAAACTTGAACACCTCTGTGAGTAAAAATCTCCAAGTCGTGGTGACTCCGTGACGAACAAATAGGTAATAGCTCTTTTAAATAACAAACGATGGAATTTTCTGTCGTCCAGGCTAGGCGTATCTATGCCGTCCGTTTCCTATAAAAATATTTTGCTACTTTGTCCTTATCTAGACTCGAAAGTGCGTATCAGCGTACCACGTAGATATGGGGTGAAGTACTGTTTAATTGTGTGTTCGAAACTTTCTGACTGAATAAGGCAGCACCAGATGAACTTCTCCTTTTATATTCTTTGGAATACACAAACTCACAAACGTTATATGAGGTCTGGTTACAAGAGGCATCCATAGTTATTAATTAGACTGGTAGCTTTTATTTCTCGGAACACAATAAACAAAATACAACATAAAGAAGGCGAAGGAATCCAACGCCCGCGTGTGCAAGGCAGCAATTTGTGATTTCCGCCATGGTTGTGGAACAAAGTTATTACCCTAATGTTGTCCTGCAGTGGACCATAGTTCTTTTTAAATCCTGTGTTCAGCATAACTTTACTTCTGTGACCAGACGTCATTCCTGTAGCCGTTATGTCATAATTACGAGATAAGAGAAAGTGTTTGCGCCGTCACAATACGGCGATTCGTAACTCCTCGCAGCCAGTGATAGGGGTACAACATCAAGCGCTATCCGTGCTATTATTTGCTTACTATGGGTCAAGTATAGGAGGATTTAGTGTTGGTAGGCTGTACAGGAAGAATAGTGTAGAATAATTTGGTGAGTTACAGTTCAACGTCTAAATGTCATCGATATCATTAGAGAACAGTCCTGGCTCAACGCTGTATCATTACACATTGTTAACAGACAGCCATCTCAACATTGTAAATGTTATACAACAGTTGCTTTTGAGAACTCAGAAGTATACATATGAGGTGCTATCCAAAATTTTCGGGACTAGTGCTGCCATCTGTTGAAAACCTTACCTTTGGACTGATGGTCACCATCATCCTCGAAGTAATTCCCATCCGCACGTACATACCGGTCCCAGCGCTTCTGCAACTGGTCAAACGTTTTCTGGAAGTCCTGTTCTTCGAGGATGTTTATCACTGCCAGCGATTCTTCTTGAATCCTCTCTAGAGTGTCGAACCGAGGGCCTTTCAACTTGGGAATAGCGCGAAGTCGCAGGGTGCCAAATCCGGCGAGTACGGTGGGTGGGGTACAAGCGCCATGTTGGTTTTTGCCAAAAAGGTCCTGGTGAGAAAGGACGTGTCACAGGGCACGTTGTCGTGATGCAGCAGCCATTTCCCTTTACGCCAAAGTTCGGGCCGTCGTCACCACACGTTTTCACGGAGCCGTCGCAAAACGTCACAATAGTACGCGGAATTCACTGTTTGGTTGGGTGGGACGAATTCTTTGTGCACAATTCCCTTGGTATCAAGAAAACGATGGTCATGCTCTTCCCTTTGCTCTTCACCCGGGCTCTTCCACTGGGACGATTGTTGCTTTGACTCTGGGTCATAACCGTAAATCCAGCTCTCGTCGCCGGTGATAACCCATGACAAGAAGTTTGGATCATCAGATGCGGTCTGTCGAAGGTCCGTGTACACTTCAACATGCTGTGCCTCCCATCGTAAAACCGCCGCACACCAAACACAGAGTATTACGGAAATCACGGTGGTCATGCAACACGTCCCCCCAGCTGGATGCCACTCCGCACATTGACTCATCAGATATGCGGCTCTTGCAACCCAGCGGTTCAAAGATCTACTACTCCTACTTTCCAGATGGCAGCACCAGTCCCGAAAATTTGAAATTCCACCTCGTATGTTTCAGTACGAAGTTACAAGGGACGTTCAATAAGCAATGCAACACATTTCTTTCTCGACCAATTTCGGTCGAAAAGAATGTGAAATTTGTTGTGGGACTACATGGAATATTTTCACTTCAGTCCCTATAGTTTCACTAACTTCCGACCGACGACGGCTCTATGCTTAGCCTTGAAAATGGCATCTGTAACAGAAGTGCGTTCCAAGCAGAGATCTGTCATTGAGTTCCTTCTGGTGGTAAACCAGAGCATCGCAGATATTCAGACGTGCTTGCAGAATGTCTATGGAGACCTGGCAGTGAACAAAAGCACGATAAGTCGTTGGGCGCGTCATCTGTCATCATCGCAACAAGTCGCACAAACCTGTACGATATCCCGCATGCTGCCGGCCGCACACAACTGTGACTCCACCAATGGTGGAACATGCGAGAACTCTCATTCGAGATGATCGACTGATCACAATCAAACACCTCGTTGCTCGGCTGGACGTCTGTGTTGGTAGTGCTGACACACTCGTCCACCAATTGAGGTATTCAAGGCACGTGCCCGCTAGATTACTCGCACCTAACGGAAGACCATGAATAGCAACAAAGGACTACGTGTGCGGAATGGCCTGTGCGTTACGAAGCTGAGTGAGACAGTTTTTTGTCGAACATCGTCACAGAGGATGAAACATGGGTTCATCATTTCGAACCGGAAACAAAATGCAATTCATGGAGTGGCCCCACACCACCTCTCCTACGAAGAAAAAGTTCAAAGCCGAAACTAAGCCAGTAAAGTCATGACGACGGTCTTCTGAGATTCTGAAGGGGTTGATATCGGCCCTCTTGGAGCAACGGTCAACACAGAAGTGTACTGTGTTACCCTCAGCAAACTGTAGAAACGACTTCAGTGTGATCGTCGCCACAAAAATGCGAACGAACTTCTCCTTCTCCATGACAAAGCAATGCCTCACACAAGTCTACGCACCCGAGTGGAGCTCACATAACTTCATTGGACTGTTCATCCTCATCCAACCTACACCCCGATCTCGCAACTTCCATTTTCCATCTGCTTGGTCCAATGAAGGATACACTCCGCAGGAAACATGGATGACGGGGAGATTATTGATGCAGCAAGAGGTTGGCTCCGACGTTGACCAGAAAAGTGGTGCCATGCGGGCATGCAAGCCCTTACAGTAAGATGGCGTAAGGCCATCGCATTGAATGGATTTTACGTTGAAAAATAGGGTGCTGAAGCCAAAAGAGTGGGGAATAATATGGTGCATTGGAAACGTGAATACAACCAACCAGCTTTCGGAAAAAAATGTGTTGTATTACTTACTAACCGACCCTCGTACATAGGTTTAACAAAGGGCAGATTCCGACGTAAAACAAATGTTGCATCCACAGCATACAGAAACAAGAAAACTACATTGATCCTATACACACTGCTTACAGAAAATATATATACGGAGTGAGAGAACATGGATACGTCTCGTTTAATTACTGTAATTATGTTTATACTGAAGAAATAAAGGCGCGAGTATTAACTAGTTATGATGGCAGTCGTAACAGGTGACGGGCGTAATCAAATTCGATAAAAAAACGGAGAAGTGAGTATTCATGAGCTGGTACATACTATATCAGCTCAGATCTACTTATAACTTCTCATCATGTTTGATAAGCTTTTTTTCCTTAATTAGATGCAGCGAAAGAGTTATTTGTCTCCGCATGTTAGACCACAGCCGTATCCTATAGATACACATGTTGCTGCGTTTATGAACATCCCTTGCACGGCACGTCGAATGCAGGTATGTTGTCATTTTGAAGAGCAAAATAATGTTTTGATAGCAGGCACAGTTTCGTGAAGAAGCCCTCCGCCAGCGATTTTGCACAGGAACTGCAGAGCGCCGAACGGGGTCGATAAACGGGGTGGGGGCCGGAGGCGCTGCAATCTCCGACTGCGGTAGGCCGTCGAGTGCCCATTTACGCCGCGCATAATCGATACATCGATGCGAACTGACAGCTCTCTGCGGGCGTCAGCAGATTGGAGCGATTTGTCACATAGTCTGGATAGATGCGTGGGTTTCTTTTGGATTAAAGCAAGTTTCCGTCAACTGTTTCGTCGTATGCCATAAACAAATCTGCATCGGTCGACCACTGTACTGAGTTACTTTACTTGACGTAAAGCCAATAAATTATAAAACTGCGTCACTGTATTCAAGAAATGATGTCGTGGAAGCCACCAAAAGCTTCGACAAGCAGTTCCGGTCAACCGACTATCTTCCAGTAACGGACGCCATTACGTCAGGTTAAAGGAAGCTTCATTGACGTCAGCTGCAACTGATAAGAATTACGTACTTGATCTCGAGATACATTCCTCTAACCTAATGCAATGAAGCTCGTGACTTTAAGATGGTCGCTTCACATGATGATGGCCTAACTCTAGATAAATTCTTTCGAGACCTGAGTAGAGCACCAAGTTTTTTTACTTGTTGGAAAGTGTTATATCTGGTATCATGTAACTCTTAGCGCTTCAGTCGAGTGCTTGAACAGAAGTTGTTATACCAAGGGCACAGATGGGCTGCTAAGGCGCTTGGCGAGATACAGAGATTGGCCTGCTTACGGTAGAATTAGCAGCACACCCACTGCAGGGTTGGAGACCATGCTGGTAATGCCCCTATTACACCTTTAGGACGTCCAGAATCCGACACAAATATAAGGAATATGGTAAATATAGAAATGGTCGTGGAATCGCCACAATAACTTCCAGCTACTTCAATAAACCTTCCAGCATTACAATTGGAAGCATGGTGCAGTGGAAGAACGAACGATTACACAATGCAGAAGATATAGTCTCGTTTACAGCCTAGACTAGAAAGGGCAATCTCTCTAGGGAAGCTGGCTATGGTATTCCAGACGGAAATATCCACTGTCAGGGCACGCATGGTGGAGAATTTCTGTAGGCGCTATGAAGACTGTAGCATCTACATGTGTTCAGAGAGCCAAGCGGCTCTGAAATCCCACTCTTAGCAACTTCTGAGGTCATCAGTCCACTAGAATTTAGAACTACTTAAACCTAACTAACCTAAGGACATCACACACATCCATGCCCGGGGCAGGATTCGAACCTGCGACCGTAGCGGTCGCGCGGTTCCAGACTGTAGCGCCTAGAACCGCTCGGCCACTCGAGCCGGCCAGCCGTGAGAACTAACACACGATGGATATAGAGAAAGAAGCGCCTAAGTGAAGCCTGTGTGGCGAGGAATCTCAGGGGATGAAACCGCAAAATATGCCCTGTTTCGTCGAGGAATTGAACGATCAATAGAACATTCCAATCGTCGTTTGCAGTGTCTTGATGGCTATGTTGAAAATTACTGTCGTGTTCAGTATTTGTGTCAATGAGCGTAGTGCACATTCAACAAAAGTTACTTGGCCTGCCGTGACTACGTGTACCTCGCTTTTTTAAGACCCCCTCGTATATGCACCGATCTCCACGATATCACGGGCGGGTTTACATCCACACCAAATTTCGTGGAAGACCTGCTCCTGTAGAGCGCGGCGGATGAAGTAGAGGGACCGGCACAGAAAGACAGCAGGAAACCAGACACTCCCACCGCAGCTCACCTCCTGGAGTGTGTGCCGTAAGCGCGGATCCGCGCACAAGGCGCGGTCGTCGCCGGCTTTCATTAATCTCGCTCCCGCACCTGATGCTGACAGCGATTAATAGCCGCATAAGGCGCCCTGTTGCCGCTCGCCAGGCAAGCTGCGATCGAGTTTGCAACTCGACTTCGGTAATTGGCGCGCGCTCAGATGGTGGGGTAGCTGCCGGCGTGCCGTCGAGTTTCAGCAATTACCGTAATTAACTCGGCCTGCAGGGAGCCCACATACCACTCTTTGCCCATCTGCGGCTTGTAGTGCGCCCGCGTATCACTCCTCCCTAACGATGCGCACAGATATCCGGGAAATGTCTGCGCCAGAGGTAGCTGTCAGACTTCCGTCCGCTTATTCTCGTACCAAGAAGTAAGGTAGAGGAACCCGGGTAATTTCCCCGGTGGAAGAAATGCTGTCAGAACGAACAGCCCCTTTAGTGGCCGTCCTGGTTGCTTAACCCTTCGAATACCAGTGGTTTCTGCCTGAAACCACCATTTTATTAATTTTGTTTGAAGCACCAGTACTTTTCGCTCTAAACGATTCATGCTATTGCAAGACAGAGACATCTAGTGGTACATTAAGGTACAATACTAAAGTAGTGCGCTGTAGTAGTCGCTTGCAGCGTTCAAACTAACAGTAGGTGCGGAGATTTTGCTACGTGGTTGTAGGAGATTGTGACGTCTTTTTTTTTTTACAGTCATCATATTGAAGAGACCATCGACAGTAAAAAGTAAGTGAATCGTTTATTTCCAAAACAACACTTCTCCACTCCCAGAAAATGAATAAAAAGTCTGTAAATAATAATCTAGTTAGGAGAGCTATGGATTTTGTTTTGCTTTATCTACCGCTGAGTGCAAATATTTTTACATCCCGTTCATAACTTGAGACTAATACAAAAGCCTATAGTTTTTTTTAAAGTGGTGGAGAAGTGCTGTTCTGCTTCTGAAATAAATGGTAATAACTTAGGAAAAAAACAGTAATCGTCTGTAATGAATTTTGAAACTTTACTTCTTACCACAGAGAAGTTTCAAATTGATAACAGATTACAGGATCCGTTCTTCCTATATTTCAGGGGTTCTTCGTAACAAAAAAATTACTATTGTTTATGACTCATAAATTTCGACACAGAAAATGTTGTTCGAAATAAAAAGAAAATAGTTTTACGACATTTCTTTTACTATAAAGCTACACTGTTAGAAATTGAATGACAAAATACACACATCAAAAAACGTTTTGCATCACCCCAGTTCCCAGAACTCCTGAAGATTATTACGTGTAATATTTACATTGCTCGTTCTATCTGGTCTACTTTGTGGTTTCCTGTTTTCATGTGGCTGAAGAAAGTGGATATATTTGTTTCGCTATTTCTGGTGTGTTCTCGACAACTAATTCCGAAATTTCTTCCTGTTTGACTTACATAAAATTTATCGCAATCTTGATATTAGATTTTGTAAATTCCTGAATTTGTGTGGACTGGGGAATTTTCTTTTCCCTGAGTCTACAACATTAACGATCGAGATATGAAAGTATAGGTGCCATAAACATACAAGAACGACGCCTGTAAGGTGTTTTGTGTTGTGGTCTTCAGTCCAAAGACTGATTTGATGTAACTGTCCACACTACTCTATCCTGTGCAAGCTTCTTCATCCCCGACTAACTACAGCAACCTACATCCTTCTGAATCTGCTTGCTGTGTTCATCTCTTAATCGCCCTCTACGATATTTACCTCCCACGCTTCCCTCCATTACCAAATTGGTGATCTGATGCCTCAGAATGTGTTCTACCAACCGATCCCTTCTTTTAGTCACGTTGTGCCACAAATTTCTCTTCTCCCCAATTATATTTAGTACCTCCTCATTAGTTACGTGATCTACCCATCTAATCATTGGTATTCTTCTGTAGCACCACATTTTTGTATAAACTGTTTATCATCCAAGTTTCACTTCCATACGTGGCTACACTCCATACAAATACTTTCAGAAAGGAGTTCGTTGTACTTAAATATGTACTTGATGCTAACAAATTTCCTTCTTCAGACACGTTTATCTTGCCATTGCCAGTCTACATTTTATATCCTCCCTACTTCGACCGTCGTCATTGATTTTGCTTCCCAAATAGGAAAACTCGTCTCCTACTTTAAGTGTCTCATTTCCTAATTTAATTCCCTCAGCATCACCTGATTTAATTCGACTGCACTCCATTATCCTCGTTTTGCTTTTGTTGATGTTCATTTTATGTCCTCTTTTTAAGACACTGTCCATTCTGTTCAAATGCTTTTCTAAGCCGTTTGCTGTCTCTGACAGAATTACAATGTCTTCGCCAAACCTCAAAGTTTGTATTTCTCCTCCCTTGACTTAAATTCCTTTTCCAGATTTTTCTTTTGTTTCCTTTACTGCTTGCTCAACATAAAGATTGAATAACATCGAGGATAGGCTACAACCCTGTCTCACTTCTTTCGCAAATTATTAGACAATGGCAGCACTAATCGATGTTTTATAGAAGTTAAAAACAGCTAGACGCAAGTACTACTGTATAATCACCCAATACTGTCCATTATAATATATAAGAATAGAAACAAGGGTTAACGAAGTCACGTATCATACACAGGCACCTAGAAAAGGGCACTGTAGCGAAATAGGCATATCGCAGACTTTTGAAACATATTCCTTTAGAACAGGCTGGCTTCAGACCAGACTGCAGTTGCAGTGATCAATGCTAGTATTGTCAACTTGCAAGGGCTTCGAAAATCAGAAGAAAACAATGACCACCTTTATGAACTTAACATCAGCATATTATACAGTATGGCGAAAAGGGATCCTTTTAAAGCTCTGAAGAACAATTCTATGTAAAAGAATTGCACAACTACTCTATAACATGCTGTCCAACAAGAAACTCCAATTTCACCTAAATGGTCGAATAAGCAAGGTGTACAGTTTAAATGACGGACTACCACTATGATCCGTATTGGTCCACTACTTTTAAATTTATATTTTACAACTTACCAAAAACGAGAGAAAGAATATTTATCTATGCTGATGACATAGCATTGGTGACGCAGCCTAATGATTTTACAACTTCAGAAACGACTCTCACTCAGGATTTGCGAACTCTAGGTGAGGTTTTTTAATGTACGGTGACTCAAAATAAATGAAACAAAGCTGCATCGTCCACCTTCCACCTGAGTAACAGGCATGCTGGCTATAAATTGCAAATTGCATTTAGAAATCAGTTGCTGTCATATAACCCATTCCCAAAATATCCTTGTGTGAGCCTGAATCGCTCCCTAAAGGAAAACACTTAACTGAAACAGCATCAAAAATGAGAACCGGAAGCAGCATATTGCACGAACTCTCTGGACCAAGTTAGGGAGCTAAGCTGTCATTTCTGAAAACAACTGACGTCTCACATATGTATTCTGTCGGTGAATATTGCTGCTCAGTGTGGTTGAATAGTTCATACAGACGTGCTTGATACACAGCTTAATGTGGCCATGAGAAGTATACCTGGCACAATAAAAAGCACACCCACAGAACGGCTACTTATTCTGTCTAATATCGAACCACTGAAGATACTACGTCAAGTTGCGCTGAAAATGGAAGGGAAGAAATGTTCCAGAAATACCGAGCTCTCACTGCACCACGGCTGTTCAAATGGCTCTGAGCACTATGGGACTTAACATCTGAGGTCATCAGTCCCCTAGAACTTAGAACTATTTAAACCTAACTAACCTAAGGACAAGACACACATCCATGCCCGAGGCAGGATTCGAACCTGCGACCGTAGCGGTCACGCGGTTCCAGACTGAAGCGCCTAGAACCGTTGGGCCACACCGGCCGGGGCACCAAGGCTGTGTTGCCACTCAGAGGCGTCGACTAAAGTTTATGAAATCCTCCTGGAGACTTGGCAAAAGACTTGCTTCTGAAGAACCCCAGCCAGAAACAGCATGGCGAGATGAGTGGTTCGCAGCCAATCCTGACTCTGAAGATCTACACGGGGTTGTGGACCACCCTAAATTGCACACGCACCAAGCATGGAAGATGTCAGGGCAAGAGAGGAATCGCTGAAAGTGTCAAATGTGACTGCGGACACCAGCGACAAAAAAAAAAACACACCACATAGTCACAGAATGTCCTCTATGGAAATATGCTGGAACTCTGTCAAGCGTACACAAAGTCTCTGAGGATGCAGTCTCCTGGAAGGGAACTTTAGATATCCAACTAAACTGCTTACAAATATTTAAAGAACTTTCCTTTCTATACAATCTTAAACTTAGAATATCTATTCTGTTTACAAAAATTACTTTTTTTCTTTTATTTGTAATTCATCCAAGTGTTTTTTTTTTAAATTCATTTTATTCGCATGATACAGGGTGATTCAAAAAGAATGATCTGATTGTGGACGGTAATAATTACGAAACATAGGACGTGCCGGCAAGGAACTACATGTTGTTTGAATGGGCGTTGCCTGTAGTTCCAAAATATCGCCGCGAGATGTCACTCAATGCGTCTTATCGATTTAATCTAAAACTTTCCTAATCACGAATGGATATAATTTATTTTGTCTGTAATTTATGTATATTGTATTACCGTTAACACCATTGCAGCTCAATGTAAGTAATGTATCCTTGATGACATACGCAAAAAACTGAAACAGGGAAGGAAGGAAAGAAGGGCATATGCGGCTAGGTCCCGCCGCCATCCAGGCCCGAGCAGAACCCACAAGAAGCCGCACCCCGCTTATCACAGGCCGTGTTTGGCAGGCGTCGATTTGTGTTTACCTGTAGAGTGAAGGCAGCCGCCGTCCCTCTTGGCGTTCCGAGGCCGACGCGGCACCTGGATGTGTGGGCTCAATGCGATAAGTTATAAGCAAAAAGGCAAACAACGCAGGACACGTACTCTTGCGACAGAAAGCCTTTTCATCGGTTGAGACGTCTCGCTGTCCTTTCCATGTTGATACCGGAAACTCTGGTTCACAGAATTCACACGATTTCCAAGAAGGTAACCCTCTCAAGAAGGCATTACTTCACGTTGTATAATAAATACGGATACAATAAGCACTTCACTGTCAGATGCTCTTGATCCCGGCTTAGTACTCTATATACCGATAATATCATCTGTTATTCTAACTTCCCACTTAATTCCCTATCTTCGCATGCAATGAAAACATGCTGACGCTGTTAGACTGTAATGTTTTATGTCACACTCGTATTACCCGTCCATGATACTATTGCACTTGGCCAGCCGTGGTTGTTATCGGAAACACGCGGTGACTTTATAATTAACAAGCGCGATGAACAAACGCATCGAATTGGGAGTGGTTCAAATGGCTCTGAGCACTATGGGACTTAACATCTATGGTCATCAGTCCCCTAGAACCTAGAACTACTTAAACCTAACTAACCGCAGCTCGTGGTCTCGCGGTAGCGTTCTCGCTTCCCGAGCACGGGGTCCCGGGTTCGATTTCCGGCGGGGTCAGGGATTTTTCCTGCCTCGAGATGACTGGGTGTTGTTGTGTCGTCTTCATCATCATCATTCATCCCCATTACGGTCGGAGGAAGGCAATGGCAAACCACCTCCACTAGGACCTTACCTAGTAAGGTGGCGCGGACCTCCCGCGTCGCTCCCCTACGCTCTGCAAAGGAGTATGGGACTCATCATCATCATCAACCTAAGGACATCACACAACACCCAGTCATCACGAGGCAAAGAAAACTGGGAGTGGTTTCAAGACAGTTGTGCATATACTTTCAAGTGCTCCTCTTGAAATAACACGATAAAAACTCACAATAAACGGACTCAAGCTTCCTCACTCCCAGATGCAATACTATTGTGGTCGACTAATTTAAAAATAGAGCATCGGCAACATGAGACTCACTCGTTGTCTTCGCAAAACAAGGCGTTGGGCAACATAATGGGAACAGCTGAGGAGTGTATTCTACAATTCTTTTCTCTCGGCTTGCCTTCATTCTTAAAAGGTGCAGGCCTTCTATACCGCCAACCGGAATCTTACATCATCCGGACAGAACAGTGTTATCTTTTGTTTCACAGGAAGAGGAAGAAATTTTTCCTTAGCTCAGTTTCCAAAACTAACAATATTGGACGATACAACGAAATAATAAGCAACCTGTTGCAGAAAAGAAATTTAACTTCTTTATCGGTTTCGGGCACTTAGTGCCCTTCTTCAGAAGGTTATAACTATCGCATTATTTGCGATTGTCAACAAAAATATGCATACAGTAAAATGCCATGCTCATGTGGTTCATAGTATCTGTAGAAAATTAGTATACAACAAAATTAGTATACTAGTGTCTGTACAAAATTAGTATATTTCTTTTGTACAGTCTCTATGAACCACACGTCCATGACATTTTGCTGTATGCATTTTATTGTTGGCACTTGCAAATAATGCCACAGGTACAACCTTGTGAAGGAGGACGCTAGGTGTCTGAACCCGTAAAGAAATTAAATTTCCTTTATGCAGCTGGTTGCGTGTTAATATACTAATTCTGTACAGCCACTATGAACCAAAGACGATGGAATTTTTCTGTATGCATCGTATTGTTGACACTTGCAAATAATGCGATAGGTATAACCTTCTGAAGAAGGGCACTAAGTTAAATTTCTTTTGGTTAATGCGGCGGAAAATACTGAGATATTGTAGTATGTTCTGCAAATCTGTAAAAAAAACACGGTTCCTTATACCGGCACGTACTGATGAATCATACATGCTAAAATAATGCTACCGAGCGGGGTAGCGCCGTGCTTTCGATTTCGGCAGGACGATGGATTGCTTAAGACAAATGCTGGGATGGTTCCTTCGAAAGGGGACGACCGATTACCTTCTCCGTCCGTCCCTAATCCGAGCTTGAGCTCCGTCTCTAACGACTTCGTTGTCGATGGAACGGTAAACACTAATCTCCCTCCTCCAGTTAATTGCTGTGTCACAGCGTCTGGTGAAACCTAATGTGCATTTAACCGCTACCGGTCATATGATAGTCATGGATGACAACTGCAACAGAAAATCATAGATATCCACATTATCACAAACCTTGTTGTCTGTTTTACTTAATAAATGAGACACGGAGACGTGAATGTCTCTTCGACCATTCTCGATACTTGTCCTATTTTAGACATTTGAGACACCATAATTTATCAACACTCTCGAAGATGATGCAGATAAATCGAACTGTTCTTCTCTAAAATAAAATAAAAATGTATGGGTAAAAAGAAATGTAAAGCGTACTGTGAGATGGGAGAAGCGGAAAACCAGCGAGGCTATGTTAATAACATGGCGGCTGGTTTGGAGATTCGCAATTTTCAGATGGAAAAGGGGTCACGTGACATATCAAACAGATGGCTGTACGAGAAGAACAATGGCGCCTTTCATTTGAGCGCAGTATTATTCCTTTTCCAGTTATAACATGATTCTTACAAGTGACGTGAAAGCTGATGGCGTTGACATAAGAATGCGTAGAGATCGTCCTAATATCAGGAGAGAGGGGCACCAGTGTTTCTCGCAGAGAATTTCGACAACGCCACCGAGAAGCTTCTGAAGAAATCATTGCTGAGTATTTCTCACATCTCTCTCTGTGACATACTGTAGAGAGCGGTGATGAAACTTTTCGCGAAATTCCACGAAATTGGCCCTGTGACAGGCAAACCGAAAGCTGAGCGATGGAAAACGACTATGCTGTTTTGGCATCGTTCAGAGGACAGTATTCACAGTGTAAGGCAGAGATCGTGGGTCAGCCGTGGAGGAGTGATAAGAATTTTGGCCACACATAAAAGGCACCATTACAAGATCCAAATTTTATACACTGAAGCGCCAAAGAAACTGGTATAGGCATGAGTATTCTAATACAGAGAGATATAAACGGGCAGAATACGACGCTGTGGTCGACAACGCCTGTATAGGACAACGAGATCGGTTACTGCTCCTACAATGGCAGGTTATCAAGATTTAAGTGAGTTTGAACGTGATGTTACAGTCGGCGTACGAGCGATAGGACACAGCATCTCTGAGGTAGCGGTGAGGTGGGGTTTGTCTTTGTCTTCCTGGCCGAGTAACGGTGTTGAAATGTTTACGCTTCCTGGCCGGCAGCTGTTGAGACTTCCACGTTACTGGGTAACGCCGGCTGTTCGAACTTAGAAAATTGAGCTCTGCTGCAGCTCGCGTTGGTGCTGTTTATAGTGGCAGCAGCGGCGGTTATCGGTATGTAGTAACTGTTGCCCTATCTTCGGGGCGACGTCGTTGTTTTTCCGGGTCGTGTGAGTGGGCCAGTTCGGTTGGGGACTTAGGAAGAGCCAAGTCCCCGCAGTGCGTGACACGCAGGGACCGCTGGCGGCACGCATGGACTGCCAGATGGAAGGGCTGTCGTCACGAGGGTGCACGACTTCGTCGTAAACCGGATACAGCAAGCTTTAAGATGAGTGCATTTCAATTCAAGTAGAGACACCTCCACCATTGTGATACCTCGCGATTCTCCAGTGACTTGGGTTCGTGTATTGTTCCATCGTTGTATTTGGTTATCGGACGTCAGGTAGCTTCGGCAAGATTATCATTAGTCACCTGTTGGACTGCCACTAGTCTGAGTTACCATCTTGTGAAGTGAATGCAACTCTTGGCTGCCTATCTCATTGCTTGCGAAAGTGTTTGTTGCCGGACCTTATCGGAGGTCGATTCCTGGAGCACCGTCTGTGTCCCCTTGGTTCTTGTAAGACATGTGCGTTCCAAAAGGAGGTCTGATGGCCAGTAGTTCAGTGTAACGCTTCTTCAGCCCATGCCTTCTACTGGTGTAATTTGCCTCAGTACCATTTAAGGATCTTATGTACTGGTCCCAGGACTATACAGTGAATATCAGGAAACCGGCAAAACATCAAATCTCCTACATCGCTGCCGCCGGAAAAAGATCCTGCAAGAACAGGACCAACGACGACTGAAGAGAATCGTTCATCGTGAAAGAAGAGCAACCATTCTGCAAACTACTGCGATTGCAATTCTGGGCCATCAGCAAGCGTCAGCGTGCGAACCATTCGACGAACACAATCGATACGGGCTTTCGGAGCCGACGGCCCACTCGTGTGCCCTTGATGAGTGCACGACAAACGCTTTACGCCTCGTCTGGGCCCGTCAATACCGACATAGGACTTTTGATGACTGGAAATATTCTGCCTGGTCGAACGAGTCTCGTTCCAAGTTGTATCGAGCGGATGGACGTTTGCAGATATGGAGACAACCTCATGAATCCATGGACCCTGCATGTTAGTAGGGAACTGTTCAAGCTGGTGAGGCTCTGACAGGTGACACGTACGTAAGCATCCTGTCTCATCACCTGCATCCATTCGCGTCCATTCTGCATTCCGACGGACTTGACCAATTCTTGCAGGACGATGCGGCACCCCACACGTCTAGAATTGCTACAGAGTGGTTCCAGTGACACTCTTCTGAGTTTAAACACTTCCGCTGGCCACCAAACTCCCCAGACATGAACAGTATTGAGCATATCTGGGATGCCTTGCAAAGTGCTGTTCAGAAGAGACCTCCACACCCTGATACTCTCTTCGGATGAATGGAGAGCCCTGCAGGATTCATAGTGTCAGTTCCCCCCAGCACTACTCAGACATAAGTCGAGTCCATGCCACGTCGTGTTGCGGCACCTCTGCGTGCTCGCGGGGGCCCTACACGATATTAGGCAGGTGTACCACATTCTTTGGCTCTTCAGTGTATATTGAAACGTGACATATTGTGTTCGCCGTACACAGTAGACATTCGGATATGAAGTCATTTCCTGAGACTCCTTCCGCTGTCAAGAACTGCACTACACCTCGCTGTTGCTCTTTCCCTGCCTCCATAGTGATGGCGGACCTACACACGACTTTCTGACCTCCCGTCAAGTACGTCTAACAGACAAATGGCACAGTTGTGAACGTTTGCGCTGTTCCTTCTTGATTCTCAACATACCTGCTTTACCAACGCCCGTGCCATGCTGGTCTTGTTTCCATTTGATTTCCTCTTATATCGATCTCTTCTGGGTATCGTGGGCATACAGAATGCCACACGATTGTTGTTTGTGCAATCCATGGTGATTTCTACAGAGAAGACTATCGGTTTGCAGAAAGATCTTAATA
The DNA here is from genome assembly GCF_023864345.2 of Schistocerca serialis cubense. Taxonomy (NCBI): domain Eukaryota; kingdom Metazoa; phylum Arthropoda; class Insecta; order Orthoptera; family Acrididae; genus Schistocerca; species Schistocerca serialis. The sequence goes on from NC_064639.1 coordinate 389,716,711, forward strand.
TCCGAGTCTAAAACGTATTCTAAAATTCTACAACAGACTGATTTTAGCAATCTAAGCTTATGATATAGTACTGTATTGTGCGTCTGTTCGACGACCCTTCTTGAAAATGTGAAATCACTGGGAACACCTCGCTCCTCTATTAACATACGAGAGACTGCTGCTAGAAGTGAGGGAAGCTCTTTTGTATATGCTGATTAGAATCGCATGGGCATCTCATTAGATCCAGTCGCCAGGTTCCCTAGGTTACTTTCGGCAAATGCCGCTACGATTTCTTTGGTATGCCCACAGCTGAATTTTTGTCTTGTTCTTGTTCTTTCACCGATGGTTCGTTAAACCACAATTTCCTCCCGCTTTCTTTTAAGGACTCTGGTCTAGCGCCACATACGACGTTTGTGCCATTTTTTTCCTTTCTCTTGTGGAAGCTGCAATTTTATTCACTTTTTAAGGTTGGTACAGAGTAAGGCCAAAGTAAGAACATTTTTCCCCTTTTCATTAGAGCATTTTCATTTCCGGCCTTTGATAGTTTTATTTTTTGAGTGACGAATTTTACTTTATTTCCTTAGATATTCGTATTCTTCCGCTCCTAGCAGTCTTTCCATTTCCTTTGTTTCCTCAGAAGCTGTTTACTCCCTCCAGTCTCCACCTCCCCCTCCCCCATTCATCCTACGCTCTCCGCCTGCGATGCTTTTTACGTGCCATTAACGCTGGGTCCGCAAACTCTTTTTTTTTCTCAGCCGAAGTAACAATGGTAGCCAGAAAACTGCTTTCATACATTTTTGAAGTTGCCCACCTCGCGCGCTTTCGCGTTCCACATACCGCAGCGACGCAGGTGGCAGGTGGCAGCACGTGCGCACAGTGCAGCGCCACTGTCCGGCGAGGCCCCGTAACTCGTGGACGCGCGCCGCCGCGGCCGCGGCGCCCAGAACAAACATCCATATCTGCGCCCCGCCCCACGCGGACCGCAGGGTAAACAATGCCGGCCTGCCGTATTAAATCTGTCCCAGCGCGCGCTTAAAATTCCCACTGCATTTTTCACAGGAGCAACGTACGCGGCCGAGAAGTATGCCGGCATTCCTGTGTCTGCTTCATTTCTCCGGCCACACGACTGCGGGCTCTACGTACCAACAATGTTCTCCTCCTTGCCTTCTCTTCATCCACTGCTTTCTTCTGTATTTCTTGTTTCTTTGTTGTTTTTTTGTCACAGACGGACATGCTCGGACGATATCCTGTACGTTTCAGCACAAGAGTGTGTATTCAAGAATTCAAAGTACTTCCAATCCTAGTAAGTAAATTATGGTCCTATAGGATACCAGGCGACGACCGACCCCTGTTCCATCTTCGGTTACAGTTGTACTGCAGTGGCGCAGCACGAGGAGAACACATGAGCAATACTGCAGCATGTGCGTAATTACAGTGGCGTGGGAATCAGAGGGACGAAGATGAGACGGGCTCACAGTTGTGCTGAAGTGGTAAGAACTGCTTCACTCAATATACACTGAAGCGCCAAAGAAACTGGTATAGATATGTTTCAAATGGCTCTGAGCACTAAGGTACTTAACATCTGAGGTCATCAGTCCCCTAGAACTTAGAACTACTTAAACCTAACTAACTTAAGGACATCATACACATCCATGCCCGAGGCAGGATTCGAACCTGCGACCGTAGCAGTCGTGCGGTTCCGAACTGAAGCGCCTAGAACCGCTCGGCCACCGTGGCCGGCTGGTTTAGGTATGCCTATTCAAATACAGAGATACGTAAAGGGGCAGAATACGGCGCTGCGGTCGTATAAGACAAGTGTCTTGAGCAGTTGTTAGATCGGTTACTGCTGCCACAATGGCAGATTATCGAGATACATGTGAGTTTTAACGTGGCGTTACAGTCGGCGCACGATCGATGGATAGGGCATCTCCGAGGTAGCGATGAAGTGGAGATTTTCCCGTACGATCATTTCACTAGTGTACCATGAATATCAGTAATTCGGTAAAACATCAAATCTCCGACAACACTGCGGCCGGAAGAGAGAGACCAACGACGACTGAAGTGAATTGTTCAACGTGACAGAAGTGCAACCCTTCCGCAAATTTCTGCAAATTTCAATGCTGGGCCATCAACAAGTATCAGCGTGCGAACCATTCAACGAAACATCATCGACATGGGCTTTCGCAGCCGAAGGTCCACTTGTGTACGTTTGATGGCAGCATGATACAAAGATTCACTCCTCACCTGGGCCCGTCAACATCGACATTGGACTATTGATGACTGGAAACATGTTGCCTGGTCGTTTCAAATTATATCGAACGGATGGATGTGTACTGGTATGGAGACAACCTCATGAATCCATGGACCTTGTGTTTCAGCAGGGGACTGTTCAAGCTGGCGGGGGCTGTGTAGTGGTGTGGGGCGTGAGCATTTGGAATGATATGTGACCCCTGATACATCTAGATACAACTCTTGACAGGTGACACGTACTTAAGCGCCCTGTCTGATCAGCTGCATCCATTCATTTCCATTGTGCATGACGACAGACTTGGACAATTCCAGCAGGACAATACGACACCCCACGCGTCTAGAATTGCTACAGGGTGGTTCCGGGAACACTCTTGTGAGTTTAAACACTTCCGCTGGCGACCAGGCTCCCCATACATGAACATTATTGAGCATACCTGGGACGCCTTTCAACGTGCTCTTCAGAAGAGATTTCGGATTTGTGGAGAGCCTTGCAGGATTCATGGTGTCAGTTCCCTACAGCACTACTTCAGACAGACTACTTCAGACAGAGTCCATGCAACGTCGTGTTGCAGCACTTCTGCGTGCTCGCAGGGGCCCTAAGCCATTTTAGGCAGGTGTACCAGTTACTTTGGCCCTTCAGTGTATTTCAAGCCATTACACCGCCGTCCAGTGGTTCCCAACGTGAGGGTAATTACCGTCTGAGGGGTAAAATGATATTTTCTGAAGGATAAAAACAAAAGATTTGATTACGTTTCGTCACGAAACTAAATTATTTTTGAAATATCATTACTATAATCACAATTTCATAATACTGTAATACTGATTACATAAATTACCAGTCATTATATTTTTTCAAGCTTTAATGTACAATGCAACGTGGTGAAGGATACAGCTTGTGAAACAAACGTATACTCATCATGTTTCCCACACAGTCCATCCATCACACACATACTTTGTACCATGCATCTACGAAAGTAAAATTGAGAAACACACATCACATATGATTAAATATCTCATGAAAGTACTATCTCCAAGTTGTAGGTGCTTCACACAATCGACCAGAAATTGCTTCTCTATTCGCATCGAACAGATAAGTGAATTAATTGACAGCACAACAGTAGTTATGTGATGGGTACTGCAGTACTCCAGGTCTACACAATATTACAGGGTGTTTCAAGAGGCATGACATATATGAAAACTCCACATTTATTGATAAAAACATACTACAAACATGGGATAGATTGCAGAATACAAAATCTTAAAGTTTTAGCTATGCTGTTACAAATGCTCTGTATCTATCAGCACCAGCAAGAAGAACATCTAGACGATAGCTAAATTTGTCGTAAACTTTACACAATGTATCTGCTTTTGTCGGCTCTTATTCTGTTCTTCACTACTTCTATGTCACAAGGTAAATGCTCGGTGAACACACTTGCCGGCCGGAGTGGCCGTGCGGTTCTAGGCGCTACAGTCTGGAACCGCGTGTCCGCTACGGTCGCAGGTTCGAATCCTGCCTCGGGCGTGGATGTGTGTGATGTCTTTAGGTTAGTTAGGTTTAAGTAGTTCTAAGTTCTGGGGGACTGATGACTACAGCAGTTAAGTCCCATAGTGCTCAGAGCCATTTGAACCTTTTTTGAGCACACTTTCCTTCAGTATCCCTAAAGAAAAAAAATCGCATGGCGTCATGTTTGGCGATCTTGGAGGCCAAGAATGTAGAATAGTGTTTGGGATCGCCGCACGGAATTAGCCGAGCAGTCTAAGGCGCTGCAGTCATCGACTGTGGGCCTGGTCCCGGCGGAGGTTCGAGTCCTCCCTCGGGCATGGGTTTGTGTGTTCGTCCTTAGGATAATTTAGGTTAAGTAGTGTGTGAGCTTAGGGACTGATGACCTTAGCAGTTAAGTCCCACAAGATTTCACACACATTTGAACATTTTTCAGTGTTTGGGATCCCTTGCGCCCTATCCAGCGATGAGGCAAATTATTACTGAGAAACTGGCGTGCGTTGTTGTGCCAGTATGGTGGAGCTCCGTCCTGCTGCAAAATGGAGTCATCAAGAGTCGAGTAGACTTTCGTGGACTCCGCTCAAATGTTTGGCGAATTCTTTCCACTGTGACATCAGAAGTGCGATGTCGACCTGGACTGTCATCTTTGCACAAGCATCTTGTCTCTTCAGATTGGCGATACCAACGAGGAATGTTTTTCGGTGCAGGCGGATCAATGCCAAAACGTCGACGAAAAGCACTGTGAACCGAAATCACTGACTCACTCTTTACAAGCTGCAGCACACAAAACGCCTTCTGTTGAGCGTACGCTGTCTTACTTATGACTGACTATAAACTGAGAAGACCCATTGAGTGACATCTAGGGGCGATATTTTGGAACTACAAGCAACGCCCATTCAAACAACACGTATTTCCTTCCTGGCACGTCGTATGTTTCGTAATTATCACCGACCACAATCAGGTCATTCTTTTTGATACACCCTGTATTATTATTATTATTATTATTACTACTACTACTAGTAGTAGTAGTAGTAGTAGTGCAGTGGCCTAACAAAAAGAGTTGTCAGCCTGAAGTCCTCCAGTTTCTGCCAGTTCAGAAGCAAGCAGTCCAGCAATCAAGTGATATACAAACAAAGAGTATAGGTCACGCAGTATACAATAACTTGGTCGATTTTGAGTGGGGATGCGGGGTGTGGATGATGCAAGTGTCGCTAGAGAGAGGATTGGTGTAGAGGGAGCATGTTTTGTAACAACTGCCTATCTTCAATGTGGATCGTTAGCTTTAGTTCTTAAGCTATGCATTGTTGAACCCGTGTTTTCTTCGAATGATCGTCCCTGTTATATCCATGAGTGTTGACCATTGCTCCTAGCACACCCTGTATACAGCTGAACGCTCATGAGGACTATTTGGAAAGAAATGTATGAGTAAGACTTACGCTGTTTACCGCAGTAATTGACAAACAGTAGGAGTTAGTAACACTGCCGCATCTGACTGTGAGCTCCTCCCAGTTCTCGATAAGCCACCATAAAGAGGACCCAGCAGCAGCTAAGTTTGAAGCAGTGTAACCGTTACGGGGAGACGCAATCAGCCATAAACACGCAACTTGCGAGGCGGCGGGCACGTTCCGGCTACTAATAACATCTCCGGCAGAGGCGCTCTGAATGGACGGACGTGCCGCCGATAGGGCGTCCCGTGGGCTGCAGGCCCCCGGCTGTACACAGAGTAGTTCGACGAGCGCGGCCCGGCCTGGAGAACGGCTTCCGGCTGGAAACTCGTTAACTCGTCTCCCGGAGAGGCTTAACTCGATCAGCTCCGCTCCTGACCGGGTCGTCCACTGATGGATCCACACCGACCACGCGGGGGATGCTTTCCACATGAGCTACAAGAGGATCAGAACCGCAAGATATCACCCGAGCCAGCAGGAAAGCTTCACGAAGGTAATGCTGCCTACCGCATCGTTCTCAATTACGAAGGCACCAAGAGCGAAATACACTAACCTGACAAAAAAGTGAAGCACACAGAAGAAATAGGCGGACGTCAGTATAACTTCGTACATGAACACACCATGTAAATTAATAAGTTGCAGTCCTCTATGAGAAGAACAGCCAACTGTGTGCATTGGCGTTGTTTGTGTTTAGAGCTGTTACCAGGTCTGATAGGGCACGTAAGGGGCGTGAACAGTCTCACTTGTTGAGTGATCGCTATGAAGGACACACAGCTTTATCAGCACCTGTTAGAAACTCCTGGCACAATAAAACTGTGTGCAGGACCGAGATCTCGGGACCCTTGGCTTTTCATGGGCAAGTTTAAGAGTATGACAAGCGGCGCTTCTTGGGTCTCCATTTGGCTTGTGGTCGAATGGCGTACATTGTTTTCCCTCGGCACGACAGCATGCACCACAACGACAACGGAATATTTCACACAGCTGGTAGTGTACGTGCGTGGTTGGAAGATCACCAGGATGAGTTTGCCGTACTTCCTTAGCCGCCAGACTCCCTGGATTTAAGCCCAATCGAGAATCTGTGGGACCACCACCATCGGGATGTTTGCGCGATGGAGTCTCATCCGAGACACCTAGCGCAGCTGGCCACGGCAGTTGGAGTCGGCATGGCGCCACATCCTCCCAGAACCTCAATGACTCTTCCGCATGGAACACGCCTATCTCACCACTGACTACTAGTGTTAGGCGCATACGGTTGCTGTCAACAAATATGGGCCTGAAGATGATGTAACAACATCGAAACTAGTTACCAATAAAACCAACACCTTAATACAGCTGGAGGAATTTCGTCATTTTTTAACATATATTATACTAGCTGACGTCCCACGTCATCCGTTTCAATTATGGATATACGAAGATCAATGACTCTCTTCCTGCACGTCTCGCAGGGCTACGCGCTGCAAAAGCTGGTTATTCAGGCTTTTGGCAGTTGGTCACACTAATGTTACTGCACAGTGTATTGTTTCTTGAAAGGTACGCACATTCGAGATCTGGTCAGAGTGTAGTATCCATGGAGCCCGAGTACAGTCTCTGGTTTACCAACACGTGCGCCTGTCGGCCTGAATGCTGTCGTTACGTGCTTCATTCCCACCACTCTGATGACACCATATGCCGCGCGGGATTAGCCGAGCGGTCAAAGGCGCTGCAGTCATGGACTGTGCGGCTGGTCCCGGCGGAGGTTCGAGTCCTCCCTCGAGCATGGGTGTGTGTGTTTGTCCTTAGGATAATTTAGGTTAAGTAGTGTGTAAGTTTAGGGACTGATGACCTTAGCAGTTAAGTCCCATAAGATTTCACACACATTTGAACATTTTTGATGACGCCATACGTAGCCACGGACGTAATTACGCTCGGCCATCGCAGCGTATCAAGTTCTGAAACCAGGCGGTGGGCTAGGCTTCGGTTCGAAACTGTACAGCAGACGAGAATACCTTCACACTGGTGATACGTCTCCTCTGGAAACATTCCAATGATCTGAGAAGATTAGAAAAAGAGGGTTAGCTTTCCGAAACGTAATCACGCTTTTGTGCTACACGTACGCTCAGTGGTACCGTGACGGCGGCCGACGTATTCAGTTGACTCCATTCTCATTTGTCCCTAAATTAATTTTCAGTCGATTACAATGCTGCTTTATTACATGTTCCAAGTTTGAAAGATATCACTTAATGATGTACACCACTCAGGTTGTAAACATCATTCATTTTAATCGCTAGAAGAACACTCGCTAGTTTAATATCAGCGGGCAGACTTGTGCGAAGGGTAATTGAGCGAACGACTATATTGGACGCATGTAGACAATGAGGCAGTTTCTATGGATTTACTTTAGAGCATCAGTACATGTCAAACATCGTCAACTGTGTAGTTTGGAAAGTAGGACACAGATACTGGCATAAGTGAAATGGCGTGTGTGTGTGTGTGTGTGTGTGTGTGTGTGTGTATGTATGTGTGTGTGTGTGTGTGTGTGTGTGTATGCGTGCGTGCTTGTGGGGAGAGGGAGGGGGGCAGGAGGGAGAGTCGATAACATATAACAGCATTGTCAAAGTAAGGCAAATGGTTCAAATGGCTCTGAGCACTATGGGACTCAACATCTGAGGTCATTAGTCCCCTAGAACTTAGAACTACTTAAACCTAACTAACCTAAGGACATCACACACATCCATACCCGAGGCGGGATTAGAACCTGCGACCGTAGCGGTCACGTGGTTCCGGACTGAAGCGAAAGTAAGGCAAAGAATCCAGGTTCGAGTCCTGGTCTTGCTCGCAGTTTTAATGTGACAGAAAGTATCGTTATGTTCCATTCTCTTTCTATGCCTCGTGAATGAGTCCAGGGAACAATTTGTTGACCCTTCCTTTTTTTTGACATCAGTTTTCTGGCTGGTTTATTCCGCCCGCCCCTCCTTGCGAATCTGTTTTATGCGGCGTTGTTCATTAAGTACGTTTTGGGCAAACCATTTATGTGCGACGGGTAATGCTTTCCAAGCTTTAGAGTCTTATTAAGATTAATTACTTTCGTTAATTATAAATAACACATTTTAGCGCCGAAAATTGTAATTTTTCGACATAATAATTAAAGTGCTTCAGCGCCACACCGGTATTCAATAAAAATAAAAGAATTCGGAGCATCAGCAGCAGGAATATAATTAAAGTATGCGTGCTTGAGTAGTTCAGTCAGTAGAGCATTTCCCCGCGAAAGGCAACGGTCCAGAGTTCGCATCTCGGCTCGGTACACAGTCTTCATCTGCCAGGACTGCTTTTATTTCCATACAAATAATACGTTTTGGATCACAGCCAAAGAGATGTCATTTAATCTTTACAAATTTCTCACTGCTTGAGTGAAATGTTTAAATCGAAACTCGTCACATCTATGCATACGAAAACAAACGTTATTAGTGATAATCTCAGGATGGCTTTTCTGGCTGCTTTGTAATAAACGGAACATTGCCAAGCATACTTTAACTTGCATATGTTATTTCACTGTACCACTGGGCAGTGCATGGCTGGTGCCTATGCGTAAAGCGGCTTGTGTTTTCACACGTAGTTCATGAGTCGGCGCCGTCCGCGGTGGTCTAGCGGTTCTAGGCGCTCAGTCCGGAACCGCGCGACTGCTACGGTCGCAGGTTCGAATCCTGCCTCGGGCATGGATGTGTGTGATGTCCTTAGGTTAGTTAGGTTTAAGTAGTTCTAAGTTCTAGGGGACTGATGACCTCAGATGTTAAGTCCCATAGTGCTCAGAGCCATTTGAACCATTTTTTGAACCATGAGTCGGCAGGCAGCGGCTGATGTGAGCGTGGATACAGCCTGGCCGGACTGGAAGAGGAATGAATAGCTACTCACCATTTATTACACACACAAAGGCGTGAGTCACTTTCCAGTAGGCGTCTGATTGTATCATACCAGGTGTAGTAGCAAAATGTCTAACAATAAGAGGGGGGCATAACCTTGCTATGGGCTGGCTAGCTCTAATACTTCATCCAGTCAATCGAACTATTTTTAGAAACTTTTATTGGTCTTTAGAAATTCTCCCCTTTACTGCGTTTCAAAAACTCACGCCGCGTGGGTTAGCCGCGCGGTCTAGGAGGTCTTGCCACAGTCCGGGCGTCAGCCCCCTCGGGGGTTAGAGCCCTCTCTCGGGCATGGGTGTGTGTGTTGTCCTTAGCGTAAGTTAGTTTAACTTAGGTTAAGTTGTGTGTAGGTTTAGGGACCGATGACCTCAGCAGTTTGGTCCCTTAAGAAGTCACACACATCTGAACATTTTTTGAACAAAAACTAACTGCCAAACATTGCTGCTCCTAAATGCTTCCTGAGTAATAGTTCCCCAATATCTCCCTCAAAATCTGATAACTCAGTGGTACGTTGTGTCGTAATTTTAGGATCCTTCGCAGGCCGGGGTGGCCGAGCGGTTCTAGGCGTTACAGTGTGGAACCACCGCTACGGTCGCAGGTTCGAATCCTGCCTCGGGCATGAATGTGTGTGACGTCCGTAGGTTAGTTAGGTTTAAGTAGTTCTAAGTTCTAGGGGACTTATGACCTCAGATGTTAAGTCCCATAGTGCTCAGAGCCATTTGAACCATTTTTTAGGAGCCTTCAGACAGAGCACTGGAATATCCATCATGCGCTGTCGTTGCTGACCCTACAGGCGAAACTGGCGGACGTTTCCTTCTACACCATGTGGAGTCGCGTGGGCAGGATCGCATGGGGCATCACTGTCTAACGAGATTCTTTGTTTCCTGACTACAGACCTCCATTTGTATAGACAAACTGTACTGTCCAGTCTCTTTAAAGTGACCACCTGTCAAAAGCCTGGATAACGACCTTTTGCAGCGCGAGAAGTGCAAGGATAGAGGCAGTGAGATTCTGGAAGGTGCTGACAGGGATGCAGAACCATGACGGCTCCATTTCCGCGGCCAAGTGATCCATGGCACGGACAACCCGTTCGAGATGGTCCCACAGGTTCACGATTGTGTTTAAATCTGGGCAGTTTAGTGACCAGAGCTTTTTGACACATTGCATCGTCCAGCAGGTAGATGCCATCTTGCTGAAGAAAAAGAAACTGCATGAAGATGTGGGCATGGTCGCCAAGGATAGACACATAAATTTGTTGATCCATTGTGCATTTCGTAACGACGAGATCACGCAGGGAATACCGCGAAATCATTTCATAGACCGTAACGCGCCTTCCTCCGTCCTGGACCCTACTGACGATTGTTGCAGGCTGTTCGCTTCCAGACGTTTCACACCGGACATACCAAGGACCATCTGTCATCTGTAAAGGCCACCAGTGGCCGCTCTGTGGACGTCTAGTTACAATACTGGCGTGCAAATTCCAGTCTACGTCGCCGGCGAGCAGTTGTCAGCATGGGTGCATGAACAAGACGTCTGCTGCGGAAGCGCATACGCTGCACCTTTCGCAGAACGGTCATTGAGAAGAGACTGCTGTAGCCCCTTGCTTCATTTGGACCGTCAGTTGCTCAACAGTTGCACGTCTATTCGCCCGTACAAATCTCCGCAGCCATCACGCATCCCCGTAATCTATGATCCTTCTTGCATCACAGTTGGCTCGGTGCTAGTTTCGAATAGCGCCTTTTTGCCATGCACGTATATCTTAACCACGGCTGCACGTGAACTGTTCGAAGCTCAGCCGTTTCGAAAATTATTCCATCCTTGGCCCGAAAGCACATGATAACGCCCTTCTGGATGCCAGATAAATCGCTCCATTTCCGCATTACGACAGCGACTGCACTGTTTTCCGTGTTCCCCTCCGACACGCTTTATACCTGGTGACTATAAATAGACTTTCCCTATTTAACACGTTATAACACAGAAACTAATACCGTACGACTACCAAACTTGGAAGCATTTTTGTACAGACTATGGAGTGCATGATTTCCATTCATCACAGCGCCACCGTCCAGTTCAAGCAGTGGCCGCCAGGTACGGTGATCAGTCATCGTGATTCACAGTTTCACACACCTGACCAGTCGCAGTGCACTTGTTGACGTGTCAACATGGGCTTGGACAAAAGGAGCAAGGCATTATTGGTGAAGCACTGTTATCAAAACAACAGTAATGCTGCAGCTGAACTCCGAGAATGTCGCCGGCTGAAACGATTACGGAAGAGTCCTCTTTCTCCACCTGCTGTGCGGAGCATAATGAAGAAGCTCGAATCAACTGGAGAACTGGGCGTTGCTTCGGGAACAGGCCGACGACCGGTTGCATCATAGGTGGTTGACGAAATCGCTGTTGCTATGGCAGAAAACGTTGCGCGCAGTTCCCGATCGTCAGGCAGTGCGCGTTCTGTTTCACGACAGTTGAACATCCCGCGGTCCACTATACGGAAGGAGCTTCGAACCATTCTCAAGTGGAATTAAAATTATATTAATACCGTCAGCTGCTCACGGGCGTTGATATATATCAACAGGGACAGGTGAAAATGTGTGCCCCGATCGGGACTCGAACCCGGGATCTCCTGCTTACATGTCAGACGCTCTATCCATCTGAGCCACCGAGGGCACAGAGAATAGTGCGACTGCAGGGACTAACTCGCGCACGCATCCTGCGAGACCCACATTCTCACCTTATGTGTCCACACACTACATTCGTTGTGTCCCACCCCAACACACTCATTACTTGTGGAAGACATCCTTACCAAGTCCCGTAAGAGTTCGGGGAATATGTGTGCATCCGCACAGAAGAAGAAGGTCATGGCCGGTATTGCCACAACTATATACTGATATGGTGTCTGTTCTTTCGGACATGTCCGAAAGAACCGACACCATATGCACCACATGATGCACAACGACGTGGACCATCCTATGGACAGACGAAGCTCATTTTTCTCTGACAGGTGAGGTGAACACACAGAACTGCCGAGTGTGGGTATCTTCACCTCCAGTCACTGTGCATGAAATCCCTCTGTACGGTGAACGTGTGACCAAATGGTGTGGCTTCACGGCTACGTTCATAATTGGCCCATTCTTTTATGAAGAGGTTGGCGCTCAAGGACCAATGACGTGCAGTGTGACTCGCCAGCGTTACTGCGATATTCTTCTCCAGCATGGTATACCCACCCTACGGGAGAGAGACTCATTGAACTCAACAGTTTTCATGCAAGATGGGGCCCACCGCACATCACTCGTGAAATTCACCTGCTTCTCCGAAACACATTTGGAAACGATCGAATTATCAGCCGATCGTTTCCAAATACTTGGCCGGCACGATTACCAGATCTCACCTCCTGTGATTCTTGGTTGTGGGGCTACTTGAAGGGCAGGGTTTACCAGGGGAACATTCACACATGAGCTGATCTGAAGCGCAGCATATCAAGAGAGGTAGCCAGCATACCTATAGACATGCTTCGTTCTGCTGTGCAGAATGCAGTCCTGCGCCTTCATACTTCTGGACACTGATGGGCGCCAAATTGAGCCCCTTTTGTAGCTCTAGTGGTACCGATATTAATGGTGTGATGTACGGTAGCAGCACATTAAAATTGTCAAATGTTTTTTATTCCAGTCTTTGATCACAATATGAATTCTTTAGATGATGACCACTTGTAGGCACATAACAAAACTGCATTGGGAATGCATTTAGCAGAAACCGGCCACACCCTAGGCAATATCGAGAGTTGTATGCGTATTCTACACAGCGCAGAGAAGGGTCGCGCTCTTGACTTGTTGGAGGAGTTGGAGATTTACAAAGCGAAAAAGCATGTGCCCACTTGGGTGCCCAGCGCCTACTTTGCTTTGTTTGATAACGTACTATGATAACCAAAGCATGCCCCGCGTATTTATACCTAGCCTTACTTGATGATTTATGTCGAGAACAGTAGGCATTTGCCTTGCTTCCATACATTTATCGCACTAATCCTGTAACTGATTATGCCAGCCGGGGTGGCCGAGCGGTTCTCGGCGCTACAGTCCGGAACCGCAAGACCGCTACGTTCGCAGGTTCGAGTCCTGTCTCGGGCATGGATGTGTGTAATGTCCTTAGGTTAGCTAGGTTTAAGTAGTTCTAAGTTCTAGGGGAGTGATGACCTCCGATGTTAAGTCCCATAGTGCTCAGAGCCATTTTTTTTTTGGTAACTGATTATGTCCTACTTACTCATTAAATATATAACCAGACTATATAATTTTATTTATTGACTGTTAATATGTTGTTTAAATGTTTCCTGTGGGAGATATATCAGTTGTATGTAAAACCCTCTAGTGGTTAAGTTCTTAAGATCGGTGCACGCCTAAATAACATTCTGGCGACGGACCCTATAGAGGGCGCTGATCATTGATCTGTCCTTTTTTCAGCTGTCATATAGACCTTTTATGTTTCATAGGCAATTTATAGGTTGCTACAGACAATGTAATACGCATATTAATTGTTGACCGTAAATTCATCATAAAAAGGATCAGTCCTATGCTATTCATATATTTATTTTTAATAATTTGATATGGGTAGCTGGATTCGTCTTTTAATGTATCACAATTTAGTTTCTATGATAGTTCTCAATTTTAAAAGTCTGCTACATTTATTTTACATAATTTACATAATGTGTTTTTATGAGATTATGTTTTTTGCATAAATGACGGCTACATCTAAGCCGACAGTAGCGACATCTAGGGATGATGTAGGCAAACAGATTTCTGGTAGCTGCTGTACTTCAGTAGCCAGTTGCAACAATGACTGTGTGGACGATGCGGCCTATTCTACACCTTATTTTAGATCTATGTGACGATGCTATGCTGATTATATTTATATGTTTTGACGATGCCATTATGGCCTTATCACTTTAGGACATGGTGTAAAAGAGGTACGTTTTACCGTATTTTCTGTACATCTCTCTGGTTGTGTGATAGTATATTTTGATACGTATTGCTGTATTATGTTGAAAGACACACTGCTCACTAGGTGTATATATTTGTATATTATAGATCTGAGGATGGTCATTACGGACTGAAACCGGTCATCGTCTAAAGAATTCATATTGTGATCAAAGACTGGAATAAAAAACATTTGACAGTATTGGATCACTGTTTGTATACACGACCATGTCGCAGTTGGTGAAACATTAAAATTGTTTCAATTGAACTGATTCTGCATTATTTCTCTTCCCCATATCGTTGACATTAATGCTTCCAAGTTTGGTCCTCGTACGGTAACTAGTTTCCATGTTGTAACGTGTTAAATTGGGAAAGTTTAATTATAACCACGCGGTATACTACTGCTAGTGTTGCCACCTGCCGTCTGTGCCCGTTGACATCTAACCTAGCCGGTGGTTACATTATTGTGAAAGGCCCGTGTGTAAGTTACGGACCAATCCAGGTATGTTGTACACCTCATGCGAGTTTAACACTTCGCTACCTTCATCGTCTTGCAATTTTAATGGCTAGCAATTTATTTTCAAAGCTAAGTGTTGCCCACATCGGGAAATAGTAGGTGCGTTTCCGCTATGGACAGACGCTAGCTCGTTGTTGTATCGGTGACAGAACAGAGGGGAAGTGATATCCGACTGTGTAGCAGAGAGAAGGGGTCCGCCGGCAGTGTTCCGGGTGGTTGCCAATCACGAGGTGTCCTGCGGTCGCGTGCATATTCATGGCGCGCCCTCGCCTTGAAGGGTGGCCGGCGCTCAGGGCCCGAGGCGTCCGACTGTGCAGCAGAGCCCCAATTAGCTGCCTCCGGAGGAAGGCGGCGCGCGGCCGACCGCAGGCGGCTGCCTCTTCTTGCCAGTTCTCTTCCTCGCCGCATCCGCCTCCGCGTCGTCTCTTCCGGCCAGAGCAGCCGTCGCAAGAAAGGGGAGCCAGACAGCCGCCTGGCCGCCCTAAGCCCTACTTTTACGCCTAAGCCAGACGGTAAAAGAGGGCCGGGATACGGCCCTATATGGGGACGTAAAATATAGCGCTTCCGCCAGCAGGGATTTTCCGGACATTCTGAATATGAGGCTCGCAAAGTAAATTTATCGGCCATTCGTAAGGAGCGGAAAATGTTGAGCCGCTGCAGCTGCTTATACTTCGGCTTAAATCAGTTCCGGTGGGTTTTTTCCCCAGTAAACTTCTGGTGAGAAGGGATTCTCTTACCTGATAATCGAAGTCTCGAATAAATGCGTGACAGAACTTCAACACCTACCATCTGCTCCTCGAAAATTGGAAAGCTCGTATTTATTACCCCTAAAAATCTCTCCTTCTCTGCTTCGTGTTAGCCAAATTACTTGAGCCGTAGCACATACAGCGGAAGAGATGAACACGTCAATCGAACAAAAGCTAAATCTGTAATTAAATAATATTTACATGGCTAAATGATGGCCATTACCAGATTTGTAACTAACTATTTATTTCTCCTCAATATTTCCTGGATGGAACAGAAGAGCTTGTTAACGAGAAACATATTTATCTACACGTGAAAACGCTTCATTGTCTGTTGTCAGATGGTTTATTTCTATGGACAAACTACCAAAGGTCTCCGTAACTGTATATTTCAAAACTTTCGGTACAGGGAAGTACAGATCATGTATTTTCCTAGTACGATACTTGTGAATTTCTCTTGTAAGTAGGCTGTTTACGTTTTTATGTTGGTAACGTCACGTAGCGCTCTGTATGAAAATCACTGACTGTGCTGTGTGCAGTCTGTGGCTGGTTTGCATTGTGGGAATATTTGCTATTGTAGTGTGGCAGCTGGATGTGAACAGCGCGTAGCGTTGCGCAGTTGGAGGTGAGACGCCAGCAGTGGTGGATGTGGGGTGAGAGATGGCAGAGTTTTGAGAGCGGACGATCTGGACGTGTGTCCGTCAGAAAAGGGAAATTTGTAAGACTGGATGTTATGAACTGATATATATATATTATGACTTTTGAACACTATTAAGGTAAATACATTGTTCTCCATCAAAATCTTTCATTTGCTAACTATGCCTATCAGTTGTTAGTGCCTTCAGTAGTTAGAATCTTTTATTTATCTGGCAGTATTGGCGCACGATGTATTGCAGTAGTTTGAGTAACGAAGATTTTTGTGAGGTAAGTGATTCATGAAATGTATAGGTTATTGTTAGTCAGCGCCATTCTTTTGTAGGGATTATTCAAAGTTAGATTGCGTTGCGCTAAAAAAGAAATGTTGTGTGTCAGTTTACTGTTGATCAGAATAAGTAAAGAAAGAAATGTCTGAGTACGTTCAGTTTTGCTCAGCTGTTCGAAAATCAAATAACGTAAGAGGTTTACCAGCACAGTAATTTATAATTTTCCAAAGGGGACGTTTCACTCTATTACTTTCAAATTGCAATCAGTTGTTAGCAACAAATTTCTTGGCTGATTAAATTACTGAGCGGCTGTGATTAATATGCTCAGTTGTTTCAATGGATGTCTATAACAGTAATAATTCTAATTACTTTCTCTCATGAAATGAATACTGTTTGCCTAAGTGGGGAATTACGCCAGAATAATATCGCACAAGACATCAGTGAACGAAAATATTAAAAAATACTTTAATTTACTGATTTCTACATCAAAAACGTCGGCAGTTACTCTTTCAGCATTCGTAGTTGATAATAAGAGTTTTGCAGGTGTTCTGAGCAGTTTTTACAGCTAAAGTTTACATCAATATATACATGCAAGAATTTTCTGTTTTTATCCTGTCCACCTTGTCGCGTCCATCTCTGTATTAACTGATCACCCTAGAGTAATTTTCTGAGTCCTGCTTCTTAATCACCAATTAAACCATTTATGTGTAGAACCATGTACCTCACAAAAATTTAATTTTTGAAATAGAATATTACCAGTGATACAATCAAATGATACCGGTAACCCGCAGGAGTGATATGTTATCATGTACTCTGAATGCCCCGGTAGAGGAGACGTTTTGGCAAAAAACAAAAATAGGTGCCAAGCTAAGTTAAAATATTTTTTTCTTTATGATTTTTTTAAAAATACTAACATTCATGGAGTCATTCTACCCTAAGGAATGGTAAGAAAGGTAATGCTCAAACCCAGCTGCTTTAAGAAATTTTTTCCACTCAAATCAAAAAAAGTGAATTTGTTCTCTGATTGACTGCCTATGCTTGTTTAGTGCAAATTCATTTTAAAAATATTGTTTGTTCATATTATGTTTTCATATTTCAGAGTTGTGTGAGTGAAATGTATGATTTGTAACCAGTGGGTTAGTGTAGGGTATAACGCTCCTGCAGTCAATGTTCTCGACTGTTAAATATATTGAGACTTCAAGTGTAATTGCAATTTAGTCTAAAAATAACGAGATTTGTGAATTGTTTTTCACATTTACTCAAGAACAGAAAGTGCAGCATAATTTTATATATCTTTTGAATCGATGCTCTCGATTATTGTTGATTGTAGTCATTCATTTAGATGCCTGGATTTTTACTGTATGTATGCTACGTCTGGAACTGGTGATTTTATGAAATAATTTTAACTTTCATGCTTTATCGATGCTTTATCGTTTACAATTTATTACTATCGTTTCCAAAACATCGATGGCAGATAAGCACCTTTCTTCACCTTACCTATGCTTTCATTCACCACTCTTGTCACAGTACAATTCCCGCCAAAAATTCTCGACCACAAACCACATTCACAGATATAACTAACGTACAATAATAATGAAATATAAAGGTTTGCTTTGGCTGATTTAAAATAATACATTTCTTTTTATATTTTTGTGTACTTGTTACAATAATTTTAAATTATAGAAGTTAATTTTATAAAAACGAAATATTTACTTGAAATATTTTAATTTCATCCTGTAACTAGGAAAATAAAGTAAAAAATATTAATAGCTGGTTTTGGTTGCAACAGCACCACAAGCACAACCATCATTTACACATACTTTAGTTCAGAATTAAATCTATAATGATTTGTACGAACATTTACGTTCAAAAATAGTAAACTGAACTTAGCGAAAATTTGCCGCGACATGAACTGAAGAGAACGGTACCTGATGAAAAGAGAAATACTGAAGTGGTAAAGTCTGAATGGCGTGAGCTTTCCCAGGTATGATGGTCGCTTCTGCTGCTAAAGTTCGGATGGACAACAGAGGAAGTCATGCACTCAGTTGTATGAAGTGAGATCAGGGTTTAACATTTGTGGCAGTGAGCTGGTGCTCATTGCTCATGTCAAGTGCTGTCGCTTATTAATAATTATAAAGTCTAGTTTAATTTTCCTCGTAGTTTATTCATGATATTTGTCAGCAGAGCACAGTTAGATTTCATAAGAATCAGTACAACTGCCTATGTAAATAAGGGAACACTTTTTCACTTATATAGTTTCACGTGAATTTCGTTCACAAGCGGTCTGTTATCCGTACTTCATGAAACGAACATAATTTCTCATAGCAGACAAACGTTTTACTGTAACTTATGTGGGTAAGGAGAAAGTAGTAGTTGAAATGGATTTTATTTCGTAGTTTTTGGTATGGCGATGTTTTAATTAATTATTCTTAAGAATGTTCTGGCTTCTAGGATGGAGAAAGAGAATGAGTTGTCTCCTTCTGGAATGATAATGAAAATGACATGTGAGATTATGGACACGAAAAAAGGTTTCGTTGTGAGATTTGAAGGCGGAAAGAGCATTGGGCATTGTAAAACTTTAGATAGAATATAAATAAGGAATCCTTGCTGATTAACTAGAATGTTAAAATGTAATGAAGTAAACGGTTCTTGTAAACATTGAATTATAACCTTTTAGTTTTAAAAATTCAGTACGAGCGAGTTTTGCTGGTGATGTATGTAAGCTATTGTGAATCGCACACCCATTGCATTTCCCTCTTGTCGAGCCGTTACTATTTATTTTCAGAAAGAAGCGTAGTACGACATCTGTTCACCGAGTAGATAAACTGAAAAGCCATTACACAAGAGTAATTCACACTGCAACAGATGGTATGATTACAACAGCGAGGGAGATGTTAGCTAGATAATTTTGATTAGACATATTCACTCACTCTTTCGTATAAAGGCACTTTTCCCAAGGGAAGTGCAACAACATATTTATTTTCAAAGAACTGGGATACATGTTTTTATCTGCTATCTGCGGATTGCAGTCTATCACACTTCAGAGCCGCCGCTGCAATTGTGAAAACTAAATACCATCCATACACTGAAATCCAGTATTAACTTTCTCTCATATTACAACAGCTCTCTTTATTTACTTTCGATACAGGTTTTGGCACGGTATCCTGGCAATCGAATTTAAATATACAGTATTAAAATACTTCATTCGCTTCAGGGACGAAGTCCGATGAACGCGGTCCTTCTGTGCACTAGACACCTCTCTGCTAATAATTATTGATGATCTCTTTTAACATGCTAGTGACTGTTGACGGATTCAGAGGGGTATGTTCTAAGGTTGTCCCTTTGGAGACAACGCATCTACATTTGCTTTTCTCCTTCTTGTCGAGCCGTATACGTGCTGCTTGATGGACTGCTCTTAATTGATTATGTGGTGTCACCGCCAGACACCACACTTGCTAGGTGGTAGCCTTTAAATCGGCCGCGGTCCATTAGTATACGTCGGACCCGCGTGTCGCCACTATCAGTGATTGCAGACCGAGCGCCGCCACACGCCAGGTCTAGAGAGACTTCCTAGCACTCGCCCCAGTTGTACAGTCGACTTTGCTAGCGATGGTTCACTGACAAAATACGTTCTCATTTGCCGAGACGATAGTTAGCATAGCCTTCAGCTACGTTATTTGCTACGACCTAGCAAGGCGCCATTATCAGTTGCTATTGATACTGTAAATAATGTAGAGACAAGAGCTACGTTCAACATTAATGGATTAAAGTTAAGTATTCTACCAGTTATCTCCTTTTTTCTAAGTTCTAATTACCTTGTCCTGTTCCAGACCTCACGCCAGCCTGCGTGAGCTTAAACGCGTGCCTTTCGGCTTCCTCTCAATTTAATGGGTTGGTCTCCTGCCAATCCACAACAGATTACATTTCTTTAAAATATCGTGGAATAACTATAACATCTAGTATTCCTGCTTTAAACTCCTCCTCCATTTACCAGAGATGTTACATAACGTCACAAGCTCTGGTTTACTCAGTGGAGCGTCTGCTAAGTGTTTCCTGGTATTCAAATGGTTCAATGGCTCTACCATGGGACTTAACATATGAGGTCATCAGTCCCCTCGACGTAGAACTACTTAAACCTAACTAACCTAAGGACATGACACACATCCTTGCCCGAGGCAGAATTCGAATCTGCGACCGTAGCAGCAGCGCGGTTCCGGACTGAAGCGCCTAGAAGTGCTCGGCCACAGCGGCCGGCTCCTGGTATTCACTCACGCGGTAACTTTATCGTACTGAAAACTTATGAGTTTGTAGAGGGTAGCCGAGGTAACTAACGCACTCCAGTGTTGTGCTGCTATGCTAGGAGGCAGCCGCTTCGAATCGTGGAGCTGCAGAAAAGTTTACTTCTAGTGTTTGAGTGGCAAAAGGAGGAGAGGTGGTGGCGTACATTTCTTGAATAGCATACTTTCCGCAAATGTCCTGAGTAAAACACACTTCAGCGCAGTACCTCAAGAAGCGATGGCATGTGTCATTGTTGATGGTGACCACGAGGAGTAGACTATTTGCCGGCACCAGGTTCCACCCCCTCCCTTAGCTCCACTCATAACAAAACAAACACTACACTGTATTACAAGTAGTCATCATAGTCATCGACGCAGATACCATCGTAACACTTCGTAACAGGTCGGGAGAAAGCAAGGGTTAACCACCTCCACCACGACCTTCCCCAGAATGGTAACACGGGATTCCCCCTTCTACGCCCAACAATCAATTCATTAGTGTGCAACTGGCTCACAAGGAGACTTAAAGACAATCGGGTTTTTGTATCTTTTTTATATTTATGGTACGTGAAGTTCAGAACCCAAATATCACTTTCCCACAGCAGTTAGACCCAATCCTAAAAAATTCTCGAGAAAATCAACTTTGAAGTTTCCCGAGCAAAGTTAATACTCTAAAGTAAGGTAACGGTGTTGCTCTGTATCAGAGTGCTCGCGTGCCATATGGGTGCCCTAGGTACGTTTCCTAACCGGTGCAAATTTTTTAATAAAGGTGCTTGTTTAACGAGCATTTCCGTGAAGCGTGAAATACACAAAGAAGGAATAATATCGACAACCCTCGTGACTGGGTGTTGCTGCTCCGAATGTCGATCCGCTTATTAATTTTTCCGTTTTTTTTACTTCGTTTCTTTTGAATATCTACATAATTTAAATATAAAATTCACCAAATATATGCTAACAGACACATATCTAATTGACATTTTTAAGACAATCGCACGTCTTCATAATTGTAATTATACGTCACATTCAAAAACACCTTTTTGACTCCAAATATAAATTTCTAGTCGAACTTAGGCCACTCACATGGCAAGCGAGCATTTAACAACAGTGCCACACTCCCCTGTAAAAAAAAGAAAAAAGAAATGCTTTCCGGTGTCACAGACATTCGCAAAACTTCAAAGTCGATTTTCTTGCGAATTTCGCCAAATTTAATTTAATTTAATTTAATTAATCAGTTCCAGATGAAAGTGTACGCCGTTATCTGTATGAAAGAAATACATGTTTACATGAAAACACATGTTATTACTAATTGCAAAATTACCTAATAGTTAATCCAATGGCCACCATTAACAATTATAGCTTGACAGCTTAGCTCTCTCTCCGGGAAAATCATCCACGTTTCGAACCTCTAAACATCGTCGGAACCACTTTGCAACGAATATCTTTGACTTTCTAAGAATTTTAGCAGTACCTCCGTACGAAAACTTTAGTGCCTTTGGATGATTTACAAGGAACACTGCCTCGTGACGCTTCAGATATTTTACACTCATTTTAAACCGCAACCAACAAAACAAAACATTCAAATCTCTCACTGTGCAAAATCGCTTTGGTTACAGATACGAGACCACAACCAGAGATGTCGTTGCGGACGTTACATTCAAAATTATGGGGTACACTTTCTTGTGGAACTGACTGTAGAGTGTAGATAGTTTATCCATCACGAGAATCGAAAATTTCGATATATACTGGCAAGATATCTAAATATGTGACATAAATTGCCGTATCTTTTGACTGTATTGATGTAGAAGCTTAAATTTTTTACACTGCCAGGGGACCACAGATCATAGTATGTGACATAAAATTCAAGTTGATACGTCTATCCGTTCCTGAGAGAAGAGGTTCTCAATAGCTGGTCAGACAGAAGGATAGACAACAAAGTGATTCTTTAAGGGTTCGGTTTAATACGGTTGCCGTGTGGTATCCATGTTAGCTTAAGTTCAGAAAATTATTGTTTGAGGATCACTTAACTCTTTAATTGTGGGTGCAGTACAGTTTCCTGGATTTTGCGCAATTTTGGCTCAGTGACGTGTAAATAGGTCCAAAGTGGATATAATTTGGCAATGCGAGTCACCATGCCGACATCCCTCGGTACATTCTCTCTTGTTAGGCTCATCGCGATTGGAGACGTATTTAAAATTCATTCGTCGCTGCAACATATTTCATTAT
The DNA here is from genome assembly GCF_023864345.2 of Schistocerca serialis cubense. Lineage (NCBI taxonomy): Eukaryota > Metazoa > Arthropoda > Insecta > Orthoptera > Acrididae > Schistocerca > Schistocerca serialis. The sequence goes on from NC_064639.1 coordinate 389,739,429, forward strand.
TGGGGCGAAACGAATTTTCTGCTGATTTGTTACAGCTATTGTCAGCCATTAACTTCACTTCGTATTTCAATGTCAGAGCTGGAATATATCGTCTCGGTATTGCGGTTAGAACAATACCTCTTCCAACGCTGAGCTTTCGGCTAGACATTCTCTAGAGATATTTTCGCACGAGTTGTCAGCCGTAAGTTATAAAGCAAGCGAATGGCCGTTCCGCGTCGTGCAGCTCAGCGTAAAATAATTACATCAGCGAAGCCTCGTACCGCCGACACGGCCCGCCGCGAGCGGAAAAAAGGGGGAAAGGAGGAGCCAGAGCAGAGCAGAGTAACGGGAATTTAAACAATTTACATTACGCGCGCGCCAATAAATTGCATCGGAAAATTGTTGCCCGCGGGGATTGAGATGGCGCTCGTTACACGCGCTGACTGGTTGGGGCTGCGGTTCGGCAAAGCGGCTACCGGTCTCCCAGAGGCTGCCTTGTGTTGTGGCCAGTGTTACGAATTCCTTGTCCCATGCATCACTACATCTGGCGTTTCATTCGCGGTAAACTCCATAGTAACCGCCTTCATCTCTTTAATATATTTTGGTATTTTATGCATGTAATATCTCAACGTACAGTGATCAGTCTGAATATTATGACCACCTACCTAACAGCTGGTATGTCCACCTTTGGCACGGTTATCAGCGGCGACGCGTCGTGGCATGGAAACAATGAGGGGTTGGTAGGTCGCTGGAGGGAGTTGGAACCACATCTGCACACAAAAGTCACCAAATTCCCCTAAATTGCGGAGGGGGGGGGGGGGGGGGTTGGAGGGAGGATAGGCTCTGACGCCACGTTCAATCATATCCCAGATGTGTTCGATCAGGTTCAGATCTGGCGAGCTGGTGGCGGGGCAGTACATCAATTGGGACTCGCCACTGTATTCCTCAAACCACTCCATCATACTGATGGTCTTGAGACATGGTGCATCATCTTACTGAAAAATGCCACTGCTGTCGGGAAGCATTATCGTCAAGAAGGGGTGTACGTGATTTAGAACCAGTTTACGAAACTCCTTCGCCAACATGGTGCCTCGTACGAGCTCCACTGGACCCGAGTACGCCCACGTGAACGCCGATGAATAGAGCCGCCGCCATCTTGTCTCCGTCCCGCAGCAAAGTTATCAAGGAGCTCTACCCGTGGAAGACGACGAATTCGCGATCTCCCACCGGCATGATGAAGAAGGTTTCGGGTTTTATCAGACCATAAAATGCTATGCCACTGCGCCAACATCCAGTGTCGATAGTCACATGTCCTTTTCAGTCGTAGATGCCGATGTCGTGGTGTTAACATTGGAACATACATGGGTTGCGGCTGCGGGGGCCCATCGTTAGAAGTATTCTGTGCACTGTGTTTTCAGACAGACTTGTACTTTGCCCAGCATGTCAGTTCCGCTACACTTCGCCGCCTGTCCTATTTTATCAGTTTGCCCAGCCTACAACGTCCGACATATCAATGAGGAGTGGCTGTCCACCCCCAATGGCGTCTGGACCTGGTTTCGCATTGGTTTCGTCACGTCCTGAAGACACTCACCACAGCACTCTTCGAACACTCGACAAGTCATGCAGTTTCCGAAATGTTCGTGTCGTACCTCTGGGCCATCACAGTCTGCTTTCGGTCAAACGCGGATAGATCGCGCGCCTTCCCCATTCTACACACGGACAGTACTGATACTACATGCACCGTGCGAGTGTGTGACTCGCAGTCACTGCTCACCAGGTGTCTCTGCTATTGCCTGGACGATTTTAAATAGATAGTAGGTCGGTGATCATAATGTTCTGGCTGATCAGTATATATAGTTCAGAAAACACTGTAAAATGCATATACAGAGTGTCCCAGAAATGGAGGAAGTTTGGAAGGTAGGAGACGAGGTACTGGCAGAAGTAAAGCTGTGAGGACGGGGGGTGAGTCGTGCTTGGGTAGCTCAGTTGGTAGAGCACTTGCCCGCGAAAGGCAAAGGTCCCGAGTTCGAGTCTCGGCCCGACACACAGTTTTAATCTGTCAGAAAGTTTCTCCCAGAAATGTTGCGTCTATCTTAGAGCGGTTACATATGGAGCCTTAAGGAATAAATTGGGGATAAAAAAAATGTCGTGTGACTAGGGCCTCCCGTCTGGTAGACCGTTCGCCTGGTGCAGGTCTTTCGATTTGACGCCACTTAGGCGACTTGCGCGTCGATGGGGATGAAATGATGATGATTAAGACAACACAACACCCAGTCCCAGCGTGGAGAAAATCTCCGAGCCAGCCGGGAATCGAACTCGGGCTGACTAGTCAGCTACCGGGGGCGGACAATCGGGGATAGGAACCCATGTCCGGAAACGTCATCCAACGAGCGTCGATGTTACAGACGCCGGCGCATACCACTAGGCCACGGCGCGGCAGCAAACCTGACTTTGTATGCTGAGGGACCATATGTTTCGTTGTGTTCTTTATTATTGGCCACGATCGCCAATGGGGACGATGGAGCTAGCTGCTGTGTAACAGGCCTTGCGTACTACGAATGCGATCTTCTGTTGCCTTGGTGGATAACGGTTTCAGACATCTGCAGTTTATTTTTCACCTGTATACCGAAAAACATTGGAGATTTTAGAGAGTTCCTGGGGAAAAATAAACTGCAGAAGGAAACCCATGTCACCGTCAACCTCCGAGGCAATAGATCGTGGCATTCTTAGGACATAGGGCCTTTCTGTGCAGCAGCTAGCTTTGTCTTCTCCACTAGCGATCGTGGCAATCGGTCGCGATCACTGAATGACAGGCAACATTGCGAGACGTTCCACCTGCAGTGAGAAGTCATGTTTGCTGCCAAAGGTGTGTGCTAGTGGCAGTCGCTATCGCCCGTAACTTCGATCCTCTGTAGCATCGTTGGATGACGTATCAGGTCACGGGTTTCTATCCTAGATTTGTTCCTCGACACATCCTCTACAGCCTCTTGAAGTTTGTCATAATATATCTGGGACAAGCTGTACAAGGGGCAGTCAAAAAGTTCCGTTCTAATGTCGTACAGTCCAGAATTGGTATACCAATTAGGCAAAATGTCCCTGAGAATTGAGACAAACATCCCACCGACGAACCTGTTTGATGAACCCACCTGCTGCATGAAGAAGTTCGAAAGTGCCTGCTGCACGTCCTCGTCCGGCCCGGAATCGTTGACCCTTCAAGACCTTTTTTAAGAGGCAATAGGCGTGATAATCAAATGGGGAAAGACCAGGACCATAGGACGGGTGCTCGAGTGCCTCCCACTTGAGTTGGCGTAACTTCCGCGTTACGACATTTGCGATGAAGCATTACTCCCCTTGTCACATGGAACTTGGCGCACCATTCCACAACGGTGGTTTTCGACAGACATTCTGCCCCATACACATTGTTCATGCTCTGATGGATGTCTACCGGTGTTTGTCCTTCGGTAGCTGAGAAAAGACTAACAGCACGTTTCTCCTGTTAGGACGCGTTTGGTATTAACGACGCCATAGTTCGTGTGTCTGCATTTACTACACTCACGTCGGAAAGACACCACTGCCGACCTAATTCCTTGCCTACATGTCGGTGCTTATATACTCACATAGGAGCTGCGCTGCGATGCATACATGCTGCAGCAACATCTTCAGACGGAAAGTTTTTGAAGAGCTAAAACCATTTGACCATTGCCCACGGCGGGACAATGTCGGCTGTTGGCGGTGCTGATAGCTGGCATGGTGAAGAAAGCATATCGAAGAAGCAGACAAGAATGATGATTCATTCTAGCGACGTTACAGACCGAGAATGGGAAAAAGCACTGACTAAGCGACTTCGTCAAAGATTGTTGTGGACCGGTCCCTGGCAGCGAGCATCTAGGAAACAGCGAAACTGGTGTGCTACAGTTACAAGCACCTACAGAAAGTCGTTGAAGTACGGTGAAACCACGAGTGGTGACAAGGTGTTGGACATACACGCCTCACTGCTGAATGTAGGAAGCTGGCCTACTCTATAAACCTGGATAGAAAGCGGTCTATGACAGATATGACGACAGAGAACAATGGTGGTGCAGGGACGTCTTGGAGCACACCACTCAGCACACTTCGTTGAACATGGAGCTCCACAGAGAAGACTCTTAAGTGTTCACCCAACAGCACTGTCAGTTATGACTACAGTGGACACGGGCTCATCGACATTGGCCAATGTATCGATGGAAAAGTGCCGCCTGCTCGGATGTGTCGCGTTGCTCGTTACAGCAGGTCGATGATTGTGTCCAGATATACCGTCATCAAGGCGAACGGCTGCTCGGTAGATGCCCCGCGGCACGTCACTGGCTACTAGGGACAATATTACGCTTATGTTTATCTAGTCAGACACAAGTCTCAATCAGTACGTTTTATTTTTACCAGTTTCACTGTATAATTTTACAAGAGAATCATCAAAAACTGTTTAAATACAGTACTTGGCTGATTAGACTGCCGGAAATGTGAATGTGGACTACCTGCATCCCTTCACGCTTCAAGTCTTTCCCGACGCCGGTGTCATCTTCCAACAGGATAACTGTCCGTGCCACAGGGCCAGAATCGTGCTACAGTGTTTTGGAGAGCACGGCAGTAAATTCACCACAATGCATTTGACGCCAGATTCGTCTGATCTCCACATGATGTAAAACATAGGCCGCTGGCTCCGCGCACACAAAACCAGCAGCTACTAATTTATGGGAACTGCCTCACCTGTGGGAGGACATCTGGTGCTAGATACCTCCGGAACCCTACCGAGGACTTCTAGAATACATGAAAAGTAGTATCATTACTGTGTTTCTATCCAAAAGGGGACAACACGTTATCAAGCAGTTGGTTATAATGTTTTGGTTTATCACTGTGTGCCATGACCCATTATAGCTTCCCTGTCCTATTCCGGGTCGTGTGGAACGAACGAACAACTGTTATGCTCCCGTAAGCATTGTTATCACTGTTATTTCGTCCTCGTGGAACTTTAGCGGTCAGGTCCAGAGGACTACGCAGAGCAGTCGCCTTGTCACTGTCCGCCAAATGGCGCCATTTGGATGTGGCATTGGAGGTCACTGTGTCGGCGCATCGCTATCCCAGCCGTTGTCAGCTATCCAGACCTTGGAGCCACTATTTCTCGTTCAATAAGCTCAGTTGGTCTTACGAGGTTGACTGCATCTTGCTCCATTCCTCGCGACAGGTAAAAATCGCTGGTTGTGCCAGGAATTGACTGTAAGTTCTCCGCCTGGCGCTCAGAAGCACTGACTGCTAAGCCACGGAGGCGGACTCACTTAAGACAGGTATCCTGTAGTCTGACAAACTTTTCGGTGCACTACGTTGATGGACAGCTGAGTGACATTATGTGAGTTCTGTCATTTTTAAGTAACTTTAATTTATTAGGTTCGACGCAGTAAATAAAACTACATAATTGTGTTTATTTTTTCTTGTTATACATCACCAAGCGGGAGCCATAGAGACCAGTGTCGTAGACTTCCTTTGTAAAGCGTCTTATTGGTACCGGTTGGAGAAAACCTACCAACCGACGTCTCGCCCCCCATCCCCAAGGAGAACATGCCACTTCGTCGCTGATATTTGGTGCTCATTGTTAAAGTATGTATTATTCTAAATGGATAAAATATTGTGAGGTTGTACAGGGTTATTGTAAATGATTGAAGCGAATTCAGAAATCTGTTGTAGCTATGTTATTTGGCATATTGTTACAGGGCTTTGCACACACATAAAAGAACTAAAAAGGGCTTTTGGATATATTACAAGTCCTACATATGTACCCCCTTCTGATTCTGCAGATATCAAGTCGATAACCAAGTTCTTCCCAAGTTCGACGCAGCGTGTCCCTATAAATTGTTCAAAAGCACTGGTGATCCGAGCTCGCAGTTCTGGTAGGTTTGTTGGTAGAGGAGGTGTAAACACTGGAGCTTTCATATAACCCCACACAAAGAAAAAAAAATCGCACGGGGTTAGATTCGGAGACCATGACACGAATTGCTGATCATCAACCCCAACACTACCGATCCATCGCTTTCTCAATTTCTGTTTAAGAAATCACGAACATCATCTGATGGAAGTGGGGTGGAACACCATCCTGTTGTTAGATGAGTCTACACTGTCGGTTCCAGTTGTGGCATGAGCCAGTTTTCCAGAGCGTCCAGATACACGTGTCCTGTAACGATCTTTTCCCAGAAGGAAAACTTTAAACCGTGAAACTGCACAGAAAACATGAACTGTTCGTGAATCTCGAATGTGCTGCCCGTCAGCGCGGTGGATCATTGTTGAACTTCGTTCTGAAGTGTCGCTGCACTGTTACCGCAGACTAATGTGAATGCATTTCAAGCGTAACATATGCTTCCTCGGCGTCTGTCACCGTCTTCACTAACTGCTGCGCTCTCGTGGCAAAGATCTGAAGTGCGGCTGCAACAATACAACAGTTTTTGGGTGTTTGTGTAAGAATGTTGAGTTTTGTCACAATATGTCTGTCTATTGATGTAGCTACATTGAATTTATGAGGTCGTTTCCATCATTTACAATAACCTTGTAAAGGAGCCTAGTCTACGTGCCAAACTGTAAGTTTTTATTTGGCGAGCTATTCATAGCATTGGAACTATTACATTTATACTGGAAGTATTACATTATTGTGCCATTCTGCTGTATATTGTGTTTGATCATTTGCAAAGAATGTAATGTAGCTGAATCACATGATAGTTTTACTACAGTATATACAGCAAATGAAAGATATGTTAAAAAATTTAATAATTCATCACCAAAAATGTCGAATATTAACGAACGTCTCTGGAGTATTGAATTTACGTGGAAAGACGTGACCAGTGAATTAATTATGCAGTAATTAAAGCAATTTTAACCAAAGGTAGGAAGTGGGCGGTCCAAGTCAAATATTGATATCTATTAATTTTCTAAAGATGGAGGCAACACTTATCATCAATAATAAGATTTATATAATCCAAAATTCGTTAGTAAAATGTCGGCTGCAACTGATACTTATGGAGTATCTTTGGAGCAGCAAAGTCAGAATTACAGTACGTTTCTGCAGCTACAGAAAACTCAACACGACGAAAGGAATATTTTCAACACTAAAATGTTTTCTCCACCCTTTTAATGTATGTCTACAAGATCCTAAGAAGAACTTGTGATTATGGGTGAAAAAAATAGGTAATAAGTGTAGCCATGACGAAAATGTCCAGAAAAAAATATCTGTAAATAGTGATCACTGTGAACCTACGCAGTGAACAGTGGCGAGAGATTGTGTCCGCTCCCACTGCTCGCGGCACAGTTAAAAGCGGAACTTCACTCGGGAGGTGGCGTCAAGGCTGGATTGCTACTACTATTTGCAGTGTCTGTGTCATAGGCTATGCAATGTCCTTCAGAGATGCAGGAACAGACGCTGCGGCGGTCGACAGCTGTATAAAATAAAAGAAATTTAATTGCAATTGCGAATACGTTTAGCTTTCAGCTGCGCAGTTGATTAGTGATAATGAAAATTTGTTTTGTTTTGTTTTGTTGTCGGGCGCAAAAACAACTAGGGGCATACGCTCCCATCAGAACTGTAGAACACAAATACAAAGAAAGGAGTTAAAACGACTACACATTAATCCCAATCGGCGGGAGAGAAGACAGCTAAAAACAGGGACGAGGAGAAAGGTCTATAAAATATGCCATAAAGAAACTGAGGTCTTGTACTAAAACTTAAATGGCGTTCGCCGTATTGCTACGACGGATAAAAAGTAAAATGAGGCCGACAGCCCGCACGTTATTCGCTTAAACGGACGGTAACTGAGACGGCAACCACAAACGAGAACGTAAGTGGATAAAAAAAAGGGCATTCCGTCAGGAAATGGCCGACCGTCAAAGGTTGAGCGCAATGAGTACAAAGTGGTGGGGGAGCACCACTTAACAAATGGCGATGGCTAAAGAGACAGTGCCCGATACGCAACCTAGCTACAATGATCTCCTCACGGCGAGATGGCCGAGAGGAGATCGTCCAAGGCGCTGGGTGGAGCTTAATAACCGGGAGCTTGTTTCCATGAAGGGAGGACCAGTGGCGACGCCAAAGGGACACCACCTTCTGACAGACGGCAACACGAAGATCATCGGAGGGAATGTAAGACCCAGCGGGCTGAGGTACGAGGACTGCAGCCTTGGCAGCAGCGTCAGCGGCCTCGTTTCCTGTCAGACCGAAGTGACTAGGAACCAACATAAACACGACAGATTGACATATGGAAGTATGGGTCGATCCTGGAGATTTAAAGGGACATTGAATGTCCTATGCCGCCAATGTTAATGTATCGAATTTTGTGACCGATTATCTTGGAAACGTTTTAAGACACCAACTTACAATTTTTCATAATTACTGAAGGCACCTTTCTAGATACACTGAACTAGAATTATTACTAAAATTGCATTGCTGGGCATGTTATCTTTTTTTTTTTTAATCGAACACCCAATTTTTTGACAGAATTTTGTAAATAAATGAGCATAAAAACAAAACAACTTAGGATATTTTAATTATTCTAGTTCCAAATGTGTTGAATCTCAAACTTGGCATGCTGTGAAATTTTCATGTCTCTACCATCAGTACTTTTTTAGAAAACGGGTCATTTATTGCAAAAAATCTAGTTCAGAGACATTGAGGTTTAAAATATTTTTTATTACAAATTCTTATACAGACTTACATTTCTGCCTCTTTTATGCACTAGAATTGACCTGGCCCATAGTCTGTGTCTTCTTCAGTGTCACAACAGCCCAGTGCTTGCCTATTCCTTACCTTTCTTGCTTCTTTTGTCATTTGTTGAGCAGCTAACTCTGCCTCACGTACACGAAGCTCATCCAGTTCCCGCAATGCTTTGGCTGTGTTCTGTCCAAATCTTCTCCAGAATCTTAAGTCTTTCATAGTTCCCACCATTAAAAGTTATTACAGCACCAGACACTGCTAACTTTAGAGTCATAAGGCCAAAAAATACATTTTTAGACACACGGCACCACACAACATTATTGAAGAACTCATTCACATTCTGGGGCCCGCATCTCGTGGTCGTGCGGTAGCGTTCTCGCTTCCAACGCCCGGGTTCCCGGGTTCGATTCCCGGCGGGGTCAGGGATTTTCTCTGCCTCGAGATGGCTGGGTGTTGTGTGATGTCCTTAGGTTAGTTAGGTTTAAGTAGTTCTCAGTTCTAGGGGACTGATAACCATCGATGTTAAGTCCCATAGTGCTCAGAGCCATTTGAACCATTTGAACCACATTCTGGGTCTTCCCATGTAAACACTTCTTTAGTAGCTTAGAATTTGCCAAATCACCGTAATAGATTTGATTGCCTCCATTACTGCCAAAGTAAGAGAACGTTTGTGTGTAAATTCATGCAAGGTGCCAGAAAATCCAGCTTGCCTATATTAACACTAAGTGTTTGGTGGAAGTGGACACGAAGCATGACATGGCTTTTCGTCGGTGTTTTCAAGTACTTCAGAAGGAAATGCAGCATCTCACATATCTGTTACCCGCAAATTTGCGTTTCTTGAAGTTACTTTTACACTTACTCATTTTATTAACGTATAAAAAGCAATAGAAGTTAGTTTACTACAAAAATAGCAAATAATCACACTACTTTCAACGAAAACTAATATCAGAAACAAAAGACTGTTTTGTTTATTCGTAATCCCAACTTCTGAGACGCAGCAGTAGGCACAAAACAAAGCAATTCACAGCCTTCTAGACTGTGTAGTTCCAAGATATGACTGCTGAACTCTGGCAGTATATGTGTAGCCGCGAAAATTGAGTCAGACGTCAACATTCAAAACATTATTTGAAGGTCTCACAATTGTCTGGTTTTAATGTATTATGTACCAAAATGTTCAGGAAAGTCCAAATCACATTATGGAGTAGAAAACAGGAAATGTCAAATTTCAGTGAATTTCAGGTACAATATCCCCATAACCATCCGTTTTTCTCGCGCGCTGTTCGAGACTGGAACGGTAGAGAAACAGCTTGAAGGTGCTTCTATGAAATCCCTGACAGACACTTAATTGTGGATTGCAGAGTAATCATGTAGATTTAGATGTAGGCGTGCTCGGATAGGCGAAGTGGTTAAGACGACCGTTCGTGATAAGGGAGAAATCCTGTTTTGAGTCCTTGTCCGGCACAAATTTTCACTGTCGTTGTACAGCTGAGATCTATACACTTTCGCAACTGCGAATAAATTTCTTTCTTTCAAGGCTGGATGTGTCGGCTGACTGTTGCAGAGGGCAATCGATAGCCCATTGTAAACAGCGGACGGACAAGCGTGCGGTCACGTAACGGTTCTTAATACAGAGCAGGGCGCGGGCGCAGTGGGCGGGGACGTGGCAGAAGCAGAGCCAGCATCCGGCGGTCAATGCGAGCAGGGCGGAGCGGGGCGCTGGTCCGTGACAGCCACAAATCACGTCCACAGCCGGCGGGCAGCGGCAGCAGCAGCAGCAGCAGCAGCAGCAGGCAGATGAAGCCGTCGCCAGCGGCAGCGCCAGTGGCAGCCACTTGACCCGCGGCCGCCTACAGATTTGAGCCCGGCCCGGGACCCTGTCCGCCCAGGAATGCGGCCGTCCCACACGGCACGCACAGCCCGACACCCAATCGCTTGTTTTATAGGCCCTGCCTCCGTAACCCTTTAATGCTCCAACACAAACACTGTCGATCGCTCGAACAAAGTGGCTACTGGTTGGAAGAAAGCGCGGTCCAGACCCCTCTACAAGATATACTGTCCAGTCACCTGTCAAAAGCCTGAATAACTGCCTTTTGCAGGGCGGCCAACTGTGAGACGTACAGATGGAATGTCAATGAGGTACCGACAGGGATGTGGAGCCATGGCAACTGCAGTGCCATGGCCAGCTGCGCTAGATTTCTCGACTGAGCACTAGTGCCGCGAACAGCTCCACCGAGATGGTCCCACAGATTCTTGGTTGGGTTTGAAGCTGGGGGGTTTAGCGGCCAGGGGAGTACGGTAAACTCATCCTGGTGCACCGACCGCTGTGGCCTAGCGGTTCTAGGAGCTTCAGTCCGGAACAGCCCTGCTGCTACTGTCGCAAGTTCGAATCCTGCGCCGGCCTGGGTGGCCGAGCGGTTCTAGGCGCTACAGTCTGGAACTGCGCGACCGCTGCGGTCGCAGGTTCGAATCCTGCCTCGGGCATGGATGTGTGTGATGTCCTTAGGTTAGTTGGTTTAAGTAGTGCTACGTTCGAGGGGACTGATGGCCTCAGAAGTCAAGTCCCATAGTGCTCAGAGCCATTTGAATCGAATCCTGCCTCGGGCATGGATGTGTGTGATGTCCTTAGGTTTGTTAGGTTTAAGTAGTCTAGGGGACTGATGACCTCACATGTTAAGTCCAATAGTGCTTAGAGCCATTTGAACCATCACCCTGGTGCACGGACATACACTGCGACATATTTCAATGTCGTGCTGATAGATGCAATCGTGCCAAGGGAAAATGCCACGAGTAGGTTAGGTCCAGTGTGCCTTCTAGATTGACGATGTCATACAGGGAATGCCACAAAAACATTTTCGCAGACCATAACGCTCCCTCCTCCAGGCTGCACCCTTCCGACGATTGTTACCGGGCCTTTGCTTTCAGACGTTTCACGTCGTACACGCCAACGACCACCTGTCCGATGGAGCATAAAATGTGATTCATCTGAAAAGCCACCTGTCGCAACGCAATGGACGTCCAGTTCCAGTAGTGGCGTGCAAATTCCAGCCTTGGTCGCCGATGAACTGCAGTCAGCGTGAATGATGAACCGGGTGCCTGCTGCAGAGACCCATGTGCAGCAACGTTCGCTGAACGGACGTTGAGGAGGCACTGTTGGTAGCCCAGTGGCTCATTTGGGCTGCCAGTTGCTCGACAGTTGCACGTCCAATCGCCCGTAGACATCTCCGCAGGCGTCGTTAACAAAAAGAGTGGCTCTAAGCACTATGGGACTTTTTTAACATCTGAGGTCGTCAGTCTTCTAGACTTATAACTACTTAAACCTAATTAACCTAAGGACATCACACACATCCATGCCCTAGGCAGGATTCGAACCTACGACCGTAGCAGCAGCGCGGTTCCAGACTGAAGCGCCTAAAACCGCTCGGCCACAGCGGCTGACCCCGTCGTTAACGCCTGTCAGCTACGGTCCGTGGTGCACCACGGTTGCCTAGCGCCAATTTGCTGTGTACGGTACACTTTAATCACGGCGGCACGCGAACAGTTTACAAACTTAGCCGTTTCGGAAACGCTTCCACTTTTGGTCCGAAGGCCAATGATCACACCCTTTTGGAAATCAGATAAATCGCTCTGTTTCCGCATTACGACAACGACTGCACTGTTTTTCCGCGCCACGCTTTAGATACCCTTCACTGCTAGTGTTGCCACCTACCGTCTGTGAGTGGGTATTGCAGGTTGACGTCGAACATAGACGGCGATCACATTAATATGATCGGATCATGTAGTAGCAGAAGTAACTCACAAAACTAGCATCACTGGCATCCAGCTATTGCGGGATCTTAGAACGTATTCTGAGCTCAAACTTAATGAAGTACCTCGAACAGAATGACTTGCTCCGTCCCAACCAGCAAGTATTCCGTGAACATCGATCATGCGAAACTCAACTCGCAGATTTCTCATCCCATGTCTTGGGAGCTATGGGGGCATGACAGATAGAGGCAGTATTTCTTCGCGCCAGAAAAGCATTTGACTCGGTACCGAATCAGCGCTTATCAACGATAGTACAGTCATATGGAGTATCAGACAAAATGTGTGACTGGGTTTAAGGATTTCTTGGTAGAGATGGCGCAGCATGTTGGTTGGTTGTTTTTGGGGAAGGAGACCAGACAGCGTGGTCATCGGTCTCATCGGATTAGGGAAGGATGGGGAAGGAAGTCGGCCGTGCCCTTTCAGAGGAACCATCCCGGCATTTGCCTGGAGTGATTTAGGGAAATCACGGAAAATCTAAATCAGGATGGCCGGACGCGGGATTGAACCGCCGTCCTCCCGAATGTGCAGCATGTTACCTTGGACAGAGAGTCATCGTTATGCAAAAGTAGCTTCGGGCGTATTGCGTGTTAACGACCTGGGACACAACTTTAATCTCAGACTTTTGCAGCCGTCCCCCATAAATCCTACGAATAACCTCCCAATTCAAAGCTAAATAACTCCCTCCCCCCCCCCTCTCCCCCGCTACTACTCAGCATGGCATCGGAGATAGTAAATATAAATGACAGTGCGGAGAGGAATGAAATACGTTTAAAAAATTAATGCCGGAAATCCATCGCATCGCTCGATATTCTGTAAAAAGCAACACCAGGACTGTCACACCCTAGTGCATCTGAGCGTATTAACAAACGTCTGGACCGACTGATCACGTATCATGAAACAAAAGTCTTCTCTAGAAGCAGTACATTTGTTTATTGTCAGCGACATGGTGAAGGACTGAAAAACACGTCACCTAAAATGACTATGCATACAGGAAAATACTACGCGACATCACGGTAATTTCGCCATTGCTTACAGTAGTAAGTGTGGAAAAAACCTGTCACACCTATTTTCAATAATACACGGAAAACACTGGTAGTGTTCTTTCAACTTTATTTCAGCGAGGTGTTTCCCCCACCCTGCCCTCCCGGCACTCTCCCCTCAAAAAACTTCCTTCTCCTCGCTGACATTCATATAATTGATCTTGTTAGAAGCAAGTAGCCCTACTTTTTGTGTGTGCTTCAAACGAGATCCAACGGGGTCAAACACTTAACCTTTTCCTCACATGCGGGCATCGACGTTCTATAATACGGATTGTTTTTCTTAGACTGATGGAGGAAGGGACAGAAATTGTTTTTTATTAGAATTTAACAAACAGTTGACAGCGAAGTCATTAACCATCGAAGAATTAGACTGAAACGGAATTAAGCAAATTAACCTCAGCTATTGACACCGACACGAGGGCACACGATAGGCCTAATTTACGATGACCTCCGTGACCGAAGAGAAACAATGGGCGTTGTTTCCCTTGCTCGTCTGTACGCTATAGGCTGGTTAAACTAAGCAGTAAGTTGGCGAAGTCGTACAGAACTACACTGATATTTTTAGAGATCTTTGAAGCCCATTTCGGCGTCCCTGCCGTTCACAGGTCTCTCAGACTAAGATGTGTGAAGATATTTCTTCCATAAGAATAGTGAATCTGCCGAATTCTACTTAATGTGAACAGAAATAATGTCACGTAGAGGAAGGTGTAAGTACGTGAATGACGAACACTAACTTGACTTAACGAAGGATTATTCAGCACTTGCACATACAAGAGCGCGGAGCAAACTGCCTCTGGTCAGAACACATACAGTAGATATACAGCTACAGAACATTCCAGTACAATGATTCTTGTCATTTGTGGATACTTCTAAAATGTACGCGAATCGAATGTAGAAATTAAAAATTGTACAGTCCAGGTGAGTTTTGAATTCACGACTTTCGACGCAACCGTTTATTATCATATCCATTACACCACAGTGATACTCAGCTCCTTCTGTGACAATATTGTCAAAGTGCAGCTACATTTCATTTGATCATTTACTTGCATGTCGTAACGTTATGCTGCTGGTTCATCAGTGTGGCGAATCTCACGAGAAAAATGTATTTCATCAGTGCTGTGCCCCTACTACAACGTTTTGTACGAATCATAACAGGTACACCTGAAGACACTGGGTAGCGTTTCTGGTGTGCGTAAGACTGCCTAGTCTCCAGAGAGAATAATGGATTTGTTAACAAGTGCAGTCACCTGGTATTGAGATGATTATGTGTAACTGTAGAAAATATTTCGAAGGATGCTATTGAAATTACAAGAAACGAACAGCACATTTTTGAATTCCTGTCTTTGTGAGCAGTACAATCCGCACTTGTGTCGCAGTAATATCGTCAGATGCAACATAAAGACTCTTTCCACATTAGTGCTATAAACTACTGTTGGTAACACAGCTATGTTTTCCAGCTAAGCACTGAAAAGTAAATGTTCACATTTGAATATCTGAACGTATTTGCGATAGTTATGTTCCAACATATTAATGCAAGAATATTTGTTAAATGTTTCATGTGGAATTAATGAGAATCACGACAACCTGGTCTCCCCATTTCACTTCAGGCACACCCTCACAGAGACGGCAAACGATCTTTTAGCCGACGTGATCACGAGAAGATGGTATTCACACTGCCAGTTAATTTTTTGTTCTTTACTGTGAAAATAAAAAAAAAAAGCCAACTAATTACCGCATTCTCCTGCGGCATGTACTGGTGAACTCCATTACATATAGTCATCTAAATTGCGGAAAGCGATATCACTCACCTATATATGAGAAGAGATGAAGAATATTAAACCAGTGGGAACTTGAGATCAAGGATGAAATTAGTTACTTAACGTAACTACGAGGAGCGTAGAGAAATACTCCATCGTCATACAAAAATTAGAATTGGGGATTAGCGCATCGAATAAACTGCAACAGAGCATTTTCCTTTAAGTACGGATCAGTTTTATTTAGATTAATTTTCTGAATTATTTCGTTACCAGACCGTTAGAGCAGCTGGTAGGAGACCGGTTGTGTTGTTTGTACGCTCCAGCTGCCTGGATTCCGTGATCTCTGTGCAGCGTCGGATCGAAACTTCAAAAATGGTTCAAATGGCTTTGAGCACTATGGGACTTAACATCTGAGGTCATCAGTCCCCTAGACGTAGAACTACTTAAACCTAACTAACCTAACGACATCACACACATCCATGTCCGAGGCAGGATTCGAACCTGCGACCGTAACGATCGCGCTGTTCCGGACTGAAGCGCCTAGAACAGCTCGGTCACACCGGCCGGTTATCGAAAGTTCTCGTAAACATCAACGAAGTAGTGCGAAAATTTACTGAATGTCATGGCTGTTGATAATCGTAAGAACTGAAACTGTTGATTCAAACATCGATAGTTGCTTGTTGGAAGCTGCCTCAAGTGATCTGGGGCCCCTTTCCATAGAGATGGTAAAATCTAATATTTTGTAGTGATAAAAGCTTTTATCTGCGATATTGAAGTCCACGGGGAAGTTCATGGGGACCGACAGCAGCATTCTGTTTATTAATAATTAAATTAATACATGCATCATACGAGAATTGCATATTTGGTACGCCTCGAACATCTGATTCCAGTTTCTACTGAAGAAATCATCTCACCACATGGTGATGAACGACGAGCGCGCTAATATTCGTAACTGCGAGACGTTATGAATCTCATAGAAATGGGTATTTCAGTTTTCCGAATGAAATTATAAGCCAGGTTTCTTGACTCCATAAAAAAGTTCTCAGGGAAAGGCATTAAAAAAACAGCATTATTATGTGAATAGACGAAACATGGCTCCACCATTACATTCCAGAGACAAAACTTTAGCTACGTCCGAGGATCGCACTGTAGTTTTGAAATTCACAGGATATAATCACAATTTACTATTTCAGAATGATTAAGCAGTGAATAACTCTTATTACTCAACACTACCTCGTTTGCTTTTAAACATCCGAATATCGATCATTGCGATGATAAGTGGACGAAAGGAGTTTCTTAGTACCTCCCAGCTCTTCGTATGGTGCGTCTTTGTCTCGTGCGGTCATTTGTGTTTCCTAAGCTCAAAAATGGATTGGAGAAAGACATTTTCGTCGAATGAAGAGGTTATTTGTTAATTTTAATTTTAATAACCAACAGCCTCAGTTGCACCGTTTACCCAGAATTTACCTAGGTTTCAGTCGGGATAACCCAACCTTCTTCAGAATAACAGTAACTACCGTTTGTCCATAGTGGACATCGTCAAGCTAAAACTACAAATCCATAAATTATCGTCAGAGTGTAAAAACTTATCTGAAACTGCCTCGGCCCCACTTCGCGACCGCGATGCGGCAGCCACGAGTGCCGTACTGGAACTGCAGTTTTAGCTTGACAATGTCCACTATGGACAAGCGGTAGTTACTGTTATTCTGAAGATGGTTGGGTTATCCCGACTGAAACCTAGGTAAATTCTGGGTAAACGGTGCAACTGAGGCTGTTGGTTATTAAAATTAAAATTAATATTTATACAGTTGCTGACAGGGCCGCAAAATGTTGAAGAGATTATTCGTGTTGTAAGTATTGAACAGAATCCGAAACAATTTTTTCTAAGGGAATTCAACAATAGGAATCTCGCTGGATGAAATGAATTAAGCTCAATGAATATTATGTTGTGAAATGAGTACTGTTTTCAATTTTTTATTACAATCTTTTACCAAAATAAGTAAGATCTCTTATAATACAGAGAAAGTGGATTATATTAGAGAGGACTGGGCTTCAAGTCCAAGTCAGGTCAAGCAGATTTAGGTTATGTATCGTTTTCATAAACGACTTCAGAAGAATAGCGGAATGGAGCCTTCAGGAAGGCAACTACCTCCTTCCTCTCATTCTTTTTTCCTCGTGATGTTACAGCATGAGTGTGTTAAAATGGCTTCGACTGTTACTTCAAAGAGCCATTTTCTGTAATGCGACTGCGCTAGCTCTCCAGACAAAAGTAGAAACGCCTTTGGTATTTTGAGAAACACTGCTGGCAAATTCTGTAGCCAGATACAGAGTCTCTGTGCGTTACTTGTGTCAGGAATGTGCGATACGACTGGCTAAAGGAGGCCGGCGGGGGAGACACTGCAGTAACAGAGTGGCGCGGGGGAATGTATAGGCCCGGGCTATTAGGCGCGTACCTAGCGGGCCCGGCTTCTCCAAACAGCGCTGGGGGCTTTAATGGACCAATAAAAGCGCAGCCGGGCAGGTCCACTCGCTGGCTGTGGGATAATAAACAGACGCTCATTATGTAGATGAGCGGCCCCTCCAGTGTGGGGCGCTTGCGCTGTCCGTGCTGCCTACTCGGCTCGGGACTACGGCGGAAGGCGGTGGAAAGGGGGGGGGGGGGGACGCCTTGCTGCCTCTGGCTGTTCCAAACACGACGAACTGCTGGAGACGACTTAGCATGGACACGGTAGCTGTCAATTATAAGAACTGCCCGAAGCGTATTACGCTACGAAAACAAGGAACGACAGTAGCGCTCCGAGTGGCCTGACAGCGAACTTCAAATACTGTCCTTTCCGCAGATAATACAAGGTTTTTCGCCTTACGACAGATCAAAGGCATAATTGGAAAGCCCACAGCCTTGAATTAATGAAGCACATTAAATAAGCTGCGTTTGTAGCACACTGATTAATGCTGAAACGATTTAAGAATGAAAACAAACTAGTGTATTTGGAGAAACAAAATTTACTGGGAAATAACTTTCAGAAAATAGAAATGTGTAGATAGGATCTACACATCTTGGAGAAACTTGTTTTTCTGACAACTCCTTCTCAATATATATTGTTAGGGTCCAGATTTTAATAACCTAAAAACAGTGAAATATGCATTTATGGCCTAAAATTTATTTAATATGAGCGTAAAAACAGACTGTGATTTTATGTAAGTTTATTTAGAAACATTCTTGTTGACTTTTTTTTACATACCATGCAGTACAAAATTCACTTCTCAACATGTGTGAGTATGGTACTTACTTTTTGCAGTGTGTGAAACTAATTAGCATTTATTTTTGAATTGTCTGTATGTGCATGCGTAAAAAGCGCAAAGTACAGTGAAAACAATAACGCCCATCCGAACAATAAAATCACATTTTTACTACTGTACATCACTTGTTTAAATATTCCAAATAATGGTTTCCTGACATTGTCAGGAGGAGAGGACCACTGTGCCACTCCTTGTAGTGCACGGTCATTTAGTCTTGGACACATTTGGAAACAACGAATTGTTTGTGTTCCTGCTCTTCCGCGTGTTGTCATTGGTCACGCCATTGTTGCGTAGTCGAATAGCGTGCTCCACTTAGCGTCGTCCCAGGAGGTTTCAACAAAATCTTATTCCTCACTTGCTTACAATTTTGCTGTGCAACAAATGCAAGACAGCCCTGACATCATTCTAACGACATGCACGAAGTTGACTGTCGCCCAAAAACCACTCGTGACGCGTAGCACTTGCGACTTGGCTGTGACATGTGGACTGGCTCTGGGGGCAGCGGCCAAGCCTTTGTTTGGCGTGCGCCTGCTTCACACCTCGCCGCGGCCCGGCCGCCGCTCCTCTTTTTACTGGCCCACCAGCCTGCGCCTGGGTCGAGACACTCACGCTCGCCCACGTGCCTTAACGGAGCTTTCCGTCGCGTCCGCAGCATCCACTGGCACTCCTGTGTTGCCATCAACGCGGCAGGTACGAGGGTGGTTCAGTACATGCCAGTGCTAGGAATGAAAACGGCATTAAAAAAAATGGCTCTGAGCCAGTCCCCTAGAACTTAGAACTACTTAAACCAAACTAACCTAAGGACATCACACACATCCATGCCCGAGGCAGGATTCGAACCTGCGACCGTAGCGGTCGCGCGGTTCCAGACTGTAGCGCCTAGAACCGGTCGGCCACCCCGGCCGGCAAACGGCATTTAAATTTAAAAAGAAATATTGCTTTAGCGATGTCGCTATTCCCCAGTGCTTCGTTCACTGTTTAACACCCCCTTCCCCTCCACTTCCCCCTCCCCCCCCCCCCCCCCCCGGCAGAAAAAAATAGGAGTGTCAAACTCTCTAAGATGTGATGATCTCTTCGTTTGAGGTTTTTTTTTTTTTTTTTTTTTTTACTTGCGAAATAGTTCTTCGCGCTTCGCGTCTGAATCGAAGAAGAAATCGCACGGTTGCAGGTCGGGCGAATAAAGGAGGAGTTGGGTTTATAATGGGCCACCCTCTTCTAAAATTACCATTTTTATAGAAATAACCGATACCATGTAAACTATCGATTTTTATATAGGTGAACATTATATCAACTGTCTAGCTGAATGAACTTCTTATGATTTTGTATACGATGCTTTATGTTGCGGGCTGAAATGTACAAAAAAATCAATTTGTTACCCTCGGTACGTACGGTTAAAATTACTTTCTTCTTTTGCTACTGCCTGTAACCCGCATTGGGGCAGGGTCGGCAGGGTTAAGTACGGATTTGGCATGGTTAATTTGAAGGAGTGGCCGGATACCTTCCTGCCGCCACCCCATACCTCCCGGGACGGAATTAGTGTACCCCAGCTGTGTGCGTTTTGTGGAAATCGTGTGAATGTGTTTCAAATGTCTGCGAGTCGAGCAACTGAGGCGGGACGTGGGGACCAGCCAGGTATTCACCTAGTAGGGTGTGGAAAACCGCCTAAAAACCACATCCACGGTGGCTGGCACGCCGGCCGTCGTCGTTAATCCGCCGGGCGGATTCGATCCGGGGCCGGCGCGCCTACCCGAGTCCAGGAAGCAGTGCGTTAGCGCTCTCGGCTATCCTGGCGGGTATACGGCAAAAATTACTCTTCTTTTAAAAATAACTGAAATTACGAAATTTCAGACATACTTAAAATTCATATTATCAATTGCACGAACTAACGCTAATTATTAAATTTACGTTTGGATTAATTTATAA
Source organism: Schistocerca serialis cubense (assembly GCF_023864345.2). NCBI lineage: Eukaryota > Metazoa > Arthropoda > Insecta > Orthoptera > Acrididae > Schistocerca > Schistocerca serialis. Next base: position 389,759,954 of record NC_064639.1, read on the forward strand.
GGTAATTATATAATTCAGTAAAAATTTTTTTTTTGTCGAGAAAGTTTGTAAACTCTTTTGCTTTGTAAACTCTTTGAAATATTGTGAATACCGAAGAATGTTAAGTACTAGTGGTCATGCCTGTGATGAGTGTGTCTCTAATAATGTAATTTGTGGTGTGAAAATGGAGCTTGCTAGGTCAGTGTGGTATAGAAGAATGGGATGAAATAAAAAGATATTCATAGCAACAGGCAAATCTTCATCGGTTATTTCGTCTTCAGCAACCCGTCAAATCAAAATTACAGCCTCAAGAATGTACCCATAGACACAACAAGAGCTGGAGCCAACAACAACAGCGAGATAATGAATATAAGTAGAATATTTTTCATTTGTGTATCTTACGCGTCTCGAAGCTTTCTAAACTTTTTTTGCAGAGACATAGAACTTTAATGGTGATGTGTGGGAGGGTAAGATTACAGGATCCAGCAGCAATTCGTAACGCTGTTCTTGCACTACTGCGGCTGTAACTCCAGATGAAGGAAGCTGCTATATTCGCAGCTTACTTTGATGTCCAATTATCACCCACTGACTTTTTACATCAAGGAAACTGGAAGTCATGTCCCAGTGGAAAGAGGAATGGGAAGCATCACATGTGAATAAAGGAAAGTATTACGGATGTGTTTGACAAGTTCACGGCAGCGCTGCGAATTCTGTTTCTCGCTGTGGGGCAGCGCACGCATTCATTTTTTTCTTTATTTATTGTTACTTCATCTCCCTCGCCCCATATGAGCGTGGGGCGGGTTGCCAGCGGTACAATATCCTGCTCTTCAGCTCAGAGCATTTACAAAAATTAAAGAGAGAGAGAGAGAGAGAGAGAGAGAGAGAGAGAGAGAGAGCCCTGATGTGGAGTAGAAACAGTTGGTTGGGAAAAATTGTAGCACATTTCACTGGGAGAATGTAATATATTGACCTTTTATTCTTAAATTTGCGAGAGAACACAAGAAATGATTTATGATTTTACACTACATCAATCTCAAATTATATGATATCTCATTTGTTCAGAAAGCTCACTCGTTGAAGGATCGCACAAAATTGTATTCAGAGCTATTCGTTGCGGCTGGCTGATATGTAATGCATCATGTGTTAGTGTATTGCTGGTAGCACGATTAGTAGAGTCGAGCGTGATCCACTTGTGGTACATGCCGCCTGATGGGGGGGTCTAGCGTGCGCTACCGTTGGCACGCGTAATTCACTTACCTTGGTCTCATAAAATGTCTGTATACCGCAGAGCTATCTATATAATCGCTCTGGTGAGATTCACTCTGGTAGCTTCGCTGCTCATTTGTATCGCTTATAACTAAGGAAGTCAGACATTTGTGAGTGGCCGGCCGGCGCTGCAGTCTGGAACCGCAAGACCGCTACGGTCGCAGGTTCGAATCCTGCCTCGGGCATGGATGTTTGTGATGTCTTTAGGTTAGTTAGGTTTAACTAGTTCTAAGTTCTAGGGGACTAATGACCTCAGAAGTTGAGTCCCATAGTGCTCAGAGCCATTTGAACCATTTGTGAGTGCATCAATTCAGAGGTTGGAGATATTAATCATTTAATCTTCGCTTGCTCCATGTTCCAGCAACGTAGACAAGAACTGCTACAAGAATTTAGAAAACTTCGGGTACCATTCTCGACAAATGTTATTTGTCTTATAATAAAGAATGATAAGGCATTTATTTCAGTTAGGAATTTTAAAATTTGACCATAGGATTACAGGAAAAGTGCAGTCACCATTTTATTGGCTAATTGTAACATAACTTTTACTTCAGACAGCAGTGACTTTACAGACCTGTTTGTAAATCTTTTTTGTAGAAAAAATGTAATTATTACGTTTCTGTTTAGAAATTAAAACGTTTTTTCATTTTTGTTAAATAGTAAAGAAATCTTATGTAATAATCGTAGTTACTTCAGTGTAATTCGTTCATTTCTGTGTTTAAATATACTCCCATTTTCGTAATTGTTGATGCCTAAAGAGAGTCCTTGTTGAAGACTAAAAATTGTAATTGTCAATGGGTAAATTGTGTACTCATGCTGAAGTTCAGGTAATAAGAATAATAAATCTCTAGATGAATGTGCTGGTACGTTTACACGGTAAACAGTACTTCCTTCTTCCTCAAACGACGCCGCGATCCCTTCAGTTTCTTGCTGAAGTTGTCCAATATCGCACTTTAGTATTGTCTAGTCGTCATGGTAAAAATTGAACTTAAATAAAACCGCAAATAGTTGTTAATGGATGACTTATTCACAACCTGTTTTACTGTCTTAATGCAACATCTTCAGGTTCCTAGTAATGTCACATGGATTAGCACATGGAGACGCCCCCAACGTTCGTAGTCCAGGATCCATCCCCGTGAAGAGGGGAAGAATTCAACAAATAATATCCGTCAGAGCACTGGGGCTCATAGTGCAGGGGATGAGGCACCGAGGATGAACGTCAGATAATTGATAAAGGAAAACCCTCGCGACAAGCAGCTACAGGATTTGCCTAATAAAAGGGGTCCCTTATTATCTGAGATCGTTCTCGTTTCTTACTAGTTTTTGTGCCTCATCCCCTGCACTCTTCGCCCCAACGCTCTGCCTGTTATTATTTGCTGACTACTTCCCGTCTTCATAAGGATGGACTCTGTGACACTATTATACTTGAAGATGCTGCTTTACTATACCGAAACCGGTCGAGAATAAACCAGCAATTAAAAACTGTTTGCGGTTATATTCAAGTTAAATTTACTATGAATGTCAACGGCTGTGGCTGCCCACATTATAAAGTTGTATATGTCTAGTCCTTGTTTTCCCCTTTTTGTAAATACGTCTATGACGCCCTTGGCGCCTTCGCCTTCTATGAGCAGATTCATGGGAAGCAACCCATTGTTTTGATTTTTGGTTTGTTTACCGGGCATAATGATGGAATTGGGAATTATTAGTGGTAACAATTTCATGTGAATTCTTCTTAGCTTTCTTAAGTTGCTCCAAAAACAGCTTCGATATAGAAAGCCGCCCTCATTTGTTGTCCGCCGCCAGCAATCGCGGCATCTACTTGAACAAGCGGTGTGCTACAGGCTTTGTAAACGAAACCTCTCATCATGAAATCTCTAATTTTTACATACAAGCTGAGCTTACCTCCGAAATTCACCAGAAAACTACGGGCAGGCTTAACAACCGTAGCCAGGAGATGGAAGTGGACGAGCTTGTACTGAGCTGCGTTAATTTACACTTTCAGAGACACCATTAGCTTTTGTTGATTCTTCTGTAATCGAATAATTTTTTTCATTGCCAATATCTCACACTCGCACACTTGCATTCCTATTGAAACACACTGGCAAAAGAATTACGGACACCTGTTTAACAGCGTCTTGGTTCACCTTTGAAAGGCAATGCAGCAGCAGTTCTGTGCCACATGGAATCAACAAGTCTTTGATAGGTTTCCGGAGATATGTGGCACTCGAAGGCTTCGCACAGGCCGCGCAATTTCCGTAAATTACAGGGCGGTGAGTTGTGATTTGTCGTAGCGCGGTACCAACTTTCCAGTACCCTCATCAAAGAAGGCACCAGCCTATGATTTCCGCCAAGTCCATGCGCTGATCTGCAGGTCGTTTTTCGTGCCAAAATGCCGTCCTCATAGCCAGCGGTTCATGTGAGCGACGAGATGAGAATCAGAGGAGGCCAAGTCCGGGCTCTAAGGTTGGTAATCAAACACTACCCATCGAAAAAGCTGCAGCTGCACTATGTGGCCGAGAGTTGCCATGAAGAGGGGAAAGCGTGACAGTTAAGTCCTGTGGGCTGCATGAAATCAGGCGAAATCCCTCAGAAGGAATTCACACTTGGCGGGAGACACTACTTCCTAGGCTCAGAATTGAAAAGTGCATCGTGACTCGATAGAGAGGTATATTAGAGACACGGCGTATCACGACTGCCTAAAGTTTCATCAGATTTTCGTTGCGGCTTTAATTTCGCGACCGATCAGAGGTTGAAAAAAAATCGCCCTCGTGTAATATACAGCAAAGAGAAGACAGGTATAGGATAGGAAGCTGGCGGAAAATAGACTAAATAAGGGTCCACATATTAAATAAACTGAACGATCAGTGTCTGGAAACTTCTATGCTACCTCACTTCTATTCTAAAGCGTCATTGAGAAGCAGACCGTTTGTGCAACTATTAACTGCGAAGCGGCTACTTCTAATTTCGGCAGCTTTTAGTTCATGCAACTTCACTACGTTAGTGAAGTATTGTCACAGTCCTGTTACAGGTATTCGATGATCATCGATATTTGTTGAATATCGAATTTGGGGTGCTCAGAAAACTGTATTTCAATATTATCATTATAGTGTTTGAAACATTGCAGCATCTATTTTAAAGACACGATATCGACCTTTAATGTAGGGGGCAGGGGTATAGGATACTTGTTAGCACTGGGAATAATTTTTTCCTCATCTTAATGGGAATATTTCTGTCATGACGACAGCAGAACGATACTTTTGCAACTTGGTAAATGTAATTGTGGAGGAACAATATTTTTGATCGAGCTACGGCAAGAACATTAGCTATTGTTGTAGCTAATCGTGGGCTCATGCCTTTCATTGGCCGGCCGAAGTGGCCGTGCGGTTCTAGGCTCTGCAGTCTGGAGCCGCGACACCGCTACGGTCGCAGGTTCGAATCCTGCCTCGGGCATGGATGTGTGTGATGTCCTTAGGTTAGTTAGGTTTAAGTAGTTCTAAGTTCTAGGGGACTGATGACCTCAGCAGTTATCCCATAGTGCTCAGAGCCATTTCAACCATTTTTTGCCTTTCATTGTTTATTAAATTCATGCTTTCGTTTAGTCAAGCAGAGTGCGCTCGTATTATTTGGAACGTTTTTTATTGCTAAAATGACGTTTCTAATTATGTAAGCACATTTTACATTTATGATGCGTAAGATTACATGATACACGTAAATAAAGTACTTACTGGGAGGAAATCAACATATCTACAGTTAATGTTTTTCTGATGTTTATGTTCTGTCAGTCTTCGAATGATTTTACTCTTTTTGCTTGTGATTTTGAAAAATAATGATTATTATGAAGTTAAGGAATTCTGCTTCTTAGGCACCAAAATAACCCATGGTGGACGGAGCAAGAAGGATATAAAATTGACAAAAAGGGCATTCCTGGCAAAGAGAAGATTACTAAAATCAAAAATAGGCCTTAAGTTTGAGGAAGAAATTTCTGAGAACATACGTTTGGAGCACAGCAATTTATCGTAGTGAAACATGGACTGTGGGAAAGCCGGAAAAGAAGAGTACCGATGTAGTTGAGATGCGATGCTACAGAAGAATGTGAAATTTGGGTGTTCTGAAGAGGTAAGGAATGAGGTCGTTCTCCGGAGAATCAATTAGGAAAGAAATATATGGAATACACTGACGAGAAGAAGGAAAAGGATGGTAGGACATCTGTTGAGGCATCACGGAATAATAATGATAATAAACGGAGCTGTAGAGGGCAAAAATAGTAGAAGAAGACAGAGACTGGCATACATCAAGCATACAATTGAGGACGTAGGTTGCAACTGCTACTCTGATGGCTCAAATGGCTCTGAGTATTATGGGACTTAACTTCTGAGGTCATCAGTCCCCTAGAACTTAGAACTACTTAAACCTAACTAACCTAAGGACATCACACACATTCATGCCCGAGGCAGGATTCGAAACTGCGACCGCAGCGGTCGCGCAGTTCCAGACTGTAGCGCTGAGAACCGCTCGGCCACCCCGGCCGACGGAGTGCTACTCTGAGATGAAGACGTTAGTACAGGAGAGGAATTCGTGGCGGGCCGCATCGAAACAGTCAGAAGACCATTGAGTCAAAATAAATAAATAAATAAATAAATATCAGTCATTTACGTTCAGACGTCGATGAAGAAATCGAAATCAGCATCAGTGATTCGTAAACATTGCACAAAAAATGGTTCAAATGGCTCTGAGCACTATGGGACTCAACTGCTGAGGTCATTAGTCCCCTAGAACTTAGAACTAGTTAAACCTAACTAACCTAAGGACATCACAAACATCCATGCCCGAGGCAGGATTCGAACCTGCGACCGTAGCGGTCTTGCAGTTCCAGACTGCAGCGCCTTTAACCGCACGGCCACTTCGGCCGGCTAAACATTGCACATTCTTAAGTCCTGCTACCAAGTGAAAGTCTTTGGCAGAATCAAAAACCGAACCCGGAACTTTCACTCTCAGCTGCGGAGATAAACCCACTTGGAAAAAATTGCGATAGCGAGAGCTTTAGAGGAATACTGTACAGAGCGGACCGCTGTGTGTCTGGCGCCAGCGTGAAGAGCGGTGCTGAAGAGGAGGCGGCTTTCGCCAGGCGGCGCCCCGGCGTTTGCTGCAGCGTGGCGTGGCGCGGCGCGGCCAGCTGATCTCTCGGGGAGGTGGTAACCAGAGCGGCGGCCGCGCTGTTTGCCGGAGCTGTTATGGGATGCGTGCAGCGCAAACAGGTGGAGGTTTACCCGGCGCGGTGCGGCGCGGTGAACGGCCGTGTCGAAGGCCGGCGTGTCCGTCCGCGCACGAGTGGGCGGCCGGCCATTGTCCTGCCCAGCTCGCGCTCACAGCCGACGGCGGGCGCAACGCACACTGCACTCCGGCCATTAAATGCCATCGCAACCATATGGCGCGACTACCTTGGCGGCGGCTGTTGTCTAGAATGCTTCATAACCGGTCTCAGTTCACAACTGACAAGAACAATGAAACATCACCTCCAAGTACTTAACTACAAGTCTATTTATTCACCTCATAGAAGTTTCAATTTTTCAAACTCATTTTCAGGATGTATAAACAGAATGAGATACACCATATTTTAATGCTTTCATGTTAATTTTCTTCGAGTGAGGACGGCGTTTGAAGACGAATTAAACATAAATAACTTCGAGAAATGGGATGTCTCATTTCTCATGTTGTTGTTGTTGTTGTTGTTGTCTTCAGTCCTGAGACTGGTTTGATGCAGCTCCCGTGCTACTCTATCCCGTGCAAGCTTCTTCATCTCCCAGTACTTACTGCAACCTACATCCTTCTGAATCTGCTTAGTGTATTCATCTCTTGGTCGCCCTCTACGATTTTTACCCTCCACGCTGCCCTCCAATGCTAAATTTGTGATACATTGATGCCTCAGAACATGTCCTACGAACCGGTCCCTTCTTCTTGTCAAGTTGTACCACAAACTCCTCCCCAATTCTATTCAATACCTCCTCATTAGTTATGTGATCTACCCATCTAATCTTCAGAATTCTTCTGTAGCACCACATTTCGAAAGCTTCTGTTCTCTTCTTGTCCAAACTATTTATCGTCCATGTTTCACTTCCATGCATGGCTACACTCCATACAAATACTTTCAGAAACGACTTCCTGAAACTTAAATCTATAGTCGATGTTAACAAATTTCTCTTCTTCAGAAACGCTTTCCTTGCCACTGTCAGTCTACATTTTATATCCTCTCTACTTCGACCATCATCAGTTATTTTGCTCCACAAATAGAAAAACTCATTTACTACTTTAAGCGTCTCATTTCCTAATCTAATTCCTGCAGCATCATCCGATTTAATTCGACTACATTCCACCATTCTCGTTTTGCTTTTGTTGATGTTCATATTATACCGTCCTTTCAAGACACTGTCCATTCCGTTCAACTGCTCTTCCAAGTCCTTTGCTGTCTCTGACAGAATTACAATGTCATCGGCGAACCTCAAAGTTTTTATTTCTTCTCCAAGGATTTTAATACCTACTCCAAATTTTTCTTTTGTTTCCTTTAGTGCTTGCTCAATATACAGATTGAATAACATCGGCGAGAGGCTACAAGCCTGTCTCACTCCCTTCCCAACCACAGCTTCCCTTTCATGTCCCTCGACTCTTATAACTGCCATCTGGTTTCTGTACAAATTGTAAATAGCCTTTCGTTCCCTGTATTTTACCCCTGCCACCCTTAGAATTTGAAAGAGAGTATTCCAGTCAAGATTGTCAAAAGCTTTCTCTAAGTATACAAATACTAGAAACGTAGATTTGCCTTTCCTTAATCTTTATTCTAAGATAAGTCGTAGGGTCAGTATTGCCTCACGTGTTCCAACATTTCTACGGAATCCAAATTGATCTTGCCCGAGGTCAGCTTCTATCAGTTTTTCCATTCGCCTGTAAAGAATTCGTGTTAGTATTTTGCAGCTGTGACTTATTATAGTTCGGTAATTTTCACATCTGTCAACACCTGCTTTCTTTGAGATTGGAATTATTATATTCTTCTTGAAGTCTGAGGGTATTTCGCCTGTCTCATACATCTTGTTCACCAGATGGTAGAGTTTTGCCAGAACTGGCTCTCCCAAGGCTGTCAGTAGTTCCAATGGAATGTTGTCTACTCCGGGGGTCTTGTTTTGACTCAGGTCTTTCAGTGCTCTGTCAAACTCTTCACTCAGTATCACATCTCCCATTTCATCTTCATCTACAACCTCTTCCATTTCCATAATATTCTCCTCAAGTACACAGCCCTTGCGTGGACCCTCTATATACTCCTTCCACCTTTCTGCTTTCCCTTCTTTGCTAGGAACTGGGTTTTCCATATGCACTCTTAAAAAAATGGCCCTCTCGCAAGTAATTATTTGACTAGACATTTATTGACAGAGCTGTTTGATTTCCTCCTGAGGTATATCGATGCCAAGTTCTGTCCAATTGGAGCGTTAGGTTATCAAAATGCCGGGCTGCTTGGAGGGTCCTGTCCATAACACTCCAAAGTTTTCAGTTGGTGAGAGATCCGTTGACCTTGCTGGTCAAGGTAGGGATTGACAAGCTCGAAAACAAGCTGTGTGCGGGCGGGCATTATCTTGCTGAAGCCCAGCATGGCCTGTCTTGAAGGGCAACAAAACGGGGTGTAGAATATCGTCGACGTATCGCTGTGCTGTAACAGTGCCGCGGATGACAACCAAAGGGTTCCTGGTGTGAAATGAAATGGTGTACCAGACCATCACTCTTGGCTGTTGGCGACAGTCAGGTTGCTATCGCACTGCTGTCTGAGACGTCTCCACACACGTCGTCGACCTGGAATCTCATTGACTGGAGTAGAATCGATGTAAGTGATGAATCCTGCTTCGAACTGAGCCCCTATGACCAGATACGACCCAGATAGCTGTGGAATACCTGCCAGACTGTCGCCCGCCATTCGGCCCGACAGCCAGGAGTGATGGTCTGGTGTGTCATTTCTCTCCACAGCAGGACCCGTTTGGCTGTCATCCGCTGCATCCATACAGCACAGCGGTACGTCGACGATATTCTACGCCCCGTTTTGTTGCCCTTCTCGGCAAGTCATGCTGGCCTTAGATTTCAGCAAGATAATGCCCGGACGCGCACGGCAAGTGTTTTTACTGCTTGTCTTCGTGCTCGCCAATCCCTGCCTTGGCCAGCAAGGTCGCTGGATCTTTCCCGAGTGAGAATGTTTCGAGTTTTATGGGCAGGAACTTCCAACCAGATCGAGATTTTGACGATCTAACACGCCAGCTGGACAGACTTGCGTATGATATCGCTCAGTAGGACATTCAGTACCAAGCCGAATATATGCTTGCATAAGGGGCAGAGGTGGACCAACGCGTTATTGACTTGCTTAACTAGTGAAGCTTTTTTCCGTGAATAAATCATCCAATTTTTCTGGAATTGTCTACATCTACATCTACATACATACTCCGCAATCCACCATACGGTGCGTGGCAGAGGGTACTCGTATGCCTCTGTTCGAGTCCTAATCTCTCTTATCTTATCTTTGTGGTCTTTCCGCGAAATATAAGTTGGCGGCAGTAAAATTGTACTGCAGTCAGCCTCAAATGCTGGTTCTCTAAATTTCCTCAGTACCGACTCACAAAAAGAACGCCTCCTTTCCTCTAGAGACTCCCACCCGAGTTCCTGAAGCATTTCCGTAACACTCGCGTGATGATCAAACCTACCAGTAACAAATCTAGCAGCCCGCCTGTGAATTGCTTCTATGTTCTCCCTCAATCTGACCTGATAGGGATCCCAAATGCTGGAGCAGTACTCAAGAATAGGTCGCGTTAGTGTATAAGCGGTCTCCTTTACAGATGAACCACATCTTCCCAAAATTCTACCAATGAACCGAAGACGACTATCCGCCTTCCCCACAACTGCCATTACATGCTTGTCCCACTTCATATCGCTCTGAAATGTTACGCCCAAATATTTAATCGACGTGACTGTGTCAAGCGCTACACTACTAATGGAGTATTCAAACATTACGGGATTCTTTTTCCTATTCATCTGCATTAATTTACATTTATCTATATTTAGAGTTAGCTGCCATTCTTTACATCAATCACAAATCCTGTGCAAGTCATCTTGTATCCTTCTACAGTCACTCAACGACGACGCCTTCCCGTACACCACAGCATCATCAGCAAACAGCCGCACATTGCTGTCCACCCTATCCAAAAGATTATTTGTATAGATAGAAAACAACAGCAGACCTACCACACTTCCCTGGGGCACTCCAGATGATACCCTCACCTCCGATGAACACTCACCATCGAGGACAACGTACTGGGTTCTATTACTTAAGAAGTCTTCGAGCCACTCACATATTTGGGAACCAATCCCATATGCTCGTACCTTAGTTAGCAGTCTGCAGTGGGGCACCGAGTCAAACGCTTTCCGGAAGTCAAGGAATATGGCGTCCGTGTGATACCCTTCATCCATGGATCGCAAGATATCATGTGAAAAAAGGGCGAGTTGCGTTTCGCAGGAGCGATGCTTTCTAAAGCCGTGCTGATGCGTGGACAGCAAATTCTCTGTCTCAAGGAAATTCATTATATTCGAACTGAGAATATGTTCGAGAATCCTGCAACAAATGCCACTTGTAATCATTTGTCTGTCTGCACATGTTCGTCACATCTACGTCGTGCATCACTACGTGGTTTACTATTAAAATTCAGTGAGGGTGCATTCCTAGAAGTCAGTCTATGTATTGCTTCCTATTTCGTGTACCTCACGAAAAAATCATGAAGGTAAAATCTGGTAGATTCGAGCTCAACCCTGAGGCTTATGGGCAATTGTTCTTCCCGTGGACAATTCGCCACTGGAATAGGACAAGAGGGAAGTGACAGTGATACACAAATTTCCCTCCACCACACACCGTAAGTGAGCTTGCGGAGCAGAAATGTGTCGGAGATGTTAAGATATATATTCTAGATTACTTTATCTGATTTTTTTGTGATTTATGATATCTATATGATATTTTTATGGTTTATATTTATTTTATTTTATTTGTATGATTATGATATATATTCTAGATTATTTTAGGGTTATTATTGGTTGGTATGTGTGCAGCTACATACATTCCCGTGTTCTATAATTAGAATCTTCAACTATGTGAAACACTTTTAAAACGCACAGCTATTCTTTGGGAGGCACTCCAACACACTATCCCGTTGTCTTAAGACGATGTCTACGTACACTTATTTCTTATACAATCGCTGGAGCACTTTACATAGAAAAAAAGGTCTAGGACGCGCCTCAAGTGAAACTCTAGTTCAGATACTGCAGATTAGCCCTAATATTATCCAGGATGAATAAATTTTTATGTGTGGAAAATACAGTGATCACGTTCCATTCACAGTTATTTCATGGATGATACCAGGTTTCGGATTTCTCAAACGAAAAAGCTATATAATGTCTTACAAGCTAAAGAATGAATGCCAGCAGATTGTTGGAGACTAATACTTGATCAGTAGTTCGGTATCGATTTTGACGATTCGCTGCCATCTACCCTTGTCAAGAACGGCTAACAGTAGAAACGCTTTCGCTGGTTTCAGCAAGAACATACCATTGTTCAGATGGAAACGCAGTTCTGGTTAACACTAATTTTGGCCATCGAAGGGCGTCTTTTGCTGTATCTTTCTTGCGTTTAACCAATAGTTAGAAATTACTGTCGCTGTCTAGAACAACAGACGTATCCGGCAAGCTAAATCTAAGTTTTATAAGGGGCACTCAAATAAAAACAAGACAGACTGGGAAAAAGTAAATAAACGGTTCTTATTTCAAAGGCAATCACCATAGCTGTTAATACATTTATCCCATATGAGATATGACGGTCAATGCCTTCACGGAAAACTGCTTGTGGCTGCCTCCGGAACCATGATTGTACCCAGGCTTCGTGGGAAGCAAAACGACGGCAACGAGTGCCTTTCTTCAGTGCTCCGTCTCTCATGATCTCTGCTCCTCTTCAGTGGTCCAAAAATATGGAAATCGCATGGGGAGAGATCGGGACTATATGAAAGATGTTTGAGGGCTTCCCAGCGAAACTTCTGCAACAGGCCGACATGTTGCCAATGTCGTTTCGACTACCCTGCAGAAGTTTCACTGGGGAAGCCTTTACACAAAACATCCATACAGTCCTGATTTCTCTCCATGCGATTTCCATATTTTCGGAGCCCTAAAGAACGACATTCGCAGCTGCTAGGTTGCCTCGGACGAAGAGGTGCATGCCTGGATAGAAACGTAGTTACGTAGGCAACTGCAGCCTTTTTCCATGAAGGCATTGACCGTCTTGTCTCATACTGGGATAAATTTAGTAACAGCTATGGCGGTTACTTTTCAAATAATAAAGAGTTCACTCACTTTTTCCAAATCTGTGTCGTTTTCATTTGACTGCGCCTTATACCTAACGCCAACATGCTAATAGCTCTCCATCGCAGATCGTCCCTTAAGTCTCGAGACCATTCGCCAAGGTCTCACTTTCCCACAGCTACAGTACCAGCGCTACACTGATTCTGTAGACACACGCATAATACAAGAGGCTTACAGTGCCGCAGATCAGCAATGCGATTGTTTTATGTGGCCCTGCTGTGGAAAAGTATACTCGATAGTCGTGACAATAACTTCCTCTTTCGCAGTCTTACTGCTTTTCTTTTTTTTTAATTTTCCTCTACCTTGTGGAACCCAGAGTATTTACATACAGTTCGATTTACCTGTGGTTGCAGTTGCGGTGTTACCACTTTGCCACTCCCGATAGAATCGTGTCTCGCGGCGGGGAAGACGAACTGGAGATGTTGACATGTGTCCAGAAACAGTAAAGTGTAAAAACGCAAGAGGAAAAAAAGTAGAGAACGGAATGACTACTGTTCTCGCTGATATAATACAATTAGATATGGGGCATACCTACTTTTTTAAATGATAAAGAGCCTTTGTGAGTCTGCAGCATTATCCAGATGCGGCGATTTTCCGCAGCTCACGACAATTTTCTTCGTTCAGCATAGTATGCATACGCAGATTCAAGCTGTACTTTGAAATGGAAATAATTTAAATACGGGGTGTATGTTCGGTTGAGTGTGTGTTACGAAGAACTCAATTTTCTGAACATATGCAGAGTTAAAACGTCTCAACTCAGTGTTTAGAAATATCTCTTGGCCACAAGAGCCGGCCCCTGTGGCCGAGCGGTTCTAGCCGCTTCAGTCCGGAACCGCGCTGCTGCTACGGTCGCAGGTTCGAAGCCTGCCTTGGGCATGGATGTGTGTGATGTCCTTAGGTTAGTTAGGATTAAGTAATTCTAAGTTCTAGCGGACTGATGACCTCAGAGGTTAAGCCCCATAGTGCTTGGAGTCATTTGAACCATTTTTTGGCCACATGAAGCTGTGACTATACAGACAGACTGGAGCACCAAAGAAACTGGTGTAGCCAGGAGTATTCAAATACAGAGATACAATATGTAAACGGGCAGAATACGGCGCTGTGGTCGGCAACGCCTATATAAGACAAGTGTCTGGCTAGTTGGTAAATCGGTTACTGCTGCTACAATGGCACTTTATCAAGATTTAAGTTAGTTTGAACGTAGTTTTATAGTCGGCGCACGAGCGATTGGACAAGCATCTCCGAGGTAGCGATGATGTGCGGATTTTCCCGTACGGTCATTTCACGATTGTACCGTGAATACCAGGAATGCGGTAAAACATCAAATTTCCGACATCGCTGCGGCCGTAAATAGGATCCTGCAAGAACGGGACCAACGACGACTGAAGAGAATCGTTCGACGTGACAGAAGTGCAACCCTTCCGCAAATTTCTGCAGATTTCAATGCTAGCCCTTCAACAAATATCAGCGGGCGAACCATTCAACGAAACATAATCAATATGGGTTTTCGGAGCCGAAGGCCCACTCGTGTACCCTTGATAACCGCACGACACAAAGCTTTACGCCTCCTTTGGGCCCGTCAACACCGACGTTGGACTGTTGATGACTGGAAACATGTTGCCTGGTCGGACGAGTCTCGTTTCAAATTGTATCGAGCGGATGGACGTGTACGGGTATGGAGACAACCTCATGAATCCATGGACTCTGCATGTCAGCCGGGGACTGTTCAAGCTGGTGGAGGCTCTGTAATGGTGTGGAGTGTGTGCAGTTGGAGTGATACGTCTCGATACGACTTTGATAAGTGACACGTACGTAAGCTTCCTGTCTAATCACCTGCATCCGCTCATGTCCATTGTGCATTCCGATAGACTTGTGCAATTCCAGAATAAGCATCCTGTCTGATCACCTGCATCCATTCACGGCCATTGTGCATTCCGACGGACATGGGCAATTCCTGCAGGACAATGCGACACCGTATACATCCAGAATTGCTTCAGAGTGGCTCCAGGAACGCTCTTCTGAGTTTAGACCCTTCCTTTGGCTACCAAACTCTCCAGACATGAACATTATTGAGCATATCTGGGATGCCTTGCAACGTGCTGTTCAGAAGAAATCTCCACTCCCTCGTACTCTTACGGAGAGCCGTGTAGGATGCATGGTGTCAATTCCCTCCAACACTAGGTCAGACATTAGTCGAGTCCATGCTACATCCTGTTGCGGCACTTCTGCGTGCTCTCGGGGGCCCTACACGATATTAAGCAAGTGTACCAGTTTATTTGGCTCTTCAGTGTATGAGATCAAAATATCCTGATGGAATGTGTTACCTAGCAAGGAAATAGCGCTTCAGAGAAACCATGTATAAGAAAATTATGTTTAGTCTTTGTACGGCGAAGATAACGTTGTACTTCATAACTATTCTTGTATAGAGAGCTCACACGACTTCTGTATTGTTTAAATACGTAAGAATAGAAAAGGAATTTTTTAAGTTCTACCAGCACTGTGCGTAGAGATTTAATAAGAATGGGATACAATGGGCGAGCAGCTTCTCATGAGCCACACATTTCAATGGCAGTGTTAATCGACCATGCAGCTCGATTACAAGTGTCCACAAGCGACTGCACGAGTACAAACACGTACTATGTTTCTTCTTAACACACCAGTGACTTAGCACACTTACATATGGATGTCATCGGTCTTGGACTTATTGAGCAAAACATTCCGGAATGGGAAACTGATTTAGGGTAATCACGGATTTTGTATTCGACAGTGATTCGCATTCCACGCTAAGCCCCGGTGTTGACATGGAGTTCGAGATACTGCGGCTGGCAAGTAGATACAGTTACTCGCGGCTCCACAGACGGCTAGACCCAGTTAATCGCGGCTCCACAGACGGCGTTAAGTCGAGGGTACAGTGAACGCGCCCTCTGGCGGAGTTCTGAGCTTAAATACGCGCACAGTCGCGTACTGCTAATTGTCTGTTAGAACAAGAAGATTTCAGACCGCGCCGTTTGATATGGTGCGTGCTCGACTATTCCTTGTTTGTTTTTTCTGCTTTAGTATTCACTCTGGACAGATATTCTTCCGACTCTAGCCAGCCGTTGACTACGTGAATTGCGTCGTTTAATTTTATAAACTATTTTTTATGATGGAAGAACGTCCTTTGCCTTACGTTAGCGTACGAGACAATAACTCGTGTACATGTCAAGTGACTGCGTATAGTATTTTTCCCCCGCTACATCCTTCATATTTTTCTTTCAGGCCTGCCGGTGTGGCCGAGCGGTTCTAGGCGCTACAGTCTGGAACCGCGCCACCGCTACGGTCGCAGGTTCGAATCCTGCCTCGGGCATGGATGTGTGTGATGTCCTTAGGTTAGTTAGGTTTAAGTAGTTCGAAGTTCTAGGGGACTGATGACCTCAGAAGTTAAGTCCCATAGTGCTCAGAGCCATTTTTTTATTTCAGTTTTGTATCACTCATTCCATTGTTGACAAACTACACATTGCGACGTCAGGTGTGTATATGTTTAATGATGTTGAGATTATTTGTAGTAACTTTGATGGTACCGTAATACCAACTTATGTAATTTTTATGTTGTCGCCTCATTTTTGTTTTTTTTTTTTCTCACTTTTGGTCTGAAGATGATCTGCTGAGGAGATAAATAATAACAGAAATAGTGATCCTGGTGGTGTTTTTTCATTCAACGTAAATGTCGTGTGACTAGGGCCTCCCGTCAGGTAGACCGTTCGCCACTTCGGCGACTTGCGCGTCGATAGGGATGAAATGATGATGATTAAGACAACACAACACCCAGTCCCTGAGTGGAGAAAATCTCCGACGCAGCCGGAAATCGAAACCGGACCCTGAGGATTAACATTCTGTCGCTGACCACTTTTTTTTAAAATTTTGTTCGTTGTTGATCGTTGTGTTTTGTCGTTGCGGGTCCGCAGCTCGTGGTCGTGCGGTAGCGGTCTCGCTTCCCGCACCCGGGTTCCCGGGTTCGATTCCCGGCGGGGTTAGGGATTTTCTTTCTGCCTCGTGATGACTGGGTGTTGTGTGATGTCCTTAGGTTAGTTAGGTTTAAGTAGTTCTAAGTTCTAGGGGACTGATGACCGTAGATGTGAAGTCCCATAGTGCTCAGAGCCATTTGAGCCTTTTTTTTTTTGTCGTTGCGGACGTCACATGACATCCGTTAAAATTCGTTTTGTTGATCCTTCCACTCAGTTTTTTTTTATTACAGAGGCTAAACAGCTCTCTGGCCGAACACGCTGAGCTACCGTGCCGGCACCACTCAGCTACCGGGGGCGGACTTTTCATTCATTGTAACAACTGAGATCACGGTTCCTGAGACGTGGTATCAATTAACGAAGTTAGTCGTTACCGACCACTTGAAACTGCTGTATGTTCCACCGGTCACCGCGTCACTGTGTGCCCAATAATACAATATTTTTGCTACCGATGTTCAGTAGGATAGTAAAATGTAGTATATAAAACAGAATGACCGGACGGAGAATGTAAAGGTCCCGTGTCTGGTTTGTCCTCGTTGTCTCGGAGCTCGATGTTTCGGTGAAATAGCTAAAACCTGTTTTCTAGGGTCGTACAAAAGACGTACACAGTGCAGTTGTTTCAGTTAAGAGGTTCTTCCAACGTTTATTATTGCTGTAAATTCTGCAGCGATAAAGCCCTGTTTCACATTTGCACGTCGTACACTTCTTTCATCAAACATAATCTTGATAACACCGTCTCAGTGAATCAAAATGGTTCAAATGGCTCGGAGCACTATGGGACTCAACTGCTGAGGTCATTAGTCCCCTAGAACTTAGAACTAGTTAAACCTAACTAACCTAAGGACATCACAAACATCCATGCCTGAGGCAGGATTCGAACCTGCGACCGTAGCGGTCTTGCGGTTCCAGACTGCAGCGCCTTTAACCGCACGGCCACTTCGGCCGGCGTCTCAGTGAAGTGACATAATAATCAATGAAAACAGTGAAAAATTGACACAATGCATATGTTTTTGTCGTGTAGAAAATCAACACCATGATTAAAATGTCCAGTGCGTAATGTTCATGGAGCAGTTAGTTATTTCGAGTTTGCTTTCCGAGTATAATCTTTACTCGCGAGAATTACGCGGAGATATTACATATTTGCTAGCGCGCTGGGGACAGTTACCTTGACGTTACGCGGTTACTTGTCGGTCGCAGACTTAGTTACATGATGTTAGTACAAGCCTGCTAGCAGCCGACTTTCACGCGCACTTTTTTTAAAGAAATGTTAGCGTGGACTCTGTCACCACAGGCTTTGCTTGTGAGTTTTCCAACCGCGGACTTTTTACGGGCTAACTGCACATAGATCTTAGCGTGGCTTAGCCTAGACTGAGGATTCTGGGTGGCGTTCGACTATTTAGAGAGACAGGTGAAAACATACTTAGATTTTACTATTCTGAATAGACTATACGAGACAGGAATGTGTTTTACAAAATATGTTGTGGACTAAGTTTATAGTATCATTTTATGCATTGCACTAGGATTTCCTTAACTGCAAGCATGGCACCCACATTTAAATTTATTTTACATTATTATAAACTATGCAGAATCTTAATTAATGGTTGAATCTATTAATGAAATACACTCCTGGAAATGGAAAAAAGAACACATTGACACCGGTGTGTCAGACCCACCATACTTGCTCCGGACACTGCGAGAGGGCTGTACAAGCAATGATCACACGCACGGCACAGCGGACACACCAGGAACCGCGGTGTTCGCCGTCGAATGGCGCTAGCTGCGCAGCATTTGTGCACCGCCGCCGTCAGTGTCAGCCAGTTTGCCGTGGCATACGGAGCTCCATCGCAGTCTTTAACACTGGTAGCATGCCGCGACAGCGTGGACGTGAACCGTATGTGCAGTTGACGGACTTTGAGCGAGGGCGTATAGTGGGCATGCGGGAGACCGGGTGGACGTACCGCCGAATTGCTCAACACGTGGGGCGTGAGGTCTCCACAGTACATCGATGTTGTCGCCAGTGGTCGGCGGAAGGTGCACGTGCCCGTCGACCTGGGACCGGATCGCAGCGACGCACGGATGCACGCCAAGACCGTAGGATCCTACGCAGTGCCGTAGGGGACCGCACCGCCACTTCCCAGCAAATTAGGGACACTGTTGCTCCTGGGGTATCGGCGAGGACCATTCGCAACCGTCTCCATGAAGCTGGGCTACGGTCCCGCACACCGTTAGGCCGTCTTCCGCTCACGCCCCAACATCGTGCAGCCCGCCTCCAGTGGTGTCGCGACAGGCGTGAATGGAGGGACGAATAGAGACGTGTCGTCTTCAGCGATGAGAGTCGCTTCTGCCTTGGTGCCAATGATGGTCGTATGCGTGTTTGGCGCCGTGCAGGTGAGCGCCACAATCAGGACTGCATACGACCGAGGCACACAGGGCCAACACCCGGCATCATGGTGTGGGGAGCGATCTCCTACACTGGCCGTACACCACTGGTGATCGTCGAAGGGACACTGAATAGTGCACGGTACATCCAAACCGTCATCGAACCCATCGTTCTACCATTCCTAGACCGGCAAGGGAACTTGCTGTTCCAACAGGACAATGCACGTCCGCATGTATCCCGTGCCACCCAACGTGCTCTAGAAGGTGTAAGTCAACTACCCTGGCCAGCAAGATCTCCGGATCTGTCCCCCATTGAGCATGTTTGGGACTGGATGAAGCGTCGTCTCACGCAGTCTGCACGTCCAGCACGAACGCTGGTCCAACTGAGGCGCCAGGTGGAAATGGCATGGCAAGCCGTTCCACAGGACTACATCCAGCATCTCTACGATCGTCTCCATGGGAGAATAGCAGCCTGCATTGCTGCGAAAGGTGGATATACACTGTACTAGTGCCGACATTGTGCATGCTCTGTTGCCTGTGTCTATGTGCCTGTGGTTCTGTCAGTGTGATCATGTGATGTATCTGACCCCAGGAATGTGTCAATAAAGTTTCCCCTTCCTGGGACAATGAATTCACGGTGTTCTTATTTCAATTTCCAGGAGTGTATGTCAACTTGTTCATAAAAGTGATGGCAACAACAGTTCAGTGGTAAAGATCGGAACCTAATAAACACATAGGGAAGTTCTGGCATAGAAAATAAAGACTGTAGGTTCTAGGCGTTTCAGTCCGGAACCGAACTGCTGCTACGGTCGCAGGTTCGAATCCTGCCTCGGGCATGGGTGTGTGTTACGTCCTTAGGTTAGTTAGGTTTCAGTAGTTCTAAGCCTAGGGGACTGATGATCTCAGACGTTAAGGCCCTTATCGCTTAGAGCCATTTGAACCATAAAGACTATATAGAACTTAAGTATCAATAATTTGGTTACTTAATTAGCCTTATTTAATTTTAAGTACGTTATTAAGTGTTGGACTACCATCCTATTTAATGGCATATGTCTTTTTCTTCTTCAACCTATCTCAGTCCACTGCTGAACACAGTCCTCTTTCAAATGTTTCCATTGTCTGGTACCATCACGTTCCAGCCACCAGCTTCACGTCATCAAACCATCTCTTTTGGGGTCGTCCACTGCTCTCTCGTGATCCCATGCTCTCCAGTAAATAATTCTGAGGGTTGACTTGCTGTGATTTTGTCGGACTACGTCTCCAGCACTCTGTCACCTCTGTCACTTCAGTCTTACAGTTGTCTCAAGACGTCTTTTACCTTTGTTCTCCTCCTAATATCATTTAAACGAATCGTAACCCTGAGGCTGACTTCTGCTTAACTTATTATAATGTAAAATAAATTTAAATGTCGGTGCCATGCCTGCAATTAACTCCATGACACTTCGTGTGCGAGAACTTGCCTCAGTCATAGTTCCCAGACCGTAGGTTGTAACTGGTAGTCTGCATGTCACTGAAGAGGCAAAGAAACTGGTACACTTGCCTAATATCGTGTAGCCCCCCCCCCCTCCGTGAGCACCCAGAAGTACCGCAACACGACGTGGCATGGACTCCACTGATTTCTAATGTAGTGCTAGAGGGAACTGACATCATGAGTCCTGCAGGGCTGTCCATAGATCCATAAGAGAGTGAAGATCTCTTCTGAACAGCACGTTGTAAGGCATCCCAGATATGCTCAATAATGTTCATTTCTGGGGAGTTTGGTGGTCATCGGAAAAGTTTAACTCAGAAGAGTGTGTCTGGAGCCACTCTGTAGCATTTTGGACATGTGGGGTGTCGCAATTGTCCTGCTGTCGTGCAGTTATCAAGGGTACACGAGTGGGCCTTCGGCTCCGAAAACCCATATCGATGATGGTTTGTTGAATAGTTCGCACGCTGACACTTGTTTATGACGCAGCATTGAAACCTGCAGAAATTTGAGGAAGTGTTGCACTTCCGTCACATTGAACGATTCTCTTCCGTCGTCGTTGGTCCCGCTCTTGCAGGATCTTTTTCCGGCCGCAGCGATATCGGAGATTTGATGTTTTACCGGATTCACGGTACACTCGTGAAATGGCCGTACGGGAAAATCCGCACTTCATCGCTACCTCGGAGATGCTTTGTCCAATCGCTCGTGCGCCAACTAAAACACTACGTTCAAACTCACTCAAATCTTGATAAACTGCCATTGTAGCAGCAGTAACCGATCTAACAACTACGCCAGACACTTGTCGTCTTATAAAGGCGTTGCTCACCTTAGTGCCGCATTCTGCCTGTTTACATATCGCTGTATTTGAATACGCGCGCCTCTACCAGTTTCTTTGCATTATAGATCTTTGCCTTCAGGTTATTTGGGACATCCTTGTTGGTCAGGATAAACATCAGTTTCTGAAATGCTGCCCAACGCAGTTCTATTCCGCGAGCAATCTCTAACTTGTGATTGTTTTTGTCTAGTGTAATCCCGTGCCCAAGATAGACGAATTCGTCAAAGCTACTGTAGATTGGTTTTCTTCTGTAAATGGTTAATTGTCTGGGCTTAGAATTTTTCTTTTAATTAACTTCATTTCCAAGCCAATATCTACGGAGGCAAGTTTTAGTTCTTGGATAATACTCTTTAGTTCTTCCAAATCTTCGCTTCTATGCACATGATTGCCAACAAAGTGCTGATGTCACTTTGTCCAAATATATTGATTAGATCACTAGGTATCACACATGACGAACAATAGTATTAAGTTCAATTCGTTGTGTTTTTCAATTAGCAAAGTTCTCACGAAAAGTACATTCACAGATGTAATCAGCACATTCAAAATCATAATCTGGATAACAAATTTAAGTGTAACTTTGCTTAATTACTGCACGCGGGGGCTATTTGGAAAGTAAGGTCAGATTGGTTGTGAAATGTAAACCACAGCGAAAATGAAAACTGTGTTATTTGCAACAGTTTGCTAAAACTTCCAGCTTTTTCTCTACATAGTCTCTTGGACATTTATCGTAGCGTTATACCAATTTTCAAATACCCTCGTCATAGAAGGCAGCCGCGTGTGCCTTCCGTCACTTCTCTACGCTGATCTGCAGTTCATTGTCTGAGCCAAAACGTTGTCTTCACATCCAGCGGTTCATATGGGCAGAGATGAACTTTGCAAGGTGCCAAGTCCGGGATGTATCGTGGGTGATCGTACACTAGCCATCGAAGACGCTGCAGGGGCTCCCTCATTGTCCCTGCAGTGTGCGGTAGAGAACTGTCAAGAAGGAAATACACCACAGGTACGTTATGCGTGGTTGCGCGAAATCAGGCGAAACAACTCAAAGTGCACCCCTATTCGGTGGGAGACACTACTGTCCTACGATCTTTACTGTTTGCTCAGAACTGAAAAGAGTGACGTGACGTGATCGACGGGCATACTAGAGACACTGTCCAACACATCTGTGCAAAACGTCATCGGATTTTTACTGTCGTTTTCATTTCGAGACCTATTGGACCGCCGGCCAGAGTGGCCAAGCGGTTCTAGGCGCTACAGCCTGGAACCGCGCGACCGCTACGGTCGCAGGTTCGAATCCTGTCTCGGGTATGGATGTGTGTGACGTCCTTAGGTTAGTTAGGTTTAAGTAGTTCTAAGTTCTAGGGGACTGATGACCTCCACAGTTAAGTCCCATAGTGCTCAGAGCCATTTGAACCATTTGAACCTATTGGACCTGACTTTCCGAATAGTCCTCGTATATATATTCCTGAAATAGACGAGAGGGTGTGAGGAGGAAGAAAGGGAAAAGAGTATGGAGGAAAATCATGAATCCCACCTCATAGGGCCTTGTGTTATTGCAAAGGCGACAGCTGAAAATTTATGCCAGGCCAGGACCCGAACCCAGATGTTCCACTTCTCTATAACGGTTGTCCTAATAGTCTCGGCCACACCGATAAGCCTCCGTCCGACCAAACTCTGAACTTACTGCTCACTGTATTGCAGCGTGCCTCGTCTATTACACTTCCTACTCGCAAATTCGTGATTCCCGTAGGTGTTCGAACGATATGCGCGCCGTAATACAATCCATAGAGCCGTCGCGCTCGAGTATATGTTACATATACTACGTATAGACTCTATGAAAAATTAATAATAACTGGAAC
Source organism: Schistocerca serialis cubense (assembly GCF_023864345.2). Classification (NCBI taxonomy): domain Eukaryota; kingdom Metazoa; phylum Arthropoda; class Insecta; order Orthoptera; family Acrididae; genus Schistocerca; species Schistocerca serialis. The sequence continues at coordinate 389,783,153 of NC_064639.1, forward strand.
AAAAAATTTAGTAATTTAAAAGGCGCAGTAATGCAACAGATTATAGATGTCAGAAGATGTGAACGTCGCCCCTCACGAACACGATTCCATTGTCGTAGGCACTGTATTCGATAATGAGATTTTACAAAGTTATGGAATTACGACGGGGGGTTACCGCAAACACTCTTGGCGCTTCCATCAGCACGCGAAGCCCAGCGCTGTTGTACTGTACGGTTTCGATGGTCCTTTTTGCAGAGGGCAACCTGGAGGCTGGAGGCCGGGGTGGTGGCGCCATCCATATTCATGGTGCGCGCCGCTGCGTGGCTGGCGCTGGCAAGTAATCGGCGACAGTGGCGGCGGCAGCTGATTCACTGCTGGGCGTGACTCGAGCCACCTGGCTGGCCGCGCCCCAGGGTTATCCCTCCACACCAGCTACCGCAGCGCCATTTCACCTACCAACAACCGCGTGGCGCCGAAGGGCGATTCGTGGCGCGAACCGAACTTGCCACTATTTCGATTATCAAGAGAAGTAAATTCACTCTATGACAAGAAAACGACGAAGGAATAATCCGAATGGGACGGAAATCCGGAAATCGGTAGATGTGACGTACAAGTACAGACAAACGAATCACTAGAATTTCAGAAAAATAGGATGATTTATTCACGAGAGAGAGCTCCACAAACTGAGCACGTCAGTAATGCGTTGATCCACCTCTGGCGCTGATGCATGCAGTTATTCGACTTGGCACTGATTAATAGAGTTGTTGGATGTCCTCCTGAGGGATGTCGTGCCAAATTCGGTCCAACTGAAGCGCTAGGTCGTCAAAATCCCGAGCTGGATATGGGTCCCTTATCATAATACTCCAAACGTTCTCAGTTGGGGAGAGATCCGGCTACTTTGCTGGCCAAGGTAGGCTTTGGCAAGCACGATGACAAGCAGTAGAAACTCTCGCCGTGTGCGGGTGGGTGTTATCTTGCTGAAATGTAAGCCCAGGATGACTTGCCATGGAGTCAGTGAGATTTCAGGCTCTGGCTCTGAGCGCTATGGGACTTCAAAGGTCATCAGTCCTCTAGAACTTAGAACTACTTAAACCTAACTAACCTAAGAACATCACACACATCCATGCCCGAGGCAGAATTCGAACCTGCGACCGTAGCGGTCGCGCGGTTCCAGACTGTAGCGCCTAGAACCGCTCGGCCACACCGGCCGGCAGATTTCAGGTCGGGGACGGCTCTGTAGACGCACCGGAGAGCGGTGGGATGCCAACCCGTTTGCCGCCATGTGGCCCGACAACCAGGAATCACAGTCTGGTGTGCCATTTATTTTCAGAGCAAGACCCCTTTGGATGCGATCTGCGGTACCCGTACAGCACAGCCGTGCGTCAATGATATTCTACGCCCCGTTCTGTTGCCCTTCATAATCATCATCCTGGGCTTACATATCTGCAAGAAAATGATTCTCCGCACACGACAATAACTTCTACGGCTTACCTTCGTTCTTGCTAAACACTACTTTTCCCAGAAAGAGTGCCAGATCTGTGGCAACTGAGAAAGTTTGGAGCATTAAGGGCAGCGCCCCCCCCCCTCCCCCAAACGGGCTCTGAGTTCGACGATCTAACACACCAGGTGGACAGAATTTGGCACGATATCCCTCAGCAACTCCATCTGTCAATGTCTAGCAGAATAATTGCTTGAATAATGATCAGAGAAGGACTTTCTCTTGAATAAATTACTCAGTTTCTCTGAAATTATAATCATTTGTTTGTCTGTAGGTCTACATCTACCGATTTCCGTCCCATTCGGGTATTCCTTCGAGGTGCGTCGTTCTTTTGTCTGAGAGTATTTGATGCCGCCTGACCTCGCTTATACATTATGCACGATCAGTGAGTAGAACGCAAAATCTAGCAGAATCCGATCTCGGAGAAGATCATTTTAAGTCCCCGACAAATGAAGGAACACGCGAGGCAATACTGAGTTTAGAATATAGGTTCAAGAAAGGCAAAGCTTCGTGAATAGTGTATGTGCGTTTAGAGAAAGCTTTTAACAGTACTGGAGTACTCTTTCAAATTCTGGAGCTAGTAGAGATGAAATACAGGGATGTATGATAACTGCTTCCAGTAAATATTGTAACCACACAAAAATCTGAAATTTGCGCTCAGTATTCCTAGAAACTACCCGCTCACTAAGTCACGGCTTACCTGCACCCCGAGGGTCCTCGTACACTGGAATCATTCCTTTTGTCCACAGTGAGGTGGAGTGCCGTCCTGTCAGATGCGCGTCGACGCCGCCAGGAGCAACGTAAACATCCCGTTGCCCGGAAAAGAGTGCCACTATTGGTCGGTATAACGTTCTAGGATACGTCCTCTCACATACGCATATTGCGCTGGTTCTGGTTTTTTGCATTTGAACCCTGATTTTCCTTCTTTTATGTTCGTCTTGAAGAAGTTTTTCGTTTGCTATTGTGTAAGTCTGTCTTTTTAAACATATCTTAGTTAATATTCCGTTTCATAATGTTGGTATCTTGCACTTCCCAAAAATGACAGTAATGTGGGAATCATAACTTTACAGAAAATTGTTTTCTTGTTTTAAGGCACTTGTAAAGGGCGCGAGTCTGTAACACTAAGGGTTCGAGGAAAGGTTGCGTACAGCTTATGTCCTAGGAACAATGGTCAACATTCAAGAATATGATAGAAATGAGCATTCGACGCAAAAAATATATGGGCTCTAAAATGCACATTTTAAGAGCTACTAGCAATTTATCGCTCTTTGTTTTGCATACTTTGGACCAAAACAAGAAAAAAATTATCTAATAAACATGGGCTCTAAAACGCATACCTTTAGAGCAATGAGCAGTTATTCAGTGCAAGAGATGTTTTTCTCAGTAGCGAAGATGGGGAAGTGCTCTTAGTTCTTAAGGTAAGCATTTTAGAGCTCATGTTTGCCAGACTTTTTTGCTTCGAATGATCGTCCCTATCATATCCCTGAATAGTGACCATGCCTGCTGGGCATCTTGTGTACATACATACTCCTAGCCGTTTAGTTAATTTGACAACGCATCTTATGTACTATCGTGCTCAAAACTATTCGAAGGACCTGAATAATGTTCCGCCTGATTTGTATGCAACCCACATAACACAACTGTCTTGCAGGTCTTCTACACTCTCTCTTCGTTACAGTTGTTTGACTATTCAAAACCGTTACTACCAGAGACCAATAGAGAACAATGCAGTGTATGGCTATCAGTCCAAATGAAACGCTTATAAACTCACATCTATTATAATAAATGAAATGTCAAACAGCAAGTTTCAACTTGAAATTACACGAAGAAATTTTTGTACTGGACCAGGACTCGGGATTCCCACCCAGCAACCATTGTCCTGTTAATTAATCATGAAAGGTCTTAAATATGATTTGAATCACAAATAACAAATTGTGCGCATATTTAAACTTGAAATGACTTGATGTGAAGTTCGTGTTAGACGGGTGTTTGAACACAGCACCTAATCGAATTGTAGCTAACGACTCCCAGATGATAGATACCGAATTTTTCGCCAGGGATGACAAACCAAAATGACGCCACAAAATATTTTTGGCTTATTGGGATTCGAACCTATTACTGTCTTCTTCCAGCCAGGAACAGACATGAAATATTTGTTTATTTCATCAGTAGTGAGATGTTCGCATGCCTGAACTGGAAATAAAGCGGCGACACGTTCTGTGATCACTGGAACCCACACCTCACTCATATCGTCATTGTTGATTCCACAAGAAGAGACGCTAATTATTGAATTCTTCTTCACCAGCGGAATTTAAATCACGGTGTAACACTACATTGTTTAGTTGTTTAGTTTACGTTACTAGAGGTGAAGGGGGTCTGTTCGTGCTTTCTGAAAATAGTTGCCAGATGTGTGAATCGAACTTGGACCTTAAGCATAAGAAGCTAGAATCATTCCAACACATCACCGAACTGCAGATTGGCTGGCGCATGATTCTGCCATAACGAAGGATTCTCAACAATGCATAGGAATAGTGACTCCCTGAAGGAGGATTTCGGCCTGTTCAAAACATTCACTTCCTGGTTCGTCTGAGCTGCCAATCAGCAGCTGTTTCAGCTACCCAGTGTTTACTTTCGACTTGACTTTGTAATTACTGAAATAAAATAACACAACGATCATCTGTACGAAATGGCAACACGGTAGGATGTGGACATTCCCTGCAGAAAGTGTTGCTTGCCACTTGAGCTGCTTTTGTGTTGTATGTATTTGTGGTCTAGTGGTAAATCTAGCGCTGTGTAAAAGCAAAGCCGATATATCGAGCGCATTCTTCTACTTATTTTTTTTTTGTTAGCATTTTGTCTCACATAATTGCTTAGGTGCGACCATTGTGACATATTCTTATGAAGCATTGTGGTGTGAAGATTACTGAAGTGTGTAATCTACTATTTCAGGCAAAATTTTCTTTAAAATTTAATTTGTGGATGAGCTCGTGGTTTCGTTTTGCACATTGTCACGCAGATTACTACAAGTATAACTAACGCATAGTAATACAAATGAAAAAACAACATAATATTGATTACCAATTGCAAACACCCGCAACGTAGGCTACGAGTAATACGTAGTTTCAAATCAGAAAAAGAAACTGTTGCAAGGAAATTTTGAAAAGTTGCCGAAAACCAAGACCCAAAAAGCCATGTAGAAAATGGAGCAAATGAATAAGTGCAGGGCAAGCTGAATTACAGTCTGTGATAACATGAAAGGAGAAAACTGAATGACAGGACCCAAAAAGCCATGTAGAAAATGGAGCAAATGAATGAGTGCAGGGCAAGCTGAATTACAGTCTGTGATAACATGAAAGGAGAAAAATGAATGACAGTTTTGTTTAAGGATGACATATTCGAGACATTACCGTGAGCATTTTGTGTTCCTTGCTTCCATTTTCTTCGTGGCTTTTTGAGTGCTATTTTTCGGTTATTGTGTAAGATTTCCTTCCACAGTTCGCTTTTCTGCTTTGAAATCACATGTTACTCGTAGCTTATGAAAATACTTTGTGGGTATTTGTTAGCGGTGATGCCAATGGCAAGATTCTTAAGAAATACTGTTTTTAAGTGTGTAATATTAAAGAGAATGTTATTTACTCATAATGTTAATAGCATCTGGTTACGCTAAAAAGTGAAACTGTTCCACTGAAGAAACTTTTTAGTATGCATTACGCTTAAGACAGAAAAACAGATGTATCTGTGACAGATACTGAAGAGAAAAACTGCCCAAATAACTGTCCCTGCTAGTTATTTGCGACGTTTGAGAAGAAACTGGTGCATCTGGATATTATTCATAACCACGCTTTAGATCCGAATCATGGAAGTAAGAGTAAAACTCACTGCCATTTTTTGGGGGGGTCATCAGTCTTCTGACTGGTTTGATGCAGCCCACCACCAATTCCTATCCTGTGCCAACCTCTTCATCTCAGAGTAGCACTTGCAACCAACGTCCTCAGTTATTTGCTAGATGTATTCCAATCTCTGTCTTCCTTTACAGTTTTTGCCCTCTACGCTTCCCTCTAGTACCATGGAAGACATTCCCCCATGTCTTAACTTATGTCCTACCATCCTGTCCCTTCTCCTTGTAAGTGTTTTCCACATATTCCTTTCCTCTCAGATTCTGCGCAGAAACTCCTCATTCCTTACCTTATCAGTCCACCTAATTTTCAACATTCGTCTGTAGCACCACATCTCAAATGCTTCGATTCTCTTCTGTTCCGCTTTTCCCACAGTCAATGTTCCACTACCATACAACGCTGTACTCCAAACGTACATTCACAGAAATTTCTTCCTCAAATTAAGGTTCAAATGGCTCTGAGCACTATGGGACTTAACTTCTGAGGTCATCAGTCCCCTAGAACGTAGAACTACTTAAACCAAACTAACCTAAGGACATCACACACATCCATGCCCGAGGCAGGATTCGAACCTGCGACCGCAGCGGTCACGTGGTTGCACACTGTAGCGCCTAGAGCCGCTCGGCCACTCCGGCCGGCCCTCAAATTAAGACCTATGTTTGGTACTAGTAGATTTCTCTTGGCCAGGAATGCCCGTTTGTCCACCTTGCTTCGTCCATCACTGGTTATTTTACTGCCTAGGTTGCTGAATTCCTTAACTTCATCTACTTCGTGACCACCAATCCTGATAAGTTTCTCGCAGTTCTCATTTCTCCTACTTCTCATTACTTTTGTCTTTCTTCGATTTGCTCTCATCCCGTATTCTGTACTATGTTCATTCTGTCCAGCATATCATGTAGTTCTCCTTCACTTTCACTCGGGATGCCAACGTCATCAGCGAATTGTACTCGTATCATTGATATCGTTTCACATTGAATTTTAATTCCATTCCTGAACCTTTCTTTTATTCCATCATTGCTTGTTCGATGTACAGATTGAACAGTAGGCGGGAAACGACTACATCTCTGTCTTACACCCTTTTTAATCCGAGCACTTCGTCCTTGGTCGTCCACTCTCATTATTCCCTCTTGGTTCTTGGACGCATTGTACTAGGGTTGGAACTTAAATAGTGGCAACTATTTATTCACAACCGATACAAAAGAGTTACATGTTTGCACCTGTTACTGTCCTTCAAAGTAGTCATCAGCGTTGTGTAGAACCCGTTGCGAGCGGTGTGGAATGTATACCGTTAGCAGAGCCTGTTCTGTTGATGGTGCGAATGGAGCGGTCTAATGTTATGGTGATTCTCGTATACTACTATGATGGTGTTATCCTAACGCATTACGTTCCCCACGGCAGACGGTCAATGCATAGTATTTATTGTTCGTTTTTGGAGTATCACTTGCGACCAGCTTTGCGAAAGAAGTGGCGACACTTTCTGAGCAACTCAATCATAATTTTGCACGACAAAGCGCGGGCGCGTACAGCGCAAGCTGTGGCTGCTCTGTTCGGTCGATGGGATTGGGAAGTACTGTACCATCCACCACACTCCCCGGTCTTAAGTCTTTGTGACTTTCATTTGATTCCGAAGATGAAGGAACCATTTCGTGGCATTCGCTTCAGAACTGTTCCAGAGATTCGGCAGGCAGTAGACCGCTCCATTCGCACCATCAACAGAACAGGCTCTGCTAACGGTATACTACGCCTTCCACATCGCTGGCAACGGGTTCTACACAACGCTGGTGACTACTTTGCACTACAGTAACAGGTGCAAATATGTAACTCTTTTGTATCGGTTGTGAATAAATAATTGTCACTATTTAAGTTGCAACCCTCGTATATTACCCTCCTCTCCCTATAGCTTATCCCTATTTTTCTTAGAATTTCGAACATCATTGCCTAATTTTCAGATATTTCAGCTTCTAGTCAATACAGTAGCAACTGGCGCAGCCGCGTGTTCGATGCGCGAGCTTTCTCTGCCAGCCTGCTCAACGAACACTTCGGCTGAGCTATCGTATTCTTCCTGTCACTTGTCTAATTGAGAATTTGTAACATTGCAGCATGTATTTGGCAATCATCCTGCTAAATTCACTTGATACTTTCTTGTCATTTTTAACAAATTATCTGGATGATTCTAACTTACACTAGATTGTCAAATTCATGATTTGACTCAAGGAAGCTCGTTACACACAGAATCTACAACTAATAAATTGTATTATGAATTATCTGCGTCATCAGTCACTATGGCAATGAGTGCATACTGCAGGCAGTACCACTTCACTATCTAAGTGGTAATGCAGCTTCATGACAGGGAAGATGTGTCAGGTCTTAGTACGAAACTAGCTGGGGACCTAGACAAAATGTCAGCGTTTTGCTTCTATTGCTAAGCAACAAGCCTCCAGATCAAAAAACGGTAATGAAATCATAGTTTCTCCACCTCTAATCTTCTCGTAACATCGGTGTAATACTCCTAGATCAAAGGTGAAAATTTTAAGAAATTATGATATTAATCCCTTATTAAATTTTAAATTTTTGTGTTTAGTTTTTTTATGTACAATCTGATTTATGTGTGCCAATGAATAATTTGTTTACTGGATTCCTTTTTTGGTTCTACCCTCACTGCCAGATTAACATGTAGTCCTGAAATACTTCTTGGGTCCGACAGGGGATATGAAGTAAACACGGACAAAAAGCTTCTTGCTTCTTGGGTAGCACGTAGGACCTGATGTAAAACTACGAGTAAAAACTAATCGCCGTCCGAGCAGGCCTTGGAAGGCCCAACGGTACCGACCGGACGCCTTGTCATCCTCAGACCACAGGCGTCAATGGATGCAGATATGGAGGGATAGGTGGTCAGCACATCGCTCTCTCGGCCGTAAGTCAGTTTATGAGACCAGAGCCGCTACTTTCTCATTCAAGTAGCTCCTCACTTTGCCTCACAAGGGCTGAGTGCGCTCCGCTTGCCAACAGTGCTCGGCAGACCGGATGGTCACCCATCCAAGTGCTAGCCCAGCCCGACAGCTCTTAACTTCGATGCTCTGACGGGAACCGGTGTTACCACTGCGGCAAGGCCGTTGGCCAGCACATGATGTAAACACGGACGAAATGTTTCTTGAGCATAACACAGTTCATGACGTAAACACGGACGAAATGCTTCTTGGGTAAGACACAGGACATGACGTAAACACGGACGAAATGTTTCTTGGGTACGACACAAGACATGATGTAAAAACGGACGAAACGCTTCTCAGGTAGGGTACAGGACATGACGTAACCACGGATGAAATACTTTTTGGACCGGACACTGAAACGTAACGTAAACACAAACGACATGCTTCTTGAGCAGGACATGATGTAAACACGGACAAAATGCTCTTGGGTAGGACCACAGACGAAATGGTTCTTGGGGGGACACAGAACATGACGTAAACATGGACGAAATGCTTCTGGGGTAGGATGCAGGACATGATGAAATGCTTCTTGAGTAGGACTTAGGATGTGACATAAACACGGACGATATCAAGGTCAACATTGGGTTCCGATCCAAACTTCCGTATGTCACACTGCCTACATCCCTATACAAGACGAAATGCTTCTTGGGTAGGATACAGGACATGATGAAATGCTTCTTGAGTAGGACACAGGATGTGACATAAACACGGACTATATCAAGGTTAAAATTGGGTTCCGATCCAAACTTCCATATGTCACACTATCTACATCCCTATACCATTCATTACCTATTTCTCACAGTTCTACTCTGTATTCCGCGTCAATGAGAACAAGAGTATGAGGACTCGAGACCCGTGAATGTAGGAGAATGTATAAGGAGCTGGCCGCTGTGGCCGAGAGGTTCTAGGCTCTTCAGTCCGGAACCGCGCTACTGCTAGGGTCGTAGGTTCGAATCCTGCCTCGGGCATGAATGTGTGTGATGTCTTTAGGTTAGTTAGGTTTAAGTAGTTCTAAGTCTAGGGGACTGGTGACCTCAGATGTGAAGTCCCATACTGTTTAGAGCCATTTGAGAATGTATAGGAATGTAGACAATACGACATACGGAAGTTTAGCTTGGTCCAGAGGCGTACACGGATCGCTGAGCACTTACGAGAAGCAGCAAATCGGGATCCAAGTCCCGGTTCGGCACAAATTGTGTATGTCGCTAACAGATAGTATATCCATATCCAACACAGATGATGCGAAGTTATTCGTGCTCAGCGAATTTAGTTCGAATAAATTTAGAACGATTGTCTTCGCCATTGTCTCTTCAACCCTACAAGCAAGTAAATTTTAAAAAAGTATCAGTTTTCAATTGCTAAACGTTTTACTATAATGTTCAGTGGAAATTAACGTAATTTGTTGTACCGTTACTGTTTCACTTTCATTCACAAGGTAGTTGGAAGCGTTCGGCCTCGGTAGATGGCTCGTTTCGTCGCCCGCTCTCGACTGGTAACGGACACACACTCGCGCGGTCGAACCAGTAGCGCATCCGTGCAGCGCGACAACTGTGCAAACACGGGGCGCGGAGCTCTCCGCAAAGCGAGAATGAAAGCAAAGAGCTGCCGTCCTTTTTTTTTAAAAAAAAAGAAAAGAAAAAAAGGTGGGAGAGAGAGCTGGTCTGCTCTCCCGGCGCGTCCCGTCCAGCGCCAGAGGCGGGAACAACCCGTCGGGCGGGGAAAAGGCGAGTCCGCGGCGGCGCGACAAAGAAAAATAATTACCACACCTCAATCTGAATCGGATTTATTAACCGGAAGCTCTTCTTTTGAAGTGTCGGAGCCGGGAGGTGCAGAGCCGGCCGGCGCTCGGGATTTATCAGTCGCAGCAGCAGCGCAGAGCGGGGCCGGGGGACAATTTCCTTTCAGTAACTGCAATCCTGGCTGTGTGCGCGCACGGCTAATCATTCGCAGCTAGAGTGCGAGAGGGAAAAAATCCAATCCCGGCGCCGGACTGGGCCGGGCTGCCGGCCGTAGGCTGCGGGCCGCGCAGCTCCCTCCCGCTCGCGCCGGCGGTGTTTCGTCGAGCCGGGCGGCAATCACGCCGGCTGAATGGCTGGCCGTGATGGGCCGCCGTCTGCCGCTGCTGCCCAAATTACAACGGCGCAGCACGCCCCGGCGCCGGCCCAGAAGCGTCGCAAGGGGCTCTTCGCTGGATTCTCCAATGTAAGACACTTAGCAACTCAATTCCCCCCACTGTCGTCACAATTACGCGTCTCGCGTCGCACCTGATTAGGATTAAATTTATCTCGTCCATTATGGAGATAAAAAGTACCTGGCCAAACCGCAGTTTTTTTTTTCTACGAGGCATTGTGATTGCAATAATTCGGATGTTGGAGATACGAGGGGCGTCCAGTAAGTAAGTTTCACAATTTTCTAAAGAACACCGTCTGAGTACATGGCGTTGCCAGGATACGTATTTATTCCAGCCTTCTGATAGTCCAGCTCTTCCTTTCCTCTTTCTCTGTCCATCTCCTCCATTCCCACTCTCTGTCCGTCTCCTTCTTCCCCCTCACCCTGTCAATCTGTTCCTCCACTCCGTCCATCTGTTCCTACTCCACTCTCTCCATCTCCTCCTCCCCTCTATCTCCTCCTCACCTCCTCTGTCAGTTTCTTCCTTCCCTCACTCTCTATCCATCTCCTCCTCCCCCCTCTCCTCCCCCTATCGCCCTGTTCATCTCCTCCATTTTCCTTTCTGTGTCCGTCTCCTGTCCTTCCCTATCTGTCGATCTCCTCCTCCCTCTCTCTATCTCTTCCTCCCTCTGCCTCTGTCCATATCCTCTTTCCTTTCTCTGACCGTCTTCTCCTCTTCCCCGTCCTCTCTCTCTGTCTGTCTCCCACTCCTACTCCTCCTGTCTGTGCTTCTCTCCTACCCCCTCCTTCACTGTCTGTCCATCTCCTCCTCCTCCTCCTTTCTCTCTCCACGTTATCACGGTCACCCCAATACGACGCAGGTGGCTCTTACCTCCACAGGATTTCTTTCCAGATTGTAACTAATACGTATACCAAATTTGGCTGAAATCGTTCCAGGGATTAGGAAGATCTTCTTACACGTGGCTTTGCCGGCATATGCACATGTCAAATATATTCCACATATACACAACTGGCCATTAAAATTGCTACATCACGAAGATGACGTGGTACGGACGCGAAATTTAACCGACAGGAAGAAGATGCTGTGATATGCAAATGATTAGCTTTTCAGAGCATTCACACAAGGTTTGCGCCGGTGGCGACACCTACAACGTGCTGACATGAGGAACGGAGACCATGGCTGCGGTTACCCTTGACGCTGCATCACAGACAGCAGCGCCTGCGATGGTGTAATCAACGAAGAACCTGGGTGCACGAATGGCAAAACGTCATTTTTTCGGATGAATCCAGATTATGTTTACAGCATCATGATGGTCGTATCCATGTTTGGCGACATCGCGGTGAACGCTCATTGGATGCGTGTATTCGTCATCGCCATACTGGCGTATCACCCGGCGTGATGGTATGGGTTGCCATTGGTTACACGTCTCGGTCGCCTCTTGTTCGCATTGACGGCACTTTGAACAGTGGACGTTACATTGCAGATGTGTTACGAACCGTGACTCTACCCTTCATTCGATCCCTGCGAAACCCTACATTTCAGCAGGATAATGCACAACCGCACGTTGCAGGTCCTGTACAGGCCTTTCTGGATACAGAAAATGTTCCACTGCTGCCCTGGCCAGCACATTCTCCAGATCTCTCAGCAACTGGAAACGTCTGGTCAATGGTGGCCGAGCAACTGGCTCGTCACAATACGCCATTCACTACTCTTGATGAACTGTGGTATCGTGTTGAAGCTGCATGGGCAGCTGTACCTGTACACGCCATCCAAGCTGTGTTTGACTCAATGCCCAGGCGTATCAAGGCCGTTATTACTGCCAGAGGTGGTTGTTCTAGGTACTGATTTCTCAGGATCTATGCACCCAAATTGCGTGAAAATGTTATGTCAGCTCTAGTATAATATATTTGTCCAATGAATACCCGTTTATCATCTGCATTTCTTCTTGGTGTAGCAGTTTTAATGATCAGTAGTGTATTTAACATATTTCACACGTATTTGCACATATAGCTCACCTGTACGTCTAATAAATTTCGCCCTGCAGTTTTATTTGGACGCAGCTCAATGTTTATGACGTAGTATCTCCTGAACTATGTGCCGTACAGTAATACAATTTTGCAGGTACATCCAGTTTTATTTGTGACTACAGTCTCCAAAATGTGTTCTGAATACAGTTAGTACTAAGGAAGTAATAAATTAAAAAGTCATACATGACGCCGCACTTTTTTACGCATCTCATTATTCGACGTCATATCTCCTAAACTGTGTGTCGTACAATGATATATTTTTGTGCGACACACAGTTTTGTAGGTACGTTAGCAACATAAGTGGCTGCTACTGTCTGCGGGATGTATTGCGAATAGAGTTAGTAGCAACCAAGTAATAAACTTAAAAGTCTTGCGTGATGCCGTAGTCTTTCATGCATCTCATTGTTTATCTCGCCATATCTCCTCAACTAAGCGTCGTATAGTGATGTAAATTTTATCGTGCATTTAGTGCTATACGTGAATGCTATTTGCAAAATGTCACGGATACAATTAGTAGTGATGAAGTAATAAATTAAAACGTCATGCTCCACGCGACAGTTTTATGCTTCATGCGGCAGTTTTACTGCATGAACAGCGAAAATGTAATAAGCGATAAACTTTTTCCTTTCAACATGTTTTGCTCGTTGTCAGCAAGAAAAAGTTTCGTAAAGGTTTGGAACTATGTGCGTAGTTTGTTGTAAGTCTAAAAGTCATCTCATTCTCAAATACTCGGTGACTAAAATGTTGGTATTCACGCGTCATGGGCTACACTGCTTTTTCACACCCACCACCTCGCCTTTGATAGATGGGTGGTTCTTACCCTCACAGTAATTCTTTCCAGACAATAAATGATACGTGTACTATGTTCGATTCAAATCGGTACAGTAGTTTAGGAGAAGATGTGGAATATAATTGGAGTGCGACTATTCCAGGCTTAATGATATAATCTTCGCTTGCCCCTAGTTCTAGAAACATACAGAACAATTTCCCGCAGAAATGAGAAAGATCAGAGTATCACTCCCTACAAGCATTATTGGTCTTCTACTACAGAATGACAAGGCGTTCCTTAATGTCTAACAATACTTGATTTAGTTAGCAATTTTAAAATCTGGTCACGGACCCACAGAAGGTGTAATACCCATTTCAGTGATTAATTAACAAAATTTTAATTTGCAGGTAGCGTATTGTAATTAACATTATAGTAACTCAAAGATCTATGACTGTACGAACCTATTGGTAAAACGTTTTTGTGAAGAAAAATTTAATTACTACTTTTATATTGAGAAATTCGGAAGCTTCCTGTTTTTGCTAATAATGAAGAAATAGTGGCTTGTTATTTTCTGTAATTTCTATGTTTATATATTTTCGGAAAACATCTATTCGTATTTGTAATTGTTGATGCATGAATAGTATATCTGTTGAACGCTAAATAGTAACTGTAGATGACTAAATGGAGTATCTATGGTGAAGGCCAAAAATAAATAAATAAATAAATAAAATTATCTACGGTCCAATGGAGACCAGGCGTGGATCCAGAAGTGGGGGAGAGGGGGATGCAACACACACTTGAGCAGAAGTGTTTATATTCCTACTTACGAGCATGTCGCTTTCCAAATTCTCAGTTATCTTTCGGAGAAGAGAGTGCCGTGAAAACCGAGTCTCGAAATGGCAACAAATTCTATGAACTATAGACTACATTTAACACAGGGCATTTTTCAGGTGCTTGTCTGGGGGCCTGCCCGCGTGTATCGGCTTAACATCCTGGCGGTCTGCCTCCGTAGCTGCGAGATCAGTTTGCGGGTTGCTAAGCGAAGGGGCCCGGGTTCGATTCCCAGCCGTGATGGAGATTTTCTTCGCTTGGAGTCTGGTTGTTGTGTTATCCTTACGTTCTTATCGTCGTAATTGCCATCACTATTGAGATGGCTGAGGGGGCACCCACTGAAGGGCAACAAATTGCATAAAACATCCTAGTGACCCATTCCAAGACTATTCGTATCTGCTAACAACAACAAATTCGACCCTGTTTGTAAGCCCACAGGTAGAACTGATGAACCAAAGGATGTTGAGCAAGCGAAGACAGAGGAGAGAGAGAGAGAGAGAGAGAGAGAGAGAGAGAGAGAGAGAGAGAGAGAGGGAGAGAGAGAGAAGAAAGAAAAACCTACTTCCCAAACTAACTAAAATAAACGGCCTGCCCTCATTCACACGCTCATATATCCATAATCTTCAGAACTGTGTTCATGGTCGTAGTACTAAGTCAAATACTTCAACTTTATACCACGTAAATTATAAAGCTGTAAAATTAATGGCCGTTTAGTATTGAAACTTCCTGGCAGATTAAAACTATGGGCCAGACCGGGACTCGAACCCGTGATCTTTGCTTTTTCGAACAAATTACCAATTGAGCTTCCCGGGCACCCACGACCCGTGCTCACAGCTTTGCTTCCGCCAGTACCTCGTCTCCCGACTTTCAAAGATCAGATATCAGCGCACAATACGCTACGCAATGAAAATTCATTTCGTTTACTATTTATTGTGTGACATGTTTTTTTCAAACTTTCTGACATATACTTTTCAAACGCCATATTTCTGTCAATAGCAATTCCTGAGTGTGGTGCTAAATCGATGTCTAATTACTGATCTAAACAAACTTTGTAATTATATTAAACATTTTATAAATTTTATTGTTATTATTATTGAAATTGTAGCCATCCGTGGCACGTTAAAAGTGAATACTTTCAGGATGGAGAGAGATGGGGAAGATAGTACAAATTGTGACACCTCGTTTCCCTAGATGCGTACATGGATTCGCGTCTGCTGGAAGTGGCGGATTTCGCTTACAGTGACACTACCAGACCAAGATTCCATGGAAATATGAAGCTGGTACCCGCAGCTGCTCTTTAACACCGTAAGATATCTCTTACCAAGTACCCCCTGCCTTACCATAAGGTATCCCTCACTAACAACACTCTGTAATACCTTAAGGTATTCTTCATTAACTGCGCTAATACCATTGGCAATGAAATGCATTGTGCAGGTTCCATCTAGGATGTTGTTCGCACATATTTACTCTATTTAATTAGGTAAAATTGGACAATTTCGGCATTACACACCATTCTCAGGTGCGTAGGGCGCATGTCAACATTTCGTAATAAACTGGCTAATTGTGCTTGATTAAGCAAAGTTGATGCACGTAAACAACAGATGAGGTGGAAAATGTACGTTATATTTCAACAGACGGCTACAGTGCCCTACAATAAAAAAAATTATTACCTTGGTATTATTTTCTTCGTGTTTGGAGAGTGTGGCGGCACCGCAATTGTGTGCTGAATTAATGAATAAGCGCTCCAGTTGCTAAAAGGTTCTTTATTCCAGTCACTACCGGTTTCCACTTTTATATTGAATCCATTGTTTAATGGTTTTGGAAGTTGCTTCATTTTCCAGTGGATCTAAAATGATTTCATTATCTAATGTATCTGAAATGGCTTCAATATAAAAGTGAAGGTCAATCTTTGGACTCCCGTGGTGCTACTTTGAGAGTCACGCCACTGCGTAGGCGCGGCATTAGATTTGGAATAATACCCACACTTTCACTTATATGTTGGACAAAAATGCTACACTGCGTCGAGCTTAATCTGTGCGAACTACTGTGAAGCAGTCTGCAGAGTCTATCACACATTTATGAAATTCATAGGATGCTCGGACAAAATCACACCAGCAGCTAACTGATTACTTCAAATCTGCATTTTCATGCCTACTAAGCGCCTCTGCATTATTCATTAGTTCTATCCCGCAAAATGCCACGGTGCGTAAACCGGTGACGGAACTTTGGTGTAACATCGGTTCCACTGAGGTCACCGAGCCAAGCCCAGCTGCGCCCCGCAGTTATTGAATGCGCCAGCGTCCGTCCAGCAAACTGCGTGTGTTGATGGCTTTCGCCTCCCACTTGCTAGAGCAGTCTGTTCCAACTCTGCCCCACGGCGCACCGGGGACCTCGAGTATTCGCACATCTGTGTCGCACACTCCCCGTCGGCGACTGGACCTCGCCATGAACACAGCATGCTGTGCCACAGTGTCATTCACCTCCAGCTGAGATACTCTATCAAGGGGTGGTTCGGCTGGTTGGTAACGAGACTCGTCAGAAAGACAGACCACGTCGCAGCATGTGACACTGCAGGTCATATGAGTGCCAGCAGCCGTCAGGTCGGAGATCGAGTAACTAGTTCAGAAGAGATTAATAACTCTTAACTGTGCATTTAAATGAATGCATTCTGTCGATGATACACGACAACGTTAAGACCTATAGTGGATACTTTTTAAATGACGTACTTTTTTCTCGTGGGCCCAGCACGGCGCCGATCGTTAGTGAAGTATGACGGACAAGGCGACTAGTGTGATGTCACAAGTTCATTGCAGGGCCGTATTTCTTGCGGGGCCCGGTTGATAAATGCTAAGTTATTTACGATTCTTGAGGAAGAGCACTGTTCATAGAAATGAAAGGAAAGGCATAGCCATCATTAAATGTTAAACGTCGTATCGCGTAGTCGGCTGGGATATCCCACAGGTGGGCTCAACTACCGAGTGGAAAGGGTGTTTGTTTGGCATCCGTGCACACTGGCCTCTTAACTTGCGGATTTGTAAGAGCTGTGTCGTATATTTATTTGTGGAATGTAGGTGAGTGAAATGGATGTGTGTGTAGTGTAGTTTTATGTTTATGTTATATGATGATGAGAGAAGGAAGAGGGTGAAACTCGGTGCCACACATAGTCTCCTCCTCTCGGCAAGCACCAAGGAGGTCGCCAAGACGGTCCCTAGACGACGGACATATCACCATCAACAGTGTCACATACCCATGAGACACTGTGGAGAGGCTTGGAATCGAACCCAGAAACTAATGCTCAGGGACTTTACGGCTACCGTTTCTCCTCTCATTGCCCGACAGATAATGGCAGTGAAAATTTCTACCACGACCGGGATTCTAACCGGCTTACCCGTCAAAAGATTAACAGATTGTTACAAAGGCAATTTGCGTGCGAAATCATATTTCGAATGTCTTCATGACTGCAAAGGCACGTCTTTTATGTTCGATGTGTGGAACAGCTAAAGTTTTATTTCACTGATGACTAGTTTTTGGTTACCTGAACCCATCTTCTTCAGATCATTCCGTAATAGCATGCAAATCATATTATGATTGTACACACACTTACAGTCTTTCAGTATACACTGACAGGACAAATACACAACACACAACATTTTGTCTGTTTGGATAATCTGAAGATGGGTTAAATTGACCGGCGACTTAGTCATCAATTAAATAAAACTGACTTTCACAACTTTTTCTGTTTTCTACATCAAACAGATTAACACTAGTTGCTGTCCCATTATTAACACAGCATGCTGGAAATTCATGTATCTTCTTTGGTTTGCCAACGAAACAACCGTCTCACCAGATTTAGACAAATTTCCATGACCCGCATGATATAGACTGACATTCTCCAACACTCCGTTCTCAGTTTAAAAACCTCACTGACTTATGAAATCCTTCTTTACTATGTAGAAATGGGCGACAGATGGCAGAAATGACGACGATAATACTCGAAAGGACAAATATTACAGAACCATAAACTTCTCACGACGAAGTTTTGACGGACGTGAAGGAGGCTTTCCCAGGATGCAAAGAAATGCAACCGTGATCTCAGTGAAACAAAATACGCTTATCAAGTGGCGGACCAGATTTGTGATGGATTCAGGAATTCCTAGCATGGTAGATCTCAAACGTTGCTCTTACGTGACGAAATAGAAAGACATGAAGGTAAATTTAGGAGTACCTCAAGGGAGTGTTATATGGCCGCCAATGTTTACAACCTGTAGACAGTGCAGTGGATGTCGGAAACTCCATGGGGTTGTTCGTAGAAGATGCTGTTGTTTACAGTAACGTAGCAATGACAGAAGACCATAATGAAATGCAAGAAGACTTGCAGATAATAGACTATTTGTGTAACGTGGTGAACGACATACATGTCAGTTGACCTCGAACGTAAATAAATGTAACGTATTATGTGTAAATAGGAGAATAGACGCGTTATTGTTCGATGACACTACAGCAGCAACCGTAAATTACGTAGTAGCAAGTATCCGGAGTGATATGAAGTAAACGCCCTCACTAAAGTAAACGGAGGAAAAGCTGATGACAGGCTGAGATTCAACAGCAGAAGCACAGGACTGTTTTGTAAGAACGGGAGCTTTACGAAGATGTTCAACATACTTGGGAGTAACGGTACAAGAGAGCCGTTATGCATAACGGTTTGCTGATGAAATTTCGAGAGCGTACGTTCCATGAAAGTTGGCAAACGTTATCTTGAAAGTCCTAGATTGGTCGTTAAATTGTGAATTAATAGCAACCCTCGATTACCTTATACTTGTAGAGGTAGTGGATTCAACTCTCCCTAGATAATAAAAGCCGGCAGAAGTGGCCGTGCGGTCTAGGCGCTTCAGTCTGGAACCGCGAGACCGCTACGGTCGCAGGTTCGAATCCTGCCTCGGGCATGGATGTTTGTGATGTCCTTAGGTTAGTTAGGTTTAACTAGTTCTAAGTTCTAGGGGACTAATGACCTCAGCAGTTGAGTCCCATAGTGCTCAGAGCCATTTGAACCTAGATAATAAAGCCAAATCGTAGTAATAAAAGGCTAGCGAGTGAGTGCCTGTTGCTTTCACAAAGTAGTCAGTAGTCAGTAAATTATCCTTAGTATCGTAATGGAAGTTTAAGGATTATATTATATGTGAAAATGAAAAGTAACAGTCCAAATCACAGTTTCTGCTGAAGGTAATCGGTTTGGATTACCCTTGGCCACTGTGCACAACACCGACACACTCAAGTTAGCCAAATGCGCACGCAATAGGTTATAATTATTTTTAACGCATCGAAAAAGTCGTAGACCAAGTTATAGGGTCTTCAAATTTAAGTCAAGGCTGCCCATAACAGTTTATTTGCTCTATATGCTTCAAGAAACTGACAACAAATTGACAGACAACAAAGTTACCTGAATATTCAATTAAATTGACCAAGAACGACGTGAACACTGTGGAAGGTATTAAAATTTATCTGGAAGATTGCATTGAGATTAAAGCACCAAGGGCTTTATCTGTGCAGCACGCAAGTACCAAAGTACAGTTTACAATAAATCAAATCAGCAACACAATTTGCGTATTAAAAACGCACAATTTGTACTTATCTGAGGCCGGCCGAAGTGGCCGTGCGGTTAAAGGCGCTGCAGTCTGGAACCGCAAGACCGCTACGGTCGCAGGTTCGAATCCTGCCTCGGGCATGGATGTTTGTGATGTCCTTAGGTTAGTTAGGTTTAACTAGTTCTAAGTTCTAGGGGACTAATGACCTCAGCAGTTGAGTCCCATAGTGCTCAGAGCCATTTGAACCAACTTATCTGAGCCCGCTGCGACGTGTACGTTATATAAGGACATTGTATATTATGTTATGAGACAAGACGCTGCTGTGTTTGATTATATTGTTTATTACTGTAGGCCTATTTCGGCGTGATTGTCATCTTCATGTTATATCAGGTGGTCTTAATATCTGTATTACATCAATGTCTCAGTTGCTGTCACACTATTGTATAAGTTTGCACCTTTGATGTTGTTGGAGCTATAGCAGACGTAAAACTTTTTCTGGAGGAGTTATTTGTCTAGTCGTCGAAGTTTATTGCATAGTGACGTTTCGTTATTGCTGTATTGATGGCTGTATTGACAACTGCAAAAGTTTTACACCTACTATAGCTGTAACATCAAAGGAGCAATTTTACACAATAGTGTGACAGCAACTGAGACATCGATGTCATGTGGACATCAACACCATCTGATGCAACCTGAAGACAGCAATCACGCCTATAGTAATGAACAATATAATCAAACAGAGCAGCGTCTTGATCTCAGATCATAGGCCTACTAGATAAAAAAGCGCAAGTAATCAAGTTGGTGAGAACATGGATCGCACTATCGCAGATTGCGAACTTTCGTTTCCTCAAGAATACCGAAGTGTGCCGAACAGTACCAGGTTATCGTTTGGATGCGATCCATCTAAATTACTTCTCCAGACGTTAGCCGGTCGCCAAATTTCCTTAATTACTTACTTGCTCCTTGCCAACTCCCCCTTCAAAAAAACTCTACATGGAAGGGCGACTCTATGCTGTTGTGAATGTGAGGGGAGGGGGGGGGGGGGACGGGGGGCAGAATTGTTCCTAAATTCATAAAAAAGTAGATGAAAGTGCATAAAACTTCCCTACTTTTGCATAGAAGATGCACATTTTTAAACACAAAATACTGAAGTGTGCCAAACAATACTAGGTTATCGTCTGGATGCGATCCTTCTAAATTACTTCTCCAGACGTTAGCCGGTTACCGAATTTCCTTACTTATTTGCTCCTTGCCAACTCCCCTTTCAAAACAACTCTACATGGAGGGGACGATTCTATGCTTTTGTGACTGGTGGGGGGGAGGGGGGGAGGGAGACGAGAATTACTCCTAAATTCATGAAAAAGTAGGTGAAAGTACATAAACCTTCCCTACCTTTGCATAGAAGATGTACATTTTTAAACACAAAATTGTTACTGGGGCGAAGCAGTGTCTTCACGATTGGTCACCCTTTGCAAAAGAACACGGTCCAGAGCGATGCAATTCTGTTGGCTGAACCAGATTTTAAGAATGAATGCAATTAACTCCCCCACACTGGACAAATGGTGTGTCGCGTCTTGATCGTTGATGTTAACGCAGAGCGGTAAGACTGTCATGCTGTTATTCTCTGGGATCTCTGGGGACTGCAGGGCGGCTGTAGTGTTCGCTGACCGCAGGGGATGCAGGCGCCAGGACAGCATTCGAAAGCCTCAGAGCGTGTTGCTGCCTTGACTTCAGTGAAAAGTGTCCATATTCCCAAAGGAGGCGCCCTTCAGGTAATGAGATTTAGACGCGGCCGTGTGCCGACAAAAAAAGGCCATAGAGACGTTTCTGGCGACTCACCGCCCCAGTGTGGGGCCCATAAGGCTACTTTAGCAAGCACACGGCTCCAGTATTCTCACTAAAATAAATACGAAATACTGGCAGAAAATGAAGTAATGTTGCATAGCGATTTGTTGGCAGTAACATCTCACCCTCCTCCAAAATACAAAGAAACCCCTATTTTACGTTTTCATGCGGTCCAATCTTAAAAACGCAAAACTGAGGAAAATGCGGACCGAGGAAAATGTTAAAACCCCTAAAATATTAGCAAAAACACATATAATTGGCAAATATGACGAAAAATCACAGTCCTCTCCAACACTTTGTATAAAATCTGCCTAAGTGAAGGAAATTAAATGTACAATACAATGTTTACATAACAATTTGTGGTAATAAATTTCATCAGTTCTTATAAATCACAGATGAGTAACAGCACGTAAAAACTCATTAAAAATTGAAATTGGTATGTGGTTACAAGGTAATCAAGCATGTTTTACAACATGCTACAACCACAAATTATACATTCAAAACACACGGTTCCTAGAGAGCATCCTTTGTGCTCACCCACAAGACAGCAAAAATTTATGAATATATTGAATGAAACCAGAAACATTACAACAGCTAAGTGGTTAAACCATAAGCATAAATGCAGACAACTGCTTAATTACATACTTCGTTACTGCTGTTATTGGTTAATGCTTTCTTACAACGTTAGAACCTTATTATAGGTCAGCTTAGTGAATTTCGGTACACTGTGTGAAATGTAAATGTGAAAGAAAGCTCAGGTGCTACAGTTTCACTTCGTGTCCTCTATCACTGTTGCCAATCTTTACGATCTACAATGTGCGGTGTGTGTGTGGTGCGACGTATATACATGAGTAGTGTATGTAGTTGTTGCAACTGTGTCATGTCAGATTTGAACACAAAAGTCTTTAAAATGTGCTATTGCAAAATCCTTGTTGTATTTCCGTGTGAAATCTCTGTCATAGCACATCATCTGTGCAAATGGAATATTATCAGCACTTCACAAAGTGCTTTCATGCCTACTACGTCTTCCGTCGCTGAAGGGCCATTCCTCCTGTCCACACATCCAGTAGGCGAGCTCATTTTGTGTGTGGTAGTGTGGTGGCTGCACTGGATATTGGGTGACTTAACAAGTCACCAGCCAGTAAGAGTTCAGTAACCGGAAATGGGCGGCGTTTCCTCGATTATGATTGAGCATATTATTCGAGACTCAGTGTTTGAATTTAAAAGGTTGACTATTGATTCTGTCGCTGAATACATTACAACAGAAAGACATGCAAAAAGATGAGAATGAACTATAAGTGGCACGAGAAAAGGTGGCGGCTGGTAGCCTTCGTCGCGTATTAGCTCAGCCTGGAACACTTTGCGTCGACTGCAACCTGGCAGTAGTTGTATCACAGTTGCACGGTGGAGCTAAATGTTGCAAGTTGCGTTGGCAACAACGATCGTAGATCATGTCAGCATTTCTTCTCTCACATCTCCCCTCTCCACAACGGCCTAAAATATTCCCTCTACCACCACCTGTGGTTCAAAACATCTGTCTTTTGTGCCACGTGTAACACGTCAGTTACATGAAATGCCAATAGGAAGAAAATGGGACGAAGTCAAGCGGGATGTTCAGGCCAATGAATCCCGTCTGTCGAACGTTTTTTTTGCTCTTTCACACCCTAAATCTTTAAATTCTTTCTGGATGGTGTTATAGTGTCGTTAAACAGTAAATTTGCCCTATATGTTGATTATGCGACTGCCTAGTAGATATTGAGAATTCTCATCCCTTTCTTCTTCATTCACACTCGTTGTTAAATGCTTGTGACTATAGATCGATCGTCTGCCTTGTTTTGTGCAAGCAGCCACTGAACCTATGAACGCCCTTTATATTGCGAACAAATAGCGAAGGGTAAACAGTGTAAGTAGGCTGTTTAGGGTTTTATGTTGGTAACGCCACGTAGCTCTCTATATGAAAATCACTGACTGTGCTGTGTGCAGCCTGTGGCTGGGTTTGCATTGTTGGAATTTGCTATTGTAGTGTTGGGCAGTTGGCTGGACGTGTGTCCATCAGAGAGAGTAAATTTGTAATACTGGATATCATGAACTGATATATATATTATGACTTTTGATCACTATTCAGGTAAATACATTCTTTGTTCTATATCAAACTCTTTCATTTGCTAACTATGCCTATCAGTAGTTAGTGCCTTCAGTAGTTAGAATCTTTTATTGAGCTGGAAATAGTGGCGCTCGCTGTATTGCAGTAATTCGAGTAACGAAGATTTTTGTGAGGTAGGTGGTTCATGAAAGGTATAGGTTATTGTTAGTCAGGGCCATTCTTTTGTAGGAATTTTTGAAAGTCAGATTACGTTGCGCTAAACATATTGTGTCAGTTTATTGATGATCTGAATAAGTAAAGAGAGAAATGTCTGTGCACGTTCAGTTTTGCTCAGCTGTTTGAAAATCAAATAACGTAAGGGGTTTGTCAGCACAGTAATTCACTAATTTTTCTAAGGGGACGTTTCAACAGCGCTGACACCACCAGTTCTGCCGAGCTGAAGAGACTCATGCCGAGCGAAACATGCTGCACCGCAATGCTGAAAGAAATGTCGCCCTATTTCCGAGAAGGACCGACAAAGCCGAGACGGGCCGAGTTTTGGCCTATATTTGGTCCTCACATTGGGTTCGCACGCAGTATGGCCAGCCCTGTGTTAGAGAAATGTAATCTAACACGGAGCTATTCTGAGAGCGAACAGACCCGGGCTCAAGAAGATAGGGTAGGAGTTGACCTGGATCCTTAACCGATCTTGAGGAAACCGTGACGCGTTACGAAATCGCGTGCAATATAGTCGCCTGGAACGCGTGGTCGACGATGGCGGGAGGAAAGAGACGATTATTACGTGTGCAGGGTTGGCGCCGGAAGCAGAGAGAGTCAGCTGTGACCTGGGACAAGGAGGGCGCTGCCTCATTAGCGGCGTCTGCATTCGCGCGGGGTGCCGGTCCCGCACGTCAGCACCCGGCCCCGCGGCCGCGCTGCGCATACCGAGCAGGCGGCCCCGCCTGACTCACCGCGTAAATATTCCGCGGCGGAGGGCGCGCCCGCGGCCCGCTCACCTCGCTGTGACGTAACGATTAGCGCGCCGGCTGCTGGGCGCCCGCCGTGGCGTAGGCTGCCGTCACGCCCGCTCTACGGCGGGGAATGACTCACGGATGACGCCACCGTGAAAGTAAATATTACGCCCACGCCCAGCCAGCTTCGTGGAGTGCTCATCGCGTTTTGTGTGACATTTACGAAAGCTTGGCGAATTTGAAAGAGGGGAAAGCCGCAACAATTGAATTATTGTAATACCTTTTTACACTAATGGCCATGAAAATTACTACACCAAGAAGAAATGCAGATGATAAAGAGGTATTCATTGGACAAATATATTATACTAGAAATGACATGTGATTACATTTTCACGCAATTTGGGTGCATAGATCCTGAGAAATCAGTACCCAGAACAACCACCTCTGGCCGTAATAACGGCCTTGATACGCCTGGGCAGAGCTTGGTTGGCGTGTACAGGTACAGCTGCCCATGCAGCTTCAACACGATACCACAGTTCATCAAGAGTAGTGACTGGCGTATTGTGACGAGCCAGTTGCTCGGCCACCATTGACCACACGATTTCAATTGGTGAGAGATCTAGAGAATGTGCTGGCCAGGGTAGCAGTCGAACATTTTCTGTATCCAGAAAGGCCCGTATCGGGACCTGCACCATGCGGTCTTGTGTTATCCTGCTGAAATGTAGGGTTTCGCAGGGATCGAATGAAGGGTAGAGCCACGGGTCGTAACACATCTGAAATGTAACGTCCACTGTTCAAAGTGCTGTCAATGCGAACAAGAGGTGACCGAGACGTGTAACCAATGGCACCCATACCATCACACCGGGTGATACGCCAGTATGGCGATGACGAATACACGCTTCCAATGTGCGTTCACCGCGATGTCGCCAAACACGGATGCGACCATCATAATGCTGTAAACAGAAAGTGGATTCATCCGAAAACATGACGTTTTGCCATTTGTGCACCCAGGTTCAAATGGCTCTGAGCACTATGGGACTTAACTTCTGAGGTCATCAGTCCCCTAGAACTTAGAACTACTTAAACCTAACTAACCTAAGGACATCACACACATCCATGCCCGAGGCAGGATTCGAACCTGCGACCGTAGCGGTCGCGCGGTTCCAGACTGTAGCGCCTAGAACCGCTCGGCCACTTCGGCCGGCCGTGCACCCAGGCTCGTCGTTGAGTACACCATCGCAGGCGCTCCTGTCTGTGATGCAGCGTCAAGCGTAACCGCAGCCTTGGTCTCCGAGCTGATAGTCCATGCTGCTGCAAACGTCGTCGAACTGTTCGTGCAGATGGTTGTTGTCTTGCAAACGTCCCCATTTGTTGACTCAGGGATCGAGACGTGGCTGCATGATCCGTTATAGCCATGCGGATAACATGCCTGTCATCTCGACTGCTAGTGATACGAGGCCGTTGGGATCCAGCACGGCGTTCAGTATTACCCTCCTGAACCCACCGATTCCATATTCTGCTAACAGTCATTGGATCTGGACCAACGCGAGCAGCAATGTCGCGGTACGATAAACCGCAATCGCGATAGGCTACAATCCGACCTTTATCATAGTCGGAAACATGATGGTATGCATTTCTCCTCCTTACACGAGGTATCACAACAACGTTTCACCAGGCAACACCGGTCAACTGCTGTTTGTGTATGAGAAATTGGTTGGAAGCTTTCCTCATGTCAGTACGTTATAGGTGTCCCCACCGACGCCAACCTTGTGTGAATGCTCTGGAAAGCTAATCATTTGCATACACAGCGTCTTCTTCCTGGCGGTTAAATTTCGCGTTTGTAGCACGTCATGTTCGTGGTGTAGCAATTTTAATGGCCAGTAGTGTATTAATCCACTGTCGTAGATTTTCCACAATGACATCTACGAACGTTAGAGCTTTAACAGTTGCAACAACACTCTAGAGCACTTACATTCCAGTAGGATAACGCCCTTCCACCCAAGGCGAGAGTTCTACAGCTTGTCTTCGTGCTTGCCAAACCCTACGGACAAACAAATGATTAAAATTTCTGAAAAATAGCACGATTTATTCAGAAGTGGAGCTAGTCTATAACGCGTTCGTGTAACGCTGGCCCTTATGCAAGCAGTTATTCGGATTGGTACCGATTGATAGAGTTGTTGGGTGTCGGCTTGAGAATATCGAGCCAAATTCTGTCCAACTGGCGCGTTAAATCATCAAAATCCCGAGATGTTTGGACGGCCTGCCTATAATGCTCCAAACATTCTCAGTTGGAGACACACATGGCGACCTTGTCCGCCAATGTAGGGTTTGGCGAACGCTAAATTTGTGAAGCTCTTTTCCTTGAATAAATCATCCAGTTTTTCTAAAATTGTAATTATTTGTTTGTTTGTACAACTACGTCACATCTACCGGTTTCTGTCTCATTCGGATAATTCCTTCGTCGTGCGTCGTTTTTTTTTGTATCTCCCGAGTATATTTACAACTTATACAAAATAGGTACTAGTTTCAAAGTTTTACTGTCCTTGAAAGTAGTGACCATTATTGTGTTTAACCGGTTGCCAACGATGAGGAAGTCGTAGAATGCCCTTAGCAGTGCCACATGACGCATTTACCAATTTTATGAGCCGGCCGGTGTGGCCGTGCGGTCTAGGCGCTTCAGTCTGGAACCGCGAGACCGCTCCGGTCGCAGGTTCGAATCCTGCCTCGGGCATGGATGTTTGTGATGTCCTTAGGTTAGTTAGGTTTAAGTAGTTCTAAGTTCTAGGGGACTGATGACCACAGATGTTAAGTCCCATAGTGCTCAGAGCCATTTGAACCATTTGAACCAATTTTATGTAAGTTGTAAATAAAAGGTTGGCACTGTTAAAGTTCCATCCATCTACTTCTGTACTCCGTAATCTGAGAGTAAGGTGCTCGTCACTAATCATAGAAAAAGACGTATAAATGGTAAACAACTGGCTGCACGTTGATTAATATTCAAAATAGTACCCGAGACTATATAAGCTGGTATTGTGGTTGCATCCTGTTCAAGACTTACACCTACTCCAAAAAATATGCGCTGTATTACTTACACGGCGTCTGTCGATCTTATGTTCAAATTTGGGGCACCTCACCTGAAACAAAAAGAAAAAGAAATACACGATATATTACGTTTCAATCACTGATTCATTTAAAACAAATGAACTGCCACATCAGCGGAAGAAATTCCTTTCCTGTCTACGAAACAAATTAAATCTGAAGAAAAGTAGGCATTAGCCTAGAAGGCACAAAGAAACTTCATTGTATCCTGGAAAAACATCCTTTTTTCCCGAAGTACAGATCGTAAACAACTTGAAAAACCGCGTTTGTCAAATCTGCAGTCAGCTTACAGACAAATCTCCTTTTTGTTGGTCAGACTGAGAGAAATAACAAACGAGGATCACTGCCACCATCACTACATCGTAAAAGTAATCGCTATTGGCGTAGTATCAATTCTACAGATAAGATGTGTTCATCCAGAACTAATGGGATAAACGTTGGTTCAACTCAAATGAGCGTAACATGTTACCAGCATGTCCTTACCCTTAGCGGATATAAACACAGAATTAGCAATATGCCACCGCTTTTTTTTTATTGTGGTAGCTTTCAACTGGATTCATCAGCCTCAGTGTACTATACTTTCCATAGCGGAGAACGGGAAGTAGGTTAAAATTTTAGGCAAAACTGAGACAGAAGTACACTGCCTTTTGTTGTGCCCAACTAGGGAGCGCTTTTTAACGTAAACGCCACTTTTAATCCTTCGGATATCTCTTCGCCCGTTCGCTGTTTTTTCTATCGTTCTTTTCTCCGTACTGTAGCTTAGGCGTGGACAACCTTTGGCGATCTGCGAGCTTCATTCACATGCTTAAGTTTCGCTTGCAGGAATTTCTGGCGTTGCGTAAAACGCTTGCGAAACCGCTCTCCAGGCTTGCACGAACAAAAATCAAATGGCTCCGAGCACTATGGGACTCAACATCTTAGGTCATAAGTCCCCTAGAACTTAGAACTACTTAAACCTAACTAACCTAAGGACATCACACACACCCATGCCCGAGGCAGGATTCGAACCTGCGACCGTAGCAGTCCCGCGGTTCCGGACTGCAGCGCCAGAACCGCTAGACCACCG
The DNA here is from genome assembly GCF_023864345.2 of Schistocerca serialis cubense. Lineage (NCBI taxonomy): Eukaryota > Metazoa > Arthropoda > Insecta > Orthoptera > Acrididae > Schistocerca > Schistocerca serialis. The sequence goes on from NC_064639.1 coordinate 389,811,920, forward strand.
CGGCCGGCTTTGCACGAACAACATACTAGAAATCTCGACTGGTGATGGATGAGTGTGGGGGTAGAGGTACGTTTTAAGATAAGTTTTGTATGTTCTTCTCTAATAACTCGAAAACCGTGGCTTCCAGCGAAAGCTGTTCAAAGGTTAACTACATTAAATATTCTGTAAAAAAGGCCCTGTTCATTTTTTCTGTAGGGCCAATAGTTTGCGCATAGAGAGCGAGAGGAGATGAAAATCTCGTGCGTGGTGTGATATGACATCGCGGGTTGCATAAAATGCCAGCGGTAGGAGCAGCTGAATCGCCCACTATGCGAAAAAATAACATAGCGTGGTTCTCTTCCAGAAACTTTATTTTAATGTTGTTTGTGAGAAGATCGTATGATAACTCACATAAAAAGCAGAAACATCAACCAGCACATCTCGAAATTCGACAGCGACTGAATTGTGACTTACCGAGGCTCCGCTTTATCACATTGGTCAGGATCTGGCGATACGATCAATGAATTTAGCAATACACAATACCTGGGCGACCCGCGCCTGCAGGAGCTACGCGGTGACTGCATTGAGGTCTGGAGGACCGCACTGTCTGCACAGTCGCCATTGTTGCGGATTCCCTCAATGTGATAGCAGGGACGCACACAGACAGCTGTGCGCGCAGCGACAGCACTGGACAAGAAGTGGCACAACGTCGACTTTATTCAGGCGACTCTCGGTTCTGTGGAGAGCATCACAATGGAACTTTTCCAGATTGATTTCGTCGGATAATTTCGACATCGGGCGTTACATTTCTGATGTGTTCAGGCCGGCAGCTGCACCCTCTTTTATTCAGCAAGTTAACTCAAGACTCCATGATACCCGTGCTGTTGGAACGTACATTGAAATGTAGGGTGTTCGGCTTTTGTCCTGACCAGCACGTTTTATATATGTCTCACCCATTTAAAACATCTGGTAGACGTAGAGAGACTGGCATGTCACCAGTCGTCAGCCACTGCAGTTTATGACATCTGGTATAGAGCTGAAGCAGCATGGAATGAAGTAGCCGCATCTCGACGCCCAGCAAGGATACAGTCGTTTGCATATAATAAATAAAATTTCGTTGTTTGCAATCATCGCTAGAGCTGAAATTTTAATGGCCAGTTATGTGCAAGCGATAACTGAAGCTACTTCATAGATTTGCTGTGGCTGAGTATTATTTAACAAAGCCACACGACTTTGCACATACAAACTAAAAGTCAAACCTTCTTTCTGACATATTACAAGCGTATTTGTTTGACAAGTCACACAAAACAGACACCACTCAGATATATAACTTTCTGTAAGAGTGCGACGTCCGTTCCAGTGGCGCAGTAGCTGGAACACTGGACATGGGTTCGGGAGGACGACGGTTCAAACTCGCGGCCGGCCATTCTAATTTAGGTTTTCCATGATTTCCCTAAATAGCTTCAGGCAAATTCTGGTATGGTTCCTTTGAAAGGGCACGGCCGACTTTCTTCCCAATCCTTTCCTAATTCGATGGGACTGATGACCTCGCTGTTTGGTCCCCTCCTCCGAATAAATAAATAATTAAAAAAAGGTTTAAATGGCTCTGAGCACTATGGGACTTAACGATCTGAGGTCATCAGTCCCCTAGAACTTAGAACTACTTAAACCTAACTAACCTAAGGACATCACACACATCCACGCCCGAGGCAGGATTCGAAGCTGCGACTGTAGCAGTCGCACAGTTCCAGACTGAGGCGCCTAGAACCGCTTGGCCGCCGGGACCGGCTGAATCAACCAACCAATCTGCTTCAGTGTCTGAACTCCTACAGCAATCAATATTTTGTGAATAGGTGGTTAAAAGGCGAAAGATGCTGCATTACAGCGCGCGACATGTTGAGAATTTGGGTCGGACGGAAAGCGTGTCTGGATGGCCGAGACGGTTAAGACAACCGTTCTAGAGGAGCGGTAAATCCGGGATCGAGTCCAGGTCCGCCACAAATTTTCAACTTTCACCATTGCATTACCAAAATGCCTTGTGGGGCTGGTAATCACAAATTTCCCTCCCATCCTTTCCCGTTACTTTCCCATTATCTAAAATGTTCAAACGTGTGTGAAATCTTATGGGACTTAACTGGCAAAGTCATCAGTCCCTAAGCTTACACACTACTTAACCTAAATTATCCTAAGGACAAACACACACACCCATGTCCGAGGGAGGACTCGAACCTCCGCGGGGATCAGCCGCACAGTCCATGACTGCAGCACCTTGGACCGCTCGGCTAATCCTGCGCGGCCCCCATTCTCTAGTCCAAATAAACACTTCCCTCTACTGCTTCTGCAATCAAGTCGATAATCAAGTTCTTCCCACGTTCGGCGAAACACGTCCCTATCAATCTGTTCAAAAAAACTGATGATGCCAGTTCACACACAGTTCTGGTAGATTTATCGGTAGACGAGGCACAAACACGGAATCTTTCTCATAACTCCACACAAAAAGATCACAAGTGGTTAGATCGGGAAATCGTGGAGGCCATGACATGAATTGCAGACCATAAACCTCACTGTGACCGATCCAGAGGTTTTTCAATTTCCTGTTTAAGAACTCACGAACATTATGATGGTAGTGGGGTGGAACACCATCCTGTTGGTAGATGAAATCCGCAATGTTGTGACATGAGCCAGTTTTCCAGCATGTCCACGTAAACGTGTCCTGCAATGGTCTGTTTGCAGAAGAAAGAGGGACTGTTAACCTTAAACCGTGTGACTGCACATAACACATTAACTTCCGGGGAATCTCGAATGTGTTGCACTATAGCGTGGGGATTCTCATATCCGAACATTGTGCCTGTTCACTGTGTCATTTACAAAAGATATTGCCTCATCACTGAAGATGAGTGTCTCACAAAACCCATCCTCTTCCAGACGCTGCTCTAACTCTGCTGAAAGTGCAGAGCGTCTGACTTTGTCTTCGGGAGTCAGAGTTTTAACCAATAGCAAGCGGTTGCTTCTGCTTCAGTCGTTTTCTTAAGATCTTCCAAAAGGTAGACTGTAGCATCTTCAGTACTCCACTTTCTCTGTTCCTCGACTTCTGTGGGCCACCTCTGAAGCTCGCTCGCACGCGGTCAAATGTTTCTTCACTCACTGTAGGCTGACACGTTAATTTCTCTTGGAGCTTTAAACTGAGCATACCGTCTTTTGTATCCCGCCTGGGAGGCGGCGCGTGGGTAGGAACGGAAAAAGGTAATACAAGTCGGTACTGCAAGAACGTGGTTTACTGGTGCAAAAACAAGGTGATAAACGATTACATAACTTTGTACGTAGGTGTGATGCTGAAGCGAAGTGTCCTGGCTGGCTGCACCTGATGAAAATGGGCTGAAGCAGTCGCGGAGCTCGTAGACCTCGACAGCACCGGCTAGAGTGCACTGTCGTCGGTGTGTCTCGTTGCAATCGATACCACACCGTCGCCGATTGCAGTTGCCTGACAATGAAACTTCGTCGAACCTCGTTCTGAAGTGTCGTTGCTCTGTTGCAGCAGACTTACGTGAATGCACTTCAAGCACAACATACGCTTTCTCAGCCCCTGTCGCCATCTTGCCCAATTCGTCTCTGCGCACTGTCGTGGCAGAAATCTGAAGCGCTGCTGCAAACAGTACAAAACTTTCTGAGTTTTTCTGTATCGATGTTGCGTTTTGTGACTGTATGTCAATCAATGCTGCTACAGTAAATTTATGAAATCGCTTCAGTCATTTGTAACAACCTTGTAACTAGAAATACTTCCTTCGCGAATTTGGATTTGTTGTAAGTTTTCATATATTCCTGTTTCGGATTGGACCGATAAATCTTGTTTCAGAGTTTTTTGTGAGCCTGTTATTAATTGTACATAAGTGACTATAAAATTACAATCTCCCGCTGCCTGACCGTACCTCTTACTTCTAGCACAAGGGATATTTCATGAGAAGGTCATTATTTAGTAGTGCAGCGTGAGAGAATTGTTTTCTTTATTTACCGCCGGTGGCGTGGGGTGTGAGGCAGGTCGGCTACTGTGAACAAGTAGGCCGTCGGCCGTCCTATGGAGGCGCCAGGCGGGTGTGGAATGAGTTATAAAGCGACGGGCGGCTATCTGCTATCGGAGGTGCGCGCCAGCTGCGCCGCCGCAATAAAACTGGCGCGCCAGCCCGCGCTGGCGACAGCGACACCCGTAATTTGTCAGCTAGATAGCGCCGACGCGCTTTGTCCCCGCACCACACGTATCACGTCTCTCTCCAAAATAAAATAAAAAAAGCTGAATTAGCTCTCAGGGTGCGGCCAAAGATAAACCGCAGTGAGCGTCGCCCCGTGGGAGAGAAGGGGTTGTTCAGGGATCCCAGACACCACCGAGTCCGCAAGAGGTTCAAATGGCTCTGAGCACAATGGGACTTAACAGCTGTGGTCATCAGTGCCCTAGAACTTAGAACTACTTAAACCTAACTAACCTAAGGACATCACACACATCCACGCCCGAGGCAGGATTCGAACCTGCGACCGTAGCAGTCGCGCGGTTCCGGACTGCGCGCCTAGTCCGCAAGAGGTGCGGAGTGTCTGTCGTTCAGGTGTGTGGGGGTCTGGTGGTGGCGTGTGGGTTTGGGGTAGCGGGGCACGACTTGATACTTAAGAAATGTTCATATAAAAAGAGAAACCGCGCTTGATTGGCTCGGTTTATGCGTCGATAAGATGACCTAATGTTCGATGCTAGTTATCGAGTTATTTTTCTGAAGTTTATGCTGCTATTTGAGTGAAAAGAAAATCGCTGTTAAAGCAAATACTTAAATACTTCACTTTACTGCCTCCAGTACGCCGTGCGGGGTAATCGTGCGGTGTAAGGCGCCTTGCCACGGTTCAAGCGGCTACCCCCTTCGGAGGTTCGAGTCCTCCCTTGGGCATGGGTGTGAGTGTTGTCGTCAGCGTAAGTTAGTTCAAGTTAGATTAAGTAGTGTGTAGGCCTAAGGACCGATGACCTTTGTAGTTTGGTCCCATAGGAACTTATCACAAATTTCTAAATTTTTTGGCTTCCAGTACCAGGCGTGGATCCAAGGGATGGGGGTAGGTGGGAGGGGGTGGGTGGGGAGCGGAAGAGTTTCACGGGGGTACGACGCCCCCATCCCCGCTCCCCCCCCCCCCCCCCCAAAAAAAAAGAAGAACACATTGCAGTTGAAGCGTTGTTGATGTTCCCGAATATAGGAGGAATGTTAGGATCGATGTGATTCTGTACGTGTAGCAGGTGGAGGACATGTCGAAAATCTGCAGTCCAAAGACTAAACACGCGTCCCAAATTGCATAGTTGCATGTCTTACAGTTTAAAAAATACGTGTGTTCAACATAGGGATATTCTTTTTGAAACGCCCTGTATATTGTTTGAGAAGCATTCGTTCGAAAGCTTGAAAGAACGTATTTTATGCAATGAGCTGAAGAAGCGTAATATTTTCAGATTCTCATAACTTTGGCTGCGTTATATTTTATGCGATGTAAGACCGAAGTGTGTATTCACGATTACCAGTAATTCCCTCAGCACCACGACTGTGAACACAGGTCTGGAAAGAATGCCAATGTTAGCGTGTAAATGAGGCGAGTGGCGTTTCTTTCAGTCGTTTGCACCTATGTTCAAGAAATCAGTGTTCCTGTTACTGTTTGTTTGTTGTCCTATTTCTCATCCATTACTCAACTTCCTTTCTTGGTTCCGCCTGTGAAGTTAGCTGACGTGTCGGATTTGTTGTTGTAATAGGTACGAGCAGCCTGGAAATGGTCGCCTTTACCTGGTAGTTGTTGTCCCCCCCTCTTTTTTTTGTCATCAGTCTTCTGACTGTTTTGATGCGGACCGCCACGAATTCCTCTCCCATGCCAACCTCTTCATCTTAGAGTAACACTTGCAACCTACGTCTTCAATTATTCTCTGGATGTAACCAATCGCTGTCTTCCTCTACAGTTTTTATTCTTTACAGCTCCCTCTAGTACCATGGAAGTTATTCCCTGGTGTCTTAACAGATGTCCCATCATCCTGTCCCTTCTTCTTTCAGTATTTTCCATATACTTTCCTCTGCAATTCTGCACAGAATCTCCTCATTCCTTACCTTACCAGTCCGCCTAATTTTCAACATTCGTCTGTAGCACCACATCTCAAATGCTTCGATCCTCTTCCGTTCCGATTTTCTCACAGTTCATGTTTCACTGCCATACCTGGTAGTATGTTACCGTAAATCCACAAACGTAGGCAGTCCCTCACACAAGCATATGAAACATAACCTGTAACTTATAAACTTGGTTGTCATTTTCAAGAGTGTTAGTCTTCACACCACTTCACTCTCCGAAAGATAGCTGTGAGAGAAACTGACATATATTTTTTAACACTGCTAATTGGCGTCGTGCGACCATAATCACGTCACATCTTTTCATTTGAATCACCTAAGTACAAATGACAGCTCCGCCACAGCACCAATCTTTTGTACCTCGTGTACGTCAGACTACCGCCATATGTAGATGTGCATATCGCTAGCACATGACTTTTGTCTCAGTGTACACTGGTAGCGCAGTCTGTATACGACACAAAGCCATAGCCCTCAAATGTTAAGAGAGAGGCGATTATAACTTCTTATGAATCCACTCTCACTAAGTTGTTTATCGCTCTGTTTCATGCTGTTCTAGACGGTGTAATGTGCAGATGATGAGTATTTCAATATTTACAGTTGTAAGGGAGATACATACACGTTGTTTTCTAGGTATTAACATTCGAAGAATGAAAATATTTTATTGGTGCACTTTACCATGTTTCTTTCGTGCTGATTACTCGGTTAGTTCGCAACTTGAAAGAAGTGAGATAAACTTTTACATCTAAAATAAAAACATTTTGCTATTGCGACATGAATACATAAATTTGTTTACGGTATTTTTTTTAAAATTAGTACCTGAAAAGGCCTGACCAACGTAATGAAACACAGTCAGCTGTAAGCCAAGGTGAATAGTGGATACCACACGCTCACTATTACGGCATATTCGAAGAGAATTGCGGCGGCTACATGATGCACATCTGCATACGTAATACCGGATTGTGTGCCTCGTCGTGACTGACGAGCGCCTCGTTCCCTGCGGAGTCCCGGCAGCCACCAGCGCTCCAGCGGCACGCGGCTGTGGCAGCAGCGCGCGGCCGTGCGACCGCAGACGTCGACGTAATGAAAGCGCCCGTCGCTGGCTCAGCACAGCTCTGAGCGCGCTGCGCTGCCTGCCTTCTCCTCTCGTACGCGCCCCCACAATTCTCCGCCACAAACTCTCAAAGCACCACCTTTGTCGTAACAGCACAAATACAACGCAAACCCCATACGGACTCATCACAGTCACTTTCAAGGGTAGCATTATCGAACATTTGGAACGTTCCTTTCGTCCGTCCTCGAAGCTTCCGTGGAGTCACGTGAAATCAAACTCGCGTTCGTGGCCACGGTACTCGTCCTCTTAGCGTTGTGCTACGCGCGAGACAAATTTCACGACGTACTACACCACACTAAAACACTGGTTGTATCGAGCTGAACAATCCGCTAATTTGAAACCCAATCCGAGGACTGTGTTGTTTGCTTCGCGTGGCGTAGGAAACTGAGTCCGCGGATTTTGCCTAATTTTATTGTTCCACAGCGTCGAATGGTTGGGTGCAGAGCTCCAAACTGCTCACGTACTAGCAGACATGATCGCTCTAAGTTTTATCGGTTTCCTTCAGACATCGATCGGCATAAATGTGGCTTTTAAGTTGAAAGGTGGCTACACTGAGCCACAGCGCCAGAGATTGCGCCAAAGAGTATTATTCAGCCGCCTCCACTGGCAGTGCTTGGGGAGAACTCGTAGTAGTCAGTGCTTGTCGAGAACTCGTAGTGGAGTGCTTGCTGAGATGTCGTAGTGAACAGTTCTTGTCGAGAGGTCGTAGTAGGGAGTGCTTGTGGAGATGTTGTAGTAGGGAGTGCTTGTTCCATGTTTTATGCAGTTGTTTGATGGGCTAGACAGCAGATGTTGTTCTAATGGAGATATTGTAATGATTAGAGTGCTTTTCGTCAATATATATGAAAGTAACAAAACTCGGTTTTTTTCTCATTATTTCAATGTCTTGAATAATGCGTCATTACAGGTTCAGTCAACAAAGCATCTGGCTTGTGTTCTTGTATTAGAGTGTAATTCTGGTTTTCTTGCGCAATTATAGTATTTCGATTTTTTAATTACTTCAGTATAAATGATATTTAAAATTTCTTGTCTTATTGAAGAAGAACCGTGCCAGATGCGTACGTTGAATCACACTTCCACACACAGAACAGTTATACTTGTGCTTTGTTGGGTTAGTAGGTTTTATAGTTGCTGGGGACTTAATTAATTGATTGTATTAACGGAAATTTTCATTTCATTCTTTGTTGTTGTTCTATGCAGTCAGATTGCGTACTAAAATTAGTCAGGGCCAACCGTTTACGAGACTTCGTAATCGGACAGACAACTACTAAAAATTAAAAAGTATTTTCATATTTAAATAATTAAGCCCCCATGCAAAGATCAAGGCGCAAAGATTGGACACCTGCTGAACACTTATTTGGTGAAAGCTTTATGATGTTAAATAGTTTCTTAGGTGTCACTGAATGCATAAAGAACATCTTTACATGAATTTTCGTGTATATTGGTGCCTTACAGTCTGGCTAATTGAGTTGATCTGTATTCATCAACTGCGCAGCTATGTTTGATGGCTCTGAGCACTATGGGACTCAACTGCTGAGGTCATTAGTCCCCTAGAACTTAGAACTAGTTAAACCTAACTAACCTAAGGACATCACAAACATCCATGCCCGAGGCAGGATTCGAACCTGCGACCGTAGCGGTCTTGCGGTTCCGGACTGCAGCGCCTTTAACCGCACGGCCACTTCGGCCGGCCAGCTATGTTTGAGAAGTAACGCTTAATAGTATTAGCCACTAGTGATGTGTCACCTAGTTTCTTGCTTTTTCGGTCAGTTTGATATTACGGTGATTATCTAACCTAGTTCCCAGTACTCTTTTAATAACTTTCCAGGTTGTTTTAGTTTTATTCCTGGATTTACCAAACAGATTGTCATTTCCCAGATTTTTTTTAATTTTTAAATAACTTCTGATGGATTTCTTTTAAAGCTTTTGCAATAGACAATAAAATTGAGAGCAGTAATGTACTTTGGATACTCTTGCAATTCCCTCTTTTGATGACACAAATTTTTTATGCCTGTTGTGTTCCATTTTAACATTATTCCGTAATTGTTTACGAGTGCAACTCTTACTTACGGTAAAGTTAAGTGGATGTTCCATATATAAACCAGAAAATACGACTCTGGTAACGCATTGTAACAGTATTTGTAAATATTTAGAACAACAACGTATGACTTACATGGAATGTAAGCGAATGTGCGAGTATCATATCTCGAAATTCTCGTCTAATCATCCATCTTAATTTTCTTGCCTCTTAAAGTCAAATGTAAGCCAACACATTTACTACACTGTAATGTTATCTGCGCGAGGAATGTATATTTGATGGCCCTAAGATCGTATTGAAAAGTGTAAGCGTTCCGTTGAGTTTAAACTAGCGCCTTCAACGTGGGATTCAAAATGGCGGATTGTTCAGCTTGTACTATACAGGGCTCAGTTCCACAGATTTAATCGGAAATTGGCGGGTTGGCACTAATTTCTTAGTCTGATAAAAGTACAACCAGTCTAAATAAGGATTGCCAGCTCGCTTTGAACCGAGAAACAGAATTAAACTTCACAACTAGGAAGTCCATAAATAAAAGACGTGTAGCTGTCTAATTGCTTCCAGGAAAGATTCCCAGCTGCGACGTCTGAACTACAATAAGCAAGGAAATTAAAGGATCACTTTTTCAGAACACCATAACTGTCGCCCTCTGCGACGCGTAAGTTTCAAATTTGGCTCCAAAATGCCTCCAACCATCTTCTGCAATGATGCAACAGCGACTTTAGCCTCCGTACTGGCGACGCTTCAAACAGCAAAGTTCGACGCCTGTGACAAAAAGTGCACAGCTCGGAAGTTCACGTATGCGGTAAGCTGGGTTAATGGTTTTACACTGGCACCAATGCCCGCATCTCGTGGTCGTGCGGTAGCGTTCTCGCTTCCCACGCCCGGGTTCCCGGGTTCGATTCCCGGCGGGGTCAGGGATTTTCTCTGCCTCGTGATGGCTGGGTGTTGTGTGATGTCCTTAGGTTAGTTAGGTTTAAGTAGTTCTAAGTTCTAGGGGACTGATGACATAGATGTTAAGTCCCATAGTGCTCAGAGCCATTTGAACCAGCCACTGGCACCAAATTTCACAATTCTGCCGAAAGCCACGGTGGAAGTGTCGCACCTCGGGAATGTCGTCACATCTCCACCTATCCATGTATCACCCACTGACGGCTGTGCGATGGAGGTCAGAACCCCGACATCCAGCGTTGAAATCGCGCAGTTTTCGTATGGATGCCCGAAGAAAACATTGCAGTCGCACCGCCACTCAGAATCGACATGAAAAGGCCCCAGAGGTGGCATAAAGGGCGTCAATGAAACAACAATCACGTCCCTTTGCCCGTTGATTCTCATACTTTTCGCAGTCGAAAACGACAGTTCGCAGTGCAATGAGCAATTTGGCCATTGGTGCTACCCCTGGGCTTTCAACCCTACTCTAAGAACATCGCGGGGCTGCAAGCCACTGAACGTGATCTCACCCCATTTGAGTATAGCGTGAGAGTAATTTTTGGTGTACCATACGGGGAGGAACCACTAGGGACCGTTCAAAACCATTCGACGAGCTTTTAACGTGATCCGAAACAGTAAAGTGTTTTTATGGGTTTCATCCCTCCTTTTTCGTGCCCTCTTGTGCCCTTATTACGTGAGGGTTCGGCCTTGACACGTGTATGAATAAAATGACGGAGTTTCCCTCTAAGGCTCAGTTCGGCAACACCCTCCGTGCCACCCACGCGCCTTTTTTGAGCACGATACAAATGTACCTGTCAGAAATTTCGACACCGATTCAGCCTAGCGGCTGCTCTAGCGCCTGAGGCATAGGCAACCATTTCTATTTGGATAGAGTTTTCCTTCTTTGCAGTTTGATGCATTGCCGAGTCCGCCCCCGGTAACTGAGTGGTCAGCGCCACAGAATGTCAATCCTAAGCCCGGGTTCGATTCCCGGCTGGGTCGGAGATTTTCTCCGCTAAGGGACTGGGTGTTGTGTTGTCCTAATCATCATCATTTCATCTTCATCGACGGGCAAGTCGCCGAAGTGGCGTCAAATCGAAAGACTAGCACCCGATGAACGGTCTACCCGACGTGAGGCCCTAGTCACACGACATTTACATTTACAGGCATCGCCGAGCCCCAGGGTGACGTCGCAGGGCACCTTTGAGCCAAACTTGCAACTTAGGCGTCGCAGTGGGAGACAATTACGGTGCCTTTTCATAAATTTTTGTAGGTGTATTCTGTAGTTGCTGAGGAAGGTTTTGAGATATACCAATGTTAGTTTTTAAAATTATGTCATCTTAAAACGACTGAATAAGGGTTTTAAATATTGTTTGCTTTTAACGGGAGTTTCTTTTTTAAGAAATAACAGCGGAACGCGTTTAAAGAAAAGTATCGCCCCACCTCATCCTAGCGCCTTCCACTCATTTATTGCGTGTGAGAGAGTGCCTTATGCCACTTTTTTAATTACAGCCACATGCCCTGTGTATTTACATTGTGTGTCTTTAATGCAGTGGTTTCCGTTGCGTTCTGCATCCTCATGCCGTTGATCATCGCTCATTCTTCCGCCTGTAAGGGCAGTTTCCCACCCCAAGGTCAAAGGAGTGCCATGACGCTCTATCCGCTCCTCCGACGTCTTTAACAAGGCCGTTGGATGAGTGAGGGTGACTTCTTACGCCGGAAGTCTTCGGCCGCCACTGCTGACGACTTTTATTCAAAGTTTAAGCCATGGCCGAGATGAGCCCGGACTAAACACGTAGTCAAAGTATGTAGACCACGCGCCCTCTTTGGAGGGATGCTTTGAAAATGCGTAATGGGAGCAGTGCTTGTCTCATATGCATTCGACAGTTTTTGAGAAATTATTTTTGGAGAAGTGACGGTTTTTCAGTTGAAACACAAGGGCGAAAAAACTCGATTCTGATAACAAGTTTGACTTAAAAGACAATCTTCAATTACTATTCGGCCCCTCCCGCCGGAGGTTCGAGTACTCCCTGCGGCAAGGGTGTGTGTGTGTTTTTCTTAGCATAAGTTAGTTCAACTTAGTTTACGTGGTGTGTACGACTAGGGACCGATGACCTCCGCAGTTTGGTCCCTTATAAATTCACACACTTTTGAACATTTGAACAATTACTATTAACTAATCAAAGCATCAATAAAGATACAGTGATAACTGTCATAATAACTTGCCTAGATATAATCCAATGTCATTTTTGTAATAACCCGATAAAACAGTTTTGCTTCATTTTATTTCGGCGTTATTCTTGTGAATGCTGTTTTTGTATGTTTACCCCTTCATTTCCCTTTCAACAGGGCTCGGTCAATATGTTACAGGCACGATTACCGTGCGAACAGAACCAATAATTTAGGAAGGACTGTGAATATCACTGAGATGCAGTAAATCATTAGAATTAACGTAACTTAAAATTATATGAAACTTGAATGATGAGACACGTCGTAATTCTGACGTAGGAATTGTTTGACGCTATGAGAATGACGTCACAAGCGGTAAAAAAGAGCCTCGCCTGAAATGGGGCACGATGTAGACGGGTGAAGCAAGCAAGTGCTTTGGAAGATGCAGATGGTCATATTTTCAAGATGAGGCTGTACTGTTTTTGCCTTGTGTGAAGGTGGCAACACTGACGCAGCGACATAGTTCAGTGTATATCAGGTCTGTTATTTTTTAAGCCTGGAAGTCAAATAACATTTTACTAAGTTTTTGTCATTTAAGAAGTTAAAAAGCACCTCATACAAAAAATGAACCCATGGACCTGCAATCGCGGACAACCAACGACTACAAGATAAGCATATCCAAGGGTTTTGTGGATTTGAGAATCTACATAATTAGCAGGTGCTTGTGCTAATTAATTTGTCTTTGTTTCTCGCATACGCGCTCCTATATCATTCATCTGACTACGATGAAACTTTGGTGATTTGTGCGCACGCGCGCGGAGATTTCTGAATTAATACACCCATCTTACAGTATGTAGTGCTGGAATCGTTTCAACAATGAAAGTTTTGTCAGCTGATTGTCCGCATGTTTGTTAGGCTTGAGAATTAGTACATCCATTTTACAATAGGTGGTGCGCAAGCCGTTTCAACAAAAGTGTATTTCATATAGTTTAGCGGCAGTTCGTGTATTTTGGGTGTATAGATGCGCAGTATGACACAGTTAAACTGAATGAAATACAAACTGGAATATTTCAGTTTGTGTGTGGCAATACATGTGTTGCTGATCGTGAGATTCCAGTTTCCAGTTCACACGTATTTTCTTTCGATTCTCCAAGTGAATTAGTAATATTCGCCACAAAGCATTATTTTAACTGTCAAATCAGTTATGCCCACAAACGCTTTCTTGAGGGGCATTGCAACGCAAGCCGAGTACTCGCTAGTTTCCAATAAACATACGTACGTACCAGGTGGTTATACACCAGTGGCCATTAAAATTGCTACATCAAGAAGAAATGCAGATGATAAACGGGTATTCATTGGACAAATATATTATACTAGAACTGCATGTGATTACATTTTCACGCAATTTGGTTGCATAGATCCTGAGAAATCATTACCCAGAACAACCACCTCTGGCCGTAATAACGGCCTTGATACGCCTGGACATTGAGTCAAACAGAGCTCGGATGGCGTCTACAGGTACAGCTGCCCATGCAGCTTCAACACGATACCACAGTTCATCAAGAGTAGTGACTGGCGTATTGTGACGAGCCAGTTGCTCGGCCACCATTGACCAGACGTTTTCAGATGGTGAGAGATTTGGAGAATGTGCTGGCCGGGTCAGCAGTCGAACATTTTCTGTATCCAGAAAGGCTCGTTCACGACCTGCTGAAATGTAGGGTTTCGCAGGGATCGAATGAAGGGTAGAGCCACGGGTCGTAACACATCTGAAATGTAACATCCACTGTTCAAAGTGCCGTCAATGCGAACAAGAGGTGATTGAGACGTGTAACCATTGACACTCGATACCATCACGCCGGGTGATACGCCAGTATGGCGATGACGAATACACGCTTCCAGTGAGCGTTCACTGCGATGTCGCCAAACACGGATGCGACCATCAGGATGCTGTAAACAGAACCTGGATTCATCCGAAAAAATGACGTTTTGCCATTCGTGCACCCAGGTTCGTCGTTGAGTACACCATCGCAGGCGCACCTGCCTGTGATGCAGCGTCGAGGGTAACCGCAGCCATGGTCTCCGAGCTGATAGTCCATGCTGCTGCAAACGTCGTCGAACTGTTCGTGCAGATGGTTGTGTCTTGCAAACGTCCCCATGTTGACTCAGGGATCGAGACGTGGCTGCACGATCCGTTATAGCCATGCGGATAAGATGGCTGTCATCTCGACTGCTAGTGATACGACGCCATTGGAATCGAGCACGGCGTTCCGCATTACCCTCTTGAGCCCACCGATTTCATATTCTGCTAGCAGTCATTGGATGTCGACCAGCGCGAGCAGCAATGTCGCGATACGATAAACCGCAGCTGCGATAGGCTGCAATCCGATCTTTATCAAAGTGGGAAACATGATGGTACGCATTTCTCCTCCTCACACGAGGCATCACAACAACGGTTCTCCAGGCAACGCCGGTCAACTGCTGTTTGTGTATGAGAAATCGGTTGGAAACTTTCGTCATGTCATCACGTTGTAGGTGTCGCCACCGGCGCCAATGTTTTGTGAATGCTCTGAAAAGCTAATCATTTGCATATCATAGCACCTTCTTCCTGTCGGTTAAATTTCGCGTCTGTAGCACGTCATCTTCGTGGTGTAGCAATTTTAATGGCCAGTAGTGTAATGAAAGTGCAGCTGCTACGGAGGTCCAGCGTGTGCCGCAATTATCGAAGGGTAGAGAAACGTGGTAGATATGCTAAAGCGTTAATGCGGAATGGATTTACACTGTAAAACAAATTAGCTCTAATTGTGGCCACGAGGTGCAAATCTGGCACTGTAGGTTATTTGTATAACGGTATGAGATCCACGGTGTCATAACGTGAATGAGCAGTACGGTTATCGAGAAGAGAGACCCAGCGCTGTTAGTATAACTGTTTTATGTGAACGAGACCAATAACAATTCTGCATTGACTGAGTATCGCCAACTGAGGGCCTAAAGAAATTCGAAAAAAGGAGTGAGTTCGGTGTGGCCCCTGGAAGCGGAAGGCGACCTATCCAGCCAGATGTCGGTAACGAGGTTGCTGTTGCTGTAACTGGCCATGCAGCACCGAGCCCCGGGCAGTGCTAGTGTTCGTGCAGTGTCACGAGAATTGTCCACCCAAATTGACCATCCTATGGTCAACAGCATGGTAAGTTTTGCCTCTATTTTGCAATGGTATCCATACAAGATCCAGACAGTGCAGCAGTTGAAACCCCACGATTCGCAGCAACGTTCTGAATTTGCTGTTTGTTTTCTGGCACGGATCGAAGTTGTTGACATATTGCTGACCAATATTCCATGGAGTGCAGAATCACATTTTACACTTCAGGGTACAGTGAATACACAGAACTGGCGAACCTGGGGTACTATTAAACCACGTGTTTTGCACGAAGAGCCATTGTACTCGCTGTATGGGACTGTGTGGTGTCGATTCACAAGCACCTTTATAATCGATCCGTTCTTCTTTGAAGAGGATACACCCAGAGGACCTGTCAGGTGTCCCGTGACGTCTGAATGTTGTCGAGACCTCATTGTGCAGCATTTGAAGAGCGCAGCTGTGTGGAAACAGCTTTTTTGTGCAAGATACCACAAATCGCTCGCCCAATGAAAGATTTGCTTAGTGTAACCTACTACGAGCATGTTATCTCCAGAGGTTTCCCTGATGCAAGGCCTTCAAGGTCACCTGATCCGAATCCATGTGACTCTTGGCTTTGAGGATATGTAAAAGAACGCGTTTATCAGGGGACATTCGGTTTTTAGCTGTTCTGAAGGCCAGATTACAGGGACATGTTGCTCAGATTCCAACGGAACTGCTACGTTGCTACTGTTGATCACGACGTTTTACGGACGAGTCATCTCGTCGAAATCTCCGGTGTTCATATCGAACAAATTGTGGAAGTAGCGGTTAATAGTAAAATCAACATTATACCTCTCTCATTTGTCTGATGTTTTCTGCCCCTGTCCAGTTGTTATCTATTACGTATGGAAACATTTCTATTCGTCTTCCTTGCATTCACAGCTCGATTTGCACCTGATCGCCAAAGCTGGAACTAATTTTTTTCCAGCGTAAAACGGTTCCGCATTAGAATGTATACGAAGTTTCGCTGCAGTACTATAATTACAGCCCACACTCGACCTCTGTGAGTAGGTGCACTTTAATTATAACCAACCGGTGGATCTTAGTCCCGTGTGCGGTTTAGCTACATCTCCGCCTCCGGTCGTTATCGACAAACTCGTGTCTGTGTCGAACCCTACGGGAGCCTGCGGTGCCCTTGGGCTGCGCGAGCAAACCGCTGAACGTGAAGCGGGGAGAGCGGAGTGGTCTGCCGGGATCGGGTGGCTTCCCAGAGGATCGCGTGTGGCTGCCGGCGATTAGCACTGTCCGGCCGAGATTTATAGGCGGGGCAGCCGCTGCCGCTGCCGCGGGCGCTGCGCTATCGGCCGTGCACTGCCGCACGGCGCGCTGCCACACTCCGCCTTTGCCGCGAGCGATCCACCAGCCCTCTTACCATGTGTCTCATGCCCTTTCGTTTTCTACGAGCTTAAATCAAAAATTATCCGGACTTTCTTAAAATAATAATAACAAAAAAAAAAAAACACTTTGGCAGTACATCTACATCTACATCTACATACATCTTCCGCAAACCACCATACGGTGCGTGGCGGAGGGTACCTCATACCACAACTAGCATCTCCTCTCCCTGTTCCACTCCCAAACAGAACGAGGGAAAAATGACTGCCTATATGCCTCTGTACGAGCATTCTGACCACAATCTATTGGTTATGAACTGCAGATTGAAACTGAAGAAACTGCAAAAAGGTGGGAATTTAAGGAGATGGGACCTGGATAAACTGAAGGAACCAGAGGTTGTACGGAGTTTCAGGGAGAGCATAAGGGAACGATTGACAGGAATGGGGGAAATAAATACAGTAGAAGAAGAATGGGTATCTCTGAGGGATGGAATAGTGAAGGCAGCAGACGATCAAGTAGGTAAAAAGACGAGGGCTAGTAGAAATCCTTGGGTAACAGAAGAAATATTGAATTTAATTGATGAAAGGAGAAAATATAAAAATGCAGTGAATGAAGCAGGCAAAAAGGAATACAAACGTCTCAAAAATGAGATCGACAGGAAGAGCAAAATGGCTAAGCAGGGATGCCTAGAGGATAAATGTAAGGATGTAGAGGCTTGTCTCACTAGGGGTAAGATAGATACTGCCTACAGGAAAATTAAAGAGACCTTTGGAGAGAAGAGAACCACTTGTATGAATATCAAGAGCTCAGATGGCAAACCAGTTCTAAGC
Source organism: Schistocerca serialis cubense (assembly GCF_023864345.2). Classification (NCBI taxonomy): domain Eukaryota; kingdom Metazoa; phylum Arthropoda; class Insecta; order Orthoptera; family Acrididae; genus Schistocerca; species Schistocerca serialis. Next base: position 389,829,600 of record NC_064639.1, read on the forward strand.
AAAGAAGGGAAGGCAGAAAGGTGGAAGAGTATATAGAGGGTTTATACAAGGGCGATGTACTTGAGGACAATATTATGGAAATGGAAGAGGATGTAGACGAAGATGAAATGGGAGATACGATACTGCGTGAAGAGTTTGACAGAGCATTCAGAGACCTGAGTCGAAACAAGGCCCCGGGAGTAGACAACATTCCATTAGAGCTACTGATGGCCTTGGGAGAGCCAGTCATGACAAAACTCTACCATCTGGTGAGCAAGATGTATGAGACAGGCGAAATACCCTCAGACTTCAAGAAGAATATAATAATTCCAATCCCAAAGAAAGCAGGTGTTGACAGATGTGAAAATTACCGAACTATCAGTTTAATAAGTCACAGCTGCAAAATACTAACGCGAATTCTTTACAGACGAATGGAAAAACTGGTAGAAGCTGACCTCGGGGAAGATCAGTTTGGATTCCGTAGAAATGTTGGAACACGTGAGGCAATACTAACCTTACGACTTACCTTAGAAGAAAGATTAAGAAAAGGCAAACCTACGTTTCTAGCATTTGTAGACTTGGAGAAAGCTTTTGACAATGTTAACTGGAATACTCTATTTCAAATTCTGAAGGTGGGAGGGGTAAAATACAGGGAGCGAAGGGCTATTTACAATTTGTACAGAAACCAGATGGCAGTTATAAGAGTCGAGGGGCATGAAAGGGAAGCAGTGGTTGGGAAAGGAGTGAGACAGGCTTGTAGCCTCTCCCCGATGTTATTCAATCTGTATATTGAGCAAACAGTAAAGGAAACAAAAGAAAAATTCGGAGTAGGTATTAAAATTCATGGAGAAGCAAAAACTTTGAGGTTTGCCGATGACATTGTAATTCTGTCAGAGACAGCAAAGGACTTGGAAGAGCAGTTGAACGGAATGGACAGTGTCTTGAAAGGAGGATATAAGATGAACATCAACAAAAGCAAAACGAGGATAATGGAATGTAGTCAAATTAAATCGGGTGACGCTGAGGGAATTAGATTAGGAAATGAGACACTTAAAGTAGTAAAGGAGTTTTGCTACTTAGGGAGTAAAATAACTGATGATGGTCGAAGTAGAGAGGATATAAAATGTAGACTGGCAATGGCAAGAAAAGCGTTTCTGAAGAAGAGAAATTTGTTAACATCGAGTATAGATTTAAGTGTCAGGAAGTCGTTTCTGAAAGTATTTGTATGGAGTGTAGCCATGTATGGAAGTGAAACATGGACGATAACTAGTTTGGACAAGAAGAGAATAGAAGCTTTCAAAATGTGGTGCTACAGAAGAATGCTGAAGATAAGGTGGGTAGATCACGTAACTAATGAGGAGGTATTAAATAGGATTGGGGAGAAGAGAAGTTTGTGGCACAACTTGACTAGAAGAAGGGATCGGTTGGTAGGACACGTTTTGAGGCATCAAGGGATCACAAATTTAGCATTGGAGGGCAGCGTGGAGGGTAAAAATCGTAGAGGAAGAGGGTTGGGTTGTTTGGGGGAAGAGACCAAACAGCGAGGTCATCGGTCTCATCGGATTAGGGAAGGACGGGGAAGGAAGTCGGCCGTGCCCTTTCAAAGGAACCATCCCGGCATTTGCCTGGAGCGATTTAGGGAAATCACGGAAAACCTAAATCAGGATGGCCGGACGCGGGATTGAACCGTCGTCCTCCCGAATGCGAGTCCAGTGTGCTAACCACTGCGCCACCTCGTTCGGTCGTAGAGGAAGACCAAGAGATGATTACACTAAGCAGATTCAGAAGGATGTAGGTTGCAGTAGGTACTGGGAGATGAAGAAGCTTGCACAGGATAGAGTAGCATGGAGAGCTGCATCAAACCAGTCTCTGGACTGAAGACCACAACAACAACAACAACAACAACAACAACAACGAGCCCTAATCTCTTTTATCTTATCTTTGTGGTCTTTCCGCGAAATATAAGTTGGCAACACTAAAATTGTACTGCAGTCAGCCTCAAATGCTGGTTCTCTAAATTTACTCAGTAGCGATTCACGAAAAGAACGCCTCCTTTCCTCTAGAGACTCCCACCCGAGTTCCTGAAGCATTTCCGTAACACTCGCGTGATGATCAAACCTACCAGTAACAAATGTAGCAGCCCGCCTCTGAATTGCTTCTATGTGCTCCCTCAATCCGACCCGATAGGGATCCCAAACGCTCGAGCAGAACTGAAGAATAGGTCGTATTAGTGTTTTATAAGCGGTCTCCTTTACAGATGAACCACATCTTCCCAACATTCTACCAATGAAACGAAGACGACAATCTGCCTTCCCCACAACTGCCATTACATGCTTGTCCCACTTCATATCGCTCTGCAATGTTACGCCCAAATATTTAATCGACGTGACTGTGTCAAGCGCTACACTACTAATGGAGTATTCAAACATTACCGTATTCTTTTTCCTATTCATCTGCATTAATTTACATTTATCTATATTTAGAGTTAGCTGCCATTCTTTACACCAACCACATATCCTGTGCAAGTCATCTTGTATCCTCCTACAGTCACGCAACGACGACACCTTCCCGTACACGACAGCATCATCAGCAAACAACCGCACATCGCTATCCACCCTATCCAAAAGGTCATTTATGTAGATAGAAAACAACAGCGGACCTACCACACTTCCCTGGGGCACTCCAGATGATACCCTCACCTCCGATGAACACACACCATCGAGGACAACGTACTGGGTTCTATTACTTAAGAAGTCTTCGAGCCACTCACATATTTGGTAACCAATCCCATATGCTCGTACCTTAGTTAGGGGTCTGCAGTGGGGCATCGAATCGAACGCTTTCCGGAAGTCAAGGAATATGGCATCCGTCTGGTACCCTTCATCCATGGTTCGCAAGACCGGACCTATCCGCATTACTGGGGTGACATGTGACCCCCTTGACATTGCAGCGTAAACATGTCGCTCCGCTAGCAGTTTGTACGAAGGAAGAACGATTTCTTTGGTCAGAAGCAGTGAAAGGGGCTGAAATTCATCATAGACTGGTAGCACAGTACAGGAGCAGTAAATTGCCACAATAAAGTGTCTTCGAGTGGACTGAGAAGTACAAAAGTGGCTGGACAGATCTGACGGAAGCAGGGCGCCCGTCTAGATCCACAACGGCCGACAAAATGGGACAAGTTCAATTGATGGTTTTTGTCGAATAGGCGGGTTACTGTCGATGGAGTAGCGTCTGCGTTGAACATCAGTCATGGTTCCGCCTATACAATCATCCATGATGAAATTGGCTTCCGTATAGTTTGTTCGCGATGGGCGCCATGACAACCCACTGAATAACACAAATTCAAACGTCTTGAGAACTGAAAACGTGTACATGACCGTTACAACAGAGAAGGTGAGTAATTTTTGGAAAGAATGGTGACCTGTGATGAAACGTGGGTCTATCACTTTCAGCCAGAATTAAAACGCCGGAGTATGGAGTGGAAGCATCCGGAATCATCAGTGAAGAAAAAATTCAAATCAGCAGCATCGCCGGGAAAGGATATGCACATCGTGTTTTGGGACGCAATGGGGCCTATAGCGGGAGATTACATGGAGGAGGTGAAAGCCATCAACACAGTCTATTGCTCTGCATTGTTGACGTAACACACTTAAACCATCAATTCGCAGCAAACGACAAGGTCTTTTGTCACGGAAAGTGTTGGTGTTGCACGTTAACGCCCGTCATCACACTGCTCGCGTCGCTCTTGAAACCATCCAGAAACTGGGTTTCCAGATGCTGGAACATTCACCTTACAGTCGAGACATTGCTCCGCCAGACTTCGTTTTGTTTGAGCCACTGAAAGACGCTTTGCGAGGTCATTAATTTCCCCCAGACACAGAGGTGCAAACTTGTGGACCTCGGGACCAAATGCGTTTCAAAGAAACAAGAACACATTGAAAAGTAAATTGTAAAACAAATTGTATTTTTTAAGTAAATAGTCTTTTATGAAAAGTCCGGATAATTTTTGACTTACCTTCGTAATTCAACTATACTATGTTCGACATAAGACTAAACTTGAGGTAAACATTACACAAGTTGTTCTTCCGCGCTTTTTGGTATCTCATTGGATTTCATTTCATGTGTAGCAGAAGCCAAGCTGTCTTGAGTACAGTCAAATACGATAGTACGGGTACGCTCTAATCTTCGCTTTATGTGCACATCGACTCAGGAATAATACGTGACAACTGCTATCCTGTGGCATTTAGTTCGGACAGCACTATCTAACCAGCGGGTGTAACTAGCCTGCAGTGATATGAACAGTTGTAGGTAATAATGTACGGTATATCTCCGGCAGCCGGCCAGGGTGGCCGAGCGGTTCTAGGCGCTACAGTCTGGAACCGCGCGACCGCTACGTCGCAGGTTTGAATCCTGCCTCGGGCATGGATGTGTGTGATGTCCTTAGGTTAGTTAGGTTTAAGTAGTTCTTAGTTCTAGGGGACTGATGACCTCAGCAGTTAAGTCCCATAGTGCTCAGAGCCATTTGAACCATTTATCTCCGGCAATACGCTTGTTAGGGAGCCAGACGGAAAAAATAAGATCGAGTTCTTATGTAACATACACTGATGGAAGAAGTAGCAACACCCAAAATAATGAATGTAGAGTAAATTATGGGAATATACTTGCGTAGGTAACATATTTTAGTGATTAACTTTGCATGATCACAGGTTAATGTAAGCGCGAGATAGTCCATTGCAAATGTGAAACGCTGGTACACTAATAACCGGAGTAACCGCCAGAATGCTGACTGCAAGTATACAAAGTGCATGCATTGTGTTTACAGGTGCCGGATGTCAGTTTGTGAAATGGAGTTCCATGCTTCTTCCAGATGTTCGACTAATGCTGTTTTTGGATGACGCTGGAGTTGTCGTTCGATGACGTCCCATATGTGCTCGATTGGAGACAGATCTGATGACTGAACAGGCCGAGGCGACATGTCAACACTCTGTATAGCATGCTGGGCTACAACAGCGGCATATGGGCGAACGTTATCCTGTTGGAAAACACCCCATCGAATGCTGTTCATGAATGGCACCACAACAGATCGAACCACCAGACTGACGAACATATTTGCAGTCAGTGTGCGGGGGATAACCACGAGAGTGTTCCTGCGGACATACGATATGAACCCCAGACCATAACTCCAGGTGTAGGTCCAAAGTGCCTAGCACACAGACAGGTTGCTTGCAGGCCGTCAGTTGGCCTCTGTCTAACCAACACTTTGGCGTCATCACTGGTACCGAGGCGAAACCAGAAAACACCACAGACCTCCGCCACACACTCCGATGAGCTCTCGATTGACACCACTGAAGTTGCAAATGGCGGGGGTTTGGGGTCAGTGAAATGCACTCTACAGGGCGTCTGGTACGAAGTTGTCCTTGAAGTAACCGATATGTAACAGTTCGTTGTGTCACTGTCGTGCCAACTGCTCCTCAGATTGCTGCTGCAGATGCAGTATGATGCGCCAGAGCTATACGCCGAACACAATGGTCTTTTCTCTCTATAGTGCCTCGTGGCCGTCAGGCCATAGAGTTTGTCGATGTGGAAAAAGCTTTCAACAATGTAAAATGGTGTAAGATTTTCGAAACGGTCAGAAATATAGAAGTAAGTTGCTGGGAAAGGCGGATGATGTACAGTGTATAGAAGAGCGAGGAGGGAACAATAAGAATGGAAGACAAACAAGTGTTCAGATTAGAAAGCGTTTTGAGACAGGCATGCTGCCTTTCGCCCCTACTATTCACTCTATACATCGAAGAAGCAATGACGGAATGAAAAGGAACGTTCGAGAGTGGGATTAAAATTCAAGGTGAAAGATGGCAATGAGATTCGCTGATGACATTCCCATCATCATTGAAGATGAAGAAGAATTACAGGAGCTGCTGAATGGAACGAACAATCTAATGAGCACACAATATGGATTGAGAGTAAACCGAAGAAGGACGGAAGTAATGATGAGCACCAGAAATGAGATTAGTGATAAAGTTAACATCAAAACTGGGGACCGAGAAGTGATGAATTTAGGGAATCCTGCCACCTCGGAAGCAAACCAACAGACGACAGACGAAGCAAGGAGGACATAAAAAGCAGATTAGTATGGGCAAAGAGAGCATTCCTGGCCAAGAGAAGTCTACTTAAGAATGTACACTTGGAGCACAGCATTGTAAGTGAGAAAATCTGAAAAAAGAGAATCGAAGCTTTTGAGACGAGGTGCTGTAGAACAATGTTGAGAGTTTGATGCACTGATAAGGAATGTGGATATTCTGTGCAGAATCGGAAAAGAAATTAACATATTAAAACGGTGACAAGAAGAAGGGACAGGGTGATAGGACATTTCTTAAGACATCAGTGAATAGCTTCCGTTGCACTAGAGTGAGCTATCACAGGTAAAAACTGTAGGACCAACAAATAACTGACGCCCTTTTGAAGGATCAAGAGAAGTGAAGTCCATAACAGTTCCCCTAATTAACGCGGAAGATCTTTCAAAGTAAATTTATGATTGCTGATTGAATCATTTGAGTCGGTGACTAGTGTCTGGTATACGACAGGGTAGAAAGAGCCTAAAATCACACTTTTCCCCTTTTAAACCAAATTTTTAAGAACTGTCACATGAAAATAATTTACTGTGTGTGCGAGTGTGTTTTTTACAAAGGAAGTTTCAGAAAATATTTGATCTATTTATATTTTTTTACTCCGCAATTTTTTCCCACTCCGTTATTACACTGAAGAGTCAAAGAAACTGCTACAGCTACGTAACATCGTGTAAGGCCCCCGCGAGCACGCAGAAGGGCCGCAGAATCATGTAGAATGGACTCGACCAACGTCTGAAGTAGTGCTGGAGGGAACTGACACCATGTATCCTACAGGGTTGTCCATAGATTCGTAAGAGTATAAGGAAGTGGAGATCTCTTCTGAACAGCACGTTGCAAGGCATCCCAGATATACTTAATAATGTTCGTTTCTGGAGAGTTTGGTGGCCAGCTGAAGCGTTTGAACTCAGAATAGTGTTCCTTGAGCCACCCTGTAGCAATTCTGGATGTGTGGGGTGTCGCAAGGTCCTTCTGGAGTTGCCCAAGTCCGTCGGAATGCACAATGGACATGAGTGGATACAGGTGATCAGACAGGAGGCTTACGCACGTGTCACCTGTCAGAGTCGTATCTAGACGTATCAGGAGTCTCATACCACTCCGACTGCACACGCCCCACACAACTACAGAGCTTCCACCACCTTGAACAGTCCCCTGCTGACATGCAAGGTCCGCTCGATATAATTTAAAACGAGGCTTGTCCGACCAGGCAACATGTTTTCAGTCATCAACAGTCCAATGTCGGTGTTAACGGGCCCAGGCGAGGCGTAAAGCTTTTGTGTCATGCAGTTATTAAGAGTATACAAGTGAGCCTTGGGCCCCGAAAGTCCATATCGATGATGTTTCGTTGAATGATTCGCACGCTGAGCAGCACTGAAATCTGCAGCAGTTTGTGGAAGGTATGCACTTCTGTCACGTTGAACGATTCTCTTGAGTCGTCGTTAGTCCCGTTCTTGCAGGATTATTTCCCGGCCGCAGCGATGTCTGAGGTTTGATGTCTTACAGGATTGCCGGCCGGTGTGGCCGAACGGTTCTAGGCGCTACAGTCTGGAACCGCGCGACAGCTACGGTCGCAGGCTCGAATCCTGCCTCGGGCATGGATGTGTGTGATGTCCTTAGGTTAGTTAGGTTTAAGTAGTTCTAAGTTCTAGGGGACTGATGACCTCAGATGTTAAGTCCCATAGTGCTCAGAGCCATTTTTCTTCTTACAGGATTCCTGATATTCACGATACACTCGGGAATGGTGGTACGGGAAAATTCCCACTTTAATATTACCTCAGAGATGCTGTGTCCCATTGCTCGTGCGCCGACTATAACACCACGTTCAAACTCACTTGCAACTGTAGCAGTAGTAACTGATCTAGTAACTGCGCCAGTCGCTTGTTGTCTTCTATAGGCGTTGCCGACTGCAGCGCCGTATTATGCCTGCTGAATGCTCACATGCTTAATATGTCCACCATTTTGTTTTCTAACTTCCTTCAAACGAACAGTGAAGTTAATGATTACCCTACGGCACATGTCTTCCGTAATTTAACTGCAAGCTTGAAGAATAAGTCTTCTGAGCTCCATTAAATCACGTGGACGTTTCGGGAAAATTTTTTCCTTTAGATACCCCTAAAGAAAAAAGTCACGTGGATGGAGGTCTGGACTATTGGGGGGGGGGGGGGCGGCAATTTTGTCCGTCATTGAAGCGACGTGGAAACCTGAGTGAAATGATCCGCATGTCGAAATGCTCGTGGAAAAACTCCAGCACAGTGTTTGCAGTATGTGGCCTTGCTCCATCTTGCATGAACCTTTGCGTGTTGAAGGGCAAGGCAGTAGTAAGAAGCTGTGGAATTTAATGGAGCTCATAAGACTTATTCTTCAAGCTTGCACTGAAATTATGGAAGACATGTGCCGTAGGGTAATCACTAACTTCAGTGTTCGTTTGAAGGAAGTTAGGAAACGAAATGGTGGACATGTTGAGCATGTGCTGAGTTAGAACAAATCTCCATGGACTGCTCTTCATTGTAGTATAAGTTCCTTTCAGATTGTATTTACAATAATGTTTATATTCAAAAACAAAATGGTAACACATTTCGTGCGCCACCCTGTATCTCTGTATTTGAATTTGCATGGCTCTTCAGTGTAGTCATCTCACCAGATTTCATTATGGGCGCTAAAGAACTCGTTGTGGAGAGCCCAAGTTCTATCATCATCATCTAATAGCTTCGTCTTCAACGTTATGTTAAACCCTAATCTCTCTTTCCTTTTCCTTGTCGAACTGAGCTGTCATCGACGTGTGACGAAGACGTTGTCTATGAACAATACGCCCTACGCCACCACCCTTCTAAGTACAGATTACGTACAGAAGCAGCGAATATGCCGCTCTGCGAGTGAAAGGAGCAGATACCGTATTCAGCCGTTCTGCCGAGAGCGGCCTCGCCCGGCTCTGTACCCTCGAGGAGACGGCAGAGGGCGCCGTGGCGGTGGCGGCCGGCGACCAGTGGGCAGAGGGTGGCCGCAGGCAGCCGGCGCGGCCCATGCAAATTGCCCGCAATAGGGCGCGCCCCGGCACCGATGAATAATGCACGCCGCCGCTGCAGCGCCCCCGCCGCTCTGCTTAATTTGCAATGTTCGGCGACGGCCGATGCCGCCGGCCGGCCGGGCCCCCCTTTGTGTAAACACCTATACGTGACTTAGCCTCACCTGCGAAATGATGACTATGAATACTAAGCAGGCTGCGCCGGCGAATAGCCGATGACGTGTGGTGTGGCGTGGCGTGGCGCCTCTGTCGGCCGCTCTTGCAGGAAGAGGCCCCCCCCGTGACACAACGCGGCCTCACCGGCCCTGCACAACACTGGGTGGGTGCGTCGGAGGACGTAGTGGGTGTGCCGCTGAAACGTATTTAGAAATGACCCGCAGGAAGCGGCTACAATCGTGCAAGCGCTGCTCGGCATGCATTACCCGGCAAAGCAAACAACCTTGAAGCAGCTGCAGCGGCTGCAGAGTTGGCTACATGACTGTTGCAATGCAATCAAGCCAATGGTACAATAAGAAACGTATGATACTAGAGGGCATCGTTATCTTCCATTATACAAAAATGATTTCGTATAAATGCTAGGGATGGAATGGGAAGTTTTGGGGAAGGAGACCAGACAGCGAGGACATCGGTCTCATCGGGTTAGGGAAGGAAGTCGGCCGTGCCCTTCGAGAGGAACCATCTCGGCATTTGCCTGGAGCGATTTAGGGAAATCACGGAAAACCTGAATCAGGATCGCCGGATGCGGGATAGAACCGTCGTCCTCCCGAATGCGAGTCCAGTGTGCTAACCACTGCGCCACCTCGCTCGGTAGGCTAGGGACGGGAAAAACCGACCGGTTTAAACCGATGCAGGTATTTTAGTGCTCAAGAACCGGTATTTTTAGGTATTTGTTTGGCTTCGGCTATAACAGGTATTGTAATAGAAAAGAAACATCAATTAGCCATAGCAGCAGCGCTGAAACTTTTGATTTTTAAATAATCCTATATTGAAAAAAAACGAGTAATATTTCTTCGTAAAATTTCCATTGCTTTATAATAGAAAAAGGGAAAAGCGATGAGTGCTATTTTAATAATAATGCCGACTGGAACCAACGACAAACGCGCGGCATTAAAATATCTGCCACCATGTGGCGTCGCTTATTAGATGGTACGCATGTAGATGCAGTGTGCAAGACTTACCCCATCTGGTCTACATGCTAGCTTCTCGCTGTGGTCGTAGAAGGTCAGTTGTATCACAGAATGCCGCCATCCTTGGTTTGTAAGTAGTTTACACAGTGCGGCATCAATGAGGTACAATGCTCCATTTGATTTAAGATATTAAAAATGCAAAGAGCCACAACAACCTTGCGGCTTCATACGAGGAGAAAACTTAACAACCATTCATAGTTTAAGATGAAAACAGAAAGTAACTCATCTACTGCCTGTGTCTAAATAATATGCCTTTATCTGCTCGTTGCTCTTGAAAACTAATAAATTACCTCGAAACTAGTTCTTCAACCCCACTTTTCACTCTTTAGCATTGACTATTTGTAATGCCCAAACAATTATATGTTCCTCGATTAAAACATGATTTTTGAGCCAAGCTTGAAAAAATTTGAATCAATATGAGAATACTGGCGATTTTTTGTGTTACTCAACTATTTATCACTTTTCGAGAAAAGCAGCAAACGGTGGATACTAAGGTTCTTTTAATTTCCATATTTCACTTAACACTTCGACTGTATGTGTCTTGAAACTGAGGGACACAAAATTTTTCAATCTTTGTTCGATTTCTCCATTTATTACAAAAAATAATAGGAATAAGAAACAGAAAATCTGTCATTTCAGAAAGCGATTATTTTGTGCGGGTTTAGCAGTCAGATTAAACTGGCGTTGAAGAAAACTGATATAACACAAAACCGATTGTTTCAGCGGTAACTACCATTCCTAATAAATACATGTTTATAAAAATTAGTTATTTCATACTTAAATATTCAATTCTACCTATCTAAATTAATGTTGAAGCATTTTACCTAAAATTCTATAAATTTATTTTATTAATTATTTTAAAAGACGTTTCAGCGACTGTTCTCTCAAGGATGTAAACTCTTTGGTTTATGTGCGTTATCTCTGTTTTCCTTGGTCTTGGCGGGAGCGTAGTTGTAAATGGACAATCTAGGGGAAATAGCCATTGTAAATGGGGGATTTTGTAGACCTGCTGAAGATAGATGTACTTTTTGTTGCTAGTTCAGAGTGTGAAATATTGTTGAACAAATTTATTTCGAATTTCAGGAACTTTATTTCATTCAGTAGCCTTTGGTGGCCACCACAATATCACAATCTTTCAGCAGTTAATGTTCCCACAACCAGCATCTTGTCCTACAGAGAACAACGAGACCACCAACGAGATAATCAGCTAAGTAATAACTTAGAATTTAAGATATGGAGACGCTATTCGATGCAACTTAACTTCAAAGAAATGATCAACGTCTGGTTTGAAGACTTGAATATTAAGCACTGAACAAGCACATTACACTGTGTACTGCCAAGTTACACTTCGAATTTCAGTGACTTTTGAGACTGTCAAATTTGATCACGCATTATCTGTTCTGAAAAATACTTGTTACATTGTCACAATCGCTCTTAACGTAGCAGAAACATGTCGAAAAGTCACCAAACGTACAACATGGGCTTTCATGGCCGTTGTTTACTTCAGTTAACAGTTCCGAACTGAGAGACCATGATCAATATGTAAAACTGTCTTGACGTTTGTTCTCGAACTGTCGTCGCTATCATTTATACCTCCATCAGGTGATTTCGGAAGTTTATCATTTTTAAGTGCATACTTCTATACGCGTAAATTTACTTTGTCACCTTTTGTTTCGTATACAAATGCATATCTCTTATTTTAATACGTACACAATGACGTATTAAACACGAGGGAGAACAACGTCCCTTATTAGTCAAGACTGTAAAATAACATCGGCCATAGGCTATAACTTTGTCTTACTCCCTTCTCAATAACAGATCCCATTTCTGTTCTTCGGCGCTTGCAACAGAATTCTGGTTTCTGTACTTGCTGTAGATAACTTTTGACTCCATGTATTTTACCCCTGATACCTTCAGAATTTCGAAGAGTGTTTTCCAGTGAAGATTATCAAAAGCTCTCTCAAAATCTACAATTAACATAAATGTAGGTCTGCCTTTTTCCAGCTCATCTAAGATAAGTCGTAGGGTCATTACGGCATCGAGTCTAAACTGATCTTTCCCAAGGCCACCTTCTACGAGTTTTTCCAGTCTTACGTAAATAATAAGTGTCATTTTGCAACAATGGCTTGTTAAACTGAGTGTTCAGTAATATTCACACCTGTCAGAAACTTTTTCTCTTTGGGATAGGATTATTACATTTTGCTTGAAGATTGAAGGTATTTCGCCTGTCTCATAAAGCCTGCGTACAAGGTTCATAGTTCTGTCATGGTTGGCTCTCCCAACGAGTTTAATGGTTCTGACGGAATGTAGCCTACTTTAGGGCTTTGTTTCGACTTATGTCTTTCAGTGCTCTGTCAAATTCTTATTGCAGTATCATACCTCCCACATCATCCTTTAGTCCCTCTTCTCTTTCTACAACATTGGATTCAAGTTCATTGCCCTTGTATAGACCTTCTCTATATTTCATCTTCCAATTTTCCCTTCTTTGCTTAATACTGGTTTGGCATAATAACTTTTAATATTCGTACAACTAATAAATTTGAAGTAAAACAATTATTTGTGTCAGTCATTCCTTTTATTTCGTACAAAGACGGGTTTCGAGAGCTTAGACTGTCATCTTCAGGCGGAACAATGATATTGTGCCACATTTTTGCTAGCTGGAGTCAACCAATTATTTGTTGTGGTTTCATTTTGCTACAAAAACTTATAACCGGCCCTTTTTAGCGTAATATGGCACAAAGGTTATAAATTTTAAACGATCATAGAGTTAGTTATAATCTGCTCCAGAGCACAGCACCCTGTGGTTCGTCATAAATATGAACTTTTAACTTAATTTGTCTCACAGAACACGAACCAATAACATAAACAAATCAAAGACTGTAACAATGTAAGGGTACATTTCCTTGCCTCAGAGATCATTCATTAGTAACTTACATAGTTGACCACAATATATATAACAGTTATAAAATTATTTCATTCTTCGCAGTTTGTTAAAAGTATTACTATTGCAGTTACAGGACAGTAAAGACAAATAAAACTAAAATAGAGTAAAAAACTGAGATAGTATTTGATGAAAAGTATTAAGTTTACTGCAGAAAGGCTTGAAATACATCTCAGAAGAGCCACTTAGCAACACAGACAGCAAGGATGTAATAGTAGCCATTGCAATAGCGCACAGGATAAATGGTTTATTAGAAAGAGAACTCAGTGGCACAAAATACAGTACTTTTAAATGTAACAGTGATAGGAAAACACTCAAAACCATAAACAGCAAACTAACAGAACATAAAGCAATAGCAACAAAAGCAGACATACATGAATAAACCTATATTGAGAAACTATTATAATTCTTTAACAGAAACAATGTTGAACAGATAAAGAAAGACCCAACAGACAAATATGAAGCCATGCTCAAGGCACTCTTAAAGCAAACTGTCTTCTAAATATAAGGAGAAATATAGATGCATACACATGAAACCAATAGCACCAAAACTGAGGTCACAGTAAAAGATTCACAAGGAAGACTGTCCTGTGAGACCCATTTTTAACTCTAGAAACAGTTCAGGCTATAAGCTGACACACAAACTAAATGAGATTCTGATGAACAATTGTACGTTTGAAAGAAACCATTCTGTTGTAAACAGTTATAGTTTAGCACATGAGTCCTGTTCCTAACAAGTGCCAAATGTTATTACTAGATGTCCCAAGTCTGTATACAAACATAACCATAGATAAAGCAGTGGAGGTTATTAAACATAATTTCATAAAACACAAAAAAGGTATCAGTAGCCGAAATAGCATAATTCATTAATTTTCTTGAACTGCCACTTAATTACAACTATTTCGCTTTTAATAATAAAGTATGGTCTAGCAATGGGCTCCAGCATTTCGGGGAGCATAGCTAACTCATTCACTAACCACCTTGAGCAAAAATTATTCAATAGCAACAGGCTATGTAAGCAAGACAAAAGATATGTGAATGGACCATCACTAATAAAAGGGGGAAACAAAGTCTCGAGGCAACAATTCAAGCATTCAACAGTATGTATAAGAACATTCAGTTTACTTGTGAATGTGGAAGTCAGAACTCAATAAATTTTTTGGAGCTCAACATTTCCAGAAAAAGCAGTGAACATTTGCTCAGCATTTACAGGAAACCGACAACTATAGACGTAAACATCCGTGCTTCTTCATGCCACTTGCACATAGATAAATTAGAAGCTTATAGGTCCATGTTGAACAGAGCACACAAAATTCCATTAAGTAATAAAATGCTCCAAAATGAAATTGAAGTCTCAAACAGATACCAGCTGCAAATGGTTTTCAACTTAAACTCATAGAAAAAAATACTAAGAAAGTTAGGAAGGAACAGATAGACACATAAATAAGAAATAGGCACAGACAGACACCAGGGCGGTATGTCTTCCCTACTTTGCTACCATTTTAGAAAAAAAATTGCTGATGTACTAAGATCATACAATATAAGAGTTGCTTTCTCCACCAACAATAAATTAGGTAATAGACTGCCACACAATACAAAAACCACTAAAAATAAATTCTCCTGCTCAGATTACACAATATAAAATGCAACCAATGCCCTGTACAACATGTTGATCACACTGGATGGAGCTTGCGAACTAGGTTTAACGAACACATTAATGCATTTAGGTACAATGCAACCAATAAATCTGCTATAGCTGCACTCATTCAGGACACAAGACATTTCTCAAATAACATAGATGAGAATCTAATAATACTTCACAAAATAAACAAAGGGCACAAACTTAATCTTTATGAAGAACTGGAAATTTTCGTTTACAATAGAAAACATGGTCAGGAAACACTAAATGAAAAAGTTGAGACAGCTGCAATGAGCTTACTTAAGAGCTTCGTACGTAGACTAGATGATGCACTAATACTCGTCCACTCCCTGGGTGAGCTTAATACACTCCTGGAAATGGAAAAAAGAACACATTGACACCGGTGTGTCAGACCCACCATACTTGCTCCGGACACTGCGAGAGGGCTGTACAAGCAATGATCACACGCACGGCACAGCGGACACACCAGGAACCGCGGTGTTGGCCGTCGAATGGCGCTAGCTGCGCAGCATTTGTGCACCGCCGCCGTCAGTGTCAGCCAGTTTGCCGTGGCATACGGAGCTCCATCGCAGTCTTTAACACTGGTAGCATGCCGCGACAGCGTGGACGTGAACCGTATGTGCAGTTGACGGACTTTGAGCGAGGGCGTATAGTGGGCATGCGGGAGGCCGGGTGGACGTACCGCCGAATTGCTCAACACGTGGGGCGTGAGGTCTCCACAGTACATCGATGTTGTCGCCAGTGGTCAGCGGAAGGTGCACGTGCCCGTCGACCTGGGACCGGACCGCAGCGACGCACGGATGCACGCCAAGACCGTAGGATCCTACGCAGTGCCGTAGGGGACCGCACCGCCACTTCCCAGCAAATTAGGGACACTGTTGCTCCTGGGGTATCGGCGAGGACCATTCGCAACGGTCTCCATGAAGCTGGGCTACGGTCCCGCACACCGTTAGGCCGTCTTCCGCTCACGCCCCAACATCGTGCAGCCCGCCTCCAGTGGTGTCGCGACAGGCGTGAATGGAGGGACGAATGGAGACGTGTCGTCTTCAGCGATGAGAGTCGCTTCTGCCTTGGTGCCAATGATGGTCGTATGCGTGTTTGGCGCCGTGCAGGTGAGCGCCACAATAAGGACTGCATACGACCGAGGCACACAGGGCCAACACCCGGCATCATGGTGTGGGGAGCGATCTCCTACACTGGCCGTACACCACTGGTGATCGTCGAAGGGACACTGAATAGTGCACGGTACATCCAAACCGTCATCGAACCCATCGTTCTACCATTCCTAGACCGGCAAGGGAACTTGCTGTTCCAACAGGACAATGCACGTCCGCATGTATCCTGTGCCACCCAACGTGCTCTAGAAGGTGTAAGTCAACTACCCTGGCCAGCAAGATCTCCGGATCTGTCCCCCATTGAGCATGTTTGCGACTGGATGAAGCGTCGTCTCACGCGGTCTGCACGTCCAGCACGAACGCTGGTCCAACTGAGGCGCCAGGTGGAAATGGCATGGCAAGCCGTTCCACAGGACTACATCCAGCATCTCTACGATCGTCTCCATGGGAGAATAGCAGCCTGCATTGCTGCGAAAGGTGGGTATACACTGTACTAGTGCCGACATTGTGCATGCTCTGTTGCCTGTGTCTATGTGCCTGTGGTTCTGTCAGTGTGATCATGTGATGTATCTGACCCCAGGAATGTGTCAATAAAGTTTCCCCTTCCTGGGACAATGAATTCACTGTGTTCTTATTTCAATTTCCAGGAGTGTATAATTGTTCAACCTGAAGATGAGTGTTAACTCTCTAAACGCGTCGTTAGAGGAAATAAAAAGAGTGACTGACGTAGATAATTGTTTTATTTGAACTTTTATTGTCGTAAACAGTCGCAGTTCCTTACATAAGGTTATCCGTAGACTAGCTTCTCTTTTCTTATAACCTGCGTCTGTTTTTCCCGTAGTCGCATATGCTTCTGCAGCATTTCTCGTCGAGCCATTCCTGTTTTGTCAATTCACACTTCCTCTCAATCTCGTTTTCGGACTTCTGAGTTCCTTTTGCTGCTACATCTGCTACTTTTTTTGAGTAATGCACGTTCACTAACGCTACGGAAGTTAAACTTGCAGGTGCTTCAGATTTTATTTCACGGGCACCACCTCGACGGAAGTAGTGAATGAACATGAGTTGGGACTGTCTGATACAATTCATTTGTACTGTAGTCACTGTTTGGTTACTTGTTTTTTTTGTTTTTTCAGCGAATACACCATTCGTCTTTGTTTCACGTTATTCCATTATTAACAAAAAAATTGCTTTGACTAAATGTCTGCATGGATTCCAGTATCACTTTCAAAACTAAAGTAGAAATCACGCTCAATGTAGCCGAAAAAACGCACAAATGAATACAGTACCAGTAAACTACACTCCTGGAAATTGAAATAAGAACACCGTGAATTCATTGTCCCAGGAAGGGGAAACTTTATTGACACATTCCTGGGGTCAGATACATCACATGATCACACTGACAGAACCACAGGCACATAGACACAGGCAACAGAACATGCACAATGTCGGCACTAGTACAGTGTATATCCACCTTTCGCAGCAATGCAGGCTGCTATTCTCCCATGGAGACGATCGTAGAGATGCTGGATGTAGTCCTGTGGAACGGCTTGCCATGCCATTTCCACCTGGCGCCTCAGTTGGACCAGCGTTCGTGCTGGACGTGCAGACCGCGTGAGACGACGCTTCATCCAGTCCCAAACATGCTCAATGGGGGACAGATCCGGAGATCTTGCTGGCCAGGGTAGTTGACTTACACCTTTTAGAGCACGTTGGGTGGCACGGGATACATGCGGACGTGCATTGTCCTGTTGGAACAGCAAGTTCCCTTGCCGGTCTAGGAATGGTACAACGATGGGTTCGATGACGGTTTGGATGTACCGTGCACTATTCAGTGTCCCCTCGACGATCACCAGTGGTGTACGGCCAGTGTAGGAGATCGCTCCCCACACCATGATGCCGGGTGTTGGCCCTGTGTGCCTCGGTCGTATGCAGTCCTGATTGCGGCGCTCACCTGCACGGCACCAAACACGCATACGACCATCATTGGCACCAAGGCAGAAGCGACTCTCATCGCTGAAGACTACACGACTCCATTCGTCCCTCCATTCACGCCTGTCGCGACACCACTGGAGGCGGGCTGCACGATGTTGGGGCGTGAGCGGAAGACGGCCTAACGGTGTGCGGGACCGTAGCCCAGCTTCATGGAGACCGTTGCGAATGGTCCTCGCCGATACCCCAGGAGCAACAGTGTCCCTAATTTGCTGGGAAGTGGCGGTGCGGTCCCCTACGGCACTGCGTAGGATCCTACGGTCTTGGCGTGCATCCGTGCGTCGCTGCGGTCCGGTCCCAGGTCGACGGGCACGTGCACCTTCCGCCGACCACTGGCGATAACATCGATGTACTGTGGAGACCTCACGCCCCACGTGTTGAGCAATTCGGCGGTACGTCCACCCGGCCTCCCGCATGCCCACTATACGCCCTCGCTCAAAGTCCGTCAACTGCACATACGGTTCACGTCCACGCTGTCGCGGCATGCTACCAGTGTTAAAGACTGCGATGGAGCTCCGTATGCCACGGCAAACTGGCTGACACTGACGGCGGCGGTGCACAAATGCTGCGCAGCTAGCGCCATTCGACGGCCAACACCGCGGTTCCTGGTGTGTCCGCTGTGCCGTGCGTGTGATCATTGCTTGTACAGCCCTCTCGCAGTGTCCGGAGCAAGTATGGTGGGTCTGACACACCGGCGTCAATGTGATCTTTTTTCCATTTCCAGGAGTGTATAAACTCTTGGTGGAAAGCGAAAATGGCCGAGCGGTTCTAGGCGCTACAGTCTGGAACCGAGCGACCGCTACGGTCGCAGGTTCGAATCCTGCCTCGGGCATGGATGTGTGTTATGTTCTTAGGTTAGTTAGGTTTAAGTAGGTCTAAGTTCTAGGGGACTGATAACCTCAGAAGTTAAGTCCCATAGAGCTCAGAGCCATTTGAACCATTTGGAAAGCGAAAGGAGTCATCTTAGGACTATTTTATGTTATAAAAGTCATGGTGACAAAAGTCAAGCGGTACCTCTTAATATCGTGTCGGACCTCCTTTTGCTCGGCGCAGTGCAGCATCTCGACGTGGCATGGACCCAAAAAGTCGTCCCCAGCAGAAATATTGAGTCATGTTGCTTCTGTAGGCGCTCATAACTGCGAAAGTGTTGCACGAAGTGACGTCCCGATTACGTCCCATTAATGTTCGATGGGATTCATGTCGGATGATCCGGGTGACCAAATCATTGGGTCTTGTTGTGTAGAATGTTCTTCAAACCCGGTGATATGGTGCATTGTCATTCATAAAAATCCCATCGATGTTTGGGAACATGAAGTCCACGAATGGCTGCAAATGGTCTCGAAGTAGCAGAATATAATCATTTCCAGTCAATGACATATTCAGTTGGACCAGAGGACCTAGGCGATTCCATGTAAACACAGGCCACACAATTATGGAGCCACTACCAGCTTGCACAGTGTCTTGTTCACAACCAGGGCCCATGGCTTCGTGAGGTGCGCCACACTCCACCTCTATCGTCAGCTCTTACCAACTGAAATGGGACTCATCTGATCAGACCACGGTTTTCTAGTCGCCTAGGGTCCAATCGATATTGTCACGAGCCAAAGAAATGCGCTGCAGGCGAAGTCGTGCTGCTAGACCGAGCGAGGTGACGCAGTGGTCAGCACACTGGACTCGCACTCGGGAGGACGACGATTCAAACTCGCGTCCGCCCATCCTGTTTTAGGTTTTCCGTGATTCCCTAAATCACTTCAGGTCAATGCCAGGATGGTTCCTTTGAAAGGGGACGGCCGATTTCCTTCCCCGTCCTTCCCTAATGCTAGCTTGTCCTCTTTCTCTAATGATCTAGTTGTCGGTATGACGTTACACAGTAACCTCCCCCTCCTCCTCCTCCTCCTCCTCTTCGTGCCGTTAGCGAAGGAAGTGACATCGGTCGTCTGCTGCCATAGCCCATTTACGAACTCTCGTCGTACATCCTACATGGGGTTATGTTACACAGCGTTGCTTGTCTCTCAGATCTGACAGTTGTACACGAATGCTTTTACTATTGGTCGTTAAGTGAACTCCGTCGACCACTGTGTTGTCCGTGGTGAGAGGTAATGCCTGAAATTTGGTATTCTCGGCACACTCTTGAGATTGTGAATCGCAGAGTATTGAATTCCTTAACGATTTGCGAAATGAAATGCGTTCAGAGTCTGTTAATTCCCGTCTTGCGGCCATAATCATATCGGAAACCTTTTCAGATGAATCACCTGAGTAAAAATGGCAGCGCCGCCACTGGACTGCCTTTTTACACATTGTGTGCGTGATACTGCCGCCGTCTCTACTTGTGCATATTTTTCTCATGACTTGCCACATCAGTATATTCTGCCTGTTGGGTTTGTCATAGCAGCCTATAAACATCTTAAAGTCAGCGAGACTAACATGTTTTTTACTGTCGACACACAAAGTTTGTTAATCACGTTTAGAGATTTCATGACGTTTACATATTTATGTGTACCAGTGAAATGTCAGATATCAGAAGGAATTACATATTTGGACAAAGAAGAGAACAAATTTTCACTCACGAAATACGGCTGTAAAATAGAATGTATTCGCCCATAGGATATAAAAATATAGGTAGGACAACAGAGAGAACGCTTCTTAAGTTTACTCAAAATGTGAAAAGGGGATTTCCCCATGTTTCGAGGCGGAGCAAAGATCCATCGTAAAGACAAACGTCGGAACCGCCGTACTGTGGAGAAGATAGTCCAAGCCTGAGAAGGGGTTATCAAAACTTGTGAGAGAAACGCCGGAAGCGACACAGAGCCGTCGACGGATACCGACGCTGTCGTTAAAGAAACGCGCTGCCGCTCGGCGTTAGTCGAGACACGCTTCCCTTTTATATAGCAGGGACGGCTCCGCTGCGAGCTATCGACACGCCTTCGAGAGCCGTCCCCGCGCCCATCCCGGCTGCAGCGGCAGTGGTTGCAGGGGGGATGAGCGTCAAAACTTATCTCGGCGAATCACATCCCGGCGAGATGACAGGGCGGCGCGAGGCCTGGCGCGTGTTATGAGAGACTGTTGCGGTGTTTGTCCGCGCTGCATAAACTGGATCAGAGATAAGCCCGCGCCGCCCCGCGCAGCTTACTGGATGGAAGCCGCTTGTTCCGCAATCTACTTATTTCATGGAAATTCCCGGAGGAAGGCGGAGGAGGAGTGGCAGCCAGCTAGAGCTCCCTGCTCTCTGCCGCCTGCCGCAGGCGCTGCTAACGAGTCGGCTGCCGTCTCCGCGCCGGCGCCGAAACGCAAGACTCGAAACACGTCGCCCGCCATCTCGGGTTTCCGGTCGATCGAGAATCACATCCGGAAGGAGAGCAGCGTTACTAGTCACTAACAAAGAAATGCGAGCGTGACCTTCAGTAGTCTAACTTTGTGGGAAATAAAATACTGCCGCCATTTCATTACCTGCGATCGATTCCAAACAGAATAAATAAGGTTAGTTGATGTGGTCATTTTCTACAGAAATCTATATAAATACAAATGTACAAGTTTCTTTGTTGAAAACGTTCAATGTCCGAAAGCTTTGAAATTTTGACGCAGCACTGCATTCGAATACGCACGTGTTCTACATGCCTGATTTTTAATATATACAATACATTAAAAAATTTAATATAAACTGAAGAGTCACATAAACTGGTACACCTGCCTAATATCGTGTAGGACCCCAGCGAGTAAGTAGAAGTGCCGCAACACGACGTGGCATGGACCCAACTAATGTCTGAAGTAGTACTGGAGGGAAATGACACCTTCAATCCTGCAGGACTGTTCATAAATCCGTTAAGAGTACGAGGAAGTAGAAATCTCTTTTGAACAGCACGTTGCAAGGCATCTCGGATATGCTCAACAGTGTTCATGTCAGGGGAGTTTGCTGGCCAGTGGACGTGTTTAAACTCGGAAGAGTGTTCCTGGAGCCACTCTGCAGCAATTCTGGACGTGTGGGGTATCGCATTGTCTTGCTGGAATTGCCCAAGTCCCTCGGAGTGCACAATGGACAGAATGGATGCAGGTGATCAGACAGGAGGCTTACGTACGAGTCACCCGTCAGAGTCGTATCTAGACTTATCAGGGCTCTCATACTACTACTACTGCACATGCTCCACACCATTACAGCGCCTCCACCAGCTTAAATTACGTAAATAAGTTTGTGTTTGAATAAACTAAACGCCTTTTATTCATCGTTCCGTTTAGAAGTTCTAATAGCGACCGTCTTTGTAGATAAATTATGCCAATGTTTTTCCGCTGATTAGGCAGACAACTACAGGAATATTCATAAGTAGCTCCAGGCTTTCAGAAGACGTATGCACGAAAACTACCTTTCTAGGCAGCATCAGCAGCAGCGACTTCAATGCTGCACGCACGTATTGACGTTAGCTGCGCCAAAAGGTGGTCACCTGTAACGTGAGTTAAGAACTTGGAGCCGTCCGGAGTGGCCGTGCGGTTCTAGGCGCTACAGTCTGGAACCGAGCGACCGCTACGGTCGCAGGTTCGAATCCTGCCTCGGGCATGGATGTGTGTGATGTCCTTGGGTTAGTTAGGTTTAATTAGTTCTAAGTTCTAGGCGACTGATGACCTCAGATGTTAAGTCGCATAGTGCTCAGAGCCATTTGAAACATTTAAGAACTTGGAGTGATGTTCTGTACACTGACGTGTGTCTGTTGCCTGTGCGTCTTTTAATTTCTGATTTCTGTGCAGTCCCCTTTTGAAACCCCGGAGGTATTTACGAATAAACCTGCATTCTTTTTACTGCCCAAGCATGTTTCAGTACATCTGTAGCGTTAATAATGGATAATTTTATGCAGGGTGTAAATATAATCAAGCTGTAAGTAACAGTTATTGAAACGAAAGTTTAACCTAAAATTTTATGTTTGAATAAAAGTAGCCACCAATTTCCATAATAGGTGTCCTACAATTTCCATTAATTTAATTACCTTATTCTTGCAGCAACGTTGGAATTTAAATTCCTAGATGTGTTTTTCTTTTTATACGAGAAATCTTCGGTGGAATTTTCGCTATTTATTGCTGGTCTTGAGAATATCTGTATTTTATCTCAAGTAGTTGCAAGTTGAAAGATGTAATTACACCTCACCTACTAAAATTTGAAACATATTCATGTCACAATGTCCGGCTTTCATGCTTTTTCGCATTTCATGATGTAAAACATTGTACTGGCGATCTGGCAATCACCTAAAATGTATAACACGAGAACTGTGACGATAGTTGTTGAAAAAAGTTGTTTGTCTACATGACACCTGTGACCACATGAGAAGAAAAACAGCCGCGCGGGATTAGCCGAGCGGTCTCAGGCGCTGCAGTCATGGACTGTGCGGCTGGTTCCGGCTGAGGCTCGAGTCCTCCCTCGAGCATGGGTGTGTGTGTTTGTCCTTAGGATAATTTAGGTTAAGTAGTGTGTAAGCTTAGGGACTCATGACCTTAGCAGTTAAGTCCCATAAGATTTCACACACATTTGAACATTTTTGAGAAGAAAAACGGATACCGTCTGAATGGCCGAAGCAAAAACTAAAATTTCTCTAAAGTCTTTCTTATAAAAAGTGAAACACGTCTGTGAAATTAACTACTAATTTAACAGTAAGAACAAGGCATTTATGTTATGAACTAATAGAAACAGAGACGTTTTTGTCGATGTTCTTCGTTTGTAGGCTGGCCTGATTCGTTAAGGAGGATCGTTGCGATTGGAAGGAAAACCGGTTTACAGCCTTGGTCTTGCACAACTTTTCGATTGTCACGACAGATGGCAGATGAGCCATTTCATTTCAGATATTAAAGAAAATGCAGTCAGATATCTGTGCTAGCTGTATGATAATTTCGTATGATGAAGTTAGTTCCATCAATGCGTATCAGACACATGCTTAACGGTTCGTCCCACTTTCGTCAGAGTACAAAATAAAATCTCCACATTTCTATCTCAGACAAGGTCCTAATAACATTTTTTTTTCTCTCTCTCTCTGTTTTGTGAAGTGCGTATGTATTTCTTGTGGATTGTAATAAATGCTTGTGCAGCACGTAATTGTGTTCCTGTTGCCGTGGATGCATAGTGAAGTGAGAGGGTGACTCATGGAGCCAGCTTTTCATGCCCATCGGACGGTGGATCGTGATCAACAGTGGTGCATGAGTTACTAAGGGGCGTTAATGATTCTGAACCGGAATATTAGCCTGTTGTCATATCTCAGTCTCTTGCTGGACCAAAGAATAATACTTCCAGTGCAGCATACGTATATTCTTCGAATCGTGCACCACTGCACTTCGTTAAGTTAGCTTCTACGGCAGCAGACAAGATTCGCAGAACATATCGATAATGTCAGTTATCATCACATCTTTGAGGTACACTTATCGCATTTTTTTTCTTCCACAATCTTCTACAGAATATTCGACTCCTACACTGAAAGCTGCTTCTTCGGACTTGGTTTGGACTGTGCATAAACAGAGACTGTCGTTTGCTAGTGCAGTGGTCCATTAGTTTGTAAAGAATGGTCTTTTTTCACACTACCATCCTCACTTCACAATCAACCTAATTTTTTTAAACTTGACACAAAAAGGATTATTGTAGGGGCTCTGTCAAATTTTACATCTGTGGCCAGTAAATCAATACAAATTCAACGGAAAAATAAGAATCGCGCGTGCGCGCGCTCAGACCATCCCCTTACACATTATGCAAGCCGATGTTACAAGTCCGGCAACCCGCCTTACCGATCGCTTTCGCACACAGCCTATTGAGCAGGCGTTCGCTTCTGCTGGACGGCCGTTCATTCATCACCTGTTAAAAATTTTTACTTCCTACCAAATGCAACTTCGGAACTGCTCTCCGGGATATGATAAGCCGTATAGTTTCAATCAAAGCACAGTTTGAAAACCTGCAGATGGGAAAAAATTGTGATGTTCATTTCTAACAGGCATGTTGTATCTTCGTGTAAATAGAATAGAAATAAAACTACAATGAAGCGATATTGGTTGCCAGCTAACGACTGCCGTCAAAATATGAATGATGTAACGGCCAACCCAACGAAGAGGCCTCGTCCAGCAGTGCAAACTGATGGTAATCTTTTGTTTATGGCACTTGGTGCATTCTAAAAATTGTTTGTTAGGTATTCGATAGAGTGGTCAGCGCGTTCCAGCGAAAGCAAGCGATTTTGCGACTGTATGGCTTATAAAATTTATATACAGTCTTTCACGTCACCATTAAACTCTTTTACCTGTAGCAAACGACCGGCATATTGCAGCTAAATTTGACTTTTTTATTGCCCGACGAGTTTAGCGTTACGCTTTAAGCCAAAGCTATAGCCTTGGAAACATGCCTGATGTTTAATAAATCCCGCACAGTAAAGGCACGAGCGGTCTTTCTAAAACGAGTGGCTGCCCGGAGCACAGCGACGCATCGGATATAAATCTAGTAGACCGTCCATTTCCTCTGCCAGTGAGATCTGCAGCCCGCTTCTCTAAAGAAGTTTTTCGCTTGTAGATGTTCTGAAACACGGCGCTGCTGAATATCGATACCATCCATTGTCTATATAGTACTCAGGCGTAAATATATACTTTCATACTTCATTGTAGAATAAAAACAAAACGTGTATGAATTATGGGGGCAAGGGGGAGGGCAGAAATTGAGCTCCCCTGTTGGCATTCCACTTCCATTTCTCCAAACAAGAATCACCTAGATCCTCATTCAAACTGGTGTTTGTATGCTGTTTCTACCAGAATGTCAGTAATTGCTGATATATTTCTTATCGCTTATTCAGCTGACCAGATTATCTCGATAAGTCAATGTAAACAAGATTAATCAAATAATGATAATACTTTGAAGCTCTTTGGGTATGGATATCTTACGTCAACTTTTTTATGCAAAAATGTATCCGAAAACATCGCGTAAAAACTAAAAACGGACGTATGTTAGTAAGAATCTTTTTTCTTACTTTGCTGGAGAAACTCTCCTCTTAGTTCGTCCAATTACATTTAACTAACCCTAAATGCACAGGTGAAACGAAAACATGCAGGGTCACTTATTATCTTTTTCGAAATAATAACGAATGACGGAATGTAGACACAGGCTAGGAGATTCCATATGACAACCTCTTTTCAGCAGCTCGTTAGGGATTTGTCACATCTATAAATTTGAAGAATTTGTTTCAACGGAGCATACTTTTCCCACTTTCGTTCGCTGGTGATATTGTATTGTTTGCCTCTAGTGCATTCAGTGTTCAGCAAGGAACTTAAAGGAGCTGATTAGAAAGTTGGTCTAAAGATCATTTACGTGAAGAATAAAATAATGCACGATTATACACTCCTGGAAATGGAAAAAAGAACACATTGACACCGGTGTGTCAGACCCACCATACTTGCTCCGGACACTGCGAGAGGGCTGTACAAGCAATGATCACACGCACGGCACAGCGGACACACCAGGAACCGCGGTGTTGGCCGTCGAATGGCGCTAGCTGCGCAGCATTTGTGCACCGCCGCCGTCAGTGTCAGCCAGTTTGCCGTGGCATACGGAGCTCCGTCGCAGTCTTTAACACTGGTAGCATGCTGCGACAGCGTGGACGTGAACCGTATGTGCAGTTGACGGACTTTGAGCGAGGGCGTATAGTGGGCATGCGGGAGGCCGGGTGGACGTACCGCCGAATTGCTCCACACTTGGGGCGTGAGGTCTCCACAGTACATCGATGTTGTCGCCAGTGGTCGGCGGAAGGCGCACGTGCCCGTCGACCTGGGACCGGACCGCAGCGACGCACGGATGCACGCCAAGACCGTAGGATCCTACGCAGTGCCGTAGGGGACCGCACCGCCACTTCCCAGAAAATTAGGGACACTGTTGCTCCTGGGGTATCGGCGAGGACCATTCGCAACCGTCTCCATGAAGCTGGGCTACGGTCCCGCTCACCGTCAGGCCGTCTTCCGCTCACGCCCCAACATCGTGCAGCCCGCCTCCAGTTGTGTCTCGACAGGCGTGAATGGAGGGACGAATGGAGACGTGTCGTCTTCAGCGATGAGAGTCGCTTCTGCCTTGGTGCCAATGATGGTCGTATGCGTGTTTGGCGCCGTGCAGGTGAGCGCCACAATCAGGACTGCATACGACCGAGGCACACAGGGCCAACACCCGGCATCATGGTGTGGGGAGCGATCTCCTACACTGGCCGTACACCACTGGTGATCGTCGAGGGGACACTGAATAGTGCACAGTACATCCAAACCGTCATCGAACCCATCGTTGTACCATTCCTAGACCGGCAAGGGAACTTGCTGTTCCAACAGGATAATGCACGTCCGCGTGTATCCCGTGCCACCCAACGTGCTCTAGAAGGTGTAAGTCAACTACCCTGGCCAGCAAGATCTCCGGATCTGTCCCCCATTGAGCATGTTTGGGACTGGATGAAGCGTCGTCTCACGCGGTCTGCACGTCCAGCACGAACGCTGGTCCAACTGAGGCGCCAGGTGGAAATGGCATGGCAAGCCGTTCCACAGGACTACATCCAGCATCTCTACGATCGTCTCCATGCGAGAATAGCAGCCTGCATTGCTGCGAAAGGTGGATATACACTGTACTAGTGCCGACATTGTGCATGCTCTGTTGCCTGTGTCTATGTGCCTGTGGTTCTGTCAGTGTGATCATGTGATGTATCTGACCCCAGGAATGTGTCAATAAAGTTTCCCCTTCCTGGAACAATTAATTCACGGTGTTCTTATTTCAATTTCCAGGAGTGTATTAATAAACAGGAAGGTGATAGAGCAAGTTAATGGGTTTCTGTATTTATGGCATGGCGGACTGGAATAAAAAAACACGAAGAATGGAAGGGGGAATTTAGTTGTGACTAAAAAGAAAATATGCTAGCCACCTTTCAATGGAAAAAAACAGTCAAAAACTGAGGACGCTAGAATCATACAACAGACTATGCTGAAAACGTCAATGAGAATATTTAGAAGATACTAGGTGCGATGCTCCAGATCCGTTCTCAGTTCCCCGACAACAGATCGGCGAGGTTTCTGTATATAAGGCAGAATATGAGTTGAAAGTTGTCTATGCGTATGCAACAACCCCAGAGAAGCCGACTCGCAGAACTATCTGCAGATTTGGAAGAACGTCACAGTCCGTCCTTACGTCGCACGAACCACGACCTGCCTGACGCCAACTGGGGGTCGTTTATGAGAGGCACAGCTGTGAGAATGGCCGCAATACCTAGATTGGGTCAGGCTTCCTAGAGACACCGTCTGAAGTGGCATATTATCCAGCAGCTTCACAAGTACTGATTTCGCTGACCACATGGTTAGCTGAGTGATTTGCCTGAAGGCACTATTGTCCGAGGATTGTGAAGTGAAATTCTGGACGGGGCCATTATCTTCTGTGATAGTTTTACGGACGTTTATTGTTCGCTGTATAAAGCACAAGAATCGTGAATTGCCGAGGGATTGGATTGAAAGCCGTCAAAGCTGTGTATAGTCGGCGACCCAACTGCGTCACGTGAGTTTAATAGTAGGCAGTACGATAGGACATCTTATTACCTGGAATTTAATCACATAAAAGGGCAAGATACCGATCACTTCAAGCAGAAACTTTTCTTAAGTCGTACAGAAAATGTCTCCATGGTTTGTCATGAACATAATAATATTACACAATGAATGTCTCACTGTGCAACTGTGTACGCCCTGATGTGATACTTCCCAACAGATTAAAACTGTGCCGGACCGAGGTTGGGATGAGGTACTGGCTGTGAGGGGAGCTCATGAGCCGGGCATAAGTACTCAGTCGGTAAGAGCATTGCCCTCGAAAGGCAGGTTCCGGTTTCTAAGTGGCAAATAGTTCTAATCTGTCAGGAAGTTTCACAGTCGTAGTGTCAGCAGGCAATCTGAAAAGTAAGAGAGCAGTTGGAATTCTCCGCCAGATCGTTTCTGTATGAACTGAAAATGCGAGCGATTCTACGACGTAATTTGAGCTCACTTTAATTTTCACGCTGTTTTTACTCGATTATTTCATTGTTTGTCAAATAATCGGCAAAATATTCTACAGCATGTATCATTGCAACCAGTTATAAGTGTGCTGCGATCTGAACGCTTCTCGGAAAGTTAAGCAAGCACAACGTCTATACCTGTCAGCGGCCGCGAATTATTGAATACTGGCACAAATGCACTATTACACTTTTTTCAGAATGAGACATACGGTATACTGCACAGCATCGACCATTAAAAAAAATGGTTCAAATGGCTCTGAGCACTATGGGACTCAACTGCTGAGGTCATTAGTCCCCTAGAACTTAGAACTAGTTAAACCTAACTAACCTAAGGACATCACAAACATCCATGCCCGAGGCAGGATTCGAACCTGCGACCGTAGCGGTCTGGCGGTTCCAGACTGCAACGCGCATCGACTATTACCAATATGCAATTTTATCAAAAAAGTTTCTTTCTAGAATGAATTTTCACTCTGCAGCGGAGTGTGCGCTGATATGAAACATCCTGGCAGATTAATGCTTTGTGACTGACTAGGACTCGAACCCGGGAGTTTTGCCTTTCACGGGCAAGTGCTCTACCAACTGAGCTACGCAGGCATGACTGACGAACTGTCCTCACAGCTTTAATTGTACCAGTATCTCATCACTTACATCCTAGACTTCGCAGAAGTTCTCCTATGAAACTTGCTGAACTAGTCCTTCTGGAAGGAGGGATAATGCGGGGGTAGGAGATGAGGTACTGGCAGAATTTAAGCTTTGATGACGGGTCTTGATTGGTGCTCAGGTCGCCCAGTTGCGAGAGCACTGGCCTGACAGGCAAAGGTCCCGGACTCGAATACCAGTACGGCACGCAGTTTTAATATTCCAGGAAGTTTCATGTACTTTGTTGTTACATTGCAAACCACAAACAATAGTTTTGAAAAAGTACAAGCGTGTAACTCTACGTTCGTGAGTTTAGCATCAAAGGTCTCATTGACCAACAATTTTCTGATCTGTGGTCTGATAAACACAACTTCTATCAGCTATTGACGACATAATCGTAGCGAGAGATTACACAACTTATCGTTTATCTTGCCTTCTGATTGGCACATTTATGATATTACTAGTTTCAATCACATATTCTTCAGATCTCTCTAGGTTCAACCCGTCGTACCCATCTAAAACTACATCAGAATCCTAATATTACGATGGTTGGGACTTTAATAGTGGTAGCTATTTATTTACAACTCGTACAAAATAGATACGTGTTTCAAAGTTTTACTGATCTTCAAAGTAGTCTCCAGCATTGTGTATAACCCGTTGCCAGCCATGATGAGGTCGTAGCAGTGCCAGTTGTGTTGACAGTTCGAGCGGCGCGGTCTACTGCCCGACGAATTTGTAGCAGTTCTGAAGCGAAGGCCGTGAAGTGTTCTTTCAGTCCAGAAATCGAGTTGAACTTACGAGGCCTTAAGCGCATTAGGTTCAAAATGGCTCTGAGCACTATGGGACTTAAAAGCTGTGGTCATCAGTCCCCTAGAACTTAGAACTACTTAAACCTAACTAACCTAAGAACATCACACACATCCATGCCCGAGGCAGGATTCGAACCTGCGACCGTAGCAGTCGCGCGGCTCCGGACTGAGCGCCTAGAACCGCTAGACCACCGCGGCCGGCGCGCATTAGGTGATATAGCACTTAGCAGCCCAGAAAAAAAAAGTGGTTCAAATGGCTCAGCGCACTATGAGACATAACTTCTGAGGTCATCAGTCCCCTAGAACTTAGAACTACTTAAACCTAACTGACCTAAGGACATCACAGACATCCATGCCCGAGGCAGGATTCGAACCTGCGACCGTAGCGGTCGCGCGGTTCCAGACTGTAGCACCTAGAATCGCTCGGCCAACCTGGCCGGCAAATCTCCCGCATCAGACATGACATTTTAATTTATTACTTTTTTAGCACTAACTCTATTCGCAACACATTTTGGAGACAGTATTCACATATACCACTGAATTTACCGCAAAAACATACGGCACATAGTTCAGGAAATATAAAATAATTAACAGTGAGCTGCGGAAAACGAAACCGCTGAGATATAGGTGAAATGTGTGCACAGATATGAATGAAATATGTGAAGTATGTGTGAAACATACGTGACAAGTGCTTAGGCGGGCAAAACCCCAAATTTGGTATACATTTTATTTACTGTCCGGAAACGCATACTTGGAGGTAAGAACCAGCAACCTCCTATTGGGGTGGGGTGATGATGTGGAGAGAGAAGGCGAAGGAGGTGATGGACGGAGAGGAGGAAGAGGTGATGGACAGAAAAAGGGGAGGAGGAGATGGACAAAGGGGGGGGGGGGAGGGGGAGGCTGAAATGGACCGAGGGGGAGGAGCAGATGGAATGTGTGAGGAGAAAGGAACAAGTGGGCAGAGAGAGGGGCTTGGAGGAAGTGGACAAAGAAATGGGGTGGGGGAGGAGGTGGAGGTGGATACGGGCGAGCAAACTAGAAAGAGGAGATGGACAAGGAGAGGAGATGAACAGAGAGTGTGCATTTGATGAGGCGGACAAAGAGAGGGGAGAGGTAATGGGGAGAGGAGGTAATGGGTAGGGAGAGCGTTGATTAGGAGATGGACTAAATAGAAGATTGGAATAAATACGTAACCGGACAACGCTGGATAGACAGCTAGCACAGAAATAAAGTAACAGAATTGACTCGAACTGAAAAAGGTACGTAATTTTACACATGTCGTAAACCTTATGTTGTAACACATTCCTAACGGACGTAAGTGTTGCTATTCTCACTCCAAATGGACAATGGTCGCTCACCACTGTAATTAGTAATCATCAATATATTCGTAATGCTTCGACGGCTGGTTCATTTCCTGGAAGAGAACATCCACCAGAGAATGTGACCTGAGATGAGCGTTTCCAGCGACACCTTTCCAGGGACGTAATGAAAGGTATAATAATCCCCGTAGTGCTTCCGCGGAAGACGGCGCATCCTTGGACCCGTGTTGCGGAGATGCTCGGCGGTTACTGCTGGCGCCGCAGTTAACAGCCCACAAATGTAGCGGAAGCGATGCGACACGAAGCGCCGTGCCGCGGCGGGCGCACATTTCTCGCGCCGTAATAAACGCTCCCGGGTCGGGCTCCCAGATTACAACGCTAATAATTCAGCGCGCCGCCGCCGCCGCAGCCGGAGCCGGAGAAAGCGGCCGCGCGCCACCGCTCAACTTTGAGGCGACAAAGTTTGTTGTATCTACACAATATTTATCCAGCGCCAGCAAGTGACGCGGGCCGAGTCCGCCGAGGGAACAAGTTTGTCTCCGCGCGCTGCCGAGGACAGGAGAGGCCAGATAGCCGGAATTCCGCGGCTCTTCATAAGGCGGTAATGCCGCGTCCATTGACAAGTTTAATTAACCGGCGACCCCGCTTCCTGGAATACCGCTGAAATCCCTCGTGCGCTCGCCGCGAAACTCGACTACCGGCACAGTTCTAGAAAATCGTAAGTTTCCTCATATACGGACGGCCAGTCAATTTGCATACAAATCTTCTGGATTAACCTTGCGATTGAAATGAAAAAAGGGAAAAAATAATTCCACAAGCATTACTAATATCTCGACGCAGATTTTCGTATGAACATAAGAAAGATAAAAAAATTCTTTTGCTGTGGAGAACAAAGGCTAATCTCTACTCTTCTTCTTTCACTCACCTGTTTAGGGTTTTCATTTAGCTGAAATCGATTTAGAAGCACGGCTATACCGGCAGGCACTTTACCACTGTCAACAATGCTATACAGGGTGGTCGCAAACAATTTCAAATTCACGCCTCCAATATCTGAAAATACACGCACACAACTTTCTCGTGAGGGAAATCACTAACTAGAAACACATACATACATATATACACAAACAGCTGTCTGGAGAGAGCAAAAACAGCTCAGAGAAATTCTGAATAACAATAACACTCAGCACTCAAATGGCTCTGAGCACTATGGGACTCAACATCTTAGGTCATAAGTCCCCTAGAACTTAGAACTACTTAAACCTAACTAAGGACATCACACACACCCATGCCCGAGGCAGGATTCGAACCTGCGACCGTAGCAGTCCCGCGCTTCCGGACTGCAGCGCCAGAACCGCTAGACCACCGCGGCCGGCCTCAGCACTCAATAACCATTCAAATTATCATAAAAACTATAACAATTAAAGGGTCAAGAATGATGAGGTGTTTCCAAAACCGTCATGCAACTATGCCTTTGAAACACCTCATCATTCCTGATTTTTTAAATGTTATAATTTTTATCATAATTTCAATTGTTTTGAGTATTGACTTTTTACACAATTTACATTTACACACTTTACACACACACACAACTTTTAGTTCTAATCCCCCGGTTAATATGGTTCCAGTCCCCCGGTTCCGATCAAAGTTTTCGGCAGGTTTCCCTTGGTTGGAAGGCGTATGCCAGAACTGGTAAGCTCCTGTTTATTTCCAATTGGAACCACCTCATTCGCCCCACTATCAGCTTGTATGATAATTGACTGAATAGAACAGCGACACATCAGTGGGCTGCATCACATGCTGCTCTATTCGTACGAGTGAGGAACCAAATGAGTAATTAAAAACAAGACCAGCCTGAAAAGCTTGTAAGGGTATTGCAGGGTAGATTGAGCTGAGAAAAAACAGTTCACAGAACATTCGAAATGTTGCGCCGTTCCCAAGTTAATTAACGCTGAAGTTACGCAATCAGACCGTCGCGCGCGTAAATTCGAACGTCCCGCCAGAGACGGTATCGCCAAACGTGTTCTTCATTTGGTTTCCTAAAGCCGAACAAGGAGGCGACACAAAAATTGGACTTGGGGTGGTAGTAAGGACTGAACCCGAGACAAAAGCTGAGCAGTCTCGTGCGCTGTCATCTACGATATGAGAAGAAATTACGATAATTTTATCTGACTAGCCACTTGAATTTGCGCGCGCAACGGCCTGATTAGCTAACTCAATACTAATTAACTCGGGAACGGTGCAACATATCGGATTTTTTCCTGTCAATTATTTCTCCGCACAACCTATGCTATTACACCCTCACGAGCTTTTCAGACTGTTTCTGACCAACCTGTATATCGCCACAACTACATCATGTCAATGTTCACCTGCGTCCTGTAGTGTGGTAACAACATTAATATTACAGTGCTACACTCTCTCAGGTATCCTCGGCGTGAATGATTAATGATGTGCTTTTAGGTGTTATTGTTTCTAGTTGATTCCGTCAACGCCGGCCGCGGTGGTCTAGCGGTTCTAGGCGCGCAGTCCGGAACCGCGCGACTGCTAGGTCGCAGGTTCGAATCCTGCCTCGGGCATGGATGTGTGTGATGTCCTTAGGTTAGTTAGGTGTAAGTAGTTCTAAGTTCTAGGGGACTGATGATCACAGTAGTTAAGTCCCATAATGCTCAGAGCCATTTGAACCATTTTTTTGATTCCGTCAACAACTGGGCTGAACACCTGGAAATACCCCATTAGTCAGTCAAGCAAAGAAATACCGAGAGATTGTAACTCTGTAAGACTAGCCTTATAGTTAACCCACTAGAAGTTGCTGGTTGACACAAGCAAGATGTACTTGTGGTGATATATCAGGAAGGTAATAGTACTACGGTAGTACATGTAACGGTAGTTGGTTCGAAATTAGTTACAAATAAATTAATACAATTAATGCACCTGAGTGGAAGAGAGTTGATGAGGGAAGAGCCTTTGTACTCCGTGAAGCGTTTTTCGCAGCTGACGGCCCCGGTTTCAAGCTCTATGGAACAAAAAATAAATAACTCTTGTTTCACAATGAAAATAAGTTAGCAGTTTGTGTAATGTCGCAGAAAAGTACACTGTCAGGTGTATTTGCATAATCATTGAGAACTGTGGCTCTTCTATCCACGTTATTTTCTGTTTCTGCTTATTAGAAAATCAGCTTCCGGCGCAAGCTGTCAGTGAATAAAATTAAACTGACAAAAATTGTATTTTCACATTGTATTGTCTTTAATTTCACTAGCCACGATTGCAAATTAGACATCACAGTGTATGATTTAGTATCTACACATGTCAAAGAATTTGTAAAAAGTTACTACACATAAAAATTTTACGCTGTGTTCACACACAATTCAAGCGGTGGAATCCAAGAATACTTCCGCACCATTTTGAAAAATAATCGCAAAACAGCGTATTGATGTTTACGTATTTATGTTCTGACAACAACATTTTTTGAAATATCAGAAGATCGCATACGAAGGGTGAGGAGTGAACCGGAAAACACTTCTTCCCGACATTGTGATATTGTCCTTCTGAAAAGTATTGCGTTATTAGTAGAATCTAACATTTTTGGCAGGCAACTTCCAACAGCGGTAATGCATTTTTTTGACATGCATGCATGTATGTATGTATGTATTGAACTGGGGAACTACAAACGATGGAGTGGCGTCGTCCCCGCCGTAGCTCTCGCTGGTTCACAACCTTACAAAAGGCTACAGCAGTCCACTCGCCCCACCGCCGCCCCACACCGAGCCCAGGGTAATTGTGCGGTTCGCCCCCCAGTGGAAGTTTCTACACTTGGCATTCAATTTTCTAGTGTCCTCAGCTCCACTCACTACATCCTAATGACAAAATAACAATATGTAAACTCAAATAGCAACAGTGAACTACAAATAAAAATGATAACGGAAAAATAAACACATAGCAAGCGGAATACTAACATGTAAAACAAATACGCTACGAAATTAAGCACCAATTTAATATTAAGCATTATTAAAAATATTTTGTTGTTAAGGATGTACAAAAATATGTGTCATAAAAACAGGATGGACATCAAAAACCAGTTACTGTTTAGATTGTTAATATTGCATGGTGCGAATCGATGTTTAGTAACCATCTTCAGATACATCTAGTCTACAGTAACTCCCTTTTAGATACATCATAATACACGTCCTTGTATCCGTATGGTGACAGATATTTTGAAATGAAATTACGAAATATAAGTGAATAATTTAGTGTGTGGTATATACACTGTTTAAAGTAAATCAGAACATATATTTATAGTAAATTTTGCCTCAGGAAGCTTTCACTTATTAGTAATTTTAATGCATTCCGTCGAACTACATAGCAACACTGCTCGGACTGACACAAACTACTGTGTTGTATACACGAACTTAAAGATGAAGTATCAATGCTCTAAATGTCATTTACAACATTAAGAAACTAAATTACGACTTTATGTTTATCATCATGTTTCAACACTGTCGGTGCACGATTGTCTTTCCGCTTGTTAAACAGTAATTGAATTTGTCTCTATAAAGCATGTTTTGTGCATGGAGTAGGTACAGCAAATTGCGCTTCAAATTAATACTCAGTCTATCTGGATGAAAGTTAAATTTATATATTTATTTTCGTCGTTATTGTGGTGTTTCCTTTTGAAACCACTGCGTCTCTAATGGCAACTAGAGTAGCTGTGAAAGGTTGTTGTGTTTCCAGTTTCACACGATGTCCTCTCGCAGAATAAAGGAAAAGGAAATTCTGGCGTTCTGTTTTGGAAGGAATTTCTTCTGATACCGATTCAGCGATTGACAATAGTAGTGAAAGTGGGGATGATGTTTTAGATGAAGACAATGATCTCGATTTTCGAACGAAAAAATCGGTGTTGACTTGTATTACTTGAGAGAGTGAGAGCGAAGATGATTTTGAAAATGATAGGGATGACAGTTTCAGCGCTAATGACAACATGCCGCTACCCTTTATGGACACAGGATGAAAGTGAAATCAACTTTGTCGATATCTCATAGGAAGTTGGTGTGAAAGAAAAATTGAAAATTGACAGTGAAAGTATGCAACCAGCAGATTTCTCTTAGTATCAGCTTGTGGTTAGAATGCAAGAACAAATAGCTCTGCAGACTTATCAGAAAGTTCTGGACGTCCAACAACATAATCGGAACCAAAAGTGTTGTTCCAGTTGGGAAACATACAACAGAAGCAAAGCGTCTATCAATACATGTCACCTCAATGCCCAGTGCACACTGTAGCACAAAGAAGGAAACTCACAGACAGCCGGACGTTGTGGCCGACCGGTTCTAGGGGCTTCAGTCCGGAACCGCGTTGCTGCTGCGGTCGCAGGTTCGAATCATGCCTCGGGCATGAATGTGTGTGATGTCCTTAGGTTAGTTAAGGTTAAGTAGCTCTAAGTCTAGGGGACTGATGACCTCAAATGGTTCAAATGGCTCTGAGCACTATGGGACTTAACATCTGAGGTCATCAGTCCCCTAGAACTTAGAACTACTTAAACCTAACTATCCTAAGGACATCACACACATCCATGCCCGAGGCAGGATTCGAACCTGCGACCGTAGCAGTCGCGTGGTTCCGGACTGAGCGCCTAGAACCGCTCGGCCACCGCGGCCGGCACTGATGACCTCAGATGTTAAGTCCCATAGTGCTTAGAGCCATTTGAACCATTTTTTTTGAACCTCACAGACGCCGATGGAAGTGTACTGTCTGTCAAATAGCCCTATGCCTATATGCAGAAAGTAACTGCATTTTACCTTACCACCAAATGTAACGACATATCATTCAGAGTGGCTCCATTTGAAACCACCCCGTATGTGTTCAGTTAATGTGTGAAACACTTCTTTTTCAGACCGTTCTCTCTCTGAATGTGTGGGTAATCGTCTAATAAAATAATTTAGTTTTATTAAAATAAGGGGTTGAAAGATTTGATCAGAGATACTGAAGTCGATCGTACCATCCCCACTTGTGGATATTTTTACGAACGAATAAACTGCCTGGCAATACGAGTTGATCGGCGTTGACCACGTATTGCGAAGGGATGAGGCGGTACAAGTTTACGGTGGCCGCCTCTGCCGCGCGCTACGTCTGCTGCGGAACTGACGTTGGCCCGGACCGGCGATGCACCGCCACTGGCGGTAACGACCGCCGGCCTTTATTGCCGCTGTGTTCCAGCACTTGCCGGTCTACACGTCGCTCGAAATTAACTTCTCGCCAGGAGCGCCGCGGTCCGCTTCCTCCCAGGGGCCACCGGCAGCGCCCTCTGCGAGCGCCAAGTGGGCTACTGAGGCGCCACACTAACTCATCGGCGACAATCAGACAGCGTTCACTCAGGGTCTGACGTCAAAGACGTTGGTGCCTAGGGCAGCTGTGTGCCCTACACTTGCGTCAGAAGGACGCTCACTTTTTGTTTTTATCCGTAACGACACTGAACCGTGTTTTACAAGTTCTATGTTTTGATATGATGACGGCAGTAATCCAAACTACTTAATAGAAAGGATAGGTACACTGATGTCCAAAACTTAGGGACGAAAGCAACTTTCGCGTGATGTGTCACTGCCAAGTAACATAGCTCGATGAAACTTGGACCATACATTAAAAGAACTTCTAAAATACAGTTCACAAGGTAACAGCAAGAAATACGCAACCAGGTAACACAGATGACAAATTTGGAATGTAGGAGACGAGGTACTGGCGGAAGTAAAATTATGAGGACGGGGCGTGAGTCGTACTTGGGTAGCTCAGTTGGTAGAGCACTTACCCGCGAAAGGCAAAGGTCCCGAGTTCGAGTCTCGGTCCGGCACACAGTTTTAATCTGCCAGGAACTTTCACAAATGACAATAATTACAAAGAAATGGACGTGATTTATGATGCCCCCAGGACATTACAAAAGCCAGGAAACCGTTCTTAGTACGGTGTCGAATCACCTCGGATGGCAGTGCATATTCTGCAACGTCCTTCCATGCTGGTCACAAGGTTCCATTCCCCGCCAGCGCGGTTGACAACTAGTGGATGGTCGATGGTACATGTCAATGCGCTCAACATGTCTGCCCATCCTACACATGTTTGACGGTATTTATGTCGTGTGAACGGGCAGGCCAGTCCTTTTCCAGGATGTCCTCTCGTTCCAACAGTTCCTCAACCTGCGAGGTTACACGCGATCCCACATTGGCAACTGTAAAAATGAAGTCAATACTGAATTCAGCCCTGAATCGACGCAAATGGGGAAGTAGTACAGTGTCACAATAACGTTGACAGGTGAGCGTGTCGTGTCCAAATACTTGGAAATCAATTGGCCCATGCAACGTATGTCTCCCCATATCATACAATCTTGACCACCAAAACTATCGTGATCGGCGATTCTAGATATTCCCTGATATAGTGACATGTGGGAACACGTAATGAGTTCAGGAACATGATCGTTTTGGTGGTCCAGGTGTAACGGTGTGAGGAGGCATAATGTTGTATGAGTGTACTGACCTCCAAATCTTTGAACACGGTACACTAACAGGTCAACATTATACTGCTCCTCCCCTTTGTGCGTCTTATCAGTGATGCATTCGGCCCTGACTTCATTTTTATGGCTAACGATGCGCGATCGCACCGAACCGCGCAGGGTGTGAAGTTCTTGGAACGAGAGGATATTCGGCAAATGAACTGGCCTGCCCGTTCCCCCGACATAAATCCCATAAAGCACGTGTGAGACGCATTGGGCAGACGTATTGCAGCACTCCACGTGCTTTAATGGCCATCCAGCACGTGTCAACCGCACTGGTGGAGGAATGAAACGCCATAACGCACGAATTCCCTACCATCGCTGAGGCTAGCCTGGGAGCAAGTTCGTGGTGATCTCAGATCCTATTGAAAACAATCTACCGCCTTTTGTAATGTCCAAGGGTCTATCACAATCGCAGTGACTTCAGTATAATTATTGTCTTTGCATATAAAACGCAATTTCTGTTCGTCTCATTGCGTATTTCTTTCACTTACCGTCTGTACTACAATGTAGCAGTTCTTTCTGTGTATAGGTGAAGTTTCATTGAACTTTGTTACTTGCCAGTGACATGTCACACGAAAGCTACTTTCATCCTTAGGTTTTGACCATCAGTACAAAAAGCGATTGAGGCGCCTTTATTCACAAAACACACTCAACTGGCAGTGAGTACAATTTTAATTCAGATTGTCCTCTATTGCTTTCTAATGTTTTAGACGCTTTAACTACATTCTCTTTTCTACTTATTTTAGAAGGTTCAAAATGGCTCTGAGCACTATGGGACTTAAATTCTGAGGCCATCAGTCCCCTAGAACTTAGAACTACTTAAACCTAACTAACCCATGCCCGAGGCAGGATTCGAACCTGCGACCGTAGCGGTCGCGCGGTTCCAGACTGTAGCGCCTAGAACCGCTCGGCCACCCAGGCCGGGCTTATTTTAGAAGGATGCCGATATCTTAATTGAGCCCCAATAAACCACACACACATACGCATACGCACACGCACACAACCACTACGCTCAATACCTCTACCCGCACCGACACTTGCAGACATACTAAATGGTCTTGTCTTGGAGTACCGTGTATGCCTCGGCACAGTCTTGTTCGCACATTGTCACCATTACGAACGCTTTTCGTGAATCTTCATGGTCCCTCGAATTAGGAACCTGAGATTTTTTCGTTGTTTTATAAAAACCTACATAGATGAAGACAAGCAACATTTCAGTCTGGTGGGGAATGAAATGATTTCTCTTCGCGAGTGGGTTGCTTAGGAATCAACACTTGTTGACCATTCTTTTATCCCAGTATTACTTCAAGCGCGACGAGTGAGTGTCTTTCAGTTGCTACGTCCATGTCTGTTGTCTGGTTCTTTTCCTACCGAGCGAAGTGGCGAAGCGGTTGGCACACTGGACTCGTGTTCGGGAGGGTGGTGGTTCAAATTCGCGTCCGGTCACCCAGATTTAGGGTTTCAGTGGTTTATCTTATCTTTCACGAATATTTGAATCTGAGGTTACCAGTTATTTGCTGCTTTCGTAAAGATCTACAATGATGTGAGTCCACAGCAAAGAAACATTACTACCTATTGTTGTGGTTCAAAATGGCTCTGAGCACTTTGGGACTTAACTGCTGTGGTCATCAGTCCCCTAGAACTTAGAACTACTTAAACCTAACTAACCTAAGGACATCACACACATCCATGCCCGAGGCAGGATTCGAACTGCCAGACTGTAGCGCCTAGAACCGTTTGGCCACTCCGGCCCGCCATATTGTTGTGGCCATGGCAATAATTTCATCCCCAATATCTATTGATAATGGTTTAAAGAAGGAACTTATTTTTGGTTGCTACTGTTTTGCTTTCGCATTTCCTTTGTACAATGTAATACTTTTAGCAATTCGAATTAATGTCGGTAAAGTTGATAAGTTTGTCCAAATTTTCCCTTACATTTGACAGATTAAACATTCGTCTATTGTCTGTACGTTCTTATTAGCTGGAAACTCTTTGTGCCTCTTCCATTTTTCGTTTCAATCAGCAAGCGTTGTCTTTGTTACGCGTTTGTGACGAATAATCATACGTACGTTTCTCATTATCCGCCACGAGGGATGCGAACAGGAAGGGTGGAGATGCGTTCACCGTTTTACAGTAAATGAGGTTTGCACGAATTATGCGCGGCAGAGTAAGGCAGCATTTCGCTTTGCGATAAAAAAATAATGAATAAAAAATAAGGGAACTGTCGCGTATTTCGAATTAGTGAAGTCGAAATTAGTGAGGGCCCCCTTTAACTGAATGAAATATAATAAAGAAGATTAAATTTTTCGCAGGAAACGTTCCAAACCACAGAAAAAGGACGACAAGGTGAGGGAGATCTCGCAGCGGCGTCCAGTGAAGCCAGCCAGCCGCAGCAGCAGCAGCAGCGGCGGAGGCAGCAAGTGCAGCGCGTGACGTCACGGCAGGGCGTCCGCCACTCGGCATGGAAATAGCGGCTGTTTTATTCCGGCGCGCGGCCAGCCGCAGCCGTCGTATTCATCACGTTTATCTGGGGCCGGCGGGCACGTTCCCACGCGGCCGCGGGCACGAGCTCTGTCTGCTTGGCGGCGCGCACTCCAAGCCAGCCTCCTCCAGCAACCTACCCGGCTGCTGCTCCTTTGTTCTGAGCCGTTTAGACTCTCTGCGGAGATGCTATCCGATGCAGGAACTGCCACGCACTTCCACTGGTTGCAGTATGGAATCTACCGCATCACTCGCTTAGAAACGCCACCGATCAAAATGAGTGGTGGAAACAACTTGTTAATCAGTCAGAATCTACACGAGTTATTAAGTCTAAAGTATTCTCTTAATTGCGAACACTATGAAGCACGCAGACGTCTCTGATGCTCAGACAGGATTTCTTTTGAGCGGAGAACACCTGTATGAATAGCGGAAATATTTGGTAGAGGTATTCCTTTATAGCAATGGTCATGAAACTGCGGGCCGCACGCAGCCAGAAACAAGTATCGTGTGGCCCACGGATCTCTGCAACATTTCTTAATAGTATGCATCTGACAACTAACAGCCGAATCATAAAATGTCAACTTACGTTAAGAGCTTCTCATGAGTGTTGTTCTCCTGCTCCGCTACGAACGAAAATATCTACAGAGACATTAATATTTTAAGATGTGCTTAATTTTAACCTCTGTCGGTGCATTCGGCCATGAGCCGCTGACCTCAAGGGCAGAGGGGTAATCAGCGCGACGACTATGGGCTTAGAGAATGTGCAAGGGATAATTATTTATTGTTTGTCCTCCAGTAGACCCTACTTGATAACAAACGGGTGTGCGCTACTCGTAAATGTTGACATAAAAGTAAAAGGGATTTCTGAATGTGCATTACACAGATTGTCATCTTCGGATCCGTTATTTATTTGTAGCAAGCAACAATAAATTATTTAGTGAGTGGAAACTGACAATTAAATTATTTATCAAACTTTTATGATGCTGTCTCTCATTCAGTAGTGCATTTAAATACAAATACTATTATTAACCACAGCCATTCGCATGCAAACTAAAACCGACAACACTTCATCCCGCGGCTATAGCGTCACAACTGTTGGATCGCCGACTTTGACAGCTATCTGAAACAAACCGTATTCAACACGGAGTGTTCCTATTGGTGCAGGCTTTTAACGATCAGTACTTGGGTGCCGGCGGCCAACCTATTGCGCCCTTAGTGTAGCTGGTGTGTTGGCGTCTCATAACGTTCTAGGGGTATAATATACAACATATGCAAGATCCAAGAGGTAATATTACGAATGGAAGACGAAGGATGAAGCGCTCGTAACAAAAAAGGTGTAAGAGAGGGATGTAGTGTTTTGCCCCTACTGTTCAGACTATACACTGAACAAACAATGATGGAAATAAAAGAAAGTTTCAAGAGTGGAATTAAAATTCTAGGTGAAAGGATATCAATGATAAGATTCACTGATGACACTGCTATCCTGAGTGAAAGTGACGAAGAATTACAGGATCTGCTGAATGGAATTAATCGTCTAATGAGTACAGAATATCGACTGAGACGAAATCGGAAGAAGACGAAAGTAGTGAGAAGTAGCAGAAGAAATGAGAGCAGCGAGAAAGTTAACACCAGGATTGATGGTCAAAAATCGCCAATAAGCAAGGAGGACATCAAAAGCAGACTGGCTATGACAAAAAGGCATTCCTGGCTCAGAAAAGTCTACAAGTAACAAATGTCAACCTAAATTTGAGGAAGAAATTTCTACGAATGTACGTTTGCAGCGCAACATTGTATGGTAGTCAAACATGCACTGTGGAAAAACCGGAAAAGAAGAGAATGGAAGCATTTAAGATATGGTGCTACAGAAGAATGTTGAAAATTAGGTGGGCTGATAAGGTAGGAATCATGAGGTTCTGCGCTGAATCGTAGAGGAAGGAGGAAATGGGAAACACTGACAAGAAGAAGGGACCCTGACAGGACATCTGTTAAGAGAGTTACTCCATGTAATATCTAGGAATGTGCGTACGGAGCGATTTCAAGTGGAACGACCATATAGAATTAATCGCGAGTAAGGCGGATGCCAGACAGAAATTCATTGGAAGAATTCTCAGGAAATGTAGTCTTTCATCAAAGGAGGGTAGCTCACAAAACATTCATTCGACCATTACTTGAGTATTGTTTGTCATTATGCGATCCGTACCAGATAGGATTGATAGAGAAAACAGAGAAGACCCAAAGAAGAGCAGTGCGTTTCGTTACAGGTACATATAGTAAGCGTTACCTACAATGGCAGATGGTGCAAGAGAGGCGTTCTGCATTACGGTGCGGTTTACCGTTGCAGTTACGAGACCGTACGAGCCAAGAAGAGTCAACCAAAATACTGCTTTCTCTTAGGTATATCTCGCGAAGATACATTGAAGGTAAAATTAGGTTCGAGTTCACACAGAGGCTTACTGCTTCTCGCGAGCCATTCGCGACTGGCTGGAACAGGGGCAGGGGAAAGTAA
Organism: Schistocerca serialis cubense; assembly: GCF_023864345.2. Lineage (NCBI taxonomy): Eukaryota > Metazoa > Arthropoda > Insecta > Orthoptera > Acrididae > Schistocerca > Schistocerca serialis. The sequence goes on from NC_064639.1 coordinate 389,873,900, forward strand.
CTTTAATACACAAAATACCTTCGGTCACATACCGAAAGGTGGTCAGCGGAGATAGATGTGAACTGAAGCTTGTCCGTAAGAATATTGCCATAGACCCATAGAGCTCGAGACATAAATACTTCTAATCTCTTCGAAATTTTGAACCTTGTACGATGTCATTGCCTAGCATGGTCTATAAGCCTGTCCTGTAGCTGTTGTATAGCCCTGAGCCCATTTCCTGTACCTGGGGGAAAGGTAGCTTTCTCCAGCCTGGAGACGATGAATCGACCTTTCCCTAAATATCCTGAATATATTGTGGTGGAGCCTAGAAGGAAGGCTCGAGGGCAAGTGGCTAGGCTATTTAACTCCCCCACACCTTTTCCTATTCCAGTCGTGGAAGATACACGGGAAGAATGATTATTGGTAAGCCCCTGTACGAGGTCGATTATACAATTCTGCCGTGACGATGTTATCACGAAATGTACGTAGGAGGAAGCGCTACGTTGGCTGACTCTAGAAACGTATGCTGTCGTAATTTTAACAATAAACCACATCGTGATGCACAACGCCTCTCTTGTAGTGTAAGCGATTGGACTTGCGAATCTATGACGAAACCCACTGCTCTTCTTTGGATCTTCTCCACTTCATCTGTCAACCCTATCTGGCGAGGGTCGCAGAATGACAAGCAATATTCAAGTAACGAGCGTACGATGATTCTGTAAGCTACCTCTGTCGTGGATGTACTAAAATTCCTTCTAATGAATCTCGCAATAAATCGCAATCTGGCGTCTTTCTCTCCTGCGATTAGTTTCACGAAGCCGCTCAGTACGCGTACTCTCAGATATGATATTTAATGGATGTCACTGCTTCCACAGATCGATCGACAGTTGTGTAATCATACCTTAAATGAGATTTCAGCCTATTTATGCTTGAAACGTTACGTTTGGAGAATGAATTTTCTGTCTTCAGCGGATTGTCCACAGGGCGAAACTTCCCGGCAAATTAAAACTGTGTATCGGACTGGGACTCGAACCTGCGACCTTTTCCTTTCGCGGGTTAGTGCTTTTACCGACTGAGCTATCCCAACATGACTCACGATTCTACCTCAAACATCTATGTTTCCACCTTTACTTCTTTTCCTACCTTCCAAATTTCACAGTTCTCCTGCATATCTTGTGGAGTTTACATTTTTTAAACGTGCTTCGATTGCCACAGCTTGCACAAAGCAACGATCCTATGCTTGTCTTCGTGCATTTCGATAGAATTCTCTAGCGGTATGAGTTACCTATACACATTAATGTTACCTGCGGACTGTCTCGTAGAGCTTCCGACTTTTTGTGCTAGGTGAACAGTAATTTTCCTACAGTTCTTTCTTGGGGTACGCTCTTACTTACTTTTACGTCTGAAGATTTATCTCCATTAAACACGAGACATGCTGTGTTCTGCTTGGAAGGAACTCGTCACTCCGATCACAGAGTTTGATATTCTCTTCATAACGCTACAGTGTGGAGTTGCAACGAATGCCTTCCCGCAGAGGGATGCCAGATTTTTCACGGCACCTGTTGGAAGTAAACTTTCGAAAAGGCCTGGCAAGAATTTGCATTTTGCTGTGGAGTGTTATTAGCGCGCTCGGCAAATGGCTAATGAAATTGTCTCCGTGAGACTACTCAGCGCGACTGGCTGCAAGGCACGGATATTGACAAAATTGCATAGACCGGGTTTGGAACTCCCGAGAACGAGAGCATAGGAAGCAAGTATTGTGCACTCTGGAACGAAGGTCGTATTTCAAATTATATTCCTCAGGTCGGAAGTCAATGATCCTTGGTGATCGACGAAGAGCTCGAAAGTGCATTCCTGTGCACCTGGGTAAAATTCTAATTGAACTTCCCGATCATCTAGGCAAGCACCGCGGTCGTGCGCGTGTGCTTGTGATCGGTAGGCAGATTGTGAATACAGAAGCTAGCTGAAGTGATGTTCAGTGACAGAAGCGGGGCTTGGTGAGGTTTAACTGAAGCCAATAAATTCCATTCGTTTCCATGATATTTGAGAGTAGTGTTTTTGTGACTTCTTCCTTATTAACTCCGGGCTGTATCCCTGTTTTATTGTTGTGAAGCTTATTGGCGAGATTTACTACGAGCCAGCGGGAAGCAGTTGTCGGTTCTCGGAATCTTTCTGAAATAAGGCAGCTACAAGATTTTAATTATTGGCTTTGGGACGAGGTGAAGTTTAAACCTGTCTCGCGGGTAAAAGCGAGACTGACAATCCTTAGACTGATTTGATGAATATAACGGTAGAAATAATTAATCAGAATCCACCAACAAACGTTTCCAAGTAAATCTGCGGAGCAACAAGTCGTTTGTTCACGTCGCTAAGACTGTATGGCTCGTGGCCGCTACAGGGAGGTGTAATTCGGGCAACACCACAGAAGCTGTGTGGACGGACGAAAGGATCTTTTCAACCTCACGCAAGAGTCTTCGGTGCACAGTTTGTAGAAACGCCCCAGGAAAACTGCAGAATACTAATAAAAGTTCACGGTCTGTCCAAAATTAGAGCCACATGACCTTCTCATTGCGTAGAAATGCAGTAGCTATGGACTAAGTGCAAGGAGATCGAAACATTAAGAGTTTAACAAACCATCGACAACATAGATTGTAGTGATACAACTCTACCTCAGATCTCTACCTCAGGTGGACAACTGAGAATACATTTAATGCATTTCCAAGAATCATTTGAAAACTTGTATGAACCACGGAAAACTGCGCCTGGATTCGAATAGCGGAAGAGTTGTACTTTGGAGCAATTTTCAGATTTTCGCCTCTAGCCAGCACCATAATAGAAATTTAATAAATTTTCTTATTCAGTTTAGAAATGAAAACATTCCCTTTATGTGTGCTGCAGTCTTTTTCTGAAATTACAAAAATTACTCCGAAAAAGTAAGATTTTTCCAAATGTGAAAAACTGCTCCAAGGTAATAGGAACAAATATTGCTTGGAAATTTAAAAGTGTTCCCGTCGAAAAAATCTTGTCAGTACTGTATTTAATAACCTATCTGTTACATTATTACCGTATTATTCACCAATGACAATAAAGTGAAATCATATTAAGTTGGAGTATTACCAAGAACCAGGTACAAGTTAAATACCTTTTGAAATAGAAGCTATTGGAAATAAGCACAAATTACCATTGTCAAGGCAGGTATCATTGTTAAAACATTAAATGAACTCTGTTATTTTGCAAATATCGCGTGTTCCGTGATAGAAGATTTTCTTCCGTTTCAAGGTGCAAGGTGGTGCACGACCGAAGAAGTATTGCCTTAGTGATCCACATTTTATACAACTAGTTTTAAAAATATGTAGAATTTTACTCAGCATAAAATGTTGTAACTAAATAATAACACTCAAAAGACAATATAGCACTTAAATGCGTAGTACGTAACCAAAAACACAAACTCTTGTCTGTCTCACAACAACAAAAGCACTAAAAAGTGCTGGAAGCTGCTTTGGCGGTCTCTACTGTGCATACTTTCACGTGATTCTAAAATCGGGTACTACAATGAAGTTAGGAACCTTAATCATGCAGTTGGTTTACATTCATTGGCACGAAACGGATAGTGTGCTGTTTAGCTACGAATGAGGTTGCTTATTAAAAACATATTTTGCAATCTGTACCCTGCTACTGTTTGAAAGTGGTGGACAAACAGGGAACAAGAAGCATGTGCAAAGAACTGAAGCGCGAATTGGGCCTATTTAGCTCGCGGGAGACAGCCGACGAAAGTGGTGCAAAATCTCCACTGTTATCCATTCGAACAAGAGCCTATTATTTCAAAGAGAACCTACAAAGAAAGTGGCAGTATCAGTTTTCGCGGCGGACCTTTGGTATCCCATCCGCAGAGGTAAACAAAACTTACAGTGCATCTTTCCATGCTTCTCCCTGAGTGCAATAGGAGAAAATCTTAGTATGAACTCCCTCTTACAGTTTAAGAGATTTGATGAAGTAAAAAAAAAGAGAACTGCGAGACTGAACTGTATTAACTAGATTTTATTAGTACTACCGGTGTCGGCGTAAGCCTTCATCTGGTAGTACTAATAAAATCCAGTTAATGCAGTTCAGTGTCATGACTTTTTGAGGCATGTATCGACTGCTGGAAATTGAGAACTGCGAAAGTGTTTTGGCCTAATCAGAACGAGCGTTAAGAAAAGATGCTGGCCACTATACAATTTAGTATGGCTTTCAGAGAACGGATGACGTAAACAAAGAAGACTAGGACAGTCTCTTGGCCGAATAAGAACAAGCGTTACACGTATTAAGGTGTACGTACAACAAGCGAAGGTATGAAACTTCCTGGCAGTTTGTAACTATGTGCCAGACCGGGACTCGAAGCTGAAATCTTGCTTTTTGCGAGCAGTTCTCGCACCTACTGAGTTATCCAGACACGACTGACGATCCGTCATCACAGCTTTACTTTCACCAGTACTCTTCTCGTCCTTTCCAAGGTTCACAGATGTTCTCCTGCATAGGATGCGGGTCTAGAGCTTGTGGAAGGAAAAATACTGCGCCGAAATTGTTTAGCTAGGGGATTGTTTTCAGAATGCGTCTTTGATTCTGCAGTGGAACGTGCGACGTCACGGAGCTTCGAGGCATAGTGAAACCGTGTGCCGGACAGGGAAAGTTCCATCGCGACTTACGGTTTGCCCTCACAGCTACCTATCTCTCCTGATTTCCAAACGTTTAGAGTACTGCAGCAAGCTTCGTGGAACTAGCGCTCCTTAACAAAGGATATTGAAGAGAACGGTATTGTTCGTATTCTAGAGGATATATAGAATGTGCCCTGAAGTTTGATAACAGCGCACACACTGCTGGAGAGTGAAAGAATCCTTCAAGAAAAGAAAATCGCGTTGTACAATTTTTATTTCCATTTTTTTAATGAAGAGGAAGCAAGACGTGGATCAGAACACGCAAACTTACCAGCGATTAACAAAGTGATACGTATTTCGGAGTAAAGTGAGTTAGTAAATGGTTTAGGTTTCTCTTGTTCCTGTAAAATCACTCACTGTGAATTCTCGGATGGGTTACTATAGAGGACGTAGATATCCACTCTATGAAGGTATGTTAGCCAAACAAGTTTCGCTGCTGCACAGTTTGAGCAAACGTCCTTATTGTGTGGTGTCCCAGTGTGGAGCCACCCAGGGCAGGAATTAGAGAGTATCTCCAGCACGTGATACGAAAATCGAAGCCCTAACGAGCACGATGATAGATGGCGAAAGCCAGTGTCCCTTCAACTCGGCTACGAGGCAGAATAGAAGCGCAGAGTGGCACGCAGTCTCTTGAATGACGGTGAGTAGGTTTGCACAAATTGCTTTTCGGGAATGCCGGCCATCAATCTTGTTGTGTGTAGGGCTTTTTTCAGCACCATCAGCGAGGCGGCCGTTGTAAATGATGGCCGAGGAGAGACGGCTCGGTGCCCTTTGTTGTCTCGGCGATAGAGAACGGCCAGGGCCGCTACCCCGGCGCGAACCCCTCCCTACAGCCAGCTACACTCGGCCGCAGGCGCATAACTGCGGCCTCAGAGCTGTTGCGTGGGGAAGAACACACCACTGTGTCCGAAGGAGGGCGGTCAGCAGGGAATGGGGGCCAAATCCCAGTCGGGCCACACAGATTAACGTTTTCTGTGGTTTCCATAAAATCAGAAGGATACGGTGTTGGTTTCTCAACAAGGCTAAGGTGAATTTACTTCTTTCTACATTCATGTCCAACTGAGAATGAACTCACGTGCGGTATGGAGATGAAGGATGTACTCGATGGATCTACGCTGTTGAGCCAAAACTTTAGGTCCACTGCACACCACAAAGTTGAAAACAGTGGTTCCATTGCCAGCAAGTAAAGCGGCAATGGAAGTGTATGACCAGAGTAGAAACGAATTGGTAATCACTCTGGCGAAGATACAGGCCGGAAATGGGGAAATCAAGTAACTTAAGGGACTTGGATCGGGGCCTAGCAAACGACACCTCGGAAATAGTGAAGCCGGTCGCCTGTTCGTGTGTTGTTGTCATGAGTATGGAAAGGACGCTGAAACCACTAGTAGACTGAAGGACCGTGAAATCACGAGTAGACGCCTCATCACAGAACGTGGTCGGAGGCTAGCCCACGACGTAAATCAGGGCAGGTGACTATCTGTGATAGACCTGATTAAAACGCTGATGCAGCCACGAGTGTTTCTTCCGCAGCAACGATGGTTACATGTTTCCACGTTGGCTCAACGACATCGTCAATACGACTGCACTCGGCGCGTGTTCATCGAGACTGGACCGGGCATCAGAGGTGATGTTGTGGGGTAACCACAACCGCCGGAAAGAAGAAGAAGAACGCAAGACCAGAGAAGGTGGCGAGGAAGGTGGCGAGGAAACGTCAGCCAATAGCCCGCTGACAGGGGGCGCGCCAGGTGCGATCTCTGCAAAAAGTGAATATAAGCGCCGCTTCCGCCAGCCTCGGCAGAGTATTAGCACGGCCTAGCAGAGAGTTCTACGATTTCAGATTGTAGTAATCCATATCCATGGCTTGTTTGAACAATGCGTATCTAAAAAAAAATGTGTGTGAAATCTTATGGGACTTAACTGCTAAGGTAATCAATCCCTAAGCTAACACACTACTTAACCTAAATTATCCTAAGGACAAACACACACACCCATGCCCGAGGGAGGACTCGAACCTCCGCCGGGACCAGCCACACAGTTGTATCTCAAGGACTCGGATTTATGTTGCATGTCGCCCATCGATTGCGACACCTTTGTACACGTAAGTACTGTCAATCTTTATCGTAGAAATAAAAGTACTACTGTTACTTGCTTGAATTGTTGTAAATCATTCCGAGAACGCAGCATCCCTTAAGCACCCTATACGAGGCGAGTGGGCAAGATCCAACAGGTAACGTGTCATCTGAATCACTTCTTGTTACACCAGGTCGAAGGTCGTTTGATGTGTATGTAAGCATCAGGTACCCAGTACCTCCGGAACCCTGCAAAGGACTCGTCGAATCCATTCTACATAGAATCGCTGTAGTACTGCATTCCAAAGGAGGATCAATACGCTTTTAAGCAAAATGGTGTTAATGTTCTGGCCTGTCACTTTATTTGGAATTACAGGAAAGGTATCTCTTTGGTTTTCGGCCACTCAGAGGACTGACCTCCACGATGACGTGTTCTAACCAATCATGCAAATCTTTCACACGATGGCTAGGTGCTTGTCGTCTGCAAAGTAGCCAAAGCCACTTCGGAAAATGTGTAATATCGTCAGATGCACTTGCAGGCACAGGCGTCCAACCTTCTTACCACTACAAAGTACTTCCCAGCTTGCGGTCGCCTCCACCGGTGTGCGCAATGGAGAGTCGACAACACTCACGTCCCGCCACCCCACATCCAGAATGGATCAACACAGACACTGACGTCCTTGGATTCTTAAAGGTCCACTTCGTAAACAATTCGTTTGCGCTGAGGTGTGGCTGACCTAGTGGTCAGCCTGTGCACACTCTTTTTGAACAGAAAAAAGACTTTTTGGTCAATGAGATTTCACAGAGGCGCAACCAGCTGTTATTTTTAAATAGAAATATTTTGTAACATAGCTTTAGACGGAACACCTCTCCTGATATCAAAAACAGCCTTTTAAAATGTTGCAATTTTTTTACCACTACATGAGTTTTCAATATCCTGCCGTGGGGCATCAGATGTAGTGTGCCATTTTATTAGAAACTTTTCATATTGTTTCTGTCTATTAAAATACTGGCATGTGAAGCCATATATAACGTGACGTTACTTCATTAAATTGCTTATAAATTTTACAGAGTTAATTTTTAAATGTCTAGTTGTGCAGCGGATCTTTGTGCCTGTTAATATTATTTGGTCCACTGCAATCAAATGTTATAGAGAGAATCTGCGACATGCACAGTTTTAATTCTGATCACTGAAATTCCCAAGGATTTATCATGGAAGAATTTGTCACACACGTATATAATCTGCTCTGAGTTACATTTAAAATGTTGGCGAGATCAGCTTCAGTGCGAAGATCTTCTTTTGAAGTTGGTTCATTGGTAAGCGATTAAACAAATTACAATTATTTATTTTATTAATTATTATTTTTAATTTGTTTTTGACCTGAACTGTTATCGTACAGCCTACCATTGGTTACACCATATTATCTCACCCCGTTCCTCACTTTGTTAAAATAACACTTGTTCAGTAACTTCCCTACTCAAGAGTCACACCTACCACGTGCTCTCAGCATTCTGTCTAGCACTGCCACATCATTCACCGTCCAACATTCCTGCCTCTCTGTTCTGTTCTCCTCTTCTCTCTGTTACCTCCCCGCCCTCCCGATGCTCCTCTAGGGTCCCCTTGCAGCAATTCAGTACGCTGGTGTCGCATGCTACGCTTTCCACTATCTGCACAACATGTCTTAATATGATTTGCCGATGAATGGTTCAAATGGGACTTAACACCGGAGGTCATCAGTCCCCTAGAACTTAGAACTACTTAAACCTAACTAACCTAAGGACATCACACACACCCATGCCCGAGGCAGGATTCGAACCTGCGACCGTAGCAGTCGCGCAGTTCCGAACTGAAGCACCTAGAACCGCTCGGCCACCGCGACCGGCTATTTGCCGATGAGTTCAATATTTTTCTTACAGGTGCTTTTCCTAATCGCACGTCAAAACAAAAAATGGAATGGGTTTAGAATGGATTTATTTACCTACTACCTATACGCCCGTGTTTCGATACGGAATATAACGAAGGGCGTTTTCATACCGTTGCTTTTTAGTGTTTCGTGCCTCAGTTGGTAAAAACGGAACTCTTACAGGATCTTTTGAATACATTATGGGAGTGACAGTGATCAATGTGTTAGAAATATTTACTATTAAAAACAGTCTTGATCACGATTTATTTATTAAGGTGACCGGTTTCGACCACTACTGTGGTCGTCTTCAAACCATTGAGTAGGAACCTCTTTCTGCTGGAGGTTCCTACTCAATGGTTTGAAGATGACCACAGTAGTGGTCGAAACCGGTCACCTTAATAAATAAATCGTGATCAAGACTGTTTTTAATAGTAAATATCTTACAGGATCACTTTGTCAGTAAATTCGTTTTGCCTAGTCAAAAAGTCAAACATAAATAAAACCTATCGAAAGAAGCAAGTTAATTGTTCAAAAGTTTTCAATAAATAAAGCGAAATCAGTAAATCCATATACTCTAGCCAAATAATTTCAAGTTTAGTTTGTAGTTGAAATATTAAGACGAGGCGCTTTAGTCGATGACTGACTTAAACGTTCGAAAATACTTCTGTCACTGAGGTAAAAAGCTGCAGCGCAACTATTGGTACTTTGGTGTATTACGAAAATAACAATGCCTTATATTGGTTCTTTGGTGTACTACGCCGTCGCCGTTAAACATCTGAACTACTAAGTTGAGCAGACTATCAAAACCTTAAATTGCGATATCTTTTTCCCCTGTGATATGATTTTGATGAAATAAAGCCCACATGTTGCCCCAAGCTGTGCTCAAGTTACCCTTGAGAACACTATGAAACTTCGTCTGGCAGTGTTGGAGATGATAATCTTCAAAAGAACAGACAGGACAGCTTTACGCTTTTATAGATATACAGTGCTGGGAAATTCCCGTTACAAACGTCTAGGACTTGCAGAAGGGAGTGAGTACATAATATTTTAAACAGGAACCCACGTCCGTTTCCGTTCTACGACTGTTTCATTTCAGATGTGTAACGCGGCGGTCATTCTGCTGAGGAAAAGACAAAAGTCTCAGACTTGTTTGTCTTGGTGTGCAATAGTGTTTACAGGATGATCACCTACGTCACTCGACGTCTGCTTTAATGCAAGACCTGTTCAATGCCTTGGCGTCTCCGATACAGCAAACATGGTTCGGTACACGTTTTCGGTACATAGACATGCTCTTTTTGTATGGCGAAGCCCGAGGTAAGAGCAGAGTTGCTAATCGGCTCTATCACGTACGTTTTGCGCAGCGTAGCGCGGAATGGCACAAACTTTTTGCTCACGCTGCGCAGCGGCTCCGAGAAACAGGTACCTTCACTGTCAGGAAGCAGGACTCTGGAGCTCCGAGGCAACATCGCACGTCCAAATCTGAAGAACAAGTATTACATCACGTTGAAGAGAACCTGTCAACGAGAACTCGGACAATTGCGCGTGCAATGGCTATTAGTCACAGTGTCGTTTGAAACGTTCCGCGTGAGCAAAAGTTACACCCGTACCACTTAGAAAGATACACGCTATGGGTCCAGCCGATTTTCCACAAAGCGTTGGCTATTGCACGTGGTTCCTGCACCGCTGCATCGACGCACTCCTGTTTACACGCCGAGTTCTGTTCGCAGATGAATAGCAGTTCACTAGGGGCTACGTTCTGAATTCGCAGACGAAAACCATGGTGCCATACATGTTCAGGGATTTCGGCACCGGTTTGGTAGTAACGAGTGGGCAGCTATTCTGGACGGTCATGTGATTGGACCATACGTCCTTCAACACAGGCTAAATGGTCCTACATATTTGATCGTCCTAGAAAACGTATTGGACCATTGTTAGAAGCTGTGCCACAGAATGTCCGCCAGGAAATGCGCTTTCAGACGGATGATGCACCACGTTACTCCTCACGTGCGGTTCGGAGGTATATCAACAGACGTTTTGGTGAAAGATGGACAGGCCAAGGTGGTCCAAACGCGTGGCAGCCGGGATCACCGGATTTAACTCCTGTGGACTACTTCTTATGGGGTTGTATGCAAAGTTTAATTTTTCGATACTCATGTAGAGACTGAGGGAGATCTACTGGTACAAGTTCTGGATGCTGCACTAGAAACTGAAGCGACATCAGATGGGATGGAGAGTGTGTACCAGAACATGCCTCGTAGGTACAATGTCTGTAACAACGTAGGTGGTCGCTACATCGAGATGCCGTTGTAATGTATCAGTTCTGTACGTACAGTATGTATGGTTCTTTTTAGTTTTGGAATAACGTAACCATGTAGTGTTTAAGTGTTAAAACAAACAAATGTGCTTAAGCGATAAATGGAAGTTTCGTTAAGTTTCATTTCGAATTGTTACCTAATAATTGTACTGTGTCAAGCCTAATTCAAGTCCTCAAACAGACGTGGACGCGTTACTCACCTGAATCGAAACTCTCAAGAACGTTCCGGACATGGGTTCCCATTCCACAAGTCCTAGAAGTCTGTAACGGGAATTTCCAATCGCACTGTAGATGAAGTGGCTTAGTTATTCGTGAATTAGTCAAAATGTAAGGTGACGCAGAATACACCTTATCGATGTCTTGAAACTACGAAGGTCGCTCCAATGAAATGCACACTATTTTTGGAAAAATACAGTTTTCATTCTGCATGTGTGAACGTTTTACAGTGTGTAGATACAGCATGTCTTCAAGATGGCTGCTACACTTGACGTTCGTCAGAAGCAACATGCTGTAATAGAATTCTGTGCTATGAAAACGAGACAGTGGGAAACATCCACAAGAGGTTGAAAAAGGTGTATGGAGATGCTGCTGTCGATCGCAGTGCAGTTAGTCGGTGGACAAGCGGGTTACGTGATTTTCCTCGCAGCGGCACGCCCCGTACTGCACACACACCAGACAATGTGCAGAGAGTTAACGAATTGGTGACTGCTGACAGACGCATCACACTGAACGAATTGTCACGATACGTTTGGATAGGGGAAGGAAGTGTTTGCAGAATACTGAAAGTGTTGGCGTTAAAAAAGGTTTGTACCAGGTGGGTTCCCAGGATGTTGACAGTGGCTCACAAAATTAAAAAATGACTCTGAGCACTATGGGACTGAACTTCTGAGGTCATCAGTCCCCTAGAACTTAGAACTACGTAAACATAACCAACCTAAGGACATCACACACATCCATGCCCGAGGCAGGATTCGAACCAGGGACCGCGGTTCCAGACTGTATCGCCTAGAACCGCTCGGCCACTCCGGCCGGCAACAGTGGCTCACGAAGAAACAAGGAAAACGGTATGCAGCGAACTTTTGGAACAGTACGAGAATGGTGGACATGAATTTCTTGGAAGAATTGTGAAAGGTGATGAAACATTGCTGCATCATTTTTCACCAGAGACGAAGAGGCAATCAATGGAGTGCCATCATGCAAATTCACCCAAGAAAACAAAATTCTAAACCACACCTTCTGCAGGAAAAGTTATGGCTATGGTGCTTTTCGATTTCGAAGGACTGTTGCTTGTGGATATCTCGTCAAGTGGAACCACCATAAATTCTGACGCACATGAAACGACACTGAAGAAACTCCAAGCTCGACTGAGTCGTGTTCGACCACATCGGCAAAAGCAGGATGTTTTGCTGTTGCACGACAATGCACCGCCACCTGTCAGTCAAAAAACCATGGAAGCGATCACAAAACTCGGATGGACAACACTAAAACACTCTCCTTACAGTCCTGACCTGGTACGGCAAGAAAAAGGAATAAAAGTGAGATAGTGTTAACACTTTCATCCTTATTTACCTCCTCTGCATTACTGCAGATGACGTGTCGCTGAGCACATTTGCACTGTGCATGCAGTACACGTGAGGTGCCTAGTTGTTTACACTGCCCTGTGTGGAATACATAAGTTCTTGTACACTTCACTAACCTGCTGTCTTCATGAAGATGATGTTCCCAGCGCAGAAAACAGCACGCAGGTCGTGGATTCTTTTTCTTGAGGCTGAAATTAACTTCGCAAGGAACTGCTGCTACGAATAAACTATAGCTCATTTGTGATGCCACTCGCGTTTTTATTGATATAGACACGAGAAACTATTCTTGATCACAACGTATTGAACATATCTTTCAACAGTCATTATATCTGGCTAAAATAGCGTGAAATACATCCTGCCACAGACAACATGTCTGTCTACTGGAACAGTCAGAACTGGAGAATAAAATTACATGAATCAAATACAGTAGAGCGTCGATTATCCGAACGTCGGTCAACCGAACGACCGCTTAACTGAACTGTGTACTCGCTCGCATGTACTCGCTCGCACCTGTTACTCTCCCACCCTACCGTCCATCGTCCCCCTCACTCCCAAACCAAGTTTCCCACAGTAGTTTACAATGCTGACGAAACGGGACTTAACTGGAAAGCTTTACCGAGAAAAACTCTTGTTTCACGTCATGAATTAGCAGCACCTGGTCCTAAAACAAGCAAGGACCGTATTACAGCTTTGGCTTGTGCTAATGCTACTGGAAGTCACCGACTGCCTATGTTCGTTATTGGTAAAAGTAAAAAACCGCGTTGTTTCAAGTACGTTAATATGTCAGCCTTGCCTGTTGTATACACCTCACAAAAGAGTGCCTGGATGGATAATACGATTTTTATGAAGTGGTTTCTGGACTTTTCGTACCCTCTGTAAAAGCTCATCAGCTAAAGAATGGGAAGAGGGAGAAAACACTACTTCTCCTTGACAATGCACCAACTCATCCGTCATGTGATATTTGAAACGAAAAAGACATGTTCATAAAGGTAATATTTCTTCCACCTAACGTAACCTCCTTATTACAGCCCATGGATCAAGGCGTTATTGAAACTTTCAAACGATATTACAGGATAGAATTGTTGCGTCAGTTATTGTTAGAAAGAGAAGAGGATGGAGAAGAAAGTCTCTTAAGAAATCATAAGAATATTGACTTGAAAGACGCGTCCTACATGATCAGCACAGCATGGAATAGTGTAAAGGAAGAGAATTTGAAGAAAGCCTGGAATAAAATTTTGGACACAGAAGAAAATTCACAAGGTATGATTGAAAATGATGAACAGAAATTCTCGGTATGCTAAAAGAAATAGATTGCCACGAATGTGATGAAGAAGACGTTCACGAATGGATGAATATCGATGATGCAGATCCAGGACACCAAATCATGCAGGACAGCGAGATTGTAAACGTCGTCACTGATAAAGATGTCGCCGCCAGCATCTCGTCAATCAGTGCTCCAGAAAGTGAAGATGAAAGTATACCAACAGCTTCTGAGGCGTTCACTTGTTTAGATACTGCCTTGCGATGGTTTGAAGCCCGAGATGAAAGTTGCCAGTTTCAGATATGTGTAATGAAAAAAGTACGTGACTTAGATGCTCGTAAGCGTGTAGGCTTGCTTAGACAGACCAAAATAAAGGATTTTTTTAAAAGTTAATTTTGTGTACTGTGTGTATTGTTCATGCAAAATGCGTATGTAATATGTACATATTTTTGTTTAATAAACTGTGCCACATACTATATATTCCTACTGAAGTTGCCTTTGTATGTTACTTTGTAATACGAAAAGAGATGTCTGTTTTTATGAATAAATTTACTGCACAGTACTTCTTTTTGGCAAATAAACATGTATAGTTCGATTATCCAAACAAGCCAGTTTTCCGAACACCCATGTCCCCCAATTATTTCGGAAGATCGACGCTTTACTGTACTACTATTACAGACAACATGTCTATTCCCGGCGGGGTCAGGGATTTTCTCTGCCTCGTGATGGCTGGGTGTTGTGTGCTGTCCTTAGGTTAGTTAGGTTTAAGTAGTTCTAAGTTCTAGGGGACTGATGACCATAGATGTTAAGTCCCATAGTGCTCAGAGCCATTTGAACCATTTTGACAACATGTCTGTACCTAGCGACGGTCGGAACTGTAGTAAATAAAATTGCATGAAACAAACACTGCTATAACAGACAACATGTCTGTCTACTGGAACGGTCAGAACTGGAGAGCCGGACTGCCCGAGACACTTCGCGCGCCAAGCCAGCAAGGCGTGACCCGAACGCCATCGAAGTGCATCGGCAGTCATATCGTCAGTTTTTTGTTTTAGTAATACTTTGATTTTAATAATTTTGAAATGACTGATTGATAGCTGGCTGTTGAAAGATGTTTATTTAAAAAAATTAAGTAATTTGGATGACAGGTTTAATTAATAATAGCAACTAAAGTTTAACGTTTTGGCGCCCTACCGCCGAACACAGCAGCCACTCAAAGAGCAGCAGCATCATGCAGCCGATCTTTCTCACGGGAATGGTACCGAACCTAACATCTGTCACCGGTACCTCATCCCACATTGCGTCATCTCTATGCTTCTTGCATCTCCACTGCCCTGAGAACAGCTTCCAGGAGCGTAACGTGATGGCTGAATAAGCCAGAAATATTACTCTGGCTCCATGTGACTATCATCTCTTTTGGAAACTGAAAGACTCTCATCGTGGAACAAGGTTTGAAGATGATGACTCCCTTGTGCACGCTGCCAAACAGTGGCTCCAACAGGTTGGTCCAGAATTTTACCGTGCGGGTATACAGGCGCTGGTTCCAAGATGGCGTAAGGCAGTTGAGAGCTATGGAAATTATGTGGAGAAATGGAAATATTGTTTCTAAAAGTTGTATCTACAAACTGTAAAACTTTCAAACAAGCAGAATAAAAGATGGATTTTAAAAAAATAGTGTGCATTTCTTTTGGAGTGACACTCGTACGTTGCCTTATCGTGCTACACTTGCGTAGCTCGATGCTATGACCTGCTTGAGCATCATCATGAGCTGGTTGAAAACTTTCAGGAATTTAACTTACCAAGTTCCTTCGTGTCGTTGATATGGTCAAAAAAGGTAAAGTTTTCCTCAACCCGAAGACTGGTTTGAACACCACAGTGTTTTACGACGCATTTAATTGCATTATCTGAAAACTACCTTGAGCAGTTAAACAGAGAAGCGACTCGTGGCGATAACATATTAGACCTTCTGGTGACTGACAGACCAGAACTATTTGAAACAGTAAACGCAGAACAGGGAATCACCGATCATAAACCGGTTACAGCATCGATATTTCAGCCGTAAATAGAAATATTAAAAAAGGTAGGAAGAGTTTTCTGTTTAGCAAAAGTGACGAAAAGCAGAATTCAGAGTACTTGACGGCTCAACACAAAAGTTTTATCTCAAGTACAGATAGTGTTGAGAATCAGTGGACAAAGTTCAAAACCATCGTACAATATGCATTAGACGAGTATGTGCCAAGCAAGATCGTAAGAGATGGAAAAGAGCCACCATGGTACAACAACCGAGTTACAAAACTGATACGGAATCAAATCGAACTTCACAGCAAACATAAACATAGCCAAAGCCTTGCAGGCAAACAAAAATTACGCGAAGCGAAATGTAGTGTGAGGAGGACTATGCGAGAGGCGTTCAATGAATTCGAAAGTAAAGTTCTATGTACTGACTTGGCAGAAAATCCTAAGAAATTTTGGTCTTGTGTCAAAGCGGTAGTTGGATCAAAACAAAATGTCCAGACCTTTGTGACCAAAATGGTACTGAAACTGAGGATGACAGACTAAAGGCCGAAATACTAAATATCTGTTTCACAGAGGAAGACTGCACTATAGTTCCTTCTCTAGATTGTCGCACAGATGACAAAGTGGTAGATATCGAAATAGATGACAGAGGGAGAGAGAAACAATTAAAATCGCTCAAAAGAGGAAAGGCCGCTGGATCTGATGGGATACCAGTTCGATTTTACAGAGAGTACGCGAAGGAACTTGCCCCCCCCCCCCCCCCCTTCCTGCTGCGGTGTACGGTAGGTCTCTAGAAGAGCGTAGCGTTCCAAAGGATTGGAAAAGGGCACAGGTCATCCCCGTTTTCAAGAAGGGACGTCGAACAGATGTGCAGAACTATAGACTTATATCTCTAACGTCGATCAGTTGTAGAATTCTGGAACACGTATTATGTTCGAGTATAACGACTTTTCTGGAGACTAGAAATCTACTATGTAGGAATCAGCATGGGTTTCGAAAAAGACGATCGTGTGAAACCCAGCTTGCGCTATTCGTCCACGAGACTCAGAGGGCCATAGACACGGGTTCCCAGGTGGATGCCGTATTTCTTGACTTCCGCAAGGCGTTTGATACAGTTCCCCACAGTCGTTTAATGAACAAAGTAAGAGCATATGACTATCAGACCAATTGTGTGATTGGATTGAAAAGTGCCTATATAACAGAACGCAGCATGTCATTCTCCATGGAGAGAAGTCTTCCAAAGTAAGAGTGATTTCAGGTGTGGAGCAGGGGAGTGTCGTAGGACCGTTGCTATTCACAATATATATAAATGATCTTGTGGATAACATCGAAGTTCACTGAGCCTTTTTGCGGATGATGCTATAGTATATCGAGAGGTTGTTACAATGGAAAATTGAACAGAAATACAGGAGAATCTGCAACGAATTGACACTTAGTACAGGGAATGGCAATTGAATCTCAATGTAGACAAGCGTAATGTGATGCGAATACATAGAAAGAAAGATCCTTTATCATTTAGCTACACTATAGCACGTCAGCAACTGGAAGCAGTTAGTTCCACAAATTATCTGGCACTAGGCATTAGGAGTGATTTAAAATGGAATGACCACATAACATTAATCGTCGGTAAAGCAAATGCCAGACAGAGATTCATTGGAAGAATACTAAGGAATTACAGTCCGAAAACAAAGGAAGTAGGATACAGTACGCTTGTTCGCCCACTGCTTGAGTACTGCTCACCGGTGTGGGATCCGTGCCAGATAGGGTTGATAGAAGTGATAGAGAACATGCAACGGAGAGCAGCGCGCTTCGTCAGGGGATCATTTAGGAATCGCGAAAGCGTTACGGAGATGATAGAGCCCAGTGGAAGATTCTGCAAGAGAGACGCTCAGTAGCTCGGTACGGGCTTTTGTTGAAGTTCCGAGAACATACATTAGCGAGGAGTCAAGCAGCATATTGCTCCCTCCTACGTATATCTCGCGAAGAGACCGTGAGGATAAAATCAGAGAGATTAGAGCCCACACAGCGGCATACCGACAATCTTTCTTTCCACGAACAATACGAGACTGGAATAGAAGGGAGAACTGATAGAGGTACTCAAGGTACCCTCCGCCACACACCGTCAGGTGACTTGCGGAGTACAGATGTAGATGTAGATGTAGACCTCTTCGTCACAGTCTGTGCAGACACCAGCCTTTGGCCACTCTCCAAGTGTAGCTGTTTGAGAAAACTAGACACCAGCTCTCCGAGTCCTGTAAAGGTCTGAAATTTGTGGAACAGAGATAAATTGTGCTGGTTCCCCACAACTCACATCGCTAGGGTGGCCACGCTCAGCACGCCGGGGCGGCCGGCTGAGCCGCGGCCTCCTCCAGAAGCTGTGTCAGTGTGTCGGCGGCGCAGTCACCGCGGCACGCGCGCCGGCGGGCGGCAGCTGCCCGTGTGGCCTGCTGCAGGTGTTAGGCATGCGGCGGGCGCGCTGACGCCTCGCCGCCCGCTCTTGCATTTACATTGCCTGCTTTCGTTCACAGAAATGAGCTGTGATGTATAATGCGCCCCGGAGCACGCCGCCACTTAGCCTACTACGTGTTGCGAGTCGCCCTCCTGTTCGCACGTTACTTGTCACTCACAAGGGAACCGCCCCATCGCACCCCCCCTCAGATTTAGTTATTAACTGGCACAGTGGATAGACCTTAAAAACTGAACACAGGTCAATCGAGAAAACAGGAAGAAGTTGTGTGGAACTATGAAAAAATAAACAAAATATACAAACTGAGTAGTCCATGCGCAAGATAGGCAACATCAAGGATAATGTAAGCATGGGAGCGCCGTGGTCCCGTGGTAGCGTGAGCAGCTCCGGAACGAGAGGTCCTTGGTTCAAGTCTTCCCTCGAGTGATAAGTTTACTTTCTTTATTTTCGTAAAGTTATGATCTGTCCGTTCGTTCATTGACGTCTCTGTTCACTGTAATAAGTTTAGTGTCTGTGTTTTGCGACCGCACCGCAAAACCGTGCGATTAGTAGACGGAAGGACGTGCCTCTTCAATGGGAACCGAAAACATTTGATCGGAAGGTCACAGGTCAACCGATTCCTCCACAGGAAAACACGTCTGATATATTCTATACGACACTGGTGACGGCATATGCGTCACATGACAGGAATATGTTGTCGACCCACCTAACTTGTACACTTGTCCCACGCCCGGGTTCCCGGGTTCGATTCCCGGCGGGGTCAGGGATTTTCTCTGCCTCGTGATGGCTGGGTGTTGTGTGCTGTCCTTAGGTTAGTTAGGCTTAAGTAGTTCTAAGTCTAGGGGACTGATGACCATAGAAGTTAAGTCCCATAGTGCTCAGAGCGATTTGAACCATTTTTTTGTACACTTGGCGAATGGGTAAAAAGATTCTTCTACCTTGCCCGATTCAGGTTTTCTTGTGGATGTGATAATCACTCCCAAAAAAGTGATGAAAACATAAGTTTGTGACATAAACTGAAAATAAAAATTTAAACTTTTCGCTCGAGGGTGGACTTGAACCAACGACCTCTGGATCCGCATCTGTTCACGCTAACCACGGGACCACGGCGCTCCTAAGCTCACCCTCATCTTGATGTTGCCTATGTTGCACATGGACTACTCAGTATGTATATTTTGCTTATTTTTTCATAGTTCCACACAACTTCTTCCTGTTTTCTCCATTGATCTGTGTCCAGTTTTTCAAGGCCTATCCACTGTGCCAGCTTATAATTAAATCTGAGGGGGGTGCGATGGGGAGTTTCCCTTGTCAGTAGCTAAACGCTACAGCGCCAAAGCCATAATTGGCAAACAGGCACGCACGCATATTTCTCTGTAGAAATGGCGCTATATGCAAAAACACTCGTTCTTCGATGTCTTCCTTTTTTTAAACTGATCTTTCTTCGCGTTCCGTACCTCAACTGGTAAACACCGAACCCTTATAGGGAAATGTTTGAATGCTCCATTAGTAGTGTAGCGCTTGACACAGTCACGTCGATTAAATATTTGGGCGCAACATTGCAGAGCGATATGAAGTGGGACCAGCATGTAATGTCAGTTGTGGAGAAGGCGGATAGTCGTCTTCGGTTCATTGGTAGAATTTTGGGAAGATGTGGTTCATCTGTAAAGGAGACCGCTTGTAAAACACTAATACGACCTATTCTTGAGTACTACTCGAGCGTTTTGGATCTCTATCAGGTCGGATTCAGGGAGGACATAGAAGCAATACAGAGGCGGGCTGCTAGATTTGTTACTGGTAGGTTTCATCATCACGCGAGTGCTACGGAAATGCTTCAGGAGCTCGGGTGGGAGTCTCTAGAGGAAAGGAGGCGTTCTTTTCGTGAATCGCTACTGAGGAAATTTAGAGAACCAGCATTTGAGGCTGACTGCAGTACAATTTCACTGCCGCCAACTCATATTTCGCGGAAAGACCACAAAGATAAGATCAGAGAGATTGGGGCTCGTACAGAGGCATATAGGCAGTCATTTTTCCCTCGTTCTCTTTGGGAGTGGAAGAGGGAGAGAGGATGCTAGTTGTGGTACGAGGTACCCTCCGCCACGCACCGTATGGTGGATTGCGGAGTATGTATGTAGATATGTAGATGTAGATGTAATTTAAAGATGGAAAGGAAAGGGAAGGAACTAGTGATGTCAGCTGCATCGGGACATTACGCAGAACGAGCGACGACTAGTGAAAATGTATGCCAGACTGGAACTCGAACCCGGGATCTCTTGCTTACTAGATACTTGCGTTAACCGCTGCACCATCCGGATATAGTATTTATCACAAATGCACGACACCCGCATTCATGTAATTGATTCGCCTCGATGGGGAATCAATTTACAACCTGCAGTGCGGATGTATGTTTATGTTCGAACTCCTGCGTGAATCTCAGAAGTGGCGAACGTGGAGACCATGAACGGAGACTGCGGGTTGGTGGCAATAAGTGGGAGTGTCGGGCAGCTGAGAGGCGTGCTGACATGGTCCGCGCGATTCCAATAAACACTGAGTCTCGATGGTGCACTGGTTAACGCAACTGCCTAGTAAGTGCCGGCCGGAGTGGCCGCGCGGTTCTAGGCGCTACAGTCTCCAACTGCGCGACCGGTACGGTCGCAGGTTCGAATCCTGCCTCGGGCATGGATGTGTGTGATGTCCTCAGGTTAGTTAGGTTTAAGTAGTACAAAGTTCTAGGGGACTGATGACAACAGCAGTTAAGTCCCATAGTGCTCAGAGCCATTTGAGCCATTTTCTCTAGCTGGATATTCCGGGTTCGAGTCCCGATTCGACACTCATTTTCACTCCTCGCCACTGATTCCGCAAAAAGTCTCGATCTACATCTACATCTACATGGATACTCTGAAAATCACATTCAGATGCCTGGCAGAGCGTTCATCGAACCACCTTCACAATTCTCTATTATTCCAATCTCGTATAGCGCGTGGAAAGAATGGACACCTATATCTTTCCGTACGAGCTCTGATTTCCCTTATTGTTCCTCCCTATGTAAGTCGGTGTCAACAAAATATTTTCGCATTCGAAGGAGAAAGTTGGTGATTGGAATTTCGTGAGAAGATTTCGTCGCAACGAAAAACGCCTTTCTTTTTAATGATTTCCAGCGCAAATCTTGTATCATTTCTGTGACACTCTCTCCCATATTTGGCGATAATACAAAACTTGCTGCCTTTCTTTGAACATTTTCGATGTACTCCGTCAGTCATATCTGCTAAGGATCCCACACCGCGCAGCAGCATTCTAAAAGAGGACGGTCAAGCGTAGCGTACGCAGTCTCCATAGTAGGTCTGTTACATTTTCTAAGTGTCCTGCCAATAATACGCAGTCTTTGGTTAGCCTTCCCCACAACATTTTCTATGTGTGCCTTTCAATTTAAGTTGTTCGTAATTGTAATACCTAGGTATTTAGTTGAATGTACGGCTTTTAGATTAGACTGCTTTATCGTGTAACCGAAGTTTAACGAGTTGCTTTTACCACCTATGTGGATGACCTCACACTTTTCTTTATTTAAGGTCAATTGCCACTTTTCGCACCATTCAGATATCTTTTCTAAATCGCTTTGCAGTTTGTTTTGATCTTCTGATGATTTTATTAGTCGATAAACGACAGCGTCATCTGCAAACAATCGAAGACGGCTGCTCAGATTGTCTCCAAAATCGTTTATATAGATAAGGAACAGCAAAGGGCCTGTAACACTACCTTGGGGAACGCCAGAAATCACTTCTGTTTTACTCGATGACTTTCCGTCAATTACTACGAACTGTGACCTCTCCGTCAGGAAATCACAAATCCAGTCACATAACTGAGACGATATTCCATAAGCACGCAATTTCACTACGAGCCGCTTGTGTGGTAGAGTGTCAAAAGCCTTCCGGAAATCCAGAAATACGGAATCAATCTGAAATCTCTTGTCAATAGCACTCAACATTTCATGTGAATAAAGAGCTAGTTGTTTTTCACAGGAATGATGCTTCCTAAACCCATGTCGACTGTGTTTCAATAGACCGTTTTCTTCGAGGTAATTCATAATGTTCAAACACAATATATATTCTAGAATCCTGCTGCATATCGACGTTAACGATATGGGCCTGTAATTAAGCGGATTACTCCTGTTGGATGCAGCTCCTTCCATTTCCTTTCCTTTCCTCTCTCCCCCCCCCCTCTCCACCACCTTCAGTTTACATAATATTTATCGCAGCTGTGGATTCCACTTGGTGTCTGTTCTTTCGGATATGTCCGATAGCACTTCGTTGTACCTCGGTCCGACTGATAAGACCACATTTTCTCAGGAATGCTACAGGCATCAAATTAAAATTTATGTTAGGTCTATGGTCCCTTGGCGATACGGAAAAGGTTCTCAGTCACCGCATGCGATAGATGCGGCCATTTTTGTCACATATTTTGATATTCGCTGAATCACTCATCAGAACGTATAGGGCACTTTCCGTTGACCTACAATCATGAAATTTGGCAAGAAGTAAGGTCACAGTACAAATAAAAGAAAAAATCCTAAAATAGTTAATTTGTAATGTTGTGTCACATGAAGAAAATATTTGTTTTCCGTTAGTTGTCTCTCTGTCCGTTAAGATTCCGATGTTTTTAGGAACAGATAGCCGTATCACGTTGAAATTTAAGTCACATACGAAGTTCTATGAGCCCATGGCGGGTGTAAAATATTTAATCTTCTAAAAGTCAATACAGTCAAAAGGTACGATCATTTAAGTCACATATTTTGATACTCGCGAACTAAACCTATAGAGTACTTTGCCTTGACCTAGGTCTATGAAATTTGTGACGAAGCAAGGTTTTACAGTACAACTAATGGTAAAAAAAAAAATCAGCAAATGGTTAATTTGTAATTATATCGCACAAGAAAATTATTTCTTTTAATTTGTTATCCGACTGTCTGTCTGTTAAGTGTCGGTATCGATATTGGGTAAAACTTGTCGAGATCCCCGATTTGCGGGTTAGATGAACAGCGTATATACATAATTAAGTTTGTAAGGGACCTTCACAGCTGAGTCTTAGATGCACTTAGCCAGTTTTATTTTTAATTTTACCCCGTAGTGTCTGTCACCCAAATCATCTTGCTTCTTTTTCTTGGCCTTACTCCGTATCTTCGCGAGATCGGGATGTTAATCTGGCTTCGGCAGTGTTACTCGTAGAGTGTAACCCGATGCCCTCCCTGTCGCCACAACTACCCTTCCCATCCCGAAACGGAAATCTGTGTACCCCATCAGCCTGCATCTACTGTGATCCCATTCGAAAATGTCAGAACGTTTTCGAAGTGTTTGCGAATTGAGTAACAAAGGCGGGACGTGGGTACAAGCCTGTTATTCGCATAGTCGGATGAGGGAAACCATATCACATCCAATCTGGCTGGCAAACCAGCTCTCGCCTTAACCCGCCGGGTACATTCGATCCGGGGCCGACGCACCTTCCCAAGTCCAGGCTGTGGTGTGTTAACGGACGCTAACCTACAGCTACATCTCCAAAATCTCATCTCCCCTCATAATAAATTTCGTCTTGCTTCTTTCAGTTCTGCTCCATACTTTGCTATACATTCTGCAATGGTTTTAAGTATCCTAATCTTTGTTCATATTCTAATGTGTGTGGTCTATAAAATTCCATTTAATTGTTTGATTGCTTGTCCATTTCTCATATTCTTTGTGCAACCTCCCGATCATCGAAGTGAATAAATTGTTATCATTTATAGACACATCCAGACCACGAGAGGAAAGTTTCCGTAACATTTAGGCAGAATTCAAGTATATTTTAAATGATGTTGGTGCTATCAGTGCATCCTTGTCGTAACTGATCATTTCACCATTTTTTTATCTCCATTTCATTCTTCTGTGTGTTGTAATAATTAACAGCTATGTGCGTGACACGCAGTTGACGATGTCACACAGGTTTCAGATTTGAAGTTTAAATATTCCTATTTGCTAGGCCGCCTCACATTAATCTACAAAATTGTCTAAAAGTCGAGGTTTATGACCCGTCTTTTCTGTTGCCCTCTGGTGGCTGAACACAGTCACATCTGCCAACGGATGGCCGTTTTCCTGCACATTTCGGGGAAGCAGATTTATTGGGTAAAAATCTTCGCTCTATTGGGTAAATGTAGACACCGTGTAGCGAATGATGTGGATGACACATTTGTTATATGGCTACACGGCAAAGAGGAGCTACATACATTCCACGATATCTTAAACAAAATTTAACCGAAAATCAATTTCATCTGGATAGAGAGTGAAGCAGTGAGTGAGATCATAAGATCGGTTTCTCGTTTCTAGTGATGTTGACCTAAAGAAGAGTATCAGTACTCTATGGCACAGAATATATAGGAAGCCTACCAAAACAAACAGGTATTTACAAACACTGTCTCCGCGTTGCATTTGATAACGGAGGCAAGACTTAAGAAAAGTCAAGATACGTTCATAGGTTTAGTCGACCTGGAAAAGGTGTTGAACAATGTAAAATGCTGCAAACTGTTCAAAATTCTCAGAAAAATGAGAGTGAGCTATAGGGAAGGGTGGGTAATATGTTCTATGTACAAGAATCAAGAAGGAAGATCTGGAAAGTAAGACAGATAATGAAGTGCTCGGACTGAAAAGCTTGTAAGATACACCCTTCCTGTTTATTATGTAAGTTGAGGAAGCAATAACATGAATAAAACAAAGTTTCCAGAGTGGAATTAAAATTAAAAGGATATCAATGACAAGATTCACCGATGACATTGCTGTCCTCAGTGAAAGTAAAGAAAATTACAAGACGAGTTGAGTGGAATGAACAGCCTAATGCATAAAGAGTATGGACTGAGAGTGAACCGAAGGTAGACAAAATTAATGAGGAGTATCAGAAATCAGTTTAGGAATAAAAGAAGTAGAGGAAGTTAAGGAACTCTGCTACCTTGGAATCAGAGTAAACCATGACAGATGAAGCTAGGCAGCACAGGCAAAGTGGGCATTCCTGGCCAAGTAAAGTCTACTACGAGGTGCATTCAAGTTCTAAGGCCTCCGATTATTTTTTCTAATTAACTACTCACCCGAAATCGATGAAACTGGCGTTACTTCTCGACGTAACCGCCCTGCAGAAGTACACATTTTTCACAACGCTGACGCCATGATTCCATGGCAGCGGCGAAGGCTTCTTTAGGAGTCTGTTTCGACAACTGGAAAATCGCTGAGGCAATAGCAGCACGGCTGGTGAATGTGCGGCCACGGAGAGTGTCTTTCATTGTTGGAAAAAGCCAAAAGTCACTAGGAGCCAGGTCAGGTGAGTAGGGAGCATGAGGAATCACTTCAAAGTTGTTATCACGAAGAAACTGTTGCGTAACGTTAGCTCGATGTGCGGGTGCGTTGTCTTGGTGAAACAGCACACGCGCAGCCCTTCCCGGACGTTTTTGTTGCAGTGCAGGAAGGAATTTGTTCTTCAAAACATTTTCGTAGGATGCACCTGTTACCGTAGTGCCCTTTGGAACGCAATGGGTAAGGATTACGCCCTCGCTGTCGCAAAACATGGACACCATCATTTTTTCAGCACTGGTGGTTACCCGAAATTTTTTTGGTGGCGGTGAATCTGTGTGCTTCCATTGAGCTGACTGGCGCTTTGTTTCTGGATTGAAAAATGGCATCCACGTCTCATCCATTGTCACAAGCGACTAAAAGAAAGTCCCATTCATGCTGTCGTTGCGCGTCAACATTGCTTGGCAACGTGCCACACGGGCAGCCATGTGATCGTCCGTCAGCATTCGTGGCACCCACGTGGAAGACACTTTTCGCATTTTCAGGTCGTTATGCAGGATTGTGTGCACAGACCCCACAGAAATGCCAACTCTGGAGGCGATCTGTTCAACAGTCATTCGGCGATCCCCCAAAACAATTCTCTCCACTTTCTCGATCATGTCGTCAGACTGGCTTGTGCAAGCCCGAGGTTGTTTCGGTTCGTTGTCACATGATGTTCTGCCTTCATTAAACTGTCACACCCACGAACGCACTTTCGACACATCCATAACTCCATCATCACATGTCTCCTTCAACTGTCGATGAATTTCAATTGGTTTCTCACCACGCAAATTCAGAAAACGAATGATTGCACGCTGTTCAAGTAAGGAAAACGTCGCCATTTTAAGTATTTAAAACAGTTCTCATTCTCGCCGCTGGCGGTAAAATTCCATCTGTCGTACGGTGCTGCCACCTCTAGGACGTATTGACAATGAACGCGGCCTCATTTTAAAACAATGCGTATGTTTCTATCTCTTTCCAGTCCGGAGAAAATAAATCGGAGGCCTTAGAACTTGAATGCACCTCGTAGTACCAAACATAGGAATTTGAGGAAGAAATTTCTGAGGATGCACTTTTGGAGCATAGCACTGTATGGTACTCTAACGTTGACTGTGGGAAAACCGGAACAGAAGCGAATCGAAGCCTCTGAGATGTGGTGCTACAGAAGAATGTTGAAAATTGGGTGGAGTTATAAAGAATGAGGGGGTTCGCAGGAGAATCGTCGGAGAAAGGAAAATTTGGAAAACACTGACAAGAAGCATGGACAGGATATTAGGACATGTGTTAACACATCAGGAAACAACCTCCATGGTGGTAGAGGGACATGTAGGGGGTAAAAACTGTAGGGGAAGAGATTAGAATAAAGCTAACATATAACTGAGGATGCAGCAATTAAGTGGAGACGTTTCCGCAATCGAAATTCATGCTGGGCCGCATCTAAGAAGTCAGATGACTGATACAACGAAGAAAAGAAACGAAAAAAATGGGCTATATTCGCGAATAGTCTGGAAAACATATACGTTCCAAAAGGGGAAAAAAACGACGCAACGCGAAGGAATTATCCGAATGGTACGGAAATTGGTAGATGTGATGTACACGTAAAGACAAACAGATGATTACAGTTTCAGAAAAATTGCACGATTTACGCAAGAGGAAGAACTTCATAAATTGAGAAAGTCAATAACGCGTTGGCACACATCTGGTCCTTACGAAAGCATTTATTCGCCTTTACAATCCTTTATAGAGTTGTTCTTCTAAGTGATAACGTGCCAAATTCTGAGCAATTGGCGCGATGGGTCGGTAAAATTCTCAACTGTAGCCGTGTTTGGGCGGGCATTTTCTTGCTGAAATGTAAGCCCAGAATGGTTTGTCATGAAGGGCAACAAAACGGGGCGTAGAATATCGTCGACGTACCGTTGTGCTGTAAGTGTGCCGCGGATGACAACTAATGGGGTCTTTAGATGAAATGAAATGTCACCCCTGACCATCACTCCTGGTCGCTACATCGTATCGGTAACGGTCGGTTTGGAACGTAACGCTGTCTTGGGAGTGGGGCTCAGTTCGAAGCCGGACTCATCAGTGAAGATAATTCTTCTCCAGTCAATAAGATTCTGGGCTGAAGACGTGTCTGGGCCGCGCGGGATTAGCCGAGCGGTCTTGGGCGCTGCAGTCTTGGACTGTGCGGCTAGTCCCGGCGGAGGTTCGAGTCCTCCCTCGGGCATGGGTGTGTGTGTTTGTCCTTAGGATAATTTAGGTTAAGTAGTGTGTGAGCTTAAGGACTGATGACCTTAGCAGTTAAGTCCCATAAAATTTCACACACATTTGAACATTTTTTGACGTGTCTGGGGACAACCCGGACAGCCATATGGCTCAACAACGAGAGTCTGAGGTGCCGTTTCTTCTTGTGACAGGACCCTTTGGATGTCATTCTCGGCATGATTACAGCACAGCGGTACGTCGACAATATTCTACGCCCCATTTTACTGCCCTTCATGGCATGTCTTTCAGGGCTTACATATAAACAAGGTAATTACCGCCCCCACACGGCGGGAGTTTCTACTGCTTGTCTTCACGCTTGCCAAACCTTACCTTGGCCAGCAAGGTCGCCGGATCGCTCCCCAATTGAGAACCTCTGAGGCATTATGGGCAGAGCCCTCCAAGTAATTCGTGGTTTTGACGATCTAACGAGCCAGTTGGACGGAATTTGACACGGTATCCCTTAGGAGGACATCCAACAACTCTATCAATCAATGCCAAGCCGAATAGCTGCTTGTAATAGGTCCAGAGGTGGACCAATGCATTATTGCACAATTTGTGAAGCTCTTGACTAATAATCCATTTTTTCTGAAAAGTTAATCATTTATTTGTCTGTGATTTTTGAGTTTCTCCCGGCGTATTTGATAATCAAAATATCCACGGGTGTAGTGCCGGTCTACAGTGTCCAACGGGCACTGGTGGGGAGCGCCAAAGATGACATCGGTTTGAGGAAGGCCGGCGTGTACCAGATTCAGTGTCAATGTGGCAAGTCGTATATTGGTCAGACGATGCGTACCGTCGAGGATCGATGACGTGAACACCAAAGGCACACTCGACTGATGTATCCGAGCAACTCGGCGGTCGCTGATCATTGTTTGTCGGAAAATCACGCTATGGAGTATGAACGCACGAGGATTCTGGTACAGACGTCGAGATACTGGGACAGCGTTGTTAGAGAGGCCATCGAAATTCGCACCAATGACGACCTCATAAACCGTGACTGTGGCTATAATCTTAGCAAGGCTTGGGAACCAGCGATTGGGTTAATCAAGAGTAAATCGAGCAAATGTATAGTTGTGACGACCACGTCGGACAGAGCCATCACACCGACGTCATCTCAGACGCCGTCGCAATCTGTTCCACCACGCGACCGTGGCGCGGGGCGCGGACGGCGGAGGGAGTGCGCCTAGGGCGGAGGGTATTTAAATCGGCCTCCGCCGCGACCGAACCCAGTTCCTTCTGAGCAGCCATAGCGTTCGGATCTCCGTACCGGCACGTTCACAGGAGCTCAGTCCGTCAGTTCACCTGATGATGGCGACATGTATGGTCGCCGAAATATTGTGCCCGTTGGACACTGTAGACCGGCAGTACACCCGTGGATATTTTGATTATTTATTTGTCTGTCCATGTAGATCATATCTACCGTTTCCCATCCCTTTCAGACAATTAGAGTGTAATTTTGATGTGCAGCTCGTGGTCTGCATCAACATTACCATACATGTTAGCTGTGGAGCTATGGAGCAGCCAACATAAAAGAATTTCGTGGCAGCAGTCTTTTTCGGTTGTGCTAGGATGAAGCGTCCGTTGGTTAAAATATTGTGTGAGATTACTCAGGTCCTTCGTGTTCGCACGCCCCTACGTGTCGGCAGGAGAGAGAGAGGACGCGTGTCAGACGGCGGTGGCGGGCCTTTCACCGCGGCTGGGCTGCGGCCGGCGATGGCCGCGGGCCCGGCCAGACCTACTTGCGCCTGTCCCGCCCGCCCGCCTACGCGCGCTTTCTCCTGCGCTCGTTCCAAAGGCAGCAGCGCCGTCTCCAGTAGCAGCCAGGCGCGCCGAAAGCCACGTTTTACCACTGACAGCTTATCTGCGACGCACGAAGAGGAGAGGGCGTTCTGAGTCGGCACGAACGCAATACTTCAATATCTTGCATATTTGTGTTTTCCCAGAAAATGAAACCGCATGCGCATTAGTTAGTCCATACGTGCTATGTGGGAAGAGTGTAACATGGAAAACTGAAAGAAAGAACGCAAGTCATTCCCGTTTGCCGCGCGGTCTAGGGCGCTGCAGTCATGGACTGTGCGGCTGGTCCCGGCGGAGGTTCAAATGGCTCTGAGCACTATGGGACTTAACTTCTGAGGTCATCAGTCCCATAGAACTTAGAACTACTTAAGCCTAACTAACCTAAGGACATCACACACATCCATGCCCGAGGCAGGATTCGAACCTGCGACCGTAGCGATCGCGCGGTTCCAGACTGTAGCGCCTAGAGCCGCTCGGCCACCCCGGCTGGCGGTCCCGGCGGAGGTTCGAGAGTCCTCCCTCGGGCATGGGTGTGTGTGTTTGTCCGTAGGATAATTTAGGTTAAGTAGCGTGTAAGCTTAGCGACTGATGATCTTACCAGTTAAGTCCCATAAGATTTCACACACATTCTCGTTTTCAGGAAAAGTCGTAGGACAGATGCACCCAGTTACAGGCGTACATCGTTGACGTCAATCTGTTGAAGATTTATGGAACATGTTTTGTCATCGAGAACTATGACTTTTTCGAGAACGAAAATGTCTTCTGTACATGGATTCCACAAACAAAGATTTTGCAAAACTCAGCTCGCTCTGTTCCCCCATCAGATCAGTTACTGGTACCAGAACTACACTCCGTAACACACACTGTTAGGTGGCTTGCGGAGTATGATGTAGATGTGGATTGTGTACAGTATTGATGGATCGCGCGGCAGAAAAAAAACTCCTGGGTTAGCTAATAGCGAAATATAAGATGGACGACGAAAAAGATGATTTCCTCCAGACTTATGAGACGCGCAAAAAAGTGAAAATAGGTAGCTATATATTTTTGACCCTATGTAAATTAACAGTTCATCTCCCTCGGCGCTGAAACACACTTGGAGATTTTTAGCACACTTCGGACACGAACTTTACCCGAGTTGCAGCAACTGCTTCGCTGGGACGCAATGTTCAGTGCATTCGACTCATCCAAAACCAGTTGGTTTTTCTCACCTGACGTAAAGGGCTGTCGTACTACGTATTGTGCTTTGTCGGGAAACACCTTCACTATTTTGTCGTTGTCGAGAAAACTACGCTTTAAGACGAGTGCATTACGGAATTACGCAGCGGAAAATTACTGCTGCTAGGAAAATCCGTTCTAACGGCCGCTGCTTTTGCTGAGTAGGAAGCGTGCGAGCGCTGTATTTTGTCATTTCCGAAAGGAATGAAACAGCTCAGCAGGAGGCAATCAATCCTAACAGAGGCAATAAATCCTAGCAGCCACTGCTGGCGGTCCGTCAATATGCTCATTACGTTTGTCTGACTGCCACCATCAGCAGCACTGTCGGAAAGCATCATATTCGCGCACGATTCAACTGCCTAACTTACATGTGCTAACACAGGCGTTGTAAACGCATGTGAGACCAACGAACTGTGATAACTCTAGCCGAACAAGCTAGGCGTTTGCTTTGTATTTCTCAGGTCTTGAATACAAAAATGAATGTAAATATTTTTGTAAGTCTAAGCGCTCAGCCATGTGATACAAAACGTCTTTCTTTACTCACAGTCAAGGGGCAACTATTGCCTACTAGGTACACGGTCCAGTCACATTAGTGTGGCCAACGCCTATGTTCGACGTCAACGAGCAATGAACACACACGGACGGCACATGGCAGCTGTATACAAAGTGTGTCAGGGGGACGTAGAAAACAATACAGTCGTTGTCGTTATGCAGAAACGAAGAGATTTATCTTATGTCCAAAACGGCATGATCATTCGCTTCCGGATCAAGGGCGGAAGAATTTCCAGAACGGCTAAGGCTGTAAACTGTTCGTGTGCCACCGTTGTTAAAGTGTACCGTCTATGACACACTGGCACTAGACTGAGTCTACCGTACCCTCCTGGCCACCAAAGTCTCAAATTTAAACTCAGTCGTGAATCTATGGGACCACCTCGATCGGGCTGTTCGCGCCATGGATCGTCAGCCGAAAGACTTAGCGCAGCTGACCACGGCACTGGAGTAGGCATCGTTCCATCCCTGTCAGTAGCTTCCAGAACCTCACTCACTCTCTTCCTGCACGTCTCGCACCGGTTTGTGCTGCAAAATATGGTTACTCAGACTTTTGACAGGTGGTCACAGTAATGTGACCGCGGAAGCCTACGCACTGCCCAGCAAAAAGTGAATCACCCAGAAGACATGGTTGAATATCAATGTAACTTCGTACAGCTACACACCATCGGCGGGCATGTAAAAGATTAGAGCCGCAATTCTCAGTGACAGGACAGTCACCCGAGTGCCTTAGTGTTGCTCGAGTCCAGTGATGTTATCATGCATAGTAGGATATGTAAGGGGCGAGAGCAACGTCAGAAGTTGAATGATCAGTGTTCAGGACATAGAGATGTCCTGTATTGATGTAAGGCAGCGTTATTAAAACCTGACAAAGTTTGTAAGAAGCCTCATTAGGATCTCCATTTGCCGACTTGTCGAACCGTGCACTATCCACATTTGTGGTTCATTCGATAGTGACAATGGCCCGACGTTGGACTGCATGGGAAAGTGAGGGCAGGCTTATTCATCGTGAAGGTTACTGTCGACCACGTCTGCCCACCGCAAGGGAGGATCACCGTATTGTGCTCCAAGCACATCGTAACCATTCCACATCTGCACCTGCCTTCGGAAGGAAGATTAGATTTTAACGTCCCGTCGACAACGATGTGATTAGAGACGGCTGCCACCCGAGAACAAGTAAAAGATTCGCTGTAGTATTATGTGCCGTTCCGCAGCATTGGCCGTAGACCAGCAGCACCCGAACCAGGTAGTTCCTTCCCCATGCGCAGGCTGCCGTTAGTACCACAAAACAAACGGCTTCATGTGGTGTGGTGCCAGGACCGGGAAGCATGGATTACTAATAAATGGCCTCATGTTTGTTCAAAGGAAAATCACAGTTCTGCACTATCCATGATGACCATCGTTGGCGGGTATAGTGGTGACCTGCGGCGAGGTCCAGTTCTTCCAATCTTTTGGAGAGGCACAATGGGGGTAACTCCTGGCATCGTGGTGCAGCTGGTAGTCGCTAAGGGAACACTGACAGCACAACAGTACCTCATGGACACCTGCGTCCTCAAGTGTTACCTCTCATGCGGCAGTATCGTGGCTTCATTTTTCAACAGGTCATTGCTAGACTACACAGGGCATGTATCTATGTGAACTGTCGGCGTTATGTTGAGGTACTCACGTGACGGAAGACAACCCCAGGTCTGTCCTCGATAGTTACTGTATGGGATCCGCTTATCCAGCAGGGTGTCAAGGACCAGTAACTACAATTGTAAGTTAGCTTTCCTCAGGACAGGATACAACAGCTTTTATTACATCCTTCCCAGTCGAGTCAGTGCATACATACAGGCAAGGCGGGGGGGGGGGGGGGGAGGGGAGTTGCAACATCATATTGATAAGTGTCTCGTATTACCAATGCAAATTCATTGTAAATTTCACTCGGTGCTATAATCACTGAAATAACATCACATTACCTTTCAATCTGTGAAGTTTCACTTCGTTTCCTCCTCCCCTTCTGGGCGCTTCACTTTCTCTCTCTCTCCTTTTTCTTTTTTTTTTTTCTGTCAGGCAGTGTATATGTGTGTGATTCTTCTCTGTAATATCTTTTGTAACTGTGGTACTGCTGACAATGCTGACAAGAGAGGAAAAGGCGAAACAACTTGGAACAGTCTACTCCTCTCAACAAAGTGAAGTATACGGTGGGTAAGTGGTGGTGTCGAAGTCTGTAGTACAAGCACTGTTGACAACAAACAACATCTTTAACAGCTTTGGTACATACCGCTTTATGCTACAGCCAAGCAACATGCTTTTTCTCGTTGACCCCAGCTGCCAGTGACGTGTGGGCAGATGCAACTGCCCAGAATGCTGTGTCGGCGCCCGGCAATGCTGACCTGAAGGCCCGTGTACAGTCAGCAGCCTAATAGGCCACGGCTGTGACTTCAGAAGTGCACTGCTTCTCTCGGTGGCAGCCCCTCTCGACGGCTCTCTCTGGTCGCTTTGGTCGGAATTCGACTCACTGACCCTGCGGGCCAGCCTGGGTGTGGCTTTTAGGCTGCTTTTTTACACCCCACTAATGAATACCGGACTGGTACCCCAGTCCCACCTCGGCTACACGATTCGCAACATTCAGAAAACTT
The DNA here is from genome assembly GCF_023864345.2 of Schistocerca serialis cubense. Lineage (NCBI taxonomy): Eukaryota > Metazoa > Arthropoda > Insecta > Orthoptera > Acrididae > Schistocerca > Schistocerca serialis. Next base: position 389,907,959 of record NC_064639.1, read on the forward strand.
TCGCTCACTTTCACATGTTTAGCACTACACGCAGACAGTTGTGGTGCACATATTCCATCCCGGGGGTAGAGAAGGGGTGGGGGGATGGGGGGTAACGGAGTGGTGGCAGGAGGGGCATTTGGCAACTCCTTAAATTAAGCATACCAAATCTCTTAATGACCATACCCGACCTTGCGCCGATGTATTGGAACAAGTTTGACTTAATTTTCATCCTTGTCCAGCTAATGACAATACCGCCAACGATACGGCAAGATTTAACCTAGAGCCCGCATCTCGTGGTCGTGCGGTAGCGTTCTCGCTTCCCACGCCCGGGTTCCCGGGTTCGATTCCCGGCGGGGTCAGGGATTTTCTCTGCCTCGTGATGGCTGGGTGTTGTGTGATGTCCTTAGGTTAGTTAGGTTTAAGTAGTTCTAAGTTCTAGGGGACTGATGACCATAGCTGTTAAGTCCCATAGTGCTCAGAGCCATTTGAACCATTTAACCTAGATTATTTGTCCTCCTCCCTTATCCGCTGAAATACTGGTGATGGAAGAGGAACAGCATTGGGACCCGCTGCTCTATCGAGAATTTGAATGTTGTTCCTTTTGTTGCTAGATTAGCATAAAGTAGCACCATTATTAATTTCAGCAATCAACTGGATCATCATTAAATCTGTTACCAATGATACTACAACATTTAATGGCAGAAAAGTTATATAAGCTCTCGAATGGAACGGACAAGATGAGCTCTTGAAAAACTATCACTTAAATCGTGTAGGGACTATTCAGATGCTAAGAGTAAGCTCATTCTCGGTCACTAAAAATTTGAAGCTATACGAATCGTTAATACAAAGGCAAAAAATATAAACCTAAACCTTCTAAAACTGTTTTTTTAGGGATATTACAGTGATATGAAGGCTATAACCTTTATAGGACACTGTAATGTGGTTTGGATTTACGAGCCCAACTTGATGAGTGTCTTCCACAGCTAAGAACATCTGTACAAGTTGGAATGAAACATGCGCCACGCATTACCATGTTGTGCTGATTGTGTGATCGCCTGAAGGTAACTACCTAATTTTGGTAAAGCAGCTTCTCATATCGCTATTAGTTATAAACCTTCTCTAACGTCTGTCCGTAGTCGTTCTTTATTTGTGAATTGATGTTGACAGTGGAAAAATAATCACCTCACAACCACTCACAATTATCTTTCTCGTGTAGCTAGCAGCACAGTGATTGCGTACAGTGTCTATTCCGAGTTTTACACACGTAAATGACTTACCTCAGAAAGTGTTATTAGCTTAACAAATACAATAATTAACTTCGTTAGGCGGAAGGGGCATTGAGGAAACAGGAAACGTAATATTTTACAAGCAAAAGAACCATTTATTTGCTAGAGGTTTGAAAAAAAAAGTCTCACAGATTTTTCTCCTGTATATAAAAGAATCAGGATGTTTTTCATTTGGTGGAACGCAGGAGAAATATAACCGTTAGTATGATTAAGAGGAGAAAACGAAAAGGAAAAAATTACTAGCCAGACATTTGGTATGGAGACTTTTTTAAATAAAGATGTATTCATTTTCTATGACTTTGATAACCTGTTTTGGAGCAGAAGAAGTAATTTATACCACTTTCCTGTTTACTCTCGCTGATTTATGGCCACCAGAGCTAAAAAAAGGTGGCAGACGATAAAAAAAAAAAAGAAAACGTGGTTACCACCACTAAAGCCTAATATATTCTCAACACAGGGGCAATCGTGTTTCTTTTGTGATTCCCATCCTGTGGCGTAATTAATGTGTAACAAAAGGCAAGCAAACTCATTAAAGGAAACCGCAAGAAGCATTAAAAGTTGAAAACAAGTTGTGATAATAGTTGATAGGATGAAAATGAGAGCATGGCGGTGGTTTAATTAAGGAGCGGAGCGGCCCGACAGGTTTTTGCGGCAGCGGAACGTGCAGCTTTTTCCGCCTACAGGTGGCCACCGCGCCGTCGGGGCAGGGGCAGCGGCAATTCCAGCAGTTCTGGAGTTTAACGGCCGGCCTCGTCCTTGGTCGCGCGCCACCTGTGCGGACGGAGCCCTGCTACATGAATCTGAGTTCGGCTCGTCTTGCAGTACAGGCCGCCACGGAAATTCCAGAGGACCGGCTTCACGTGCAACTTTTACTTGTTGACCAGCATAGCTCTCTTGCAGGGTGTCTCAGGAGGCGAGGTCAGCGTTCAGGGATGTGACAGGAACGCTCACTGGAAGCAAAAGCCTTCTTACGTTGTATATACTGGTTTACGAGGTAGCATACATTTAATGTACATTTGTTTTTGGGTTAGTGGCGCACACGTATGTGTCTTACCACAGCCTTCCTCGTTGCTTTCAATCTCTATGCTTGGGATGTTTTTCTGCCGTAGAGACAGAAAAGACCCGAAACTGAACCCTGTGGGACGCTCTTTGCGATTTCTCCTCAGCCACAAAAATTTTCTTCTCAACATTGTCTGAATTGTCGTCTCGTGGGATCGGCTGTACTGCTGATAGTCCGAGTCTTCCCAATGAAATCGAACCGCCGTGAATGTCTAAGAAACTGACTGAATTATCCAGCACAAATTTTCGCATTGCTGTAAAGCCACCGCCGGCCGCGGTGGTCTAGCGGTTCTAGGCGCGCAGTCCGGAACCGCGCGACTGCTACGGTCGCAGGTTCGAATCCTGCCTCGGGCATGGATGTGTGTGATGTCCTTAGGTTAGTTAGGTTTAAGTAGTTCTAAGTTCTAGGGGACTGATGACCACAGTAGTTGAGTCCCATAGTGCTCAGAGCCTGTAAAGCCACCAGTTCAATAAGTAAAAATGTACATTAAATTTGTTCTAACTCGGAAATCATTCGGAATAGGGCATATGTCGAAATGAAGTCTCTTGCTTCAAATGCGCATTCCTGTCATATCCCTGAATATTTTCCATTCCTCCTGAGACACTCTATACACATACAGTGCAATACCAGGAAGGATAGAAAACAACGAAATTTTGTCAGTATCTTTGGTGTTTGACAAAATTATCTTTTTATTATACTTGACGTATGACGTTACTCTGGTGTATCTGTTCCAGCGAGTTGGAGTCACCTCCGACGGTAAAAACGGAACCCATACAGGACACACTGTTGTCCGTCTATCTGCCTGTCTGTTCGACTGTTCAAAACGCCATTTCTCAGGAACGGGTAGAGGTATTAAACTGAAATTGATTTTAGATATTAAGATTCACGATCCCTTGGCGATGATAAAAAGTTAAGCTTCTAAGTCAACGCAGTCAAAAGAAATGACTGTTTATGTCACATATTTTGACACTCACATGCTCACTCAACACAACCTATAGGGTACCTACCGTTGAACTAGAATGATGACGTTTGCGAAGAAGCAATGTTTCTCACTATTACCAAAGGAAAAAATCCGAAATTCGTTAATTTATAATTATATCACACGGAAGAAAATTTTTTGTCATTTGTTATTAGCCAATCTGACTGTCTCTCCACCTGTCAAGATCCCTCAGGGATGGACACAGTTTCGTTGCCAATAAGTCTTGGCGTAGAACGACATATGTATTATTCGCGTAAACAAAGTTGACACTCGGTCCAATGGGTGGTGGGAGCGACTGTAAACGGGAAATACCTTTACAGTCTCTCCCATCAGCCACCGCGCCGAGTGTCAACTTTGTTTGCGCGTATAATAACTCACTCTCTGATGTCCCTAACTGCCATCTACACCAGGGATGGTCAAGAACTGGGTTCGCTGTCCGTGTCCTGGCATGAGTGCCGTAGCCCTCAGCCTGGCTGGCACACTTTCCTCAGCGCCACGCCACGGTGTCCGACACCCAAACCTCCAGATGCCAGCAGGCACTCACTTCGGTACCAAACGTTGTACGTAGACAGAGTTTCAACCAAAACACCGATTTAGTTCGTGCTATGTGCTGTCGTCCAGTAGAGCATGCTTCAACGGTAATTAAAAGTAACACCAAAACTACGGAGCACAGGAAATGGGTGTGTGTGTGAGTAATAGCTTTGCAGGTCTCGCGTCGATGCGTTGGCAGAGCGTGAGGTCGTCGATCCACAGATCTCACGTTCAAATCCCGCTGATGACATTGTGTTCAACTGCTGACGCGTGAAACTGTTATATGGAAGAACGTTTTCCTCGCATGTAGAAGAAGTTTTGAGAGTTTGTAGGAATGTTCTTTTGGCTGTCTGCTTTCGCATCGTTAGTGGAAAGTGGCAAACCTGTAGAGTACACTTGCATAGATAGGTGTGTTGTTCTGTCGGACATGTGCGTCATCATTGGGGTATGGACTCAGGACCCATGGTACGACGGTCTAACGCTCCAACAACTTCCCCACGGAAGCTATGCCAGTTAGCTTCTTATAGTTATGATTTTCCTGTGCTCCGTAGTTATGGTGGTACTTTTAACTAACGTTTACGCCCTTTGTGCTAGACGACAACACATAGTACGAACTAAATCGGCGTAAACATTATTCTGACATTATAGTCCTTTACCATGTGTGTCTCTTCAATGGTGCTGTATTCGGGCCTGACTTCATTTTTATTAATGATATTGCGCGACAGCGTCTAGCTGCGCAGGTGGTGGAGCTCTTGCAACGAGAAAATATTCGGCTGATGGAGGGCTCTGCCCGTTCCCCCGACATGAAACCCATAGAGTACGTGCGAGGTGCATTGGGCAAACGTATTGCAGGACGTCCACATGCTCCAACGACCATCCAGCAGTTGTGAACAGCGATGATGAAGGAACTGAACGTCCCACCACAAGAACTCTTTACCAACCTTGAGGCCACCTTGGGAGCACATTACAGAGCATGCATTGCCGTCCATGGTGATGAACCGTGTCCCGCCTTGTGTAATGTCCAGGGGACCATCATGAATCACGGTGACTTCAGTGGAATTATTGTTTCTGAATAAAAGTCTCATATCTGTTAGTCTCACTGCGCATTTCTCTCTGTGACCTTCTGTATTACAATGTAGCAGTTTTTTTTCTGTGTATGGTCCAAGTTTCGTGGAGTTATGTTACTTGGCAGTGACACGCGAAAGTTACTTTCGTGCTCAAGTTTTGCACACTATTGCAGTTACTTCAGTGTAACTAATTCATTAACAGCCATATTGACTTCCTCTCCTTAGAGGACACGAAGGCAGCGGTAAAATCTGATAGAGCTATCACTGAGGTTCGCTTCGTGGACAGCGCCTGCATAAAGCCCATCATTTCAGTCTCGTTTCCCAAGCCTTCAGCACTAAATTTTATCTTGAACCAACACAATCGGAGTAGAGCAGTTCTTCTTTCCTTTCATCGGGTAACGGCAAGTTTCGAAACAGTTTCAGTAGACCTAGAGCGAATTATACGGTCAGCTCTTTCGGCTCTGCTGAACATTTAGAGCCGCATATTTGCACATTGCAAGCGGACACGGAGCAATGCTGTTTCTGACTTCGAAACTGTTCCATACAGCCATGAAACCTCCCTCTAAAATTGAAGGAAATCTTACTTCTTACTTCTGCTTCATAGAGGAGGAAAAGAGCGACTGTAAGAAGCATAGTCAATCTTGGGGCCTGATTTTCAATTAGCCCAGAGTATTCAACCAGTTCCACGTGTTTCCTTCTGAAGCGCCATGCGAGACAAATCTGTCCTCATTTACAAGTACAATGTGTAGCAAACGTATTCGTGGTAATTGTGCTTGCAAATGGTCTGGATAGTGTGTTGACAGCCAGTGACGAGAACGCTGTCGTTGAGAAACTGATGTGAACTTCTGGAGCTTGAACGGAGTCTATCACACTGATGGGACTTTGCGAAACTCTGTGGACAGTCAAAATCTGTCAACCCGTTATATTGCTCTCATTATAACCTTAGCTTGGTTTGCTTCAGAGTGCTTGAGCTTATTCTAAATAGGAAAATAATAAATTTTCTTGAGATAGAAAAAGCTTCTATCTACAAATCAGCATGGATTTAGGAAGCATTGCCCGTACGAAACTCAGCTTTCCCTTTCCTCGCACGAAACCTTCGAACCATGGATGAAGGACAACAGAGAGAGTCCATATTTCTTGAGTTCCGGAAAGCGTTTGATACGGTGTCCCACTGCAGACTCTTAACAAATGTCCGAGCATAGGGAACAGGTTCTAAATTGGTTGGCACCAAGTTCCTGAGGTAGATGGCCAGGAGGTCCGTGGAGTTTCCCTAATGCAAAAAGGGCATTTAAGCCGAACAATTCAACAATTCAATGCACAGGAGGCAAGGAATATCGAGACATGTTTCGATTAACATTTTGGTGTGATGTTCACCTCGATAGATATATGCTCATTCACCTATAGGACAACGATATGATGCCCGATTTTGTCAAAAAGGGAGATGTTCATGTTGCGAAAGTCGACATTAATGGTAGGGACTGCGATTTACTAACACGACTATACTCAATGTAATAACGTCTGCGACCGTTACACAGTAATCGATTGGCAGACCAATGTCCTACCGAGCTTTCTGGAGCTACAGAAAGAGCATGTTTCAATATGTAATGGATTTCTTTTGGGTGGACGTCACAGACTCCACAAACTCCAAGAAAGGCGGTTCTACCAGACAGTTTGGTTAAAATGCGTAGTTTATTTAGAATTGCTGTCAAGCTTCGGACTCATACGTTATTTTAAAGTGCACAAATAGATGTGGACATATCTTCCTAGTACCGTAAGTATGTTGCATATTTATATCAACAAAAGAGTGGTGGAAATGATTTCTTTTTTATAACATCCACCCGAAATTTCCAGCATACTTTTTTCGCTGATCTGGAGATACGTTTATTCAATTTTTCTCCCCTACAGCTACGTGACGTAAGGTACCTCTTGATGCACACGATATATGGATCAAAGACTAGTTCGGAGTCAGTTGCGAACATTTTTAGTGAATTCACAAAACACAATGTAACAGTAGGAGTACAGTCCTGTAGACATCTGAACGCACAAGAACATTGCGTCATGTGGTTGCCATGAAGTTTGTAACAGCAGAAGTACGTTGTGTGTGCAGTTTTTGTTTGCTGTTATTTCATAATGATTGACATTTAGTTGATACGAAAGAGTGACATTTCAATTTACATTAATCAATATCCTCGATAACGTCTTGGCCATTTGCAGAAATGCAAGGCCATATTATGTATTAAAAACAGTTATCGCCGGCAGAGAGGTTGACGGAAATGCTTAGGGAAGTAGAAGAAACCTATATATAAAAAAGTTGACTCGTGTCACTGGGAGCCGGCGTCGATGAATAATAGTGCCAGAGGACCCGTGGGTCAGGCCGAGAGTTATTACATAAAGTGACAGCCGCCGTTATCCCCGAGGGCAAGGCAGAAAAATGGGCATTCAACCATTCACTTGGAGAAAGACAGCTAGAAGAGCAAATTACGGCAAGTGGTGATCCTATCAGTATTTTGGGTCATTTTTTTGCCTATGTTGCCTCAAATAATAAATTGTCGAAATTAATCTTCTACGAACGTCAGGAAAATTGAAATATTCATATCGAAACAAAGCAGTTCTTTTTTACGTTAAGCCCTGTCTTGTGCATATTTATGAAGAAACGAAGGAGCTACTGCACCAACAGGCGGAAAACACTGTTACAAAAACTGCTTTGTAGTCCTGGAGCAGTGGAATCTATTTCTCATCGTACACTTCACTGCATTCTTACGAGTTTAACCAACCGGAATTCGCGTACGAATGTCATATGCAAAGTAAAATAATAACACGTTGGGGTGTCTACCTGCTTGTATGTTTATTTCATAGTGGTCTGTCGAGAGAAACGGCTTGTATTTTGGGGGACTGTAGTTCAAATCGTCGTACGATTATCCTAATAATAAAAAATAGACACAATACGATATAGACAAATTTTGGCTGTAAGTGGTAAGAATGATCGCCGACCACTATAAGGACGTCCTATCCTATGTAGTGAGAAAGCAATGATTTAAAATTTTAATATATTGTGTTTAGTAGGTGCTGCACAAAATTTTGAGATATTTGAACAAATCGTGCTTCAAAACCACCGAGATTTACTGATGAAATAAACATTTGTTAATTAGGTTTCGATCAATCAGTCTTCACATAAAATCATTTAAGTAGGCTCCATCAATAAATGTTACCTTTAATTGTATTAAAGCATTTTATTATTGATGGTTGTTTCAATGACATTGAATTTTGTTTTATTTTGATTTTGACGCCACAATAAGAACGGTACCGCAAAGGTTGATGTAAATAATTTTATGTAACCTGATGGTGTGCTGTTGGCGGGTCCTGGTAGTGAATAAAGGTTTACTTGAATAGCACCTCTTGGTGGTTCTGAAATACGACTTCCTCAAAATATTTAATTTTTCACGACTGGTTCTAATTTCAGACTGCAATTAAATGCTGAAACTAGACTTTAACATATTAGAGATGACAAGTGACAATCGCTCCAACATGCATACAAGTGCTTTAGTTTTAATGCAACTGTGCGTTTTAAGTACGCATCTACAATACACATCCCAAGACACGAACAAAGTTCGTGTTCTCTGCGACTTTTGTGTTGCTTGATTAGGCCTTGGTCCAAGGCATTATTCTCTGCCTAAAGTTTCGTCTTTCTATATACTGGAGACATCTTCAGAGGCTATAACGACTCAGCAATTACAACCTCAATCAAACTGAGCAACTCGAACTGTTCATACGTATTCACACAACGATCGGTTCATGTCGTCATCCGACCGCCACTTAAAGTTCCTTGTAGACTTTCTTACCCCAGCTGCCTACTCGAGCCAAGTGACTCTACCACAGCGCCCCTGGCATTTTATTCCTGTACTGAGTCTCGTATGTTTCGAGCGGCCATTTTCGTTTACACCTCAACGCAAAACTGCATATGTTGTGGGAGCTTCCGCTGTGCAGTTTGGCATCTGAACAGTGAAAGTGAGGTTATGGGGGCTACCTTTTTTACGAAAAAAATCGACATATGTCCTTAGGTTAGTTAGGTTTAAGTAGTTCTAAGTTCTACGGGACTGATGCCCTCAGATGTTAAGTCCCATAGTGCTCAGGACCATTTGATTTGAAACCTACAGGGTACTTCCCGTTGGGCTAGGTACATGAAATTTGGCAAGGAGCAAAGCTTCACAGCACAACAAAAGAAAAATCTGAAAATTTGTTAATTTGTGATTATATCACACGAAAAAATATTTTTGTCGTTTTTTATCCGACAGTCTGTCTGTCCGTCCGTCTTTAAAGAAAATTTTTTCTCAGGGACGGGTGGACGTGTCGAGTTTAAATTTACGGCCGTCTGGAGTGGCCGAGCGGTTCTAGGCGCCACAGTCTGGAACCGCGCGATCGCTACGGTCGCAGGTTCGAATCCTGCCTCGGGCATGTATGTGAGTGATGTCCTTAGGTTGGATAGGTTTAACTAGTTCTAAGTTCAATGGGACTGATGACTTCAGAGTGCTCAGAGCCAATTGAACCTTTTTTTTTTTTTTTTTTTTTTTTTTTTTTTTTTTTTTTTTTTTTTGAAATTTACGTCTCATACTAAAGTCTACAGCCCCTTGCCACTGCAGAAAATGTAAGCTTCTCCGTCAAAGCAGTCAAAACATATGGCCATTTACGTCACGTAATTTGATATATTGCCAGCATCGATATCGATAACAGGCAAAAGTCGTCGAAATTCTCGACCGCTGGGTTGGACGAACTATCTATATACGTAATTAAGTTTGTATGGAACTCTCACTGCGCGAGTTCTACTCGTATTCATCCAGATTTTTAATTATCACTCGCCTGTTATCTGTGTGTTGGTGGACGTAAGTAGACCTGGAATTTAGATCGCAAACCTCTGACAGCGGACAGTTGGTGATCGTTTACCTGCTGACGGTTTCCATCAGTGATGCGTACCACCGTATAGTTAACGTTTAAACCGCGGATGAAAGTACTGTAGTATCGGTGCGTTGTGTGCTGCAGCGTGGAGGTAGTCCCAGATCGAGCTGCACCTGGACCGGCTGATCGTGTTCTGCAGCCGCGCTGCGCCTAGACGCCATCTGTCGCTGCTTTCGGAACGGCCTGACGTAACTCGGGCGACCGATATTCAAAGCAGTAACGTACGGCTACAGATAGCCGGTGATGGAGGGCGCGCCTTCGTTGCTCACGGCGCTGTTTGTCAAACCGACCCGCTGCCCGCCGCCCACTGCCTCTTTGGGAAACGTGCCGTTCACGTGGAACGGGTGGCCGTCGAAGTATTTCACGAGCTTCGTGGCTGCCCCTAAGTCTGGCCATAAACGCGTTGTTCTCCGCAAGTAGATAGAGACGAATGGCGGCGCTGGATGCCGTCGCAGTACTTCGTCTTCATTGAGCGGAATACCGGTGAGATTTTCGAAGAATATCCGCGATTTATTACGAGATTCCTGAGGGGAACTATATTTAGGTTGAATGGTTAATGCATGCCTACGCGTAGCAGCACGTTTGTCAGTAAATGAGTGTTATACCCTCGTGTGGGCCATTCGCAGAGATCGAGTGCTCGCATCCAGATAGAAACTGTAATAACGTATGCGTATGGCTGTTGTGAAGATGTGGGCAGAGATGTCTACTGTGTAAACTCTGCACAACACTCCCGCCACCTTATGGGAAAAGCACTATAACACTTACTCAAACGACGAGACACGAGATATACATAATTAAAAAATAGAGCCTATAGTATCGTTTGTTCATTGACACGAATGAGCTGGCAGATGTATTTACTCTAGGTGCCCTGCAACACAACTGCGCGAGACTGTTTCACTTAATGAGGTTGCTCATTGGTTAACACACTTGACTCACATTCGTGAGGGCGACGGTTCAGATCCCCGACCAGCCATTCAGATGTAGGTTTTCCGTGCTTTCCCATCGCTCTAGGCAAATGCCGCTATGCTTTCTTTAAGAGGGCAGGACGATTTCCTTCCTCATTTTTTCGCAATCTGAGCTTGTGCTTCGTCTCTAATGATGGCGCTGTAGACAGGATGTTAAACTCTAATCTTCCTCCCTTCTTCGAGACTTCCGTGAGACGGACGACACGCCCTTTCATTTACGTAGACCGTACTCAAAACAGGTACGAAAAGGGTGAGCTGTCATTCTGGGAGAGGCAGCTATGTCGGCGTGCTCTGGCTGCTGCATCTGCGTTTCTCCTTTTGAAAAAAGAAAGTGAAAGAGAAACTTGTGTACCGCCGGTGTAGAAAGGAATTTCTTCATTTGTGATCCCACAATGAGACCGATCTTAGGAGGAACGCACAGGGCGATCCATATAAACCTGAACTACTTCGAAGCGTATTTATTTGTAATCTCCCAGTTGTGTATTGTCATCTCCCAAAATTACAAATTTGTTCCATTATTGGTTCAAATGATATGACTCATTCAGGTTTAAATGGATCGCACTGTAGTTTCGCTGCTCTACCACCCGGCAGTGTGTTCGTGATTGGATAAAAGCATGGCTGCTGAGTTGCCACGTTCATATCTTTCCACACATCCTGCATTGCTGCCCGATTGCGATGGGCTTTCCCTTTGGGATCGCAAACAACTTTTCTGTACTGTTCGACGAGGCGAGCACTTTTCAACTGGTTAATTCTCTCGCGTGCAACAGTTAATGACTTTCATACGTCCAAAAGAGAAGCGATGCTCTTTGGTGGGTGCTCGAAAACTGACTGGGGTTTGCCCTGTCGCGGAACAGCCTTGTGCAACAAGTTTCGCTATGCGATGCCTGCTTCAGGAGACGACACAGTAATGTGCTATACTGACCTCGAGTGTCTTAGATGCAGTAAACAGATTATCATGTTGTCGGCCTTGTGATCATTGCAGACAATCCCTGATTTGACAAAGAGGAGTAACCTTGCTGAAGGAATCATCCCAGTCCATTGGTCGACCACAAGATTATTATACGTGGGTCGACCGGCCTGTGTGTTTAGTTTTGTGCTTGAAGTCCATCAAAATGTGCTCTGCTTTTGTAACGAACAGGCAATTTGATCGTGAAGCTATTCGGACTTTCACAGTGTATACGACGGTCCAAAACATGGGTATAGTTTTTGTTTACTGTTACGTCATCGCGTGTTTCCGATAAGGGCCACGGGCAAGTGCAATAATGTCGTGGTTGGGTAGTACCTTTATGTAGGAAAAACACTAATCAAAATGTTTCAAATGGTTCAAATGGCTCTGAGCACTATGGGACTTAACATCCGAGGTCATCAATCCCCTAGACTAAGAAATACCTAAACCTAACTATCCTAAGGACATCACACACATCCATGCCTGAGGCAGGATTCGAACCTGCGACCGTAGCAGCAGCGTGGTTCCGGACTGAAGCGCTTAGAACCGCGCGGCCACAGCGGCCGGCTCAAGATGTTTCAACTAACAGTGTTAAATATGGCTGTCTCGCAGCAACTGTATATAAGTTTCAGCATAGGAATCACACAGCTAACTGGTTGTAAATAACTGTATGGTTCACTGACCTAGGATTTCTACATCAGAGTGAAGTTTTAAGAAATAGTAGAGTTACACTGCGAGAAAGCAACGCTCAAAGTTTAGAGCAGATATGCTCAAGTCAAAAATTAAAAATAAACACGTTCAAGCCTTTGGCACGTATGCCTTGCTAGGAACAGCATCAGACAGTGAACTATCATCTTACTCATATCGAAAATCGAGTCCAACATCTTAACCAAATTTCCAGTCAGACTGATGCCATAACTAAACCATCCTTCAGGGTGCCGCAGTTAACTTGGACACATCTAATATTTCTTAAATGCTTCGTTGTATGGAATAATGGCTTTCTATTGTGGTAATAAATAAAGTAATTCGATGTCGGTCTGGTTGCATAGTGGTAAAGCGCCTGCCCGAAAACCAAGAAGTCGCAAGATCGATTCCCTGTCGGACCAAGGAAATTTTCAGTCGGTCTTTAATCTAGCTTTCAACTCTGAACGACGTGAAAAGTTGCGAAGAACGACACGAGGTTCGGATTCCACACTAAACTGTAGGCCCTCTTTCCCCGCTTGGGTAACTGGAATACATTCGAGACACACATGTCGCCGACGTGGCGCTCAATTGAAAGACTTGTACATGTCCACTGAGCTACACGACATTATTGTCATGAATGTTATTCGATATGCGTGGAGAGAGGGAGTACAGTAAGACAGCAAATATCAATTTTAGCAGCGAAACCTTTTGCAGAAAAAACTGAAACATGTGATAAATGTGAAGAGTGCTGCTGTAGTGGATCTATAGCAGGGACTTATAAAGGCAGCAACTTATTTTCACACAAATTTACAGGGAATGTTAGATTTGCGCGGCGTATTAGTGTGCAGGTCCTACTTGATCGGCGTTGATGTACTTACATACTTACACTACACGCTTTTCGACTTTAGCGCCTTTTTTTTATGCCTCACAAACCCGGTGCTAATTATCTGCGCGCCGCGGTCCTTTAGCTGTCGACATGATCGATACTTGATTAAATTTCTGCGCTCCTAGCGTTATGCGCCAGACTATGGAGCCCCATTAACATAATAACTTCACGTCAAATTAAATTACGGAATCGGTAATTTGCCTTTGTTGTACGGTTAAGGGCTAGTGATTACGACCTCCACGACGCGTTCGGCGTTCAGCAAAGTGAAGCCTCTGTCACGCCGCCAGAGCGGGCTACATTATCCCCCGCTACCTAGATTGAATGCGTTGAGTAATTAGTGTTTGTACTTCAAACACTGCGGTCTCCCTACCTCATACATACTCTACAAATCTCTTATTGCAAATCTCTTACTTGGAAAAGAACATCATCCTTCCTTTCTAGGGCAAGTTTGGACTTGTAGGCTTTTATATATTCACACGTGATCGAAATGCAGAAGAAAACAGGCTGTTTTGTAGGATGAATTGCGGAGCGCTACACATCGCGAATAACACTCCTCGTGTCAACTAAACTTCTACAAAACTTCCGCTTACTGCAAGAATGTTTCATAGAACATCGGATTTAACTGATAGCCTTGGAAGAAAAAAAAAATTCTTGCGGGTGGATGCCACGGTTGCTTTTCTTCTCGAGTTCTCGGACAGTGCTCGTGTGTTGGCACGGCAGGGAGATCGACAATGACTGATCGAAGTTTGGTAATCTGTACACGAAACGTGCTTAAAAACGTGTTTCCCAGCCTTCGAAAGGTTTCACACCGTTGCCTAGCGAACTGAATACTTTATTACTGAGTGTCGAAAGAGGCAATACAATTGATTTGAAGACTTTCTGTATGGGGTGATCAAAAAGTTTCCGTTCGCAGGCCGTCCAATCCAGAATCGCCGTGTGCTCTGAGGCAGTCATTTAACCGACGCACAAGGTTGGCGATACCCGTTTCGTAAAACATCTTGTTCTGCTGCATGAAGAAGTCCGTACTGCCTGTTGCGCATCCTCGTCCGACAGGAATCGTCGACCCTTCAAGGACATTTTTAAGGGACTGAAGGCGTGATAATCGCATGGGGAGAGACGAGGGCTATAGGGTTGGCGCTCAAGTGTCTCCCACTTGAGGTGGGGTAACTTCTGCGTTACGACATTTGCGATATAGGGACGTGGAATATCATGAAGCAGCAGTACCTGCCGTTCAAAACGGTTGTTTTGCCCCATACACATTCTTCATTCTGCAGTGGATATCTGCTGGTGTTTGTCTTTCTGCATTCAAGAAAAGAATAATAGATACCGGTCCTGTTTGGACGCATTTGGTAATAAAAACTCCCCCCGAACAGGCCATGAAGGCCCAACGGTACCAACTGACAGCTTTGTCATCCTCGGCCCATAGGCGTCACTGGATGCAGATATGGAGGAGCACGTGGTCAGCACACCTCTCTCCCTGCCGTATGTCAGTTGCCGAGGCCGGAGCCGCTACTTCTCGATCAAGTAGCTCCTCAGTTTGCCTAACAAAGGCTGAGTGTACCCCGCTTGCCAACTGCGCTCTGCAGACCGGATGGTCACCCATCCAGGTGCTAGCCCAACCCGACAGCGCTTAACTGCGGTGATCTGACGGAAAACGGTGTTAACACTGCGGCAAGGCCGTTGGCCATTTGGTAATAACGCATTTGGTAATAACACCATAGTTCTCATTGTCTGAATTACCGCACGAACGTCGGAAAGACACGAATGCTACACTGTTTCCTTGCCTACAAATCGGTGCTTACATACACGCATAGTAGTCGCGCTACATTTCATATGCGCTGCAGCAAAGCCCTCAAACGGAAACTCCTTGATCGCTACTTTTAGAAAACAGACAACAATTGTCGTTCATCGATAAAATTTAGGGAGCATGGCAGCATAAACTTCACTTCTTTTTCTAATATTTCGGCTCTACATTTTCCATCCATCTTCAGAGTGAGCTGGCTGAAGCAACGGTACGTTATAGGACGTGTTGTGTTGTTTACAGGAAACATAAGCGACAGTGCCATTGATCGGCGGCAAATTGACGGTACCTGTGATTACGCAGTCGCTCCATGTTGGGATATCGATGTCATTATTCGTCTCAGGCTGACCTCTCTACAAAACTGTTACAGGTAGGGAGACCAGATCAGCGCTTCTGCGTCGACATTTACACTCATACTCTGGAAACCACTGAGTGCGCGGTAGAAGGTTCAAAATGGTTCAAATGGCTCTAAGCACTATGGAACTTAATATCTGAGGTCATCAGTCCACTAGACGTAGAAGTACTTAAACCTAACTAACCTAAGGACATCACACACAGCCGTGCCCGAGGCAGGATTCGAACCTGCGACCGTAGCAGCCGCGTAGTTCCGGACTGAACCGCCTAGAACCGCTCAACCACAGCGGCCGGCAGGTAGAAGGTACTTTGACTTGTACAATATATTAGGGTGTCTTCTTATTCCATTCCCAAATCGATCTCAGCAAGAATGAATGTGCGGTTGCAATTAGCCTAATGTTACACTGCCAGTCACTTTCCAAAAGCCTGAATAACCAACCTTTGCAGCGCAGGCCGCCGCGAGTCGTGCAGGAAAAGAGTCTGTGAGGTTCTGGAAGGCGCTGACAGGGAAGTGGACCCATGCCGACCCCAGTGCCGGGTCCAGCTGAGCTGGGTTTCACATTTAAGGTTCCATGGCGCGAAAAGCCCTGTCGATGTGGTCCCATAGATTCTCAGCTGGGTTTTAATCCGTGGAGTACGGTGAACTGCTCCTGATGCTTAAGGAACCAAGCACTTACACTGCGAGCTGTGTGACAGATACATTGTCCTGGTGGTAGATACCATCATGCCGAGGAAAAAACCAACTGCATGTAGCGGTGGACATGGTACCTTATGACGAGGTCACTCGACGAACGTCACGAAAACATTTCACAGACTGTAACGCTCCCTCCTCCGCCTAGACCCTTTCAACGATTGTTGCAGGGCCTTACACGTCATCGGTCGTCTTTAAAACGTGATTCACCTGAAAAGCCAGCTGTCGCCTCTCAGTGGACCATACGCCTGCTGAGGAATGGTCGTTGAGGAGACCAGTTGGTAGCCCTCGGTTCATCTGAGCGGTCAGTTGCTCAACAGTTGCACGTCTTTTCGCTCGAGCGCATCTCCGCAGCCATTGTTCACCCCTGTCATCTATATCTCGTGGTGCACTGCAGTTGTTAGGCGCCGGTTTTGGTTCAAAATGGCTCTGAGCGCTATGGGACTTAACAGCTGAGGTCATCAGTCCCCTAGAACTACTTAAACCCAACTAACCTAAGGACATCACATATATCCATGCCAGAGGCAGGATTCGAACCTGCGATCGCAGCGGTCGCGCGGTTCCAGACTGAATTGCCTAGAGCCGATCGGCCACACCGGCCGGCGCCGGTTTTGGATAGCACTGTTTTGCACAGTATCCTTTAACCATAGCGGCAAGCGAAAAGTTTACAAACTTAGCTGTTTCGGAAATGATTCCATCTTTGGCTCTCCTGCCGATGATCACGCCCTTCCCGGCACGCCATACGTATTTTCTACTGCTGGTGCTGCCACCTGCCGTCTGGGTGTGGCTACTGTGCGTTGACGTCGATCATAAGCGGTGCTCACATCAATGTGACTGGACCGTATATCTTCACACTTAGGTTTTAAGGCATTTCTAGATTCCTCACTTAATATTGGTACTTGAAACTTTGTGAGTATGAGTTCACAGGATAGTTGGCGTCTGTTTTCAAGTGTTTGCCAGTACATTTCTTTCAGCATCGCTGTGACACTCTCCCGTGGGTCGAACAAACCTGTGACCTAATATTTTTAAAGGTGTTTGGCGACAGTTGTTAAGCATTTTATGAGATGCGTGACACGCAGATGCCTATATGTCCGCTATTATTACTACTTGTTTGGTTAATAGGCATCATCACACTACAACTCTTCAGATATTGTTTACGTATCACGTCATATCAATATCGCATCATTATTAGTGCAGCCTCACCAGAATTGCTAAACACCAAGAGAACAAACACGTAGCCATACTCAAGAGGCGGTTTTTCAGATGTGAAAGCATAGTTATACCACGAACTGCAGACCTCTGTGCTGGTAGCAACGTGTTTTGGATGCTCTCGCCGTTTTCACTTATTTGTCGTACATAATTTTGCTTACAAATTGAAACTAAGTGCTGGACTTAAAGACTTTGGCAACAACATTCTACCGTTTGAAGCAACCGACAAATTCCGTTGGCCTGAACTAAAGCTTCGAGCTGCCAGTACTCGTTCCTTTCTTCTACATTTGGCAGTTGGTCGTCAAAGGCGAAGACCAAGTTCGAGTCCCAAAAGCAGTGCAAAGAATCAGTACCGGTAAAATTGAATCCATTCCATACTGGGCGACTGGTACAGCATTAGGTTGTGAATTTCTTGAAATAAGACAGTCTCGGTTGCAAAATCTTTTTTATTTACAGGAAATGACGTGTTTCGCCCTTTTGGGGAATCATCAGATTGGCGTAAAAATTAATGTGAAAACCAACATTCGTCCTTTAATGCCCACATCTTGATGCCATACGTGGACTTTAATCGACGAATGTTGGTTTTCCATATTAATTTTTACATTCCGTTACGCTTCTATTCACTTCATGATGATGGTTTCTTACAAAATTTTATCTTCATGCCACATGTGAGCATTGATGGGGGAATTTTGCTTTTTCACATTAATTTTTACGCCAATCTGAAATGAAAAAAGATTTTGCAACCGAGACTGTCTTATTTCAAGAAATCAGTACGTTACACATCGCTGGAGGGCGCAGGATTCATTTTGGAATCAAAAACTGTTTCTAACCCATGTCCTTGTGTCCTGTGGCTTTTAACTGAGTAAGGAATTCCAGAAAGCCTGTGTGGAGTTTGGATAAGCAGAAGCCATGTAACTCGTCTGACCACCCTTTTCTGTTTAAGAGTCAAGACATTAGAAACGACTGTTTCAGATCTGGGGCTCGAGAAATGCAGGGAAAAGTCGGAACCAAGGCGGAAGGATCAAAGTTTGCCATCAGGTTCTCCAAATTACGAACTCGTACTTCACTTTGCATTACCTCACTTGGTCCGATATTAATGATTCTGTGGAAACGACCTTCTGAAGCCTGTAGCGGTGGTAGTCCCACTGACCAGATATGGAGAAACATGGGTGGCAGCAGCATTAAGCTGCGACGAGGACGTGTGCCATGTTTAGCAGTTACAACGTACCGATTCGGTCTTGGCCCACAACATCGCCATGTACGTCGCCCGCTGAAAATGTATGAGGCGTTCTCAACGGACATTAGCAGCACTGCGGACAACACGACGTCATAGGCTGGTGGTTTTTTGATGATAAATGATGGGTGTGCGCGTAACTCTCTGGCTGTCTACGATTCGGAGCAAATTTGTGAAGAATACGAGGATAATTCACAAATTATTAGATCGTTTTGCAGCAAGGCGATGAAAACATACTTGGACGATATCTGTGGTTTACACGTGGTCTATTTTCAGATTTTCGGTATTCTCCACCCGTGTTCCGCTTTCATATATTATTTATTATATCATCTATCATATTTGATCTAACAAACCAATAGTGGCTGCCTCTATAGAAACCACTGAACAATTCACAGTACTGTAAAATGGTATCATAGCCTTTCGCATTTAGCGTTTTCTTAAGCGGAATAGGGGACCACACACTTCACCAAGAAAAACACTCCCATAACGTAACATCACCTACCCCGTACTTCACTGCTGGCACTACACATGACGGCAAGTAACGATCTCCAGGCATTTACCAAACCCAAAGCCTTCCCTTAGGTTGTCTCAGGGCAGAGCGTGACTCGTTTCCAGTCATCCACTGTCCAGGGGCTTTGCCCTTCGTGCCAACTCGGGAGTCGCTTAGCACTCCTCGACCGGTGCGCCCCCATTCTTTGTAACTCCCTACACACAGGGTAGGTGACAACTAGACTGCTGGTAGTATTTTGGAAATCGTGCGTGAGTCCTTCCAATGATTTCATGCGATTTTTACAACCAGCCCCCTCAATGCTCGATGGTCTCCATCCGTCTGTGCATGAGATCTACCTGTTCTTCTTTTATCTGTGGTTGTTCCTTCTGGCTTCCACATCAAAATCGCATCCAGAACAGTGGCCTTGGGCATCTTTAGAAGGGCTGAAATATCTGTGATCGAATTGTCATTCAGGTAACACCCAGTGACCAGTCCAAGTTGGAAGTGCCTGATATCTTCCGACCGACAAATTCCGTTGTTACAGCCAACAAAATAGCCCAGTCTCCATTTATGCGACAGATCCGTCTCTTGTGTATGTAGTGGTCAATTCCTCGTTACGTACGAGTGTGCGGATACTTTTGATCACATAGAGTATATCTTAAACCTACAGATCTCTTTTTTTTTTGTCATCAGTCTACTGACTGGTTTTTTTTGTCATCAGTCTACTGACTGGTTTGATGCGGCCCGCCACGAATTCCTTTCCTGTGCTAATCTCTTCATCTCAGAGTAGCACTTGCAGCCCACGTCGTCAATTATTTGCTTGACGTATTCCAATCTCTGTCTTCCTCTACAGTTTTTGCCCTCTACAGCTCCCCCTAGTACCATGGAAGTCATTCCCTCATGTCTTAGCAGATGTCCTATCATCCTGTCCCTTCTCCTTATCAGTGTTTTCCACATATTCCTTTCCTCTCCGATTCTGCGTAGAACCTCCTCATTTCTTGCCTTATCAGTCCACCTAATTTTCAACATTCGTCTATAGCACCACATCTCAAATGCTTCGATTCTCTTCTGTTCCGGTTTTCCCACAGTCCACGTTTCACTACCATACAATGCTGTACTCCAGACGTACATCCTCAGAAACTTCTTCCTCAAATTAAGGCCGGTATTTGATATTAGTAGACTTCTCTTGGCCAGAAATGCCTTTTTTGCCATAGCGAGTCTGCTTTTGATGCCCTCCTTGCTCCGTCCGTCATTGGTTATTTTACTGCCTAGGTAGCAGAATACCTTAACTTCATTGACTTCGTGACCATCAATCCTGATGTTAAGTTTCTCGCTGTGCTCATTTCTACTACTTCTCATTACCTTCGTCTTTCTCCGATTTACTCTCAAACCATACTGTGTACCCATTAGACTGTTCATTCCGTTCAGCAGATCATTTAATTTTTCCTACACTTTCACTCAGGATAGCAATGTCATCAGCGAATCGTATCATTGATATCCTTTCGCCTTGTATTTTAATTCCACTCCTGAACCTTTCTTTTATTTCCATCATTGCTTCCTCGATGTACAGATTGAAGAGTAGGGGCGAAAGGCTACAGCCTTGTCTTACACCCTTCTTAATACGAGCACTTCGTTGTTGATCGTCCTCTCTCATTATTCCCTCTTGGTTGTTGTACATATTGTATATGACCCGTCTCTCCCTATAGCTTACCCCTACTTTTTTCAGAATCTCGAACAGCTTGCACCATTTTATATTGTCGAACGCTTTTTCCAGGTCGACAAATCCTATGAAAGTGTCTTGATTTTTCTTTAGCCTTGCTTCCATTATTAGCCGTAACGTCAGAATTGCCTCTCTCGTCCCTTTACTTTTCCTAAAGCCAAACTGATCGTCACCTAGCGCATTTTCAATTTTCTTTTCCATTCTTCTGTATATTATTCTTGTAAGCAGCTTCGATGCATGAGCTGTTAAGCTGATTGTGCGATAATTCTCGCACTTGTTAGCTATTGCCGTCTTCGGAATTGTGTGGATGATGCTTTTCCGAAAGTCAGATGGTATGTCGCCAGACTCATATATTCTACACACCAACGTGAATAGTCGTTTTGTTGCCACTTCCCCCAATGATTTTAGAAATTCTGATGGAATGTTATCTATCCCTTCTGCCTTATTTGACCGTAAGTCCTCCAAAGCTCTTTTAAATTCCGATTCTAATACTGGATCCCCTATCTCTTCTAAATCGACTCCTGTTTCTTCTTCTATCACATCAGACAAATCTGTACCCTCATAGAGGCTTTCAATGTATTCTTTCCACCTATCTGCTCTCTCCTCTGCATTTAACAGTGGAATTCCCGTTGCACTCTTAATGTTACCACCGTTGCTTTTAATGTCACCAAAGGTTGTTTTGACTTTCCTGTATGCTGAGTCTATCCTTCCAACAATCATATCTTTTTCGATGTCTTCACATTTTTCCTGCAGCCATTTCGTCTTAGCTTCCCTGCACTTCCTATTTATTTCATTCCTCAGCGACTTTGTATTTCTGTATTCCTGATTTTCCCGGAACATGTTTGTACTTCCTCCTTTCATCAATCAACTGAAGTATTTCTTCTGTTACCCATGGTTTCTTCGCAGCTACCTTCTTTGTACCTACGTTTTCCTTCCCAACTTCTGTGATGGCCCTTTTTAGAGATGTCCATTCCTCTTCAACTGTACTGCTTACTGCGCTATTCCTTATTGCTGTATCTATAGCGTTAGAGAAAATTTCAAATGTGTCTCGTCATTCCTTAGTACTTCCGTATCCCACATCTTTGCGTATTGATTCTTCCTGACTAATGTCTTCAGCATACTCTTCATCACTACTATATTGTGATCTGAGTCTATATCTGCTCCTGGGTACGCCTTACAATCCAGTATCTGGTTTCGGAATCTCTGTCTGGCCATGATGTAATCTAATTGAAATCTTCCCGTATCTCCCGGCCTTTTCCAAGTATACCTCCTCCTCTTGTGATTCTTGAACGGGGTGTTCGCTATTACTAGCTGAAACTTGTTACAGAACTCAATTAGTCTTTCTCCTCTTTCATTCCTTGTTCCAAGCCCATATTCTCCTGTAACCTTTTCTTCTACTCCTTCCCCTACAACTGCATTCCAGTCGCCCATGACTATTAGATTTTTGTCCCCCTTTACATACTGCATTACCCTTTCAATATCCTCATACACTTTCTCTATCTGTTCATCTTCAGCTTGCGACGTTGGCATGTATACCTGAACTATCGTTGTCGGTGATGGTCTGCTGTCGATTCTGATTAGAACAACCCGGTCACTGAACTGTTCACAGTAACACACCCTCTGCCCTACCTTCCTATTCATAACGAATCCTACACCTGTTATATCATTTTCTGCTGCTGTTGATATTACCCGATACTCATCTGACCAGAAATACTTGTCTTCCTTCCACTTCACTTCACTGACCCCTACTATATCTAGATTGAACCTTTGCATTTCCCTTTTCAGATTTTCTAGTTTCCCTACCACGTTAAAGCTTCTGACATTCCACGCCCCGACTCGTAGAACGTTATCCTTTCGTAGATTATTCAATCTTTTTCTCATGGTAACCTCCCCCTTGGTAGTCCCCTCCCGGAGATCCGAATGGGGGACTACTCCGGAATCTTTTGCCAATGGAGAGATCATCACGACACTTCTTCAATTACAGGCCACATGTCCTGTGGATACACGTGATCTTAGTATTCTGCATATCCCACGTTGATAAGAGATTCATTATAAAAATAATGTGTAAACAGAGAAGACGAAAGCGCATTGCCTACATAGGAAATTCTGATGGCATTTTCTACTGATTTCCGAGACTAATTTAGTGAAAGTAATTTACCGTAACATTCACATAACAGTAGATGGTATTGGATTCAAGACTTCATTTCGGGCAGAATTGAACACGACGCTCTTAACGGAACGAAATCGACAGATGTAAAGGTAACTTCCGGAGTACGCCAAGAAAGTGTGTTGGACCGTTACTGTGTAAACTGTACATAAATGATGTAGTAGAAAGCGTCAGAGGCTCTTAAGACTGTTCACAAATGTTGCAGTTGTCTATAAGATAGTAGGAACGCAAGAAGACACTATTGATTTGCAGAACAATCTGCATAGGTTGATGAATAGTGCAGGCTCTGGCAGTTGGCCCTGAATGTAACGTACTTACATACATAGGAAAAGAAATCCACTAATGTATAACAACACTATTGATGACAAATTGCTGGAAACAGTGTCTACCGCAAAATATCTCGGGATAACTATCCAGAGCGACCTTAAGTGGAATGACGACATAAAACAAATAGGGAAAGCAGGTGACAGACTGATATTAATAGGAAGAACTTTGAGGAAATGTATTCACGAAAGAAGTGGCGTGTACAATAGATCTTGAGTATTTTTCATCAATCTGGGATCCTTACAAAGCAGGACCGATAGAAGAGATAAAGAAGATCGGGATCTTTTAGTCGCCACAAGAGCTTTACAGAGATACTCAACGGACTCCAGTGACACATGGAATAAGGGAGGCGTTCTGCATCACGGAGAGGTTTACTATTGAAATTTTGAGAGAACACTTTCCAAGAACAGTCGGACTACATATTACTTTCTCACACATACAACTCACGAAATCACCAAGGCGAGAAAATTCGAGAGAGGAAATAAAGAGGCTGGCCGACAATCATTCTTCCCACGTGCCATTCGCGAGTGGAAAGGGAAAGGAGGGATCAATTAGTGGCATCACAAGTACACCGTTAGGTGCGGTGCGGAGTACTGATGTAGATACAGATTAGTCACAAATACCTGCAAATGAGACAATCCATTTTAAGTTTGAATATATTGGATCAGAAACACATACACTGAAGAGCCAAAGGAACTCATACACCTGCATAATATCATGTAGGGTCCCCGTGAGCACGCAGAAGTGCAGCAACACGCCGTGGCATGGATACGACTGATGTCTCAAGTAGTGTTCGAGGGAATTAACATTATGGATCTTGCAGGGCTGCCCATAAATCGGTAGGAGTAGAGGGAGTGGAGACCTCTTCTGAACAGCACGTTGCAGGACATCCCATATATGCTCAATAATGTTCGTGTCTGGGGCGTTTAGTAGCCAGCGGAAGTGTTTAAACTCAGAACAGTCTTCCTGGAGCCACTCTGTAGCAATTCTGGACGTGTGGGGTGTCCCATTGTCCTGCTGGAATTGCCCAAGTCCGTCGGAATGCACAACGGCCATGAATGGATCAGACAGGATGCTTACATACGTGTCACCTGTCAGAATCGTATCTAGAGATAAACAGGATCCCATATCACTCCAACTGCAAGCGCCCCACACCATTACAGAACCTCCACCAGGTTGAACAGTCCCCTGCTAACACGCAGGATCCATAGATTCATGAGGTTGTCTCCACGTAAACGTCCATCCACTCGATACAATTTGAAACGAGACTCGTCCGACGAAGCAATATGTTTCCAATCACCAACAGTTCAATGTCGGTGTTGACGGGCCCAGGAGAGGCGTAAAGCTTTGTGTCGTGCAGTCATCAAGGGTACACGAGTGCGCCTTCGGCTCCGAAAGCCCATACCGATGGCGTTTCGCTGAATGGTTCGCACGCCGACACTTGTTGATGGCCCAGCACTGAAATCTGCAGCAATTTAAGGAAGGGTTGCATTTCTGTCACACTGAATGATTCTCTTCAGTCGTCGTTGGTTCCGTTCTTGCAGGATCTTTTTCCGGCTGCAGCAATGTCGTAGATTTGATGTTTCACCGGATTCCTGATATTCACGGTAAACTTGTGAAATGGTCGTACGGGAAAATCCGCACTTCATCGATGCCTCGGGGATGCTGTGTTCCATCGCTCGTGCGCCGACTATAACACCACGTTCAGACTCACTTTAGTCTTAATAACCCGCAATCTAACAACTGCACAAGCCACTTGTCTTATACAGGGTGGCGCAGGGGAACGGGAAATTTTGAACGTTACAGTTGGCAGCACTGTAGCGCCGGCAGATGTTCGAAACTTTGCACAATTGATGTGAACGCATTGTTATTTAGTAACCATGGAGAATTGGACTGGTGCGGAACGTGCAGTAGCTGCGAGAGCGTTTTACAAAAATGGTGATAGTGCGACTGCCACGCAGAGAACATTTCGACAGCATCACCAGCTTGGACGTTATGGACGTGTCCCATCTGCGCATGCGATTACAACGTGGGTGCGTAATTTTGAAGAAACAGGATCTGCCTTGAAAAAGAAACCTCCAGGTGGCATTCCAACGGTACGTACCCCAGAGAACATTGCAGCTGCTAGAGCTGCAATCGAGAGAAGTCCTCGCCGCTCCGTTCGACAGCATGCATCTTCGCTAGGGATTAAGCGACGAAGCTTACAAAGAATACTGCACGAATTCGACTTCCATCCCTATAAGTTGCAGATTGTGCAACACTTACATGAACGAGACCCAGCGTCACGTACGGAGTTTAGTAGCCAGATATTGGCTAAAATCAACGAGGACGCGAATTTCCTTGGTAACTTATGGATATCAGACGAAGCCCATTTCCACCTGAACGGATTCATGAACAAACAGAATTTTCGTTATTGGGCACAGGACAATCCTTGTGAGTTTCACCAGCGACCACTACACAGCGCCAAGGTCACAATATGGTGTGCTGTATCATGTCATGGTGTTATCGGCCCTTATTTTTTTGAACGTGAGGATGGTAGTGCAGTGACAGTAACATCCGCTCGATATGTTGTAGTGCTTCAAACATTCTTTACACCGTGACTGTACGAGCTTAATCTTAACGTCGAAAACATGTGGCTTCAGCAGGACGGAGCCACGTCACACACTGCTCGACAATCGATGGCAGCAGTTCATCAATTGTTTGGAAGACGCAATATTTCACTTAACGGTGACATTGCATGGCCTGCGAGATCCCCTGATCTTAGTGTGTGCGACTTGTTCCTGTGGGGATATCTTAAAGGCAAGGTGTACCGTACACGTCCTGCAACAATCCATGAACAAAAGGAGAACATTGAAAACGAAATCACTGCTATTCCCCAGGATTTGCTACACCGCGCATTCCAGAGTTTTCATAACAGGCTGTTAGAGTGTCAACGCCGAATGGGAGCACATCTTTCCGATGTTATCTTTAAAAAGTAAAGAGACACTTTTGGACATTTTGATTGTAAAGACATACTGAATAATGGTATACTGAATACATTCACTTTCGTTAATAAATTACTAGTTTTATGAATTTATTCATGGAAATGACGTTATTTCGAAATTTCCCGTTTCCCTGCGCCACCCTCTATAAGCATTACCGTCAATAGCGCCGTATTCTGCCTGTTTACATATCTCTGTTTGGAGCTTCAGCGTATTTGGTTCTTTATTTCCGTACATATGAAATGAAAATGCTTCTTTCTCAAATTCACAACTACAGTCTAAATAAGAAATATTGCCGGCCGCGGTGGCCGTGCGGTTCTGGCGCTGCAGTCCGGAACCGCGGGACTGCTACGGTCGCAGGTTCGAATCCTGCCTCGGGCATGGGTGTGTGTGATGTCCTTAGGTTAGTTAGGTTTAAGTAGTTCTAAGTTCTAGGGGACTTATGACCTAAGATGTTGAGTCCCATAGTGCTCAGAGCCATTTGAACCATTTTTAAGAAATATCATGGAGAAATGCACAGCAGAACTCGTTCCGGTATTGTATGGATAATTACTTTTGAATACATTGTGGGAGTGAACAGTGATCAATGTTGTTAAAATATTTACTATCGAAATCAGTCTTGATCACAATTTATTTATTCCGGTGACTGGT
Source organism: Schistocerca serialis cubense (assembly GCF_023864345.2). NCBI lineage: Eukaryota > Metazoa > Arthropoda > Insecta > Orthoptera > Acrididae > Schistocerca > Schistocerca serialis. Next base: position 389,934,917 of record NC_064639.1, read on the forward strand.
TTCGACCACTACTGTGATCATCATTAGACCAATGAGTAAGAACCTCATTGGTCTGAAGATGACCAGAATAGTGGTCGAATGCGGTCACCGGAATAAATAAATTGTGATCAAGACTATTTTTGATAGTAAATATTTTATAGTCGCCTACAGTGAGATGATATTCTGCAGTAAGGAGCAAGTGCTAGTTACTTTAGCGAGAAATACTCGGCAACAGAGGAATTTTAAATCAGAGAACAAGACTAAATATCGTACAGTGGCGGTACGCGCAGCTGCGAGCTGAGCAGTCGCCGGCGGCCGGTGGCAGGTTTTCCGGTACGGCAGACGCCTGCGACTTGGCTGCCGCGCTCCGGCCTGCTCTCCATGCCGGGCACGTGTCGCGTGTCGCGACTGCCGCCGCTTAATTGAGTCTTCGCGCAGCTCGCTGCTCTCTCGAGCGTCGCAAATCAGAGCGTCTCTCACTGCAACCCTACCTGCTGCTGCTGCTGCTACAGATACACTGTATTGCCATACGGCATCACACGTATTGCCAAGCAACATAATACTGTATCGCACGTATTATACTTTGTTAGGTTATTTATAGACTTCTATACCGTTACGGTTACTTGTAGGGCTTAGAACTTTTTCCAATCCATAGCGGTGTGATACAGCAACCAGTGGTAACAATATGAGAGAACAAACAATCTCGGTTGCAAAACTGGATTTTCTATATTATTTATCCTTCAAAAGACGCGTTTCGCCTTATACGAGGCATCTTCAGGTTAGCTGGAAAAATAGGGCGTTAAGCACATAGGATGCTGTGCATACAAATGTTCCCGTAGGAAACCGTCGTGGTCCGATTTTTAAAATACGCCGATCAGCCAAAACCCTATGACCACTGCCCACCGCGAGGCAGAAAGCCTCTTGATGGTGTTGTTGGCACGTGACGCAGTGAGGAAAGAAGATAAGCGGAAGAGAGACGAATGGCAAACATTATAACGAAGATACGGGCCACAAATGCGGAAATCTACTGATATAAGCGGTTTTGACAAAGGGCACACTATTATGCCGCTGCGGGTGGAAACGAGAATCTCTGAAACGGCGAAGCTGGTAGCCTGATGACGTACTATTGTCGTGAGCATCTACGGAAATAGGTTGTAGGGTGGTGGAATAACGAATAGGCCGTATGGTATTGGGCGACCACGTCTCATCATAAAACGTCGTAGGGTCCAGAATAGCCAGCGATCTATGACAGAGCTGAGGTCAGAGTACGATGCTGATGCAGCCACAAGTGTTTCGGATCACACCGTTCAAAGGCCATTGGTGAACATGGAGCTCCACCTCACACGACCCTTTCGTGTTCCTGTGTTGACCCAACGACATCGTCAATTATGATTGCAGTGGGCACAGCATCGGCTGTCGAATGAATCGCATTTCTTGTTACACCAGGTCGATGGTTGGATCCTTACATGCAGTCATCCAGGAGAATTGCTGCATGAATCACGCTCCGCGTTACAGATGCAGGCCTGTGAGAGCAGAATTACGTGTGAGGTGCATTGTATTGGGCTTCCGTGCCATCTGTGACGGTAATCGAATTTCATGAAAATTATTGCGGACCATCTACATCGCTTCATGCTTGAATCTCCCTCTACGACGATGACAACTTCCGGTAGGGTGACTGCCCATGTTGCAAGGTCAAAATCATGCTACAATGGTCTGAGGGGCATTACAGTGAACTGTCTCCCCCACCAAAGGTGCATAATCTGTATCCATTCGAACACATATCGGGTGTCAGCTCGCGTGTCCGTAAACCACCATCCCGAATCTGCGGGAATTGCTTGACCTGTCTTAGACATCTGGCGTTACATACTTCTGGAATCCCGTCAAGGGCCTGTAGAACCCACGCTAAGCAGGATTTGAAATATAGAACAAGACGCAATTAAACAGGTGATCATAATGTTTTGGCTCATCGGTGAACAATGAGCGGTGTGTGACGTAGTAGATGTTAAACAAAAAAATGGTTCAAATGGCTCTGAGCACTATGGGACTTAACTACTGTGGTCATCAGTCCCCTAGAACTTAGAACTACTTAAACCTAACTAACCTAAGGACATCACACACATCCATGCCCGAGGCAGGATTCGAACCTGCGACCGTAGCAGTCGCGCGGTTCCGGACTGCGCGCCTAGAACCGCTAGACCACCGCGGCCGGCTAGATATTAAACGCACGGGAAATCACGCCTAAGAACACACAGCAGGACGCTTTATTTTTTTTTAAGGCCTCGCGAGATGTCCTTCTTAGATACACGGCACCATCAAAATCCACTAAAACAGGATCAAGCCTACTGGATTATTCTGCAACGATCATCTCTGAAGTGTATTGTGCTACTCTCAGAAAATTGAAGAACTCACTTCAACAAGTTTATGACAACAAAAATTCAAACGAACTTCTCCTTCTCAATGACAAGGCTAGGCCTCACACAAGTCTTCACTGTACTGTTCTTCCTCTTCAGCCCTTTTTTTGGTCATCAGTCTACTGACTGGTTTGATGCGACCCGCCACGAATTCCTTTCCTGTGCTAACCTCTTCATCTCAGAGTAGCACTTGCAACCTACGTCCTCAATTATTTGCTTGACGTAATCCAATCTCTGTCTTCCTCTACAGCTTTTGCCCTCTACAGCTCCCTCTAGTACCATGGAAGTCATTCCCTCATGTCTTAGCAGATGTCCTATCATCCTGTCCCTTCTCCTTATCAGTGTTTTCCACATATTCCTTTCCTCTCCGATTCTGCGTAGAACCTCCTTATTCCTTACCTTATCAGTCCACCTAATTTTCAACATTCGTCTATAGCACCACATCTCAAATGCTTCGATTCTCTTCTGTTCCGGTTTACCCACAGTCCATGTTTCACTACCATACAATGCTGTACTCCAGACGTACATCCTCAGAAACTTCTTCCTCAAATTAAGGCCGGTATTTGATATTAGTAGACTTCTCTTGGCCAGAAATGCCTTTTTTGCCATAGCGAGTCTGCTTTTGATGCCCTCCTTGCTCCGTCCGTCATTGGTTATTTTACTGCCTAGGTAGCAGAATTCCTTAACTTCATTGACTTCGTGACCATCAATCCTGATGTTAAGTTTCTCGCTGTTCTCATTTCTACTGCTTCTCATTACCTTCGTCTTTCTCCGATTTACTCTCAAACCATACTGTGTACTCATTAGACTGTTCATTCCGTTCAGCAGATCATTTAATTCTTCTTCACTTTCACTCAGGATAGCAATGTCATCAGAGAATCGTATCATTGATATCCTTTCACCTTATATTTTAATTCCACTCCTGAACCTTTCTTTTATTTCCATCATTGCTTCCTCGATGTACAGATTGAAGAGTAGGGGCGAAAGGCTACAGCCTTGTCTTACACCCTTCTTAATACGAGCACTTCGTTCTTGATAGTCCTCTCTCATTATTCCCTCTTGGTTGTTGTACATATTGTATATGACCCGTCTCTCCCTATAGCTTACCCCTACTTTTTTCAGAATCTCGAACAGCTTGCACCATTTTATATTGTCGAACGCTTTTTCCAGGTCGACAAATCCTATGAAAGTGTCTTGATTTTTCTTTAGCCTTGCTTCCATTATTAGCCGTAACGTCAGAATTGCCTCTCTCGTCCCTTTACTTTTCCTAAAGCCAAACTGATCGTCACCTAGCGCATTCTCAATTTTCTTTTCCATTCTTCTGTATATTATTCTTGTAAGCAGCTTCGATGCATGAGCTGTTAAGCTGATTGTGCGATAATTCTCGCACTTGTTAGCTATTGCCGTCTTCGGAATTGTGTGGATGATGCTTTTCCGGAAGTCAGATGGTATGTCGCCAGACTCATATATTCTACACACCAACGTGAATAGTCGTTTTGTTGCCACTTCCCCCAATGATTTTAGAAATTCTGATGGAATGTTATCTATCCCTTCTGCCTTATTTGACCGTAAGTCCTCCAAAGCTCTTTTAAATTCCGATTCTAATACTGGATCCCCTATCTCTTCTAAATCGACTCCTGTTTCTTCTTCTATCACAGCAGACAAATCTGCACCCTCACAGAGGCTTTCAATGTATTCTTTCCACCTATCTGCTCTCTCCTCTGCATTTAACAGTGGAATTCCCGTTGCACTCTTAATGTTACCACCGTTGCTTTTAATGTCACCAAAGGTTGTTTTGACTTTCCTGTATGCTGAGTCTATCCTTCCAACAATCATATCTTTTTCGATGTCTTCACATTTTTCCTGCAGCCATTTCGTCTTAACTTCCCTGCACTTCCTATTTATTTCATTCCTCAGCGACTTTGTATTTCTGTATTCCTGATTTTCCCGGAACATGTTTGTACTTCCTCCTTTCATCAATCAACTGAAGTATTTCTTCTGTTACCCATGGTTTCTTCGCAGATACCTTCTTTGTACCTACGTTTTCCTTCCCAACTTCTGTGATGGCCCTTTTTAGAGATGTCCATTCCTCTTCAACTGTACTGCCTACTGCGCTATTCCTTATTGCTGTATCTATAGCGTTAGAGAACTTCAGCCCTACTGCCCGGATCTCGCACCTTCCGACTTCCATGAAGGGTGCACTCCGCGGGAAGCGGTGGATGATGTGTGGACGTCATCGATGCAGCAAGACGTAAGTTTGATGCTACACAGCTAATGTGGAACACTCGTAGTAGGGGCGTTCGATAAATAATGCAACACATTTTTTCTCGCCCTTCATTACAGATGTCGGATGTCGTTGGCGAACGCGGCTGGTAAAAAGAGACAGGCGGCAAACTGTGGAGGAAATAACATGAGACTATAATGCTGAGGAGAGCACAAGTTTGTCTGGACACACAGTGCACCAAACACTCTTAATGATTGGCCTCCGCAGCCGACGACCTATGCATGTTTCAACGTTAACACACCGACATCGGCAATTACGACTGAAGTGGGCACGAAAACATCAGCACTGGGCATAGAAGTTGGCGTTGCGTAGTCTGATGAATCCTTATACCTCCTTCATCATGCCGACGGGAAGGCAGGGGAACAGCTCCTTGACATCTGTATTGAGGGACAGAGAGAAGGGCGGCTCCTTTTTACTCTGTGGAACATTCATGCGGGCATCCAAGGGTCCAGGGGAGCTAGTGCAAGGCATGATGTCGGCCAAGGAGTACCGTACATTTGTTGTAGACCACGTACACCCCTTCATGACGATCATGTTTCCCGACGGCAGTGGCATTTTTCAGCAAGATAATACGACATGTCACTAGGCCAGAAGTGTGATGGAGTGGTTCGAGGAACTTGCCAGATCTTAACCCGATCGAACACATCTGGGACGCTCAGAGCTCATCGTCCCCCTCATCGGAATTCACGGGAATTAGGTGACGTTTGGTACCAACTCCTTCCAGCGACCTTCCAAGGCCTCATTGCTCCCGTGACGTGTCGCGTCGCGACTGTTATCCGTGCCAAAGGTGAATATACCGGCTATTAGGTAGGAGGTCATAACGTTCTAGCTGAGCACTGTATGTGTGATGTTTGTTCCTTCGGATATATCTGAAAGAACTGACACCACACATGTATAAATACACTACTGGCCATTAAAATTGCAACACCACGAAGATGACGTGCTACAGACGCGAAATTTAACCGACAGGAAGAAGATGCTGTGATATGCAAATGATTAGCTTTTCAGAGCATTCACACAAGGTTGGCGCCGGTGGCGACACCTTCAACGTGCTGACATGAGGAAAGTTTCCAACCTTTTTCTCGTACGCAAACAGAAGTTGACTGGCGTTGCCTGGTGAAAAGTTGTTGTGATCCCTCGTGTTAGGAGCAGAAATGCGTACCATCACGTTTCCGACTTTGATAAAGGTCGGATTGTAGCCTATCGCGATTGTGGTTTATCGTATCGCGATATTGCTGCTCGCGTTGGTCGAGATTCAATGACTGTTAGCAGAATATGGAATCGGTGGGTTCAGGAGGGTAATACGGAACGCCGTGCTGGATCCCAATGGCTTTGTATCACTAGCAGTCGAGATTACAGGCATCTTATCCGCATGGCTGTAACGGATAGTGCAGCCAAGTCTCGATCCATGAGTCAACAGATGGGGACGTTTGCAAGACAACAACCATCTGCACGAATAGTTCGACGACGTTTGCAGCAGCATGGACTGTCAGCTCGGAGACCATGGCTGTGGTTACCCTTTTTGTTTTGTGTAGTTTTGTTGTGTATTTGATCAGAGACCTTCTGCGCCCCGCTGGTAATATGTTGAGTCACGTCTTCTCGAAATTGATGTGTTCCGTTGAATTGTTCAGAAATGCTCATTGGTTCAACGGCTGGTCAATGGTGGCCGAGCAACTGGCTCGTCACAAAATGCCAGCACTACTGTTGATGAACTGTGGTATCGTGTTGAAGCTGCATGGGCAGCTGTACCTGTACACGCCATCCAAGCTCTGTTTGACTCAATGCCCAGGCTTATCAAGGCCGTTATTACGGCCAGAGGTGGTTGTTCTGGGTACTGATTTCTCAGGATCTATGCATCCAAATTGCGTGAAAATGTAATCACATGTCAGTTCTAGTATAATATATTTGTCCAATGAATACCCGTTTATCATTTGCATTTCTTCTTGGCGTAGCAATTTTAATGGCCAGGAGTGTATATATTCCTCGATGGCCATAAAGACCATATCCATGAGGATACACTCTGATCCAGAACTCTTGCAGGAAACAGCTGCTAGCGATTAGTATGGTGGTCAAGGCGCGCTACGTAAGTTGTGTATGACAGACTGGGCATCTGCGTTGGACGGGAGACGTGCTCCGACAGCCGAAGCCGTTAAGGCGACCTCTCGGGTAAAGCTGAGATCCGGTTTCGAGTTTAACATGATTTTCTCTAGTCGCCATTGGTTTAATTTCAGTGACCGATGTCAGAATTTCTATTTCATTTTATCTCCAATATAAGAACTATGTTACGTCGCGTTAAAGACAACATAGGTCTTCGAGTTCCAGATACGTATGTATGGTGTCCCCTATGAACGTGGTAGTATGTACATAGACCAATGTGATAGTATGTACATAGATCAAACATTCGCACTATTGTCGAGCGCTGTGCAGAGCATTTACGACAGATCAAACAAAGGAAGCTTGAGAAGTCTGCCCTGGCTGGACATTGCCTAGAAAACGGGCATGAAATACCGTTTGAAAAAGAACGAGAGTTTTGGCTCAAACCGCATCATACTGGGTGTCTTTTATCAAAAAAGCGGCCGAAATTAGAACAAACAACAACAATTTTAACAGAGACCAGGGTTACACACTTAGTAGCGCATCGAGGCGGGCTTTGGACATTGAGCAGAAGCAAATACGTACGGTTTATTCTTGTATGGATGCGGGAGCGGCAGTTTCAAACGTGGCGCCGGCCGCTCACGCCATGTGACGTCACTTGGTGCCGCGGCGGCTTCAAAGAGACATAAAGGCCCTGCAGCGAACTTGTGACGGGACACTATTAATCTTGTCCGCCAAGCTTCGCGTACGCTCAGCTCCGTGCAGGGCCCACGGGAAATCAATATTTAATTGAAAAAGTACCCACTAAAGGTTTTAATTTTGTCGTGTGGTACCGAGAACCCGCAAGCATTTAAGCACACAATCGAGAATTATTAAACTCGTCTGAAATAGTTACTCGCTCTCCTCCGGATACGGGTGCTGGCACTTGTAAGACCTGCAGTGTCACGTGTCACGTTCTGTGACGTATGTGGCATGTCCTATCTTTTTCGTAGGCCGCGGTCTCACGATGGAACGCCGCTGCTAGGGGCTGCCCAACTTGCCTTCCGTGCATGCGCCACACCGACACTCTCTGGAAGGTTCCAGACGCTTCATTAAATCTATATCAACAAAACACCGATCCAGCCCCGGCGGTCAGTGATTTCAACTCCTGATGACGATAGTGGAGACAGCTGTCGAAACCTCAAGTGTTTTATCCGAAATGACGTCGCTTGTGAACCGAGAAGATTTTATTGATCCAGTCTGACGTCATTCACCCATATTACTCTCATATTAACTTCTGAGCTGTGGCGTTTTTCGCATGTGTCGACACTTTGCTATTTCAAACATCACCGAGCCCGACGGTGACGTCGCAGGGTTCCTCGCTTTCTCACTATTACAGAGAAGATGTAGGCACCTTTGAGGCAAATTGCAATCTTCTGCTTCGCAATGGGAGCAGTTACAGGATTTCGAAAGAAAAAGATCCTTTAATTCTGTTGTGCATTATACTACGTACGGTAAGCCGGCCGGCTGCAGCGGCCGCCTTTAGCCTAGGCCAGTCTAGCGAGCACGCTGTTGGGCGGGTTGCCGGTCGCTCAGGCTGAGGAGTCGGCCCCACCCCATAGCGGGTCGGGTTTCGCGCTGCCGCGGCCGCCTGACTCACGGCGTGCTGTATCTGATTTCACCGCAGGCGAGTAATAAGCTGGGCCGCTCTCTGGATGCGTACTGCCTGCCCGCTTGCCAGCCCGCCCATCAAGGACACCCATTGTTCGCTCCTTTGCCGGCGGGTGTCCCTTTCGCTGGCGCCGATCCAGATGATTAACTTTTCTGAACTCCGGTCCCTGCGGCGTGGCACACGGCGGGATCAGATTTGTTGGTGGTAAGGCGACGCAATTTTTAACCAGAATTTAATCACCTTGTTTGGAATCTCAGATTTGCTCAATTATTGTTGAATTTTTTTGGGTAGTCTCTTTGCTTAGCCTACTTCGCTAGAGGTCTCGGACAGACTGTTGCCGGTAGGCAGAGTTTGGTAGGCAACAGTACGTGCTCCAGACAATTCTCCAAGGGCTGGTTTATTAGGAAATCGACGACTCATATAATCGTTACGTCTTCTGCTTCTGTTTGTCACATCTACAAATGAACAGGTTGTATATTTGGAGGCTGTTGTTCGTATTTAAAAAAAAAAAAAAAAAAAAAAAAAAAAAAAAAAAAAAAAAAAAAAAAAAACGAAGCGAAATAGCGATTAGCATGTTAACTTCCCGTCGATGACAACACAAGGAGAGACGAAGTACAAGTTCGTAATAAAGTGAGGTGACAAAAGTCATGGGATAGCAAAATGTACATATAGCGATGGCGGTAGTATCGTGTACACAACGTATAGAAAGGCAGTGCATTGGCGGAGCTGTCATTTGTACTCAGGTGATTCATGTGAAAAGGTTTCCGACGTGATTACGGCCGCACGACACAAATTAACGGACACTGAATGGTAGTTGGAGCTAGACGCAATGGGCATTCCATTTCAGAAATTGTTAGGGAAATTAATATTCAGAGGTCCATGGTGTTAAGACTGTGCGGAGAATACCAAATGTCAGGCATTACCTCTCACCACGGACAACGCGGTAACCGACGGCCCTCACGTAACGACCGAGAACAGCGGCTTTTGCGTAGAGCTGTCAGTACCAACAGACCAGCAACACTGCTTGAAATAAGCGTAGAAATCAATGTGTGATGTACGACGAACGTATCCGTTAGGCGAAATTCGGCGTTAATGGGCTATTGCAGTGGACGATGGACGCCACTGACTTTGCTAATAGCACGAAATCGTCTGTAGCGCCTCTCATGGGCTCGTGACCAAATAGATTGGACTCTAGATGACTGGAAAGCCTTGGCCTGGTCAGATGAGTTCCGATTTCAGTTGGTAAGAGCTGGTGGTAAGGTTTGATTGTGGTGCAACCTCACAAAGCCATGGACTCATGTTGTCAACAAGGCACAGTGCAGGGTACATAATAGTGCAGGCAGTGTTACACAGAATGGCCTGTGTCCTCTGGTCCGACTTAACCGATCATTCACTGGAAATAGATACGTTCAGCTACTTGTAGATTATTTGCAACCATTCACAGACTTCATATTCCCAAAAAACGATGGAAGTTTTATGGATGACAATGCACCATGTCACAACATTCTGGACACTTCGAGCGAAGGTTAACCACATTCAGTTACCTATTTACGAGGGTAATCTCAAAAGTAAGGTCTCCTATTTTTTATAAGCACATAGGCCTGTTTATTTCTACAACGGTTTACATCAGTTTACAGCTTGAACATTTAGCTATTTTTCGACATAATCCCCATTTCTGTCGATGCATTTTTGTAGGCGTTGTGGCAGTTTTTGTATGTCCATGTCATACCAGCTCCCCGCCATGCTGTTCAGAAAGTTTATGAACCTCTTCTTTCACCTCGTCATCGGAGCTGAATCGCTTTCCGGCCAAATGTTCTTTTAAGCAGTCCAGAAAGATGTCCTGTTCGGCTGCAAGGCGGTGAAGAAATGTGCGGGTAGCATAAACTCGTTGTCGCATGTGGTCTTAAGTAAGCATGCGTGGCGCCTATCTTGCGCACACCTTCCGGTAGTTCTATGTTTCCGTTAAAATTCTGTGAGCGGTGCTTCGGGAAACCTCAGGAACCAACGTGCAGAGATCATCCATGGTGATACGCCGATCTTCACGCATGCTTTGCTCAACATTCAAAACTGTCTCTTCAGAAATTGACGGTCTCCCGCTCCTTTGTTCATCATGAATTTCGGTCCGACCAGCTGCAAACTCTCTGCACCACTTATGAAAATGTTGACTCAACATACACTTCCGTCAATTGATGATGGATTTCAGTCGACGCAGTGCCCTTTGCGTTCAAAAATCGAATAACTGCGCGCAATTCGCATCTGCCGGTAACATCCAATGGAAGCTCCATTCTCAACGGCTGCCAAGCCAAGAGTGAGCGCGTGAGCGCGGTATTCGCATGTTTACACACAGTGCGTGAAGCACTGTTCATAACAGTGTGACCAACTGCCACACAAACAGAGTTCTGTACTTATAAAAAAATAGACCTTACTTTTGCGATTACCCTCGTATGTATGCCTATTACAAATAAATTGCACAAATTAAATTGCTCATTTCTTCGACGTACTTCTTTAAAGGCGAGGTCAAATCGCATCATAATATTGGGGGATCCAGCTGCCTCTACCCATGGGTTTTACGCAACCCACAACGCATTCACATACCACATGCAAGAGTTTCATATTCTCACACAAGCTATTAGCCCTACAGAAAAAATTAACCGGGCTTTTTTGTAGGAAATCTAACGTAGTTAAATTTGGTATTTGGAGACCGTTCTCGACAGAGGCTGCAGTTTTACAATTCTTCAAGAAAAATGTACAAAAGTGACCTTCAAACGCACTTTGATGTAATAATTCAAAAAATGTGGTCTACAGCGAAAACGTATCCCAGTACGAAATTTAACTACAGCGAATTTACTATAAAAAGGTTCTATTCATTTTTTCTACTGTGACGTTGCAGCTTGCATAAAACCTACTGGTAGGGGCTGCTGAATCATCTTGTATGAATTCATTAGTGTAAACTGAGAGAGAATTTTAATTCAGGGCATATTTCAAATTACACCTTTGCACTGAGCTCTCTTTCAACAATGCCAGGCTTGCTTTCAACACCCGTGCTTCGTCCGTGAAGGTCTATACGTTGATGAGCCGCTAAACTAGATGACCTTCTGTACATTTTTAAAGTAGTAGATGCCAGAAGGAAAAATCAAAACGGCTGTATAGCCAGTTTATTACAGGACTCTTTCGAAGGCGCGTTTGCATGATTGGCAGTTTTCAGATGTGAGTTTGGCAGTGCCAGCCAGCCGGCTGTTTCGCGAGCTGGGCGGAAGACAGCGCGAGGCTAAATGAATGGGTGGCGGGAGCGTACGTAACTGCATGATGAGACGCCGCGTCTGATGAATATTTGAACAGAAATTCAGAGAGGGCGTCGGTTTCTTTTGTGGCCACCTGCCCCGATCCGGGCCGCCATTGTCCGCACCTAAACGTGCAGATTAGGCAGCATTAGGGGGCGCGCTGCCAGATGTACAAAGGCGATCTGAATGCGCGCAGTGTGAAAATCACGCCTTTTCTTTGTAGCGCGTGCGTCCTTGCCGTTATTACGGGCCACGGCGCGGCTGAACGACAATGCACGCCATGAATTATGGATGCGGAGGTTGCGACCTGTTTCAGAGTTCACTGACAGCCTCCTCTGGACTGTGACGTAGACACGGAGAGCCGCTCTTGGGATTTTCAACAATCGTCCTTTCAAGTCTGGAGAACAAGTGATGTTTAATTCAGAAGAGGAACAATTTACCACGATTATGGAAGGTCTCTACACCTACATCACTTCTGAATTTGGCACAAATGACTCGGAAAATCTATCGGAAACTACTCCCTCTCTCTCAGTCTCTCTCTCTCTCTCTCTCTCTCTCTCTCTCTCTCTCTCTCTCTCTCTCTCTCTCTCTCTCTCTCAGACACACACACACACACACACACACACACGCAGAGAGAGAGAGAGAGAGAGAGAGAGAGAGAGAGAGAGAGAGAGAGAGAGAGAGAGAGAGAGAGGGAGAGCTGGGGCACATACTGTATATAGGGTGGCCCATAAATGTTGGTATAAGCTTCAAGGGGCTGTAGGGTTGGGGGACAAATCAAGGACAGGAAGCACTGCCTGGAAACATCCAACGACGCTACAGAGCGTTGACGTTAAGGCACCAGCGCTGCCGCTAGACCATCCATTCTGCAGAAAATCTGACATTGTACGCTGACGGACTGCAGTCGGAAAAATCTCACAATACTCTGTGTTATTCATTGATAGCAACTGATTTCCATGATCGCCAGTGGAGAAGATGGAGCTAGCTGCTGCGTAGACAGGCCTCGTCTCCTGTGAATGCTACACCCCGTTGCCTTCGTTTCCATTTGCAGTTTGTTTTTCTCCTTTATACTGAAAACATTGGAAATTTTAGAGAATTGGATGATATTTCTGGATACCATTTTCTATCCTCGATTTGCTCCTCAAGGCACGGTCTGCAATCCCTTCATGTTTGTCGCAACGTTTCTGGGGCATTGCGTATGTACAGGGTGCAGAAATCGTTGCACACATCAGAGTGCCGATTGTCTTTTCGCTGTGTCCACTAGTCTTCCGACAAACACATCACATATTTTACTACCTAATGTTTTCTGGACGGCTCTTTCTGCATCCACACTTCAACACCTGGCCTGCTTCCCTGATTCTGCATCTGGGGTACATCACATCCAGATCTCAAAACTCGCAAGTGAAAATAATGGATGGGTTGCTTGGTTGGTTAGATGATTTGGTGGAAGGGACCAAATAGTGAGGTCATCTGTCCCATCGGATTGGGGAAGGATGGGGAGGAAATCAGCCTTGACCTTTCAGAGGAACCATCCCAGCATTTGCTAGAAGCGATTTAGGGAAATCATGGGAAACCTAGAATAACAGACTGATGTATCATTGTTATTACACGTTATTTTTCAGTGATTTACTCTATCTTCATCATTGCTTCTATTTTTTTCTCAGTAATCGCAAAATATTTCACCTCCCTAATGAAGGTACACCGTACGTAACTATCCGTTGTACAAAACTGACTTTCCTGTTCCGTTATCTGTCAGTTTGTGCAGCCTAGTTACCTAGTCCCTCCAGTACTTCATAACAATATCTGAAGCTCTGTCTCATAATGCTATAGGTCAACGGCGTTGGTACTTAGAGGAGCATCATGTACTTACATAGTGAAGAAGCGAAGTTCTTCAGCTGTACTTCGCCTTACCTGAAACAGAATAATAATACGCTGCGTCAGTTTCTTGTATTGACAGAGTTTTAGGTAACTAAAACGCTGGAATCCATTAGTTATCTTATCTATAAGTAGTTCCTTCTCATGATATATGTATAATTCCGAAATGGATTCAGCGGAAGTGAAAAACCAGCTTAAAAACGTGGCTAAATGATGTAATAAAGGTCTGAATTTCCCCAGATACTAATTAAACGTTTTAAAGAAGTCTGCTGTTAACATTACTTCATTTTTTCATTAATTATTCGGTTTTGATTCAAACGCTAAACGGTAATGTAGCACTGTATTTCATACTAGGAGCAAGTGAACTATACAACATCAATTATTTTTAGTGAATCTATACTGAGTAATCGGTAGCAGTTGTCGTTTACGGTCCAGATTTACAAGCTAATAGATGGTACACTTGCAAACATTACGTAGTGGGAGGAACTACCTTCAAACCAATACACGTAGTTGAGTTAAATGTTAGACAGTCAAATAGGTATGGTAGTGGCGAAGATCGTGAGATTGGCAAACTCTCAGTTCAAGCGGGCTGCGCCCTGTTTATTGAGTTCGTGGATCTGACGGAATTAGGGACGAAAGGCATTACCTGCAGTTACGGAACTCCCAGGAACGCCAGGGATTCCGCTGTTAATTCTCCAATACCAGCTCATTTAAGGCCGCGGCTACTGGTTGCCAACTAAGCGCGCCCACTTCAACAACAAACTAACAGGAGTGGTGTTCCCGCCGAACGGGCTGCCCGCTTAGAAATGCCAAGCTGGCTTACTGACCTTGGGCACACTTACGAATGTCCGAAGTTTCCGCAATAAGTCTGGTAATAGCTGTAACTTGTTTAATACCCTTTGCCTTTCGCCCGTCTTAAAGGGCCCCACACTCTAGCGACGGATCGCAGGCGATATCGCCTACAATCGGTCGCTCGCCTACACTCAACCACACACCAACGATTTACCAAGAAATTTCATTCAGTACTTCATTGTACCGTGAAGTCCTGCCCAGAGACATCACCTGCTAAGCTTATCAGCAGTGGCAGTTGATATCCGTATGATAATATTTGGAAAAGAGTTACTGAGACTTAAACTTATTAAACTAGTTTGGGATCGCTTTCTTGGGAATAGTAAACTGTATTACAGAATACGTCACATTTTTCACTGGTGTCGAGTATGTTGCGTACATCTTTCCAGTCTGTATTCCGCAAATACAATTTAAAGTCCTCAATTCCTTTTTTCAATTATTAGTTTTAGTTTGAGCTTTGCAGCTTTGCGGTCTCTATGTGACTACAGAAATTTATCAATAGCAGTACTGCTGATTTCAACAACTCTTGTACATTTTATGACGGATAGATAAATGACATGGAATAAGTAGAGGCTTAAGCAAAGCTGTGGAATAGGTATTAAAATATCCACTTAATATTACCTCATTCTGTTTGCAAGTTAAAAACTTTAATAATGCATCCAGTTGTTTCATAAATAACTCAAAATCATCAGCTAGAGTCCGGTATGTTGTGACCATACTATGAACTTTCCACGAATTTCTGCTTCACCATCACAAGCATCAAAATACTACTCACTGCAAAATCAAAGAGTTCAATTTTTTTAGGTGTATGTTCCTTCTATAGAGTACAGAAATGGTAACTCCTTCAATTTCACTTTTCGGAGTGTTTCGTATTTCCAGAGTAACTATAAATTCTAACATATAGAGTTTGTTTGGGCATAGCGAAACGAAACTGAAAAATTACACTTAATAGCTAACAATCGAATCGCATCCATACTGCCACGCTTCGCATGGGGTTCATCACATTACTTGTGGATTACGTGAGATCAGCAGTCGATCACTGCGATCTGCGATACATATCGCACGACCTGGCGACGGAATTGCTACGATTTGTCGAACGTATGTGGCAACTCTGAAGCAACTTACGAAGCGAATTGTGATTCATAGGGTAGAGATCAATGACATGGCGATGGCGCAGACAGTGTGATTATTTATGACTTACTGGCATAAGCAACTCATCCTTACAGAGTGTTTGTAAACAAAAATAGAATTTTCTGATTCCTGAAACACATTTTTATTTGGAGAGACAGAAAAATTCAACAATATTCAGTACATAATTTCACAGTGTTACCATTTAGACCAAAGGACGGTAAAAATGTGTATATGTTACAGGCTTATTATTTTTTTTAAGTCACCAGTCTTCTGACTGGTTGGGTGCGGCCCGCAACGAATTCCTCTGTTACGCCAACCTCTTCATCCCAGAGTAGCACTTGCAACCTACAGCCTCAATTATTTGCTGGATATATTGCAGTTTCTGTCTTCCTCCATAGTTTTTGCCTTCTACAGGTCCCTCTAGTACCATGGAAGTCATTCCCTGATGTCTTAACAGATGACATGAGACACGGAATTTGTCATGAATTATAACACAGTTCTTCAGCGATAACAAACTAAAATGGCCAGTTGCCTGCGAAAGAGATTTCTCTATCAATCCATAAAAATATTGGTAATGAAAGAAGATAATGATGGAGCACTGGAGACTGGTGACATAATCGCACCACATGAAATGTAAACCGACAAGAAAGAAGACTGGAGAAAGAAAAGTAGCATTCACGAGAAAAAGGAAAACATATTTGGCCTGTCCATGGGATGAACGGAATAACATTGATCAAGCAAACAGAGGCTGAGAGAAAAAAACTTCGATCAAGCTGTGATCCAGTCAAAACTGACGGCCAGTTGATTGGCTCCACTCGAGAGCGATTGATTGGCGTCCATGTATGACGCGACAGGCATGATCCGGAATTCAGGCATGGATCCGTATGGGAGCATGACACGCCAACCCCTCCCCCCTCCAATAACAGCAGAAGCTTTGTACTAACCACTAATGTAAAGAACTTATTATGATTACCCTTATTAAAATATTTTACTGTTGTTAATATTAAATCCTAGGCATCTAAGGGATGTGAAATCTGCAAGTGGCAGCAAATTGTGTTTTGTTTTTTGTGTGTGGGAGGGGGAAGTGGCAGAAGGAGGGATAGGGGAGGGTAGTGAGGTCGAAAAACTGTTCCCTAGCCCCCTCCCAAACTCTGTATCCTCGCCTCGCGCTCTTCGGCTACACACTGTCAATTCATTAACATTTCCACCAATACAGTCATTACCATGATCAGACCTGTGATACGTTAGTTGGGACAGGATTAGCTGATTAGCAGCTTAAAATCCTACTACTATAGTAAGTTCTCATGATTTTTCCCTGTCCGCAGCTCGTGGTCGTGCGGTAGCGTTCTCGCTTCCCACGCCCGGGTTCGATTCCCGGCGGGGTCAGGGATTTTCTCTGCCTCGTGATGACTGGGTGTTGTGCGCTGTCCGTAGGTTTGTTAGGTTTAAGTAGTTCTAAGTTCTAGGGGACTGATGACCATAGATGTTAAGTCCCATAGTGCTCAGAGCCATTTTTTTTATTTTTCCCTTAATTATAAACACTCGTCTACATATAAGGAAGTTGGTTCAGTTTCCAGCGTCCATTGACGACATCGTTAGAGACAAGAAGAAGGACAAGTTTGAATAGGACAAATATGGAGCAAAGCAACAGTGGATCTTCTGTATTGGGATAACCGGATGGGACTTGGAATCGCGCTCCTTCGCAATGAAAGCCCAGTGCCTTAAAAAACTGTACCACCTCGCCCGGTAAGCTCAAATATACTTTCGAAAGATTGCAACCAACACCGAACTACCTGTTTTCTGGTAAACGCTCTTATTTGAAATATTTATAAATTTGCTTATACCGTACTTAGGTGGAAGGACGTTTCCATTTAATTTCATTTGACCCATTACAATCGTTTGCCAGCACATAAATAAATCAGGACCAAATATAACACATATTACATTTTACCGTGGAATAAAGAGAAATGTTACTCTTCTTGGGGATTACAGCAGCTCACTTTCCAAGGATTCGTTAAGCGAGCTCTTGGTTTGCTGGTTTTATACGCGAAACCCATTGTTTCGGATGTGGCGTGCCTACAGGAGCAGGGTGAGTTGGGTGCACATGGTTTGCAGGCCAGCAGCCGCAGCTGCGCCATTACGCCCGTTCGCAGTTGTGGCTAATCCTGCACGTACTCCCCAACTCTGCAGGGGAGTCCTCGCCTCGAACGCTCCGTGTTGCCGTTCCGTATTCACTTACCACTGCAAACAGACAACGCTTTAGCAGGTAACAGCCAGCAGGATCAGCATGTACAATTTGCACGTGAATCATTTAGCACATTTCACGGTTTTCTGTTCTGTTGGATCATTTCACGTAAATCACACTTAACGACAGCAGGGGAGAAATGGAATAAACTACGTGAATAAATTTTTACAGGCGAGAAGTTAAAAAAAAAATGCAACGCGATGATTCCTTATGGGAGTAATTGTATACAGTTCAGTTGTTAAAAGAGCATTTATACAGGGCGATTAGGCTGCCCCTGGCCGGCCGGTGTGGCCGAGCGGTTCTAGGCGCTACAATCTGGAACCGCGCGACCGCTACGGTCGCAGGTTCGAATCCTGCCTCGCGCATGGATGTGTGTGATGTCCTTAGGTTAGCTAGGTTTAATTAGTTCTAAGTTCTAGGCGATTGATGACCTCAGAAGTTACGTCGCATAGTTCTCAGAGCAATTTGAACCATTAGGCTGCCCCTACCGCTGCATTTTATGCAGCCCACAATGTCTTCAAATACCACATGCAAGATTTTCATATCCTCTCGCTCGCTATGTACAGACTATTAGTCTGCATAAAATATGAACAGGACCTTTTTGGAGGAAATTTAATGTAGTTACATTCTGTGTTGGGTTGCGTTTCCTCTAGAGGCAGTAGTTTTCGAATTATTCAAGAAAAAGGTACCAAAGTGGCCTTCAAATCCATTTTTCTTGTGTAACTGGAAAACAGTGGTCTCCAGCGAAAACGTATCCCAGTGAAAAATGTAACTACATTAAATTTTCTGCAAAGATAACTTGTTCATTTTTTTTGTAGAACTAAGAGTTTGCATGTAGCGAGCGAGAGAATATGAAACACTTGCATGTAGTATTTGAAGGCATTGCAGGCTGGATAAAATCTACTGGAACGGCAGCTGAATGAATCTACACAATAAATAAAAAAGGCACAATGGAAACCAGTGTTACATGAACATGTTCACTGACGAAATAAGTAATGCCAACTTATAAGTAACTTCGTTTCGTTTTCTGTGGTTTTAAAGCGTGAGCAGAGTTCATGTTCTCGCTTATTGTAAATCGCTTAACATTACTTAATATCTTAAAAAAATAATACACCAGTCGTGTGGTAATAAGGAATTAACGCACTCACGTGGTAGTGACGAGTAGTAAGTTTCGGCTTCGAAAGGTCTGAACTATCGTTGACCTTTCTGGTGCCTGAATATTGTTACAACGTGTCAATATGGAACTGGAAGCCTAAGCCTCTTGCTTGTATATTTCAACCTTCCATGTGACTCACATTTTTAGTACGATTTGTAAACGTGCGTTAGTCAGCATTTTCGTCGATCAGAGATAAACTGTCATCAAGCAGCATGTTGCAGGAAAAGAGAAATAAAATGAAAACTGCCGATAGATCCACTAATAACAACACCAGACTAACAACATAATGCTCCTATAACAATAAGAAGCACAGTGAAAATGAGCACACAGTTTGATATTAGGACAGAAATGAAGGATAAAACAGCCGTCTGCGTTGCTCGCCCAATTAAAAATAAGGGAAAAAAATCCAGTGTTACGGTGATAGGGTGCTACATTTATGTATGATAATCCATTTCCCTTCAAGTATGCTCTGATCTTGCCTCCTATTTCCTCTACACATTTGTGTTAAAACAGTCATGATTTATGTGACCGACAACTTTTTCCTAAAGTATTTGCGCACTTCATATACAGAATTTAAGCTACACGAATGGAACGTAAAAATGACTGTAACTAGAAAGTGGATTCCTTTTTCCCCTCTGCTCTTCCTTTGCAACCTCTCCACAACATAAATTCATTTGTTCTCCAGAGTGTGCGATTATCTTAGTGACCAATTTGCCACGCGTGTTACGCTTCAGCGGAGGTGGCGTGCGAACAATCTACAAGCTTAGCCCTTTCGGTAATGCTTCCACCCTTGGTCCGAAAGCTATTGAGCATGCCCTTGTGGACGTCAAATAAATCGCTTCATTTCCGCTTTACGAAAACGACCGCACGGTTTTACGGGTCCCGCCGATACGTTTTATATACCCCCCCTTTGCTCATGCTGCCATCTGTCGTCTGTGAGCGGATATTGCCTGAACATACGCGACGGTCACGTTAATGTGACTGGACCGAACTATGCGACTATGGGGTTTCACTGTCTACTGGGACTGCAAACATGTACCTAAAATCAAATAAAATTTAGTTATGTAAATTCTTATAGGCAGTTAATAAAAGTCTCACCAGCCCTTGTAAAGCAGAAATGTTTCACAGTTACGAGTTACAGAAATAGCCCTCTGGTGTACAGTAGATCAAAGATAAGGGATAAGGGATCAAGTATCTCAGAGGGCTATACGTCTGAGAGCTTTCGCATGACGGAGAAACTTGCGGCGGCTCGTTGTTTCCTGGAAACACCTCGCTTGCCATTCGCCACGGCAGTGCGCCGAGCTTTGACTCGGGTCACGAGAGGCTGCCACCCTTAGACGAGGCGCTTCTGCAGAATTATCCCCGGAATCCGAGACGATTCTCAGAACTCTCAAAGTTCAGGTAATCCTCTTCTCCTCCAGTTCCATCAGATTCACAAACTCAGGAGACGGAGTATTCCCGCGGCGGAACGAAAGAGTTTTCCGTCTTCATCAGCCCAGTCAATACCAACCTCTGATTTCCTAACGTATAATTGTACAACAGAATTTTTGGTGTAAAGGCAGTTTGCTTTATCGGCGGTGTGTGCGTATATTTCCGTCAAAGTAACTGAACAACACAATTTCTGTTTCAAGGAAGCAATCTGGGAACTTTATTACCATTTTCTCAGCCCTCGTAAAGAACTCTGTGGAATTAGTTCAAAAAGTTTTTTTATTTATTGACTACAATGTATGGTCAGTGCGAAACGAAATGGGAGTAAAGGGGAAAGTGCACTTGGACTTTCAAAATGCAGGAAGATAACACTAGTAATCTCTTTGTGAGAACTTCAAAGTCAGTAAAGCCATTAGACTGTTGTTTATTTACAGTGTTACATTTACACTTACACAATTGTGATTTCGGCTTCAAAGTGCCGTTATCAAATGTTTTAAGTCTTATAAATTGCCTAAGATGCGCTACTGTGGTATTAAAATACAGTATTAGACACACTGCCATCTTAGGCAATTTGTAACACTTAAAACACTTGATAATGGCACTTTGAAGCCGAAATCAATATTGTGTAAGTGTAAATGTAGCACTGTAAATAAACAACAGTCTAAGGGCGGAATTGACTTCAAAGAAATATATTATGACTGTGGCCCCGCATTATGAAAAGATTCTTTGTAAGAAGTCATCGTTTGCTGATGAGCTGCGCAACAAATTTTCTGTGACTGGCCTATGATATTTCTGCATTGCTGTACATCCTGTTTTAGTAGGAAGTACACTACGCGGTAAAAGCAGAATACATCGGAATCTTCACACATTTCTATTAATCCACCTCTCGCAACACGTCAGTACAGTTCATACGCGTTGATAAAGGGAAGTACCTAGTGACTGAAGACCTGAGACACCACACCAGTGTCAAGGAAACGCATTGGGATAGGGCAGTAACGCGACACCATAAATTCTTCACAAGACCTTTGTGTTTCTAGAACAGCAGTTTCCCAAATCTGAGTGTTCTGATGTAAAGGGTATGAGAGTACAATAGGACTATTACGAAAAAATTAAATGAAGAAATTCATGTTACCACCACGAGGTGAATGATTTATTTACGGCTACTTTCGGTAGAAAGTACAATTTTCAAGTCGACCTACGTAACAGAGAGAACTACAAGAGAACATGTAATGTATAGTTTTTTTATACAAATCATAACGTAAACGCACGGAAAAATCCGCATAGGTATTCACGTAAAAACATATGGTAATAACTTGGTATGAGAAGTTTCTAATGCTGATGCGGTGAAATGTGTAGCTGGTGCCATTTGAACCATTTTGAACACGCTCATCACAGCACTCCTCGGACGCCCGACAAGTCGTACAGTCCCGAAATGCTCATGCCGAGCTTCTGGGCCAGCACAATCTGCCCTCTATCAAATTCAGATGGATTGCGTGCCTTCTTTATTCTACACAAGGACAGCATGCTCACTAATACTACACCCCCCGTGCGTGTGTTTGACTAGCAGTCATTTCTCGGCAGGTGACGCTGCTATTAATAGGACTGGTTTATATTGATAGTAGGTCGGTAGTCATAATATTCTGGCTGATCATTGTAAATATCTATCTATATAGCATAGAATTAAAAGTGCAGCCTATGTCCGTCCCAAAGTTCATTAGGATATTGTACACAAATTTTAATTAAATCGGTCAAGAAATTCTCGAGTTTAAAAACTTTAAACATTGGCTTGTATTTATATAGTGATATAGATTTTATAAAATTGTAGCGTACGTTCGACCGAAGATTTATTATAGTATAAAAATCTGGAGTATATCGGTCAAGAACTTCTAGAGAATTTTGGTAACAATGACTTGCCTTTATGTAGTGGTATGGATTCAGATTTGTGGCTGGACGCCACTACTATTGCCGCAGCTGTTAACTTAAGGACGGGAAGTCGTGTGCTCCATCTGTCGGTAAATCATGTAAACTTTCTTCTTTATGTCATCATATTTTGTTTGCGTATCGAATTTTCTGGCCGGAGACCGGGGATCAGCCCAGGCTTCGCCTAAACGTGCGTGAGAAACCGCCTAAAAACCACCTTCAGGCTGTCTGGTGTTCCAAACCAATAGCCGTTAATCCGACGAGTACATCCGATCTTTGTTTACCTCACGTCTCTCGCAAGCTAGCGCGCTGCCTCTTCAGCAACATCGACAGGTCAGCGATGTAAATATAAATGGCAAGTAAAAATTTTTCGTGTTATTTACTGTAGTGAGTGAAGCGCAGCTTAGAATCAAAACAGCTTCAAAACAACGCCTGCGAAAAATATTACAGCCATTTGGCATATAACGGAAACTAATAATGCTACGTCTCGCCAGTGTGAAAAGCACAGCAGTTAGCACGCACGTTCGACCCAGCGGAAATAGAAGCACAGCCTTAGCGTTCCGAAAGGCGCCTGGCGCCTCCTCAGATAAGAATAGACACACTTATTTCCATTTTTTTTTTTTATTTGGGCCCTCTTTCCGCATTTTCGTAGCAGGCCGGCCGGCCGGCCGGCGACGCCTGCCGGCGACAGCACATTAGCGCCGGGGTCATTAGAGTCAGGGATTTCTTTTTATCGTCGGGGTCGGAAGCGGGCGCGTGTCTGGGCCAGGCCGGGCGCGGGGCCTTCCGATACACGAGGCGGCCGCCTCGGCCTCATCAATTATGCAGCGCCGCCAGATGGCATCTGGCGCGCTCAGCCGTCACGCACCTCATTTCGGCTCCGCCGCAGCACACGAATTATCGCCGCAGCGCCCGCCTGCTTTCGCCTTCCACGTCTCCCTGACAGTAGCAGACAATCGCGCGCCGCGCCGGCTCCATTGTGAAATAGAGATGCCGCGGATGCCGGCGCCAGATACTGTGCGCCAGTCGCCGCTCACTGCCAGCCGCCCGACGTGTGGCTCATTTAACACTGGAAGCTGCCGCTACTTAAGCCGTCGGCACACGGACCGTGCTGTCGAACGTTAACGCTGAGCGTGCTAAGTTCAACGTGCTGCAGATCGCTCAGGAACGATGCTACTTGTGCATACGGTACGTGGGCCCCATCGTGGAATACGCGATCGCAACGCACTCCAGCGGCTGTTGAGGGGCGTTTCTAGTTCGTAAATCACACTGTTTACCCAACGGGAGCGCGTAAAATTCACACGCTAGCTCTATTAAAACGCACATTTCCTCCATCGTCCACGAAAAGGAAAGTACCATGTCCAATCAGTAAGGAAACAGGCTTATGAAAGTTCCATTACAAACATTATTTCATGATTCAAAAAAAAAAAAAAAAAAAAAAAAAAAATTATAACCTCAAAAAATAATTGGTTCAGGTGAGAAGGTTGGCGTATTTTACGCTTAAAGTTACTGTAATTGATCTTTTTTGAGGTGTGGTAGTTTAGCTATCCACACATTATTATTACTGATTACTGGCGTTTTTATGTCAGTAGGGTGCTAATGTAAGAGGTGGTTTTCAAATGTGGTGTACCGTATGTGATTCCGCTTTTCGGAGCTTTAGGTGTTGAGAGTGTCTTATTGTAAAATAACACACATATGCTGAATGACAGTCATTGCAGGTTAACTGACGTCTGTTTCTCTCTTCATCTGACATCCGTAAAACTTGTCTGGTTATTTCAGTCACTGAGGAAAGAGTGTACACTCAAAACGTTCTTTTCGAGACAGATGTAGCTGATTTACGTGCATCTGGGGTCGTTTTAATAACAAAATCCGCTTTGTAGCACTTGTCTCCAAGCTATAGTGGTATTTACACAGCACAGGGAAGTTAGAAAATGCGCGATACTTGCTAAAGAACAACTGACACTCGTTAAGGACAACTACCAATCGCTACGAGTAGCCGACAGTTGTTACGAAATACCAGACCAGTGATAGTGAAAAGAAGTATAAACGGCGGGACGCGTTAATTGTAGCAAAGGCTGGGCACGAATGCACTGTATACATTCGATTGTTCATGTAGTATGGTGTTTGACTAACGTTATTTTGTAAACGATTAGTGCGCCAGTCCTTGTGGTACGACATAATGTCTGCAGGATAAGATTTGAGTGCTTAGGATCGCGGACGAGCAGTTGGTGGGCTCGAAGCCGGTTGAAGTGTCACTGCTTGGTGTGACGGCTGTGTCTAAAAGTGACGCCACTGAAAATGGAAACGCTGTACGAAGCATGCCAGTGGTCGTCGCAAGGGCCCTAGTGGCCAAAAATAACGGACATCTCACTCCTATGCAGATCGTTACTCACCTTTTAACCGGTCCCTTTACACGTGTCTTTGCCTGACCATTTCACGGCGATTAAATCAGGCTGGTTTGTGTGCTTGGAAGCCTGTTAAATGCATCCCACTTCCACCACACCACCGTCGAAAAAGAGTTCGTTTTGGTGTAGGGAGCATGTTAGTTGGGATCAGCAATAGTGGCAAGTGATTGTGGCCACCAGTTAGTTAGTTAGAGAGAGAGAGAGAGAGAGAGAGAGAGAAAGAGATTGTATGGGCAGGCATCGTGCACAGTGGCCGAACACTGCTCCTTATCTTTGCTTGAGTTACCGTTACAGGACAGCCGTATTGTAGCGAGATTATTCTGGATCATGTCCATCTGTTTAGGGGTGCGTTAGGTCCCGGCTTCCTATTTATGGACGACAACGCCGGCCACACAGGACCGCTGAGGTGTCGGGCATACTGGAAAGTGAAGATGTCGAACGTATAAATGGCCTGCGTATTTCCCGGAACTAAACCCAATAGAGCATGCTTGAGATGCTCTTGGCAGGCGTGTTTCTCAATGAACACCCCTCCCCGAACAGTTCAAGAACTGAAAAGAGGAGTGGGGCAATATTCTCCCAGCGATTCCTCAACAGCTTGGTAACCAGCGTCTATAACAGGCGCAAAATGTGAATTAGTGCACGAGGAGGGCATGTTGCTCTCCGAGAGTTCAGTATCTACCTTTAAACTTGTGTCAAATGTTTTTTCAAGTTCAAATGACTCTAAGCACTATGGGATTTAACATGTGAAGTCATCAGTCCCCTAGACTTAGAACTACTTAAACCTAACTAACCTAAGGACATCACACAAATCGATGCCCGGGACAGGATTCGAACCTGCGACCGTAGCAGCAGTACGGTTCCGGACTGAAGCGCCTAGAACCGCTCTGCCACAGTGGTTTGCCAAATGTTTTTGTTCCAGTCTTTGATCACAATATAACGTCCTTCGACGATGACCGGTTTCAGTCAGTAATGACTATCTTCAGGTTTATAACACAAAAATATACAACTAGTGGGCATTCTATCTTTCAAAACGGTATAGTATTTCATATCACAATATACCCTCATACAAACTGGGAATGTACAGATAAAATAAGGTAAGGCGTACCTGTCAACCTGATCGCCTGATGTATGCCAAACATGAATGTTATTTGTGTCTATTATCCTCTTTCTCATGTGGTGAAACCTCTACACTTTTCCATTAATATAACACTCCACCTCTCTTACGTATGTTCTGTGTTTCATTCTTCCATCATTGCCTGTGGTTATTCCAGCCCAACAATGTCTCTATCTCATAGACGTTGGAAAGCTGTGTATTCTAACCTCATTGCCAGAATAGATTCTAACCTCCTTGATCCCGCCAAAAATTGGAGAAGGAGATCGGATGCACCGTGACCAAAATGTCGGCCGAAGTTATCCGGCGTCGGCGACCACTGACGACGGCGAGTGGCGACCGCGGTCAGTCGGTGCTACTGCGACCGCAGCCTCAGGCAATGCGTTTTGCTGGAGAGCCGTTTGAGGTGTTCCGCCCTCTTGTATTAAAATAAAGACAGAGCTTCCGACGAAACACAGATGAGCACATGTTAACACGATGTACCATTTAGACTGTGAAATAACATCTTCACCAATCACATCTGTTGAAAAAAAATCAAATATTAAGCATACTCTCTAAGGCCAACACAATATCCGCCTTGTAACGGAATTCTTTTACTCAGTTTTTCAGTATAGCAAGCAGAAATAACATCATTATCTGGACCCAAACAACAACACCAGAAACACTTTTATTTTCGATAAACACGACCGGTGTCGGCCACAAAGGCCATTTTCCTGTGGTTATTTAATATAACGGTCGTACACGCTTACTACTGTTGTGGTACGTGCACCATCATGTTCTACACGCTGGACAAGAAATTAAATCACTATTATCGGTTTTGGCTCATTAGCAAACCACCATCAGATCTGTTTACAAGAAAGTTAAAAGTGACCATAACAATTTACTGCGTCACGATGGTTTTAATATTCATAAAATATTCCCATTATCCGTTTCCGGCAAGTAGTTGCCAACTTCCTTAAACGTTTTATATATACATCTAAGACAAGAAAAGGCACACCACGAAGGACTTGTCCGAATAGGACGAAAGTCGGTAGATGTATGTACATGTATGAACATGGAAAGAGAAACAAACGATTACAAGTTAAAAAAAAGCCTATGGCGTGTACACGGTGTATCGAGAACCATGCGTTGCTGACGTCAGCCCTCGTTTACTCAAAGGATATCTGCCTCCAGGCGCGCTGCCTGAAACACTTTTGATGCCTCGTAGAGTCAGAGGAGTGTCTTACAAAATACGTGGTTTTATAAGAGATCCTTATCGAAACAACTCAACTACCTGCTACATCATTTTAGTAACAACATTATAACGTCTAGTCCAAAATGCAACCAATGTTCAATGCACGTCGATAGGCCACCTGACGGTGTGTGGCGGAGGGTACCTTGAGTACCTCTATCGGTTCTCCTTTCTATTCCAGTCTCGTATTGTTCGTGGAAAGAAAGATTGTCGGCATGCTTCTGTGTGGGCTCTAATCTCTCTGATTTTATCCTCATGGTCTCTTCGCGAGATATATGTAGGAGGTAACAATACTCTTCGGTGAAGGTATGTTCTCGAAACTTTAACAAAAGCCCGTACCGAGCTACTGAGCGTCTCTCCTGCAGAGTTTTCCACTGGAGTTTATCTATCATCTCCGTAACGCTTTCGCGATTACTAAATGATCCTGTAACGAAGCGCGCTGCTCTCCGTTGGATCTTCTCTATATCTTCTATCAACCCTATCTGGTACGGATCCCACACTGCTAAGCAGTATTCAACCAGTGGGCGAACAAGCGTACTGTAACCTGCTTCCTTTGTTTTCGGATTGCATTTCCTGAGGATTCTTCCAATGAATCTCAGTCTGGCATCTGCTCTACCGACGATCAACTTCATAAGATCATTCCATTTTAAATCACTCCTAATGCGTACGACCGAGATAATTTATGGAATTAACTGCTTCCAGTTGCTGACCTGCTATTTTGTAGCTAAATGATAAGGGATCTATCTTTCAATGAAGGCAGATGCAGTGCAGAATTGTTTTCTTCTTGTTATGTATTCACTCAAAGAGAAAACTGCAGAGTCATATGAAATATAACATAGGACCTCGGAGTACAGTTTCATGATCAGGAAGTGTACGCCACCATTTACTCTCCCCTTGGCAGACAAATAGAGGTTTAAAATTAAATTTTCCTCGAAATATTTGTTTATTTCAAGTATAGAGCGATTACATTGTCTCAGCAGTTTACAACTGGACCTCCTGGGTAATGTTTAATTTGAATATGTTGATTTTTGTTGCCCAGCTGGTGATTTTGATATTATGTAGAATAGGATGGATCGTCATGTATAGATGCACACACATACTGTAATTGAAAAACTTCTTGTGCCTGATAATGACCAGTAAAAATTGAAACCAATAGCAATAGATCCCTAGTTCGAGTCTCGGTCCGGCACACAGTTTTAATCTGCCAGGAAGTTTCATGTCAACGCACACTCCGCTGCAGAGTGAAAATCTCATTCCGGGATAATAATTATGTTCATTTATAGCGTCTCACAACGGTGCAACATGATCAGTCGGGCACCGACTACGGAACATGTTTCATAACACATTTCGTTATTTTCCTTTTTAGAGCTGGTGACTGAAACACGCAGCAAAGAAGTCCCAAAACCGGGCACACTGCGATTAGCGTACAGCTCGAAAGCAAACGGAATTAGAGAATTTTTCGCTTCGGGATGAAGCCCGGGCCTTTGCTCGGTTGGCGTTTGCGGCGCTCTTCACGAGGTATTTGCGTTTAAGCGAGCTGCCCGCCGGCCGCACGGCGGCGGAAATTTTTGCGGGCAGATGTCTGGACGGCGACAGAGCGCTTCATTATGCGGACGATAGCGAGTTTTATCCGCGGCTTAACAGGCCGCGCGCCTGTGGTAAGTATAAGCGGCGCGCAATGAGGCGGCGCCCCCGAGTCGCCGCCAAATGTATGCAAAGCAGCTTCCCTGCAGTCGGCCGGCGGACGGCAGCTGCTCGCCCAACACGATTACTGGCCGACAGCCCGGCGTAGCCAGCGTCATAGCTACCCGCGATCAGCGCAACAGTCCTGCTGCTCGTCAGGTACCGGTTTATTCTGATACTAGCCTGAATGCGTAATGTGGGGGCGAAGTCTTATGCACGATCGACTATACAAACAAGTAAGGCAGCGCCCCAGGTGTTTTATGCTGTACGGATTCTTGTCTGTCTCGAGTGGTCGTTTTCGTTTACACATCAGCTCCAGAGTTGTACGTTGAGAACTGTCTGCTGTACAGTAAAAGTGGGGTTATGAGGGACTATCCTTTTTACAGGTTATTAAAGACTAAAATGGCTGCATAAAAAATGTGATGAAACAGAAAAAGAAATTATTATCGGAAGGACTGATTCAACATGTAGAAAAGTCAAAACAACATTCGGCGAAATTAAAAGCAAAGGTGGTAGCCTTAAGAGTGCAGTGGGAATTCCGCTGTTAAATGCAGAGGAGAGGGCGGATAGGGGGTAAGAGTAAATTGAAGGCCTCTGTGAGGGGGAAGACTTGTCTGATAACGTGGCAGAAGAAGAAACAGGTGTCGATATAGAAGAGGTTGGGGATGCAATATTAGAAACAGAATTCAGAATGGCTTAGGAAGATTTAAGATCAAAAAAGGCAGAAGGAATAGATTTTATTGCAACAGAACTTCTATAATTATTGAGGGAAGTGGTAACAAAACGACTGTTCACTTTAATGTGTAGAATGTATGAGATTGGCGATCTACCATCAGACTTTCTGACTAACATCATCGTCGGCCGGTGTAGCCGAGCGGTTCTAGGCGCTTCAGTCTGGAACCACCTCACCACTACGGTCGCAGGTTCGAATCCTGCCTCGGGCATGGATGTCTGTGATGTCCTTAGGTTAGTTAGGTTTAAGTCGTTCTAAGTTCTAGGGGACAGATGACCTCAGATGTTAAGTCCCATAGTGCTTAGAGCCATTTGAACTAACATCATCCACACAATTCCAAAGATAGCAAAAGCCGCAAATTCAGCTTAAGCTCATGCATCCGAGGTATTTAAAAGAATAATATACAAAGGAAGGAAAAGAATTGAGGACCTGTAAGATGACGATCAGTTTAGCCTTAGGGAAGGTAAAGGCACCACAGAAGCAGTTCTGTCGTTGCGGTTAATAATGGAAGCAAGACTGGACAAAAGTCATGACACGTTCATAGGATTCATCGACCTGGAAAAAGTGATCGACAACGTAAAATGGTGCAACATGTACGAAATTCTGAGAAAAATAGGGGTATCCTGTACGGAAAGACGAGTAGTATACAACGTGTACAAGAACCAAGAGGCAACAATAAGACTGGGAGACAAAGAACGAAGAGCTAGGATTAAAATGGGTGTAACACAGCAATGTAGTCTTTCGCCTTTACTGTTCAATCTATACATCGAAGAAGCTATGATTAAAATAAAAGGAAGGTTTAAGGATGAGATTAAACATCAGGGTGAAAGGATATCAGTGATGAGATTCGCTGCTGACATTGATAACGTCAACGAAAGTGAAGACGAATTACAGGATCCGTTAAATGGAATGAACCGTCTAATGTGTACAGAATATGAATTGAGAGTAAATTGAAAAAAAAAAGACGAAAGTAATGAGCAATAGCAGAAATGAGAACAGCGAGAAACTTAACATTAGAATCGGGCATCACGAAGGAATTCTTCTGCCTAGGCCGCGAAATAATCCATGATGGACATAGCATTAGGACATAAAAATCAGGCTAGCAACGGTAAAAAATGTATTCCCAGCCAAGATTAGTATGAAAATGTACGTTTGGAGCACAGCATTGTGGTGGTGGAACATGGACTAAGGGAAAACCGGAATAGAAAAAAAATCGAAGTATCTGAGATGTGGTGTTACAGAAAAATGTTGAAAAGTAGTTGCGCTGATAAACTAAGGATTGAGGAGCTTCTCCGCAGAATCGGCGAGGAAAACAATATGTGGAAAACACTGGTATAAAGAAGGGAAAGGATGACAGGACACATGTTAAGACATCAGGGACAGACTTCGATGGTACTAGAGGGAGCTATAGAGAATAAAAACGTAGAGAAAGACAGATATTGGAATACATCCAGTAAGTAACGGAGGACATAGGTTGCAAGTGCCACTCTGAGATGAAAAGGTTGGCGCAGGAGAGGAATTTCTGGCGTGCCGCATCAAACCAGTCAGAAGCCACTGAAAAAAAAAGAAATAAAAAGCAAGAAAACTTTCTCCCTATTGAAATAATTTTCATTAGAACACGTTTCTCTATTTTCATTCTTATTTATTCATAGTGTTGGCTTTTCTCTGTAAAACGTAAATATCTTCCTATCTACTTGCTTTCAGATACACTCCTGGAAATGGAAAAAAGAACACATTGACACCGGTGTGTCAGACCCACCATACTTGCTCCGGACACTGCGAGAGGGCTGTACAAGCAATGATCACACGCACGGCACAGCGGACACACCAGGAACCGCGGTGTTGGCCGTCGAATGGCGCTAGCTGCGCAGCATTTGTGCACCGCCGCCGTCAGTGTCAGCCAGTTTGCCGTGGCATACGGAGCTCCATCGCAGTCTTTAACACTGGTAGCATGCCGCGACAGCGTGGACGTGAACCGTATGTGCAGTTGACGGACTTTGAGCGAGGGCGTATAGTGGGCATGCGGGAGGCCGGGTGGACGTACCGCCGAATTGCTCAACACGTGGGGCGTGAGGTCTCCACAGTACATCGATGTTGTCGCCAGTGGTCGGCGGAAGGTGCACGTGCCCGTCGACCTGGGACCGGACCGCAGCGACGCACGGATGCACGCCAAGACCGTAGGATCCTACGCAGTGCCGTAGGGGACCGCACTGCCACTTCCCAGCAAATTAGGGACACTGTTGCTCCTGGGGTATCGGCGAGGACCATTCGCAACCGTCTCCATGAAGCTGGGCTACGGTCCCGCACACCGTTAGGCCGTCTTCCGCTCACGCCCCAACATCGTGCAGCCCGCCTCCAGTGGTGTCGCGACAGGCGTGAATGGAGGGACGAATGGAGACGTGTCGTCTTCAGCGATGAGAGTCGCTTCTGCCTTGGTGCCAATGATGGTCATATGCGTGTTTGGCGCCGTGCAGGTGAGCGCCACAATCAGGACTGCATACGACCGAGGCACACAGGGCCAACACCCGGCATCATGGTGTGGGGAGCGATGTCCTACAATGGCCGTACACCACTGGTGATCGTCGAGGGGAACTGAATAGTGCATGGTACATCCAAACCGTCATCGAACCCATCGTTCTACCATTCCTAGACCGGCAAGGGAACTTGCTGTTCCAACAGGACAATGCACGTCCGCATGTATCCCGTGCCACCCAACGTGCTCTAGAAGGTGTAAGTCAACTACCCTGGCCAGCAAGATCTCCGGATCTGTCCCCCATTGAGCATGTTTGGGACTGGATGAAGCGTCGTCTCACGCGGTCTGCACGTCCAGCACGAACGCTGGTCCAACTGAGGCGCCAGGTGGAAATGGCATGGCAAGCCGTTCCACAGGACTACATCCAGCATCTCTACGATCGTCTCCATGGGAGAACAGCAGCCTGCATTGGTGCGAAAGGTGGATATACACTGTACTAGTGCCGACATTGTGCATGCTCTGTTGCCTGTGTCTATGTGCCTGTGGTTCTGTCAGTGTGATCATGTGATGTATCTGACCCCAGGAATGTGTCAATAAAGTTTCCCCTTCCTGGGACAATGAATTCACGGTGTTCTTATTTCAATTTCCAGGAGTGTATTTCGTCTCTCTAGTAAGTTAACACTATAGGGAAAACATCCCAGGAGCTTTGAGGCCTCGCAGTGCAAACAGCACAGAAAAGGTTAATAAGATACCATAGTGCAGAATCCATTTCTATAATAGGACTGATCTCGACCAGAATAGATCAACTTCCGATATTCCCATATGCAGTGTCACTGAATTTCTGAACTTCACACTCAGCACAATCTATAGATCATTGACGTCATAGACACTCTCGCAACGTGGTTGGTTGCTGACTTCTATGTAGGTACAAATGATGCACGCATTTCGAGTAGTCGACTTTGACTAGAAAGTTGCTTGTCTAGAACAGGCTTTATGTTACTTTGGTTGGTTGATGTCTAAGGGTGCAAAACTGCTAAGGTCATAAACATCCGTATCATAACGTAAGAAAAAAAAGTACAGGCTTTATGTTACGTACGGTACATTCACCTTTATATTTTCCCCCTACATATGTTATGCCCAGAGGAACCAAAAGCGTGCCTAGCCAGTACAAATTGAAATTTATTGTGACTTGTAGCTTTCACAATTATTAACCCCAAAATGGTCGAGTGCTACTACAATGTTGGAACGTACGGGCGCTCCCATTCGATGTGATCGATGGAACACAGTCAAACAACTCCATGCACAACTGGGCGTCTCTGTTGGTAGTGTTGACATACTCGTCCCACAGTTGGGGTACTCAAAGGTTTTTGCCCACTGGTTCCCTCGCCGCCTAACATAAGACCATAAAGAGCAACGAGTTTGGTCCAATGAAGGATACGATCCGCGGGAAGTAGTATGTGGAAGATAAGGAGGTTATTGATGCAGAAAGACGTGGACTCCGACGTCGACCAGTAGAGTGGTACCGTGTGGGCATACAGGCCCTCCCAGTAAGGCCGTCGCATTGAACGGAGATTATGTTGAAAAATAGGGTTCAATAGACAAACGGTGTATTAGAATCCTGAATAAAACCAACTAACTTCCAGAAAAAAAATTATGTTGGATTACTTATTGAACGTCCCTTGTACAAAAATTAACAACTTCCTGCTGTTTATTATTTTGATATGGAGCTACTATACGTTTATCTTAATTTCTTATATACACAGACGCATTAACGGGCTAGCAAGAGAGACTGGGTTCAGCCACACACTGGGAGTATTGAAGCGTTACTCTCATCCGCGTTCGGTTTGTAAGTGAGGTTACGAGAACTTCCAATCGTCGCTGCGGCGAAGACTGACTACGTGATTTACTGTACCGCTGATTTGAACGGAAATGCTTTGTGCGGACCCGGATTAATTCCATGCACAGCTCCGTTTATAACATCAGTTTAAATAAGGGTCGGCAACCTTGCTTTGATCTGCAGAGCGGGGTTAAACTCACTACACCAAATTCAATAATTAAAATCACTGTAGCAATATACTCCCCCGAAAAAGTCCGCGATCCAACCATTGGACCAGAAAATGGACACCGTCTACGCCTGGCTCCAAGCAGCTTTCATCGATAATCTCCACAACAACAAATCAAGAGAACACTTTTAAGTCAACAGGAGAAAAGTCACACAAGAAATAACACAATCAAATTTTCACTGGATGAAATGGAATTTATTTTCTCCTTCTCTAATCATCTCTTTGTCGCCCGGAGGCTGAGTCCTAATATTTATGTATTCTAATGGGTAACTGAAACACCCTTCCTCCTGGAGGAGTCGGAGTTCAAAGTCTGTATTTGGGTCTTCCATAATTTCCTTAAACCTCGTCAAGCAGATCATTTAACACGGCATTGACGCTAATGACCTCGGCGTCGACATTAATCTGTGAGTTCCCTATTTTGCTCTTGTGGGCTTACACTTGCTGTCATATGCGACCTTACAAGAAGGGAAACATTTTATAATTATTTTATTCTTTGTCAATAACTGTCAGTTTAAATGTCGCTGTTTCATACAATAAATGTGTAAAACGTGTCCACGGAATCAGTTTCGAATTTGCTATGAACCTTTGGCAGGTAATGTCTTTCCTTAACATCACGAGTGCCATTTACTGGCTGCCGTTGCTGCTGTACAATGGCACTATTGTCATTGGTTAATTACACATCATTATGGAGAGGCCGGGATTTGCATGCGCGAACCGAGTAGGCCGCAATTAAGCGACCTGCACCAACGTCAATGTATAGGATCTGAATAATGGCTGCAGCGGGACGACTGAACAGGAGCAGTTAAATTACTCGCCTGCTCAGTACCTTGTGTACATTTACGAACTCCGTTCTACAGAGAGATTGCCTACGTTCACTTTTAAACGTAAGACCAACACGAGGAAGTAGGAGCAACCGTTTTGGAGAAATTGATTTCTTACATCTTGGGTATTTCTTACAGGTGTTATCGAACGAGTTGATCCAACAAAATTCCACCGCAGCCACGGATGTGGTTTTTAAAAGTATTGTTATTTTGTTTGCAATGTCTAGAGGCAGGAATTAAACATATGCTAGCTGATTATAAATGTAATAACGTGTGATACAAACAGTCTGCTTCCGGAATGAAAGAACTGACTACACAGAATGGTTCCGTAATGATGTTACAAACTTCCTGGTATGATGAGGGGTAAATGTGTGAATTTGAAGTAAGAGACGCTGGTGCGGAAACGACGGAGTGAAAGCTATGGGCGAAAATAGTTCTGATAGTCGACCGGAGTGGCCGAACGGTTCAAGGTGCTACGGTCTGGAAACGCGCGATCGCTACGGTCGCAGGTTCGAATCCTGCCTCGGGCATGGATGGTTCAAATGGCTCTGAGCACTATGTGACTTAACTTCTGAGATCATCAGTCGCCTAGAACTTAGAACTAATTAAACCTAACTAACCTAAGGACATCACACACATCCATGCCCGAGGCAGGTTTCGAACCTGCGACCGTAGCGGTCGCTCAGCTGCAGATTGTAGCGCCTAGAACCGCACGGCCACTCCGGCCGGGCGGGCATGGATGTGTGTGATGTCCTTAGGTTAGTTAGGTTTAAGTAGTTCTAAGTTCTAGGGGGCTGATGACCTCAGAAGTTAAGTCCCATAGTGCTCAGAGCTATTTGAACCATTTTTATTTCTGATACTTATGACAGTGGACCTCTTTCACTGCAAGCTCTTTAATTTCCATGCTTTGGGAGAAGGCAGTATGCATCAAAACAAGAAAATGTCACGTAAACATGGGCTCTAAATCGCATACTTTAAGAACTATGAGCAATTGTTCATCTTTGATACTGTGAACTGTCTGAAAGTGACACACGGTTGAAACTGCCCAGTTTCACGGATAATAAAAAGAATACTCCTACTTGGATCATGTTTTCTCAAAATACGGCTGATTCCATTACTTAACGCAGGTACCTGAAGCAAAAGCAGCGGCCAAGTCATCAATTAACGCGTCCTTGGCGGCGCACGTGAGAGGCCGCCTGCTAGAGACGCAGTTTGGCCGCTCGCCGGAGCGTCTTCCGCGCTATAAACACTGTCTGCTGGCCGTCTCGCTTATTTACGGTAGGAATTTGGCGAGCGGTCTGTCCTCCGCTCACTTGCACATCCTCATTCCCGTCCACCGGTACAAAGGCTTCTCCCCTCGGCTAAGTAATTGTTCTTCGACTCTGGCAAGGGAAAAGAGGCCTTCCGAGAACCCACAAACAATCCATTACTTACTTCCTCGAGTCGCTTTGAAACGGCCGTGTAACGGATTGTGCGGATAGAGATCGAGTTTGTCATAGCGTGGCACTCGTAACGACGGAGTGGCGCCTCAGGTGCATCGGCGCCAGAGTGCCGGCCGTTGGAAGCCCTTTCTTCGTCTGCCAAGAGCTGTCCAAACAGAATGCCTCAGCTGACCTGGAGGGAAAATAGCACTGGTCTCACCGCACCGAACGGTCGAGAAGCTTACGTCGAGGTCGGTGAATGTAGGCAGCCTCGGAATACCCATTCTATCAGCGCACAGGAATCAGGACGTGCAAAGTGGCGAAGGATGATTCGTTCGGCAAATTACACCCTTAGAAAAAGGATTGGTCGTACAGTTCAAGAAATGTGCTGAATTACAGAGTTGGGAGGAACGCCACCTAACTAAGAAACCTTCGATGCAGTAAAACTTTTACGGCAGAGGAATGAAGTACTAAACCTATAACGCAGGCATCAGCCGTACTGTGTGGCCTCGCGTGGTACGTAATGACGCGCACGATGTGTCGGCGAACGCACGCACGACACCCTTAGAAAAGGGATTAGTCATACAATTCAAGACACTGTGCTGAATTATTGAGTTGGGAGGAACAACAAGTAGCCTGCACGGCTACTTGAGTTCTTTAATATTTATGGTACGTGAAGTTCAGAACTCAAATATCAATCCGCCAAAGCATTTCTATGTAACTCTAAAAATTCTCGAGAAAATAACTTTCACATTTTGCGAGCGTCTGTAATTCATTAATTCACGGCCGGTTCATGTTGGCGGGGCGAAATAGACAAGTTCTCACCATTTATACATCTTCTTTAAATGTTGTGTTTAAAGTCAGCGTAAAAATTTATAATACCTGCTGCTGAAAAAAATCATATTAAAAATGGCTCTCTTTTAGAATGCTCGCCTGCAACGTGCGTAGGAGCATATTTTTAAACAGTGGTGCATGTTCTACGAGCGTTTCCAGGAAGCATAAAATACATAAAGATGAAAAAAATTATTTGTATTTTTTTTATTCGAACACTCTCTGTTAACAATCTTTAATAAGAGATTAGTTATTAACAATTTATATTTTGTGTGTGATATGTAATTAGTAATAAGAACATGGGCATTTTCATTAAAAAGACAATTAACTATTTATTAATTGGTATATATCTCATGAATTTCTTATTTAACTAACGTAGGTATTAAGAGGCGTATTCCAAAGTTAAGGTCCGATGACCGTTAATGTTAGGCCTGAACGAAGTTTCACACAAGCAGCGCTGTCTACCGACTCTTTGGGAAACTACTGCAATGATGGCTTGATTCAGTAGTCGTTTGCCAGTCGATGAGAGCAGATCGCAAGAGCCAAGACAATTGTAGATCCCGCCAGTTGTGAAGTGCACGGTGTGATTAGATTTTTGCTGGCAAAAGGATTTTCAGCTGCTGAGATCCATAGTGAGTCATGCCTAGTGAATGGAACTAAAATAATGAGTGACAAACAGGTTAGAAAATGGTGTGCAGAATTTCGACATGGCCAATCAAATGTTCACGAAGAACAGCGAAGTGGCAAGCCCAGTATTCGGA
This sequence comes from Schistocerca serialis cubense, assembly GCF_023864345.2. Lineage (NCBI taxonomy): Eukaryota > Metazoa > Arthropoda > Insecta > Orthoptera > Acrididae > Schistocerca > Schistocerca serialis. Next base: position 389,972,754 of record NC_064639.1, read on the forward strand.
CCACTGATCAAGTGAACCAAAAACTTCGAAGTGATCGGCCAGTGAGTATTAGTTGTCTGGCTAATGAATTTCAAAATGCTGCTCGATCCTGAATTTACAGGACTGTTACTAAACAGCTTGGATATCACAAACTGTGTGCGAGGTGGGTTCCAAAAATTCTTCTGATCAGCAAAAAGAACAAATAAAGCATAGTGCAAACAAAACGCAATAGACAATATGAAGATGATTTGTTTTCCCACGGTGTTATAGGCAATGAGAACACCAGCGCAGAATAGAAACAACAGTGAATGCAGTAGCGCCGTTCAAGTTCACCTAAACCAAAAAAGATTAAGCAGTCTCGGTTCTCGAACAGGAAAATGATGGCTACCTCTTTTTGGGACGAAAAGGGTGTCCGTGTGATTGATTTCATGGACTGTGGGTCAACAGTTGCAGCTGACGTAGACGTACTGAGAAACGCTGACCAAACTGAGGTGGGCGATTCAAATTAAACACCGCGGGAAGCTGTCGTATGGCATAATCCTGCTTCACAAAAAAGCATGGGTTCACACCGCTGCCGAAATCGATTACCTACCATACAGTTCTGATCTTGCACCAAGCGACTGTTTCCTCTTTTTGCAAGGGAAAAAGTGACTAGATGGGCAACGATTTCAAAATTACAGTGAACTCAAATCCGTCACTACCAGCTGGTTCAACGCCCAGGCGCCGGACTTCTACGCAGAGGGGTTAAGAAGCTGGTGCAGCGTTACAGAAAGTGTATAGATGTAAACGGCGATTATGTGGAAAAGTAAAGTACATACGTAGTAAAATGTTACTGTCAATAAAACCTACCTCATGAGCTTATTTCTTTTATAACCAAACCGACTTTAGTTTTGGAATACGCCTCGTACATCTGAACGAAAAACAGGAACAAAATTATGACGGAGACGATAATCGAACCAGGTTCAAATGGCTCTGAGCATTATGCGACTTAACTTCTGAGGTGATCAGTCGCCTACAACTTAGAACTAATTAAACCTAACTAACCTAAGGACATCACACACATCCATGCCCGAGGCAGGATTCGAACCTGCGACCGTTGCGGTCGCTCGGTTCCAGACTATAGCGCCTAGAATCGCACAGCCACTCCGGCCGACCAATCGAACCTGGTATTATCAATCTCGAACCTTACCAATTTTTTCCATCTTATTTTATGTTTTACGGGAATGGTCGTAGAACATGTATCACTGTTAAGACATTTGCATCGGTTGGGAATCGATCCTGTGCCGCCTACATTACAGGCAAGCATTCTTTCACACAGCCATGTGGCCCGGCAACAAAATCGGCCGTCACCTATGGAATTTAGACGCTAGAAACAATTTCAAAATCGATTTTCTCGAGGATATTTGAGAGCTGCATCGAACTGGTTTCGGGGATTTATATTTGAGTTCTGAACTTCTCGTATCACAGCTACAAAAAATTACAAAGTTCCGACTGCTATGTGGTCTCCTTGGAAGCATGACGAAAACAAGGGACATTTCTTCTCTTTCTTTTGGATCCGGACTTCGGGCCGACCTGGATAAGCTAGAAGTATGAATTTCTCATTGTTATGTCTTAATATATGCACCAGGAACAAACTTACACGCAAGCTGACAAATTCTACATAGGGAGCGCAGCCCAGAATCCTCCGCACATCCGCACTTACTCTTTTTCTGCTGTGGAGTACTACGCACCAGTCTGGAGGTACTCTGCACGAGCTAAGAAAGTTTATGTGGCTCTTCGTGAGACAGGCCGCATAGTCAAAAGGAAGACCAACCCCAGTCAAAAAAAAAAAAAATGGCTCTGAGGACTGTGGGACTTAACATCTGAGGTCATCAGTCCCCTAGAACTTAGAACTACTTAAACCTAACTAACCTAAGGACATCACACACATACATGCCCGAGGCAGGATTCGAATCTGCGACCGTAGCGGTCGCGCGGTTCCAGACTGAAGCGCCTAGAACCGCTCGGCCACAACGGCCGGCCAACCCCAGTCAATAAGTCTTTCAACTCATGGGAGTATCACCTTCAGATATAAGAAGAGAGATGGCAGCAGAGAATGAAAAAAAGAAGCAAGAAACAGATTCAAGGTATCCAATGTTCGGAGCTCACACCTATCCATCACGACTGTAATCCAGAAGAAGCTTCCTACTTGCAACTGCACCAATTCCGAGTTCAGCAGAAGCCTGTCGAACTGAGCTATGGAGAACTGTCTGCTTAAGGATTATGGCCAGCAAAAGAGAAGCTACCACCAGACCTGGAGAACCCTAAACAGCCGAGAACAAGTGTGACAAGGTGCAAGACTCCTCCGCGGTAACCTGAGTGAAACCTATGACATGGAAGACTTGTTTGAAGCAAAAAACCGTGGCTGTCTGACTGCTGAACTTTGGACTCATAAAGTATTTTAATTGACATTAGACGCAGTTTTTATTATATAGTGTTTTAGTGTTCTTTGGACTCGGATAAATAAAACAATCATGGCTTACTGCATATTATTGCTTTTCTCATGAAATATTGACTTAATTTTACGTAACATGTTACTACTACTCCATTTTGTAAAATAGTATTCAGCTCTGCTCAACAATTGTATTGATGAGAAGTTGAGTTGCTATTTTTTTCTGCGTTATTATTGAGATTGTTTTATTTCTTATATGTGGCTTTACGTTACTTACGATCTGTTGTAGGCATAATTTTATTATTTTATTTTGTTAACAGTCGACAGTCCAGAACAGTCATTTCAATAAATGTGTGTTTGTGTGCTACTTCACTGAGAATACATCATTCAAAAAGGAATAAAAGAAGGAATAAACTGAATGTTTGACTAGCTGGGTGAATTTTCACAACTCTGCGTTGATAATACTGAATGGCTGGAAAAGCACTGAGGGTGTGCTCTCATTGGTCCGTTATATGACGGTTCCCATCCTTAAAGTCTTAAACCCTTCGTGGATTTGATTAGGAACTTTAATTTCCCAGTAACATGAACGTAAATTTTAGTTGATGGTGGAAATACTGAACGTGTATCTTGGGGAGCTGTTTTACATGAAAAAGGATTCATCTTGTCAATTTCAGTTTTGATGTGTGTATGTGAGACAAGTGCTTGAGTCTGAATGACTTCGGTATGATACTATTAATGATGAAAATGCTAGAATCTTGGATGATTATGAAAGCGGATGGTAATTGGTCTTTCTTGTATAGTATGGGTTCGGGTTGCAGCGTACAGATGAGTGCCGATAAGACTTAAACTTCTCACATTGACAGGGAGGTATTACGCTAAAAATAACGTTATGTTAGATTGCATTAGTAACATTACATTACATTAGTAACCTCACTAGCAAATAAGTAGTCTCTGGGCTACACTTCAGAAATTTCCTATGTAGTGTTTCCTAACACTCATCATATAAGAACAGTTATTTGTGAGCCCTTCTCCACACCAGCCACTTTGTATCACTGACGTTTTAATTATAGTCATCGATTTTGTGGCTGTTTCGCAAAGGTCTACTCAGTGAGAAAATCGAACACCGAAACCGTCTTTTATACTGACTCAGCTGACCATAAGGTTCAGTCCATTCGAATGAAATGAGCTATATGCGCGCACTGGATGACACACGATTCTTATTCGGAACCAGTGGGCTTCAAATCCATCCGTCTACCCTGACTGAGGTTTTCCTTCGTTTTCTTAATTCGGATCTCTTGATCTGTAACCAAATATATTTGTTTTACGTGTCTAATGGGGCCGATTCCGGCCTGACATTAAATTATAAATTTCAGAAAAATGGTTCAAATGGCTCTGAGCACTATGGGACTTAACATCTATGGTTATCAGTCCCCTGGAACTTAGAACTACTTAAACCTAACCAACCTAAGGACATCACACAACACCCAATCATCACGAGGCAGAGAAAATCCCTGACCCCGCCGGTAATCGAACCCGGGAACCCGGGCGCGGGAAGCGAGAACGCTACCGCATTATAAATTTCCTTTTGCATAATGCGAACTAGGAGAATTGCCAAAGTAACATTTTGTCTGTAGTTTCTACACTAGAGCCTAGCAAGACAAAGATGGTGCCTGCATCGAACCAGCTGTCTGCTATCTCCTTACCAATCCGCCTTCAACCAACAGTGAATCATCTCCTGATATAGGCGGGCATGTACTGCTAGTTTACTTTCTTATGACAACAAACACAAAACACCTCTCAGTGCAGTAAACTGTTTTGACCAACCAGTGGTCATCAGACTCTCAATATGTATAAAAAGAGGAAACAAATAATAACTGCAGAACTGTAAAATCTGGCCAGGTAAATTATAGAACAGGAATAAAATTATAACGTTACGTCACGACTTCCAGCATGTGCTTTTAGACTTTTTCCCTTGTTTTATCGCTACGTAGATACTTACTTGGCAGATTTTACAGACTCTACAATGATTCTGTGTCTCCTCGTTTTATCTATTGACAATCTAATGATGACCACTGACTGGATGAACTCGGTTGTTGTACTGTGAAACGTTTTTGTAATTTACGCCATAAGAAAAAAAAGATAATATCTATCAAGAATCTCCATCGAGAGTACGTCTTTTTTTCCAGTGTACTGCTATTATAATACACTTTTCTTCAAGGACATTTTAGATGTACAATTAACAATCATTTCATTTTAGTTCTATCAGTAGTTCGTCAAAGTGTGAGCAGAGTTACAGTTGAAAATGAGAAGATGCAAGGTATAATTTTCCTCTTGACTAAGCTTAACTGGATATCTTCAATGCGAGTCCAGTGTATTCACCACAGAACCCCCTCATACTGTGAGAAAGTCGTTCCTCCACCACGTATAACGTAACGTTACCTTATCTCTGCCAAACTGAGTAGTTATTCACCATCATTTACTACTAATAAAGATGCAAATGACTGTTTAATTTCTTCGTGGTGCAAAAAGAACTGTAGAGAGCAAAATTAACATAAACTCACTATTATAATTTATCCACAGTGGGGGTTACACGAAAATGCATTACTGCAGTAAATGAAGTGATTAATGATATACAAGCAGCAGTCGGGTCATTTTAAATAACATTCATTTATGCCATTACCGGTTTGGAGTGAGGAAGGTCGTCCAACACGAATGCGCGCTGTTTCGTGATGAGTTTCGCCGCTCGAAGCCAGGAAGGGCATACGTAAATGTAATTTAAAGTGACAGTTCGCTGTATCTGCTCATTAATCAATTCAAACTTCGTATTTACCGGGAAGGCTGCGGAATAGCCAACTATCGCGTCACCAAAAGAGGAAAACGACTTTAAAAACATGGAGGGACGGGCCTCTGAAATGTGCATGCTAGATGATTCGGGGGCTGGGAGACAGTGGACGTCGTATGATACGATCTCTAGAACAGCCACCATTTTAGATGCGTACATTACTTGGCGAGTTACACGAGGGCCATAGTGAAACGTGCGTCTGCCCCCTGTAGGGATGGAGGTCACTTGGTTAGCAATACACAAACCTTTCTTGAATTCTTTCAAGCGAACTTCATTCCTTAATTTGATTACTTTTTTTTCTCTTAGAATAAACAATTTAGCTTGGGTAGATTGTTATCTGAAATGACGTAACTGATAAAAGAGAGGGGAAAAAGCGCGGGGGCGCGCCCGCACGGATGCACACACACACACACACACACACACACACACACATACATACATTGTTACAAAACAGGAGAGGGAGAGGAAGGAGGAGGGAGAGTGGGAGAGAGAGAGAGAGAGAGAGAGAGAGAGAGAGAGAGATAGGACAACGAGTCCGACACAGGAGGCAAACAATCGAACATGCACCGCAGCCATACCGGTAATGCGAACATAAACACTGTTTTATGAAGTTAGCGCTTAGCAGATTCGCATGTTGTTTGTACGTGACATTTATATTGCTTTTGTTAGTAGTGAGCAACATCTGCACAGAGAAAATGACATTTGCGGAGTTCGTAATTAGTAGCCCTACATTTTTCGCGGAATACAGGTATCTGAGGCTGGTTTTCAACATATTGTTTCAGTTGATAGATTGCCCAGCCAACACATGTCTAGCTAAAAATTTAATAAAAAAGCAATTAAGATAACAAAATAGAGTGAATGGAAATGATAGAAAGTTTTAGCCCTAATATTCCAACATTACCGAAAGTAAATGGATAACTATCACATTTTTTTATGTACAGTAACACAAAATGCAAGCGAATGTGCTGAAAGTGTGTTTGGGTGAAGAATTTGTGTTCTGCTACCCAGGTAGACTGTATCCCTATAATTATTTCGGCTAATAGGCCTATTGTTGCTTTATATCCCTCACATCTTAAGTGCGACTTACAGATCTCGACGGACGCTGTCACAGCAGGCGAGAACGAACTTTCCGGTCGTTTTTTCTCTCTGGCTCTTAAGACGTTGGCAAATAACGTGAGACGGACGGCTTGTCGCAAGAGGGCATCGCATTTTGCTACCGGTTGCAGGGACATCCTGGTGACCATCTTCTACTTCGACAACTGACAACTGGCGGACTGACTGAATGAGACGGCAAGAGCATGAGAATTTCCTCGGAGACTCACAACCTAGATGTACACATCTAACAGCAACGTATCAGTCAATGAGTCGTGAATAGTAGGCTTTTTTTCGCATTTTCATTGAGCCTGCCAATTTGACGTTACGGCCTGCCTATTTTTTGACTACTTCCAGCTGTGGAGTACTCAGTTTCTCACAGTTTGAGAAAACTATTAACTTTCCGACAATTGGCATATTCGCAGCCCTGGCACAGCAAATCAGTATCCTGGATTCCCCATACGTCGCAAACATCTCACGACAATCAAATGCCCATGCAACTGACGACAACTGCAGTGGCTTCGCATATGGCTCTTTTACATAAGTACACTAACAGGAAAGCTACAGCAGAAAATACCCGTTTTTTATTAGTGCACTTCTTTTATGTTCTTTCTTCATGTTGTTACATCGAGGATGAGATCTTCGTTGTCGTCGCTCAGCAAGGGGTAACAGGGAACAAACGGTACGCGAATTTCATGACGCGAAAAGATCTCTGCCTACAAAAGAGGTGGCACTTACACCAATGAAATTTTATTTCTAATTCTTAAACGTGAGTCAACTGTCAGCTTTATCTGCATATATATTTGTCTACACTGGTAGTCTTGTTGTGCATATTTTCAAATGGATAAACTGCCGCCACACACTCCTTCTTTTCGTTGGTTTAAAAAAATTCATTCAACGTTGGTTAAGGCTTATAGGCAGTCTGATCCTCTCTTTTCAACGCTTAGACTGGCTCCAGAACTGAAATCCTTGAGTTTACACATGTGGCGAGCGTCCTTAAACTGTAGTCACTGATAAGATATCAAAAAATTGCACACATTCGTACAGTGTGACAGACGATTTAAGGCGCGTGAAACAGTTTACTGAAAAAATATATAGATGTTTAACATGAAGAATTACGTAACAGAATGTCTTGTGCGGGAAAAGTTGAATGCTGATCGAAAACAAACAAGAAAATCAGTGTTACTGAGGGATGTAACGTGAGTAGACGAATTCTCTCCGAAAAGAAAATTGCTAGAGAAGCAATGCTTGCAAGAATGGTGCAGTTTGTTTCATATGCCAGGAAGTATGGTTGGGACTGTATACGTTTCCTAAATTATTTAACACAGGATAAGCATATAACTAACGGGTACTACGGCACATCTCTGGACCGACTGAATGAAACAATACGTGATAAGAGGCCTTGTTTGAGGAAGAAAGTCATCGATCATAAGAACAATGCCTTTGGCACTGGTAAACGAAACCGACTAGAAGTCCGAATGTGTGGAACGTCCACAGTATTCACCAGTTTAGTTTCTGATATTCCAGCAGTTAAAGAAACGTATCTTTGGAACAAATTTTCAATCGAATAAAGAAGTCGTGGCAGAGAAAGACGGGAATCTTTTGCAGACCTTTCGGAGTCTACTCAGTGGGAAAACGTTGGACAGAAAATGCATTGACCTAAGACAAAACAACGTCAAAAAGTGTGGATTTCTAATCTAAAAAGTCAAGGTATTTCATTGCCAGGCCGAAAAAATTTAACCTTGCTCTCCAATTTATTTATTTAGTGTGTGTCTAAGGCCTTCGCTATAAGGTTGTTGATACGATGATGGGGAAGAAACGGGAAATGGATTTTTCCGAGTATAATTCATCTCAAATGATCCAGACTGTTGAATAAGGGAAGTCGTTGTATATATGAACCCAATCCCTCTCGAGCGCAAGAGTGCTGTATTTTACTCCAAATCTCTTTTATTCGGTACATTTGGAATATATTCTTTGGAGGTCGGAAATTCTCGGGGATAAAATGCATAAAGCGAAAGGTTGTGTAGAACTTCTACAGAAACCGGGTCGCAGCTATAAGATTCGAAGAACATAAAAGGGAAGCATTGGCAGAGAGCCGGCACGGGTGGCCGAGCGGTTCTAGGCGCTACTGTCTGGAATCGAGCGACCGCTACGGTCGCAGGTTTGAATCCTGCCCCGGGCATGGATGTGTGTGATGTCCTTTGGTTAGTTAGGTTTGATTAGTTCTAAGTTCTAGGGGTCTGATGACCTCAGAAGTTAAGGCCCCTAGTGGTCAGAGCCATTTGAACCATTTGAACCATTGGCAGAGAGGGGAGTGAGACAGGATTGTTGTTCATCATACGGGTTATTCACTCTGTACACTGAAGAAGCAGTAACGGGAACCGAGGAGAAGTTTGGAAAGAGAATTAATTAAAGTCATCGTCTACATCAATCTACATCAACACTACGCAAGCCATCTGACGCCGTGCGCGGATGGTAATACTGGTACCAATAACTCATTCCCCCTTCCGTGTTTCGTTCATGAACGGCAGGTGGGACGATTGATTGTCGGTGAGTCTCTTTATTAACCGTAATTTCTCGAATTTTCTCGTTGTGGTTCGCGAGACGTATGTGAGAGGAAGCAATATGTTGTCCGCCTCTTCTCGGAAAGTACTCTCTGGAGATTTCAATAGTAAACCTCCCCTGATGCAGGTCAACTCTCTTGTAGCAGCGTCTGCCACTGTAGTTTGTTGAGCACTTCTGTAACACTATCATGTAGACTCAAATAACCCTTGAAGAAACGCGCCGCACTCCGTTAGATCTTTTCTATGTCTTCTATCAGACCTTTCTGGTAAGGTTCCCAGATTGATGAACAATACTCAAGAATTGGTCGAACAAGTGCCTTGTAAGCCACTTTCTTATTGGATGAATTACATTTCCTTAAGATTATTCCTGAGAATCGCAGTCTTGCATCTAATTTTGCTACTATTTTTTTTTATGTGGCCATTCCACTCTGCGGATAGATTCCCAGACATTTTACGACAGTTACAGTTTTCAGGATAGGATCTGTCGACCTGGAAAAAGCCTTCGACAATGTAAAATGATGCAAGATGTTCGAAATTTTGAGAAAAATAGGAGTAAATTATAGGGGGAGACGGGTACTATACAATATGTACAAGAGCCAAGAGGGAATAATAAGAGTGGACGACCAAGAACAAAGTGCTCGTATTAAGAAGGGTGTAAGACAAGGCTGTAGCCTTTCGCCCCTACTCTTCAATATGTACATCGAGGAAGCAATGATGGAAATAAAAGAAAGGTTCAGGAGTGGAATTAAAATACAAGGTGAAAGGATATCAATGATACGATTCGCTGATGACATTGCTATCCTCAGTGAAAGTGAAGAATAATTACATGATCTGTTGAACGAAATGAACAATCAAATGAGTACAGATTATGGATTGAGAGCAAATCTAAGAAAGACGAAAGTAATGAGAAGTAGAAGAAATGAGAACAGCAAGAAACTTAACATCGGATTGATGGTCACGAAGTAGATGAAGGAATTCAGCTACCTACGCAGTAAAATAACCGATGACGGACGAAGCAAGGAGGACAGCAAAAGTAGACTAGCAGTGGCAAAAAGGGCATTCTTGGCCAAGAGAAGTGTACTAGTATCAAACATAGGCCTTAATTTGAGGAAGAAATTTCTGAGAATGTACGTCTGGAGTACAGTATTGTATGGTAGTGAAACATGGACTGTGGGAAACCGGAACAGAAGAGAATCGAATCATTTGAGACGTGGTGCTACAGACGAATGTTGAAAATTAGATGGCCTGGGAAGATAAGGAATGAGGAGGTTCTGCGCAGAATCGGAGAGGAAAGGAATATGTGGAAAATACTGATAAGGAGAAGGGACAGGAATGTCAGGACATCTGTGAAGACACGAGGGAATGACTTCCATGGTACTAGAGGGAACTGTAGAGGGCAAAAACTGTAGGGGAAGCCAGAGATTGGAATAAATCTAGCTAATAATTGAGGACGTAGGTTGCAAGTGCTACTCTGAGATGAAGGGGTTGGCTCAGGAGAGGAATTCGTGGCGGGCCGCATCAAACCAGTCAGAAGACTGATGACCCAAAAAAAAAAGAACTGTTTCCAACAATTTATCAGCAATGGTGTACTTTGTACAGTAGTGGATTTCTTTCCTGTGCAGCGCAATATGTTGCATTTTTTTGAGTTCAGGGTCAACTGCCAATCCCTGATCCATTAATCAGTTCTCTGTAGGTCCTTCTGTAAATCGTTACAGTCTTCTGGCCTTGCTACTTTATTGCAGACAACCTCATTATCTACGAACAACTTTAAACAGCTTCCAACGCATTCTACTAGATCATTTATATACGTTGTAAACACTAACGGTTCTTGGGATAACCCCCGAAATTATCTTTACATTTGTAGATTTTGTTCCGTTAAGAGCGACGCGTTGACTTCTGTCAACAGGAGAGTCTTTAATCTAGTCGCTAATCTGATCCGATACCCGGGAAGGTCGAATGCTTTTCACTGGACGACAGCGCGAGACAGTGTCAAATTTCTTGCTGAAGACGAGTAAGAGTGAATCAACCTGAGGGCCGATGTCAACAGCGCTGTGGATCTCACGGAAGAAGAGGGCGAGCAGAGTTTCGCAAGACCTCTGTTTGCGGAATTCATATTGATTTTTATGGGGCAGATTCACGTTATAACAGATTGACGTCAACGAAATAGGCCTATAATTATGTGCATATGCGAAAAGAAATAAAAATTTTGAGTTTTGCTGATGACATTGTAATTCTGGTGCATATCGAAGTTTGCCTAAATGAAAAGGATATTATTTAAAAATAAATTATAAGATTAACGCGAATAAAAGTAAGACAAGGGTAACGGAATGTATGTAGTTAAATTTGGTGAGCCGGCCGAAGTGGCCGTGCGGTTAAAGGCGCTGCAGTCTGGAACCGCAAGACCGCTACGGTCGCAGGTTCGAATCCTGCCTCGGGCATGGATGTTTGTGATGTCCTTAGGTTAGTTAGGTTTAACTAGTTCTAAGTTCTAGGGGACTAATGACCTCAGCAGTTGAGTCCCATAGTGCTCAGAGCCATTTGAACCATTTTTTTTAAATTTGGTGATGTGCAATTACATAAGGAAATGAGACGACAATGCAGATTTTAGAGTGTTGCGTTTATGAATTAACCGAAGACGACAGAAGTAAAGAGTTTATAGAGTTCATGCAGGCAATGGCAAGAAAAGTTTTTTTCTGAAAATGATAAATGTGATACCATGTGCAAGGAGTCTTCTCTGGAACTGTGTGGAGTGTAGTGTTATATGGTTGTGAGACGTTGGCGATAAGAAGCACAGTCATGAAACAAATAAACGCTAACAGCAGGGTGTGTACTACCGCTGCTGAACACCTCTCGAGACCCAAGAGAAGATGGAAGAGCGTGCGACAGAGTCAGGCACGCGCTACACAGTGGTTTGTGGGGGACGTGACTTCGCGGCAGGCAGCACGCTGCGACGCAGTTCCTCCGGCGCGTCACTCGAATGCAGCAGGAGCAATATGTGTCCCGTCCTGTCCCGAGCTGTACGCCGTCACACGGTCGATCCCTCATACGGGTTTATGCCCAGCGATCGGCGCCGACATATTCGTGAGATCCCGAATCAATAAGGCAGAGGCGGGCTGACGCGTATCTGCCAACGCGCGGCGCCTCTCAGAGCCGCCTGTGACAACAGTTTACGGTCTCCTCGCGGCGATGCCTATACACTGTCTAGAGCGCGTCGCATTTCACTCCCGTGCAGCAGATTTTCTACGCGAAGGACTTCAACAAATTCATGTGATGTACAGTGTAGTTATAATTAAACTTTCGCTGCTTGAGAGAGCCTCCATGAAAAACGAGTTATCACAGGACAATGAATCTTTCTGGAAACATTTTCAAGGACATGCGGAGGAGAAATAACCAATAAACCACTGAAAGAAACACATTTTAATTTCCACTAGAGAGCGTAGCATTTGTTAATTGAGTACCATGTTTACGTTCCAGGCTACAAACGTCATTCAATATGACGATCCTCTTGCATTCACAACGGTCTCTAACGGCACTAAATGTTGCTCTACTGCTCCAACATTCCATGGAACGTTCAGCTGTTGTGAGACACCTCGTGCACTGCGTTCAGCATTCTCAGTAATTTTTGGCGCAACTGGCCGTCGGCTTCTCCCAGGAATAATTTCCAAATCGTCAGTTAGTTAGAACTTTCAAATCATGCTCTTCACCCTGGTGCGGAAAGAGGATACTTGCAAAGAGCAACAGCACTATTCCTGTTGTTTTGATAAACCTGCTTTACGAGTAAAGCCCTGCTTACCTTCTCCAAACCCATGTTGACTGGAACTGATACTTCTGTTTCAACCCTACGACGCCTAGAGAGCCTGTATACAGAGAGAGTGGCCATAGGTGAAGTTGCCCGTGATTGGTTGATTAGCTTTGGCGCCATTCTTCTGCCAAACGTCTCTCGCGCTTCCTATGTTCGCCGTGCTTTGGAGTTGAATTGAAGTTCAGAGGACTATTGGAAACGATTAAATGGTATTTGAATTATTGAGAGACTTGTTATGCATTGTGCATACGTGTTCGATTTAGTTGTATATCGTTTTTAGTACGTAATTAGCGTTTCCGATCTTAAATACGAGTTGAAATAATGAAGCGTTTTGTGATGAAGTCGGTAGGCCTACATGTTTGAAGTAAACACGTTAGTAATTGTATAGTATTGTTTTCGACATCTGTAATTCGTTCTGCAGACGTTCGCCGGCCGAAAGTTGCCTTGCGGTTCTAGACGCTGCAGTCTGGAATCGCGAGACCGCTACGGTCGCAGGTTCGAATCCTGTCTCGGGCATGGATGTGTGTGATGTCCTTAGGTTAGTTAGGTTTAACTACTTCTAAGTTCTAGGGGACTAATGACCTCAGAAGTTGAGTCCCATGGTGCTCAGAGCCATTTGAACCATTTGCAGACGTTCCTAAACAATACTAGGTTGTTCCAATACAGGCGAAGGTGGATTTCGCATGTTAGCATTTCCACGCAATGAAGAAAGACGAAAGCAGTGGACAGTCGCAGCCAACAGGGCTGACATAAATCAAACAGGAGCCTTGTGGGAACCAACCAAGTACTCTTATCTATGCGAAGTAAGTCGTTTTTGCTTTTTACTACATATAAAACAACTTGCAATATACATAGTTAAATTTGAAAACAGACCTGTAAATTGGCTGTGTGAAAATTATTATAACACATTATTCTCATAAAAAAAGGCATTTAACGAACGATTTCGCCATATTGTCTTGTGCTTTTGATTCGGTGAGTGTGTACTCCACTACTCCGCTACTGGCCATTCAAAAGTCCCGCCCGCAGTTTGGCAGAAAAATGGCCGCCGTATCGTCCGGTTGGCCACTCTCTCCCTATACAGGCTCTCTAACGACGCCGTACCAGTACCGGCGCCTAACGACAGGTCATGACACAAACACTAGTAACAAAGCGCAAGTCCTGCAGCGCACGGTTTGAACATCATTCCGTTACATTTTTGTATCCCTACAGTACACAGTTTCTCGTCCACATTACTTCACGAAGCGAAAGTTTAATTATAATCACCGTGTAAAAATTTCTTAATTTCTTTTACTTCCCGTCGGATATCATCCATTCAGCCAGCCTTTAAGAAATGCAGATCTAAACAACGTACAATGCTAGCACTAAATTTGCGTCATGAAGGCAGCATGCAATAACCGTCATTTTAGACACGAAGAGTACTACGTGTTTGAACATGAAAGTGATTATCATTTCTGCTCAACCACACAAAGCGGGCAGGAGGAACATAATCTACGTTTTATCTGTAAAGAAAGACTACACACCGGGTATCTCAATCACATCTGAACGTTGGTTGTTTCTGAGAAGCTCGCGTGGTACCTCACATAAGAAGCAGAAATATCTACAGCACGTGTTGGTTTCCGATGGCTGCATATCTCAATCTGTCGAGAGTACTGTTTATGATTCTACAGTATTGCTGCTCGTGTTGCTAGGGCTCCAATATCTGTCGATGAGTCAGGAGAGCCGTACTCAATGCCATGTTGGATCTCAACGGTCCCACGCGACTAGCACCTGAGAGGACTGACATCTTCTGCACTCGGTTGGTCGTACAGCCATGTCACGTACGTTGAGTCAAGCAATGGACAGTTCAACGCCGTCTGCAGCACCACTGCCTGTTGGCACGATGACCGCTACTACGGCCTCCCTTGACGTGGCAGCAGAGAGAGATGTGCCGATAGCAGTGCGTCCAATGACAACACTGGATAGAGGAATGACACGGCGTCCTTTTTTGGGATCCAGCCCGGTTCTGCGTACCGCATCACGATTGCATTTCGCCGGCCGGAGTGGCCGAGCGGTTCTAGGCGCTACAGTCTGGCCGCGCGACCACTACGGTCGCAGGTTCGAATCCTGCCTCGGGCATGGATGTGTGTGTCGTCCTTAGGTTAGCTAGGTTTAACTAGTTCTAAGTTCTATGGGACTGCTGACCTCAGCAGTTAAGTCCCATAGTGCTCAGAGCTATTTTGAACGATTGCATTTCATATTATGGTTCCAGCAAACGGCTCGACGGAATCAGGTGAAGTTGGGTAATCAACACGATCAACTCTCGTTCGCAGAGCCAGTAATTTCGGTAGCAGCCGATACATTTCTTACGTTCTAAGGTAGGTAGTTGTGCTTTATCTTCGAGGTCTCCGGGATGTAAGACGACATGTTGGCTGTGCTGTCCAGAACCACTTTGCTACGAAGAGTGTTCGTCTGATGCCCTCGCCTTTATATCCTGCAGGTGTCTTACCAATTGAAAACATCTGGTTAGGGTTTGCTGAGAGACTGATACGCCACCAATCACCAGGCATTGTCATTGATCAAGTTTAATAAATTCACTGTTCAGTCACATTAATGAGACCACCTTTCAAAAAAACCGAATAACGAGCGCGGACCGTCGCGAGAAGTGCAGGGAGGGAATCAGTGAGGCTCTGGATGGTACCGAGAGGGATGTGGAGCCGTGCTGACTCCAGTCCTGTGGCCACCTGCACCAGATTTCTCGCTTGAATATCCATGGGGCGAACAGCCTGATCGGGGTTGTCCCACTGATTCTCGATCGGGTTTAAATCCGGGGAGTCTGGTGGCTAGGGTAGTACAGTAAACACATCCTGGTGCTGTTCGAACCACACAGGCACACTGCAAGCAGTTTGACGCGCTCCATTGCCCTGTTGGTAGTTGCCATAGTAACGAGGGGGAAAAAACGTGGCCCCAAGGATAGTTGCATACCTGTGTTGATCCAGTGTGCCTTCCAGTATGACGAGATCACCCAGGGAATGCCACAAAAACGTAATTCCCAGACCATAACGCTTCCTCCTCCGGATTCGGCCATTTGTTTCCAGATGTTTCACAGCATACACGCCAACCGCCATCTGTCCGATGGAGTATAAAACGAGATTAACTGTCACCTGTCAGTGAACATCAAGTTGTGGTACTGGCGTGTAAATTTCAGTCGCCGATGGACAGTTGTCAGTATGGGCGCACTAACCAGGCGCCTGCTGCCAAGGTCCAGACGCAGCAACGTTGCTGAACGGCCGTTGAGGAGACATTGTTGGTGTCCCTTCGGTTCACCTAGGTGGTCAGTTGCTCAACAACTGCACGTCTATTCTTCGCTCGTACAAATTTCTGCAGCCGTCTCCCCCCCCCCCCCCCCCCCGCGCCGTTATATGGCCTGTGGCGCACCACAGTTGCCTCGGCGCCGATTTTGGACAGCTCTATTTTGCCGCCCAAGATATATTTTAACCGTGGTGTTACGGAAACAGTTCACAAACTTAGCCGTTTCGGAATTGCTTCCACCCTCTGCTCGGCAGCCAATGATCATGCCCTTTTGGACGTCTGATAAATCGCTCCGTTTCTGCATTACTATAACGACTGCACTGCTTTCCGCGTCCCCCCAACACGGTTATATTCCCTCCACTGTTAGTACTGCTACCTACCGTCTGTGAATATATTCTTTCTGCTGTACCGTATACACACAATAAGTATAATTTTGTTATTTGCTATCTTTTCAGGTGTTGAAGTTTTTTCATGCGGTATTTAATTTGTAATGTAAATACTACAAGTCCCACAGTGCTCAGAGCCATTTTTTTGAACAGTAGCGATAGAATGTTCATGAGTATTTATTCACCCTGCCTTATTTTGACAGGACAGACATAGTTTGAGGCGCACATGATAAAATAGTTCAATGTGCGGAACTTGGTCACATTTCCTTCTTCAGTTTCTCCTTACGCCGCAGTGCACATCACTCAAACCGTAATAATCTTTCTACTACGATGATACTTCTTCCACTTGTTTTTCTGTTTGACTCACCTAGTAATGGCCCGTGTTCACGGAATGAGTGTTTAACAGCATCGACGATGAAAGCAACTCAGACATCTACATTTTCAGCTTATTAAGTCGTTCTAACACGGCAGTACGCTACGTTTCTGTGGCTGTGAATCAACCACCCTACTGTGGCACTGCATCATACTATGCACCATTCACTTCTTCAGACAGAAGTCGATGCTTCTCCGTAACAAATTCCTTTTAGTGTTTTGTATTCATGATAGAATCTACTTAAGGCGTAGGTGTTCGCCTGTCCAAGTCCATTATTGTATCTCGTTGTTCAGTAGTGAAGCAGTGATGATGAGAGGATGCCGGAATTCTGGAGCACTATGATATGATATCGTAAAATATGTAGGCGGAAACTTCTTTGAAAACGAATATATGTAGGTACATTTCAGCCTCTATCCACAGATCCCCAAAACTAAACGCTGTGTTTGAATTCTGACTAGCTTAGGAGGTATTTTAACCAGTACTTACATTGTCTCCCTCCAAAACATATATTGTCTCCAGAGGTTGAGGGGAGTCTCGTTGACTGAGTTTCACGGGTAGAGCATTTGGTGGAGGTGACCGAGGTACACCCTTAACGTTTCTAATCACTTTGTACTAACATCTGTCAATAGTTTGAAGTTAGCAGATGCACCTGTAATTCACATGTGCAATTATTAGCATGCAGTTATGAGTATGTGCTCCACAAACGCCAAAAATATTCCTAGATAGTACTGGTTCCGTTATAATTATCAAACGTGAAGACCGTGTAAGTTTCCGGCCGTGTCTAGTCAAGGTATCAGACAATTCATTCTATCCGAATGCTAAATGGCACCAGTGACAGCGTCCTGAGCTCCTGCCATCTATATAGTGTATGGACGGATTTCGATGGAGACATTTAAAAGGAGTTTTGATACAAACAGCCATTACACGTCAGTACGGCATTCCCTTAGGCATGGCACACCTATTGCGAAACAAAGCAGAAACTTTTTCATACTTTGTCATCGTACGAAGTTTGTCATCACTTCCACAAATTACTATTTTGACACAAATAAACTAGATTATTTGCATTATTAAAGAAGACTTTTTGCCGTGGCGCAGTAGAGGTGTGGAATGATTTAGAGGGAGAACGTCTGCGGGTCCCAGAGAAGGTGCCTACAATAGTAGTGAACGAGGCATTGAGAGGCGTTACGTTCCGTATACTAGTTCTCTCAGCTGGAGAAATTATTCGTTTTTCACAGAGACTTACCAGTTGTAGAGAAGGGAGGAGAAAAAAATTATAGAAAACCGTGAGCCATAAGTCTGGCAAAACACTTTTTTTTTTTAATAATATCTCATCAAAATCTTGGCTCCTTCAGGGGAACCCTCTCTCTATAGAACGAAAGAAATAATAGGCGGATGACAGATACCGTCAAATTATTGGCTGCTGTGCACACTAAACCGAAGCGAACGCAAAACACTTCCCAGTTGCTTTTAGACGACCTGCTCACTATGGTAGAATGATTTCAGTTTGAGGACTGATCTTTCGACGTGGCTCGTCGACCTGTACAATGAGCTATAAGCCTTTCACTTTGATGCAAATTTCACTCTGTTCGACGTTTGACCTATCCGTTGCACTAGATACATTATGTATCTGCAGATCGTTCGAGTAAGGTGCAGTATGGAGTGTGTAAAAAGAAAACATAGGGGCAACAGGTATAGGTGGAGCGGGAAGTATTCAATGTTTCAAAAACCGGTTTTATTGGCACATCTGTATCTGAATTGTTAGTTATAGAGACTATCTTTTTACTTAGTCAACCTAACATAATGCTGTAGACGAAAAGGTATTACGCGGACAATAGAGCGTCGGTTCACAGAGAAATTTGTCACGTCGGAAAAGCGATCGCCGACGACTCACAAACAGTAGCTGCAACTCTGACATAGATTCACATCTACTAGCAGGATTAAACTAACATTCTGAGCATCCTCTTTCATAAAACAGACAAACACAATGACAGTTTCTGCAATGTAATTTGCAGGGGTTTCGCGAACAATCTCGAAACCAATGAATATAGCGTAATGTATCCGGATATCACCCTGAGATCATACTATGACATATTGGCTTATGCTAACAAGAACATGTAAATACAGGTGCAGTGTTGTGTGTTGACCAGTATAGACTGCCTGAGTCGCAATTGTAGACGGATGTCATTCGGCAGAATGCAGCCCCGGCGAGCTGATCACTGCAGGAATAAACGCCGCGCGCACAGGCAATAACGCAGACCTCTAACTGGCTGGCTGTCGAACAGCGGGTGAAGGAAGGAGTTAAGCTGCAGAAAGCGCCGTCTGAGAACCACGGGATACGAAAGACGAAGACAGCTGTCACCCAGCAGCCACACGACACCAAAGGAGATCAACACGTTGCCCCAGCATCACCTCAGCCACACACACTTGCAAATAACATCGACACCGTCAAGTGGTGAAATGAAGTAATTAATCCTCATCTCTCCCCTCCCCCCACTTACTTGCATAATTACTTAGTCGTGTCTATGACCAGTCATATCAGCCATGAGACTGTATTTGTATTTGTGATTTGTGAATGATAATAATAATAATAATAATAATAATAATAATAAATGTAATTGTTTCGACGTATTTATCACTTTTTAATTTAAGTTACTACATTTTGGCGCCCAGTGCAGGACCATATGCATATCAATCCCCAAATCTGTGTAATTTACTACAGGCCACATTTCACCTTTTGTAGATTCGCGAAATTTGAATTAGAAAACCCACGGAGAAGGCAGAATTCAGGAGACTGAAACGAAATAGATCGAGTTCATGGATATATCTCTAGAAAGCGCCATATACGACACAATTCGATAACAACAAAAAACCCGCCGTGAATGACAAAACAGAATGCCACAGACAACATTGGCCTCAACATTTGCCGAAGTACTGATATACGTCGAGCAAATGGACAACGTAGCATGATGTACGAGGAAAAGTGCCTAATTTGTGATGGTGATGATGAATATTCTGTTTTTGGATATGCAGTTACAAAGTAATGGCACTAATCAGTAGGTTAATACCTACTTGCTGCATATTAGGATAAATGGATACGCGGTTGATGGGCAGCACTGAATGTATTAGTTCTTTGGATTCCATTTGTTTTAAAGTAGTAACTGTTTTTAATCGCGAAGGCATCATGAGAAAAAGATGAGAGAAATTAGGGTCCGAACGGAGGCAAGGGACCGTCATTCTCCTCTCGCTCGGCATACGAATGGAATAGGAAAGAAAACTGATAATATTTGTAACGATGTACCTCCCTACATCCAATGTATGGTGACTTTCGGAGTATTTATGTAGATGATGACATTTAAATAATCTCTTTACCTAACACGTACCCTGACAGATTCTATGTAAATGGGCACTGTAGGCTAATGTTCAGTCGCAGATAAACATTTTTTACACAGTATGAATTGTTTCGAACTCCCTGTATAATCTTCATATCTGTCCATTTCCGTCAGCAACGCGTCATATTTGCATCAGGACGATAAACGAGAATTTTTTTGTTGAGTAATCAGTCTAGTTTGAAGAGCCCCCCCCCATAAATTCCTCCTCTGTGCCAACCTTTTCGTCTCAGAGTAGCACTTGCAGCCTATGTCCTCAATTATTTGCTAGATATACCTCAATATCTGTCTTCTCCTACAGTCTTTACCCTCTACAGTTCCTCCGGTACTATGAAGGTTATTCCCTGATGTCTTAACAGGTGTTCTGCCATTTTATCCCTCCTTTTCCGTATATTCCTTTTTTCTCCTATTCTCTGGAGAACATTTTCATTCCTTACCTTATCAGTCTACCTAAACTTCTTCTGTCGCACCACATCTCAAATGGTCACATCGTCTCAGAGTAGCACTTGCAGCCTATGTCCTCAATTATTTGCTAGATATACCTCAATATCTGCCTTCTCCTACAGTCTTTACCCTCTACAGTTCCTCCGGTACTATGAAGGTTATTCCCTGATGTCTTAACAGGTGTTCTGCCATTTTATCCCTCCTTTTCCGTATATTCCTTTTTTCTCCTATTCTCTGGAGAACATTTTCATTCCTTACCTTATCAGTCTACCTAAACTTCTTCTGTCGCACCACATCTCAAATGGTCACACTAGCGTCTTGCATGCGATTTACTTTACATATGCACGATAGAACCCTGCAACAACTGCGAGACGGAAATGGAAGTAGGCGAGAAGCAATCCGTTACCTGGCAGAGCCGTGTTCAGAACGTCAGAACGAAGCGCGATACAGTGAACGGAGCAGTGAGAGGGAGAAGGGGGGCTGTTAGCGGTAATCCGGCCAGACAGGCTTGTGTCCATCACTTGCCAGCCACAACCCCCCTCCCCTCCCCCCTCACAGCATTAGCAATCCGCGGGCCGCGTTTAAAGCGCGCGCAATCTGCGCCGGCCGGCCTGCCCGCTCCCGGCGTTGTTTATGGACGGCAATTAATGGTTGAATGGTGTTTGCAGGGGAGGACAGACAATGGCCGCACTGCCAGACAAGGTGCAGCGCCGTGCAGCGGCCGCGGCAGTAACTCACGGGGGATGGCTTCTCACCTGACACCTGCGATGTCCGCCGGCGCGTCCTTACTGCATCCAATCCGACATCAGTTACTGGCGACTGCAACGCGACCGACGCCACTCGCCAGCTCGTGGAAACACCGTCTGCTTTATCTGCTTTAGTTAACTTGTCATTATACACTTCATCTGGTATTTATGAAAGACCATTGTACCGGTATTATATTGTGTCAGATCTCCTTTTGCCCGGAGTAGTGCAGCATCTCGATATGGCATGGTTCAAATGGCTCTGAGCACTATGGGACTCAACTTCTGAAGTCATCAGTCCCCTAGAACTTAGAACTACTTAAACCTAACTAACCTAAGGACATCACACACATCCATGCCGGAAGCAGGATTCGAACCTGCGACCGTAGCGGTCGCGCGGTTCCCGACTGAAGCGCCTAGAACCGCTCGGCCACTCCGGCCGGCGATGTGCCATGGACTCGTCGTTGTTGGAAGTCCCCTGCAGAAATATTGAGCCATGTTGCCACTATAGCCATTCATAATTGCGAAAGGGCTGCCGGTGGAGGAGTTTGTGCACGAACTACCTCTCGATTATGTCCCACAAATGTTCGATGGGATTCATATCGGTAGATATGGCTGGCACAGATCGGCGACGGGATTCATATCGATAGATATGGCTGGCACAGACCATCGCTCGAACTGTCCAGAATATTCTTCAAACAAGTCGCGAACAATTGTGGCCCAGTGACAAGGCGCACTGTCATCGACGTAAATTCCATAGTTGTTTGGGAACACGGATGTCGTAAATAGCTGCAAACAGCCTCCAAGTAGTCGAATATAATCTTTTCCAGTCAATGATCGGTTCAAGTGGACCAAAGGACCAAGTTCATGCCACGTAAACACAGCCCACACCATTATCAAGCCACCACCAGCTTGCACACCGTCTTGTTGACAATTTGGGTACATGGATTCGTGTGGTCTGCGCCACCAATACGGCTGAAATCTGGACTCATATGACTGGGCCACGGTTTTCTACTAGGCTAGGGTAAAACCGATATGGTCACGAGCCCAGCAGAGGCGCTGCAGGCGATGTCATGCTGTTAGCAAAGGCACCCCGTCGGTCGTCTGCTGCCATAGCCCATGGACGCCAAATTCCGCCGCACAGTCATAACGAATACGTTCGTCGTACAACCAATGTTCATTTCTCCGCTTATTTAACTCAGTGCTGCTTACCTGTTACCACTGAAAACCCTACGCAAAGGCTGCTGCTCTCAGTCGTTAAGTAAAGGCCGTCGCTCACTGCGTCGGCCGTGGGAGGGGTAATGCCTCAGATCTGGTATTCTCGGCACACTCTTGACACTGTGGATCTTGGTTTTTCCCAACGACTTCCGCAATGCAATGTCCCATGACTCTAGCTCCGACTAACATCCACGATGACAGTCTTTGAATTCCCGTCGTGCGCGCATAAACACGTTGGAACCCTTTTCACATGAATCACCTGAGTACAAATCACACCTCCACCAATGCAATGCCCTTTTTTACCTTCTGTACGCGATACTAGTACCATCTCTGTGTGTGCATATCGCTATCCCATGACTTTTATCACTTCAGTGTATTTAAAACCAAGGAGCCAAAACATTATGACCACTAATTTTTTATAACATTTCTCGTGGAGAAAAATGGCCGTCTGGCTGAAATACTTTATAATGGTTTGACAACAGTCTTGACCGCAATAAAATTTCTTATTTGCAATGGTTACCGGTTTTGGTCAGAATCTGGTCGTCTTTAGACCGTTTATACCGTGATGGTTGGCGGTGGCTGCAAGTGGGGCATATTTTGTTACCCGACGAACGTCAACTGGCGAAAGTTGAGTAGTTGATGTTCGTGGAGTCAAACACCTGCTCCGTTCACCGCCACCGCTAACCATCGTCGTATGCATGGACTGAAGATATTTACATTCTGATCTAAACTTGTAACCATTACAAATACTGTTTTTGATTTATTTCTAAATTAAGACCACTGCCCATCCAGAATACATCAGCCGATGGCGTTGCGGACAAGTGACGCGGGAAACATTTAGCGGGGAAGAGACCGGTGGGTAGTCATTTCAGCGACGAATCGGGCCACAAATGAGAAATTCCACTGCCATAAGGTGGAGTTGTTGTTATGAACCGGCGCCTGGGACCGAGCAACGTGGAAAGGGCGAAACAGGTCGGCTGTCCGAATGCTGCTGTCGTGAGCATCTGTGGAAAGTGGCTGAAGGCCGGTGAAACAATGAGTAGGTCAGAAGATGTTGGATATCCATGCCTCATCACAGAACTTGGGGGTCGGAGGCTTGCTCATTCTGTAAAACAAGATAGACGGCGATCTGTGCTAGGTCTGGAGACAGAGTGCATTGCTGGTGTACGAACAAAGCTTTCGGAGCACGCTGTTCAGTGCAAATAGTTGAACACGGGGCTTTGTAGCAGACGCTCCGTACGTGTTCTCATCGTGATGAAACAACATGGTCAACTACGATAGCAGTAGGCAAGGGGTCATTGCAATTGGACCGTGGATCACTGGAACGTTTCGATTCAGTCACGTTTCTTGTTACACCAGTTCGGTGGTCGTACCCGCAAAATGTATGCTGTCACCAAGGCGAACAACAGCTCGAAAAATACGGGGTACCACGGACGCTGGCTGGTGGGGGCATATTTTGTTATGGGGGGGGAGGGCGTTCACTTGGCCTTCTACGGTACGTGTTGTAGTCACCGAAGTCACCATGACATCTGTGGACTAGGTGAACTTCATTGCGGACCGTCTCCACTCCTTCATGCTTGGTGTCTTTCCTGACGGCAATGGCATCTTTCAGCAGGATATCAGTCCTTGTCACATGCCCAGAATGTTGCTGCAGTGGTTTGAGAAGCATCACAGGGAACTCACATTGATGCCTTGGCCACAAATTTCGCCTGATCTGAACCCGAAGAAACTTATCAGGGACGCTATGGGCACAAGCAGCCCTCCCACAATTTATGGGAACCGTGTGAGCCTCGCGTAGACAAATCGGTGCTACATACCTCTGGAAATCTGCTAGCGATTTGTCGAATCCATTATACGCAGAATCAATGGTGTACTGCATTGCCGAGGTATACTAATACGGTGTTAAGTAGTTGGTCATAATGTTTTTTCTCATCGGTGTACTCTGGAAGATTTTTACGAAGGTATACAGGGTGATTCAAAAAGAATACCACAACTTTAAAAATGTGTATTTAATGAAAGAAACATAATATAACCTTCTGTTATACATCATTACAAAGAGTATTTAAAAAGGTTTTTTTTCACTCAAAAACAAGTTCAGAGATGTTCAATATGGCCCCCTCCAGACACACGAGCAATATCAACCCGATACTCCAACTCGTTCCACACTCTCTGTAGCATATCAGGCGTAACAGTTTGGATAGCTGCTGTTATTTCTCGTTTCAAATCATCAATGGTGGCTGGGAGAGGTGGCCGAAACACCATACCCTTAACATACCCCCATAAGAAAAAATCGCAGGGGGTAAGATCAGGGCTTCTTGGAGGCCAGTGATGAAGTGCTCTGTCACGTGACGCAGAAAAATGATGGTGGAATAGCAACGTGAGTTTCGTCACACCGTATGTAAATTTCCGATATCTCCGTTACGTAATGATAGTGCATTCTGCTAAGTTTTAAACTGCCCAAGCAGCATATAAAAAGAATCTAGATGTGTTTCTGCTCTTGTCTGCGGGGGGCGTTCAGTCTGTTGAGTCGGCTGCTGTGGGAGTCAGCACCGCTACAAACAAAGAAGGAGAGAAGTCGCGGTGGCCGGTAACAGGAATCCAAAATGATCTGTACATAACACTTAATAGAAGCAAAGAAACGCAACTTACCTTCTCGTTATGAGGTGGCTTGATATGCTTGCTGTGCCTCCTACATGCAATTACTTTTACACACTATTAGCACTCACAGAAGCAAGCTGAGAATCGTCTTCCTATTATCACAAGCTGCGACATTGTTGGGAACCGAACGGTGACCAGAATATAGAATAAATTTCCTATGCTATACTTCTATGGTGTGACCATAGTCTGCGACCGAACTGGGCCCGATCTGCGATGGGCGGCTGGTTAAGTCAGCGTTGACAGCCAGCTCTGAACTGTGTCTTCCTGGAGGTGTGGTGCTGCCCGCTCTTCCCAATGGCGCGCGGGTCAACGGTTTCTCGATCCGTTTCGCGGCGCTGCGCTGGCGGTGTACAGTCGATTCTTTAGGACAGCACACAATCAGTAATGCAACACTTTTTTTCTGAAAGCGTGTTTGTTTTTATTCAGGATTCCAGTACAACACATTGTTCCCCACTCTTTTGGCTACAAAACTCTATTTCTCAACATAATCTCCGTGCAATGCTACGACCTCATCCTGCCTTACTGGGAGAGCCTGCATGCTCGCACGATACCACTTTAGTGTTTGACGTCAGAGTCATCATCTTCCTGCATCAATAAAGTCTCCATCGTGCATGTACTGCTTCCAGTGAAGTGCATCCTTCATTGGGCCAAACAGATAGACGTCGGAAGGTGTGAGATCCGGGCTGTTTTGGGAGCTCCTCTTCGGTGCGCAGACTTATGTGATGTCATGTGTTGTCACGGAGAAGGAGAAGTTCGTTTGCATTTTTATGGCAACGAACGCACTGAAGTCGTTTCTTCGATTTCCTGATTTGATCGTTGCACCATGAGGGAGGACATAAAACAGAATAGCCACTTCAGACTCCCAAAAGAGCATCGTCATGACTTTACCAGCACTGAATGTTTTCTTTGGCGGAGTATTGGCGTGGCACCACTCGGATGGATTGCCATTTTGTTTCCGGTTCGAACTGAAGAACACATGTTTCATCGCCTGTAATGATGTTCGACAATTCGACAACAAATTGTCAGGATCAGCCTCATAAGGCGCGAACAATTCCGCACAGATGGTCCTGCGGTGCTCTTTATAGTCTTCTTCTAAGCAGCGAGAGACCCAGTGGACAGACATGTTTTTTGAGTGCCCCAACTGGTGGACGTCCAGCTGAGCAGCGAGGTGGGTGATTATGGTCACCTCGAAAGAGAGTGACTGCAAGTTTCAACATTGCAGGATTCACAGCAGTGTGCAGCCGGATGGCCCGCGGGATGTTGAACACATTTGCGGGACGATGATGACAGTTGCCTCGCCCAACGGATCACCGTGCTTTTGTTCAATTTCAGGTCTCCGTAGACTTTTTCAAATGCCTACGAATATCTGCGGTGCTCTGGTTTTACGTCAGAAGAAACTGAATGTCACTTCTCTGCTTGGAACACACCTCCGTTACTGACGCCATTTTGAAGGGTACATATAGTAGCGCTACCTATCGGAACTTCGTGAAACTATAGGGGCTGAAACGGGAATATTCTACTATGTCCCACAACAGATTCCACGTTTTTCCAAAGGCAGTTGGCCGAGAAAAAAATGTGTTGCATTACTTATCGAACACCCCACGTGCAACGATGGAGGACATCGTAGAATATTGAGGTTAATATCGGCATTTACTGGCATGGGCGTACCAAGCGAGGGGCAGGGGGGGGGGGGGGGGGGAGGCAGCTGCCCCCCCCCCCCCCCGAAGGTATTCGCCGTTTTTCACTAGTTTACTGTTTTATTTAATAAGAAATGTTGCATGTTTTCTCGGATTGTACAAGTACATTCTTGTATTTAAAATGTTTATTAAAAGCAATTTTCACTGGTTTACTGTTTTATTTAATAAGAAGTGCTGTATGTTGTCTCGAGTCCTTGTTTCCTGAGACTAGTATGACCTGCCCCCCCCCTAGTTCAGATCCTGGGTACGCCCTTGTTTACTGGCACAAGAAAACCAGAATGGATTAGTAGCAGAAATACAGAAGGACCTACGACGAGTGTTCACTACGGGATCCTTGCAAGCGCTACAGGAGAGGCGTCGTAGATCACGGTGAGGTTTTCTAACTAAATTCTGAGAGAATACTTTCCGGAAAGAGTTGGGCAACGCATTACTGTATATTTCCTCTCACGTACTTCGTGCAGAATGTTGGAAACGGGAAAATGAGAGAAATTCTCTTTCGGGATTTTACTGATAGTCAGAGGAAGTGGGAAAAGATAGTGGTAAGAGGCACACCGGGGTGGCTTGCTGAGCTGTAAATGTAGGTATGGTTTGACCAAGACGTTCTGCAAAAGAAATCGTAGCCTATTGAGAAATCGTTCCCGGCCTTTTCTGGTAATTTCAGACTGCGTGTGCCTCTGCAGCCTACTCCCTTGCACTCCACCGCGACACACTGCTGCAGCGAACACAGCAGGCTCACGCGGCGCTGTACCTGCGTGGAGTATGCAGCGGTACGGCGTGCTGTGGTAACGCGCGCTGCGGCCGCCGGCCACAGAACACGGGCGCGCCCGGTTGTCGGCGTTAACGCGAGGCGCGGCCAGGACCAGCCGGGCCCGGCGCGCTTATCTCGCGACCCCGGCAGCGGCCCCGGCACGCCCGCTCGCGTGTGGTCCGTGCCCCGGCGGGCTTCCGTCTGTTCCGGGCGATCAAACGCTCCGGGTCAAGCACCCTGCCTCACTGGCTGGCCGGTGGCACACACGTACATAGAAATCACTCTGACCGATGGCCTTGCTGTCTGAACAGCACACAATCACACTAGCGTTATCCATAAATTCTGCTGGATGCAGTCAACCGCCGAGATTATGTGGACCATTCAAGGAGAGGGGACATAATTATCCATGAAGCAGACAGCACATTTTCTGAATACAGTCCGTCAATATGGGACATTATAGGTGCAAATAAGGGCTACACCTTTCCTTACGGGTATGTTTCATCAGCGCGAGAACGTCTCAGAAAGGCTCATCCAAAAGCAGTGAGAAGCGGTACAAGACAAACGCTTGGCATACCGGTCAGGGCTCACGTTCCAGGAAGAGTCGTCCCATATAGAGCTCACGAATTCCGTTGCAGTCAAAAGAGCTCACGAATTCTGTTGCTGTGAAATACTCCTGTGAAATACACTGAAGCGCCGGCGGCCGCTGTGGCCGAGCGGTTCTAGGCACTTCAGTCCGGAACTGCGCCCTGCTACGGTCACAGGTTCGAATCCTGACTCGCGCATGGATGTGTGTCATGTCCTTAGGTAGTTAGGTTTAAGTAGTTCTAAGTTCTAGGGGACTGATGACCTCAGAAGTTAAGTCCCATAGTACTCAGAGCCATTTTTTGAACCACGGTCAACCATATCGCCTCTCACTGCAGGCCAATCCGTTGATTCCCCTTGCAGAGACATCCTCAAACTTTAAGCTGAGCACACCACCTCCGAGTGGAGTCAGCAGTTGGTGGATCTTTGATGAACTTCGTTCAGAAGTATTTTTAGTTACGGCCGACAGATGAGGATGCATTCCAAACACAACATACGCTTTCTCGGTGCCTTTCGCCACCTTGCCTAACATCTCCCTCCTGCGTTCTCGTGGCAGAAAAGTGAAGTGCGACTGTAACAAAACAAAAATTTTTGAGTTTTTCTTTACTAATGCTGCGTTTTGTGACAGTATGTCAGTTAATATAGTTACAGTGAATTTATGAAATCGCTTCACTCATTTGTAATACCCACTACTGCAGAAAGTATAGACCCATATGCAATCCACGTAGTCTGCAAAGCTTTGAAAGTGCTTAAAAACTACAAAGCCGGTGGAGAAGATCAGACATTTGCGGAACTTCGGAAATATGCTGCAGAAGCAGTGAAGATATCATTCCATCAACGTATAATGAAAATCTGGAACAAAAAGAATAACCAGAACACTGGACCACAACCATAACCCGTCCACTATACAAAAAAGAGAGAAATCAAATCCAGACAACTATAGAGGAATTTCCCTTTTGGGTATCACATATAAAGTAATGTCAAGAGTTCTATACAATCGTTGTAAAGGTGAAATGGAACTAGGGGAACACCAAGGAGGATTCAGACCCTGGAGAGGCTGTCCAGAACAGATAATCACTTTGGAATTGGTAATGGGTTACTATAAAAGAAAGACAAAAACAGCAAGTCATAAGCTGACCGCTGTGGCCGAGCGGTTCTAGGCACTTCAGTCCGCAACTGCGCTACTGCTACGGTCGCAGGTTGGAATCCTGCCACGGGCATGGATGTGTGTGATGTCCTTAGGTTAGTTAGGTTTAAGTAGTTCTAAGTTCTAGGGGACTGATGACCTCAAATGTTAAGACCCATAGTGCTTAGAGCCATTTGAACCAAGTTACGTGAAAGTGGAAGTGTAACACCTAGACAACGGAACAGAAGGAAACAAGTGACGTCAGCGGAGCTGGCTGGTTCAAATGACTCTGAGTGCTATGGGACTCAACTGCTGCGGTCATCAGTCCCCTAGAACTTAGAACTACTTAAACCTAACTAACCTAAGGATATCACACACATCCATGCCCGAGGCAGTATTCGAACCTGCGACCGTAGCGGCAGCGCGGCTCCGGACTGGAGCGCCTAGAACCGCACGACCACCGCGGCCGGCCGTCAGCGGAGCTGTTGCAGTTGATCTACACATAGTTCCCGCGCAATCGCACGAGGAAGTGGCATGAGTCAGGCAAGTGTCCTGACCATTCTCCATCGACATAGGTTCCATCCCTATCACATCTCTCTCCATCAAGAGCTGCATGGAAACGCTTATGAGAATCGTGTTAGCCTTCGTACGTAGGTATTAAGATAAGGATACTTCAGGTGTATGACGTATCTTGTTCAGTGATGAAGCTATATTTACCAATAATGGCCAGGTAAACCACCGAAACATGCACTATTGGTCTGTTGACAGTCCCCGTTGGCTTCCGCAGATGGAACGTCAGCGTCCATGGAGTGTAAACTTGTGCAAATCATAGGCTCACGGGCCCGTTTTCATAGACGGAGCACTGACACGCACAGCTATCGCAGCCTCCTAACAGTCCACCTTCTCGGGTGTTAGAAGATGATCCTCTGCAGTGCATAAAGTACTATAGCATGTCGTCACGAATTGTTTCCAAATCGTAGGCGCCGGCCGTAGTGGCCGTGCGGTTCTAGGCGCTACAGTCTGGATCCGAGCGACCGCTACGGTCGCAGGTTCGAATCCTGCCTCGGGCATGGATGTGTGTGATGTCCTTAGGTTAGTTAGGTTTAAGTAGTTCTAAGTTCTAGGCGACTGATAACCTCAGAAGTTAAGTCGCATAGTGCTCAGACCCCCATTCCAAATCGTAGGATTGGACGCAGAGGACCTGCACCTTGGCCGGTCCGTTTCCCGAGTTTGACGCCTGTGGACTTTTTTCTGGAGGGAAAGCTGAAATATTATGCCTGTGAGGACATAACAACTACACCCGAAGATATACAGCGACATATTACTGCAGGCTGCTCGGACATCTCCGCTGAAACGTAGTCGTTCCACACCAGATTGGACGCGTGCATTGCCGCCTCCGGTGCTCATTTTGAACACAACATGCGACGTTCAGTTGTCTCGTTACTGGTCAGAATCCACGTAACTACTGTATGCATTTCTGTCGTTCTTCATTGTGTGCTACCACAGGTGTTGTACAAGTGTTGGTGTAGGAACTTTTCAAAATACGGCATCTCGTAAACGACTCACAGTAGAATCTTGCAAAAAATACCACTGACATTCTAAATTACTCTAGTTTTAGTTAATGTCAGCAGGCAGTGTTCCATTTAAAATGGTGCATGTTTTCACAAACAATACACTTTCTAAGTATTTTTACAACCTGTTTATTGGCTGTCAGTACGAATCTCTGATTACCAATCCATTCTGTAAAAACTGTACATTAATAACACTTTCCATTTTCGCAATATATGTGGTGCAAGTTTTAGGTGATTCATCCTCTGTTCATAATCATAAATCAAATAACAATGGCAGTTTATCTCCATATTAACCAGCAAAGATAGAAGGATGTTCAGTACGACATTGTGGAAAGTTCGGATTTCAGTACGGATATTCTGCTTAAGTATCCTGCGGTTTCACTAAGTCATTTCAATCTAATGCTGGGATTGTGAGTGCCAAACACCAGCAACCGATTTCCTTCTTCATTGTTGTCCAATCAGAGCTTGTGTTCCGTCTTCCATTATCTCAATGTCGACCGTGTGTTTACGCTTCCTTCTGATAGCTGCCTCAACTAAATTTCGTAGGATATTCCCCTTTCTGAAAACGGCGTAAGGTCGGTTTGGACCTAAGGAGCCATAATACAGTCCTTCCAGCATGATTCATCATATGCTTAGGCATCGATGTTGAATTAGGAAAAACTATGCGGTGCAGTTTTTATTTTAAAATCTAGCTACAAATACTGCCTATAACCGACTAAAATCAGACCAATTGTATAGGAGGAGAGTTAAACACACGTAACGTAACACGCCGTCAGTGGTCCGGACGACTGGAATGCGGTGCCTGGCCAACCGACCAAAGTGGCGCCTCCAGCCGTTGCATGTCGTCACACCTGTTTTCCCGGACGCCCTGAGATAACCACTTATCATCACTGTTTACACGGCGCCGGCTGGCCTCTGGAAAAAGAAAAACATAAAACGAACGAAGGCCTCCTCGAGAGAGCGAGGAACTCGGTGTGACGCAGCACGAATGGCGAAAGATACCGACGCTAGGGGACACTGCGGCAGTAACACTATATGCCACCGTCACTGTCCGCTAATGGCGTAAGAGCCTTACTAGGTAGAGGATAGATATGTGAAAATAATCTAGACTCTGAAACCTACCTATGTTTATTTTCTAGAATTCAATCGAACCTTCATTAATTGGGGCCCACTCCACAACTCCTGTGAATATTGCAGATGCGGTCAAAATGTAATGTGGATTTTGTAATTTCGCGTGGTATATTATTCCGATTCGAGCAATTTTTCATTGTCGTGTTGGTAAACATGCTGTTGTCGGCTGTCAAAAATGTTCAAATTTGTGTGAAATCTTATGGGACTTAACTGCTAAGGTCATCAGTCCCTAAGCTTACACACCACTTAACCTAAATTATCCTAAGGACAAACACACACACCCATGCCCGAGGGAGGACTCGCAACTCCGCCGGGACCAGCCGCACAGTCCATGACTGCAGCGCCCTAGACCGCTCGGCTAATCCCGCGCGGCTTGTCAGTTGTCAAAAAGGTTACATGTGTTTCGGTAGCACTCATTTGATATAAGAATTGAGCAGAGAATTTGTCTTAAATTTTTCTATGAGAACTAATTAAGAGCAGCAAAGTTTTAGAAATATTAAATACTACTTTTAGTGAGTCTACTTTCTCCCCACGAGTGGAGCAGAGAAGCAGGATTCAGTTAATGGTACCAGAAGTACCCTCAGCTACGCAACGTTAGGTGGCTTGCCGCGTATGATGTGGATGTAGATGTGTAAAACAAGGGCTTACTAGTGGCGAAGCGTTTCGAGGAAGACCGTGAAGCTGAAGACGACGAGCTCTCTGGAAGCCCCAGTGCATCACCAAGCCATGAAATCGTGGGAGAAGTGGAAGACATGCTTATGAACGATCGCCGATTCACAATAAAAGGTATAAAACTACGATTTAGTAAAGCCATGGAACAAGTCGAGCTTCTGCTGTACTGTGTGGACTTTGCCACATGTATGTTGACCGCAATCCGTCAAGGGTGTATTGCTTTTATTTATTCGTTTATTTTATTTCAGTTTATTGGCTTTCGGTCCGTGCCCAGGCAGCCATATCAATAGTGGAGACGATACGCCAGTGTGAGGCGACTTTTGTGTCAGCATCGACGACAGAATACAAGGACAACACAACACGCAGTCCCTGACCGGACAAAGTTTCCGACGCGACTCGGAATCGAACCTGTACCCCTCTGCCGTGCTGACTCCGTAGCTAGCGAAGCGGACAAATATGCACTCTTGAGCAGCACAGTGGACCAAAGTGAAGAGTGTTGGTTTGGAGTGGCGTTGGATACAACTTGGGACTTCGACTCTTTCACACTAAGTACAATCCGAACAGCATCGGCCATGTCAGAGAAGTTCGAGAGACCGAGATATAGCTCCCGCTTCAAGCAATTTTAGCCGCCATGTTTCAGCAGTATTGTAAGTTTAATTGCATGATAGCAAACATCCAACTTAAACTTGGGGGAAAAAGAAACGGACAAGCGTGAATAGAACTCGCGCTCTGAGGGTTCTGCTCAAACTTAATGAAGTATACAGCTAACAATAATTTTGTGTGGCTCTGTGGCGTGCTACAGGCTTTTCTAATGGACGCCTGCAATTAAACATGGGATCTGAACCACGTGTTGTTTCTGGTGAATCCTCACATTGTTAAGAGATGAAGGCTAGGTTAAACAGAAGATTAAGAAGTCCCTGGTCCGACCGAGGTTCGATCCCAGGACCTCTCGGTTTCCAGGCATGTGCTTTACCGCTAAATCATCAGCCGCGACATATACGAAGATAGTTGCTCTATATGCTTTGATGAATAAGTTATCGAGCATCAAAATGCGTGATATACATGGCCATATCTTTTAACTTAGAAGCTTAAATTTTTACATCGCCGTGGGACTGTAGTACTTAGTACCTGACATAAATTTCAACTTGATACCTGTAGCCTTTCCTGAGGAAAAGGGGTCTTAACACATGGACAGACGGACAGACTGACAACAATTTTACGGGCCCCCACGACATGAATTCCTCTCCTGTGGCAACCTTTTTGAACTGAGAGTAGCAATTGCAACCCATGTCCTCAACTACTTGCTGGATGTATTCCAATCTCTGTCTTCGTTTTTACCCTCTACAGCTCCCTCTAGTACCGTGGAAGTTATTCCCTGACGTCTCAACAGACGTCCTATCATTCTGGCTCTTTTTCTTGTCAGTGTTTTCCATATGTATGTTGAGATACGGGACCCTAAAAAAGAAAAAGTAGACATCATCTGGCATATACACTAAAACTACCGTTGCATCCATTTCTTATTTCACGTGGAATCTGCGTATACTTTCGTAGAACTGAAAAGTCTGGCGCGCTTAAGGACACAGGATCCAGTCTGGTGTACTGAATAGATATACTGTAGTCTTTAGTTTGGAAAGAAACTCTGAGCCAGGGCAACGTAGGCCTCGTTAATCTCGTCGGCAGAGATTGGAGAGACGGCACGCAGCCCACTTTAACGCTAGTTAGGTGGAGGTGTGAGGGTTTTTGTCCCCGCATGTGCGCCGTGGCGGGCAGTTAACGCCTCGTAGTCGGCGCGCGCCGTGGGCCGAGCACAGAGCTGCCTCTATTCTCAGGCCCAGCCGGGGCGGGGCACCGGCAGATCGAGTGTTTCTACGAGACGCCGGCCGCCTGATTAACTGCGCCTGTGGAAACAGCTGGTCTCCCTCGTGAGACAGGATTACCGCTCGGCGAAGACAACACTAAGCACGTTACTGGCTTCCTCCTGGAGCCAAAGGCAGATTCCTCCCATGTTCCGCAGCTGGATAAACATCTGTATCACTTCGATCATTATTTAAACTGGTCTTCGATTTTGGAGAGTGTACAGGAGTAAGAAGAGCAGCATTGTTTTTCAGACAATGAACGTATTGAAATTTTAGAAAGTAGCATGTTAAATTTATTTTTTTCTTGTCCATCATCAGAGCTCGCGCGGCTAGAGTCTACGCACTGCGAGGTATTGCCCTCACAGACTTCCTCCGGAACGTTTGTTACTGGACCGGATTGTACCTATGCACTGCTACACACATACGACGATGCTAACTAAGGGTCGCCCGTCTCACTTCGACAAGCGAGACAAGGTTAAAATGGTCACATATTCTATACTACTAACTAACGATCAGTAGTAATCCAACTACGATGCGTATTCGGAAAGTAAGGTCCGATCGGTCGCGAAATGGAAACCACTGTGAAAATCCGATGAAGCTTTGCACAGATGTGTTGGATAGTGTCTCCAGTACGCCCGTCAATTGCATCACGTCGCTCTTTTCAGTTTTGAGCGCACAGTGACCACATGAAGATGCCCATAAAATAGTGTCTCCCGCCAAGTACGAGGGCCTGGCGAGAAATTTCACCTGATGTCATGCAGCCCACATCACACCCTAACAGTCATGCGTTTTCTTCTTCGAGACAATTCTTAGCTGCATTCTGCAAGGGCAATGAAGATGCAGCGTTTTCAATTGGAAGTGCTTGATTACCCACAATACAGCGCGTGGCTGGCTCACCCTGAGTTTCACCTCTGCTCACATGAACCTCTGGCTATGAATACAACATTTTGGCACAGACAACGAGCTGTAGGCCAGCGAAGAGAATTGTCGAACAGCACTGGTGGCTGTCTTCTATAACGAAGGTATTGGAAAGTTGGCACAACGCTACAACAAACGTCTCAGTCGGATCGGCGACTGTAGATAAGTAGCTGGAAGTTGTAGCTAACTGTTGCAAATAAAACATTTTTGATTTTCACAGTGGTTTCCATTTCGCGACAGATCGGACCTCATTTGCCGAATACGCCTCATTCTTTCACATTCGACCACAGGGTTGGAAAACTAGCACTGCAAATAGCTGCCAATCACTTTATATTATCTCCACCATAAACAGAACAGGATACAGTCTGAAGTCAAAAGGGAGAAAGACACAAGGAAAGCTCGTTTCCACTGGAACAAATGGAATGTATTGTCTACAATAAGACCTCGCCACGTCTTCTTTGTTGTTATCTAACACTACCTCCTAACACTACCTACAATTAGCTGATGTCCACCCCATCAGCTGAACGGTCAGCGCTTTGGAATGCCACGCCCGGGGGCCCGGGTTCCATTCCCGGCTGGGGTGGGACATTTTCTCCCCTCAGGGACTGGGTGATGTACCGTCCTCATCATCATTTCATTCCCATTGTCGACGCACAAGTCGCCCAATGTGGCGTCGCACTCAATAAGATTTGCACTTGGGGGCCGAACTTCCCGCTTGGGAACGCCCAGTCACTGGCGCCATACGATCATTTTTCCATTAGCTGATGTTCACAGGTTGAGATTTCTAACAAGTACTCGATTATTAACCCATACCTTTTTCACAGAACTTGAAACTTCCTGGCACAATAAAATTGTGTGCCGGACCAGGACTCGAAACCTGGACCTTTACCTTTGGCGGGCAAGCGATCTCCCGACTGAGCTATTCGAGGACGGCACACGACCTGCCCTCTCAGCTTTACTTCCGGCGGTAGTTCATTTTCTGCTCTACATATCCGCCGAGATATGATCAGAGTATAAATAAGACTCAAGAAGAGCACGAACAGGTTGGTAATATCACAGAGCGATTTTAGAGTTTAAATTGTAACTGTAGCAAATACGACGGGTCGACGACCGTATCGAGTCAGAAATTACACAATATATGGAACAACATGGAAAATATGTTGAGTGTAATAACCTATTAACTAGGAAAATAGTATCTCCCAGTTTACGAATAATGATCATTCAGTCAAGTTAATGCAGTATAGCGAGTGTGATCAATTTTCTTAGTGAGCAGCTTTTAAGGAATCATTATATAAGTAAAATTTTTTAAAAAATTATCAGTGATATTATATTAATGTGATAAATAAAGAAACAGTCTTGATCGCAAATTTCCTTTAATCGGAATGACCGGTTTCAATCCTTAAGGATCATCTTCAGCCTGCTCCACGGAAGTCCACCTGCCGTTCTGGAGCCTGAAGATGATCCGTAAGGATTGAAACCGGTCACTTCGATAAAATAAATTTGCGATCAAAACTGTTTCTTTTTGTTATCACATGAGTAAATGTTCGAACAGATTTCTTCTATTTGCGCCGCTGACCAGTAATGGTTCAAAGGGATGCTTTTGTGTCTCTAGAGGGATAGGTGACTATGCCTACTTGCCTCTCTAGACTAAGTGTTGAAAGCAGTTTTTCATGAAATCCGTTACCTCACTATATTTTGTCGGATGTGAAACATTATAAAGGAAATAGAATAAAGGGATCCGAGTTCTGGCTCTCTTCACTGATGATATTGCTTATACAACAGCCGTGAACTAGACATCTTGCACATATCACCCAATGGCATACAGAGTAGAAATAAAAATTAATCGCGAGGAACGTCATCCAATCATATTCGCAACCAACTGGAGACCATCTAAATCTAAATGAAATAGTGAGAAATACATCTCAAACCACCTTCACAATTGTAGATGAACGATGTGTCTTACAAATGTTGTGTTGACTGCATTGAAGTACACTGACGGGGGGGGGACCACCTCACTAAGGAGTTTTGCGTCATAAACGAAAGTAGGTAGGTGTGTTTCTACACCTGAAAGATAATATCTATTCAAATTTCGCGCCAGTCGCAAAAGAGCGGCGCTAGAGCGCCACTATGAGGATGCAAATCAGGTTTGCTTTAAATACACGCCGTAACGGCTGTGAGTGAGAGTGAGTTATCTTTGAAATTGGAGTCGATGTTAGTCAAGAAAACCTTTAAGGCGAGGAGGACCCCACTGTATCAACACCTCACTGAGTTTGAACGAGATTGCCTAATAGGGCTACGAGAAGCCGAATGTTATTTCTGTGGTACTACAGAAAGACTTGGCAGAAATGTGGCCACGGTACATGATTGCTGACAGCGGTGGTCACGGGAATGCACGGTCGCAAGAAGACCGGGTTCCGTACCGCCGCGTACCGCTACCAGAAGGGAAAACCATCGTGTTCGGCGTATGGCTCTGGCGCATCTGCATCTGCATCAGCTTACTTCAAGGACACCTCCGTGCCAGTCGCCCTATAGCGTGCCTTCCAATTATACGAAATCACTGCCACTTGCGATTCCAGTGGTGTCAAGCGAGAGCTCATTGGAGGCCAGGGTGAAAGTCTGTTGTGTTTTCTGATGAAAGCTGGTTCTGGACTTACCCTCTAGTTGTGGTCTGGGGTCCGATTTCGTATGATAGCAGGAGTACTCTTGCGCTTATCGCACGCATCCAGACTGCAAATATGCAGGTCAGTCTGGTGATACGACCTGTTGTGCTGCCATTCACGAACACTTTCATGAAGAGCATTCCACAGTGTTTTCCAAAGGAATAACGCTCGCCCACACACCGCTGTTGTAACCCAAAATGCTCTACAGTGTCAATATTGGATTGGCCCGCTCTTAGAGCGTCGTCCACAACCAGCATTAACAGTCCCTGTATTGAGCGACCAAGTGTAACAGGCGTGAAATTCAAATCCCACAAACTGACATCCAACAAATGTACAACGCAATACATGCGCGTTTTCATGCTTGCGTTCAACATTCTGGCAGTTACACCGGTTGTTAATGTACCAAAATGTTCAAATGTGTGTGAAATCTTATGGGACTTAACTGCTAAGGTCATCAGTCCCTAAGCTTACACACTACTTAACCTAAATTATCCTAAAGACAAACACACACACCCATGCCCGAGGGAGGACTGGAACCTCTGCCGGGACCAGCCGCACAGTCCACGACTGTAGCGCCTTAGACCGCTCGGATAATCCCGCGCGCCTAATGTACCAGCATTCCACATTTGCAAAGGCGTATCTCGCGCTTACATCAACCTGTGATCTTGCAGTGTTAATAACTTAAATATATTACTTAGACAAAATACATTCCCGAAGTTTCATCAGTCTACATTAATGTCATCCTCGGCCATATGGCGTCACTCTGATATTGTATGGAGAGACGTTGGGTCAACAGACCCCACTGACCCGCCGATGTCGGCTTTCCACGTCTTGAAGCTGATGCTTCTCAGTGAAGCAGCTCTTCAGTTTGTATCATTAGATCTAGTAGAGCCCGTTTCAGTCCATCAATGGGAAATCCCTGGCAGTTCCCGGAACTGAACCCAGGCCTTCAAGATGGCAGTCAACCTGCGGAGGCGGACGTAACGAGATCTAACAGAAGAATAAGATTCCGTTGCACTTTCGTAGGGAACATGGATTCCCGAGTCCAACCGTGTGCACCCAGTTCAGTCCACACCGAACATGGGAAGTTGTAGTTGGAGACTGGTGCAACGGCCGCTGTATGCCGGCTGTGGAGCCGCGTGTCCCACTTATCTCCAAAATCTGAAGCCGTCGCCGTCGTCATGGTCTCCATATACGGAGGGCAGGCGACCCGGGCCGGCCTCCCAGAAGAGGCCCTGCAGCTGGTCGGCGTTTCTCTCCGGCTCCTCGTGCCCACGCAGTGGTCGAGCGAACCGAACTTTCTGGAATGGTGATAGTTCCGAAGCAAATGCGTATATGATGAACAGGCATCTCTCTAGTTTGAAAATAACAGAGACGTTCGAAATTTTCTCGGCCTGGCAAAGAATACACGAGGTTTAAGACATCAAATAAAAAAAGGGGGATTCAAAACTATCAATAAATATGGTTCAACAACGTTCCAACATTGCAGATCTCCCACTAAAATAAAATGAGTCCACAAAATAAGCGCCAGTTCCAGCGACAACGTAATTTCACACACACACACACACACATATATATATATATATATATATATATATATATATATATATATATATGCCCACACAGAAATCCAGCATGTCATTTCTTAATAGGCGAACACGAACGGGGATATTGATTTAATGCCACCTTTTTCAGCTTTTTTTTTGTGATTAAATTTTTTAAATATCGAATTGTATCAAGTCCCATCTCAATTTTATCTGTTTTTACGAAAATCTTAATATATATTGTAAGTAGGCTGTTATATTGGTAACGCCACGTAGCGCTCTGTATGAAAATCACTGGCTGTGCTGTGTGAAGTCTGTGGCTGGTTTGCATTGTTGGAATATTCGCTATTGTAGCGTTGGGCAGTTGGATGTGCGCGTAGCGTTGCGCAGTTGGAGGTGAGCCGCCAGCGGTGGTGGATGTGGGGAGTGAGATGGCGGAGTTATGAGAGCGGATGATCTGGACGTGTGTCTATCAGAGAGAGTAAATTTGTAAGACTGCATATCATGAACTGATATATATATATATATATATATATATATATATATATATATATATATATATAATGACTTTTTAGCACTATCAAGGTAAATACTTTGTTTGTTCTCTATCAAAATCTTTCATTTGCTGACTATGCCTATCAGTTGTTTGTGCCTTCCGTAGTTAGAATCTTTTATTTAGCTGGTAGTATTGGCGCTCGCTGTATTGCAGTAGTTCGAGAACGAAGATTTTTGTGAGGTAAGTGATTCATGATAGGTATAGGTTATTGTTAGTCAGGGCCATTCTTTTGTAGGGATTATTGAAAGTCAGATTGCGCTGCGATAAAAATATTGTGTGTCAGTTTGGTGTTGATCAGAATAAGTAAAGAGAGGAATGTCTGAGTACGTTCAGTTCTGCTCAGCTGTTTGACAATCAAATAACGTAAGGGGTTTACCAGCACAGTAATTCATTATATTTTCTAAGGGTATGTTTCAATATTTCTTTACACGGTCACCTCAAACAGACAGCTAAACGTCCGCCTCTGAGACTGCATAGTCAACCCTGTATGAATTGTATTTACAAAGATCATAGCGTTTTATCCTCGTTCATTCCAGATCTGTTTTAATGCCATAAACTATACAGTAGTTCCTGTACACGTGCAGTAATAACAATTAATAACGCGTTGGATTCTTTTATAGCCTATGGGTCGGAAGGTTTCCGGCAGCTTCTGTAGAGCTCGAAATTGATTTCTCTGTTCTTCATCATCTGAGGAGATACACGTGGGAAGCAGTAATTTAGAGCTTAGTTTCTTAGCTAAAAAGATACCGTTTGTCCGAAGATCGTTACCGAATAAAATTATAATACAATAAATAATGAAACGTTACGCAATGCTGTAGCTTTTATGTAGTCGACTCACATCTAAACCAGCAATAAATAAATACATTACTTTATTCTTCTTGGAACATCTGCTCGCGAGAGCTGAACAGTAAGCGTCTCATAATATGGACCTCTATTGCAGCATTTGCCAGTGAAGCTGGGTGAGCATCTCGCTGACGCTCTTCTGTGGCCAATCGTAATATTCTTCTTTGTATCTTCTCTATCGTACGTGGGAAGGTTCCATTACAGAGGAACAACTGGTCGAACGAGGGTTTCATATGCTACCTCCTTCGCATATACACTCAGTTTTTTTACGATTTTTAAAATGAATCTCAGACTGGCTCGTTGAATTCCATCTCGTGGCAATCTATTGTGCCTTCTAGGGCGATCACTGGGTTTAATGTTGCCCTGGCGCTACCATTCCAGAATTCCATCCCTACTAGTGAACCCAAGTCAATGTGACTCCTGTGACGTCTTTGTGGCGGAGACAGAGCAGGGCGCGGTGTCATCCATTTGGCACTATAATTGTATGTCACTTCTTTATTAAAATTGACAGTTTCGGTGAAACAACAGGTCATCCTCAGGTATAAAGAAGAAATGACGGGACATAACCATCTGTATCTACATTGAGCGACCAAGTGTAACAGGGGTGGTATTCAAATCCCACAAACTGACATCCAACAAATGTACAACGCATTTCACACATGAACCCCATCTAAACTGTAGAAGCGGCCGAGCTGTTGTAGGCGCTACAGTCTGGAAACGCGCGACCGCTTCGGTCGCAGGTTCGAATCCTGCCTCGGGCATGGATGTGTGTGATGCCCTTAGGTTAGTTAGGTTTAAGTAGTTCTAAGTTCTAGGGGACTGATGACCATAGCAGTTAAGTCCCATAGTGCTCAGAGCCATTTGAACCATTTTTAAACTGTAGAAGGCAAGAAATAACACAAAAAATGGTTCAAATGGCTCTGAGCACTATGGGACTCAACTGCTGAGGTCATTAGTCCCCTAGAACTTAGAACTAGTTAAATCTAACTAACCTAAGGACATCACAAACATCCATGCCCGAGGCAGGATTCGAACCTGCGACCGTAGCGGTCTTGTGGTTCCAGACTGCAGCGCCTTTAACCGCACGGCCACTTCGGCCGGCAGAAATAACACAATATGTGGTTTACGCAAAATGTTGTCGGAGTGAAGGAAGAGTCCTTTATGACAGTGGTTTACGAGATGATCAGAGGCTGTTTCAAAGAACTGTGAACTCACTGCAGAGACTATTGCAGTACTACCTCCATATATGGAGACGTCATGTCGAGTACTGCCTTTAACAGGTACGAGTGTCCAGTAAATTGCGATTCGTAACCTACTGAAGCAGTATAGGGGTCTTCCTCTGCTTTTACGGCCTCATTGGACCACTTCAGTCAATCATTTCCTGGTCATCTTCTTCAATAGCTTTTCTTCTCGAACTGCGCCATACCTTTTCATTCGGTCTGATCTTTCTTTTTATTTCTTGTAGTTTTTCTATTTTTGGTTCAAATCTTATTTTTGTGTTTTTCGGTTTCTTTAAATTTTCTTTTTCGTTTTACAAATCGCCCAGGGTTAATTCTAGCTCTTTATGTCCTTCTTGATTCCCTTTATCCATCCTACTTGTTGCTTCATGTTCTAAGGTTTGTCTATAATTTTTCTTGATAATGTGGTTTCTGGTTACCTCATTATGTGGCTAAAAAGAAGAGATTCTCTTTTTCCGCATAGTAATGGGCTCCAGTTCGCTTTACACCACTTGATTTGGCACTTTCCGCCATTGTCCATCTCTTTTATATTTCTTATTTATGCGTGTCCCATCTATTTTTCTCTCCACTTTCAGAATTTCGTCGATTCTGTTTGTCTGGGTGACTTTGAAAAGGGTTTCACTTTCCTGTGTCACCTCTGGTTGAACTATCGTCTTGCAATGTTTTGATGTAGTTTTGATTGATAGACATTTTTTCTTGTATGCAGGCCATGTTAATTTTTGAGCTTTTATCGTGTTGTTAGTTCTTACTTGCCATGCGGGTTTTCCGTCCAAGATGTATGTTAAAATTTCTCCTAGGTATTTAAGTAGTTTCACTATTTTTTCTTTCCTGTTATTTACTGTCATGTAGCTGATTACTGGGGATCTGCTACCATTACCTCAGTCTTTTCGAGTTATATCTGGAGTCCTATTATATTTTGTAGCCTCGTTATTTGATCGCTGTTTTCTTCAATGTTATTAGCTAGTAACGCCAAGTTATCTGCGAATTCCAAGCAATTTAAGTTTATTTGATCTTTCTTGGTTCCAGTCCTTACTTTTTTAGTGCTTTATTTGTACCATTCCCTCATCATGTACTCGGGCGTACAGTTGAAAAGTAACGGCGATAAATCGTAAATGGCTCAGACATAACAACTCTGAACTTTAGATTTGGTGTTTCTTGGAGTTGAGTCTATCATTTTTATTAATTTGGGATGAAGACCAAAATTCCTTAGTATCTTCTTCACTGAAGATCTGTCGATACAACCGGAAGCTTTTTTGAAGTCTACGAAGATTATGACTTTCTGTT
This sequence comes from Schistocerca serialis cubense, assembly GCF_023864345.2. Taxonomy (NCBI): domain Eukaryota; kingdom Metazoa; phylum Arthropoda; class Insecta; order Orthoptera; family Acrididae; genus Schistocerca; species Schistocerca serialis. The sequence goes on from NC_064639.1 coordinate 390,016,386, forward strand.
TTTGTCTTCTTTTATAGTAACCGATTACTAATGTCAAAGTGATTATCTGTTGGATGGATGGTTTGGGGAAGGAGACCAGACAGCGTGGTCATCGGTCTCATCGGATTAGGGAAGGATGGGGAAGGAAGTCGGCCGTGCCCTTTCAGAGGAACCATCCCGGCATTTGCCTGGAGTGATTTAGGGAAATCACGGAAAACCTAAATCAGGATGGGCGGACGCGGAATTGAACCGTCGTCCTTCCGAATGCGAGTCCAGTGTCTAACCACTGCGCCACCTCGCTCGGTACTACGATTATCTGTTCTGGGCAGCTTCTCCAGGGTCTGAATCCTGCTTGGTATTCTCCTAGTTCCATTTCATCTTTACAACTATTGTATAGAACTCTTGACTTTACTATATATCCAAAAGGGAAATTCCTCTGTTGTTGTCTGGATTTGATTTCTCTCTTTTTTGTGTAATGGACGGATTGAAGCTGTGGTCCAGTGTTCTGGTTATTCTTTTTTGTTCTAGATTTTCATTATACGTTGATGGAATGATAGCTTCACTGCTTCTGCGGAATATTTCCGAAGTTCCACAAATTTTAGATTTTCTACACTTGCTTTGCAGTTTTTAAGCACTTTCAAAGCTTTGCAGACTACGTGGATTGCACATGGGTTCATACTTTCTGCAGTAGTGGGTATCACAAATGAGTGAAGCGATTTCATAAGTGCACTGTAGCTACATTAACTGACATACTGTCACAGAACTCAGCATTGATAAAGAAACCTCAAAAATTTTTGTTTTGTTGCAGCCGCACTTCACGTTTCTGCCACGAGAGCGCAGGAGGGAGATGTTAGGCAAGGTGGCGACAGGCACCGAGAAAGCGTATGTTGTGTTTGAAATCAGTCTGCCGTAACTGTAAAAATACTTCTGAATGAAGTTCAACGGAGATCCAGCAACTGCTGACTCCTCTCGGTGTGCTCAGCTTAAAGCTTGAGGATGCCTCTGCAAGGGGAATCAACGGATCGGCCTGCAGTGAGAGACAAAACCGTTGCCGTGCGCGGGTGAGCTTCGCACATAGACGACTGAAGTCGACGAATAGAGCAAGTATAGAGCTGAACGTTCCACAGCCGACGGTTTTGAAGACCTTAAGGAAACGATTAAAGCTGAAGGTTCACCGCTTGCAATTGCTACAAGAGCTGAATCCTGGTGGCGAAATTAAGACGCTTTGAGTTTTCGCACAGTTGCAAGAGCATATGGAAGCGGACTGGTTTTGCGAGAAATTCATCCTCAGTGATGAAGTGGCATTTTTTGTGAATGGCACAGTGAACAGGCACAATGTGTGAATCTAGGTTTCAGAGAATCCCAACGCTATCGTGCAGCACATTCGGGATTCGCCAAAAGTTAATGTGTTCTGTACAGTTTCAAGTTTTAAAGTTTACGACCACTTTTTCTTCTGCGGAAAAACCATCACTGGTTACTATCTCTACATTCTGGAAAACTCGATGTTTTTTTTTTCCTCTACCAACAAACCTACTAGAACTGCCAGCTCGCGTCAACGTCACTTTTGAACATGTTGATAGGGACATGATGCGCCGAACGTGGTAAGAACTTGATTATCGACATGACATCTGCCGAATCAGCAGCAGGCACACGTGGAGTACCTCTAATATGTCAAAAAAACATTTTGAGAGTATTCTGTGTGTGTGTGTGTGTGTGTGTGTGTGTGTGTGTGTCTGTGTGTTTAAAGCCCTGCTATAATATGTACAGTAATACAGTTACAGAAAATCTCTGAAATCGCTTCAATCATTCATAATAACCTTGTATTGCGTTTCTTGTTAACGTAGGTCATGGGTGAAATGTGAGCGCAATTAGAAGGCGAATAAATAGACAAATTCACATTTCATCTCATTTGTGCTAACTACCAAAGTCGATGACTGCTTTGTAGCCACACATACGCAATTATCTCGGGAACGGCTCGTTTGCGGAACCACATATTTGCTGGAACTTGTTTGTTTCTGTTATCGTACGTTTTTGCCTATGGCAGTTTTCGCTGTTAATTATTACACATCCTGTATGTATCTTTATACAATGTGGAGAAAAATAAATCTCATTATAAGGTCAGAGCAAGGTAGGGGTAGTGCAATAGAGAAAATGCTAAAGGGTCTCCATATTAGCCCGTCAAAAATATTTACATAAAATTTGACGTCATTTAACATGCCATTTAGCACCTTATACTTCTGGTGCATGCCAGGAAAAATAATCGATAACTGGGCATGCTCCAATCATCCACAACTGCATACATTCTCTGAATTCATGCTTATTCTGTGTCTGTTTTATATTCATGTATTGATTTATTACGCATCTGTGCTTCCTGTACCTTCCCCACAATTAATTCCAATTTATTCATATTGTACCGGTGTTCTTCTTTCCCATTCCTACCATCTTAGAATGACAGAATGAGTGAATGTGTATGTATATTGAAGTTTCGTAATGTCTGGTGGCGGGTAAACTTCTTTTCTGCTACTGTGGCGGTTTAGCCAACTGTGGTGTAAGATTGGAGACTGGCAAAGACGTTTCGTTCCCTTCTAGTCGAAGCGCTATTGTGCTTAAGTTCGCAAGGTGCGGTAAAGGTGTTCTGTGACAATTTCCGCTACCTGTGTGTGAGGATCGCGATTCGGTCAGGGTGCTCCACACTCGGTCCTGGGATTTTAAAGAGAGAGTTTGCTCGTGGCAACTCGTTTGCAGTTGTGAGTATGGCAACTGAGTCTGTGTAAGTTTCAATCTAGTCGAAGTTTTACTCCATTTGTTTTCTAGCTTCAGACCTTTATAATCATGCAGAATACTTCATTCGGAATGGAAAGTGGTTTTTTGTAATTGTTTGATTTTTCTGTTAGTCACTTTGTTCAACCAGAACTTAGAAAAGTGGGAGCGTGGTCTGTGAACTCTGATTAGTCTCAGTTAGAATTCGTGTTTCCCAGATGAATGTGCGTGTGTTTGTGTTTCCTATATTATTTATTCTTCTGTTTCGTTGGTATTCCGAAATTTCCTTCTGTTAGTGCGTGTGCCTTTGTTTGTTCGGCTCCACGTGTTTCGTCGTTGTTTTGTAGAACCTTCAGTTCTCGGAATCAGTTTTATCTTGCAATTATTTCGCGATAATATGGGTAGCTCCCCCACGGATTAACCGACTTTTTGGAATTTTTATATTTTTTCTTGGTCAGCGTTTGTGTGGTTAGAACCATGTGTTCTAAAAACTGGTCGAGCAGCTACTCGCGAGCCACAATCTTCGTTATCCGTGTTAAGCGGCTTGCGTTCTGTCTGTAGACACATTAAGTAATGAATTAGTCCACAAACCTACATTTTCTACACTTTCTTCAACGCTGCTATGAATGTCACATCCAGATATAAACCTGCAAAATCTGCACTTTCATAGAGCGCCAAAGAATACGCAACCAACTCTGGCTCTGAACGTCGTCTGTCATCTGTGTGGGACTCATGTTTGATAACGCCATAATCTTCTACCTGAAATGGACATCAATGTTCAGCTAAAACTGCCAAGTATTCTTTTATTAAATCAACATCTGTGAAAGATCGCAAGGACATTGCTAAAAGTGGTGCAATTATTTCGCTAATCCGAACAGCACAATCACTTCATTTTTTTTCTCCTTCTCCTTCCTCTACAAAGAGCTTCCTTTTAAATTTTAAAATCTCTTGTAGACACTCAGGTCCTTAACATTTTCCGTTTCCGTATTCTTTGACTTTGTATTGAGCTTTCTGAAAGTTCAACGTCTTACGGTACAATAAACATTTTGCGAACCAATATTCTTGTGTAAAAATGTAACATTCCTCGAGCTGCGGATTGAAATGCCAAGACGTTATCGGTATTACGCTATGCTAACTCACCATTGCTGCTATTAGATGGCAGCGCTGTTAAAACTGATGCTTCCCTATCTTAAATTTGGCGCTTCTCCCGTGTTGTCGCAACAACATAATGCCCGCACATTGTCTTAGCCGCAACTGCTCTATACGCGCAATAGCGTGAGCAGACGTGTGTGCTCAGTAGGGAAAAACAGACCGATTAAAACCGATACCGGTATTTTAGCTCTGAATAATCGATATTTTTCGGTATTTGTTTGGTCTCGGTTGTAATAGGTTTTTAAAATTTTTTACTCACAACCGATTTTAAAGACAGAAATATCCATTAGTACTAAAATTGTTCGTTTCTATATAAACCATTTCTTTAAAAAAGAGTAATATTTATTAAAATTATTTTATCAAAATTTGCATTTGTTTGAAATATTTCTTTATTTTCTATATTGTAGGAAATGGGGAAAGCGATCAGTGCTATTTTGATAACATCACCGACAGAAATGAATAACAAACACATGGCATAAGTATTGATACAACGTTGCTAAGACAATAATATCCCTGCTGTGATGTGTCGTGGCTTAAGGTACACGTAAACGCACAGTGTGCAAGACCAGCCTCCACCTTGTCTATACGGTAGTTTCTCGCTGACGTCGCCGAACTTCCATTTTGTTGCAGAATGGCACCAACCCTAGTCTGGAAATATTTTCACGAAGTGACATAGAAATGAAGTACAATGATTCATTTGCTTTCAGAGATAAAAGGTTTATCTGTTATTTCTAATAAATAATAAAAGAGGAAGGAAATTATAGTAACACTAATAAATTGAAAACTTGACAATAATTCATTGATAGTATAAAAACAGAAAGGCGCTGACCTGCGGACTGTGCTTGTAGCCCTTTAAAACGGACAAATTAATACGAAAAACAGAGTTCTTCAAACTTAATTTTCACCCTTTACCAGTGACTATTCGTAATGCCCATATAGCGGTATGTTTCCCGATTACAAAATGACTTTTGAACAGAGTTTCAAAAATTTAGAATCAATACGCGAATGTTGGTGATTTGTTGCAGTACTGAATCACTTACCACTTTTTGAGAAAAGCAGCGACGGGTGGGTGGACTACATTTTCTTCTCTTCGTGCATCCATGTTTAAACTGGATGAAGGTGGGACACAGCTGGTATAATTTTTGTTAAAATGAAATTCCTCCAACTGTATTTAAGATTTTTTATTTACTTCGCTTCTACTTTCGGCGTTGCGTCAACGCCAACTTCAGGCCACACACAACTGATTTCATCAAAGTGTACGGGCCTGAAGATGGCGTTGACGCAACGCCGAAACTAGTAGCGGAGTAAATAAAAAATCTTAAGTACAGCTGGAGGAATTTCATTGTAATAAAAAAATATTTTCTTCTAGTTGCTTATTTAATTAAATGTTTTGATTCTATGTGTTCTGAAACTGAATGAGTGAAAAATTTTCAATCTTTGTTCGAGTTCTACATTTATTACAGGAACCAATACGAATAAAAAACCGAAAATCGGTTATTTCAGAAATCTGTTATTCGGTGCGGTTTTAACAGTCACGTGAACACGGCATGAGGAAAAACCGATATAGCTAACTGAAAACCGATTGTTTCAGCGATAACCGCCACCCTTAGTGCTCACGCTCAAAATCAGCGAGTTGTTAAGCCCTGCCCTAGCGACTCGTGAGGGGAAATAGGCTTCCATTCCTCCACAAAAGTTCAGACGCCTCTCTGAAAGTGTCTCCAGCGTAGTTCAAAGCGTTGTAGATGTGACAGGTGAAAATACCGCATATCATTGTTCATTAACAGGTGTCCGGGTCCTTCTGATCAGATAGTGTGTTACGTCTTTTTTTCTTGTCATATACGCTGAACTGGTACACCTGCCTGATATCGTGTAGGGCCCCCGCGAGCACCTAGAAGGACTCGACGAATGTCTAAAGTAGAGCTGGAGAGAATTGACGCCATGAATCCTACAGAGCTGTCCATAAATCCATAAAAGTACGAGGGGGTGGAAATCTCTTCTGAACAGCGCGTTGCAAGGCGTCCCAGATAAGCTAAATAATGTTGATGTACGGAGAGTTTGGTGGGCAGAGGAAGTGTTTGAACTCAGAAGAGTGTTCCTGGAGCCACTCTCTTGCAATTCTGGACGTTTTGGGTGTCGCATTGTACTGATGGACTTGCCCAAGTCCGTCGGAATGCACAGTGGACGTGAATGGATGCAGGTGATCAGACAGAATGCTTAGTACGTGTCATTTGTCAGAGACGTATCTAGGGGTATCACTCCATCTGCACGCGGCCCACACCACTGCGGAGCCCCCACCAGCTTGAACGGTCCCCTGCTGACATGCAGGGTCTATTGATTGTCTTCACACCCGTACACGTTCTTACGCTCGGTACAATTTGAAACGAGACTCGTCCGACCAGACAAAACGTTTCCAGTCATCAACAGTCCAATGTCGGTGTTGAAGAGCCCAGGCGAGGCGTATAAAGCTCGATGTCGTGCAGTCATCAAGAATACACGAGAGGGCCTTCGGCTCCGAAAGCCCATATCGATGATGTTTCGTTAAATGTTTCGCACGCTGACACGTGTTGATGGCCCAGCACTGAAATCTGCAGCAATCTGCGGAACGGTTGCTCTTATGCCACGCTGAACGATTCTCTTCAGTCGTCGTTGGTCCCGTTCTTGCAGGGTCTTTATCCGGTCGTAGCGATGTCGGAGATTTGATGTTTTACCGGATTCCTGATACTCGCGGCACACTCGTGAAATGGTCGTACCGGAAAATCCGCCCTTCATCGCTACTTCGGAGATGCTGTGTCCCGTCGCTCGTGCGCCGACTGTAACACCACGTTCAAACTCACTTAAATGTTGATAACCTGCCATTGTAGCAGCAGTAACGGATCTAAGAACTGCGACAGACACTTGTTGTCCTATATAGGGGTTGCCGACAGCAGCGCCGCGTTCTGCCTGTTTACATATCTCTGCATTTGAAGACGTATGCCCATACCAGTTTTTTTTCTTTTTTTCTTTTCGCGGTTCAGTGTATATCTATACCTTACCCCGTGTTGATGGTGTTGTAGTAGTCTCTGTATACGGTTAGATGATGTAAGCCATAACACGGACAAGGAAAGTTTTGAAGATCAACTGTATAACAAGTGGGCATCAACAAATGCCAGAGAGAGTAAGAAACTGAGGCGTGACTGACGGCGGAGCGCCGCGCCTCGGTGGCTGCAACACCAGCCGTCAGCCGGAGTGCCGGTGGTGCGGAATGCGGCTGTTCTCGGCGGAGTACTTCGCCGCTGATGCAGCGCCGGTCAGTATAAATAGCTGAAGTGCTCTAGCCACCACGAAAGCAGAACCACCTCTGCGTCATTCTCCCGCCAGTTATCAGTGATCGGAGAGAAGCTATAACAGGCTTTCACGGATATTAAGTCACTATCAACGCTTAGGAATCCTTAAGTATCTTAAGTAGAGAGGCTAAAGGCACTAATCGCCCTACCAATTTTCAGGTCTCAAAATTTCTAGCTGATGCTAATTTTATCAGGCTCATCCAGCAGTGGAAGTTCAAAAACATAACAAAATAAATTTTTTTTACATGTGAAATTTCATCATTTTTTTCACTTACTAATGGCAGCATTTGTTGCTATAGGTACGCTTTTCTTCATAAGTAAGAGAGATTCTTCGATGAATTTTGCACAGCACACAAACCGTACTCAAAGGTGTATGAAACTCTAGAATTTTACAAATCTATTAAAAACTGTGGTAAAAATTGAGGTAAGTAACTAGAAAATTTGTGTTTTTTCTAAACATAAAGTTTAAAATATAACAGCTCATTCGTTTTTTCATAAATTAAATAAATTCTAGAGTTTCATACACCTGTAAGTATGGTTTGTATGCTGTGCAAAATTAATCGAAGAATCTCTCTAACTTATGAAGCAAAGTGTACGTATAGAAACAAAAGCAGCCATTAGTAAGTGAAAAAATGATGAAATTTCACACGTAAAAAAATCTATTTTGTTGTGTTTTAGAACTTCCATTCCAATGGGTATGAATCCTGAATCCTTCCTGGTGATGCTGACAAAGTTTTATGAATTTATTTGTAAAAGTATAGACACTGAAAATTAAAATGTCCTGAGATGCCTCTCCTCCTCCAAGTCGCCCGTTTGACGTCCTACCCCACTTAAGCCAAGGATGCCCATTTACTATGAAGCTGACCATAAAGTACATCTTCGTTGCAGATTTCTAATATAAATGGCGTAATATGTCATAATAATACTCACTAAATTCACTCCCATTCGAATGAGCTCTATATCCGTGCGTTTTGTTAATCTCTATTGGCTTCAGGGGGCGGAACGCCAGTGTCCAGGAGGTTTGGTCTAAATGTGCACTAAGCAAAACGTGTAGCTGACAGGATGTTTGAAACCTACGGCACTTGTAAAATTCTATCAGCTCGCAGGTACAGCGCTACCAGATATTCACTTCCATTAAATGGGCACATTCTAGCAGCCGCAAGGTTGAGGTCCAGAAGAAGTTTCATTAAGATTGCTTTGGTGTTGCAAACAACAGCAGTTACAGCAGGGGAACAACTGTTGCTTTTTCGACTTGAGAATACTCGAACTGGTCACCCCCTTTGAAAACCCTCCCACCTGAGCGTGAACAGAACTGGATCGTGTGGATGTCACTTAATCGCCTTCGATCTGCAGCAGTAAGATCCAGGAGTATCCTCCTGAAATGGCACTTCTCCGAGGATACCACCAACTGCGACTGCGGAGGAGAACACACCATGGAACACATACTGGTCTGGCAACTGTGCCCTGGGCCGCACGGGATTAGCCGAGCGGTCTAGGGCGCTGCAGTCACGGGCTGTGCGGCTGGTCCCGGCGGAGGTTCGAGTCCTCCCTCGGGCATGGATGTGTGTGTTTGTCCTTAGGATAATTTAGTTTAAGTAGTGTGTAAGCTTCGGGACTGATGACCTTAGCAGTTAAGTCCCATAAGATTTCACACACATTTAACTATGCCCTGGATCGTCCACAGAAGGTCTTTCGTCCGCGATTTCAAGTCCAATTGATCTTGCAAGATTCTAGGCAACAGAAGTGTAGCTTAATAATCCTTACACTCTTTTGTTTTAATGTTGATTACTGCCTATTGTATTTCCGTCTGACTCGAACGAATAAATAATATCATAGACGGAACACTGGACACCACTTAGTTCGTCCCATTCTTTCCTCAAGTATTAGAGGACACAGCTTTACACACAAGGATATTCACAGACGTGCTAGAACATCATCGACTGCTGCCACCCCTGAGATTGAATGTCGCCTGGCGGCTTTGCGAGCACGTAACGTGATAAGGAAATTACGCAAGCGTAGCGGAGATGGATGGGGAATAATTCTAGCGACGAGATGGACCACAAATGGGGAAACCCATTGATCAAACGATTTTAACAAAGTGCAAGATGTAATGTCTCAGTGCTTGGCAACTAACATCTCGTCCGGCCCGGTAGCTGAGTGGTCAGCGTGACAGACTGTCAATCCTAAGGGCCCGGGTTCGATTCCCGGCTGGGTCGGAGATTTTCTCCGCTCAGGGACTGGGTGTTGTGTTGTCCTAATCATCATCGTTTCATCCCCATCGACGCGCAGGTCGCCGAAGTGGCGTCAAATCGAAAGACCTGCACCAGGCGAACGGTCTACCCGACGGGAGGCCCTAGCCACACGACATTTCCATTTCCAACGAATATCTCGAGACCCATTGTCGTGAGCCTGGTTGCAGGACACTGAAAGGTGACAAGGTGTTGGACGTCCACGCCTCATCTCAGGACGTAGAGATCGGAGGCTTGCTCCTTCTGCAAATCAGGAATGGCTACGACGTGTGGTAGATTCGAGGACAGAGAACAATGCTGCTGCAGGCGCAAAACATGTTGCTTGGACAGGGTTCTACCGCAGCAGACGACCCGTACTTATTCTCATGTTCACCTGACGACATGGTCAATTATGACTGCAGTGGGCCCGTATTCATTAAGACTGACCGTGGATCACTGGAAACTTGGAGCCAGGTCGGATGAATCATGGTTCTTGTTACAGCATGTCGATGGTGGTATCCGCATGGTCAATCATCCAGGCGAACAGCTACTCGAAATACACAGGGCGCCTCGAACGCAGGCATGTGGGGCCAGTATTATGCTCTGGGGACCATTTATCTGGGCTTTCATGGGACGTGCGGTTGTAATAGAAGGCCCCGTAACAGCTAAGAGAACATAATTGCGGATCACCTAAAACCCTTCATTCTTTATGTCTTCCCCGCCTGCGATGGCGTCTTCCAGCAGTATAACCATCTCAAATGTGGTTAAGTGGTCTGAAGAGCACGTTGATGTCGTGGCCACCAAATTGACCTGATATGAACCCTATGGAACACACCTGAGAAACTATACAGCGTCACCTCCGCGCCCACAAACCAACGCACGCGGAAATCTGGTGCAAAATATTCCTGGAAACCAACCAACAAGTTGTCCAATCCATGCCAAGTAAAATCGTTGCCGTTATTTCTTACCAAAGGTGGGCCAACACACTATTAAGCAAGTCGTCATATTGTTTTGTCCCGTCAGTGTATGTGGTATAATAACACATATAGATGCAGTGGACGTATATAAGGAATTAATTGTCATTCCAATGGAGCGAGCAAGGCTAGTACCCTGTAACTACAGTATGTAGTGTGCTATAGGCGCTACAACCGTGCAACAAAATCCATTATGTGTACTTCCACTTCGTGACAACAGCATGTCAACTGCAGAATCTCGTTTCAGATTATTTACCGTGTTATTTGAATACGATTGGCTGTGTACATACAATTTCAGTTCGTTGCCCCCTCCAGACACTCCAGTGGCCCGACAACAAGTGGACGAACTGAACTTGAAACAGCGTCTGTCTCGTTTGTCAATCGTAGCTCACGCATACTAACTCATCTCTAGCTCTATTATACTAAAACAAAAAGAAGCAAATCTCTGCTTTCGTGGTAATTTTGAACAAGCAAATACTCTATAATTCAAAAGTCATCAATTTTTATTATGTTATTGTAACTGAACATTCTGAATGGGCAAAAACTATTGCATTACAATATTAGTGAGGTATATTTACGTACATTCATAGCTCTACCACATTTCTTTCTTTTCTGAATTCATCAGAGCAGGAAGGTATTCTGTTTCAAGATGTTAATACGAGTTGAGATGTAATGCGTGTTAATTTTTTTACACAAATGATATAAATACAAATATATGTTTACTGTATCGTATGTAGAATCAAATGTACACTCTGTGTGAATATCATTTGTAAGGAGAAACTTCTGTTGCCAAGTAGAATAACGCTTTATCTCTGTAATTAAAAAATGATGTGGGGCGGTTTAAAGCTCGAACTCAGAAAGAGAGAGGTGCCTGTCGTATGGAATTCGTTAAGGCTATTTTCGACAATTCTGGGACGAATACGTTTAATTTCAAGCAAGCTGGGACAGCAGTTAGCATGGAAGGACCGGAAGGAGGGTCGATCATATGAAGCAAGTACATGGAAACCTCTGAAGATTATTGCAAGAATAACGAAGAACCTTGCAGATTCATCATAGTGTTATTGTTGTAAGGAATCATTAATTTCAAGAAGAAATACTGTGTTTGAAGATTTTCAACGGAAAAGAGAGAAGACGGAGGTCTGGCGGTTGAATATCATTAGACTGAAGATTTTTTTAAGAATATTTACGCAGAAAAGGACAGAATAGCAAAGATTTCAAGATATCGGAACAAAAGGTAATCGTAGGCGGCTTTAATCACAGAAACGCGAGTACATGGTGTGTTAGCAGTGACCGAGTGCAGAGTGAATAGCAGCGGTTATTTTGATTAAGAGAAGTAGAGACACAGTCAGATACAGCGGAGTATTAGATTTTTTTATCTAATTTGCATACTTACCACATCGATTACCACTGTGCTGACATTCTACGTTATCCATCGGCAGAAATGGCGACCATAGACCGTCTTAGCGGCGAGAAGAGACAACGGAGCAACGGCTGCGCGGGCTATGATACTTCGTAGATTCTCACCTAAAAAAGAAAACAGCCTGTTAGCATTCATATCAAGCTATTTTTTAACTCGGTTGATTTAAAGACATTTCGAGAGATACCGCTTTGTGGTACATTATTCACCAACTGTAAAGAGTATTTAGGGCGCCATTGTCCTCAGTCACCCTATAAAATGAGCGATTTTTATGATTTATTTTGAAAATCTAATGAAGCAATCAAAGTAAATCTTTTTTCACATTGTTTATTGATTCTTGGAGAACATTTTTGATTTTTTTGACCCAATTCAATCATCATTAAGCACCCCCTCTGAAGAGTTAAAATTGCTCGGTCCAAAATTACGTGTCTTCTGCAGTCTGCAAATCTTATCTGAAGTCAAGAAACAAACGATTTTCTTAATATATGAGATATTGCGCACGGAGTAATAGCACAGCATTTTGAAAATTAAAAAAAAAAAAATTAAGTGGCGGATGTCTGGAATGGAGATGTAGTTTGGTCGTGTTTTTATGATAACGTTTTTTGCAGTAACTAATGAATAAATAAAAAAGGCGTTAACCTATTGCTCCTTGCGGACATGCTCGAGAAGTAATTCAACCAAATTTCAGAAGATATGTTTGTTACTGCGCCCGCAGTCCATTACGTCAACTTGAAATACACGGAAATTTGATTCAATTGTCCTCGGGCACGTCCGCAAGGAGTAAACGGGTTAAATATTATTAATTGTACGTAAGAAAATTTGCACTAGCAACATTTATACACAACAATTCTGTCTCAACCGTGACATAAGTTACCTGTCTAAGTAATTATGTAAATAGTTCCTGTTGTAACTTTGTATTTGAGTCTGTTTGTAAATGTGTGGTTGAATGTGCATGTGAAGGCTTTAATTTACTTCCATTTGCAACTGTAGACGTGAGACTCGATCGCATATTCGTCTAGAGTGGCCACGTACTTGTTCAGTGAAGGTATTTGTTCATTTCAAATTTATTTTTGGCAAGACAGCAGCGAGTGTGGAGGTAGTAATTTGCGTTTTGACCATTGACAGTGACATCAGTAATTCTTTAATTCATACAAAGTGAGAGAGTGGTATTCCAGCTTTAAGAGTGATGTCATTTAGTCAGTCAGTAACCATTTTAAGCTCTGTCCAACAATGCTAGTTTTGGACTAGCTTCATTTAAGATGCTGTAGTTTACCTCTTTCAGCGTCCAGATAATACAATTTTCATCACTCAATTCATCAATAATGTTTGCTCAAACTTTCAAGTGTAATAGAGAAGAAAATGGGCCTCGCACTATAGCCCTACCCATTGACACGAACTTCGTATGTTGCTATTTACTAAAATAATCCTGCATCTCGCAATATGCTCAACGGAACGAAATTAGGAAGTCACCAGACTACGAAGCAATTGGCCTGGTACAGAATCAGATGCAGACAGCAGTAACCAATCAAAGGGCAGACAACTTACGATGATTCCTCAGGTGTCTTGCGTTATTTCTAAAAAATATTATATGTTACTGCATTTATACTTATGATTGAGTTTTTAAAATACGAAAGCGTAGAATTAGAGCTGCTTTACATCAGTATTTTGCAGGGCAGACAACTCTTTACTGGAATATAATTATAAATTGTGTTAGCCTGATGCAGAAACCGAGTTTTGTTGTTGCCTGCCCTATAAACGGCATTTTAACATGAATATACAAATCTGACGATTTTACGAAAGTTGGAACTCACACAAAGTGTCTCCTAAAGCTGTCAATAGCCACACAACGCATCACAGTTTATGAAGAGACGGCGTCTAAACTTAAGAAGATACACCTTTATTCGGTTTTCCGGCATGACAAAATTGCTCAGTACAGATTTGTATAACAAGAATGAGCTCTTCTGTGATTGCTAGGGTGTGCTAGCGACCTAGGCTATGAAGGTGAGCAACAGTCACACATAAACTCACTCTAAAACTCTAGTTACACCGATATCGTTCTGTGAAACTGAAGCCAGAACTGTTGAACGTTCCAAATACAACTAGATGCCACGTCCAGAATCTTGATCGAGACTTTATAAACAATTGCAATCTGGCAGTCGTTCAATCTGGCAGTCGTTCACAGAGCCAGATAGATTATTATTTATTATGATGTAAAAAAAACTTCCTTCACACACTCTATAAGCAGCAGTTTGCGAGGCGTGTGCAGATGAAGAAAAAAAAATGAAATGAAATGATCGTGTGGTATTATTGGCCAGGAGGCCTTTTCCGTGGGAGTTCGTCCGCCGGCTTGCAAGTCTTATCTCAGTTGACGACACATTGGTCAACTTACGCGTCGAGGAAAATGAGATGAGGATGGTGACAACACAACACCTAGTCCACGGGCGGAGAAAATGTCTAACAAGGGGAGGCCGCCAATTGTGAAATTCAGATTCGATTCATACTGCGCATAATGAAAGCTCATGGCCAGAGGTGTAATGTGGCAAAGCACCAAGATGCACTTCTCAGCCGTTGTCGACAAAATCGACAGTTGAAAGAAACCGTTGCGGTGAAATACTCCCTACCATTACTACTTTTCTACAGCGTCGTGGCGCAGCGGTAAGCGATCGGGTTCGTAATCCGAAGGTCGCCGGATCGAATCTCGCGCCATGCGACCTTTCATTTTTTTTTGTAATGCAGCAATTATGCATATAATAAGTTGTCGAAAGTCGTTTGTCGTGGAAAAACTGGCGACTTCGAACATCATTATGTTTTCCGCAAACAAAGTTGTATTTCACAAATATTATTAATTGTCTTCATAATGTTAACCACGCATAGTTAACGGAAGACGTAGAAACGATATTCCGAAACGAATACGTATAGCGTAAGTCAAACGTTAGAATTAGAATAGAAACCCCACGAACACAAATTTGCTGTGGCAGGTATGAAATATAAACTCCGTTACTCGCTCGTTACATTTGAAGGACAGATGTTGAATGGGCCGAAACGAGCCACCGCATAACAGCGTAGTTGCCTGCTAACTTCGAAAGAAGGTAGATGCGGTCCCTAGCGCAACTTATAACATCGTCGAAAATCAGTGCGGACGGGAGAGCTTTGGTACACCCTGTTAAAAAAACGGAAAAATGGAGGCGGTACAATTGGAGAGCGATCCGCCTTCACCAACATGCATAAGCAATTCATTAATAATATATATATATATATATATATATATATATATATATATTAATGAATTACAAAAAACTAATAATAAAACAAGTTGCATGGCGCGAGAATCGATCCGGCGACCTTCGGATTACGAACCCGAGCGCTTACCGCTGCGCCACGACGCTGTAGAAGTTTACTAATCGTAGAGAGTATTTCACCGTAACGGTTTCTTTTAACTGTCGATTTTCTCGACAACGGCTGAGAAGTGCATCTTGGTGCTTTGCCACATTACACCTCTGGCCATGAGCTTTTATTATGCGCAGTATGAACCGAATCTGAGTTTCACAATTGGCGGCCTCCCCTTGTAAGCCCGCTGCATAGTAGGCAAACACGTAACCACTCAGCTAAGCAGACGGACTTCAGATGTAGAAATTTGATCTCAAGAAATGCACATTATCGTACGCAAATGAAATATATTTTCGTAAGTGTCAAGCTTAGTCACATTTCCGAAGCAAATTTTCAATTTCATTTTAATAATTGGAGAAGAAGCGCATGTAGACAACGCTTGTAACGTCCAAAAGTGCTCGGGGCACGACAACAGAGAGGCGATTCTCGGAAAAGAAGCATTCGTGTTTCACTAACACACCGAGAAAGTTTGTTACGCCGTATCCGGCTGGAGGTATACCGATCAGGTTTGGAACAGCTTACCAATTACAGCGTGTAGCATAATGCTCTTATCGACGATCAGGAGCCGGCCTCCTGGAAGGGGAATCGAACGACTCGCTTTGCCCGGGGCGCCCGCTTCCGTCAGATGGTAGGTAGTAAGCTCCACGGATCACACCGCTTTAACATTTAATGGGCCATCCGAGCTCGCCCGATTTTCTTAATGTAGCATAATTAAGCCAATTTTGGAAATGAGATCACCACTAGTCATGGTCTTGAATGTAGTTTAGTTTTTATCTCGCTTTGAAGCGTTAAGAATGTGGAACACGATTACAGTACATTACGAATCGTTGACCGTCAAAGATATTAGCATAGCACCACACAAGTTGTTTGGAAATCGATAGCGGAAGAATACCAGTTCATAATTTCTTGACGGGTTACTACCGACTAAATTACTCAGTCATACTGTCTTTCTTGTGCAAAATGCTTAGGATGAAAACAGTCCGTCCAAAAATCGTTTCATATGGTGTGAAACTGCTCTAGCACGACGAGGCGCAGAAATTGTATATTGAATCTCTTTTGAAGATCTCTAGACAAATAATGACTCTTACCATTCTGACGAGGCACGAAACTGGTTATCATGTAACTCGCAACTCACGGTAGCCTGTCATTGCACAATGAAGTCTCAAATAGAAACCAGCAAGTCATTCATTCCGACAGCGAAAACTAGACACTGTAGGCAGCGAGAAAGCACAAGTCATGGCTCAATAGCAAATACAGACTCTTAGAAGCAGACTGTTCCGTCGGTGGAACTTATGGGCACTCAACGCGGAGGTTATCAGAGATTGTGTTCATCACTACCAGGTTCACGGAAAGAGTACAGCAGCGGCAGAGTGAGAGAGGAGTAATTCGGTGACAGCAACCCGTAATTGTCAGGTGTGGAGAAAGAATGTAGGCATTTTATGCGAGGTAAGTGGTTTGCAGCAAATTTGTAACAGCCTGCATTCTCACATGGTGCACATTCGTTTACTTATTGTTCAACGTCACCGATAGTCAATATTAGCCTTTTTTAAGTTGGCGGAAGAAACTGTGAACGCCTCTGGAGCGCGATTATGTATGCGTTGTTGCAACGTTTAAGCTGCGAGCAGTTTGCAGTCCGTAAGCGGAGGGCAACCGTTAGCGGTCGTTCCAAGAGTGTGGACGTATTATGTACACCGTAATATTCGTGGACAGCGCTTGTTAACTGTTTTTCTGAGCATCATCTTGGAGATAGAAGTGCGTAAAGGCTTAACGACGCGGACAATGGAAGGAAATCCAGTTTTTTATTTACCTTTGATTAAATATAGCCGGCCGGGGTGGCCGAGTGGTTCTAGGCGCTACAGTCTGGAACCGCGCGACCGCTACGGTCGCAGGTTCGAATCCTGGCTCGGGCATGGATGTGTGTGATGTCCTTAGGTTAGTTAGGTGTAAGTAGTTCTAAGTTCTAGGGGACTGATGACCTCAGAAGTTAGGTCCCACAGTGCTCAGAGCCTTTTGAACGGTTTGATTAAATATAAGTTTCGTTTCGGAAAATGATTGTGGCACTTAGGAGACTGTTGCGTGTGCTCAATTTAGCATCATCCGTCTTAAGATTTTTAAACTAGTTTTACGCTGCGTTTCAATATTACCAAAGACAATCCTTTCTTAACCATTTCCGCGTTTAACCATTCCGATGAAAACAAAGAATCTGAGCGATCAACGGTAGGTAACGGTCAGTAATACGAAGTCCAAGCAGAAAGCAAGCTCAGTTATAAACTTGAATATTAGTTAAAGGATATCTTATAATGCAACGTGTGACGAGGGAGTATCACCATACAGAATAGAAATATAGTGTAAGGGAAAGAATCAGACGCCCTATGTATTGTATCAACGATTTTAGTAAGTCTGACACAAGCACTCAGTAAAACTTCTGGTTCTGTGATTGGCATGTGTTCCACTCTCTAAAGTAGTCATTGCATTTGCACCTTTACCTTTGCTACCAAACATGTCTAGTTAACTAGACGTGTCTGGTTCTCGAATTCTGTAACGGTATTGTGTTACGATACTTAGCTCATTTGTAAGCCACTGTAGGAGCACAACGTAAGGAAGAACGTGAACCACGACGTTAACCTACGCAGGATTTTTCATTCTTCCTCGTATACTCAGCGGCGTATGCGACACGGTCATTCTCCTGTGTCTCACAAAATGCTTGTCAGAATTCATGTCAGGATGACGCAGTTGCCACACCGTTTCTTGAAAATACATGGAATATTCAACAAATAAAATATGCCGCATTCGTCGTGGATTGCTCTGTTGTTCCGAGGACACGTGATTTTCGTAAAGTTTCATACCTCGTTAGAAAGTCCCATGGAAGGAGTCACAGCTTATGTAGTTATGTTACACCACCGACGGTAATACCGCTCCAAACGCCGCCTTTCAAGTGGTGCTCTCCTGCGTTACTTGCGTAATCCCATGGGTGGTGGGAACGCCGGTACTTTTTTTTGGACTCATAATATTACCTCTTGTGTTATGGACTGGTCTTGCTTAAAAAATTCGTACACTGGTTTTACCACCAGATTACGACGGCTATGCTGCTCTCTGTCTGGTTCTGTATGTCTTCGTCATCTGACAGCGAGGTCGATACCCTGAGATGTCTCCTGTCAACAATACCTCCAGCAGCCGGTAAGAGGCGCCAGCAGGCAGTCTCATGGGCCTGGTCACTGACATTAAGTGGGAGATGAAACCGGTCCGCAAGGCTGCTGAAAGACAATTCGTATGTGGCATACCATGAGTCTCTACACTATCAGCACTGTATCCCTGTGACCTGGCTATTTACTTGGTATGTGCTGGACTACATTTTGAATTGCCGTTCTACAGATTAATGACGCATTTGCTTGACCATGGGCTACCTAGAATATTCTCTTGATGAGTTTCTATTATTTGTGATGACTTTGCAGGTACTGGAATTGCCAACTACCAAGTGATTACACTGTATCTATATTTTCTGTGTAATATAGTGTGTGTAGCACAGTACCAAGTATAAATTTGTACGTGTTTGTTCCTGTGGGGCTTCTGCCACAGAATTTTAATAAATTTGTATTAGTATGACCAAAGAGGGATACAAATCGTGCCACTGGCAACTGACCTCCAAGAGAAGATCAGTAGAATCACCCCACTTCAGGCCATATTCTAGCCCCATCAGGCAGCATCGCTGGCCTGTTAGGTGTTGTTATGAAGAAACAGACTCAAAACCCCCACGTGCTTTGCACTGATCCCTAACTGAGCATCAACTTAAAGCATTCTATACCAGTGTGTGCCACGTCAAACGCTGCAGGCAGTACAATATCTTGTTGGCATCCAAGCAATAACCATAAAACAATTGTTTAAAGCACATAACGGAGAAGACCAGCTCAGCTGTCAAAATACTGTGTACATAACTGAAGACTTACCTGGCTGGAAAATTAGAAATACAGGTTGAGAAAATTCTTGCTAGGCTTCGTTTCCTACATGGTCGCAAAATTATCAGTACCTAATGATACGGTACAGCGAAATACACTCAGTTTCCTCATAACCGCGGCCGTGGAGTGTCTTAACTGCGTGGCTGCTATTGTCTTGCAATACGCTACAGACCAAGAAAGAAGTACTCGGATTTCAAAAGGTGCAGGACAGGGATGTTGTTTTCGCCCCTACTATTCAATCTATACATATAATAAACAATGACGAACGTAAAAGAAAGGTTCATGAGGATATCAATGTTGACATTGCTCTCCTGAGTAAAGGTAAAGACCAATTACAAAAACGAAATGAGAACATCGTATTTCATTGATGGCTGAGCGTCCCCACCTGGGGAAAATTGGCAGCCAACTTGCAAGTTTTTTCACTTGACGGGTGCTATATTAGGCAACTTGTGTGTCGACGTTGATGAAATGATGAGGAAAACGATACAACAACCAGTGCCCGAACGGAGAAAAATCCCGACCTGGCCGGGAACTCAACTCGGGCCCGCTGTCTGGCAGCTTGAAACTTAACATCAGAAACGGAAGTCACGAGATAGGCAAAATTACGGACTTCTGCTACTTAGGTAGGAAAATAAACCATGACGATCGGAGCAAGGAGGACACAAAAAGTGCACTAGCACTGGAAAAAAGGGCATTCCTGGCCAAGAGAAGTCTGCTGTTATCAAATATAGGCCTTAATTTCAGGAAAAAAATCTGAGGACATACGTTTGGAGCACAGTGTTGTATGATAGTGAAACAAGGACGATGGGAAAAACGGAACACAAAAGAAACTAAGCATTTGCGATGTGGTGCTATTGAACAATTTTGAAAAATTGGGTAGACTGATTAGGTAAGGAATGAGGAGGTTCTCCACAGAATCGCCGAGGACAGGAATATGTGTAAAACACTGACAAGAAGAAGGAATGGAATGGTAGGAAATCTATTAAGACATCAGTGATTAACTTCTCTGGTACTAGAGGGAGTTGTAGAGGGCAAAAACTGTAGAGGAAGACAAACACTGGAAAACATCCAACAAATAATTGAGGATGTAGGTTGCAAGTGCTACTCTGAGATGAAAAGGTTGGCACAGGAGAGGAATTCGTGGCCGCGTCAAACAAGTCAGAAGACTGATGACTCACTGAAACAATTCATGTAAAATCGAGAACAGCCTAGACTGTCTTCCGAGGATGATACCACACTAGAAGGAGTCTTTCTAATGAACAGAAAATTTTCCCTCGAGATCAAACCCATGAGAGAAATAAAATCATGAACTATCCCCTCTCTGCAAGTGTACCTAGCACTTATGTACTTACAAAAAATTTTCGCTGAATTCTTAAAAAAGTTCATAATTACAAGAAACTGAGATGATGACCATCCAGATAGATTACAATTTAGCTGAGGACGATATTGGCGTGTTTTGCACAACAGGCTACCATCCATGAAAAAAATCTATCCACATTATGAAATAAATCAAAAGTTTAATTATATTCTTTTAGTGTATACAATGTAAACAGTTTCAGCCATTATAGAGCCACATTTAGTAAACAAGAAAGTTATCACAGCAGTATGTACTCATGAACTGGATCATAAGGAGCTTGTTATATGTTTAGCTATGGACTGTAATTGCATTTTTTCTCCTTTGGAGCCACAACAACCTGCTGAACATAAGCTAATGGGGAAGTGAAGTGAGTCGAGGTAGACGCAGTTAGGTGTGAAATATTATTAGGTGGAAGTTATTCATATTCTTTAGAAATATTTATGATACGAGTACTCAGGGTTCCTCGGTCAATGTCAGTTTGCATCAAATGCTTTTGTTTATTACGTAGCATCATTTTATAACACTGAAAACAAAACCGACATTATTACTGTCGTTCAGCGGTAGCAGCTCAGTAGCAGCTCTGACAGGGAGGAAGGAAAGATAAAGATGAGAGTAATTTCATAGAATTTAAAGAACCAGAGACATGCATCATTTTATAACACTGAAAACAAAACCGACATTATTACTGTCGTTCAGCGGTCCGCTTCGGTACAGTTGTTTTTAGTGTTACGAAATGAGGAGGCTTTTTATTCAGATTTATGATATGATTCATGTTTTTATATACAAATATTTGTGTGCTATACATCATGTTGTATACTACAGAAAATTAACGGTGAAATTTGTCAGTAAACTACTGTTACCAGGATAAAGAAATAACGGCCATAGCTCAGGCCGTTGGTTAGTTGGTTGGTTAGGATGACAGAGATGGAGATCATGTCACGGTAGTTTCTATTAAAATCACAGCACAACAAGAGGAGCAAATTACTTATCGATTGGCGTGACCGCACGACAGTCTGTGGCTCTGTTTGATATTTTTGCCTGCTGCAGTCTGATTTTAACGACGAGTGCAGCTAAACGTGGAGCTACTGTTTACAAGTAATTTCAGAGAGCTACGAAACTGTTGCACACATCCACCTCGTAAAGAAACATCGAACGATACAATGACTTAAAAAAAAAGAAAAAAACAAAGAAAATTTCACCGTCTACGATGAGAGCAGTAAACCAAGAAGACTGCGTAGTAGAAATGGCTTGGATTCTTCGACTGCAAAGTCTAACGAATTCGCTTTACATTATTATAATTTCAGTAATATTAACTGAAAACTGCGTCCTACCTACTACTCCAGTGCTCAGTAAAAACATGTTTTACTTTCAAAGCCTCTATTAATATGTTTATATTGTTTGTCTTAGAACTCGACAGGATTTCATAACATTTAGAAGGGGACATTACAGGAGGGTACAGACTGATACGTCTGACATTTCTGACAATTGAAACGTCACGATAAAACTGGAGTAGGTCAGTTTGTTTTCAGAAAAGTTAAGGAAGCCTCAGTAGCAGCTCTGACAGGGAGGAAGGAAAGATAAAGATGAGAGTAACTTCATAGAATTTAAAGAACCAGAGACATGCTTAAACAATCTAAAATGAGATAATATGTTGGAAATCCTGACACATATAGACAGGTAAAAAGTCGTGGTAAAAGATAAGGCTTGGTTGTTTGCATCGCAAGTTTATACTCAGTGAGAGTGCGTAAATGTTGCTTCACGGAAATAAGACTTGACGTTCAAGTTATTTGCCTAACTTGCAGTCGTCGTCTGCATCAGATACAACTGTGCAAACACAGAAATGTGTTAACGTCTCACCTCGCAACCTACCGAGCTGGAAGTACGCAGTAACAAAGCAAAGCGAACTATATATCACTTCTCAGTAATTTCGCGTCATGCATAAAAAGGATTCTGTTTACTGACAGGTACATCTCGTGAAGGAATATTGTGGAAGGAACTGAAGCTCTCAAAAAACAGGCGAGACATACGACTACACATGATGTGACCCAATTTGAACTATACGAATTGAGTAAGGTTGTGTAGAAAATGTAGAAGACTTTATAGTAAAAAATTATCTTACAAGAGTAAATGAGCAAAAAGCGACACCACGGGGCGGTGGATAATTGATAACGAGAGATATCGAGGAGATCGATGGATTGAAAAATTCTTATGAAAAAGAACCAGTAGATGGAAGGTTCTTCTCATACCTAGATGTAATAACTCATCTTTATACTGTTTGGCAAAATTTCTCAGGCATTTAAATACCCAGGAGAAATCATCCAACCCTCTGAATTAAATAGTGAAGCAAATAAGAAGAGAATCATTAAATTACAAACGGCTTGTAGAATTAAATGAATAGTTACAATAAAAAATCAATATCCGCAATGCAAAATTAAAACATTGATTTACAGTAGTCAAACCGGAAGCGTCATATGTATCAGACTCTGTGTCTTGCTGCTAACATACTTCACATGCGACCAGAATCTCTTAGGATTTTCTGCCAGGTTTCCAGACAAAGTTTCGCTGTGGAAATTATTAGAAGCATCTCGCACTGAATTCCGCGCTAAATTTCGGGCTTCTGTAAAAGATCGCTAATCTTGGCGATTTTGCGTCCATTTAAATTTGGCATGTTTGTTTCGCTGTTACGGACCAGTTTTGTGTACCATGGAGGATCATATCCGTCGTTTGTTAATTTATTTGGTATAAATCTCTCAATTAATGCCGATACTATTTCTTTGAATTCAAGCCACATCTGGTTTACATTTATATTAATTTGGAAGGACTGGATATTGTCTCTCAGAGAGGCGTCACGTGAATTTTTATCTGCTTTTTTGCATAGGTATATTTTTCATTTATTTTTGGAGGATTTGGGGGTTACAATATTCAGTCTCACTACTACAACCGTGTATTCACTAATCTCTGTATCGGTTTTGATGCTCTTTATTAACTCAGGATTATTTGTTGCTAAGAGGTCAAGTGTGTTTTCACAATCGTTTACTATTCGCGAGGGCTCATGAACTAACGGCTCGAAATAATTTTCAGAGAATGCGTTTAGGACAATTTCTGATGATGTTTTATGCGTACCTCCGGAATTAAACATGTATTTTCGCCAACATATCGAGGGTAATTCACGTCACCACTAACTATAATCTTATGAGTCGGGCACGTTTTTGAAATCAAATTCAAGTTTTCTTTGTACCTTTCAGCAATTGTATCATCTGAATTGGGAGGTCGGAAAAAGGATCCAATTATTATTTTATTCCGGTTGCAAACAATGACCTCTGCCCATACTAACTCACAGGAACTATCTTCTTCAATTTCGCGACAAGAAAATCTACTTCTAACAGCAACAAACACGCCGCCGCCAACCGTGTTTAGCCTATCCTTCCGGAACACCGTTAGTTTCTTCGCAAAAGTTTCGGCTGAGCTTATCTCTGGCTTTAGCCAGCTTTCAGTGCCTATAACGATTTGAGCATCGCCGGCCGGTGTGGCCGTGCGGTTAAAGGCGCTTCAGTCTGGAACCGCGTGACCGCTACGGTCGCAGGTTCGAATCCTGCCTCGGGCATGGATGTGTGTGATGTCCTTAGGTTAGGTAGGTTTAAGTAGTTCTAAGTTCTAGGGGACTGATGACCACAGATGTTAAGTCCCATAGTGCTCAGAGCCATTTGAACCATTTGATTTGAGCATCAGTGCTTTCTGTTAGCGCTTGGAGCTCTGGTACTTTTCCAATACAGCTACGAGAATTTACAACTGTTATACCGATGTTTCCTGTATCTACGTTCTTCCTGTGTTTGGCCTGCACCCTTTGTGACTGAAGCACTTTTTGTGTTTTCCCGAGATCCCCTAACGGCCTAACCTAAAAAAAAAAAACCGCCCAGTCCACGCCACACAACCCCTGCTACCTGTGCAGCCGCCTCCTGCGTATATTGCACACCTGACCTATTAAGCGGAACATGAAACACAACCACCCTTTGGCGCAAGTTGAGGAATTGCAGCCTACACGGTCACAGAACCCTCTGAGCCACTGATTCAGACCCTCCACTCGGCTCTGTACCAGAGGTCCGCAATCAGTCCTGTCGACTATGCTGCAAATGGTCAGTTCTGCTTTCATCTCGCAAGCAAGACTGGCAGCCTTTACCACTTCTGTTAGCCGCATGAAAAAAGAGAGAATCTCTTCTGTTCCAAAGTGACACACATCGTTGGTACCGACGTGAGCCACCACCTGCAGTTGGTTGCACCCTGTGCTCTTCACAGCATCCGGGGGGACCCGTTCCATGTCTGGAATGACTCCGCCCAGTATGCACACGGATTGCACATTGGTTTTCTTTCCCTTCTTGGCAGGCATATCCCTAAGGGGCCCCATAACGCGCCTAACATTGGAGAAGTTTCCTCTGAAACATGACAGGTGACGGCATCTGGCTCAGCAACAGTGTCAGCCACAGACAGTACCTGGAACCTGTTTGTCAGACTAACTGGGGAGGCCTTACGTGCGGCCACCTGGGAAGTCTTTCGCCACCTGCTACGCCCTGGGGTGACCTCCTACCTGACCACAGGTGAGGGGTCAACCTCAGTGCGAGCAGTAGCTGTGCTGGCCACCGGTGAGGACCGATCGGAGGACTCGGACGTGCTGGACGTCCATTGGATCTTCACGGCTGGCCTACAATAGTGGTGCCGATCCACTGCAGCCTCAAGAGACCAGGGTTCCTTGGTCAATGTCAGTTTGCATCAAATGCTTTTGATTATTACCTCGCCGTCCAGTGGTCCGCTTCAAAAAAATGGTTCAAATGGCTCTGAGCACTATGGAACTTAACATCTGATGTCATCAGTCCCCTAGAACTTAGCACTACTTAAACTTAACTAACCTAAGGACATCACACACATGCATGCCGGATGCATGATTCGAACCTGTAACCGTAGCAGTCACGCGGTTGCGGAGCCGGCTGACCACAACCAATTTAGAAGGATTATGGAAAGACCAGTTACCGTCTTCATGGGGGATAAAATCCCCGTTCCCCAGATACTGGCTGTAGTGTCCACATTAGCGACTACGACGAGCCAATAGGTTTGGCAAGGAGTTGGTATATTATAGATATTGCGCCAGTAGCTGTTGTCTGTTGCGCTTGGTGGTCATCGAACTATTTGTGGCTCATCATTAATATTACACGAATGCATTATCTGTTCTTTTGGACATGTCTGAAAGAATAGACACCACGCGGAATCCGCAGCTGTCATACTGTACTTAAGTTGTAAATTGAAGGTGGACAGAGGAGTGTCAGCTGCATCGGGACATTATGTGAAATCAGCGGCGACGAGTGAAAATGTGTACCGGATCGGGATTCTAACCCATACTCTTCTGCTTACCAGGCAGGTGCGTTAACCACTGCGCCATCCGGGAGACATTGTTACCGCAACTACTGGTATTATCTCTGCGCGCTTCACGGCTGATTCACATTTCCATCGAGTGCCACATATCCAGAGTCTCTGTGCATTTCCGCCATATTCGCGCTCTGAGATTCTCACTTTTTTTTCTTTATTGTGATTTCATTCCCCTGCCCCACATGGGCAAGCGAGGGCTGTGAGCGGCACAATCCGCCGCTCTGCAGCCGAGTGACATGACAGCTAATACAAGAAGAAACTGTTACGTATAAAGGGGATAAAAAGGGGGACATAAAACAGAGTAAGGGGAGATAGTGGAGGTAAAAATACACTGATATGGAGACGTTCATGGGGGGATTCTCACAGGAGATTGGTCGTATTTTTGCATCCACACTGAAGAGGATGGATCCATTGCCCAAATAGGCCAATCAAATTATATGAATGCGTGGTGTCTGTTCTTGCGGACATGTCTGATATCCGCCTCGAACGCGCTGCTATCAATCGTTCTGTTCCGTACAGAATTGCTAGGTGTATCCAACGCAGTTAAAAATGTATTTACACGATCTGTATGTAGCGTACAAATGAGAGTTTCATCAGAAGTGGGACGTGGCGGTAGATGTCGCTCGACGAGACCTTGTGCCTACGTGCAGAAATGCCCCACGTCCTCGGGCGAGCGCTGCGAAAAGCGAATTGGGCGGCGAGCAGCGAGGTCTGCCCAAGGCGAACAGCTGAGCGGCGGCGCGCGGCGCGCGGCGCGCATGCCGATGGCCAGTGAAGCAGGCAGCTGGTGGCCGCCTCGCTGCTGCTCCGGCAAGAGCGGCCGTGCGAGCAGCCGCCGGGCCCTCGGCATCACAACGACCGCACGCCGCGCTGCCTGCCTCTTCCGCCCTCTGGACACACACACGACACCTCCTGTCTTCCTCCTGGCTCGAGTTTTATGCGGGTAACGGAACAAATGACCCCGTTTTGCCAGACCGATCATCTCCTCCGTAATGCGAATAATTCTAAGATAATGCCTACAATAAAGACGAAGAACGGTGTAGTATCTGGTTACAAGATAAGTGATCAATATCTTCAGCACGGCACATCGTGTAAGTATTTAAGAAACGATATCAAATGGGACGACCACGTAAATTCAGTATTTAGGGAAGGCGGAAGGCGAATGGAAAACGTAGATTTGTCAGGATTCTGAGAAACTGCGCTGCATCCGTGACGAAAACTGCGTGTAAAAGGCTAGCGCGACCGCTCCTTCCAGTGTTTGGAAACCTTATAAAGCAGGGGTGGCCGAGCGGTTCTAGGCGCTACACTCTGGAACCGCGCGACCGCTGCCTCGGGCATGGATGTGTGTGATGTCCCTAGGTTAGTTAGGTTTAAGTAGTTCTAAGTTCTACGGGACTGATGACCTTAGATGTTAAGTCCCATAGTGCTCAGAGCCATTTGAACCAAACCTTACAAAGAAGGCACGGCAACAGACAATGAACTAATTAAAAGACGCGCTGCTAGGCTCGTAGCCGGTAGGTAAAGCCCAAGCGGAATATTACAAATATTGTTGTGTCCTTCCGGCTTGGCGGGCAAGAAATGTTTTAATTAACGAGATGGTTCAAATGGCTCTGAGCACTATGGGACTTAACATCTGAGGTCATCAATCCCCTAGACATAGAACTACTTAAACCTAACTAACCTATGGACATCACACACGTCCAAGCCCGAGGCAGGATTCGAACCTGCGACCGGAGCAGCAGCGCGGTTCCGGACTGAAGCGCCTAGAACCGCTCGGCCACAGCGGCCGGCGCAGTGGGAGAGATCCGGTCTATATGGAGGATGTGAAAGGGTTTCCTAGCGACACTTCTGCAGTGTAGGTGCAGTCGAAACAATCTTCGCAACATATAGGGCCACCCATACACTCTGGATCTCTACCCATGCGTCTTCCATGTTTTTGGAGCCCTCAAGAAAGAAATTCGCGGCCGTCGATTTGCTTCGGACGAAGAGGTGCTCGCCTGGGTTCAGTCATGATTCCGTAGGCAGCCGCAAACATTTTTCAAGGCACACATTAACCGTTTTGTCTCAGAGTCGGATAAATGTATTAACATTTAGGGCAATTACTTTTAAAATGACAGACAATTTACTTACTTTTTTTCCAGGATTCGAACCTGCGACGTAGTGGTCGCGCGTTTCCAGACTGAAGACCCTAGAGCCGCTCGGCCACCCCGGCCGACATTTAAAGAGAGAGAATATGTCTTCTCTGACTGTCTTATAGTAGAATGTGACTATTAATCACTTGACAATGATAACTGCATTCATACGAATGCATGGTGTCTTACTTCGAAAGCACAGGCACCACGCAGATCCCGGAGCTGTGATATACTATATATGTAAATGGAATGAGGGTCACTGCTGTCAGCTGCAGCGGGACATTAAGCGGAATCAGCGGCGTCGAGCAAAAATGTTTGGCAGAGGGTCCATAGAATAACTTTAGACCATTTCCTGACCTTTCCACTCTTGAAAACCACCTGGGAGAAATGAACGTTTAAATTTTTTCTTGGGACCTCCGAATACTCTTATTTTATCATGATAGTCATTTCTCCGTATGAGTCAAAAACATACCTTGACCTTCGGAACAGCAAACTGGCGACTATAATTTCAAAAAGTCTCACCGTCACGTTGACGTATCTCTGGAAGAGACGTAAACCTATAGCAACAATGCAAAGGGACTATTCTCCACCTCTCCATCGCGCTGGTTCCTCGATGTGATCCTAGCTACAGTTATCTTTCCAAGAAGCTTGCCACCCCAACTCGCGTTTCATATCCATGACACTCTGTCTTTTCTTTTTTCCCTGGCCTCATCCCGCATCTTCAAGTTATCGGATGATAATTTGGATGTGGCAGTGTTAGCGGTAGAGGGCGGCCAGATGCCCTTCCTGTCCTAACGCAATACTCCCTAAAATATTTCGTGATATTACAAGCCGAGCTGCCCTTCTTTAAACTAAAACTACCTCTAATTTCTAATCATCTACTCACTTCTTATATCTAACACGTGCAGGTATCAGTTGACTCAGAGGCGTACGTTCAGGATAATCGCAGCTGAATTTCTCAGTTAATCACATAGCCTGCCACTGGGTCCCAGACGCACATATATTCATTATATAGCTAATATCTAATAACCATCATGCAAGTGGTCACATAATGTGATTTATTAGTAAACTTAATATTGCAGCTGTAGCTCAGTTTTGTATCCTCAACGTTAAGGCATAAATCTGCTTTTCAAGTATTACATTTCCCATCGTCACCTTGAGGTACTAGTGCAAGAGACATCCTGTACTGCCTGGGAACTGTTCTCCGCCTCTCCTCCTGTCTCATCGATTTGAGTGTAGCTACTGTTATCTTTTCAAGAGAATTTGACGATTTGCACCTCATTAGACTGTTACATCAACTAGTGTCTTGGGGCATACAGATGTCAAAAGCAATGTGCTGTCTCCCTCAGTGACTTCACGGCCTTGTGGTCAGTATACCATCTTCCTAGTCGTTAATAGCGGCCAATACTTCTGTTTCAGCTTGCTGCTCAGTTGTGCACACGCGGCGCAGTTGGTCATTTTCTAGTCATCTGTGCAAATGCTTTCCCGATATTGGGAATCGAACAGGGGCATTTCCTGCCAGGCGAACAGACTATTCAGCAACAAGGGCCAATGCGTTTTGTAACTTGATGAACTGATAACTGAGTTCGATGACATTTTGCGATCAGAACTGCAAGAACGTAGATGTAAACAGATTTTCACGGATAAAGTCGTGCCGTCTTAGTAGAGAAGTGTGACTGGCAATACTGCTCTTTCCGTCGAGCACGTGGAAACAGCCGGGGCCCGCTGTCCAGTGAGCGAACTCTTCTTACAGTGCCGCCTGCGAAGTGTTTGTAGAACGAGTCCCGGCAGTTTCAGCTATACGAGCTGGCCAGATCAGCAGGCACCGCAGGTGCGGCGGATGCTGTCAGTCGGAACGCCTCTACGACTCGCCGGCAGAGGGAAGGAGCGCAGTTCCGCCAACTCAGCCGCTGGTGGACTGTTCCCGCGGGACGCGCTCGCAATCTAGCCGCACTCACGGCCCTTCCTTCCCTCGCAGCCGACGGTACAGACGAATTTGTAAGACGGCCATCACCCGTCGACTGGAAACACGTACAATCTGGACGCCTATCAAATCGGAGAAAACGCGCAATTCAAACCACCAACTTTGCAAAGAAGCTCTATGTGGACGCGTTAGGGGTACGCTGGGGATATCTGCGATGTAGAAATGTAAGCTGTTGTAGTAAAATGGGGGAAAGTAATGGATGGACTGCGATTTTAACCTCGCTCTGCCCGAATACGACTGTCTCAACTACTGCCGCTTCTCGCTGGGTGAAGGAAGAACAGTACGATCAGGGACATCGTTCCTCAGTTTTTTGCGTGAGCTGGCTTTGTAAGGTTTTTATATTATGTGAGATGGCAGGTTTGTTTCTCATATTTCACATATATCCTAAGAACGTGCATAGAGGACAGTCTTGGGATTTCAAAGTTTTATACTGTTGTCGAGTAGTAAGTATGCCCTGGCGATTGTCAATGCTCATAACCCATTCAAATTGTTTTCTTTTTTTTTTCTCGAGATTGACAACTTCGTATCGCTTTTCCACTTATGTTATTATTTTCCACTAATGGTAATGTATGCACTGACCAGTTTCATGTAAGTTATTAATTTATGACCTCAGTTTTGTAAAACTGATCACATACTTAATATTTTTAGCTCCGGTTTCAACGGCTGGTGACGTTACAGCCACTTGCAGGAAATTTTTGATCTGTACCTGTCTATTTTACATTATCGCTACCCACACTTATTCATTGTGTTTCCTATGTCTGCTACTTTAATACACAATGATTTTTTTACTCTATTTTACAATTGTGGGATGCATAACTTTATGTATCTTTCTCTTTTGAATATGTTCACATTTCCACAATTCTATTCATTTCGCATACAAAAGTGAAAGAATGTCTTGAATATTCCTTACTATATTTATTAGCTAGTTACATTTAGCAAATTTTTTGTTTGGTGGTGTGGGGATGATTTATTATTATGTATATATTATGAGAAACAGCAGTTTCATTTGCAATATTTGCCACATATAGCGTATCTCCTGAGTATGTGTATAGAGAAGAGTCTGTGGATACCAAAGTTTACATTGTTGTCAACTAATCACTACAAGCTGGCGACCACGTCACTGTCGAGCATTGATCGAATCGGATGTGTTGACTTGGGACCTATTGGTGTGGAGCCAGTTACTGCTACTTGGAACATATCGAATAAGGTAATATCTGGCTATGCATTTGCATGCGCTGCTACTGCAGGTTCAAATGGTTCAAATGCCTCTGAGCACTATGCAACTCAACTGCTTAGGTCATCAGTCCCCTAGAACTTAGAACCACTTAAACCTAACTATCCTAAGGACATCACACACATCCATGCCCGAGGCAGGATTCGAACCTGCGACCGTTGCGGTCGCGCGGTTCCAGACTGTAGCGCCTAGAACCGCTCGGCCACTCTGGCCGGCGCTACTGCAGGAAACGGAATGTCGCGTTTAGAGAGTATTTTCAATTTTAGCTTTTTCAGTACTGTAACTTGTGTTCGGCTACCAGAACATCGTCGGTTTAACACTTGACAGTAAGCACGAACTCAGGAAAGGAAAGGATTATCTTATCATTTCTGCTTATTTAACTGGACCGATAAATTTTAACTTAATTATTTCTCTCTATATAAATTCAAATCGGCTTTTCGCGTCCGTCTTTATATGCCGGCTAATCTCAGGAACTAGATTTTGATCCGATATACAAATTGTCTGAATTGTGTTGAATTAAAGTTAAGTTGTGAAAACGATGTCATTCCCACCTAGCGACCAGCCGCCATAACAAGAGAGTCACCTGCTACAGTGCTGCAAAAATTTTTAATGTAAACGAAGCAAAGCTGCATCCTATTCTGAATTATATTTTCGAAAAAGTTTCATTTTACGAATAAGGAATGCCCCGAGAGTGCGTCAAGCGTGACCATTTTCGCATCTGATGTGCTGGTCCACTGGTAGAGCGTCTGGCTGGAAACCGAGAGGTTACAGGATCAAATCCCGGCTGGGTCCCTTTTTTCACTCTGCCTTTTAACCTAGAATTCAACTTTCAATGCCGTGAAGATTCGCCGGAAACGAACCGTGGCTCGGATTCCAACCCACACTGTAGCTCCCCTTTCCCCGTTCGGATAACTGGTTAGGAATATGCAAGTCGCCTAAGTGACATCCAATTGACTGCAGTCGTTGCAGAACAACTGCATAGCGAAAAAATATGTGAATCCAAAACCTGTGCTTTTCAATTCTTTATGTGTAACATAAAACGTTTTTCGAAAATCTAATTCAGCATAGGATGTAGCTTTGCTTCGTTAGTATGAAAAAAATTTTGCAGCACTGCACCAGGCGACTCATCCTTCAGCGTAAAGTTTTCTTTGTGTCAAACATAGATGTGAACTCGATTCTTTGCTTAGTGGAGCGAAAAATATTATTTGTTTGGACACTTTGAAATTATACAGAAGACTGGGTGATGGTATAGGTGTTTTCATCTCCCTGACTAGCGGTTTTCATTCTCTAGGATACCTTTATTTGAATACTGATCGGATATCAGTAACATGTACATCAGAGAGATTTATTATTTTCGGAGGCAGATATAAGAAATGTAATTGTACTGGAGTGGCAAATAAGAATAAATACTAACGCATTCATATTTTCTGTTCATTTTCATACAGTATAGTGCAAGGTCAGAAACAGTCTGAAAAGCTTTTAAGGGTGCTGCAAGGCAGCTAATTAGCACTGGCTCGCGCAGATTTAACCAAGTCGCCAAAGACGATGACGCCAAACGTGATCTTCGTTTGGTTTCCTAAAACGGAACGAGATAGGTCTCGTGCGATATCATTCTACGCCATGAGAACAACGTACACTAATTGTATCTGGCGGGCCGCTTGAATATGCGAAAGCAACGGCCTGATTGGATAACTTCAAAGCTAAGTAACTCGGGAACGGCGCAAGGTATAGAACTTTTTGGCTCTGAGCACTATGCGACTCAACTGCTGAGGTCATCAGTCGCCTAGAACTTAGAACTAATTAAACCTAACTAACCTAAGGACAGCACACAACACCCAGCCATCACGAGGCAGAGAAAATCCCTGACCCCGCCAGGAATCGAACCCGGGAACCCGGGCGTGGGAAGCGATGAACTTTTTGTAACAATTATTTCTCAGCATAACCTACCCTGCAGCACCATTATAAGTTTTACTGATGCTTCTGACCTCCTTGTATACACAGTAAAGAAGCAGAACTGATAACAACGTATTGTAGTGACAGTTGGAAGAACTATTCAATTTCTAGAAACGGCAGGAGAAAAAAGCTGCGTGTTCTAGAAGTGGCTTACGAAATTAAAGGCAAAGTCAATTAATTTTGAAACCCATTGTACTCGTTGGTAAAATTATTATAAGATGTTAAATAACTTCTGTGGAAAGCTATATTCAACAGACTACTTTTGTCAGAGGTTCTTGTGAGAGACATCCCTTATTAATTTGGTGTCAGGCTAGGGCGTAATTTGTACTTCCTTTAGTTTTCTTATTTTATTAACGTTTAGCAAGAGATGGGACATTTATTCTGACGCATTTAGAGAAAAAATACTTACGTACGTATAAAAATCTATAAAACAGTGATGGTAATATTGACTTATACAAATTGTTTTATGAACGATTTATTAGCTCAGAATATTTTAATACTGTGATCGAAATTAGTTTACTGGTTTAGGGACATATTTTCTGTTTGAAATGTGATTTTTCATTACACATTGACTGTAATGAGTAGTTATTTAAATAGACTGGTCAACTTATTTCCTACTTTTCAGCTCACTGACTAGGTTTTAATTTAATGGTAACGAAGCGGAAATGTGGTTTCTTTATAAAAGAAAAGTATAATAACGAGTACATCACTTGGTGTGATATGAAAAGCGCCTTTTTTGTGTCATCTAAGAAAAGATACATTCGATTCCCAAAAGACGAAATATTCTTTAGTGTTTGATCTCAGGTACTTTTTTACCACCAATTTGTTTTTTGCGTTTTCATCACACAATGCGCACAAAATTTTCGATACCGAAGAGCAGAACTTATATTGGGATTAGCAAAAATATTTAGTCAGTTACAAGAATTTGAAACCGCTCATCTAACTAAAAAAGAAGAATATATTTACTTTTTTAAGACGCACTGAAAGACTCAAAGCTGTTATGACGATTTACACAGGAGCTGAGTGGAGCTAATTAAATAAATTACTATGACGACTGCTGAGAGCACTAAAGCCTGTTCGATGTTATTCTTAGATAAAAATATTTTATTTTTTTATTTCTATAAACTACATCGTCTGCGTAGAACCTCTACTGGTTCAACGAAGACAAAAAAACTGAACTGCGATTTTGTTCTAACAGTGGACCAATGTTATCGTCGCAAGATGCTGTAAGAGTTTAGTAAAGCAGCGGAGACAAACTTTTACTATGACATCATATTTCCGCGACGCGACGCGAAAGTTTTGCGACAGTCACAGTACTAGTTAGAACCATTCTGAAGGAGTTCATGTTTCAATTGGACGTGTAATACAGTGTATTCAAAGTTGCTAAATACCTTCGCATCAACGGCAGTCAAAATATACGTCTCACTTTCTTGTTATGTGGTAGGTGATTTTTACGCAGAAATAAAATATTTTTTAAGTTAATTCGTTATTGGGCGTCGTAAATTCTTTTGGGTTCAATGTTTTTCTGTGTAAATTCGTTAGGCTTTGACTACATAACAATGACCACAATTAATCTTACACTGTTGAGTGACGAAACAGACAGGGGAGCAGTTGGCTAACTTTGCTCGCTGCCTTTAGCAATTTGTTATCGTTGTTCGTAGCCAGTCTGGTGATAATACACAGCCAATGGGAATCGATCGATCTTATAATCTTGGTTGTCCCAATTAAGGGAGGTTATAATTAAATTTTCGCTGCCTGAGAGAGCCCGTATGGAAAAAAGTGAGTGCAGCACAATGAAATCTTGTGGAAACATTTGTAATGACATGTGGAAGAGAAACAACAAATAAACCATTGAGAAAAACACATTTTAATTCCCTCGTGAGGGGTTTGGAATCGATGATGATTGTGGTTACGGAGTTAGGAACGATCGGCCAATGATTCTATTTTCTCCTGGGAGAAGCCGGTGGTCATTTGCTCCATAAACTGCTGAAGTAGCTATTGTTGCCATGGCTGAGAAATGCTGGACGTTAAGTGCGATCTTCAAGCAGTGCACTAACTGTGTTTCGCTAGCTGAACGTCCCACGGCCGACCGTTCGAAAAGTGCTACGAAGAATTCAAATGGCTCTGAGCACTATGCGACTCAACTTCTGAGGTCATCAGTCGCCTAGAACCTAACTAACCTAAGGACATCACACACATCCATGCCCGAGGCAGGATTCGAACCTGCGACCGTAGCGGTCACGCTGTTCCAGACTGAAGCGCCTTTAACCGCACGGCCACACCGGCCGGCCTACGAAGAATTGTCAAACGGTATCCGTAAGTATAAGACAAGTGCTAGAGAAGTTTTATGAGTATGACAAGCAACTACATCAGTTGTACAATGATTTTAAGCAAGCGTACGACAGCCTACACAGGAAGAAAATTATACAAATCATGAAAGAATTTAGAATCCCACTAAAACTGGTCAGTTTAATGGAAATAACAACGAAAGCAACAGTGTGTAAAGTAAGAATAGAGCAAGAACTGTCTGGTGAATTCCAAGTACAGAGGAGCTACGACAGGGAGATGTGATCTCTACAATGTTATTTAATTCAGTTTTAGAAAGGGTGATGCGGAAAATGCCGATAAACCCAGGAGATACAATAATCGGCAAGTTCAAGTGGTAGCATATGCGGATGACGTAGCATTCATTAATGGCAAGGAATGTAAGGGCACTAAAGGGGAACTACGATACGTTAGAGGAAGCAGCAAGAGAAGTAGGTTTAGAAGCAAACATAAACAAAACAAAGTAAATCGTGATGGGGGAGCCCAATATAAACTGACAAAAGAATTCAATAGTAATGAATGGGGAAGAAAATGAAAGAGTGAAAACATTTAAATATTTAGGTTCTGTAATAACGGAGGACAATAAAGTAGCAGTAGAAATTCAAGAAAGGATTGCGAGTGGAAATAGTTGCTATTCTGCCTTGCAGAATGTATTGAATTCCAAGAATTCAAAATATGCACGACCATATTAAGACCTATAGTAATATATGAATCAGAAGGCTGGGTGTTGACATTAAACGAGGAGAACTGGTTATTGAGATGGGGAAGAAAGATACTGAGAAGGATTTTTGGAGCAGTGAGAGAGGAAGATGGCTGGAGAGTTAGAACAAATGTAGAACACTTTTAGGGCAGATGGATTTTGTTGTTAAAATTAAGCAGGGAAGAATAAGATGGGCAGGACATGTACAGAGACTGCCAGAAACTCGGAATGTCAATAAAGTTTTTAGGGGAAAACCTGACGAGAGAAGCAGAATAGGTAGACCCAGGAAAAGGTGGCTGGACGATATGGAAGAAGATCTAAAGGCGATGGGAATAAGAAATTGGAGAAGGGAAGCGATGGACAGAGAAGAATAGAGGCAGGTGATACAGGAGGCCAAGGTTCTTCAAGGACTTTAGAGCCAACCAAGAAGAAGATCCGTAAAAACTCCACATGACTCAACAACTTTTGCCACGTGACAAAAACATCCGGGTAGACGTTGCTCTTACATTTCTTGCAAGGCTTAAAGTTGACGACATGTGGCCTTGGAAGAATTTATGGAGTGAGTAAGCACGCATTACGCTCACTGGGTCAGTGAACACTCAGACTTAGGGATCGTCACCACCAACAAACGTTCACGAAGTTCCCCTGCATAATGAACGCATCACTATGTGGTGTGGCTTCACGGGCCATATTTCTCTGACGAACACGGACCCTAAGGTCCCGGGACATGGATCGTGAACGGCACACGTTTCTGTGATCTGCTTGGCCAACAAAAGGTCCCTCCGTTGGATTCAACTATTTTGACGTACAATTGAGCTCCACCTCGCATTTCTCTGAGGTCACTCGGTTAGTCTGTGTCACGTTCGGAGAAAACCGAATCATTGGTCGATCGTCCCAAACTGTGCGGCATTCAACATCATCTGATTTGAATCTTCTCATGTCGAAATGAAAATGTATTTCTTTCAATGCTTTATATCTCTTCCGAACGTCCTTACATATGTTTCAACGAAGTTCCATTGTCCTGGCTCTGAGCACTATGAGACTTAATTTCTGAGGTCATCAGTCCCCTAGAACTTAGAACTACTTAAACCTAACTAACCTAAGGACATCACACACATCCATACCCGAGGCAGGATTCGAACCTGCGACCGTAGCGGTCTCACGGTTCCATACTGTAGCGCCTAGAACAGCTCGGCCACTCCGGCCGGCTCATTGTCCTGGAATCACTCGTTTTTCGTGAGGGGCCCTCTCAAGTAGCGAAAATATAATCATACGCTACTGGCCATTAAAATTGCTACACCACGAGGATGACGTACTACAGACGCGAAATTTAACCGACAGGAAGAAGATGCTGTGATATGCAAATGCTTAGCTTTTCAGAGCATTACCACAGGGTTGGCGCCGGTGGCGACACCTACAACGTTCTGACATGAGGAAAGTTTCCAACCGATTTCTCATACACAAACAGCAGTTACCGGCGTAGCCTGGTGAAACGTTGTTGTGATGCCTCGTGTAAGGAGGGGAAATGCGTACCATCACGTTTCCGTCTTTGATAAAGGTTGGATTGTAGCCTATCGCGATTGCGGTTTATCGTATCGCGACATTTCTGCCCGCGTTGGTCAAAAAAAAAAAAAAAATGGTTCAAATAGCTCTGAGCACTATGTGACTTAACTACTGAGGTCATCAGTCCCCTAGAACTTAGAACTACTGAAACCTAACTAACCTAAGGACATCACACACATCCATGCCCGAGGCAGGATTCGAACCTGTGACCGTAGCAGTCACGCGGTTCCAAACTGACGCGCTTAGAACCGCACGGTCACACCGGCCGGCGCGTTGGTCAAGATCCAATGACTGTTAGCAGAATATGGAATCGGTGGGCTCAGGAGGGTAATACGGAACGCCGTGCTGGGTCCCAATGGCCCCGTATCACTAGCAGTCGAGATGACAGGCATCTTATCCTCATGGCTGTAACGGATCGTACAGCCACGTCTCGATCCCTGAGTCAACAGATGGGGACGTTTGCAAGACAACAACCATCTTCACGAACAGTTCGACGACGTTTGCAGCAGCATGGACTATCAGCTCGGAGACCATGACTGCAGTTACCCTTGACACTGCATCACAGACAGGAGCGCCTACGATGGTGTACCCAACGACGAACCTGGGTGCACGAATGGCAAAACGTCATTTTTTCGGATGAATCCAGGTTCTGTTTACAGCATCATGATGGTCGCATCGGTGTTTGGCGACATCGCGGTGAACGCACATTGGAAGCGTGTATTCGTCATCGCCATACTGGCGTATCACCCGGCGTGATGGTATGGGTTGTCATTGGTTACACATCTCGGTCACATCTTGTTCACATTGGCGGCTCTTTGAACAGTGGACGTTAAATGTCAGATGTGTTACGTCCTGTGGCTCTACTCTTGATTCGGTCCCTGCAAAACCCTACATTTCAGCAGGATAATGCACGACGACATGTTGCAGGTCCTGTACAGGCCTTTCTGGTTACAGAAAACGTTCAACTGCTGCCCTGGCCAGCACATTCTCCAGATATCTCACCAATTGAAAAGTCTGGTCAATGGTGGACGAGCAACTGACTCGTCACAATACGCCAGTCACTACTCTTGATGAACTGTGGTATCGTGTTGAAGCTGCATGGGCACTTACCGGCCTGAGTGCCCGAGCGGCTCTTCCAATGTTCCAATGTGTGTGAAATCTTATGGGACTTAACTGCTAAGGTCATCAGTCTCTAAGCTTACACACTACTTAACCCAAATTATCCTAAGGACAAACACACGCACCCATGCCCGAGGGAGGACTCGAACCTCCGCCGGGACCAGCCGCACAGTCCATGACTGTATCGCCTAGACCGCTCGACCAATTCCGCGCGGCCGAGCGGCTCTAGTCGCTACAGTCTGGAACCGCGAGATCGCTACGGTAGCAGGTTCGAATCCTGCCTCGGGCATGGATGTGTGTGATGTCCTTACGTTAGTTAGGTTTAAGTAGTTCTAAGTTCTAGGGGACTGATTATCTCAGAAGTTAAGTCCCATAGGTTCTCAGAGCCATTTGAACCATTTTTGCATGGGCAGTTGTACCTGTACACGCCATCCAAGCTGTGTTTGACTCAATGCCCAGGCATACCAAGGCCGTTATTACGACCAGAGGTGGTTGTTCTGGGTACTGATTTCTCAGCATCTATGCGCCCAAACTGCGTGAAAATGTAATCACATGTCAGTTCTAGCATAATATATTTGGCCAAGGAATACCCGTTTATCATCTGCATTTATTCTTGGTGTAGCAATTTTAATGACCAGTAGTGTATTTTTGGCCGTTTTTCAACATCTCTGAGGTAGCGGTTACTATGTGATTACTATGTGAAAATACCAGCTAACTTCGTTTACGATGTAAAGGAATTATGAACGAGTGATTTCATCGACTACTCACATCCAACCCACGATTCGTCGCATTTAACTTCCCATCATTCATCGCGCAAGCAGTTTCAATCTGCTGCACACAACGCAGTCTACATTTTCATTGGACAATCACCGGCAAGTTATACAAGAATGAAGTGTCCGTTCGGAGAGTAAGCGACACATAGAGGGGACAGAAGACGGAAGGGACCTTGGCGGGGGTGGGAGCGGCGCCTCCTTCGGCGGCTGCCGCCTCAGAGTCCGGCAAGGCCAGCCAGACGGCGTTGCCGGTGGCATGCGTCGATTCCCCGCCTTGTCGATCCCGCTGATAGCGTAATGCGCCTGTCATGCCGCGTGACAACTGCGATCGAACGGCGTGCGCAACCAGTTTTCCTAGTTGACAGTTCAATTAAGGGCAGAGCGGGCCCCGGCAAATCGCACGCCGGCTTCCGCAGTGGTGTAGAGTGAACTGAGGTGAGGTGTGCACGTCACGCCTATAGGTCCGCGAGACTACGAGGGCAGTCTCACAATGGGGGGCCGCTCACGCGTCATCACCGATATCTTCCATGTTTGTGGTATACTCAGGGCTCGGCCAGAAATGAAAGTGACAGAAGTGGGAACTCCAGAAGGCCAAGCATTTAGAAAAAATAATGTTCTTGGCGCGGGTCCGGCAAGGCATTAGCCGTTTATGTTACTACAGTATCCAGGCAGTGATTGACGAAGCGGAGAGGGTGTGGAACGGTAAGCCGAGGATCGTGTGGTCGGGTCACCATGCGAAATCTTTCTTCAGTTTCAATTTTTACAATACTTTCCCCGCGAAGAAACCGAAAGAAGGACTTGTATTTACTAAAACAGCATGTAAAGGGTATAAGTGCAGATATTTCTGTTGGTGCCAGAGGGAAGATTGCAAAGAAACTAGATGGGGCTGTCAAGACAACCTATTCAAGAATACCACTGAGTCAAAATTTCCGCAGTACCGGGGGAACATTGTACGGCAAAATATCTCGGCTCGGTTTCTTTTTAATGAGAAGTCAACAGCGCGTGGTAAGAGGCTATTAAGAGGACGACACCGACCAATGAAAAACTAGCGAGCATCACTTGATCAGTACCTATGTCTGCGACACATGCAGTGAGCTGGGCACCATCGAGCACACTATTTTGTGTCGAACGGTTGCATATGTTTGGCAGAGTAGTGAACAAATACTCAAGCTGACCAACAGAACTCCGCCGGACGATTTCGACGTTACAGCAGTCACGGCGCCAGACTTTAAGCCCATCCCTACACACTAGAGATCAGCCACCACATGTACATTCGCCCACATAGTGGAAACCAAATGCGCCAAACTGAAAAATTACAGTTTCTAACTTTTACATACTACCAACATGAAAAAAACATGAAAAACACATGGAAAGGACGTCCGGTGTAGCCGAGCGGTTCTAGGCGCTACAATCTGGAACCGCGCGACCGCTACGGACGCAGGTTCGAATCCTGCCTCGGGCAGGTTAGTTAGGTTTAAATAGTTCTAAGTTCTAGGGGACTGATGACCTAAGAAGTTAAGTCCCATAGTGCTCAGAGCCATTTGAATCATTTTTGAACCATGGAAAATATGAAAACATAAAGAAATGTTTATGAAGTTTTTAATCAGGCACGGCCTTTAAACAAAGGTGATAAGTATCAGCAATCAGACTGGCCAACAAACTGTTAAACAACAACGGAAAACCGACCGTCTCCTACCAACATCAAGATGCAGCAACACAGCACCTACAGACTTGGGAAGAAAGCTGCAGCAACTGGACAAACGAGGCATCTCTTTGTACAGAGCCATCTTCTCATGATCAACCAACCAAAACGAACCTCCAGATGTAAATTACACAAATAGACGAGATCATGAACCATGAGCATCAGCTGGTGCTCGTCATTACAATCGAGTTGTCAGCTGGTGTACAGAGTCAGACTTGTCAGCTGGCGTGCAGCGTGACAACAGAGTTGCCAGCTGGCGTTTGTCATTAGAACTGTCAGCTGATGTGCGCCGTTATGACTGAGATGTCAGCTGGTGTGTGTCATTACAACTCAATAATCAGATGGTTCCGTCGTCACAACCAAGTGTCAGGCGTTGTGTATTGATACAATTGAGTTGTCAGCTAGTGTGTTTCATTACAACTGTGTTGTCAGCTTGTGTGTATAGTTACAACTGAGATTTCAGCTGGTGTGCATCGTTACAACTCAACTGTCAGCTCGTGTATGCCATCACAACTGAGTTATCAGCTGATACGTCATTACAGCGGAGTTTTCAGCTGATGTGTGTCATGACAACTGAGATGTCAACTGCTGTGCGTTGGTACATATGAGTTGTCAGCTGGTGTGCATCTTTACAACTGATTTGTCAGCTGGTGTGTGTCATCACAACTGAGTTGTCAAGCTGTTGTGTGCATTGTTACAATTTAATTGTCAATTAGTGTGCATCGTTACAACTAAGATGTCAGCTGACAATACTTTTTAACTCTATAATTCAGTGTTTACTTAATATAAATCTCCATACAAACTATTGTCTTCTCGTGTATAACATATGCTCTGTATCGTAAATGTATGCAGTAAAGAGGGTGCCACGAATGTGGAGCTTAGCTGTGTAGGTTTTTATAAGCAGTTGGTTCAGTTTGAATCTTACCTTCTAGTTGGCATGTTCTTCAATGTAAACACCTATGTTTGAAATTATAGTTTGTGCATGATTATATCAGTCTGAGTCTTGGTACGTATTTTGCCTTGTAAAACTCAATGTTTTCTACTGTAAATTGACACTTGTCTTTGTGAATTGACTGTCGAGTGTTTTTTCTTTTTTTTTTTAACACTGAAGATGATCACTCTGTGATTGAAATAGATATGCAATAATAATAATAATAAAACGGTATCTGGGCCATCACAGTTGAGTGGCAACGATACATATCAGCTGATTGTGGAGGTAGCAACAGTCTTGTATTTTACTGTTAATCCAGGATGGCCCAATTCTGCCGAAATCAGTCAGAGTAGGTTAAGACAAGCAGTCCGTAGTATTTTGTTCATTAAGTAATAAAACAAGATCACTGGCTTCTCCTGCGACAAAATGTCACGTTTCTGTAAGAAAATAATGGCACTTTTCTTGTAAATGACGGCATCGTCGGCAAATGTTCAACAGAGATATCACGCTGTATGCTCACAGAGGATGTGATGAGAAACGGCAGTGGTTTGTGGGGAGCGTTGCGGTGCAGGTAAACACGAGGAGGACGCAGCCCGTCCCATCCACCCCGTCCCGACTGCGGTACGGCACAACTCGCCAACTAATTAATAATGGCCCGCCGGAGCGGAGCTGCTCGTACCTCAGTGTCCGCGGCCGCCGCCCCAGAAACTCGCTATTGTAATGAACAGAGTTTTTGGGGCCGGATGCGGACGCGGACGGCGCAATATCTGCTTCTGACCGCGAATTTCAGCCAGAGTTCTCCAATATCAGCGGCCGCCTACTTGCGCGGGCTGTTAATTGTATCCCTAGCGCCGTAATTTATCTCCGCTTCAATTAGCGTAAATCTTCAAAGCGGAGCAAAACCGCTCATAATTAATACGCGGATGATTAAACGACTCGAGGTAATGGACGCGCAACTGATGCTGACTTCTTTCGGCATAGGTGGGCGACGTACAGTAAGTTATTTTGTCAGTATATGTTCGTAGAATCCAGACAATGCACCTGTGTCTTTTTTACTTCTCGATAGATAATTTTTGCGTACTACGTTCAGATGTAGCGTACTACGTGCAGTATACAAAAGACTTGGACGAAAAAGATTGTTGAAGATTGGGGAGAACGGAGTCCTATCAAGAATTACACCGTAGTTACTCAGTGTTACATATCATTGTTGATTTTGAGATAAGTAAAATAAAATCTGGGTACATAATCAATGTCAACACGGAAATGCCTATTCACGACTAATACTTCTCATTTTCATGGGCGAGAAAACTAAAC
This sequence comes from Schistocerca serialis cubense, assembly GCF_023864345.2. NCBI lineage: Eukaryota > Metazoa > Arthropoda > Insecta > Orthoptera > Acrididae > Schistocerca > Schistocerca serialis. The sequence goes on from NC_064639.1 coordinate 390,060,061, forward strand.
GCTGTAGTGAACCTAACGCCTTCGTATTTGGAGACGAAGTTCGGCGAAGGTAAGGGTTGACGGGAGCCTGAAGTTTGAGTTCTGAACAACACTGTGAATGGGCCGAGCGGTTCTAGGCGCTTCAGTCCGGAACCGCGCTGCTGCTACGGTCGCAGGTTCGAATCCTGCCTCGGGCATGGATGTGTGTGATGTCCTTAGGTTAGTTAGGTTTAAGTAGCTCTAAGTCTTGGGGACTGATGACCTCAGATGTTAAGTCCCGTAGTGCTTAGAGCCAGCCAGCCACTTTGAATGAACAATTCAGAAAGTTCAAAATACGCAAAACTAAGTCAGTGGAAATGATGATAAACAGGAACGGAATAAGATCAGATACCCTTTTAGACTGAACGGGTGTGGTATTCGTCCCATTTTGAAATACTTCGGAACTATTATGTGCAGGACAATACAACGAAATTGTACATGATCATCAGGAAACTATAGGCCTTCAAGTTCCATAGTCAAGTGATAAGACTGCTGTGGAATACCAGAATACCCAATAAAAATGAATTAAGCACATTCCGTTCTTATTTTATAATTTGGCGTATAGAATGGAAGCATATACCCTGTAGGAGAAGAATAATAGGAAATACCAAACGCCGGCCGAAGTGGCCGTGCGGTTAAAGGCGCTGCAGTCTGGAACTGCAAGACCGCTACGGTCGCAGGTTCGAATCCTGCCTCGGGCATGGATGTTTGTGATGTCCTTAGGTTAGTTAGGTTTAACTAGTTCTAAGTTCTAGGGGACTAATGACCTCAGCAGTTGAGTCCCATAGTGCTCAGAGCCATTTGAACCATTTTTGAAATACCAAACAACAAGACGAGAAATTAAGCAAACCCGAGCCGGCCGGGGTGGCCGAGCGGTTCTAGGCGCTTCAGTCTGGAACCGCGAGACCGCTACGGTCGCAGGTTCGAATCCTGCCTCGGGCATGGATGTGTGTGTAGTTCTAAGTTCTAGGGGACTGATGACCTCCGATGTTAAGTCCCATAGTGCTCAGAGCCTTTTTAACCATTAAGTAAACCCGAACGAAGCTGCCATCAAAATACTCATTCCTGAGGGTTAGCAGAAACCTCAGACTGTCATGGTACAGTCACTTGAACACAATGGTGAGACAGCAACAAAATATTTCGACACAGAACCACGCACGAAAAGACGAAGCGGGAGGTGAAGGAAACGGAGGTTACAGATAAAGAAGTGAGAGCTGGAGAAAAAAAAATGGGACTGCGAAGACGTCATTAAAAAATGGTAAACTGTTGCGCACCACATACGCGCAACTGGAACTGAGAAGTAATTATAGAGTGCATCGTCACAATAAACAGTTTCACACACGAATATCAAAACAGGAGAATATTTTTGAGATCCTGATCCGCCAATTATGCTGCGCAAAAGAATTCGGGTTTGCCTTTCTGATGCCCCATTACTTTCCACCACTGAGACGCAGAAATGTGAAGAGTGTCTCAAAGCTGCCTACTGCCTTTCTCTGTAGTGGTACTAAAGCGTGGGACCCTGCAGCGTTATCCTAGGGTTGCTTCAAACATCAAGGTGTTGACACTTGCGAAAATAAGGGCAGAGCTCATAAATTCGTGTGATGTGAAAGGTGTGTTAATGATGTCACATTTCACCACAAGACTGCCTAGTGCCACTGCGGACGTGTCACCCCTCAGCCGCGTCTGCGATGGAGGTCAGAACCACGACGCCCAGAGGTTTTCTTATATGCGGCCGAGTAAAATATTTCAGACACACCGCCGCTCACAATCGAGACGAAATGGCCTCAGGAGGCATCAATGAAACCACCCCTTCCCTTGAGGCACTCATTTGCACACATTTCATGGTTAAAAACAGCAGTAGTGCGATGTGACAACGATTGACACTGCTGAAACACCCCCTCCTCCCCTACCACTTCTTTGAGCAAATCACAGAACTGCAATCCCACTGAACATGATCTGACCACTTTCGAGAGTAGCGCAACTGTAAGTTTTGCTCAGTACACACGGCGGAACCATTAGGGCCGCTGAAAATCTTTCGACGAAATCTAAACTTGGTCCGAAGCAGCAAGAGTGTTTATGCTTTTCAGCCCTTCTGTTTCGAGACCTCCTGTACCGTGACTACCGGGCGGTGTGACATTGATACACGCATGCAAGAGCCCCACGTTCGGCAACACCCTCTGTGCAACATATTCACCTTTATTACGTACTTTAAAATTGCACCTGTACAGGAACAACACTTGACAAATATGATTTGCTGATTCAGATCATCGTAGAACCTTGATGAATGATTTTTAAAGGTACCTAGTGGTTCCATCCAGTACACCAGACCAACGATTGTGATTACGCTACACTCCAAAGGGGTCAGATCACGTTCAATGTGATTGCCGTCCTATGACGTCCTTAGAGAAGTGATGAATCGTCCTTGGGGTGTCAGCAGTGTCAAAGGTTGTCAAGAAAGTCAGTCTGTTACATATCGTACTGCTAACTGTCGGCTTTTACCACGAAATGTGTGTAAATGAGCGCCCCAAGGGAAGGGATGGTTTCATTGACGCCCTTTATACCACTTCCTGAGGCCATTTCGTGTCGATTGTGAGCGGCGGTGTGTCTGAAATGTTTTCCTCGGCCACCTATAAGGAAACTGCATGATTTCATCGCTGGGCGTCGTGGTTCTCATGTCCATCGCAGACGCTCCATGGCGAGGAGTGAGATGTGGCTAAGGGGTGTCACTTCCGCGGTGGCATTAGGCAGACTTGCGGCGAAATTTGGTGCTCATGTGACATTATTAACTGACCTTACTCCTCACATGATTTTATGATCTCTGGCCTTCTTTCGCATGTGCCGACGCCTTGCTGTTTGAAGTGTTGCCCCACACAGGGGCGATGTCATAGGGCTACATGCCTTTGCTCTATTACAGAGAAAGGGTGTGTGCACCCTTGAGCCAAATTTCGCACTACTGAGTCCCGACGGGAGAAAATGACGGGGTTTCAAAAAAGGTGACCCTTTAACTCTATTGCGCAGTGTATTTACACTCACACCACATGCTTACTTGAACTAGTTTTACAGACAAGCGGTGAAGGCTATGGAACTCCCGCACCAGGCGAAGGGACGGACAGGCTAAGAAATCTTTGTACTGGAAGGGACACGAAAAGCAAAAAACAGATAGAAAAAAATTGGTAGAAGTAGATGGAGTTTATACGTGAAACAAATTGTCGAAGATAGATTGTCAAGCATGTATTCCGGGTTGGAAAGAGTATCACACGGAAATGGATAACCGTACAAATCCAATCGGAAAAGCTATGGCTACAAGAAATAATAAAAGAAAATATTAAAGGAAATAATTTCTGTAAACATTCATTAATGTATGATGAAATTATACGATTTTTGTAAGGGCTGTGGCTATACCATTTCTCCGTAAATTGTTTCCTACCAGGAGTGCTAGTTCACTGCGGTACATGCAAGCGTTACTGTTAAATTGGGGAAGTATGACTGGTGGCAGAACTGATTATGTGTGGGCGGGTCGCAGTCGTGCTTGGCTGGCACATTCGGTAGAGCACTGCTCTCAAAATTTCGGATTCAAGTCTTGGTCAGGCACGCACTTTCATGCCAGGACATTTTAATCGCGCCCTGTTAGTGCACTGTTCTAAGCATCCTACGAATGTCGATTCTTTCCGTCTATTCTTTCTGGCTGTTGCCGTTTTCACAATCGCTAGTGCAGTTACGGGCTTGATAAAACTGGAAAAGCTGCGACCTGTTACGGTGAGGGCGACTTGCTGAGAAGTGACGTGCCGGCACGCTGAGCGCGAGCGTCTCTGCGCACAGAGTGTGTTCCGTCCGGCGGAGAGCCCGCAGCAGGCTATCCCTGCCCGGAGGTGAACGAACGCCGCGCGCTGTTTACGACCTCATAACTGGGTCACGCAGCACATTACCTGCTAACTGCCGCTCCCATTACCAGCCACCGCGGCAGCTTTATTTATTTCCCTTCACCTATGAACCCTACGCTGCCTGCTTCCTTACCTTCTCCTTTATGTTCCATTTCTTTTATCGGTGTAGCGTAAATAAGGTCCCACTGAAGGAAGCCCTTATGAAACGCAGTCTTGTAGCTAGTACATAGCAGATCACACGATTCTTCGCTTATTCGCCCCAGATAAATAACACTCTTCCTCCGATTTTCGTTATTGCTTGCTTTGTATCGGATCTTGTCTAAATATGACTCGTTGTAAACTGTTGGCGTACGTACAATTATCATAAAAATTTAAAACAAATTTAACCAACGTACAAACAAAGCCACACATCTAACGTATTATTATATTGTCTATCTGACAAACCCGGAGTTGCTTGGGTATTCATTTTGTAAATTTCCTATTAGAAACCAAAATAGAAAATGGTCTGTGTTTGTAATACATATATCCCGGACTATTACTGTACGCTGTTTCTATGTTAACGACTCTTCATACATCTATAGACGCCAATTGTTTCCGCCTGCAACAATTTGCGCTTAGCACTTGAATGCTGTCAAGAGCGCTGCCAGGTGTCAGGGAATTCCGTTGGATGACTCGGCTGTAGGAGTTGTAATATTAGTAATTTTCGCCTAACAAACATATGGCGGATAATTATGCTCAAAACTGGTAAAATCGTGTAATATTTCATTTGTCTGTAATTAGTTGGAACCATCTTGTCTTTTTGGCGTACGTGAACGTCAGTTGTTACCCAGAGTTAAAATTTCATCTTAGGTCCCAGTAAGCCATAGCACTACGTCACAGACAAACGACTGACGGCAGTGACAAACAATACCTGTAGCATTTTGACGTTTGACAAATAATTCATGAACATGGCTGACGGTAAACAGCGGACACAGACAAAAGCACATGCCAGCGGTGATGCGAATGGACCTCACTATCCATTACGATCACGCGCGATAGGTACACGAGTGGATGCAGAAGCAGCCTCGACCGAAGTTTTAGAAGCCGGTCCTAGTCTGCAAACTATTCCCGCTCATCATCATCATCATCATCATCATCATCATTTAAGGTTCAAATGGCTCTGAGCACTATGGGACTTAACATCTGTGGTCATCAGTCCCCCATAACTTAGAACTACTTAAACCTAACTAACCTAAGGACATCATACACATCCATGCCCGAGACAGGATTCGAACCGGCGACCGTAGCGCCTAGAACCGCACGGCCACACCGGCCGGCCATCATTTAAGACTGATTATGCCTTTCAGCGTTCAGTCTGGAGCATAGCCCCCCTTATAAAATTCCTCCATGATCCCCTATTCAGTGCTAGCATTGGTGCCTCTTCTGATGTTAAACCTATTACTTCAAAATCATTCTTAACCGAATCCAGGTACCTTCTCCTTGGTCTGCCCCGACTCCTCCTACCCTCTACTGCTGAACCCATCAGTCTCTTGGGTAACCTTGCTTCTCCCATGCGTGTAACGTGACCCCACCACCTAAGCCTGCTCGCCCTGACTGCTACATCTATAGAGTTCATTCCCAGTTTTTCTTTGGTTTCCTCATTGTGGACACCCTCCTGCCATTGTTCCCATCTACTAGTACCTGCAATCATCCTAGCTACTTTCATATCCGTAACCTAAACCTTGTTGATAAGGTAACCTGAATCCACCCAGCTTTCGCTCCCATACAACAAAGTTGGTCGAAAGATTGAACGGTGCACAGATAACAGTCTTGGTACTGACTTCCTTCTTGCAGTAGAGAGTAGATCGTAGCTGAGCGCTCACTGCATTAGCTTTGCTACACCTCGCTCCAGTTCTTTCACTATGTTGCCATCCTGTGAGAATATGCATCCTAAGTATTTGAAACCGTCCACCTGTTCTAACTTTGTTCCTCCTATTTGGCACTCAATCCGTTTATATTTCTTTCCCACTGACATTACTTTCGTTTTGGAGATGCTAATCTTCACACTATAGTCCTTACATTTCAGATATAGCTCTGAAATATTACTCTGCAAACTTTCAATCGAATCTGCCATCACAACTAAGTCATGCGCATATGCAAGACTGCTTGTTTTGTGTTCACATATCTTAATCTCATCCAGCCAGTCTATTGTTTTCAACATATGATCCATAAATAATATGAACAACAGTGGAGACAGGTTGCAGCCTTCTCTTAGCCCTGAAATTACTCTGAACCATGAACTCAATTTACCGTCAACTCTAACTGCTGCCTGACCATCCATGTAAAGACCTTTAATTGCTTGCAAAAAGTTTGCCTCCTATTCCATAATCTCGTAGAATAGACAATAACTTCCTCCTAGGAACCCGGTCATATGCCTTTTCTAGATCTATAAAGCATAGATACAATTCCCTGTTCCACTCATAACACTTCTCCATTATTTGTCGTAAGCTAAAGATCTGGTCCTGGCAACCTCTAAGAGGCCTAAACCCACGCTGATTTTCATCCAATTGGTCCTTAACTAATACTCGCACTTTCCTTTCAACAATACCTGAGAAGATTTTACCCAGAACGCTGATTAAAGAGATACCTCTGTAGTTGTTACAGTCTTTTCTGTTTCCATGTTTAAAGATTGGTGTGATTACTGCTTTTGTCCAGTCTGATGGAACCTGTCCCGACTCCCAGGCCATTTCAATTATCCTGTGTAGCCATTTAAGACCTGACATTCCACTGTATTTGATGAGTTCCGGCTTAATTTCATCCACCCCAGCTGCTTTATTGCACTGCAATCTATTGACCATTTTCTCCACTTCCTCAAATGTGATCCTATTTCCATCATCATTCCTATCCCATTCTACCTCGAAATCTGAAACATTACTGATCGTATTTTCACCCACATTGAGCAACTCTTCAAAATATTCCCTCCATCTGCCCAAGGCATCCACAGGATTCACCAGCAGTTTTCCTGACCTGTCCAAAATACTTTTCATTTCCTTCTTACCTCCCTTTCGAAGACTGCTAATTACACTCCAGAATGGTTTTCCAGCAGCTTGACCCAATGTCTCCAACCTGTTTCCAAAGTCTTCCCAAGATTTCTTCTTGGATGCTGCAATTGTCTGTTTGGCTTTGTTTCTTTCTTCAACATAACTTTCTCTGTCTACCTGAGTTTTAGTATGTAGCCATTTTTGATACGCCTTCTTTTTCCTTTTACAGGCTGCCTTGACTGTGTCATTCCACCAAGCTGTTTGCTTCATCCTACTTTTACACACTGCTGTTCCAAGGCATTCTTTACCCACTTCTAGTACTGTGTCCCTGTACCTTGTCCATTCCTTTTCCAATGACTGTAATTGACTACATTCAACTAACTGGTACCTTTCTGAGATCGCTGTTATGTACTTGTGCCTGATTTCCTTATCCTGAAGTTTCTCCACTCTTATCCTCCTACAAATGGACCTGACCTCCTGCACTTTCGGCCTCACAATCCCGATTTCACTGCAGATTAAATAATGATCAGTGTCATCAAAGAATCCCCTGCATACACATGTGTCCCTCACAGCCTTCTTGAATTCCTGATCTGTTATTATATAGTCAATGGCAGATCTGGTTCCCCTGCTTTCCCAAGTATACCGGTGAATGTTCTTATGTTTAAAAAAGGAGTTTGTGATTACTAAACCCATACTGGCACAGAAATCCAAGAGTTGTTTCCCGTTGCTGTTGGCCTCCATATCCTCTCCAAATTTACCCATAACCTTTTCATACCCTTCTGTTCGATTTCCAATCCTGGCGTTAAAATCCCGCTTTTGAGAAAAAATAATGACTTGGCTGTAATGATCGAAGCAATAATGGAACGCAAGTTCGAAAGTCAAAGTCAGAGAGAAGCGCAAAGAAAGGAACGTGAAAAGCAGGAAAAATTAGATGAAATGGCCCGCGAAGAAAAGGAGAAGGCCGAAAGACGGCATAATAAAGATCAGGTCCTTACAAATCTGTGCAATTCAGTACAATCAGACATAAATTCAGTAAAAGCAGACATAAATTCAGTAAAAACAGACATAAATTCAGTAAACACAGATCGGCAAACGGAGATAAATGACCTAAATACAAGGTTAAATTCGGTAAAGGCAGAGCTATTTTGTGTTAGTTCATCACCAGAAATTACGATCACGCTGATGGGCCGAACGCAGCATGGGGCCCAAGGAACATTAACGTTTTCCTATTATTTCAGAACCAACTTTTTTTTAATTGTGTAGTGTTGCATTTCTTTTAAAGTCTATAAATCTTCTGGTCCCTTAGTGTTGTTCCGGGTATGACTACATCGCGAATATAAAAATGCACAGAACTGATAATTTCTCCCTTATTCAGGTATTTAATGCTCAACGTATGTTTTTATAATAGTGTAATCAATCCCTGATTCTGTTGCCAAGTGGCCCACCAAAATATTCACTTTTTTCGACATTAAAAAAAAAATTCTTTTTCTTTTTGCCCCCCAAGAGCAACGCTACAGAGTGTCTCAGTAGTAAAGAATAAGTGTATTAAAACTTCATGCATGTTGCGGCATTTTTTCATTGATCTCAGTGCTTAACCCGTCATATCACTTGAACAATGGCTGGCTCTGAGCACTATGGGACTAAACTTCTAAGGTCATCAGTCCCCTAGAATTTAGAACTACTTAAACCTAACTAACCTAAGGACATCACACACATCCATGCCCGAGGCAGGATTCGAACCTGCGACCGTAGCGGTCACGCGGTTCGAGACTGTAGCGCCTAGAAACGCACGGCCACCCCGGCCGGCCTTGAACAATGTGTCGTACATTGGTATATGTGTGTAGGTACACTTAGTGGCATATGTGGTTACTGTCTGCAAAATGTGTTGCGAATATAGTTAGTAGCACAAAAGTAATAATTTTAAATGTCGTGCATCTCATTATTCACGACGTCATATTTCCTGAACTATGATAGGTAGGTGGTTCTTACCCTCATAGCAATTGTTGCCAGCCGCTAAAGGATATTTGAACCAAGTTTGGTTGAAATCCGTCTACTAGTTTAGGTGGAAATATGGCGCACACACGCACACACACACACACACACACACACACACACACACACACACACACACACAAACATTCATTAATATATTTTTATAATATATATGGATTAATAGTTTCACTACTCTACAACCAAGAGTACCTTCAGACATTCGTCGCCTTGAAGATTCAATGCTTTGTGTTGACGATGGTGCTGAGCGGAACTTTGAAACTCTAACGCGTTTCAGAGCAAAGAATATCTGAAGATGCTCACGTTGTTTTACTGCAAATAGTAATAAAGCAAATAATACGGGACAAGTGGGATATATCTGTACATTAATTTCTTACGGTCACTGTTTCCGCTGCAGGTGATGTCTGCTTTCACTAAAACTGCCAGTCATCACCACATAGTCCGCTAATAAAGTGGCAAGTTCCATAGCCTCTGATGACGATCTGATTCAGGCTGGTAACAGTCGATTATAGTGCGGTTTACAAAAACACAGTGCTCACCCGTCTATAGTATCTACATACGCGATGAGGCAGAATTTTACCGTCAAAATTTCGGCGTTTGTTCATTCCTGAGTAGTTTGGTATCAGGGGCCGTGGTCTCCAAGGCTCGTTACAGAGTAATGATTTAACATTTTCCACTTTCATACTCCTGTCGTTCTCAGCTGCGTATAATGTTATGGTATATTAAGAATTTTTATTTTAGGACCGTCTAATTACAAATTAATGAAACACCGTTTTTGTGCCATACGCGTTACGTCTTTATTCTTTGTAAGGCTACTTCAGTGGCCTGGAGTATACACATATTTTTGTTTATATTACTTAGTTTACATTTAGGATGTTGTATGTGTAGGTTAGAAACAGTTCTGGCATTGTTTACTGTTTTTTGATGAGCAATAATTTAAAGTTCTACGCACAGATTGCGTGTATGTTGCACTAAATGTTGTGTGTTCGTTCCTTTATTACTGTTCTTCTTCTTATAACTGCCTTTTGAAATTTTGTTTTCAGACTTCACAGCACTAGTTTGTTTTGTTTCGTTTTGGTTAGTGTTGCCAACTGTTGAATGTTATTGCCAACTACTGAATGTGTTTTTGTAATATTTACCATTTGACTGTATGTGTGTGAAAGAGAGAGAAAGAGAGAAAGAGAGAGAGAGAGAGAGAGAGAGAATCTATTTGTTTTAATATGGGTGGAATGATTTATAGTTACACGGACCGAAAATAAAAATTATCAACATACCGTAAGAGTAATGATGTAATTATGATTTATTCAGTTTGTCAACACAGTTCCCTTTATTTATGGGAAAATACCTTCAAAACAGTGAAAAAATCTGTAATACGACAACAAAAACACAGAGTAATACAACAACCCTCAAACAGCAGCAAAAGTAGTGTAACGGGGTTGCCATGTATGGGAGAACATCTAAGCGTAGCCTCGTTGTGTCGGTCTTCCACTGCATTCAGTGATCCCATACACGGGGTGCATCTCGGCAACCCCTCCATCAGTACCCCTATGCGTACTGTTGTGTACCACAATTAACGAACAACTAATACAGCCAGAAAAAAGCGACAGAACCGAGCAGTACTGAATGAAACCTTGAGATCGAAGAGTAATGTGGGCTAAACTGTTGTCAACAGCTATTAAAGTGAGCGAATGGAAGAAGTGTTTTCAAACAAGACACATAGTGCATATCGCCGACATTTCCATTGTTCTGCGGATATTTTCAGTGCTGTATGTGTGCACGAGAGCGCGCACGTCGCGTGTGCGTATGTGTGTGTGTGTGTGTGTGTGTGTGTGTGTGTGTGTGTGTATGTTTGTGTGTGTGTGTGTGTGTGTGTGTGTGTGTGTGTGTGGAAAAATATACGAGTATGTGACATGCATACGCATGGGAAGCCGTGGACAAAAAGCTACTACACTTAAAAACGACAAATACATTTCAGCATGTCACGAACTTAACCGATACATTATCTCGAAGTACGACAGATGAGACTACGAATTGGCATGCAAATTTTAACAAAATTATTACAAACAGTGATTGTATAAACGCTCGAATCCTTACGAAATTGTTTCCCAATATTATTATAGTTTCCATGGGACATATCGCAGTCGGCTCTGTGATACATCTATACTCTCCAAACGACTGAAGTGTATAGCGGAAGGTATTTGCTACTGTAACACGTATTAATATGACCTTCTCTTCGCTTATGGAACACAGGGAGAATGCTTAAATGTCTCTGTACGCAGTATAGTTAGTCGTCGTAGTCCTATTGGAGCGATACGTACGTGTCTATAGTATACTCTTAGATTCCTGCGACAAGGGGACTTTTGCGTATAAAAATGATGATATAACAACTCGCTCTCTGTCACACGGACGTTAAACAAATATGAAAATGTAAGAAAATTCTTACCGCCAAAGTCTGCAATTGCAACTGGATTCCAGAATACCAGCCTCTTGATAAATCTTTAATTTCGTCGGTACAGATACCTTTAGCTATGATTATGCTTTGACAAGGGAAAATGATTTTCAGACTCCAGATGAGTAGCCCACTGAAAACAAACTAAATTTGCATTCAGATAATTTATATTTTTACACTTCTCTCTTACTACAGATACAACGCAAGCACGTGGATTAGAATTGTGCTGCTTAGCGAAAATAAACTTTCACAGCATACGAGAGCAAGGAAGAAAGAGAAAAGAAAAAAAATTCGCAATATAACAAACACATTTACAGCATACAGGCCATAGATGTTACTTCATAAAGCGTAAAAGCTAACGTTTTTATCAGATAGATGCCCTGGAAATAAATTACTGCAACTTACGGCTCATTGTTATCAATATAAAGGAATAGAACTGCAAATACGCTGTAGGTAGTGGCGAAACCCTAAATCATTGCAAGTAGGATTTCATGGGATAATCGACGTCTGTTTTCAGGCGCCTGCCAGTTTAGTTTTTTCAGTATCTCCGTTACGCTACCCGCGAGTCAAAAAGAGATGTGACAGTTCGCAACGTTTTTCTTTGTAAACATTCAATACCCTCTGTTAGCCTTATTTGGTATGGATCTCACACATTTGAGCAACATTCTAGGATGGGTCACACGGTCGTTTCGCAATCTCCTTTGTAGAATCATCGGAATTTGCCAATATTCCACTACCTAATCGAAGTCTTCCACCTGCTTTGCTTGCCGTTGAGTCTAAGAAAACATTCATTCCTAGGCTGCTAAATCTATGTACGCCGCACCACTGGCCAATAGAAAAGAGTAAGGTAAGTCTAAACCCACCGAAAGTGAGGTCATTAGAGACGAAACTCTTGCTCAGTTGGACAAGTGTGAGGAACAAAATCAATTACAGCCCTGTTGAAGAAATTGTAGCAATATTTGCGTGAAACGGTTTAGGAAAGACACTGTAAACATTAGATTGAACGGACGAGGTTTAGGAGTAGCATATTCCATTCGAATATGAAGTACTTATTCGCAAAATATCGATGCAAATGAAATTGGTGAATGAGATGTAGTATTCGGAAAAATTAGATAATGAGGACGTGGCTAAGTAAATGTACTATTCTGAATATTGGTTCTCGAACCAAGACTTGTTTTAATTAACCGTAACGAAATCGACCAAGAATCGCACTGTAATGGAAGACACACTTACAGAGGAGCGAATGTTTTGCCACAGACGCTCTGACACAATCAATGGCTGTTGTTTTCGTATCAAGCTTTAACTGCGTCCTCTTTCTAGTGTTATTGAACAGCAATTACGATTTATGGCGGCTACTGCCCGCTGAAAAACGCCAAAAGCCGAGATCAAAAAAGTTAACGGCACAATGAAGCGGGCAATGTGCAATCACATAACTGTGAAGAGACGGGTTTTCTACGTTCAAATCATTAAGAAAGAAGTTATATAACACACAACAGAACTTCTTTTAATGTGTAATTTAGGTGCTCTCCGACGCGAAATTAGTAGACACGAAAACAGCATGGGCACAATTTTTATGTTCCTAACAAAACGTAGGAAAAGTAAAGAGTCTTCTTCCACTACGGTATGTAAGTCCACACTGCGTAAGATATACAGTTTGGAACAAGGTAAGAAGTCCATTAATAAATGGTAAAAGCGAAAGTGTTTATGGAATGCCATGTAACTCTACTTCTGTAAGTAAACTTATTAAAGACTTTTCAAATACTTCCTATTATAGGCTCACTTATCTTTCTTAGCTTCTCCAGCTCATCGACGTGCAGTACATCATTTTACAGTGAATACTAAATGATGGAGAAAAGGATAAGGGAGCCATTAAGATAACCGCTTCGTTTCATTTCCTAAAAGGCTACCCCTCTTTTGATCTCCCTATAATTTTTGAACTCCGTTCTTCTAGTTTTTATGTCCTCAGAGAACACTTATCTTAGATCTTTGCCCATTATTGTGACATCTGACAAATTTATGAGAAAGGCCTAAAGATATATCTCACACGTTTCACTTCCTTCCTTTTATCTCGGTAGTCTTCTATTCTCTCTCTCTCTTCCTGTACTACTTCTAGATTTTTCATTTACATTCCATTTTTATGGTTATTTTCCGTCATATCCACATTTCTGTTGCTTTTCGTTGTTTGTATTTTGTGTCCACAGCGCCCAGCTTTCATATTCATGGAGAAGTGTGCTTCACCAAAAATGATTTTAAGAAGTATGCCCGTGTTTCTAGACAGTAGCTTTTCTAGTTTAAAGAAATCATGAAAATCTAAAATTAGTAACGGGAAATGAACTGAATAAGTTTCTAAATGAGTCTAGATTTAACTAAAGCGCCATTTTTCTACCTAAACTAACGTTCCTACTTTTAAAAGCATTGAGGGAGACTATACAAGTGGTGGGATACTGTACAGCCGAATTACACTAATACTGAAGTATCACTCAACGAACTGCGATAGGTTGTATGAAGTATCTGTATATGAATCCCATGGCTGACTGTCTTCGCCATATCGTCCAGATGATACAAGCTAACCTGAGATGTCCTCGATGTCCACAAAACGTTACATTTGAACTTTTCTTCTCTCTTTCCGTCTTCTTTCGCGTGATCGGTCAACTGACAACAACTGACAACTGTTTTACTAATAAATGATTCATATTTGGGATTACTAAAAGTTAATCAAAACCGAGAATTTTCTGGCTTCTACTTACAGGCGACTGGAAATTGGCTGCAGCGTGTCGATATCTCTCACTTTTGGATTACCTGCGCAGAAAAAAATTAATTAAAACTTTTAGTTAGATCTTGACAAAGAAGGGAAATATTACAACTTAAACTTCTTATCTGCGTCTACTACTAATATAAAAAATGTAAATAGCAAATAATTTTGAAGAACATTTGTGATAAATCAAAACTAAGTGTCGGCCTAATGTCTTGAATGCGGACATCTGAGTTACGTGAGCAATCATCTTAAAATTCTAAAATTTTTTCCAGTGTTTTGGAGAGTTATTTCAATCAGTTGGGCAGTGTTCGTGTCAGGATAGTGGCATCTTCCGTCAAAAATTTCTAAAGTAAAGAATTTTGAATCTTACGACATATCACAGGAAGACGCCAGTATAAACTGCAAACTTATTTAAAAAAGAAAGATTTTAAAAATGGTTCAAAATGGTTCAAATGGCTCTGAGCACTATGGGACTCAACTGCTGAGGTCATTAGTCCCCTAGAACTTAGAACTAGTTAAACCTAACTAACCTAAGGACATCACAAACATCCATGCCCGAGGCAGGATTCGAACCTGCGACCGTAGCGGTCTTGCGGTTTCAGACTGCAGCGCCTTTAACCGCACGGCCACTTCGGCCGGCAAAGATTTTAAAATCAGTTTTTCTACTAATAGTAAATGACAACAAGAAGTAATCAATGATGTAAATATTTCCGAGGCATCTTACAGTAAATGTGGAATATACAAGCGGCAGTATGATTCGTACCCAAAATTATCGAAAATTTCTTGACCGATTTACTCCAGATTTTTACATGCTGCTCTAATAAATAATATCTTTAAGGAATGGGCAATTGGATGCAGGGTGGGTGACAAGTATAGTGTAAATGTTTGGCCTATAACTTTATTTCTAAAACCTTAAACACTGAAGTTTAAAAGCATAGCTACTTGCACTATGCATTTGAAATAATTAGTAATATACTAAAAACTATTTCCAGTTAAAAGCTAATCAAACTGGCATTTGGATATTATCTATACAGTCAGCACATTAGTCGTCTCTCGATATTCTTATCATACATTGTACTTACATAAGAGAACTGATTTCCTTTTTTTAATTGTTCTGTATCACATTTAATTCCGTTACTTTTTTGTTCTGTATCTGCAAAAGACTCAAACAGGTAACTGCACACAAAAGCCACGCCCATGACATAACTCGAACCGGTCGGTGACCGCCACTTTAAAAGGGAGAGACGCTGTTGCTAAACTACGGAAAACGACGACTTATAACAGTAAAACAGTAGTATCACTAGTCACATAAATAGTAACAGATAGCAATCCTATGCTGTTGGCAACAGAATACAATAAAAATTACTGTTACCAGGAACGCCAGTGCCAAGCTGACTATATTAATAGGTTACCAGTGCTAAACCCTTGACGATATTCATCTGCATAACATTATTTACATGAGTACCTACAAGCTTGTCGTTTGTACTTCAGGCCAACCTGTTGACCCGGATTTCCAGGGAGCTGTGTTAGCTGGTTGCTAACAGGCCTAATACAAATTCATAAGATACAGCACAGAACGGCGCCATAAATACGAAAATCCCGTAGGCCGGATCTTACACCAGAATCTCCTGTCTTCAACTGAGAGAACACGCTCAAGTGACCTTCCTTAATTATAGGCTTAAAGCTTGCTACATTACGTGTTGATATCAGTACTAATGAATCATGCATCAACTCAGGCCGTCCTCCTTTTGGTAATAAATGCAGTTTAGACACTTGCATTAAATTACTTACGATAGTACACAGAATGCAGTCTTCGTTACTAAATGAGGAAGGCATTTCTTGATATGAATAAAGCAACAAGGAGCAGAGTCTTGTTCTTTGAGACTTCAGGGCAAAAATTCCAAATTATTATGAAAGAACAAAGCCGTTACCTCTGACGAAGTTCCTCAAATAATGAAAATTACGGAATCGTTTTATTCAGGAAACTAGTCGTTATGTTCGCCCCCGGTAGCTGAATGGTCAGCGTGACGGATTGTCAATCCTTTGGGCCCGGGTTCGATTCCCGGCTGGGTCGGGGAATTTTCTCCACCCAGGGACTGGGTATTGTGCTGTCCTCATCATCATCATCCTATCATCCTCATCGACTGCGGGTCGCCGAAGTGGCGGCCAATTTGAAAGACCGGCTCCCGGCGAACGGCCTGCCCGACAGGGGACCCTAGCCATACGATTAAATAAATAAATAACTAGTCGCTATATGAAAACAATTTTTCGCTCTTGTCAGTGTGTCTGTAACTACAGGGTGGCGCACGATAAGTCATCTGATTTGTTTCATGACTAACACATTTGTTGTTGACATGATTTGTAATTTATTGATGTAGAAGTGAAGAACACAGCTTGGAAATACAACCTAATGAATCACTTGACTGCCTTTTTGGTTTACAACTTCTTCAACATGTGCAGTTGTGACGACTCTCTGACACAAATTTTCTGGAATGGCGGGGCATAACTCCACAATGATGGCCCTAAGCTGCACTGCATTTTCGGGTTTTCTGTGGTAAACCTTCACTTTAAAGAACCCCTGAAGGAAGAAGTCACATGGGTTAATGTCCGGGCTGTGGGGCGGCCACATTCATCCTCCTGCCTAACGTTCTGGAAATTTGTTTGGTAATACCCTAAGGCCAAACCTTTCGCGTAGGAAATCAAACACAACGTTGGCGGTATGGGGCGTGCTCCATCCTGCATGAACCATTGTGTCTGCAATGGAGGACATGAGGCCATGAGTTGACGAAAGAACTAGTTTCGCAGCATGTGTAAATATCGTTCACCGGTTACTGTAGCATCGAAGAAGAACGAACCAATGATTCCATGGCTTGACATCGCGACCCACACGCACACTTTCTCCTCGTAGGTGTCTTTCGTGTGGATTATTCGCGGAGGTTCACGTGCTCAGAATCGAATGTTTTGTTTGTTCACAACACCGTTCATGTAAAAATAAACTTCGTCAGAAAACCATGTGTTGTGTAGCACTGTCTCTTGGTCTTGCTCGATTGCCCGCCTTACAAACTGCATTCTCCACTCATTATCTATCAGTAAGCTTATGCGCCACAGTCATCTTGTATGGATACAAGCGAAGATCGGCTTGAATAATTCTTTGCATAGATCGGCGTGAAATTTCCAACTCGGCACTGGCTCTTCTTGTTGATTCACTCGGACAACGAGTCAAAGCCACTCGAACTGCTGCGATGTTTTGCGGCGAACGTGCGGTACGTGCATCTGGCCGCTGACACTCCAAAACAGATCCAGTACCTTCAAATTTTTGATGTAATCTGCTTATTGTCGGTGGGCTCCCAGCCCCAGCTTCAGCTCGAAATGAGCACGAAACCTTCTCTGTGTCAATGTAACGCTATTCGACGCCGCCAACAGTAACGCAATCTTCGTCTTTTGAGCGACGGTCAACCGTCCTTCGTCCGCCATCGCGGCAGACTGAAATGGCGGACTCACAACGGAAGCGTCGAAGTCGCAACGACATCTGGCGTAATTTTCATGAACTGCACGAAGTCGAGCGCACAATTTGAAAGCTGTTGCCCCAATAGTATACTTGTAGGATCAAAATGCAATCGGATGACTTACCGTGAGCCACCCGGTATATTTTATGCCATCTACTCATCTGTTTCGTGGATATTCATCTACGCCTGTAATTATTCGCCGGCCGAGGTGGCCGAGCGGTTCTAGGCGCTACAGTCTGTACCCGTGCGACCGCTACGGTCGCAGGTTCGAATCCTGCCTCGGGCATCGATGTGTGTGATGTCCTTAGGTTAGTTAGGGTTAAGTAGTTCTAAGTTCTAGGGGACTGATGACCTCAGAAGTTAAGTCCCATAGTTCTCAGAGCCATTTGAACCATTTTTTTGTAATTATTAGAAGCTGCATTTCGCGTAGTTGTAATTACAGTTCAGTATGAGTAGGCATGTACCTCCTAACATGGTCTATGGTTCTAAGTGATTAGTTTTACTAATGTGACAGGCCCTTGATTCTAGGGGCCTTAATTTTTACATATGGACATAAACACTGTCGCCGATTAAGGTCATGCGGAGACAGCTTTTATTAAGTGAATCGCTAATGTGAAGTTTGTATGACCTTCTGCAGAACACCGGTTTATATTCGTCGAAACCGTGGTCAAGGTTATTTGAAAGCCACTTTTTTTTGCAACTGTTTGGCTATCCTTTATTTTTGCTGTTCTGTAACCGTTGCTGCAGTCCAGCCGTGTTCAGTATATTGTATACCTACTACTATTTTGCTGCAAAACAAATTCAGTGTAACGTAGTACTCTAAGAGTCAACAGGAGGGCCGCGATAGGTAAAACACCGGTCCCTTCAGATCACGTCAGGAGTGATCGGCATTTGGATGGGTGACCATTCGGCCCGCCATGCGCTGTTGACCTGCCGGGTTGCACTCAGTGTCATGATGTCAGATGGGGAGCTAAGACGGAGTAGTGGCGGCTCCAGGTCACGAAAACTGACAATAGCTGGGAGAGCAGATGCAGAGCCCACGCCCCTCCATATTCGCGTGTGATGACGCCAGTAGTCTGAGGATGACACGGCGAACGGTCGATACCATTGGGCCTTCCGAGGCCCGTTCGGACACACGAAGAGAGAGAGAGAGAGAGAGAGAGAGAGAGAGAGAGAGAGAGAAGGGCGGGTTACTGTAAGGTGCAGTGTAATTAATGGTCATATGTTAGAATTCTGGTAATGTACAGAGAGCGTCAATTACCTTTTATTCTAAAAAGTTTCAAATGGCTCTGAGGATTATGGGACTTACATCTGAGGTCATCAGTCCCGTAGATCGTAGAACCACTTAAACCTAACTAACCTAAGGACATCACACACATCCATGCCCGAGGTAGGATTCGAACCTGCGACCGTAGCGGTCGTGCGGTCCCAGACTGAAGCGCCTCTAGGCCGGATTTTATTCTAATAACTGCAATAGATCACTAAGTGTGAACAAAGCAGCACCTCTGGACACACCCAATTGCGTTCCTTACTGGGCAAACTTCCATGCGCTTGTTGGTGATTGGTTGTCGTTTTATGACCCACAGCTCTACAACGCCACATTTCCGACCAATGGATAATTGGAAACTTTTCCACGATTCGACGTTCCCTAACCTATTGTCTGGTTCTGACCCTACTGTCTGGTTCTTTTTCTGTATCCTGCACAGAGTGTATCCACGCATTACATCTTGTAGAAATTCTGGCCTTCGCTTAGGCCCCTTTCACAAGAATGACTTTCTTGTCTCAGTCGACTGTTCGTAGAAAGTGCATTTATTGCAGCTACCCTGCGTTTCATTTCTGCGCCATATGTCGCCTGACACGAGTGGTCATATTCGTTTACACCTGTACCAAAACGCGTGCCAGCACCAAAACTGCTGTGCAGTTTGGCACTGGAATGGTGAAAGTGATGTTTTGAGGTAACATCCTCTTCACGAAAAAATCGAAATATAGTAACAGAACGTAATAACAAGCAATGATAATAGCGTTTGTTAGTGACCTAAGCAGAAGTCATGGAAGATGATCTTGACAAAGGTCGCATGGTTAACTCTCAGCACACCTGAGAAATGAAATATAGCAAAAGTGTCATCCAAACATTTCAGAACATAAAAATTTATTTGTCTGACAAAATATGTACTCACAAAGACACAAATCTTTAGAAAGTAGTGAATAGCGCCTTATTACTTCCTTTATATCTGTTCTCTTTTTAAGTGACAAATAACATGTATTATTGGTTCAAATGGCTCTGAGCACTATGGGACTTAACAGCTGAGGTCATCAGTCCCCTAGAACTTAGAACTACTTAAACCTAACTAACCTACAGCCATCACACACATCTATGCCCGAGGCAGGATTCGAACCTGCGACCGTAGCGGTCGCGCGGTTCCAGACTGAAGCGCCTAGAACCACTCGGCCACACTGGCCGGCCAACATGTATTATTATTATTCTCGTCAAATAATCTCTTTTTATTGCTGAATCAAATTTTATGGAAAACTATTATCTACATAGGTTGGAACTTAAATAGTGGCAACAATGCTGTGGAGACACTATGCAATGGAATCTACTACTGTCGCTGATAGCACACGATGTTGACATACCTATCTTACCTCCGAGTAAATGGACTCGCCCGTCCCAAGTCACCGGCGTGCCCATAATCGAGGGAAACACAGTCACTTGTGAGTGAGCGTTTTCACGTAACGGTATCACTATCTTTTCGAAACAGGAACAACGGAGTTGGATCAAGATTGAATGTGCCAGAGGTCGTGCAGCACGACAGTGTCATCAAGGTCTTCAAGAGGCGTGCCGGTAATCGGCATTGCCGTACAGAACAGTGGCACGTTGGGTAAAAGCCTTCAACGAAGGTCAGCAAACTGTGGCAGACATGCGTCAGGTAGGTCGTCCTAGCGTCGCTGAAGAAGAAGTGCATGCTGCTGCCGCGTTAGTGGACAGTGATCGACGCCATACGATTCGTGAGCTTGCCCACGAAACCGGATTAGCGCATACGACTGTGCTTCGCATCCTGAAGGAACGCCTGGGCATGCGAAAAACTGCTTCACGATGTGTTCCGCATGACTTGACGGAAATGCAGAAATGAATGCGTTACGACGCTGCTCAGACGCACTTGGCGCGCTATGTGCGTGAAGGAGAGGCTTTCTTACGCCGTATCGTTGCACTGGATGAGACATGGGCCACATCGTACGAACCAAAACTGAAACGCCAATCCAACGAATGGCGTCATTAGGGGTTGCCGTGAAAGTCGAAAGTGCGTCAGAGCCCCAGTATGGTGAAAATTATGGTGATTCTCGTGTACGGCTGTGATGGTGTTATCGTAACGCATTACATTCCTCAATGGGTGACCGTCGTTTTTGGAGCATCACCTGCGAACAGCTTTGCGAAAGAAGCGGCGACACTTTCTGCGCAACCCACCCATTTTTTTGCACGACAATGCGCGGGCGCATACAACGCAATCTGTGGCTGCTCTGTTCGGTCGATGGGACTGGGAAGTACTGTACCATTCAGCATTCTCCCCTGACTTAAGTCCTTGTGACTTTGATTTGATTCTGAAGGAACCACTTCGTGGCATTCGCTTCGGAACTGTTCCAGTGATTCGACAGGCAGTAGACCGCTTCATTCGCACCATCAACATAACAGGCTCTGCTGACGGTATACCACGCCTTCCACATCGCTGGAAACGGGTTCTACACAACACTGGTGACTACTCTGAAGGACAGTAACGGGCGAAAACATGTAACTCTTTTGTATCGGTTGTCAATAAATAGTTGCCACTATTTAAGTTCCTGCCCTCGTATTTACGCACTTGTTTATGCATAGTGCAGTCTTTGCAACTGTATCGTAAAACGCAAATACCTTTTTGCTAAACGCACGTGGCACTAGTGAAACGTTTGCAATGCGTAACTTAAAAAAGTATTAAAAAGACACGAAAGTTCAAAATTCGTTACTATGTTAAGAGAAGCACGACGAGAATAGTTTAATTTCGCATGTCAGGAGGCGCTGCGGTAGCACCCGAATTCAGTACACACTCGAGATATTCCGCAACGTAAATAAGATTTAGGGACTCAACAGTCGACACAATGATAATCGCGGCGTGGTTAGTGGTTGGTGATGTTCAGTCACAACGAGTATTCGATTTTGACCAGAAGGTCGTTCGTACAAAACGGGCTTCATAGGGGGGAGATGCGCCACTAAGCAAGGATAAGACGACAACTCTGAGTTCTTAGTAGTAATTAGATTAGATTAAAGTAGGTTAACTGGTAATAATAAAAGTAGTGTGTAGTGATTGTAAGATCTCTTGGGCCAGCCCGGTGACAGGGGCACGCCCACTGTGTTTAGTTCGGTGGGCGGAGAAAAGAAGTTAGTAGCTTGCCCATAGTATATGTAGTTTCACTAACTATGGGAAAGCTGCAATTGTAATTGTATAGAAATACGACCCATTAGTTAGATTAGGTGGTGGGCTGTGTTGTATCATTACTAATAATAAAGAATTTCCAGAATGACATTTTCACTTTGCAGCGGAGTATGTGCTGTTATGAAACATCTTGACAGATTAAAACTATGTGCCGGAACGAGACTCGAAATCAGGACCTTTGCTATTCGCGGGCAAGTGCTCTACCATCATTTTTTTTTTTAAATCTTATTTTATTCGTTAGTGGTAGATGCATTTGTTCGAGGCGGACGTATTGTGACATCAGTTCACGATCGTCGTTGATCCGCTCACTCAGTTTTTTATTGCAGACGACAGCTAACCCTCTGACCGAACACGCTGAGCTACTATGCTGGCGTGAGCTACCCAAGCACGACTCACGACCCGTCTTGGAAGAAAGAGCACTCTTCCAGGAGTGCTATTCTGCAAGGTCTGCAGGAAAGCTTCTCTGAAGTCTGGAAGGTGGGAGGTGAGGTACTGGCGCAATTAAAGCTGTGAGGACTGAGTCGTACTTGGGTAGCGCAAATGGTAGAGCATTTGTCCGCGAAAGGCAAGGGTACCGAGTTCGGGCCTCGATCCGGCACACAGTTTTAATCTGCCAGGAAGTTTCAATGAGGAATTTAAAAAAATAAATAAACAAAATAAAATAAAATAAAACAGGCTTTATGGAACAGAAAAACTACGTTGTACACTACTGGCCATTAAAATAGCTACACCAAGAAGAAATGCAGATGATAAATGGGTATTCATTGGACAACTACACTCCTGGAAATGGAAAAAAGAACACATTGACACCGGTGTGTCAGACCCACCATACTTGCTCCGGACACTGCGAGAGGGCTGTACAAGCAATGATCACACGCACGGCACAGCGGACACACCAGGAACCGCGGTGTTGGCCGTCGAATGGCGCTAGCTGCGCAGCATTTGTGCACCGCCGCCGTCAGTGTCAGCCAGTTTGCCGTGGCATACGGAGCTCCATCGCAGTCTTTAACACTGGTAGCATGCCGCGACAGCGTGGACGTGAACCGTATGTGCAGTTGACGGACTTTGAGCGAGGGCGTATAGTGGGCATGCGGGAGGCCGGGTGGACGTACCGCCGAATTGCTCAACACGTGGGGCGTGAGGTCTCCACAGTACATCGATGTTGTCGCCAGTGGTCGGCGGAAGGTGCACGCGCCCGTCGACCTGGGACCGGACCGCAGCGACGCACGGATGCACGCCAAGACCGTAGGATCCTATGCAGTGCCGTAGGGGACCGCACCGCCACTTCCCAGCAAATTAGGAACACTGTTGCTCCTGGGGTATCGGCGAGGACCATTCGCAACCGTCTCCATGAAGCTGGGCTACGGTCCCGCACACCGTTAGGCCGTCTTCCGCTCACGCCCCAACATCGTGCAGCCCGCCTCCAGTGGTGTCGCGACAGGCGTGAATGGAGGGACGAATGGAGACGTGTCGTCTTCAGCGATGAGAGTCGCTTCTGCCTTGGTGCCAATGATGGTCGTATGCGTGTTTGGCGCCGTGCAGGTGAGCGCCACAATCAGGACTGCATACGACCGAGGCACACAGGGCCAACACCCGGCATCATGGTGTGGGGAGCGATCTCCTACACTGTCCGTACACCACTGGTGATCGTCGAGGGGACACTGAATAGTGCACGGTACATCCAAACCGTCATCGAACCCATCGTTCTACCATTCCTAGACCGGCAAGGGAACTTGCTGTTCCAACAGGACAATGCACGTCCGCATGTATCCCGTGCCACCCAACGTGCTCTAGAAGGTGTAAGTCAACTACCCTGGCCAGCAAGATCTCCGGATCTGTCCCCCATTGAGCATGTTTGGGACTGGATGAAGCGTCGTCTCACGCGGTCTGCACGTCCAGCACGAACGCTGGTCCAACTGAGGCGCCAGGTGGAAATGGCATGGCAAGCCGATCCACAGGACTACATCCAGCATCTCTACGATCGTCTCCATGGGAGAATAGCAGCCTGCATTGCTGCGAAAGGTGGATATACACTGTACTAGTGCCGACATTGTGCATGCTCTGTTGCCTGTGTCTATGTGCCTGTGGTTCTGTCAGTGTGATCATGTGATGTATCTGACCCCAGGAATGTGTCAATAAAGTTTCCCCTTCCTGGGACAATGAATTCACGGTGTTCTTATTTCAATTTCCAGGAGTGTATATTATACTAGAACTGACATGTGATTACATTTTCACGCAATTTGGGTGCATAGATCCTGAGAAATCAGTACCCAGATACGCCTAGGCAATGAGTCAAACAGAGCTTGGATGGCGTGTACAGGTACAGCTGCCCATGCAGCTTCAACACAATTACCACAATTCATCAAGAGTAGTGACTGGCGTATTGTGACGAGCCAGTTGCTCGGTCACCATTGACAGACGTTTTCAGTTGGTGACAGATATGGAGAATGTGCTGGCCAGGGCAGCAGTCGAACATTTTCTGTGTCCAGAAAGGCACGTGCAGGATCTGCAACGTACGGTCGTGCATTATCCTGCTGAAATGTAGGGGTTTCGCAGGGATCGAATGAAGGGTAGAGCCACGGGTCGTAACACATCTGAAATGTAACGTCCACTGTTCAAAGTGCCGTCAGTACGAACAAGAGGTGACCGAGACGTGTAACCAATGGCACCCCATACCATCACGCCGGGTGATACGCCAGTATGGTGATGACGAATACACGCTTGCAATGTGCGTTCACCGCGATGTCGCCAAACACCGATGCGACCATCATGATGCTGTAAACAGAACCTGGATTCATCCGAAAAAATGACGTTTTGCCATTCGTGCACCCAGGTTCGTCGCTGAGTACACCATCTCAGGCTCTCCGCTTTGTGATGCAGCGTCAAGGGTAACCGCAGCCATGGTCTCCGAGCTGATAGTCCATGCTGCTGCAAACGTCGTCGAACTGTTCGTGCAGATGGTTGTTGTCTTGCAAACGTCCCCATCTGTTGACTCAGGGATCGAGACGTGGCTGCACGATCTGTTACAGCCATGCGGATAAGATGCCTGTCATATCGACTGCTAGTGATACGAGGCCGTTGGGATCCAGCATGGCGTTCCGTGTTACCCTCCTGAACTCACCGGTTCGATATTCTGTTAACAGTCATTGGATCTCGACCAACGCGAGCAGCAATGTCGCGATTCGATAAACCGCAATCGCGATAGGCTACAATCCGACCTTTATCAAAGTCGGAAATGTGATGGTAACGCATTTTTCCTCCTAACACGAGGCATCACAACAACGTTTGACCAGGCAACGCCGGTCAACTGGTGTTTGTGTATGAGAAATCGGTTGGAAACTTTTCTCGTGTCAGCACGTTGTAGGTGTCGCCACCGGCGCCAACCTCGTGTGAATGCTTTGAAAAGCTAATCATTTGCATATCACAGCATCTTCTTCCTGTCGGTGAAGTTTCGCGTCTGTAGCACGTCATCTTCGTGATGTAGCAATGGCCAGCAGTGTATATGCGCGGCATTGTAAGTTAAAGCGTGTTTTTCATGGGAAGGAGCGTTGCATAAGTTAGACTGAGGTGGCTGTGGTACCAACGCGTACGGCTCGTAAGCGGAAAGTTGGTCCACGGCCAGAGGTTCCCACGGCCGAACAATGGCGCCGCTGTTGGGCGCCACAACAAGGAGGACCAGACTGCGGTAGGCAGGCAGGCTGCGTTTGCCGTCTCGATGCGCTTCCCGACTGTCCGCGCCAGGACGCAGGAGGAAGCGGCGCTATCTACGAGGCGGAGCTCACGTGCGCGCTACGTGCTGATACACGGCGGCCAGCCAAGTGGGTCGCGCTGGCTGGTGGCGTGCGAGCGGCCTGCTGGCGGCAGCAGCGGCCAGCCGCGGCCTCGCACAAAGCGCCGGCACCGGGTCGACGGCCTGCGCAGCCGCCGGCGCTCTTTCCGCTACGCCGAGCCGGCCCACTACCTGCCACTCAATGTCGTCACCTGAAGCCTTGCGTGTACTCTAAGGGGAAACGAAAGATGCACTGGCGGAAATGCAAAGTGTTGCACTGCGAACACCTTGGCCGTACGTTATCAAACTGATACTCCACTGTGCGATATGTGGATAAAAATTTCATCGCGACGTGTGCTTATTTTCAATTCAGAAATACGGCCATTCCTAAAGGCGAAGAGCGGTGTGACTAAATTATACCTGTTGGGTCTCACCATTCATTTGTCCATTTTACTTTTTATTGGCCTCCTTAGCTGTAGATTACACTAGTTTAAGGGGGTTAGGACGTCAAACGGACCGTCTTGGAGCAGAAGAGACACCACAGGACATTTTAATTTCCACTGTCTATACTTTTACGAATAAATTCATAAAACTTTGTCAGCATGACCAGGAAGGATTAAGGATTCACAACCATAGCAGTGGAAGTTAAAAAAAAATTACATGTGAAAGTTCATCACTTTTTTCACTTCTATTGGCTGCGTTTGTTGCTATAGGTACACGTTTCTTCATAAGTAAGAGAGATTCTTCGATGAATTTTGGGCAGCATACAAACCATACTTATAGGTGTATGAAACTCTAGAAATTATTTAATTTATGAAAAAATGAGTGTGCTGTTATATTTTAAACTTCATGTTTAGAAGAAACTCAAATTTTATAGTTAAGTATCTCAATTTTTACCACAGTTTTTAATAGATTTGGAAAATTCTGAAGTTTCATACACCTATAAGTATGGTTTGTATGTTGTGCAAAAGTCATCGAAAAATCTCCCTTACTTATGACGAAAAGTGTACCTATAGCAACAAATGCAGCCAATGGTAAGAGAAAAAAAGGTGAAATACAAATGTCAAGAAATAAATTATTTTCTTATATTTTTGAACTTCCACCACTATAAGTGTAAATCCTGAATCCTTTCTGGTCATTCTGACAAAGTTTTGTGAATTCATTTTTAAAAGTATAGACAGTGGAAATTAAAATGTACTGTGGTGTCTCTCCTGCTCCAAGTCGTCCCGTTTGACGTCCTACCCCTCTTAAGAAATGCTGCAACCAGCCATTTTTAGGGTTCCGTGCCTCAACCTGCAAAAACTCTAATTCTCCGTCCGCTGCCTATCTGTCTGTCCGACTGTTAAAAATTCTTTTTCTCAGCTGTGGG
The DNA here is from genome assembly GCF_023864345.2 of Schistocerca serialis cubense. Taxonomy (NCBI): domain Eukaryota; kingdom Metazoa; phylum Arthropoda; class Insecta; order Orthoptera; family Acrididae; genus Schistocerca; species Schistocerca serialis. Next base: position 390,087,301 of record NC_064639.1, read on the forward strand.
TGGACGCAACAAGTTCAAATTTATGTCACATATTACGGTCTATCGTCCCTTGGCGGTGTAAAAATTTTAAGCTTCCAAGTCAATGCAATCAAAAGATGCGGCCATTTATGTCACATATTTTGATACTCAAAAAACTCACTCATCTAAATTTATAGAGTATTCACTTCCTGTTGATGTAGAAACATGAAATTTGGCAGGAAACTAGGTTAAATATATTTTTGTCATTTCAAAATGTATTGCATTTATCATCCGTAAAAAGCATAAGAGAGAAACATTACTGCATGCAAACATAAAATTTAAGTTGTAGTAATGTTTTATTACGTCTACAGCTTTGCTTCCGTCGTTTTGTAATACACGGCAGTAGCGCCAAGTGGGGTTCGTGTGGTTGGTCATAGGTGTAATACAATAAGCTTCGCCATCTGTAAACATAATGCCATAAAAATATTAGTCGATTTGTGATTGCATCACAAGGTTATTCTCGATTAAGTATGTCAACTTGCGTTTCTCGCCATTTGCAGGAAGTTTTAATTTTCTGCCTTAACATGAAGAAATCTGCGGATATGGCTCTTAGAATGCTGGGTAAGACCAGACTATTAGTGGAAGAACGTGCAGAGAATGTTTTCAACGGCATGGCGGGACAAGAGAGAACTTTTTCGTAGCTGTTGAAAGAGACGAAGACAGTCACAGGATATCATTATCGAAAGAAACTGATGCGTTCGAGCCCAGCACTTAAACACAAACAGCCACAATACAGCGATAGACACGTAAAGGTAATTTTGCAGCAGGTAAGTGCTCGACCCCATGCCGCAAAACACGTCAGAATATACATGGAAACGTTGAAATGAGAAGTCCTATCCCTCCCGCCGTATTCTCCATACGTTGCTCTCTCTGACTACCACCTTTTTCGATCCGTGGCATACAGTCTGGCTGACCAGCACTTCCGATCATATGAACAAGTGCAAAATTGAATCGATTCATGGATCCCCACAAATGACGCCGATTTACTCCGCCAAGGGATTCGTATGCTGTCCGAAAGATGGTTGAGCATGTTTCTACGATTATGGCAAAAACGAGCCACTCGTGAACGGGCTACTTAGGTGAAATAAGAAAATCGGAGTGTTCTTTGCCATCGACGGTACAGATGAAAAATTCAGCGGGAATGAGTGGAATAATAAATAAATGCCGCTCGGGGTAGCCGCGCTGTCTAGCCGTCTTGCCACAGTTCGCGCGGCTTACCCCGTCGGAGGTTCGAGTCCTCCCTCGGGCATGGGTGTATGTGCTGTCCTTAACGTAAGCTAGTTTAAGTTATAATAAGTAGTGTGTAAGCCTAGGGACCGATCACCTCAGCAGTTTGGTCCCATAGGAACATACCACAAAAAAAAGAAATAAAACAATGCATCATAGTGAAATAGTGTACACGAAAAATTCGAATGCAGATAAAGAGCCAAAACACAAACCTTTTAATATTCCCCCTATAAATACGGCGAGTGGCGTTTCTTTACTTCCTCGTTTTACTTAGCTCAGTAGTTATGAGTTATGCATGAAACAGCGCAGAATCATTAGTTATGTTCGTTTGTATGTCGGAGCGATGGAGGAGAGAGGCTTGAAGTTTCTTTTCCTCAGACGTAATATATCTCTCCGTGCGTACATTCCTCATGCGTTTACGTGTTTACGAGACGTCGGTGTAATGAGTGGCGCGATGTGGCCAACAGCTGCGAGACGGCAGCCAAAGAGCGCAATGGCAGGCGGTGCCAGCCTGTCTCCGGTTGGGTGCGCCAAGGATGCAGCAGGCTTGGACGGCGGCGTTCGCAGCTGCCACTGCGCGCAGACAGAAAATGACGTACATCGGCTAACGGTCTGCAGCACTGCGTACTAAGCTGGTGGGTTCGATTCCTGACAACAAGCTATGCTTCTGAAGTGATAAGGTGCGGATCCGAGTCCCTTTGGCCTTTTGAGGCCAAGAAAGATGGTTCTTTCTTGCAAGTGAATCTGACACAGAAACCGCTGAAGACGCTTCGTATCGAACAGCTTGTTACCGACTGTGAGGTACCATGGGCAACAGGACTGACGCTCAGTATCAACCAGACGAGGTTCAACGCATTTAGGAGCAATTACATGCAAGTATAATATGGCTTAATCCTCTCACTGAGCAATTACGTTCAGCGGCCGCCTGCCATGTGCTTGTAATTTTCGACTGGTGCGTGTATATACGATTGTAGCAGTCTGTTATTATTAGTGAGAAGAAGTTAAAACGCATAATGCGGTGTTATAGAGTTGTATTGTTTCTTTTTAATCTTTATAGGGAAATAATTGTTTTTCAAAAAGGAGAAAAAAATACTTAAGTTATTTCGTTAGTAAAACGTCAAAGTGTGGTATTTTCAAACATAAAGTGCATTACTTTCTATACAAGTGTGTCTGCCACCACTTCGTTTGTCGTGCTTTGCACATACAATAAACCTCCTACAGACGGTCTTCTTCTTTGACGATGTTCATGTGTGTAGCGAGATAAGATGGCACTCGGCTAGGCGTAAGGGATTATTACCATCAGGCGATCTCCTTGCACGACGGAACTATTTGCGGCCGCTGGTGAATCTCTAGAATCTCTTTGATTAGTTTTTGGTGAAAATAAGATACTGAAATACAGTCAACGGCAAAGAAAAAAATGAAGGAATTATCTGAATGGTATAGAAATTAGTAAGTGTTGCGTACATGTACAGACAAACACGTAATTTCAGAAAAAATAGGTGAGTTATTCAAGAAAAAGATCTTCACAAACTGAGCAAATTAATAACGCGTTAGTCCACTTCTGGGCCTTATGGAAGTAGTTACTCGGCTTGGCATCGACAGATTAAGTTGATGGATATCCTCCTAAAGGATATCGTGCAAAATTCTGTCCAATTGGAGCGTTACATCGTCCCGAAGGCGATAAGGCAATCGGCAACAGAACATAGTAGGGTTGGGAATTTAAGGGGGAGTATAGATTCATTCCGCCACAACCGACCTTGGAGGGCCAGTTAGAAAATTTTCGCGCGGTCTGGGAGACTATATCCCGTGAGTTAAGGGTTTATATACACTGTTCAGCCAGAAAATTCTGACCACCGGCCTACTGTCGATATAAACCCGTCCAGGCGATAGTAGTGTCATCTGGCGAGGAATGACTATTAGTCAGACACACGAACGGTGAATGTAGTACCAGAGACTGTCCTGTCCTTGTGTAGAATGGGGAAGGCGCGCGATCTGTCTTTGGCAGAGGGCAGATTAAAAAAAAAATGGCTCTGAGCACTATGGGACTCAACTGCTGTGGTCATAAGTCCCATAGAACTTAGAACTACTTAAACCTATCACACACATCCATGCCCGAGGCAGGATTCGAACCTGCGACCGTAGCGGTCGTGCGGTTCCAGACTGTAGCGCCTTTAACCGCTCGGCCACTCCGGCCGGCAGAGGGCAGATTGTGATGGCGCGGAAGCTCGTTACGAACGTTTTGGAAATTGCACGACTTGTCGGGTATTCGAGAGGTCTTTTGATGAGTGTATTCAACACGCGGTGAAACCACGTCCAGACGTCGTGGGGTTGGGCAGCCACCATTCATAACAGATGAAGGACGTCGTAGGCTCGGCAGACTGGTAGAACTGTCCAGACGGCGAACTGCGGCGGCACTAACATCTCACTTTAATGCTGGCTAGACTATAAGTGTGTGTGAACACACAGGGTACCGAACACTGCAACGACGGATCTCCGCTGCCGACGAACCACGAATGTGCCAATGTTACCATCACGACATCGGCAGCAGCGACTGAAATGGGCACTTGACCGTCGGCACTGGACGTTGACGCAGTGGAAGAGGGTTGCACGGTCTGATGAATCCTGATACCTTCTTCTTGACGCCATGGGAGGAGGCGAATCCGTCGTCTTCCAGTAGAGCACCCCTTGACACTATACTTCGGGACGGAGACAAACTGGTAGCGGTTCCATTATGCTCTGAACATTCACGTGGGCATCCATGGGTCCTGTATATCTCGTTGCAAGGCACCTTGATGGCCGAGGTGTATCGTATACTGGTTGCATACCACGAACACCATGACGATCTTGTTTCCCATCAGCAGTGCCTTTTTTCAACAAGATAATGCGCCACGTCAGAAGGCCAGGAGTGTGATGGAGTGGTTCGAGTTACAGTTGATGTGGTGGCCCGCCAGCTCGGAGCTCATTGCCTCCCTCTCAGTAATTTACGGTAATTAGGTGACTTGTGGAACCAACTCCCTCCAGCGACCTACCGAGGCCTCATTGCTTCCGTGCCACGACGGGTCGCCGTAGTTACGTTCTGGCTGATCAGTGTAACTAATAATGTAACGGATATATGAAAGAGAGATGATGCCGGACGTGGAGCGACAAAAATTTACGACAGAATATTTCGACTTTCCGGGCCACCATGCGTTTTGCATCTCGAGAGCGGCATCGCGTCTACTGCCCGGGCTTTTCGCAGGTAATTCGGAGGGGAATTAACCTGCGAAGGAAATTCGCTAGCGGAGCTCTGCCGCGTGCAGCGCCTGTCGCTGGCGTCTAGTATCGATTGTCGGGAGGTGGCGGATCGGGTCCGTTATGCGGCCTTGGCCGCGTGCGCCGCGGACTGACCTCTCACTTAGAGAAAGGTGAAAGGTATGAGCGGCGGGCGGCGGGCAGCGGCCAGCGGCCGGCAGGGGTCGCCTCATGCTGTGCGCCGCTCTAAAGCCCGTCTCACACAGGGTAAGATTCGTTGCAAGCTTACTCGCCTGCTAACGTGAGCACTGGCGTTTGTGTAGAATTGCCAGTGCTAACAGACAAGCAAAACTGCGTGAAACAACCACAGAAATCAATGTTGGACGTACGAAGAACGTATCCTTTTGGACAGTGCGGCGAAATTTGGCGTTAATGGGCTGTGGCAGCAGACGACCGACGCGATTGCTTTTGTTGACTGCACGACATCGCCTGCAGCGAATTTCCTGGACTCGTGATCATATCTGTTAGATACTAGTCTACTGGAAAACCGTGAGCTAGTCAGATGAGTCCCGATTTCAGTTGGTAAAAGCTGGTGGTAGAATTCGAGTGCAGACCCCACCAGGCATTGGATCCATATTGTCAACAAAGGACTGTGCTGGCTGGTGGTGGCTCCATAATGCTGTTTTTAATGGAATGGACTCTGGGTCCTCTGGTCCAAGTGAACCGATCATCGACTGGAAATAGTTGTGTCCGGCAACTTGGAGAACACTTGAACCCATTCACGGAATTCATGTTCCCAAACAACAATGGACTTATTATGGATGAGAATGTGCCATTTCATTGGTCTGAAGAACACTCTGGACAGTTCGAGCGAATGATTTGGTCACTCAGATCGGAACATTTATATGACGTAATCGAAACGTCAGTTCGGGCACAAAATCCTGTACCAGTAACATTTTCTCAGTTATGGAGGGCTGTAGAGGCAGCATGACCCAGTATTTCTGCAGGGGACTTCCAACAACTTGTTGAGCCCATGCCGAGTCGATTTGCTGCACTACTCCGAGCGGAAGGAGGTCCGACACGATATTAGCAAGTATGACGATATTAGGAGGTGTCTCATGACTTTTGCCATCTCGGTGCACTTATTCGTAGATATATTTTGTTATTCTGAACTCTGATTTGTTTGGTAGTTGCTTTTTCTGCAAGCACTTTGGATTGTTTGTACTTATTAATAAATTGTTTTACATTTGCTTTAGAAGTTATGCCAACACATCTCCCAGGAATCCGCCACTCCCATTAAGTCATCCACCACACATTTATGATGTACTTCAATTATAAGGGGCAGTCAAATGAAAACGGGGCTGATGGAAAAAAGTAAGTAAATTGTCTATTATTTTGAAAGTCATTGGCCTAACTGTTAATACATTTATCCGACTTTGAGACAAAACGGTTAATGAGTGCACTGAAAAATGTTTGCTGTTGCCTACAAAACCATGATTGAAGCAAGGCGAGCCCCTTTTCGTCCGAAGCAAATCGACGGCCACAAATTTCCTTCTTCAGCGCTCCAAAAATATGGAAATCGCATGGGTAGAGATCGGTAGTGTATGGGCGGCCCGATGTCTTGCGAAGATTGTTTCGACTATGCTGCAGAGGTTTCGCTAGGAAACCTTTTCACATTCTCTATATAGACCGGATCTCTCCCCATGCGATTTACATATTTTTGGAGCTCTGAAGAAAGACGTTCGTGACCATCGACTCGTTTCGGCCAAAGAAGAGTACGTCTGGGTGTAATCACCGTTCCGCAAGCAACCGCGAACATTTTGCTATGAAGGCGTTCATTGTCTTGTCTCACAGTGGGGTCAATGTATGGCCATTACTTTTGAAATAATAGGTGGCCATCTTCTTCATGTGCTACGAGTTGTCCCGCTATGTGTACTCGGTGACGTGGACTCCCAACCAGATTGCGGACACTTGCTGGCTTCGAGCCACGGCTGGTGGTTATCGCTGAAACAACCGGTTTTCGGTTGTATCAGTTTTTTGAACACCCATTTATCCTGAGTGTTGAAACCGCTCGGAATAACCGGTTTCTGAAATAACAGATTTTTCGGTTTTTTATTCCTATTAGTTCCAGTAATACACGTAGACATCGAATAAAGATTGAACAATTCTGACTCTTTCAGTTTCAAAATCCATAAAATCAAAGTACTAAATTGACTAGATGTTTAACAGAAAACAGTCTGTCCACCGTTCACTGCTTTTCAAGAAAAGTGATAATACTACAAAAATTCGCCAGTATTCTCCTATTGATACTATTATTTTGAAATTTTGTTCAAGAATCACCTTGTAATCGAGGATCATTCCACCACTTGGCCATTAGGAATAGTGAATGCTAAAGGATGAAAATTGAAGTTTAAGAACTCTGTTTTTCGTGTTAATTCGTCCGTTTTCAAGGGCTGCAAGCAGGTGAAGGTACGCAGACGCAGGCAACGAATCAGCTACTTTCAATTTTTATTGCAAATTATGAATGAATTGTTGAATTACAAGTTTTTTCCTTATATGATGTCACAGATTTGATGTGACTCCTCCAGTTCTCAATCTTTTAAAGGAAATGGAGCATTGTACTTCATTGGTGCCGCAATTCGTAAAATACTTCCAGATTAGTGATGGTGCCTTTCGGTAATATACACCAGATATGGCTAGTCTCACACACTGCATGTACACGCATACCATCCAGTAGACCGGGCCACATGGTAACAGGTTCATTGTCTCAGCAATGATGCTCCATTTCTTGTACAATGTGTTTGTTGCTGGCGGTATTGCTATTAAAATGCAATCGTAGCTCTTCTCATTTTCAATAATAACACCATATTTGAAAGCAATGGAAATTTTACAAATAAGAATTACTCAATTTTAAACGATGTTTGTTTAAAATCGAAAATTTTAGCTCTGCTGCTATGGCTAATTGATATTTCCGTTTTTTACCCAGTTATTACTTAAAAATAAGTACCTGTTATAACCGGAACCAAACAAATCCCGTGAAACACCGGTTGCTATGAACTGAAATATCGCTATCGCTTTTAACCGGTCGGTTTTTCCCATCCGTACCTCGCGTCAACTCCCAACGCCCACTATGCCCTGCGGTACTTTTTGCTTTTCAGAGCTCACACTGTTTGCCTGCGAAATTCACGTTCTGTCAGCGTTTCCCAGTTGCGTTTGATGTAATGGCTGCTGAGATCTTAATAAACTGAGCTCAGAAGCCTAATGGAAACCTCCGTCTCTGTTTATTAGCTTCTCGAACATTTTTATTTCGATAGACTCTGTGCTAGAAACGTGACTTCCGTCGATAAAGATAACAATTTTTCGTAATGTTAAAGCAGTTATATGTCTCTCAAAGACGGATATGCACTGCATTCCATGCGAAAGCCGCTAGTTTTAAATGGGAAAAGCTATTAGGGGAGATATAAGTAACGCTATCTACACACTCGACCCAAGTAGCCATACAAACCATTGGTCGCGGACACTCCCTCGAATATAATCATTAAATGAAGTACTATGCCAACAGTATCGTATCTCAAAAACCAATGTTTGTGGTGTGGAGTAATTAAGGAGACTATTGAAATACAGATGTCGGGAAACCTAATAAACAGGGACGGAGGGTTCAATTTTAACAAGGCTTGGGTTCGGCAATTAATTTATTAAAATCTCCCGGCCTTCACAATTGGGAAACAATGAGAGAATCCACGGAATATCAGAGTGGGCTGTGAATAACAAAAGAACATCGGGAGTCAAAGTCAGCCATAAATATCGGCGGGAGACCAGTGACAGTTCACCGTCTGGTCGGAGACATGTAGCGAATACACATAACAGCATTATCCGCCCCACCTGAAGAGGACGGGTGCGTAAGCCATCGAAATATTGTGCACAAAATGGAAACAGCAACAACTCGGCAGAACAACCGAAGCAAGCCTTTAATGTTCCCGACATTTGCAAGTTAGGGGGTACCTTAGCATGGCTCAAATGGCTCTCAGCACTATGGGACTTAACTTCTGAGGTCATCAGTCCCCTAGAACTTAGAACTACTTAAACCTAACTAACCTAAGGACATCACACACATCCATGCCCGATGCAGGATTCGAACCTGCGACCGTAGCGGTCCACGGTTCCAGACTGAAGCGCCTAGAACCACTCGGCCACACCGTCTTTAGCATGATGCAGAACAATTCTGTCCCTGATTCTTCCGAGATTTCTACGACGCAATGATGACACAGCGTTTAGGCCGGTATTACACTACCAAATTCTCTTTGACACAGTTTCTGTGTCAAATACAATTTGATATGGTAATAAGGAACTTTGTTAAAAAGTCAAATTTTCTTTGATCAAATCTAGTACTCGCCTGTTTATTGCATGTAGTCGTGCACTTCTACAGCTGTCTGATATGTAATGTTTATCAACATGGCTTCGAAATTTACATGGTGCGTCGCACCTACAGTGAAACTGATAGAATACAGTGAAACTGATAGAAATGTACGAGGCAGATGAAACACTGTATAATTTGCGGCATACGGAATACAAAAACAGAATAAGAAGAAGCGAGAATTAGAAAAAAAATTGCAGAGGCCATTAGCGGAGAAGTACGGCCAGTGTGAATCCTCGAGGACCCCAAGGAGAAAATCTACAATTATTGTGGAAATAAAAATATCTATTAATAGCTGTAGTATGTACGAAACTCTTATTTGCCATCACACATTCTTCTTTGAGGGCTTTATAAATAGCTTCACACGTTTATAGTACTATTTTAGTCAATGTGCTCTGAGGTGTTCGAGTGCTATACTGTAGAATAACTTTCTCCTATTGCTAGAAATCGCAGTGATACAGTTAGTCTGCTTCCGCGGATATAGCATTTTTTAGGTGAGTGTTCTGCTTCGTAACATGAGGAGCCACTTTCTTGAACACATATTGAAATGCACTCTCGTCCATTCGCGAATAGTTTTCAAACGACTTTAGGTCTTCGACTTGCAGCTTCTGTACCAGATTTCGTTGGATGCTTTTAGTATCTCGCCGTGGAACCCTCCGCTTCACCCAAATACGTTTCCTTTTTCTTTCCTTCTGCTCCTCTTCCAAATGAAAATACAATGCATCTGCGATATACTGCAGAGCACAGTGGGACGTCTTCAAGATCTTGGGCAATAAAAATTTGATGACAATGTAATACCCCTTTTTGCACTACGTCAGATATCTTTGTCAAAGAAAATGTGATGAATATTTGATCACATTTCTTTGTCAATGAAAATTTGATTGTATAAAACCAGCCGTAAGACTTCTGAAGGAGCAGGAATCAATATCGGCGTTGCCTCGAAAGACGGCTACTGATTGTACAAATGCTCGACGAAAAAAAATACTGTTTGTTGCAAACGTACATGCATTGTAGTGTACAGGTGCCGGATGTCAGTTTGTGAGATGGAGTTTCATGCTGTTTCACTTGCTCAGTCAATACAGGAACGGTTAATGCTGGCTGTGGATGACGCTGGAGTTGTCGGCCGATGATGTGATGTCCCATATGTGTTCTACTGGAGACAGATCTGGTGATCGAGCACCCCAAGGCAACAGGTCGATACTCTGTACAGCAGTGTTGGATTACAATGGCGGGTTGTGAGAGAGCGTTTTCCTATTCGAAAACATCCATTGGAATGCTTTTCATGAATGGTAGCACGACAAGTCGAATCACCAGATTGATGTACAAATTAACAATCGGGTGCGTGCGATAATCACGGGAGCGCTCCTGCTGTCATACGAAATCGCACCACAGATCATATAGGTATAGTGTAAGGTGGCTATAATTTCGCACCTTAAAAGCACTCATCCACATACTTTGCCGTGATCTACAATCACATTAGGTATTATTTGATAGGTAGTACACAGTATATATGAATATTTTAAGGAGACTGACATTGTCACGTACGCCTTGTAAATAATTGTTAACGGTTATTGCATGAAAGGCGACGGAGTGTCTTTATTATAGTAGTAGAGGTTGGAACGACAGTGGAAATGAAATGGCAGACGGAACTCAAGCCCTGGGTGGAAGGCCCACACAGGTGTGTTGGTCCTGCTTAAACAGAGGAAGTAGGAAAGAGACGTCGTAGCACCGAAGCGCTGGAGCACAATAGAGTCGCGACTGACCGGTGTTGCAGCCGAACTGGAAGGATTTTACTTTGGAAACTACGGAAATCTTGGATGCAGGTGAAAGGAACGAAGAAGCGGCACCTCGGAAACCACACAGGCTGAGTTATTTCCAAGGATTTTTACTCAGAAACGTACAATTGTACGAGTATAAGTTTTTTCTTCTCAAACTTTCCGCGCTGGACGACAAGACTAAAATATGGTTGGTCGACGTGCGGAAGAATCTGTAGAGAGGGAGAATATTCCGTGGTTTCGGGAATATGATTCGTTTTCGGAGTTACGATGGTGGCGAGCCAAACCTTGCTGGGAAGCCAGCGCTGGAGAGACAAGGGTCTTCCGAGCTCTTGTGTGTGACGGTCGCTCAGTATCAGCTTCTTGTTGGTACAGACGGACTTGCTGTCTTTGCTCTCACGGGACTTTATAGTTAGAACGGTTAGGCACTGTACTGTTGTGAACTTATACGATTCTGGACTTTGCCTCCGGGTTGGAAGTCGTCGCTGAGTACGCAGCATTCATTGATTGAGAGCACTTCCTCTGCCTATACTTCCGTTGAGACGTTACCTGAACTCCGTCCTTGCGGTTGGGAGTTTGCGTTTCTCGTCTGTAGATCACAGAGGAGAAGACAGTATTAGAGTATATTAGTCAGAGGACTGCCTTCTGCCGTACTAGTGTTTGAAAACCTTTATTTGTGGCTGGAATTCTTCCATCGACGCAGACGTGTATGAGAACCAGCATGCCGACGCACTAGACGCAGTACATACGGCGATATTGCTAATTGCTTTGGCTTATTAGCGGCTATAAGGCTCCATTGTAAACCATCTATAAAAGTATGTATAAGCAGCAACAACTTTTATCGTTTAGTATAATTAGTTCCCTTAATCGTTCATTTCTGTTTAGGTTGGAATTTATATGTTAAAGAGCATTAAGAGACCCTAAGATCTGCTTCAGGGGGTAGTCAAGCAGGGCCAAATCTTCAGTTTAGCGTTTATTATTTTCCGTTGCGCACATTCAGTTTACACCCGCCTGGAGTATCACTTTGGAATGGGTCCAATGTGTCTAGCATGTGGACGGCTTAGATGTAGATCGTTAACTGGCCACCTTATAATCAGCACATGGCCATCACTGGCACCGAGGCAGAATCAGCTTTCATCAGAAAACACAACAGACCCCCACGCTGCCCTCCAATGAGCTTTCGCTTGACATCACTGAAATCGCAAATGGCGTTGGTTAGGGGTCAATGGAATGCACGCTACAAGGCGTCCGCTTAGGCATTCTTCTTGAAGTAACCACTTTCTGACAGCCAGTTGTGTCACTGTGGTACCAACTGCTGCTTAAATTGCTACTGTGGATGCCATACGATGCACCAGAACCATTCGCCGAACACGATGGTCGTCTCTCTCGGTAGTGCCAATTGGGCGTCAGGAGCCCGGTCTTCTTGCGACCGTACATTATCATGACCACAGATACCAGCGATCAACTCTTTCTGCAGTACCGCAGAAGGAACAACCTCGTTCAAACTCAGTGAGGTGCTGATAACTGCGTTCTTGTCGCATTCTTGACTAGCATCAACTGAGCACGTCCAATCTCAAAGATGAATAACGCTTACGACTGTTACAGCGTGCGTTTGAAGCAAACCTGATTTGCATCCTCATAGCGATACTATTAGCGATTGACGCGAAATTTGTATAGACATCATCTTTCAGATGTACACTCATGCTCATTAATTAAGGATAATTGCAGAATGTGGTGCCACACAACGTGGCACTACACAAAACTGGCGCTAATAGCATAGGCACCTAGGGAACACACACGACAAGGATCTGTAAGTCCACGGTATTGGTGATAAGTTGAGAAACCCGTCCAGAAACACATGTGCTACAAAAAGTCACTGTTTCCTGTACATGTACCCAGACATCAATATGGGATATGATCACCACGCACACGTACCCAGGCCGCACAACGGGTTGGCATACTCTGGATCAGGTGGTCGAGCAGCTGCTGGGGTATACCCTCCCATTCTTGCACCAGTGCCTGCCGGAGCTCCTGAAGTGTCCTAGGGGTTTGAAGACGTGCAGCGATATGTCAACCGAGAGCATCCCAGACGTGCTCGATGGGGTTTAGACCTGGAGAACAGGCAGGCCACTCCATTCCAAGATGGCAGCTCGGTGGAGCCTTGCGTTATCTTCCACTCATGAAAAGGTGGACATACTGGTGCAAAATGACGTCCCGATACACCTGACCTGTTACAGTTCCTCTGTCAAAGACATGCAGCGGTGTACGTGCACCAATCATAATCCCACCCCATACCATCAAACCACGACCTCCATACAGGTCCCTTTCAAGGGCATTAAGAGGTTGTTATCTGGTTCCTGGTTCACGCCAGACGAAAATCCGACGAGAATCACTGTTCAGACTATACCTGGACTCGTCCGTGAACGTAACCTGGGACCACTGTTCCAATGACCACGTAATGTGTTCTTGACACCAGGCTTCACGGGCTCTCCTGTGACCACAGGTCAGTGGAATGTACCTTTCAGGTCTCCGGGCGAATAAACCATGTCTGTTCAGTCGTCTGTAGACTATGTGTCTGGAGATAACTGTTCCAGTGGCTGCGGTAAGGTCCCGAGCAAGGCTACCTGCAGTACTCCGTTGCCGTCTGCGGGCACTGATGGCGAGATATCGGTCTTCTTGTGGTGTTGTACACTGTGACGTCCCGTACTGTAGCGCCTGGACGCGTTTCCTGTCTGCTGGAATCGTTGCCATAATCTTGAGATCACACTTTGTGGCACACGGAGGTCCCGTCTCGTCTCGCTCAAATCACGGACATCCTCTGTCCGGAGATGGGGGAGGCTAAGCAGCAGTGCTGCTATTCCTCCTTTATCAGCTCTGTTGTCATATGTGGTCTCTCGTTGGACTGGGCCTCTGGCTACCCCGCTGTGTTTAAACTAGCGAAGTAGTTGATGGCTGCTAGATCTTCTGGGGCAGGCTGACGCCTGCCGGTGCGCCACTCTTCCTTCACCCACTTCTCTGTGGCCTGATAGATGTGCTCCCAGTCCGAAGGGGTGAAGATGGGGCGGCTGTTCAGCAATATCAGCTCCTTCCTCGTCACCGCCTCGCGCAACATGCCACGCGTGTGGCGAAGGTCGCACGGTTCAAGACGGAGTGGTGGTTTCGCATGCGCCGGCGTGAAGGGGTACGGGTTGTCCCCGTGGGGGTACGTCCCGTCCTTCAGCGACGATCTTCTTCAGGAAGGGCTGCACACTCCGCTCGTCTGGGAGCGGGAGGGGCACCCCTTCGTCGGCTTCCGCTTCTTCAGCTTGCGAAGAAGCGGTCGGTATCTCTTCCTCGGATGATTCTTCCGCGTCTGTCTCCAGGGAAGAAGACAGCGCAGGCGTCCCGACGTCGACTTCCATGCGAGGCGCCGGTCTACGACCTGCTGTGTTTGACGAGCCTCCAGTCGCCCTAGTATTCTACCCCTCATAACGACATCAATATGTGTTCTTTGTGCCATTTTCAACACACCGTCACCATTAGCAAGTCTGAAAACGTCTGCACACTTACTCTCTGCACCATACTCTGACATGCACCAACACACCTCTGCGTATGTGGACTGCTGCCAGCGCCACCGTGCGACGACCGCAGGTCAAATGCACCGCATGCTCATACTCCGATGTGATTTAAACCCACAAACCGCCCACTAGAGCGTTGTTTCACCATGTATCAGCATTATCCTTAATTTATGAGTATGAGGGTAGAAACACGCCTACCAACTTTCGTTTATGTCACCCAACTCGTTCTTGGTGTTGTGATTTTTTTCCGTCAGTGTATTTGAAGTCGCTAGATCACGACCGGGTTTCTGTCCGAACCATCCTTTACATACATAATAACATATCGTTTTCATGTTCTGTTTAAAAGTTAAATGTTTAGACGGAACATCTCGGGAAATTACTATGAGCACACATGAAGGACCGGTGGCGTACCCTCGTCTTGTGAGAAACGTATAGAGACAATCTTCCTCAGTTTCCAAGTTCGGCCCGCACATAAAGCACTTAGACCTCTGGGATCCTTGCGGGTCGGGGAGCGGCCGTGGAGAAGGTGTAAAGCTGGCAGGCGCCGGCTGCCATTTGACTTTCAAAAGAGCGGCGCGGCGGCGGCGGCAGCAGGCGCCGCGGTCATTAGCGACACCTCACCTCTCCAGAGACCTGGAGGCGTCGGAGACCCGTCTTCCAGGCTAGCCGAAGACACTGTACACATAGCTTCTTTCACGTCTCGTGTACTCTGCGTGAGCTGTTGAGTTAAAACATGTCTCCATACTGTACTGCAGCGTATGTGCTACAGAGGGGAAAATGCTGTTTCGTTAATAAGTTACAGCTGTCACAGCAGGCCGAGTGCTCTTACGTAGGTATCTCATTTAAATGCAGGTGGAGCGGGAAAAAATGAGAGAAGAAAACGAAGATCAAGTCGTAGCAGTAACATAACAGCTTACTAGTCCTATGCTTTTTGTACAAAATCATTGCACACTTGAAGGTATATATTGCTCAACAATCACAGCTTCACGGACATTTCACGTTCAGCACCTTGTATTTTGATTATCTGTTCTATAGCGTTTGGTGCAGCACAAGGGGCACCCTCCATCAAACCCTATACCTATCTTTCTCTCTTAGCACATAAATAAAAATTGCGCCCAGTGAAATTATATGCACCTACAATGCCTTCGTCCTCCCAATCCTCTCTTTGGATGTATAAAAACTGCACCGAGTGAAATTTGCCCCCGGTATTCTTGGAAACTACTTGCTCACTAAGTCAGGGCTTACCTGCACCACGAAAATCCTAATCCACAGGAAACGCTCCTTATCAGTCATAGCCTACCAGTACTTCCAAAGTTCTCGTCTATATCAACATCTACATCTAGATGCACTGATAGCTGAAGTAGTTAAGGGGACCGTTCGAGATAAGCGGAAAATGCAGGTTCGAACGCCGGTCCGGTACCAATTTTCACTTGGCGCCACTGAACTTATTTCAATGAACTGCGGTCGATGTCAGAATTTATTTAATTTAATTATGTTTATGTACGGCTGCTGTATCAAGAGTGGTGCCTGTTACTTAGGATACGTCAGAAAGAACAGGTACCACCTATATATGAATCTAAAGTTGCTGCAACAATCCTTACTGAATTGGTGGAGCTGTACGGTAACACTGAACCATCATACGCCACGTTGGTTAGGTCGCGCAGAGGCTCCCAGTGTGGTCAAAAAAGTCTGTCCAAGGATGAAGTGGCAGACCATCTGTCTGTCAAGAATCTTGAATTACAGAAGGAGACCAGCGTATCATAATCGAGGCGATAGTGGAAAAAGTGAAAATCTGTCCAGGGTTAGTTTTCAACGACATTTTGAACTTGACAAAGGTCACCGACTGTTAGGTACCTCGACTGCTCAAACCCAGTCAGAAACTACGAAAAGCCGAGGCTCCGATGCAAATGTTGCATGCCAAGCCAGACCGAAAAGAAGGAGCTAACAAAGCTGTGGAAAGATGTGGTTTCATCATCGTCGAAAAAGGCACATATCCGGCCATCATCTGGGGAGGCGATCCTGAGTGATTTTCAGACTGCCATGGTGTGGTGCTTACACATTATATTCGTAAGTGCAAACCGGCCCACGCTCATTCAACTGAAATTTCCTGGGCAGGTAAAGGGAGGTTCGCAAGACTTGCTGGATGCTGTCCAATAGGGAGCTTATGTTCGCAACTTCCCAAGCTCTCATTCTGCACAGAACAGACAATACCACTTAACTGAGCTATCAAATTCGCCTTATCCGCAGCTCCTCGTGAAATGGAACCCAATGACCTCCCTTCTGGGATGAAGAAAGCGTGGCAGACATTTCCAGATCGACGAAGTTGTGGTTTTTTGGGATGGATACTTTCCTGAATAGCCAAAACACAGTCTTCTAGAAGCAGTACCTCAATTAATTCATCTATGATTCGAAAAAAAAACATATCGCACTCAAGGTTAAATACAATGTAATACAGGAGGAATGGTCGATATGGTAGGAACTACCATTTGAAGCAGAAAATTTCGTATGGAATGGTTTTCGTGATAGAACGTATTTAATGCACATTAGTATTTATTTTCCGTATTATTCATTACATTATTAGTTTTACTAATATTGGTGAATTACTCGTTCAAAAGAAGAATGTGAACCTGGGAGAATACCTGCTACACGTAATCTGATGAAAACTCCCATGAATACGGGAATTCGACGTGCCTGAAAGCGCCGACGGTACCTTTCGACAGAAACAAGAGCAGTACCATCGCAGAAGCCGTAAACACCGTATCTGCATAATCTTCGTTAGTGTAGATGTGTGGCGTTTTAGGCAGCGCCGGTATAAACGCAGTTAAGCGATGTTCCTCTCTGATACATTGTCAAGCCCTCGCACCACTCGCAGTACACCACGGATAACTGCGGGTTCGACGGGCTGTTTTAATGTCAGAAAGACGTTCCGACCTAAGAGATTGAAACCAACTAGGTAGCTTGGCCTGGAATAAAACGTCAAAGAGATTTGGTGGGTAAGACACGTATGTTCGCGCCACTAAGTCAGAAACCAATGAACGTTAAATGTGTTCTATCTCGGAAACCATTCGGAATACGGCATATGTCCATACGAAGTTTTCTGAGCGTTCGTGTCTTGGTAGCACTGAATACTGACCATCTGTCCTCTGACACCCTGTAAAGAGGCAAGGACGCACGACATGGTCAGAGTTTGATTTTTTCGAGGTAACGACTAAAGCTTTATGACTAGCCACTGAAGGTACTTAAGAGATGGAGCACCAACAAAACTATACGTTAGTGCACAGTGACTATTTATACAATGTATACAACTTTGCTTCCGCCGTTTGCCGATAGGTGGCGACAACGGTAACTAGCGGTCGAAAGAAACAGATCGCAGACGTCAAGCAGTTAGCTTGGACCTCCGTCAACATAACCTCATTCAAACATTAGTCGATTTGCATCATAAAGTTGTTCTTCATTGAAAATATCAGTTTACGAGTCTAATTCTCATCATTTGCGGGAGGTGTTACTGTTTTGCTTCAATATGAAGAAAACAGCTGCTGTGTCTCATCGAATGATCTCAAGTACGTATGGTAAGGACGCTATTAGTGAAAGAACGTGTCGTGAGTGGTTTCAACGCTTCAAGAACGGTGATTTTAACGTCGTAGACCGGCATAGTGGTGGAAGAGAGAATGTTTTCGAAGATGCAGTATTGGAGACATTTCTGAGTGAAAATTCGCGTCAAACTCAAGCAGAATTGGTACGATTAGTGGGAGTGACACATCAAGCCATTTCAAAACGTCTCAAGGCTATGGGGATGATTCAGAAATAAGGAACTTGGGTCTCATGTGAGCTGAAACCAAACACGATGAACGGCGTTTGTGTGTCTGTGAACAGTTTGCAACGTCCCCTTTTTAACAATTATACACGACTGTCCTTAAACTGACATAAAATATTTTTAGCGCAACGCAATCTGACTTTCAAAATTCCCTACAAAAGAATGGCCCTGACTAACATTAAACTATACCTTTCACAAATCACTTACCTCACAAAAATCTTCGCTGCTCAAGCTACTGCAATACAGCGAGCGCCACTACTGCCAGCTAAATAAAAGATTCAAACTACTGAAGGCACTAACTACTGATAGGGATAGTTAGCAAATGAAAGATATTAATAGAGAACAAACAATGTATTTACCTTGATATCATCATATATAAATATAGCAGGTCATGACAAATTACAAATCTCCGCCATCTCTCTCCCCACATCCACCACTGCTGGCGGCTCACCTCCAACTGCGCAACGCTACGCGCTGTTCACATCCAGCTGCAGCTGCCCAACACTACAATGGCAGACAACAATGCAAACTAGCCACAGACTGCACACAGCACAGCCAGTGATTTTCATACAGAGGTGGCGTTACCAATAAAAAAACCTAAACAGCCTACTTAACGTTGCCAACAAGAAAATATAAACAGCCTACTTACATAGAGAAAACATAAACAGCCTACTTACATAGCCCCCATGCTCCCCACAAAAATTTTTACAAATGGGATTGGGCAGTGGCCAATACAGATTTGAAAAATTTTTCATAATTACAATAACAAAGAAATCAAATGCACACACTTATTGATATTATGTTGGTCAAAAGCTAAAATTTTCTCACAGTCCATAAAGACAGTCCTAATCGTACATAACAGGAGAATAGCAGTGTTTTTCTCAAAGTCTGAGCAGTAAAAGAAAATGCACACGGAAGTAGTGGATTTCCATGCAGTCTTGAAGAAGTAGTGTTGTCCTTCCAACGGAAAGACAGTGCTGACTCTTGACATGCATACAGGTAATGGGCCACAACAGAGCAAACCCACAGCAGAGTCAGTCGTAGTTTGGAAGAATATTGGTAGGTCATCACAGAGCAGACCCACTGTTGTCCTGGTAGAGATTACGATATTGGTGGGCCACCAGAGGCGCAGACCCACTGCAGTCCTTGTAGAAATAATGGTACTGATGGATCATCAAAGATGTAGACCCACTGTAGTCCTTGTAGAGATAATGGTATTGGTGGGCCACCAGAGGTGCAGACCCACTGTAGTCCTTGTAGAGATGACCAGCAGCCATCTGTTGCGATTGTGCAGGTGCACATTCACCATCGAAGAGTCTTGCGGAGAATATAGCAAGTCCATAAACCACCACTTGTGCACTCACAAAGTTTTTGGAATTGTCCTTAGAACCAGCAATGCTGTTATCCAGTCCCTTGCAGAATTATTAACACACGTGCAAACACTATCAGTCCCTACTTCTCACATATTGTCCATATACTATGACCAACAGAAACGTGTGCAGTGAAATGAATGCTTACAAGTTACTTAGTTTGATAAACTGGTGTCAATTACAATTTTATAACATGAGAATACAATAACAAAGGTACAGAATACATCATTAAAGAACATAACAATACAGATAACATTTGTAGTAAAACAGGCGTTACAAAAGAATAGAAATAGACATATACGTCAGTGTTACAGGAATTATGACATGAGTACATACATAAAAGATCAGAATAACTTTCGAAACATCAACTTCACACATGCGCATTAAACAGAACAGAATTAATAATATCTAACATCTTTACAAAGTAAATAACATATTATTAATGCCAATTATATTCGAGGATAACAGTATTCCTCATCATAGTGAATGTAGCTTAATATTAAAAGAAGAAAAAATTCTATGAAACTACACAGAGACAGGAAGAAAACAAATACACAAGGGTACACAAACACATACTGGGATAACACAAAAGGAAAGGACAGGGTTCGTTTTCAGTGTAACATTTGGTACTGCAGTCCAACCCAAAACTTCATATATCTTTCCTCTTATTTCATCCTTTGTTTCCACCAAAAAAATCCTATCCAAGCATGCTTTCTGTATTCTATTCATATTTCTTTCAATATAATTATTTCTCAGTGTACAATACTCATTTTGGCCCAAATCTTTTTCATATTGTCCATAGTCAGTTTCTTATATAGTCTACCCCCTCTTAAGCTAACTTAAATCTACTGAGCTCAGATGCTAAACTAAGGGACGAGGCAATGCAGCAGCACAAAACAAGTAACACAAACAGCAATGACCAAAAAAAAAAATGGAAAATTGCAAAGCAAGCTACAGTAAATCTAAATTAACAAAAAAAATGCAAAATTACAACTAATATGAGCCAATGTGCAGCAACAAAAAAATAAATCTGGCTTAGCAGAGTAACACAAATTAAAGTTCAGTAGCACTATGCCTGCCAAACAGCAGCTTATATCTAAACATGACATAGCTCAAGCAGAAAAAATAATACAGTAAAAACAACAATGCAGATAAGGGAAATGTATATTCACATCTTAATGTCTATGTAATTAAAGTGGTGCACCACAAATTATTCTACAAAAGAAATTACCAAGTACTTGAAAAGAAAATTATAGATGCAGTTACTGGTATTAGTCCCTTCTTATTGTTCTCTCCATTCGAAGAGCTCCTTTTTCGAAGAATGTGGATCAGAAAATAATTATTTAATAAATCTGTTGACAGAAAGTGTTCACATTAGCAAATGCATTTAATTTTATTTTATGAAACCAATGCTGCAACACAGCTGGAAAACAGATGTCAAATGAAATAAGCAATTACGCAAACCAAAGCATAAAAATATCATTCAATAGTCATGTGACATTTCATAAGTTAGTAGAAATTCTCTCAACTCTCGTAGAAAGACGCTTGTCGTAATCAGGTGTGCAGATGTAAAAATATTTCTCGTCATTTCATTAGGCATTTCAGTAAATATCATAAATTACGAACTCCACATTATACTTTCAACAAGGAAATGTCAATACCGAGGATAATGGCCTTCCCCTTTTTTTTTCTACCTGTGCTTCCGGAAAGGCTAATGGCTTTTTTTTCGGGCGGCTGTCGCCCAGGTGGGTGCCCGCGACGCATTATGTGCAGCTGGTCACTTAACTTTCTTACGGAAATATTTACGACACCAGTTTCCCCTACGGTGACAGTCTCACATAAAAATATTTCACAGGTCAAGAATTAGCGTTGCAAATCTGTAGAAACAAAATGCTATTGATATAACAGTGTCCAAAAAAATTTTCATCTGCATTGTAATACATTCACGAATATACACACACATTTCATAACTCTTAAAGTACGTTTCTTGGTTTCCAACATCCTTTTCATAAATCAGAGTCCCTAAACACTACCCATTATTCCTTACCTCATTACACATATACATATTCGTCGACACTTCTTCAATATTTCATCATGAGAAATACGTAGCATAATAAACATTCCTCAACAACATAATACACATCGTCGTCGTAAAAATAACATCATAACACCTCAGTCAAATCTCAAAATCGTCGTAGCTTGCTCCAATAATGTCAAAACCTAAAGAAAATTCTCTGCTCATTTCAATAGTGTCATCTACCTCAAACATACTTTAAAAATCATGCTCCCTTACCAAATACATCATTCAAAGCTCTCATAGTATCACAATGGTTCCGAAAAATATGAACAGTTTACAAAGTACAGACAAAATACAGTTTCATAAGTGTGAAGTTATCCAACTGTGTAATTGCGTAAACATGTGTCACTGATGTAGTAAAATAAATGTTTGTCTCTCTCAGTTAAATGATCAGATAGCTGTGTAATTTGTGTGTTAGAGAAATATGGTACCGATGTGTAAAGTTGTATAAGCAAATACCATATTAGCTAGGGTTCCTTGTGGTTGCCACACACATGGTACACAAAGTAGGCATGTACCCCCCTGAGGATAAATGTAATTATACCCTCAGGTGTTACAAATTACAGCAATGGAATGAAATGTATCACGGAAAACTTTCTTTGTAATTAAAAAATCTTTGAAAATAAGTGTTTTAAGTATAAGATTAATCACTCAAATGCGTGTCCTGTAGCGCTAAATGCGCGTCTTGCTGTAAGATAATTCTGTGGAACTGTCGTAGTTATCGTCCTCTGTAAGCAAAGTTCTGCTAAAGTCAATGTACTTACCTCATGATACACAAAAGTGAAATGCTTTGCGTATAGATATCTTAGTTATTGCGCTTATTGCCGTGATGAGGAAAGTACTGTACAGTAACGTATTGTTATGCCACGAAAAAGGCTGTCTCATTGTTGCTATACCACAAAAGTTACTACTAAAACATGTTTTTCTTCCTAGAAGAATTCAGAAAACTGTGCAGATATAAAACAGATACACTGCAAAAGCAACATTGTAAATTGTCACTCATTAGTAGCGTCGTGATAAAAATCGTGTAGCTGTCACATAAACTAACCTCTGTGTCATCTGGTATCTCTCAGAAAGTACTTTAAATCCGGAATGTATTTTCAAGTAAACCAAAATGTTGCATTAAAATCTCATTAGCAGTACTGGTAAATGTTCTAATCGTACAACTAACAAGCAAGAATGTACACACACAATTACACTGTGTCATCTGTTCGCAATAACAATGCATTCGTAATTTCTGTTTAAATAATTTCTCTTGGTTCTTGGCTGGATATTGAACTTCAAACATTGTTGCATGGTAACAGTTTCTAAAGCATACTAGTAACGTGAAGTGAAACGTTTTATGGCAAAGACAAAGTTAAAAGGCAGATTATCTGTCAATAAATGGTTTTACATGAGAAATGTGGTGTAAACCTTTACTCTTCCTAGTACGCAGAGTTTCAACTTCAACGCAATTATCATGTGGTATACGTCGGATTCTGTAAGGTCCATTGTAAACTAGAAAGAATTTGTGACTCAAGTGTTTCTTCTTATGTGACAATGAATGAGCTTTAATGAGAACTTTCTGACCAATATACAACTTCTTTGCATTTGCTTTACCGTGTAGTTTTCTCCTTTTGTCTGCTGCAGATTTTATATTTTTAAGAGCCAAATCAATTATGTCTTTGTGTCGAAGTTTACGTGTATTCGGGAAAGGTACAAGCTCTCTGATTCTGTTCGGTGGTTCTTCATTCTTCAGTACAAGAGTAGGTGGTAAAGCAGTGGAGTCGTGAGGCATTTCATTCAGCACGTTTTGAAATAAGTGTAAATATCTGTCCCAATGCTGATGCTTTCTGTGACAATAAAGTCTACAAAGCTTATTGATTTCTTTCATAATCCGTTCGGAGGGGTTACAATGTGGTGAGTACAATGAAATAAAAACAGGTTTGATTTTATGGTTGCGAAGCATGCGTGACCAAACAGCAGATCTGAATTGCGGTACGTTATCTGAAATGACTTTGCTAACGTGTCCAACTTCACGTAAGAAATTTTTAACAAAGGCGTTGGATACAGACCGTCCAGTGGCTTTACGTAACGGTGTGAAAGAAACAAATTTTGAAGTAAGTTCAACAGCGACTAGAATGTACGAAAATCCATTAGATGTTCTGACAAGCGGTCCCAAGAGATCAACAGCCGCAAATTCTTTTAATTTAGAAGGAATAATAGGAAACAACGGAGCACGATGTGAGACAGTAGATGGTTTCGCCTTTTGACAAAGTTTACAAATAGACAAGACTCTTCGAATTCTTTTTTCCATATTGTTAAAATAACAAGTCGTTCGAAGAATATGATAACATTTTCGTGGGCCAAAATGTGCGTAGCTGAAATGAATGTACCAAATGAGCTTATTAACAAAATCGTCTGGAATGCAAAGTACCCATAGCTTGTCATCAACAGTGCAGCGTTTGAAGAGTATGTTGTTTCTAACCAGGTAATAATGCCGAATCTGTGTGTGTGTCTTTTCATGCCATTTGCTCTTGATGTCTTTCCAAATCGGATCTTTATCTTGTTCATGAGCAATGTCCTTTAAAGATGTGGTGATGAAGTTTTCAAAGGCGACTTTCTGAATGTAAAGAATACTGAAATTTTTCTCGAGGTTGCCTTCTGTGGTACTTTTCTCAAGCCCAGCCGGTGCGCGTGACTGTGCGTCCGCAACAATGTTCTCCTTGCCGGGAATGTAGACTATTGTGAAGCGGAATTCTTGCAGAAACAATGCCCAACGTTTTAACCTGTCATGATTTAATTTTGATGACATAAGAAATTGTAATGCACGATGATCACTATATACTTTTACGTGCTTACCAGAAAGAAAGAAACGGAATTTGTTAAATGCCCAAACGATAGCTAAAGCTTCTAATTCAGTAACGGAATAATTTTTTTCAGATTTTGTTAGCACTCGGCTAGCAAAAGCAATGGTTTTCTGAATGGTAGTGTCATTTTCTATGGCTTCTTGAAATAAATGGGCACCAAGACCGACTTTAGAAGAATCCGTGCTAAGGCAGAAATCTTGTGACAGATCTGGATGAGCTAAGATTGGAGCGTGAAGTAACGCTTCTTTCAAAGAATTGAATTCCAATCAAACTGCCTGAACATTTACGACATATTATTTTGGCAGGACGTTGCAAAGACGACATTGAAGCATTTCAGGGACTCTTACAAGAATTAGAAATTGACACTGACAATCGCGGAACGCGAAACCAGGAACACAGCAATTACAGGTCACATCCGTCGCAATTCCGCGATGAAAGAAGTAATAACTTTACACGACAAGGCTATTCTCACAACACAAATCGTGACCAAAACAGACACCACCCGTATGACAACCGTTGGCAGAGTAGTAATAACTACAGGGAAAGATCACCTCTCCGTGGTAATGACTATCACAGAGACAATAAGATAAACAGACAATACGGGAACCAAAATAAATACTATCAAGGGAGACAGAATAACTTTAGACGCAACGGACCAGCGCGCAGTTACGATTCAGGGAGAAATTCTCCACCATGTGACCGACAAGAAAGAAACTATGGAATCTACCGACATGACGACAGACGATATGATCGTAACGACAGACCTGAATTGCATCAGAACTGGCGGGATTCAAACAGAGCAGGGCCCTCTCGTCACGGTGAATTTGTAGAAGTTAGGTCTCCAAATCCCAATAACGACGCGCGCCAACAAAGAGACAATAGGCAATGACTCATACCGCAGGCAGCCACAAAACGCACGTATGAAACTAACGACGCAGCTGCCGTAGCTAGTAATTACGTAAAAATGGAAGACATTAGGGACATTTTACTCCAAGAACACGACGTAAAACATAACAACATTGCATATCCTGTGATTCACATTACAGTAAATGACGTAAAATTTACGGCAGTACTTGACTCTGGCAGTCCCATTTCAGTAATCAGTGAAACAGCCTTTAGCAAATGCAACAAATCGAACGATTGCCCCACACTTCCGTTACGTAAGATTAAATTACAACGTGCAATCTTTGGAAAAAGTGTAGATGTACGCCAACAAACCAATTTAGAATTCTTTTGTCAAAGCCACAGCTTCTCTATGAACTTTCTCATTGTTCCATTATTGTCGACGGAAATTATATTGGGAGTAGACTTTTTGAATGAATACAAAGCAATCTTAAACTTTCACGATGCTGAAATAAGTTTAGAGAAAGAAGGTAAGTCAATAGCTTTGAAATTTGAAGATTGGCTCTCAAACCATGACGAGGAAATTAATCGGCTTTACCTTCTGTTAGACAACAGTTCGGACTTTTCTACGGAACTAGACACTAACAATCACTCTGCAAGTACTGACAGGGATGATATCGACGGCGCATTTGACACTAATAAGTTAATTCAGAATAAAATTCAAACAATTGAGAATTGTAATGACAATGATAGGCAAGACCTTTTTGAGATTTTACAAGCACATTCCACAGTTTTTACTCACAAAACAGGAACAATCAAGGGATTTCAATACCAATTTCGTGTTCGTGAGCATACTAAATTTTGTGTTAGACCATACGTAATTCCGGCGCATTGTAGGGACCGTGTTAGAACAGAAATACAATCTATGCTTAATGAGGGCATTATTGAGCCTGCAGTAAGCTCATACAACAATCCATTACATGTTGTTGAGAAGAAAAATGGATCGATCAGGCTTGTCTTAGATTCGAGACAAATCAATACGATCATTATTCCTGAAACAGACAGGCCGCAAACGTTAGAAGAACTTCTTCAAAATTTTAATGGTGTAAAAGTGTTGTCTTCCATTGATCTCAGATCCAGCTTTTATCAGATCGAACTTCATCCAGAATGTAGAAAATACACAGCTTTCCTTTGTTTCGGCGTTTGTTATCAGTTTCGGAAACTTCCCTTTGGTTTGAACATTTCTTCGGCAGCATTCATTCGCGGGCTAAATTCCATATTACCTGAGTTCTTAAAACGTCACATCACCTTATATGTAGACGATATGCTGATAGCAGAAGCCTCATGGGAACAACACAATCGCATCCTCAACAGCGTGTTACATATTTTTGCAGAATCTGGAATTACAGTTAACTTGGAAAAGTCTGAATTCGGTAGGTCAAAGGTGAGGTTTTTGGGACATATTATTTCTTCTGAAGGCATTCAGCCGGATCCTGAAAAGTTAGAAGCAATCAGAGCCATTCCAGTGCCATCCACAAAAAGACAAGTCCGCAGTTTTCTAGGTCTCGTAAATTTTTACCGTCGTTTTCTGAATATGCAAATTCTAGTTACACCAAAACTTTGTTCTCTCACTGGAAAAAATACTATTTGGAACTGGGACGAACAAGCACAGTCGTATGTATAATTGTTCAAAGGGGACGTTTCAAGTTGCTTCAGAGACAAAAACGGTAGGGATTTCTGCATCGCATTGTGACCGGGGGCATAAAATGGGTTCATTACGATACCTCTAAACGCAAAAAATCATGAGGATATTCCGGCCATGCTTCCACGTAGAGAGCCAAACCGAATATTCACGGCTCCAAGATCATGCTCTGCGTTTGGTGGGACCAGCTCGGCGTCGTGTACTTTGAGGTGTTAAAACCAAGTGAAACAATCACAGGTGCTCGTTATCGAACACAGTTAATGCGTTTGAGAAGAGCATTAAAAGAGAAACGGCCCCAATACAGCAAGAGGCAGGATAAAATGTTTTTGCAGCACGACAACGCTCGACCCACGTTGAAAAAGAGGTCAAAACGTACTCTGAAACGTTAAAATGGGAAGTCCTACCCCACCCGCCGTATTCTCCAGACATTGCTCCCTCTATCACCTGGTTAGATCAATGGCGCATGGCCTGGCTAACCAACACTTCCGATCTCATGAAGAAGTCACAAACTGGATCGATTCGTGGATCGCTTCCAAATATGAACAATTTTTTCAACGCAGGATTCGCACACTGCCCGAAAGATGGGAGAAAGCAGTGGCCAGCGATGGAAAATACTTTGAATGATACATGTGTAGCCGGCCGCTGTGGTCGAGCACTTTTAGGCACTTCAGTCTTGAACCGCGCGACCGCTACCGTCGCAGGTTCGAATCCTGCCTGGGGCATGGATGTGTGTGATGTCCTTAGTTAGGTTTAAGTAGTTCTAAGTTCTAGGGGATTGATGACCTCAGATGTTAAGTCCCGTAGTGCTCAGAGCCATTTGAACCATTTGATACCAGATGTTAAGTCCCGTAGTGCTCAGAGCCATTTGAACCAATTTGTTTCATTGAAGCCTCAAATGTTGGGGAAAAAACGGCGGAACAAAAGTTGTGCACCTTATAGTTCTTCCTTGCAGTTTGCCTTTCTGTAATTGAGACGCATCATCGTGCCGCGTGCAATATAGTAAATTATCTACTCCTCATTCACGTCTATTTCGTGACGGTACGCACATGTCTATTGCACACAAAGGCATGCGAGCGGGCCCAGGAGTTGCAGCATCGCCATCATCAGCGCACGGACTGCTGACGTTGACACACACATGCGTCAGCAGCGAGGCCTCACCGTGTATCGACAGGCTGTCAGCGGCCGCCGCGCCGTGCTCGCAGACCGCAGGCTGGCGTCTGGCACCGCCCCCCCCCCCCCCCCCCCCCTCATCCTGCAGCAATTGGAGGCGCGTCCTTGGCCGGCGCGGCGCGGCCCAGAGCGGCGCTTTCTCTGTCTAATCAGTGAGTGGCGGAAGTCCTCGCAGGCCGGCATTCCTCTGGCGCTTAATTAGCGGACGCCGCCTTGTTTGTTGTGAGACTGCCGGGAAGATAGCGGGCGCGTGGCGGCTCCCCGGCATCCTACAGTTTACGCTACGGCCACGGTCGTCTCTCTCACACAGTCATCCCTAATCCCCTTGGCTCATGAACTTGGCTTTCTGTTTGTTCTTAGGTGAAATCAACGTAAGAGATGGGAGCTTGTGAGGGACAAAAAAATTCATTTTGTATTCTAACGCATCTGACGAGTCATAAACGGAGTGGGCGTTTGGGACAATCAGACAGCCTGCTTGAGCCGCGCACGGCTCGCGTTTATCCCATTTATTGTTTGTCATCTTCTATTACGGTACTGCCACCTCGTTTTCTTATTCTATTTACTGGCGTCACTGACTTCCCGCCTTACTTGCCCGTGAGCGGCAGCAGCAGCGCGTATCGATAAGTGCTCTGTCGTACCATCTCTGCAGCGACCGATAGTATTTCCGGGTCGTCGTGTGTATGGGAGTCAGTTCGGGACGCAGCAGCAGTGGGGTCGGGAATGGAGCGCCGGTTAGGAGCCGACAGCCTCTGCTCGCCGACACACGACTGTCCGACGGAGCGAGATTGGAGCGGGACGACTGTTGGTTGGTCGTTCTGTTGGTCGTCTCATCGGCCGACGTATACTTGGTCCTTTCACCGTTTCCGGGCCTGGGCAGTTGGTCGGTTGGCGTGGAGCAGCGAGGAAATCTCCGCGGCGCGTAGTTTGGCCGGGCCCGCTGGCAGCCTCTATGCGGTGTCGGAGTGTGTGGTGCTGATCCTGGACATGAAAGTTGAGTTTTGACTTAATCTAAGTCACGACTTTTCTCACTGTGTCGTTTGGAGTTCGTTGTCGGCTCTAGGGACAGTCCCGCGAGCAACAACGTGTGTTTTCAAGTTGGCAAATTTCAGCCACCCTTCGGTGGAGTTTAAGTGTACTTGGTTACTTGAATTGAAGTGGACCGGCGGAATCTTCTGCCCTGTGGCCGTTAATGTTCCGGTTACCTGCCCTGGCCATTGACGTAAATTCAGGCAGTGCATTTTACTCATCATGTTGTCGCTGTCCAGCACGGTGTGTAGTTCGACAGGTCAGTGTATAATTGGTTGGGGGCGCCAATACCTTCTACGTTGTTCCATTGAACTCCCTGTTGTGTGCTGGTCGGGTGAAGCGGAGGTTATCTTGTCGGTGGGTCCGTTGACTGTCTGTCAGTTGGGTTGTCGTCGGATCGACAATGGTTGGGCCGACTGCCTGTCCCATCGATGCGAGCTTTAGTGTTTGAATTCCAGGCCGACCCACGGAACTTCTGAGCGCCCTTGGGTGTACTGCTTTTTCATGTTGTTTGTACTTGTATGGCTTCTAGCCGATTTTTAGATTAAGGTTGTTTTGCCCTTAAGCTGTCAGGTGGTTTGGGCCTTCAGCCTAATTTAAGAATTGTTTTACGTAAAGCCTTTGCCAGTTTTAAAATTAATGTTATTGAATGTTAAGTGTTGGGCCTTCAGCGGATTTTGAATTTAAGTTGTTTGCTCTTAAAGTGTCAGATTCTTTGGGCCTTCAGCCTAATTAAGGAACTGTTTTAAGATAAGGCTTTGTCTTTTAAATTTCTGATTTTGGTTCAGCTTTAAGTTATTGGCTTTCAGCCGTTTTTAAATTAAAGTGGTCTTGCCCTTAAGTCATGAGATAGTACGGCGCACACAGCCGC
The DNA here is from genome assembly GCF_023864345.2 of Schistocerca serialis cubense. Taxonomy (NCBI): domain Eukaryota; kingdom Metazoa; phylum Arthropoda; class Insecta; order Orthoptera; family Acrididae; genus Schistocerca; species Schistocerca serialis. The sequence goes on from NC_064639.1 coordinate 390,117,245, forward strand.
TAATTAAGTTCCAAAATTAAAATTTTTTTTAAAATTTTTTTCTTGGCTCTTGTAATGTTTGATCAAATAAAAGGTTGTATGTTCGAGTGTAACTGACAGCCGCTTACTTTGGCCCCTTTCCACAACTTAAACTACCTGTTCTGTCCTGCGGGTTTAGTAGGGGGTGTCACTGCTTTTACGGTCAGTATTTACATGCTTGTTTACTTTTGTTACATGGGCATTACTTCTTGATCTACGGTATTAGTCTCCTAATGCTGGCGACATCATCACAGAGTACAAAGGCGTGGTTACAATTTTCTTTGGGTCGTATGAGAGACAAGCTTAACGCTTGGAAGGATCACTGAAGGAGAGACCTTTTTGCTGTAATGGAGAGAAAACAGTAACTGCGAAATAGATTCGCATTCTGCTACTGTGCATTGACGACAGCTGTTCGCAACACAGGAAAATTTGTTCCGGGCGGGGTGTCGAACCCGGGTTTCCTGCTTATCATGAGCGGTCGCCTTAACCATAGACATTGTAACCATCAATGAAGTATCGATGTTTCGACGGGCCAAAATGACGATATGACATTCGTCTCCTTGTAAGGGAATGACGAATTGTGCGAGCGTAAGAGTTTTGACTATGTGACATATGGATCAGTCTTGGAAGCGTGCTCGGGTAACTGAAGTGGTTAAGGCGTCCACCCGCGATAAACAGGAAATCTGGATTCGAGTCCCGATCAGGCAAAAATTTTCATGCGTCGCATACAGCTGACGCAATGATAAGGACACTATATAAACACAGAAACTGTAACGGTCGACACTAACTACGTCTTTACACTGAGGTGACGAAAGCCATTGGATAGCGATACACACATGTACAGGTGGCGGAAGTTCGGCGTACACAAGGTGCAAAAGGGCATTGCATTGGCACTCAGATTTGTACTCAGATGATTCCTGTGAAAACGTTTCCGACGTGACTACAGCCGTACAACGGCTATTAACAGACTTTGAACGAGGAACGGTGGTTGGAGATAGACGCATATGGCATTTCATTTCGGAAATCATTAGCGAATTCAGTATTCCGAGATCCACAGTGTCAACAATGTGACGAGAGTATCACATTTTAGGCATTATCTCTCACCAAGGACAATGCAGTAACCGACGCCCTTCACCTAACAACTGAGGACAGCGGCGATTGCGTAGAGTTGTCAGTGCTAACAATCAAGCAGCACCGGTTGAAATAACCGCAGAAATCAATGTTGGGCGTAAAAAGAACGTATCCGGTGGCACAGTGCAGTGAAATTTGGCGTTAATGAGTTATGGCAAAAGACGACCGACACGAGTGCTCCGGCTAACAGCACATCACCTACAGCGCCTCTCCATATCGGCTGGACCCTAAAGACTGATTTTAGTTCGTAAGAGCTGATTGTGTGGCAGACTCCACGAAGCCAAGATGGTGGTGGCTCAATAATGCTGTGGGCTGTATTTACATGGAATGGACTGGGTCTCCAGTCTAACTGAACCGATCATTGACTGGAAACGTTTATGTTTGCCTACTTGGAGACCATTTGCAGCCAGTCATGGACATGTTCCGAACAACAACAGAATTTTTATAGATGACATTGAGCCGTGTAACTGGGCCACAATTGTTCGCGACTGGTTTGAGGAAGATTATGGACAATTCGACTAACCAGATGGCCAGACAAGAATCCCACCTAACATTTATGGGACATAATCGAAAGGTCCGTTCCGCACAAAATCCTACACCAGCAACACTTTCGCAATAATGGAAAGTTATGGAGGCAGCATGGTTCAGTATTTCTGCAGGAGGCTTCCGACGACTTGTTGAGTCCATGCCACGATGAGTTGCTGCACTATGCTGGGCATAAGGATGTCCGACGTGGTATCAGGAGGTATTCAATGACCTCAGTGTATATACTCTCTTATAGGGTAGACGACACATTTCTGAAGCCAATTCTAATGGTGCTTCTGGGATGGCTTGGAGTGGACTAGGGTTCTCTGCTGAAGAAGGGTGTATTGTATTATATTTATTTATTTGCTTAAATTAGCCCACTACCTATATAATAGTTTGTGGGCAGTATTATTAGTAATACAGCTTTATTAATACAATTACTACTGCGACAGTGCGTTAACAATTCGAATTTCTTTTTAGTTATTTGTCAACATAAATACAGGTTATAAAATAAAGTACAGGGATTAGAAAATATAAATAAATAGTCATGCAGCTGAAGAGGGATCAATTATGGTATGTTTATTACGGTTTGTTTATAACCATTGGTTTGGGGTTGCAAGTACACATCAAAAGAAGTTTTCCATCATCTCGGTTTCGTGAGTGCCCAATCCTGTACAGAAAATTGGAATAGAGAGCACCGGGTTACTGGAGCCACTATCCTGAAGGAATTCATTCACAAGATGTGGACGATGGGGGCACGAATTATCGTTCATGAACACGAATGCCTCGCTAATATACTGCCGATATGGTTGCACTATCTGTCGGAGGATGGCATTCACGTATCGTGCAGCCGTTACGGCGCTTTCCATGACCACCAGCAGCGTACGTCGGCCACACATAATACCACCGCAAAACAGCATGGAACCTCCACCTTGCTGCACTCGCTGGATAGTGCGTCTAAGGCGTTCAGCCTGACTGGGTTGCCTCCAAATACGACTCCGATAATTGAAGGCATATGCGACTCTCATCGGTGAAGAGAACGTGATGCCAATCCTGAGCGGTCCATTCGGCATGTTGTTGGGCCCATGTGTACCGCGCTGCATGGTGTCCTGGTTGCAAAGATGGACCTGACCATGGACGTCGGGAGTGAAGTTGCGCATCACGCAGCCTATTGCACACAGTCTGAGTCGTAACGCGACGTCCTGTTGCTGCACAAAAAGCATTATTCAACATGGTGGCGTTGCTATCAGGGTTCCTCCGAATCATAATCCGTAGGTAGCGGCCATCCACTGCAGTAGTATCCCTTGGGCGGCCTCAGCGAGGCATGTCATCAACAGTTCCTATCTGTATAGCCTCCATGTCTGAACATCGCCGGCCGAAGTGGCCGTGCGGTTAAAGGCGCTGCAGTCTGGAACCGCAAGACCGCTACGGTCGCAGGTTCGAATCCTGCCTCGGGCATGGATGTTCGTGATGTCCTTAGGTTAGTTAGGTTTAACTAGTTCTAAGTTCTAGGGGACTAATAACCTCAGCAGTTGAGTCCCATAGTGCTCAGAGCCATTTGAACCATTTTTGTCTGAACATCATCGCTTTGGTTCCCTGCGAGACGCCTGGACACTTGCCTTGTTGAGAGCCCTTCCTGGCACAAAGTAACAATGCGGACGCGATCGAACCGTGGTATTGACCGTCTAGGCAAGACTGAACTACAGACAACACTAACCGTGTACCTCCTTCCTGGTGGAATGACTGGAACTAATCGGCTGTCGGACCCCTCCGTCTAATAGGCGCTGCTCATGCATGGTTGTTTACAGCTCTGAACAGTTAAAGGGATTGTGTCTGTGATACAAAATCCACATTCAACGTCTATCTTCAAGAGTTTTTGGAGTTTTGGGAACCGGGGTGCATCAAAACTTTTTTTGATGTGTACAATGGCGGCGCGTTTATTGTCACGGAGTTTCCCAGCTGCGACAGCTTCCAGCTGCTGATGGCAAGCTCCTACCGCCGCCGCCGCCGCTGTCGCTGCTGATGCCGTGTCGCCAGACTGCCGTATTTTTCGCCGGAGTAAGTGCGGCCGGGGCGACAGCTGCATCACGCTCCAGAGCCCAGAGCGTGGGAGTCTTCTGTTGCTGCCCCGAAGACGCAGAGATGGCTGAACTTTTCACGCTGTACTCCCGGCTCGGCGGCAATGCTGGCTGCCCTGACTCGTGTGTTTAGGCAACAGACAGCAGTTCAAGTGCCTGCGGACCTAGAGGCGTCTGCGTAATTGGCGCCGAGCGGTACAGACTCGACTTCACAAAACTGCCCAGCTATTTGACGAGGACGAGCTGATTCGGCCGCGCCCAAATACTGCTACTTCGTACTGGTTTCACGGCAAGGCTGCGTTAGTGTGCCACGTCGAATATTCTGGGATGGGGAGACGACCCAGTTGTCGGAATCGGGCCGCAGTACTCCCTGCAGGCTGGCCCGGTGTCGGCACGTGCTGCCTATCGTCACCGACATGGCTGCAAAGCTTCTGACCACGCAGCGCAGTGACCAGCGCCCGACTGTGGCTGTGGGCTGATTCCGTCGTGGCACTCCAGCGCTGGTTCTAAATCACATTTAAATTATTTCCTTTACACCTTTGAAGATGTTTGCAGTGTTAGGAGAAACGTTAGGCATAGAAACATGCCTTAGACCATGCGCGGCACGAGTGCCGTAGCGTGCAGCCTCACTGCACCACGACGCTACACCATTCGAGCTTGGACGGGGGAGAAGGGAAGACTGCCGAGACACAGCACTTAAATGGTACCGAAGTCTCATTGCGTAATCTTCTTCTTCTTCTTCAGTAGCTCTACAGCCCTTGGTGAGCCTTGGCTTCTTCAACAATCTTCCTCCACACTTCTCGGTTATTTGCTGCTCTTTTCCACCCCCGGACTCCCATATTGCTGATATCCATTATTACCTCATCGATCCATCTTCTTCTAGGTCTCCCTTTTCGCCTAACTGAATGGATCATACCTTTCATCATTTTCTTTGGAATTCTATCCTCTGCCATTCTCTCCAAGTGTCCTAGCCATCGTATTCGCTGTGATTTAACAAATTTTACTACGTCCCTGCCTTGTATTAACTCATGTAATTCAGCACTGTAGCGTATTCTCCAGCCTTCTTCCTCCCTTATTGGCCCATAGATTTTGCGTAGTATTTTCCGCTCAATGCTTCTTAGAGCATTTTTATCGTGTTCTGTCAACGTCCATACCTCTGAGCCGTATGTGATAACTGGGCGGACTAGGGAATTATATATTAGCAACTTAGTTTTTCTTGTAACAAGGCTACTTTTGAAAAGCTGCATATTTGCAAAGTAAGTTCTGTTTCCTGCTTGTATTCTTTCCCTTATAGCCTTTCCAATACTGTTATCATTTGTTATTAGGGCTCCCAAGTAGTTAAAAGAGGACACTCCATTGAAGTATTTCCCATTGATGTTTAGGTTTTTAGGGGTTCTTCTGGCCTCAGATTGTGACATTACCATATGTTTTGTTTTGTTTACATTTACTAGAAGGCCAATTTTTAAGGCTTCTGTTTCCATTGCCCGGTATGTTTCTAGGAGTGTATTGGCATTTCTTCCTGCTATAGCAATGTCATCAGCGTATGCACATATCTGGCTAGTTTTCATAAATATGGTGCCTCTTTTGTTGATTTTATTTACTGCACTATGAAGGGCAATGTTGAATAGGACAGTGGAGAGACTATCCCCTTCCTTCACACCTTTATTAAAGTCAAAGCGTTCACTTGTTCTGCTTCATTGCGTAATACTTGGTTTTATAATTCATATTTATCAACAATAAACAAAACCAGTTTTTAGTATTATTTATTTTTACCGCACTCTATATATAAGGGATGATGTCTACGCAAATTTCGCGCCACTCGCTCAAGAGTAGCACTAGTGGAGCCACTATGAGGACGCAAATCATGTTTTCTTTAAATACACGCTGCGTAGCTGTCACCTTCGAGATTGGACGTGACGAGTTGATATTAGTCAACAATGCCTTTAAGATGACAAGGACGCAATTGCCAACACTGAGTTTGAAAGAAATCGTGTAATAGGGCTACGAGAAACTGGAAGTTCCTTTTGCGATATTGCAGAAAGACTTGCCAGCAGTGTAGCCACTGTACATGATTGCTGACAGCGGTTACGACAACGTACGGTCGCAAGACGGGTTCCGCAGGGCAGCGTGGCACTGCCGAGAGGGAAGACCGTCGTGTTCGGCATATGACTCTTTCACATCGTACTGCATCTGCAGCAACTATATGAGCAGCACTTGGCACCACAGTGACACAGCTAACTGTTGGAAATTGGTTACTTCGAGAACAGCTCTGAAGCAGACGAGTTGTAGCGTGCAGTCCACTGACCCCAAACCACCGCCATTTGTGTCAAGTGAGAGGTCAGTGGAGGGGAAGGCGAAAGTCGTGTTTTTTTATGAAAGCTGGTTCTGCCTCGATGCCAGTGATGGCCGTGTGTTGGTTATAAGGAGGACGGATGAGGGTTTACAACCAGCTTGTGTGCGTGCTACACACACTGGCCCTACACCTGAAGTTACCGTATAGGGCGAGATTTCATGTCAGGGGAGCACTCCCGTGGGTGTCCTATGTACCCTGAGTCTGGTGATTCGATTTGTTCACAATGCATACATGTCTGCATGCTTGGATTCAACTTTCTGGCTGTTACACCTTTAATTAATGTGCCAACATTTCACATTTGCAATGGCGTATCTAGCGCTTACATTAACCTGTGATCAGGCAGTGTTGATCATTTAAAGATATTACCTGTAAAAATGTATTCCCGAAATTTCATTACTCTACATTAGCTATTTTTTGGTGTAGCAATCTTTTTTCCGTCAGTGTTGTAATAGCGCAACTCGCAGAAGCTGAAGAAGACGACTAGGTTGTATTGTGTGTGTAACAGAAACAACTTGTCTGTATACTTAATAATTCCCAATTATCTTTAAAAGTGAAAATTAGTCACAATCTTAAATTTTTCGGTAAATAGGGAACTACTGACTCTGTTGATACGCCTGCTGTGACCCACGACATAAACCACTTATCTAAATTACCACACGTCAAGTACCATCATCAGGCCGTAATGTGACATGGGTGGAGTCGCCAAACTAGTTTACCCCAAGTAACTGTGTGACAAGTGCGACTGTTGAGTAAAGCAAATAATTTTTTTCCTGAAACTTACTGGCAGATTAAACTGTGTGCCGGACCGAGACTCGAACTCGGGACCTTTGCCTTTCGCGGGCAAGTGCTCTAAGGTCGAGCACGTGAGGCGTGGGGCGTGAGTCATGCTCGGGTAGGTCAGTTGGTAGAGCACTTGCCCGTGAAAGGCAAAGGTCCCGAGTTAAAGTCTCGGTCCGGCACACAGCTTTAATCTGCCAGGAAGTTTCATATCAGCGCACTCTCAGCTGCAGAGAGAAAATCTCATTCCAGAAATATTTTTCCTATTGTGTTGGTCGCTGGTCCAACCGACAGTATATCGGGAATATGTAGTATTCTATGTCCGTGGTCCATCCAGTTCCATTTGCACAAAATCGTGTTGCACAACATATTCTGTTTGTTGCCAGTGGTTATTTATTACTTGGAGATTATTTTAGCTGCCGGATAAATATCATACTTACACGTGTAGAACTTGAGCCATTTATATTTGAGGGAAAGGTTCTTCGAGTAGTAGAGAAGAGTTAAATTCATTACTGATGTCTTATCGACGAAATGTTGACGATTTAGAATTTTTAGAAATAGTGACTAAGAAGTTTTAGAGTGCAGCTACAGAATATGATACTGGGCATTGCGACAATGAGAGGAGATTTGGGAGTTTGATAGGGAGGGATATTACGGTAGATTACGAGACTTGGGCCGGAAAAAAGAAATCTTCATATGCCACCAAATAAAGGTTGGCAGTACCGTTACCGCATTTGCGTTTCGGGTTATATTGAACTAAAACGTTAAGTAACACAAAAACCGCGATTACGGAGAACAGGAGAATGAAATAAAACATTCCCCTGAAAGGTTAATTAATCACTTCAACGATGCATTACGCCGATTACGCATGCGTCAATCAGCAGCTCGCTACTTAACGAGCGACATCGTGGCATCCTTTGTGATGATGCAGTTATTCTAGTCTTCCTGCGCTATCAGCCAGTAACTTACAACTACGTGTAATCGACATAATTCCGCATGCAGATGAGCGTGCATGAGCGCCATGAGCAGTGTTTTCCGGCGTGATAAGACAGACACGCAAAAGCGAGCTAATTTAATTGCGCTGGATCGAATGATGCTTACAGAATTACTGCTTCCCGCAGTTAACAGTTCTGGTGGACGAGGATAATTATACTGTTGGCGTGTGGCGTGATCTCTCACTCATTCTCTCCCTCTGTCCCTCTCTGACAGTCAACTAATTAATAGTGCTTTGTTATTTGCTCTCCTAAGGCGCGTAAGATGTAAACCCTAGTAGAAATTGAGGTATTCTGCTATTAATGCCGGACATAATAAAGAACTACGTTGACTTATAACTTAGTGATAGCATAGTATTTTGCGATTCGGTTTTCTTTCTGCCAGCTATACAAAGTCATGTGACAATCTGTACTGGTCAGATAATTCTTCTGGAAAAATCATGAGTGGATAGATAGGTGGGTGATAGTGGAAAAAGGATGATTCCACAGCAATTTTGAAGGAATGGCAAACTATTTAACCACTGCCTTAAACACTTAGGGAAAGAAATATAAACCGTTTTAATAAAAGACTTGGTATGCCTGCACCAGTCATTTGCAGATCAGAGATTTCAAGATCGGCCGATGCATCCTATTCCAACTAGCGAAGCCCTGGAATTGACAACGGAGAATCAAGCTTGTAAGCAACCACTGCTTTTCAAGTTCGCACTGCAACATGTAGTCCCTTTTCTCTACTGATTATACTCTGATATAGTTGAAATTTATTTTCTGTCTGAAACTGTTTTTTAAATACAGTCTAAAAATTGTCCTAACTATAGCAATACAAAAAATAGAATTTAATATTTATTCATCAATTAATGGTTAATGAAATTTCTTTGGCCTATGATCATGCAAGAGATTTATAATAAAATGTAACGATTTAATTCAAGATACTAACTTATTGTTAAACTAATTAAATGATTATACTCTTGCGGTGACAATTTCATCAGATAATCAAGTATGAAGATATCATTTAGCTTTCCTTCTCTACATATCTTAACGCGTCACAGCGTACGTAAGGTACTGTAATCCATTCTTAGGTGATGTAATGGTCATCCAAGTCGTTTCTACATTTCGCTAACTCCTGTTTCTGCTCCCTTAACACATGCATCGTGTAAGATTTTATGAACAAAGTACGGCATATAACACGTACGTTTCTTTGTAATTACGAGTTTGGTCGATATTAGGCCATCTTCAAATCTGAAATATGGAGATGATACTAGCCATCATCGGCATCAGCTTGTGCCCGTCGTAAAACGGCCATTGTAGTGAAATCTAAACTGGTCGTTACAATAAAAATTAGGTGATCTGGATTTTGATTCGTTCATATAATTAAAAATGTACACCTAGCGAATTGGCGCAGTGGTCAGTGTACGGGACTCGGCTTCGGGGTAGGGGGCTGGGGAGAGGGGACGACAGTGAAAATTCCTGTTCGGCCATTTTGATTTATAGAAATGCGTGGTGTCTGTTCTTTCGGATATGTCCGAAAAAACAGACACCATATCACGTACTTGTATACCCGATCCGCTTCGGTGGGCAATGAATCCACCGCGTTCGGTGCGGATGCATAAACTACGTTCGGCTTCCTGCGGGAATCACAAAGCAGCGAGCATGAAGAGCATGGGCGGGAACTGGTTACAGGTGGCGCTGTGTGGGGATGTCAGTCGGCCAGGTAGCGCAACGAGATAGTCCGCGCATATACAACAAACATTGTGCGTAAATGGCGCAGTGGTCAACTCAGTTACCTAGTAAGCAAGAGATACCAGATTCGATGGCAAACATTTTCGCTCGAAGCCACTGATTCTGCATAAAATCCCGATGCAACTGATATCAATAGTTCCTTTCCTTTCCTTTCTCCCCCTCCACGTTCGATTTACGTAACATTCAGATTCGGCTCTTCCCTAAATCGCTCCAGACAAGTACCAGGACCGTTCCTTTGAAAAGTGCACGGCCTGCATCCCCATCCATTCGTAATCGTAACTTGAGCTCCGTCTCTACTCTCTGCACTTCCTTTACAAAACGTAATTTTTATTTATTTTGCCGGCCGTAGTGGCCAAGCGGTTAAAGGCGATACAGTCTGAAACCGCGCGGCCGCTACGGTCGCAGGTTCGAATCCTGCCTCGGGCATGGATGTGTGTGATGTCCTTAGGTTAGTTAGGTTTAAGTAGTTCTAAGTTCTAGGGGACTGATGACCTTAGAAGTTAAGTCCCATAGTGCTCAGAGCCATTTGAACCATTTTTTTATTTATTTGCCTTTCTAGCATGATCATTGAAGATCATATTGTCCTGGCGACACATACCACTTTCTGTACAGGCGTTGGTATAACACCACCCGATGGTATAGTAGGATACACTGCGATACACTTTCCGACGCTGTAAAAGTGAGAAGAAGTGACTGGTTATAACGTCTTATCCTCTTTCATAGTTGGTTAAAAATCAACATTCTTGGATGCGAGGTACGAACAACAACAGATACGGAAAGAACTGGAAGATTAAATCCGTTTTACCGATCGGAACCCTAACCCGGTTCCCTGGCTCTCGTAGTAATTCCCTTACTCGATGACCCAAGCAGGTATAGAAGACCTGTTTGGAAGACCTGTATAGAAGACCACCTCAGGTCTGTCAGTATCTCAAGGACAATGAGACGGGCCTGGGCAATTCAGTCAGTTAGAAAATTGCACGAAAAACGTCATGGACCAGATTAGATTTCTGATCCGGGAAAGCCGGCTGGTGTGGCCGAGCGGTTCTAGGCGCTTCAGTCTGGAACCGCGCGACCGCTACGGTCGCAGGTTCGAATCCTGCCTCGGGCATGGATGTGTGTGATGTCCTTAGGTTAGTTAGGTTTAAGTAGTTCTAAGTTCTAGGGGACTAATGACCTCAGATGTTAAGTCCCATAGTGCTCAGAGCCATTTGAACCACTTTTTTGATCCGGGAAACGGTTATAATTTGAAACTTTCTGGCAGATTAAAACTGTGTGCCGGACTGGGATTCGAACGTGGGGCCTCCAACATTTGCGGGCAAGTGCTCTACCAGCTGAGCTATCCGATCAAGACTCACGACCCTCCTTACAGTTTTACTTCCGCCAGCACCTCATCTCCTACCCCCCAAGGGTCCAGAAGCTCTCCTGCGTTCCCGAGGCCGTGGCTAAGCCACGTCTCCGCAATTTCTTTCATGAAAAATGTTCAAATGAGTGTGAAATCCTATGGGACTTACCTGCTAAGGTCATCAGTACCTACGCTTACACACTGCGTAACGTAAATTATCCTAAGGACAAACACACACACCCATGCCCGAGGGAGAACTCGAACCTCCACCGTGACCAGCCGCACAGTCCATGACTGCAGCGCCTAAGACCGCTCGGGTAATCCCGCGCGGCTCAATTTCTTTCTTCAGGAGTGCTAGTCCTGAAAGTTATGCAGGAGAGCTTCTGTGAAGTTTGGAAGGTATGAGACGAGGTACTGACGGAAGTAAAGCTGTAAGGACGGGTCACGAGTCGTGCTCGGATAGCCCAGTTGGTAGAGCAGTTTCCCACGAAAAGCAAAGGCAAAGGTCCCAGATTCGAGTCCCAATCCGGCATACAGGTATAATCTGCCAAGAAGCTTCATATCTCAGTTGCAGAGTAAAACTTCATTCTGGAAAGTTATAATTAGTCTGCATGTTCCCGAACAGCGCAATGGCTGCGGTAGAATTCAATAGTCATTCTAGAAACAATCTGATTATCCATAATCGTGTCTTCATTATAAAAGGGATTGCGTATTGTATTGAAAACAATGGAATAATGCAGATATTACCGTCTTTTAAGGATTTAATTTGAGATCTCATTCCAGATGTAGCTTAGAGACGAGTCTTTCACGAGAAACGGTGTGCTACAAGATTCTTCTTTTCCGTGATTTGCATGTTTGCTGTAGTTCGACATGAGCGTGTAATATCTTGCATCTTTCTCGCAACAGTGCTGCTCGCTTCATGAGTAAGGTCAGAGTTATTTACGCAGACAGACAAAGGCAACGGCGACAGCTTGAGGTTTTTTATCGGTGCGACGTGCGGTGACCTGGAGGCAAAGCAGAGACTGCGCGTTCTCCTTTGTAAGCGGCGCCGCGCCCCTGCTGCTCGCAGCAGCTGTCCGCAAAATGAGAAGCGCGCCAGACGCTATGCAAACACGGCGCCGAGTTTACAAGTCCTTTAGCGCAAACCTCGGAGGGCCGTGAAGTGTTTAATGCATGACCAAAGTAACTGCGCTCCTGAAGGTCTCCGGTGGCCGCGCACGACAGCTGTGCTGAGCTGTGCGCGAACCGCAGTCTGGGAGATACCAACAATGACGCGGCACCGCCGTCTTGCGTCTTTCCTTTATCGTTTATTTCTTTCCCGTCGTCCGTGTCCGAGTGAGGTGGCGCAGGTGCAGGGTCTCTGGACTCGTATCCGTGAGGACGGCGGCTCACATCTCCATCCGGCTATCCATATTTACTTGAAGAAAGTAGATACCAACAGCCGTGATTTAATTGAATAACCTTATTTAGCTACCAGTTTCTGTGCTTCATTGGAACCATCTTCAAACCCCTATACACGTAGTTGGGTAAGCCATCTAACCGTTAGTCTTACTATGGAGACCGCTATCGACAACACAACAAGGTCCAAGGTAACCAGTTTGATATAGTGGTCCATATAATAACACTATAGATTAGTTTTATACAGCTACATCTACAAGGGTCTGAAGAAGGTCCAATGAGGCACCGAAACTGGTAGCTAAATATAGTTTTTAAATAAAATTACTGGTGTTGGTACCTATTTTCTTCAAGTTTTCGATCAGCCACAGTCCCATCCCATTTACACAAGATGGAATTGCAGAAACTATCCAGATTTAGGTTTTACTTAATTTCCCTAAATCATTTATGGAAAACATTGGGATGGTTCTTTTGTAAGGGTTCGGCCGATATCATTTCTCAGGCCGAGTTTGTGCCCAATCCTACATTTACATCTACGTCTGCGCTCTGCCAACTACTGTAAAGTGCATGGCAGAGGGTACCTCCCTTTGTACCGTTTATTAGGCTTTTTTCGTTCCATTCAAGTAGGGATCGCGAGAAAGAATGATTGTTTAAAAGCTTCCACGCGTGTTGTGATTAGTCTGATTTTGTCCTCACGATCACTATGGGAGTGATACTTAGGGGATTATTGTAGATTATTACAATCATCATTTAAATTTGGTTCTTGAACCTTCATAAGTAGGCTTTCTTGGGTTAGTCTGCTTCTATCTGCCACTTCAGTTCTTTCAACATCTCTGTGACACGCTACCGTGGATCAAACAAACCTGTGACCATTCGTGTTGTCCTTCTCTGTATAGTCCTTTTTGGCATGGGTCCCAAACACTTGAGCAATGTTCTAGAATGGGTCAGACGACTGATGTGTACGCAGTCTCCTTTGTTGACAGACTGTATTTCTCCAATATTCTACCAATGCACCCAAGTCTGATATCTGCCTTACCCACGTCTGAACGTGTGTGCTCATTCCATTTCATATCCCTAGAAAGTGTTACGCCAAGGAATTTGTACGAGTTAACGGTTCCATCTGTGACTCTCTGAGTGTTGCTATTGCAGTTGTAGTATACTACGGGTTTTGTGAAGGGGACAATTTTAAATTTCCGGACATTTAAGGCGAGTTAACTATCTGTGCATCACACTGAACAGCTTCTCTCTGACAGACCTTTACTGTAGATACCTGCATCGTCTCCGAAAATCTGCCGGCCGAAGTGGCCGAGCGGTTAAAGGCGCTGCAGTCTGGAACCGCAAGACCGCTCCGGTCGCAGGTTCGAATCCTGCCTCGGGCATGGATGTTTGTGATGTCCTTAGGTTAGTTAGGTTTGACTAGTTCTAAGTTCTAGGGGACTAATGACCTCAGCAGTTGCGTCCCATAGTGCTCAGAGCCATTTGAACCGAAAATCTGAGGTTACTATTAATATTATCCACAAGTTTATTGATACACAAAATAAACAGCAGTGGCCCCAACACACTTCCGATGTTACGTCTGTCAATGACTCTCCATCCAAAATGATTTGCTGAGCCCTCCCTAACAAAAAGCCATCAAAATCTTAAACAAGTCTGTGAAACAGCAACTGTGTAAATCTGAAGATGTTGAATATCAACCAACCAGTTGCAAACCAAAGATTTACTAGCCCTTGATCTAGGTTTCGATATTTTTAAAAATATCTTCTTCATGAGTGGGCCTTGTTACATCACATGATGAAGCTGACTGAAGTTACTGAAGTTGGATTTCTTGCAAGAAAATTCCAAAAGGACTCTGATTTATGATTATTGGAATAGCTTCTCTATTTCAGTCTGGTTGTGCCTAACGAAACCAATTTTGTAGTTATTGACAGACAAGATAATTTTAATAAGTTACTGCTTGACGAGATACATAGTCAAGGGCGCTCCCTATTGTGAAAAGTGCCCGAATTAAGTTTAGGAAGTGAAAAACGTTAACTCTCTCTAAAGCAAGGAATTACGAACAGTCAGCGAAATAGTTTTTGGAGCCCTGAGGGAAGACATTCGTGACCATCGATTTGTTTCAGACAAAGGGGTGCATGCCTGTGTACAGTCACGGGTTTTGTAGGCAATCGCAAACATTTTTCCATGCAGGCACTGACCGCCTTGTCTCGCAGTGGAATAAATGTATTACCAGTTATAGCGATTACTTTTGAAATAATAGTTTTCTTACTTTTTTCCCCATCTGATTCGTTTTCATTTGACTGCCCCTTATACTGCGGACTATTCTTTTGCTGGTCTACTGACCAATACGTTTACTCCAAATAAGTACCCATTATTACTTCCGGACTGTTTATCCAATCCTTTTGGCAACGGGACTAAACGAGGCGACATAGAAAAAATGAATGGAACGTAGACAGATTTTCAACAGAGCTTCTCTAAAGGTTGGGAGGCAAGAGGGATGGACTGGCAAATCACAAGTGTGAAACGAGTCGTGTGTGGTACCTGGATAGCTGAGTCGGTAAGAGCATTGCATTGCATTGCAGAGGCAAGTTTCTGTCCTGGGCCGATACACAGGTTTAACCTGCCAAGAAGTTCCAAAACAGCACACACTCCACTCGAAAGTGAAAGATTCAGTCTGGTAGCTAGATGGTGACACTAACAAAAGTTCACCCTGTACTCTGCCAGGACAGAGACGTAACATGGACTACGATTCGGAAATAACCCGCGACTACAGTCAGTGCCTAGATTACATAAAACGGAAGAGTATGAAATGATCACCATACTGCTGATTAAACGCTGCCATCAAAGCTACAAAGCTAAACAAGGTGAATTTGCGTTTGGGGCAACGTCAGTGTACGCAACAACTCCGTCTGCTGTTTCTAGCCGCGGTTAAAATTTACGTACCGCGATAAAACATAGGTATCGCTGCAAATATATGCGAGTGTGGTCTCGCGGAATTTTGTTTCCGGCGATAGCTTTCAGGCCTACGAACGAGCGAGCTATCGCAAACACGGGGAAATTAAAGCACAAAACGCCGGCTTATATCAATCAAATGCCAGTAAAGCAAACAGCGAGCCAGATGAGCAAAACAATACGCACACAAACAGCAGATTTTAGTGGACGAGAGGGTTTACGCAGTGTAGCGCTGTCCAGCTGCAGTGATCAATTGTGAGCTTGGCCGACAGACTGCAAATACGGGTCCGCAAATCAATCAGTATGAACATTGGCGAGGGCACCACGTGCGCTCCTGGCGCATCCATCACCTGGCGTCTGCCCGGCTGCGGGAGCAAACAGCGAGACTTGCAGCGCAACAGGAGTGACCACTTCGTCACACGTCCGTGTCGCATCACGCCAGTAGCCGGCAGCGGGTGACGCTGCCAGCGATGTTACTCTGACACACACACGTTTCCCGGTAAACGGTGGCTCTTCATTTCATTTTGACACTAACACCATGATCGCTTATTTTCGCACGATGTTTGGTATACGAAAAAGATCGCTGTTGACGACGAGGCCATCAGAGATGGAGCACATGCTCAGATAAGGAAAAAGCGGAAAAATCAATTGTAGTCCTTTTGGAAGCAAACATCCCGACATTCGTCCACGTAGACCTAGGGACACCATGTAAAACCTATATCTGGATGACCGGACAAGGATTCGAACCCCACGCCGTTTCCAAATACGATTTTAGTCCCTTAAGGGAACTAGTAAGTTAGTTTAAAAAACTCTCCGTAGTTTTCTAAACAAGAAAAATTTTACTTCGAGGAAACTGTACAGAAAAAAGCCCCAAAATTAGAGGAATGACGACGCCGCCATGTCACGCTGACAGCTCTGTTAAAAACAGAACTTTATTCTAAATTGAATGTTTTTTATGACAATGTAGCCTCTACTGTCTTTCTGACACAAGATTATTATAGAAGTAATTACCAGATAGAACTCAAAAACAAATGAGATTTGACTACTATGAATGGGAACTGGTACGCAAAACTGTTCCGATAGGAACAAATACTTTGAAAATAGGTCTGCTGAATGCTTTTCGATGTGCCAGTGATGGTGCAGTGTAAAGGTTTCAGGTTATGGCATTGAAGGGAGTGCCTGGCGGACTAAATATTCAGAGAACATTAATTGACACTGACTACAGGAGGCTCTTCGGAGCAGAGAAATCAGTGTTGGAAACCACCAAAGACGCAAGAATAAGAATAAGAAGTCTGAAAAAGAGAAAGGAGGGAGAACAATACCAAAACGAGTTGAATATGGCTTGGGGATGCATTAGTGTTATGCAGGGTAGGTAGAGAGACAAGCTTTAACTTTAACTTTAATTTCTCGGAAGTTCACTTTCTTATTATCTGGTACACACTGGTTTTTTATTTCAATTTATTGGTTTTCGATTTGTGCCCATTTAGCCATCTCATTAACGAAAAGACGATACGACAGTGTGTTGAAGACGATTGTATAATCATTTATGACGACACGAACGTAATGACAACACAACACCCAGTCCTTGAGAGGAGAAAATCTCCGATCCGGCCCGGAATCGAACCCAGGTCCCTTCTACTCAATGGTTAAAAACTATTAAAGATAAAGGGCTGACGTTTTAAATATTCTCTTAGGACATACTTCACTAAATCGCAGACTATTATTACGACTTAAATTTGAAAATTAAAAACTTTCTTAAAAGTATCACTTAATTACTGAATTTTTTAATAATTATTATTAAAATTGTTCGAACAGTAATTTATAAAAGCAATATCTTTTTAAAAGTTCAATTTAAAAATAAGAGTGTAAAGAACATACAGAAAAAAATCAAACTTCTACTTTATTTTTATTTCGTGATATGTGCAGCTATGCTGTACATAAATTTGCTAAAACATTCAACAGCCAGGATCACACAAATATTTCTTTATTTAAAACAACCGATTGTGGCAGACTTTGGTGTCATCTTCAGGTCTTAAAAAACCTCAGGCCATGTTGTCATGTGGATAAAACGTAAAATGAACATGTTTTATAACAAAATAGTTTTTTAAGTCCTGCAGATAACAGCAAAGTCTGTCGAAACCGATTGTTTTAAATAAAGCAGTATTTATGCGACATTGGCTGTTGAATGTTTCAGCAAGTAAAACAGATCACTCCTTCGGTCTTCTCAAAATGGGGAAATTCCCCAGCGCATAAAGAATTGACATGCTTTATTTAACTTGCAACACTAAATGCAGTCCAGAAAAAAGTTTGAGACAAAAAGCTGTGGTTCGTAAATTAAATACGTTCCCGAAAGATCTGTTAAAAAATGGTAAGCATTACATGGGCTTACAGCTCTTATTCTTTGAACTACACTGACAAATTGTTCAGTATTTTCTCTTGCATTCACGAACGAATTCCCATAACCACTGAGCCATTTCACTTAGTAATTTTCAAACAATCTGCAGTAGTCTATTGATATGCTTTACATGTTCCAGTAGAAAAGTTCCCTGCCTGATACACTGCAGACATCCATACCAACAGTTGTTTTTACGTTGGTTCATATCACGCAGTAACGAAAATACAGTGCTAAAGCGGATGCTAGGCTGTCATTCAAGCAAAAGTTCATCCAAGCAAAAGTTATTCACAAAAACCACGTTTGAGCTATTCTTTCTCGCCAGTTTACGACCCTTGTCTCGTACGACTAATAGACGAGATAAAAAACGATCCAGATTCATTCAATATATTGCTTCCGCCGCCATACGGCTCTTGAAATGACGAAGGAAAAATTAGAGCTCATGCAGAGTGTTCTACAATAGTCGTGTTTCCCATGCATCATTCGACAACGAAACAAGAAGGAGTGGAACTGGTAGTGGACCGGAAGACACCTTCGCCACACACTGTAAGGTGGCGTTCGGAGAACAGATTTAGATGTAGCAGATTTAAGGCAGATCTATATAATTGTTTGCATGGATTTTTCAAGTAGGCGTGTAAAGTACGTTTCGTTCAAAAGTATAAAACAGGAATATGAAAGATGAACTCAAAACTGCAATCACAAATGAAAGCATCGGAATTGGCAGCTGGGCGATTGACACAGGGTACTTCATTGGCCCTATATTATGTGAAGATCAGCAGGTGCTTCTTTTATGCGCTATTTCTTTTTGTGTGTTTATAGTTTTATAATCTATCACAGTTAATGCAGAATACTTGCTTATCAATTTGCAAGTATTTTGAACAGTTTGGGGCCGGCCAGTGTGGCCGAGCGGTTCTAGGCGCTTCAGTCTGGAACCGCGCGACCGCTCCGGTCGCAGGTTCGAATCCTGTCTCGGGCATGGATGTTTTAGGTTAGTTAGGTTTAAGTAGTTCTAAGTTCTATGGGACTGATGACCTCAGATGTTAAGTCCCATAGTGCTCAGAGCGATTTGAGCCATTTGAACAGTTTGTGACACATTAATATATGTAAATAAATAAATAAAAATAAAAGCAAAAAAATTGATGCATAAAATTTCTTCAAAATTTTACGAGATGTGTAAAACGTGATGGCTCAGGTAGAATTTAATTTCGCACATTAGGTGTACTAATCAGAAAAAAATATTCGTATATCTTATACTTTAGTTTTTAGAATGTTTTCCTCGTTAAAAATTTTATTGCTCTGTAATTTAGTTGAAGCTGCAGTTAACTTTAGGTCTACTAGGTAGAAACAGACAACTGAAAGTTACAGAAAAAATTAGCGCAATGCAATATATACTTCAGGAGACATATGTACCGAAGTTCCAAAAAACAAACAACTTACGGTAAATTGCAAATGGATATTTTTAGTCATATTACATTGTGCCTCAGAACATTCCTGAAGCAATGTCTTCATCCTGCTGCATTTCTTCATCTTCAAGCTTCCTCTTGACAATCCTTTTACCATTTCTTCTTTCTTTGGTGCATTTATATCAATTATATTTATGTCCATATACTTAGGCAAAAAAAAAATCCTTTTCTGTACCGTGACACACTAGGGAGAAGGAATATATTTTACAAAGATCACTACTTAGCTGCTTAAAAATTATATCTGTGTGGCAGTAGAATCCTACACTTAACTCTCATTATGCGTCAAACTCTGGGGATATTGTGACATGATTTCATAATCGATTATTCATTTATAAAGTATCTTCTTTCGTAAAGGATGTGGTGAGATATAAACAATATAATAATTAATGATGTAGACAGGCTGAATGTAACTGAAGTAACAGCATTATTGGTAACATAAAAATTAGAATCATCAGGAGGAGAGCCATGTAGGATTTTCTTCCCTGAGGAACTAATACATAAGATCCTCTCTCTCAATAGTATGGACTGCTTTGTTTGTAAACTAGTTACCCAGAATTTTCTTTCATCGAATTTAGTGAAGGTGGCATTGTAAGTATTTATTGGACGCTAATGGATATCTAAGTCCTCAAAACTCTGTAGCACTTAGGCATTGACTTTCAGTACGACGTAACCATAACTCTTTGTCAAATCGAAAATAACCAGGAGCAAAGACGATGACACTGTTGCTGGAAATAAGCAGTGTTACCAACATATACAATATACCCCTCTGAATCACTGGAAGGAAAAAAAAATCCAGTTGTTTTGAGAAATACTAATGGTTTTCTACAACTGCAACAAGGAAGCGTGGCAGAGTACACGACTGTAACTCTAAAATTTAGTACACAGCGGTCATTTATCATTCTAAACCCAATAAAGAAAATATCAATGTAATCAGGGAAGACTATTTAACAAAATTGTAAAAAACATTTATTTTTTTATCATTCAAAAGTACACATTGTCCTTAAAGGTATATGAAATACTTGAAATCATGGGTATTTGTAAGAAACAATACGGTATAATGGTTCAAATGGCTCTGAGCACTATGGGACTTAACATCTGAGGTCATCAGAACTCAGAACTACTTAAACCTAACTAACCTAAGGACATCACACACACGCATGCCCGAGGCAGGATTCGAACCTGCGACCGTATCGGTCGCGCGGTTCCAGACTGTAGCGCCTAGAACCGCTCGGCCACCCCGAATACGGTATATTTTATATTAAATATTACTTGTTCTGGCTGATGGCGTCATTTCTTGTATGTTGACGAACGTTTGGATCAGTCGAATAAATGTTTCAGTCTGCAGCGGAGTATGCGCTGTTTTGTGCCGGGCTGGTACTCGAATCCGGAATATTGCCTTTGGCAGGCAGTTACCGGCTGAGCTATACAGGCACAACTCGTGGCCCACCCTCAACACCTTTACTTCCGCCAGTATCTCTCCCCTACATCCAAACCTCACAGTTTTCCTGCATACCTTGCGGGACCTAGCACTCCCGTAGTGAGCACTCAGAAGCAACTTGTCACCAATTTTTTTGATAAGATTAGAATGCATTTGAGGAACTAAATTCCCATCATCAGGTTAAAAAATTGTAAATTCGAAAACGTAGACTACTAATACTACACAGAATCTGAGTCCATAACTCATTGATAGAGAGCCATACTGTTAAGTGTATGCGGCTTGGCGCTATATACAAAGTGTTCAGGGAGTTGCACGTCTCGAAAAGTAGCGTTGTTAGGCTTCTCAATTCCGCCCAGTTGCACATTTACCAGGTTGAGGTTGTTAATAAGGTCACCTACGGAGCGACGGATGCCCTGCGTTTTGATGATGTTACCACCAGCCTGGAACTAACAACGAATAGCTCTTCAACACTTCTTCCAATGATTCCTCTTTAACTTTAATGAGAATATGTCAGATTTTTTGGTAGGTTACACAGAACTGATACGTTCCTTGCAGAGCACGTCTGATTTTCTTCGCCGTCTGCTGCCACCAAAAAAGTGTTCCAACTTTTAGAACAGCTTGCACTTGAGCTAGGAGCCTTCCGTTTCCTTTCCCTGCACCTGACTACGTGTTCATGTCCACGTTGGGTGACTCCCTCCTGCATGAAACAATGGAAATTAGACATCTGTCAACAATTGCTTTGGCGTTTTGAGCGTGAGTGTGATGGGTCCTTAATTACAGTGTGACGGATGATGGAAGCTGGAGGCATCATTTTGATCCCTAAAATAAGAGAGGATCCATGGAGTTCCGCCACAAAGGAACACCGACGCCAAAAATTTCAAGACCATGCCATCGGCAGGCAAAGTTACGCTCACAACGTATAGCGATGTTCAAAGTGTGATGCATTTGGAATCCATGCTTGAATGCACTATCGTAAACTTTCCAAGATACTGGAAGGCCCTCAGGAACATGAAAGCCCGAATTCGAAGAGTTCATCCACATATGGAACACCCTCTCTTTCAGCATGACAATACCAGAGAAGACACAAGTGCTGCGACATCTGTAACTATCAGAGACCTTAGGCTTACTGACATCGGTCCCGATCGATCATCCTCCATATAGCCTCGACTCGACGCTATTCAATTTTCATCTGTTTCCAAAACTTAAAGAACATCTTCGACGACTTCACTTTCATAATGATGAAGCGTTGGAAGCAGAGATGAGGTTGTAGCTCCGTCAAAAAAGTCAAGTACTTTACAGTGACGGTATCAACAAACTGGTCTCTCGTTGGGAGAAATGTGTTCGTCCCCAGGGTGACTATGATGAGAGAGAAGTAGACATAAAGAGTAAAAATATGATTGTTAATAATGTTTGTTTTATTTTAAGAGAATTGAGAGTTATCACATAAAAACTCAGAGGAATTACTTTACAGCACACCCTCGTAAGATTTTACGATAAACCACATAGCAGTAACATATTAACATAGTATACTGGGCAGTATCCTAATCTTGTTGAGTCTTTTTTTTTTTTTTTTTTTTTTTTTTTTACGCTCTATCCATCTTTCTTTTTTTTATTGTTCTCATTTTGTTCCATTTTGTTCGTTGCATTTATTCGGTGCGGATGTCCCAGGACACCCGTTCAAGTTCAGTGTTGAGCCGTTGACTCAGTTTTTTTGTTACAGAGGGCAGCTAACCCTCTGACCGAACACGCTGAACTACCGTGCCGGCAGTCTTGAATCCGTACAGAGACAGCTGAGCTATTATGACAGACTCTGTAGTAACTAGTTAGCAGGTCAAAATGCAAACAGTTTAATAAAAATCCAGCTGATGAAACCTCGTTTCTTTTTGTTACTTAATTCCTCAGTTGTACTCACGAGTTTGACGGAAGCGTGTCCAGTCAGCTCGCTAATGAAAAGTCTCTTTCAACTCCGGGGATCAAACTTTTATTACTCGTCTGGTAGCCCGATATTCTGATCGCACAACTACAGAGGAAATTTCAGTGCGGGAAACGTCAAACAACCTGTAAGGTGTGCCATTACGGACTATCGAGTTTCAATAGGCTGGCGCGCTAATGCAAAACTCGATTTCGACAGCCGTGTGGTAGCGGCAGAGCGGCTGGCCGGATGGAGTGCGAATGGCGAGTGTGCGCGGCGGGTAGCGTCGGCGGCCGCATTAGGCGCTGCGGCACGTAGCGGCCGGCTGGCGCTGCGCTGGCCTCCGTGTTGACAGGTAAAACACGCGCACGGTCGCGCATCAGTATTCGCGCCGCGCCGCGCCCTCGCGCTCGCACTCGCCCTTTGGGGCGCACTTAGGCCTGCCCCGCCCTGCCGCGATGCAGGCGCCGGCGCTCATCTCCCAACGCCAGCTCTCGTCATGGGGGGCAACTAGCACCGGCATATTCAAAGCACCAAACATAGTTAGGCATATTTACAAAATTTCGATTTTTCCGAACGTTAACATCGATATTTCAATGTCAGTACAACAATCCTTGAAATATCGAAACGTCGATGTTAACCGTAGAGCACAAAAGGGGGGAGGGGTTTGTTACATTGCTACTAAACCATCGTAAAATTAACTACTGCAAGTTTTATTCAAAGAAAGTCCTAATTTACATGTTATGCACTACTTAGTTACAATTATTAGATCTCCAATCGTACGTTCCATACAAAATAAGTACAAAAGTTCTGTTTTATACCTTAGAATGACAATTTTACTGTTCAACATATTACTGGAAAAGTGGTT
This sequence comes from Schistocerca serialis cubense, assembly GCF_023864345.2. Lineage (NCBI taxonomy): Eukaryota > Metazoa > Arthropoda > Insecta > Orthoptera > Acrididae > Schistocerca > Schistocerca serialis. The sequence continues at coordinate 390,140,615 of NC_064639.1, forward strand.
ATTATATTTTTCACTAATCACAAATTATTATAACTATAGTTTTAACTATTCGAGTATTTTACACACAAACTGACTAAAGAATCTTCTACTGTATGAAAATATAGCTTAGTGCTCGCTGCTTCGCTCGCACTGACTGTATGATCTACACAGTTTTCGTTTTTCTTTAAACGCATATTTATGTTGCTCACAAATTGCAACACCTTCCAAACTTTTCACCCTAATTAAGACCATAAAAGCATTGTCTTTCCCGAATGTAGTATCTGACCAAAAAACTATTCTGGTAGCTGAAGTCCAAGGCTCTTTTTAACCATGCATTTTTCGTTCTAGTGGCGATATTTACGTAGAAGCTTTCATTCCTTAGCACATATTTCTTTATATCTAACCGAGAAGCCAAATACCGATTTCATAAACTTAGGTTTAAAAATACTCTCACAATCAAATAGTTTTACATAATATTTCACCCCCTCTTTCACCCTTCAGGGGTTGAATTTCCAAAAAGAGTGACACGTACATTTTTTTTGTTTCTGATAGGGAAGCCAAATAGTAATATTCGTGAATTTAGCTTCCACCCGAATTTAGCTTCCATCCCGAACCCCCCCCCCCCCCCCCACCCCCGATATCCAACGCAGTCGGCTTGTTGATTTTCAGAAGACAGCCCGCAGCTTGTCCATATCCCTCGACCCAGTTTGGTACGCTGCGGATTTCATCGTTGGAACGAACCAACAGTAGCAGGTCGTCGGAGCACACCCTACGGAGGAAGGTGATGTACCGGAGGGTGATGCTGTCATCTGTACACAGAATTTATGTCCTTCAAGAAAAACTTCCTCCTCACTAAATTGCTCATTGTCTGTCTCTTTTATCAGCTTCTCCAAGATTTCATTAAATATTTCATCCACTACTTCACACATATGTGCTGAATTTCCAAAAACACTTAGCCTCTTTTCTTTTAAATTTCTAACCAAAAAGTCAAATACCAATTTTCATAGATGTAGCTTTAAAATTCTTTAGTACTTCTTTAATAATATTTATTTTTGAAAAAAGCTTTCACCTAGTATTTCACCCCTGTAGGGGTTGAATTTCCAAAATTGTTGAAACATGTATTTCTTTATTTCTGACCGATAAACAAAATACCAATTTCCTTAGATCTGGTTTGAAAATTGTCTTAATAGTGACATATTTTCAAACAATCTTTCATCCCCTATTTAATACTTTTAGGGGAGGAATTTCGAAAGATTCCTTCTTAAACATCCTCTCCAAATTCCAAATTTTTATTCTTTGTGGTTTGGTTTCGGCGATTATGAGTCCGTCAGTAAGTGCATTGCCTTTTATATCGTATAGAGATTATTGCAATTTAAGCAAGATCTAGGTCAGTCTTCTTCGGGCTCCTCATTTTCATTTGCTCTTCAACATCTGGGTCTACATCACTGTCATCTGTACACAGAATATTATGTTCTTCAAGAAAAACTTCCTCTTACTAAATTGCTCATTGTCTGTCTCTCTTATCAGCTCCTCCAAGATCGCCGAGAACTTTGGTGTCAAAATCAAACTCACTACCAATCCTATTGAGCAATTTCAGTTAGTAAAAGACGAGATTAGCACCGAAGAGCGGCAATGTGTTATATTTCACCTAAGATGCGATACCACCATAAATTCTAATCCATAAAGCAGGCACATCTTTACTAAGCATTCGTAATAGTTATGACAAGAGCACCAATGTCAGAAAATCGCTGGAGTCAGGCAATTACTCAACCATACAACAATGTTTACCGTGGGGGTGCTCAAGAGCACGTGTCGTTCACGTGTCCAGATTGTCGGGTACAGCGAAGGTACCAACTGTAATCGTACATTTTACGGGAGTTTAATAATCTAGGTTTAAAAGCAAAATATAGACATTACATGTTGGCAAAAAATACCAAGCTACTTGTCATCACTGTAAATTTCCTTTTATTTAAGCGAATCTTTTACTGAACGTGGTAGGAAGCGTGGATCTCGGAGCAGTAAATCTCTGAGTTTACCAAAAATGATGATTTTAATCTCTTTATTACATAATATAAATAATAATAAAATATTAAGCCGTAGAAAATTGCACTAGTAAAACTGACCAGAGCTATTTAATTACAATTCAATTTTTGGCAGATTCTTAAATCTTATGAACATTTAAAACTTTGGCTTAGAGATACTCAGGATCTATTAATAACTACTTTCATTACTCACAACTGGTGTTAGAATAAGGAAAATTGGGGACCATTTTCCCAAAATAAATCACTATGCCTATAAACCTACACATATATTTTTTATCTTTAAGTGGAGGGGACTGAGACATATCTTTAGTGCGATTCTGATCACTCCTGACGCCATCAACCGAGAGGATGTGTCCCAAAAAAGGAATCTCCCAACGGGGCAAATTAACATTGAAAGGTTTCCCAATTAAGTCGAGTCCCCAGCAGACGACGCAAAACGTGCGCAAGATGATCAAGGGGTTCAGAACAGATTTTACTGTATACAACTACACTGTGTAAATAATAGCACAGCGCAGCACGTTTTAAAAAAAGCAACTTTCCATGAACATTTAATTCGACCATCTTTTAAATTCAGTAAGAAAATGAATGTCAAGTACACAAGTTTTAAAGGAATAAATCACCAAAAAATTGTATTTAACTAATAGATTTCCAGCAGAATTAAAAGGGAGCTGAAAAAGGATGCATATTCAGTGTAACATTACCTGCTTGAGTTCAGCCCATGCATCACAGAACTGCACGGTTCAGCTGACTCTAAAGCATTATAAAGATACACATTAAAATTATTTAACAGAAATAAATTACAGATAGCTCGCAGGTCTTAGCCCTTGGAATAATAAACTTAATAGAAACTGTGTGCGTTTAATTCACAAGAAACAGACAATTGGTGATTGAAATGTTTTTATAGTAGTCTAAAAACTTAAACATTCAAAACAAGACACACAAACGATTTCAAAGAATCGACGGCCCGAAACCCGAAACCGCGCCCGATATCTAACGCAGTCGACTTGTTGACTTTCAGAAGACAGCCCGCAGCTTGTCCGTATCCCTCGATCCCGTTTGGTACGCTGCGGATTTTATCGTTGGAACGAACCAACAGTAGCAGGTCGTCGGAGCACACCCTACAGAGAATGGTGATGTACCGGAGGGTGATGCTTTAGCCTGTGGCTGAGAGCCCCGAAGACTGGCTAGAGCGCGACTGCACGAAGGTAGTTTGGAAAAGGCCGACTGAGCTGTCCAAGAACGACGAGATCGGTCCTCACAGCTTTACTTCCGCCATTACCTCATCTCCTACGTAACAAACTTCACAGAAACTCTCCTGCATACCTTGTGGGCCTAGCAAGTGGGAGACGAGCTATTGTCGGAAGTAGGTGATGAGGTCGGGTGTGAGTCGTGCTTGGATAGCTCCGTCGGTGGAGCACTCACCCGCGAAACGCAAGAAGTTCGTGGTTAGAGTCCCTGTCGGGAACACAGTTTTAAACTGCCATAAAGTTTCAAACCAATGCGCAATCGGATACAAGCTGAAAATTAATTCTGGAAGTGTTCTTTTAATCCGCTTCACAAACTTATCTGTACAAAACTTGCACAAACTTTAGTATCAATTACTTTCTACCTTAACATGATGTCATTAAAAAGAAGTTTTATTTTCTCTTATAATGATCATGCACTCATTCAGGAAATTCATTTCCTTTATTAATATGTGTCATAACGACGCCCGTGCAACACATTTGCGACTTGTCAGTCGTTGCCCTGGCGTGGGAATGGTGTAGCAAGATTTTTTTAATAGACTAACACGGGAACATTGGTTGTTGTTGATGCTTAGCCTAGAGTATTGCGTTTCATCTTTCATTCAGCTCATATTTTCGAAGTGTCATGAGATTTGGGAACACGTTAGCACTTTACGGGAAAATATACAAATCAAATATGAGTTATGGAGAAACAATTATTTGCAAACTGGAACAGAAACAGATCTATCAGCACAGTTCATTTACCTGAAAGTTCGCTTTCTAGATATTAAAAAGAGACCAATTCGAAATATGGAACACGTCATCGGTACAACGTATCCAAACTTACATAAAATGAACTCAAATATTTGAGCTCTATAGCTTATAAAATGGCCAACGGCTTTGCCGCAGGGTTAACACCGGTTCCCGTCACATCACCGAAGTTAAGAGCTGTCGGGCTTGGCTAGCACTTGGATAGGTGAACATCCGGGTCTACCGAGTGCTGTTGACAAGCGCGGTGCACTCAGCCCTTGTGAGGCCAATTGAGGAGCTACTTGATTGAGAAGTAAAGGCACAGGACACGAAAACTGACAACGGCTGGGAGAGCAGTGTGCTGACCACATGCTCTTTCATATACTCATCGAGTGACGCCTACATCTGAGGATGACATGACGGTCGGTCGGTCCAGTTGAGTCTTCCGAAACCTGTTCGGACACAGTTTAGTTTAGTTTCTAACAAGACTGTTCTCAAAAGTAGCAAATGCTCCCCATCAAAAAGCGATGGATTGAATATGAACGCCGGCCGGAGTGGCCGTGCGGTTCTAGGCGCTACAGTCCGGAGCCGAGCGACCGCTACGGTCGCAGGTTCATATCCTTCCTCGGGTATGGATGTGTGTGATGTCCTTAGGTTAGTTCGGTTTAATTAGTTCTGAGTTCTAGGCGACTGATGACCTCAGAAGTTAAGTCGCATAGTGCTCAGAGCCATTTGAGCCATTTGAATATGAACTTTTTTCAAAAATTATATTAGAACAAATAAGCCCTCGGTCACAAATACTAAGTCAAAATTGACCAGGTTTCGACGCTACTATGAGCGTCGTCTCCGGAATTAGACTACGTTTCTTACCTGCCCAGGTATCTAAGGCTGCTTCTAAATACAAAGAATTAAAAAAGAAAATTTTAAATACAAGTATGGCTATCTATTTTAACAAGCAGTGTGAAAAAAGGGGACTTGTCCCGACTTATACAAAAGCCTACATCAATTTTTCTGTATGTAAGAAAAATCCAAAATCCTTTAGACCTATCATTAAGAATATTATTTGTAATAGGATAAAAGAGCTGTACGCTAAAAAAGACCGTTTTAACGAATAAGCATACCATTTGTACTTAAATATCACAAACACTTATCGTGTTAACTACAATTTTAATATTGACGACATGTGGACGCAAATTAACGAACATCTAGAGATTTGTAAAATAGGTATAATGCAGAAACACGAGAAGAAGCTCAGCAATCTTTTTTGTCTGCTTTCTACTGAAAAATGCCCTTAGAATAAATTTCAAAAAAGCAGTCACGTCTTTCATGAAAGAATATGCAACTTCATCCTATTATTATTAGTGCTTACGTTATGCCTGAATCAGCTGTATCACAATTCCATGTGTCTAATTTTGAATGTACAGTAGCCTAGTTGTTTCTGCGGCTACTAGATGGCGCTCGTAGCAACACCATGTTTACTTGCCCACACTTTCTAACGTGGGCACCTCTGTCTTGTTGCAACCCTTGTTTACCGTACGAGCAGCCCTTAGCGGCTCGCCACCTCACAACTATTCATGACATCGCCTTTACGGCTTAGATCTTTTTTAACATGTGACTTGTAAGTACTGCATCTTTTCCCAGTCAGTACAAACTTTAATTTTATTAATGTATTATATACCTAATATGTTTTAGAACAGTTAGTCTAATTCTGAAGACGACGCTCATAGTAGCGTCGAAACCTGGTCAATTTTGACTTAATATTGTTCTAATATAATTCTGACACGGTCACTGAACCTTAGCAGCTATGTTCAAAGTTTTTTTTTCAAAAATGTTGATTTTAATCTGTAGACATTCGTTGAGGAACACGCAGTATTATAATTTTTGCATTTATTGATTAATAAGTGTGATATATGTAATCGTCTGCTGAATTTACACCTTTCTAGAAATTGATCATTTTACATCGACGTTAAAAACGTAGACGATTTGCGGTTGACTACTATCCGTTGCCTACGTTTAGATGCCGAGGAAGGAATGTTATCGACTATTTGCCATGACTACACATCCCTGAATTGACTAAAGTACGTCAATGCATACAAGAGGCTGTCACATGCAACGCAGCAGTTCTGTTGCCGCCCGTTTTGAAAATACTCGACGGGATGACGTCACGGAAACGCAAAAATTTTCTATCTGACAAAATAACTATGTCTAGTTTCGTTTTAGTTGAACAGCGTCTGGTCACGTACTTTAAGAACGGAACAACTGAAAAGTATTGGCTCACACTGGTTGCACAACCACAAATGAGAAATCTATTTGCGTACTTATTTTGTCTCGGGCATGAATACGTTTGCATCATCATAGGTAAAAAGTATCGAAAACGCTTACAGAACACATATTACAGTGGTAAATACAGGAACAAGGTTAAGGAAGAGCTGTATAAGAAACTGAACAACTGAATGTAAAAATGGGAATTTGGATGGTGTTTTACAGTCATTTGGCTCGCATGAATGAAAACTGGATTTACAACAGAGTTTTCGAAAATGTCAAACTGATAAAATCTCCTTGTGGCAAGTTCCTCTGAAAAATTAAAAAAAGATCTGAAAGAACTGAGCATTGAAGAACATGAAATTGCTAACAGCGATACGTTTCGAAAGAAGACTTCGGATTCCCATCTCTAGAGAAAACAAGAAAACAAAACTGGAGCACAGTGGCCAGAAGTTCGGGAACGAAGCACTATGATCGAATGAAAATTGGAAAAACAGCAAGCGAAATCAGAAGTAGCTATTTGCGTGATTTACAGCAGATCCAAAGAGTATACACTGTTGAGCCAAAATATTATTACAACCTGCTTAATAGATTGTTTGTACATCCTTGGAACGAAATACATCACTGATTCTGCGTATCACGCATCAAACAGTTTATTGGTAAGTGTGTGTAGGTATGTGGCATTAGATGTCTACGCACGGATCATGCAATTTGCGTATAAAACGGGCCACTGATCTGCGTAATGGTGATGGCTCCCGATAGTAGCCCAGACGGGCTTATTAAGATTTACATGAGCGAATTTGGTCACCGACATGTCAACCTAAGTTCACTGTAATGCTCCTGAAATCAGTGTAGCACGGTTCTGGCTCCGAGACCATGACCATTATACTGCATAAAGATGACCTCGCCGTCGGGCAAGATATCAAGCATGAAGGGATGCATGTAGTTCGCAGCTGTCAGCGTGTCTTCGATTACTACCGCAGGTCCCACGCAAGCGCAGGAGAATGTCTCCCGTAGCGTAATACTGCTCCCACAAGCCTGCGTCCGTGGGGCTATGCATGTTTCGATGATGATGATGATAATGACGATATTTGGTTTGTCGGGTGCTCAACTGCGCGGTTATCAGCGCCCGTACAAATTCCCAATCCCTTCGTTGTCCAGTCCCGCCACTTTTCCTAACGATGATGAAATGATGACAACACAAATACCCAGTCCCCGGGCGGAGAAAATTATCCCGACCCGGCCGGGAATCGAACCGTGATCCAGAGGCAGCGGACACCTATGTTTCGAGCCGTCGTTTACCTCGATGACAGCGTTCGTGGAGACGACCGTCGAGTTAGCGCAGCAAAAATGTGATTCACCCCCGACGAGTTGACACGTTTCCATTGATCGACAGTCGAATTCCGATGGACACGTGCCCATTGCAATCGTAATTGACAAAATCGTCGGCTCAACATGTTAACGATTAGGGGTGGTCTGCTGCGGAGCTCCGTGATCAACACTGTACGATCAACAGTGTGCTCCGACACACTTGTGCGCGCACAAGCATTGTGCTCTTTCGTCATAGATGTCATTGATCACCATCTATCCTGGTTTGCAGAGCAGTCAAGCCTCCAAACCCCGCGTTCTGTGGGGAGTCGTGGTCGTCCAATCTTTTAGCGCCAAGTAGTAGTTTCACTGTCCTGCCTCTTTCCGAAGATGCTCACCGTAGTACGAGATATTCGTTCGCAGGCTTTGCACAGTAATAATCTGCCATTTGACAAAGCGTTTATCTCAGTGGATTTCCCCAGTTGCAGCCCATATCGTGACCACATACCAACCAAAAGAATCGTAGCTGCAGTTAAAGCACTATTGTGTTTAAACCCTCTTTTAAGGACAGCTGCCTTTCTTGTTTTATGGTGAGGTATATCCTAGAAACCAGGAAATTTATTAAATTACTGTTATTTATGGTGTAAACAATTTTATTGTACCGAATTATTTTTGTGTGGTCCAGAATGAATGTTTTAATCAGTGGATGGCGTCGCGATGGGATGTGCGTTAGCTCCAGTCGCAGCCAGCCTGTTTATGAAATATGCCTTTGTCATTACTACACATTCGCTGCCTTGTAGTGAAAAGTTGGAGAGTACTCTTGACGTCCGCCGAAAATCAAGTGGCCGGCCGAAGTGGCCGTGCGGTTAAAGGCGCTGCAGTCTGGAACCGCAAGACCACTACGGTCGCAGGTTCGAATCCTGCCTCGGGCATGGATGTTTGTGATGTCCTTAGGTTAGTTAGGTTTAACTTGTTCTAAGTTCTAGGGGACTAATGACCTCAGCAGTTGAGTCCCATAGTGCTCAGAGCCATTTGAACCATTTGAAAATCAAGTGGTTGTCTCAGGCAAAGTGTTTACCAGATATCCACTTATACCGACTGTTATGTGCACGCTACTAGCTGTCACCACCCAATACAAAAACGATCTGTTCTGAGGATTTCGGTGCATTGTGGAGAAGCTGTTTCAAGCGCTGAAAACATTCCAGTACAACCGAACCACTTACGAAAAGTATTGTACGAAAACGGCTGCAACAATTGTGCTCGTCATTTCACGGAAGACACAAAAGCAGATCCTTCCGGAAGAGGACATGGCAAGCTTATATTTACGTGACTGCAAAAACTAACCTGACCCTGAGAAGGTGTAAAATCTTTTCAAAATTCAAGCAGACAGCTAAAATTCCATGACTCGTGAAGTCTATGAATGCTGATGAGAGCCTCAGAAACCTCGGGTTGCAGAAAATATCGTGATCCTATGGACAGCTTTATGTCGGGTAAATTCTGGACGGAATTGAACAACATCGTACAGAACGCGAGAGGTGTTTGTTTCTATGGTATACCGAGAAATCAGTGGTACCAGAACAAGTTGTAGAAAACAGACACCGAATTGTGTTCGACGAGACATGTATCATAAAATGGTCAACTGATTTTTGGGCTAGTGCAGTGAAAGAAGTGCTAGAGATAAAAATGTCTGACAACACCCCCAATAACGACGCGGCTTGCAGCTAAGCACAGCTTCGGCATCGACGATCGCAGATTTGAAGTGGGCGCTTAACGAAAGCATTACCTTACACCGAGATGAAAAAAGTCATTGGATGCCTACTAATATCGTGCCGGACATCTTTTTGCCCTGCACAGTGCAGCAACTCGACGTGGCATGGACTCAACAAGTATTTGGAACTCCCCTGCAGAAATACTGTGACATGCTGTCCCTTTAGCCATCCATAATTTGGAAAGTGTTTCCCGTGCAGGATTTTGTGCACGAACTGACCTCTCCCGTAAATGTTCGATGGGATTCATGTCGAGCGATTTGGATGGACAATCGCGTACAAATGTGGTCCAGTGACAATTCCATCTTTATGTGGGAACATGAAGTCCACGAATGGCTGAAAATAGTCTCCAAGTAGCCGAACATGACCATTTCCAGTCAATGATCGGTTCAGTTGAACCAGAGGAACCAGCCTATTCTATGTAAACACAGACCACACAATTACGAAGCCACCCTCAACTTGCACAGTGCCTTGTCGACAACCTGGGTCCATGGCTTCATGGGATCTTCCGGCGAACTCGAATCCTACCACCACCTCTTATCAACTGAAATCGAGACTCACCTGACCAGGCCACCGTTTCCCAGTGGTCTAGAGTCGAACCGATACGGTCAGAAGCCCAGGAGAGGTGCTACAGGCGATGTCGTGTTCTTAGCAAAGACATTCCCATTCGTCGTCCGCTGTCGTAAGCCAAATTTCACCACACTGTCCTAACGGATACGTTCGTCGTACGTCCCAGATTGATTTCTCCGGTTATTTCACGCAGTGCTACTTGTCTGTTAGCACTGACAACTTTCCACAATCGCCACTGCCCCCAGTCGTTAAGTGAAGGCCGTCGGCCACTACGTTGTCCGTGGCGAGCAGTAATACCTGAAATTTGGTATTCTCAGCACGCTCTTTACACGGCGAATCTCGGAATATTAAATTCCCTAACGACTTCCAAAATCGAATGTCCCACGTGTCTAGTTGCAAGTACCATTCCGCTTTCAAAATCTGTTAATTCCCGTCGGGCGACCATATTCACGTCGGAAGCCTTTTCACATGAATCACTTGAGTACAGGTGACAGCTCCAACAACGCACTGCCCTTTCATTCCTTGTGTATGCGATACTACCGTCATCTATATCGCTATCCCATGACTATCGTCACGTCAGTGTATATGGCGCTGCACTGGGCACCAGTGACGTCACAGCCAGTAACACAGCTATGTAAGGACGAAAACAGCAACCACACGACAGTCACTACTAAGTAATGGCTGAGGAGCACTCATTCGATAGCTCATTATTACAGTTGAGGCGGCTGAAAGATAGAGAAGATATTATTATTCTTGCTATGCTGTATATATAGTAAGACATACTGCAACAATTTAAGGGTGGTGGCGTCGGTCAGAAGCTGGACACCAACACACGGTCTACTTCCCGACAAATTCGTTCCTAATATTTATCACCTCCTCCCGAAAGCATCATTTGGTGTTTTCGTTTCGTGCCTGCGCTTACATTCCGGGAGGTTCTAAATCGGTTTAGTGGTCCGAGGTCGTAAGGCGCGCCACAGGATTTACGCGCACAATGTTTGGGGCTAAGCAGCGAAAACAGTGCACCGGCCGAAATATCCTCAATGCCAGTCGTGCGTGCCGCCTGATTTGCGCCTGGCCCGCTGGTAATGGGATCCGCCGGGGCAGGGCCGCCGCGAAGGCCCTCTATTCGTGTCCCTAACAATCCAAACAAGCGTCTGGCGATGCCCAACAGCGCCCTCGTTAAAATAGAAACGCATCGCGCACCAGTCAGCTGAGCCAAACTGTTTACTCGCACGTATGCAGCACGGTAGCAAGGACGAACGGGATACGTTACGATGACAAAGAGAACATATCTCCGCCCTGCACAAAGATGAAGTTGGTTTAGGTGAAACTTATCATGTTGCAGTGCTCGTTCACGTTGGACATTAGCGTAATAAGTGTCAAATCGATCTACTTAATACAGTTTCTGAAAGTAGTCCCGTTGGCTACGTTTCGTGCCGTTGTGCCCATTGGTGGAACAGCCCCACGAGACGTCAAGCTAATACCGTGTAATACCACCTCTAGCCTTGATCATGGCCTAAATTCGCATAATGTGAAGCCAATCATGGATGATAAGGTCCCGTACAGCTACCATAGTGATACTCTATGTTTTAACTGCTGTTAGAAGTGGTCCGAAACATATTCTATGAATAAAATGAAACTATATGGTTCCAGAGACATTTTAAAGTCTCCAACACCTGTGCAGACTGGAGCGACGAATGAAAATTTATACCAAGGCCGAGATTCGAATCCGGGTTTCCGATCACTAGGCAGCTGTGGTAAGTACTACGCCACCTTGGCATAATGGCTTTACATAGCTGCACGGTCTACCTTACAACGCCAGCATCCTCAGCGCAAATTACCATTCACACCTCAGCCCACTTGGTATTCCTCCGAAACTCGAATAGCATTGCAGAGGCTCTCCAGCTGTATTGGAAAAATAAATGGTTCAAATGGCTCTAAGCACTATGGGACTTAACATCTGAGGTCATCAGTCCCCTAGACTTAGAACTACTTAAACCTAACTAACCCAAGGATATCACACACATCCATGCCCGAGGCAGGATTCGAACCAGCGACCGTAGCAGCCGCGTGGTTCCGGACTGAAGCGCCTACAACCGCTCGGCCACAGCGGCCGGCTTGGAATAACACCTTAGCATCGAACAAAACACTGTGTAAGTGGTTTAATCAAATGAAACTATGTTGTTCCAGTGAGAACATAGATGTTTGAGACATGAAAAGGGCTCATCTAAAGTATCTATGTCTTGGTAAGATCCCCAGTTTCGTTCGAAGCTGAGATGCTATTACAATATAGCTGGAGAGACTTTGCAATGTTGTAAGAGTTTCGGAAGAACAGTAAACGGGCTCAGGCGTGAATGGGAATTTGGTTTAGTGAGGCGTGCTAGGGTAGTCCGCTCAGTTGTGTAAAACCATTATGCCAGAGTCGCGTAGTGGTTGACGCGCCTGCCTAAAGAGCTGGAGATTCGAGTTAGAATCCCGGTCATGGTACAAATTTTCATTCTTCGCTTCAGTCTGCACATGTATAACATTATCTGTGAGTTGGTCGGGTGATTTGGTGGGGCACTCGAGGTACCACAGGGTGCCTGAAGGTACGTTAAACCATGGCACCAGCAGCCCTGCATACATGGTTCCTGTCATTTTGAAGAGCAGGAGAGGTCACTGCATGAAGATGTGGAAGAAATAATTACGCTTAGGCACTTTGAATGTTGAGATAAATGTCCTGGTTCATGTTCGCGATTACCTGAATGAGTGGGCTCATGTCGTAGTACGGAAAACATCACCATGACATCATAGAACAAACTTTGCGTTGAACTGCACCCTCCAGACACTCAAGGTTAAACGCCTCACTCGGCTGTCGCTGTAAAATCGCGACTTTTTAGACCACAATACACGCTTACAGCCCGTAACAACAGACAGGAGTCATACTGACTCCGCATTGTTAGACACTCGGCAGTTTACCATTATTCTATTTCCGTTAACCGGACCGTATTATCAGTACTTCCAAACTAAGCTTTCCTCACCCGGAAAGTGCAGCGTCGAGATCAAGCATCTGTTTTTTAGTGAATTATTTGTTGCTGAATTTAGTGAAGTACTTTACGGATTGACTTCACATCTGCGATTGCGTAAGAAAAAATTGGTAAGCGTCATGCCTTAATTTATGTACTTGGGAAAAGATTTTAATTATTTAATTGCTACAAACGCTGTTTAAACCTTTAAATCTCGTATTCGCCAGGAAGCGAGAACATCAGACTACTTCACATGACATATCTGACAGTATAGTAAGAAAGAATGTTTATTACTTTCTGAGGGATGAATAAATCAGTACATTAAACTCCTTTATGAAAATTGTATAATTTTATAACTCAACAAGGAATTTCTGTTTTACAAGTACTTATTATTAAATAAGATTTTGATTTACTTGATGTGGTAATTTCCTTCCTTAATTCTCCTAGCCTCCCCTAAATTTAAATAAAGTAAAGAAAAGTTATGATAATAAAGAGTAAAAGATAAAGGGAATGTACGGAGTCCATTTGACTCCATGTCTATGGTTGTGTAACGCGAATTCACATCTGTATTTATGGACTAGTCAGCTATGTCCGTTTTCTGTGTCATTTCGTCAATTGAAGAAGTGTAACTTTATTTGCCGCTGTGGGCAGACTCCAAGTTTGTAGTGTTTGGCTCTAACTTCGCAATGCTCGCTCAGAAACTGGTTGAGATGGACCTGCATTTATTCACAGCAGCAGTTCCTGGTTGGGTTTGAAACCGATTGTCACTGACAAGGTATGAGACTTTCCGGTCCCTATCAGTTACAGTGTTTTTACGACCATCGTTCCTAAGCCGAGTTACATGGTGCATAATACCTTAAACATTGCCTTTTACGAGAATTTTTACATAATTGTTCTGCCGCCTGGCTGCGAACATACTAAACACGGTTAAACCTTACGCGTATACAGTTTTTAAGGAGAGCAGAAAATTCTATGATAATGTCTGTGTTGTTGAACGGCACAGTAGAGATTGTAGCATGTATGCAAGCTCCTGACTTCTGTTGGTCTTATGGTGAACCAGCTTTATGAGTGCAGTACCCCCTACACTCTACACACTAACATTCGCTAAAAGCTAACTCACCGTTATTCACTTCCATAAGAGCCGAAAAGCATAAATTTTCATTGCTGTAGGAACACTCACTGGCTAGCCTGACGCCCATTTCCTCATAAAAGCTAGAAACTCTTGAACAAACATCCCTCCATAACCTCACGTTCCACGGTTACAGCATTCCAGTTAGTAAAATGGGCGCTGAGAATTTCAGGACCTTGAAGAGTTACCGACGTCACTACCAGACCAAAAGTTGATGTTCGTAATTACAGTGTGCACTTCAGAAATTTTACACAGATGAAGTTTTCAACAGGCTGACATGAACTGCTGTTTAAAGTGACGTATTGTTTCATAAAAATCATAACACAAAGCTGAATCTGGTTCTTTTATTGTGCTGCCGGTTTCGGTTACAAACCACCATCTGGTACCTATATCATCGAAATTGGAGGAGGACTCGTAAAGATAGCTACAATCGCAAAAAACGAAATGTGAATGAGAGGAGCATTACACTATGGAACTTACGAAAATGGAAATATAGGAATGCAGCTACTGACACCTACGTTGACAAAAATATTCTTCATTGGAGTCATGAGATGCCACCATTTTCTTCAGTCCACATCGAGAGAGACCATAGTTCGTCATTTCCTCACAATTTATAGACGCCTTGCAAAATGCAGTGCTCAAATATTTAGATGGTAGTCAAATATCAATCTTGAAACCAAAGACTTAACAAAATGAGTAGTCAAACTTTAAACGCATTTAACACACTGCTAGACTTCATGCCTAAATTGAACAGACGGTTTTATTTGAACCTCAAGCCACAGACTGAGCTTCATGAAAATGATGATAACGAGGACTATCAAGTATTGGGGTCAATCATATTAGTGTGCGTGGTGCATTTAGTATATGTTCTGATTCTAGTTTCATATTAATTACAAACTACACAGCACCCAAAAAGACACTATTTCATAGCCCATCTACGAAAATGTTGTGGATTAACATGAATAATAATAATCATAAACATTAACCCAAATTTCATGAAACAAAAGGGGCACATGATTTTTTATGGGAAATAAATGTTGAGGCTTGGTTAAAACAAGTCAGACCTATGAGACTGCTAGTTTGTTTTTCACAAACATCTATTTTTCTCAAAACTTTGTTACTGTGCTTTAGCTTCTTATGGTCCTTTGTCAGTGCCTTATTCATTTTCTGTCGAAACGGAGTATCTATAACACAGACTGCTTGTAAACGTCCTCGTTTAGAATTTCTGTTTGCTATTCGGACTCAAGTTATGGTTATTCATTGTCTTTGCTTCCGCGGTCATTTTAGTTCTTTCATGCGCATCGGGCTGTGAGAATTTTCTGTGACTGAGTAATCTACGTTCTGTTCCACTTCGCGTTAATTCCAAATTTCGTTTTTCTGTTTTTGCATAGTTGACATAGTTTTCCTGTAACAGACATGGTTAAGTGTATTTCTTCAGCTGTAGTAAAATTTGCAGTAACGTCAACCTTACATGAAACAAACGTCTTTACTGCTCCCAACTTGTCGACTAGACTAAACAAAGAAGATAAGCAATCTTTTTTAACAACAGTTGCAGCAACTGTAAGCGGTTAAACTACGCAGGTTGCATCTTGACCAAAATGTCAGCGTACGGTGTGAATATTTCCTTTCATCGCACTCCTTAAACGAATTAATTATAAAAATTAAAATTGTAGCCTATTATTCGCATCTAAACCGTGTTAAAACAACGCTCCAAATAAAATTCATATTTTTCAGGTCTGAGCGCATTTGTTTCTATCCAGTATCCATTCCAAAACGCATACCTAGGTAAAAATGTCAAAATCCTTACGCTATATTATTAAAGTGTAGAGACTATCACTACATTTCCTTAAACGCCATACCTGTTATTGCTACACTTGTTCAGTAGTGCTTCTGCAAACTTCAGCAATCATCGATTTGGATGGTCGCCAGTCTCTTCTCTAATTTATTCCCCTTGCGCTTCCCAGACGGAGTTTCATCACGAGGCAGTTATTTTAGCGTCGGCTGTTAGCGGGAACGCCTGCTGTAGCTCTCGTTAATGTGTGCCGATGTTACTACATTGTAGGTCTAATCAGAGACACAAAAAGAAAAACTTGGGAAGGCTACAAAAGCAAGAGTAAGTCAGCCTGGAAGGAGATCGGTTAAAAAAAAAAAAAAACTGCCACGTGTCATATTGTGGGAAAGCGGACTAACGGCAGCGAGAGCTTTGCGTTAGTAGTGTTAAACTTCACTGGCAGAAGCTAAAAGAACTTTTGGGAAAACAGATAGAGGTCTCATGTGTGTTTAAAAAAATGGTTCAAATGGCTCTGATCACTATGGGTTCAAATGGTTCAAATGGCTCTGAGCACTATAGGACTTAACTGCTGAGGTCATCAGTCCCCTAGAACTTAGAACTACTTAAACCTAACTAACCTAAGGACATCACACACATCCATGCCCGAGGCAGGATTCGAACCTCCGACCGTAGGAGACGCGCGGTTCCGGACTGAAGCGCTCATGTATGTTTAGATTACGTAACTGGGCGGCAACGCTCGTTAGACGTGACACATCTGTATACAAATATTGGTTTTTTGTTCTGTGTAGCTCTCTACTTGGAGTCCACCATCACCGTAGTAATTCACAGAAATATCGTTGTTTACTTACTTGCACATTTTATAGTATTACACAGTCACAATTTCTTTTCAGTGTGTTCAACAAGGACAAAAACTGAAGTAATGATTGAAATTTGTGCCACGCCTAGAACTTGAGCCCGCATCGCTTATTGGGCAGACGTACGATCCACTGCACAACATTGGCATTGAGGCTAGCACACCTGCATGGACATACCCTCCCTAACCCAAACTTCAATTCACAACTCAGCCCATCTTGATTTTCCCCTTCTCAAATCGTTAGTATAGCCGAGGCTCTCCGATATTGGAACGCACCCCAGCTTCGAAGGTAATACTGAAATCCTAACCGTACGTCAGGTGTAGGTGATCTATTCATTACTTCAGCTTCATTCCTGACCAAAGATGAAGTTTAGACTCAATATCTCTTCAGGAAAATGTAATTATATTTCTGCGTGTATCTGTTAGTTATACTGAGCTTCTTTATGGGACTGGGTGGGACTTCAACCCGTCCACGCATTCGTGCCTGGAAACCAGACGATAGCGAATGAAAGTAAATAATATAGTATCATCTTTCTCTTTCACCACCTGCACTGACGATCTATTTATACATTCGTTACAAACAATGCCGATGCATGCTTATAACCACAGTCGTAAGCGCCTATGGGGCCAAACTGTTGAGGTCATCGGACCCTAAGCATACGCACCACTTAATCTAACAAACTGACTTACGCTAAGTACAACACACCCATGCCCGAGGGAGGACTGGAACCTCCGACGGCGGGAGCCGCGCGAAGCGATAACCACAATGGCGTGTGCCCGTCAGTATCTACATCTACATCTACTACTACTACTACTACTACTAGTACTGTAGGCCATATAGAACCAGTGTTGTTGATAAGAGAAAGTGCCTATATTATAGGAAGTGAATTTCTTCGACTAGCATACGAGTATTGCGTTAGCAGGGAAACAGTTTAAGGTAAGACGGCAGAAAGAATAGTAATTTAGTGTAGCGCTTACAACTGGGTTCTTGTTTAGTGCAGAATCATGCTCTGTTTCACAATACTCAAACCCTCCACCAAGCTCGGAAACTGATAGATAAATTTGTCTCCGCGCCTTAACTTCGCGTACAGGTCGAGAGGAACGCTCTCTGGCGATCATTTCTGTGCCGTTTTCTGTCTACGCCGTCACTGGACGTCACTGTAGAGAGGCATGAATTATGCTACACGACATTTCTTCATAATCGACGACTAAAATGCATACGAAACTAGGTATACCATAAAAATATTATTTTTGTCACGGCTCTTGGAAAACTGAATACATGGACTTACACACTAGTGCAATCGCCGTACTTTCATGAAGCAGAAGAAATCTTTAGGTACTCGTAAATATGCGTTTTTGAGTCATGAGCGGAATGGATGTGGTTCTTCACAGAAAACGGAATTCTTTAAATTTCTCGTTTCGTTATTTCTCTAAAAGCAAAGGCACAACAAGTAGATGACAGGTACAATGTATTTTCTGGAACATGTGCTGCTGAATACAATTTATTTTCGTAAACCTTGAAGATGTTAGCCTCGCAATACGTAAATTCCCTTGTTCCTCAACAATAGCACAGAGAAAATATTACGCTTGAATCAGACCTATCCCCGAAACACGGCACAGGTGTGCCGGAACTTTTGGCTAAGAAGCATTTTAACCAAGAAACAATCCTTTCTTCGCTTACAGGAAGAAAACAATGGCCTTTTGTGTATGGCGCAAGCAAATTCATCAATTTTAAACCTCTACAAGACGCAGGAGGTGTTGGCTGAACAGGAGGGAACAGTATACGTCAGGGATTTAACGAGTTAGCGGGCGAAGTAAACAACTTGTTTTATACCGCTTGCCCTCGTCTAACTATTCCTGGAGGTTTCTGCTTTAAATTCCTCGAGGTCTTTCGAAAGCAGTCGTCAATCGGATTAAGAATCTTTAAACAAATTTTACGGCGTTATCCCGAAATCGCTACAACAAAGTGGTGAAAGAGCTTATTCTTCCTCGGGTGGCAGTGGGTTCAAACTCCATTCCACAGTTTACTACAGTTATTTGCCGCGAGTGCCAAGATTGTTCCTTGAACTAGACAACGATGTACTAATTTCCATATCATCCCAGCTGTTCTGGTGGCACTGTCTTCGGTATCTACTGGAACCTAAATCGCTAAAAAAATTATGCAAAGAGTTTATCATGGCATGACTCATTCCGAAATGCTAGATATAGTGTGTAGGACGGAAAACTGTAATATCAGCGTATTTTATTCCGAAGCAACTAGACCACTTCCATCAAGTATAAGTAAAGAAAGACAGTCACTGTACTACACGGAAATATAATGAAGTAGCAACAGTGAAAATATTTTTCTTCGCATACCATTGTTGTACAATGATCTGTAAAGATGACGAATGTTATTCACAGGTATACGTGTATTGCATGCTAAATAACTACAACGATTAACTTCATAACCGTTACATCCAGTGCGTGAGACGCATAATATTAGGTCTACAAAGAAACAGGAGGACAATTATTGAACTACAGTAAACGAAATAAAATCGTCATAACTTCTGAACGGTTTGAGTTAGGACGTCCAAACTGCACGGTTGGCCACGGGGCATGATGGGAATTAGTATGTACATGATGGTTTGGTTTAGCGACGGAGTCCACTTTCATTTGGATGTGTTCGTCAACAAGCAAAATTGGCGCATTTGGAGGACTGAGAATCCCCTTTTCGCGATCCAGAAGTCTGCTCACCCTCAACGGGTGACTGTGTGGTGTGCAATGTCCACTAACGGAATAATCGGTGCGATACTCCTTGATGGCACGGTGACTACTGAACGGTACGTGAAGGTCTTGGAAGATTATTTCATCCCCGTTATCTAAAGTGTCCCTGATATCGACAAGATGTGGTTCATACAAGACTGAGCTCGATCCCATCGAAGCAGGAGACTGATGTTCTGGAGGAGCACTTTGAGGATCGCATTCTGTCTCTGTGGTACCCAGAGATCACTGGTATTGGTCTCCACTGGCCACCATATTCTCCGTAAAGACAAGGTGTAAAGCAGTAACTCTAAAACCATTGCTGAGCTGAAAACAGCCATTAAGGAGATTATCGATAGCGTCGATATTCCGACACTTTAGCGGGTCATGCAGAATTTCGCTATTCGTCTGCGCCACATCATCGTCAACAATGGCAGGCGTATAGAACATGTCATACACTAAATGCGAATATCTGTAGTGACGTCTACATGTTGAAGAAAGTGTGTGCACACCGTGGTTTCTACAGTTCAGTGATTGTCACCCTGTATTAGAGGCTGTTCAAGTTCATGAACGTTACTGTACTGCCAACCTAGCACGTACGAGACAAAAACGACTGCCCCTCCGAATCAGATAATCAGGTGAGAAGTGTATCAAAAACCACGTCACAAAGAAAGACACCTTCAGCAGGCTTATTAAGCATAGAAAATCACAATTCACCCTACACGAATGCAATCTATTCTCAACATATGGTCCATTCTTCCTCCCTATTACATTACGCTGGATTGTTGTCGATTTGCTGTTTAATTCCACTACTGGTAAAATAAGATTATTGACTGAAACAAAACCAGAATTTTTTGCAGAAGCGAAACTGAGGAGCAAACACTTACTCGCCATCGCCAACTCAACACGTGGTAGAGAACTTTTTGGCAGCAGCCAAAGTAGACTTCACTGAATGACTCGTCTCATACCTGAAACATAAAAATAATTTTCACATGAAACAACAACCCTGTTCTCGCTGAACAAATTTTAAAAAATAGTGAAAACTGCATTTGTTTAGTGTATTTCGTTAGCCTTGCAAGATTATAGTGATGGAATGTTCTCTCATATCTAACCAGGTACTCTTCAATAATTATGTTAAGGTGAAATATGCCATTATATATTGGTTAAAATCAATGATGAGGGGTAATGAGACTAAAACGTAATCAGGAGACATTACTGTAGATAAATGAAGGTCTATATTTGTCATATTGACAGTAAAAATGTATAGGTGATTTGGAGGTAAGATTACGGTTTTAACGTACAGTTGACGACGACACAAATAGACGAAGCATAATCTCGATCTCATAAGGACGGGGCAAAACATAGACCGTATTATTTTCGAAAGAAATATCACATACATAGTTTTAGGACTGTGGGAAACTGCACGATTATTCTCCCAAATGCGATTCTCTTGCTTTGACCAACGCGCCTCCCGGTTCAGCCAGGTTTAAGAGTAATAATAGTGCGAAAAGTACTGTACATACGAGGCACAGCTGCCCGAATGAGAGGAGGTGGTCAACCACAATCAACTACAGCAGTAGATGACAGCTACATCGCGTAGCAGGCAAGAACGTACTCACATCAAACAACGGATGGAATTGCAACCACATTTGACAGGACTGCATGGTCGCAATCTCACAGTCCACGGTGGCACGGCGACTGCATGGGGCGGTGTCTCTGCCCGAAGACCAGTACGATGAGTTCCGCTGACAACCGCACATCGGCGTCAACGTCTACCATGGAGGTGGGAGCACAGGGACTGGACCGACAAGGAATGGGATCGTGTCATCTTCTCTGATGAGAGACGATTCAGTCTGAGGAGTGACTCTAGGCGCACCGCTGCATGGCGATAGGTGAGCGCACAATGCACCCAGTAACACTGTCGAACACGATCGTGTTGGTGGTCAAGGTAAAGGCCGCATTTACTTGCAGGCTATGTAACCTGCAGTATAGTATCTCGCACCACAAAGGGGGGGGGGGGGGGGGGGGGTACCCTAAAAAATTTTAAACAAAAAGTCCTTCGTTTTATTGCTATAATGCTATGCTGCGCTGTGGTCTTTCTTATAACCGCAATAAACTTAGACGTAGTTATTCTGTATGTGCTTATTCGGCAGAATTTTTCAGTGGACAGCTGATGTGAATTAAGTCAGCATTAACCCTTCAAAGCCCGTGCGCGTTCCCTCCTGTCGAACTCCCGGTGGCATGCCGTGGCGTGGCTTTTCAAATAGTGAAATCGTAAAGACTTTTTCAATAGTTGTTAACAGAGCTATGAAAGTTTACAGCTAGTTCAATTTCAAGTAAAAGTCAGTATCTTCAGTACCTCATTTCATCCAGGCTAGGTCCAGTGTAGTACTGTTTCACTTGCTGTCGACGGAGGCGGGTTCTTGAGCTTCTGAAGATGGGAAAAACCATTTTAAGACACATTAATTCGATAACGAGATATTGCGAGTAACGTAGAGGATGCCTTAACATCCATAGTTTCTGAAATAAAGTATACTGATTCGTGATATACCAAAGATTACGCGAACACCGTGAGTATTTCAAAGGGAAACTGGAAAGCCGAATAAACAAATGTGAAAATAAAACATTTTGTTGCCATAATAATGTTGCTACCATTTGCATATAGTTACGTTATGCTTTTTCTGATGTTGAAGTACTGATTTTTGCACGGACAACAAACTCAGCTTGTTCTTTTTTTTTTAAACCTATGGTTGTTCATGTAGATGTTAATAAGTCGTGCTCAACACTGCAAAGATTTCAGTTTTTTTCATTTTCTAATCTCATCCATTCATTAAATAACATAATTGTAAAGCTTAGATACTGGGTGACCGGGTCCAAAGCCGAAAGTATCTACAGGTAAAATTTTTTAGCTAGTTATATTCTTTGTATAAGCTAGTTATATTCTTTGTATATAGTCATACTGACAAATCAATATCATTTTTTGTATTTCTATTTTTCTTTCTGAAAATACAAGATGTTGCTTGTAGGAATCATGACCAATTCGAGGTGCATGTTCCGCTGACACAACTGTAGGAATGCAAAGTAACATTCCCGTCCTCTTCCTCATCTTAATACACAGATATTTCATAATTTCTCGTGGATAGCTTTAAAACAATTTTTGCGGGTCATTTATTACAAAATTACCTGCTACGTCTTGTACCACAGTCAATGGTTCATATGGCTCTGAGCACTATGGGAGTTAACATCTATGGTCATCAGTCCCCTAGAACTTAGAACTACTTAAACCTGACTAACCTAAGGACATCACACAACACCCAGCCATCACGAGGCAGAGAAAATCCCTGACCCCGCCGGCAATCGAACCCGGGAACCCGGGCGTGGGAAGCGAGAACGCTACCGCACGACCACGAGACGCTTGCACCACAGTCTCAGCCTAAGGGGTCTATGCATTCTAAATACGCCTCTGAGTTTGCTACATACTTTCAGTCGTCACTTTAGATGTGTTACGATGCACATTCAGCATATCTAAACAGTTTGTACTGATTTCTGTCAACGCACCTTCGTTGGTTATGTCCCCATCGACCCATTCGTCTAATTTGAGTGTATTTAAATAAGTGCAGACATATCTCTCGTGGCAGGGTAAACTGCAGTGCTCCACCGACCCCTTGCTCCCACTATATAGTACTATTCCCCCATACCCGATGGAAGTATGTGAGGTAGTAACATTCGGGAATTAAAGGTGGAAACGTCAGTGACCAAGTTTGAATCAGACCTGCAGGCACGCACACGTTGCCTAATTATTTAGGCGGCTGCGTGGAAAGCAGGAAAGCTAGGTTCGTGTTCCGTTCCCGCATAGACTTTCAACCGTCACTACTAATTTAATAACATAAGTGTCAGTAATGTCTTCTTCTTCTTCTTCTACTGTATTTTCCTTGACCTTTAACCTGTATGTTCTTGGGATTGGCATATCAAGTTGCATTTGGCATTGTTAGTGATATAGATTGGCAGGATGCCCTTGCTGTCACCACAGCTTCCCCTCCCCTGCCCCCCCCCCTCCCCGCACGGACGGTAATTGTATACTCCAATTGTATGCGTTAGTGACCCTTTTTTTTTGTCATCAGTCTTCTGACTAATTTGATGTGACCCACCACGAATTCCTCTCCTTCCTGTGTCAACCTCTTCATCTTAGGATAGCACTTGCAGCCTAAGTCCTCAATTATTTGCCGGATGTATTCCAATCTCTGTCTTCCTCTTCGGTTCTTACCCTTTACAGCTCCCTCTAGTACCACGGAAATCAGTCCCTGATGTCTTAGCAGATGTCCTATTATCCTGTTCTTTCTTCTTGTCAGTCTTTTTCATATATTCCTGTCTTCTCCGATTCTGCGCAGGACCTCCTCATTCCTTACCTTATCAATCTACATAATTTTCAACATTCTTCCGTAGCACCGCATCTCAAATGTTTAGATTCTGTTCCTATTTTCCGACAGTCCATGTTTCACTATCATGCAATGCTGTGCTCCAAACGTACATTTTCAGAAATTTCTTCCTCAAATTAAGGCCTGCGTTCGATCCTAGTAAACTTATCTTTTCCAGCCACGTCCTTTTTGCCATTGCTAATCTGCTTTTGATGTTCTCCTTGCTCCGCCCGTCAAGGTACATTTTCCTTAACTTCCTCTACTTCGTCACCACCAATCCTGCTGTTCAGTTTCTCGCTGTTTTCATTTCTGCTACTTCTCATTACTTTCGTCTTTCGATTTACTCTCAATACATATTCTGCACTCAGTAGACTATTCATCCCATTCAGCAGATCCTGTAATTCTTCTTTAGCTTCACTGAGGATAGCTCATTATCATTGACATCGTTTCACCCTGAATTTTAATTCCACTCTTGAAACTTTCTTTTATTTCCATCATTGGGGCGAAAGACTACATTCCCTGTCTCACACCCGTTTTAATCCGAGCACTTCGTTCTTGGTCTTCGACTCTTATTATTCTCTCTTGCTCTTGTACACGTTGTACATTATCCGTCTCTCCCTATAGCTTACCCTTCTGACATTGCCGAATGCTTTTTCCAGGTCGATAAATCCTATGAACGTATCTTGAAGACTAAAGACACGTTGATAGCACTTGTCGATCTGAAAAAAGTGTTCGGCAACGTTAAATGGTGCCAATGTTCGAAATTCGGAGGGAAATAGGGATAATCTACAGGGAGAGACGGGATAGTGTTACGCATTTGAAAATGTGATAACGTTTTCAAAATGTCCTAAAATCGTGTAACTGAGGGGGGCTTGGTTACCAGACCCTATTCACGTAGTTGGATGTTGAAATCTGCAAATAGTCCACATCCAGGCTCATCGTTAATCAGCGGGCAGGCACGACTACCCGAATCCTGATCTGTAGCATTATGAGCACGGTATAAATTTTCACCTGCCAGGACGCTGAAATCATTTATTCATATTGATTAACGGTTTCGGCAATTCTCTATTGCCAGCTTCGCATCTGCAAAATACTAGGATACAACAGCTAACGAACAGCACACATCATCATTACCTAATCTTCTCCTTCAGTACAGCAACTGTTGCTATACAATGTACGCTACAAGTCGGTATTTACATTTCAAAATACCATCTATTTACACACATTTTATTGCACCGATTACAAGTGCGCAATTTCACCACCAGTTTACAACTGACAGTTCCCA
Source organism: Schistocerca serialis cubense (assembly GCF_023864345.2). Lineage (NCBI taxonomy): Eukaryota > Metazoa > Arthropoda > Insecta > Orthoptera > Acrididae > Schistocerca > Schistocerca serialis. The sequence goes on from NC_064639.1 coordinate 390,165,733, forward strand.
GGTAAACATTTTTAGTGATACGTAAGTACATAGGTACATCAAAGGTATTATCATCTCACATTAGATTAAGGCATGGAACTGCTATTCCATATAATTACATATGGACAAATTATTATCATAACATATATGCCAAATAAGTATTTTACAGTTTTAAAAAACTGTCTGTAAATCATTTGCACATAATTTATACATAAACTATATTGTATCATTTTTGGATTTTTTTCAAAAACGTGTTGTAAACATGCTGATAAATTCTTTACCGAATTTTTCTATGTACAAAATCACAAACATTATGACAAACAGTGATCACTTACACTAATGCGCCAAAACATTATGACCAACCGCTTAACATCTTGTCTGTCTCTCTTTGGAACAAAATACATCACTGATTCTGCGTATCAGGGATCCGGCAGTTTGTTGGTAGGTTTTCCGGAGGTACCATTTATTATCGCGGGAATGGCTGCGATTCATTTATTGTTTTCTTCGCCAAACAGTATCTAATAATCCTTCAGGATAAAAGGCGATATTGAAAAAAATCCAATTTCACTCATATTTTACATTGAAGGATTCCATTACATTTGTATTAATGACATCAATATTCATTACGTTATGCTTAATTAATCATTACGGTAGATGTCAACTCTCAGGTCATGGAATTCGCGTAAAAAATGGACCGCTGATTCTTATACGCGGTGCTGGCGCTCGATAGCGACCCAGATGGATCCCACAGGCTACATCAGGTGAATCTGGTCGCCGAGACATCAACGTGAGTCTACTATAATGCTCCCCAAACCACTGTAGCAATGTTCTGGCTCCGAAACACGGACAATTATACTGCTGAAAGATAACACCGCCGTCTGGGAAGACATGAAGCATGGAGGGATGCAGCTGGTTCGCAGCTGTCAACGTGCGCTAGATTACCATCACAGGTCCCATGCAAGCGCGGGAGAATGTCTCTCATAGCATAATGCTGCTCCCATCAACCTGCGTACGTGACGCGGTGCATGTTTCGAGCCGCCATTCACCTTAATGACGGCGTTTGTGGAGACAACCATCGACCGAGTCTAGCAGAATAATGATTCATCCGAAGAACTGACACGTTTGCATTGTTGAACTGTCGAATCTCGATGGTCCCGTGCCTACTGCAATTGTAATTAACGACGCCGTTGGGTCAACATGTGACAACGTAGTGGTGGTCTGCTGCGGATCTCCATGTTCAACTACGTACGATGAACAGTGTGCTTCGACACATTGTGCGTGCACCAGCACAGTGCTCTCTCGGCAGAGATGCCACAGATCGCCATCTGTCCTAATTTACAAAGCAGACAAGCCTCCAAACCCACGTTCTGTGAAGAGTCGTGGACGTCCAACCGTTTAGCACCTAGTGGTAGTTTCAGTGCCCTTTCATCTCTTTCCATAGAAGCTCACGACAACAGCACGAAAACATTCGATAAGATTCTCCGTTTTCGCACTACTCGTTCACAGGATTTGCTCAATAATCTGCTTTGGTCAAAGTCGTTTATCTCAATAGATTTCCCCATTTGCAGCCCACATCTGCGCTTGGGGAGCCCCGTCGGTGTGTGCTCCGCTTACATACTTGTGTTACCGCGTCAGGTGCCCGTAGCGCCACCAAGCGGCATCCAGCCTCGCGGTGCGCAGTGGGCATGTTTTGCCTTGTCTGTGTAAAAGCTCTCTATATACATCTATTGCTAGCATCTGTACGTTGATTTTTAATACATCCAGGAACAGCTTTTTATCTACAGACACAGAAATAATATTTCATCAGAAATACATTCAAAGCATTTATACCAAAAATGGAGCTATTTAATGTTGGTGCTTTTGTTATCAATTACGATGTTTACATGAGCTTATCCACGGCGACATGTCGCTCGAGGCCTACGTGAAATATAGTCACGCGAAGTCTAGGTGCAATCTGATCACCTGTTATCTAGGTAAAGCCGGCCGGGGTGGCCGAGCGGTTCTGCCGGCACGGTAGCTCAGCGTGTTCGGTCAGAGGGTTAGCAGCCCTCTGTAATAATAAAAACTGAGCTAATCGATCAACAACGAACTTCAACGGATGTCTTACGACGTCCGCCCCGAGCAGATGCAACGAACAAAAACGAACAAAATGAGATTTAAAAAAAAAAAAAAAAAGCGGTTCTAGGCGCTACAGTCTGGTACCGCGCGACCGCTACGGTAGCAGGTTCGAATCCTACCTCGGGCATGGATGTGTGTGCTGTCCTTAGTTAGGTTTAAGCAGTTCTAAGTTCTAGGGGACTGATGACCTCAGAAGTTAAGTCCCATAGTACTCAGAGCCATTTGAACCATTTTTTTGTTTGTAGGTAAACACTCTTAATGTAACTAACGTACAATTACTACAATACATCGATATGAATAACTGATTTTAGCGGTTTTGGTAGGTGAACATTTATTCAGTGTTCACAACAGAATATCTGTTATCGCTTGACTTGTATCAGCGTGAGAGGAGGAGAGTCACAGGTTTCGAGAGGGGTGTGGGGAGGACGACGGGGACGGGTAGAAGATTTTTTTCAGAAGGACACATTATCACAAGGGGGTCATAATCCACCTAGCAGAATAATAGGTTAATCACATTTCAAAACAAAACAGAAAAAAAATGTTTGCCCCTGATGTAGGCAACTCGCCTCTAATATAAATAACCAGGAATTACCAAACAATATCGGTTAATGAAAGACGTTCCTTGATACTGTACTTGTAAATATGATTTTTCACCTTCTGTAAAAAATCGATAAATTCGAATGTCTTCTGAATCACGGCATAGAAACTGACCAATCAGATCTTTTGAATCAACAAAGTCGCACATACTATCTTATCAAAGAATGACTGCACTACATACACGCAATCTGTAAACCAACTAAAACGAGAAGACTGTAAAACTTTAAAAAATCTGTATCATTAAATTCATTGTGGAACCAAGAGTGTGTGATCATAGCCTCACAGTAGTTCAGTTATCGATGAGATTAAAATGTCCAAAACTATGCTCAGTACACAGTAAATGAACTTCATATTCTGATGAGCTCTTGTAGAATATTCTCTGAAATTCTCGTAGAACATAAAGAATGCTTTGATAGCGTCTTCTATCGATTGTTAATACGTCAGTAACTTCTTGAAACAAGTAAACTAATTATAGTAGTCGACTAAGGGGGGGGGGGGGGGGGGAAGATATATTGGGTTCTGCCTAGGTGCACTGGAGGAATGAAAACGTTAAACTACCAATTACGATAAAAGGACAGACAAACGAAGCTGTATTCTATTATGCTCAAGAGGAGAATAAGAATACCTCGTGCTTATGTAAGGAAACACTTTCATGAGAAAGTCTCAACTTTAGTCGTAACGAACATACATCAGTCTATTTCTTGTGTACCCACACAATTTGCCGTAGGTCTGTAAACGCTTCTGCGAGCTGCTGGAGACAAAAGACGAATGAAGGAGTTTCAAAACCAGAAACGCCCCTTTGTTCGCAGCTGACAACATTGTTGTTCCTCGTATTTTCACGGAAAGTAGTGGGGCGAAGTACGGCGGTCTGAATTCTTTCCGACACTAAACATTCTGCAGAAAGGCGCTAAATTGCTTCTTTCTGGACGCATTTTCTTTTCTCCGCGAATCAGGACTCAAAGGAAATAAATCACGAGAACGAGGAAAGGAGGCTCTGTCAGGGAGCGAAAGCATTGCCGACCACATCTTCCGTAAGTACACAGCTCGTTCATTTATTAATTTTCTCAGAAGATATAAAATACAGCCCAGGCTAGGACGCCGGGGGGCGCGAGAAGAATAAGAGCGAGGGCTGCCAACATAATTTCCCCGGGGAATTCTCCGTAGCTCCTCGTATTTCCCTCCGGAGTTGTGGTCAAAGATTTTGGTTTCTTCTTATATATCTTGTGTATGATGAAATTTATAAGGATACAGAGGAGTCCGCGCAGCGATAAGCCGCGCAAGGAGATGTGAAATGTTAGACGAAATCGGTTTATATGCAAATGTACGTCTCCACGTTCTTTGTGCCCTCGAGTCTGTCGATGATATCTTTTGATGTTAGGAGAAGTTGGCGAATTTTAGATAGAAGCTTCCCTCGCCGCCTAAAGCGACGAAGTGTTGCTCTGCAGCACGAGGGTAAGAAAACTGTGTTTCTAAATTCACCAACTCTATTTATCACATTTCCCAATGGTAATCTGACTTACGCACCCCATTGCTTATTCCACCTGTTGGGTGTATTGCGACTATCGGAATATTCGACACTGACAAATAGTTCAGGAACTAATTCATCTGAAATGCTGCGCTTTATATAGTATGAAGAATCATAATATAAGGAAACCACACTTGCATCGCACATAGAGCGTGAGAATTCTCGCTTGCACTGAAGCAGTTACAGCATTAGCGAGGCAAGTGTTCCCCATTACAGCACCCACTTGACGTTCACGCATTCGCTACGGCCAAAATCAGTTTAAAAGATTGGCCAGGTGCGAGTGGAACTCGCCCACTGAATGTTTGATACAAACTTAATTATGTATATTGACAGTTCATCCATTCCTGTTATCGACAATGACACCGGCAAGATATCGGCCCCAGGAGCCTTCGAGAATGTTTTAATTTCAAAGTTGAAGTCTGGTAACAAATGACAAAAGAAATATTTTTTCGTGTAATATATTTACAAATTAACAATTTTCTGATTCTTTTTACTTTATTCGTACCGTGAAACACTCTTGCCAAATTTCATAATTCTACGTCAAGTGGAAGTATCCTACAGGATTTAATGAGTGAATTTGCGAGTATGGAAGCATGTGACACAAATGGCCGTGTCTGTTATTGCATTGATTTGGAAGTTATCGTTTATTATGCCGCCAAAGGCCTCAGGCCTATCGGTTCCTGAGCAAAAAAAAGCTCTTAACAGACTGACCTACAGGTCGAAAATAAATGACAGTTTTTTTCGTGTGATATAATTAGAGAATAACAATTTTCGGATTTTTCTCTTTACTTGTAATTTTAAATCTTGCTTCTTGCCAAATTTTATGACTCTAGGTGAACGGTAAGTACCCTTTAGGTTTTGATGACTGAGTTTTCAAGTATCAAAACATGTGACATATAGTGCATTGACTTCGAAGTTCACTTTTTTTACATCGCCAAGGGACCGTAGAACTTAACATTTACAAAGTGATCCTATAAATTTTCCGTTTTCACAGACCGACGTACGGAATCCTAAAAGACAAATATTCGTGGCATTAGTTCCAACATGAAAATGAAACATTTAAGTCTAAATAGATACGAGAAATCAAGTGAACTCTCAGATATGCCAGACCAGCATGAGATAAAGTTGAAAATGTCAGGAATTTTAATGGAAATGTAATACCCCCTACCGTGGAGGCCCATCAACAAATTTCCTACTTACAGGGGATCCCAGTTAATTGACAAACTGAGCAAAGTGCACGGAGAAGACAGGTCTAATTAAAACAGGTGAATGATAAACAGTAGGATATGTTATTGTACAATAAACATAGTTCTAGCCGAGAGCAGCCTCCACTGACCAGATAAGCTACTGGCATAAAGAGATGTTAATCAACTAATCAACTACTGTAAGAATCAACACACGCAATTTTTACAAGAACTTCAACGACACCTGCAGTTTAAGATGCAGGAGATGGCTGAAATCATCAGAGAATTCTAACATACTACAGAGAGCTGAAAACGTAGCGATCGAGCTGGCGAAAATGAGTTAACTGCGATGGCGGCTTACCACATGTGCGGAGTGTCTTCTTGTCTCACTGCAAAAGCACGGCTTAGCCTCGCAAACCGATCGTAAACGGGGGCGCCTGGACGCGATCGACATTCCTACCTTCCCCTCAAGGTACTGAGTAGGCAGACATTACTCTGACGCAAGGCGGCCTGTGCCGAGTACACGACTGTGTGTCGGAGCCTTCTTGCTGCAACCGTTGGTGCGAAGAAAGGCTGGCAAAGTGAGACTGCACTCTGAAGTTCTACTGCTTCGACACACTGGATGTGTTTCCGACATCGAAAAATAAGGCTAAGGGCAGTGGCCACGGACTGCCTACTGGGACATAGAGAACAGACACGGTCTTGTATCTAAAGAGACTTACCCTCCTGCCTTGACTGCAACTTCCTAAGCGTCTCCTCGACAAGAAACAGGAACCATCTGAACTTCTCTTTGAATTTCACGGTTGCCACCACCTCGAGCAAATAACCCTGTCGTAACATCCCTATCAGAACATCGCATCCGATTTTAGGTTCCTGCAAAATGTTTAGCACTTTTACCTTCTGAATTTTTAATAAGTGGTTAATTTTCATTTAACATGCTCACCAGTCAGCCGTTAAAAATGCGTTCGAAGTCGGTAATGATATGTATTGACCTTTAATTAGCTGGAGTTTCTTTCTTTGTTAACGGCCTGTCGTAAAGGCACACGTGCACCTCCCAATACGAGAAGACCCTTGCCAGTGTCGTGGCCTTACAATACGCATAGTTAGTTTCAGGCTGTCACCCTGATAAAATTCGTCGTAACTAAATTTCGCTTCCAAGTTAAAAAAAAGAAAAAAAATCATGTTCAGTTGTATCAAAATCTACATCTACATCTACGTGATTACTCTGCTATTCACAACAAAGTGCCTGGCAGAGGGTTCAATGAACCACCTTCGTCGGCCATAGTAGCCGAGCGGTTCTAGGCACTTCAGTCCGGAATTGCGCCGGTGCTACGGTCGCAGATTCGAATCCTGCCTCGGGCATGGATGTCTGTGTGCTGTCCTTAGGTTAGTTAGGTTTAAGTAGTTCTAAGTCTAGGGGACTGATGACCTCAGATGTTAAGTCCCATAGTGCTCAGAGCAATATGAACCACCTTCACGCTGTCTCTCTACCGTTCCGTGTTGACTTTAAGACAACAGCGAGTTGTTTTTGTACGGTAGAGATTTATCATCACTGTCAAAAGCTACAATAGATTTATGTCGGAAGGATGTCCAATTAACTAGCTTGTTCAATTATGTTGGGACGTCTCACTTAATTGAAAATATTCAGAAAAATGTCATATTCCCGAATTGAGCTTCTCGTAAAAAATTTTATTTACACAATGAGTTTTTTATTCACACAATCAGTTTCGATCGGCCGACCATCATGCTGAAGATTAGATGGTTAGATCACGTAACTAATGAGGAGGTACTGAGCCGAATTGGGGAGAAGAGGAATTTGTGGCACAACTTGACTAGACGAAGAGATCGGTTGGTAGGACATGTTCGAGGAATCACCAAGTTAGTATTGGAGGGCAGCGTGGAGGGTAAAAATCGTAGAGGGAGACCAAGCGAGGAATACGCTAAGCAGACTCAGAAGGATGTAGGTTGCAGTAGGTACTGGGAGGGCCGGCCGGAGTGGCCGTGCGGTTCTAGGCGCTACAGTCTGGAACCGCGTGACCGCTACGGTCGCAGGTTCGAATCCTGCCTCGGCCATGGATGTGTGTGATGTTAGTTAGGTTTAAGTAGCTCTAAGTTCTAGGGGACTGATGCTTGTGCTAACTGGACTGCTGATAGCACTTTTGAAATCACGAACTATTTTTTCCGTTGATTTTATGCGATTTTTATAACCTCCCTCCGCAGTGCTCGGCCATCCCTGTCCGAGAGTACATGAGGTCTCCCTGGTTTAGATCTAACTGTGGTTGTACCTTCGCGTTTCCAGTTCACAATCACATCATCAACAGTCGACTTCGTCAACTTTAGGCTACGGGTTGAAATGTCCATGATCGATCTGTTAGGTGACATTCAGTGGTTAGCATACGTTGTACTAATGAACTCTCTTGACCGATCCATTCTCTTGTTGCTGCTTCTCTTATGACAACACAATACTCCCCGCCTCCTTTCACATTGGTGACACAAAGTGATCAATTCCGCGCTGCATAGGGGTGTCCTGATACCTTTAAACCGACAATATATTTTCCTACACCACTGGCCATTAAAATTGCTACACCAAGAAGAAATGCAGACGCTACACGGGTATTCATTGGACAAATATATTATACTATAACTGACATGTGATTACATTTTCACGCAATTTGGATGCATAAATCTTGAGAAATCAGTACCCAGAACAACCACCTATAGCCGTAATAACGGCCTTGATACGCCTGGGCATTGAGTCAAACAGAGCTCGGATGGCATGTACAGGTACAGCAGTTAAGTCCCATAGTGCTCAGAGCCATTTGAACCATTTGGTACTGGGAGAGTGGCACGGAGAGCTGCATCAAACCAGTCCTGGACTGAAGACCACAACAACAACAACAACAACGACCATCATTATGTTCATAAAAGTATTCACACGTTTATTGAGAGTAAATACAAAAGCTGTGAATCCTTTTATGAAACTGATGATCGTTAGTCGACTGGAACTGGTTGTGTAAACAAAGTATTTTAGAAACAGCTCAAGGTGGGAATATGACATTTTTCAAACATATACGAGCGGTGGGGTACCTCCCACTGAAAAGACACTAAAAATACTGAGCCTTATTGTATTAGTGGCATGAAATTATAAATTGCACATCTTAGAACCACAATGAAGTCGAGGACAGAGGGTACGTCGCATTGTAATACGTTTCAGACAGGAAAAAGGCTCGCCGTGCAGTCTGCCAACAACAAATCCAGCGTCGTTCCTGAGTCCACTGGTAGAACGACCAAAGCACACGAAGATAAATGAGGAAAGGCAAAGTACCTCCGTTAAGAAAAAAATTACTGAAGGAATGACTTTCCGACAGCAGGTGGAAAGAAACAGCATTTCGCTCATGTCAGATCGCAGCCTTCCGCGATCAGTAATTATTTCAGTGACAGCCTATTGAATATTAGGCCACGTCATTACAAATCACTAACACACCTATAAAACCGACGTACCGATCGTATTTGCAGCGGTGATCGTCATGGCAACTAAACAATGGCTTAGCTCAAATGCAAAGATGATGATGATATTTGGTTAGTGGGGCGCTGAACAGCTCGCTCATACAAATTCCCAAACTTTGCTCAGTCCAAACTGTCTACTTTCATGAATGATGATGAAATGATGATAACAACACAAACGACCCAGTCATGTCGAGGCAGGCGAAAATCGCTGACCCCCCCGGGACCCGTGCTCGGGAAGTGAGGACGCGACCGCGAAACCACGAGTTGCGGACTCAAATGTAAAGAAGGACAGCAGGTAGTCGCAGAGATCCGTCATTTTTTCATATCTAGATTTCGACTATACTTTAGTCACCAGCGATGTTACGTTTATGTCGATGTTTTAGAATTTTATAATAACATTTTAGCTCTGAAGTCAAAGTGTAGCACTACGTTTCTGTTATAAGAGTTTTTCAAAAACGTAAATTGTCTCCTTACGACCGTAAGTGACAAAAGGATGACGAGTAAGTGTTTAAAGAAAGGAAAGTATATAGCAGCGAGTTTCAAATGCACGTACTTTTATTCAAAAGAAATTTTTAAATAGACCATAAGATTTAACAACTTCCTTCTTATTAAAAATCTCAATCATGTAGAACTGTCTAAATGATAATACTTTCACCGTTTGACTTATTTTATTTCGTTTTAAATGCATTCAATTTCGAGTTTGCAGCCATTTGAAGTAATTCATTCTTGTCATTTGTAAAGTAGTTACACTGCATGTCGTATTACACGTCCAGAACATTATATTCATTATATGACGGTACGTGGAACTTGGTGCCAATGTCATCTCAGAGTAGTGGAAGTATCATGTACGTTATCAACGATTGTCAAATACACAGAGTGATGTTAGTGACACATCTATGACATACAATACAACTTATTTCGAAAATACAGTAACGAATCGCTTGAATATCGCTACAAAACAGTAACTGCAATACTGTATCCAGAAGGAAATTAAATAACAGTCAAATGAAAAAAAAAGCATTATCATTTAGATTAGAATATTTAAGCTTTGTATAAAACACTCTTCAATAACTGGAATCTGTCCATTTCACTATAGCAAAATTTTGTTCTGGATGAATACTTACCTTGCTCTGCTTTTTCTTGTCGGTTTTTGGTGCGGAACTCGCGCCGAGATGGAAAATTGTGGCACGTATTTATCGTTTTCCACATTCGTCTGCCCGAATATATGTACGTGATCTTTTACCGGAAGCGTAAGTCGCGGGACTTGACTAGCGGACTGCAGTGTTGGTGCCAGCCCGTATCACCAGAACCAGGTGATGCGAGTCATAGGTATTGGTGCCGACAGTCTGTACAGGAGTGTGTAGTCTGTGGAAATTACGAACGAACGCGAGTCGAGTCTCCTTTATGAAACTTGCTGGATATTGTCGCGCCTGCTTTCAGTTACGCGAACGGGGCGCGCTGATTGAGGGGAAATGGCGGTCTTTACGTGACGTTCAGACAGCGACCGTGCACGCTCAAATGGGATTTGCAAAGGTCGTATGAGATGGAAAGCGGCGAGCGCAGATAAGGACGCGTAATGACAACGGCGCTCACCCTCTGCCAGCTCTGTCTTGGACAGAGCGAAATAATTCCTTTGGGCCGCGCGGGTTGCGCTCAAAGGGCGCAGCTTCAAAGGGTGATCGCCAGGCATGCGTGCACGCACAGCAAACGATGTCCACGACGTACACATACACACACACACACACACACACACACACACACACACACACACACACAAACGCACGAAGAGAGAGAGAGAGAGAGAGAATAACGAAAACCTGAACGCGTTATGGCGTTCTAAATCACGTCTGCTGTACATTTCCTAACCATCTCGTTAAATTCCGGATTTATTTCTTGATCAGTCATCATACTGAAACGAGTCTATCACAACCGTGTCATACAAAGGCTTTCACTGTGCGCGTTAAGTGCAAAACACCACAAGTTAACTGTATGTGATGGTAACATGTCTCTGTAAGCGAGAGGAGATTTTATGCCCATCTACTATGTGCTGTCTATATTTTTATGCCTGTCTTTCTCCAGTGTACGAAAACAAGGATGTGTACCTGCGTTTTCTATGAGACTTTCTCGGTTAACTGTAACCTATAGAATAACGTTAGTTATGCCAACAGGATGGCGGCAGAAGAAATACAGAGGTTTGTCTGTATCCATAAGGCAAGCCAAAGAGAGTTTTTCGTGTTCGGACCATTACATTGCCCAGACGTTCCGACGTGCGTCGATGCTAGTCACCACTGCTACCACCACCACCACCACCACCTTTCTTCCCCCCGGGTTCCCGGGTTCGATTCCCGGCGGGGTCAGGGATTTTCTCTGCCTCGTGATGACTGAGTGTTGTGTGGTGTCCTTAGATTAGTTAGGTTTAAGTAGTTCTAAGTTCTAGAGGACTGATGACCATAGATGTTAAGTCCCATAATGCTCAGAGCCATTTGAACCATTTTTGAACCTTTCTTCCCCAAGCCCTGCGGTGTGACCGCGTGTGGCCACACTTTGGCTGCGGCGGTAAGTGTTGCACCTTACGCTGCTTATCGTGACAACTTTATGTCGAACATCGTCAGAGGTAATGAAACAGGAGTGAATAGTTTCTGGCTACAGGTATTTGAGCAGTCATAATGCTAAACATTGTTCTTGCACATGTATAATGCATGGAACAATTTACTGTGTCTTTTTGAATATTCCGCGATTGTGGATGAAGTCTTCGCGACGGCACTTTGTTCTGATACGAACTGCTGTCACGATAATTATAGATCAGTGTGGTTATCCTCGTCTAAATTCATCTCCATGGTAAATTCATTGTTAGTTTCAATGCTCTGTATATCACTCTGTATAATTTGATTAGAATTGTGTCATGTTAAAGATTTAATTCTTTGTTCGGCGGCTTACAGTGTGGAGCTGAATGGGATCCAAGCCACCAGCTTGTACAGCAGATTTCAGATTCATGGATGTGTAGTGAAAGAGAAAATTTTGTCTTCTTCATGACTACCATGTGTGGTCACGAGTTCTAGAGAAAAGAATGCGTGTTTCTATTTCGTGAATGAGCACCTACACCTATTTATTCGGAGAATAGCTGGCAGTCTTTCATGTTGAACGAGTATCCATATGCCTATGCAATTTCCCCTCATTTGATCAAAATACGTCTTAAAAGACTTATGTTTTTGCAAACTCTTGGGCTCCTACCCTTTGGCGGACCTGTGAAACGTGTGTTTTACCAGTCATGGTGAATAATGATGTTTTTACTTTATTGTTCATGTGAAATGGGGTGAGAACAATTTGTTTTGTTTTGTTTATACCCTTATTTCCTTACATATCTTCCCGTCACTCCTGTGCCGCATGATGCTTTCACAATTCATGGGTGCTTAAGCAAATCAACATGTTATGAGGGGGCGTTCAATAAGTAATACAACACTTTTTTTTCTCGGCCAATTTCTGTCGAAAAAAAAGTGAAATTTTTTGTGGGACATCGTGGATTATTCCAGTTATCGTTTCATGAAATTCCGATTGGTGGCGGAGCTATGCGCCACCTTTAAAATTTTTTCTATAATGGAGGTGCGCTCCAAGCAGAGAGTTGTCGTTGAGGTTTTTTTTTTGACGGAAAAACTGAGCATCGCAGATATTCGTTGGCGCTTGCATAATATCTACGAATAAAAGCACAGTGAGTCTTCGGGCGAGGCGTTTTGTCATCACCTGCCCGATCTCACGCGTGGTTCAAATGGCTCTGAGCACTATGGGACTTAACGTCACCGCGCGAGATTAGCCGAGCGGCCTGTGGCGCTGCAGCCATGGACTGTGCGGCTGATCCCAGCGGAGATTCGAGTCCTCCCTTGGGCATGGAAGTGTGTGTTTGTCCTTACACTAATTTAGGTTAAGTAGTGTGTAAGCTTATGGACTGATGACCTTAGCGGTTAAGTCCCATAAGATTTCACACACATTTTGAACTTAACATCGGAGGTCATCTGTCACCTAGAACTTAGAACTACTTAAACCTAACTAACCTAAGGACATCACACACAGCTATGCCCGAGGCAGGATTCGAACCTGCGACCGTAGCAGTCGCGCGGTTCCGGACTGAAGCGCCTAGAACCGCTCGGCCACCGCGGCCGGCCTCTCACGCGTGTCGGCCCGCCACACCCAGCTGCGACTCTTGTAATGTTGGAACGTTCGGACGCTCTAATTCGAGGAGATCGACAGATCAAGTGGTGATACACTCGTTCACCAGTTGCGGTACTCAAAGGTTTCTTCTCGCTGGTTTTCTCGCCGGCTAACAGAAGACCATAAAGAGCTACGTGAGACCATCTGTGCGGAGTTGCTTGCACGTTACGGGGCTGATCGTGACAATATGTCGTCACAGGTGATGAAACATGAGTGCATCACTTCGAATCGTAAATAAAACTGCAATCCATGGCGTGACGCCACACCACCTTTCCTCCGAAGAAAATGTTCAAACCCGCACCCTCAGCCTGTAGTGTCATGGTGACAGTCTCCTGCTAGCCTGAAGGGGTTATTCTGTTTGACGTCCTCCCTCAAAGTGCAACAATCAGCTCTGAAGTGTACTGTGCTACCCTCAGAAAACTGAAGAAACGACTTCAGAGCGTTCGTCACCATAAAAATTCAAACGAACTTCTCCCTCTCCATGGCATGGTATTTCGACATATTCTTAATATTGTCTTTAGACACCAAGCCTGCTCAGCGCGCCGGCCGGTGTGGCCGTGCGGCTCTAGGCGCTTCAGTCTGGAACCGCGTGACCGTTACGGTCGCAGGTTCGAATCCTGCCTCGGAAATGGATGTGTGTGATGTCCTTAGTTTAGTTAAGATTAAGTAGTTCTAAGTTCTAGGGGACTGATGACCTCAGAAGTTAAGTCCCATAGTGCTCAGAGACATTTGAACCATTTTTGAACAAACAGGCTTTAGTAATCATATGGTATTATTACAGCGACTTAAGGGGAAATTTTTCATTTGTAGAAAATTTAACAAGGAAATGCTTCAAGTGTCAGTCTTTCGCCACCCTTTGGCAGCACACTCCAGACCATTGTCATTCCCATTTGTAATTACCTTACCTTCTGATGAAGTCACCCTTAGAGGTGACGAAACCTGGTCAAGGTATATAGAAAACCTATGCAACCGGTTGGCTGATTTTTACATATTTTTCAAAACTAATAAAGTCTATTAATATTTTATGTGTTATGGTATCCACTCGGTCTCCTTTCGGGGCAAAGTAAAAACCCCCCACTGTAACCGTACAACAGCTGGACCAGAGGAAGTCATCGTTGAACTTCAAGAGGTAAGAAAAAATCGAGATGATGACCTGATGGAATGAGAGAATACGTCATTTGAAGAAGTGCAGCGACAACTCAGATATGAGTAAGTCAAGTCGTGAGAAAGTGGAAAGAATTCATTCAGAATTGGGTTTTTAATAGCTGACGGTGACTAATAGAATAAATTGGAAGTTTTCAGCACACCCTGGACTTTTTTCATGTATGACAGATTTATCACAGAAAACCGGAAATGTTCCAGCCAGAGCAGAATCCTACTACTAATCGGAAGTCTCTTTTCAATGCATTTGACATGACTGGAACAACATTCAATAAATCACAACACGTGCTTTTCAGATTACTTCTCGATGTGTCAACAGGAAATTGGGTACGAACGAATCAGAAATTGCGGTCAAATAACTAGCCGCAATAGCGAGCAGATAAATTGATTTATTCTGTCGCGAGACAGTCTGGAAGCAACGAGCGGACCAGCGCAGAGCGCCCCGTACGTACTCGTTGACCGATGACACGGCCTCCATTGGCACGGGACGAGACATCGACTATTCCCGCACGTGCTCCGGGTCAGACGTAGCGCATCCATTGTAAAGGCAGCCTTTTGACGCTGAGCGAACAACAGGCGGCCGTCTGGCTAGTGATGAATTACAGGTTAAATCGTCACTGGCGCTCTAAACGAGACAAAGACGAATATGGAAGGGGAAGCTGCTAGCGCTAGAGCCGGCCTGGTGAATTCTCTGTCACGAAGCAACCGTTCGACATTTATTCACATTCGGCGAAATACTCGTGTCAGGAGACGTTCTGAATATAGTCGTGACTGAACGTCCGTTTTTGTTTCACTAATCTGTTCAAATAAGTGGGATAAAGCCCATGTCCTATGAGTAAGGACTGTGCCCCTTGATGGTAGAATGTGGAACATATGATCAAAAGTATGCGGACGCATATTAGTGGGCATTAATATGAAATGTGTCCACCCTTCACTTTTACGATGGCTTGAATTCTGATAGGGACACTTTTAAATGAGGTGTCTGAATGCCTTCGACTGAATGGCAGCACATTCTTCTCATGAGCCGAAAGCAGAGAAAATAGTGATGTTGAACACCAGAATATCTAACGATGTCGGCGGTTTAACTGATCTCACAGGTGGTCAGTTGGGTTCAAGTCGGAATTATGGACTGGCCAGTCCACTTCAGAAGTGTTATTGTCAAAAACTCGTGCCGTACAGATGCTGCTCTTTGATATGGTGCATTGTCGTGCTTATGCAATCACTCATCGTCTCTGAAGTGTTCCTCTACTATACGCAGTATACATTGTTGTAAAAAGTGTTCATATCCTTCCGTATTTTGCGTTTTCTTAAACACAATAAGGGAACCACACACTAACGACGAAAAATACCCCATACAGACACATCACCTCCTCCGTACTCTACTGTTCGCATTACAAATCATTCCATCGGTTTGCCTCGGGGTACAGTGTGGAGTCATCATTCCAGATCGATGGTTTACAGTCATCCACTGTCCAATGGCGTTGCTGTTTACACAACCAAAAACGTCCCTTAGCAGTGACTAAAGAAATGCGTGGTTCATGATGAGCTGTCGACAGTTTTACCCCATTTATTTAACTCCCTGCGCACAGTCATTGTGCTAACTGGACTGCTGATAGCACTTTTGAAATCACGAACTATTTTTTCCGTCGATTTTATGCGATTTTTATAACCTCCCTCCGCAGTGCTCGGCCATCCCTGTCCGAGAGTACATGAGGTCTCCCTGGTTTAGATCTAACTGTGGTTGTACCTTCGCGTTGCCAGTTCACAATCACATCATCAACAGTCGACTTCGTCAACTTTAGGCTACGGGTTGAAATGTCCATGATGGATCTGTTAGGTGACATTCAGTGGTTAGCATACGTTGTACTAATGAACTCTCTTGACCGATCCATTCTCTTGTTGCTGCTTCTCTTATGACAACACAATACTCCCCGCCTCCTTTCACATTGGTGACACAAAGTGATCAATTCCGCGCTGCATAGGGGTGTCCTGATACCTTTAAACCGACAATATATTTTCCTACACTACTGGCCATTAAAATTGCTACACCAAGAAGAAATGCAGACGCTACACGGGTATTCATTGGACAAATATATTATACTATAACTGACATGTGATTACATTTTCACGCAATTTGGATGCATAAATCTTGAGAAATCAGTACCCAGAACAACCACCTATAGCCGTAATAACGGCCTTGATACGCCTGGGCATTGAGTCAAACAGAGCTCGGATGGCATGTACAGGTACACCAGCCCATGCAGTTTCAACATGATACCACAGTTCATCAAGAGTAGTGACTGGCGTATTAAGACGAGCCAGTTGCTCGGTCACCATTGACCAGACGTTTTTCGCCGGCCGGAGTGGCCGTGCGGTTCTAGGCGCTACAGTCTCGAAACGAGCGACCGCTACAGTCGCAGGTTCGAATCCTGCCTCGGGCATGGATGTGTGTGATGTCCTTAGGTTAGTTAGGTTTAATTAGTTCTAAGTTCTAGGCGGCCTGATGACCTCAGAAGTTAAGTCGCATAATGCTCAGAGCCATTTGAACCATAAATTTTCAATTGGTGAGAGATCTGGAGAATGTGCTGGCCAGGGCAGCAGTCGAACATTTTCTGTATCCAGGAAGGCCCGTACAGGACCTGCAACATGCGGTCGTGCATTATCCTGCTGAAATGTAGGGTTTCGCAGGGATCGAATGAAGGGTACAGCCACGGGCCGTAAAACATCTTAAATGTAACGTCCACTGTTCAAAGTGCCGTCAATGCGAACAAGAGGTGACCGAGACGTGTAACCAATGGCACCCCATACCATCACGCCGGGTGATACGCCAGTAAGTCGATGACGAATACATGTTTCCAATGTGCGTTCGCCGCGATTTCGCGAAACACGGATGCGACCACCATGATGCTGAAAACAGAACCTGGATTCATCCGAAAAAAATGACGTTTTGCCATTCGTGCACCCAGGTTCATCGTTGAGTACACCATCGCAGGCGATCCTGTCTGAGATGCAGCGTCAAGGGTAACCGCAGCCATGGTCTCCGAGCTGATAGTCCATGCTGCTGCAAACGACGTCGAACTGTTCATGCACATGGTTGTTGTCTTGCAAACGTCCCCATCGAGACGAGGCTACACGAACCGTTACAACCATGCGGATAAGATGCCTGTCATCTCGACTGCTAGTGATACGAGGCCGTTGGGATCCAGCACGGTGTTCCGTATTACCCTCCTGAACCCACCGATTCCATATTCTGCTAACAGTCATTGGATCCCGACGAACGCGAGCAGCAATGTCGCGATACGATAAACCGCAACAGCAATAGGTTACAATCCGACCTTTATCAAAGTCGGAAACGTGATGGTACTCAACTCTCCTCCTTACACGAGGCATCACAACAACGTTTCACCAGGCAACGCCGGTCAACTGCTGTTTGTGTATGAGAAATCGGTTGGAAAGTTTCCTCATGTCAGCACCTTGTAGGTGACGCCTCCGGTGCCAACCTTGTGTGAATGCTCTGAAAAGCTAATCATTTGCATATCACAACATCTTCTTCCTGTTGGTTAAATTTCGCGTCTGTAGCACGTCATCTTCGTGGTGTAGCAATTTTAATGGCCAGTAGTCTATTTTCCT
Source organism: Schistocerca serialis cubense (assembly GCF_023864345.2). Taxonomy (NCBI): domain Eukaryota; kingdom Metazoa; phylum Arthropoda; class Insecta; order Orthoptera; family Acrididae; genus Schistocerca; species Schistocerca serialis. The sequence continues at coordinate 390,183,637 of NC_064639.1, forward strand.
ACTTCTTCACGGACAAATGTTCACATGTGTGTTAATTGCTAAGGGACCAAACTGCTGAGGTCATCGGTCCCTAGACTTACACACTACTTAAACTAACTTATGCAAAGAACAACACACACACTCATGCCCGAGGGAGGACTCCAACCTCCGGCGGGAGGGTAGGCGCAATCCGTGACATGGCGCCTCTAACCGCGTGGCCACTCCGCGCCGCGGAGAATTACCCATAAAGCATATTATTAAATGTCAAAACAGAACGCTTTATTCCGCCTCCATTGTTTTTACACAGTACTGCAGTAGAGCACCGTGAGTTGAAAAATTGAAACAATGACACATTTAATATAAATTCTGCACTAAGCGTGTCACAGAGTGGTTGCGCCTTGCTCAAGATTCAGCAGCTCGGCCTCTGCCTTGGAACACGCGCGTATTTCTGGTACTGTGAGCTGCAGAAGACAGCTTTGGCACACGACGCGGTTGTCATAGCACCTCCCTGGAGAGTGTTATGGAACGCCGCATGTTACTAAGATACGACATTCCGTTTCTGTGACACGTGCTACCGATTATACCGGACCGACGTCAAAGATTGTTTAAGCATTCCTCTCTTAATCTTACTTGGCTGTGTCTCATGCTATGTTTTTGTTTATGGATTGCTCGCACTACTTCGTACTTTAACGTTAGACAGTCAGTTATCATTTTCGAGGCAAGAACGCTTCTTCTTAGTTCTCACCCAAAACCAATATAGTTTCTCATGTGAAGGCATTAAAAGAATCTTGTTACGGAACTTGTTCTCTTTAATTCTACGTCCTGTTGATATCGAAGTCTTCGTAGTTACTTAAACTATTGTATTAATTGGAAATAGAGAACTATCGTAGATCCTGTGCTATAGATGATGTAGAGTGTGTTTGGAAGTAACTTGTTTTGCATCTTCTCGTACATAAATCCGACGGCATTGTGGATGCAATGAACCAGAAGAATGCGTTAAGATTCCGGTCCTGTGCTGGTCAGTCAGGTAGAAGGAATTTGGGCTGAATTGAATCACAATACGTCTTCTCACACCCAGAAGCAGAACACGTATGTTCTTCATTTCTCCAATCGCCCCTTGTAGTCTCAAAGTGTAATATTTTAAACAAATATTCTTAAAAATAAATGTTGCATCAATTGAACAAGTGATAAGCTTTAATTGTTTAGGGACTACCACGAATATTTTCAAATGTCTGCGAGTCGTGTAACTGAGGTGGAACGTGGGGCCAAGCCAGTATTCACCTAGTGGGATGTGGAAAACCGCCTGAAACCCACCCAGGCTGGCTGGCACACCAGCCCTCACGGTTAATCCACCGGGCGGATTCGATACGGGGCCAGCATACCTACCCGAGTCCTGGAAGCAGCGCTTTAGCGCTGTCGGCTAACCTGGCTGGTTGTTTAGGGACTATCACCAGTTGTAAAGACTTAACCATGGAAATGAAAAATCGAGTGACGAAGGCAGTAAGGGTAGCCAGATGCCAGCAAAATACGGTGAGGACAACTGAGGGGGGAAATAAAAATATATAAAACAATGGTGCGTCCTGTTATGACATATGCAGCAGAAACTAGAGCGTAAACGGAAAAGATAAAACAAAAGTTAACACAGTGAAAATGAAGTTACTAAGACGCAAGGCGTAACTATGTGGGACAAAACAACAAATGTATCGATAAGGGAACCGTGTGGAATACAATATACAAATAAATGTGAGAAGACAAGAAAAAGAAACTGGAAAGATCGCGTGGAACAGATGAACCCCACAAGACTAGCTAAAATTTGTTACAGGAACGACCGCAAGGGAAACGACGTCCCGAATGACCACCCAAGAGATGGGGCAGCAGTTGCTCCAGTGCATCCACGGAATGAGGCAGACAAACAAGGGAAACCCTAATCAGCAGCAGAAGAAGGAGAATTCTTAACACATATTATGCCACCATTCTGTATTTTCTCCTTACCTTCTCTGACGCTAGTCGCAGCTAACGTCAACAGTTATCTGTTGTCGCATTCGATATAACTTTCAGTAACTGTATCGTACCAGGCCTGTGAAGTAGAGTGATTTCAGCTACCGATCTGAACGTAACACCATCCAGCAAACTGCATGATTGCTCTAACAACAACAATAGCTGAAGCTCAAAAGTACAATTTACTGAGAAACGAATATACAATATTTCCATAGATCATTCTTACAAACTGATTGTATGCGTAAAAAGTGCTTCGTATGGTTTGAATGGGAAATTGTGCCTGGAAACATACCAATTGTGGGAGACGGAACAAATACACACCGGACTGTGTTCTAGTCTACTCCATTTGCTATGCTCAAAAAAATGGCTCTAATCACTGTGGGACTTAACATCTGAGGTCATCAGTCCCCTAGAACTTAGAACTACTTAAACCTAACTAACCTAAGGACATCACACACATCCATGCGCGAGGCGGGATTCGAACCTGCGACCGTATGCTATGCTCAAGAGCGACAGTATTTCACAACAATTCTACCATTCTAACTGACTAACATGGTAACGTTCCCCGTGATAGTGGCTATTGCAAAGATGCCAGCAGAAAACGTGTTGAAGATGAGAGTGGCAGTATAGTAAGCAGTATTTGAAACTGCTAGAAATCAGGAAATGGATGTAGGTGGCAGTGGTTATGCCGAGACGATTTGGCATGCACAGGACAGATTGGCGTCGGGAGACGCATCCAACAATTCTACCGACTGAAGATCAAAACAGCAAAACTATTAACTGGCACTATAGACAGTGTAACGAGTATATGTGCAGTTATTTCTGTTGGGGATTGATGACTCTGTACTATACAACATTACGTCAGTATTTACTTCCGTTTCAGACTAATAACAACAGCCTTTACAAGTCGTATGTTTTTAGGTTGTTTAGGATTTCCAAGTACGTGGTGCAACAGTAAGCTATTAATGCTAATTTTCCCCTGGACAGCAGTTCAGCTACTTAAGTGTAGACGCATGGACGCAAAACGTTTAGTCTACACCGACAGGCATAGTTCACATAGTTACGACCATGCAAAAAAACATCAGGCTATAAAGTTTTTTGACGTGTTTCTGGTAACTGTTCGACGCAAAGAAAAAGTAGTCAACAATGTGTGTACAAATTAAGGTACCACATTGCTAATACCTCCACTTACATCCGTTACACCCGGTATAGACAGCCGGCCGGGGTGGCCGAGCGGTTCTAGGCGCTACAGTCTGGAGCCGCGCGACCGTACGTCCGCAGGTTCGAATCCTGCCTCGGGCATGGATGTGTGTGATGTCCTTAGGTTAGTTAGGTTTAAGTAGTTTTAAGTTCTAGGGGACTGATGACTTTAGAAGTTAAGTCCCATAGTGCTCAGAGCCATTTTGAACCGGTATAGACATAATATTTAAGTCATTTTCGTCTGCATTGCCCGTCGGGTTTTTATCTGAAACAGTTCATCAAGAGAAAGATGCTGAACGTTTCTGAAGAATAGAAGACATCACTTCCTATGTCCTGTATGGTTTCTTATGCCTTGATACCCAACAGCGAAAATCTAATTTACGTTCTGTCTGAAACAGGAAGTGAATTTTAATCGCACTGGTCTGGAAAAACGCAGGTGTTTTGACAGTGAGCGCGCGCCTTGGATGTCGCAGTGCTTCCACGGCGTGGCGCGCGGTGCCAGTTTTGGCGCCCTTGTCGCCACAGGAGTGGTCTGTTTGGCACTCGCCGCTTTCACTTTGCCGGCTCTGAGCAAAGGCCCGATTTCAACACAGCACACTGCTGCCGAGAGCCGAAATGCAAGCCCTCCCGAAACTGAACGGAACTCAGCCGAGAGCTTTTCTGTAACGTTTTTTTCTGGAAGAGGTAGTCATTATACGGAATAAAGCAGCTGCGCAGAATAGCAGCAATGTTCTTAATGATTGCCGTCGGTTGAAATGTTGGGAAGCTTAAAGCCTAGTTCGGGAGGTTCGAAGGAGAGTCTGCATTGTTACATAACCAATTCTCATGAAATGTAAGTTATTTTTTTTTAGTTTGGTTCCGCTGTCATTATAAACTTTTTGAAGGGCGACATTATTCTGTCAAGAATGTAAATGTGCTGAGAATATTGTTTGTTTATACCACTTGTGGTCAGTTTAGGGTACAGATCTACGTATTTTCGATGGAACCAGACACCGTTGTTGTTGTTCTACATCTACACTCATGCTCATAAATTTAGGATAGATGCAGAATGCCACACAACGGGGCACTACACAAAACTGGCGCCAATAGTATAGGCACATAGGGAACACACACAACACAGATCTGTAAGTCCACGGAATTGGTGATAAGTTGAGAAAACCGTCCAGAAACACATGTGCTACAAAACGCCACTGTTTCCTGCCCATGTACCCAGACATAAATAAAGGATATGATCACCATGCACACGTGCACAGACCGCACAACGGGTTGGGGTACTCTGGATCAGGTGGTCAAGCAGCTGCTGGGGTATAGCCTCCCATTCTTGCACCAGTGCCTGTCGGAGCTTCTGAAGTGTCGTAGAGGTTTGAAGACGTTCAGCGATACGTCGACCGAGAGCATACCAGACGTGCTCGATGGGGTTTAGGTCTCGAGAACAGACAGTACACTCCATTCGCCTGATATCTTCTGTTTCAAGGTACTCCTCCGCGATGGCACCTCGGTGTGGCCGAGCGTTATCATCCATCAGCAGGAATGTAGGACCCACTGCCCCCCTGAAAAGGCGGACATACTGTGCAAAATAACGTCCCGATACACCTGACCTATTACAGTTACTCTGTCAAAGACATTCAGGGTCGTACGTGCACCTATCATAATTGCCCCTCACACCGTCAAACCACGACCTCCGTACAGGTCCCTTTGAAGGACATTAAGGGAAGGTATCTGGTTCCTGGTTCACGCCAGATGAAAAACCGGCGAGAATCACTGTTCTGATTACCTGGACTCGTCCTTGAACACAACCTGGGACCACTGTTCCAATGACCATGTACTGTGTTCTTGACACCAGGCTTTAAGGGCTCTCCTGTGACCAGGGGTCTGTGGAATGCACCTTGCAGATCGCCGAGTGAATAAACCATGTCTGTTCGGCCGTCTGTAGACTGTGTGGAGACAACTGTTCCAGTGGCTGCGGAAGGGTCCTGAGCAAGGCTACCTGCAGTACTCCGTGGCCGTCTGCGGGCACGGATGGTGAGATCGGTCTTTCTGTGGTGTTGTGCACTGTGGACGTTCCGTACTGTAGCACCTGGACAAGTTTCTTGTCTGCTGGAATCGTTGCCATAATCTTAAGATAACACTTTGTGGCACACGGAGCGCCATTGCTACGACTTTCTGTGTTTGACCTGTCTCCCTATTATTCTACCCCTCATAACGTCATCAACATGTGTTCTTTGAGCCATTTTCAACACACAGGTAACATTAGCACGTCTGAAAACGTCTGCACACTTACTCGCTGAACCATACTCTGACATGCACCAACACACCTTTGCGTATCTGGACATCTGCCAGCGCCACCGTGCGACGACCGCAGGTCAAATGCACCGCATGGTCGTACCCCTTGGTGATTTAAACCCAAAAACCACCCACTAGAGCGTTGTTTCACCCTGTATCAGAATTATCCTTAATTTATGAGCATGAGTGTGCATCATACTCCGCAAGCCACCTCATGGTGTGTGGCGAAGGATACTTCTGGTATAACTAACTGATTCCCCCCTACCCTGTTTCACACGCGAATTGCCTATGGGAAGAATGATTGTCGGTAAGCCTCTGTATTGGCTCTAATATCTCGAATTTTCTCGTGGTGGTCATTAAGAGAGATGTATGTGGAAGGAAGTAATATATTGTCCGATTCTTTCCTGAAAGTGCTCTCTCGAAACTTCAATAGTAAATCTCCCTGTGCTGCACAAAAACTCTCTTGTAACGTCTGCCAATGGAGGTTGTTGACCGTCTCGGTACTCTCGTGCCGACGACCCCGTGACGAAACGCGCCGCTCTTCGTCGGATCTTCTCTATCAGTCTCACCTAGTAAGGATCCCATACTAAAGAACAATACTCACGAATCGGTCGACCAAAGATCTTATCAGCCAGTTCCTTCGCGGATCAGTTACAGTTCCGTAAGATTTTTCCTATGAATTTTGTTGTCGAGGTGACGATGTGATGGTGGTGGTGTTTGTGGCGCTGGTCTTCAGTCAGAAGTCTGGTTTGATGTAGCTCACAACGTTAGTCTATCCGATATGAGCCTTTTCGTGTCTGCATAAATATTGAAACCTATATCCTTTTAAACCTTCCTACTGTAGTAACGGAACCGGTTAAATTATTGAGGGACGGAATGAATTCATCAGAATGCTTCCAATGGCTCTGAGCACTATGGGACTTAACATCTAAGGTCATCAGTCTCCTAGACTTAAAACTACTTAAACCTAACTAACCTAAGGACATCACACACATATCCATGCCCGAGGCAGGATTCGAACCTGCGACGTAGCAGCAGCGCGGTTCCGGACTGAAGCGCCTAGAACCGCTCGGCCACGTCGGCCGGCGAATTCATCAGGGATGGATATTTCAATATATACGACGACCTCCTACTGCTCAGCAAGCAATTAATGTCTGTCGCTCTGATGCGCCCGTCCTGCTGCCAACGTCTGCGAGAGTCGAATGACCGTTACGGTCGCAGGTTCGAATCCTGCCTCGGGCATGGATGTGAGTGATGTCCTTAGGTTAGTTAGGTTTAAGTAGTTCTAAGTTCTAGGGGACTGATGACCTCAGATGTTAAGTCCCATAGTGCTCAGAGCCATTTTAACCAAGAGTCGAATGACTACGATGTAAACAAGCCAACAATCAAAGAGGAAGCGCCTCTTAGTGGACCTTGGCCAACTCTACGTCAATATCTTGCGAATTTTTATAGAATCTATACTGTAGAAAGAAATAAAAATCATATGTGCAACGAGATTTTTAGATAGAATGCTTATGCTCCTCATTTTAACCAGTCATTTTAACATGCACAATGTTCAAGGTTAGTTACAGACTACGGCGTGCACACACTTTATTCAACATGAAAACGTCGCTACAGATATTCGGATTTAGGTTATGACATGTTCAATATGCCTGCCATCATTGGCGATGATGTGGAACAGACGAATAGCGAAATTCTGCATGACCCACCGAAGTGTTGGAACATCGATGCTGTCGATGACCTTCTGAATGGCTGTTTTCAGCTCAGCAATGGTTTTGGGGTTATTGCTGTACACCTTTTCTTTATGCTAGCACCACCACCACCACCACCACTACCACCACCACCACCACCACAGAACTGATACGTCATCTGTCGGCTTCAAAATTTTCTTTCTTCTCCCTGAGCTGAAATTCCCTTTCCAAACTCCTCCTTGGCTTCTATTACATCTATTTACGACTTATATTCCAATGCACAGATTGAATAACATCGAGGATAGGTTAAACCCATGCGTCACTCACTTCTACACTGCTGTAGCCTTTTCATGTCCTTCGACTCATGTAACTGCAGTCTGGTTTCCACAAAAGTTGTAAAAAACCATTTGCTCTCGTATTTTATCCCTATTCCGTTCGATATTATCCTAAGCTTTCTCTAAATCTATAACGGGCGATGAACAAGTTTCCGTTCGAAGAGGATACAGTCCAGAATCTTATGCCAAAACCACCGCGAACATCCCACCGACGAACCAGGCTGAAGATGCCCGTTTGGTAAAACACCGTGCCCTACTGCGTGAAGAGATCCGTTATACATTATCATGAAACAGAAGCACATCTTGGAGCATCATTCCACAATCGTGGTTTACGACGGACATGTTGCTCCATTCACATTCATAATTCTGCGATGGATCTACGGTGTTTGTCCTTTGGCAGCCAAGAAAAGAATAACAGCAAGTTGGTCCTGTTTGGACGCATTTGTTAATAACGTCGCCATAGCTGCCGTTTCCGCATGTGCCGCTCGCACACCGGAAAGACACGAATGCCACATTAAACCCTTGCCTACATGTCGTGCTTATATACCGCATCGGAGTCGTGCTACGTTGCGTAATTATACGTTGCAGCAACGGCCTCAGACGGATATTTCTTGATCGCCTCTTTTAAAGAGCTATAAAAGTGGTTTTTCATTCCTTCATTCTGTCATTTCCATTCTTTCACTCACAGGGATCAGTATTGCCTCGCATGTTCGTGCATTTCTCCGGAACGCAAACGTATCTTCCCCGAGGTCGGGCTTCTTCCGGTTTTTCCGTTCTTCTGTAAATGATTCGCTTTAGTATTTTGCACACTACAATCCCATTAATTCAAATCATACGATATCTAGCCATCAAGCGTATAAGAGCTCGTTGCCTAATTGTGATGGCCATTGGTAACTAGGGCTCTATCAATTTGAGGTCACTACTTCGCCGAAGAAGGTGAACTCTGATCGTTGTCATTCACGCAGTGTTGCTATTTGTGCCTTTAAACTGGACCTCAAACTGATTGGTATATGCCCAGCTTGCAATTTAGACCTTTGGATGAACTCTTTTGTCTGCGGCCTGATCTGTTTATTGAATGAGGTTCAAATGGCTCTGAGCACTGTGGGCCTTAGCTTCTGAGATCATCAGTCCCCTAGAACTTAGAACGACTTAAACGTAACTAACCTAAGAACATCACACACATATCCATGCCCGAGGCAGGATTCGAACCTGCGACCGTAGCAGCAGCGTGGTTCCGGACTGAAGCGCCTAGAATCGCTCGGCCACCGCAGCCGGCGATGCTAAATAGCACCAGCTCCAAGCCCACAAGTCAACGACCCGCAATTTACAGGAATTGCATGACCTGTGCGTATACGTTTTATGTCAAACACTTCCTGAAACCAAAGAAGAACTTGCCGAATCTGTGCCATGCTGAATTACTGCTGTACAGCTCCCCCAAGGTGGGCTAGGACTCTCTTAAGCAGAAGGTAACAGTGATTTGGTTCATCAGTGACAGAAGCCTAAATCGCTCGACCTCCTGGCCCCGCATTAACAGATCACTTCTTCAAAACAGCTTCAACCGATTTCACGATAGATGCAACAAGTCAGCCCTTGATTTGCTTCCCACCGCTGTCCGATTGAGCTGATACTCTATCTCGAATGATTTGGAGTTCGACGGGACATTGTACAATAACCTTTTTTCCTTCATTAAGGATAGTTCTTCACAATTCTTAAAAGCATTCGTTTTATAACGTATCCGCATTCAATGCCGGCCAGGGTGGCCGAGCGGTTCTAGGCGCTTAGTGCTTAGAGCCATTTGAACCATTTAGCATCCCGGATGTGTTCCATCAGGTTCAGAACAAGGCGAATCTGCTGAGCAAGATACAACTACCCTGTTTCTCAAACGACGCACCTAACGCTGGAGCTCATGACAACTAGTAAATTCCACCCCTGTGTGTCTGCTAGGACCCTGCAGAAGGAGAGGCCACCCGTCCACTCACAGGATGAATGGGCGAGGGCAGACGGCCAGCTTCCACACTGCCCTCGTCGCGTGCGTGGCGAACGATTTATCAAGTGGCACTCATCCGCGTCGGTTACACTGGGAGCTGTCTCGTCAGCAGAGCCGGTGGGTGAGACAAGTGACATCTGAGATGTCCCATGCGACACGAAAGATTCTCCGCCACCGCTACGCCCTAAAGCAGCTGCCTTAAAGATGTCTGACCGTAGCCGAAAGCACTTCCAATGTTTACGAACATCGGCCAGTCCCTCCTGCGTCGGCGCAGAGCAAAGATGGAGGAGGACATAAGCAGAGAGGAGGAGGGTAGGTGGGAGGTCTAGTAACCAGGTGGAATATGGAGAGGGGTAATGGGCAGGTATAAAGGGAAGATGGTGTGCAGATGCAGGTGGAAAGTTGTGGTGCGAGACACCCTTGCTACCCCTAAGAATGGGGATGGTTCAAATGGCTCTGAGCACTATGGGACTTAACTACTGTGGTCATCAGTCCCCTAGAACTTAGAACTACTTAAACCTAACTAACCTAAGGACATCACACACATCCATGCCCGAGGCAGGATTCGAACCTGCGACTGTAGCAGTCGCGCGGTTCCGGACTGCGCGCCTAGAACCGCTAGACCACCGCGGCCGGCAATGGGGATGGGGATAAGAAGGTGGTGACATGTAAAAGTATTCTAAAACTACCTCTTGGTATGTCTTTCACGTGTTTACTTGGAATACAGTGCGCTAAAGCATGAAGTGGAATTCGTCTATTATGTTTGCTGCTTAGTGAGTCAACCAGATAGCGAGAATTGGCCAATACTTCTGTTAGCATGTTTAGCGACCGAAGATAATAAAAATGATTCAAATGGCTCTAAGCACCATGAGACTTAAGATCTGAGGTCATTAGTCCCCTAGACTTAGAACTAATTAAACCTAACTAACCTAAAGACATCACACACAACCAAGCCCGAGGCAGGATTCCAACCTGCGACCGTAGCCGCAGCGCGGTTCCGGACTGAAACGCCTACAACCGCTCGGCCACCACGGCCGGCCGAAGATAATACCAACGGCTGAATATCACAGATACATTTAACATCCTTTTAGGTTTCGCAAGGTGTAAAACAGCAGATAATCTATCATATATGTGTGAAATGTACGTGGCATACGCGCTCGCTGTCGAAACCACGAATAACAGGTAGTACTGTATATCATAAAAATGTTTGTATGTATGTTCCACATCTCCTCCCAAACTAATGGATCGATTTCAACCGAAATTGGTGCACATACCACTTATTGTTTGGGCAAGACGTACTGTGGGAGTAGGAATCACTTCCCATCGGCGTGATGGTGGGGTTGAAAATGGGAAGACAGGAGATGTACAGAGGGGCAAGAGGACTTGGAGACGAAGCAGGAGGATGTTGTCAGAGAGAGGCGGGAGGAGGAGATGGACAGCAGGAAGAAGAAGAAATGGGCAGAGAGAGGAAGTAAGGAAGGAAGAGGATATGGACAGAGGCGGGATGGAGAGATATGTGCAATATACGTGACACGCAGGTACGCAGAAAAAGCCGTGGGGGAGGGGGGGTGTGTGTATGTTGGTGGTGGGGGAGATGATGGGTTGGGGGACGAAAAAAAGGACACGAGATAAGGAAAACGAAGGATGACGCCTGAAGGCGTAGAAAAATGAAAGAGGTAAAGAAGAAAGTGAAGGAAGAAACACGGCTGTAGCCATCTTTTCGTCCCATCTAGAAATTTTTGGCACGACGCTATTTAGATGCACAGTCCCACTCTGGGTGATCCCGGGAATGCCTTGTTAACGCTGGGGGCGTACGTCGATGATAATTCAGCGAGGCGGGACGCAGGTAACGTATTTTTCGCGCAGAGTAGGGAATGCAGAGGAGCACAGAGGGCTGGCAGGAGTGACACCTTTCTTCGGCGTGATGGGACTTCAAAGCGCCGCCGCCGCGCTGAACCTGCGCGGGCAAAATAAAAGCACAGCGGCGGCGGCAGAGCCAGGGGCCGGCCGGGAGCGGCGCCACAGAGCGGCGCCTCGGCTGTGCACTCGCGTGCCGGCGCGCTGCTGCACACCGCTTTTTTGTCCGCCGACAGCTGTCAGCTGCCACTCTCCGCGGAATTTTTGCTGCCCGTCCTAATGAGATTGGCTGCCCATTCAGGAAATCAACGACAGAAGACTCCGTTCGCGACAAAATCTGTCGCGGGACCTCTTCATCTCTGAGGTCCTTCCTCCGGAGAGACATTATCCAAGGCCATCCTCAAATGAAAAGACACATCACAAGGAATTAGCGGAATGGGACGGAAATCGGTAGATATGTCGTACGCATACAGGAAAACAAATGATTACAATTTCAGAGAGAATGGACGATTTATTCAAGAGGAAGAGTTTCACAATTTGAGCAAGCAGTTATTCGCTTGTCATTGATTTATATAGATGTTGTATGTCCTACTGAGGGATGTTGTTGTTGTTGTTGTTGTTGTTGTTGTTGTGGTCTTCAGTCCTGAGACTGGTTTGATGCAGCTCTCCATGCTACTGTATCCTGTGCAAGCTTCTTCATTCCCAGTGCGTACTGCAGCCTGCATCCTTCTGAATCTGCATAGTGTATTCATCTCTTGGTCTCCCTCTACGATTTTTACCCTCCACGCTGCCCTCTAATACTAAATTGGTGATCCCTTGATGTCTGAGAACATGTCCTACCAAACGGTTCCTTCTTCTTGTCAACTGTGCCACAGACTCCTCTTCTCCCCAATTCTGTTCAATACCTCCTCATTAGTTATGTGATCTACCCATCTAATCAACAGCATTCTTTTGTAGCACCACATTTCGAAAGCTTCTATTCTCTTCTTGTCCAAACTATTTATCGACCATGTTTCACTTCCATACATGGCTACACTCCATACAAACACTCCTAGAAACGATTTCCCGACACTTAAATCTATACTCGATGTTAACAAATTTCTCTTCTTCAGAAACGCTTTCCTTGCCATTGCCAGTCTACAATTTATATCCTCTCTACTTCTACCACCATAAGTTACTTTAAGTGTCTCATTTTCTAATCTGATTCCCTCAGCATCACCCGACTTAATTCGACTACATTCCATTATCCTCGTTTTGATTTTTTGATGTTCATCTTATATCCTCCTTTCAAGACACTGTCCATTCCGTCTCTGTCTCTGACAGAGTTACAATGTCATCGCCGAACCTGAAAGTTTTTATTTCTTCTCAATGGATTTTAATACCTACTCCGAATTTTTCTTTTGTTTCCTGTACTGCTTGCTCAATATACAGATTGAATAACATCGGGGAGAGGCTAGAACCCTGTCTCACACCCTTCCCAACCACTGCTTCCCTTTCATGTCCCTCGACTCTTGTAACTGCCAACTAGTTTCTGTTATTCTGAGGGATATTGTGCCAAATTCTGTTCAACTGGAGCGTTAGATCGTCAGAATCTCGAACTCGTTGGAGGGCCCTGCCCATACTGCTCCAAACGTTCTCATTTGGGGAGAGACCCGACGAGCTTGCTGGCCAAGCTAGGATTCGGCAAGCACGAAGTAGTTGAACTTTTCGACGTGTAAGGACGGGCATTATCTTTCTGAAATGTAACCCCAAGATGGCTTGCCGTGAAGGGCAACAAAACGTGGCGTAGAATATCGTCGACGTACGTGCTGTAAGAGCGCCGCGGATGACAACCAGAGCGCTCCTGCAATGAAATGAAATGACTCCCCAGACCATGATCCTGGATGTCTGGCCGTAAGGCGAGCGAAGGTCCGGTTGGTTTCCCACCTCTGTCCGTGACGTCTCTAGACACGTCTTAGCTGGTCATCGTGGCTCAGTTCGAAGTGGGACTCATCACTAAAGTCAATTCTACTCCAGTCCATTGGATTCCAGGCCGAATACGTGTTTGGAGACGGCGATGGGATTCCAAATTGTCGCTCTCCACGTGGTCAGACAACCAGGGTGATCGCTTGGCGTGACATTTCATTTCATAGCAGGACTCCTTTGGTTGTCTTCCGCGGCATCCTCTCAGCGCAGCGGTACGTCGACGATATTCTGCGTTCCGTTTTCTTGCCCTGCGTGGCAAGCCGTCCTGGGATTCCATTTCAGCAAGATAATGTCCTCCACAAATGGCGAGAGGTTCTACTGCTTGTCTTCATGATTGGAAAAATCTACCTTGACCAGCGAGGTCGGCGGATCTCTCCCCAGTTGCCTATGTTTGGAGCATTATGGGCAGGGTGCTCGAAACAGCTCGGGATCTTGACTCTCTAACGCGATAGTTGGACAGAATTTGGGGCGATATCCCTCAAGAGGACAACCAACAACACTATCAATCAATGCCAAGCCGAAGGAGTGCTTGCATAAGGATCAGAGATGGACGAACTCGTCATTAACTAGCTCAATTTGTGAAGCTCTTTCTCTTGAGTAACTCAACCAATTTTTCTGAAACTGCAATCATTTGCTTGTCTGTGCATGTACATCACATGTACCGTTTTCCGCCCCATTCGGATAATTCCTTCATTGTACGTATCTTCTTTTTTTTTGTCTTAGAGTGCTCATAACGTTCACAGTTACTTTTGTAATTGGATACTAAGGCATCCTTTCTGTTCTTATAGACATTGTCCAACATTTATCCAAATTAAAAGATAGTCTTTGTTGCAACACCTTACGGTCGTCCAAGATGATACTTTCCAGTATGCAATATCTTCATCTAGTAATCATGTAATGTTGCTGATCGTGCTAAATCGTTTACGCACACTGACAACATTATACGTCCAATTTGAGATCCCATTACTAGCACCTGTCCCCTTTCCCTTTATCAAAACTTATTTTGATAACTGCGCCTTGGCGAAAGTCAATTCTTATAGTTTTTATTAACTTCAAACTTCATTCGTCGCAGTTGACGCATCTTTAGGGGATGCTGTTTATCCTCATCCCACCAAAAAAGACCGCATTCAACAAATTTCACGCATTGTCTGTTCATTTATTCCTTCCATCCATTCGCCGTCTATTTTCTTCTTCACGGAAACGTTCGTAGGTGTCATTTCTCTTTTTGGTTTGAGACGTTTTCTCATTTTTGTCTGATACCCATCAGACCCTTCATCTGAAAATTTTATTCTGCTGTCAAGAATATATATATATAAAAAAAAAAACAAAATTCCCAATTACTGCAGTCGTTTTCAGTCACTCTAATTTCATGAAAATTTCAAGCAACGTTTGGCTGCAAATTGAATTTTAGAATTTTTCAATTCCAAGATCACCATTCATTGTTTCTTGAAGTAACTCTCGATACCTCTTTACGGCCTCCACATTTCATCTACCAAGACTTTCTCGTTCTGAATCTCGTTTGGTATTCAACCGGTGGATGATATGTTTGTTTCACCAGCCGTTTCTCGTTTCCTTTGAAGAGTATTTTTAAGCAACTGGTACGATCATACTGATGCTTGGTACTTCGTATATATAGTTCTGGTTGTTTACTTAATGGCGATCTCCATGACAAAAACACAGGCATAACGTAATGTGATATAAATATAAATTATCTTACACGATTTCTCAAAGAAATTTCTTACAGACAGCAACGACAATGGAGATTTTTAAGAACTACTTAACCACGTGAATAGCCTTATGGTTATAACATCAAGAAGGAAATTGAGCACAAACATTTGAGTAATTCGCCATTCGAAAAGAAAGCTAATTTTCAGTTAAAGTAAGAGTGAAATCAAAAATTGTTCGTTTACATTATTCATACCATATGCACAAGCGTTTAATTTCGCTGCTCCTTTGCACTGCCACTGTGTAGTAGTAGTCCGAAAAAGGGTTATCTAATCATTGTTTTCATTTGGCAGTGAACTAGAAACGCGGTAATTAAATTCGATGAAATAACGGCGGCCACATAAAAGGCTTTTGCTGTGCCACAAAGCTATAAGTTATAGCTGCTTTCCAAATAACTGGGTCAACTGGCGACGCCTCGATCACAAAATCACTGCAGATAATTCTGACTTCCATCACAGCTCTAACGACGAAGTCTGCAATTGGGTTATACAGTCTGCTCTCCATATGCTATTGAATCACAACTGAGAACTATTTTTTCACTGGCCGAAAATTATTTAATCAAAACTGTGAGAACAATTTTTTTAAATTTTTCGGTAGGTCCAAGTGAGCAGATTACTTGAGATACCAACGTTCTTAATAAATGTACACAGCAAGTTTCAATTAAATGCTTAAGATTTATTATCGGCTGTAGAAAATAGTGTTTTCTTCTGAAACTGGAAATGTCAAGAATATACAGAGATACAGTGATCAGCCAGAACATTATGACCACGGAACTTCGATCAATAGAGACCCGTCCAGGCGATAGCAGCGTCACCTGGCGACACACGCACCATGCATGTAGTATCAGTGAGTGTGCTGTCCGTGTATGGATTGGGGAAGGCGCGCGATCTGTCTGAGTTTGATCGAGGTCGTATTGTGATGGCCCGGAAACTACCCGACTTGCCGGGTGTTCGAGGAATGCTGAGGTGAGTGTTTTCAACACGTGGCGAAGCCCATCCACCGGCCGCTGTGGCCGAGCGGTTCTAGGCTTTTCAGTCCTGAACCGCGCTGCTGCTACGGTCGCAGGTTCGCATTCTGCCTCGGTCATGGATGTGTGTGATGTCCTTAGGTTAGTTAGGTTTAAATAGTTCCAAGTCTAGGGGACTGATGACCTCAGATGTTGAGTTCCGTGGTGCTCAGAGCCATTTGAACCATTTGAAACCCCTTCCAGACGTCGTGGAGTTGAGCGGCCACCTCTCAATACAGATGTCGGACGTCGTAGGCTGGACGGACTGTCAAACAGGACAGGCGGCGAACTGTGGCGAAACTAACATCAGACATTAATGCTGCGCAGAGTACACGTATGTCTGAATACACAGTGCATCGAACAGTCCTAACAATGGGAATCCACACCCTACGACCCAAAAATTCACAATGATAACACCACAACATCGGGAATTATTACTAAAATGGGCAAGTGAATATCGACGCTGGACGTTGGGGCAATGGCAGTGTTGCATGGTCTGATGAATGCCCATACTCCTTTCATCAAGCCGATAGGAGGGTGCGAATCCGTCGTCTTCCATGGGAACAACTCCTTGCCACCTGTACTGCAGTACGGAGACAAGTTGGCGGCGGCTCCGTTATACTCTGGGGAACATTCACGTGGGCATTCGTGGGTTCAGTGGAGCTCATGGGGCAAGGCACAATGACGGCCAAGGAGAATCGCACACTGACTTAAGACCACGTACACCTCCTTCATGACACTCACGTTTCCGTGCGGCTGTGGCATTTTCCAACAAGATAAAGCACCATGTCACAAGGCCAGGAGTGTGACAGGATGGATCGAGGACCACAGTGGCAAGATCCAATCAATGTGGTGGCCCTCCAGTTCGTCAGATCTGAATTCATCTGGGATGTAGTATCTGGACTCATCTGGGATGCGACTGAACGTGGCGTCAGAGTTCATCGCCCCACCCCCCCCCCCCCACCCCTCCCCGGAATTTACGGGAATTTGGTGACTTGCTTGTGACCTATAGAGCCCTCATTGCTTCCATGCCACGACACGTCGCCGCTGTTATCCGTGCCAGAGGTGGGCATGCCGGCTGTTACGTACGTGGTCACGATGTTCTGGCTGATCGGTGTATATCTCATTAATCACTGCCGGTTACAGCATTGCAAATGTCTAAAACAATCGTCGAAAAATTGCGGCCGAAATGAAGTGTTCGTGCGGCCCGCGGTACTCAGCCGTTATTTATAACAATGTGTATATAGAAACTAACATCATCATCATCATCATCATCATCATTTAAGACTGATTATGCCTTTCAGCGTTCAGTCTGGAGCATAGCCCCCCTTATAAAATTCCTCCATGATCCCCTATTCAGTGCTAACATTGGTGCCTCTTCTGATGTTAAACCTATTACTTCAAAATCATTCTTAACCGAATCCAGGTACCTTCTCCTTGGTCTGCCCCGACTCCTCCTACCCTCTACTGCTGAACCCATGAGTCTCTTGGGTAACCTTGCTTCTCCCATGCGTGTAACATGACCCCACCATCTAAGCCTGTTCGCCCTGACTGCTACATCTATAGAGTTCATTCCCAGTTTTTCTTTGATTTCCTCATTGTGGACACCCTCCTGCCATTGTTCCCATCTACTAGTACCTGCAATCATCCTAGCTACTTTCATATCCGTAACCTCAACCTTATTGATAAGGTAACCTGAATCGCTCCCATACAACAAAGTTGGTCGAAAGATTGCACGGTGCAACAGATAACTTAGTCTTGGTACTGACTTCCTTCTTGCAGAAGAGATTAGATCGTAGCTGAGCGCTCACTGCATTAGCCTTGCTACACCTCGCTTCCAGTTCTTTCACTATGTTGCCATCCTGTGAGAATATGCATCCTAAGTACTGGAAACCGTCCACCTGTTCTAACTTTGTTCCTCCTATTTGGCACTCAATCCGTTTATATTTCTTTCCCACTGACATTACCTTCGTTTTGGAGATGCTAATCTTCATACCATAGTCCTTACATTTCTGATCTAGCTCTGAAATATTACTTTGCAAACTTTCAATCGAATCTGCCATCACAACTAAGTCATCCGCATATGCAAGACTGCTTATCATCAGAATAAAAAAATTCAGTTACCATTGAGAGCTTCTTAAGAATAATTTTTCTTGCTCAGCCAAATAAATATATCTGAATTCTAAGTTGTGCTTAATTGACGTTGTTGAACTCAGGCGCGTACGTCAGGGGCAGAGTGATACGTAGCGCTGTCGCTAACGGGTGCGTAGAAGTGACGGGAGAAATTTTTTATTGTTTGTCTTCCAATGCTGACAGCTCACGAGCGTGTGCAACTGCTATGGTATAAATGCAAACGGAGGTAAGATGGATTCGTGAACGTGCGTTATACAAACGCTCACCTTCAAATGTGGTACATGTTCGTAGCAAGTAAAATAAAATTAAGGCTGTTGTAATTCAAAGCAATGAGTAAAAGAAAAGTGATATTCGAAACATTTAGTAAATATTTTTGCTCATGCCTCATATCGCAATACAATACAGTGATTTACACTCCTGGAAATGGAAATAAGAACACATTGACACCGGTGTGTCAGACCCACCATACTTGCTCCGGACACTGCGAGAGGGCTGTACAAGCAATGATCACACGCACGGCACAGCGGACACACCAGGAACCGCGGTGTTGGCCGTCGAATGGCGCTAGCTGCGCAGCATTTGTGCACCGCCGCCGTCAGTGTCAGCCAGTTTGCCGTGGCATACGGAGCTCCATCGCAGTCTTTAACACTGGTAGCATGCCGCGACAGCGTGGACGTGAACCGTATGTGCAGTTGACGGACTTTGAGCGAGGGCGTATAGTGGGCATGCGGGAGGCCGGGTGGACGTACCGCCGAATTGCTCAACACGTGGGGCGTGAGGTCTCCACAGTACATCGATGTTGTCGCCAGTGGTCGGCGGAAGGTGCACGTGCCCGTCGACCTGGGACCGGACCGCAACGACGCACGGATGCACGCCAAGACCGTAGGATCCTACGCAGTGCCGTAGGGGACCGCACCGCCACTTCCCAGCAAATTAGGGACACTGTTGCTCCTGGGGTATCGGCGAGGACCATTCGCAACCGTCTCCATGAAGCTGGGCTACGGTCCCGCACACCGTTAGGCCGTCTTCCGCTCACGCCCCAACATCGTGCAGCCCGCCTCCAGTGGTGTCGCGACAGGCGTGAATGGAGGGACGAATGAAGACGTGTCGTCTTCAGCGATGAGAGTCGCTTCTGCCTTGGTGCCAATGATGGTCGTATGCGTGTTTGGCGCCGTGCAGGTGAGCGCCACAATCAGGACTGCATACGACCGAGGCACACAGGGCCAGCACCCGGCATCATGGTGTGGGGAGCGATCTCCTACACTGGCCGTACACCACTGGTGATCGTCGAGGGGACACTGAATAGTGCACGGTACATCCAAACCGTCATCGAACCCATCGTTCTACCATTCCTAGACCGGCAAGGGAACTTGCTGTTCCAACAGGACAATGCACGTCGGCATGTATCCCGTGCCACCCAACGTGCTCTAGAAGGTGTAAGTCAACTACGCTGGCCAGCAAGATCTCCGGATCTGTCCCCCATTGAGCATGTTTGGGACTGGATGAAGCGTCGTCTCACGCGGTCTGCACGTCCAGCACGAACGCTGGTCCAACTGAGGCGCCAGGTGGAAATGGCATGGCAAGCCGTTCCACAGGACTACATCCAGCATCTCTACGATCGTCTCCATGGGAGAATAGCAGCCTGCATTGCTGCGAAAGGTGGATATACACTGTACTAGTGCCGACATTGTGCATGCTCTGTTGCCTGTGTCTATGTGCCTGTGGTTCTGTCAGTGTGATCATGTGATGTATCTGACCCCAGGAATGTGTCAATAAAGTTTCCCCTTCCTGGGACAATGAATTCACGGTGTTCTTATTTCAATTTCCAGGAGTGTATATAGGTTACCAATTAATAGTAATGTCGGTTGAAGAAGGTATGGTAAAGTGACCAGGATGGGAATAGCGGCCATTGCCAAAATTTTTGTCCTGAATAACGGTACTGTTTGCCGAGAAGAGGTCAGTCTATTTTTAATGTATTGTACATCACCACTGTTATCAATGAGGTTAACAGAGGAAGCTTGTCCCGTTATTTTTTAGTAAAAGCTTTTTTATTCTTTGTCGCCTGATGTAAGGAAAGCCATGTATATCATTCTTGTTACATCACTTGTATGGAGAGTAATAATTTTTATGATATATGTTTCACTCATTGTTTTATATTACAACAGCCTTAATTTGATTTTCTATTACTTGCTACAAACATGTTCCACATTTGAAGATGAGTGTTTCTATAATGTACATTCACGAATCCATCTCAATTCTGTTTGCATTTATACCATAGCTGTTGCGCACGCTCGTGAGCTGTCAGCATTGGAAGACACACAATAAAATATTTCCCCTGTCACGTCTATTAACCCCGTAGTGGCAGGGCTACGTATCACTCTGCCACTGACATAGGCGGCCGAGTTCATCAACGTCAATCAAAATTAAGCACATCTTAAAATACTACTGTCTCTGTAAATATTTTTGTTTGTGCTGAGCAAGAAAAATATATTCTTAAGAAGCTCTCAATGGTAACTTTTCGGATTCTGCTGTTAGTCGCTAGAATCATATTGTTATAAATTATGACTGAGACCCACAGGCCCAAGAAGCATTTCATTCGGGCAGCAAGCGGTTCGCGCCCCGCAATTTGTCGACCACTGTTCTAGCCACTCAATGTGGTTCCTTGTTATTTATTTCAATCTGAAAGTTTTTTCTGTGGACCACTAATGCCGACATGGTGTCCGATGGGAAGGAGTGGCTACACTAGTCATCGGGAAAAGTGGACAAGGTATTCATCCCAATAAGGGTTAGTTACTCGAGTAATATAACAGATAAAACTGACTTCTAAACACTTTTATATACAAAACTGAGCCATGTGCTGCTCGCGTTGATGCCGTTCTTAGCTTGGCATCTTGTAATAGCGATAGTGGTGGCTTGTTTTCTTAGTGTGTTCACTGGCGCCACTACGTTTTCTAGCCTTGTCTGTCCGTGAGTGGCAGCAGCAGCGCTTATTGATAGCGCGTACTGTGGTACCATCTTTGGAGCGGCCCTTAGTTTTTCCGGGTCGTCGTTTGTCGAGTTAGAGAGTTAAGACGGAGCAGCAGTGAGGTCCGGACAGCTAGTACTCGCCCGACCGCTGGCGACGACATGCACTGTCCGGCGGAAGGATGTGGTCGCGAGAGCGCACGACCACGTCAAGGACCGGATTCGGCGAGATTCAGTTGAATGGACCGTGATATTCGGGTGTGCAACTTTCACTCGTGTGTGTCTGTCCGCCCGTCGAAGTGACCTCATGGCAATAAGTTGTCAATCGAAGATTTATACTGGGATCATTCCCGTGCCTGACTTGAGTGGGGACGACCGCTGGTTGGTGTTCGGTCCGTCGTCGCAGCGGACGACGTGCACATGGTCTTTCGACCTCTTCTGGCTTCTCTGTGTTTGTGCCGACTTACAATTCGTCCATGTTGTTTCGCAGTGACTGGATTTAGTATTGTGAGTTGTTGGTGGAATTGTTTTCCCGGATCCGTATGTATCTTGTGGTTTGAGCAGTTATTTTAATGCTGTCTGCGTATTGGATTTGGTGAGGAGGTTGCGAACGGACATCAGTTCGGTTGGGGGCTCAGCAGCGAGCAGGTCCGTGCAGCGCGAGGGCAAGCCGGGGGCCGCTGGCGGCGTGATGCCACTGCCGGAGCTGTGAGAGCGAAGACTTCGTTGCACACCGAACCCTGGACGTTTAAGCTGAGTGAAGAGTTAACTGCCAATGTATCCTCGACTATTCTGAGATCTCGCCTTTCGTCGGCGGGGACGCTGAGCCTGGCGGCAACGAGTGAAGTCAGGTTATTCAATGAACTGTGGATGAAACCCGACTAACAGGCATTGCATGCATTGAGCAAAAATAATAGTCCATTGAGGATGGCTAGGTTCTAGCCGAAATCTAGATCTGCACAATAAAATTTAAAAAGGACGACTGATCGCTGCAATCTATACGTTACAAAACGAGTGAAGTGTTTCGAAGCGGTGAAATATTGCAGCCGTCTTTTTCTTATTCATCATTGAATTTAGTATTACTCTTATTAGTGAAGTGTAACCAGCGGTATTTTCTGCCTTGTGGCCGCTAACGCCCCAGTTAACTGCCCCGGAGGTTACCGTACTTTTCCGGCAGTGTACCTTTCCTCGTCGTGTTGATGCTGTCCGACACGGCGTGTAGTTCGACAGCCTCTTGTATTGTGCGGTACATATATTTTGGGAAGTCTGCCTTGGTTCTATTGTTTCCTTCGGCCTTGGATGTTTTCTGAAAACGTAGTGCTGTCTGTCTCTTCGTCCTTGCCTAAAAATATTCCATCGTTGTACCGGTGATCGGACGTTAGGCGGATTGGTTAGTCGGTCGGTTGGCGCTTTAGCTGCTGCTAGTTTGAGTTGCCATCCTGTTACGTGAGTACAACTCTTGGCTGCCTCTCTCATCTTACCCTGTGTTTGAGTTACCTTCCGACCCTTGGAACACTTGCTGAGAACCGCTTGTCCTGATTCATTAGATTGTGATGTTTGTTTTAAGGATATTTGTAATTTTCTAATTATTGTTGGTGGCCTTGAGCTGATCAATAATTTCACTTCTTTGGTGATAATGCCTTCAGCCGTGTTACAGCAATTCTTTTCTTCAGCAAACTTGTTTTAAAAGCAAGGGATTTATTTTAAAAGTGCTATTTGGAATTGTTTTCCTGACTTCTAATTCAGGCCTTGAGCCGTTTGTTATTTGAAAAATGTTTGTCGCTTACATCCGAGTGATAATTTCACTCCTTTTACAATAAGGCCTTCAGCCGTGTTACAGTTTGTTTTAAAACGAAGTATTTATCTTAATATGTGCTTTTGGAATTGTTCTTCTGATTTCTAATTCAGACCTTCAGCCGTTTGTCAAGGTTATTGTTGGTGGCCTTCGGCCCTAAAATTGTGGAATTTTTTTTCTGTGATAAGGCCTTCAGCGGTCACACAGTCAATTGTGTTTTTTAGCAGATTGTTTTAAAATTTTAATTTCTTTAAATAAAGTTTACGTATTTGTTGTGCAACCGAGAGTAACTGATTACGGCCCCATCCACAATCGTAACCTTATCCTGCCCCTTCCTGAGAAATCAGCTCTCAAAAACTGTCATCCGCCATTCCGCCCTTTGTGATAATTTTGAATTAATTAAGTTGTTTTATTTAAAACCGTCTCCGTTCTCTTCTATTTCACATAACGCAAAATTCCAATTGAAAAGCGTCTGCTGCAGCCGCTTTGAATTGTTCCGTGTACTAGGGAGTGAAGATGCCTAGATAATGTATCCGGAAATCAGAGAAACCAATTTGGGATCCTACTGCGATGGCACTGGCCACAATACCCACTTAGTTACGGAAAACTGGTCACTATGTAAGCATTCAGAAAAAAACATGTCGCTCCAACATATTATTTTCTTTTTCAGTTACAAATACTTCAAACTATGTAAGAGGTAAGCTTCTATCAATACCCATGACGTAAAAATTCAATTTCTTTTCGAGTGGTCACTTTAAAGCTCCTCCACCCCCATTCCACCGTTCCACCGTACCCCCCCCCCTCCCTCTCCCCCAGCCCACCCGCGCCCTATACTCCAGTTCCTATGCGGCCGGAGGTGTCGCTCTGCAATGCCAATATTGGCTCTTAAGAAAAAAAAGTTTCGCGACCACTGGTCTAAAACGTTTACTCAACAACTACGGACGTAGAAACATCAGACATCTTTCAGCAAGTTAAGAACAGTTATTTTGGGTTCCTACACTGCCCACATCACGCTCTCTGGTTCATTACCCTTTCAGCTACCCCAAGCAGTCTGATTTAAATGTATTGTTGCTAGTGGTATATTTGCAGTGACGGAAATGGAAAGTGTTACACTGTGAAGCACCAGTTCGATATTGGTCAAACTTGGAGATGTTCACCACGTAACAGATATTAAATTTTCATTCCAATGAGAACTGATGTCTTTCATTAACATCGGTATGATCTGTGATCCCCTCGGAGACGAAGACATTCCAGATCTCAACCCAGCTTTCAGTAATCTTTTCCCGACTGATTGTGGAGACACTGATCCCGGATTTCAGCTGTTGTCATCCGTCTATTCGTGACAAGCAGTCGAACAATTCTAGCACCTTCTCGTAGGGTATTTTTTTTTATCTACTATTCTTTCCATACTGTTGTCCTCAGTCCATCTCGTTATACTGTCCTCTGCCATCTATTTGTATGACGCTCCCACGTACTTCGTGTCAGTGATTCGACCTTTCTCAGTGTTCGATAGATGACTAGTAAGTTACAAGTGCGCGTCTTTTGTGCATGCTATACTCCTATCTTACGTTAGACACATCCGACCGCCATCATGTACTCTTCAGCTGTAGAGACGGCTTCGCCGGCCGAAGTGGCCGTGCGGTTAAAGGCGCTGCAGTCTGGAACCGCAAGACCGCTACGGTCGCAGGTTCGAATCCTGCCTCGGGCATGGATGTTTGTGATGTCCTTAGGTTAGTTAGGTTTAACTAGTTCTAAGTTCTAGGGGACTAATGACCTCAGCAGTTGAGTCCCATAGTGCTCAGAGCCATTTGAACCATTTTTTTAGAGACGGCTTCTTTGTGTTCTGAACTTAATCCCGTAAGGACGAAATTTTAATCATAACATCTCACAGCCTGGGAAATACGGGAGTGCGTTTGGCACCGTTCGGTCAGTTCTCATTTTCGTCACTAAGGTTGTTTAATACTTTAATACACAGACTATGGATATCGTCAAATTAAGACTTTGGGTAAATAATACATAGCTGCAGCTCCAAGGTAGATTTTTCAGGCTGTGCCAAGAATGTTCTGGAAAGGACTGGACTGAAGTATACTTTGCCTAATTGTTTACTTATTTTCTACGCCTATGAAAATAAGTACCCTCGATCCTTAGAAGGTAGACTGACCTCTTGAAGTAGCCAACGTTACTGACGCACAATGTTAATTACGGAGCTGCAAAGATCCACTGCTAGTCACGTACCTAAAATTCTTGTAAAACGCAATTTTGTTAATAGAGAAAAAGAAGACAGGTGGTCGAAGTTCAACATATTGTTGTTATCCAAGTAATTTGATTCAGAGTACGAGCGCACTTGTAAAACTCTGAGGAAGGAGGCAAGCCTGCCCTTCTAAGATAGCATCATTCCATTAATTTAGAGAAACGGTGAAAAACCTAAATGAAACGTGCGATTTGAACTCCGCTCCTCAGAAATACAAATTATAATGTTAACATGTACGCCAAAAAGTTTCGGTTTCCTACAGCTTTAGATTCAAAATTTTATAACGTTCATTAACTACGTCACTGGCCTTGATTACAAAAATTGAAATATATTTTAAATTTAAAATTAAGATCGCGTACTACAAAAACTGGACTATGTCAAGTATTCTGAAAAGGATATTCATTAGATTTAACAGCACAGCACAGAATGAGTCTTAAAAGAGGCAACCCTATTACAAAACATCTAGCTCGGTATACGTTTATTGCACCAGATGCAGGTTGCCTATCTGACGATTACCAGGGGCTATAACATCTTGGCCGGCCGGGGTGGCCGAGCGGTTCTAGGCGCTACAGTCTGGAGCCGCGCGACCGCTACGGTCGCAGGTTCGAATCCTGCCTCGGGCATGGGTGTGTGTGATGTCCTTAGGTTAGTTAGATTTAATTAGTTCTAAGTACTAGGGGACTGATGACCTCAGAAGTTAAGTCCCATAGTGCTCAGAGCCATTTGAACCATATAACATCTTGATTTCACCATTACATAGAATTATTTACCGAACTGAAAAATTTAAAATGCTGACGTAATCTATTCCTTAGATGTATAACTTAACGTTAGAGATTTAACACAGTATGATGAATATTATAGTTAAATGGTTCAAATGGCTCTGAGCACTATGCGACTTAACTTCTGAGGTCATCAGTCGCCTAGAACTTAGAACTAATTAAACCTAACTAACCTAAGGACATCACACACATCCATGCCCGAGGCAGGAATCGAACCTGCGACCGGAGCGGTCACGCGGTTCCAGACAGAAGCGCCTTTAACCGCACGGCCACACCGGCCGGCTATTATAGTTAGAAACTATGTATACTGTGTATTGAGATAGTGTAGCTCATTACGCTACCCAGACTATATTTATCCAGTATTTGAGAATGAGAGAACTTAGCGACTTGCAACAAACTTACAGATAATTTCAAACCTTTCCGAATCTTTTTGGTTCACACCTCCCACCTAATGATGAAAGGAAAAGAGTTATCGGTTTCTACATTTCCGCTGACCACGTAGTAGGCTAAGACTTCAACATCAGGCATGATTTTTCGATTTATTACTTATTTCCTACTACCTCTATCCGCAATACATTTTATACATAGTAGCCACATATACCATGTCATAAACACTGAGATGCTTGAAAAAAGTTTTTGATAATGAGAGCATTTACTGACTTCCAACAAACTCTAAACATAGTACCAAATCTTTCATAAGCTTTTTCTCGCTTACATGTTCAAAGTAAAATATTTAACGTGTTAACTCATTTGTAATCAGACATTTGAAGCTGTTTTATACAGTGGAGTTCGATTCTTTAAATAATCGTGTGTGTGTGGGGAGGGGGGGGGGGAGGGGGAGGGGGGGGGGAGGGGGAGGGGGGGAGGTTTGCTGGCCGTCATCTGACTCATTAACGCCGATCGTCCTCTGTGGAATTTGATAACACAACTACACTAAATTCTAGGTATTATCACTGTCCTTTGCTGTTATTAAGGAAAATGTTTACAGGTTTACTTTACACGCAGCAAGCACCATCGCACACATCAAATAGCATTTACACGTGTTCACAAATTGAAATGTGCAATGTTTCAGGTACTAGGTTGAGAAACACACGACAACCAAACAACTACGGAGGAAAGTTCATACTGCTGTCAGTAAATATCTCATTATAGTGAGGTGCGCACACGTCATATCGGAAGAAGCGAAGTGAAATCGCACCAAAGTGAGTGTGCAAGTTGCGTAAGGTTGGATATATTCTTAGAAAATCGGATTAGATCATTGCAACTATCCAGAGAAGACGAACTGAGCGAAATCGCCACCTACATGGAGAAGAATAAATGAGAAGAAAATCAAGAGTAGTAACAAAAATCACGGCTTTGGCAAAAGAGAAGGAAAAGCTCTATTGTCGCATGTTTGACTGAGGGATAAGAAGGACATGATGGATGATAATGATGATGATGATGATGATGGTAACGATGACGGACTCAGATATTATTCTACGATAACCTTGAAATTATAGCCAACATCAGCTCGGAACAGTTAACAGCATGCAGGAAAAGTACTTCAGAGAAATACGGCAGGAAGCCGCCTCCACTGAGGTCTTTCTGTGTGAGTCACGATGGGATTGTCACGATGTTTCTCGGTCTGCAAGATGTGAGCAGATTCGCCACTTAAAGTTCACGTTATTCACTTAGACGCAAATGCATACGCTACCTTCTCTCAATAGTAATGCGAGTGTTGTCTCTACAGGATTCTTCGTCGCTGTTACATTGCACCTCAAATGAAAATGTATAAAGAAGAAGCAAATTAACTGACAGCCTCTGGGCTTTAGATCACGACCGTCGCACTAAATATTTGAACTATGTACGCTGGGTATTTCATTGCGTTGTGTCCCTTCACCGCTGAGGGTTCAGACTGTTTTAGTTTGATTCTTAACTTAATGGCTGATATAAATAACGTTCGTAAATTGTAGTCTTGCAGTGCTTACTGTCTCTAAACTCTCCCAATTTCACAGGGTGCCTCAAAAGGTACAATACAATTTTAATGTGTTAGAGCACCCTAACTAATTAATGACAGACAAACTCACACTTTTTTGTTTGTGTCCCAGGTCGTGGTGAGTGATAAGACAACGGCTCAAGAAAAGGGTCAGTGTATGGAATGGTTTTTCCAGGCCAAATCGGACACGCAGGTTCAAAGGAACTTGCAGACACGGTATGGAAAATATCCACCCTGGTGGATGTCGATATGCCGGTGGTACAAGAAATTTTATGCGGACAGAAAGAGTTGCCGTTCCGAAGCATCACACTGGACGAGCCGGAAGGTATATAATTTGGAATGGACGTTCTTCACCGTTTACAGGACGATGGAAATTTTCTAAACAACTTAGCATTTTTTGACGAAGCAACATTCCACGTGTGTGGTACGGTAAATAAACATTGTGTTCGCATCTGGGGCAGAGCCAATCAGCATATTGTGACGGAAGATGTACATGAATGAGTGGTGTTGTTTGATGGTTGATCGCTTTGTGGGACAATTTATTTTGTCAGAAAAATTGATTAGTTATAACAGTAAACTTGATATGCTGGAGATGTCTGTCTTACCACAACAGGCTGACCGCCAAGATGCAGTCGTTTACGAACAAGATGGTGCACCGCCACAGTGGCCTCAGACTGTGAGAGATGTTCTAGACCAGGTGATCCCAAATCACTGGAATGGGGTGGTCCAATTGTCTGGCCTCATAGGTCGCCTGATATCACACCAATGGGCTTCTTTCTATGGGAGTATGTCAAACACAGGGTCTACGAAACGCCTGTGAACCATATTTAATGATGTAAAGTCCCGAATCGTTAGCGCCGTTGGTACAGTTCATGCGTATCAACGGCGCACATGTTGAAATTAATTGAATGGCAAGAACTTTGTGAGCCAGTGTGTCTTACAAGGCATGAATATCTTAAATGGTTAGGGTGCTATTGCACAATGTTGTACTGTACCTTTTGAGACACTCCGTATTTTGTTTAAAGCTGTTAGTAGTTGTATAGTGACCGTTGAAATCAAACTGGATGTGATGGGAGAAAACTATAGGGGCGCTGTGCGTCAATATACTTTAACGGTAAAATACAAAAGGCAGTCTTTCGTCCAAGAGCCGTGTGGAGTAGCAGCTTCCTTTCGTGGGGATGCGTACGCTCTGTTGAACAATCAGCATTTTCAAACTCCATTTCTTGACGTACAACTGTTTCCGGTCAACTGTGCACAAAACTGCGTAAAACTTAAAAACTAATGGTGGACGACCATGTGGATAATCTAAGCAAATATCTCAAAGTGTCAATAACAAGGATATAAAGATTGTTTTGCTTCTCCTGGAAGACACACTAGATAAGGAAAAGTACTTTACAGCTTTCTTAACCACACAGCTGCAAGCGGCCAACATATGAAAATTGCATGCATTCGACGACTGCATCACAAAATTACTGGCATTCCAGGTTCAGTTATTGCCACAATGTTGTAATTTTTATCTGGTTCCTTTGTCCCGCAGCGGCGCAGGGTAGGCATGGTTATTAACGGATTTGGTATGGTTAATTCAAAGGGTGAGCGGATGCCCTTCCTGTTACCCCGTTAATCACTTCCCGATCACCCCCCCGTCCCTCCCTCCCGCTCCACCGGGTCGAGATGTCGGTTGGCTCTTACGTAAAGTACTTTTCCTTATCTAGTGTGTCTTCCAGGAGAAGCAAAACAATCTTTATATCCTTGTTATTGACACTTTGAGATATTTGCTTATATTATCCACATGGTCGTCCACCATTAGTTTTTAAGTTTTACGCAGTTTTGTGCACAGTTGCCCGGAAACAGTTGTACGTCAAGAAATGGAGTTTGAAAATGCTGGTTGTTCAACAGAGCGTACGCATCCCCACGAAAGGTGTGGTTAAGAAGCAAACACGCTCTCAGCAAATATATTTGATACTGTAACTTGGGATATAATGACTCCTTGTCCAAATAAATTTACATTCCTGTTAAAACAACAAAAAATGTAATGGGCGCCTAATAATGAACACTGATAGCATTGCCGCAGCGCACGTTCATATGCTTTCTGGCTAATCAGAAATAATTTCACGAAGTGCTAATCATGTTGTTAGTCCAACCTTGTTACCTACTTGTCCTGAAAAAATCTAGAAAATTCTACAGCAATGTAACTCTTTTCACATTCCCCACATTCAGTGGTCTGATTTGGAAATGATTCTAATACAAGTCACGCTGTCAGAAAACACGTACTGCAGTTCTCTGTTTTCTCCCTCACATCTGAGTTTGAAACTTTTCGTTTACTATACTTCCATTTCGCTTTAGAAGCGATTGAAACAAATCATTTGCTATCTCTTTTTATTCCTGCTACAGTTACAAATCACCAAAACCGATCAACGCCGTTTCTCACCCTGTTCAGCCCGTGACCGCTGTACAGCTCTTTATTTCTCCTAAAGAACGACGGTCCATTCTTTGCGATGTACAAAATGTTTAATAAACATAACCGACTTGAATTACATCAACTATGACTGTAGACTACAACATTACAACAATGGTACGAAAGCATACGTCGATACATTTACACGGAGAAGCAAGCCCCAGTATGCGCACCTATTGTGAGTGAAAACATTTCACCATGAGCAACGAGTCGACGTAGTTTACACACATGCCTTCACAGTTTGCGCTCGGATAGGAAGGATGCGCTGGCGTTTGACAAAAAAAGTAGGCTTCGAAACATTTGTTTTGTTATTCATCTGTGCGCAACAGCGTACAGTGCGAAAAAAACGCGGTCAAGTGCATAGCCTTCGCCCGTGTTGCATCAGCGTTATTAAACATTCCTCTCATTCCATTCTTGAGTGAACAGTTTATCTTATCTTCGTCGTCGGCATGCCGGAGGAATGCGCGAGTTTGCAGAAACATGTTTACCCTCTTTCACTCAAGGATGAATCTCGCAACGTGACAAATAGCTTTTTCTCGCAGCAACCGGTGACATCTTCTTGCAGTTAGTCATAGTGCGTAACTGAGTGTCGCTGCAGGTCTTCCATGAAACCTAAATAACTGACTGAACCATGCTATGGTTTTACATTTACTTTTCCCTCCTCCGCTAGCCAGCTTGTTAGTAGTTCACCTGACGACATTCTGAAATACATTTTTCGCGTACGGAGGTAGATACAAGCGCCTGGATGGGGAGGGTGATGAGGGGGTGGGGGGCAAGGAAGGACGGGGAGAGGGAAAGAGGGGGGCAAGTGCAAACGACAATCGCCGGAAGGGCACAGGCCCATCGGTCTTAGGCGAAATGACGACCATTTAGAAGCGGCCTCAAAAAACAAGTTGGAGTAAATGGTTGCGTCATTTACCACTTCAGGCTGGCATGTCCGTACCATATGCTCACACAGACGTGCACAAACTCAAACGGAAACCTTATAAAGTGACGGCTGTAGATCTATTTACCAACTGAGATACTGTTTCCCGGCGTCAGTACTGAAACTGGCTGTTGCAGTTTGTACATGATGAAGAGGTTGATCTTTAAATGAAATTTCCAAGTTTCTTTCATTAAACTTATAGTCGTTCCATGATGGATGAACGAAATCAAATTAATGCTTGGTGTTACACTTGACATGTCGTATAATCGGTAGCAGAAAATTCAGCGCCCTCTTGGGCCAGTGGGGTAGTAGTCCTACGGCCTATGGTCTACATTCACCAGACAGAGCGATAGACTCTTTAGTGAAACCACACATGTCTCCGCAGCTTCTTACGTAGCCTCACATAAAACAAGGTTGAGGGTCAGCTGTCACCTGGTTCTGAATTAGGAAATTTAAGCTCGGCAGTCACTTTGCACAAAGACCTGAACAAACTTCCCATCTCGTGTAAGAATGGGAGCTCTCTTTAAATGTGTATAGGTGTAAGATAATGACTATAAAAGAAGAGAAAGAACCCAGTGGACTTGGATTAGAAGATTGCCGGTGAATACCTTGAGTACATCACATTGTGTAACAATTTTGAGGTACTACTAAGAAGCAAGATTAAATGATACGAATAGTTAAAATCACTTTATAGGAAAGGTTGGAATGGTTCTGGGAAAAAGCAGAGAATCTGTAAAGGTTCTAGTGCACCCAATCTTTATCAGTAGGCATGGCAATAGATAGCAAATAGATTCAGAGATAAGCTATTAGAATCGCATCAGGTCGATATAAGACGCATGAATGTATATCAGAGCCGGCCGCGGTGGTCTAGCGGTTCAGGCGCTCAGTCTGGAACCGCGGGACTGCTACGGTCGCAGGTTCGAATCCTGCCTCGGGCATGGATGTGTGTGATGTCCTTAGGTTAGTTAGGTTTAAGTAGTTCTAAGTTCTAGGGGACTGATGACCACAGATGTTAAGTCCCATAGTGCTCAGAGCCATTTGAACCAATTTATATAGCAGAAATGCTTGGGGAACCTGAACTGGAATTCTTCCGACAAAGACGATGTACTTCTCGCGCCTTTAACTGTTAGCCTTACTTAAAAATCAGCAGACATGTTTATATATATTCATACACTATCGATCAAAAGCGTCCAGACATTGATTGTTATAAGGGTAGTATTGTGCAAATTCACAAAGATTTCGTTGATCTCAATAAATATTTATTTCTGTTCTATCAGTACATCGTGCACAATAGCATACAACAAGTGTGAAAATTGCGTTCGACAATACTGGAGTTGAATGCACAAAATGTCACACAATATATTTTACTTTATAATCTGCACATCCCAATAGTCGATATAGTCGATCCTTTAATATTACATTATAATTGCAGTCAATATTCACTTCTACCACAAATCGATCATCTAACTACTTCTTCCTCTTATTATGGTGAGGGGAGCTGTTATTTTCTGCAGTCTTGAAAGCTGTTCCTAGCTGGCTCTGTAGTTAACGAAACATCAGAGAGTCACAAAACTGTTCAGCACTGAAAACGGTCATCCCAAGCATGTAGATGATAAAGAATTAGCAATGCCCCATGTCCACAGAGCAGGCACCTCGAGTGCGACCTGTCTGCTGTAAAATTTCTTTCGGTGCACACTAGGAGAAATTATTTTAAGAAAGAGAAAATCTGAAAGCCTGCTTTAGCCTTCAGAGAGGGTGAGTGATGGAGTTGGCCCTTTCTCAGCGACCACGTTGCGAAAGTAACAGAGACTCTGATAGGCTCACAATAAATACTTCTTTAGAAGGTGCACTTAGTTGTAAACCTTTTGGTTGGCTGGGGTTAGAAATCAGTAATGGACTGGGGTAGATTTTCTGCCTTCCTCCTCGTGCCAGACCGTCACTGTCTAATCATGGTAAAATCAGTGAAAGCAGGAGTTTGAGTGTGGGGAGTTAAAAAGAGTGGGTCACTATGGCTGAGGAGCACTTCTTAAACCATCCGTTTCTTTCATCAGTGCTGAGCGACAATTGAGGTGGTCTGAAGACCGACACCACTGGACATTGGAAGACTGGAAACGAGTGATATGGAGTGATGACTCACGCTGTATCTTGTGGCAGTCCGAAGGAAAGTGTTTGCGAACGCTTAGAGAATGTTACCTGCCATCATTTGTAATCCAGCAGTGAAGCAAGGAGGAACTGGTGTTACGGAAGTGAGGTTTTTCGTGGTTAGGTTGTGGTCTTATTCCAGTTGAGAAAACACTGAATGGGGAAAGATATGAGCATATTATACCGCACCGTGTACTTTTTACAGTAGAGGAACAGTTCTGAGAAGATTGTTGTGTCAGCATGCCAATGCACGCTCTCATAAAGCAACACATGCGAGACAATGGTCTGCAGACAATAACATTCTTGAAATCGACTTGCCTGCCTGGAGAGCCTAATTGAACCAAATGGAATTGGGCTTCGTTAGAACGTCGATTTCGCTTCAGACCTCAGCGTTCACCATCACTATTCTCTGGTTTCGGCGCTTGAGGAAGAATGGGCTGCCATTCCTTCAGAAATTCAGGTCCCGTGGAGAGTTCAGGCTGTCATAAAGTCGAAGGGTGGACACATTCCATATTGTTGTCCACTAATCTGTGTCCACGTACTTTTGATCAGATTGAGTGTTTGACATGTTCTGGAGTAGCGTCTTCACCTGTATCGGACTTATCGTGAACTGGAAAAGGATGCTTGTCGAGTGCACAAATAGCTAATGACTTACAGTTCCCAAATTTGTGTTTCTGGGAAACTCGCCCTTTACTTAGACCGGGATGTAGAGCATATCTGCACAATTTTTTTTTCGCTCAGTGAGGAGTGGAAACTGAAACGAGCCATCAGCAAATGATGCTGGATTGCAGACGCAACGCGCGGTACGCAGCTTCGGTCTGAGTGGCGAGTGAGCGGCAGCCGTTGCAGGGTCCGGCGCAAGGCGGCGGCAGCGCATGTGCTGACGTGTGGCCGGCGGCCGGCGGCCGGCTGCTAGCTGCGCCAGTCTCTGGCCGCTCCGCTGTAGGCACGAAGGCCAGGCCAGGGCAGCTCCGGACGTCCGTTCAGTCGCTGCAGCGCCGGCCAAGGTCACGCACGCCTGCGAGTTCGCTCCCTGCGACAGTCAAGCCCCTGACTCACAAACCCTTTACTACGTGCGTCCGATATAGCCACAGAATATTGTGATGAATATTTTTATCTCGTAGATAATAATTTTTATTCGTCTTTTGTAGCTGATTTTTATATCGTTGTTACAGGAGTATGTTTCATCCAGTTATGTTAGACATCTTCAGTGGTTTTTTATGTTCCTGTTTCATGTGTGTCCTTTAGCTCCTGCATAAATGTTTCCGGACCCAACTACAACCGAGAGAGGTGGTGCAGTCGTAAGCACACTGGACTCGCATTCGGGAGGACGATGGTTCAATCCCGCGTCCGGCCATCCTGATTTAGGTTTTCCGTGATTTCCATCAATCGCTCCAGGTAAATGCCGGGATGGCTCCTTTGAAAGGGCACGGCCGACCTCCTTCTCCGTCCATCCCTAAGCCGATGAGACCGATGACCTCGCAGTTTGGTCTCTTCCCCCAAAAGAGCCCAACCCAACCCAACTACATGACACACTTTCGCACTTCGTTTCATAACCATGTTTCGAAAAGCTGCTATGCACTGCACTTGACGTGTCCACAGCATCGCAGAGGAGGCCCTGGCTGCTTCTACTGAAGTGTATTGTAAAAATATGCAACAATAGATTATATAATTGCAGTCTTCTCCTGCAAACGAAACGAGAGAAGTGCTAAGCATTAGTTATGTGACGTGTTTCCCTTACGTACTAATATCCCGCTCGATGACTGCTTTATGCTGGTGGATAATATTCTTCACTCTTACCTATGAAGGTCTTTGACACTGTTGAATGCTATGGTGTCATACATTGTTATTTTGTTAAAAGACCCCTAAGATTTTTAAGGGGCCAGGTGGGACCGTAGATCATTCAGTTAATCGATGATTCGCACGATACGAAAAGTCATAAGAAATAGAGAACTGCATTGGTTAAGTGTTATAAACAAACACATTATATTTATTATTTTCACATATATGCTGACCACGCATTGAAAAAAGAGGCAATCTGATACACTGTAATAATCAGTTTCTTTTGAGCCAGATTCATATTTCGCTTAACGTGCAGCACCATCACTAGGCCATTAACCTGGAATAGTTTGGTCGTCGTTGTTCCCACCTAGTGTCCCAAGTAAACCATTATTTTCCAGTTACGTTGTTACCTCTGTATGGGTTATTACGTCTTCAGACTGAGTGCAAAATGCGCCATCTACTCAATCAACACTAATTTATTGTCTGCAGGCGATCAAATGGTGATAATTCTATCACAGATCATACCTTCGTTGTCAGCATCATTGTTATTTCGCAGCCGGTGATTAACGCCGTTATCACCTATGTCTCAGAATCTTGAAATGCTTGTAAATGTTTCAGCAATAAATTTTGCAGCTCTTGCCCTTGCCCTTGTTGATGGACACTGAACCATTTCCTTTCTCTTTGACGACATTTTACACTCGAAACAAACCGCGCAATACAGCTGAATCTCATCTTGTTTACTGACACCCGCCAGGATCTGCGTATGGCGGCTGCCTGAATTAAATTTAATGAATCTCGTTGTAGATTGTTGCCATTATTACGTCGTATCAGACATTCTACGTTTACTTCGATAAAAAGGAGAGAAATGATTTGGATAAATTTTGGAAATTTGTGGTAAGGTCTTATGGGATCAAACTGCTGAGGTCATTGGTCCCTAAGCTTATGCACTACGTAATCTAACTTAAACTAACTTACTCTAAGGACAACAAACACCTATGCCCGAGAGAGGACTCGAACCTCCGTCGGGGGCGAGCCGCCTGCACCGTGACAATACGCTTAGACCGCGCGGCTACCCCGCGCGGCTTTTGGATAAATCAAAGGTCCCCATTAGCAAGGGCAGATTAATGAATTTCCACTGTATATGACGGTGAATACACTGGGACTGGTAACTTATTGATAAAAATTAAGCGATACTTGGACTTACGTTAAACAGCGACATCAGTTAGCTTGGTTTCAACTTGCATCTAAATTAACTAGAAAACATCGTATAAACAGTGTATTGCCGTTTGGCAATGAACCTTGCAAATTCATATGACAATGGATTTTTGAAATTCATAACAAACGATTGCTTCGCTTTGTTAAAATAAATATATAAATAAGTAAAAATGTAAATGCATGGTTGTTTGAAATTTGATTTCGGACAAAGAAAGCAAATACTTTTTGAGCGTGACAACTGGGATTGTAGATGCTAGTGGATTTTAAACGGCCGTCCTTAAGTAGGAGAATTGACGCCGACTAGAGTACCAACCGATTGGGGGGAGCCGTGTCTGAATTTACGTCCCGCCGGAAGAAAGCTCTTCCTCCGTTTTCTCCACTGATATTGCCATTTTCATCCGCCGTCGAAGTTCTTTTCGTATGTAACACAATACTGAGTCCTTCCAGGATGCTACTGTCTGAAATCAGATGAACAGCGTTTATTATGTTGCAACTCAATCATTTACCTATTTTTCATACAGTCTGGGAAGCGGCTGTGGCGGAATTATTAAACCAATTGTTGTACGTGGGCTATGATTGGCCGGATGCAACAAAGCGTAAATAAAAATGGCTTTTTGTAGTGTTAACAAAAGTAGGAAATTATAGGAAATTAACTTATTTATACAAAGCCCTGATGTACACTGACAATTTTTGATATGACAGATTATTTCAGTATGGTTTGGCCCACCCTTAGCCTTGATGACAGCTTCCACTCTCGCTGGCATACGTTCAATCAAGTGCTGGAAGCTTTCTTTGAGAATGGCAGCCTATTCTTCATGGAGTGCTGTACCGAGGAGAGGTATCAATGTCGGTCGGTGAGGCCTTGCACGAAGTCGGTGTTCCAAAACATCTCAAAGGTGTTCAGTAGGATTCAGGTCAGGACTCTGTGCAGGCCAGTCCATTACAGGGATGTTATTGTCGTGTAACCACTTCGCCGTAGGCCGTGCATTATAAACAGGTTCTCGATTGTGTTGAAAGATGCAATAGCCATCCCCGAATTGCTCTTCAACAGTGGGAAGCAAGAAGGTGCTTAAAACATCAGTGTAGGCCTGTAATGTTATAGTGCGACGCAAAACAACAAGGGTTACAAGCCCCTTCCATGAAAATCACGACCACAACATAACACCACCACCTCCGAATTTTACTGTTGGCACTACACACGCTGGCAGATGACGTTCGCCGGGCATTCACCATACCCACACTCCGCCATCGAATTGCCACATCGTGTACCGTGATTCGTCACTCAACAAAACGTTTTTCCACTGTTCAATCGCCCAAACCAAGGCGTCGTTTGGCATTTACCGGCGTGATGTGTGGATTATGAGCACCCGCTCGACCATGAAATCCAAGTTTTCTCACCTCCCCCCTAACTGTCATAGTACTTGTAGTGGATCCTGATGCAGCTTGAAATTTCTGTGTCATGGTTTGGATAGATATCTGCCTATTACACATTATGATCCTCTTCAACTGTCGGTGGTCTCTGTCAGTCAACAGACGAGGTCGGCCTGTGCGCTTTTGTGCTGTACGTGTCCCTTCACATTTCCACTTCACTATCACATCGGAAACAGTGAGCTAAGAATTTTAGGGGTGTGGAAATCTCGCGTACAGACGTATGATGCAAGTGACATCCAATCACCTGACCACGTTCGAATTCCGTGAGTTCCGCAGAGCGCCCCATTCTGCTCTCTCACGATGTGTAATGACTATTGAGGTCGCTGGTACGGAGAACCTGGCAGTAGGTGGCAGAACAATGCACCTAATATGAAAAAGTATGTTTTTGGGGGTGTCCGGGTACTTTTTATCACACAGTGTATTTGTTGGTACGATCCAGTCGTGGTTCTACTCATGGTCGCAAATACGCTTAGGCTATTTAGGCCTTACACTAGGCCCAGTACCACAAATATTTATAGGAAAAAATGTTTGCCGAAAAGAAAGTAGGTAGGGGTCTTAGACGCTGATGGCTCGAGCGAAGAATACGTTCCAACTCATCTCAAAGATGTTACATTGGGTTCAGGTAGCGACTGTGTTCAGACTTGTTTATTTCAGGACTGTTATTGCCCACAAACGGTGCTTTACTGGAGTGCACCGTCGTGCTTATAGTCACCGTATCCGAACTGTTCCCCTACTGTACGCAGTACACAATGTTTTAAAATGTTTTGAGAATGAAAACGTGGTCTAAGTAGGCTGTATTTCTTTTATTTCCCTGCATTTGGCCGATTTCATACGTAGGTCATTTTAAAGCACGTATCTTAAGCTTACACTAAAATGAAGCTGTGCAATAGACCAATTTCAACCTTGGGCCATTTTAAAGCACGTACCTTAAAGCTTCCAGCTTCATTTCACAGCTTAAGATATACGCTTGGAAATGACCCGCGGATGAAATTGGCCAATTGCACAGGTAATAAAAAGAATGCAGCCTACTTGAACCTTACCTCTAATTATTATTATTTTCATTCTCAGAACAGGTTGAGGCTGTGGACCCCCACAAAAAATAAAATGTGTTCATACCCTTCCGTATTTAGCGTTTTCTGCGCAGTAAGAGGACCGCACCACACACACGAGAATCACTCCCATAATGTAACGCTACCTCCTCCGTACTTCACTGTTGGCACTAGACACGATGGCAGGTAACATTCTCCAGGCATTCGCCAAACCCAACCCCAAGCATCGGACTGCCGCAGGGTACAGCGTGATTCAATACGGTATTGTTTTCAACTAACTACACCGTCACTGCGCAAGCTGGACTGCTGATAGCCCTTTGGAACTCACGAATGATTCCTTCCGCTGATTTCATGCGATTTTTTACACCCATTCTCCGCGATGCTCGACAGTCCGTTAATTAGGTCTTCCTGGTATTAGTTTCCACTTTTTAGTCACGTATCACCAACAGTCGAGTTGGGCAGCTTTCGAAGGGATGAAATGTCCATGAGGGCTCTATTTCTCGGGTGTCATCCGATGACTAATCCTCATTCTAAGTAACTGAGCTCTCCTGACGTCACTAGCAGTAATAGAAGAATGAGCAGCATTCTGCTTTAATGCTTCTCTAGTGACATCACAATACTGCCTGCTTCTTTTTATGCTGGCTGATCGGCCTGTCATGACATCTAGTGACCAGTAACTCTTTACATGGAGTGAGCGGATGTTTTTGATCACGTAATGTAGAAATTCATGTGATGTTAGTAAATCGAATAGAATACTTTAATGATTTCCATTCCACTCATCTTTTAAATCTCATTAATTTAGTAAATGATTGGACTGTACAGAAAATTACATACATTTAACAAACAAACATTAAACGTTCCTTTTCAGTGAACTTTCCAGAGACGTTAAGACCACGTGTCGGATTCTCTATAGCGGCCCAGCCCAGTTCCTATACAAAGAGAGGGGGCAAAATAAAATTGAAATTGCTGTTCCAGTCACTTGTTCGGTTTCCTTCTACAGTTACGAGTATAACGGTTGTAGGCACGGGGCTGCATATCACTTTATTAAAAGACGATGAATTTAATTCGCTCAGTTATGCATCAAAAAGATTTTCTGAAGCCACAGACAGCTTGCCAGAGTACAGGACTATCAAATGTGGGGGACGGAAACATTTCTGCAATCATCTCTCATTTAATTCATAAATTCTTCAAAATGTCGTAGAACTAGAATTTTTTGGTCGTTGCTTTCGAAAATCCACTCCAAAGTGACGGTTGCGCTGGCGGACACCGGCCGCTTCAACGACCAGACGCCTGGCGCCGCACCAGTAACGCAAACCTGTGAGTGGGCGGGCCGAAATGCCCCTTGGCTGAAAATCTATGCGATCGTCGGCATTCCTGCCGCCACT
The DNA here is from genome assembly GCF_023864345.2 of Schistocerca serialis cubense. Classification (NCBI taxonomy): domain Eukaryota; kingdom Metazoa; phylum Arthropoda; class Insecta; order Orthoptera; family Acrididae; genus Schistocerca; species Schistocerca serialis. Next base: position 390,223,944 of record NC_064639.1, read on the forward strand.
CATGTTGGCAGCAGGGACCTTTTGCTTTCGGCGGAAGCGTACAGTGTGCGACTACCCGAATTAACAAAACTACTGAGTGCCTCTGTATGTCCATCTTTTTAGAGATGTTTGCGGGACTCGGCTGTTTGATACAGGATGTCAAGTTAAACGCCATTCAACCGTCTAGTTTCCAAACTTATTATATTTGGCAACCAGTTTCAGCGTTTCACTGCGTCATCTACACTACGCTCTCGGCCTCAGTTTGTTGCAGTGAATGGTAGGCTCAGCTGTTGCAGTGCCTGGTAGTCTTCGCTCGTGACGGTACACTGTAGGCTTTATTTCATGTCCAGCAGTCACGCAGTAGTTCCGCCATTTTGCGCTTCGTTTGTTCTTTTCCACAGCCATTGAAGCAACCTGGCTCCGTTATGTTCAACGTTCATGAAGTGATTCCCAACAGAAAGCTCATGACGAGATTGATCGAATTTAAGACTAAAGTATTCGGTTTGCACCATGAGAGATCAGCCTCACTGTTTTATCAATATTAATTCGGTTGTCTTAGTCGTCCTGTACTGAGGTCGCAAAGTGTTTCCACTCCTGGCTCTTTGCCAAAACTGTGATTCCAGCCATGGAGTTCATCTTGGCTCATCTTCCTCAAAACTCTCTCTAGGGACTGGAATAATTATCGCTATCTTGGTTCGTATTTTACGTCTTCTCATGGACTTGTACCCTGGCCCACAGCAAGACTGCGTATTGCCTTTGTACTACGAAATTGCGGACCGGTTAGCTACCATCTATTTATATTGAGACTGCCTCTCTTTTAATTGTGTTAACGAGACTGTATCTGCTTTTCTTTTAGCTGTCTGTCACTGGTCTGCATTCTCCTCCTGTTCTCTTCATCAACCAATTAATTTCAATCAGCAACAGAAGTCTCCGCATTACGCGAAGAAGAATCCGACACCATCACAGTTCGGAGAGCAGCAGATCGTCAGATGAGGTTCCTCTAACGGACGACAGGGAAGACGGTGACAGGCAGATCTCAAAAATTTCTTTCATTTCGATCCCTCCGGAGCCAAAAGAGACGAACAAACTGTATCAAGCTTCTAACTGGAAATATGCCCTGCGTCTTATTTTTGCAGATTAGATAATGCAATGACGGAAAAAAATCGCAACGCAAAGAAGGAGTAGTGCGATGAAAACGAAAGCTGGAAGACTTGTTTTTATTTCTGGAAGATGATATCTATTCAGATTTCGCGCCAGTCGCAAGAGAGTGACGCTAGAACCGCCACTATGAAGAGGGAAATAAGGTTTGCTTTAAAAACGCGCTGTAATGGTTGTAGAGTCAGTTACCGATATTGGACGTTGTGAGTTAATGTTATTCAAGAATGCCTTAAAGATGACAAAGACGCCATTATCAACACCTCACTGACTTTGAACGAGGTCGTGTAATAGGGCTACGAGAAGACGGATGTTCCTTTTGCGATGCTGAGAAAGACTTGCCAGGAATGTAGCCCATGTACGTGATTGCTGGCATCTGTGGTCACGAGAATGCACGGTCGCATGAAGACCGGTCTCCGAGCGGCCACGTGGCATTACCGATAGGTAAGGAAGACCATCGTGTTCACCGTATTGAATCTGCAGTAGAAATTTGAGCAGCAGTTGGCACCACAGTGACACAGGGAACTGCTACAAACCTCTTACTTCAACGACAGCTCCTAGCCAGACGTCCTGTAGCGTGGATTCCACTGACTCCAAACCACCGCTGTCTGCGACTTTAGTGGTGTCAAGTGAGAGTTCACTGGAGGGCAGGGTGGAGGTCCGTTGTGATTTCTGCCGAAAGCTGAGTCTGCCTCAGTGACAGTGATGGCCGTGTATTGGCTATGAGGCCAGCTGGGATGCGATTTCGTATGACAGCAGGAGCACTACCGAGGTTATCCCAGGCACCCTGACAATATATCTGTACATCAATCTCCAGATTCGATCTGTCATGCTGCCATTCATGAACAGCATTCCAGGAGGTATTTTCCGGCCGGAGTGGCCGAGGGGCTCTAGGCGCCACAGTCTGGAACCGCGTGATCGCTACGGTCGCAGGTTCGAATCCTGCCTCGGGCATAGATGTGTGTGATGTCCTTAGGTTAGGTAGGTTTAAGTAGTTCTAAGTTCTAGGGGACTGATGACGTCAGAAGTTAAGTCCCATAGTGCTCAGAGCCATTTGAACCAGGAGGTATTTTCCAACTGGATAACGCTCGCCAACATGCCGCTGTTGTAATTCTTCGTGCTCTACAGCAGAAGGACTGAAGTGGTTATCCCACCCTGACTGCAGATTTGTACGTCAGTCTGGTGATTCGACTGTTATGCCAGGGAGTATTTTCCAACAGGACCTGTTATGCCAGGAAGTTTTTTCCAACGGGATAAAGCTCGCCCATACACCGCGATTGCAATCAACTTGCCCTACGGCGTATCGAGATGTTGCCTTGGCGTAATCGATGACCAAGTCTGTCTGCAGTCGAGCATGCGGGACACCATCGGACGGCAACTCCAGCGTCATCCACAAACAGCACTAACCGTCTCTGCGTTGACCGACCGAACGCAAGAGGCATGGAACTCAATCCACAGGCTGACCTTTGGCACCTATACAACACACTGCATGCACATTTGCATGCTTGCATTCAACATTGTGGGGGTTACACCGGATATTAATGTACCAGTATTTCACATTTGCAATGACTTACATTGTGCTTATATTAACCTATGATCTTAGAATATTAATCACTTCAGTATACACTACTGGCCATTAAAATTCCTACACCAAGAATAAATGCAGATGATAAACGGGTATTCATTGGACAAATATATTATACTAGAAGTGACGCAGTTTGGGTGCATAGATCCTGAGAAATTAGTACCCAGAACAACCACCTCTGGCCGTAATAACGGCCTTGAAACGCCTGGGCATTGAGTCAAACAGGGCTTAGATGGCGTGTACAGCTACAGCTGCCCATGCAGCTTCAACACGATACCACAGTTCATCAAGAGTAGTGACTGGCGTATTGTGACGAGCCAGTTGCTCGGCCACCATTGACCAGACGTTTTCAGTTGGTGAGAGATCTGGAGAATGTGCTGGCCAGGGCAGCAGTCGAACATTTTCTGTATCCAGAAAGGCCCGTACAGGACATGCCACATGCGGTCGTGCATTATTCTGCTGAAATGTAGGGTTTCGCAGGGATCGAATGAAGGGTAAAGCCACGGGTCGTAACCCATCTGAAATGTAACGTCCACTGTTCAAAGTGCCATCAATGCGAACAAGAGGTGACCGAGACGTGTAACCAATGGCACCCCATACCATCACGCCGGGTGATACGCCAGTATGGCGAAGACGAATACACGCTTCTAATGTGCGTTCACCGCGATGTCGCAAAACACGGATGCGACCATCATGATGCTGTATACAGAAATAACGTTTTGCCATTCGTGCACCCAGGTTCATCGTTGAGTACACCATTGCAGGTGCTCCTGTCTGTGATGCAGCGTCAAGGGTAGCCGCAGCCGTGGTCTCCGAGCTGATAGTCCATGCTGCTGCAAAACGTCGTCGAACTGTTCGTGCAGATGGTTGTTGTCCTGCGAACGTCCCCATCTGTTGACTCAGGGATAGAGACGTGGCTGCACCATCCGTTACAGCGACGCGGGTAAGATGCCTGTTGTCTCGACTGCTAGTGATACGAGGCCGTTGGGATCCAGTACGGTGTTCCATATTACCCCCCTGAACCCACCGATTCCATATTCTGCTAACAGTCATTGGATCTCGACCAACGCGAGCAGCAATGTCGCGATACGATAAACCGCAACAGCAATAGGTTACAATCCGACCTTTATCAAAGTCGGAAACGTGATGGTACTCAATTCTCCTCCTTACACGAGACATCGCAACAACGTTTCACCAGGCAGAGCCGGTCAACTGCTGTTTGTGTATGAGAAATCGGTTGGAAAGTTTCCTCATGTCAGCACGTTGTAGGTATCGCTACCGGCGCCAGCCATCTGTGAATGCTCTGAAAAGCTAATCATTTGCATATCACAGCATCTTCTTCCTGTCGGTTAAATTTCGCGTCTGTAGCACGTCATCTTCGTGGTGTAGCAATTATAATGGCCAGTAGTGTATTACCTAGACAAATGTATTCCAGAAGTTTCAGTACTCTGTATTAATTATGTCTTGATGTTGCGATTTTATTTCCTTCAGTGTACTTTTACGTAGAAGGGCCGCATCACTGGTTGAGGCTGGGGATTTACAGATTACAGAAGCAGCTCTGGGCATACGATCTACCAGGGGCTTCACCGTGGATAAGGAATGAAGTTGGACTTTGCCTCTTGGCCTCCTAAAGGTGGCACGGAGGTTCGCTTCGGTTGCCAAGGGGCGGGCCCGACTGGCTGCAAATGCCGGGTCTCTCAGTGCAGACCGGCGGCGATAGCTCAGCCGTGAGGCCGCGCAGTTAATTCTGTATTCAGTCCAAGGAGAGCGAGAGCTGGGCGCAACGGCGGAGCAGCGCAGGGCGCACCAGCAGAGGCGAGCCCAAACAAACGGCGCGCCAGCAGCCAGCAGCCAGCAGCCAGCACCTAGCCGCACGTCCCACGGCGCACGTGTGGCGGCCGAACGCGCCACGCGTCAGCGGCTGACAGCTCGCGCGATAAATATAATTCACTCCAGATGTAAGGCGACACGCTCTGGCGCCAAAGCCAAGTCGGGCCCGGCTCTGGAAACCGGCCGTTCGCTCGCACCGTCCGCTTCTTTTTCTCTCCCTCTCGATAACACACATGTATTTTACGAGCACTGATTAGATAATTCGGCCATATTTGTGGTTTCGGGACAACGTTGTGCAACTGTCTGTTGGTGCCAGTTTTACTTTCGCAGCTTTAAGGTCTTATAAAAATTATGAGACCGTCACTTTTAAGAAATAAATCTTTATTTCCTGCCTGTCTAAATCGACCGATCATTCTTCAAGTGAGCTTTTTTTTTCTTTCCTTTTTTTTTTTACATCAACCTGTGTGGTACCATTGTGATTGCGGCATCAATAAAAATAACAGTCAGAAGATTCGCTTTATTTTCATGCAGGTCAAAATCAGAAAGATACCACGCACGCTGATGTAAATAATTTTATGATACCTGATGATGATGGTGGATCGAAACTGGTAGGGAATATATATTTATTTCATCATCAGCTAATGATAAGTCTTAAGTACGAGTTTCTTCAAATATGTATGAGCTATAAAAGACATATAAAAGTGGTTCACTCGAAAGTAGGTTCCACTATCACCCATTCAGAACTACGAACAAAATGTTACTGCAGGATGATTCACCTGCCCCTACTTATTGCTTTTATGCAACCCACAACACCTTCAGATTACACAAGTAAGGTTTTCCTATGCTCTCCCTGACTATGCGCAACTTGTTAGTCCTATAGAAATAAATCAACAGGACTTTTTTTGTAGGAAATGTAATGTAGTTAAATTTTATATTGGGATACGTTTTCGCTACAGGCAGTAGTTCTCGAATTATTCAAGAAAAACATGTAAAAGTGACCTTCAAGCGCGTTTTGCTTGAGTAAATCGAAAACCATGGCATCCAGCGAAAACATATCCCACAACAAAAGAGGTCCTGCTGATTTTTTCTGTAGGACTAACAGTATGTGCATAGCGAGCGAGAGAATATGAAAAACTCGCACGTGGTTTTTGAATGCGTTATAGGTTGCATAAAACTCAATCACCCTATACATATGATATTACAGTAACAGTAACAACAAAGTACCGGTAGATATTCTTTAAGATACAATAATTACGTTAGCTACTGTTTGACAGTTCGCTATCGATAGTTAGTAAACCTATAATTCGCTCCTATAAGGAAAGAAAGAGCCGTTTACAATCAGTAACTGCAGATACAACGGTGGGAGAGGGCATCTGACCCCTTTCCCGACGATTATATAATATAATCGTCTATTTCATCATTCACAGCGAAACAAACACGAATTGTCGTTATCTCCTCCCCTGCAGGCCTCACCATCTTGTGCCAATAATAACCTATAGTATTAGAAATAATCTGATGAAACTTGTCTTTTAACATCAGTATTTGTAAGTCAAACAACATAAAGAAATTTCAAATATACACTCCTGGAAATTGAAATAAGAACACCGTGAATTCATTGTCCCAGGAAGGGGAAACTTTATTGACACATTCCTGGGGTCAGATACATCACATGATCACACTGACAGAACCACAGGCACATAGACACAGGCAACAGAGCATGCACAATGTCGGCACTAGTACAGTGTATATCCACCTTTCGCAGCAATGCAGGCTGCTATTCTCCCATGGAGACGATCGTAGAGATGCTGGATGTAGTCCTGTGGAACGGCTTGCCATGCCATTTCCACCTGGCGCCTCAGTTGGACCAGCGTTCGTGCTGGACGTGCAGACCGCGTGAGACGACGCTTCATCCAGTCCCAAACATGCTCAATGGGGGACAGATCCGGAGATCTTGCTGGCCAGGGTAGTTGACTTACACCTTCTAGAGCACGTTGGGTGGCACGTGATACATGCGGACGTGCATTGTCCTGTTGGAACAGCAAGTTCCCTTGCCGGTCTAGGAATGGTAGAACGATGGGTTCGATGACGGTTTGGATGTACCGTGCACTATTCAGTGTCCCCTCGACGATCACCAGTGGTGTACGGCCAGTGTAGGAGATCGCTCCCCACACCATGATGCCGGGTGTTGGCCCTGTGTGCCTCGGTCGTATGCAGTCCTGATTGTGGCGCTCACCTGCACGGCGCCAAACACGCATACGACCATCATTGGCACCAAGGCAGAAGCGACTCTCATCGCTGAAGACGACACGTCTCCATTCGTCCCTCCATTCACGCCTGTCGCGACACCACTGGAGGCGGGCTGCACGATGTTGGGGCGTGAGCGGAAGACGGCCTAACGGTGTGCGGGACCGTAGCCCAGCTTCATGGAGACGGTTGCGAATGGTCCTCGCCGATACCCCAGGAGCAACAGTGTCCCTAATTTGCTGGGAAGTGGCGGTGCGGTCCCCTACGGCACTGCGTAGGATCCTACGGTCTTGGCGTGCATCCGAGCGTCGCTGCGGTCCGGTCCCAGGTCGACGGGCACGTGCACCTTCCGCCGACCACTGGCGACAACATCGATGTACTGTGGAGACCTCACGCCCCACGTGTTGAGCAATTCGGCGGTACGTCCACCCGGCCTCCCGCATGCCCACTATACGCCCTCGCTCAAAGTCCGTCAACTGCACATACGGTTCACGTCCACGCTGTCGCGGCCTGCTACCAGTGTTAAAGACTGCGATGGAGCTCCGTATGCCACGGCAAACTGGCTGACACTGGCGGCGGCGGTGCACAAATGCTGCGCAGCTAGCGCCATTCGACGGCCAACACCGCGGTTCCTGGTGTGTCCGCTGTGCCGTGCGTGTGATCATTGCTTGTACAGCCCTCTCGCAGTGTCCGGAGCAAGTATGGTGGGTCTGACACACCGGTGTCAATGTGTTCTTTTTTCCATTTCCAGGAGTGTATATATGGTGAATACTCTAGAAAGTGTATGTATTATTTGTAACATTGTGTGTCTTACATTATATTTCTTACATTATATTTCTCTGGGCTGCCTACGTAGTATATTAACTTTTTGTTGATGTCTTGTAGAACAGGAAGTGTAGAGCGGAGGAAGCAATCTCCACTCAGCAGACACACTGCCGCGAGGAGACGGGCGTTGCGGCGGCAGCAACCTTTTGTAGGCACGATTTGTGCTTCGTTCCGAGCGTTATCCCCACCTGCCGACAGTAGTAGGGCGCTGAGGACTTCCAACTTGTGCTTATTCAGACTACTAGGGTCGTACGACGAATTGTCTGCTGTCAGAGGGGCGTGCCCCACGAAAAGATCTATGGCGAACATTAGATGCGGAAAACTAGTAACTCTTTCATATACAGCGAGTCGACTATTTTCACATTGGCAACAATGTCACACGACTTAAAAGACAATTTATTGAATAATACAGAAAATAACAATGTACATAAAATGTGTTCTATCTCGGAAACTATTTGGAATACGGCATATGTCCATACGAAGTTTTTTGTTTCAAATGAGCATTCCTGTCATTTCCCTGTATGTTGATCATTCCTCCTGGGTTAGCCTGTATAGAGATAGATCACGTTCCGTGAACGACCGTACTTGGCCTTTACATTGGCTGTTCTGTTATTACATGCTACGTGTGCAGATTTCTTGGAATAGTATGTGCAAGTACAAACTACAATTTAGCGTTTGCCTCTTGTATCTCTTTAATTTTACGTAAGGTATGACCATTTTTTTCGTTAAATTGTGTCCACTGTAGAATCTATGCTGTCTACAGTGCAATGGAAGGCCAATACTTATGGGAATAAGTTACTGTAAATGAAAAGTAGTAGCATAAATAGAGCTGGTACACGTTACAGACAAATTTATGCAACACCTGTGTCATCGACATTCCTGGAAGAAATATTACCGTTGCCTAAACGCACTCCTTGCGTCGGATATTGTGGTCTCCTCAGCTTTTTCCGATAAGTCGGAGCCATAAATGTTGAGAGGCTGGCGGCTGGTGAACTTTCTGAGAGATGCGGCAGACACATCTGTGACTTCCGGGAATCCTTCTGTGCTACAGATGTCCTGAGACGAAGACGACTGCCGCATCGAATGACAAACCAGAATCCGATTACGAAAATAAAGTAATGCCCACATGTGTAGCTACGTATAAAACATTAATTTGTCAACTGGTCTTTGTTACTTAAAACAACGGAACAGAAACATATTATATCTTTCGCGTCCTGTGAATCTTTGAACGTTAATGGATTCGAATGTCATTCTAAGAGTTTGCATCTTCCAGCAAATTGTAGCAAAGTAAACACAGAATAATGCGAACAGAAGTATTGCATACATATCGAGTTCATATCTCAGCATATTCGGCAGTATTAGACTAATATTCCGTGTAGTTTTGGAATTACGTAAAAAGTATGCCATTTTCGTTGTATGTCGATGAGGCGGCAGCAAAAATATGACTTAATGAGTTTAACTGTTTGCCAGTAAGTGACGAATTAAAAAGACACAAATTGCAAGAAGTATGAGTGCACTATAATTCTATATTCACAAAATGGTGCATATATTATGAAGACTTTGCTCATATTCGAAGTTTTAGTTCTGGAACAGATCTGAAATTATACTCGAAAGTCATATAAAATTCGAAGAAGACTGTGTGCTAACAGATACAGAGGATATCGAGTGAATGGTCAACGTCCTGTCTCAATCAAAATTATTAGATTTATCGGAACTTTTAAGGAGTTGGATAACATCAGAAATTAGATTTTCCGTGTCCTCAAATATGTTTAAAGTAGGTGCTCAGACGATTTTTCTTTCCAATCTCTCTCAGTTCCGAGTTTACGCTCCATCTCGCATCGTGATCCTCGACGGAACGTTAAGCCCTAATATTCTTTCTTTGGATCAAAATTGTTAATTTTACGCTTTGCCGACGTCGAAGTCTCTGGAAATGGGAGTTCATGGGATAATCGACAGCCGGCCGGAGTGGCCAAGCGGTTCTGGGCGCTACAGTCTGGAACCGCGCGACCGCTACGATCGCAGGTTCGAATCCTGCCTCGGGCATGTATGTGTGTGATGTCCTTGCGTTAGTTAGGTTTAAGTAGTTCTAAGTTCTAGGGGACTGATTACCTCAGCAGTTAAGTCCCATAGCGCTCAGAGCCATTGGAACCATTTGATAATCGACAACTCCGTCATATTCACGACTTGTCAAATACTTGGTTGTTCTGATACATATATTGAAGTCCTGTGAGTTCTTGTCCACCGGTAGAAAAATAAGAAATGCCCATATCTCAGACACATGCATGCGTTCCGTGTGAATCTTAAAGCAAAATCTCACATGGTGATTAAAAGGTGACTCAACGGCTTCATCTCCTCACTTCTATCTGTTCCTCCTCAGTTGGTTGGTCGGTTCATTTGGTGAAAGAGACCAAACAGCGAGGTCATCGGTCTCATCGGATTAGAGAAAGATTGGGAAGGAAGTCGGCCGTGCCTTTTCAAAGGAACCAACCCGGCAGTTTTCTGAAGCGATTTAGGGAAATCACGGGAAACCCAAATCAGGATGGTCGGACGCAGGATTGAACAGTCGTCCTCCCGAATGCGAGTGCAGTGTGCTAACCGATGCGCCACCTCGCTCGGTCGCTTCCGTCTCAATCTCTCTGTCTCTTCATGTCCTCGTCCTCCCTTCTTTGTCCATTTCCTCCATCCCCTCTCTCTGATAACTTCGTCAGTCTCCTTCACACCATATCATAGCCGCCCTCTCCATCTCTCCCTCATTCTTTTCCATCTGCCCACTTCCCTTTCCACCTGCGTCATATATCCCCCCTCCTTGTCTCTCTGTTTGTTTCCTCCTCCTTTCACTCTGGCCATCCGTTCTGTATGTATGCTCATCAGTACATGTAGCCCCTGCAATACAGTTCAATAAAGCAGACTAATACTACACGCAAAACACACCTGTCAGGCAAAACAGCCTGCATGTCATTGGCTCAAACATAATTTGTTTGACTCTTGCATAAAGGCCAGCTTGCAGACCATGTCGATAAAGCAGGCTGATACCACTCCAACACGACATGCCCATCATGCAAGGCAGCTTATGTGTCAGAGCCTTCAAACCCATTACTTGCCCCTGACATGTATTTTGGAACATTAGGTATAATTTATGACTTATTATCAATTGGATTAAGAGGACGTATTGTATGAGCAAAGCAGATTGATTTGGCAGGCTTATACTGCTCTCACACAACATATCTGTTGTACAGGGCAGCCTATACACCAGGGGTTGGAAAAACATAATTTTGCCCATTTCACTGCTCCTGTTGGAATTAGGAGGTTATAAAACCCACAGTGCTGATACAGATGACGCCTCCTGATTCCGTACCAAATTTACTTGAAATCGATCCCGGGGTTTTGGAGGAGATGCCAGACATAAACACAAACACTCTGCTTTAAAACTTGCACCATAAATATTGTCCGCCCCCGGTAGGTGAGTGGTCAGCGCGACAGAATGTCAATCCTAAGGGCCCAGGTTCGATTCCCGGCTTGGTCGGAGATTTTCTCTGCTCAGGGACTGGGTGTTGTGTTGTCCTAATCATCATCATTTCATCTCCATCGACGCTCAAGTCGGCGAAGTGGCGTCATATCGAAAGACTTGCACCCGGCGAACGGTCTAGCCGACGGGAGGCCCTAGTCAAATGGCTCTGAGCACTATGAGGCTTAACTTCTAAGGTCATCAGTCGCCTAGAACTTAGAAATACTTAAACCTAACTAACCTAAAGACATCACACACATCCATGCCCGAGGCAGGATTCGAGCCTGCGACCGTAGCGGTCGCGCGGTTCCAGACTGTAGCGCCTAGAACCGCTCGGCCACCCGGGCAGACGGCCCTAGTCACACGACATTATTATTATACCATAAATATTGTGGAAATGGAAAGTGCTATTGTCATTAGGGTTGTTCCATTTGAAAACGTGTATGTTTGCACGAAAATTACAATTTATAAGTATTATTACAAGCTATTTATTGGCTAGCGAGGCCCCGACTACTAAACCATTCAGCGAAAACCGCACATTTTCGCTATGCTTAAGTGTAAATTTTAGGTGTTTCACCGTGTATGCGCAACGAAACTGCTAACTGCCGAACTACCAACGGCAGAGTGCCAGCCTTTCAACTTTAAAATGAAACGTAAACATATTGTTTCCAATAAAACATTACTCTATTATGAAATTCAAAACGTAATCTGCATCACGGGAAGTCACGTAGAATGAAAATAATGAAAGCTGGACCCTACTAGGCAGTAAGGAGCATCGACAGAACCTCCCGCGGAACATCAGAAAGGTAGCGGGGCTGCTCCTTGATCTACGGCTATGCCGTCGTCGCTTTGCACAGCAGCCGCAAAGCGCTTCTGCCACTCGGCGTGCACGCCGAGGTAAAACCCACCGGCGGCGGTTGCCGCAATACGTCGTCACAGGCGAGCGCCCGGCCCGCGACCGCGACCGCGCCGTGTCCCCTCGAGCGTGCAGTGGGCTATTTATAAACGTTACACCAGCGTGGCGCTTCCCGGCTCACGAAATCGCCGTCCGAGAGCCTTCCTTAAGCGCCCGTGCGCCGCGTGGCGGCGTGGGAGGCGCATTCCTGAGGATGATGCACGGCATTCCGCGCCGGCGTGCTTCCAGAGCACTTCCCGCCGACGTCACGCCGTAAAGTGGCGGCCGACCGTCGCCAGATGTCCCGCTGGAGCACGCAGCGAGAAAAACGACGACTGGCGCGCCCCCCACTCGTGAATGCTGTGCGCTCACCAACACTCCACATCAGCTGGCGACGCCTTATATGGCCGGCATTCTCGCCACAGTCGACGTCACTGGCGGAAAATGCGGGCTGCTTCCGCCGCATTTTGAAGACGTAAAACTCCTAGATTTTCCGAGGTTTACGTTTCCCTAAGCAGTAACCGATTTCTTTCGTATTGTCCAACCCGAACTAATGCCCTGTTCCAGCAACGTAACGTTAAGTTCTAACTTTTTTCTTTTCCAGGCTATCTGACAGTTACATTGACTATAGTGGCAATTTATTGCCCTACAAACAGTTCACTGAACTTCTCCGACGTCTCCCATTATGTCCACTTGGTAAGGTCTATAAACATTGGAACAATACCTGAGATCGGTCTCCTTGAAATCTCGTATCCGGTCTGTTTAGGACATGTACTAACTTTTCCCAGACTTCTCCTTACAAAGCTACGGCTCGTCCAGTTCCTTTATTACTGATTTCACTGGTTCTCTTCCTGTTATACAGCTTTAAAGACTGATACGTAATGCACTCTAAGACAAAAAAGACGCAACACAAAGAAACTATCCGAATGTGATGTACATGTACAGACAAAAAAACGATTTCAGTTTCAGAAAATTTGGATGATTTATTCAATAGTTGAACTTTACAAATTGAGCAACTCAATAACAGGTAGGTCTGCCTCTGGTCTTTACGCAATGCGGCTTGACTGGGGGGACGTCGTGCGAAATTCTGTGCAGTTGACGAGTTAGATCGATTTTGACCATCTCAGCAAATTTCTTCGAGGGGGAAGACTCACGGCAAGTGCAACTTCATTTAATGTAATAATCCAAATGAAAGACAACACATTGTATTATATAAAATGTTCTCTGATTTCCTGCCTCGTAAATTAAGGGCCAAAATGTGTGACTATTTCGTCGCCAAAAACCTCATTCTGACCAGGCTGTATAATAGAGGTAACGAGTACTTCTGAAATGCGTGATGCTATTCGTTTGCAGATGGCAGCGCTGGGGAAATCTTGTCAGAGTAACGGTGGAATGTGATGCACCGTGTTTTCCTATAAATACGTTTTAGCTTGGAATTTCAGAAGTTCAGATATATTTTCCAGTAGAGCATTATGGTTGGTTGCTCTCGACTCAAACTATTAAATATAAATTACAAAGCTTGAAAGGAAAGAACGACTCTATAAAAGAAACCGAATGGATGAGCGAGAAATGTGCGATCCCGAAGTATATGGGATCTTGTGCAGTCCAAGACAGCTGCGATCAGTTTGTACCGATGTGGGTTCGCCGTACCTCCATGAAGATTTAAACTTACAGCCATACGGTTTGCAAGTCTTTCAAGCGCTAACATATCGTCATTTTAGTGGGATATCTGTAAACAAAGACGAGAAAAATAAATTTCTGGAAAAGAATTACTTGATAAAGAAGAACTATCGTTTCTGAGCAGATAGCAGCAGTGGTACCATTGGACCTCCAGTTTCCAAAATGCATGCCTGATGACAATGCCACTTTGGACTGCTCTATTAATTTTTCGGTTCATGTGATCATTTCTTGCAGCAACTTAACAACTCGCTGCCCAGTAGGTGGCGCGACATCGTACGGTTAAAGTCAGTAAGTGCAAAACTATACAAAGGTTGCTGGATAATCACGTCATTTCAAACTTTGATGATTTTTGCAAGCCTAACTACATCTGAATCAGGAAGGAATTTTTTTGTGAATGTTACTTCTTTTGTGAATCGGTTCGTAAGAGTTAAGTATACGGAGTCGTAATTAAACTCTCGTTTCGTGAGAGGGCCCATGTGGAAGAAGAATGAGCGTAGGACAACGAAACTTTGTGGAAACATTTGTAAGGTCATGTGGAAGAGAAATAACAAATAAACCATTGTAAGAAACACATTTTAATTTTTCACACGAAAGGGGTAACTTATGTTAACCACGTTTAGGTTCCAGGTCACAGACGTTGCTACTGTGACGACCTGATAGTTTGCTCGGATACTATTTCACAATTTTTTGCCACTTTTCGAATGGTGGTCCATGGAAATTTCAGCCGTCGCGACACTGCACTTGCACTGCTTGAAGAACATTGCGTTCAGCATTCTCAGCCATGGAAACAGTAACATCTTCAAAAATTTGTGGCGCTATTGGCCGCCAGCTCCTCCTGGGACATTTCCCAAATCTCCAGTTTATTCGAACTTCAGAGTCACATTCTTCAACTCCGATGGGGAAAGAGGAGCTCTCTGTGCTCCTTTAATGCGTCGATACTCGCGGAGAGCAGCACCTTGCTGTTGTTTTCATAAAACAGCTTTACAAGTAAGGCCCTGCTCACTTTGTCCAGATGTTGACTGTCTCCAACTGTAATGCGCACCGATGCTTGTGTTCAGCCCTACGTCGCTGTGCCAAACGGCAAGTCATGACGTTAACACCAATAACAACGCAAATTCTGCAGCGCATAGTCCGAACACTATTGTTATAAAGTTGGATACCCATACGGTAAATAGTTTTCCGTCTACATAGGCTCAAGTAGTCAAAGTTTAATTATAACCACCCCATACATGAGCCTGCCAAAGGACAGGGTGCATTAAAACTAATTAAAAACGGAAGTTCAGATTTAGCAGCTAAGTGTGTGCTGCGACATATAAGAAGTTGAGTCAACAGAAAGTTTGGTTGGTTTTTCTTCTAGATTAGTAAGTTTCTTTCGCTGTCCTGCATTGATACCGCAAATAGCCATGCTTTTACATACTTCTTTCTCAGGTGAGGTACACAGCTTCATTTGTCGTACATCATCTATAGCAAGGTGATGGTGTGGATGTCGTAACTTCGTTAATCTGTCGCCCAGTGAAATATTGAGTGTTGGTGATATTCACAGCAATTCACAGTCAAAGGCGAACTAAACCAAAGCAAGCAATGATTGTGAGTTTGGGACTACAGGCTTAGCTTAATGATGAAGATCAAAGAGGTATATAATCAACATAGAGAGGCTGTTTATGCGTTAAGCACTCTGGGTTACAGCAACAAGCAACTCTGCAACTTTGGTCGCCATATTTTATAGCGTGAGGAAAACCGAACTTTTCAGGTCTACAGAAAAATGTTCAAATATGTGTGTAATCTTATGGGACTTAACTGCCAAGGTCATCAGTCCCTAAGCTTACACACTACTTAACCTAAATTATCCTAAGGATAAACACACACACCCATGCCGAGGGAGGACTCGAACCTCCGTCGGGACCAGCCGCACAGTCTATGACTGCAGCGCCCGAGACCACTCGGCTAATCCCGCGCGGCAGGTCTACAGAAGCAACAGATGCTGGAAGACATATGTCTTTGTGATAGATATATAAATTAGAAGTATTTTTGTTAATAATAAAACATGTCCAATGTATCTGCAGTGTACAACTGGATTAGTTGTAATAACGATACAGTTGGAATGTCGTATATTTGATTGGTACTACCATGTTTTCACATGTAACATTTCTTGTACGTAACTGTCGTATTTTCCAAATTTCTACGTCTTCACAGCCATTTGGAATGGCAGGCAGACGACTCTAAAGTACGCCCTTCTACAACATTTAGTGTGTCTTAGCGTATCAACAACACATATCTTTGTCCAGAGTGAAGTTACGTGTTAAATAACAGCTACAAAAGACATATGATCTATGCATGTATATAAACTCTAATTAAGCTAGTCTTTATTTTCTTTTACATTATTCCTTTGTAAAACAAGGAGCTAATGCAACAATTAGTAACTGACATAAGGCGGGAACAAGTGGTTGCCTACTCTGTATAGTTATATAGGCTCTTCTCATCTTAGAGCCTCTGGTAAACGCTCTTTTCCGAGAAGCAAAACCCCTAAAGCAATATGAGACGAAACATGACAGAGCTATCTTCCATTAGAACTGCTGAAAGCCACACAAAGAACATGACGCTACAACGAAAAAGGTCTAGTCCACGTATGAGGGATTGTCCTCAACAGCAACGACAACTAAGCCTTCGAATCACGTATTAAAATGTTTATATGCGAGTACTATGTCCGCTTTCTCCGTAAGTACCAACGACCTAGACATATCATTAATCACACAAATGCAAGTGTTTAAAGTCACCACAACAACGCAGGAGCTCGCACACCGCAAACATCGCACTTGAGGTGCCACAGAACACGATAAACGCAGTTCATATTTGGCAGTTATTTCCCGAAACACGTCGTGCGGGCCATAAATAAAGAAAACGTCGCGACTGGCAGTAGCAAATACCATATGATAAACGAACCTTATGTATTCGTGCTAGCAGATGACTATATCACTGAACACTATGTTGCGAAACACGATGGTTGTCCGGAAAGTAAGTTCCGATCGGTCGCGAAATGGACACCACTGGGAAAATCCGGTAAAGCTTTGCACAGATGTGTTGGGCAGTGTCTCTAGTACGCCCGTCGATCGTGTCGCTTCGCTCTTTCAGTTTTGAGTGAACAGTGAGCAGGTAAAGCTGCGTAGGGAATAGCGTCTCTCGCCAAGTACGAGGGCCTGGTGAGAGAGTTCGCCAGTGTCATGCAGTCCACATAACACAACAGTCGAGCAGTTCCTTCTTCACGCCAATTCTCGGCCGCACACTGTAAGGGCAATCAAGAGGCTCCCTCAGCGTTTCCGATTAGAAGTGTTTGATCACCCACAACAGAGTCCGTAATTGGCTCCCCCTGAGTCTCATTTCTGCTCACAAGAACCGCTGGCTGTGAAGACGAAAATTTTTCCACAGACAACGAGCTGCAGACCAGTGCATATAACTGGCCGAAAGTACAGGCGGCTGCTTTCTGTGACGAGGATATTGGAAAGCTGATACAACAGTACGACAACACTTGAAGTTGGAGCGGCGACTATGTAGAGAAGTAGGTCAAAGGTGTACCTAACTGTTTCAAATAAAACGGTTCTGGTTTTCATTGTGGTTTCCATCTCGCGACCGATAAGAACTTACTTTCTGGACAACCCTCGTATGACGGCTAAGATTTCAATTTGCTTCAAATATTGCGGCGCCGTGGCCAGTCTGTGTTGTTTATATAGGTGGTTGCTGAAGATGTGAACTTTTTACCGAAATTTAGAGATAAGTTACATGAAGTGCTGCGTTCCGAATCACTTGGTGGAGCAGTGTGACAGCGTGTGCGGACAGTGATAAGACCACTGATGATGGTGAGACGAGGAACAGAACTGGAACGTGTTACGGCACATCCATAATTCTCACAACGTCAGGTTATACAATAAACAATGCACAGAGTGAAAGAAGTCAACAAGAAGCTGTAGGCTCCACAACGATAAGAATTTAAATAGAACGCCAGTACAGTTAGGGCACCGTAAGCTACCGAAGCGACTGCTGGGCGGTATTTACGCACCGCAGAGCACACGTTTAAGTGGCTCGATTGCCAACCGCGGCTGGAAGCGCACGCTATCTGCGCCGGGCTGACGCCACAGCTTGTGGTAGGTCCGCGTGGTGATGACGCGTCCCCAGCGACCGACGCCTACTCTGACCCCCCCCCCCCTCCCCCCCTCCACAGGCCGGATGCCGCTCATTGCTGGGCACCGCGTGTTCGAGGAACGCCATAGGAAGGCGAGGCGGAACCCGATCCGTCACGGGAGACATTCTGTAGCAGCGCTGAGGCGGCGCTGCCCGCCTGGACTCTGGACTTGTGTCGTCAGGCGCCGCCGCTCGCCGCCGCCTTGCTGCGGCCGGCAGCAGCTGCGCACACACTACCAGCTACCAGAGGAACAGCGTCTGCGTCAACAGGTGCCACTTTAAGCCAATCTAGGGGCAAAACGCCGTATGGACTTCGGCTCTGTTCCTTGTAATCCCTTTCTCTGAAACTACATCTACATACATACTCCGCAATCCACCATACGGTGCGTGGCGGACGGTACCTCGTACCACAACTAGCATCTTCTTTCCCTGTTCCACTCCCAAACAGAACGAGGGAAAAATGACTGCCTATATGCCTCTGTACGAGCCCTAATCTCTCTTATCTTATCTTTGCGGTCTTTCCGCGAAATGTAAGTTGGCGGCAGTAAAATTGTACTGCAGTCAGCCTCAAATGCTGGTTTTCTAAATTTCCTCAGTAGCGATTCACGAAAAGAACGCCTCATTTCCTCTAGAGACTCCCACCCGAGTTCCTAAAGCATTTCCGTAACACTCGCGTGATGATCAAACCTACCAATAACAAATATAGCAGCCCGCCTCTGAATTGCTTCTATGTCCTCCCTCAATCCGACCTGATAGGGATCCCAAACGCTCGAGCAGTACTCAAGAATAGGTCGGATTAGTGTTTTATAAGCGATCTCCTTCACAGATGAACCACATCTTCTCAAAATTCTACCACCAATGAACCGAAGACGACTATCCGCCTCCCCCAAAACTGCCATTACTTGCTTGTTCCACTTCATATCGCTCTGCAATGTTATGCCCAAATATTTAATCGGGGTGACTGTGTCAAGCGCTACGCTACTAATGGAGTATTCAAATATTACCGTATTCTTTTTCCTATTCATCTGCATTAATTTACATTTATCTATATTTCGAGTTAGCTGCCATTCTTTACATCAATCACAAATCCTGTCCAAGTCATCTTGTATCCTCCTACAGTCACTCAACGACGACACCTTTCGGTACACCACAGCATCATCAGCAAACAGCCGCACGTTGCTATCCACCCTATCCAAAAGATCATTAATGTAGATAGAAAACAACAGCGGACCTACCACACTTCCCTGGGGCACTCCAGATGATACCCTCACCTCCGATGAACATTCACCATCGAGGACAACGTACTGGGTTCTATTACTTAAGAAGTGTTCGAGCCAGTCACATATTTGGGAACCAATCCCATATGCTCGTACCTTAGTTAGGAGTCTGCAGTGGGGCACCGAGTTAAATGCTTTCCGGAAGTCAAAGAATATGGCATCCGTCTGATACCCATCATCCATGGTTCGCAAGATATAATGTGAAAAAAGGGCGAGTTGCGTTTCGCAGGAGCGATGCTTTCTAAAGCCGTGCTGAAGCATGGATAGCAACTTCTCTGTCTCAAGGAGATTCATTATATTCGAACTGAGAATATCTTCGAGAATCCTGCAACAAACCGATGTTAAGGATATTGGTCAGCAATTTTGAGGATCCGTCCTTCTACCCTTCTTATATACAGGCGTCACCTGCGCATTTTTCCAGTCGCTCTGGACTTTACGTTGGGCAAGAGATCAGAGATGCGAGTCGAACAGATGACGCTAAATTAAAACATCTTCATTTGTTTTATTGCCAGTTTCTCTTGATAGCAGACTGAAAGGAGTCGTCAGTTTCAGTGCATTTTGCGGCAAACAAACGGATGTTGAGTCGCTGATATTAATGGCGACTGCATTGCTCATTAACGTTCGGTTAAGCATTTTTAAGTCGAGCAAGCAACCCAGCCTTTTGTTCGCGCTTTCCACCTGTAACCTTCGGTGACACCACAACAATAATATAATGTACTGAAGACCTTTTCACAGCCTCAAACATAGAACTACACAAACGGCTCAAATGTCACATTTTTGTGACAGTGTAAGTTTAACGGAATGGACAGTGCCTCCAAAACGTGTAGTACGAAGGTCAACGAAAGCAAGACAGGGCTGAAGGAACGTAACAGCCATAAATCTGCTGATGTTGGCGGAATTACGTCAGAAAGTGAGGCTCTAAAACTAGCAGATGGAATCTGCCATTTGAGTAGCAATAAAAGTGACGATTGCCGAAGTAGAGAGGATGCGAAGTGTAGACTGACTGTAGTAAGAAAGTGCTCTACCATATGAGCTACCCAAGCACGACTCACGCACCGTCCTTACAGCTTTACTTCTGCCAGTACCTCGTC
Organism: Schistocerca serialis cubense; assembly: GCF_023864345.2. Lineage (NCBI taxonomy): Eukaryota > Metazoa > Arthropoda > Insecta > Orthoptera > Acrididae > Schistocerca > Schistocerca serialis. Next base: position 390,244,183 of record NC_064639.1, read on the forward strand.
TCCTACCTTCCAAACTTTACAGAAGCTCTCCTGCGAAGGTAGGAGACGAGATACTGGCAGAAGTAAAGCTGTGAGGACGGGGCGTGAGGCGTGCTTGGGTAGCTCAGATGGTAGAGCACTTTCCCGCGAAACGCAAAGGTCCCGAGTTCGAGTCTCGGTCCGGCAAACAGTTTTAATCGGCCAGGAAGTTTCATATCAGCGCACACTCCGCTGCAGAGTGAAAATCTCATTCTAGTAGTAAGAAAGGCATATCTGAGAAACAGTGTTAGCACCGTATAAAAATTTAAGTCTTAGGAACGTCTTTCCTGAAAGTATGTGGAGTATAGGATTGTGTGGAAGTGAAACTTGGGTGCGGTTTTACATAAGAAATGGAAATGGGACACCTCAATCGTATTTTCAAAGTATTTATTATTCAGATGAGTGGGACAGTGGTTGCTGCACGTTCGGAATATACACTCCTGATGAACAGCAGTCTACGGCACCCGTTTATTACATGGTTCCTATGATACATGAGCCAATGACGGGAAGTACTTATTTTGGTTAATAATAGGACCCGAAAATGACGCAAATGTTGCGTTGAAATTAGTCGTCTTAGGAATAAGTACTTTGAAAATACGGTTGTGGAGTGCTATTCCCTTTACACATTGTCAGCTGCAGGCATCCGGCTACCCCTTCAAATTAACCATGCCAAATCCGATTGTAACCATGCCGACCCTGCAAAAACTGTGGGACACAGGCACAAGCAAAAGAAGAAGAAGAAGTACTACATCCGCGGGGAGGATGGACTTTCACAAATTTTACATAATGCGTGTGTGAGCGTAGTGGGGATAAAAACTGTAGAGGGAAACCTACGGTAATCAGGTTCAAGTGGATATAGGTTGCCTTAGCTATTAGGACAAGAAAAAAACTTTCACAAAATGATACGTTTACGTGGTGAGCTGCTCCGGACTGAAGACAACAACGAGATACAGAGTTTAATCTTTTGTAGAAACGTCACTGGACGACAATGCTCGCATGATTAATACAAAATGCGTAACGACTTCAAGATAGCATTATTAGCACAGAACATTTTAGAGGATCTGGCGAAAGTTAATTTCGGATTAAAACATTGGACTTACAGATGAAAACATAGATTATGTAAAACAAGGATTAAATTAGCCTCTAGGAAACCATTATAAGATCTCCCAATTAAAAATGGTATCCCTCCATTTCAATTTTGCCTTAAATTTGGATACCGTTGTTCTTTACAATTTCGGCAATGGCACTAAGTTCTTCAGTATAAGAGGAATGTGGAAGCTAAGGTGTAGAGAACACTGGGAAAAATAAACGTCTGATTTCCCGTCAGAATGGTATGACTACGTCTCTGAACTTTTTAGTTTGAAGATGTCTCGGAAAGCAAACGGTAGTAAACCAGGTGTCAATACTGGTTGATATAATATTTTTGAGTATCATGGAAGTGGATTATCTACCAGACTGATTTTGGAATAAAGGACTGTACAAGCGATAACAACCTCTTATTACGTGCTTTATGGCTTCCTTCCTCTACTTGTGGATTATTTGTAGTTTACCTTCTCAGTTTTGTTGACTTGCCAGTTCGTGCAGACCTTTTTGGAAACATGTCTTCTTCGGGTGTAGTGCATATACAGTTGCTGTTGTTTGGAGATATTTGTCTAATATCTTCGTGGTATATTTATTAGTTTGTCAACTCCTGGTAACTTAATATTTCTACAAGGCTCTCGGAGTCATTTACAATTAAGGCGAAATCTTCTCAAGCGAAGAGGCCTATTGCCGTTGTCTCCGATGGACTACAAGTTGTCGCCGGGCTGGTAGCCGGAACATACTACGCGCTCTGCAGTTCCGCCAAGAACTTCTCTCTCAGTGAAAACATACGCCGACGCTCGCCCGTCCTGATCCGCTACCCTGAGCAACAGCCCAGCTACACTGGTCTGTAGCAACATCCAAGTACCCTCCCATTCGCTGTCTCTTCTCTCGCCGCCATCGATAACATCAGTGTTGCCGTGCTGAAGCTTAGTTCGTACTGTCCTCTTTAAATATCTGTTAGCATCGTTTTTAACATACAATGGTGGGCCAACACTCGGACCTATTGTAGCTAAGCTTTCAGTACTTAATGAAATACTGAGATGAACCCACTTTTCTTCACTGTCCTGTTATTTATTGCTGTCTAACTTGGATAGGATTTTTGGAGAAGGCTGAATAACATTGTATTCGTTTCGAAATGTCAATAACAATCAAAATGACATGTCCACCTCTCAGCGTAAATTTCACTGTTTTGCTGGAGGTGAAGAACGTGCTGGGACCACATTCAAATGGTTCAAATGGCTCTGAGCACTATGGGACTTAACTTCTAAGGTCATCAGTCCCCTAGAACTTAGAACTACTTAAACCTAACTAACCTAAGGACATCACACACATCCATGCCCGAGGCAGGATTTGAACCTGCAACCGTAGCGGCCTCGCGGTTCCAGACTGTAGCGCCTTTAACCGCTTAGCCACCACGGCCGGCTGGGACCACATTCACTGCAAGTATTTTCCACTTCTCGTTGCCAAAGGGACATGCTCGAAGAGCAGCTGTAATATATTTATCAACTGCTGTGAAGATGCCGTGTACTGGTTGCCAGTGACACTGCACTATTAGTCACCTAAGAAACAACGCCGAAATTTACTATCTGCTGCATCTCTGGAATCTTCACACTCCTGTGTATCGATGTTGCGACTGTTGTTGATGTTGTACATCGTTCACAGGTAAAGAAAAACTACGGAATCAATTTCCAATCATCCGTTAACAACATTGGTAATTTCATCTTCTCCTAGAAGTATCCAGGGTACGTTCTATCGAGACATGGTCTGGTACTATTGCACCATCTAAAACGTGCCCTGTTTCAGTGAAAGATTTGCCATGTCAAAATGCATGAATACGTTTTAGTATATCCTCATCATAATATATGACTATTTCCAAGAACTACTTTAGGTTCACATTTAACTATGTGTGTGGCTTAAGTGATACAGATGCCCTAAGGGGATTTTCTGGTGTAGACGTCCGATTTTTACCTCATTTTTCATTTTTTTTGGGTGAAATCAAAAGGTAAGTCAAACAATTCTTACAGGCTTTTATTCATCTACCTTTTACCCGCATTAAAAAAAAGTTTTTTGTCCAAAAATATTAAGGGTTACTAAAAAAAATGGCGCCGAATCTCGTAATGCACGCCATGCGCCTGTAGACCAAAAATTACTACAATATACGAGTGTGACTATGGCCAGATCCTCTGAAAAGTGAAAAAAGGTCATTTTTCACAAAACGGCGGCTGTTTGAAATAAAAAAAGTCGACTTTGTTTGGGCATTCAAAAGTACATAAATCGATACTTAGAACATTGTTTAACTTTTAGAGGTCGCGGCCGTAGCTTGTTCAATTCCCTACAAAAATAGCTAAGCGGAATCAAAACACCCAGAAAAAAATGTGTCTTTTGGGAAATCGCGTTTAATGATTTGAAAACGGTTTTCGTCTGTTTTTTAAGACTTTCTATCAGTCTGCGATGCCTGTGAATCTCGATCGCGTGCAGTGATTCCTCCCGAACCACACGTCTGGTTTCTTTAGTAGCCGTAGACGCGCCATGCTCTGAGCATATAAGGCGGTTCGCGTTGCGCCTTCTGCGAAATTCGAACGCCTTTTGCCGAGTTGAATGCCCATGACATGCATTGTCTGTACGAGTACTGAAGATAACTGTAGCCAAATCGTTTGCAATTTCGACTACCGCTTTGCCGGAACAAATGTGTTTTCGGGAAAGCGCCCAAATGAGCGAATTTATCGACTCGTTAGATTTCTGAGTGTTCGCGCCAACACATCTTTCCAGTAAATTGTCATTCGATAGGTCTTAGTACACAGGTCTGATTGCCTCCGAGTGCCATTCGTAGACGCTCGACGACGCTGCTGGTGCTATTGTATATCGACTATATGCAATAGATCGTGGGCTAAACGGTTTCGCCCACACTTTCCCATAACATAAGGTACCGAAATATGAACAAAATATAGATTTTTTGAAACTTATGGACCAGAAAAACAACCTTAATTGATAATTTTATTTTTTTCCATATATTGATATTTGTTACTAGTTATCAGACTAAAATGTATTCACTGAGTAAGATCAGTGGGAACTGCCGTGTAAAAAGAATGATATAATATTTTATGCATCACCATATGGACCATCAGAACTCAAGATGTGTCATTTTATAATTGAGAACGTCTGATACTGAAATCTGATGTTTCTTTTTTATATATTTCACGAATGTGAATCAGTCATGGCTCAATCTATGGATACAAATAAGTTACAAGTAATCATCACTTAAATTTCATCATATTTTTGCGTAGCATAAATTAGGCTAGAAATGATATACAACGATATATTGCCTTCAATAACTTCATTGCAACCGATTTTTTTTAAAATCTAGGAACTGCGTGAACTATCAGAAGTGAAACATCTTGTTTGTCCCATCCCCTCGCCTCCATGCCATGTCATTTTCTTCTGGCAGATATGCAAAATTGATATTTGCCGCTACTTCTGAGCGCGCGTTCCATTTGTGTGATTGCTAGATATCCCTAAAGGACAATATTGTTGATGAATCACGATTACTCGAGTGCCGTTCTGTCCAGCGTATATTGGAGTCGACAGTACACGGTTCAGTAATAACTGAGAAACGTCAGGACTAAAAGTTAGCTGTCTCTATCGTCTCGAAATGTTTGTCCGAGAGTCATAAGAAAAATAAGCTGTAACAATTGTTAGGATGATGTTTATTGTGCGCACAAGTCTATACGTCGAATAATGTTTCAACATAAGTACTTCCACTTTTAAGAGGTGCCTCAGCGAGAAACAGACTTTCTTTATGTAATACATACTGCTTTTTATGAGATACGGATTCGTTTGTTTCTTAACGACAACGGCTGTGAAGTTAGAAAAAACAGAATCACTCAAAATCAAATTTTAATGTTTCTGTGTCTAGCGTGGTAATTACGCCGTGTGAATGCTGTATCTTAAGCTTATTTAATGTCTCACGGTTAGTTCACGAAAGCTGACGTCACGTAGTTTTACGAATAACTTCCTGGTGAACTGTTGACATGCGCAAAATCTCTGTATAGCCGATCGAAGAAACGTGAACACAAGACACTCGTGCTCTGGCCTTCAATAGCAGCTACAACGACAAGCATGACCCACACGCTGTGAATATATCACAGCACACGGCCTCCACGAGATCTATTGCGACGTCCACTTTCAAAGGAGAGTTGCACTATGTCATGCCAGTTTCTTAAAAGGACCCCACAACTGCCGCGTTGCTGATGTGTTCTTTCTGCAGCACGACTTTCCAGTGACGTGGGCGGCTGAAACGTCTGTAACAAGTAATCTCTACCATTTAAGTAGATCTCTAATTTGGACTGGTCTAAAGCATCATACTCGGAATTCGCCTTTTTCTTTTACCCATGATTTATGTCCTCCTATATCCTTTTATGCTGGAATCAGTTGCATCAGAAAGGATGCTTTATATACATTCCATCAAGTTTCTTTCGTGAGTGAACCTGGAGGTTTAAAAGCGTAAACTTAAAGGAAAATGGGAGTTAATAGCAATTTATAAAGAATTTACAAATGAATTAATTGTTTTTAATAATGCAATACTAATTTTCGTATTTTGTTTGTTTTTGCATGTGCTGAGGAAGTCCCATTTTTTCAGGATCCGTACAGCAACAATCCCCGCACTTGATACTATAGTGAGTTGAGAATGAAAACATGGTCCAAGTAGGTTGTGTTGTTTTTATTATCTGTGCGATCGGCCAGTTTCGACATTGGATCATTTTCAGACACGTATCTTAATCTTCCAGCTTTATTTTACTGTAAGCTTAACATACGCGCTTGAAAATCACTCAAGGTTGAAATTGGTCGATCGTGCAGATAATAAAAAGAACACAATCTACTTGGACCATCTTTTCATTCTCAAAACATATTGGGGCTGTGGACCTCCACAAAAATAAAATTCTAAAAACTAAAGTGAGTAGCTAGTCGCTGTTTGCAGTGAATCGAATCAGGGCGCGAATATTAATCAAGTGAGCATACCGTTCTCCACACATCGCCAACATCAAACCGAAATAGTTTCGCCACGATGGTACGACGCTGTGGTTTAAATTTTGCGCCAAGACCGAAACTTCAGTATTATATGTAGGTGCCCTATTTCTCACACATTTATTAGTAACAGCAAAAGGTTTGCATTTTTATTGCTACGAATACAAATCGAAATTTGTTATATGAGGAAAGGTTATTCCTCATAGATAAGTACTACAAAGGTCTACTTTAGTCATCGTATTGGTAAGAAGCGCTTAATGCGTTCATTAATATCGAGACACAGTGTAATGAAAGCATAAAATCTTGGGGAATATTTATGTGACCTTCATTGCGCGATAACAATGGCGATGTCACTGATGACAGTGCCAATAAAGTGAAGTTACTAAACTAGGATTTCCGAAATCCATGCATCAAAGAAGCCGAAGTAAATATTCCAGAATTCGAATCAAGAACAACTGCCAACAAGGGCGAATTAGACGTAGATATTCTCGGTGTAGCGAAGCGACTTAAACCAGTTAATAAATACAAGGCCTCCGATCCAGACTATGTATGTCAGGTTCTTTTTAGAGTATGCTGATACAATAGCTCCATATTTAGCAATCATGTAGAACCATTCGCTTGTCGAAAGATCGTGACCTAAAGACTGTAAAGTGCGCAAGTCACACAAATACCCAAGGAAGGAAACAGGAGTGATTCGCTGATTTACAGACCCATATCATTAACATCGATTTGCAGTGGGATTTTGGAATATGTACTGTATTCTAACATTGTGAATTACCTCGAAGAAAACGATTTATTAACAAACAGCCAACACGGGTTCAGAAAATATCGTTCTTATGAAACTAGCTCTTTATTCTCACGAAGTAATGAATGCTATCGACAGGGGATGTCAAATTGATTCCATACTTTTACATTCCAAGAAGGCTTTTCCTCATAAGCGACTTTTAATCAAATTGCTTGCCTACGGGGTATCACTGGATTCGTGTGTGTCACTGGATTCGTGAGTTCCTGTCAGAAATGTCACAGTGTGTAGTAACTAACGGAAAGTCATCGAATAAAACAGAAGTAATATCTGGCGTTAGATAAAGTGTTATAGGCTCTGCTCTTCCTGCTCCATATAAATGGTCTAGATGACAATATGACCAGCCATCCTACATTTTTTACAGATGATGCTGTCATTTACAGTCCTGTAAAATCGCGAGATGATCAAATCAAACTTCAAAGTTATTTAGACCAAATGGCGCGGAATGTGGCAATTGACACTATATAATGAAAGGTATGATGTCATCCACATGAGTACTAAAAGGAATCCGTTAAATTTCGGTTACACCATGAATCACACAAATCTAAAGACTGTAAATACAGCAAAATACATCGGGATAACGATTACGAATAAATGAAATTGGAATGGTCACATGGCTAATGTTAAGCGGAAAACAAACCAAAGACTGCGATTTGCTGACAAAACACATAGAAAATGTAACAGATCTTCTAAAGAGACTGCCTACGCTACGCACGTCCGCCCCTTTCTGGAGTACTGCTGTGCAGTGTCAGATCCATTTCAGATAGGATTGTTGGAGGTTGTCGAAAAAGTTCAAAGAAGGACAGGTACTTTTGTATTATTGTGAACTGGAGGAGAGAGTGTCGCAGAAGTAATACGAGAACTGAGGTGACAATCATTAAAACAAAGGCGTCTGTCTTTGCGGCAGGATCTTCTCATGAAATTTCATGTCACCAACTTTCTTCTCAGAGTGTGGAAATATTTTGTTGGTACCCACCTACGTAGGAAGAAATGACCATTGCAATAAATCAGTGTTTTACCCGTGCGCTGTTCGAGAGTGGAGCGGTAGGGAAATAGCTTGTAAGTGGTTCGATTAACTCTTTGCCAGCCATTTAAACATGAATTGTAGAGTGATACTGTAGATGTTGATGTATTTTTACGGCCTCATACTTGTGAGAGAAGTATCAGATAAATTCGATAGTGTGCTTTCAGTCAATTCATTGAATATAAACGTGTTTCGAGAAATGTTCGGCTGCATACAAGATTTATACACAGTGTCCCAAGAGGAATGTTCAATATTTAGGAATATGACAGGAACGTTCATTTGAAGCAAAAAGCTTCGTATCGGCATACGCTCTATTCCGAATGGTTTCCGAGATAAAACACTTTTAAGGTACATTTTGACAGGTCCACTTGCTTTAGAAGAGCGTGTGACGACACAGAATTTCTTGTATTTTTTGGAAAATTCGTTTGTTGAACACCTTGAGGACGTTCCTTTGGCCATGCGGACTAAAATGTACGTCCAGCATGACGGAGCCCCTCCAAATTTTACCTTAATCATTAACTGGTCGTTGTAGTACAATTAACTGGCTACCAAGATCGCCAGACCTTACACCGTCAGATATTTGTTTATGTGGTTGGTTGAAGTCTTAGATGTACAAAGGAAAAGTGAATGCACGAGATGAACTCATTGGTCGCATCTTGGACGCTGCTACCCTCATTAGAGGCACTCAGACAAGCAACACAACTTGTTCTCCCAACAGCGCACAAATGAACGGAAGGTGACGGTGGGATATCCGAAAATTTATTATGAACTGTACAACAGCTGTAGTGTGACGTGTACGATAATGCTTAGAGGTGAATGTGTTAAAAATACTTTTTTTCGATGTTTGCTAACTGTTGTAATGGGCACATGTGTGAAGCTGACATGTGTTGATAATAAAGAAGATCAATGACAATATACGTTAGATGTGTCAGTGACAGTTTCCCCTGGGACACCAAACCACTGCGCTTATTTTAAACTAGTCACAACAGGAAAGTGACGTGTGGGGAACTATTACATGGAGAATGAGTATGTATGCTTAACGCTTTAAAATCGTCAAGGATGAACAGAGACAGAACATATAACACCAGGTAGTAAAAGTGGAAGAAGTTCGTTCCTACATAAATTTCGATGTGTGATAAAGCGATATTTTGCTGCATATCAAAGCTCAAAATTCAATGTTTTTCGGGAAACTTTGGCTCTGGCGTATCAGGAAGGCATTTCGCAATGCCACTATAGCATAATTTACTACAACAGAGAACAGGCACTACGATGGATTGCAGTACAAAATCTAAAAATATGCGGTGGCTATCCCATCTTTTCCTAAAGCAACAAAAATTGTGAGATCTGAGCTATGACACTTGCCGCAAATAAGCCTATGAAACACCTGTACGACATCGACACCTTTGAACGGGACCTGTCTCTAGTAGTGATACAACAACATTCAAAATCTGCAGCTCTCTCCGGACAAATCTTACGCCGTAATATGGTCGCGTGACATTTGGCATCAATGTACGTTGGCGATAAAAATTCCTTTCTGCGCATCTGGATAGATACTGCTGCTCTAGTATTTAACAGAAAGAAGACACTCCTATCCATCGTTGAAGTCTCAGAGTAGATGAAAGTAGGAGTTAGTATCGTAATTTGTTAAAGAAATGTAGGAGAACCGTAAATATTGCATCTTTATAAGAGTTAATCATCACTTGCTTGTCGGTAAGAGCTGAAATGTTAAGAGTGAATATCACTCACTGCAGCGTCGTTTATGTTTAAGCGCATAAATATGGATTATATACGGAAAACCTTATTTTCCGTAGGGCAGGAAAACGCTAACTTTCCATTGTTATGGTAGGCGTATGATCAAACTCTTTTAATCCAGTGATTAATTTACAGAAAATACGGAATCGTTCAGTATTATTAGTATGTTGCTTGACACAATCACGTCGTGTAAATGTCTAGGCGTAACGTTGCTAATCAATATGAAATGGAATGTGCATGTAAGGACTTCAGTAAGTAAGGCGAATGGTCGACTTCGGTTTATTGGGAGAATTTTAAAGTGTGGCTCATCTGTAATGGAGACCGCATAAAGGACACTAGTGCGACCTATTTTTGAATGCTGCTCGAGTCTTTTGCATCCGTACCCTGTCGGATTAAGAAAGACATCGAAGCAATTCAGAGGCTAGCTGCTACATTTGTTACCGAGAGGTTCGAACAGCACGCAAGTATTACGAATATGCTTTAGGGACTAAAATAGGGATCACTGGAAGGAAGACGACGTTTTTTCGAGGAGCACTATTCATAACAAATACAGAACTGCCATTTGAGGCTGATTGTAGAACGACTATACTGCCACCAACGCACGTTTCACGTAAGGGAGATACGATTAGAGAGATTAGGGCTTATAGGAAGGCATGCAGATAGTTTTTTTTCCTCGCTTTACTTGCGAGTGGTACAGAAAAGAAATGACTAGCTGTAATACAGGGTACCCTCCGCCACACTCCGTACGGTGGCTTGCGGAATATGTATGTATGCAGGTATGTATGTATGTTCCAGGCAGGACAGTAGTACCTCAACCGCTTATTTCGTACTATTATAAGCGTTTCACCTATTAGTTGTAGACAGAAGTAGTAATAATATCTACTGTAACATGGAGATCCCTTATATTTTGTAGATGGTGCAAGTTATCTACACAAGGTTTTGTGCAGGCAACAGAACGAATCTGGACAAGTATTTCCCAGTATGATCAACACGCTGAACTCTTTTTCCTAACAAAATATAAAAGCAACTGTATTTTTGTTGGTAATGTATTTTTAACAAAATTCGAGAGCGCTTGGAAACAGGAGTATAACAGTGTTGCGCCTGTCAATGTTTCCGCTGAAGCTGTTATCATAACCACCTGCGTTACACAATACACGTCGAGAGCGAGACATCGTTTCGCAATGTTTACGAGACAATGAAAAACTGCATTAGCCTGGCAGCCTCCGCTCTCATATTTAGCACTGTTGCACTGTTCCCGCTTACTTTTATGAAAAGGTTGATTACAAACATCAACAGGTATTATGTCACTGTATGGCTCTTTTAAAGAGCTCTCGAATGCTGCTATAAAAAGGGACGTAATCGTTACTTTTGGAAGTATCATAGTTAGTTCGAAATCTCGGAAGATAAAAAAGTTGACCATAGAACCAAGTACTTTCCGTGCGCTATCATTTGCGAAGTACTTCAGTTCTATAGCTTGAAGCGTTTGTCAAATATGCGTAGCGTTTGTCAAATATGATTAATGGTTGTATTACACTGCTAGACATTAAAACTGCGCCATCACGAAGGTGGCACGCAACAAACGTCAGACTGGTTTGAAGTGTACCACGCGCTCGGATGTATGTGCAACCGCACGACGTAGGTAGCGACAACGTCGTCTGTATTCTAGGGAAAATCACGAAGCGGGTTTCTCATTCAGAAACTGCATTTGAATGTTGTTTGTTTGTGAAAGTATCGTATTGTGCCTCGTTTAAGGAGGAGAACATTTAAACAGAACGACAATGGTCATAGAAGCAGCTACCAAAATATTGTCATACATTGGTGCGCAAACCGTAAGGATGAAAGTAACTATCAAATGAAGTGGCACTGCCAAGTAGCATATCTCGATGAAACTTGGACCATACATAGAAAGGACTGCTACAGTTTAGTACAAAAGGTGACTGAAAGAAGTAGGCAATGAGACGAAAAGAAACGACATTTTTATTCGAAGATAATAATTACACTGAAGTCACAGCGATTTATGATGGTCCCCTGGAGATTACAAAACGCGGGACACGGTTCTTATCAGGATATGTGATCGCCATAGACAGCAAAGCATGCCCTGCAACATGTTACCATGTTGGTCACAAAGTTCGTAAGGTTGTCTTGTGATAAGGCGTTCCATTCCTGCAATAGCTCTGATGACAAACGCTAAATGATTGTTGGTGCATCTGGACGTGCTGTACTTCTTCCCCCAAACGCATCGCACACGTGCTCTACGGGATTTAAGCCAGGGGACAGGCAGGCCAATCTATTGCCGAATATACTTTCGGTGCAAGAGCTCTTCCGCCTGCGCAATTCGATGTGGTCACGCACTGTCATATATAAAAATGAAGTTAGGGCCGAACACACCCCATAAAAGAGGCACGGTTAGAATATTTACAGTTTCACAACAATGTTCACCGGTGAATGTGCCGTGTTCAATGATTCGCCCATACAACATTACGCTTCCCCACTCTGTAACACGTGGACCGACAATAGGATCGTGTTCGACAACGTTCCAGGGTGCATTACTTACCCTCATATGGCAAGAGTTGGGAAGGCGAAATGCACCCGGGAACATTGTCAAACATGATAGTTTTCGTGGTCCAGCTGTTATGGTGTGTCGGCCGTTGTGGCCGAGCGGTTCTAGGCGCTTCAGTCCAGAACCGCGCTGCTGCTACGGTCGCAGGTTCGAGTCTTGCCTGGGGCATGGACGGGTGTGATGTCCTTGGTTAGTTAGGTTTAAGTAGTTCTAAGTCTAGGGGACTGATGACCTCAATTGTTAAGTCCCATAGTGCTCAGAACCATTTGAACAATTTGAATCTGTTATGGTGTGATGAGGTATAATGTTGCATGAGCATACTGACCTACAAATATCTGAACGAAATAAACTCACTGTGAACGTTATTGTGACTACTCCATCCCTTTAGTCATCTTTACAGGGTGCATTCGCTCTTGATATCATTTTAATGAATGGTAATGTGCGACCGCATCGAACAGTACAGGTGGAGGAACTCTTGGAACGAGAGGACATTCGGTGAATGAACTGGCCTTCCCGTTCCCCCAACTTAAAATCCCTCGAGTGTATGTGAGATGGTTTTGGGGCAGGTACTGAAGCGCATCCACATACATCAACGACCATCCAGCAGCTGCCACCCGGGGAATGGGACGCCCTACCACAAGAACTATATTAAGAAAGTACTTACGCCAAAACAAATTAAATCCATTAGGATTCGATACTAGGGGTACTGGAACTTCTCGTCCACCCTATATGTTTAATGATCGAAACCATGTTCTTTGGGTGAGCCTGTTGCCCTTTGAATAACTGCGTGGAAAAGGGCTCATCAATTCTAGCAAGTTCATAGACCGGGGAAGAGCTGGCGGAGTAAGGTGAGTGTAGCAGTAAAAAGCAACGTCAGCGCAGGAAACGTGGCGATGATGGCAGATTGTGTTAAGGGACTGCTGCCGGAGTCGTTAATTCAGTTTCTCAGAGCGAGCCGTACCAGTGGAGTGAACAATTGAGCCACCGGAAGGGCCGATGCGGTGACAGGTGCGCTAGGAATAAAGCGACAGCCTGCTAGCAGGTCATTGACAGCGCTGGTTAGCAGAAATGTCTCTCGGCTGCGAGTTCACTTCTACGTCAATACCTCGAATGTGAGTGGCAGAGTATACTTTCTGTCGTAACACACATCACGAATGTTTTTCTTGCAATGGTTTGGAGCTTGGGTAACAAGACTTTATACACTTGTCTTGAAATTGCTACTAGTCAAACTTCGTCTTCACTGTCTCTGAATACGTTACTAGTAAATCGTATAGCCGTTGTACATGGTATTCGCAATTTACGAAAGCAATTTATAAATATGTAATTACTGTAGAACGTTCTGTGAGTCGAAGAAGTAATAGAGATCTTTTTACAATCTATTATTCTCCCTGTTTTTCTCTTCCAGTTTTTTCCCAACAAAGGAAGTGGCTCTGCAGTGTGCCTAAAATGACTTTGTGGTTACTTTACTAAGAGCACAAACGATCACAATCACTGTCTAACTTAACTAGTACACTCTGTCTTTCTTTACCTCAATGTCACTCGGATAATAAACTTTAACCGCCCTCCTCAATCTTACTTTTCAATCTGAATATTGTCTGTGATGAGCATTCCCCAATTATTTTTGTATTTATTACGCCTACTCCTTCTGTGTTCACTGTAAGACTGGCAGATAATTTATTTTTTATTTAGTTGACATACCATCTTCTTGGATTTCCTATCATACTATTAGATTTGGAACCGTAGCATTGTGGTGTTCTTTATAGTTTATTATGAAGAAATACGTTGTAGCATAAAGTAAATATCAAATTGGGAACTTGTATATTCAGTATCGTATGTACAGATAATTTCCAAATAGCTGTGCGCGTGAATTATGTAATCGCTCTTGACAGTCTTCTTTCTTGACGCTTTAGCGACAAATGTAAAGTATTATTCGTTATACTTTTACACATAGTCTTGTCTTGGAATTGCTCGAATGTAGACACGGAACGGGGTGGCGCAGTGGTTAGCACACTTATGGAGGATGCCGGTTCAAATTTCCATTTGGCCATATGGATGTAGCTTTTTTGATTTACCCAAATTGCTCTACGCAAATTTCGGAATTGTTCCTTTGAGAAGGGCACAGCCGATTTACTTCACTAGCCTTTCGCAATAGTAGCTTCTGCCCCGTCTCTGTTCTCCGTGCTGTCGACGAAACGCTAATCTTCCTTCTTTCGAATGCAGACGCTGATCAATATACATATGCTTTTATGTCTTAATTTCATATATAATCGTGTCAAGATAAATCAAATACACCTTCAGAAGGCTCATTAGATTCAACCTTACCATCAGTACGTAAATAAAACTATTTTTTTAAGAAAGTGAATTGTCATTTATATTAGCTAAAGAACGTATAGTTGGAACATCGAAGTACAATAAATGAAATAATCAGATGAGATAAACGAAAGCATTATTAATTGTTATACTTTATTGCGCTGCTGTAGTAAAACGTTAACTAGAAGCGAACAGTGGAGAGGAAAAGAGAACAGAAAATTTTGCATTGTGGAGTTAGAGAAGAATGCTGAAGATTAGATGGAGTAGGTAATGAAGAAATATTGACTGGAACTGGGGGGAAAGAGCTTTGTGACATAAATTACCTAAAGAAAGCGACGGGTTGATACGGAAAGTTCACTGTCCTCAAGGAATTGTTGATTTGATAATGCAGAGAAATGTGAGGGGTGAAAATTGTAGAAGGAGACCAAACATTCTCTATACGCCCAGGTGACAGTTGTCACGAAATACCTCCTAACATCATGTCGGAGCTCTTTCTGCACGGCATAGTGTAGCAAATCGACCTGGTATAGACTCGACAACTCGTTGGGAGCCCCTGCTGAAATACTGAGCAATACTGCCTCTGTAGTCGTCCATAATTGCGAAAGTGTGTCCAGTGCAGGATTTTGAACACGAACTGAACTCTCGATTATGTCCCATACAATTCGATGGGATACATACCGGGAAATCTGGATGGCAGAATCATTCGCTCGAATTGTCAACAATGTTCTTCAAACTAATAGCGAACAATTGTGGTGCGGTGATATTGTCATCCACAGTTGTTTGGGATCATTAAGTCCATGAATGGCTGCAAATGGTCTCAAAGTAGCCGAAAATAATCATTTCCAGTCAATGATCGGCTTAGCTGAACCAGAGGACCCAGTCCAGTCCACGTAAACACTGTCGACACCATAGTGGAACCATCGTCAGATTGCACAGTGCCTTATTGACAGCTTGGGTCCTGGTTTCGTGGAGGCTGCGTTACACTCCAACGTTCCATTAGCGCTTACCAAGTGAAATCGGAACTCATCTGACCAGACCACAGTTTCCCAGTCGTCTAGGGTCCAATCGATATGGTCACGAATCCAGGAGAGGCGCTGCAAGGGATTTCGTGCTGTTAGCAAAAGCACTCGCGTCGGACGTCTGCTGCCATAGCCCATTAACGCCAAATTTCGCCGCACTGTCCGAACGATTACGTTTATCGTACGTCCCACATTAACTTCTGTGGTTATTTCACTCAGTGTTACTTGTCTGTTAGCACAAACAACTCTACGCAAATGCCGCTGCTCTCGGTCGTTAAGTGAAGGCCGTCAGCCACTGTGTTGTCTGTAGAGGGAGGTAATGCCCGAATTTGATGTTATATGCACACTCTTGTCACTGCGGATCTCCAAATATTGAATTCCCTAAGGATTTCTGAACTGGACTACCATTCCGCGTTCAGAGTCTGTTAATTCCCGTCGTGCGGCCATAATCAGGTCAGTAACCTTTTCGCTTGAATCACATGAACCTAAATAACAGCTCCGCCAATGCACCGTCTTGTTATACCTCGTGTACGTGATGCTACCGCCATCTGTATATGTGCATATCGCTATCCTACGACCTTTGTCATCTCATTGTACTAAGTATATTCAAGTGCGTGTAGGGTGTTGCGGTAGTTATGCAGAACACAGAGTGGACTAGCGAGGAGAGCTGTTACGAACCGACCTTTAGACTGAACACCATAACAACAATAAGTGGACGAACTAACGTGAGAGCTGCATCGAACCGGTCTTTGGACTGAAGACCAAAACAACGATAAATCAGAAGCACGCCATTATCGGCAGACAAGGAACTTTATCTGCCAGCTGTAGGAAATATTTCTTATATAAACAGACAGTGTTCCAAATGATAAGCAGAGTCACCGAACGTGTCAAGCAAACCAAGGAACTGTAACGTGACTCAGCTACCAACCACAAATACCAGATTCTCAGCACATTTGTGAGAATGAAATCCTACGTACATCAAGATATGTTAACTGAAAGCTAATTTACGAAGATTATACGCCGTTATTACTCTGAAGTGAATATTGAAAGATATATTTAAGCTGCATGCCAGAACATGAAAGGAAGTTAGCTTATTTCGCATCGTTTTAATAGCCTTCACCGTTAGACGCGGGCTGGCTTCTTCGCGGACCTCTGTGAATTCTGGACACAAAAGGCCGTTCTGTGATAACCTTGATGTACGAGGTCGGTTACGCAACGTGATCAGCGCGAATTCCATCCCAGACTGGTCGTCGCCGGGCGGCGGTATCACTTGTTGCGACACGCCGGCGTGCGTGCCGCACTCTTACTTCTGGTTACTGTCTAACGTCCTTTGGTCCCGAAGGTCATTACACACTAAACCCTTTGGTGGAATAAACAAGCAGAGACCTTGAGTTGTTAGTGGTGATTTCCCGAAATGGTGGAAATAGCATGTAAAAGTAAATCAGTGCTGCATGAAGAATACATGCACACTTCTATTCAACTCCCGTTTAGCATTCTCTACGAAACCGCGATTCGGTTTTTCACAAAAGAAACTTATCTGTCGCTATGATACACGCGTGGAAATAAAGCTACAGTTCAGATCACAAGCCAGTCAAAGCATTACATACAAAAATTGGTTTTTCTGGATGCGATACGTACTAGACATTAACTCCTTTTTTATGACTGGTTTGATTATGTCCTGTATATTCTCCTACGTTGGGCTAATCTTTCGATGTCTACGAAGCCATTAAATCCAACATCCTCTATTACACTGGTCCTCAACCAGGCGGCAATTACCCCCAGACGGGAAAAATGAAAGTTTCTGAAGGTTACAAACAAACAGGTATCGATCGTGTTTCGGCTACAAAACCAAATTATTCTCACTACTTCGTTAGACTTCTATACTGGTTCATAAGTTACTAATATCTATTTTTTAAAGAAAGCTAGCAGTCACGCGTGACACAGTTTGGTGGAAGTTACAGCTTTGTGAAACTATTTAATGAACATCTTCTCCCTCAGGCAAAGGCAAAGGTCCCTAGTTCGAGTCTCGGTCTGGCACACAGTTTTAATCTGCCAGGAAGTTTCATATCAGCGCACACTCCGCTGCAGAGTGAAAATCTCATTCTGAAAACACCCCCCAGGCTGTGGCTAAGCCATATATCCGCAATATCCTTTCTTTCAGGAGTGCTAGTTCTGCAAGGTTCGCAGGAGAGCTTCTGTAAAGTTTGGAAGGTAGGAGACGAGGTACTGCCGGAAGTAAAGCTGTGAGGACGGGGCGTGAGTCGTGCATGGGTGGCTCAGTGGTAGAGCACCTGCCCGCGAAAGGCAAAGGTCCCGAGTTCGAGACTCGGTCCGGCACACAGTTTAAATCTGCCAGGAAGTTTCAAATCAGCAGACACTCCGCTGCAGAGTGAAAATCTCATTCTGGATCGACGGTTTATTTGAACGTGGGATGGTCCTAGACGCTCCAGTCGCTGAGCTGAAATCGGTGAAGCCATCGGAACAACCGGAACACATTATCTCTATCCACTATGCTGACCCCTAGAATAACGTCAACTTACTGTCGATCGAAGTCGTTGATTTAACAGTGGACGTGTGGAGGAATACAGCCACTGCACGTTGAAATAATATGGTGTAACGTTGACGATCGATGGTGGTTTTCTTGACGTTTGTGGTTTACCTGAAACAATAAGAAAAAGAAATTAAATGAGGATTACACGGGAAAGAGCTAATTTTTCTACGCCATCTCTCTCACAGAATGTACATTGTCTACATTCAGCATCAAGAAATATCAAGATTGCACTTAACAGAAGATGAAGCAGTTAAGACAAATCAACATATTATATCAACAACAAGGAAATACATCGAATTGTGATTTTGGCTTAATTATAGCAAACTTTTGTCGAATTTTCAGATGTATACAAGCAATTTTCAACGATATAACTGCCGAATTATGACACTAACTTAGGTTTTATATGGAACAATATACATCCTTCTGTGACAATGGAAAAAACTTTCGAAGAGGACTCCATCGACTTGAAATGCGTGGAACTTGATCGAATACTAACAAAATAATAGTGTCGCAAACCACTGACCCGCCATCAGAAAACAAAATTCCACAAACATCTGCCCTACCATATCAACTGTAAACTAACACGTAACTCTGATACTTGTCGTGTGTTTGTTATGTTGACGGTCATTTCAGTGGTCAAAATGTTGACCTTGATGAGTAATATATGCTACAAAGCGAATACAGACAGACTATATTACAAATCGAATGTCACCTAGACTTATCGCAGCACATGCCCATGTTATATGGAATTTCAGGTTCTCGAGAGCCGCCGATGCTTCTTTGTAAATATTTGTTTTTATTTTCCCCACTGATAAAAGTCCAGAGCTATTAATTCTCCTGAGTGTGCAGGCCATTATCTGTTCCCCTAACGAAGGATTCACCGATTTTTGAATCTGTTAAAAGGGTCTATAGTGATCCATGTGGAATACGAGGTACATCCGTCATACAGCTACGCATAGATTGTGGGATGTCTTCCAATAACTGCGGCAGTTGTCTATTAGGAATTGTAAATAACTGACGCTATTTGATGTCCGTACAATAAAACAGAGACCAATGATGCGATTCTTGAAATGTCTACACAACATTTTGACAGACAACGGTCATCGATTATTCACTTCTGTGAGCCAGAGTACACTTTTACTGTCCTGTAGTCCATTTTCTGACGATTCATTGGCCAATTATTTGGAAACGATGCCTCATCCATAAACAAGGTCATCATGTTTCCAGTTTTTGTATAGGCCATTCGGCGAAATATAGCCGCTTTTGAAACTTATTGCCATCAAACTGAGGGAACGGAATGCGAAAAGGACGAAATTCCTTGAATGGTTTGTGGACGGTTTGTCTTCGGTGTTAAAATTTTAGTTGGTTGCTACTGTCCGCCCTTCCAATATAAATTGACGTCACCGTTACTTTTAACAAGCCACAGATGACAAAGATTCTAAAAATAACAATGTATTGTTATCGTATTAAAACATTTTATATAATTAGTTTCGATCTGTGCTTAATTCATGACTACAGCGTAGCCTGCAAGAAACTTTAGTTCCGACTAATTCATCGTCTGAAAAGCATTTGTCGAAAAATTTGAGAAGTGCTTCTGTCATGCAGTTGTCTTAAGAACCGTAATAACAACAATCTTTGCACAACTTCATAATTGGAAATATTTTTCTTAGCTCTTAGATTCTGAACACGGGGCTGCAGACTACTACTATATGATCACGTCAACGAGAACAATACTGTCGTTTGCGATTATGGTCCCGAAAGTCAGTCTTTGAGTTTTCTTTCCAAGTGGTGTATCTTTTCCCTTCTGTCCTTGCTTTCTCCTACCTCCTGTGGTCAGTGGGTTCTACCTGTGACTCACAAACTGTGTACGATGTGATGTGCTATTGGCAGCAGTTTCTGCTAGCCTATGGTTGAGATCATTTTGCTGGTTGAAAAGTTTTCTACAGTCAGTCGGGCCGCAATGCAGACCACGTGGGCTAACGCTAGCGAACACAAATAAAAAAGTACCCAGCGTTAAACGAAGACCGTAATTTTTTGTTTTGTAAATAAAAATCGCCTTCTCTTGTTGCACTGTATTTTAATTCTCCCAGAGGCGTTTCACCTATATCTATTTTAAGGCATCTTCAGTAGGATAGTTCTCCACATTTTTGGCTGGCATCTGCCTTTCGCATTTTTGGTTGGCATCTTCGTGTCCGATCATCTATTCTGAACTTTCTTCGTCATATTGTTCATCATGTTTACCCTTATTGTGCACTATTACTCTCCTGCCACTAGTACAAACGAACCTTTTTTATTTTATTTTTGAATCTCTTACTATGTTTGGGAGTCTTAAGTTTTGGCTGCGTTGTTTTCTCAGATAGTTATAGGGACACTTTGTGCATTAAGATATCTAGGATTAAAGACGCTTTTAGTGAGATGTTGCTTGGAGAGAAGGGTCATGATCACCACGACCTCGAATACCCCTCTGTACCCCTCTCCCCTCATCCTTGGATCCGCGCTTTGTAGGGCAGATGTTTGTGGCCAGCGGGACGGTGTCTTTGCGGTACTGTTATCTTGTTACTGCTTGATCATGTTCGAAACATGTTATGTCAAAGTTCTCTCCGAAGACTCTTTCCGTTGGTACAGAGAAAAATTTACAGAACCACTAAAAATAGGCGGTGTTACGATTCGAGAGGCGCAAACATAAAAAATTTATTTATATTTAGAAAATTCCCCACATTACTTGGCGGAACCCTTGCGTTCTTCGTATGTGTACTCATTCCGGATATATTTGTCATGTCATCCTGTGCTTACCGAACTCAGTACACATATGACTTACTATCAAGAAAAGAAATCTATTTATCTAGGACAGCCCTAGCATTCCAACGGATTGAGATGGGAACAGGAGGAAAACGGACTGGTAACGCAAGGAAATATTTCAACTTAGTTTAGTACACTTATAGTACAGGAAAAAATTCTGTATGGGTGAGACAAACATATTTGTGAGCATGGAGTGGGAAGAGGGTGAAATGTAGTTTTAATGTTAAGTCTCGAATGCTTGGAGCAATTTCAGCTAAATTATAGAGAAAATTTTTCGGATTTCAGTTAGGTTTCCCTCTCTAGAACAAAATAAATTCATTATTTCAATTCAATTCAGTTTATTGCTATAAATTTTAAACTTTTATCTGGAAACTCAAAATATGTCGTACGTAAATTTATTTTTGGAGACGGTCTGCCTTTAGCAAAACAAAATATCTTATTTTTCTTTATTGCTTGGAAATAGCTGGTAGGGCTCTGAAATAATCATTTTGAGGTTGAAGCTCTTCTATCCGTGTTTGCTTGCAAATAGATTCGTTTATGGAGAGGCTCCTCCTTGAGCGAAACACAATTTTTTTTTTCAAGCAAGCTTAGCAACAAATTTCGGAACACCGCAGCAATATTACATGAAACTATTTTAAATAGAGAAAAATAATAAATTGTGTTTCACTAAAGGTCGATCGCTCATGGCTGACCCTCTCCAAAAACAAATCTATTTGCAACCAAACACGGTCATAAGAGCTTCAACCTCAAGATGGTTAAGCGTACTTATTCAGTAACCAAGACAACACATAATGCTTTACATTGTATGTATAATTTGGGGTATGTTAAGAGCAACTTATACTATTAAATAATGTTTAAGTAAAACAAAATGCTATAAATATAATTAAATGAAACAACTATTCCACATCACATTGTCCCCCCCCCCCCACTTCCTCCAATAACACGTGCATGCCTCATCAGTCCTTGTATCTACGCATCACCATGGGGGTGGGCATTGCATTATTTATTCTTTTATCTTATATTTCTCTCAATTATGTAATGGCATGGGTCTACGCAAAAAAGCCCAATGCAGTAAAGAGGGCCACTTGGAGCAGTAATCTGGCGTAGTATTGCAGCACGGCACCCACTATCTACCGCCGCCCCCCCCCCCCCCCCCCTCAATTGCCAACCAGTGGCTGAGCAGTCATCGAAACCGTGGACACTTTGGCATGCGGTGTACGTGACACTTACAGCACACTTACACCACAGCAAACCCACTTTGGTAGTATAAATTCTGGCCACCCGGCCTGGTGGGTCATCGAATTAGAGAGTTCTCGGCGTCTGTTACAGAGCTGGCATCGGCCGCAAGGCCTTCCCGGTCCACCATCATCTTGACAAGACTGCTTGCCAGGAGTTCCAGCTGCCACACGATGGCCCAAGGATGGAACTTAGGGCCTCGTAGCCAGTGAACCATTGGGTCTCCTGCCAGTGCCAGTCGTCGTGAGCCAGCCGTCTCGAACTGAAACTGCGATGTCTGCCTGCCGCTTCATCCCTGACATGGCTCGACCACCAGCCGGGGATACTGACTACCATAGCTCGTGACACGCCTGGGCTGTGCTGAGCATAGCGACAGCTGATGACCTATTACAACGAGTTGCTGCTGAGTCCATGGGTTGACGCCCACCTTCCAGCGCCGCCGGGTATGGGCCTCAGCTTCTCGTAGGAACTATTGGAGCAATTCTACTGCCTTTGAAAGGCTTCTGACTCATCCGACCTACAATATTCCAAAAGAACATATCCACATCCTCTACAACTATATTTCAACCGTGGTTATCCTTCTCTGTCATGGAGTTAACACTTCCTGTTAACCTTCTACTTTGGTCTTCTGATCTACTGTTCCTAATATGGTAATAGAAGCGTCCACTTCTCCTCATAGGCTGAAAATTTTCAGATATTGACGTGCCCATGAATTTTAGCCATGTATAAGTGTACAGACGTACCAAGTCTTCGGTGTTGGAGCTATCTGGCGAGGCGAGGCTGTGACGGAGGGGAGAGATACAAATGGGGCTGTTTTGAATCTTGTTGCTCGCAAAGCATTGACGAGTCAGGGACGGTGTCGGAGCAGGATGCCAACGCTGATCACCTTGCACTGAGTGGGGTACTCAGGATTCTGCACTGCTGCGCTGCGCCGCCTCAAAAGCACGCAGCGCAGGCGTCAGCTGCTGCACACCCTAGAGAAGAACGCGGAAAGAAAGATTGACGATAGAGGAGCGGCCGGTGTGCGCTTGAGCCGCAACTTTTAATTCCGGGCGCCTAGGCGTTTAGCTCTCGGTTTGTCCTCGTCGCCTGGAGGCGCGGCCCTGTCGGCAGTTTACATGCGTCCCGGACACGGCGGTGCGTCTTTGGAGGAGCGTGCCAGCGCATAGGCAAGGGACAGAGCGCGGGCAGACGCACGGGCGCGGGTAGGGCACGGCACTTTGTTTTCCCGTCGGCCGGGTCTGCTTTGTGAGTCAGATGCCCCGCCAAGGCTTGGCGCCCAGACACTCGGCCTAAGTGCAGTGATTAAGAGGCGGCTGACCGACTCGCGAAATATTCATGCCGGTCGGCTTCCTTTTGACGCGAGCACGCGCGCCGTATGCGGCGCAGGTATGCGCGCTTCCTACAGCTTTATCAGCGTCGCGTGTTGCAAGCTACATGGAGGCTACAGTGTTGGCAGATGCGCTGCGCCTTGGGGAAAAGAATTCAATGGAATGCCGCAACAGCCTGTCACTCCGTGTTCAGACTTCCCTATTTATCTCTCCTTCTTTGGCCTAGATTTCCAAGTACACATTTCACAAGATCTTACTGTAACGTTACGGTAAAATGATAATATTAATTTCTTCCTTTTCCAGCCACAGATATTGATTTTTCAGAAAGTGAAACAATAATGACTTTAATTATGATTAGAATAAATGTTTCCTCCCTCAATATAGGTGTAAAATTTTCCGAAAAAAAAAGCCCGTGTTCTGGATTGAAAGTTGAACCCAGACCCTTTTCGCGAGAAATTAGCTTTCCAGGCACGAATCTCCACTCGCCAACACATGCTCTTTCGAGACTCCATTGAAGCTCTTCCACTAATCATCCTGGAGCAGCACTCCTTAGAGAATGAGTTGACAGTTGTAAGCAGACGAAACTACAATCGTCCGACCATAAATGTGTGTTCTTTGAGTGCTCTAGGAGATGCTTAATTTTTAGCTACAACAAATGAAATATTTGTTCACTTTATTATATAAATGAGTAAAATGGTTTATTTAACTTTATTATTTACCACACGAGAGGGCAGAATGTTCTTTGGTTGAGGGGAAGGGACCAAACAGCGAGGTCATCGGCCCCAGCTGATTAGGGAAGGATGGGGAAGAAAGTCGGCCGTGCCCTTTCAAATGAACCATCCCATTTGCCTGAAGTGACTTTGTAAAGTCACGGAGAACCTAAATCAGGACATCTGAAGGCGGATTTGAACCATCATTCTCCCGAATGCGATTCCAGTGTTCTAACTACTGTGCCACTTCGCTAGGTAGCAGAATGTTTACATCTGTCACTGACTCTTCACCTGCTACATACAATCACAAACAGTTCTCTTACAGTACAAAATGCAACGTTTGCAAAAGTACATTTCATCAGAAACTGTAACTGCCACTGTTCTACATGATGATGTTGACTGATGTAGCTGAGATCTCCAAGTGGGACAAAGGTGTTGCATGCTCGACACTATATTAACCTCAGTGCGAGGACGTTGCAGTGCTCGTGGAGAGACATGGTCTTCGGGAGCGTCTCCCATATGCTGTTACAGATTGCAACGAGCCCTCGATGTCGGTAGTACCGATTCGCATTGCCATCTTTTGGATGACACCGCGATCTCTGGACGATATCGCATTAGCTGTAGCCCTTATGTTTTTTTGGAACGAATCTGCAATTACTGTATGTTATTACGAAAGGGCTTCGGCCTAATAGGGGAGCAGTATTGGAAAATTAGAAGCGAGAAGTAGGAATGTGGGTTCGAGTCTCGGTCTGACAAATCTTATTTGCCAGAAAATTTCTTCAACTTGAAGATAAGATGCATACCAAAATATTTTATGACGTATTGTTAAATTCGAGGTGGCATCCAATGCTTCTCTCTAACCAGGCGTCCCACACGCGGGGGCTGCGAGAAGCTATAGAAATGTTACTAAATCTCACAGTTTCAGCATCTAATTGGGTGTGACGGACCCAGTCTCTGAACACTGGGGCCTGTGAATGCTATACTGTTGCACTGATAAGGTGAGGATGTGTATTATCACGGGTCGATGCTTGAGACAACCCAGAGAGAGCACATTCGCTTTAGGTCTTATGACTCTACTTCTACAAGATCTTCTTAGTCACTGTCTGCGCTGGCTGGGGCACAACCTTCCAGTGGCAAACATTCAAATTTCCTACATCCGTCGCATATCGTTGTCCTCGGAGTATGTGTCTGTGTATAGTGGTGTCCATGTGAAAGTGTGCGATCGTTTACTAAATGTTTGCGAATCCTATAAGTGAGGTGGACATGGGTACCAGCCCAGTTTTCACCTAATCGGATGTGGAAAACCGCCTAAAAGTCATAATCAGGCTGGCCGGTACACCAGCCCTCGTCATTAATCCAGCGGGCGGATTCGACCCGGGGCTGGCTCGTCTCCCCGAATACCGGAAGTGTCGTGCTGATGAATGCGGTTATACGGGAGAGTTCTGTTACCACTCTACGTATTCTCTGGTGTTAGACATCTCACTTCATTAGTCAACAGCTGAACCGATGGCAATGTTTTATATAATGCCAACCAAATTGAACATTCTCTGTGAGAAGGTTGTGCTGCGTTCTGATAAAGACATGCGAAAATGTCCTTAAAGACCCGGTGAAACGGGTGTGAAGCAGAGCCACTTGCCAATTTTTACGTCATAGAACATTTGCCGCTTCTGTATCGCTCCCCATACTGGTTTCTCATCTGCTTATGTTACATTGCAAGTTTTGTCAATGGAAGTGCTTGTTTTGCCCTAATTCGTTAGATTACTTTGCAAATATTTCTTTAACGTTCGCTTGTTAGTACTTAACTGTGCAGCCACGTTGCAAATCAGCGCCTACGCGGAGGCGCTCTATTTGCTGTACCTGGTTTTATTCCCAGTGGCGGGATCGCTGGTACATCACAGGCCAACTAACGCAAGTTACAGTAGAGCCTGACGGCTTACGGTAACAGGTAAGTTATCACGTTCTAGCAGTATGTACTGTTCTGAGTGTTATAAATCACAAAAACTATTTATGACATTGACCCTGTGTTCATGGCTCTTGCTTTCAATAACTGTATGCTTATTGAAGCACGATAATCATCTTTAAATCTTAGCTGTTATCGCACGCGTAGTCACTAACACGATTACAACTACACTCTTCACACACGAAGTCAATAAAGCCATGAATTTACTTACCTGCCACAGTTCTTAATGACCGGAGGAAGGTGACAACGAGCAAACTTCTACTACAACTTTGACATGGACGCAGTACGTGGTTACCACGCAAGGTACAATAATTAGAGAAGCCAAGAAACTGACTTTTTCTTTCTTTGTCTTTTTTCTGCTTGGACTCCGAAGCGGGTTGAATTTCTTGTGTGAGAACTTTTTTTCGTGCGTAAGCTTTATTTATTGGCAACGGCCTTGCCGCAGTGGTTACACCGGTTCCCGTGAGATGACCGAAGTTAAGCGCTGACGGGCGTGGTCGGCACTTGAATGGGTGACCATCCAGGCCGCCATGCGCTGTTGCCATTTTTCGGGGTTCACTCAGCCTCGTGATGCCAATTGAGGAGCTACTCGACCGAATAGTAGCGGCTTCGGTCAAGAATACCACTATTACGACCGGGAGAGCGGTGTGCTGACTCCACCCCCCTCCACATCCTCCTCTGAGGATGACACGGCGGTCGGATGGTCCCGATGGGCCACTTGTGGCCTGTAGACGGAGTGGTAAGCTTTATTTATTAATAATCACTAAGAACCCAAATCAGTCACTGGATTTGATTCGTTCCGTGGTATTTGCTCTGGTACTAACGTGTTATGGAAGTGGGAGGTGTT
This sequence comes from Schistocerca serialis cubense, assembly GCF_023864345.2. NCBI lineage: Eukaryota > Metazoa > Arthropoda > Insecta > Orthoptera > Acrididae > Schistocerca > Schistocerca serialis. Next base: position 390,271,207 of record NC_064639.1, read on the forward strand.
AAATGATCTAAATGATCACGTCCGCTTGTCAATGACTGCTCGATCATAGACTGATTATTAATAAGTGCAAACTATGAAAAAAGGAAATTCTCATCCGTTTCTGTCCTCACCCTGGTGATCGTTACGCGCCCATGCCATTGTCAGTTTTGATGAAATAAGACACGATATACGCTACTGTGATATTTGCGACATAAGCGGAATGCATATGAGAAGAGACGGCGGGAAATTTCCATTGCGAAAGGAAGATTTAGATATGGAGGGTTAATGCCTTAAATTTCGTTCAGACGTAGAAACTAATTTTCTGTCATTAAATTACAAATGCGACTTAATTTACAGATGTCTCCATACATCAGAAACTGACACGCCGATTATCTTCCCAGGTTTACCCACACAGTTAATGGTTGAAACCATCATAAATACGAGCTTGCTCGCCACAGTACCTTACACTGAGGTCATGGGATACCTCCTAATGACGTGTCGGAGCCCTTTCTGCCCGGCATAGTGCAACAACTTGACATGGCATGAAGTGAACAAGTTGTTGGAAGTCCTCTGCAGAAATATTGAGTCAAGCTGCCCCTGTAGCCGTCCATAATTATTTTTTTTATAATTTATAGTAAGTTCCTATGGGACCAAACTGCTGAGGTCATCGGTCCCTAGGCTCACACACTACTTAATCTAACTTAAACTAATTTACACGAAGGACAACACACACGCCCATGCCCGAGGGAGGACTCGAACATCCGACGGGAGTAGCTGCGCGAACCGTGGCAAGGCGCCCTAGACTGCATGTCTAGCCCGTGCGGCGTGCATAATTGCGGAAGTGTTGCCAGTGCAGGATTTTGTGAACGAACGACCTCTGATAATGTCCCATAAGTGTTCGATGGGATTTATGTCGGGCTATCTGGATAGCCAAATCATTGTTTCGAATTGTCCAGAATGTTCTTCAAACCAGTCGCGAACAGCCGTTGTCCAGTTACATGGCTCTTTGTCATTCATAAACATGAAGTGCATGAATGGATGCAGCAATTTCCAATGAATGATCGGTTCAGTTGGACCAGAGGACCCAGTCCATTCCATGTAAACACATACCACACCATAATGGAGCCACCACAAGCTTGCACAGTACCTTCCACACTCGAATATCTACTGTGACTTCTTACTAACTGAAATCAGTATGCATCTGGCCAGGCCACAGTTTTCCACTCGTGTAGGAAATTGGAAATTTATGGTAAGGTCTTATGGGACCAAACTGCTGACGTCATCAGTCCCTGCTGCTCTCAGTCTGTAAGTGAAGGCCGTCGGTAACTGCGTAGTGCTTGGTGAGAGATAACGCCTGAAATTTGGTGTTCTCGGCACACTCTTGACACTGTGGGTCTTGGAATATCGACTAACCTAACGATTTCCTAAATGAAATATCCCATTTATTTAGCTCCAACTACAAGTTCGAAATTCTGTTAAGTCCTCTCGTGCGGCTATAATCTCTTCGGAAACCTTTCCATATCAATCACCTGAGCACAAATGACAGCTTCGCCAATGTACTGTCCTACGTTGTGTACGCAATACTACCGGCATCTGTATATGTGCATATTGCTATTCTACGACATATGTCACCTCAGCTTATTTGTGAGATTGGCTCGGCCGGGAAAGAGATGGCTCTGAGCACTATGGGACTCAACTTCTGAGGTCATTAGTCCCCTAGAACTTAGAACTAGTTAAACCTAAGGACATCACAAACATCCATGCCCGAGGCAGGATTCGAACCTGCGACCGTAGCGGTCTTGCGGTTCCAGACTGCAGCGCCTTTAACCGCACGGACACTTCGGCCGGCCGGGAAAGAGAAATGAGAGTAAATGAGCCAGTTTCGACAAGCATTACCTGAAACAACTAACGGAAACGTAGCAAACAATTACTTTGCAGAACATGAGGTCAGTATATTATGGTTGCTGTGCCGTCTTTATTAAGTTACTGTGATTGTGCCATTACTTCTTAAAAGAGTGAATGGAGGACTGAGATAAATGTACGCGCAACAATAATAGTTAAAGGGACAATTTTAATACGGAGGAAAAAGACCATTTTCTCGATAAGTCATCATATACAACATTTTTATTTTGATAACATTTTTTTTAGTACCAGAGAACAGTATAGCGCTTTCTCGCCATACAGTTGCCGTAAGCTTCGAAAATAACCATTTTCCCATGAGCCAATGGGAAGTGCAAGAGTGAAGGGACACGTAGGCTTTAGCACAAAAGTGTACAGGCCGACTTCATCTGTTGACTAACAAGAGACCGCTGACAGTTGAAGAGGGTCGTAACGTGTAATAGGCAGACATCTATCCAGACCATCACACAGCAATTCCAAACTGCATCAGGATCCACTGCAACTTCTATGACAGTTCGGCGGGAGATGAGAAAACTTGGATTTCATGGTCGAGCGGCTCCTCATAAGCCACTTATCACGCCGGTAAAAGCCGGCCGGTGTGGCCGTGCGGTTAAAGGCGCTTCAGTCTGGAACCGCGTGACCGCTACGGTCGCAGGTTCGAATCCTGCCTCGGGCATGGATGTGTGTGATGTCCTTAGGTTAGTTAGGTTTAAGTAGTTCTAAGTTCTAGGGGACTGATGCCCACAGCAGTTAAGTCCCATAGTGCTCAGAGCCATTTGAACCATTTTTGAACGCCGGTAAATGCCAAACGACGACTCGCTTGGTGTAAGGAGTGTAAACATTGGACGATTGAACAGTGGTAAAACGTTGTGTGGAGTGACGAATCACGGTACACAATGTGGCAACTCGATGGCAGGGTGTGGGTATGGCGAATTCCCGGTGAACGTCATCTGCCAGCGTGTGTAGTGCCAACAGTAAAATTCGGAGGCGGTGGTATTATGGTGTGGTCGTGTTTTTAATGGAGGGGACTTGCACCCCTAATTGTTTTGCGTGGCACTATCATATCACAGCACATGTCTACACTGATGTTCTAAGCATCTCCTTGCTTCCCACTGTTGATTAGCAATTCGGGGATGGCGATTGTATCTTTCCACACGGTCTAGCACCTGCTCGTAATGCACGGCCTGTGGCTGAGTGGTTACACGACAGTAACATCCCTGTAATGGACTGGCCTGCGCACAGTCCTGACCTGAATCCTACAGAAGACCTTAGGGATGTTTTGGAACGCCGACTTCGTGCCAGGCCTCACCGATCGACATCGATGCCTCTCCTCAGTGCAGCACTCCGTGAAGAATGGGTTTCCATTCCCCAAGAAACATTCCAGGACCTGATTGAACGTATGCCTGCGAGAGTGGAAGCTGTCATCAAGGCTAAGGGTGAGCCAACACCATACTGAATTCCAGCATTACCGATGAAGGGCGCCAAGAACTCGTAGATCATTTTCAACCAGGTGTCCGGATACTTTTGATCACATAGTGTAGATCTAAAGTCCGTCAATGAGAGAATGAAGCAGACGAGAAGTTGAAAAAATGCCGAAATAAGCACGAGGCGACAGAGCAGTGAGCGAACGTCTGTGAGGGCGTAGTGCAGTTGATCTTGAGGAGAGGTGCTGCTACAGCTGCTGCTGCGCACTTCACCTTGACTTGCTGTTACAACATCGTGTTTAGAGCTCCGGAACGCCAGTGTGTCACGCCTGCCAGCCAATGTTACGTCGCGCTGTGCCAGCGAAGCAGAGAACTCGCGTTGATCGATTGCCTTATGCTCAGTACTGCAGATAGAAACGTAAGGACAAGAGGCCTAGACAGCGGCAAAACAGTAATGGCTGCGGGTGCGCCCTTATCTTATTACAATTCGAGGTCGCGGTGAATGTATGATGATATATTGACATCGTTCGATTGGAAACAAAGTAAGAAAGGAATTGCACGACTGACTCATGAATAATGTTACTCTCAGAAGGAGTTACGACCAGTACAGACTATGACATCAGCACGAAATTAAAAAGACCCGAACTCGTCGTTGTTCGTGTTCTTTCACGGACTGTAAAATACAGGCATTCCCATCCGACAGATACACTTCTACTCAGCAATTAAATTACCTGATTGTGCGTTATCGACTACCGGCCACCGGTAAGCTGTCGTTGTTAATGTAAATGGGGGAAAACACACGGAAATGGCGAATTAAATCACGTCGTAGACGTAAGATATAATCATGCTGTAATAATCTCATAGCTTGCGAATCAGCTTAGACCTGCCCTTGGACGCTTATCAAATAATAAATGTATCACTGACTTAAACTTCTCAAAATAGTAAGGAAAAAACGTTAATTCATCCTTGATAACGACGGTCGAGCTCTGAGGCTATGGATTAAATTATTTGGTGAAATACAGCAACCAGCCACTTTTTATACAATTTGATTTACGCAGATTCGCGTTTCGGTTTTTCACCCATCTTCACTTGGCGTAATACGTTTGTACCTTCATCAGTACTAGATTCTTGTCGACTGTACTTTGAACGCTACAATTGTCTTTTATTCTGTAACTTGTAGTTCCTTTTCTTGCGTTTATACCCACAATGCGGACACTTTTAGCCTTACTGATGCAACTCATAATTCACCGTGTGCTCGATTTGCGAACACCACGAATGATGTGATGCATCATTTCATCAGTAGCTAAAAATGTGCGTATTACGCGCATAAATAAATCCCCCAGAAGATACAATTTACAGAATAAAAGGCAGCTATAGCGTTCAGAATACAGTCGATAAAAAAATCATGGTATTGATCAAGGTATAAATGTATTACGCCAAATGAAAATGGGTGAGAAACCGAAACGGGTACTGGCATTGAAAAAAGTAGCTGGTTGCTGTACTTCCTCAAGTAAAGAAAAAGGTTTTCGAAAGTAGCTGGTTGCTGTATTATCTCAAATAAAGGAAAAGCGTTTCGAAATTAATCAGGAAGAACCTTTTTTTCGGCAACGGTGAATGGCATTCCCAGCAATGTTTTCGTATTTTCTACTCTACTCACTGTGGTTTCGGGGGCTAGGATAAACCAGCCGTAACTCATGCCTGTCGTAAGAGACGACTAAAAGGATTCTTATGCTTAGTTAAGCTTTGACATTAACGACCCGGGTGTCATCAGATCAACGGTCAGTGTTAGCTCACTTCATAGCCTCTCCAACTTTTTGACTTAATTACTAATGGCCTCCGTTTATGGTTTGATCTCCACTTTTCTAAATTTCTCGGAATTTCAAGCAGGCCCTTTACAGAAGGACACTTTACATGGCTGATAATCTGTACACCGTGCACTGTGATCTCACAGATCTACTATTAGCGTAGATTTATTTTCGCAGCCGAAATCCAGCGCGTTACTCAGTCCGTCGATGGACAGGCGTTTGGGTAGTTTGGTGGGGGGCAGGGGGCGGTAGCTCTCTGACAAAGTAAGGATCGCACTACTGATGCTTGAGCTGCATGCAGTCTGACCATCTGTACTGAGGAGTAGATGCTTGTCCGATCGGGGAGACTGGAGCTACATGTAACAGCCACTATGCCTTTGGCTCTCCGATCACAACTAACTAAACTGGATTCAAGGGTTCATCTTCCATCGGTATCTAACGTTACAAACAGACGAAGAATTGCACGCTAACATAGAGTGGCGGGTTGGACATTCTTTTCGTCGCATTAGGGAGGATCTAAGGATGATTGGGTAAGTTTTGGAGCTTTTATCCTATTCTTCGGTCGAAGTATTTTATCAGATGAAGTTAAGGTGATGATTCATATGTGTGACGTACAACCCTATTTTCTCTATCTGTGAAATGCTTTGGTTTGGATACATGCCCTTCCATTGAGCTTTCCTATGGGGCGTGCAGTTGGACAACACATGAGGGCAGGCTTTGCAAACAACCCAGAACACAAACATCGTCGTTCGCCGATATGTCCAGTTTTCGAAAGGGAGAAGATCAAAAAATGGTTCAAATGGCTCTGAGCACTATGGGGCTCAACATCTATGGTCATGAGTCCCCTAGAACTTAGAACTACTTAAACCTAACTAACCTAAGGACAGCACACAACACCCAGTCATCACGAGGCAGAGAAAATCCCTGACCCCGCCGGGAATCGAACCCGGGAACCCGGGCGTGCGAAGCAAGAACGCTACCGCACGACCACGAGCTGCGGACAGGGAGAAGATCAGGAAACATGAGGCAGTTGACCAAATGTTATACCAAGAATGCTACAAAAAGTTTGTTCGACTCCACTCAGTCGACATAACGCCACACTCTGGAAACATCAGCTCCGTCGACCTCCAGACTCATAGTACCGGAGTTAACCAACTCACCACGGAGCCGGAGACTTGCTCTCCGGCATCACCAATCAAAATTGTATGAAAAGCAGATGTCAGGCTGCAGTTCATTGGGAGAATCGAAATATAGCCTACGAAAGACCTGGTTTACGAGACATTCATTTGAGAGCTTTTAGAGTACTGCTCATCTCTTGCTACGCTTATCATGTTGGGTTAAAAGAAGAGACAGAGAAGAAACCAACGACAAGCTGCGCGTTTCGTCATGCGATCATTTAGTAGACGCGAGAGCGTTCAGAAGATACTCAAAAAACTTCACTGACAAGACGCCAGATGATAGGCGTTTTGTATCAAGGTATGCATCCGTTCCAATAAGAGTCGATAAACATATACACCGTGCGTCCAAAATGTTCCGAGACTGATTTTATTCGTGGTTTATAAGCGACTTCAGCGCAGTAACTACGAAGGTAGCCTGAACTAACAACTGTGAACAACATATGTGTATTCGACCAGTCATTTGAGAGCAGGCAGCGGTAAGTAGTGGACGTGCGGCCCTTGTATATCTTCCGCAGTGGAGCCTCATCTCTGAATCAAGTTTTCAAGGGATTCTGCAGAATTTTGGCAAGAAGTTGTGCCGCGCACTTTGACTCCCGAGCAAAAACAGCGACGCACACACGCCTGCCTCACTTTAATTGAAATATAACACCCTGACAGTTCCATTCTAGAAAATATCATCACGGGTGACGAGACTCGGTATTATTAATGTGAACCTTCTACAGAAGGCAAAGTGCAGAAATTCACTTGTGTGACGCGCGAGGTGAACAACATCCGAAAGAACGACTTTTCTGTCAGTTTCACATGGTTGTATGAACTTTCTGCCTGTTGTACTAAAGTGGAAGGCAGACTAGAACACCTGATGCATTAACTTCTCTCAGTATTTTACCAATCCAGATTCGAAACTTTTTGTATTGACGGTTTTGATGTGATGTTTCAAGCTCTGCACTATTGCGCTCAGCCCACTGAGTTTCGAGCCAAACGCCCTACGTCCAGAACAGTTCATGACTAGTGCTGAAGCAATAGCGTGTAGTTATTTATTTGTGAAGTTCTTTGGGGCAAGGCGAACCAAAGCTACATGGTCGTGGAACGAGTCAGTACATATTCTACATAATGCACATTATAGTTACAATTGAATTAAATGGCTAAGTAATTCGAAAAACGCTGGGAGAGAACATACGAATAAATAACGTTACAAAGAAAAGTTCTCAGCAAGGAGCTCCTACACAGAATAGGACTGTGACGGGAGGCTTAGATTTTAAGACTTAGGGTTTACGCTCAATCTCTTGTGTTCTGCTGGAAGCAGAAATGAAATCTACTGTACGCCTTTCTGTAGAACGCTTAAGAACTGTTACTCAAATGCAAATGTTTACTGACTGAATGTCGCAGTTTCTTCGGACTGACTCAGTAGTGTAGCAATAACAAACTACATTATAGAGTAAATGTACACGGATGATAGAATTCCGACACAACAGCCTACACGAAGTCTGCGATCTGACGCCGCAATTCCGTCTGACTGCTATTTTCTGGGAGGAGAGTGTTCTTTTGTGGGTGCAAAGAGTTGCCCCAAAGTACGATACTATGGGATTAATACAGTTAAAGAAAGCATAGGGTAATTACACATACATCCGGATAGGGCCGTCTAGGATTTAGAAGAGTCGCTGGGGCTGACAGTAGCTATGGCGAAGAAAGTGAAGCTTGCCGTTACGTCAAACACGGTGTCGTAACTATCAGCTGCTCCGCTCGTGGACCCAGGTCTAGAAACCAATCTCTGAATGACGGCGACGGGGTGGCGAAAGGAGCTGCATAAATTCCAGCACCAAAAAAGGCAAGTCACGGCGGCCGAGGCGGGACGCGACGTGACGGGTGCGGAAATGAGGCGTGTCGCGGTAAAAAGCGCTAATAGCGCGGCGTGGCTCGCCGCGGCGCGGGTTATCTGCGGAGCGGGCGCGCCGCCAGCGCCGCCGGCTGACCTTGGCTCGGCCAAGGTCACGCTGCGCCGCGGCCGCACCGCTACTGCTCCTGGGGACGCGCGGCATAGCTCCGCCGTTACGTAGCGAGCATCTGCCCGCTCCCTTATTTGGGTGACACCGGGTCTCCGGCTGCCGCTACCAATTACGTGTTCCTCCTCTGCGGCGCGAAGAGAACCTCTCAGCGTCTGGCAAAGAGACGTAGTAGATCGCAACCACTCACTTTCGTACCTTGAATTTGGCTGTTTAATGATACCAAGTCGGTTTCCTCAACATCTCCGGTGGTTAAACATATGCCGGCCGGTGTGACCGAGCGGTTCTAGGCGCTTCATTCTGGAACCGCGAGTTTGGAGGTTCGAATCCTGCCTCGGGCATGGATGTGTGTGATGTCCTTAGGTTAGGTTTGAGTAGTTCTAAGTTCTAGGGGACTGATGACCTCTGATGTTAAGTCCCATAGTGCTCAGAGCCATTTGAACCATTTTGGTTAAACATATGAGGTGATTGGAACCAAAGGCGTGTAAGTGACAAAAGCGAATGTTTGGAGAGATGTGCACGATACTGTAGTTTTAGGCCCCATCTGTCTGGTGGTAAAGGGCTGTAGGTGTATGGAGTGATTTTGGACTCCGTCCTAGCAGTTATTTGAAGAACGACTTAACAAGAAGCTTGATGGAAACTGGGTCCACAGCCTTCGTAATAATTTTGAATGTAATCATTTCGCTTTTATCTTTCAAAACATTTCACTGTAATTTCAACATGTGGTCAGTTTCAAGCAATGTTGGATGTTACAACTCACTCGGTAACATAAAGCTATGACATGCTGTGTAAGAGCAGTTGCATGTGGTGCTGTGAATTTATCTACTGTAACATATATCATACATGGTGCAAATCTGGTGAAATAACGATATAAACACCTAAATTTAAATGGATCACAAAAGTGGCGAAGACATCTTGGCAGATCGACAGATCAGAAGCTGTTTCTGGACCCAAAACAGTAAAACAGAAGGATTACATGTATAATCAACAAACGTTATTTGCACAAATTAATGTAATACATGAATAGGGAACAAAATATTGTTTGACATTGGGTCCACAGTCTTCAAGAAAATTTTGAATGAAATCATTCAACTTTTGTCTTTTAAAACATTTCATTGCAATTTCGACATGTGGTCAATTTCAAGCATTGTGGGATGTTGCAGCTCACTCAGTAACATAAAGCTATGACATGCTGTGTAAGAGCAGTTGGATGTGGTGTTGTGAATTTATCTACTGTAACATATACCATAAATGTTAGAAAACTGGTGGAATAATGATATAAACACCTAAATTTAAATGGATCACGAAAGTGGCAAAGTCTTCTTGGCAGATCGGCAGATCAGAAGCTGCTTCTGGATTCAAAACAGTAAAATAGAAGGATTACATGTATAAACAACAAAAGTTATTTGCACGAATTAATGTAATACATGAATAGCGAACAAAATATTGTTTGACATCGGGTCCACAGGCTTCGTAAAAATTTTGAATGAAATCATTCCGCTTTTATCTTTCAAAACATTTCACTGCAGTTTCGACATGTGGTCAGTTTCAAGCATTGTGGGATGTTGCAACTCACTCAGTAACATAAAGCTATGACATGCTGTGTAAGAGCAGTTGCATGTGGGGTTGTGAATTCATCTACTGTTACATATACCATAAATGTTAGAAAGCTGTTGGAATAATGACATAAACACCTAAATTTAAATGGATCACGAAAGTGGCAAAGACTTCTTGGCAGATCGACAGATCAGAAGCTGTTTCTGGACTCAAAACAGTAAAACAGAAGGATTACATGTATAATCAACAAAAGTTATTTGCATGAATAGGGGACAAAATATTGTTTGACATTGTTGTGGTCAATTACAAACCAGATATTAATGAGTCAAAGAGTAGTAAGTGACATTCTTGGAGTCAGATGAGTACAAATGATAGTTCGATTATTGGTAAAAGCATTAGTGAACACAACATTCAGAATATAACTCACTGATATTGTATGTATAGCTTCATTAATAATCACTGGATACAGTTATTTTAAACAATGTAACAGATAAACGTAGAATTTTAAATTTTCTCAGAATCATGATTTTTGTCACTGACACCCTTTTACTTTTAATTCGGTTCCTTATTCAGGAATGAACGTTGAGGATAGATTTGGGAACGTCATCATACTGGATAAAATATTAGTCATAAGCAGATTGATCCTTTGTAGCTCTGGAGGTGATGTATGACTGGTAGACCTTGCACAAGATAACTTGGCATCTGTGCAGAAACGCATTCTTTTGGGGTGAGTCCACCCCTCTATTTCGAAGAGGCAGCCACTTCTGCTTGCGGCCGTCTACTGAGCTGTCCGCCTTGTCCGTTACAGAAGAAACCTTCTCTGCCCGCTTCGGTGCGGCCGGTGGCGGACTCCCTTAACTGCTAGAACGTAGGCGAGCCCACGCCGGATGCTCGACAGTCTTTCTCGAACAATTTCAAAGAAAGTATTCAGTAAAAAAATTGATTCTCTTGAATCTCAAACCCTTATTTGGCAGCTTCACGATGGCCTGTCTATTATTTCGTTATTAGTCACAGTTATTGCAATATTTCGACCTAAAGTAAGCTACTGCGCGAAACTCGAATTGTTTTCAATGAAAAATAGGGGCTGCAATGAATTTGCATTCGATGTTTGTTAGATGTGTACAAAATGTAGCAAACAAATTGAAACTTTCTTTAAACTTGAGATGAAATCTATGTCTACCTCCAATGTAGAGATAATAGATCGTATGTAGTGCACTCACCTTCACCCATGCACGAAACAGTCATAACATACCTCGTACCTCATAAACAGTTTGAGATATTGAAATGAGTTTTTGGAAAAGGTAGCACACAAAGTATTATCTGTAAAGTCAACTTGTGAAACTTTTTCATCCAGCCCGACAGATTTTTTTCCCAATGAAGTAATTATTTTAATGGCCATCCACAGCTGCCAAAATGAGAGTTATTATGAATTTGCAACAATATAAGCAAGGGAATTGCATATTTATTTTCATACAAAGTATGAACTTTTCATTACCTATTGACCTAACTTTTCCTCACTTGTTTGTTTAATATCAGACTGTTTAAGGACCTACGTCTACATGATTACCATCTTCATGATTACCATCTTCATGATTACTATTCCGCTTTCTAACAGCACACGGGAAAAATGTATACTTAAATCTTTCTGTACGAGCTCTGATTTATGTTACATTACGATGATGATCATTTCTCGCTATGTAGCTAGGCGACTAATTACTTCAACATTCGGAAGAGAAAGTTTGTGATAGAAATTTCGTGAACAGATCTCGCCGCAACGAAAAATACCTTTGTTTTAATACTTGCCACTCCAACTCACTTATCATGTCCGTGTCACTCTCTCTCCCATATTTCGGGATAAATGTAAAACGAGCTGTCCTTCATTGGACTTTTTCGATGTCCTCCATCTATCGTATTTGGTAAGATGCAGGGTCCCATACCACACAGCAGTACGCTAGCAGAGGGCGGCCAGTGCGGTGCTGGCAGTCTCATTAGTAGAGCAGTTGCATGTTCTGTCGTAACTGTAGCTTCATCAGCATGTTAGTGAGTCTGTGTAAACCCTGCTGTCTTCTGGGCGAAAGAACCTAATTTTAGCATGACAGCAAGAGAAAGAAAAAAGTTTATGCATCAGGCGAAAATAAAACGCTCCATCTGTTGCAGCTTCAGAGTCATCCTGTAATCCATTCTGTTTTTAGTAATAAATGGTTGGCTTGTCGAATTGTCTGTTGTACTGGCATAACCTGTTAATATGATAACACTCTCCTTGTGAGCGACCTTCAGCTGTTGAACTACATCTCCCCTTCCATTGAGTGGTGGCCCAAGTTGACCTCCCCCCCCCCCCCCCCCCCCATTGCAATACTGTTGCCACCAGCGCAGGTATGGGCCAAGTTATTTTGTGTGCACTGTACCTCGCGGTCCTACAACTCTCTACAGCCGATGTGCGTCATGGCAGTGAATTCGCGTGCGTGGACCAGTTATATGGAATCAGCATAGTAAGATCAGTCAACATAGAGCTTGGAGACGTGACAAAAAGACAGAAAAGCTGTAGTGTATCTGGACATGATGTTTACACTCCAAAACTTTGTATATCGTGCTGAAAAGGCATAAAGATCAAAGCAAGACGAAACGCCGTACATTGGAAAATATATAAGCGTATATAACTGTTTCACTTGTATCTTGTCACTCGTATCTTATCATATGCGTGCACAATAGCACGTTTTTACTGTCCACACTATAAATAAAGTGCCGCTAAATATTCAAATATTCTTGTTCAGTGTAGGAGCGGATGTTGTGCAGTTGTCGAATACATTACTGTAACTGAAAAAGCTAGCCATTTTAAAGATGGATTGGGAATAGCTTTAAAATAAAGCTCTTTAATTGTATTTGTGAATGATTGCTTTCTTGACCAACAATCCTAAACATCTGGTGAGTTCAACAAGATTCATCATCGATAAAATATCTTTCATATTTCATCTGTGTATGATTTTCCCTCTTAGAACACATTCTTCCCCGCTTCTGCTGAATATACTCTAGTTTTGACATTTAGTTTACTGCTCTATCTTTATTTTTGTCTCTTATATAATTAACTCAAATTTATGCAAAACTTTTTATTGGTTCTTATAAATCCTTACTTTACAACATCGCTCAGTTGGCGTAAAGACAAAGTGTTTGTCCAATATGAGACAGATTTAAGTATTAACAAAACGTGTTCCAGGTGTTCATGAACACAGTATGTGAAACGAGACCTGTCTTGAGGAATGGTATTTATAAAACTATCGACCTGGACTAATATTGAACAGCGAAAGTTTTTGCTTCAATGTCCGGAAAAAAACAAAGTTTTTTCAGTCCCATGGTTTCACTAAATGGTATATGAAGAAAAATGACGTGAACCAAAAGAGCTTAGTACTCCAGCTGCCTCTTGGTTGGCAGGTCTTTAAACTGTTAGCATTTTGTTTCCCTTTCTCTCACAGACAATTTCACCGGATAAACAGTGTGCCATTCTCAAATTTGCGTATTAAAGTTCTGAAACGCCCTCTCGACTACAGGAGCATGCAATTAAAAGTGTGTGCCGCTGCAACTGCGCTACTGAACAACTGAGAAAATACCCGCATACAATAACAAATTGCATTTTCCTGTAACAAGAAACCTCTAGGAGATTTAGAAGGACCATTGTCGATTCAGTTTATTAAATGCAGAAGTAATGTTGCAGAGGCAAAGTTCGGTCGCTGCACTCTCTAAATGCGAAAACAACTTCAATGAAGTTATTCGAGGGCGGTTGCGACTCTATAATCCGAAAGAATATAATTTCGCCTTGGTGTTACAATATCCTTTTACATCACTGTGCTTTTTATCTCTTTTATTGTTTCGAGGAGCGAACATGGTGTATTATTTTCCCGGCATTTGTCTTCTTTTCCGTCGAATTTGGGAACAAGCGACTTCGGGCCAGTAGCGATTGTCGATCTGTGCTCCGCCGCAGAATGTCGCGGTTCCCGAGTCCTCTCACACACCGCTCGCAGTCTCGTTTACCTCTGCAGGAAAGCCGACGTTCTGCTCAGAAAAAGAGAGATATTTTCCCAGAGAGCCGTAGGGCGCCAACACAACAAGGCACCGCACCGACGTCAAAGAACTGACGCGGCAGCTCAAGAGACTGCCGGCTGGAATACGGTACAGGTTTTTGGTCCCTCAGTACACACCTAACTGCCTGTCACGTACCGCTTGTTGGCAGTTTCTACGTGAGCGAGTGCCAGATTCAACTTCGAAACCAAAGGGGCGTAATGTCGGTTGGAAGCCATTCCGAAGCTTCACACTCTGACCGACACTTCAAATTACATCCGTTGTCTTCATGTGATACTGTAGCGTGTATTGGTCGGGTGAACAGCTGCAGCTGTGGCTGGAGTGTCTGCCGTCTCTGCTCATAAGAGTCTGAATTAATATAAATTACCGGAAGGTGGAAGAAATGGCTTTCAGAGACTCGCCATCTATCACTGTCCCCTAGCAGATCACTCAGCCGCTAATTTTCTGTCCGAGGCGTCGGACTTCGTTTCTCACAGGCGTTTTGTCGCCAAGTAAAAAATTGTTTAACAAAAAGCGCCAGCAGGGAAACTACAGACCAATGAAAGTCAATATAGTCTGGAATGCATCTGTTCAAAAATGGACACATAAATGTCATACGTTTTCTAATGCGTCACTCATAGTAAAGTAGCACTAGACGAGCAACGGACTTCTTTTAGAATAAGTCAAAATAACAGTTCACACAAACAATAACGCCTTCAGTAGAAAGAGTGTAAGACAGGTATGTAGTCTTTCATCTCTACTATTCAATCTGTACACCGAAGAAACAATGATGGATATAAAAGAAAGGTTCAGGCGTGGGATGAAAATTCAAGGTGAATGGGTATCAATGACACAATTCGCTGATGATATTGCTCTCCTGAGTGAAAGTGAAAAAGAATTACATGATCTGCTGAATGGAATGAACAGTGTAATGAGTACAGAATATGGATTGAGAGTAAATGAAAGAAAGACGTAAGTAATGAGAAGTAACAGAAATCAGAACAATGAAAACTTAACAGCAGGATTTATGGTCACGAAGTAAATAAAGTAATGGAATCCTACTGCCTAGGCTGCAAAATAACCAATGATGGAAGGAGCAAGGAGACTAGCACTGGCAGAAAGGGCATTCCTGGCCAAGAGAAATCTACTAGTATCAAACACAGGTCTTAATTTGAGGAAGAAATTTCTGAGAACGTACGTCTGGAGCACAGCATTGTATGGTAGTGAAACATGGACTGTAGGAAAACCGGAACATAAGAGAATCGAAATATTGAGATGTGGTGCTACATATGAATGTTGAAAATTAGGTGGACTGATAACGAAAAAAGAATGAGGAACTTCTATGTAGAATCGGTGGGAAAGGAATATGCGGAAAACACTGACAAGGTGAAGGAACAGGCAATGACTTCCAGGGTACTAGAAGGATATGTAGGGGGCAAAAACTGTAGAGGCTGACAGAGACTGGAATATGTACAGCAAATAACTGAGGACGTAGGTTTCAAGTGCTACTCTGAGGTGAAGAGATTGGCACAGGAGACGAATTCGTGGTGGGCCGCATTTCAACGGTATGTGGAAAGGTTCTTGCAGCCAACCTAAGAGAAGTTCGAGGTATGACTGTTCCTGCTGTTCTGGCCGATTGGAACTGCCAAGTTCTAGCCTTCAAGTCGGGTGGCCCGAATTGGCGCGTATTCCCAGAACGCATGACACTTTGTACGTTTCCGCCATTGTGTGGCTTCAACGACGATTCGAAATAACGCCCAGGAAACCAAGGTAGATTTCGCAATCTTGCGCGTTTTCTATATTAAAGAAACGGGGAATGCCAAAATTGTTCTGCCCCTCTAACCGATTGTCTGATATCTCGGTAGTGGCTATGGACCTGGAAAAATTGTTTAGTAATGCAGTATTAATTGAGTAACTAAGATTTACGACTCGTTAATTAATTTATCAGTTTGCTCGGAATTTTATAGGGAGTTTGAATCTCTAATTAGAATTAAAGGAGTAATTTCATTATTCTCTCATCCTTTGTCGTGGTGACGGGTCTGGACGAATGCCGTGGCCTCTCTACACCCGTTATGTGCTTGACAAAGACACCGCCTTGCAATGTGTCGAATTATGGTTGCCTGCCTCACTACTTTACTACACAGATCGATCATGCTTTCAAACACAGAACACAGTATTTAATGAGCATACTGCCACCTGTATGACGAAACCGTTGTGGCTGTGTTTCAGTTTACGGTCATTATTTGGATATTTGATTGTCGATAGCTTGCCGTGTTACTGTTACTTTTTCGGCGACTTCCTCCGTTGACATCTTAAGTAACTGATGCGGTAGTCGTTCATATTACGTCATTATGATTTATGCAGATATTAAGGAATTTACGTATGCTAGCGGAGATTATGTCAATGTCTGTGAAAAAGGAATGCTACTACAGCCACCGACCTCTATAGAAACTAAACAACGCGCATAAAGTTTTGTTGTACGATCTTGTCGTTTTGTAGTTACTATACTAAAATGCCACCATAGCCATGACAATTTCGACGACCATCTTTTGCCCAGAGATGACCACCACCGCCAAGATTCTACTCCCCTTCCGTCAGGATCATAATTTTAGTTTCTTTGATAATTACTTTCGGCAGTTGCCATCATCACATTCTGTTAAAACATAAAATAAAACCAAACATTACAAAAAAACTACATAACTTTAAAAAACTACTGGATATGTACAGTACAACTTATGACCTTTGCACGTGTTTGTTCAGATACGCTGCATCCCGTCAGATACACATGCCAGGCACAAGTGCACAAGTGCAACTAGCTCCCACTACTGGAGAGTGCTGATGGTAAGACGACATGATTGTCCTTAGCACATGGGTAACACAAATGCGCAGTTGTTTTAATATCGTCATTGTAACATATGACATAGCTATTTTGATATTCATTGCTCGGTATTGTAATGAAAAAACACTAATAGATGGTATGATCTTATAGCTTTTTAAAATGTATGTTGTAAGTTTCTAATGTTATGTTTTAATTTCATGTTTTGACAGAATCTGACGATGGAAATAGTCGAAACTAGTTACTAAAGAAATTAAAATTGCGATGTCAGCGGAACACTGTAATGAAAAGTGCAAAAATATGATGGTGAACTCTTACTCAGACTTTATGTATACAATTGAAATAATGTAAACTGTCTTGCGACAAACTTGCAGCAGAGAGAGAGAGAGAGAGAGAGAGAGAGAGAGAGAGATAGAGAGAGAGGGAGGGAGAGGGAGGGATGGATACTGGAAAAAGATGGCGTGTCTAGGAAGAGGTAGTGAAGGAGAGAGAAGTGATGATAAAGATGGTGAGGAAGAAAGAGAGAGAGAGAAGTTTAAGAAAGGGGGCATACAGGAAGTGAAAAAGGAAGGGGTGCGAGAGAGAAAGACTGCGAGAGAGAGTGCAGGAAAGAGAGGAGACAGATGGAAATGAAAGAGGGGATGAGGGAGGAGAGAGAGAGAGAGGGAGAATATGGGGGAAGAGAAAGTAGGAAGAGGGAGAATATGAAGGGGTGAGAAGGAAGCTGATAGGGGGAGAGAGATAAATGTGGAGAGACAGGGAAGTGGGAGGGATTGGGCTGCTATGGTGACCAGGGGCACCAGCCGCAACCCTCACAACAATTACGATGCGCGGGTCAAATCAGGCGACGCTCGCGCGCCCCTGAGCAGCCACGCGGGAATACGAAATGTGAGAGATTGAAAATGGTAGGGTGTGCTCCTGTCAAAGTATTGGCAGTTGTTGATGACGTCACACAGCTGCGTTCCCGTTAGTTATTTGAACATGAAGTGTACACCCAGCCCCCAGGAGGAGCACCGAGAACTACGACGGACCACCGTATACCTTGTCGGGCATCAGTTCAAAAATGGCTCTGAGCACTATAGGACTTAACATCTGAGGTCATCAGTCCCCTGGAACTTAGAACTACTTAAACCTAACTAACCTATGGACATCACACACATCCATGCCCGAGGCAGGACTCAAACCTGCGACCGTAGCGGTCGCGCGGTTCCAGACTGAAGCGCCTAGAACCGGTCGGCCACACCGGTCGGCCGGACATGAGCAAGAGGTCACTGGTCGCAACACAAAACTACACCTCCATCCTGTCGCGAGTGACCGAGGGCACATCTTTTCCTGAACAGTGATCATTTAAGCCAACCCAGCGACCACTGCGGACCGTTCCCGTAGGCAGTCCATCACTTAAGCTCTAGTCGACGTGCCATCGGAGAAGACTGCGTCAAGCCCAGAAATTAGACTCCGTAGTAGGCAACAGTTGTGTTAGTTTCTGCCGTTTTATTCCGGCTCCCGGGAGTTAGTTGGAGCCTGTACCTCAGAGTTGTGTTTAGCTGGAACCACTGAAGAGGCAGAGTGAGTTCCTTGTTATCACTATTGTAGCCGCCTGCTTTTTGCAACCAAATAAAGAAGCTGTTTAGCTGTTTGTAACGTCTACCGAGGCTGTCCTCAATTAGTGTTTTTCATGGGAAATAGGAAAAAGAGTAGAGAGAGAGAGAGAGAGAGAGAAAGAGAGAGAGAGAGAGAGAGAGATAGAGAGAGAGAATATAAAAATGAGAGCTGACAACAGTTACACAGAAAAATAAAGAAGTTGACAGCAAGTTTCAGATAAATCATCCTGGAAAACTACAAGTGTTATGGCCAAAAAAGTACTGTTTAGGCATTACTACGTCTTATTTTTGTTTAAAAATGAGGAGGTGAAGTGCCTATAAACAACACGGTTAGAATCAAGACTACGTTCAATTTCATAACACCCACTGGAGATACCTTCCACAAAAAATATAAAACTCGCCTGGGATAATACTGTAAATATTGCCACTCTAACACGGAAAATACGTTTCGCTTGTAAACGAATATTTATGTAGCTGCTAAGTAAACTAACTACATCAACAGTCTGGTTACGAGTCCCCGTTTCCTGAACGGTCATGAAAAGTGCTCTTCGAAAACGACCCCTATCACATTTTCTTTTCAGCCTAATGTCACAAGATTGCAAGGCACGTGTTTTTAGTTCAGGTTTGTACTAAGTAACAAAGCTACTACTGTCATGCCAGTAGTCAGAAGGAGCTATACTCTAATGTGCCAGATCTAATCATAATGAGCACGGCACTGTCGGGCCTGGAATAAGTAATTTTCCTGTGCTCAGGACGTAACGGTCACGTAAACCAAACTACAAGTTTTAACACTGTTTCTGGGACCACTTAAGCGATAGGGGTGGAGCAACAGTTAGCGCACTGGACACGCACTCATGAGGAGTAGAGCTCTACCACTCAGGTTTCCTTAATCGGTTAAGACAATCACCGGTAGAGTTCCTGCGTAAGGAACACTACCAGTTTCGTTCCGCGTCCTCAGCCTATTCGAGATTATGTTCCATCATCAACGACATCGTTGTTCACTCTGATCTTGCTGTCTTCACTTTTTGATTTCATCTGTTTTTGGTTGAGGTCGTCTATTTGTAGTAAGAAAGTCCCGCCGGCTTCACGTTGTGTAGAAGGAGCGGCTGACGGACGTTAGTCCGCGCACAGCCGGGGCTGATAGCCGGCGCCCCGCGAAGCAGCCCCCCCGTCCCTACCTCCTCCTTCACAAGCCCCGCGACGCGCGAGCCCTCTCGTCTGGCGCGACGCGTGAAATTGAAGCCGGCCTGCGCGGCGCCTCTTTGGCGTCTCCGCCTGCGACGTTTGTCTTTTTCTTCCTGCCGCCTCGCAACTTGCAGAGGGATGGGTTCCGCTTCCTTGAGGAGCCGCGAGGTCCCGCCGTAGTCCGCTACGCCGAGCCTCTCGGAATTAGACTTCCTCGTGTCTCTCGGCCAAGTAAAGCGAGACACAGCGGCAGTTTCTACAGATTAGAACCAGTCTAGCCAAGATGGTTTCACTTTTATTATCATTTAGTGTACAAATACAAACTACTGTCGATTATTTGATGTTCGAGAGACCTAAATTTTTTTTTTTGCAATGTAGTCTTGCATCGCATATGAGTGCCAAAAGTGCTTTGTATTGCAGCAGACAAATTAAGCAGTTGCTAAAGATGTCATTATGTGCATATAGAGACGAAAAATAGATGGCACGCATACTACGGAACTATTTGTCATGGCGTATTGCTTCGCAGTCTTAAAATTTCTCCGTATTCAGTCATGAACTACATCAAAGTCGATCAGCTCAGTAACAAAGGACGAGCAATTACTACTGATGTATGTTTGCGCGTTTCTGGAATGCAAGATCAGCAGAACTTTTGCGTAGTCCCAAGGAGAACGACTTGGAGAACTGTTTTCAGTTGTCAAATCAAGAGATTGAGTCATGTCTTCTGGATGGTTTGATGCTGCCTATCCACAAATTTCTCTCTTATGCCAACCTTTCCATCTCAGAGTAGCAATTGCAACCTACGTTCTCAGTTATTTGCTGCATGTATTCCAATCTCTTACTCCGAAGTTTTTACCCTCTACAGCACCCTCTGTCACCATGAAAGTTATTCTCTGATGTCTCGACACGTATCCTTCATCCTGTTCCTTCTTCCTGTCAGTGTTTTCCATACATTACTTCCCTGACCCATTCTGCGGAGTACTTAGTTTCCTCCTCAGTCCCCCTAATTTTCAACATTGTCCTGTAACACCACATATCAAATACTGCTATTATCTTCTGTTACGATTTTCCCACAGACCATGTCTCACAGGCATACAATGTTGTGCTCCAAACGTTCATTCCCAGAAATTTGTTCCTCAAGTTAAGACCTATGTTTGATACTATTGGACTTCTCTTTGCCAGAAATGTCCTTCTCATTGTGCTAGTCTGCTTTTTACGTCCTCCTTGCTACGTCCGTCATGGGTTATTTTGCTGCCTAGGTAGCAGAATTCCTTAACTTCATCTACTTCGTCACCACCAATTATGACGTTAACTTCGTCGCTCTCCTCATTTCTGCTACTTGTCATTTACAGAAAGATGGGGACATAAATAGGTACTGCTCTGAAGGCGACCACCAAAGTGTGGACAAATATACTCAAATTTGCAGCATTAACCTGTTCTCTTTTCTTTCTTTCAGACATCGCCAATATTACGAATTTGAGATCAGAAACGTATAATATGCGAAGTATTTATGTCATAGTAGATATTATATCATAAATGAGAGTGACACTAGACATATTTACTTTTTTAAGTAAAGTACTTTTTTTTGTTTAAAAAGAAGAACCTTACGATGAAGGACTTATCCGAATGGAACGGAAATCGGTAGATGTGATGTACATGTGTACAGGCAGTGATTCATTCAAGAGAAAAGCTTTGCAAATTGAGCTAGTCAATAAGGTGTTGGTGCGCCTCTGGCCCTTATGCAAGCAGCCATTCAGCTATGAATTGACTTTGCATGTCCTCCTGCAGATATCGTGCGTGTCAGATTCTCTGCAACTGACGCGCTAGATCGTCAAAATCTCGAGCTCGTTGAAGTGTCCTGCACATAATACTCCAAACATTCTCGATTGGTCAACTGGGGAGAGATCTGGTCGCATTGCTGTCCAATGTACGGTTTGGCAAGCAAGAAGACAAGCAGTAGAAACTCTCGCCGTGTACGAGCTGGCATTATCTTGCTGAAATGTAAGCCCAAGATGACTTGCATGAAGGGCAACAAAACAAGGCGTAGAATATTATTGACGCTCCGCTGTGCTGTAAGAGTAGCGCGGATGATAACCAAAAGGCTTCTGCTCTGAAAATAAATGGCACCTTAGACAATCACTCCTCGCTGTCGGGTCGAATGCGACAGCCAGGTTTGTATCCCACTGCCGTCCAGGGCGTATCACCGACTAGAGTAGTGATGACTGACGCTTAGAATGAGCCCAGATAACCAGAAAATCCGTGTCTGGAGGCGCCACAGACAGACCTTGGCCAGAAAGGGGGCCAGACCTCTTACCGTTTCAGAACGTTTGGAACATTACGGGTAAGGCCCTCCAACCATCTAGGAATTGTGACGAGCTAAGGCACCAGTTGGACAGAATTTAATACGATATTCCTTACGTGGACATCCAACAACTCTAGGAATCAAAGCCAAGGCGAATAACTGCTTGCATAAGGGCCAGAGGTGGACAAACGCGTTACTGACTAGCTCAATTTGTGAAACTCGCTCTCTTGAATAACTCACCCAGTTTTATGCAATTTTAATCTTTGTCTGCACATGTACATTACATCTGCCGATTTCGTCCCATTCGGGAATTCCTTCGTAGCGCATCGTTATTTTTTAGTCTTAGAGTGTATTAAGAGAAGATTCCGCATAATAAGTTATCGTCTGTTACGTAGTTTGTAGACTGACAAGATGTTCACACTGTATCTTCACAAAAGAACAATTCCCTGCTGCTTTTCATCGCAGGCCACGGTGATTGGTTCACGGCTACTGAACGGTGGCTGGGATATGTACGGAAGGAGAGCTGTTTCCAAGCAACGTGGTGAAAACATGTTTATGTTTACCGAGTAGCTGGCTGTTTAACAGGTCGCAGATAAGTATTTTAACTGACATGACTGGGTGAAGCACAGGAACAAAGCTGGTTTTTGTTAAGAATCTGTTTCCTGGAAGTGAGTAAGTGAGTAAGTCTGATTCAACTGTGGCAGTTGAAAACATCCTGTAACAGGGCGACCACAAAATTTTAAACAGTTTTCCACACACATTCGAGATGATTACGGTCTATTTTCTGTTCTGCACTGCGAATATATATTTCAGTTCTCGGGCGGTCTAGACAAGTGGCCGAGCGGTTCTAGGCGCTACAGTCTGGAACCGCGCGACCGCTACGGTCGCAGGTTCGAATCCTGCCTCGGGCATGGATGTGTGTAGTGTCCTTAGGTTAGTTACGTTTAAGTAGTTCTAAGTTCTAGGGGACCGATGACCACAGCAGTTAAGTCCCATAGTGCTCAGAACCATTTTTTTTTTTGGTCTAGACAATAAATCTGTATCTTGGATACGATTTACGATGCCTTCTAAAGAACTTCTCTGAGATTTATTACGTCTTATATTTGCAGCTACTTTATGCAAAGTGTACAACGACAAAACTCACCGTGGTCGGATCCAACATTAAAGAAAAAATTTTGGCGTACCATCACTTGTACAGCGCAGTGGGGCTCGAACCAGCTTCGTGTGTGGTAAAGCATTTACTTACTGAAAAGGCCCACGCGATCCTCAGTAAAATGACACACAACACGTTCGCACTAAATTATGGAACTGCCTACAATCTGACTGAAGTAGGAAGAAAACAAGTAATTGATAAACGAATATGAAGTTGCGAGTAAGTGGTATTATTATTTACTAGTGCGAAGTGAGAAACAAGGAAGATTTGTTACGACATTGATTAGTTCCACAGCGCTTTTTAAATCTGCCTGTCGGTTGTCAGTTGTTACTTTTGTTGAAGTTGACAAAAAGTTCAAAATCCTGCGCAGTTCACTCTATGCCAAAAACAATTTTGTGACTCCCGGGAAGTAGAATAGCTGCACTCATTTGTAAATTTTTGCGAATGTAATTTAACGATCTTGGAAGGTGATATGGTAGCTTAATTACACTTGGGCGTATGTGGTGAGTAGTTACTTGATGATTTATACACTCCTGGAAATTGAAATAAGAACACCGTGAATTCATTGTCCCAGGAAGGGGAAACTTTATTGACACATTCCTGGGGTCAGATACATCACATGATCACACTGACAGAACCACAGGCACATAGACACAGGCAACAGAGCATGCACTATGCCGGCACTAGTCCAGTGTATATCCACCTTTCGCAGCAATGCAGGCTGCTATTCTCCCATGGAGACGATCGTAGAGATGCTGGATGTAGTCCTGTGGAACGGCTTGCCATGCCATTTCCACCTGGCGCCTCAGTTGGACCAGCGTTCGTGCTGGACGTGCAGACCGCGTGAGACGACGCTTCATCCAGTCCCAAACATGCTCACTGGGGGACAGATCCGGAGATCTTGCTGGCCAGGGTAGTTGACTTACACCTTCTAGAGCACGTTGGGTGGCACGGGATACATGCGGACGTGCATTGTCCTGTTGGAACAGCAAGTTCCCTTGCCGGTCTAGGAATGGTAGAACGATGGGTTCGATGACGGTTTGGATGTACCATGCACTATTCAGTGTCCCCTCGACGATCACCAGTGGTGTACGGCCAGTGTAGGAGTTCGCTCCCCACACCATGATGCCGGGTGTTGGCCCTGTGTGCCTCGGTCGTATGCAGTCCTGATTGTGGCGCTCACCTGCATGGCGCCAAACACGCATACGACCATCATTGGCACCAAGGCAGAAGCGACTCTCATCGCTGAAGACGACACGTCTCCATTCGTCCCTCCATTCACGCCTGTCGCGACACCACTGGAGGCGGGCTGCACGATGTTGGGGCGTGAGCGGAAGACGGCCTAACGGTGTGCGGGACCGTAGCCCAGCTTCATGGAGACGGTTGCGAATAGTCCTCGCCGATACCCCAGGAGCAACAGTGTCGCTAATTTGCTGGGAAGTGGCGGTGCGGTCCCCTACGGCACTGCGTAGGATCCTACGGTCTTGGCGTGCATCCGTGCGTCGCTGCAGTCCGGTCCCAGGTCGACGGGCACGTGCACCTTCCGCTGACCACTGGCGACAACATCGATGTACTGTGGAGACCTCACGCCCCACGTGTTGAGCAATTCGGCGGTACGTCCACCCGGCCTCCCGCATGCCCACTATACGCCCTCGCTCAAAGTCCGTCAACTGCACATACGGTTCACGTCCACGCTGTCGCGGCATGCTACCAGTGTTAAAGACTGCGATGGAGCTCCGTATGCCACGGCAAACTGGCTGACACTGACGGCGGCGGTGCACAAATGCTGCGCAGCTAGCGCCATTCGACGGCCAACACCGCGGTTCCTGGTGTGTCCGCTGTGCCATGCGTGTGATCATTGCTTGTACAGCCCTCTCGCAGTGTCCGGAGCAAGTATGGTGGGTCTGACACACCGGTGTCAATGTGTTCTTTTTTCCATTTCCAGGAGTGTAGTTATTTTGCAAATGCAGTCTTGAGAAACAGAAGAAAATTAAAGCACCTCCTGCAGTTTTGATTTGAACATTTATTTTATACACGTCTCAGGCAAGCACTCTGGTTGCATTCAACAACGAATTCAAAACGAAATTTCCTGTTTCCTGCAACGGCAAAGACAGAGGGTGGGGGCTGGGGGGGGGGGGTCGGAAAGGAAGGGTCACAGCATCAAAGTGGACTTACACATAACAAGAGTGTGATTCCTAAGCGCTGGGCATATGACTTGCTGCCTCTTAAAATGTAAACAATTATTCATTTACCGTGAATAAAGTATTTTCTTTGGGCAGGTTCTGGTTTAACTGTGAATTTATAGCGACAATATCTCGTGATTTGTCCATAACTTTGGTATCCATATAAAGAAAACCGATCAGAGAACTCTAAAGTGAGCTATATAGCTTAAAAATATAGGTCACAGTACTTTTTCTGTATCTTTGTTTGTGCATCATGTAAAACCTACCAGAAGGATTTAGATGAAACTGACAGTCGAGTATTCAATGTAACTTCACTAAATAGCCTTTGTTTTGTCAGTGGCTGCCCATGAGACGACGAAATAGATTTTGTTCAAGCTGAAGTAATAAAGGCGAAAATTTAATTTACATTTATTAACCACTGTTGGTAATCAAAACTTTTATAAGTACAACGATCATCGACGCTGGTTATTTAAAACACCCTAGACAATAGTTTCTTAAACACACAGACAAATGTGCTAACTGAAACTATTTTAGAGACTCCTCTGTTCGTGTAAATATGTATCCCTCTGTTAGTAAGAGTGTTACACGTCGCATTATTTTTGTATCTTTTGATCTGGAGTTGTAATGGGCTTTATATTACGTGATCAGACCGTCGAATATTTACGTGATTCACTGAACGGTTGTTAAAAAACAAAGATTTCAGAGTTTTTGTTTATGTTCATGCATATAAAAAAAGGAATGTATGCGTTGAACAATGGAACACGGTGCCGATATTTTCTTATTAATGTTTCGTTGCTAATTGTTTTCAAACAGTTCCCTGTGTGAAAGAACCGAGATTCTTCAGTAGTCGAGAATCCGTAACGGAATGTGGCATATTCTGTCTCAAGGGTTGGAGGATGATCATGAAGCTCATCTTAATTCCCAACGAGTTCGCACTGCTGGCTGCTCGATCGTTGAGGACGTGCAGACCGTTGAACCGCTGATCGTGATCGCCATACTCATGGCAGATGAGCCACGCTGAACGCTACTGGAGGAGTTAAAGGCCGGTTTAAAAAGCTACTGTCGCTGGAGCAATATAGCACGAAACCATTTAACTATCAACGCGAGAGTGACTATAAGAAATAACACTAAAGCTCAAGAAAACTCCAATTTGTTATTAAAAATTTCCGAGGGCCTGTACTGGAAGAAGGAAGAATATTTCACTAGATAATGTCTGCGAAACATTAGTTTCCCTTCAGAACATCGTTTAGCGCATGTAGTTTGCTGTTGTGGGACACTAATATTGTGAACGCTTAAGCGGCAAACATAGGCGAGGAAAATATATCGATTAGTTACGAAGGTTGTTTAGCAATAAGACGACGTTATTTAATCTACATAATTAATAAATCTGGTTACTTGTGGTCATACTGGCTACATTTGGGATCCATGACTGTGTAGAATAACTACTTATTTGTATTTTCCGCCACCAGTCACTTACATTTGTTTTATGTGTAATTTAACATATTGCAACGTATTTCGAGCATGCCTGTTCATCTTCAGGAGTTTATACATACAGAAAACTGCTACTAAGACATTTCACTTTTAAGTAACGATTTTCTGCATGTGTAAAAACCTGAAGAGGGGCACAACGTCTTCGAAACGCCTTACAGTAACTTAAATTAAACATAAATGAAACTGACAGGTAGTAGAAAATGTAAATAAGTAATACATATGGTATCTCCTACTTGCTTTCTGTTAAAAAAATGAATTTCAAATCCGACTTCATAGCTACTCTACTATGAAATTCTAACCGAATATCTATACAAGAATATCCACATAAATTTATGACTCTACAGTGGAACGTAGATGAATCGGAATCACCGACAGGCTCCAGTTAAGTGATTCGTATATTACCTCAAGATTTACATTCACACAGCATCTACGCCTATCCCTATTTATCATCCGTATCAGCGCCATGTGCCTTGCACATACAGGGACCTGGGTGACCATCTTCAGTATAAGTTTAACGTTCATTTTGTTTTTATTCAATTATAAATCTGATTGTTGGTACAATTTCGTAGACTACGTTATAGCACAGCAAGAATTTAAACAGAATAATAATGCATAAAACTATACATTCTCAAACTGGAAATTACACCGGAAACTATATAATAATAATATAGAGTAATATTACAGTTTTGAACATAGCTGTTATTCAGCAAGCGTATACTGGCTTCAACTTAGGATTAAACAGACAACCAGTTGTACATAAACGGTAGGTGCATTCACTTAGGTTTCGACATCTACTAGGAGTGTCTTCATCAGAATAAATGTTGCTAAATCGTAAACTTACATTGCTCAAAAGCAGTAGTCAGAATTTGGAGCAGCTATGCTCCTGTCAAAAGTAAAATATAACGATGTAGCCTTTGCCACGTGTGCCCACCTGGGAACAACATCAAACTGATGTTTACTTTTGACAGTAGCATAGCTGCTCCAAATTCTGACTATTGCTTTCTAGCAATGAAATTTTACGATTTGGCAACATTTATTCTGATGAAGACATCGCCAGTAGGTTCCGAAACCTACTGTTTATGTGCAACCGACTGGCTGTTTAATCCTACGTTAATAATAGAGTAACTTTTAATAAAGAACAAGAAGTTATTTCATTTTATTGGTTTTAGTAGCGGGTCAAATTTTCAGCCATGGCCTATTAGCAGAAAGATGTAGGAAAAAAAACAAGATTTAAACAGGATGATATTATAATTGTAACAACAAAAGGATAAAAGGTGGAAACAGTTGAACAACGTCTACTATTCTCCTCATATACGTGAGCTACATTGCAATGGTATAATTAAGTGGACTCAAAGTACACTTGAAAGAAGCAGAATTTTTCAGAAAAAAAGTATTCAACTTGTATTTGAAAACCTGAAGTTTGTCGGTAATAGCCGTCAGTTCTTGTGAACCAGCCATTGACGCTTCAGTGACGTAGTGGTTGGGCCGGTATGGAGACGGATATTTTATCTCAGTGGTCGTGATGGCATTGGGCTTTTCAAGGGCCACCGTGTGAAGGTTACACATCGATTTGGAGAAAACCGTTGCCTTAGAGTCAACTACAGAGGAACGGACGTGTTGACGGCAGGGATAGTCATCGACTCTCTTGAGTCGCAACGGCACATAAACGGGTCACCACTTACACCTTTGTTCACTGCACGTCACAGTACACAGAAAACAGCATGACTGCGAGGGTCACTAACATTGCGAGAAGGGGGGGGGGGGGGGGGGGGGAATGGTGGCTCAGTCTAGCGAGTGGCGGTACACGTCGTTGGCAGGTTATGTGTACGGTCGAAAACTATATGCGGGTGCGATCACTCCACTTATCAACAGGACACCTTTCAGATAGATACTGGAGATATTCTGATAAGGGGATCGTTATACAGGGACCTACTGTTCAATAATGCACATCGGTTCGTTCAGTTACAGCAAAAATGACATTTCCCTTTGACATTAGAATACAATGGGATGCTACATACTGCTGCTGCTCGAATAAAATAGCTTCGAGAGATTGCACTGCCAGGCGTGCACCGAGCCACGCTTGGGAGTGCGCTGCATGTACTTTTAAAACAAGCGACACAGTGTACTCATTGCTTTCGAGGAAGAACTGCGATTGGCTATCCACTGACCCCTACCACTCGAGTCACTCAAATGTCATAGCTGTTTTAATCGGCGTAAAGGTAGGTCTGCTTAATTCCGTTTATCTTAAGTGTAAAACCACAGCGTAATTAGCAAAGCTGTGAACTAAGTTTTGGTCTCGAACAGTACTCGTCAACATACAGTCTCTCTTGCACAATTTGTTCATAGTCGGCGATCTAACGGGACATTGTCCTCTAGCATTACTTTTTCTCAACAGTAGCTACCGATACGAGTATCACTTTTCAAATTTTGGACGGGTTAATATTATTTCAGCTGCTTTTCTAAAAACTTTCAAATAATTTTATACGGAATATGTTATATTTCATACTAAAATTTATGAAAAGGAATTACTTTATTTTCGACGTTACAATCGGTAAGTACTACCTATGAATATACAGTTAAAATTATTTTTTTAGAAACATTTGAAATTACAAATTATTTGGCACACTTAAAATTTATATTATTAGTTTTGCAATCTAGTACTGTTTACTATGTTTATTTCTGGAATCATTTATGAAATAATAATCGAAATTAATAGAAATTCATTTGCCAAGAAAAATTGTAAACCCTTTGTAATATGGTTAATACCGCAGAGTGATGTAGTAGTAAGCATGCGTCTGATGTGATCGGACGTATTTTTGTTTTTTGGGCGAACAATGTAATTTCGATTTTGTTAATATGAAATTCAAAAGACTGTATGCTACACTAAACTGTGACAAAATATACTAACGTAACAACCAAAATTTTGCGATAACAATGTTCAAATTTATATAGATCAATTCAACCATCAGGACCTAGAATGTGAGGATTTCAACTTCAAGAATCAGTCTCCTAGACAAGAAGAACTGGAGCCAACTGAACACGAAAAGCTAAGTATAGAAAGTTTATTGTAATCTTCGCTCCTCCTAAATTTTTCATAAAAGGCTTTGCTTATTGTGGACAACAGCTGGAATTAGAAAGGAGGAGGAGATTACAGCATCATAGCCGCAAGTTTATAAATGATGACGGCATTGTTCCATTGACAGTATTCAGTTAGACCTGTTCTTCGTTCCACAAACAATTCCGACTTTATAAGCCATTATCGAGTGTTCAGCTGTCTACAATAGTACATTACATTAACGGCGAGAAGCGGAAACACATTGATGGAACGTAACTTGACGCCTAGAACAAAGTGCGTATGTGTGAAAATGGCGGTGTATTCACATGATGTCTTCTTTTCAAATTGACAGATAGCTGGTGCGCTTAACACAGGAAAATTGTTCAAAGATGTAACGCTGACCAAAGAATAAAACTAAGGACGACTAATAATTTTAGAAATCTGTGCACCTATATTTATGATCATAGACAAAGGAAAGCTAGTAAAAAATAAAATTATTGAAAAATATGGTGTAACAAAACGGAAAAATCTGAAATTTAAAAAAAATTGACGGTGTACACACAATATAAATAAATAAATAAGTAAATTAATACGCTGTCACATTTGTGCGCGTGGAACCTTGTTATAGTTGTTACCTTGGCGCTAAAGTAGTGTGCTGTTATATACAGCTAATCATTCAATAATGGTTTATAAAGCCAAAACTGGTTGCGGAACGAAGAACAAGTCCAACTAAAGAATACCTAAGTGGAAAAACATCGCCTTCATCTTCTCTTTCGTAACACTACACTTAAAGAAAAGTCTGCTACATTCGTTCGATTGGCATTCTGTTACTGCGTATGAAAATCACAGCCTATTTTGAGACTGTGGAGCATTCGGTTTCCATAATTATATATGAGAAGCTTTATACTGTTTTTTTCTGATTTTTACGCTGCTGCAGGCACCTTCATAATTTGTTTATCATACAAATAAACACAAGAACCCGCCCGGTTAGCCGAGAGCGCTAATGCGCTGCTTCCTGGACGCGGGTTGGCGCGCCGGCCCCGGATCGAATTCGACCCCGCGAATTAACGACGAGGGCAGGTGTGCCTGCCAGCCTCGATGTGGTTTTTAGACGGTTTTCCACATCCAACTAGGTGAATACTGGGCTGGTACCCATGTCCCACCTCAGTTACACGACTCGCAGACATTTGAACACGTCCGCACTATTCCATGGCTTACACTAGACGCAGACAGCTGGGGTGTCTGGTTCCGTCCCGGAAGCGGGAGTGGGGTGGGTGGGGGGTTGGGGTGGCGACAGGAAGGGTATCCGGCCACCCCTTAAAATTAACCATGCCAAATGTGACCTTAACCATGCAGACCCTGCTAATCATGCGGGACAAAGGCAGTAGCAAACGAAAAAGAAGAAGACCAATAAACACAAGTAGCTGTCACAATCTCATCGTTAGCGACGTAAAATTGTCACAATGCCAGAACAGCCGGATCTGGACAGTAGTCAACGCGTACTTGGCTACTCGCGACCAGCTATTTTGAATTGTATATCCTGTTAGACACTGAACGAAATGACTCATCTTGCTTTACTGAAGTCGTCTTGACGATGTCTGGTAGTAAATCTCTAAACTTATGAACTACTCTTTTAGAAACAGATGTACTGTCGTCATGCGACAGCGAAACACTGTGGTACAGCTGCCGCAGTATTATTTTACGTACACAATGCGAGCCTCATAACGCATTTGGTTCTTATTATTACGTCTTATGATACCACACAGTAATGATTGCGTAATATGACCACTGAGAGCTTTGTGTTAACGTTGACTACAGTTTATGATCTGGAAAACCTTAAATGAGGAACATAATTGGAACTGTGTGCTGTTTCAGGAAGCTCGTAGTCAACACGGAATTCGATTTTATCGAAAGAGCGCATATTGCAGAACAGTGAGAAGATTGTCGAACTATTGTGGCTCACTGTCGTTTTTCAACTTAACAAAAAAAAAACCAGTTGAAACTTTAGAATGGGTAGTTCGCATCTTAAAGTATTCGTGCACTTCAGAGACTAAATTAGGATAAGCTGCTAGAGCGACAACAATCCGACGTATATCTTATGGAAAACCCTCACGAATAACGAAAGACAATGCGAATTTGTATACAATCAAACTGATGTCGGATCGGTGTTTTGACATTGCACAGCTACGTCATAGACTGTCAATTGATAGTATTTCTATTACACGAGCTACCTGTTCGGCTTTAACAGAGAGTGAGGATCAGGAAATCCCCTAACATTAGCATGGAAAGAAGTAAAGGAAATACAGCAAAGGCAAATCATGTTTGGCAGAAGGCATCTGAAGAGAATTGTGTGTCTGATAGTGACAATGAAAGTTGAGTCAGGACTGGAGGTGTGGTCATATGTCATAATTCAGAAAACCCAGGCTGGAATCCCAGTACGGCATTTTCATTAATTACATCGTATACTTCCCATGTGATAATCAGACCTGGCATTGCCGATGTATGAATGAATGGTACTCTCAACTGTATCTCCTTAAGAAGACGTTCCCTTTGTTATAAGAGGACAGTAAGCTCCCAGATTCCACAGTATTTGAGGTTGCACACTTATGGATTGGTAGGGAAGTGCTACAGGTTGTTCTACAGTGTTTTAACGATTTCAAATTAGCTAAAGAACAAGAGCGACGGTGGCGCTATATTTTAATACAGAATTTACGATAAAATTTACATAATTACTCCAGCAGCTACGGAAGATATGTCCAAAATCTGGGTGAATCGCCATAACGAATGGTCGTCATTCTGTTCGACTTCATTTTATTCATAAGTAAACTTGAATAAATCTTCCACCTTGTGTAAAGTGTTCAACGTTGTTTCGCGTTTAGTTTGTGTGTTATTCAGATTTGAAATCGTCAAAACATTGTGGAGCACCCTATACTTTAGCGCGAACTATTGTTCGTATTGCAGATTGCAAGATATTTGGTTTGAATGTACTGAAACAATTTACTTTAAAAGCATCTAGAACAGCAAGAAGGTAGCGACATTAAATTTTCCACCACCTAGTGATTGCAAGTAACACTCACGTATGGCCCCAAATCTACTCACGGTCTTTATGGCAACTTGGAACAGAGCAAATCACCTTACGTTCACCATCTTAGAAGGTTGATTTTACGATATTTGGGGAAGATAAAGGTTTATACCTAAAGTTTAGACCAATGGTCCGTTGGTTACTTGAACGAAGGGAACACATGGAACCAATGAGCAAGTAAAAAGTATAATTATTAGTGCCACTGGGAGACTGTAAATTTCGCTTCTGTTAACAGAATCTGTAGCGATTGTGGACGAGAAGACCGTGAGGTATCACTGGTTTCCTTAAATGCCGAGCTGGCTACTTCAACAACAACACTGCCGTCCCCCAATCCCCGTTCCTCGCCTAATCCAAGCTGGTGTTCTGGATCTCTAACCTTCATTCCCACGCTTCTCTTCAGCCGACGCTGCTAACCGGCGACTATGCAGTGGTACTTGAGTCGGGGAATCTGATGGTGCAATGAATTTCCATCGGTACTATCTGACCGGCAGGGGGAGGAGAAGTGCTGGTGTGCGGCTCCTGATCACAAGATTTTGCACCAATACCGTGGTTTAAATTGCAAACCTCTCCGCAGTTTCTCGTGAACTGTAGGAATGTGGGACTATTGATGGTGATTCGTCTGTCGAGTGCCGTCGTTCATCTCAGAGGTCCTGTTAGTGCTAATCAAGTACTGGGTTTCATCCTCTTCCTTGTTTTAACGCCATACAACACAAAAACTACACGCTTATACATACTCATTAAAGACACCTTCGGTCAATAGAAACATCTAAGAAACAACTGTCAGAACTGACTATGGAAAGGTATCATTGTGCGAAGTGTGTGGAACAAAAGCCTTTCCAACAAGCGGATCTGAACGTACTCCTTGAGTCTCCCACCCAAACACGTCATACAACTTTACCTTCACTCTACTTTGTGTATATTTATACCTTTTTGTATCTTACAGTTAGACGCCTAAAACTGCTGCGTTATGGTACTGCAACGTTTCTGATGTACAGATATGTGCCCGAGGAAACGGCTCCACCCACACCTACACACGAAGACTACTCCCTCCCTCACTCCGTCGCTTCGGCATTCATTTAATGCGCCGCCAATCCCGGTGCAAGCGAAATATCGAGGAATTTTAACGAGACTCATTTCAGGCATGTAATTAATTTGCAATTCAATTTTTAAAAAAATTTTACTGCGCTTTACGTAAATGCAGTAATTGGTTCGGGATTGGGTTCGCAATGAAAAAGAATAAATACGCTCATATATGCTAAAAACAGAGCGTGTGGTCTGTGCGGCTGCGAGTGACAGTTACCTGCCAGCCTCGGAATAAGGCGACCTAGCCGAGTGCTGTACTCGACGCTAGTGGCAAACGGGCGACGTGGCGCAACTCCAAAACACCGGTCTCTTATTTAGGAGGACTGTGGTTCTAATCCCCGCACGAAAATCCAGGTTTAGGTTATCCCTTTATAATTTTTGGCACATGTCGGAAAGGGTTACGTGCAAATGCCCGTTTACCCTGTTTCCTCCAACGCGAGCCTGTGTTCCATCACTAACGCTCTCACCATCGACGAGACATTGAACCTGTCTTCCTTCCTTTCGACAAATGTCGTTACGAAATTATCTACAATATTAGGTAAGATAATTCAGATGATGAGATTATTTCTTGTAGTGACGTAATTGTAACATTCCTGGATATGATATACATGTGCTGACAAACGAATGATTACAATTTCAACAAAACTGGATGATTTATTCTGGAGAAAAATCTTCACAAATTGATCTTATCAGTAACGCGTTGGTCCACCTCTTGCTATCGTGCAAGTCGTTACTCAGCTTTTCATTGATTGATAAGAGTTGCTGGAAGTTCTCCTGAGGATACAGTGCCAAATTCTCTCCAATTAGCGTGTTAGAACTTCAAAATCCCGAACTGGTTTGAAGATCCTACCCACAATGCTCCTTGTTGTTGTTGTTATCGGCCGCGGTGGCCGAGCCGTTCTAGGCGCTTCAGTCCGGAACCGCGCGACTGCTACGGTCGCAGGTTCGAATCCTGCCTCGGGCATGGATTTGTGTGATGTCCTTAGGTTGGTTAGGTTTAATTAGTTCTAAGTTCTAGGGGACTGATGACCTCAGATGCTAAGTCCCATAGTGCTCAGAGCCATTTGAACCATTTTTTTGTTGTTGTTGTGGTCTTCAGTCCTGAGACTGGTTTGATGCAGCTCTCCATGCTACTCTATCCTGTGTAAGCTTCTTCATCTCCCAGTACCTACTGCAACCTACATCTTTCTGAATCTGCTTAGTGTATTCATCTCTTGCTCTCTCTCTACGATTTTTACCCTCGATGCTGCCCTCCAATACTAAACTGGTGATCCCTTGATGCCTCATAACATGTCCTTCTAACCGGTCCCTTCTTCTAATCAAGTTGTGCCACAAACTCCTCTTCTCCCCAATTCTATTCAATACCTCCTCATTAGCTATGTGATCTACCCATCCAATCTTCAGCACTCTTCTGTAGCACCACATTTCGAAAGCTTCTATTCTCTTCTTGTCCAGACTAGTTATCGTCGATGTTTCACTTCCATACATGGCTACACTCCATACAAATACTTTCAGACACGACTACCTTTACACTTAAATCTATACTCGATGTTAATAAATTTCTCTCCTTCAGAAACGCTTTCCTTGCCATTGCCAGTCTACATTTTATGTCCTCTCTACTTCGACCATCATCAGTTATTTTGCTCCCCAAATAGCAAAACTCCTTTACTACGTTAAGAGTCTCATTTCCTAATCTAATTCCCTCAGCATCACCTGACTTAATTCGACTACATTCCATTATCCTCGTCTTGCTTTTGTTGATGTTCATCCTTTCGAGACACTGTGTATTCCGTTCGACTGCTCTTCCAAGTCCTTTGCTGTCTCTGACAGAATTACAATGTCATCGGCAACCCTCAAAGTTTTTATTTCTTCTCCATGGATTTTAATACCTACTCCGAGTTTTTCTTTTGTTTCCTTTACTGCTTGCTCAATATACAGATTGAATAACATCGGGGAGAGGCTACCACCCCGTCTCACTCCCTTCCCAACCACTGCTTCCCTTTCATGTCCCTCGTCTCCTATAACTGCCATCTGGTTTCTGTACAAATTGTAAATAGCCTTTCGCTCCCTGTATTTTACGCCTGCCACCTTCAGAATTTGAAAGAGAGTATTCCAGTCAACATTGTTAAAAGCTTTCTCTAAGTCTACAAATGCTAGAAACGTAGGTTTGCCTTTCCTTAATCTAAGATAAGTCGTAGGGGCAGTATTGTCTCACGTGTTCCAATATTTCTACGGAATCCAAACTGAGCTTCCCCGAGTTCGGCTTCTATCAGTTTTTCCATTCGTCTGTAAAGAATTCGCGTTAGTATTTTTCAGCCGTGGCTTATTAAACTGATACAATGCTCCTAACATTCTCAATTGCGGAAAGAATCGGTGATCTTGCTAGCCAAGATAACGTTCGGCAATTGTGAAGACAAGTAGTAGAAACTCTCGTTGTGTGCGGGCGGGCATTATCTTGCTGAAATGTAAGCCCAGAACGGCTCGCCATGAAGGGCAACAAAACGCGGCGTAGAATATCGTCCACGTACCGCTGTGCTGTAAGGGTGCCGCGGGTGACAGCCAAAGAGGTCCTGCTACGAAATTAGATGGCAGCCCAGACCATCATTGCTGGGTGTCGGGACACACGACGGGCAAGTCAGGTTGGTATCCCACCACTGTCCGATGCGTCACCAGAAATGCCTTCGGTCTAGAATCACATCGATTGTATCAGAACTGTCTTCCATGACCAGTCCCGCTTCGAACTTAGTCCCGATGATCAGCCGAGTACCAGCTTGCAATTGAGCGAGGTTGTGCAGTGGTTAGCACACTGGACTCGCATTCGGGAGGACGACTGTTCAAACACACGTTCGACCATCCTGATTTAGGTTTTCCATGATTTCCCTAAATCACTTCAGGCAAATTCCGGGATGGTTCCTTTGAAAGGGCACGGCCGATTTCCTTCCCCATCCTTCCCTAATCCGATGGGACCGATGACCTCGCTGTTTGGGCCCTTCCCCCAAACCACCCAACCAACTGCTTGGATAAGGGTCAGAGGTGGACCAATGTGTTGCTGATTTGCTCTTTTTCTTAAATAAATAATTCAATTTTTATGAAATTGTAATCATTTGTTTGTCTGTACATTTACATAACATCTACTGATTTCCGTCCCACTCGGATAATTCCTTTGTGGTGCGTCTAAGAGGGTATTTTAACAAAGAGGTATGTGTTGTACAGATTGCTCTGAAGTCCACACAATTTATGTGAAGTTCAATAGGTCCACGGAACTTCAAAAAGGTTGACGTAATGTCTAATGGAAAAAAGCAGTTATCACTTTCTGCAAGTGTATGCCAGATTTGTTGACAGTCTAGATCACAACAGTCACTTCCATCAGTGGTCCCTTACACAATGAAATGGCTAACTATTATCCCGAACCATCCATAAGGAAAAGGCTGTCAAATGTTAGTATACAAAAGAAATACGCCAATCATAGCGGCACTCTACAAATATACGCTGATGCAATTGAATTCCTTCACTTATTGACATACCATCACGGTATTCCAGTGCTCAAACATTCTTCCTTTTAGAATGGAGAAGAAAGAACAGAAATTCCTGACTGCCTTTTCACAAAGTGTTTATCGCACCGACTAAAAGTGACTTATGTGCCCATATGATTTCAGTCTAACGACGAACATGATCCACAGATTTGTATTTACTATTGGGCATATCTTATGGTACCAAATTAGTTCTCTTCGCTAAATAAATGTGTATCGTTTTTACAAATAAATTTATGCAAATGTTATACGTGAACAACAAGTATAGACGACATGTGGTAATCGTCTACACAGAGGACAATTACATCAACATTTATCGGCTTGTTACGAGCTACCCGGTAGGCTACAAATGGTTTTTGTCAACTGAGGAGGCGATGGGAACCTGCGTATCGGTCTGAACTGCTTTATGTGGTGTGGTCTGAATTTACTATTGCTGAACCACCCCGTTAATCTTCTTTGGATAGGTATCCATTAGCTTCACCTTGTCGACTGCCCACTATAATACGTGTTAAGCTATCTGTATAGCTAATCACTGATAGATATTGCGACCTTTTCGTCATCGGTGTTCTGCTTTCGGTTCAATGATTAATTGCATTAATTGGTACTTAGAATGTCTCTTTATGTGACACAAGCATGCAGTTTTTCAGTGTAACTAACGGCTAAGGATTTCTCTTTCATATTTTATTCTGTATATTTGTGGGCTGTTGTAGGACTTTCTTGCTTCCAGAAATGCTGCAGTTACCTAGGAGTGAGGCACTTAAATGGTATTGATACAGGTTTGCAGCTCCATTATCATACGGGAGCCGAGGTTGAACTGTCATAACACGTTTATGTGCCTGCAGTAGTTACATCGAAGTGGGGTTCGAAGGTTCGACAGGCGGAAAGGAAACAATACACTGCGAACTGTTATCACCTAATATCCACACTAGGTCCTTGTAAAGTCCTGAAAAACTCATAAAAGTTCCTGGTGCAGTTACACCCACGTTCTACCACGGAACAACCGCCGAATAATCACACTCGTATACGCTGACTTGCCTGCGAAACACCGTGATAAGCGAACGTAACTGCGGTTTCGCGGAAACTTGCCGCGCTTTATGGCAACAGTTTTCATCTCTAGGCTCTGATTAAGCCCCAAAAAATTATCAGTTACTTCCCGGACATCAGAATAAGCCGCTCTCACTTCGCAGATGGCATGTGGCAAAATCTCCACTTCTAAGTATTCCGATATTTTTCAATAATTTAAGTCATTCAGTCAATCAGAGCTGTGCTTACAGTTTGATTTAGTTTTACGTCAATCACGGGAATGTTCATGGTTTCTGTCCCCTCTCTGCGAACTGTAGCCTCCGTTCGATGCTATCTCTCGGCGGGAGCTCTCCTATTAAATTTTATTGTTATAACCCTCAAAGGAATTTCTTTGGCGTAATAGGATGTCGATTGATAAACAAGTCAGATCAGTCACTCCAGCAAGCGCGCTCTTATACCTAGAACTGGAGACATATCCGAGACCAATTACTGCCAATCTAGGGAAACTCAGTTTATGAGCTTAGAATTGCCATCTATGTGAGCACCGTAGGCAGACATGGTACGGCCTGTTCTGAAAATCGTGTGGATGCCTGTGCTCGTCTTCCATAGCATTACCGAGCGAGGTGGTGCAGTGGTTAGCACATTGGACTCGTACTCGGGTAAACGACGATTCAAATCAGCGTCCGACCACCCATAAGTATGTTTACCGCGGTTTCCCTAAGTTGCTACAGATATATTCCAAGATGGTTCCTTTCAAAGGACACGGCCGCTTTCCTTCCTCATGCTTGAAAAATTCCGAGCTCTGTCTCTGAGGATCACATGTCGGTGAGAC
This sequence comes from Schistocerca serialis cubense, assembly GCF_023864345.2. NCBI lineage: Eukaryota > Metazoa > Arthropoda > Insecta > Orthoptera > Acrididae > Schistocerca > Schistocerca serialis. The sequence goes on from NC_064639.1 coordinate 390,310,452, forward strand.
GTTAAACCCTAATCTTCCTTCCTCCCACGGCATAAACGTTCCATGCACATTGCTGCGATGTTATGAGCAAATTTTAACGTCCGTGAATCCACTGTCTTAAAATCTGGTTCTATTAATTGCTACTACTGAAGCCAATTTCTACAAGTAATTTTAGACGCCCGAACGGAAATATCAAGATCAACATAACGATAATAAACTGAGCAACTTCTTCTTGGGTCATGATGGGAAAGAAAGAAAGGGAGAACAAGTTTCAAGTAGTACGAAAGGATAATTCAGGAATGAGGTATAAATTACGTCTTCCCGTTTACTTCACTCTTTCTTGCCACCATGCTTACACAGTTCGAGCATCTGAACTTACCAGTTGAAGATCGATTGACTTTACAATATTAAGTATTAGGTAGGTGGGTGCTGATAAGAAAATAGAATGACGAAAGACTAAATTACGTTTATAGCATCTGTTAATTTAGGGAGATTTTTTGACAATGTTGACTGGACTATATTCTTTGAAACTGTGAGGGTAGCAAGAATAAGACACAAAGAGCGAAAAAGTTATTTACAACTTGTTCAGAAATCAGACTGCAGTTGTGAGCGTCCAGGAACACGAAGGGGAAGCGAGGGTGAGAGTTACAGCCTATCCCCAGCGCTATTCAGTCTGCATACTGAGCAAGCAGTGAAGGAAGCAAACCTGGAAAAGGACTTAAAGTTTAGGGAGGAGAAATAAAAACATGGCGGTTTGCTGATGACGTAATTCTGTCAGAGATGGTAAAAGATTTGGAAGAGCAGGTGAAAGGAAACGATACTGCCTCGAAAAGAGATTATAAGATGAACATTAATAAAACAGGGGTAATGGAATGCAGTGGAATAAAATCAGTTGACGGTAAGAGATATTAGGAAATGAGGCCCTAAAAGTAGTAGATGGGTTTTCCTATTTGGCCAGTGAAACAGCCCACGATGGCTGAAATGGAAAGAATGGAAAGTGTTCTCACTGTGTTGGTGGCCCGTACCTATGCCAATAAGAATTTACCGAGGATCCGATGATGACAATAAGATTCTGCCGAAACTGGTCATTGTGAAATCAAATAAAAATACCAAGCGGTCTTCGCTGCAGAAGATTTTCCTTTCCAGCAAATAAAGATTGCACCTTATGAACATGTGCAACCAATATAAAATGCAGTAGCAAGAAAACTGTTTCTGAAAAAGAGGACTTCGTTAACATCTAACATAAATATAGATGTCAGAAACCCTTTCTTTAGGTATTTGTATGGAGCGTAGAGTTGACGGAAAAGAAACGTGCAAGACAAGAAGTTGAGACAAGAAGCGAATAAGGGCTTCTGAAATGTGGTGCTACAGAAGAATAATAAGGATATGTTGAATCGTATTGGGGAAAAAGGAGATTTATGGTACAACTTGGCTGAAAGAAGACTTGTGAAAGGATTTTAATGAATTCTCATCCCTTTTCATAAATAATCTTAATCGACTGCTTCAGAATGAAAGGCTCTTGTTCATCAAAACCTAAACTACCGCATAATGAAATGTGCATATGCCATTAATGGACGGGAGTCCCATTTGAGATTTTCGGCTGCATGGTGCAAGACTTTTGACGCCACTTCGGCGATTTGCATGTCGGTCATGATGAGGACATAATCCAAGTCAAGAGCAGAGAAAACTTCGACTCGACCCTGCAATCGAACCAGGGGCCCATGATCGAGAGTCTGCAATGATACCTTGAAGACCGGCAATTGACTTCCGCGTTCTGACGTAACGGACCAAACATTTTCGGTTACTGCATAAAAAAATTCTTGAAATCGTCCATCTGTATTTGGTTTCGCTTTTAGAAATTATTCCCAGCATTACTAAAATTTATTGGAAGTCAGAATAGGACGTAATAGGTTTTGTGGGAGATGACTCCCAGGAACTGATACCACTAAAGAATGGAAATACGCCGGTCTTGGTAACCAATATAATTTTTTGTTAACATCTCACAATTATTCGTGACACCCCCATCATCAGAATTGTGTTACAAACATATAAAACAAGAAGTGAAATTTAATCAACAGCGTAGAGAACCTGACAACCACACACAATGAGGTGACAAAGGTGATGGAATAGGGATATGCACAACAATCCCACAATGACGGTAGTACCACGTAGACAAGGTATAAAAGGGCAGTGCACTGACGGAGCTGTCATTTGTACTCAGGTGGTTCATGTCAAAAGGTTCCCGAAGTAATTACAGCCACACGAAGGAAATTAACAGACTTTGAACGCGGAATGTTAGTTGGAGCTAGACGCATGGAACATTCCATTTCGGAAATCATTAGAGAATTCAGTATTCCAACATCAACAGTATCAAGAGTGTGCCGAGAATATCAAACTACAGGCGTACCTCTCACCAAGGAAGACGCAAAAGGTTCAAGTGGCTCTGAGCACTATGGGACTTAACATCTGAGGTCATCAGTCCCCTAGACTTAGAACTACTTAAACCTAACTAACCTAAGGACATCACACACATCCATGCCCGAGGCAGGATTCGAACCTGCGAAAGTAGTAGCAACGCGGTTCCGGACTGAAGCGCCTAGAAACGCTCGGCCACAGTGGCCGGAAAACGCAGTGGCCGACGACCTTCACTTAACGACCGAGAGCAGTGACGTTTGTGTATAGTTGCGGTGCTAACAGACTAGCAACTTGTCGTGAAATAACCGTAGAAATCGATGTGGGACGCAGGACGAACATATCCGTTAGGGAAGTGTGGCGAAATCTGGCTATGGCAGCAGATGAACGATGCGAGCGTCTTTGATAAGAGCACCACGTCACCTGCAGCATCTCCTCGGCTCGTAACCATATCAGTTGGACCCTAGACGTGGCCTGGTCAGTTGAGAGCTGATATCAGTTGGTAAGAGCGATTGGTTTGAAGAACATTCTGGTCAGTTCGAGCGAATGGTTTGGCCATCCAGATCGCCCGACATGAATCCTACTGAACATTTATGGGACATACTCGAACACAAAATCATGTACCAGCAACACTTTCGCAATTATGGACGGCTATAGAGGCAGCAAGGCTCAATATTTCTGCAGTGGACTTCCAATGATTTCTTGAGTCTATGCCAAGATGCTGCACTACGCCGGGCAATAGGAGGTCCGACACGATATAAGAAGGTGTCCCCAGACTTTTTCCACCTTGGTGTACAGTCCTAGGTCACCTCCTATTACATTCTGGTGGACCATCAGTGTCAAACCGACTCAAGCAGAACAACACGGTATTCCTATGACGACAGATATTACAAAGTTTGTTGAAATTTGAATTATTTAACTGGCACAGGTATAAAATTTAGTTGATGAAAGAATAAAAAATGATTTTCATGATGAAAGAATCATTTTGTCGAAAGCCGCAGCTGTTATATTCCAAGCTGATGGATTTTCACTGTTGGAGGTGTCACCATGCTAAGAGCAGTGTTATGCGGCACAACATTCCCACGGCCTGTCATTAGTGCATTGATCAACTTACTCTTCGACACATTCATGGACAAGCATTACGTAGTAACTAAAATATCACCAGCGGTGTATAAGGTCGAAATACCACGATTCAGGTAGTTCTTTCTTATGCATTAGTCCATGTTTTAACTATTATTAATTCATTAAACATGGTTACAAATGCCTCGTTAAGGTACAGGGTGGTTATAATTAAAGTGCAGTTACAGAGGTCCAGCCTAAGCTGTCGTTATCGTATGGCAGCGAAGCGTAACAGATATGTGCCTCAATGCGGAACAGATTTAAATGTAAAAAAAAAAAAAAAAAAAAAGGCTGTGTGGACGATGTGGCTTATTCTACACCTTATTTTAGATCAATGTGACGATGCTGAGCTGCGTATATTTATATGTTTTGACGATGCCATTACGGCCTTATCACTTTAGGACATGGTGTAGAGAAGATCTGAGGATAGTCATTACGGACTGAAACCGGTCATCGTCAAAACAATTGATATTGTGATCAAATACTGGAATAAAAAACATTTGTAAAAAATTTAGATCCAATTTTGGCCACCGGATGCAAATCTGGCGCTTTGAATGCAAGAAATATTTCCATATGTAGCGGATTAGGAGTGGAACCTGGGCAGAAAAGGTCAAAGGCATAATCTTGATTTTATTATTAACCAACACTTACACGATCTGATCAATTTGAGCACCGTAGACGTTGACCAGATGCTGCACAGCGCCAGATTTTCACCTGGTGGTCAAAACTGGAATTAATTTTTTTTAGCGTAAATCGGTTCCGCATTAACAAATCTACCAAGTTTCCCAGCCTACGATAATTATTGGAAAATCCGTGAATAGGTGCACTTTAGGTACAACCACCCGGTACCGTGCCAACTCCAGATTTGTAGCCTACGGCCGGCCGGTGTGGCCGTGCGGTTAAAGGCGCTTCAGTCTGGAACCGCGTGACCGCTACGGCCGCAGGTTCGAATCCTGCCTCGGGCATGGATGTGTGTGATGTCCTTAGGTTAGTTAGGTTTAATTAGTTCTAAGTTCTAGGCGACTGATGACCTCAGAAGTTAAGTCGCATAGTGCTCAGAGCCATTTGAACCATTTTTTTTGTAGCCTACGATTAAAATGCAATCTTCAGATATACAGGAGTATATCCATGGAAATACCAAAAACAGAACACAATACGATACCTAATACGGTCTAGGAAGCCCATAGGCATTCAGAACAGCTTCCAAACGTTTCGGAATAAATAAATACAGGTCCTTTATGGTTTTCAAGGAGATCTTATATCAGTCTTTAAAAAAATGGTGGCAAGTTCGGATAGACGATGGAGACAGATAGCAATCACGCGCCCTTCTCTTCAAAGCAGATCACAGAGGCTTGATAACATTCAGACTTGGTGACTGTGTTGGCCAGGGGAGATATTAAAATTCATCCGCGTGCTCGCAAAACCAATGAACTGTCTGAACAGGAGTCTTGGAACACAGCTTTGGGGAACAAACATTCTACCACTGGATGATCAGCCTGTTGGTCAAACAATTCTTGGCAGTAATGCAACCTTGAAGAGTAACGATGGGGTCCATGGAACACCACGATATGGCTGCCCAAATCATCATCGAAACCCCGCCGTCTTTCGCTCTTGGGACGTAAACTCGACCATAATTTGATGGGACACTCATCCGACCAAATGACTTTATTCCATTGCTCCACAGCGCAGGTTTTTATGGCTTAGCACGTTTTCCTGTTATGGGAATTTCTTCAGTGATGAGTAGTTTTGGAATTTCAGTTCGCCCGGCAAATCCCTGTTTCTGGAGTTCCCTTCCTGTTGTTTTGGTGCTGACAGGCTTTGAGAGTGGACACACAGTTGTGACTTTTGCGGCTGTCGTCCTCTTCCTTTTCATCATGTAACATCCACGCATATATTTATTGAGAAAATACGACATCATTGTGTGTGGAATTTGAGTGAACATTCTCGTGATATTAATAAAAAAGGACTTCATCGTTACTAAAATAATAAATACGAGGGTAGGAACTTAAATAGTGGCAACTATTTACTCATAACCGATACAAAATAGTTACGTGTTTGAACGTGTTACTGTCTTTCAAAGTAGTCACCAGCGTTGTGTGGAACCCGTTGCCACCGATGTGGAAGCCGTAGTATACCGTTAGCAGAGCCTGTTCTGTTGACGGTGTGAATGGAGTGGCCTAAAATTATGGTGATTCTCGTGTACGACTGTGATGGTGTTATCGTAACGCATTACGTTACTCCACGGCAGACCATCAGTGCACAGTATTACTGTTCGTTTTTGGAGCATCACCTGCGACCAGCTTTGCGAAAGAAGCGGCGACACTTTCTGCGCAACCCACCCATCATTTTGCACGACAATGCGCGGGCGCATATAGCGCAAGCTGTGGCTGCTCTGTTCGGTCGATGGGACTAGGAAGTACCGTACCATCCACCATATGCCCCGGACTGAAGTCCTTGTGAGTTTGATTTGATTCCTAAGATGAAGGAATCACTTCGTGGCATTCGCTTCAAAACTGTTCCAGAGATTCGACAGGCAGCAGACCGGGTTCTACACAATACTGGTGACTACTTTGAAGGACAGTAACAGGTGCAAACATGATTTGCGAGCAATTTGAGAAGGCCGCCGAATTCATACTATAAATTAGCTTACAGTGTCATTGTGAACTGGTTGTGAAAGGTTATTTGCTTCATAAGATTCTTCGTAACTCTGACATACGGGTTGGTTGACGCGGTAAGAATGACGTCAAAAGCCACCATAATGAAAGAAGCTGCTTCAGTTAAATGAGGGGAGCTCTGGAGAATTTTCAGTGAGTCACGCCAGCTGCTATCAGAGTGACAAGAATAACAAAATGTGTGAAATGAGTGTGAAATCTTATGGGACTTAACTGCTAAGGTCATCAGTCCCCAAGATTACACACTACTTAACCTAAATTATCCTAAGGACAAACACACACACCCATGCCCGAGGGAGGACTCGAATCTCCGCCGGCCGAAGTGGCCGTGCGGTTAAAGGCGCTGCAGTCTGGAATCGCAAGATCGCTACGGTCGCAGGTTCGAATCCTGCCTCGGGCATGGATGTTTTTGATGTCCTTAGGTTAGTTAGGTTTAACTAGTTCTAAGTTCTAGGGGACTGATGACCACAGCAGTTAAGTCCCATAGTGCTCAGAGCCAACTCGAATCTCCGCCGGGACCAGTCGCACAAGAATAACAGTTCGGATGACATGAACCTAATTAATAGTATGGTTGCGACGCCGGAGCACCATACCGGATTGATGTGTTGTTTTTTCTGTGCTGAATGACAATAAACAAACAATAGGCATTTTGGTTGTTTTTCGACCTTTTCAAATAATCACACGCTTACGACCCTGGCCGGAAAAAAATCAAGGTAAGTATATAAATTCATCCACGGGAACTGTTTAACTGGAGACTCCACTGATGGAGGCTCGCCTTTATTCTAAAACAGTGTAATATAGTTTTTTTAAAAAAAAAAAAGTGTCACATACTGCTACAGGAGGTAGTACTGCTCAAAATTAGAAAAAAAATGTTCTTATAATGAATGATAAGTTGGGAAACCAATATCAGTTGAGACATGGACCGTAACGAGTAATCTGTAGCATTTTACAGGAAATTGGAAATTTGTGGTAAGGACTATGGGACTGAACTACTGAGGTCATTTGTCCCTAGGATTACACACTATTAAAACTAAAACTAACTCAGGCTAAGGACAACACACACACTCATGCCCGACGGAGGACTCGAACCTTCGACGGGTGCAGCCGCACGAACCATGACAAGGCGCCCCCGACCGCACGGCTACCCCGCGCGGCCATTTTACAGTTGGAGCAGGATTCTTTACAGATGGCGTAGTAAATTACCATAACACGTACGGGTGGACAGATGCAGTTTCTCGAGCAGTCATGAAGGCGAGACATCAGGATAGAGTCACTACCAACATATAAACAGGAACTGTCGATGACTGGCTCATAGGGCCATACACTTTACCGAAAAGGTTGGCAGGTGCTGTGTATCGCCCATTTCTGCCCGGTGAATTACCAGCACTACTAGAGAATGTTACCCTTGCAGTAAGACATGGCCTTTGGCTTATGCATGATAGGGCCCCATCTTATTTTCAACGGATCGTCCGACAGTACCTAACCGTAACGTGTCAAGAGCGATGGATTGGTGGAGGAGATCTGGCAGCATAGATAGACTCTCCGTGTACAGGGACTGAACCAGTTAGATTTCTGGCTACGGGACCCTTTAAAGGCATTGTGTGCCCATCCCATCGATAATGTACAGACTTTACAGGAGCGTGTGATCAATGCTTGCGACGCAATCCGAGCGGAGCCAGGTATACTAGCTTCATTTACTGCGAAGAAGGGCTGAATAATGCTCCAGAATGCGTGGTAGTCCCACATGCAGCACTGCCTGTATTGTCTACTCCTACGTAACAGACAGATAGGTATGAGAGGACAGATTGGCCCATATCTCAATAGCTATTTGGTTCGGCCTATATATTTAAAGAAACTTTTTTTCTGGTTTTGAGCAATACTGTCTTCTACTGTTGACCAATACTATCTCCTACCGGAATATATGTGATTTTTTAAGCCCCCGGTGTAGGCAGTCGATGATAGTGCACTTACTAGTGCAGAGCTCAGTGGACGCACTCGTGGCCTGCAGCGCGTCTCTTAGCGCTCGGCAGCTGCGCGGGTGGTCCTCGGTTTGGGAGGCGACCGGCGCCGTCTCGAGCCGTGGCTCGCAGCTCGCAGCGCCCAGTTCCGTGCCGCCGACGGATTGCTCCACTTAAGGGGGCGCCAATACGTCACGACGCGAGGCCCGGCCCGCCTGTCCGTCGTTAAGGATTTGCCACGGAGCCGTCTGCAGAAAAGTCTTCGTGCCAAGAGTCAAGCAGCGAGAGCTGAAATCACTGGTTTTTAAGCCGCCTGGGTTGAACGTCACAGGCGCAACTTAGTTCTAGCTAATGGAGATCGTTGTGAACCGGTATAACCCGATTCACAACTTGAAGTTCTCTAGAATACTGGACACACTAGGCTCACGGTTTGTTTTTTACACTACTGGCCATTAAAACTGCTACAAGAAGAAGAAATGCAGATGATAAACGGGTATACATTGGACAAATATACTATACTAGAACTGACATGTGACTACATTTTCACGCAATTTGGGTGCACAGATCCTGAGAAACCAGTACCCAGAACAACCACCTCTGGCCGTAATAACGGCCTTGATACGCCTAGGCATTGAGTCAGACAGAGCTTGGATGGCGTGTACAGGTACAACTGCCCATGCAGCTTCAACACGATACCACAGTTCATCAAGAGTAGTGACTGGCGTATTGTGACGAGCCAGCTGCTCAGCCACCATTCAACAGACGTTTTCAGTTGGTGAGAGATCTGGTGAATGTTCTGGTCAGGGCAGAAGTCGAACGTCTTCTGTATTTAGAAACGCCTGTATAGAACCTGCAACATACGGTCGTGCATTATCCTGCTGAAATGTAGTGTTTCGCAGGGATCGAATGAAGGGTAGAGCCATGGGTCGTAACACATCTGAAATGTAACGTCCACTGTTCAAAGTGCCGTCAATGCGAACAAGAGGTGACCGAGACGTTGGCACCCCATAGCATCACGCCAATATGGCGATGACGAATACACGCTTCCAATGTGCGTTCACCGCGATGTCGCCAAACACGGATGCTACCATCATGATGCTGTAAACAGAACCTGGATTCATCCGAAAAAATCACGTTTTGCCATTCGTGCACCCAGGTTTGTCGTTGAGTACACCATTGCAGGCGCTCCTGTCTGTGATGTAGCGTCAAGGGTAACCGCAGCCATGGTCTCCGAGCTGATAGTCCACGCTGCTGCAAACGTCGTTGAACTGTTCGTGCAGATGGTTGTTGTCTTGCAAACGTCTCCATCTGTCGACTCAGGGATCGAGACATGGCTGCACGATCCGTTACAGCCATGCGGATAAGATGCCTGTCATCTCGACTGTTAGTGATACGAGGCCGTTGGGATCCAGCACGGCGTTCCATATTACCCTCCTGAACCCACCGATTCCATATTCTGCTAACAGGGATTGGATCTCAACCAAGGCGAGCAGCAATGTCGCGATACGATAAACCGGAATCTTGATAGGCTACAACCCGGCCTCCATTAAAGTCGGAAACGTGATGGTACGCATTTCCCCTCCTTACACGAGGCATCACAACAACGTTTCACCAGGCAACGCCGGTCAGCTGCTGTTTGTGTATGAAAAATCGGTTGGAAACTTCCCTCATGTCAGCACGTTGTAGGTGTCGTCACCGGCGCCAACCTTGTGTGAATGCTCTGAAAAGCTAATCATTTGCATATCAGATAATATTCTTCCTGCCGGTTAAATTTCGCGCCTGTAGCACGTCATCTTCGTGGTGTATAATTTTAATGGCCAGTAGTGTATCTATACAGTATCTAATAGAGTGCATCACTTGTATGAATAGTCCTCTCCGGCGTCTTACGACTATAGTCAGCCGGTCTTCCCGCCACTAATCGAGAATGATACAGGGAACGGGGCAACTGAATTAGCAAACTGCCAGTAGTACCCTGCCACACACACACACGCAGAAAAAAAAATCAAATGGCTCTGAGCATTATGGGACTTAACTTCTGAGGTCATCAGTCCCCTAGAACTTAGAACTACTTAAACCTAACTAACTTACATCACACACATCATTGCCCGAGGCAGGATTCGAACCTGCGACCGTAGCGGTCGCGCGGTTCCAGACTGTAGCGCCTAGAACCGATCGACCACTCAGGCCGGCCCACACACACATACACACACACACACACACATACACACACACACACACACACACACACACACACACACACAGTAAGGGGTTTTGAGAAATAGAATTTTCGATACCACAACAGTCAAAACGATTTGAATCATCATCATCATCATCATCATCATCATCATCATCATCATCATCATTTAAGACTGATTATGCCTTTCAGCGTTCAGTCTGGAGCATAGCCCCCCTTATACAGTTCCTCCATGATCCCCTATTCAGTGCTAACATTGGTGCCTCTTCTGATGTTAAACCTATTACTTCAAAATCATTCTTAACCGAATCCAGGTATCTTCTCCTCGGTCTGCCCCGACTCCTCCTACTCTCTACTGCTGAGTCCATGAGTCTCTTGGGTAACCTTGCTTCTCCCATGCGTGTAACATGAACCCACCATCTAAGCCTGTTCGCCCTGACTGCTACATCTATAGAGTTTATTCCCAGTTTTTCTTTGATTTCCTCATTGTGGACACCCTCCTGCCATTGTTCCCATCTACTAGTACCTGCAATCATCCTAGCTACTTTCATATCCGTATCCTCAACCTTGTTGATAAGGTAACCTGAATCCACCCAGCTTTCGCTCCCATACAACAAAGTTGGTCGAAAGATTGAACGGTGCACAGATAACTTAGTCTTGGTACTGACTTCCTTCTTGCAGAAGAGAGTAGATCGTAGCTGAGCGCTCACTGCATTAGCTTTGCTACACCTCGCTTCTAGTTCTTTCACTATGTTGCCATCCTGTGAGAATATGCGTCCTAAGTACTTGAAACCGTCCACCTATTCTAACTTTGTTTCTCCTATATGGCACTCAATCCGTTTATATTTCTTTCCCACTGACATTACTTTCGTTTTGGAGATGCTAATCTTCATACTATAGTCCTTACATTTCTGATCTAGCTCTGAAATATTACTTTGCAAACTTTCAATCTAATCTGCCATCACAACAAAGTCATCCGCATATGCAAGACTGCTTATTTTGTGTTCACATATCTTAATCTCACCCAGCCAGTCTATTGTTTTCAACATATGATCCATAAATTATATGAACAACAGTGGAGACAGGTTGCAGCCTTGTCTTACCCCTGAAACTACTCTGAACCATGAACTCAATTTACCGTCAACTCTAACTGCTGCCTGACTATCCATGTAAAGACCTTTAATTGCTTGCAAAAGTTTGCCTCCTATTCCATAATCTTGTAGGACAGACAATAACTTCCTCCTAGGAACCCGGTCATTTGCCTTTTCTAGATCTATAAAGCATAGATACAATTCCCTGTTCCACTCATAACACTTCTCCATTATTTGCCGTAAGCTAAAGATCTGGTCCTGACAACCTCTAAGAGGCCTAAACCCACACTGATTTTCATCCAATTGGTCCTCAACTAATACTCGCACTTTCCTTTCAACAATACCTGAGAAGATTTTACCCACAACGCTGATTAAAGAGATACCTCTGTAGTTGTTACAATCTTTTCTGTTTCCATGTTTAAAGATTGGTGTGATTACCGCTTTTGTCCAGTCTGATGGAACCTGTCCCGACTCCCAGGCCATTTCAATTATCCTGTGTAGCCATTTAAGACCTGACATTCCACTGTATTTGATGAGTTCCGACTTAATTTCATCCACCCCAGCCGCTTTATTGCACTGCAATCCATTGACCATTTTTTCCACTTCCTCAAATGTGATCCTATTTCCATCATCATTCCTATCCCATTCTACCTCGATATCTGAAACATTACTGATCGCATTTTCACCTACATTGAGCAACTCTTCAAAATATTCCCTCCATCTGCCCAAGGCATCCACAGGATTCACCAGCAGTTTTCAGGACCTGTCCAAAATACTTGTCATTTCCTTCTTACCTCCCTTTCGAAGACTGCTAATTACACTCCAGAATGGTTTTCCAGCAGCTTGACCGATAGTCTCCAACCTGTTTCCAAAGTCTTTTCACGACTTCTTCTTGGATGCTGCAATCATCTGTTTGGCTTTGTTTCTTTCTTCAACATAACTTTCTCTGTCTACCTGGGTTCTGGTATGTAGCCATTTTTGATACGCCTTCTTCTTCCTTTTACAGGCTGCCTTGACTGTATCATTCCACCAAGCTGTTTGCTTCATCCTACTTTTACACACTACTGTTCCAAGACATTCTTTAGCCACTTCTAGTACTGTGTCCCTGTACCTTGTCCATTCCTTTTCCAATGACTGTAATTGACTACATTCAACTAACTGGTACCTTTCTGAGATCGCTGTTATGTACTTGTGCCTGATTTCCTTATCCTGAAGTTTCTCCACTCTTATCCTCCTACATATGGACCTGACCTCCTGCACTTTCGGCCTCACAATCCCAATTTCACTGCAGATTAAATAATGATCAGTGTCATCAAAGAATCCCCTGAATACACGTGTGTCCCTCACAGCCTTCCTGAATTCCTGATCTGTTATTATATAGTCAATGACAGATCTGGTTCCCCTGCCTTCCCAAGTATACCGGTGAATGTTCTTATGTTTAAAAAATGAGTTTGTGATTACTAAGCCCATACTGGCACAGAAATCCAAGAGTTGTTTCCCGTTCCTGTTGGCCTCCATATCCTCTCCAAATTTACCCATAACCTTTTCATACCCTTCTGTTCGATTTCCAATCCTGGCGTTAAAATCACCCATGAGCAGAACACTGTCCTTGTCCTTTACTCTAACAACTACATCACTGAGTGCCTCATAAAAACTATCCATCTTATCTTGATCTGTCCCTTCACAATGCGAATATACTGACACAATCCTAATTTTCTTGCTGGACACTGTCAAATCTATCCACATCAGTCTTTCGTTTACATACCTTATTGCAACTACGCTGGGTTCCATCTCTTTCCCATTGTGCTATTCCTGATTTGACTCCTGACAGGTAGACCTTGTATTATCCCACTACCTCTTCTTTCTCACCCCTTACCCGAATGTCACTAACAGCTCAAACGTCCAGCCCCATCTTACTTGCAGCCTCTGCCAGCTCTACCTTCTTCCCAGAGTAGCCCCCATTGATATTAATAGCTCCCCATCTCATTACCATTTGTTTGCCAAGTCGTATCTTAGGAGTCCCTGGTTTGCCAGTTAGAGGTGGGACTCCGTCACCTCCAAAGGTCCGAGGCATTTTGCTCTAATTGTTGCCAGCATCATATTTAAAGAACCAGGGAAGCAGGTTGCTAGCTTTACTTGCCCCGAGTCCCATTGGGTTTTACCCCTAACGGCTGAGGGACTAACGGGTGGATTTGGTAGTCTTTGCCGTATGAGCACAAAGGTGACCACGACTCAGAATATGTCCGAGATGCCCAACCTTATTCCAAATTAACTGGTATCCCGACTGTCGGGACCACTTACTTGGCCACTCATACGTTGCCCGTGGTTCATGAACTAGGACATGACTACAGGAACCCACACCATGAACCACAAAAAACGATTTGAAACAGCTGCAAAATAAATACGTAAGCATCTCAATAAAATCCTTCTGCGTGTAATGCCGCCTCATACTGGGAAATACTAAACTGAAAAAATGAAAAAGTTTCGGTCGTGTTTCAGCGACCTTCTTTAGCGCGTGTATTAATTTATCTTCGGAGTGGGTACGTGAATATACGCGGTCCAGTCGCATTGATCTGACCACGACGTATGTCCGACAACAACCTGCAATAACGACTCTCAGAATACAAGTGGCAACACGATAAGTAGAGGGAATACGAAGCGTTCGGAAAGGAGGGGGGGGGGGGGGGGGGAGGACGCGGCTGCTGCTACGGTCGCAGGTTCGAATCCTGCCTCGGTCGTGGATGTGTGTGATGTCCTTAGATTGGTTAGGTTTAAGTAGATCTAAGTCTAGGTGACTGATGACCTCAGATGTTAAGTCCCACTGTGCATAGCCATTTGAACCATTTTTTGAGGACGCATGAAACAGTACAGTCGTTGTTGTAATGTGGAAACGGAGCGATTTATGTGACTCAAAAAGGTCTTGATAATTGGCTTTCTGGCTAAGGATAGAATCATTTTTGAAATGACTAACTCTGTAAACTGCTCGCGTGCCGCATAGCAAAATGGCGCTATCAAAATCGGTACCACGAGCCTTAGATGAAAGGGACGAACGATGTCTGTGAAGATTTCTATGGGCGAACAGATGTGCAACTGTGGAGCGACTGAGCTTCCAGAAGAACCAAGAGGCTATCAACAGCGTCTCCTCAACGACAGTTCAGCGAATGTTGCTGCATTAGGTGCCTGATTCATTCATCCATGCTGCTATTCATCGGCAACTAAAGCTGGAATTTGCACGCCAACGCAGCCACTGGACGTCCACTGAGTGGCTACAGGTGGCCTTGCTATAAGAATCACGTTATATGTTCCATCGTACAGATAACTTGAGCCCTGCAATAATCGCGGGAAGAGTCCAAACCGGAGAAGCGAGCGTTATGGTCTGGGGAATGTTTCCATGGCATTCCTTGGTTTATCTTATCATTAGGGGAGGCACGTTGGATCAAAATAAGTATGTATCTATCCTTGACGACCATGCTCATCCATACCTGCAGTTTGTTTTTCCTGGAATGAAGCTATCTACCAGCAAGTCAATTCGACGTGTCACCAGCTCGCAATATACGTGCATACTTCGAAGAGCAGCAGGATGAGTTTACCGTACTCTCCTGGCCACGAGACTGCCCGGATTTAAGCGCAACCGAGAATCTGTGGGACCACCTCGATCGGGCTGTTCGCACCGTGAATCCTCAACCAGCTGGCCAAGTCACCGGAGTCGGCATGACCGTTGGAACCTTCCAATTCCTTATTGCACCCAAAATATGGTCATTCAGGCTGTTAACAGGTGATTAGATTAATGTGACTAGACAGTTTAATTTCATAAGAAGGACAGTTGTAAATCTTGAAGCACCCCTCAAACGTCACTCGAGAGAACGACTCCGGGCTCCCTTCCGGCGACCTGGTTGCAAGCGATACCCGTAAGAGGGGCCGCGTGTCACCAGCGGCAGCACCGGATGGACGCGAGCGGCTGAACAGACAGCGCGTGCAGAACTGCCGTCGATTTTCTGTGACTGAAAGCGGGACCTCCAGAAGCTTGTCGCCGATTCGCGTTTGCTACCTGTTAATAGCAAACCGTGTAAGACTCCAATTGTCTGCTACACAACCTCTCTGCTAAAAACAGAATAGCTAAATTTTACAACCAATTAAATCTGGGTGCTTTGGTGTCACTGGTCTTATGATCGTTAGAAATGTTTTTGCGATTTAGCATTATAGTATTTCATGAGATGACGCCGCATTGCAGCCAGAAGAAATGAGCTGAGCTCCAAAATGGTTTTGAAATGCCTGAGCTAGCAGGCCAGAGCGGGTTAGGTTGTGGAAAGGGGCCAAAATGAGTTCCTGTCAGCTGCACTCAACATACAAACTTTATTATTAACACACAGCATTACAACAAGAATGAAAAATACTCAAAACTATAATCGACCTCCTTGATTAACCTTAGATTGGCTGAAGGCCACATTTAAAATGGAAGACACAAGACCTAATCAAAAATTGAAATACAAGGTTCTTCTGGAGGTTTCACCCAAGAATATTTTCTAAGTCTTCAATCTAATCTGCTGAAGGCCTCAGAAATTTAATTTTAATGGAACTTGGCTGGAGTGTATACGTACATTTACAGACGCCCGCGTCTATAACTTTGACTCTCTGTAGTCTCGTTGGGTGACGTTTCCGGACATGGGTTTCTATTCAAAATACGATGTATTCATTCCTTTCTACAAGTCCTAGAAGTCTGTAACGGGAATTTCCAACCACCCTGTACTTGTCAACATTGTGGGAACTAATGCCGTACAGCGCTACGTAGGCTCACAAAGATTCTCCCAAGTACTTGCGCGGAGTCTGTGTTGTGTGCCCAACGCGTTGAACCGCGGGAGCAGAAGTGCGAACGCGGGCAGAGGCGTGTCAGGAAGAGCGGAATGCGCTGTCACTGCTGCTGAGGCGGAAGCGGCCAGGTATGCGTGCGCAGGCGGGTGCACGCACTGCGCCCGGAGTCACGCACCGCGTGCCGCAGCCCATTGTTTGCTCCAGCCAGCGCCGCGCAGGAACCAGCGTTTACCGATGCTGAATTGTCGGCCGCAAAATAAACGCCCGGTCTTAAATTCGTCTCACGCGCCGCGCCGCGCGTGAAGAACGAGGTGCGGTGTGCGTACGTGATGTGGTTCATGAGGGCGGGAAAGTACAACGCCGACTGAATCATCTACAAACTGCGAAACTGCCGCGAGCGGGCTGCGGTTTATCTCTCCCACTGGTGCACAAAGTCTGCGTGTGCGACCACGGTTCGCCACAGCCACGTTCCGTGTTCGTGGAAAGACGGCGTTTATTGTCAAATTAAGAACGTAAACTCCGAGCGTAATCTGGAGAAGTTTCTCACAAAAAAGGTCTGAAATGACTGGAAACTATGACAATGATCGATCAGAAATGGTTCTTCCACGAATGTTTCTGGTAGCCGCAAAGAAGACGCGAGCTGGCTCTTAAAAACCATCAGGCGTCATGTCCCTCTTCAGATTTCTTTTCACACAATCGATGTTTTGACCCCCTCTGCTGGGAACTTTTTTAAGGATCTTCCCCATTTAGCCAAACGTTCCCAGTAGAAGGTTGGCAACGTCGATTTTATAATTACAAAATTTGAGGAGGAACATGAAGCGGCCTAACGACCTAGAGGTTTTAACTTAACTGACAGCAGCCACGAAAGCCTACAGACTTACTTACACCACCAGGGTTTTTTCTTGATATGAGGACCACTTGGTCGCATGACTTCCTCACCACAGTTTACGAAGTGTGTAGATTTGGTTGGTGCATAAGTTCGTAGCTTTTTTTTTTCTTAAAATAAACACAATTGATACACATAAAACACACTTTAGTGGTGGTGGTGGTGGTGGTGGTTAGTGTTTAACGTCCCGTCGAAAACGAGGCCATTAGAGACGGAGCGCAAGCTCGGGTTAGGGAAGGATTGGGAAGGAAATCGGCCGTGCCCTTTCAAAGGAACCATCTCGGCATTCGCCTGAAACGATTTAGGGAAATCACGGAAAACCTAAATCAGGATGGCCGGAGACGGGATTGAACCGTCGTCCTCCCGAATGCGAGTCCAGTGTGCTAACCACTGCGCCACCTCGCTCGGTCACACTTTAGTCATCAGTAATATATTCTCCTTCATTATCTACAAAAGTCTGACAACGCTAGCGTAACTTTTCGATTCTACGGCTGCACAAATCACGTGGTTTTGAGGCGAAGAACTCGTCGAGCGCCCGCATCTCGTGGTCGTGCGGTAGCGTTCTCGCTTCCCATGCCCGGGTTCCCGGGTTCGATTCCCGGCGGGGTCAGGGATTTTCTCTGCCTCGTGATGGCTGGGTGTTGTGTGCTGTCCTTAGGTTAGTTAGGTTTAAGTAGTTCTAAGTTCTAGGGGACTGATGACCATAGATGTTAAGTCCCATAGTGCTCAGAGCCATTTGAACCATTTTGAACTGGTCGAGCCATGTTCGGAGGGCATTTTCATCCGGAAAGGAAATTTCTTTAAGGTAGTTAAATAGAGAGCGGAAAAGGTGAAAATCTGAGGACACAAGATCAGGTGAATAAGGTGGATGCGGAATGACTTCCCCAGCCCAATTCCTGTATAGTGCTTTTTGTCAGTCTTGCAGAATGTGGGGGAACATTATCTTGGAGTGCATCACTTGACATAGTCTTCTAAGTCGTTGTTCTTGGATTGCGTCTGCAAGACGTTGACACTAAATGTCAGCAGTGATGGATACATCTAAACTAAAAACTGCTAAACTGAAGTCCGTCCGAAGAGGCCTTGGAAAGCCCAACGGTACCGACCGGCCGCCATGTCATCCTCAAGTCCACAGGCGTCACTTGACTCTAGAGGGGCATGTGGTCAGCACACCGCACTTCCGGCCATATGTCAGTTTACGAGACCGGAGAAGCTACTTCTCAATCAAGTAGCTCCTCAGTTTGCCTCACAGGGACTGAATGACCCCGCTTGCCAACAGCGCTCGGCAGACCGGATTGTCATCCAACCAAGTGCTAACCCAGCCCGACAGCGCTGGTGATCTGATGGGAAATGGTGTTACCACTGCGGCAAGGCCGTTGGATGGTTACACCTAGGGAAGCAGCTCGTAGTACACCACACAACCGCTGTTCCATAACATAGAAAACATTATCTTTTGTGGATGAGTGCTGGACTTCGTACGAGGAGTTGCTGCTTTGCTTGGGCTCAACCATTACTTTCTTTCCCCTTTGTTGCCATAAAGACATCATTTCTCGTCACCGGTAACAATACGGGATAGGAATGGCCGGTGGTGTTCACGAGCCAATAGATGACAAGGAAGAGAGGCACACATAAGGCGTGATGGCGTAGAGCATGCAGTACTCATGCACCCAATGTTTGATCCTTCCCCTCTGCAAGCAAATGTTGCACGGTGGTGGAGTGATCGCAGTTAATCGCATTTGCCAGCTCTCCAGTAGGCTATCGTGGATCATTTTGCATTAATGTGTTACGATCTTCATCAAACACCCAAGGTTTCCCTGAACGTGGAGAGTCACTAATATCAAAACGATCCTCCTTAATACGAGAAAACCATTTTATTACTGTGCTCTTTCCAGTGGCATTATTCCCATGTACGGCGCTGCTGTCACCCTTCTACTGAACTCAAACAGAAGAATATGTCGGAAATGTTCCGATTTCTCCATTTTCTAGCATCCACTGATCCACTCACTATCTCCAAATAACAAAATGACAATATGTAAACTCAAATAGGAGAAGTGAACTAGAAATAAAAAATGAAAATCGATAAATAAACCCAAAACAATCGGAATACCGACGTGGAAAACAAAATCGCTGCCAACTTGTACACCAACCTAGTAGCTTGGTCTGCTAGGCAGGTCAGCGTACATTTCGTTGCAAGCGTATCATCCGTTCTTTTGCTATTTTGCTGATGTATTTAGGGGACCTATGATAGACAGCGCATGGTCAAAGTGATTCTCCAGTTAGGGAATGCACAGTGCAGGTTGATTCGTAAAAATGTTCAGAAATAAATTTAAAACGAACTGTTCAATACCATCCAAACGATCGCATAATGCCTCGGAGTCCAACATTCAGACAATCTAAACAAAGCAAGACATATCATGCGTGCGGCGGGGATCTACCTCCATGACATTGTCTTACTTACAGATTTCTACGCGCGCGGAAGAGGAAAATTCTACGAAGCGCACAGAGGAGTGGGTTCCTTAGGCTTACTGGACACTTTGACACCCAAGAGAGACACCATGCTACTGGTCCTCGGGATCCATCCAGTAGACAATACAGTAAGATGTCGTGTGACCTCTTGCTAGTTTCGCAAAGCGATTCTGACAGAGTTCCAACAGAACAGCGAAGGCGCAACTTCGGAACCAGAGAATCAAGTCCCAGCAGAATGACTGGGACAACAATAAAACTGGCCAAAGTGTCCACCAGCTTTTCCCGAACATTTGCGAACGCCTAGCCCTTCGCCAAGCAAACCCCAGACAGGATAGGTACATTACGTAATGGGAAACGCGCCATATCCAATTTACCTGTTTCGGGTTGCACAGGAAACAAAATTTCTCAGTCATACGGGATACCTTAATACATCACCTTTAGCTGTCACACTTATACTACGAGGGGCGACTAAAAACTTACCGTTCGAAGGTCGTAAACTCCAGAATCGATAAGCTAATGAGGCAAAATCACTGTGAGCATCGAGGCAATCATCCCACCGGCGCACCAGGCTGAAGATACCCGTTTGTTAAATCACCGTGTTCCGCTACATGCAGAAGTCCGCAGCTGCCTGCTGCGCATCCTCTTCCGACAGCAGTCTTCGACTCTTCAAGAATTTTTTAAGAGACCGAAAGCGTGTTAATAGCTGGGGAGAGATCAGGATCCTAGGGTGGGAGCTCGAGTGTCTCCCACATGGCCTAACTTCTGCGTTATGACATTTGTGATACGGCGATGTGCGTTATCATGAACCAGCAGCACCCCTTTGCGCATTTTTCCCGAACGTTTCGCCTTAACTCCATGCCGTAATTTCTTCAGCGTTGCGCAGTACGTTTCCCTAGCGATGGAGATATCAGGTTCCTTGAAATAAATATGCAATGGGCGCCGGTAATCAAAGAACAGGGCCAGCATAACTTTACCAGCATTTCCGCTTTTACCGCACGTGCTTCGGAAAGACACGAATGCCACACTAATCCGTTGCCTACTCATATAATCGCATCAATGTCGCGCTGCAGCAACGCC
Organism: Schistocerca serialis cubense; assembly: GCF_023864345.2. Taxonomy (NCBI): domain Eukaryota; kingdom Metazoa; phylum Arthropoda; class Insecta; order Orthoptera; family Acrididae; genus Schistocerca; species Schistocerca serialis. The sequence goes on from NC_064639.1 coordinate 390,331,112, forward strand.
CTCAGACGGAAACTTTTTGATTGCTCCTTGTAGAATCCGAGAACATATCGAGACAAAAACCCCTACACGTTCAAGAAATTACGAATGACGAACACGAATAGACAGTGTAGATAACATCATTTCCCGACATGAAGAAGCCAAATATGTTATGGTGCGACGAACGTATTTCTCCCAGTGCCGCGCAACATCATCATAGTATCACGAACGATGACATGCTAGCGTGTACAACTGGTTCTGTGGAAGATGTGAACGCGAGTGTTGTGTTAGTGAATGTGCGAGTGCAACCAAAATCAAAACGTAACAAGAGACGCAACCCGCCTTACCGTATTAGTCCCACGCCAGCCCAAAATCCAGACCCACCTAAGCGACGTCGAGGATGAACTGCGCATCGAAGTGTAATAGAGTTCCGTAAACAGTCCCGTCTTTCCGCGATCGTTTCCATAGTTTGAACCATGTTTAAATTAAATTACATTTTACCTTTCTAGTATTCATTCTATTATTCATTCTTCTATTACATTTTCATTTCTTTTATTTTATGCCAAAATTACACATTTTCACAATAAATATTCCTAATAATACCTGACATTTCACTATCACTGAATAAAGGAAGCACTAAATAAAAAAATGTACTGATTGTTTGACCGACCATCTCCCAGACCTAATCGCGAAGGGTAGAAACTTGAAACTTGAGAAAGTGTTGATCTTATATCGTTTAAGAAGGGATTTTCCGAAATTCAACCTCTCAGTGGGGCGAGGGGGTGAAATAGGGGATGAAATGTTTCCTGAAAATACGTCGATATTAAGACAATTTTGAAACTAGAACTGTGAATCCTTGTATTTGGTTTTTAAGTTTTGAATTACAAGATACGTGTTTCGTTATTCCTGGAAACTCAACGCCTGAGGAAATGAATTGAAGATGAAAAGTTTTATGAGAATATTTCTTTATGAAAGCATTTGCAAAGCTAAATCTATGAAAATATATATTTGGCTATTCGGTTGGAAATTAATGAATACGTGCTTCAGCGTTTCTTGGAAATTCAATCCCTAAGTGGGTGAAATAGGAGGTGAAAATTTTTACGAAAATGTTTGTTGTATTAATACATTTTTAAAAGTAGATTGGGGGAGGCTGTTGATCTTATACTGTAGGAATCGCTTAAGAAAGAGTTTTTCGAAATTCTGACCCTAAGGGGGTGAAATATGGGATAAAAGTTTTTTTTGAAAAAATGTTGCTATTAAGGCAACTGTGAAGTTAGAACTTTGAAAATTAGTATTTAGTTTGTCGGTCAGAAATCAAGAACAAAAGTGATCCAGCCGTATTGAAAATTCAACTACCAAACGGGTGAAAGCGAGGGTAAAAGCTGTTTTTGAAAATAAACTACTACAGCATTTTTAAGGAAGCATCTATGAAAACTGGTATTTGACTTGACAGTTGGAAATAAAAGAAGACGTTCTTTACTTTTTTGTAAATTCGACCCTTAAAAGGGTGAAATACGGGATGAAAGTTCTATGGAAATATTTCATTATGAAAGCATTTGTGAAGCTGTATCTATGAAAATTTATGCTTGGTTTGCTGGTCAGAAGTATGTGTTAGGGGATGGAAATTTCTATGGAAATATCACCACAAGAACTCAGAAGGCAGAAATAAGAAAAATCGCCGACTCCAGCAATCAGAATCACTTTTTGATCAGAAGCACATTCGGAAAAGATCATGCTTCCATGGCCCTAATTAGCGTGAAACGTTGAGTAGATGTTGCAATTTGTGAATTAAATCAAAGAAAGCTATTTAACAGCTCCCACGACAAATCGGCTTTGTCGGAATTGCATAGAATAAGACATGGTTGTCTGATACATTCTTTTTCAGTATGTCTAGTCCATGGTTATAAAACAGTTTTTGTTGTAATTGCTACGTTGGCGCGAGCGATGCAGCATGCCCTCATCTAGCTTAATATCTAATTCAATCTGCATAAAAGCAGCCTAGAGTGAAGTAATTATATCTGTTATGTTAGTGGTCCCGCATCTTTTTTCTTCTGATTTCCTAAAGTGGGACATATTACATTGTAATTTACGTCATCGGGCGTGGCTTTAGTTTACATCGTGCAAAGACTTACAATGGTATGCAACAGCACTTAAGGAAAACAAAGGAAGCTACAAACAGACTTCGTTCAAGAAATTTAACGAGATTCGCGTCAACCCCATTAACGCTCAAGACAGTCGTAATGATGCGAAACATCTCTTATCAATTCCGAGCAAGCAACTGTCTGCCGATGAACGACTGATTACCTGTGAGTAGCATTAATAAATGCCACAATAAAAATACAAATGATGCTTCGCTGCAAATAAATTTTGGTTGAAACTTCATTGTATCAATGGTACTTCGAAGTCTTTTCAGGCATTCCTCATGTACTTATTTGCCCGAAGGTGCCACAGCCTCAGAGATCCATAAAGTTTGTCCGCCACAGATAGCGTGGAGTTTTCTGCATACACCACTTTTATTCTTTTAAAATGTGGTTACAGGGAGAAACAATGTGTGTGACGTGGAAGGGAATATAACCAGCTGAGGAGACACGTAAGGGTTGCAGCTGTAGCTTAGAAAGCCGATGTCCACACCCATGAGACAAATGACGTTACAAAATAAAACTTTACTATTATTGTCCACGTCAGTCAAAAGATGAGCTGTAGGATGTATATTAATTCCATCCTAGTGAGGCTTAGAATTTTTTGTTGCAATCTTTATGTTATTATTACAACAGGCACGAGGGGGTGAAATGTTAAAGGCGACCGCTGAAGATTAAAATGAATCGTTAAGTTGGGAACTGAAATGTGACAAATAGCTTCTCCTAACAGTGATCAATAACCAAGCTTTAGCTAAATGAGTTTCCTTCCACATGTGAATTATATCACTACATTATCGACTGATACCCGATTTACTGTGAAAGTTAAGAGATGAGCGTGCCTAGAAATGAAGACAATCCAGACTTTCCAGAACGAATTTTTCACTCTGCAGCGGAGTGTGCGTTGTTTTGCAACTCTCTGGCACATAAACTGTGTGTGTCGGACCGAGACTCGAAGCCCGGACGTTGCTTATGTCGGGCAATACTCTAACCAACCTTTTTTTATTTCATTTTGTTCGTTATTGTTCGCCACACTTGTTCGGGGCGGACGTCCCATGACACCCGTTCAAGTTCATCATTGATCCATTCCCTCATTTTTTTATTACAGAGGGCGGCTAAACCTATGACCAAACACGCTGAGCTACCGTGCCGGCGACCAACTGAGCTACTGAAGCAGGATCTCTGGTCCCCCCCTCCCCCCCCAAAAAATCAGGTTTACTGATCTTCCACGCCATAGTGAGCAAGTGAGCAGGGGAATGGCGCCTGAGTGAAGAGTTAGGGTTCATCACTCTGTTTTATCGGCTGTAATGATTTATTGTGGATTTCTTGTTTTACACAATGATTGTTGATCGAAGATTGGAGACATACTAACAGTCGTAGCCACTGGCGACTACTTTCTGTTGCCACAGTGATGGTCACAAAGTCATAACTTGTTTCGCATAAAACCACTTTTCTTTTGTTTAAGTGTGCTTTGTTGACCACCAATAACGGAGATGTTTGCCGAGTGCTAGTAATCTCTGCGTAAAAGATAACGCATCCTTTCATTACGAAGAAAATGTGTGCCGTGCAAATTAGAACGTTGGATGTTGCTGGGATGCTATGCATTCAGAAATAAAGTGTCGATTCATCTGAATTCGATAACGTATGACCTGCGCTACACGCGTAAGGTGACCATAATGCTATTATCTTAATGGAAGCAGTAAAAATTAACAGAACACTTGCAGCGGCCAGCCATTAATGTGCTTAAATTTGTGGATATTAAGTTTAATACGTTATGTCGCCGATGTGATCTGGGAGCGCATTAACAGCAATATAAATGTTGCACCGGGATAGTGGCTGATGGCGCTCCATGATTGATACGGAACTCAATTTGCACTGGCTCCAAACATGCATTATGCATGGCTCGGCGGCAGTATCCCGCATCGGTTTTAATCGCACAGCGCCGGGGGAAGCGGCGCCCCGTTAGTCGAATGGGCGTTACCGCCGCTGACGGCCTTCTGGTACATTCCGGAGAACACACGAAACCGCTCCGAACAAAGCACACAAAATCTGAATAATATCTTCCGCCATTTACAAATGCGAGTGCTAGCGCAATGCATACAATCTTCCGGCATATCGTCGGTGAACCAGTGCGGCCGTGGCGGCAGAAACCCGCAATCAGCGGGAGAATCCCGACTTCTGTTCTGAATTACCGGGTTTGTTCCGAAAAAATGGAATAACAGTGGAATTTCGTTTATCCAGACCAGGTTGACCGTGCGTCGTACCAGTGGGGTACCACGCGGGCATACAGGCCCTCCCAGTTAGGTAGCGTAAGATCGTAACGTTGCACGTAGATTATGTTTAAAAATAGGGTTTTGTAAGCCAAAGAGTAGGAAACAATACAGTGTATTGGAATCCCGGATAAAACCAACCCGATTTTAGAAAAAAGTGTTGCATCACTTATTGAAATAAATAAATAAAAAGAAAAATGTACTTCGTCAGCGAGTGACCTAAGGGGTGTTGATCACAGTTGTAGAAACATCTCGACAGTTCGCCAGGTTTGGCACTCTCGCTCTTTAACTTATTCCCACAGCTAAAAGTACAGTAGCTGCAAGGATATGAAATTGGATTTTCGAAAAAGGTACGCAAAAACGCGCGCGTAACCGTGAGGTTATGATTTGTGGCTCAGCAGATGTTAAATCTCGTTACGCGGAGTTAGGCAAGTGAGGGGAAGGAGTAACGATGCTGAAAATTACCCCGCGCTCAATGCAAGCGTAATTATCCGACTACGGCAAGTGCAAGATGTTAATCTCAGTAAGGTGTTACTGGACATATTTCAAGCTACAAACTGACGTCTGAATGGTACGGCGAATGAAACTGAACGATCGCCTAAAGCAACAAAAGTGAGGAACACAAATTTCACGCTCGAAACAAATTGCATCTGTCCAATGCATGATTAACGAGAGGCACCTCCGCTGCGAGACAGGAAGAGAAATTTTAATCTGTTGTGCGGTCACCATGATGTTAATTATCCTAGAAACATGCATGCGAACAGGTTAACACTATTTGTTCGACACGCTTTTCTCGTTCCGGCAATGGAAAGTCCTCTTTTAGATCGATTTGACAAAACTTTCTAACAGTGAATATTTTCCACCCTCGAAGGGTGGTTCTGGAGCGACCCCCAACATATCCACCTATGGTTTGTAGCTACTGAGTCGTTAACTCCAAGAATAGGTTAAAGGGTGTATATGTGTGTGTGTATGCGGGGGGGGGGGGGGGGGAGGGGCGCTCCAACACTAGCGAAACGGTTAGATGTTACTAAGCTACCCGCTGACAAGGCATTTATTAAATTTAATTTTATTAATATTATTTGCAATGCATGTCTCTTCTCGCGTTTTTTTCATCCATGTGGATAAGAAGACGAGTCGTTTAACCTTCGAAAAGGTAACATGTAAGTAGAATTTTTTTCTCAGCCTCACAAAACACTAATGTTTTCTGTAAATGTCACTTTCACTTTTTTGCGCAGAAAACCGAACTGCACTCACTGCTTTTATCTGTGTTCTCTCAGACCTGAAGCGGCGGTCGCACGCCTTGGCCATAGAAACAAATCAGAGCTGAAATTAAATTTTATTTTTTGTGAAATGCTCGAAACATTCCTGAGAAATGAATTTTTGTATTAGTTTTTCGAACAGAATTCAATAAATGTGTCCATCTTGCACAAAGCTTTCCCATAGTTAATTATTCATGCAAAATGTACATTAATTGTTTTGCCTATGATGTCAGATACTTCGATGCCTTAAACGACGATCAGAGGCACGTTCCTGTGGTTTTCATCTGTGACTGCAGTTTGACGACTTCCTTCACGTTAATCATCTACAGCGTTATGACACGATTGAATTCCTGCGACAGCTGCTTAATCGTAAATAAACACAGACACACACAGACACACACACACACACAATTTATAAACCTCTACCAAATTCGAATGAATTTTCGGTGACTATAAATCCTTCAGAAAAATGTTGCAACGTTACTGTACGCCAGTTTGTCCATTTGAAGGCTCAGTTGTGAGGATATCCATTTGATAAAAAATGTAGAATACAACTACTTTACAAGCAGCACAATCAAAACTCTTTCGTAGATCGAGCTGAAACTTGATGTATGTTATCAGCACGTACAAACATATATATGTTATTCATATCAACCTAGTCTGTGTGCATACTTTTCACTTTGCCCTTGTAAAAGCCTGTAACAATTCATTACCACTATATTTACTTCGAAGAAGCCCGCGTATTCTTTAGTATTAGTAATGGTCAAAAATAATTTACAACAGGCTTTCAAAATAATTGGTGAAATTTTCGTAAAAAAATCATCAGTTTGGCAATTGTTTCAGCGTGCAGAAAGTCCAAAAAACTTCAAGTACTATGAAACAATATTTTACTTTGCTTCTTATGGGCTTAGTTCAAGGAGAAAAATGCCGAGACACAATCAGCTTACGCATGTGCGAATCTTAGACGTAAGGCTGAAACTGAGTACGTTTCATTTTAGTTCAGTAAAGCATCTAAGATTCACACATGATTGAGTTCATTGTTTTCCAGTTTTCGAGTGTTTTCGAGTGCTACCAACGACGGGGTACAAAAAAAGAAAAAAAATGATATCCCTTGCTTATGACTAACTATGTTTTGTCAGGTTGTTCAACACTTAAACGAGCTTCAACACTTAAACGAACCTAGGAGATTTTTCGCTCAAAAATTAGACATCAGCATAAAACGTTAAGTCGGGATGGGATATTCTAGCAAACTTTCATCCTGTATTTTTAGTTAAACGTTTCATGTTCATGACTCCTAAAATCGATGTATACTTTGATGCACATAGAGCGCTAGCCACCGTCTTTACATTGTGTACTCACGTACTAATAAGCTTTCCCACATACTAGGCTGTCATTTCCTCGTCGGGGATATTTTTTTCTCAGAATTTATTTAAAATTAGTTCTGAAACAGGAACTGGAGAGGTTTCCTTCGGTTGGAAGACGAGTGTGGACCTGGAAACCCTATCCCAAATATATCCAATTGGGACTCCATTTGCACCATTGCCAGCTTGCGTGAAGCGTGGCTGGAAGGTCTCTGATTATACAACAGTTCGTTATTCGACAACCCTATCTACTTTTGGGGCTACGGGATGAGACGTATTTAAAAATATGAAATACACGTATTGTTTTCTGAAGTTTCTTATTAATAAATTAGTATCTTCGAATGGGGCTACGGTATTTATTCTGTGAGCAGCAACAAACCGCACCGCAATTGTATTACCTGTCGTACTGAGGCGACCACTATTCCCAGGACCTAGGTAAGTGTTGCAGTGATTAAGCCACTGAGTTCCTGTTAGGGGGAAACAGAGTTTAAATAAGAGTCTGACTGTCACGATTCAGGTCTTCTGTAGTTTCACAGCAGTTAGGGTGGGTCTTTGAGAAACGTAAGGTCTGATTTCCCACTTTTACCAACCCCAGCTCGTGGTACTTCTCTGTTGATTTCGTTGTCGACGCCATGTGAAACATTCGTCTTCTGCTTTCTTAGTCTCGGGATTCATTTTCAGTGGTCTTTCGATGGAAACGTGAATCTCGTACGGGTTGCGACATATCTGTTTTCACGATGCCAATATACACTACTGGCCATTAAAATTGCTACACTGCGAAGATGACGTGCTACAGACGCGAAATTTAACCGACAGGAAGAAGATGCTGTGATATGCAAATGATTAGCTTTTCAGAGCATTCACACAATGTTGGCGCCGGTGGCGACGCCTATAACGTGCTGACATGAGGAAAGTTTCCATCCGATTTCTCATACACAAACAGTAGCTAACCGGCGTTGCCTGGTGAAACGTTGTTGTGATGCCTCGTCTAAGGAGGAGAAATGCGTACCATCATGTTTCCGACTTTTATAAAGGTCGGACTGAAGCCTATCGCGATTGCGGTTTATCGTATCGTATCGTATCACAGCAATGGCTGCTCGCGTTGATCTAGGTCCAATGACTGTTAGCAGAATATGGAATCGGTGGGTTCAGGTGGGTAATACGGAACGCCGTGCTGGATCCCAACGGGCTCGTATCACTAGCAGTCGAGATGACAGGCATCTTATCCGCATGTCTGTAACGGATGGTGCAGCCACGTCTCGATCCCTGAGTCAACAGATGAGGACGTTTGCAAGACAACAACCATCTGCACGAACAGTTCGACGACGTTTGCAGCAGCATGGATTATCAGTTCGGAGACCATGGCTGCGGTTACCCTTGACGCTGCATCACAGACAGGAGCACCTGCTATGAAGTACTCAGCGACGAACCTGGGTGCATGAATGGCAAACCGTCATTTTTTCGGATGAATCCAGGTTCTGTTTACAGCATCATGATGCTCGCATCCTTGCTCAGCGACATCGCGGTGAACACACATTGGAAGCGTGTATTCGTCATCGGCATACTGGCGTATCACCCGGCGTGATGGTATGGGGTGCCACCTTTGGTTACACGTCTCGGTCACCTCTTGTTCGCATTGACGGCACTTTGAACAGTGGACGTTACATTTCAGATGTGTTACGACCCGTGTCTCTACCCTTCATTCGATCCCTGCGAAACCCTACATTTCAGCAGAATAATGCACGACCGCATGTTGCAGGTCCTGTACGGGCCTTTCTGGATACAGAAAATGTTCGACTGCTGCCCTGGCCAGCACATTCTCCAGATCTCTCACCAACTAAAAACGCCTGGTCAATGGTGGCCGAGCAACTGGCTCGTCACAATACGCCAGTCACTACTCTGAACTGTGGTATCGTATTGAAGCTGCATGGGCAGCTGTACCTGTACACGCCATCTAAGCTCTGTTTGAGTCAATGCCCAGGCGTACAAGGCCGTTATTACAGCCAGAGGTTGTTGTTCTGGGTACTGATTTCTCAGGATCTATGCACCCAAATTGCGTGAAAATGTAATCACATGTCAGTTCTAGTATAATATATTAGTCCAATGAATACCCGTTTATCATCTGCGTTTCTTCTTGGTGTAGCAATTTTAATGCCCAGTAGAGTATATATTATTGAATTTGTTCGGCAATGTCGAGCTATTTTTTGTTTATATCTACTGACGATGCCAACTTGGACTGATCATGCGAGGTAAATATTAGTCTTCGTCTGTTTAATCATTTCTGAAGATGACCATTATGGAATTAGTACAGTAATCGAACAGTGTTTTTGTATTCATAGAATGGAATAAAGTAATAACCGTAATGATCAATTGCAAGCTTTGAGATGCGTTTTGTGAGCGCTCACGAGCCTTTCCGAGTTGTCCAGTCTGCAGTAATATCTCCTATCTGAGGCACACCAACAAATGTACAGTTTATACTAGCAGCAGTTATTGCAAATTCGAAAATGAAAGTAAGTTCCTTGTGGAGTTGGTGTAACGACTCGTTGTTTTATGATTTAAATTCAACGGTCGCACAGAATCGGATGTACAAATTACGCTCCCAGTTTCTTAAAGATTGTTCTTTGTGGTGATTCATGAACTGACGCCGAAGTTCTGACATCCCATTTTTCTTTGTATCTTCCCAATTTTTGCCACAGTTTCGTAATTTTGTTAATTGTTTTTTCTTCTGAGACATCGCGGCGGGAACAGATTTCCTAGTATTCTTTTTCTGATGTGTGTGTGTGTGTGTGTGTGTGTGTGTGTGTGTGTGTTGTGTGTGTGAAGCATCTACATGCAGGAGCATCGCTCAGTCTGTCAGCAGCCACTTGTGAAACGGTACAGAGCAAACAACATTAACCGCCTATCCGTCGCGCAGACCACCCGCGCTACGCCAAGTATATATTTCTGTCGTGGAGAGCTTGACGTATTTACACACCGGTTCTTTTCTCGGAATGTGTCACGTCTCCAAAATGACTGCAATGTCACCTCTCATTTTTCAGCATCAGCCTCTTCATATGATAAAGCCCTTGGGGTAAACTGCTTGACTCTATAAGTCAGCAGTAAGGAGAAAGTAAACACAGGCAATTTTTCGGTCTATTTTTTATTGTGGCTCATGTGTTGGCGCCTCGGTACTGGTGCGAGCTGCCAAAAGATCAGGGACAGTTTGCTAGGTAAATAATACGGACAATAGGGTCCTGTTTACGTCAAGGCGTGGTTCTATACTGCTTACAGCTAGGGCACTGTTTGTCTAGGAGACGCCCGATAAAAGCATTTCGACACATTTGCGATAACGCTGCCGCATGACGGGGATTCGCTGCAGATCCCATAGTGGCGCAGAATACACACTCGCGCCCAAACGACATACTTCCGTCATAGAACGGCAGCAACGAAGCGAAAAAAGCACTAAATTCTCGAAAACTATGCGTAACTGAACTAAAGTTTACAATTTGCAACATAAATTCGATTACATTTTATGTTTTCAAATATAGACAGTTACAGTACTTCTTACCTAAAGGTCATTTAACTGCAAAATACTTCTTACCCAAAGGTCATCTGATGGCATTGATGGTGTGGTGAAGAACCCTTTCTTCCTGCAGAAGAAAAAGAGTGTTCCCCATTCCAACAAAATGACATACAATGGAAAAATTCCAGTAAAAGACGAAGATCAAGGATGTATGCAAGATAGTTACATAGATTCCGTATGAGTACAGACCATTTTATGAGGAGAAGTTGATGAGATCAACAACAGCTTCTGCATAGGCGATAAAAATGGAGCACAGTAGCAATTTCCAGGGTAAATTTCATACATAATGCTTTCAAAACCTGCTGGTAGTATAGACGTTTCCTGTATCTGTTCTATTATGAACATTTTGTGAAAATATATTTTTGAAGTTTCAATGTCTAATTCACGATCAGTTTGAAGAAGAGAACAAATCCTAGGTTTTTAATATTGAAACGCTTCATTCAGGACAATCCGTTCATCTTTCCAAGGTACTGTAAAAAATATCCTATAAATCTTTGGTTAAGATAAAATTAAAAAAAAAAGAGGAGGACATTTTTTATATTTGCCCACAAAATAAGGTTTTGGATTCGTTCCCTTCTTCAAACTACCAATTCAATTGCCATCATGAATAAATTACAGCGGCGAGACAATGTGGAGTTACTAGCAACAGACATCACTAGATTGTGTGATGAGAGGAAGCTCAAGAATTGGACTGAATCGTGAATGCGATCTCTTATTTATTTTCGATAATGATAGAAGCTGAAGAAATGAATTAAAATTTGTGCCACAGCTGGGACTCGAAGTGCGGCTCCTGCTTACTGGACAGGTGTGCTAGCCATTACACCACTACAGCGGTGTAGCTAAAACATCTGTCTAGTAAACAGGAGCTCCAGGTTCAAGTCCGATCTGCCGAGGAGCTGGAACCGGGGGCTCGTTTTCTTCTTGTTCGCGTCGCAGCGACGTCCCAGCGCGGCAGGGTCCCGCGAGGCGAGACAGTAATCTGCGGTCAGCTGCCGCCACAGCCGCACCGCAGGCTAGTCGGGCGCTGATTGGCTGGCGCGGAGGTCGATGCGGTCCGATTTGTCCGCCAGGTGGCCTAATGGGGCCGCGCCTGAATCCCTGCGCCAATTACGCCCTCTCCTTCGCAGAGGATTCGCTCGGGCGCCTCGCTCGAGAAAATACACGCTCTGTCGCCCTTTCTCTTAACATCGTCCATTAGCACCACCCGCAGCTGTTAACAGTTTCGATGAAGACTTACTTGCTCAGTATGCGTTAGCTGAGTGGTTCTCTGCCGCTAACAGCACGGTCCAAGTCGCTTTGTTTCACGCTTTCAGTACAGTGCAATCCAAAAGTAGGGGAAAAATTATGTGCCACCCTTGATCCACTTTCCTCATAGACGAAAACTCCACGTCTGTTGTGGCAAATTGGAAAGGCAGTAGCACTGCAAGTAGATAGCTTCACAATTAGTAGGGAATAATCACTTGTTACACACGAAGTCGTACAGCAGGGAGAAGATCGTCTTTTTAGGGTGAGAACTTTGTTCTAATTTTTCAATTCTTTTGTCCTGTTCACACGACCTGTAGGCGAATGGGGAAACTGATGATAGGATACAGAGAGGAACAGCACGACGCAGAAGAAAGTATACTGAGGTGACAAAAGTCGCCGGCCGGTGTGGCCGAGCGGTTCTAGGCACTTCAGTCTGGAACCACGTGACCGCTATGGTCGCGGGTTCGAATCCTGCCTCGGGCATGGATGTGTGTGATGTCCTTAGGTTAGTTAGGTTTAATTAGATCTAAGTTCTAGGCGACTGATGACCTCAGAAGTTAAGTCGCATAGTGCTCAGAGCCATTTTGAACAAAAGTCGTGGGCAGCGATATGCACATATACAGATGGCGGTAGTATCGTGTACACAAGGTATAAAAGGACAGTCAGAGATTTTCTTATACCTTTGATGTGTGAGCGTAAGACGTACGCCAGCCTGCATAGTGAGTAGATGTAGCGCATTGCCCAGAAACTAAATAACGCGCAACGTCATATCGTCCGCCACCGGTAACTGCGTGGTCAGCGCGACAGAATGTCAATCCTTAGGTCCAGGGTTCGATTCCCGGTTGGGTCGGAAATTTTCTCCCCTCAGGGACTGGGTGTTGTGTTGTCCTAATCATCATCACTTTCATCCCCATCGACATGCAAGTCGCCGAAGTGGCATCAACTCGAAAGACTTGCACTAGGCGAACGGTCTATCCGATGGGAGACGCGGCATTTCCAACGTCATATCTAGCTTATTATGGTACTCACTGCCTGCATTAGTAACTACGAGTACGTACAAGATAATCTATTTCGCCCTTCAACTGCCTTATTCTGACAGACCAGCGGAACGGTATGCCAGAAGTATCTGGTACTGCCTCTTCTGTAGTTTTGCGTTTTAAGTAATTCCCAATGGCATGTTTGAGAACCATAAGTGGAAAAAATTTGGTGGCAGCTATTGCTGCGTAGCTCACACGTTTCGTGATTGTTGGACGAGTGTGAGCAATAACGGTGTAGAAAAGCCAGTCGCAACATTTCTTTCGTCGTCTCCACAAAAATCGGTAGTGGGGTACCCCAGAAATCGTGTACTGATGTTTGACAGCACTCGTTTTCTTGTTGAACAGTCGTTGTTCGTGGTGGGGCGCTGCTGCTGTTTCCTCTGACCAAACCCTATGTAGACGTCCATACGTTTTGATATCCCACTACCGTTCTACGTGGAGACTACGAAAGGAATGCTGCTACTGGAACACCGTTATTGCACGTGGTCGTCCAAAAACCAAGAAGCATGAGAGCTACACAGCAATAATTGCCGTCATTGTTTCCCCACATATGGTTCTCAAGTGTGGCACTGGAAGTTGCTTAAAATGCAGAACTACAAAAGAGGCAGTACCAAATAAATCTAGCACACTGTATCGCTGGTCCCAGTCAGAATACGGCAGTTGAAGAGGGAAATAGATTATCTTGTGTGCAGTTACTAACGTAGGCAGAGAGCACCGTAATAAGCTAGATATGACGTTGCGAGATATGAGGTCAACGAGGCGTCGGGCTCTGCCGTCCCTTACCTCCGTCAATGCGATTTTCGTGTCCTCGTATATAGAACTGAGAGCTTCCCCTGTATAACGAGGCTAGAGAGCATCCACGCACAGTCCGAGGAATTTGAGCCGTGCGAATACGAAGACCATTTCACTCTTGCGACGTCCACTCTCACCAACGTCACAGCAAGACTGTCGTTTCTGTCGTAATGGGTGATGTCTATGAAAATGAAGGACGTGTTCACTGCTCAACTGGACAGACAAACACAACCTACCGTTGTCTTGACTATGTTTCCGTAACTGAACATAAAAATGGCTCAAATGGCTCTGAGCACTATGGGACTTAACTTCTAAGGTCATCAGTACCCTACAACTTAGAACTACTTAAACCTAACTAACCTAAGGACATCATACACATCCATGCCCGAGGCAGGATTCGAACCTGCGACCGTAGCGGTCGCGCGGTTCCAGACTGTAGCGCCTAGAATCGCTCGGCCACCCCGGCCGGCATAGTTTAAGTATCAGTGGATATGATCAGGCTATGTGGCGACACATGTCCTTCCGTCTCACTAACGCTAACAACATAAAAATTCAGTTTATGGCTACATACACTCTTCACAATCATTTATTCAACACATACACTTACGACATAACATCGACGCTTCATAATTAGAAACTGCCATTGTGCGATAAGAGAGAGAACCTTTCTCATTAGGCGTCTACCCTTCGGATCCCAATGGGAACATCGGCATACGGCTTTAAATTTTCAACTTTCGCTGCAGCGGAGCGCTACCTCTGTAAAAATGTCGCCTGGAGAGAGACTGGACGAGTGGTTGTGTGCACTACTGGAGCAGACACTCCAACTTTACGCTGAAGCATTGCTACAGCGCATCTCCAGATATGTAAATCTCCTACCTTCTCAGTAATGTTCAAGCAGTAAGATATGGAAGTGATGGACAGCACAAAAATTTTTGAATGAGCTTCCGTGGAAAAGAAACTACCAAATGCTTCTTTAAATTTGTGATAGTTGCCTGAGAAAAGAGAGATGAAAAAATACTCAGCTTATCATTCAACCGTCAAGAGCTGGCAAGCCATTATCACTACACGAGAACGATTTATATGTATCCGATATTACCAAAAGTTGTCTGTTAAAACTGAGTTTCTACTTACATGCAACTGGAATTTCTAGAGTGTAGCATGCTGACTGGCTTTTATCATTTTCAAATTACCTGCACAGAAGAGAATAAATTCAAAAAATTAGTTACTTAGAATACTATATGTTCTAAACTAAAAATTATTAAGTTTATAACGATAAATACAATTCACCAATCAACACACTCAACATATATGAAATGTTAGAACACAGGTCCGCAAGTCTGATCACGTAGCACGTGAGCACTGTTCCATTCCCGGTGGAACCCACATCGACCTCCAACCCAACAACCATATGCCTTTTAGTGAATAACCAGTAGCTGCTCCATTGCTGATTCTTTCAAGAATCGAACTCCCATAGACAAAACACCTTCAAATGTCTGATTACTTTACAAACAGTTACTGTATTAGTATTTATTTGTATAAGTTACGAATTTTTCACCCATAGTCTACTGAAAAAGTCAAAACCAAAACAGCCCTCTGTTTTAATAGAAGCTAGTTTTTCACACATCTCAGTGTTTATGGCGTCATATATCCTGAACATGTGTCGTTCAACGATATAATTTTGCAGGTACATTCAGTGGTATATATCGATCCTGTTTGCAAAATCTGTTGTGAACAGAAACAGTAGTAAAGAGGTAATAAATTATTATGTTATGCCTGATTCTCAAGGTTTATAGCATGAAGAGCATTTTGTGGGGGTGTTAGCCAGAAGTAGTTTCAAAACGGTTTCAAAATTATGTGTAGAGTTTGTTTGAAGTCCCTAAGTGCTGTTATTCTCGAATATTGGATGAAAATGGTCTTGAAAATTTGCACGCCATGAGTTACACAGCCTCAGGGCATACTACAGTTACTAACTGTAATACGAGAGATATTCGGAAAGTAAAGTCCGATTGGGCGCGAAATGGAAACCATAGAGAAAAGCCGATGAAGCTTTGCACAATTGTGTTGGGCAGTGTCTCTAGTTTACCCGTCGATCGCGTCATGTCGCTCTTTCCAATTCTGAGCTCACAGTGAGCACGTAAAGATGCGTAGGAAACAGTGTCTCACGCCAAGTATGGAGGCCTGGTGAGAGATGTCGCCTGATGTCATGCAAAAATATGGTTCAAATGGCTCGGAGCACTATGGGACTTAACATCTGTGGTCATCAGTCCCCTAGAACTTAGAACTACTCAAACCTAAATAACCTAAGGACATCACACACACCCATGCCCGAGGCAGGATTCGAAACCTGCGAGCGTAGCAGTCGCGCGGTTCCGGACTGAGCGCCTAGAACCGCTCGGCCACCTCGGCCGGCGTTGTCATGCAGCCCACATATCGTAACTGTTACGCATTTCCTTCTCTATGACAATTCTCGGCCGCACTCTGCAGCCTCATACCTTCCACACACCAACATAATAGTCGCTTTGTAGCTACTTGTTCCAATGATTTTTAGAAATACCGATGGAATATTATTTACCTCTTCTGCCTTATTTGATCAAGTCTTGCCAAGCTCTTTTAAATTTTGATTCTAATACTGGATCCCCTATATATTGCCTGTCGAATCCTGTTTCCTATCCTGTGACGTTATGAGACAAGCCCTCCCCCGTATGGAGAGGCCTCTATCATCAGACGAGTGCTCCCCCTCATAGACGCCTTCAACGTACTCTTTCCACTTATTCACTCTCTCCTCTGCATTCGAAAGTTAATCTAAAACCCATTGTTCATAGCATTTCTAGAAAAACTACCACTGCTTCCAAAATCCGTATTAAGTTTTGTAGAGGAATTCTTTGGTCTCGCCGGCCGGCCGGAGTGGCCGAGCGGTTAAAGGCGCTACAGTCTGGAACCGCACGACCGCTACGGTCGCAGGTTCGAATCCTGCATCGGGCATGGATGTGTGTGATG
Organism: Schistocerca serialis cubense; assembly: GCF_023864345.2. NCBI lineage: Eukaryota > Metazoa > Arthropoda > Insecta > Orthoptera > Acrididae > Schistocerca > Schistocerca serialis. The sequence continues at coordinate 390,347,746 of NC_064639.1, forward strand.
TCCTTAGGTTAGTTAGGTTTAAGTAGTTCTGAGTTCTAGGGGACTTATGACCACAGCAGTTGAGTCCCATAGTGCTCAGAGCCATCTGAACCATTTCTTTGGTCTCGAATCGAACACGTGTCTCATAATTCTACGACGTATTGACCTCAGTGATGTGTGTCTGCAGTTGTGGCATATGACTCATATCGTTTCCAAACACGCTGCAGTGTCAAATGGACCGTCCTTAATAATCTTCCAACAGTCAGCGGCATAGTGAAATAAAAAGCGAGCAGTCGGCTTACGGTACTCACAAGTTTCGCCCGGCTTGCAGAGCAAATATTTCGCGTAAACATTTAACCTGCGCTGCTTCAAATGTCGCTGCCAACTAGGGCCGAAAGAGTGAGTGGGGCCGCGTGTCCGCATATTCGTGTTGACACATTTCAAACGAACAGCGGGGGAAAAATTACAGCGCTACAAAATTACCGACGAGAAAATGTCGCTGCGTGACCGGAATTCGTGTTCGGCATAGCGACAACGAAAAAAATTGGAAAAAAAGAGAAGTACGGGAGAGAGTGTATGTGGGGCAGGGGTTAGGGAAAAAGTGAGCAACACAGGTCGGTGCGTGACAGGCGAATGTTTAAAACACGGGGAATTCCATCAGCGTGCAGTTTTCGGATTTAAATACATTACGGGAAATATTATAGCGAGTCGCCGCGCCGCGCTGGCTCTTTCTAATGGACGCGCGGCCGTGCCCTGACCCGACGAAAGACTTGCGGCAGCCTCCTTTTAGCGCATGCACCGCTCTGCACGGAGAAAAAAGAAAGCAGCAGCGTCGATAAGCTGCCTGAAAGAACTGGGACGGCGGTGCATTACGCAGAACAACAGAGGGCTGCAGAGGACGTGGCTGACTACTTTCAGAGCAGCACTGCCGATTCCTAAGCGCATACAAGGGTGTGCTACAACTGTTAAATTTCTCGAAAGTATGCACCCGTTGTTCTTCTTGACTGCTTGTGCCGGGTTGTTTTGCCTATGCCTTCTGCACGGATGTTGCATTTTCGGAGGGATTTTAGCGATGTGTTGAACTGTTGGCGCCGCACTAGCCAAGAATGTTTTTGTGGTCTGGGGATGACTCGTGTGCGGCTGACGCTGGTGATCAACGTAAAAATGGTTTGTGATCTCGGCTTCGAGGGTTTTCAATCCATAATATAAAAGTTACGACAAATCTCTTCTACCGAACACTGACAGTGTCAACAAACATTACGAACGTAGCTTCGGATGTGGGCGAATGTAACATAATCAGGTCCGCAGCTCGTGGTCGTGCGGTAGCGTTCTCGCTTCCCGCGCCCGGGTTCCCGGGTTCGATTCCCGGCGGGGTCAGGGATTTTCTCTGCCTCGCGATGACTGGGTGTTGTGTGCTGTACTTAGGTTAGTTAGGTTTAAGTAGTTCTGAGTTCTATGGGACTGATGACTATAGATGTTAAATCCCATAGTGCTCAGAGCCATTTGAACCATTTCAACATAATCAGACCTCTTATGTTTTAGATACATATAAAGTAATTATCAGATAGCATCACCAGCTATGTAAGATTATGCACTGATGATGCCATGGTGTTGTCTTTGTGAGATGGTAAGGAACTGCGTTGCTTGGTATTATGAATGGGAGTTCTCTTTAAATAAGGATAAATGTAAGATAATGTCTTTATGTCTCGAAATCTGGCAGAGAACCTTAAGAGGTTTTTGTCATATATAAAGTACGTCAGCGACAAGTCGCAATCCATACCTTCACAGCGTTATAGCAATGGTAATGTCTCTGATCACAGTTATTAAACGGGGTATTAACAAACGAAGACGAAGTAAATATTCCAGAATTCGTATCAATTACGACTGCTAACATGAGCCGGCCGGTGTGGCCGAGCGGTTCTAGGCGCTCCAGTCTGGAACCGCGCTGCTGCTACGGTCACAGGTTCGAATCCTGCCTCGGGCATGGATATGTGTGATGTCCTTAGGTTAGTTAGATTTAAGTAGATCTAAGTTCTAGGGGACTGATGACCTCAGAAGTTAAGTCCCGTAGTGCTCAGAGCCATTTGAACATTTGAAAGGAAGTAGAGGTGACCCGTTTAATTATAAACCCATATCGCTGATATTAATTTGCAGTAAGATTTTGGCACATATACTGCTTTCAAAAATTATGAAATACCTCGGAGAAAACAATATGTTGACACAGTCCATGGATTCAGAAAATGCGACTCTGTTTATCGGACTTTTTGTATTGTGTAATATGAAGGAAGAAGGCAACGCAACGGTATGTTAAAAACCGTCAGCACGGCAAAAGTCGTGATACACGAGGAGGAACTGTGGTCTAAGAGAAACCCAGGGACGGGCGAAGCGTGGGAGCGGTGGCCGCGATAAGGCGCGGAAAGTGCGGGTCGCAGGATTCGCGGCGGTGCGTGCGGCCGTGAGTCAGCGAGGCTGGCCGAGAGGGCGGGCGGGCACGCGATTGCCAGTGTGTGCCGTGCCTATCTGGACGGCGTACGTCAGCCGATAGCGCGCTTCCCAGGGCCCGCCCTCGACGTCGAGAAAAGCACTCGCTCGTCGCTCCTCGCTCGCCAAAAGCCGGCCCGGCCGGGGGATGCGAGGCGAAACACGTCGCGACCTCTGGCGGCCTACACTCGCCGGCGACACCAGCAGCAAACGGTGATGGAAATGCCGCGCCTCTCTGCACTCGGCCTTGACAGCGAGGGGTGGCGCTCCTATGCCCATACTCTGCCTGAAAAACATTCAGTCTCCTGTCAGATCGGAAACTACCCTCCCCAGGCAGTTACGATCTAGGAAGCTTGTTGTTGTAACTTCGATCCAACTGTCCGCCGCCGTCGAACCTTCATCTTTGTATTGGTTGTCCGTGATCTTGTACCGTGTATAAACCACAAGCCGTTCAACAAGGAGGGGTGCCGGCAGGAAATGGAATACTTAAAAGCAACAATGGGATGTCGAGGCACCTGATTTCGCAAAGTAGCGTACTAGATTTTTTGTTTGGATGGTTGGCACTACCTTTCGTTGTAGCTTCTTATACACTGATGTTACAAAAGACTAATATGGTGTCGGAACTCCTTTTGCTCCGCATAGTGCCGCATCTTGACGTGACATGGACTCAGCAAGTCTTTGGGAGCTCCCTGCAGAAATATTGAGCAATGTTGCCTCTATAGTCATCTGTTAATTGCGAAAGTGTTGCCAGTGTAGGATGTTGTGCACGAACTGACCTCTCGATTGTTTCCCAAAATGTTTGATGGGATTCATTTCGGACGATTTGGATGACCAAACAATGTGCTCGACTGGTCCAGGATCTTCTTCGAATTAGTGGCGAACTTTGTGGCTGGGCTACAAAACATCGTTGTTTGAAAACTTGGAGTCGATGAATGGCTGCAAATGGTCTCCACGTAGGCGAACACAAACATTTCCAGTCAATGATCAGTTCAGTTGGATCACCCAGTCCATTCCATATAAACACAGCCCACACCATTAAGGAGCCACCATTAGCTTGCACAGTGACTTGCTGACAACTTGGGTCCGTGGCTTCGTGGGGTCTGCGCCACACTCGAAACCTACCATCAGCCTCTACAAACTGAAATCGTGTCTCATCTGACCAGGCCACAGTTTTCGACTCTCTAGGGTCCAGCCAATATGGTCATGAGCCCAGGAGAGGCGCTGCAGGCGATGTCCTACTGTTAGCGCAGTGGCTGAGTAGCTGAACACCCAGATGAACCAAGGGGCTGCCAACAGTTTTCCCTCGATGACCGTCCAGCAAAGGTGCTGCGTATGGGAATGTGCAGCAGGCACCTGGTTTATGCACGCATGCTGACTGCTGTTCATTGGCGACGCGACGAAGGCTGAAATTTGCACGGCAAATCCGCGACTGGATGTCCACAGGTGGTCTTTTCTGATGTATCACGTTTTATGTTCCAGTGGACACATGGCCGTTGGCGTGCAAACACCCTGTAACAACTGTCGGAAGTATCAAGACTGGAGTGTTTCCCTGGGTGATATCGTCATTCTTGAAAGCACAATGGATCAGCGCATGCATGGATTTATCCCTGGGGACCATGTCCACCCCTACACGCAGTTCGTTTTGCCTCAGTAGACGGCATATCAGCAGGACAATGCTACGAGTCACACAGCTGCCCGTGTCCATATGTGGTTCCAAGAGCACCAGGAGTTCACCGTAAGCTCCTGGTCACCAGACTCTCTGGATTAAAAACCAATTGGGAATCTGTGGGACCACCTGTATCAGACTCTTGGCGCCATGGATCCTCCAGCAAAAGACATGGCACTCCAGTCGTCGTGGCTTTGCATCTTTGTCGGTACCTTCCAGAACCTCATTAATTCTCCTTCCTGCACGTCCACACTGCAGAAGGTGGTTATTCTGGCTTTTGACAGGTTGTCACATTAATTTGACTGGACGATCTAGAGGGTGATTTTGCTAAGTGGAGACAAACTGCAGGACACAGTTCTCTACATGATTATGAGCAAAAAATTGTAGAAATGACCTCTAGTTGGATATGCGTTGCAAAATATCTACGGCCACTTGAAGATGGAAATTAAAGATCTTCGACAGTGACACCCATATCAGCACGAGGCAGGTGATCCACTAGCATGGGGTAAGCCAGATGACAAGGCAGATCATTCTCCTTGACAACTGTCACTATTCATATCGCTTACGTCAGGCCTTATTATCTTTGCAACTGCCTCCTGCAGCGACAGTTTTGCTGTCAACCATCCTATTCACAGCTGAGGCTACATTTACGACGGGCAGTATCATCAGTCTTCACAACAGGACATATGGCCTATGGAGAATCCCCACGGTATGGGGACAGCACCGGTTTAGCCTCGACGTATGGGAGGGAATTATTTGGGACCAATCAGCCTTCCACAGCCTCTCACCCAGGCGAGAGACATTTGCACTTCCTGCAGGTGAAGCTGCCTCCCCTGCTAGACGACGTTCCTTTGCTGTGAGTGGGTGGCTAGTACCTAATGGTGCTCCAGCTCACTGGCCTTCTGAGTGTGGAGCTAAAGTACTAGTACAGAAGAGCAGTCCAACTTTCCTGGTGTGTTCTCATGTGTGCTGTCAATCATTGAAACCCACATGGTCGAAAGTCTTTTTTCAAATGTCACACAATTCGTTTTTTATTAATTTTACGGAGTTTTCAGCACTGTTTTTTTGTGTATTCGCGAAGTTGGCTGCACTTATAATACACACAAAAAACAACTGTACACCGAAAAACACACAGTTCAATAGAAAGAAGGGGAAATCGCCCCATTCTCTCTATGGCGGTAACGTGTGTGTGTGTGTTTGTGTTTGTGTGTGAAGTTATAGAAAAAATATGTGAAGTATAAATAATGCAAAAAAAAAGTTCGAAGGGTGACATTGCAACCAAGTTTCTCTTCGACTTAAACCCATGCGCCGGGCGGTGTGGCCGTGCGGTTCTAGGCGCTTCAATCTGGAACCGCGAGACCGCTACGGTCACAGGTTCGAATCCTGCCTCGGGTATGGATGTGTGTGATGTCCTTAGGTTAGTTAGGTTTAAGTAGTTCCAAGTTCTAGGGGACTGATAACCACAGATGTTAAGTCCCATAGTGCTCAGAGCCATTTGAACCGTTTTTTAAACACGTGCTAACAACTAGGGAAGAAACCTGTCGACTTCAGAATACCTAAAAAAGAGGAATGAACACCGTCAGTAAATTGTACACTATATCCATAGCAAAAAAACTATTCTAATCTGTAAATAACAAAATTTAGAAACGTATTATGTATACCATATTTACAGAAACAATACTTAAGATGCCTTGTAAATAACAAAGAAGTGCTTCTGGCGTAAAATCACGTTAAACTGCAGTAGTACGGTTAAGAAAAGTAAACATCAATTGACAGATTATTTACTTTTTGTTTTTGTTGCATCTTCCCTGTACTGTTCGTGTGGATGCTGAGCTGTTGTAGAACTTTGAATTCCTTTGCAACCAAAATGCAAGTTGTCTTGGAAAAGGGTATCGCTGTTGGAATATGCTCCGGCTTGGGCCATATGAGTGAATATGAGAAAAAGAGAGAGAGAGAGGGAGAGAGAGAGAAGAGAGAGAGAGAGAGAGAGAGAGAGAGAGAGAGAGAGAGAGAGGGAGAGAAAGAAAGAAAGAGAGAGAGAGAGAGAGAGAGAGAGAGAATGTTGCTGCTACCAGTTTTGTAAAACAAGAGAACGGTTGAAATATTTTAACAAACATAGTCGTCATAGCCTGAATCTTTACTCAAGAAAGTGTACTTAATTCTAAAGTAGACGCAGTAATCTGTCTGAAAGGCACAAGCGAATGTCTCATTGTCGAATGTGATTCTGGAGACTTCCTCGGAAGCTGACCCTCTTCTGCTAGCAGCCTTTTTTGCACACTGTTCTTAATTTTTTTAAGTGCACTGCCAGTATCTTCAACGTTTATCCTCGCCCAACGCAGATGTTTCGATTGGAACCAGTTTAAGTGTTGACGCCACATTTCTTTGAGTGTACGTCAAAATATAATGCAGACTCCAAGCTTTACAAGATACGCCTCTTATGTTGGTCCCCTGTGCCAACGAAATCTCCTGCTGTCTCGATTCGTGTTATCTACTGTTCATCAGTAAATCTGTGTAAAAATCTTCCACTAGCCCAAATCATTATCAATGACGTCTTGAAGATGGTTCTTGCTGATCGAGGATCCCTCCGACATCACATGCGGTCTCTGACATTGTGCGATAACCTGTCGCACTTGCTCGGTGTTCTTCGTCATCGAAAGCGTTTCAACAAATTTCTAAACACATTTTGTGCCAATGACTTCTTTCGAAACACTTCCGTCACACATAGAGGAAATCTCCGTTAACGGTTTCCACAGACTGTAACAAAATTCCATGTTCATCTGTTCCTTCATTAAGTATGTGTATTCTTGCAATCTACTTCGTTCTATTACATTTGTCGTTAACTGTAATACTAATGGGTGTGTAAACACTTGGAGCTAGTGACATTTATATAACATGACTCAGAATAACCACTTGACACCTTCGCAAATTGAACAACAACTGAATAATGGCTCAAAACTATACGAATTTCTGACATTTTACCGAAGACGACGACGACGACTATTTGCCTAATGTGTAGAGTGAAAAATGTACAGAAAGTAGAAGTGGCGGAAGTGTGAAGCAGCTAATGTAGAAGTTCCAGATCGACAGTTTTTTATTTCTTCAACAGGCTGCTTTCCTGGTGAAGTGGCAAGGAAAAATATGAAAGGAAGGAGCAAAAGTCCAAAGTTCGAGTACCGGTCCGCCACATAGTTTTATTCTGCTACGAAACTTCAGGAGGTTCACTATTAATAAACTTGAAAGATCATTAACAAATATAAGTAACACAGCGAGTTTTAGCTAAATTAGTCACTGTTTACCTTTCTGATTGTCGTCATTTTCCAACTCTCCGCTGTGTTAGACCGAGCGAGGTACACATTGGTGCGTATTTGGGAGGAGAGGGGCTTAAATCCCTGTCCTACCAAAATGTTTTCCATGGTTTCGCTAAATATAACTAAACAAACGTTGAGATAATTGTTTAAATACAACTACTGACGGTTTATTTCGCTACCTTTATCTCTTTTTCACCTAAAACTTCTTCTCTAATGACCACATTGTGAACCGGGCGTTAAAATCAATTTTTTTATAAGTGCCTTCCTATCAATGTGTCACAGAATAAGCAGTGCAACACGCCCAGAAAAACCAGATATTTGATAAAATTTAAATGCGGGATATCTACCCAAGCACAAACACGACGCGAGTCGTTTGCAAAGGATTACATGGATATTTTAACCTCAGACATTTACGTAGGAATAGCTCACTCTCTAATCCAGTGAACAATCAGTGAGTACGAACAGTAACATAAGACGGAAAATAGATACAATCGAGGAGTAGCTACTCCACACAACAATTGAGAAAGTTAGTATAAAGTTGAATTTTCGCAAAATAACATCAAGGGATTTGAAGGATGTTGTTCCAATATTTAGTATGTAACATAAAAACAGTGGTTGGAGAAGAACAACAAGTATGTAGACCTGGACGATCAACAATAGATGCCATATTTACTCCCAGAGGGGTTATAGAAAAGAAATAGAATTTTGGAAAAGGCTTATGACACTGATAGAAGGGAAGAGATATGGCCTCTCACCGGTTCTTTTTAATATAGTGATGGACAACATCATACAGAAAGTTCAGCAAGGGTCAACAGCAAGTGATACGGAAATCATAGCATATGCAGATCGTGTGAAGATTTGGGAAGGAAATGAGCAGAAATCGGATGAACAACTAAACACCTGGCAGAAAATAACTGAAGAAGCAGGCATGGAAATAAGCTTAACAAGAAATGAAGTAATCAAAATCAGCAAGAAAATGGACAAAATTAAGGATGTAAGTTGCAATTGAAATTTTTTTTTAAGAAGCAGTTGTTTTCAGGTATCTAGGAAGAAAATTAACCGAGAAAGGAACAATTAAGAGTGAAATTTCGGAGAGAATAGAAATTTGTTCTAAATTTTATTGTTGTGTATTGGACGTAAATACCTCCCAAAGTAAAACAAACAAATACAATTCATATTATAAGCCAGTTTTGATCTATAGCTCAAAATGTTGGACATAGACAAAGAAAGAACTGAGCAATAAAAAATGCGCTTTCTACGAGGGCAAGACATGAAACTACAGTAGTTTGCAACGTCGGCGATATGACAAACGCTGCGGTACTGAGAGCCCAGAGTCACAAGCACGGCCGCCGCGGCCGCTGGTACACGCCCAGCATCCATTACGGCAGTGTCGGACGCTCCCGAGAACGCTCGGGTCATTAATTGCGACAGTAATTACACCTGGCCACACAGCGACGGCCGCTTATTTATGACGCTGACGGTGGTCGCTGCACACGCCGGGCTCTTCGGCCCAACCTCGAGCCAGTTTACAATGGCGCTCCGTTGCTTGCAATACTTTTTTTTTGTCTTGAGAGACTCACTGGACAGAGAGCACTGTTCGTGATCACATTAACGAACAATGAGACTGTACCACAACCTTCAGATTAACCCGAGATTTCGCAGCAGCTGTTATTTTTTTTTTCATTTCTTTTATCTTGATACTGACCAATTACGATGACATAGCCGTTTCAACTCCTAGTTTTCCTTTGTTCTTTCCTATTTTTCCACTCTTTGATTTTCTCCACATATTATCTTTCCATTTCTTCTGTCCGTTTGTTCCTGGTTTCTTATTTATTCGCATAAATTTTGAATTAATATGAATTACATTTTTTTTAATGATTTAAAATCACAGTAATCTAGGTTGGCTGCTGCTCAGGGAAGAATCAAATTACATATCGAGGGACCTTGGCATTTCTTTTCTAACAGTTAAGGTAACTTTTCTCCCTACTAATTCTTTGTACAAATGAAAAACATCAAGTATCACAGTGGTACTGATTTTACGTTAGTGTGGCTCACTTATAACTAACTACATTAACCTACCCTACTAGGAGAAAAAGCAATGATAAAGGATTGTTAAGCAACAGCCATTGTGAATTACTTTATTCATGACATTGTTGTTGTTGTGGTCTTCAGTCCAGAGGCTGGTTTGATGCAGCTCTCCATGCTACTCTATCCCGTGCAAGCTTCTTCATCTCCCAGTACCTACTGCAACCTACATCCTTCTGAATCTGATTAATGTATTCATCTCTTGGTCTCCCTCTACGATTTTTACCCTCCACGTTTCCCTCCAATACTAAACTGGTGATCCCTTGATGCCTCAGAACATGTCCTACCAACCGATCCCTTCTTCTAGTCGAGTTGTGTCACAAATTTCTCTTCTCCCTTTTTCTATTCAGTACCTCCTCATTAGTTTTGTGATCTAACCATCTATTCTTCAGCATTCTTCTGTAGCACCAGATTTCGAAAGCTTCTATTCTCCTCTTGTCCAAACTATTTATTGTCAATGTTCACTTCCATACATGGCTACACTCCATACAAGTACTTTCAGAAACGACTTCCTGACACTTAAATCAATACTCGATGTTAACAAATTTCTCTTCTTCAGAAAAGCTTTCCTCGCCATTGCCAGTGTACATTTCATATCTTCTCTACTTCAACCATCATCAGTTATTTTGCTCCCCAAATAGCAAAACTCATTTACTACTTTAAGTGTCTCATTTCCTATTCTAATTCCCTCAGCATCGCCCGACTTAATTCGACTACATTTCATTATCCTCGTTTTGATTTTGTTGATGTTCACCTTATATCCTTCTTTCAAGACACCGTCCATTTCGTTCAACTGCTCTTCCAGGTCCATTTCTGTCTCTGACAGAATTACAATGCGAACCTCAAAGTTTTTATTTCTTCTCCATGGATTTTAATTCCTACTCCGAATTTTTCTGTTGTTTCCTTTACTGCTTGCTCAATAAACTGATTGAATAACATCGGGGATAGGGTACAACCTGTCTCACTACCTTCCCGACCACTGCTTTCCTTTCATGCCCCTCGACTCTTAAACTGCCATCTTGTTTCTGTACAAATTGTAAATAGCCTTTCGCTCCCTGTATTTTATCCCTGCCACCTTTAGAATTTGAAAAAGAGTCTTCCAGTCAACATTGTCAAAAACTTTCTCTACGTCTACAAATGCTAGAAACGTAGGTTTGCTTTTTCTTAATCTAGCTTCTAAGATAAGTCGTAGGGTCAGTATTGCCTCACGTGTTCCAACATTTCTATGGAATCCAAACTGATCTTCTCCGACGTCGGTTCTACCAGTTTTTCCATTCTTCTGTAAAGAATAGTATTTTGGAGCCGTGACTTATTAAACTGATAGTTCGGTAATTTTCACATCTGTCAACACCTGCTTTCTTTGGGATTAAATGTTCCAAAGACTAGGTGCTATCGAGAAGTAGACGATTAATCCATAATACACCTTATCACACGTCTTGGTGGGAGGGGACTGGCCTTGGTGTGGGAAGAATCGTGTTAGATGGGCACACAGAGCTTGCAGCGTTTGATGACGATGGAAGGGGGGGGGGGGGGGGGGTGAGGCGGACAATCAACGAACGCCTATAAGATCAGAGATAACATACTATGAGAGGTGCATTGGGGTCGTAATGCCTCTTGATTGACGATAATTCTCTTCTGCATTGAGACGTTGCGGGGGATGAATTTTCGCAAGTGGATGCAACCACTGTATCTATTAGCCTCGTATGAATGGTGTACAACATGCCTGGAATGCATTGAGGAGAAGAACTGCCACAACAAAGGGCTCTCAGGACAGCTTCGCACACCCTTCTCAGGAAAAGGATTGCCTACCAACAAGCCTCCTGATCCACCTCACGTAGTGTCTGCCACGTCGCTGACAAAGGAGTAACTATACCCCGTGTTACCTGTTTCCCAGTTGTAGAAGACCATTTTTGATTTATTCTTTTTAAAAACACTATTATTTTTATTTCAGAACACTTCTTTACGTGTTTTGCACACTGTTGTGTGCGAAAAGCTTTGTGATTAATTTTTCCGAAAATAAACCCTTCCACAGCAACACTTTCTTTCCCTATTTATTTGATCAAACTAGTTTCAAGGCTCAAGCCCTATTATCAAGCGTTCATGCATGCTGGAGCCAGAAACAAGCTGTCTTCTTACTACTACTACTACTACTACTACTACTATTATACTTCTTCTTCTGCTAAAGCGCTACCTCATTCCATAGAAAAAAAATGGCTCTGAGCACTATGGGACTCAACTGCTGAGGTCATTAGTCCCCTAGAACTTAGAACTAGTTAAACCTAACTAACCTAAGGACATCACAAACATCCATGCCCGAGGCAGGATTCGAACCTGCGACCGTAGCGGTCTTGCGGTTCCAGACTGCAGCGCCTTTAACCGTACGGCCACTTCGGCCGGCCATTCCATAGAACTTCTTACACAATGCTCAGTAAATATCTTTCATGACGATTTCCAGCTTCTGGACAGTAGTGTGGTAAAACACTGGCGTTTCGATTTCCAAGTTTACCACAGGTAAACATTTACATTTCTTGCGTCTTGAATGTATTTTAGTTATCCCATAACTTATCTCACAAACCACCATGTCTGGTATTGTCTGTAGATCAGCTGAATATTTACAGCGTCGTTGAGAGAGAATGCAAGGGTTTTAATCTATATTCTCGTTGTTTATATGATGGCCTGGCCTGAGTTATCGTCCAGAGCCGACATTGCATCGTCTTAAACGACGCAAAGTAGAAGCCACACGATAACACTGGCCATCATGTGTCAATGTGTGACATAGACGCTCCCCTGTTTGTAAATAATGATTTTAGCTCACGTTTCAGGGACATTAAAAAGAGACTTTCTTAATTAGTTATGCAGTAAATACTAAATAGTAGCCGTCTGATGACAGGACAGCAACTGCTAAACAGAAATATCCGTCTCACGTAAAACGAAATTTCCATGTCATTTTTTCCTCGAAAACAAAAACACTATCAACACCCGTAGTATGATAATCGAAAATAGTTTCGTAATCCACTGTTTGTAGTACAGCGCTATTATTCAATTTTTTTCTCGTATCAGTAAGACGAAATGATCTAAAATTCTTTCTGATCTTGCGTATTTTACCAAAGAACTGTTAACAACTGCACTGCTCGTTTTCTTGGAGCTCCGTATTCATTGCCTGGTAATGGAAGTAACGTATTCACGTGTCACGTTTATTGTAAACATTTATATTTATGCGCTCTTTGTAAAGATTCTGGGTATCTACGACTGACATGGCAAAGGGAAAATGCTAAGCCTTTTTGCTTATATTAAATTGGGAAATTAAACCAGCTTGCAAAGTGTTGTTGCATAGAATAAGAACAGGAGTATGAAGAGGGACAAAGACGTAGCTGAGATCAGTGATTGTGCAAAGAGCTTAAAAAGATAACGAAGCTGCTGGTATGTTCTCATTAACCCTTCTGATAACATCAAGATTTATGAAATTAATTCAACGTTGTTCTCATTATTAGAGGAGTAGAATTTGTAATCCATACCTCAAATTTTTGATCGCCATGGTCATTTGGCTCTGAGCACTATGGGACTCAACTGCTGTGGTCATAAGTCCCCTAGAACTTAGAACTACTTAAACCTAACTAACCTAAGGACAGCACACAACACCCAGCCATCACGAGGCAGAGAAAATCCCTGACCCCGCCGGGAATCGAACCCGGGAACCCGGGCGTGGGAAGCGAGAACGCTACCGCACGGCCACGAGATGCGGGCTGCCATGGTCATTTCTATGAGCTCGAGGAGTAAAGATAATTGAATATTTCAGGAAACGGCTGCCCTTGTGATGGTGTTTTTAGCGTCGGTGCTTGCTGATGGATAGATCCTGTTTTTAGATACAAGCTGAACACCTCAGATTTCCCTGAGCTAAGATGGACTGGTACAACATCCACTTGGTTACGTCAGATGAAAAGACAGTCCTCTTGAACAACTTAAGCAGCATTTGTGACATGCATGTGCTCGAAGGAATGTCAAATCGAATGACTTGCACAACGCCGAGAGCAGCAAGACGTTAGAAATCAGAGTTCCTCCAGGTGACTCTCAGAAAATACATTTTCAGTATTCCAGTCGAGTTGGGGATACGATTTATCTGCTACAAACTGCACAAATGCACCATAAGATGGCACGGCCATTGATTGCACTTAGACATTTTTGTATGACTTGACCAGAGCATTTATTCACTTATTTGCCTTACGCATTTCGCCTTTCTCCATTTTCTTTCGCCGTTTTCAAAGGCTACAAGAATACATAAATTAGTATCAGTGAAGGATCATTTTGATAATATCACAACAAGTACATCACACGCTGATATGAAGCACTCATCAGAAGTGCATAATATCATACGTGCGTAATAACGCAAATTTGTCTGTCCAGTACGGATACAAAGTACATCGTCAACCTGCTGTTCATCACAGAAGATTGACTAGATACTTTGTACCCATACTGGACAAATCAATTTGAGTAATTATTCACGAATCGTACTATGTATTTCTGGTGAGTGCTGAAATATTTCAGTGTGTAATGTACATCTTGTACTATAAGAGGCGATGAAAAAGTTTCTGTCTGAGGGCAATGTAGAGCGACTCCGATGCGAGTATGTAAGCACCGACTCGTGGGCAACAGATTAATATGGCATTCGTGTCTTCCCGATGTGCGTGAGGCTATTGTGGAAATGTTAACTATGGTGACATTAATACCAAATGCGACGAAACAGAAAGGACCAAAGGAGGAACGCTGGTAGAAATCCGTCGGTGAATGAAGAATGTGTACGGGGCAGCATGTCTGCCGAAAACCACTGTTGTGGCATGGTGCGCCAAGTTCCGGGCTGATTCAACACAAGTTCAAATGGTTCAAATGGCTCTGAGCACTATGGGACTTAACAGCTGTGGTCATCAGTCCCCTATAACTTAGAACTACTTAAACCTAACTAACCTAAGGACATCACACACATCCATGCCCGAGGCAGGATTCGAACCTGCGACCGTAGCAGTCGCGCGGTTCCGGACTGCGCGCCTAGATTCGACACAAGACGCCGGTCGATCTGGAAGGTGAACCTCATCCATTACGGACGACAACAAGCCGGCAGTTGATGATGCGATTAGGCGGGACCGACGCTTAGCTATTCGTGTGCTAGCGAAGCCCTTCGACGTCAGCTTTGGTAGCACGCAACACATTATCCGACAGAGGCTACCGTAAGGTCTGCAACCAATGGATACCCCGGGCGTTGAATGCCAAACAAGAAGCAAACCACATGACTGTTTGCCTGAAACGCCTCAAGCGTTTCAGAGTTGAAGGCAACACACTTGAGAACAGTGTTGCAGGCGACCGAAGCTGGTGTCACCGCCGGGAACTGTAGTCGAAAGCGTTGACGATTCAGTGGTGTCGTCCATCGTTCTCTCGTCCCAAAAATTCAAGAGCCAGTCATCCGCTGGAAAGCTGGTGCTTGTCTTGTTCTTTGATTACCGGGGCCAACTGATTTTGAGGAACCTGGTGTCTTCTGTCACTGTGGAATGGTACTGCGCAATGCTGCAGAAACTACGGCGTGCAACTAAGGTGAAAGGTGCAGGAAAACTGCGACAATTGGTGCTGATGCTTCGTGATAACACAGGTACCAATATTGCAAATGTCGTAACGCAGAAGTTACGCCGAGTCAGGTGGAGACAGTGGAGTAGCCGCCCCGCTGTGTCTGTGATCTCTCCCGTGCGATTATTACGTCTTCGGCCCCTCAAAAAAGGCCTTGAAGAGTCGACGATTACTGTCGGGCAAGGATGTGCAGCAGGCAGTTACGGACTTCTTCACGCAGCAAGACACGGTGTCCTACCAAACGGACATCTTCAAACAGGTGCGTCGGCGGGATGATTGCCTCAATGGTCACAGCGTTTTTTTGTGATTGGTATACGGATTCTGTACGAACTGAAACATTTTAATCGCCCCTTAAATTTCCTTACCTGTTTACGTATTTTTGTAGCTTCTGAAAATGGCGAAAGCCGGAATGCCTAAGGCATAATAAAAGGATGTTCCAGAATTCTTTTTTTACTTGCTGCAAGCGTTAGACTTGTGTGTCCTCGTTGTCTAATTCCAACACGGGCAGATCGTTCATAATATTACAACAGATTTGAAGAAAATCCATTCAATTTTTCAAGACTGTATATCCTATATGAATAAAAGGCGGAAACTCGCGGTAAATTTTGACTTACACACTTATACTAAAAGTTTACTTAGGGGTAAGTTGTTTTCATTTCTTGATGGTTGTCGGTACGGGAGCTCGTTCGCAGTCTTTTCATTGGCTATGGTTGTCGAGTCTACGTCGCGTTAACACAACGAAACACATTCCGCAGATGAAACTCAATCACAACAGCACGGCGTGATTTTAGTCGAAATGCGGCACCGTACTTCCTACAGCACAAGGGGGGAACCTTGTATCGCGCTATTGGCTCCCAAGATTGCTTATCTCACGGTGCGGTTATTCTGTCGGGGTTCGTCAAAGAGACCATCTATGTGCCTCCCATCCCAAGAGCTTTGAACTGTGACGGCACAAAGCAGCAGCAGCAGCACATGAAATACCTGCAAACATGCCCGCAGAAGTATGAGACGAGTCTGACCACAGCCTGGTTTTTATAGTAATAACTATACAGACAGCTGTATTTAAACCAGTTTTATAAGGGCACTACCGGTTTCATGGCTTGTAGGCACATCATTAGGTGCACATGAACATAAGAACATAGTACAAAACATGGCTTCGATTGTGGAAGGACCACCCTTCTTAGTTAACACCATAATATTCTTAGGGTTCATAGTGAATGAATAAACAGTTGAACGAGAGAAAACTTCTGCATATAAATATTGGCTCTGAGAACTATGGGACTTAACATCTGAGGTCATCAGTCCCCTAGAACTTAGAACTACTTAAACCTAACTGACTTAAAGACATAACACACACACATCCATGCCCGAGGCAGGATTCGAACCCGCGACCGTAGCGGTCGCGTGGTTCCAGACTGAAGCGCCTAGAACCGGTCGTCCACCAGCGGCCGGCATATAAATATTAAAAGAGGGTAAGCAACATGGTGGAGAATGTTGACGGCTCAACCTTCATAGTTGAAACCTTAATGTCCGTAGGGCGGGTAGTCAGTATGTACAAGAATGTTTTAAATGAAGCTGTTTGCGGAGTCCTTATTACAAAATGTACTACTACAGCTGCGGATCCCTCCTAATCGATATAGTGCCAAATTCTGTCCAGACCACACGGTCGTTAGCAATAGCCTGGATGTTTATAGTGAACATTTGTCAAGCATAAATGAAAATTTTGATTAAATTGCAAAAAGTATGCCAAGATTGCTTGTGCATGCATGTAACACGCTTATCCCTGTAAAGTCGGGTAGTTCTTTTGAAACCAAAAAAGAAACTGTAGTCGTATGTGTAACTTCAAATTTACACGTAGGTTCTATTCGTGTAGAACATGTCTTCTGAAAGCGGCTCAGTCTTTTAGAAACACCATGTACTGTGCACAAAATTTGCCCATCTTCAGGACTACTGCCTATAAGTCACTGTGAGAGAACCTGAGAAACCAGTAGTACTTAGCTACAGTGGACAGTCATCAAGCCGTCGGAATTGGTGGTGTTGCAGTTCTTACACTCAAACGACGGCATTGTGCCCACAGCTGTACGTACTGGATTGTGCGTCTAATTCAGCAATGCTTGGGCAACTGTCGCCAGAGCCCGAATCAAACTAGATGTACACTTAAAAAAAAACTAGATGTACAGAAAAAATTAATGATTTATTCAAGAGAAAGGGCTTCGCAAATTGCGCCAGTCACTAACTCGTTTGTGCCCTCTGACCTTTATGAACCCAGCTACATCATCAATATCCCGAGCTGCTTAGCAGGCCCTGGCCATAATACTCCAAACGTTCTCAACTGGGGAGACATCCGGCGATCTTGTTGGCCGAGGTAGGGTTTTGTAAGGACGAAGACAAGCAGTGGAAAATCTCTCCGTTTTCGGGCGAGCATTACCCTGATGAAATTCAAGCCCAGGATAGCTCACCAACAAGGGCAACAAAAAGAGGCATACAACTTCGTCGCCGTATCTGTGTGCTGTAAGAGCGCCGCGATGACAACCAAAGGGTCATGCTATGAAAAGAAATGGCATCCCAGATCAGGTTGTCTGGCCGTATGGCGGGCGACTGTCAGGTTGGTATCCTATCGCTGTCCAGGGCGTCTACAGCCAAATCTTCGGCCTGGGATCTCATTGAGTATAATTGCCTTCAGTGATGAATCCGGCCTGGAACTGAGCCCCGATGACCGGCGGAAACGTGTCTGGAGACGCCCTGGACAGCAGCGGGATACCAACCTGACATACGGCCTTACAAATTGGAGTGATGGTCTGGGGTGCCATTTCATCTCATAGCAAAATCACTTTGGCTGTCATCCGCGACACCCTTACAGCACCACGGAACGTCAACGACGTTCCACGCCGATTTGTTGCCCTTCGTAGCAAGAACACATTTCAGCAAAAGACTGCTTGTCTTCGTGCTTGCAAAACCCTACCTTGACCATCGAGGCCATCGGATTTCTCTCCAATTGAGAGCATTTGGAGTATTATGGCGAGGATCCTCTAACCAACTCGGCATTTTGACGATCCAATGCGCCACTTGGACAGAATTCGGCACGATATGCTTCGGGAGGGCATCTAACAACTCTACCAATCATTGCCACGCCGAATAGCTGCGAGCATAAGGGACAAAGGTGGACCAACGCTTTAGTGACTTTCTCAATTCTCTCTTTAATAAATCATAATTTTTTTCTGAAATTGTAATCATTTGTTTGTGTGTAGATGTACACCACATCTACCGATTTCCGGCGCATTCTGATAATTTCTTCGTGGTGCGTCGTTTCTGTTGTGTTAGAATGTATATTAAAATAATGTCTCTTTACTCGCCAACTGAAGGCTGTTCACTCTATGACAAGGAGGGAAGAGAAGCAATAATGAACACTCCAACGTAAATTTTCATAAACCAACAGTTATCTCATTAACCTGAGCAAACGTTTCGGTGCACGATAGAGATAACAGAAGTAGAGTGCTGGAGAATCGGTGGAGTCAAGACAAAGCATATTATTCTCCCCCCACCCCCGCTGCCCCGACATGTGTCTCAGGCTCCACTGTGTACATATCTAGTGTGGCGCACGTGTGCGCCTCGACCAGGATGGTCTCGGCCGTCAAGGGAGGTATGCGGAGGATAGGGCAGGGACCGGGCCTGGGAGGCTCTGTTTGTTTGTCGTGCTCTTAATCTCAAGACAGTCTGTATACGCGACGAAGAGGGGTGTTGAATTTTTCAAAAGGACAAATAAGTTATGTCGGAGGCTGTTCATTAGCGCCGGGTCCTAAGGAGCTTTCCTACTTCCTCTTTAGTCTCTTACAAACGTGCAATCTGCGTGCTAAATATAATCTTAAATGTATTCATCACATTCGGATCTTTATGTAATGTAACTATTTTATGAACAATTCAACCCTGAAGAGCCAAAGATTTTCCTAGGAAGCTCAATCAGTTTAGACATCCAGTGAAGTCTTCCAATCTTCATGCCTTTACACGTTCCGAGTCGAAAAGACCTGTAAGACCAGAATAAGAATAAGTAATAAGCGTAGTCAAGTTGGTTATTCATCTACATCTACATCTACACACATACTCCGCAATCCACCATACGGTGCGTGGTGGAGGGTATCTCGTACCACAATTAGCAACTTCTCTCCATGTTCCACTCCCAAACAGAACGAGGGAAAAATGACTGCCTATATACTTCTGTACGAGCCCTAATCTCTCTTATCTTATCTTTGTGGTCTTTCCGCAAAATATAAGTTGGCGGCAGTAAAATTGTACTGCAGTCAGCCTCAAATGCTGGTTCTCTAAATTTCCTCAGTAGCGATTTACGAAAAGAACGCCTCCTTTCCTCCGGAGACTCCCACCCGAGTTCCTGAAGCATTTCCGTAACACTCGCGTGATGATCAAACCTACCAGTAACAAATCTAGCAGCCCGCCTCTGAATTGCTTCTATGACCTCCCTCAATCCGACCTGATAGGGATCCCATTCGCTCGAGCAGTACTCAAGAATAGGTCGTATTAGTGTTTTATAAGCGGTCTACTTTATACATAAACCACATCTTCCCAAAATTCTACCAATGAACCAAAGACAACTATCCGCCTTCCCCACATCTGCCATTACATGCTTGTCCCACTTCATATCGCTCTGCAATGTTACGCCCAAATATTTAATCGACGTCACTGTGTCAAGCGCTACACTACTAATGGAGTATTCAAACATTACAGGATTTTTTTTCCTATTCACCTGCTTTAATTTACATTTATCTATATTTAGAGTTAGCTGCCATTGTTTACACCAATCACAAATCCTGTCCAAGTCATCCTGTATCCTCCTACAGTCACTCAACGACGACACCTTCCCGTACACCACAGCATCATCAGCAAACAGCTGCACATTGCTATCCACCTTATCCAAAAGATCATTTATGTAGATAAAAAACAACAACGGACCTACCACACTTCCCTGGGGCACTCCAGATGATACCCTCACCTCCGATGAACACTCACCATCGAGGACAACGTACTGAGTTATTGATAGTAACGATACAAAATACATAATTAGGAGACTAGATTCGGTATATTTCACTCCGCACCCAACTATGCCACCGCCAGTTGTGGTTAAGCACTAGAATTCGAGAGGGAAGTAGAGAAGGTATCAATTTAAAATTATATAGAGATGTTCTCGGAGAATTCTGTTCTTGTAAAGCAGATTAATCATAGATTCACAATGACAGGTTTATACGACTTTCGAGTGGCTATGAGAGCCTCACTTTCGGATAACCAAACCTGAAAACTGCTGATTGTTAGCGGTATCTACCATAAGGAAATCAGGCAAGCGACCATGATCTGCGACGAAGCTAGTGAGCAGCCACTTACCATCTGGTGGCAAGTCCCCATGCCGCTTCACTTCATGTATGGTTAAGCGCCGTGCCATACAAAATACAGTCGTAAATGACTGCGAGGATAATTAAGATCTGTCAGAAGCAAGACCTTGGTGAAGGGCACATATTAGTTTTTACTCACTCTGCTACCATCACAGAGGCTGAAGAAATCGAGAGTTATTATAGATTATAGCAGAGGCACAAGAGATGATATTTTACATTTAATGGGTTATAAAGTAATATACCACACCACAGTAACTATACCCCAGCGTACTTTGGCAGGGATAAACAAGAAGTTGGCCTTGGTTGCTCTTTTTCGCTAATTTCCTGGTCTTATGCTCAAGATCCGCTTTTCGAATAAGACCAGTGTCAGTTTCAGAATCTCAAACGCTATATTAAGGGGCTGAATCAGGTGTGATGTACTCGATTCATGAATTACTCTGGTGCTCCGACTACAGATGCGAATGTACACTAATGGCCATTAAAATGGCTATACCATGAATAAATGTCGATGATAAACGAGTATTCATTGGACAAATGTATTATACAAGAACTGACAAGTGATTCCATTTTCATGCAATTTGAATGCATAGATCTTGAGAAATCAGTACCCAGAACAACCACCTCTGGCCGAAGTAACGGCCTTGATACGCCTGGGCATTGCCCAAGTCCGTCGGAATGCACAATGGACATGAAGGGATGCAGGTAATCAGACAGTATGTTTACGTACGTGTTACCGCTCAGAGTCGTATCTAGACGTATCAGGGGTCCCATGTCACTCCAACTCCACACAACCCACACCATAACACAGCCTCCACCAGGGTGAACAATCCCCTGCTGACATGCAGTGTCCATGGATCCATTATCAGACCTGTTTGTCTTTAAAAACAAGCATAAATTTCATTTTTAGAAGAAAGAGACACATAAAGGATTTCAGAAAAAGGAGGAAGTACTTTACATATTAAGAAGGAGGAATACATAGTTACCAAAATGGACTTTACTGTATCATTAGTTTATTTTCAGTTCAATAAAATGAAAAAATTTTCCTTATCATCTCATTTACTGTTAAGAACAAAATCAATGTAAATAAATAATAAAAAAGAAGCTGTCACATCAAATAAAATAGTTACGTCAGTCAGTTTCTTCCACCTCCCAAGAGAGTTGTTATGTTTCAACAAACAAGATAAAAGGCACGGATGCCAAACCGAGGAAACAGAGAAAAGAGATGCAGTGTGTCTGTCATAAAAAAGATAGCTCCGTCATAAGAAAATTGCCAGTAAAAGCCAAGGTTCCAGGATCGAGATGCGGCCCGCACACAGGTTTAGTCTGCTGGGAAGTTATGAAAACGGCGCACACCTGTCTGGAGAGTGAAAGATTCATTCAGGGATTATGCTGTGATTTTCGACAATCAAACTGACCATTTTTCCAGTACTTTTGAGGTCCTTTCCTTCAATTAAATTATCTTTCAAAAGCAGAAGTTAAAGCACATGACTGAAGATTACTTCAAACATATCTTCAAAGGGTTACAGCTGTCCGTCTGGTGTCGTTCGGGATAAGGGTAAGGAACATGTATGGTGTGTATGATGATATGTCTGCGGAGGATATCGTTTTGGACCGAAAGCAGTCACTTTTCCGTATATTTTTAGGGCTTTATTTTCATATAACGATCTTACTTAGAGGAAACACGATAGACCTTGGCGAGGTCTCAATCGACATGTGAGTCATTTTCCCAGAGCGATACCCGCGCCGGTGACATCGCATTTCACGCATCATCTCACTTCGTTGTGGACAAGACAGGTGTAATACTACTTTCTGTACATTGCAGTCATCTTAATTAAAGGAATCCACTTACACTGTGAGAACTTGATTCCAGCCTTCGCAACCGGACCTTCGAACCAATATTTACATACCACCTCAGTGGGGCTGTTAGTTCAACCTACTGGCCCACAATTTCGCTGCGGTAAGATGTACCTCGTGAATGTCGGACATTGGTTCGGTGTGCAGAATATGGAAGGAATCGGCCTTAACGTTTTTACTAATTTCACCACAGCGCGCAATGATTTCTACGTTTTGTAAAGGAATTTTCTAGGAGTTGCTTAAGTGATTAAAGAAAAACGTGAGATGCTGGGATGATCCGATATGAATGGGAGTCACACTCTTGTTGAATGCGAGTTCAGGATTGATACTTGCCGTGGACTTTTTAAGTTAAGCGAACAGCGAACAAAAGATTTGGCAAAACTTCCTATGCATGCGGCCGAGTGCGCACAAATGACGGCAGTCTCAGAGTTTCAGACCCAGTCGTGCGATAGTTTGTATATCCATACAAAAACATTTTAAACTCTCGGAATAAATGTTTGGGAGCGATAACCGTAAAATAATTTGGATTAGTTGAGCAAATGCAGAATGCTACAGTAGCATCATTAAAGCCGTTATCGTCACTGTAATTATCAGCTGTCCCACGTACAGCTTCCAATTAAACAACCCAGTATTTGCTTTTGGATAAACATGTGTTTTATCTCGCGCGGACACCAGGCAGCCCTCTGAAAAAAAACTTTCTGAAATATATGATTGCCTTTATTTCTACATTCTTCTATGCTTCAAAGTTTACTTGTGTGCGAGCTTTCAACGGAGAATACTTATGTTGAAGAAAAAAGAATAAAATAGCTCTCAGAATTCTTGCAAGATTATGGAACAGACATCTAATACGCTACCGATAGAAAACGACAAGACTGTTTCCAAGAATCTGTTATATCGAGAATAAATATTAGCGTAATAATTAAACTGCAACTATCTTCAGTACCCGTGGTCTAGGGGTAGCGTCTTTGATTCAAAATCAAAACGTCTTCGGTCCCGGGTTCGATCCCCGCCACTGCCTTAATTTTGATAAATAATCAGCATTGGCGGCCGAAGACTTCAGTCGGCTCTCAGCCGTGGCAGCGTGCGGACGGCCCCGCGCGCCGGCCAGTGCTCCGCTGCAGGCGTTGTTTACTTCCGCGTCGTAGCTTTCAGGCTTGCGTCCGTCCACCGTGAACAACATGTCGAGCGCTTACCGCCGTGCGACCCTTAAAGTTTCCTTCCCAGCTGAACATGCGCGACCTCGTGCACATGAAGTTGAAACGTTCATACGTGAAGAAGTTCGTTTAGATCCTAACCACGTTATCGGAATCCATTTTTCGATCACGAGTAGTGTCGTTCATATTAAAATGACAAACACCGAGGTGTGTGAAGATGTTATTCGCCGCCATGCCAATGGACTTAAGTTCAAATACTCTGATGGTCACGTTGGAGCTGTAACACTTGAACTCGCAGAGTACGGTCAACGCACGATTAGGGTGTTTGAACTACCTTTTGAAGTGCCGAAGGACGAAGTTGTCTCTGCGTTACAACCATACGGTAACGTCATCGGTTACGTAGAGGAAAAATGGCAAACCTTCACGACCTACCATGTCCTTAATGGTGTGCGTCAGGTCAAAATTGAACTGAAAAAACATATTCCATCATACCTGACCATTGGCGGGGTGCGAGCCATTGTCATGTACGACGGCCAACCCCGAACGTGTGCGGGTTGTGGGCAAGAAGGCCACGTCAGATCCGCCTGCATGCGACGCCGCCTGATCCAGACGCCGGTCGGCGAGGAAGCGTCCCCAGCGGTGATGACCCAGATCCCTGTCACATACGCCAAGGTTGCCCAGGAAGGTAGCACGTCTACACAGAGTCTTCCTGCTCCGTTGACGTCGTCTGATCAGGTAGATGCAACCGCTCCTGAGATTCCTTCTGAGGTGCCCCAGACGCCAGATCCTAACCTGCCGAATCATCGCAGCACTGTGACTGAAAATGCTACTGAGATGGACGTTGATCCGGGAGTGGTACCTACTTCTGCTTTTCTTCAGACTGGTCCGGAGTCAGACGAAAGCCACCCGCAATCGGACTCTGAACGACTTCTTCGAAAACAAGGGTCGACACGAAAGAGAAAGAAACGTAGCCGTACACCCCCTGATGAATCCATTCTACGGATGGATACCGGGGATGCAGACCCGAAGATGGACGACAAACCGATCTTTGATGACCGAAAGGCTGATGCGAAAGACTCGCCACAGGCGACCACTGGCAACGAACACCCCTCCTTACTGACGCCGTCGCCCTCACAGGTCGACGTTGAAGGGAGCCTATCCGATGACGTGCACAGCCGATGCCCTACCGCAGCATCAGTCTCCTGGGCAGACGACGTGGAGATCGAAGGGACTGGGGTGGATGCTGCTGATGATGGGGAGCCCCCATTGGTTGCGCCCGCGCCCGCCAACTCTCCACAATAGCAGCCTCTTCAGCGGACCGGCAAGATCGACGACCTCTCGCTCCTGAAGAAGAAGCCCCGCCTGTGCCCGTGGGACTCCAACACCAGCATTATCGTGTCGCAACGATTAACCTCGCGACCATTCGTGCGCCCCACAAACTAGCGCTGCTCCGCGATATGATTTATGATGCGGACATAGATATTGCGCTTTTTCAGGAAGTGCATGTCGCCGATTTTTCACCACCACATGGCTTCACGGTGCATCTTTCTCCCGCTTCGGACACCGGTAGTGGTGTTGCCATCATCTTACGCGAAGGTCTTCCTGCCGAAGATGTCCTATACCTCCCCAGCGGCAGAGGTATGGCCCTTACTCTCTTTGGTGTACGCATCATCAATATTTATGCGCCGTCGGGCTCCAGCTACCGTCGTGAACGCAATGCCTTCTTCGCGAATGAAGTCACACCCCTTTTTATGGGACCACACGATGACTGGATCTTGGGTGGAGACTTCGACTGCACCCAGCGACCTCAGGATCAATTGCCGCGTCACTCACCATGCGCAGCTCTGGAATCAGTCGTCACGCGGCTACAATTTGTCGATACGTGGAGACATGTTCACGGTGATCTTTTGGGCTTTACGTACAACACTGCGCACTCCTCTAGCCGACTGGATCGCATCTACATCTCGCGATCCCTAATTCAACACACACGACAGGCTGAAATCTGGCCTGATGCTTTCTCAGACCATGAGGCTTACTTCTGTGATGTTGTTCTCACAAGACAGGCAGTATGGCACGGACGTGGTTTATGGAAACTGAACACGGCACTTCTTAATTCACCTGACTGTCGATTTCTAATAGAAGACACTTGGATCACATGTAATAGACGCCGACCCACGTATCAGGCTACCATATCCTGGTGGATCCAGTGTGCAAAACCTGCTCTTCGAAAAACTTTAATCCGGTATGGCAAAGATGTTGTCGCCTGGAGGAAGAGCACTATGGACTTTTACTACAGGATCCTACGAGAATGCTCCACGATGCCAGCCTCCCCTGAGCGCCATACAAGGATGAACCAAGCTAAGGCCCAAATCTCCAATCTCATGCGACGGCATTTGGAAGGGGCGATAGTACGATCTCGTACTGCCGATTGCATGCCTCATGAACATCCGTCGATGTACCATATCCTCCAAGAACGACAAAATCGACGCCGAAAATTGATTCACGTCCTAACGGATCAAGAAGGGCGTCGCTACGTAACCCAATCTGCCATAGGGAATGTGCTTCACGCCCACTACCAGCAGCTCTACGCCGCAATTCCACATTCCCCAGAGTTTATCGAGGAAGTCTCACGGCTCAACTTCGGTGGTATCCCAGGAGATGCGGCGATTGACTTGATGTCGGAGGTGACTGATGAGGAAGTCCGCGATGCGATCCGGGCAGGAACCATCAATCGCTCCCCGGGCCCCGACGGTCTTCCCCTCGAATTTTATCGCACCTTCCGTGATTTGTTAGAGTCCACCTTCACCTCCATCTGTCGGGAACTGATGTCTCCGGAAGTACCTGTGCCGGACGCTTTCATGGAAGGAATTATTATTCCTGTACATAAACCGCACGGTGGCAACAATATCAGTGATTATCGGCCCCTCACCCTCCTTAACAGTGATATGAAAATCTTCACTCGCCTTTTGGCAGCAGGACTTAAAAACGTTGCCCGCTATGTTGTGTCGCCAGACCAAGCATCTTTGGGAGGCGACAACAATATTCGCACGGCTTTATGCCGCTACAGGGATATGATCGCCGTTACCCAGGCACAACGCCTCTCTGGGGCACTTGCGTCTTTGGACTTTAGTCAAGCTTTTGATAGGGTTGACCATTCGTTCCTTACGGCCGTTCTCCACCATATGGGTTTCCCAGTCGCCGTTATCACGGTAGTGATGCGCCTTCTGCGGGGTGCCTCATCCAGGATTATGTACAATGGCAGACTCACTCCACCGATAATAATAGGTCGATCCGTACGTCAAGGTTGCCCTCTATCAGCAATTTTGTACGCCTTTTCCTTGGAATCCTTGCTGTGTGGACTAAGACAACGTTTGGTAGGGTTGTCCATAGATCGCTAGCGATTCTGTTGCACGGCCTATGCTGACGATGTCGTCATCTGCTTACGTAATGCCGACGAAGTTCGAGCTGTTTTGACGTGGGTAGCGACTTATGGCGAGGCGTCGGGTAGCTCTTTAAACGTACGTAAGTCACAAGTTATGTTCATTGGCACGGGACTTCCCGTGGAGTGCGTTACACCTCTCACCACCGTTGATACCATTCGTTGTTTGGGAATAGATTTTTCATCTGATCTCCGGCGTTCAGCCACCATCAACTGCCGACGCCTCCTTTCAATGATCAGAGCAGGTCTTATGGACCATCGCCTTCGATCCCTAGATATTCTCCAACGAGCTCGATATGTCAATACATTTATCGCATCCCGAGTTCCCCATGTAGCGCAAGTTCTACCTTTCCCGCTTACTGTGGCACGTCGCATGTTGGCAGCGATGGCATCTTTCGTCAGCTCTGGGATGTTGTTCAAAGTTAACTATGCGACCCTTACTCTTCCCCGTGAACGAGGTGGGATAGGTCTGTTTCACGTGCCAGATAGAGCTCGCGCCCTATTTGTCAGCTCCCAGATGACGGTATGGACACGTTGCCCAACGAGCCTCACTGGTCTCCTCCTGTCGGCATACTCGCCGGTCTCACTGTCAGCCCCAGTGATCATCTCGGATGTTCCGGCCCAGTTCCATTATATACGGTACTTCTTTCTGGAACTCAGTTATCTACGCCTCACCTTACCAAGACAGCTTTTACTCAAGACAAAGGCAGTATACAATGTCCTCCAATTAGGTCGTCCACCTAACCCGATTGAACAAAAGTTCCCCCAGGTTGACTGGCGTCATGTATGGCGCGCGGTGTTCGCCTGTTACCTTGACACGAATGTTCAATCTGTCTGGTACATAACTGTCAATGGTAAGCAAATCAACCAATTTCGCCTTCATCGTATCCACCTCGCCCAATCACCTCTATGCTCCACGTGTGGAGTGCCAGACAATGATGAACATCGGTTTGTTTGCGGACCGGCGGCGGAGGTTTGGCACTTGGTTCGACGTATTGTGGCTTTTCTAACGCGGGACATTCCGGATCGGATTACTCCCCTTTCATTATTATTTCCGGAACGTGACTATTTTCCTCGGACAAAGACCAATGCTGTGAATTGGATTCGCGGACATGCCATTCACTACTTATTTGGACAAACTGTAGACTCTGCACTCGATTTTTGGACATACCTCAATGACCGTCATTATGTCGTTGTCCGTCACCCAAAATACAGACAATTTTTCTCGAACTTCCTTGGGAGTGCTTTCCACGAGCCGCCTCGCAGCTGGAATGTGTTAAGCCAAGAGAGAAGAAGGTTTCCTGTTTGAACCAATGAACATTTCTGAACAATTGAACGGAACACATCAATTTCGAGAAGACGTGACTCAACATATTACCAGCGGGGCGCAGAAGGCCTCTGATCAATTACACAAAAAAAAATCAATAAATAAATAAATATAAAAAAAAAAATTAAAATAAAATTCAGAAAAAGTAAGATTTTGTTTTGTTTTTAAGGATAGCCCTAACCTTGATTTCCCATATTTCCATTTCCCCTGGTATATAGGCAGCTCTCTGGGGTAGGTTTAGTCAGGAGCCAACGCCTGAAGTGGCCCAGATTTTTTTTTTTTTTTTTTGTTATAGGATGAAAAGTGGCGGTGGCACTTGTTTTTTTTAGTTCAATTTTATTCAAAAAAATAGGGGTAGCGTAAAAAAAGTGGTAGAGCATAAAAAATAAATAAATAAAAAATAAATAAAAAAAACTAAAAAAAACTTCCGGCATAAGAAGTCAGCCTCATTCTGGCAACGGCCTTGTCAAAGAGGGCGGAGGAGCGGATAGAGGTTCAGGGCACTCTCTTGTCCTAGGGGTGGGAAATTGCCCCTAAAGGCGGAAGAATCAGCAATGATCAACGACATGAGAAGGCAATGGAAACCACTGCATTAAAGACACGTAACGTGTATCCACAGGACATGTGGCCTGTAATTGAAGAAGTGTCATGATGATTTCTCCATTGGCAAAAGATTCCGGAATAATCCCTCATTCGGATATCCGCGAGGGGACTGCCAAGGGGGAGGTTACCATGAGAAAAAGATTGAATAATCAACGAAAGGATAACGTTCTACGAGTCGGGGCGTGGAATGTCAGAAGCTTGAACGTGGTAGGGAAACTAGAAAATCTGAAAAGGGAAATGCAAAGGCTCAATCTAGATATAGTAGGGGTCAGTGAAGTGAAGTGGAAGGAAGACAAGGATTTCTGGTCAGATGAGTATCGGGTAATATCAACAGCAGCAGAAAATGGTATAGCAGGTGTAAGATTCGTTATGAATAGGAAGGTAGGGCAGAGGGTGTATTACTGTGAACAGTTCAGTGACCGGGTTATTCTAATCAGAATCGACAGCAGACCGACAACGATAGTTCAGGTATACATGCCGACGTCGCAAGCTGAAGATGAACAGATACAGAAAGTGTATGAGGATATTGAAAGGGTAATGCAGTAATGTAAAGGGGGACGAAAATCTAATAGTCATGGGCGACTGGAATGCAATTGTAGGGGAAAGAGTAGAAGAACTGGTTACAGGAGAATATGGGCTTGGGACAAGGAATGAAAGAGGAGAAAGACTAATTGAGTTCTGTAACAAGTTTCAGCTAGTAATAGCGAACACCCTGTTCAAGAATCACAAGAGGAGGAGGTATACGTGGAAAAGGCCGGGAGATACGGGAAGATTTCAATTAGATTACATCATTGTCAGACAGAGATTCCGAAATCAGATACTGGATTGTAAGGCGTACCCAGGAGCAGATATAGACTCAGATCACAATATAGTAGTGATGAAGAGTAGGCTGAAGTTCAAGACATTAGTCAGGAAGAATCAATAAGCAAAGAAGTGGGATACGGAAGTACTAATGAATGATGAGGTACGTTTGAAGTTCTCTAACGCTATAGATACAGCAATAAGGAACAGCGCAGTAGGCAGTACAGTTGAAGAGGAATGGACATCTCTAAAAAGGGCCATCACAGAAGTTGGGAAGGAAAACATAGGCACAAAGAAGGTAGCTGCGAAGAAACCATGGGTAACAGAAGAAATACTTCAGTTGATTGATGAAAGGAGGAAGTACAAACATGTTCCGGGAAAATCAGGAATACAGAAATACAAGTCGCTGAGGAATGAAATAAATAGGAAGTGCACGGGAGCTAATACGAAATGGCTGCAGGAAAAATGTGAAGACATCGAAAAAGATATGATTGTCGGAAGGACAGACTCAGCATACAGGAAAGTCAAAACAACCTTTGGTGACATTAAAAGCAACGGTGGTAACATTAAGAGTGCAACGGGAATTCCACTGTTAAATGCAGAGGAGAGAGCAGATAGGTGGAAAGAATACATTGAAAGCCTCTATGAGGGTGAAGATTTGTCTGATGTGATAGAAGAAGAAACAGGAGTCGATTTAGAAGAGATAGGGGATCCAGTATTAGAATCGGAATTTAAAAGAGCTTTGGAGGACTTACGGTCAAATAAGGCAGAAGGGATAGATAACATTCCATCAGAATTCCTAAAATCATTGGGGGAAGTGGCAACAAAACGACTATTCACGTTGGTGTGTAGAATATATGAGTCTGGCGACATACCATCTGACTTTCGGAAAAGCATCATCCACACAATTCTGAAGACGGAAACAGAACACAGCATGTTGTTATCAATGAAGAGACGTCTACAGACGTTAAAGTAACCTCTGGCGAGCCACAGGGGAGTGTTATGGGACCATTGCTTTTCACAATATATATAAATGACCTAGTAGATAGTGTCGGAAGTTCCATGCGGCTTTTGGCGGATGATGCTGTAATATACAGAGAAGTTGCAGCATTAGAAAACTGTAGCGAAATGCAGGACTATCTGCAGCGGATAGGCACTTGGTGCAGGGAGTGGCAACTGACCCTTAACATAGACAAATGTAATGTATCGCGAATACATAGAAAGAAGGATCCTTTATTGTATGATTATATGATAGCACAACAAACACTGATAGCAGTTACTTCTGTAAAATATCTGGGAGTATGCGTGCGGAACGATTTGAAGTGGAACGATCATATAAAATTAATTGTTGGTAAGGCGGGTACCAGGTTGAGATTCATTGGGAGAGTCCTTAGAAAATGTAGTCCATCAACAAAGGAGGTGGCTTACAAAACACTCGTTCGACCTATACTTGAGTATTGCTCATCAGTGTGGGATCCGTACCAGATCGGGTTGACGGAGGAGATAGAGAAGATCCAAAAAAGAGCGGCGCGTTTCGTCACAGGGTTGTTTGGTAACCGTGATAGCGTTACGGAGATGTTTAACAAACTCAAGTGGCAGACTCTGCAAGAGAGGCGCTCTGCATCGCGGTGTAGCTTGCTCGCCAGGTTTCGAGAGGGTGCGTTTCTGGATGAGGTATCGAATATATTGCTTCCCCCTACTTATACCTCCAGAGGAGATCACGAATGTAAAATTAGAGAGATTAGAGCGCGCACGGAGGGTTTCAGACAGTCGTTCTTCCCTCGAACCATACGCGACTGGAACAGGAAAGGGAGGTAATGACAGTGGCACGTAAAGTGCCCTCCGCCACACACCGTTGGGTGGCTTGCGGAGTATAAGTGTAGATGTAGATCTAGATGTAGCTGACAAGTGCGAGAATTATCGCACAATCAGCTTAACAGCTCATGCATCGAAGCTGCTTACAAGAATAATATACAGAAGAATGGAAAAGAAAATTGAGAATGCGCTAGGTGACGATCAGTTTGGCTTTAGGAACAGTAAAGGGACGAGAGAGGCAATTCTGACGTTACGGCTAATAATGGAAGCAAGGCTAAAGAAAAATCAAGACACCTTCATAGGATTTGTCGACCTGGAAAAAGCGTTCGACAATATAAAATGGTGCAAGCTGTTCGAGATTCTGAAAAAAGTAGGGGTAAGCTATAGAGAGAGACGGGTCATATACAATATGTACAACAACCAAGAGGGAATAATAAGAGTGGACGACCAAGAACGAAGTGCTCGTATTAAGAAGGGTGTAAGACATGGCTATAGCCTTTCGCCCCTACTCTTCAATCTCTACATCGAGGAAGCAATGATGGAAATAAAAGAAAGGTTCAGGAGTGGAATTAAAATGCAAGGTGAAAGGATAACAATGATACGATTCGCTGATGACATTGCTATCCCGAGTGAAAGTGAAGAAGAATTAAATGATCTGCTGAACGGAATGAACAGTCTAATGAGTACACAGTATGGGTTGAGAGTAAATTGGAGAAAGACGAAGGTAATGAGAAGTAGTAGAAATGAGAACAGCGAGAAACTTAACATCAGGATTGATGGTCACGAAGTCAATGAAGTTAAGGAATTCTGCTACCTAGGCAGTAAAATAACCAATGACGGACGGAGCAAGGAGGACATCAAAAGCAGACTCGCTTTGGCAAAAAAGGCACTTCTGGCCAAGAGAAGTCTACTAATATCAAATACCGGCCTTAAGTTGAGGAAGAAATTTCTGAGGATGTACGTCTGGAGTACAGCATTGTATGGTAGTGAAACATGGACTGTGGGAAAACCGGAACAGAAGAGAATCGAAGCATTTGAGATGTGGTGCTATAGACGAATGTTGAAAATTAAGTGGACTGATAAGGTAAGGAATGAGGAGGTTCTACGCAGAATCGGAGAGGAAAGGAATATGTGGAAAACACTGATAAGGAGAAGGGACAGGATGATAGGACATCTGCTAAGACATGAGGGAATGACTTCCATGGTACTAGATGGAGCTGTAGAGGGCAAAAACTGTAGAGGAAGACAGAGATTGGAATACGCCAAGCAAATAATTGAGGACGTAGGTTGCAAATGCTACTCTGAGATGAAGCGGTTAACACAGGAAAGGAATTCGTGGCGGGCCGCATCAAACCAGTCAGTAGACTGACGACCAAAAAAAAAAAAAAAATAAATAAAAAAAAATAAAATAAAAAAAAAATAAAAAAAAAACTTCAGTCTCATCGTCAACGTCAAGAGGGCTGTAATTTTTGTGACATAGGGAATGAAGAGGAAAGGATTTGCAATTAGCGTGAAATACTGTCTGTAACTGAGAAAGCCGGCCGGAGTGGCCGAGCGGTTCAAGGCGCTACAGTCTGGAACCGCGCGACCGCTAAGGTCGCAGGTTCGAATTCTGTCTCGGGCATGGATGTGTGTAATGTCCTTAGGTTAGTTAGGTTTAAGTAGTTCTAAGTTCTAGGGGACTGATGACCTCAGAAGTTAAGTCCCATAGTGCACAGAGCCATTTGAACCATTTGTAACTGGGAAAAGGAAGGGACGAGGAAAAAACTCGTTGACGCCCAGGTCACTACACACAAAATAATAGCTTAACTGGGCAAGGCTGGAGAAGGGAAGGCGATAAAAGGTGATCGCTTTGAATGAGCCACCTGGTTATTTGTCTGAAGTGATTGCAAAGTACCACGGAAAACTAGATCAGGGTAGCCGGGGAAGGACTGGAACCCCACTCCTCCATAAAGGTACTTCATTCGCTTTACCACTGCACTAGTAGTCTATGCATCCACAAAAGACAAAAATTGTCCTTAAAATATATGGTATAAAGCAAAGGAGAATGCTGGTTTCCTTACGAAACCACCTCATGTACTGCGGGAAATGATAGCATCATTCACAAAACATAAGAGTAGCAGCAGAGAATCGGCTGTACTATGTAGATTACCACTGGGTACTCCTCCCGACCTGCACTTGTTTTTATTAGTGAGATTCAATTTCCACTTTCGTAGTTTAGTATCGAGAATTTGACTAAAGATACCCATACGAGGGCGTGCTGAAGAGTACAGCCTCCGAATTTTTTATGAGAAAACTCTTAAAGCACTTAAAATAAGACAAACTTTATTGACATTCTATATCTTTACTATCCATGTTTCACGTCTCCCAATGAGAGGCCAGTTTGTTGATACGGTCACTTAAGATTGTTTGACTTTTTTGACAGAGCCTCAATCTCATCTCTGCTTGCACCGCTCCATCACTAGCGAAGTGAAGCCCTCGAAGTCGTTCTTTAAGATGAAAATCGGATGTGGCTAAGTCAAGACTGTATGGAGGGCAATCAATGGCAGTGAACTAAGGATATCACTTACATCCATGCCCGAGGCAGGATTCGAACCTGCGACCGTAGCAGCAGCGCGGTTCCGGACTGAAGCCCTAGAACCGCTCGGTCACAGCGGCCGGCCATGACAGAACATCACGGAAATTCTGATAAACCTGAACTTATATGATCCATACATGTACGTCATTCCATACTCCTGCAGCTCTACGCGGGAGTTCATCGATGGCGGTGGATGGCGGTTGTGGCAAGCCAAACTCTCGGTAGCGAATGGGTTCACAGATGAATACCCCCACCATGATGCTGTACTCAAGGCCGTCACTTGTCAAAAAAGACGAACTCGTACCTGTTGCTTGTCCAATGTTGCTGTTGGTCGCACCAATGGCGGCACACCTTTCTGTACTGGTGCGTCACAAGAAGCCGTGCTGGTGGTCCGTGGTGCCCCAGGAGTCGTCGGACTGTCTGTAAGGACATTTTTGTTGGTGCAAACAAGTCAGTTTGCAGACGAGCTACATGACGTGACTGTACAATACTGCACAGAGGAGCGTGCTCTTAGGCGCTAGTCGAATGGAGCAAATGGGATCCTGCATGACACTTGAAACCATCAATTCCATATACGCAAGATAGTCGTGCGATACCCATCAACTTAGTGACAATACATGGAACGATAAACTGCAGTCTCAGTATGCCACGATCCCACTGCCGTCGAATTGCAACACTTGTGGATAGATATTTTTCCATCTAACACGAGGTCTCACAGCCAACCACAGTTCAATACGATTTCTCAATAAGAAACCCTTTGCGTACTCTTTAGATATATAACGTGGCGTATCTGGCTTACCTCGTATATACTTTCTCTAAGCTGCGCGTCTGAAGCCGTGCGGTCTAAGGGGTGTCTTGCCACGGTTCGGGCGGCTGCCCCCGTCGGAAGTTCGAGTCCTCCCTCGGGCATGGGTGTGTGTGTTGTCCTTAGCGTAAATAAGTTTAAGTTAGGAACCGATGACCTCAGTAGTTTGGTCCCATAGTCCTTACCACAAATTTCCGCTTTACTTTCTCTAGTTGAGGTGAAATGTATATACAACCACATACACGGTCCAGTCACATTAATGTAATCACTGCTTATGTTCAACGTGAACGTGCAGTAGCCACTCACTGACGGCAGATGGCAGCACTAGAAATGGGGGTATATAACATGAGTCGGGGAGACACAGAATACAATACAGTAATTGTCAAATGCGGAAACAGAGCGATTTATCTAGAAGGGCATGATCATTGACTTTTGGGCCAAGGGTGAAACAGTTTCCGGAATGGTGAAATTATACCGTAAATGGCAAAATGGCGCTATCCAAAACCGGCTCTGAGGTTCCTGTGGTGCAGTGAGGGCGCTAGATGACATGGATGAGTGATAGCTTCAGAGATGTGTATGGGCGAACAGACGTGTAGCTGTTGAACAACTAACTGCCTAGATGAACCACGTGACTACCAACAGTGTCCCCTCAACGACCGTTCAGAGAACGTTGTCAAGTATGAGTCTCCGTTGTAGGCTTCTGCTTCTTGCATCCATGATCACTACTGTGTATCGACAACGGAGGCTGAAACTTGCAAGCCAATACCGCAACTGACTGGCGACAAGTGGCCTTTTCAGATGAATCATATTTTACGCTTCATCAGACAGATGGACGTTGGCGTGTGCAGCCCTGGAAAAGAGAACGATCTAGGCCAGAGTAGGGAATATTATAGTCTGGGGAATGTTTTCGTGGCGTTTCCTAGGTTATCTCGTCCTTCTGGAAGGCACAATGGATCAACACAATTATGCATCTAGGAGACCTTGTCCACCCCTACGTGCAGTTTGGTTTTTCCTCTGCGTGATGGCACCTACTATCAGGACAATAAACGTGTCACACAACTAGCAGTGTACGTGCATGGTTCAGAGAGCACCAGAATGAGTTTACTATACTCCCGTAGCCACCAAATTCCCCTCATTTAAACACAATCGATAATCTGTGGGACGATCTCGATTGGGCTGTTCGCGCCGTGGGTCCTGAACCGAGAAACCTATCACGGCTGGCGGCAGCACTGGAGTCGGCATGGCTCCACATCGCTGCGGTGCCTTCCAGAACCTCAGTGATTCTCTTCCTGTACGTCCGCGCTGCAAAAGGTGGTCATTTACGTTTTTGACAAGTGGACACATTGATGTGACTTGACCACGAAAAAGCCAGTTTGGCGCTTGTCTCGTGGTTTTAGTGGCCTATGATGTAAATAAATAACGAAATTATTTCTGCACACACAATATAAGCAATTCACCGGCTTCTTTGAACCAAAATTCTTTTACTAAAATGTAAACTTTCACGGCCGGAAATATCATGTCCATTACAATTATCCGGGCTGTTATGCCGTGGTCGGTTGATGAATTCTGAGGTGATTCCCAACGTTTCGTCTCCGACTGCGGGAGACATCTTCAAGGGGGTCCGTAGCTTGATGGAAGGTCCAACACACACACTGGCTCGCTACTGACTGCCGCTAAATTCCGTGTCCGCGCGCCCCCGCGCCGCGGCGTGACGTCACGTGTTTTGAAACCGTCAGTGCAATTGGCCGCTGTCCGTCGCCGTCGATCGCCGTTGCCATCACCCAGTAGTGGACGAGTGCTACACATCTTCTTTAACACCGGCATCCATATACCGTTTAATTTGACGCCCTCTTCCTTTCAGTTGAAATTATTTGGGTGTTTAGCGATTTCGATTGCCTCCCTGTAGAGCCTTTCGTAGTATCCGCTCGTGGCCGCTAGTAGTTACGTCTCCTCGAAACGAATATTGTGGTTCCCTGGCTGGAAAGCATGCTCCGCAACAGCTGATCGTTCCGTTTCTCCTCTTCTACAATTTCCCTTGTGCTCTTCCAAACGTTTAGAAACAGTTCTTTTGGTGGTACCCACATAAACATCACCACAGCTGCATGGGATCATATACACTCCAGATTTTTCCAATGGTTTGCGAGCGTCCTTGGCAGGCCTAAGGTATTCCTGTATCTTCCTGGTGGGCTTGTAAATTACGGTAATATTCCGCTTCGTCAAGATCCTCCCTATTCTTTCCGTTACATTTTTAACAAACGGCAGGAAAACCTTAGATTTTGCAGTAGCCTGTACGTCAGTATGATTTCTGCGTGGCTGCCTCAACGCACGTTTTATTTCGGCGGACGAATATCCGTTCTTCGTTAGTGCATTGTGGAGATGTTCCATTTCAGCGTCGAGCAACTCAGGTTCACAAATATTTCTAGCTCTGTCCGCTAACGTCTTGATAACACCCCGCTTCTGTTGCGGGTGGTGGTTCGAATCCCGGTGCAAATAACGGTCTGTGTGCGTGGGTTTGCGGTACACTGAGTGGCCCAAACTACCATTTTCGTTTCTAAACACAAGCACATCGAGGAAATGTAGTTTGCCGTCTACCTCCTCCTCCATAGTAAACTGAATTCTTGAGTTTATACTGTTCAGATGTTCGTGGAACCGGCTTAGTTCCTCCCTACCATGTCTCCACAACACAAACGTGTCATCCACGTATCGAAACCATACATTTGGTTTCTTGCTGGCAGTACCTAAGGCCTGTGCTTCGAATTTCTCCATAAAGAAGTTTGCAATTACGGGACTTAGGGGGCTTCCCATAGTCACGCCATCCGTTTGTTCATAAAACTGTTCATTCCACTTGAAGTATGTGGTCGTCAAACAACAGTTAAACAGCTCTAAAATATCGGCAGGAAAAATTCGATCCAGCTGTTCCAATATATCATTAAGTGGAACCATGGTAAACAGCAATACCACATCGAATCTGATCAATATGTCCTCCGGCTGGACCACTATGCCATTCAATCTGATGATGAAATGTGTCGAATTCTTTATATACGAGTCCGAACGGCCCACATGTGGTTTTAACAGCGTAGTCAAAAACTTGGCTAACGAGTAGGCGGGCGAACCAATGGCACTTAGTATCGGTCTTAACGGAACATTTTCTTTATGCATTTTGGGCAATCCATAAAGCCTCGGTGGTAGCGCAACCGAACTGCAGAAACCTTTCTGTACACTCTCTTCAATGGAGGACTTTTTAAATTCTTTACATGAAATGTCGCAGAGTTCTCTGCAACGCTACCAACAGCTTTAAACGTTGACGCCGCGTACATAAAAAAAAATACTAGTTGACGTAAGGCCTGGCTGTGTCGGTTGCGATGAGTTACGGCTTGCTCAGCGGCGTGTGCAGGCCGGCGACAGGTTGCTGGTGTGGGTGCCCACCACGCGCGCACGCCAGTAGCCGGTAGCCGGCAGGGGTCGGAGGCGAGAGCGGCGGCGTGACGTCTGCGCCAGCGGCCGGCTAGCTGCGCGCGCAGCTCCCTGCTCTGCTGCGACCCGTCCCTCGCTGTCGCACGCACATCTACGCCGGGACACTACCGGACTGTACGGAACAAATCTTATGAAGACTCCACCGTCGCCCATTACCTGTGTCAACGCACACGAGCACTCCCGCCAGCAAAGCTACAAGAAACCGACTCTGGTGAAAACTCTCCGACTTTCTAGCTGGAGAAACCTGCAACGCGTTAAAGTTCGCCTTGGCACTCGTGAATCTTACGGCTTGAACACGACTGGGAATAGATAACCTACACGCCGTGACTTCATTCGTCGGGAGGACCCACCAGAGTGTGGTGCTTGCGTTGCACCAATGTCGTGTGCCACATTCCACTACACCTTACTTTATATTCTGACCTTCAATAGAGGATGCATCACGTAAAACTTGTGCCGCATATATTGCGAAATTAGAAAGTGCTGTATATGTGCGGTTTTCACTGAATGGATCGGTAGTCAGGCACTCGTGTTGTAAGCCAATTAATAGATTGTAATAATACTTAGAAAGTGTATTTATTGTACAAACATACTCTCTTTAAATGGAATAATGCCTGCTGACACTAACAGACCAAAAGTGAGGTAAAGTAGAATGTCAGAGATGTTTTCTGCAGGATTCTAGTGCTAGTCGTTTACTACATAACGTATTTTGTAAAGTTTCTATACAGACACTTGTTTGTGCCATTCAACCTGCGTAGCTGTTAGGTACGATGTCGTTATGTTTGCTCAGAGTGTGCTCGTGTGTTCCTTGAGTGCATTGCGACTTGCTAGCCAGTTGATATGTCACAGTCCTAACAGTTGATCGTGAGTCGACGATAAAGCCGAAATGCTCGTTGTGTATGGAGAGTGTAGAAAGAATACAGTTCGTTCTTGTACGGTGTATGCGGCACGATATCCCAATAGATGTCAACCATCTCGACATTTATTTATCAACCTCTTCAACCAGTTACTTGGAAGTGGTAGTGTAACACCTAGACAACGTAATAGAAGGACACAAGTGATGACAGAAGTGGGGGAAATTAACGTTCTTACTGCTGTTGCAGTTGATCCGCACGTTAACTCCCGCGCAATCGCTCGAGGAAGGGGCATGAGTCAGACAAGTGTCCTATACATCCTCCATCGGCATATTGTAGGTTCCATTCCTACCACATCTCTCTCCATCAAGAGCTGCATGCAAATGCTTATGAGAATCGTGTTAACTCCTGTTGATGGACATTACGACAGGATAATCCTAATGTATCTTGTATCTTGGTTAGTGATGAAACCACATTTACCAATCATGACCCGGTAAACCGCCGAAACATGCACTATTAGTCTGTTGACTTCCCGTTGGCTTGTCAGGTGGAACGTCATCGTCCATGGAGTGTAATCGAGTGTTATTGGATAGTGAACCATCAGCTCATAAGTTCATTCTTCATAGACAGAACACTGAATGAGGACAAGCATCGCAGCCTCAAATGGTTCAATGGCTCTGAGCACTATGGGACTTAACATCTGAGGTCATCAGTCCCCTAGAACTTAAATCTAACTAACCTAAGGGCATCACACACATACATGCCCGAGGCAGGATTCGAACCTGCGACCGTAGCAATCGCGCGGTTCCCGACTGAGGCGCCTAGAACCGCTCGGCATCGCAGCCTCCTAACAGACCATCTTCCACGGATGCTAGAAGATGTTCCTCTGCTGATTTGCGGTGTTAACATGACAGCTGTCCAGGACATAGTGTATGCCTTCACGAACTGTTTCCAAGTCTTTCGACTGAACGCAGAGGATCTGTACCTTGGCCGACCTATTCCCGGATTTGATATCTGCAGACTTTTGTCTGTGGGAAAATCTGAAAGACGCTACCTACAAGGACATACCAACTACACCCGACAATATGCAACCAAGTTTTACTGCAGCCTGTTTGGAGATCACTGCTGAAATGCTAGCACGTGTGCTGTACTCATTCCATACCAGACTGGAAGCGTCTATTACCGCTGCCGATGGTCATTTTGAACACAACCTGTGATGGTCACTTGTCTCGTTATGATTCAGAATCCACAAAACCAATGTATGCATTTGTGTTGTTCTTTAGTGTGTGCTAACCACAGGTATTGTATACGTGTCGTTGTGGGAACTTTCCAATATACAATGTCCCGTAAACGACCCGCACTAGAAATCCTGCAACAAACACCACTTACATTCTAAATTATCCTACTTTAGGTTTGTTGATGTCATTAGGCATAGTACCATTTCAAAAAGTGTATATTTGCAGAAAAATACACTTTATAAGTATTATTACAGTCTGTTCATTGGCTAACAATACGAGCGCTCGACTACGAATTCATTCTATGAAAAACGCACCTGTCATTTCCTTTGCCACGCGGTGTAGCCGCGCGGTCTGGGGCACCTTGTCAAGGTCCGGCGGTTCCACCCGTCGGAGGTTCGAGTCCTCCCTCGGGCATGGGTGTGCGTGTTGCCTTTATCGTAAATTAGTTTAAGTTAGATTAAGTATTGCGTAAGCTTAGAGACCGATGACCCCAGTAGTTTGGTCCCATAAGACCTTATCACAAATTTCAATTTCATTTCCTTTCCGGAATATTTGCGGTGAAAGTTTTAGGTGATTCGCACTACATTTTGATCCTGTATATATTCCTTCCACTTTTCAGCCTTCCATAATTATTTTAAATGGAATGAGACGGATACGTAAAAGATTTTAAAGTTTCGTTTATCTTCAGGACTCCTGTACAAATTATTGGGTAGGTTACTTTAATGTAATTTATGATTATGAACAAGTGGATTCTATTACTTTAAGCTGTTAAAGTCTGCCGGGCGCTGGCAGTTGTATTGAAACATATTGCAGAATGAAGTATGGAATAATACCAGCTCATTAGTGAAGTAAGAATGTCTTTCATACAATTATTTCAGTTACATGGATTTCAGTATGAAATCAGAGGTAGTTTTGTCGTGAAAGCCATTCTAAAATTCGCCTTAAATGATTTGGAGGAAATCCAGGCAGAGCGGTATAGTCAGATGGAACTGTAAACAACGCTCTTTCCTAATACAAATCCACTGCTTCAGACCACTATGGAATGTCACTCAGTAGGTTAGATTGATTTCCGTCCCCTCTGTTTCAGTTACGTCTATCGTTCATTATGT
Source organism: Schistocerca serialis cubense (assembly GCF_023864345.2). NCBI lineage: Eukaryota > Metazoa > Arthropoda > Insecta > Orthoptera > Acrididae > Schistocerca > Schistocerca serialis. The sequence goes on from NC_064639.1 coordinate 390,389,319, forward strand.
TTTGGCTCGACGGCTAACCGTCCCTTATACATCAACTCAAATCAAGCGAAGTGCGAGTAGATCTTTTTCTTCGGTGTGCCATTGCTGTTATGTTCTAAAATCTTGTTGCCCCCGTACAGTAAGATTAATTATTGTTAGTGTGCCCCATTATGTGCATTTTATACTTAAATAATCTCGTTGATATCTTTACTTACGCATGGGAGAATACCCTTATCCAGCATAGGGAGCACTAGAGCAAATACAATACAATCACTTCACGCTTTCTCATACAGTTATTCGTATTCTTCATTGGTAAGATAATGCATACCCCAACTGCTAAGATACAAACACTATGAATTATAATTTCTTTGTACAAATATATTCATATCACGGCACATGTTATACAGTGTGATTATTCATTAACTTATTCACTTCGCCTGAAACATTGCAACAAAACGACGTAACCACTCGGCTGAAAACCTGAGAAGATTGTATCATCTTACTCAGTATTACTTACTATTAATTTCATAATTATCTATCGTATAAACACCGACTAATTACCTTTGATGTATTTGATAAACACTGACGAAGTCTTTTTCCATTTTAAAGGAGAAACATTCAACACTGGTTGAAATGGCTCTGAGCACTATGGGACACATCTGAGGTCACCAGTCCCCTAGACTTAGAACTGCTTGAACCTAACTAACCTAAGGACATCACACACATCCATGCCCGAGGCAGGATTCGAACCTGCGACCGTAGCGGTCGCGCGGTTTCGGACTGAAGCGCCTAGACCCGCCGGCCACCGCGGCCGGCTTCAACACTGGAGAAATTTTTAAAGAAACTTGTTGCGACTGACGAAAATTACAGTTTTTTTATGTGAGCTCGATGTTTTTTTTGTCCATTTTATGTTATATACGAGTATGAAGATCGTTTTAATATTATGGAATGGGTACCTAGAGTCATAAATGTGCATAGCTTCTGATGATTAGAATAATTATTTGTGTGACAAGTACTTTTGTGTACACTGTATCTCCTTTGAAAGTCTCTCCACAAATGCATGATCTTACACAGAGATTGGTTTCTTCGGCAGAGACAGAAGTTTGCTCTCTCGCTGCAAATAACCCCGTGCCACCACGACAGTGATTAATGCAGAATCCCACGCCAACTACTTAGCATCCGCTACAGAGAAGCCAGTTTCTCGCTGCGCGTTCCTAGCTGTCGGAATTCGCGCGCAGCCCACTCTCGGTTGTAAAAGTTTCTCAGTCAGAGTGAGGCTCTAAGTGGGGTTCCAATACCGGACGGCAGCAGCGCGTTGCTGATGGCCCGTCTCAGAGGATGCTCTCACAGGTATCGGCAGACGTAGCGTATGGGGAACTCTCGGCGCGCATTGAACAGTCTCACTATACGAGAAACCTTTTGTTGTTTCTCGTGAAATGAAACGCGGAAGTTAGTCTGTCACTGACCATCCGCGACAGGCTAGAGTTTTGAATTGGATCCTACGTCTTGCCGCAAGTCCCCTACAGCTGTAGAAGACTGAGACAGAAATACAGGATGTCCCACAAAGGGATTTACACTGTTTGAACAGAGCAGCTATTAATGATAACCTGATACAGTTGTGATTACGTGGCGCTTTCGTGACTGGTATGCGTAGCCATTCATTTACTTTTCTCTTGTTTATTTTCAGTTGGCAATAACCACACGTAAGTAACAAGACGACTGGGACCTTGTCCTTGGAGCCAAGAAAGCGGATCTTAAAGCGTTATTAGAAAAGTGAAAACGTGAAAGAGGCGCAGAGACGATGGCAGGCAGCGATTGATACTGTTCCGCCGCCACGTGTAACGATGATGAAATTACTCGACGAACTTGAGAATGAAGGAAGTGCGGGTGTTTTGAAGAAGGGACGGTGTGGCAGAAAAAAATGAGTAGCGGACGAAGGAGGGTGGACGCAGTGGTACAAGTTTTCACAAGATCCCCGAATAAGTCCATGCAGCAAGCTGCGTGTGCATCAGGTGTAACCAAATCAAGCGCCCAACGCATTTTAAAGCAAGCTGAGTGGTAACCTTGTATTTCCAGGCTGCTTCACGAGATGGATGAGGACGATCCGCATAAGTTCAAATGGTTCAAATGGCTCTGAGCACTATGGGACTTAATATCTGTGGTCATCAGTCTCCTGGAACTTAGAACTACTTAAACCTAACCAACCTAAGGACATTACACACATCCATGCCCGAGGCAGGATTCGAACCTGCGACCGTAGCAGTCGCGCGGTTCCTGACTGAGCGCCTAGAACCTAGAACCGCTAGACCACCGCGGCCGGCGATCCGGATAAGTGCCTCGAAATTTATGAATAGATTTTCGATAGTTCAAAAAATGGTTGAAATGGCTCTGAGCACTGTGGGACTTAACATCTGGGGTCTTCAGTTTCCTAGAAGTTAGAACTACTTGAACCTAACTAACCTAAGGACATCACACACATCCATGCCCGAGGAAGGATTCGAACCTGCGACCGTAGTAGTCGCGCGGTTCCGGACTGAAACGCCTAGAGCCGTTCGGTCACCGCGGCCGGGAGGTTTGCGATAGTGAACAGTTGACTGGTAGCATTGTTTGGTCTGATAAGGCGACGTTTATATTCAATGGAACCATCAATCGCTGTGTGTTTATTGGGTAAGAAATAATTCACATGTTACGGGAGAACGAACTGTTAATTTACCTGGGTGCTCAGTGTGATGTTGTATGTCAGTCAGAGGACTTGTAGGGCCATTCTGTTTGGAAGAGTCAGTGACAGGCGTAAAGTACCTTACCATGCTGCAGGAACGATTTGTAGTAGTCGGTCACCAACTGTACCGACATGAAGATTTTTATATTTTATGTTTTTTTTTTATTGTTTCCCCCAAGAAGACGCTGCGCCGTCAGGTTACCACCGTGACGTGCGGCAATTCCTGGATGAAACGTTTATTGAGAGGTGGATAGGGCGACAAGGAAGTGTTGGGTTTCCACCCAATGTAGCATCGCAACTTATCGCTACTGTCCGAGCTGGTGCGTTGATGAAGTTCCCTGTTAGCGCCACGAACGGGGTTTTGAACATGGCCACCAATAGGATAATCTGACCAATGAAGGAGCTCCAGGTACCTATAAATGAAAACCGACAGGACGGTGTTATAAGCAGCGCGCACTGGGGAGCAGTCTTCCAGTTGGGGGCGATAATGTCTCATCTTCTTTCCTTTATTCCTTCCTTCTTCCTCCTTCCACTCTCAATCAACTATCCTTTGTTTAGTTTCCTATGTTTATGTCATTTCATTTAGACTTACGACGCAAAACGTTACGACGACTGGAAACCGTGCCTGGTGGCGTTGCGGGCGCGTCACGCGGAAACAAAGTGTATAAGCGGTGCAGAGACGTGAGACGAATCGTTCTAGCGACGATACTGGCTACAAATGGGGAAATCCACTGACATGAACGACTTTGATAAAGAGCAGTTTGTTATGGCTCTGCGTCTGGAAAAAAAAAAAAGGTTCAAATGGCTCTGAGCACTATGGGACTCTGAGGTCATCAGTCCCCTAGAACTTAGAACTACTTAAACCTAACTAACCTAAGGGCCGGCCGCGGTGGTCTCGCGGTACTAGGCGCGCAGTCCGGAACCGTGCAATCGCTACGGTCGCAGGTTCGAATCCTGCCTCGGGCATGGATGTGTGTGATGTCCTTAGGTTAGTTAGGTTTAAGTAGTTCTAAGTTCTAGGGGAGTGATGACCACAGCAGTTGAGTCCCATAGTGCTCAGAGCCATTTGAGCCAACTAACCTAAGGACATCACACACAACCATGCCCGAGGCAGGATTCGAATCTGCGATAGGAGCAGTCGCGCAGTTCCGGACTGAAGTGCCTAGAAGCGCTCGGCCACCGAGGCCGGCTCTGCGTCTGGAAACTAGCTTTGCGGAAACAGTGGATAAGGTCGTCTGTTCGCGTGCTACTCTCATGATCCTTTACGGAAAGTGGTTGAAGCACCTAGAATCCACGAACAGGTGACAGTGTGTTGGAGGACACATAGAGCGCGTAGGTCGGAAGCTTGCCCCCTATGTGGAGCAGGATAGGCGACTATTTTTTGCAGAGATGACGTCAGAATACAATGCTGATAAAAGCACATGCGTTTCAGAGTACACCGTTCAGTGCACATTGTTCAACACGGGGCTTCGCAGCAGAAGATCCCGCCGTGTTCTGATGTTGAGCATCGACCCAACGGCATCGTCAGTTACGACTGCAGTGAGTACAGGGCCTTTGAGATTTGACCAGCCATCAATGGAAACCCGTCGGCTTTTCGGGTGAATCACATTTTTGCTTCACTGGGTCGATGGTTGCCTCCAGAAACGCCGTCGTAGAGGTGAACGGCTGCTAGAACGCCACTTACGGAGGCTGGTGAGAGCAGTACTGTGCTACGGGAGACATTTTACTGCTTTTGCATGGGACCTGTGGCTGTAAACGAAGAAACACTGATAGCTGAGAACCAGCTACATTCCATCACACTTTATGTCTTCCCCGACGCGGGTGTCACCTTACAGCAGGATAACTGTCCGTGTCTCGGAGCCAGAACTGTGCTGCAGTGGTTTGAGGATCGTTATAGTGAACTCGTGTTGATGTCTCGGCGATCACATTCACCTGATGTAAATCTTTTGAAACCCATTTGGGTCGCTATCTGGCGCCATCACGGCGTACGCAAATCATCAGCCCTCTATTTACGCGAATTACATCACTTGTGCGTAGACATCTAATGACACATATGTACCTCCACAAACCTACCAACAAATCGTGGTACGCAATATCAGTGATGTATTTCGTTCCAAAGACGGAGAAACAAACTATTAAGCAGGTGGTCGTAATGTTTTGTCTCATAAGTGTTTGTCGCTTCGTGGCAACTTCCGATAATTACCTAAACAGCATTATTGCAAACGAAACGGGAGTGACTAGGACGTGAGGCAGCTGCTGGTGCAAAAGAAGCAGGATGCACGTGTTATTGCAAGGAAAATCAGGTAGCTAGATGGGACACTATTCTTAGCCCTTGAAGCAGCCGAAAATACAGGTATCCGCGCATTTGTAACAATAACAAGGATAAACAATAATGATCATAATTATGGATCGCATGCAATGCAAAAAAGACGAAATTCGTAATACTAACGTTATCGTTTGATTTTTAATCACACAGTAGCTGTTAGTGCGGATGCCTGCACAGAGACCCATGGATATGCCATCGATACAGGCTGTTATCCGCAAATAGCGATTGGTTATAATTAAAGAGCAGTTACTTACAGAGGTCCAGTATGGACTGTGATTATCGTATGGTAGCGGAACTTGGTAATACACCAATACTTTAATGAGGAAGAGATTTACACTCGAAAAAAATTAGTTCCAATTTTGACCACCAGGTGCAAATCTAGCGCTGCGAATACAAGAAAGATGTAGGAAAAATTTCCATACATAATGGATTAGGATCTGGACACGGGCAGAAAAGGTCGAGCAGGTGAGAAAGCCACAATGTTGGTTTTATTATTAACCGCTATGTACACAATTTGTTCGACATTCTGTACAGCGCCAGTTTTCCTGCTGGAGCCACACTTGGAACTATTTTTCTCCAGTTTAAATTGGTTCCGCATTAATTACTGGACCTCCGCGAGTTGCTACACTTTAATTACAACCACCTGCTGCAACATTGCTTCGGACATCCGGACCCGCACAGACCTGTGCCAGGTGCAGAGGGGGCACTGAGGCGCCGTGCTGGCTGCAGGTCCTGCTACCTGCCAGCGCGCCTGCCCGCAGCCGGCCTGCGCTGTGCGATACTGAAATAGCGGCCCATAAACTCCGCCGGCGCGCACTCACCGCCCGAACGCCCACGCGTCTCCAGCAGCTTTTTATAAAAGCGAAACTATGTAAACACTTGCCAGAGGTCCGTGCCCTCGACCAGCACCCGAAACATCCTACGGGTTCCTTCCCCTTTCCGCTATTCACTTTCAGTGGTATCTATTCGTCGCTGACACTTCACCGGCCACTGAAGTAAAAAGTAACTCTTTTATCCGTACTTACTGAAAAATACCTTTATTTGTCGTCTGTGATTACAGATCCTTAAACTTGATATTGCATTTATTTCAAACATACAAAAGATCAACTGTCCATTTTTCAGAGTTTAAATATCAAGACGAAAGCAGACGAAAGCTCAGGCGAGGTGCAGGCCTATTGTCAATTCTCCAGAGTATCGAATGGATTAAAGTGATTCACTGTATTTTAAAGTCCGCGGATGAGGTTAATAGGCTTGCAAATTAAAATGCGGGTATGGATGGGGAACGTACGGTTCACACACCGATAGCAGTTTTCTGATCTCATCATTAGAATATCACAAACAAGCTTGATACTACATATCGTGTCATGTAGCTCTACTAATGTCGGTGCATCCTCCAGACATTCAACAAAATACACAAGTATATTAAATTCACCTGTGAACAGGAAATAAATAATACCATTAACGTATTTGATTTAACCGTCTGCAAACAAAATAACAAACGTGTCTTCCAAATTTGCAGAGCGGTTCTAGGCACTTCAGTCTGGAACCGCGAGACCGCTATGGTCGCAGGTTCGAATCCTGCCTCGGGCATGGATGTGTGTGACGTCATTAGGTTAGTTAGGTTTAAGTAGTTCTATGTTCTAGCGGACTGATGACTTCAGATGTTAAGTCACATAGTGCTCAGAGCCATTTTCTTCCAAATTTACAGTAAATCAGCGACCACAAACATAAACAAACATGATTCCTCCTACAACCGCAACATGCACAAACTAGCGGCTTACCGCCCAATGATCCATAGAGCTCTAAAACTACCACTGAGTGATGAGAGCTGGTGAGAGCGTCGAGAATGAAATATAAAACATAAAACAAAGAGATGTAGCTAATGGGTATAAGCCCATACTAACACACAATTTAGTTAAAAAAAATAAAAAAAATGAAAAATATCCACCAAGAATCAATAAGATACACTAACAACATGAATCCCATTTCTCGGTAACATCTCCCAAATAACTGTCAGTACATTCAAGCGATACAAAATAAGTATTGCTTTCCAAACAAACAATAAAATTTTCCAAAGACTTTCTTATAACTTAAAAAATAGTCAAAATAAATTTTCATCCTCTGCAATATAAAAAAAAACATGTGTAGTAAATGACCAGCGCAGTACATGGGTCAAGCAAGCTGTAACTTACACACCAGATTCAGAGAGCGCATCAACGCCTTCCAGTACAACACACCATACAAAACTGCAGTAGCCTCCTACATGACAGATACAGGACATCCGTTTGACAGTGTAGAAAGCAACATTGAAATACTACATACACTGAAAAAAGGACACAGAGTGTCTCTATATGAAGAAATCTATATACACAGAAAGAAACTTGGGGAACATCTACTTATCGACAATAGTGAAACAGGTTAACTAACTTTTCCAAAAGTTTTGACAAAGTACTTAAAGCATTCTTAGCATTTACAGTTTCAGTGCACAGCAATTAATGTAACCACTCCCGTTCATCCCTCAATAAGTTGTGCACGATCTGTTGTAATCTTTTTATACATAAAAAATTAATATAATAATTGAAACGTGCACATACTTATATTCAAGTGCAGCCCACTCGCATTTTTTAAAAAAACGAAAGGAAAACATATTTATCTACATAACCATTTAATTACAATATTTATGTCCAATGCTGCAGCACATTCATATTAAAAATAAGTACATAAATAAGTAAACATAAAAAATGTGTATATAACTACATAATATAATAACTGAGTTGTCCACATGTCAATACTCTGGTGCAGCCCACTCATATTTTTAACAAAGAAATCATACTTATGTAGAAACTGTTTAATCTGTATCCAATATAAGCAAATATATCTATAACATGTACAACACCTCTGAAGTGACAGTGTAAATGCAATGTGCAGTGGAGAGGACGTACATCAGGAAACAGTATGCAGACCTTTTACAAATCTATCGTCTCTGTGGGTACAATTAACTATCAGAAATTCATGTTTTTAACTCCCAAAATCTCTTTTCTAAATAAACAGTTTTTCTCATTTGCAGAAGACGCAAAATAATCTAGACTGCAGTTTGTCTGCGACTGTGAGAAAACTTCTGAACTCTTCATCGGCATCGGTCATGTAAAAAAACAGTTCTCCACCTGAAAATGATGGTGTGAACCATCGAAAACCGAAAGAAAAAAATAAACAAGTGATTGACGCAGATATTTGTATTTCTCAACAGTCGCAACCCTCATAATGCCTTTCCATATGGACGAAATATTCAAATGATGTCTTATGCCTGAAACGCATCAATAACATTCTTGTGATAAGCAGATTCTTGTTATTCAGCGACCCGAGACAGTATTAAGGTCATGGTGCTAAATTAATCGTATAATTTTCGCACGCCTCCTGCGTGACCTCGTGTCGCGAGCTAAAAACCAGCCGCAGTTTGTCATAGCAGTTTAATAATCTGTCCATCTTTCACTGTGCTTTGAAGATCTGAGACGAATAACGAGTCTTTCAACTTCGTGAGCACGTGTACGATATTCTCTTCTTTTTATGGTTGGTTGGTTGGTTTGGGGAAGGAGACCAGACAGCGTGGTCATCGGTCTCATCGGATTAGGGAAGGATTGGGAAGGAAGTCGGCCGTGCCCTTTCAGAGGAACCATCCCGGCATTTGCCTGGAGTGATTTAGGGAAATCACGGAAAACCTGAATCAGGATGGCCGGACGCGGGATTGAACCGTCGTCCTCCCGAATGCGAGTCCAGTGTCTAACCACTGCGCCACCCCGCTCGGTTCTTTTTATGCATCTGACATTAACGTACGTGTGTGTGTGTGTGTGTGTGTGTGTGTGTGTGTGTGTGTGTGAGTGAAGCGTTGACTGCTGAGAACAACAACAGGATGTGTGTCCATGAAAGGAAAGCATTAGGTGGTTAAAATCGGGTTGACTGTGACTGTAATAGGCTGCATTCAGTACTTTTCTGCAAATAGAGTCCCACTTGTACATTTTATATTCTTTTATTTGCTTCATTTATATTCCTTTTTTTGCAACGAGTTTCGTACTGCAATCCCATTCTCAGGTGTTTACTATTGCGATCAGTCAATTTTGGAACGTAGCGTCATTGCAGGCCACAATTAATTTTAACGTGATGATGCCAGTTTCCAGCTTCACATTTCGGCTCATTACAAGAATGAGCACCTGAAAATGAGACTGTGACCTCGAAACCAGATCAAAAGAATGTAATTTACTTCGCTAACTTAGCGGCCGCTGCTTCGCTCACATAGACGGTATGGCCTGCAGAGATTTTTGTTTTGCTTTTATTTAATCGACTTTTTGTATTGTTCAAAGATTTCAAGACCTTGTAAGCTTGTCACGCTAATTAAGGTCGTATAAGCATGGTCTTTTCAATATGTACTCCTCACCAAAAAGCGATTCTAGTAGCTAGAGTCCAAAGTTCTTGTTAGTCATGCCTTTTGTGTTCTTGTAGAGATATTTCCATAGCAACTTTAATGCCTTAACAAATATTTCTTTACATATAACAGAGAAGTGAAATACCTATTTTCATAAACGTTAGTTTTAAATTTTTTTTAATGAAACGAAATATTTTCTTAAAAATTTCATTCCCTATTGCAGAAAAACTAAAATACGTATTTTTTTTTATTTGTAACCGAGAAGTCAAATACCGATTGTCATAGATGTAGCCTTAAATATCCTTTAGTCACTCTTTAATAATAATTTCTTTTCAAAAAACTTTCACCCACTATTTTACCGCCTTAGTGGTTGACTTTCCAAAAATGCTGAAACACGTACTTTTTATTTCCCGTAATAGCGACATTCTGTCAAAAAGCCTTTCATCACCTATTTCACCCCCCTAGGAGTGGAATTTCGGACAATCCTTTATTAAACGATGCCTATAGTATAATATCAACAACCTCTCCAAACTTCAAGTTTTTGTCCTTTGCAGTTTGGACTGGACGATAATGAGTCAGTGAATCAGTCTGACCCTATTTCACCCCTTCAGGGGTTGAATTTCCAAAAACAATGAAACACGTATTTTTCATTTCTAATGGAGAAACCAAAGTCTAAGTTTCACAGATTTAACTTTAAAAAACCTTTCGAAATGAAATATTTTCGTAAAACATTTCGCCCCTATTTCATCCCTTTAGGGGTTAAATTTACAAAAACAGTGACTTGTAAATATTTTATTCCAACAGAGAAGCCATATACAAATTTCCATACATTTAACTTCAAAAATGCTTGCACAATGAAATATTTCCATAAAAATTTTCATCCCCCATTTCACCCCCATAGATGATGAATTTCCAAAAACAGTGAAACACGTAATTTTTTATTTTCAACTGCGAAACCAAATTTAAATTTTCATAGATTTAGCTTTAAAAATTCTTTCATTATAAAATTTTTCATAAAAAATCTCATCCCTTATTTCACCTCTTAGTGATTCAATTTTCAAAAACACTGAAACACCTATTTCTTTTATTCATAACTGAGAAGTCAAATATCATTACTCATATATGTAACTTTAAAAATACTTTAATAGCTCTTTAATAATGATATTTTTTTAAAAAAATCTTTCACCCTGTTTTTTACCCCCATGGGCTTAATTTTCCAAAAATGCTGAAACACGTAGTTCTTTATTTCTGACGGAGAAACCTAATACCACTTTTCATAGGTTTAGTTTCAAAATTACCTTAATAGCGACATTTTTTAAAAAAAATCGCTTCTTCCCCCATTCCACCCGCTTAGGGTCGGAATTTCGAAAAATCTCTCTTAAACGACGCCTACAGTATAAGATCCACAGCTTCTCCAGATTTCTTACTGCTCCTACAATGGTACGTTATCAATATTTCAGTTAGTTTGAACGTGGTGTTATAGTCGGTGCACGAGCGATGGGACACAGCATTGCCGAGGTAGCGATGAAGTGGAGATTTTCCCGTGCGACCATTTCACGAGTGTAACGTGAATATCAGGTATCCGGTAAAACATCAAATTTCCAACAACGCTGCGGCCGGTAAAAGAACCTGCAAGAACGGGACCAACGACGACTGAAGAGAATCGTTCAACGTGACACAAGTGCAACCCTTCCGCAAATTGCTGGAGATTTTTCAATGTTGGGTCATCAGCAAGTGTCAGCGTGTGAACCATTCGACGAAACATCATCGATATGGAATTTCGGAGCCGAAGGCCCACTTGTGTATCCTTGATGACTGCACGCACAAAGAGCTTTATGACTCGCCTGGGCTCGTCAATACCGACGTTACACTGTTAATAACTGGAGACATGTTGCCTGGTCGGACGAGCCTCGTTTAAAATTGTATCGAGCGGATGGACGTATACGGGTATGGAGACAATCTTATGAATCTATGGACCTTGCATGTCAGCAGGGGGCTGTTCAAACTGGTGGAAGCTCTGTAACGGTGTGGGGCGTGTGCAGCTGGCACGAGTCTCGTTTAAAATTGTATCGAGCAGACGGATTATAAGGGTATGGAGACAATCTTATGAATCTATGGACCTTGCATGTCAGCAGGGGGCTGTTCAAGCTGGTGGAAGCTCTGTAACGGTGTGGGGCGTGTGCAGCTGGAGTGATATGGAACGCCTAACGACTTTGACAGGTGACATGTACGTAAGCATCCTGTCTGATCACCTGCGTCCATTCATGTCCATTGTGTATTCTGACAGACTTTGGCAATTCCAGCAAGACAACGCAACGTCGCACACGTCTAGAATTGCTACAGAGTGGCTCCATGAACACTCTTCTGAATTTAAACACTTCTACTGGCCACCAAACTCTCCCCGTGCTCCCCGGGGACACGATATTAGGCAGGTGTACCAGCTTCTTTCGCTCTTCGGTGTACATATCATTTTGAAACATCCTGTGTAACTTTCGTATTCCTAGATTGGCAAGGCAGACTAGACTGAGTTGCCAAAAGTTACAGAAGGGTTGTCCCATTTGAAGTTATGGCGCTTACGACGCGTAGGGAGCGAGTGTAGACAGTGAGTTAGAGAGCCGGCCAGAGTGGCCGAGCGGTTCTAGGCGCTACGGTTGCAGGTTCGAATCCTGCCTCGGGCATGGATGTGTGTGACGTCCTTAGTTAGGTTTAAGTAGTTCTAAGTTCTAGGGGACTAATGACCTCAGATGTTGAGTCCCATAGTGCTCAGAGCCATTAGTTAAGTTTGCGTAGTTCTAAGTTCTAGGGGACTGATGACCTCAGAAGTTAAGTTCCATAGTGCTCAGAGCCATTTGAACCACTATTTTTTTTGAGTTAGAGACTGGTAGGTAGTTTAGACGTACGCAGGGTGATAATCGCTGCAAGACGCATTGGTCATAGCATACCGGAGATTACGCAGTAATTCGAGTTTTTCGGGTCAACAGTGTCTAGCTGAATCTTCCATGTCGGAAAGACAGTGTTTCCACATTGATAAACTGCAGAACGTCACCTTCTCCACAGCTGTATGAGGTGATATACAGTTTACTATGAGTCAGATCGGCGCCGATTTGAATGTGGGGCATCAGGAACCCATGTCTGCCAGTACTGTACGGAGACCAATAGGCAGCATTAGCTTCAGTAACCGACGACCGACTTGTGTAGCTTGGCTCGCATGGGACCGCGCACATCGTCACGGGACTGTGGATCGGTGGCTTCCTGTTAGCATGGTCCGATGAATCTCGGTTGCAGTTGTATCGAGCTGACAGCTGCTTGGACGTATGGCGTTTTCCCCATGAAGCTATGGATGCTGCGTGTCAATAAGCTGTGTGTTTAGGCAGAAGATATCTCAGTTATTGTCTGGGCTGTGTTCGCGTGGTCGCAATTAGGCTCCGTCCTCTGGCTCCAAAGATCAATGACATGTGCTGATTAATGGACTTTCTGAAAGTTGCTCGTCGCAATTTTAACTTTCGAAATTATTCTTCCGCGTATTCTGAATTGCAAAGACTGTTCTGACAAAGTGATCGATTACTCAAAGTATCACAGTCTTTGACTTGTTGACAAGGCTTGTCTGACAAGAGCTACTGTGGGAGCAAAAGTGCTAACGAATAGTCAGTCAGCGCGGCCGCGTCGTCTCGGCGTGAGTAACCGTTTGAAAGAAAGAAAGAAAGCAGTCTAGTCTGTTCGTGCCTGTGATCCCGCCTGGTTTACAGCGACCGGCTCTCTGGCTGTTGCTTCCTCGTTACTGCTGTGAACAACTGATGTAGTAACTTGTTTAGAAGTTGCTTCCTGGTGGTCATGCTCATGTAACTAGTTGCAAAAGTACGGTGAGATTGATATTTGGCAGCTTGTCGTAATATTTGGTTGCATTTTCAGATTTTTAATGTGCCTTTACATTTGTTCAAACTAAATTTCGTTGTACAGTGAGGTAGTTACTTTTCGTTGTGCTTGGTACAGAATAGGCTTCTCATTAATTTGTTCGAATAGTAATCGTATTGAATACATACCACTCACGTTTGTTTATATAATTTCACGATTATGTTGACAAATATTACTGTCGATCGATCTGATGACGAAGTTTTCACGCCTTGCACGTTGCGCGTCTATCATCTGAAAGGTCTAAAGTATATGCATACTTGTGTTTATAGTGTTGATTCCAAAATTTATTTTCATTCTCGTGTCACTGACGAGTTCACGAGTAAATATACTATGATTTTGCACTCTGCATTTATCTCCTAGTATGAACTATTATTTGTATTCTATCTTCTCCAGGAATGTTAGTCAGTGTGAGACATGATTTCAATCAGCATAAACCTTTTACAAAACTGCAATCAGTAAAACATATGCTACTCATTGCATAATTTATAGCTTAGAAAGAAAGTGACGGCGTGGAGATTGCGAGACTGCTTTCTGTTTACCGTAACATATTCGACAAGATTGTTTTGGATTTGTATATTTCATGACTTGTACAGAATGTATAGGGTAATCAGATGGAGCCACGCATGCTCTCTGCACATGATTAATCTCTAAGGTCGAGCACATGTACGTTCTTCGAGTCAAATTATGAAGTTGTTAGAAGTAACTGGGACCATGAAATTCACTCAAGTATTCATATATGTCCACAGTTCTCTCTGTTGCGTAAAGTAAGCACTAACTACTCCTGAATATGTGTCTAAAATATGGTCAGACAGCGTTACAAATCTAAATTTTATATAGAAAGTGGCATTTATAAACGACATTTGGTCTGAATTTTCACGTACTCCGAACAAAACAAGTAGTTGGCTTACAATTCTTGCAGGCTGTCTGCATCCCTGTATCCAGTTTTTACAGGACAATGCAACATATTGCCATTGTTTGGTTGCACCAAATAGAGCATTTTTGGTTTACTGTTGATACCTGAGTAAGTTTGTAGAAAAATTGCGATTGCACTGCTGGATGTATGGACCAATATCTCTCCACAACGAGTTCAACAACCCATGGAGTCCAGGTCTCGGCGTGTTAACGTAGTTTTGAGTGCCGTGCGGAAGTGACTCACTGCCAATACTGAATACACTGCCTTCCTAAGACTTTTGATCTCAATGTATATCCAGATAGTTTCGCAGAACACGAAAAGGAATGCTTTAGGAGAGAAATGGCAATTGTACGTGTTCGCCTCGTGCTTTAACTGCCTCTACTTGCTGTTTTTACAAGTTTTAAAAATCGTGTGCTGGACAAAGTGAACAGCCCACGCGCGACCGACTCTGACAACATCCTAATGCTCCCGCTCTCGTTGTAACTGCTCGCGCGATCTTATCAACTGAACACAGACCACGAAATTCATATACAGCGCTCTAATCTCGTCGGACTATGTACCGGCGGTCGTAATTCCGCGTGCAACGAATATAAATTCAGTTTAAAGTGGCCGTTAAATTACTTCTGGTATTTTTAATTTCGTACGGCTGATAACAATCTAAAACACATATAAATTCTCATGCCGCAAAAACCCTCCAGGAGGATCATGGAAATCTCCAACACTTATACGAGTTTTGTAAATTGGAGATTATTTTTAGTTATTCGGTTAACCCGAAGCGCAGGACCATGGGGCAGGGGGAGGAAGGGGGTGGGAAGCATTTTAAAAACGGATGTAGCGCGCGCGCAGCGCGGAGTGCACTCGGATTTAGTGTGCCGCGGAGATTTTTATCTGCGCCGTTGAAATTAGGAGTGAGCAGCGCGGGCGGAAGACATTAGCGAGTAATTAAATGTGGGAGAAGCGCGCGGCGCGTATCAGCCGCGTCAAATGATATACCAGGCCGCGGGAACTCTTATTAAAGCACGGCGACAAAGGAGCAGCGATATTAAACAGGTGGCGCGCGAAGATTAAAATTTTAATTTCCACCGCGGGCGCAAGGAAGGCAGTGAGGGAGGAGAAATAGTTAAACACTGTGCACAGTGGGCTTTTGTGTAAGGCCGCATTCCGGGCATTTCTGGTGGGTGCCACAGCGCCTAGCTTGTCACTTTCTGCGAGGGACTACCAGCGAAGCGGGACAACAGAGCGTCTGAGGTGGTGCGGTGGAACACCTGTTGGAACTGCGAGGTACCAAGGGGGACGGAGCGAGGCTATACAGCAGCTGCCGGTCGAATCTCTACGCTGAATTTGTTTATCTCACATACAAGGGCTATTTCCCTTCAAGGTCCGATCGGTCGAGAAATGGAAGCCAACATAGTTGCAGCTCCGACTTCAGCATTTCTTGTAGGGTGATACAAACTTCTCAGTTCCTTCGTCATAGAAGGCAAGCAACCGCCTGTGTTTTCAGCCAGATCTCTACGCTGGTCTGCAGCTCGTTGTCTATGCTATCCTCCTAGCCTGAATTTCATGTGAGCAAAGAATTGAAATTTAGAAGCTAAGTCAGTGCCGTATGGAGAGTAACCACTTCCCAACAAAAATACTGCAGGAGCGTCTTGTTGCAGCTTCAGTGTGCGGACGAGCATTGTGATGAAGAAGGACAATGCAAGATGACAACATTCCTCTTCGCTTGTTCTACAGTGAACTTCGTAGACGGTGCAGAGACACGACGTATGATGCTATAGCGGTGGTCTGACCACGTTCCGTGAAATCTAGCAACAAAACTTATTTTACTCGCAGAGCACAGTATCCATACACTTTCTGACGGAAAAGTTTCTCCTTCACTTCTTTGGTTTACTCTAGGAAGAGAAAGCATCGAAAGATTCCTCTTTAGCCGGCCGCGGTGGCCGAGCGGTTCTAGGCGCTTCAGTCCGGAGCCGCATGACTGTTACGGTCGCAGGTTCGAATCCTGCCTCGGGCATGGATGTGTGTGATGTCCTTAGGTTAGTTAGATTTAAGTAGGTCTAAATTCTAGGGGACTGATGACCTCAGATGTTAAGTCCCATAGTGATCAGAGCCATTTGAACAATTTTTGATTTCTCTTTGGTAGTTTCTTCTCCGAAATGGACCCATGTCTCGTCCCCTGTCACAGTTCTATTCAAAGATTCTTCTCCTTTATCATGGTAGCACTGGAGAAACGTGAAGGCGGTGTCCGTTCGCTGTGTTTTGTGATGGTCGGACAGCATCTTGGAAATCCATCTCGCACAGAGTATGTGATACTGAACTCTCCTGCTCAGGCTAATATGGAGGGCTGACCTTGAAATTTCAGAAATCGAATTACACAAAAATTGTGAATCGGCGATTTTCCCGTATCGCCTGATCCCGGCGCTGAACAAGATCACTGATTGATATTCGCTTCCTTTCCAGGGCGCCTGTGTCCTGGTCTCTGTACGTCCTGCTTCAAAGTTCTTGCACTATTGACGCACTCTGTTGTCACTCCTGGAAGTTTCACGTATGCATTACACATTCGTCGATGAATTTCGGTTACATTGCACCCCCCAGCACACTTCACACTTCACTGTTCTAGAGATGTATACCTGCTCAGTGCGCACTCAGAATTGACAAGTGCGATGGTTGTACTAGAGACACAGCGCAACACATCTGCGCCAAGTTTCATCGGGTTTTCACTGTGTTTTTAATTTTTGCAACCGATCGGACCTTGAAAAGAAAATAGGCCTCGTAGCTGTGTATGCTTCTGCAGCCAGAGTCCGTTAAAAAGAAAGTTTTCTGGGTATGGCACCGTACCATGTTGTGAACAATACGGTCACGGTTACAGTGACATTCTTCTGCGTCCTTTTTCTTTTTTTTCCCAGAGTCCATTGTATTTTGTCATAATTACTCTACTAAGAATGACACAGGAGAAGGGGCAGGAGAGGTGATGCTGTCTCGTCCCTGATCGCCTTTCTTGCTGGCTATTGTCGTGGATTAAATTCCACAACCCTCCGCAGTGTCTCTTGAAGCGTGGGTATGCGACTCTGTTAATGGTAATCCGTCCGTCGATTGGAGACGTTAAGTCGGCGGGCCCTTTGTGCTATTCGAGGGGATTAGGCAACGTGCCGGCGCCGGGTTTCATCCTCTCCCTATCCAACACAGACATCAAACAACACTACACACATCAATTAGGGTCGCTTACACAACACATGACGCTCACACTTTGCAAAGGATATGTGCCTACGGGCGCGAAGGATGGAAAACACCTTTCCAATGTAGGCGGCTGAACATGCTCGTCGGTGTATTACAGCCATTTTAGCCATACGACTTTACTTTAAAAACTAAACTTCGTCTGAATAGGCCATGAAGGCCCAACGGTACCGACCGGCCGCCGTGTTCGCGAAAGCCCACAGGCGTCACAGCAGGCGGGAGTGGAGGAGCATGTGGTCAGCACACCGCCCTTCCGACCGCATGTCAATATACGAGACCGGAGCCGCTACTTCTCAATCAAGTAGCTCCTCAGTTTGCCTCACACGGGCTGAGTGCACCCCACTTGCCAACAGCGGTCGGCAGACCGGATGGTCTCCTATCCAAGTGCTAGCACTACCCGACAGCGCTTAGCTTCGGTGATCTAAGGGGAACCACTGTTACCACTGCGACAAGCCGTTGCCCCACCTTTAGATTTACCGTGGCCGAGACGTTGGTGACAGTTATTTACAATAATACTTGATGCCATGAACAGAAAACTCAAGCTAGTTAACCGTTTATTTTCTACATCGACCAGATCATATTTTTTTCATTATATCTGGAAGCGAGGTAGTGGTTCGTAACAATCTGGAGGCTTTCGTGCAATTGTCATTGATGAAATCTTCTAAGTCGTTATTAGGGAGTGCCATATCCCTCTTCAGACTTCTTCGACTCGACGCTAGATGTTTTGACCACAGCCGAGCTATCGAACGATGGGGCATGAAGAAGACTTGGTACAGCGTAATTAATGGAATAGGTAAGTAAAACAGTAACTTCTCCGAAGATTGGTATGAAAACCACACCGCTTTACTAGGCATGGTTCTCATGGAGGTGGTATGCCTTTGTGTTCCTCCTTCCTCGCCCAGCCAGTTACAGTGGTGTCTGTAGTTTGATGTAAACTCCGGAACACGATGCAGCTACGCATTTTTCACATTAACAATCACTGCCAATCAGAGAAATACCAGTGACAGATAAAAATCCTAGCCATAAATTGGGATAGAACTCGAGAACTTTGGATTATTGCGTGGACTGTATTTTTATTTGCGTTTATCGACAACCATCAACTGCATAATGAAATTATGATAATGAAAATTTGAGCTGGACCGGGAGTCTAACTAGGATTTCCAGCATATCGCGAGCGGTCGGCACACCGAAGGCTATCCAAGCACGACTCACGGCCAAAATCAAATTTCCATATATCGTCTACCAAGTGTCTGCAACCTGCACTCGTATGTTCATTATGCAAATCCCCATACGGGGGAGTATTTCAATTCGGTTTCGAGTGGGGGTGGCACGAATTTTCACTGTCGTCATTCTTTTATACAGCTGATTGTTGTGCACATTGGCAAATGCGAATACATTTCATGTATTTCACAATGGCTGCAGTCGCCCTAGTGCCTATTCCTTCGGACATAGATGAAGGAACTTTGCATTTTATTTCTGAACAACAAAGGCACTGCAATACTGTACTTTAGATTTTTCCTCTGTTACATTATCTCTTTTTTCCCCTTCTATTTATCTTTTTCGTTGTCGTTTTGTCTTCATCATTTCTTCGTAGATGTCGCATGACAACTCTCAGATTTTATCGATGAGAACAGAGGGGGCAGTGGAGGGGGGGGGGGGGGAGCAATTGCCTGACCGAGCAAGCTATGTTACTGTGCGGACTCCACTGACCAATAAGGAATATTAGATATTAGAAAACATAAGCTCAGCGAAAAAGATATTTGCATTACCTTAAAGAGCACACTGGTAACCCTGCTATAAGTTCTACCAAGCGGGCATGCGACACTCTGCCTATGACGTAGGTCACGGCAGCGGAGTGGTATGTATGTGCCAATATATATATATGGAAACAACGCAGCAAAGTTGGTCGACGTGGGGACGTGACAGAATGGCAAAAAGGAGGCTGTACAACGTATCTACAAGGAATGCTGTACGGGTCGCACCTATCTAGCACGGCATAAAACCGGTGGGCGTAAACTGACAGGTTACGGAGAAGTGTGCCACTGGCTGACCCTGACAGAATATGTCACTGTCACTGAGTACAGGTCCATCTCGACCATTTCTCCAGCCAACACTGAGAGGGGAATGCATGCCTCGGGCATCTGGACACGGGTACGTCAAAAAGGCGTTCGATCACAGTAGCAGATAAAACATCTCCCGCTGAAGAGTTGTAGATTGGTCCGATGAGTAGCGACTGTTCCTCTTCTCATATTATGATGCGACGTACTGAGTACTTTGACGGCTAAGTCAGACGTTTAACCGGCACCGTGAGGAAAGTGTAGTGAAGGAAAGAGATAGTTTTGTGATGTCTTGGTGCTCTTCGTAACATGACGTGGGCCCAACCATTCAACTACCGTAAATACGAACCAGAACGATTGCTTCAACATTCTCGATGAGATAATATTGCCAATTTCTTCTCCTTTGACAATCTTTGTAAATATATTGGGAATAGTATGTAAACATACTGCGAACGGCAGCTATCGCATAACGCATGCTGAAAAAGATATACAACGACGGTGACGCCGTGTGGAGTGTCAAGTTTTATCCCTTGTACAGGTCAGTAATCATGTCGTACTGATGGAAGAAACATCGTGCGTTAGTGGCGCAGTGCTATTTTTGCTATGGCGAATCTGTCGTGTACCTGCAACATGCCTTTCGTAAGCATCTCAAGATTCAGCCGGGAGATCCAGCTCTTGCTCAAGGAACAATACTGAACTGGGTAATAAATTTCCATGCAAGCGCCAGTGCATCGAATCAAAAGTCAACCGGTCCTCGAAAAACCGTCCGAACCCCCGAGAACAGCGAACACGTGCATAGCCGTTTACAGGCAAGTCCTCGTCGTTCGTTCGATTCCAGCAAAATGGAGCGAAATGCCGCATGCCGAAAAAGACCTTGCAAGTTCTCCGTGAAGTGTTTGGTAACCGCATAATTTACAAACGCGCTTGTATCAAATGGGCACTTCGCTCATTTGATTTAACTGTGTCGCTTCCCACGCCCGGGTTCCCGGGTTCGATTCCCGGCGGGGTCAGGGATTTTCCTTGCCTCGTGATGGCTGGGTGTTGTGTGATGTCCTTAGGTTAGTTAGGTTTAAGTAGTTCTAAGTTCTAGGGGACTGATGACCATAGATGTTAAGTCCCATAGTGCTCAGAGCCATTTAACTGTGTCAGGCTTTTACCATTGAGTTTGTTTGAAGATGAGGGAGTACTCAGGCCACTCGAGAAGCTTGCAACAGTTAAAAGATCGAATTCACAACGAAATTTCCAGAATTCCTCCAGGAGCTACGAAATGTGTGTTCAAAAAATGCTTGAAATGTTTCCAGCTTTGTGTAGCCGCGAAAGGTCGTCATTTGTACGACGTAGTATTTCATAAGTAAACTTAAATAAATATTGTACCTAGTACAAAAAAATGGCTCTGAGCACTATGGGACTTAACATCTGAGGTCATCAGTCCCCTAGAACGTAGAACTACTTAAACCTAACTAACCTAAGGACAGCACATACATCCATGCCCGAGGCAGGATTCGAACCAGCGACCGTAGCGGTCGCGCGGTTCCAGACTGTAGCGCCTAGAACAGCTCGGCCACATCGGCCGGCGTTCCTTGTACAATGTTCAACTACGTATCGTGATTATTTTGAGTGCTATTCAAATTTGAAATGATCAAAACATCGTGAAACACCCTGTTTTATGTAGAACAATCTTGCTCGCATAACAACATTTTTATTCACAAGTGATGATTCATTTCGATCCGATGTTGATCGTCTTCGGATCATACTCTGTAATTCAGAATACAACATGCCGAAACATGTAATGTAATAAACATTAACTTAAAGAAAAACTATACGACGTTGTACGCAGTGAAGAGTTGTGGAGACGATGTTACGGTGCAGGAATTGTCGATACCACCCGCCGATTTTGACTGCTGACTATCTGGCGACGTCATGCAGTTAAACAGCAGAAGCCCCGCCCCTTGCCCGTTACCCTACTTCATCTTTAGCCAATAGGATACAACGTATGTGAAATGTGTCATACGGCATGAATATAAACCTAATGTTATGGCGGGTACTCTCGCAACTTATATGTAAGTAATAATTATATGCTACGTATATAACGTTATCAAGAGGTCCGAAACGAATAATACGGTCTGCTGCCATCAACTCTCATAAGCACATAATGGTTTCCCTCTTGCACGTTTTACGTATCTACGTACACAATATGAACCAGTACCGATCGGTGTACACCCGTCAGGTTGTCTTATTTATCCTGCACACCCAAAATAAGGTTTATCTAACGCGTTATATGACCCACTGTGCCTGTCGCGCAGGGCCTGACTCTACCTAGTCAAGTGTCCAACGTAGTTCCCACTACTGCCACAGTTACCACTTCGCCTTGTTTATGATTTGCGACCCATGCAAACTCCTGTACTCCACCACCCTCCGAGCATCCCAATTGTTGTTGCTTTGGCGTGCAGTACACCGCTTGCCAGTGTAGTCGTGCATCAGAGTAATCTAGTGACGGCACGGAGGTAGTACACATTGTGAATAAACGTTGTGTTGTGGAACTTATACTGTACAGTATAATGTACACACATGAAGATATGCTAGAAATGCTGCTGATCTATGGTGAATGTACGTTGTCGGGAAATACGTTATGAGATTGCTTGTTGATTATTAAGTTAATATGTCTGTTTTCTACCCTACTCTACATACCTGTACTGTACCCTGTTGTAGGTGGACGAAATGCTGTTCAGGCAGAACGACTGTACGGAAGACGATTCCCTGACAAGCCATCGCCTTCGCGCCGGATGTTTGGTCGTCTCACATCTCGTCTACATGAAAAGGGAAGCTTAAATCCAAGACCTCGACATCGTCCTAGAACACGCACAGATGAACGTGCTGAAGTTGCTGTGCTCGCTACCACAGCTGTGAATCCTCAAATCAGCACACGTCAAATTGAACGTGAAGTTGGTGTGTCGAAAACAAGTGTACAGCGTATTCTTAAACGTCATAAATTTCATCCTTACCATGTTCATTTACACCAGGATCTTCATGGAAATGACTTCCGCAATAGGGTAACATTTTGTCGGTGGGGGCAGCAAAAACTTCTGACTAATCCAAATTCTTTTGCAGATGTTCTCTCTACCGACGAGGCATCATTCTCCAACAAAGGAATTGTCAATATGAGGAATATGCATTATTGGTCCGCAGACAATCCAAAATGGCTCCGTCAGGTAGAGCATCAACATCCATGGAAAGTTAATGTTTGGTGTGGGATTATTGGAGATACCATTATCGGACGTTTCTTTATAAATGGCATCCAAAATGGCAGACAATACTCCAGATTTGTACGACACAATCTTTCTGTTCTCTTGGACACCGTTCCTCTGAACCGGAGAATGGTCATGTGGTATCAGCATGACGGATGCCCTGCACATAACGCCTTACGAGCACGACGACTTCTGAACCGTAAGTTCCCTGGTAGGTGTATTGGACGAGGTGGCCCAGTTAGGTGGCCTGCCCGATCTCCGGACCTTACACTGCTGGATTATTTTCTTTGGGGAGCAGTGAAGGATGCTGTTTACCAACATGAACCAACAACACCAGAGGACATGAAGCAACGCATTATTGATGCTTGTACAGCCATCAAAGAGGAAACAATAGCACGAAGTAGGGCATCCTTCATTCACAGAGTGACCCTATGTATGCAAGCCAATGGGCGTCACTTTGAGCATGAGCGGTGAACGCTATGTTTAGTATGTAGTGCTGGTATCACAGTGGAAGTTTCTACAAAGGGCCATTTTACCCAGTGATGTTAAGAAACATTTGTTTGCAACAATTTGTCATTCATTAGATAAACATAACATTGATAATTATGTGATAATAAAACTAATTGGTTAAACATGTTTCCATTCATCTTCTATGTCCTACCTGAACTTCCCAAATCAAAACATTTTTACCTAAACAACGGTAAAACCTTTAGTCCACTTGCTCGTTTCACTAAAACCATCAACATGAATTTTACTATTGCGAAGCAATGATTAACTGTCACTTGCGCTAGATTTACAGTAAAGTAAAGTTTTAACGTTGAACGGCATTACCTTTTTAGTAACGGATTAACGATAAGCGAAGTTAACTTTGTGACTAACGTTGCGGTACACAGATATGTTACAGAACCGCATCACTCCTAGCCTATGGGATAAATACCTGCTGTAATGTACGACGTTAATGCAGGTTGGCAGCAGACCGTATTATTCGTTTCGGACCTCTTGATAAGAATGGAAGTGTGATTACGCACGTCAATCTCATCGCGATTACGGGCAGCATGGGGTTCACGCCTGAGCCTCAGGACGTGCGCTAGCAGCGCATGTTGGGTGTTTCAAGCGTCAACTTCGCGTCTTAATATCTCGGGATGTAATGGGAATATTGCGATGCAATCAACGCCATTGTGAATGTGCTTTGCCATGCTATGGATTGCTGAAGAAAAAATGTAGGAGGTCCATTAAAAAAACATAAGTTTGTGTTAAAAACACATGTGATTTCATTTTAGAATGTTCCCAAATATGTAAATTCATGGGCCCCAGCCCTACATTGATACCGGTGAAAGTCGTTTTCCAATAGCTGTTATTGTTCCAGAGATATTTTGGGTGGACAAGATAGCTGGGACACCCTGCATACAATGAAATGCAAATGTCTGGGCTTGAAACTTTCGGCTGTGAGATTGTGTTAAGATCATATATTTCTATGTAGCTATGATTAAAATATAGCAATGTGAAATACTCCACAAGCAGCATTACGAGAATGAAAGAATGAAGAGGTGGGAGCCAAACAATCGCAAGACCGCTGTATCACGTGGGGCACTCAACCACAAACCCTGGCAACTACAGCACTAGCAACATGTAACAGTGCTACAGAGCATGGGTACCCAGTTTGGTAGAAAGCCGCCCACGAAAATATAGTGAGCAAGGCGCTATACGAAACGTGTAGGCTTGTTACTGCTTTTTTGAAATGTACGCCACAAAAAATCTTTGACACGGCACTTTTCACATTGGTGAGAACGACGAGGACATGGTTTCACTTGCCACGTGGAAATGGTTCTCAACGGGCGACCAGGGTCTCCAAATCTCACGATGTCGTGAGTCAGCACGCCGGCAACGCGTTGCCTTCTTTTGGGCAGCGGGCTCGATTACGGGCTGAGACTGCGATTAAAGGGCGGATTTTGTACCGGCCGACGCGACGGGACACCCAGCCGAAACGAGCAGAACCGAACCGATCCGCTGCTGACGTCTCCTCGCGTAATGGCTCCAAGCGGCGGTTCCATTAATAGAAGCCAGTTCGCGCCCATTGCTGTGATTTACACAACACTAACAACGTCATAAAAATCGTGTTTCACGCTGCTATGCATAACGTGTCACCAACTTATCTTAATAGCGACGTTGTGCAAGCGGCATTTTGGCGGACCGCCGGATTTTATTGCGGGTCGGCGAGTGGTTTCTCATGGTTGGGCGACGATAAAGGAACGTTACCTTTTATTTTAAAATATATGTATTTTATTGCTAATGAAGTTCATGCAACAAACGGTCAAAATGGCAGTTGATTCCCTCACGTATTAGGACGACCATGGTTATTCCAACAAAGTCAAGCGAATTACTGGTTATAAAGGGTAAGACAACCACATTAAAAATCAGAAATGAGACATGTTAGGTCCGTGGGCAGATGCAGAAAGCAAGCCAGACTGACTAATGTACTGAGACTTAATTTTAAATTCGTTCCTTTTACTACCTTCTAAAATAGTAAAGCTATTAATTTAAAATTTCTTTCGGTAATTTGTATTCTGTGTCGTGTTACGTTAAAATATGCTTCCACATATCGTCTTCCTGGCGGTACTGCGACTGTTTCTTGCATTTCATAATGAATCTGTATGCAGGAAAAAGAGGAAAAGATTTACGCCAGCGCTTGCAGCAGACTCATCCTCTGTAGGTGGTTTGGGCGCGGCAACTGTCTCCTGCACCAGTTTCAATACAGTATATCTAGATTTGTTGTCAGATAACTGAAAAACAACTGTCATCTGTTACACATTACCACTTGACGAGTCTTTTTCAGGGAAACTCGCCTTATTATTAACTCATATCAAGTGTACAAGTGTTAGTGAAGTACGTTTCCTCCGTGATTCTCTCATGTATATACAACTTTTGCCATCAAGTTGATGTTTTCATATTTTATTGTTATTTACTTGGACTAATTTTGAATTGGGTCTTTCAGCTGAATTATTGAGATCCTCTTGAACCTGAACGTTCTATTGTACCTCTAAAGTCTTAATAAATGCGCAGTAAGACCTTCACAACAGGAGATTTTATACAAAATTACTGATATGCGAATTTCGTCACCGTTGACGAAGTACCTGTGAAACATGCAATGGTTGCTAGACGCTATTTATTTTGCAGCGTTTACAGAAGCCAACAGTAATTGCAGCAATTCGAGGTCGTGATGAGTAGGCATCTACCTATGGTTCCACGTTGCCTAGGACGTAAGAGTCAAACAGGTAGTGAAATACCGAGCGAGAGCCAAAAGCTAAATCACAGATATCAGTGCAATGTTAAATTTTCTCTCAATGACATACAGATCACATGTCAAATGATACATTCCGAAAAGCACATTGTCTTCCTCATATTAACCACACAATAAACTTCAAGATATTAAAAGCTAACAGACTTTACAATCTGTGCTGTTTACACAGTACGGCTCTGTCGAATCCGTGCGCCAGCCTCTTCGGGTACAGCATCTTTTCCTCTTATCCAGCACAGAACTGCATTATCATGGACCCCGTGACGTGCTTGCTGCGAGTGCATGGACCGGTCTCTCTGCTTTCCCACGGTGCCTGTCTACAGTGCCATGAAGCCGTCAGCTATTACCGCACAAGTTACGAAAAACACGACACCGATATTCGTCTACATCTTTTGCAGATGTTACGGATTATGGTGTACCGGTCCGTTAAAAGATATGAGATCTTTAGAGGCATGGTTCTGTTCGTCCACGAAACCTAGAAGCGAATAATTACCGGCCCGCTTGTTGACTCCATGTTCCTTGACATCGGTAAGGCAGTTCTTTGCTGTCGGCTAACTAACATAAAACGAACGTTTGGAGTATCAGACAAGCTCCGGCTGGAAGTGTTCCATACTGATGGAACACATCAGGTAGTTCTTCACGAAAAGAAATCCCCATACCTAATATAAATTTCACGTATAGCCTAAGGAATAAAGTCTGGATAAGTGCGAGTAGAACTCGTGCGATGAGGTTCACATGCAAACTGCGTAT
This sequence comes from Schistocerca serialis cubense, assembly GCF_023864345.2. Taxonomy (NCBI): domain Eukaryota; kingdom Metazoa; phylum Arthropoda; class Insecta; order Orthoptera; family Acrididae; genus Schistocerca; species Schistocerca serialis. Next base: position 390,416,163 of record NC_064639.1, read on the forward strand.
TATATACATATATTGGGAACTAAGAATCTAAATGATTTTTGCCTGTTTTAGAGATAGATACTGGCAAGATATTGGTCCCGCGGGTATTTCGAGACCGTATCAAAATCTTTACAGTAGTCGACTAGCCCAACATACAAAAAAAAGCGAACAGGGGACTTCAGTTTATGTATATAGATACAGAAGATTTAATAAAGCACTTTTTACTTATTTTCTAAAACATGACAGCTACTTACGTTTTACGTTGGCATGCAGTAATGTTCGTCTGTTATCCTTTTGACGGAAGATGACTGCTATGTATATTGTAATGGCAGAAAGACAATTTTATGTGATATAATTACAGTTTAACAGTTTTCAGATTTTTTTACTCTACTTGTAATGTGAAAGTTTGCTTCTTGCCAAATGCCATAATTATCCGTCAAAGGAAGAACCCTATCAGTTTTGTTGAGTGAGTTCGTGCGTGTCAAAATACGTCACGTAAATGCTCGTATCTTTTGATTGCATTGACTTAAATATTTTGCGCCGCCAAGGGACCATAGATCTTAGTAAACAACATAAATCTGAATTTGATACAACCTGTTCACGAGAAAAAGGGGGGGGGGGGTCTTAACAGACGGACGGACAGACAAATGGATAAAAATTACAAGAATATATTCTATTTGAGTAATTTAATTACAAATCAACAGTTATCGGGTGTTTTCCTGTATTTGTAGTGTGTAACTGCGCGTCTTTGCAATTTTCATGATTCTAGGTCAACGGGAGCACACTACAGGTTTTTATGAGTGAGTTTTCGAGTAACAAAATATGTGACATAAATGGTCGTATCTTTTGATTGCTTTGAATTAGAAGCTAAAAATTTTTACGCTTTCAAGGAACTGTAGACCTTAATATATGACATAAATGTGTACCTGATACATCGCCCCGTACCTGAGAAAAAGGGCTCTGGACTGTCGGACAGACAGATGGACAGACAGACAGGCAGGCAGGCAGACAACAAAGGCGATCCTGTAAGGGTTTCGATTTTACAGATTGAGGCACGGAATCCTAATAAGACAAATACTGGTTACATGATACATAAATGACCTGGTGGATAACTTCGGAAGCTCAAGTGTGCTAGGAAACTGCAGCGAAATGAAGGAAGAGCTATAGAGAATCGACGCTTGGTGAGGGAATTGACAGCTGACCCTCGACTTGAACCAATCTAACAAATTGCACACAAATAAGCCGGAACGCTATACTATAGCAGAACGATCACTGGAAGCAGTCATATCCAACAACCATCTAGCAGAATGCGCACGAGGCGGTGTCATATGGACTGACTGCGTAAAAAGAATCTAGGAAAGGCAGATGCCAGGCAGATTTATTGGACGAATGGTAAGGTAGTGTCATCCACCCACAAAATTGTGTTAGAATGGTAGTGGAGGTTTGCTCCTCCGTCTGGCACCCTCACCAAGCAGTGTTGTTAGAGGAAACTCAGAAGATCCAATGAAAATCACTACACTTTGTGACTGTCTAATTTAGTAATCGCGAAAGCGTCCCGGAGATGTTCATACAACTCATATGGGAGAAACTACAAGAGAGTCGTTGTGCATCGCAGATACATCAAAATTCACAGAGCCTACGAGCCTAGAAGGATCAACCAATATGTTCTTTCACGATTTGCAACATAACCGCAGGAAAAATCCAGTTCTGCAGGGTTTATATTTATTCGAGTTACGGACCGCAACAGCCTTGTCTTACCTGATATAAAATACTGTGATCAGTAAATGGAATATTTTAAAAGATTTATTTTTGGGAGGGACGCTGCATAGGAAGAGGCGTACGAAATAGACACAGTAGAAAGGTCTTGAATAAGACTGTTCATTCCGATGTTTTAGCGTCAAATGATTGTTAACTTTTAACATGTGAAGATTATTGTAGACTTAACCTGGGGCTGATTCTCGAAACGTTTCGTTTGATGTGGGATGCATCCCGACGTCTAAGTACACTGGACACAAAAGAAAACACTCGCAGAAGACATCAAGTTAATACTGACCACCACCTCTTGATAAGTATGGAGGTGTGATTACACATGTCAATCACATCGCGATTACGGGCAGCATGGGGTTCACGCTTGAGCCTCAGGACGTGCGCTAGCAGCGCATGTCGGGTGTTTCAAGTGTCAACTTCGCGTCTTAATATCTCGGGATGTAATGGGAATATTGCGATGCAATCAACGCCATTGTGTATGTGCTTTGTCATGCTATGGATTGCTGAAGAAAAAATATAGGAGGTCCATTTAAAAAAACATAAGTTTGTGTTAAAAAACACATATGCTTTCGTTTTACAATGTTTCCAAATATGTAAATTCATAGGCCCCAGCCCTACATTGATACCGGTGAAAGTCGTTTTCGAATAGCTGTTATTGTTCCAGAGATATTTTGGGTGGACAAAATAGCTGGGATACCCTGTATACCATAAGAGCTCTAAACATTTGAGTTGTCGTGGTTCATGTTATTGGGTAACACTGCTTTACTGACAGGTCGCAACTGAGGAAGAAACTTTGTTCTTGCGACAGTTATATCAGGGATGCTCTATGGTTTTTAGTTTTTTGCTTATATCACCAGATAGAAACCCGCTTGAAGTGATGACACATTCCTTGGCTTGTCATTCACTGACTTCACAACACAATACGGCACTACAGATTTCATACTAATCTTTCTATTTAATGTCATCAACCTTACATGTTGCAAATATAATTTGTCAATGTTTTCATCAAAGGTGATTTCCCATCAGTTCACTTGAAACAACTTCTTTTACGCCGGAAGTTAAGCGCCGATGGTAGGTAGACAGGAAGAAGGGGTGCTTGGCTGTAGAGGGCAGCAGGCATTTTTCGTAATTTTTGCTTTGCTTCCTCTCCCTTAGGAGAAAATTAAGTGTTACAAACATCTCTCATAGGAAATTTAATGTACCTTCACGTGTTGTGAGGGTTTTGTTGATAACATGTACACTTTTTTAGAGTTGTGCTGAGTGGGAATGGGCGTTTTTTTCGTTTTCACGGAAAGGCAAAAAAGGCGACGTTTTTCTGCGGGGTCTTGAGCCGATATCGCTCGTCATAAAATCAAACCCGACTAGCGCATCTTGGAGAAAATATTGTCTAATTTAATTTTGTGTTGAGTAATAATCTTCGAAAAACGCATATTTTTCGATAGATAAGCGAAAAAGTATGAAAATCTTGAAGGGTTTTTTTTTCGTTGTGAAGCCAACTTTCTACAGGGCAGTAAACAAAATTCGTATGGCACCGACGAGAAAAACTTCCATATTTGTGTTACGAAAATGATTGTTTTGAATACCAAATAACTGCACTAGAAGTAGTAATAATATATAGAATATGATGACTATGATGAAACGGAGAAGGGTGGATGAAATTTTACCTCATTTTGGTAGCATACTTACTAACTGAACTGTCTGGGAGTCGCATAAAATGTGTGGCGTAACAGAAACCATTCAAAAATATCATAGCGACAGCATACGTAGCAATCTCGTCAATTAAATTCTAAGCTGTGGTATGCTCTAAATTCTATCTAGGATAGTATTTTAGCCAGGTACACTTGATGCATATAGAAGCCTCACATCAATGAACGGGTACCTTAAAACCTATATTTCATGTCCGAAACGATCTTATCTGCACCACAGAATTTAAAACATTGTCACTCACGAAACGAATAAAGCAGCCGCTGTATGTTGCGCGCTAGTGTCAGATTCTCTTGTCCTTGGTACCAAAGAATTCCTTACCCTTCAGAGTTTTAGGGTGAGCTACGCTGTAAAACGCGTTATGTACATCATAGAAATTCTATTTCTCGACCTCAAGAAGAAGTCAGACATCAAAAAGAACTGTTTCGCTGCAGTCCTTTCAGTCCAGATTATAGAGCTCTTCGTTTTTTTAATGGCAGACCCGGAGCCTCTAGTGGAAGTTACAGCTCTTTGTTCGAGTTGTAGGACTTTAAACTGTTTGTCTGTTTGCAAATGTCAGCAGCAGTACCTGCTGTTTCACAACGTGAGGTATGCGGCCTGCAAGAGCACGCGTGGGTTTTTCCTGGAAACATACGACACTGTCATTCCGTAGCCGAGCGTCGTCACATTCGTACGATGTCTAAACTAGGCAAGGTGTTCGATTCATATTGAAGAAAGTTTCGCACAGTAATGTTAAGGTTAATTTCCAATTATTTACGTAATTTTTCTGTCAGTAAAGAAAAAAGAGAAAAACGAGTATGTAGTGAGTATAAGAAGGGAGAGCAGCACACAGTTGGGGTATTCTTTTTTATTGGTGGGGGGAGGGGGGGGGGAGGACGAATGGGGAAAAGTGAAACGCTACCTAATGTTTCTTCTTCCAATGTTGGAGACATCGTCAGAGCCTACAGCATCTCAGAAAGCTGTTATAATCTCAAACAAGTTCAGCAAGGCCCACTGTTTATACATAGCCTCGCAACGGTCGGTTTGTGACGTCATCAGACCTCGGAAAGGGCCAACGAGATACAAGGGTCCAGCAAAGAACTTGTGACGTCACACTAGTAGGCTTGTCCGCCACACTTCTGGAACTTTCGGCTCCGTGCAGGTATGCGGAAAATCAATATTTAATTGAAAAGGTACCCACCAAAGATTTCAATTTTGTCGTGTGCTCGAGAACATGTATACATTTAAATGCGCAGTTAAGAATTATTAAACTCACCTGGAATAGTTACTCGCTCCTCGCCGTAGACAGCTGCTGGCACTTGTAAGACCTGCAGTGTGACGTACGCGCCACGGTCTATCTTTCTCGTGGCCCTTGCCTCTGTCTAAAGTTGTGTTATGGTACTTTGTTTAGTACTAAGGACCACAACCTGTCTAATTTCAACCCTTTTTGTCTTCCGTTAAAGTTGTTTCTGTGCTTTGAATTTCTACAGCCGTGAAAGCCTCCAAAGCTTACACTGTAATACGTAGCATCAGATCCATTTAAAAAGTGGTATTGGTATTAAGGTATTTTTTGGTGGTATCATTTTGCAAAGAAGAAAGAAGTATTTTAACTCGCCTTCACATCGGACAAGACTGGGGGAGGTGCCGCAGTCCACTTGCATTCTGGAGGACGACGGTTCGAATCCCCGTCCGGCCACCACGATTTATGATTTCCCTAATCGTTTGAGGAAAATGCTCGGATAGTTCCTTTGAAGAGGACACGACTGGTTTCCTTCCCTGTCCGGGCTTATCTCTAACGGTATCGTCGTCGATGGAACGCAAAATCTCAATCTTCATTTTCTTTTTTCTTGCTATCGGATATGAAGAAAGAGCTTTGCTTGGAAATCGGATAAGCTCTTTTTCAGAGACCTACCCAACATTCGCCTGGAGTAATTTATCGAAACCGTTACAGAACGGATGGTTTAACTCAGGTTCTCCCGAAAATGAAACGAGTGTAGCAACCGCCGCACCGCCTATCCCGGCGGAAGCGCTATACAGTGTTGTCAGTTAATAACAACAAGCATTTGATACGTGGTGCTGCAGAAGAGTGTTGAAAAGTTGGTGGATTGACAAGATGAGGAATGAGGAGATACTACGCAGAATCAGCGAGGAAACGCACATACGGAACACGCTGAGAAGAAGAAGGGACAGGTTGACAGGACATTTGTTAAGACATCAGAGAATAACTTCCATGGTAAAACCTGTAAAGGAAGACAGAGACTGGAATATATCCAGGGAATAATTGAGGATGGAAGCTGAAATTGTTACTCTGTAATGAAAACGTTGGCACAGGAGAGCAAATCGTGATGGGCTGAAAAAAAAAGGGGGGTATCGATTTCACATTTCACATAGTTATACCACATATGTAAGTAACGATGGTTTCCTTTTGGAACGAAAGAGATACATTCTTGATGTCATGTACATGTAACAATTTCTTTTAAATTTGTTGATGAAAAAATGATTGATCCAAAATACAGTCTATTGAAGTTAAAATATTCTGGGTTGTTAGGTCACGTCATAGCAACCCAGAAAATCTTAACTTCAGTGACGACAACCACGGAAGTCTGTAGAGTTTCATATATATGTTCTCCTGAACCCTTTCGTTTAGTGTAGAGGTACTGGAAATGTTATTCGACCGCTCGTTTAAGTAGGGTGGAGGGACAGTGTGCACACTTCTAGCTCTGTTTTCGAAGATGTTTTCTGTGTACAGATACACTACTAGTGGATTACACAGCTTTGCCCGGTTAAGTACTCGTATTTATTCCAATCTTCTATTAGTCCGTCTCCTCCTCCTCCCCTCTCTCTGTCCATCTCCTCCATCCCCTCTCTCTGTCCACCTCCGCCACCCTCCTCCCCCCCCCCCCCACTCTCTGTCCATCTCCTTCTGACCATGTCTCTGTCCCTCTTCTCCTTCTCATTCGTATTTTCCTTCTCGCTGTAATCCCATCTCCTCCCCCCCCCCTCTCCCTGTCCATCTCTTCTAACCCTCTCTCTGTCCATCTCCTCCACTCTCCACTCTCCACTCTCTGTCCAACTCCTTCTGCCTCTGTCTCTCTGTCCCTTTTCTCCTTCCTGGAGGGGCAGCAGCCTTTTCAGTAGTTGCAGGGGCAACAGTCTGGATGATTGACTGATCTGGCCTTGTAACACTAACCAAAACGGCCTTGCTGTGCTGGTACTGCGAACGGCTGAAAGCAAGGGGAAACTACAGAAGTAATTTTTCCCGAGGGCATGCGGCTTTACTGTATGGTTAAATGATGATGACGTCCTCTTGGGTAAAATATTCCGGAGGTAAAATAGTCCCCCATTCGGATCTCCGGGCGGGGACTACTCAGTATGACGTCGTTATCAGGAGAAAGAAAACTGGCGTTCTACGGATCGGAGTGTGGAATGTCAGATCCCTTAATCGGGCAGGTAGGTTAGAAAATTTAAAAAGGGAAATGGATAGGTTAAAGTTAGATATAGTGGGAATTAGTGAAGTTCGGTGGCAGGACGAACAATGGTCGAAGTAGAGAGGATATGAAATGTAGACTGGCAGTGGGAAGGAAAACGTTTCTGAAGAGGAGAAATTTGTTAACATCGAGTATAGATTTAAATGTCAGGAAGTCGTTTCTGAAAGTATTTGTATGGAGTGTAGCCATGTATGGAAGTGAAACATGGACGATAAATAGTTTCGACAAGAAGAGAATAGAGGCTTTTGAAATGTGGTGCTACAGAAGAATGCTGAAGATTAGATGGGCAGATCACATAACTAATGAGGAGGTATTGAATAGAATTGGGGAGAAGAGAAATTTGTGGCACAACTTGAGTAGAAGAAGGGATCGATTGGTAGGACATGTTCTGAGGCATCAAGGGATCACCAATATAGTATTGGAGGGCAGCGTGGAGGGTAAAAATCGTAGAGGGAGACCAAGAGATGAATACACTAAGCAGATTCAGAAGGATTTAGGTTGCAGTTGTTACTGGGAGATGAAGCAGCTTGCACAGGATAGAGTAGCATGGAGAGCTGCATCAAACCAGTCTCAGGACTGAAGACCACAATAACAACAACAACAATGTATGTCTTCCCTCCCCCCCCCCCTTCCACTGTTATTCCAATACCGCCTTCCCCTTCTTCCTCTCTTTTTCCCTCTCTCTGTCCACCTCCTTCCCTCTGTGCCCACGTCTTTCTCCTCACTTTCTCTGTCCATCTTCTTCTCTTTCCTTTCTCTGTCTATCTCCTCCTATCCCCTCTGTGTGTCCATTTCCCCTACCACCTTCGTCCACCTCCCCCTCCCCATCTGCGTCCACCTCCTGCTTCCCCACCTCTGCCTGTCCATCTCTTGTTACCACCCCCACCCCAATAGGAGGCTAGTGGTTCTTAGGCCCACATCAATTTTTTCCAGATTGTAAATAGTGTGTGTACCACATTTCTTGGAAATAGTTCCAGAGGCTTAAGATGAGCTTTAAACGAAGGCTTTTCCCTTGTATGCACATGTCAAATATATTTAACAAATATTTATAATATTTCACACGTATTTGTACACACATTACACCTGTATGTCTACCGAATACCGCCCTGCAGTTACATTTTCACACAAGTCAGTTTTTGTGACGTATCTCCAGAATTATGTCTCGTACAATGATATGATTTTTCTGGTACATTCAGAGCCGTTTCTACCATTAGGCAAGACCAGGCGGCCGCCTAGGCCGGCAAAATTTCAGAGCTGAGAAAGGGTGGAAAACTTAATTTCTAGTCAAAAAGCGAAAAAATGAGCATTTTGAGGAGAAAAAATGAAAAAGGGGAAAAATTAAAACATCGTATTGTTTTCAAAAGTTTTCGGAACAGTTACTTAATAAGTCTTTACTTTGGCGAACGTAAGCACAGTGCCTCTACCTACCTCAGAATTAAAGGAGCCAGTGCTGAGTACGAAAGGGAAACAACGGAAAGAGCCACTGTCTTCAGACAACCACAAAATCCGTCCCTGACTGGGATTCGAACTTTGATCCATCTCGGAACTGAGAGTAAAGGTGCTTGCGAATCCACAGTCAAATATGGCGAGTGTGATGGCTCTTGGCTCTTCGTGCACAACAAGCGATTGAACAGTACTCTAAATCCGGCACTTCCGGGTACTCACTGCACCCTATACTGTAAAATGTGGTTTGCCACTTCATAGAGTATTGCCTGCTCACACTTCGATCCGTGTCAGAAAGCGAACAGAAAATGCAGAACGTTGCAGCGTATCATGAGGTTTCAGTTGCTGCACCGTCTGAATCTTGTAGGGGTAGCAGTGTGAAATGGACCGCAAAACTCTCCGTGCTGTTGTCCGTGGGATGGACAATTCTGGCGACACGGCAAAGAGCACTGGCACTACCCGTTACAGCGAAAGCAACATTGTCAATAGCTTGCACTGGAACAGGGCGCCTTCCTCTTCAATGTGCCACATAAAGCTCACCCGTGTTTTCGAATTACATTATTAACTTCTTTAAACCATTTAATGACATCTGGCATCTCCTCAGATCTTTCAGTCGGCGATACTATCTCAGTCCAGCACTGAAATTGCTGCCCCTCACCCAAAACAGTTTCACTAAGAGCGCACGGTCTTTCTTCTCGATAGCCATACTGTTCACTCACAAATGACAGCGTGGAAGGGGTACCGTCATACAAACAGTCTGCAGCGCCAGATTTGCACCTAGTGGCCTCAACAGGAACTAATTTGTTTTCCAGTGTTTATCGGTCCCGCATTAATACATTAGCATATCTACCAAGTTCTACTGTCATACGACAATTAAAGCTGCGCTTTAATTACAACGACAGTACCGTCCATATCGAGTCCAGGAAAAGAAACTATGCAGGCTATAGTCATAAACGGCTGCATTGTCTGAAATGAATTACCATTAGCGATTACATCGAGTGCACACCGTTCCAATGCTCCCAAAAAGAAAACAGTAACAGACCACGTGGAACGACAATTGAACGGCCCGCCTTTAACACCAGCCTCATGTCATGATTGGTTCACGTAACCTTCGGGGTGTCTGGGGCCGTGGTGTCGCCTGAACGAAGTTGGGTTCAATGCTTTCCGGCGGATGATTTCAATTGCGCGCAGGCCGCGCGACTTTCATAAACGAAAAATGTTAACTCCTCTCCTTGCCTAGGAATACCAAAAGGCTATCTATGGTGGCGTTTCAACCATATTAGGCACGTGTTGCAAATTAGCGGTTGTACTGCACAAGGGACTGTTCTGATTGAACTATATTGCTGGCACTTCATTATCTCAGAGATGAAATGCAATTTCCGCAACATGACACATACGCTACGTGTATGCATACGTGTCCTCCTAATCTCCATTCGCCCAGCAGGAGATTTCCGCTAGCAGTAGTGCGTGAACTCGGTTTCCTCGACTGTTATATCCTGTGCGCACTGCTGTTAGTCTACCTCTAAACCTGTATATCATAGGAAGTGTAACAGCTACTACATACTGAAACTACCATAATCATGGTTAAAATAACGTTACAAATGTAACTTCCATGATATTCACCTTCTAGTTTGCATACATCGAAATTTTTTTGATAACTTGAACATTGTTTTTGCTGGTAATGTGTGTAACTTGGTGTTGCACTGTTTCCTGCAGACAAATTGAAAAAAAAAGATATGGAGATCAGTTGAACAAGGACTTAATTTTTTTTGTTTAAATTCATCACTGTTCGTCTGATTAACTTTATTGACATTCTCTCAATTGTATCTACCACACCTGATCGTGTTAAGAGGTCTACAGTGAACGATAGTATGCAATGAATCTTCAGGAACATTTAGAATTCTCAGGACTCAATAAGTTTTTATGTTAGCCAATATGTCCGTTTGACGAGCTATACTATATGCTTAGGCTACATATCAGAACCATTGCATGAATTAATAATTCAAAATAAAAATTTATTCTAATGCAAGAAATGACGGACAAGGAGGCAACTTATTCTCGCTGAGAATATTATCTTGTTTTTAATACACCTAAATATTATATAGCAACTCAATACTTTTCCATTTTTCCTTAAGTTACACTGTGAGTAGTTACGGAAACTTACGTTTCAGAGCTATGGAGGTCAGATGCATACCGTCATGTTGTTTGTTTCTGCGTTCTCGTCCACCATGTTTGACGATGTGCTATGGTACCTCTTCCTGCAGATTAGGAGAGAGGGCCATCCACACCATCTTCGGGGAAGTTAGCCGCGCCGTAAAACTTTGTGAGCTTTTAGTTTTGACGGGAATTCAATTTTCTTGCAGATGCCAACTAAGAAAGTTCAAAAATGTTCAAATGTGTGTGAATTCCTAAGGGACCAAACTACTGTGGTCATCGGTCTCTTGACTTACACACTACTTAAACTAACTTATGCTAAGAACAACACACCCACCCATGCCCGAGGGAGCAATCGAACCTCCGGCGGGAGAGACTGCGCAATCCGTGACGTGGCGCCTCAGACCGCACGGTCCCTCCGCGCGGCAACTAAGAATGTTCAAAGATTGTTCTGCTAAAGACAGGTGGAGAGAAGAATCATTCAAACTGATACTAACAACGTTAAAAACGAGTATTTTTCCGTCAGAAAAGGTTCTATAGAGTTTAATGTTCCAATGAATACCCTAGAGCGAAAACTAAGCGTTGTAATTCAGAAACTGAGTCCACGTCACTGGTTGATTTAGCCAACGAGGAGTGACTTTTGTGATTTTCTCTAATTTTCTCTAAGTAACAAGTAGTTCAATAGAAACATGTTAGCAGTGTTGTATAATCTTTTAATACGATTTCCTCTTTATTTTTGAAGTGTTTTGACAGCTAGCCATCTATCCCTTGCGTGTCTAGGCATCTAATCCTGATACACAACTGAGATGACCAACTGTTACGTAATTTTAAAAAATAGTAGTTAGTTGAAATTTAGTCTAATTTCGTGAATGAAGTCTTATTTTGTTTCCTATGAATGTGTAAAACAATATGTATGTAAATTTCTTGGTGTTTTTCTGTATTAGTATTTCATATTGGCGTTTGAAAAAATCATGGCCGTCTATCCCTATTTTACCCTCATAATTCCATTATCAGAGCTGGTATTTTCTACTCACAAAGCTATCGTTGAGCAGCCCGATTGTTCTCGAATAGACAAGGGCATGGACCGTACCCAGAAAATCTCCCTCGTGTTGCTCTAACTGTCACAAATATAGGCACATGTGGAGAAATCGGCGCAGTGGAAGACATTACATTCTAATGCGAGAAGTTTAGACAAATACGACCACAACAGCATGGCAATGACATACGACAAAGGATATGGCTCTGAGCACTATTGGACTTAACAGCTGTGGTCATCAGTCCCCTAGAACTTAGAGCTACTTAAACCTAACTAACCTAAGGACATCACACACATCCATGCCCGAGGCAGGATTCGAACCTGCGACCGTAGCAGTCGCGCGGTTCCGGACTGCGCGCCTAGAACCGCGAGACCACCGCGGCCAGCTACGACAAAGGATAAAACAGCCGGATGACTGGTTAGAACTGAACACTATCACAGACAAAATTTTACAAGCACTCCACACAACATACAGGCAGGAACGACCATACAAGAGACGGAGAACAGGGAATCGTCCTACAAGACAACGCAACACGAGGAACGATTCCGACAACAACACAACCACTGACTCGGGTGCTTCAACAAACTTCGAACAAGGCAACATGGATACGCTGAATAATATAGAGGCAAATAATTGAACAATGAAAAAATAAAAGTGCAGATAGAACATTAGCCAACGATAAAAAATGTATCATAGCGGCTCACACTACCGAAATACACTGAGCTAAAATATCTCGGGGAGGCGAGGCTCGAAGAACTTCCGAGACTCCCCTCCCACAGTAAACGCCGTGTCATTGCCGGCAGTTATTCAAGAATGTCGTAGCATGGTCAAATGCCATATAAGATCGTTTAGCATAATGCATTACTAGAGGCTGCCCTATAACAGTAAAATTAATATGAGAAATGTGTATTAATTTATTATATATACTGAAGAGTTCTAAATAACATAATTCAATACAATTTGTACTTAGATCTAAGCAAATTTCTGCTTGAAACTTCCTGGCAGATTAAAACTCTGTGCCTGACCGACACTCGAACTCGGGACCTTTGCCTTTCGCGGGCTACCCAAGCACGACTCACGCCCCGTCCTCACAGGGTGATTTTGTGGGTACGGTCCATGCCCTTGTCTATTCGAGAACAATCGGGCTGCTCAACGATAGCTTTGTGAGCAGCAAACAGCAGCTCTGATAATGGAATTATCAGGGTAAAACAGGGATAGACGGCCATGATTTTTTCAAACGCGAATATCAAATCCTAATACAGATAAACGCCAAGAAATTTACATACATATTGCTTCACACGTTCAGAAGAAACAAAATAAGACTTCATTCACTAAATTTCAACTAACTACTATTTTTTAAAATTTTGTTACAGTTGGCCATCTCAGTTGTGTATCGGTATTAGATGTCTATACACGCAAGGGATATATGGCCAGGTGGAAAAACACTTCAGAAATAAAGAAGAAATCTTATTAAAAGAGTATACAACACTGCTAACATGTTTCTATTTAACTACTTGTTGCAGATCAGTTTTCTAGAGAAAATCACAAAAGTCATTCCTCGTTGGCAAAATCAATCAGGAATGTGGACTCAATTTTGGAATTACACGCTTAGTTTTCGGTCTAGGGTATTCATTGGAACATTAAACTCTATAGAAGCTTTTATGACGGAAAAATACTCGTTAGTATCAGTTTGAATGATTCTTCTCTCCATCTGTCTTTAGCAGAACAATATCGGAACATTCTCAGTTGGAATCTGCAAGAAAATTGAACTCCCGTAAAAAAAAAACAAAAAAAAAAAAAAAAAAACGGCGTGGCTAACTACCCCGAAGATGGTATGCATGGCCCTCTCTCCTAATCGGCAGGGACAGATAGCTATAGCACGTCATCAAACATGGTGGACGAGAATGCAGAGACAAACAACATGACGGTATGCATCGGACCTACACAGCTCTGAAACGTAAGTTTTCGTAAATACTCACAGTCTAACTTACGGAAAAATGGAAAGGTATTGAGTTGCTATATAATATTTAGATGTATTAAAAACAAGATAATATTCTCAGCGAGAATAAGTTGCCTCATTGTCTGTCGTTTCTTGCATTAGAATAAATTTTTATTTTGAATTATTAGTTCATGCAATGTTTCTGCTATGTAGCCTAAACGTATAGTATAGCTCGTCAAACGGACATATTTGCTAACATCAAAACTTATTGAATCCTGAAAACTCTAAATGTTCCTGAAGATTCATTGTATACTATCGTTCACTGCAGACCTCTTAACGCGATCAGGTTTAGTAGATACAATTGAGAGAATATCAATAAAGTTAATCAGAGGAACAGTGACGAATTTAAAAAAAATTAAGTCCTTGTTCAACTGCCCCCCATATTTTTTTCAATTTGTCTGCAAGAAACAGTGCAACACCAAATTACACACATTACCAGCAAAAACAATGTTCAATTTATCAAAAAAATTTCGATTTATTCAAAGTAGAAGGTGAATATCATGGAAGTTACATATGTAACGTTATTTTAATCATGATGATGGTAGTTTAAATATGTAGTAGCTGTTTCACTTCGTATGATGTACAGTTTTAGATGTAGACTAACAGCAGTGCCCACAGGATATAACAGCTTTACTTCTGCCAGTACGTGTGAGGACGGGGCGTGAGTCGTGCTTGGGTAGCTCAGGAGATAGAGCACTTGCCCGCGAAAGGCAAAGGTCCCGAGTTCGAGTCTCGGTCCGATACACATTTTTAATCTGCCACGAAGTTTCATATCAGCGCACACTCCGCTGCAGAGTGAAAATCTCATTCTGGAAATTTCTGCTTCGTCTGGGACTGGCTCGAAGTTGTTCCGATGCCCTACCAACTGGAACAGCCAGGTAGTGGGACAGCCTGTTCTATTAATAACCTCTCCTGTCATCTTTTATTTGCTTCTTAAATAAATAAATCGTTTCTGTTTTCATTTCATGAAATTATGTTTGTTTTATACAACTAGTAAATCATTATTGGTATTCTTGTTTTACTGCTAAAAAATTTCTTTTAGAAATATGGAACGATTTCCGGTAACTTGTGAAACTGTAAACCTACGGCCTGCTCTTTAAAACAGGGAGCAGGTTTCGAAATGTGCAGTAAATCAAATTAAAAATGAAAATCTCGAACACGTTGCCTTCTCAAAGATTTGTCGTTACCCGAAAGAAGAGAAATAAACGTATGTTCACGGAAAAGGTAGCAAAAAACAGTTGCAAAAAATATGCAAATAATGAAGAAGCTGCGGTGAACGACGATACATTCTTTTGGTCGTGTGATACTGCAGTTTGTCCTTTCTGCACTCCCTGGAGTGTGACGTTAGGAAGCGGTGTCTCCGCAGGGCGTGGGACACGTGTCGCAGGGCCTTGCCGGAGTCAAGGGCGGGCCAGCCCAGACCAGCGCGGCAGCCTTTGTGATCGCATCTGGCCCGCGGACAGAAATAGCCCGCCTCTCGCCCACCCTCACATCTCGCCGGCACGCCGCTGCGGGGTCGGGCCGGGAGCCGCGCGGCTCGTCAGCTGATCTTACCTCCCAACACCCGCCCCCCCTCCCCCCCCCCACTGGTTCCCCCACCACATGGCCGTAGGACGGGCCTCCTAGCGGCGCATCTACCGGACCTTACACTCTACCGTGTTGATCGGTGACTCATTCGAATTATCCCACCATCAGACCGATAAAGGAAGCTAATCTCAAGCAACATATTTAAACTTTCCACGGTGGAGGAAAATGGTTCAAATGGCTCTGAGCACTATGGGACTCAACTGCTGAGGTCATTAGTCCCCTAGAACTTAGAACTAGTTAAACCTAACTAACCTAAGGACATCACAAACATCCATGCTCGAGGCAGGATTCGAACCTGCGACCGTAACGGTCTTGCGGTTCCAGACTGCAGCGCCTTTAACCGCACGGCCACTTCGGCCGGCACGGTGGAGGAATGCGAGAATGCAATCGTGTGATAAGTTGAGATTAGGAATAAGTTTGTCTCTGACTACAAAAATGATTTTCATTATCTTTTTATTATGTCCACTGCTGACCACTCAAGAGTGACTGCGCGAATGGTGCTGCCGACACAGGTTTTCGCAGTGTACGCTTCTGATGGGCGGTGATGACAGAAAGTTGTGATCGTAGGAGAGGCTTGCCTCATATCGATTAGCTGTACATCGGAGAAGCTTTGTGATTGGTTCAAAATGGTTCAGATGGCTCTGAGCACAATGGAACTTAACATCTGAGGTCATTAGTCCCCTAGACTTAGAGCTACTTAAACCTAACTAACCTAAGGACATCACACACTTCCAAGCCCGAGGCAGGATTCGAACCTGCGACCGTAGCAGCAGCGCGGTTCCGGACTGAAGAGCCTACAACCACTCAGCCACAACGGACTTCCTTGCAGATGGAACTCAACGTGACACTCTTAACGGCACAAGATCGACGGATGTAAAGGTAATTTTAGGAGTTCGCCAAAGAAGTGTGATATGACCGTTGCATTTTGCAGTAGACACGCTGATTCAAAACTCATGTCCCGTACGACAAATAGGATGAACCAGAACCGACAACCTTCACAGTTGGTAGTATGAAAAAAAAAACCAGAAAAATATGTCATAAAGAGGGGCTCTAAAGTACTTACCTTTGGAGCTATGAGGACTAGTTCCATGGATGAGAAGTGTTTTACAGCAGCGAGGTTGACCAACTGCTCATAGGTCGTAAGGAACGCATTTTAGGGCATGTTTACAAGACTTTTTTTTCTCGTTTTGGCCCATACTAACCACCTCTGAAAGTTTGTCGGGTCAGTTGTGGTTCATCCGATTTGTCCTATGGGATATGGCTTTTGAATTTTGCTGTAAATATGAATGATAATGGATAAAGTCGGAAACTCATTGTGGCTGTTTGCAGGTGATGCGGTTCTCCTTAAGGAGGCAGCAACCCCAGAACACTGTAGGGAACTGCAGGAAGACCTGCAGAGGATTGATGAATGGTGCAGAGGCTAGAAGTCGATGTAAGTAAAATGGATGTAAATAAATGTAACATACTGGGCATACATAGGAGACGCAATCCACTACTATAAAATTACTCTATTGGCGGCAGCTACAGCAAAATATCTAGAAGAAACCATCTGGAGCGATCTGAAGTGGAATGACCACAAATCAAATAGTAGGAAAAGCAAATGCCAGACTGAGATTTATAGAATTCTGGGATTCTTATCAGGCTGGATTTATGGGACAGACAGACAAGATCCAAAGAAGAGCGACACGTTTCGTCACGGGGTCGTTTAGTCTGCTAGAGAAGCGTTCCGCATAACGGAGAGCTTTACTATTGAAATTCCGGGAGTTTACGTTCCGCGAAGAGCCGGAGAACACATTACTTCGACCCACATACGTTTAGAGAAATGACAACAACGAGAAAATTCTAGAAATTTGAACTGATATGGAGACCTACCGGCAATCATTTCTGTCACGTGACATTCGCGAATGGAGCACGGTAGGTGAGATCACGTAGTGGTACCAGAAGTATCGTCCGCCAAGCACCACCTATCAAAACAGTTTTTGTAAATAACTTACTACAATAAGTCGTAATTATTTATGTTCTTTTTGAAACTTTTCTGCATTGTTTATATGGCCTGTTTTCTCGCTGTCCTCCTTACGCAGTATACACAGTGACAGGAAATTCCCTTCACAAATTTCTAAGGCTCTCAGAGGGTAGTGAGTACATAATATTTTGAATAGGAACCCATGTCCGGAAACGCCATCCAACGACGCTACAGAGCGTAAAAGTTACAGGCACCGGTGCCTGTAAATGTATCCATCTACAGTGTGATTCCGTGATCATGTTACAGAATTTCTAGGATGATGGAGAAGAATAAATGTATCCATTTGAAGTAAGGGTCCCTGCACCGGAAACGAACGAGTCAAAAGTTATACCTAAGTGAAAAGTGTTCTGGAATCCCTGGTAGTGGAACACAAGTACTGGTATTGTTGTTGCTAAAATTGTAAGGTACTAAAATTGTAAGATATGCAACTTTTAGAGATGTTAGTATGGACTAAAATAAGAAAAATATGTCTAGCAAAGATGGGCACTATTATGCATACCTTAAGAGCTACGAGTACTTGTTCATCTTCGCTACTGTGAAACACATCTCCTCCATTGAACAAGTAGCTACAGCTCTTACGTTATGCATTTGAGAACCCACGTTTACTCATATTTCTGTTATTTTGGTCCTGGCTGATGTTTCCGGACATGGGTTCCTGTTCAAAACATTATGTACTCACTCACGTTTAGACATGACACAATAAAAAGATATTGTAGACCATTTCTTCAGTCAGAAACCAGTCTACTCCTTATGTCAACTAGGGAATCCTCTGAGACACTATACTATCGAAAGACTTTAGATACTGTCGTATAATGAATAAAAACTAGCGTATAGATTACTATAGCAGTTTTGTTGCATAGGTAGTATCGTGTGTTAATAACAACGCTGCCGAGGCAAATATTACCAGATCACATATTTACCCTCACAGTTGTGCAGATTTCAACGTAGCATAGGATACGTGCGATTTTGAGTGCATACATAGTCAAGCTTTCCTTCTCGGGTAATACACAAGTGATACCAATAACATCGTCTCTGACTTTAGAAGCCAGTCAGTTCTATTCTCATAACTTGTAATTACTTTTTTCTTTTAATTTCTAATCTGATGCTTCTGACAAGAATAAAAACTAAGCTAAATGTCAATTAATTTATTGGCTAACAAAAAAATGATAACCATACTACAATATGGAATCGACAATAAACTTTTTAACAATTATAGATGCATTTATACATGTAGTACAGGTTAAAATTTGTGAAATTCCATAACTCGCAAAAAAACGACCGAGTCTATCGAATCTCTACCTCGAATGAGCGATCAGCAGAAGCGGGAATGAGAACGCAAGTGCCAGAATGCGTCACACAACAGGAAGCTAAAATTCATGGAGATTTTAGAGCCTGACATAGTATCATCCTCCAGGAAACTGCACGTGCCACGTTTGAAGCGGACAATGCCTGGCCTCATATCAAAATAGACGAGCAATATTTCTTCGAAGAACAATTAGCCGGCACGTACGCTGGTCATGACATCTGTGGTTCATGTACAAGCGCGTATTACATAACAAAAAAGTGATAAAAGGCAAGTATATAGGTACGAAACTGAGCACATCAGTTACTCTAGTCTAGGAGTTTCTGACTCATCCTCGGGACTGCAGTGAATGAGGAAATCGTGACATGAATACTTATATCGGGCTATCTCGACATCACAATTTCTCGCTTCGTTAGAGAGTAGTGGGTTCTCCTCTTTTACAAAATTTATATTGGATATTGTTTTCTCCACCTTAGTCTGTTAACGGATTTCCGGATTTCCCAGTTATTGCAATGGCTAAGAGGTAGTCCTGATAGTTCTATCCGTGAAGGTGTTTGAAACCAACCACATCTCCACTTTAAGCTGATTTTGCTGTTCGTAGTTCTCGGCTGCTCAGAGGAAACTGTTTCTTGATCCTACATTTTGGGTAACTGGTCTGAAGCATACGGTGTTGTTCGTACAAGGACATTATTCTCATTGAAGTTTCCCGTCTCTCATAGAATTCTCTGTAGTACGATTCCATTACGTGGTACATATCTTCAGGATTGGCTTTTCAGACAGACTGTGATATGTCTGAATATTTCGTTGAGTGCGACATCACTTTGCTAAGTGTGCGCTGATTGGTACCAGACAGGGGAGGCATATTCGCTAGTGGAATAACATGCTGCTAATGTTTTTGTTCTTACCGCATGTGGTTTAGCAACTTACCGAAGGATATTTTTTTTTTTCTGCGACCGATTTTCATTTTGGCGTTGGCCTAAGCCCAAGTATTTGGGGCCAGGGCACTGCTGCTACCGTGTTGCTTTCCACGAAGTTGAATCTAGGTTGCGGAAATGGAAAGCACAAACCTAGGGGTTACGATTGAGTTGTATCCGTGTAAAGCAATTTTAGGACTTCTCTAGTGAACTTGTGAACTTCACTTCCACATCCTCAAACGCACTACCCCGATAGGCCATTGGTCGCCAACATACGAGGGCGTGCTGGAAAACAATGCCTTTGAATTTTTTATTCTGTTCTCAGTATCGGTTGATGTATTGCATGTCATGCTCGGATCTTATCCCACTTATTTAAGCCGCTTCTGTCTGAGGCAGACACCCACATGCACATGCGGGGAAGAAGGTTCTCTAGAACACACTGTCTTTTTCTGCGGGCAACACGCGAACAGTAGACATACACTACAGTTAGACTACACAGAAACAGATATAGATTTATACACAGGAATAAGAGACGACGAACAATGGGCACAATTAAACGTATTGACAAAAAGTATTCCAAAACCAGCACATGAAGAGTACATGCGGACACGACATAATAGACATGCCCTTGTGCGGCGTAACAGCAATCTCCAGAGAGTGGACAGCGACACCTACAGTGACAGGGAAAACAAAAAAATGGTCCAAATCGCTGTGAGCACTATGGGACTTAACATTTGAGGTCATCAGTCCCCTAGAACTTAGAACTACTTAAACCTAACCAACCTAAGGACATCACACACAGCCATGCCCGAGGCAGGATTCGAACCTGCGACCGTAGCAGTCCCGCGGTTCCGGATTGAAGCGCCTACAACCGCTCGGCCACCGCGGCCGGCACAGCGAAAATAGTGAGAATAAGGAGAAACAGGAGGAGGAAGACGAGATGTGACAGTAAAAAAGCATAAGGTGCCGGCGACCTAGCCAAGAAATCATCAAATGCTGTACACGGGTCGGCACCTAAGCACAGAATTAGTAATAAATAGGAATAGTAATACTATTTCTCTACTAATAACTGTTTGTGTGTGTGTGTGTGTGTGTGTGTGTGTGTGTGACTGGCGGTCAACAGCTCGAAGAAACGATTCCAAGGCATTCACAGTCAGTCACAATCGGTGATGGTACCGACAAATTTCTCTTCTATCCTCTTTTTATATTCTTCTTTTTTTTAAAAAAAGCAACAAAATTTTATCTATATTTCAACCTTAAATTATTGTTATTTTGAAAAGTATTATTCTTTGTAAATGTTGTAGACAAATCAAAAGAAAAGAAAACTTGCAAAAAAATGAAAAACGAAAATTGTAAGAAGTACGACCTGTTTTAAAACACCAGGTAACAGGTTTATAATTTGGAAATAAATAAATAGATAATGTCATGCATTTACTCGGTCGACTTAACCACTTCTCCGACACACGTTGCAACTTCCAGCCGCTAGAAGGCTCAGAATTGTAGCGTTTAACATGGCCGTGTGTAACTATGAGGATGCGTGGGAAACAGCGAGGTGTAATGGAGTTTCTAACAGCAGGAAACCTCGTCCATACATGGAGCATCCTCTCCTTCAGCAGGGCAATCGCATACCACACACGAGCGCCGTGACATCTGCAACTACTCGACTCCTTGGGTTCACCGTCACCGATCATCCTCCGTACAGTCCCCAATTGGCCCCATCCGATTTTCATCTGTTTCGAAAACATAAAAAATACCTACGAGGACTTCATCTTGATAGTGGTGAAGCGGTGCAATCAAAGGTGAGCTGGTGTCTCCGTCAATGAGCACTCCGTCTTCGGGCCACAAGTGGCCCATCGGGACCATCCGACCGCCGTGTCATTCTCAATGAGGATGCGGATAGGAGGGGCATGTGGTCAGCACACCGCTCTCCCGGTCGTTATGACGGTTTTCTGTGACCGGAGCCGCTACTATTCGGTCGAGTAGCTCCTCAATTGGTATCACGAGGCTGAGTGCACCCCGAAAAATGGCAACAGCTCAAGGCGGCCCGGATGGTGACCCATCCAAGTGCCCCGACAGTGCTTAACTTCGGTGAACTGACGGGAACCGGTGTATCCATTGCGGCAAGGCCGACGTTGCCTCTCCGTCAATGAAGTCAAACATTTAACAGAGATGTATGAACGAAATGGTCTCTCATTAGGACATACAGGGTGTTACAAAAAGGTACGGCCAAACTTTCAGGAAACATTCCTCACACACAAAGAAAGAAAATATGTATGTGGACATGTGTCCGGAAACGCTTACTTTCCATGTTAGAGCTCATTTTATTACTTCTCTTCAAATCACATTAATCATGGAATGGAAACACACAGCAACAGAACGTACCAGCGTGACTTCAAACACTTTGTTACAGGAAATGTTCAAAATGTCCTCCGTTAGCGAGGATACATGCATCCACCCTCCGTTGCATCGAATCCCTGATGCGCTGATGCAGCCCTGGAGAACGGCGTATTGTATCACAGCCGTGCACAATACGAGCACGAAGAGTCTCTACATTTGGTACCGGGGTTGCGTTGACAAGAGCTTTCAAATGCCCCCATAAATGAAAGTCAAGAGGGTTGAGGTCAGGAGAGCGTGGAGGCCATGGAATTGGTCCGCCTCTACCAATCCATCGGTCACCGAATCTGTTGTTGAGAAGCGTATGAACACTTCGACTGAAATGTGCAGGAGCTCCATCGTGCATGAACCACATGTTGTGTCGTACTTGTAAAGGCACATGTTCTAGCAGCACAGGTAGAGTATCCCGTATGAAATCATGATAAGGTGCTCCATTGAGCGTAGGTGGAAGAACATGGGGCCCAATCAACACATCACCAACAATGCCTGCCCAAACGTTCACAGAAAATCTGTGTTGATGACATGATTGCACAATTACGTGCGGATTCTCGTCAGCCCACACATGTTGATTGTGAAAATTTACAATTAGATCACGTTGGAATGAAGCCTCATCCGTAAAGAGAACATTTGCACTGAAATGAGGATTGACACGTTGTTGGATGAACCATTCGCAGAAGTGTACCCGTGGAGGCCAATCAGCTGCTGATAGCGCCTGCACACGTTTTACATGGTACGGAAACAACTGGTTCTCCCGTAGCACTCTCCATACAGTGACGTGGTCAACGTTACCTTGTACAGCAGAAACTTCAAAATGGCTCTGAGCATTATGGGACTCAATTGCTGAGGTCATAAGTCCCCTAGAACTTAGAACTACGTAAACCTAACTAACCTAAGGACATCACGCACAATCATGCCCGAGGCAGGATTCGAACCTGCGACCGTAGCGGTCGCGCGCTTCCAGACTGTGGCGCCTAGAGCCGCTCGGTCGCTCTGGCCGGCAGCAGCAACTTCTGTGACGCTGACATTAGGGTTATCGTCAACTGCACGAAGAATTGCCTCGTCCATTGCAGGTGTCCTCGTCGTTCTAGGTCTTCCCCAGTCGCGAGTCATAGGCTGGAATTTTCCGTGCTCCCTAAGACGCCGATCAATTGCTTCGTCTCGATACAAACGTACCGCGCCACGGCTATTGCCCCGCGCTAATCCATACATCAATTGGGCATCTTCCAACTCCGCATTCGTAAACATTGCACTGACAGCAAAACCACGTTCGTGATGAACACTAACCTGTTGATCTACGTACTGATGTGCTTGATGCTAGTACTGTAGAGCAATCATTCGCATGTCAACACAAGCACCAAAGTCAACATTACCTTCCTTCAATTGGGGCAACTGGTGGTGAATCGTGGAAGTATAGTACATACTGACGAAACTAAAAAGAGCTCTAACATGGAAATTAAGCGTTTCCGGGCACATGTCCACATAACATCTTTCCTTTATTTGTGTGTGAGGAATGTTTCCTGAAAGTTTGGCCGTACCTTTTTGTAACACCCTGTATGTGTTCGTCATCATGATGATTATGTCGAAACATAAATATGGAGACATGAAGAAGAAAGATGTAGAATGTTAAATGACGTTTATTTTATTTAAAAAGCTTTCAGAGTTTTTACATAAAAAATTCGGAGGCATTACTTTTCAGCACGTCCACGTATGTGAAGCTCATATTGTCATTACGCAATGACTGGTTATTGGTAGAGATAATCAAAGTTGTTCGTGGTCAGTGCGCTGGCCTGAGGTACCGTTTTTCTGTCTCCGTCATCTGCGAGTTGGAATTCCACAAACAACTTGCCTAACTAATGGAGCGGTACTTAAAACTCGAAAGCCTCTACAGAAGGGAGCACTTGAAAGCGAACGGTAGCTGTTTGCTGTCAGACGACCGCAGCCGAGGTGCCGGTTTCGTAAGATTACGGATGATAGCTTAGTGGCGGTATGTGGGGCGCATGAGCGGGCCCCGAGAATAAAGCACGGCAGAGCGGAGAGCTGCCGCAGTGGGGGCCAGCTGGTCCCGCGCCAGGGTGAATCACGCGCTGTTTGCAAACAGGCCGGCGCGCCGCCCTTCCCAGAACAGGTACCCGCAGCTAGCTAGGTGTTAGCGAGTCGTCGCTGCGCCGTGCATTATGCACCGTCACCGCACTGACGGCCTGCCGTGGGTGCCCTTGTTTTATGGGCAGCGGGTTACCGCACCTATCTTGCGCTGTTACGTGCTCGTGCGTGACTCACGAGTTGGCAGAGACCGAGTCAGAACTTTTCTGAAATACGAAGTTGGCCTCCTGCGCCTGCCCACCTGGCAACAGCGCTACATTTTGGCAGAAGGGAAAAATCTTTTTCATCTTAACTGCAGCGCTAAGCCCTTTTTATGTTTTTTTTTATTTTCAGTTATCTAGTGACCAAGAGAGAATTAATAACGCAAAAACAAAAGTAATGGCATGCGACAAAAAAGATCAAGTGAAAGTCCAAGTTCATGTAGGCAATGAACTGCTTGAACAAGATGATAAATTTAGAATGAAATTTTCCCTCTACAGCGGAGTGTGCGCTGATATGAAACTTCCAGGCAGATTAAATCTGTGTGCCGGACCGAGACTCGAACTCGAGACCTTTGCCTTTCGCGTTTTAATCTGCCAGGAAGTTTCTGATAAATTTACTTATCTGGGCAGTAATATTACCAGGGATGGAAGGAGCAAGGCAAAAGTGAGAAGTAGAATTGCTCAAGCAAAGTCTGCTTTTAACAAGAAGAAAAACATCTTAACATCGAAGAGCATCAGCCTTGAAATTAGGAAAAGATTTTTGAAATCATGTGTGTGGAGTGTGGCATGCTATGGGTGTGAAACATGGACTCTCGGGACAAAGGACGATCAGAAGCTAAATTCTTTTGAAATGTGGTGCTATAGACGCATGCTCAAAATAAAATGTATCGACAAGGTCACAAACGAAGTGGTTCTGGAAAGAGCAGGTGAGAAGAGAAGCTTCTGGAGTTTCATTGTTAAAAGAAGAGTGCAATTTACAGGCCATCTATTAAGACATAGAGGACTCCTGAACACAATCATAGAGGGATATGTCGAGGGAAAAGGACCAAGAGGAAGACCACGGCTGAGGTACGTGGATCAAATCGTGAAAGATGTGGGATGTAACACCTATAAAGAAATGAAGAGAAAGACTGAAAGACGCTCAGAATTGAGACAAGCTGCCATTGTACCTGTTGCAAACCAATTCTTGGATTGATCACTACAGAAGAAGAACAAGTGGCTAAGAGATGCCAGGTTTCTGAAGTATTAAATTTTACATGTACCTGAAAGGTATAAAAATTGTTATTGAGGTTTTAACAAAATTGTACTGTACGGCATGACTAAAATGTGTTCCTTAGTTAACTATAGGGACTACACATTTCAAGAAAAAGTCATGGTAATATCAAAACAGGTTTGAGACAAGGAGACAGTCTCTTTCTGATCTTGTTCAACTGTGTTTTAGAAAAAGTTATCAGGGAGTGGCGAAAAGAAATGAGTCAGCTCAACTTTCCAAATGGAATCAGGCTAGGCCGCAAACAGTCTGGGCCTACATTTGGTTCAAAATGGTTCAAATGGCTCTGAGCACTATGGGACTCAACTGCTAAGGTCATTAGTCCCCTAGAACTTAGAAGTAGTTAAACCCAACTAACCTAAGGACATCACAAACATCCATGCCCGAGGCAGGATTCCAACCTGCGACCGTAGCGGTCTTGCGGTTCCAGACTGCAGCGCCTTTAACCGCACGGCCACTTCGGCCGGCTTGCCTACATTTGAATGCCTCGCGTTTGCAGATGATAGTTTTTTTACAGAGAATCTGCAAATTGCAACTAAACAGATTCAAGTCCTCAAGGAAACAGCAGTGAAAGCAGGATTGCAAATATCTTTTGAGAAGACACAATATATGAACATAAATGCGACTGATCCAGTCTGGACATTGAGAACCAAGTATGGCAACATCAAAAAAGTTCAGAAGTTCAATTATCTAGGAGAGATTTTGACTCCAAACAACAATGAAAAGTCAGCAATTGAAGAACGAGCAAGAAAAATGGAAATAGCATTCAGATTGTGTCGGAACGCATACAAATCTAAATCACTCTCATACCAAGCAAAATTCCAACGCTGAAGCACAGTCGCCCAACCTGAATGTTTATATGCAACTGAGACAACAGCCAGGAAGGGACTTTCAGACTTGGAAAAGAAAGAAAAGAAATTCTTTAGAAAGATTATTGGGCCCAGAAAAATATCTAATGAATTTGCGTTCCACCTAAGATCAAATCAAGAACTTTATCAATGATTTGAAAATCTTACCACCACAATGAAGAAAAGAAGACTGTCTTTCTATGGACATATTAAAAGAGTGGAATCAGAGAGGCTCGCCAGCAGGACTCTTCTCTTCCAGGAGAACAGGAAGACACAAGTTCCATGGTTGAAAGAAGTGCACTGGGATCTAGAAAAATGCGGGATCACGGCACAAGAAATTGTGAACAGGCGTATCTTTACGTAAAAGGTTGCGGAGGTGAAAGACTTCTTCGACGCGAAAAACGAGGAAGAACAGAGTATTCTCGGCAGAAGAACGTGCACGAGTGAGCCAGTGGGTGGAGTACTGTTGAAAGAGGAAGGAAAAGAACTTTAGAAAGTGAGGGCAATTGTGTAAACGTTGCCCATAGATGGCTGTAACATATATGGTGATGTTTAGAGTACAAATAGATGTACAAATAAATTTACAATATGCGTGTAAAATGACTCGTTCCACATCATGACGATTTATAGTGCAAAATGATCCATGGAACATGAAAGTAACTAACTAACTTGTCCGTGCTATTCGGCTCCTTCCGTCGCAGGTTCGAGTTCTTCCTCGGGCATGGGTGTGTTTTGTTCAAAAATGGCTCAAATGGCTCTGATCGCTATGGGACTCAACATCTTAGGTCATAAGTCCCCTAGAACTTAGAACTACTTAAACCTAACTAACCTAAGGACATCACACACACCCATGCCCGAGGCAGGATTCGAACCTGCGACCGTAGCAGTCCCGCGGTTTCGGACTGCAGCGCCAGAACCGCACGGCCACCGTGCCCGGCGTGTGTTTTGTCCTTAGCTTAAGTTAGATTAAGTAGTGTGTAAGCCTAGGGACCGATGATCTCAGCAGTTTGGTGCCATAGGAACTTACCACAAATTTCCGTGCTATTAACTAATTTAGACCTAATTTTCAGGCACCTGAAATGCACCCACAACAATGTTGACATTGGTTTATACTTTGTCTACATGAATCATCTCGTGTACATACGCAGGTGTTCAGAACTAGTCTGAAAAACTTGTAAGAGTCACACAGGTTAGGTTGTGCTGAGAAATAGAAAAAAAAATCAGTTCGTTGTGCCCTTTCCGGGTTAATTAGTATTGAAGCTGTCCAGTCAGGCCGTTGCGAGCGGAAATTCAGGTGGTTCGTCACGCACAATTAGTGTCATTTGCTCCCATAGCGAAGACGACAGCTCTCTTGTTTGGTTTCTGGAAACCAAACGAAGACCACGACTGGCGACGCGGTCTCTGCCGGCACGCTTGAATTTGCGAGCGCAAAGGCCTGATTGCTAACTTCAATGCTAATAAACTCGTAAAAGGCGCAACATATCGAACTGTTAACTTAACAATTATTTTTGAGCAGAACCTACCCTGCAGCACCTTTACAAGCTTTACAGACTGTTTCTGACCACCCAGTAGACTTCGTAAACGACGCTGCTTACTCGTCACAAACTTGAAGCCAGTACATATGTAACGGCAGACATCGCTTTCATGTGTGTGTCTAGGGAAATGCAATTCAGCAGTGCAGTAGAGCAATACCCGTGCAGGAAGCTGCCATACCATAATACAGGCACAGCTGTTATGATCCAGAACCCTGTCTATGGACAGTCGACGTCAAGTCGACGTCAGCCTCGTCTATCGACAGTCGATGTCTAGAACCGTATCTATAGATGGTCGACAAAGCGTGCGATGAGATAGAATATTTTACGAATGTACAGTCTGTTAATTAGAAAAGTTTATTTAATAACGAACTAAAACATATACATACATCATGTATGAATAAAAGAAAAATGCATTTACAGTTATAATACGTTTAGTCACCCGCAGCGTCAATAACTGCTTGGTATTAAGTTTTCCGCTTATTCACAAGAAGAGACCTCCAGATGCGTCGAATTTCGTTGACAGTTGTTTCAAAATGAAGATCTTTTTCTACTTCCAACTTCTTTTTTGATATGAGGCCATACGTTTTCAATAGGATTAGCATCAGGCGACTGTGAAAGCCATTCCAGTATCTGCACACCTTCCTCCTTTTTCCAGTCGCTGCAAAGCCTGCTGCGGTGCTTCAGATCATTGTTCTCCTGAGGTATACAGTCTTCAATTTTGTCGATGAAACAACTTTTGGCCCTCAGCATCAAACCTCTTCCATAAAAGCGACCGAGCGAGGTGGCGCAGTTAGAGAACCAACTCGTGAAGCTAACGTTTTAGACCTCATAGCAACAAATAGACCGGAACTTTTCGACTCCGTGAATGTAGAAGAGGGTATCAGTGATCATAAGTCAGTGGTTGCATCAATGACTACAAGTGTAATAAGAAATGCCAAGAAAGGAAGGAAAATATATTTGCTTAACAAGAGTGATAGGGCACAAATCGCAGAATATCTGAGTGACCACCATCAAACGTTCATTTCTGAGGAAGAGGATGTGGAACATAAATGGAAAAAATTCAGAAACATCGTCCAGTACGCCTTAGATAAGTTCGTACCGACTAAGGTCCAAAGCGAGGGGAAAGATCCACCGTGGTATAACAATCATGTACGAAAGGTACTACGGAAACAAAGAAAGCTTCATCATAGGTTTAAGAGTAGTCGAATCATAGCTGATAAGGAAAAGCTGAACGAAGCGAAAAAGAGCGTAAAGAGAGCAATGAGAGAAGCATTCAACGAATTCGAACATAAAACATTGGCAAACAATCTAAACAAGAACCCTAAAAAGTTTTGGTCATATGTAAAATCGGTAAGCGGATCTAAATCCCCTATTCAGTCACTCGTTGACCACGATGGCACCGAAACAGAGGACGACCGAAGAAAGGCAGAAATACTGAATTCAGTGTTCCGAAACTGTTTCACTGCGGAAAATCGTAACACGGTCCCTGACTTCAGCCGTCGCACGGACGCCAAAATGGAAAATATTGAAATAAACGATATCGGAATTGAAAAACAACTGCTATCACTTAGTAGCGGAAAAGCATCCGGACCAGACGAGATACCCTTAAGATTCTACAGTGATTATGCTAAAGAACTTGCCCCCTTTCTATCAGCAATTTATCGTAGATCGCTGGAAGAACGTAAAGTACCTAGCGACTGGAAGAAAGCGCAGGTCGTTCCCATTTTCAAGAAGGGTCATAAATCAGATGCGAATAATTATAGGCCTATTTCGCTTACGTCAATCTGTTGTAGAATAATGGAACATGTTTTGTGTTCTCGTATTATGACGTTCTTAGATAATACAAATCTCCTTCATCATAACCAACATGGATTCCGCAAACAGAGATCATGTGAAACTCAGCTCGCCCTATTTGCCCAAGAAATTCACAGTGCCGTAGACACTGGCGAGCAGATTGATGCCGTATTCCTGGACTTCAGGAAGGCATTTGATACGGTTCCGCACTTACGTTTAGTGAAAAAAATACGAGCCTACGGAATATCGGACCAGGTTTGTGACTGGATTCAGGATTTCCTAGAAGAAAGAACACAACATGTCATTCTTAACGGTTCAAAATCTGCAGATGTAGAGGTAATTTCGGGAGTACCGCAGGGAAGCGTGATAGGACCTTTATTGTTTACAATATACATAAATGACTTAGTTGACAACATCGGTAGCTCCGTGAGGCTATTTGCAGATGACACGGTTGTCTACAAGAAAGTAGCAACATCAGAAGACTCGTACGTACTCCAGGAGGACCTGCAGAGGATTAATGCATGGTGCGACAGCTGGCAGCTTTCCCTAAACGTAGATAAATGTAATATAATGCGCATACATAGGGGCAGAAATCCATTCCAGTACGATTATGCCATAGGTGGTAAATCATTGGAAGCGGTAACGACCGTAAAATACTTAGGAGTTACTATCCGGAGCGATCTGAAGTGGAATGATCACATAAAACAAATAGTGGGAAAAGCAGGCGCCAGGTTGAGATTCATAGGAAGAATTCTAAGAAAATGTGACTCATCGACGAAAGAAGTAGCTTACAAAACGCTTGTTCGTCCGATTCTTGAGTATTGCTCATCAGTATGGGACCCTTACCAGGTTGGATTAATAGAAGAGATAGACATGATCCAGCGAAAAGCAGCGCGATTCGTCATAGGGACATTTAGTCAGCGCGAGAGCGTTACGGAGATGCTGAACAAGCTCCAGTGGCGGACACTTCAAGAAAGGCGTTACGCAATACGGAGAGGTTTATTATCGAAATTACGAGAGAGCACATTCCGGGAAGAGATGGGCAACATATTACTACCGCCCACATATATCTAGCGTAATGATCACAACGAAAAGATCCGAGAAATTAGAGCAAATACGGAGACTTACAAGCAGTCGTTCTTTCCACGCACAATTCGTGAATGGAACAGGGAAGGGGGGATCAGATAGTGGTACAATAAGTACCCTCCGCCACACACCGTAAGGTGGCTCGCGGAGTATAGATGTAGATGTAGATGTAGATGTGGTTAGACACTGGACTCGCATTCGGGAGGACGACGGTTCAATCCCGCGTCCGGCCATCCTGATTTAGGTTTTCCGTGATTTCCCTCAATCGCTCCAGGCAAATTCCGGGATGGTTCCTTTCAAAGGGCACGGCCGACTTCCTTCCCCGTCCTTCCCTAATCCGATGAGACCGATGACCTCGCTGTCTGGTCTCCTTCACCACAACAACCAACCACCCATAAAAGCGACGCGTAAGCTGCACTCATGTCTCTTCTTATGTATCTCAGTCAAGAATTCGAAGTAAAGCGATGCTTTATGAACGTTGCATGAACGACAAAGTTTCACTCTGTTGGGTTGTGAAATAACTAAAGCGATATCTTTTATCATGTGTGTGTAATGCCGACCACGCTCTTACCTAACAGACTGTAAACGAAGTCAGCTTTTCTCTAGAAACCTTAAAACAACCACGTAATTGTAAAAATGCGGCGTTTATAGCGTGTGCAATTTCTGAGATAATTACTCCTTCCTCCGTGTTTACAGTGAATGTCATCGCAGCATGTACAAATCACGAACTGTAAAATAACAAAAGTATCTGATTTCCTTGGTTCACTGTTCCGTCGATTCTTGGTAGAATATTTTGTACATTATGAATTAAACACACACATCACTGGTGTGATATTCTACAATATTTATTTGTTATACGAACCGGTTTTCAGATGTTATGCCATCATCAGATACAAAGATAAGTATGTGGTGCAGTGAAATTTTGTTAGATCAAAGATTTTAAACTAGTGCCTGTATAGAGTATCTCCATTTCCAAAGATGAAAGTATTAATTTTAGGATAGGAATAAAACAAGCGATATTATTTCAGATTAAATGCGACGCAACATTATTTAATTATGTTCTCCTATGTACATTTTTTACATATGTTCTTCTATGTACAACTGTTGTAATTTGTCTATAGTTCATTAGTTACTGTGTCCCATATTTTATATTAGTTAAATAATCTTACATCGCATTTACACTGAAATAACCTCGCTTGTTTTATTCCTATACTAACATTAGCATTTTCATCTCTGGAAATGGAGGTAGTCTGTACATGCACTAGTTTAAACTCTTCGATTCAACAAAATTTCACTGCACCACGTACTTACCTTTGTACCTGGTGATGGTGTAACAGCCGAAAACTGGTTTGTGTAACAAATAACAAATGCTGTAGAATACTACACCAGTGTTGGGTTTGTTTTATTCATAATATCTAATTTCAGATACGAAGTTCTCGTGCACGCCTTACAATCTTCCTGGAAATTCATATCCAATCCCGAATTTTCCTTTTCCCTTCCTTTTCATCTCTTTTACGAATACATTAATAATTATAACGTACTGAGCATTATTTAAATTTACATGGAGGATAAGAAACACAAAAGCTGAGGATGAAAGAGAGTTCTGCACAGTAATTTGACCCCGCAAACCTCGTATTACAGTTCTGTACGCTTTCCGCTGCACCACAGACTGCCTGGAACTACGGTAACATTAATGGCTCAAGCATCGCTCCACCGGCGCCAAAAACGCTATTTTTTCTATGCGCTTGGCAGTCTGGAGCTCCCAGTTCTTTTACTTTCATTTCTGACCAAGAGCATATGAGAAATTTGGTTTCAAATAGACGATAACGTTTAGGCGTGGTCCCCCTGTACCTATGTGTTTATTTACTGTTGTAGTTACAGCAGGAACTGCTGTTCTACTGGTAGCACGGGATGTGGACATCGTTGTAGGACGAAACCGTACTTCTCCAAACATGAGATCCTGTTCCGATCATGTCCAACGAGCTATTAATGGAATTTGAGAGCACCCTGTACGCTGCAGATTACGTTTCAGCGTAGGTTTAGGTGGACTACATAGGAGGAGGCTACTCCCAGCAGTGAAACTGCGTCGTGTACTGAATCAGTATATGCGCAACAAGTTTTGGCGTCGAGCGCCGTGTGGCAGGTGCTTCCTGGAAGCGATAGCGTCAGGGCGGACCGGCTGCCCACGCGCGAGGTTAGCGCAGCAGATAAGCCGGGCAGAGGTGAGCGCACGGCTAGCACACTTACCAGGAAGCGCTTCCTCCTCAGGTTTCAAGATACACACAAAGGAACACATTTTTACGAGCAAGAGGCGCTTTAAACCACACCTGATACACCACTGTTCACTCACTGGCTGGGATCAGCAATACCGCAGCAAAAGTAAAATGTCAAACTCAGTGATTAGTACTTGTACACTACTGGCCATTAAAATTGCTACACCAAGAAGAAATGCACATGATAAACGGGTCGTAACACATCTGAAATGTAACGTCCACTGTTCAAAGTGCCGTCAACGCGAACAAGAGGTGATCGAGACGTGTAACCAATGACACCCCATACCATCACGCAGGGTGATAAGCCAGTATGGCGATAACGAATACACACTTCCAATGTGCGTTCACCGCGATGACGCCAAACACGGATGCTGTAAACAGAACCTGGATTCATCCGAAAAAATGACGTTTTGCCATTCGTGCACCCAGGTTCGTCGTAGAGCACACCATCGCAGGCCCTCCTGTCTGTGATGCAGCGTCAAAGGTAACCGCAGCAATGGTCTCCGAGCTGATAGTCCATGTTGCTGTAAACGTCGTCGAAGTTTCGTGCAGATGGTTGTTGTCTTGCAAACGTCCCCACCTGTTGACTCAGGGATCGAGACGTGGCTGCACGATCCGTTACAGCCATGCGGATAAGATGCCTGTCATCTCGACTGCTAGTGATACGAGGCCGTTGGGATCCAGCACGGCGTTCCGTATTACCCTCCTGACCCCACCGATTCCATATTCTGCTAACTGTCAATGGATCTCGACCAATGCGAGCAGCAATGTCGCTATACGATAAACCGCAATCGCGATAGGCTACAATCCGACCTTTTTCAAAGTCGGAAACGTGATGATACGCATTCCTCCTCCTTGCACGATGCATAACAACAACGTTTCACCAGGTAACGCCGGTCAATTGCTGTTTGTGTATGAGAAATTGGTTGTAAGCTTTCCTCATGTCAACACGTTGCAGGTGTCGTCTCCGGCGCCAACCTTGTGTGAATGCTCTGAAAAGCTAATCATTTGCATATCACAGCAGCTTCTTCCTGTCGGTTAAATTTCGCGTCTGTAGCACGTCATCTTCGTGGAGTAGCAATTTTAATGGCCAGTAGTGTAATTTCAGAGCTCTAGAAAGATCTGAATTTAGAAACAATAAATAATAGATCACTGATGTTACTCTACCTCTTCCAGTTTCATATTGCTGTTTCCCTAAGCTTCAACTATTTTCTTCCCTTTAGGCAGAATAATGCGAGGGGCGTTCAGTAAGTAATGCAACACTTTTTCAGAAAGCAGGTCGGTCTTATTCAGGATTTCAATAGGCCATACTAATCCCCACTCTTTTGTCCACAATAACTTATTTTTCGACATAATCTCCGCTCACTGCAACAGCTTCACACCACCTTACTGCATGCTCGCACGGTACCACTCTACTGGTCGACATCGGAGCCAGCGTCTTGCTGCATCAGTAACCTTCCCCATCATTCACTTACTGCTTCACGCGGAGTGCGTCCTTCATTGGACCAAACAGATGGAAATAGAAATGTTCGAGATACGAGCTGTAGGGTAGATAAGAAAGAAGAGCGCAATGAAGGTTCGGAAGCTCCCCTCGTGTGTGCAGAGTTCTGTAAGGCCTTGTGTTGTCATGGAAGAGGACAAGTTCGTTCGCATTTCTGAGGCGACGGACACGCTGCTGTCCAACACTGCAGGAGTCACAGCTTTGTGCGGCCAGCCGGCACGTTGGAGATCGGACATGTTTGCACGACTTATTGTGATGATGACAGACGCCTGGCCCAACGACTCACCGTGCTTTTGTTCACTGCCACGTCTTCGTAGACATGCTGCAAGCGTCTGTCAATATCCTCGATGCCCTGGTTTTCCACCAAAAGAAAGTCAATGACAGAAATCTGCTTGGAACGCACCTCCGTTGCAGACGACATTTTGTAGGCTACTTACAGCGCCACCACCTACCGAAGAAGTTAGTGAAACGGAGCGGAAATATTCCACAATGTCCTACAATAAATTCAGATTTTTTTCAACTACACTTTCAGACAAAAAGTGTGCTGCATTCGTTATTGAACGCACCTTGTGTGTACCCTTCTGGACAGCCGCGCGTCAGCACGATGCTTCCGGGATTTGGGAGATACGCTGGCCTCTGATCGTAGCCGCCAGGCGGATTAACGACGAGGGTCGGTTGTGGCTTTTGAGCGGGTTCTCACATACGACTAGGTGAATACCAGGCTGGTACCCATATCACGTCTCAGTTACACTAGTCGCAAACATTTACAGAAGTTCACAAGCTTTTACATGCGATAACAATAAACGCAGACATTTTGGGAAAGGTGGGGAGTGTCGACAGGAAGAGCATCCGGCCACAAACCACTAACATTGCCAAATTCAACGCCTAACAAGCATAAACTAGAATAAAGTATTGGGAGTAATAGGTCATAGACGCAAAAAGGCTAAAGCGAGCTACAGAGGAATTGAAAAGATTGATAGAAGTCGAACTTGGGGAAAATCAGTTTTCATACCGGAGAAATATATGAACACGTGAGGCAATACTCACCCTAGAGATGAGCGCCTTAAAGTGAAGAAACGAAAACCTACATTATAGCATCTGTACACTGACACAGTTTTAGACAGTATTAACTGGAGTACTCTCTACATATCCTGAAGGTAGCAGGGATACAATGCAGGTTCCATAAAAACCTGATTGAAGTCAGTTGTAAGAGTTGACGAATATGAAAGGGGAACAGTAATTGAGAAGAGAATGAGACAGGGTTTCAGCCTGTCCTATTCATTAAACAAGCTGTGAAAAACATCAAGGTAAAATTTGGAAAGAGCATGAAGGTTTAGCAAAAATAAATCAAAACTACAAAGTTTTCCGAAGAGATTGCAGTTCTGTCAGGGACGTCAAAGGACTTGCAACGACAGTTAGTGCCTTGGAGAAGAGACTGAAAGTTGAACATCAACAAAAGCAAAAAGAGGTAATGAGATAAAGCTTAATTAAATCAGTTGATGCTGAGCGCATTAGATTAGGAAATCAGACACTAAAAGTAATAGATGAGTTTTGCTATCTGTGCAGGAAAATAACTGACTATGGACGAAGTAAAGAAGATACAAGACGCAGACTGACAACAGCAAGAGAACCGTTTCCGTGAAGGAGAAATTTGTTAACATCAAATATAAATCTAAAGTTTAGGCAGTCTTTTCTGAAAGCATTTGTCTACAGTGAAGCCTTCCACGGAAGTGATATGTGGACGATTAATATCATCGACAAAAAGTTGAAAAGTGATGTTACAGGAGGGAGATCAAATGTATAGAATTTGTTTATTTAATTTCTGTCTACAATCACAAACGCCTGTCGTCAGATTTCCGATTTCAGTTGATAATTACCATCCTCGAATCAGATTAAACATATGAAGCCTTAATGTCACCCTAATCTGATAAAGCCAAACTGGCATTTTCAACAAATTTAAATCATATTGGGATAACGCAGGGCTTCGTTTGTTTTCATAAATTCTGAAAATGGTCTTTATGGACCGAAATTGGTAGTCTGACTATTTTTTATGACTTAGACTGGATTTTAAGAAACAAATTCTACAGTCATTGGGTCACTGTTTCTATTCGCGATTATATCGCAGATCGTAAAATGGATAGATCTGGTAACGAAGAGACACTGATTTGGATTGAGAAGAAAAGAAATTTATGGCAAAATGTGAATAAAAGAAGTTAAATTAATAGCACACTATCTGAGGCATCGAGGTATATTTTAATTGGTTGTGGAGGGAAGTGTCAGGATAAATGAGACGCAGACCAAGCTTAACCAATGCAAGCATGCAGAAATGTTTGTAGGTAGGGCTGGTTATGCAGAGATGAAGAGGCTAACACCTGGCAGATTAGCACGGATAGCTGCATCAAACCAGTCTTCGGACTGAATGCCACAAGTAATGCACACGAATATTTCCTGACAACAGTCCAAACCAGAAAGAAAAAAGCATTTACAGATGTATAAACAGTAATCTAGAATCTTTTAGGAGATGAATACGATGTGTTAAGGTGTATTATTCAGCTATGCACTCATAGGAGAGAGAGTTTCTGACACCATGGCGAATTGAACGGACGTACTTTTCGCAGTAACTGCTTGCTTACAGGAGATCATGGTCACTAATCTCTTCGCTCTATCCTGATCTTCTCGGCTATAGAGGCAGTACTTCACGACTTTTTTTTCACAACACATTCAGCCTATTATCGCATCAAAAATACACGACATTTTAATGGTCTGTATGAGGCAAATTTGGTATATCCGGTATAATGACGTTCAACCTTTAATGCGGCTATTGTGCAGTTTGTTTAAACAAGAACCTGTGTTTCATACAAATAATAACGTACACATTTAACAAAAAAACGTACGGCTTTAATACTATGGTATGTGACATTACATACTAATGTGATAATTATTACCTTAATATTGCATCAATCCTGGAAGCAAAATCACTACGATGAATTTTCTGGTCATCATGCCGGCATTTAATCAACTTATGTCTGCAGCGTGATTCTGATGTCATTCTTTTGCAGGTATGTAGTTCGGTTTTCCTGCGCAACGTACTCCATTCTCTGACTAAAGTATTTTTCACGAACCTGCAATGAAAAAAGGAGCATTTACAAACTAGTGGTCTGCATACACGTTACACTGATTTTGTTAGCACTGCACAAATTTAAAAAAAAGCCAAGAACTGAGCTGACTGTGCAGCATTTGACAAATTATGTAAAACAAAAGCTAGGCAAGGTTCAAATGGTTCAAATGGCTCAGAGCACTATGGGACTTAACATCTGTGGTCATCAGTCCCCTAGAACTTAGAACTACTTAAACCTAACTAACCTAAGGGCAGCACACACATCCATGCACGAGACAGGATTCGAACCTGCGACCTTAACGGTCACGCGGTTCCAGACTGAAGCGCCTAGAACCGCACGGCCACACCGGCCGGCGATAGGCAAGGAAAGGGACATATAATAAAGAAGAAATTTCTGGAAGAATAGAATGCAACCACCTTTTTGAACACACTGGTCTGATACAAATACATTGCAATAGTTGGTTGAAAGGGAAACTTACAACAACGTGCAACTGAATTCAGATGAGTTGTACCGAATAAAACGACACTACGTTTTTCTAGAAACCAATTTTAAAAAGAGCGGACCGGTGGAGGATATTGTAGTTATGAATCAAAGGAAAAGTTAGTAACAAAGATTTTTTGAGGGCATAAAAGCACTTGGCAAGTCAATGACAACTATCCGGGCCTGTTCCTATCTCAAAGAAAGAGAGCTGAATGAAGTTAATTTCATAATTTCAATCACAGAGTTAGCTGAAAAATTACCAGTTCATTGATAGTAATCTCAGCGTGGACTGTAAATAAGATGAGAAGTAATGGAACTAAGTCAGTCATTTTATGTACTTAGATTAATTTTTCCCGGCCGATGGAGACCACTGCTAGGTTTCCTGCATGGAGAACCATCGACTGGATGGAGCGAAGTAAGTACCACGTTCAACATACGATTAATTTAGTCAGTATACAAAACGGCAAAAACGGATAAAGTTCTGGGGCAGTTATGTTTGAATTTAATCTACGCCATAGCGGAGGCACATTAATTCCTCCCTCATTTGGAGAACGGGCATCCGGACAGGTAACCTGCACGACGAGTCTGTGGTACCTCACGTTTTTATGTTCATTATTATCTTACAAACTTCAAATGTTAATTCAACATTGTAAATGGAAAACGATTTGATGTTTAATGCAGTTAATTGTGGCTGGATGTTACTGGGAGGCCGACTCCGTGTACAGGCATGCCTCGTTCGTCCGACGGCAGCGAAGGTTTCGTCTCCACCCTCTGTCATGTAGGCTACCGGAACATTTTCGTACGGAGCGAGGTGACGCAGAGGTCAAGCACACTGGAAGGACGACAGTTCAAACCCGCGCCCAGCAACCCTGATTTCGGTTTCCCGTGATTTCTCTAAATCTCTTGAGGCAAATCCCGGGACGGTTCCTTTGAAAGGCCACGGCCGACTACCTTCCCCTTCCTTCCCTTATCCGTTGGGATCGATGACCTCGCTGTTTGGTCCCTTCCCCTGAATCAACCAATTAACCAACCAACATTTTTGTCAACCGGGGAGGTATACTAATGTGTGGTGACAGAGTTTAAAAACCGCATGGAGAGCCGCTCTCCAACCCCTTTCGGTTGCAGATCCTGGACGACTTCACATCGGCGGTAGTGTGACAGTTCCCGCCATTTTGACACAAAAGCATTGTTTGCCTTTTTCTTGGGAGCAGCCTTTTGCAAAGACCGTCCGGTTTTGGTCATCATGTTTCGCAGTATCGCGATAGGAAGCTTACAGCAACTAAGTCGTTTCCTGATGTTCATCATGCCGTTTGCACCGCGACCATCCGGCATCGCAACTCCACCGATCGTAATGCGGCAGGATTCGTCGCTTGTCCCTTGTCTCTGTGACAGTATTTTGGAACCCATGACTAACGTATCTCATTATCTTGATTCATCTCGGTTGTATAATCTTCCCTTTCTCTCTAGTGACCGGACGTATTCTTTCTTAGTTTGCATTGTATCGTGGTGTATTTTCTGTTTCATTACTTCTCCAACGGCAAGGTGGCAGCTCGCCAGGTCACTCATTGTTGCGTCGACTCCTTAAAACGTTGTGATGGGATTACCTCATTTGTGTATTTTCCGCACTATATTGAAAGTTAATCGTATTTATTGGCTATTACTGGCCTGTAACTTTCCCACAGTCCCTCTTTGTTTAATTTACGTGAGGAAACACTCGCGGTAAGCGAAGAAGCACAGGTTTCACGACCCAGGGACGAAAGATTAGCAGGTGAGTGCAGTTGCTGTCTGATAGGGAACCAGTTATTACCCACTGTCACCACAGACGTGACGACAGGCAAGGCACGACATCTACCCGTATCTCTCTCTTGTTCTCCCCTTTCTCTACAAGTTATGGCAACCAAGATGAGATGCGCTTGATTGCTTAATCTTGCATGAGGGACAGTCAGTAGCTCGCTGTGTTTGGGCTTCTTTTTTTCTTTCTTTTTTTCAATGCTAATGAAACGGTAAGTCCAAACTTTCAGTCGATTATCTTGGAAGGAAATAGTCACGCGCCAAACAAAACGCAACATTCAACTGCTTGGAATATAAAGATGAAGGAGTAGACGAACTACTGTAAGAAGCCAAAGTGCTTACGGAGGTAGGCCTACATTTCCCAGTTTACGTCGCGCCGTCTCGAAGTTAGATGACCTTATTTTCAAGAATTCCTTAGCCCATGGCCTCAGCGCTCAACTTTATGATCAGCAGCAGTAAAGATCTTACTTTTCTTTCCTTGGTATCCAATGTTCAAATGGCTCTGAGCACTATGGGACTTAACATCTGAGGTAATCAGTCCCGTAGAACTTAGAACTACTTAAACCTAACTAACCTAACGACATCACACATATCCATGCCCGAGGCAGGATTCTAACCTGCGACCGTAGCGGTCTTGTGGTTCCAGACTGCAGCGCCTAGAACCGCTCGGCCACCACGGCCGGCTTTCCAATGTTCAGCACCGTAAATATCTTCCACTGTATGGATTTCAGGCAGCTACCTTAAGGACCCCGTAGACTACGGAAAGAGATCAAACATCATGAGGGTAGGAGGCGGAGGAGTTACACCTCCGTTACGACAGTGAAGAAGTGACTTCAGAGGATGACTGCTAACGTTGCTCATCTTGATTATGGATGTTATCAGAAGAGATCTGCAGCAGAATATACCTCGCACCTTGTATTATGCAAATGTCATGATCAAATGCTTTCACTATAGAACAGCAGGAAAACAAAAACTAATTAGCCTTATTGCAACAGTCAGATTAGACTTTCAATGAGCATATTACAAGCACAACATGTGGGAACACTTCTAAGTCTTGGAAAACTAACCGGTTCCCGTATTATAGCGATGGTGATCATATTCTTGTGCCTGTGGTGGGAGCACACAGAAGTGCTGTGTACAAGCAAATGCCAGTATTTGAAGAAAGTCATTTTTAAGAACAGTCACGAGCTGCTGATGAAATTAACCCTTATTCAGTGCCAATTTCGGTCAACCAGTCACCATCACTTATAATAAAACTGTTTATATCGGCCTTTATGCTATCGTTCTTACTGTTTGACAAAAAATAAAATAAATACTGTGCCACTGAAATTGCGGTCAATGGCAAAATGCATAATCACAGTACAACGCCTGAATACAATCAGTCACTATTGATGGTAGTGTCAGTGATGCATGATGGTTCCTTAGCTTATTTTTTGACGCCTTAGTGAGAACGATGCCATACAGGTTGATATCAATAATTTTATATTACCTGATAATAGGGTGATAGGAACTGATAGTTTATAAAGATTTACTTCATAGCAGCTCTTGACTATTCTTGAAAATTACTTTCTTCTTATGTTTAAGAGCTGTACTGGCACCATTTGAACAATGTATAAATACCAGCATACGTTAAGGTCAACATGTACAAGACTGTCGTTGGCGCTGCAGAGAATGGCGCTGAGGCCGCAATAGGCGCTGTCCCAGGAAGATGTCTCTCCGTGCTACACAAAGTCCATTACTTAATCTTGTTAGCAGCAACACTTACGAGCAGACATCTGTCCTACACGCCATTACAGAGTAAATGGGGCAAGCGCCTCGTCGCTAGTACAGAGAAGCATCTACGACTGTAACCCAGACTTCGTACAGTGTGGACACTAACTGTTGGTAACCTGGACAAACCAAGCAACAAGGACAAGATGTCATTTACAACTACATTGAAAACGTTGACCTCCGCCTAACAAACGCAAAACACTGCTGGCATTTAAAATTGCAACACCACGACGGCGCAAGCAACACATATCAAACTGACATCAAGATTACTACGTGCTTGACATGAAAATGTTCATTTTAACGTAGCCACAGAAAGAATCCAACTACACCGCCAAGTAGCATTAATGTGACCGCGTGTCAAAAGCACGAATAACCACCACTTGCAGCAGGCGGCCCGGGCGGGAAGGAGCGCCTGGTCCCCGTCACGAATCCGCCCGGCGGATTTGTGTCGAGGTCCGGTGAGCCGGCCAGTCTGTGGATGATTTTGAGGCGATTTTCCATCTGCCTCGGCGAATGCGGGCTGGTTCCCATTATTCCGTCTCAGTTACACTATGTCGCGACTGCTGCGCAAACAAGTTCTCACGTACTCTACCACGCAAACATAGGGGTTACACTCGTCTGGTGTGAGACGTTCCTGGGGGGACCACCGCACAGTAACCCTGGGTTCGGTGTGGGGCGGCGGAGGGCTGAAGTGGACTGCGGTAGTCGTCGTGGGGTTGTGGACCACTGCGGCTGCGGCGGGGACGGAGCCTTTCCTTCGTTTCTAGGTCCTCGGTTAACATACAATACAATACAATACAATACAATACCACTTGCAGCGCTGACCATTGCGAGAGATGCAGGGAAAGAGGTGCAGGAAGAGTGTCAGTGAGGTTCTGGAACGTATCGACTGGAATGTGGAGCCATACTAACTTCAGTGCCATTGGCAAGTGCGCTAGGTTTCTCGTTAGAGCATCCATGGCGCGAACAGCTTAATCGACGTGGCCCCATAGCTTCTCGCTACGGTTTTAATCTGGGGTGTTTGGTGGCCAGGAGAGTACGGAAAACTCATCCTGGTGCTCTCCAAAGCACATACGTATACGGTAAGGTTGTATGACAAGCGGCATTGTTCTGGTCGTAGATGCTGAGGAAAAAATAAGCTACACATAGGAGGGGGTGGGGGTGGGGGTGAGAGACATGGGCCCCAAGGATAGATGCATACTGGTACTTGTGTTAATAAATATTGCTTCCAGTACGACGAGAAATCCCAGGGAATGCCACGAAAAATTTCCCCAGAACTGTAACGCTCTTTCTTCCGGCCTAGCCCCTTCCGACGATTGATGTAGGGCCGTACACGCCAACGGCCATCTGCCCGATGGAGCATAAAAAGTGGTTCATTTGAAAGGTCAACTGTCGTCACTCAGTGGAAATCCAGCTGCTGATTTTGCGTGCAAATGCCAGCCTTATGCGCCAATGAACAGCGGTCAGCGGAAGAGCATGGATTACAGAGGTCCATACGCAGCATCGTTCGCTGGACGGTCGTTGAGGAGACACTGTCGGTAGCCCTTTGGTTCATCTGGGCGGTCAGTTGCTCAACGGTTGCACTTTTGTTCTCCCTCACATATCTCCTCAGCATTGTTCTCCACAGTTGTCTCGTCGCCGGTTTTGCATTGCATCATTTTGCCATACGTTAACCATGGCGGCACCTGAACAGCTTAAGAACTTTTAGTTGTTTCAGAAATGCTTCCGCCTTTGGCCCGAAATCCAATGGTCATGCCGTTTTGGACATCAGATAAATCACTCAATTTCCGTATTACAACAACGACCGTGCTGTTTCCTCGTCCCCCTGACACGCTTTAGGTACCCTCCACTGGTGGCGCTGCCACGTGCCGTCTGTGAGTGGTTATTGAACTTCGACGTCGAACAAGGGCAGTGGAAACGTTAATATGGCTGGTGCGCAGACCGTTTTACACATTTTGCATGAAGAAGAAACTTCTACCAGCACCTGTCGGAATTAGACACTCTCGGATCGTGGCCTAACGAGACTATAGCATATCGTTCCCTGACGTTACTACTTGCGTTGGTCACGATCCAATAGTTGTCATGCGAGTATTGAATCCATGGGTGCAGGAGGACTTTACTGAATTCCTTAAAGAATCTCACCGGCCCCATAAGACTAGTGCCCGAGAGGCCTGGCATATTGACTGCTCGACAACTCAGGACCGTATAGCACGTCGACTATTGGGGTGGTTTCCCCTGATGTGACACCAGATAGAGGGGCGTGCCGACAGTGGTACTTCCTACGACGTCACTGGACACCGGAGTGGCGCTGGGACGTCTTTTCAGACCGAGCCGTGCGTGGAGGCTCGTAGGAGAACGTCCGTTAGCAGATTGCATAAATCATCGTGTGGACAGAACATCTGGCGTGATGGTGTAGGGTATGACTAGACACACAACACGATTAACTTTGGTTCACGTAGTTCCTGATTCGAAAGATAGCCATTACATTTCTGACGTATTAACGCAGATATTATCTTTCGAGAGGCCTGCGCAAGATCACGTATGTCCCTACCTATTGGGCAGTTATAATTAAAGTGCAGCTACACTGAGGTCCAGTGTGGGCTCTAACTATCTTATGGCAGCTAATGCGTTAATGCGGTACCGATTTACGCTTGAAAAAAAATTAATTCCAATTTTGGCCACCTGGTGCAAACCTGGCATTGTACAGCACCTCGTCTAGGTCTCCAGTGCTCACACTGAACAAACAGTGTACGCAGCAATTAATAATAAAATCAATATTATGCCTTCCTCACTTGTTTGACCTTTCCTACCCACGTTCTGTTCCCAATCCATTACACAAGAAAACATTTCTTTCTTCCATTCACAGTCCCAAATTTGCACCTGGTGGCCAAAATTGGAACCAATTTTTTTCCATAGTAAATTAGAGACCACACTGGATCCCTGAGTAGATGAACTTTAATTATAATCACTCGGTACCCAGACACAGTTGGTGCTTGACTGTTGCCCTGTCCAGCGTGTTTTTCAGATCTCTCCTCCAATAAAACTATCTGGTCATGGGTTGTCGAGAAACTGGCATGCCAGTCACAATGACCAATTCTAGCATAGTTCAAGTTCCGTAAAATGGTCATCGAAGTACAGTGCAATTCGATGTCAGCTGGGTGGGAACCACTATTGCAGCTATTTTTGTAATGAATTTCGCATTTGGTATACCCCCAACTCGGCCACAAATGTAATCAGTACTGTATTCTTTTTACTCTATACACACAACAATGAAATTTCCAATGATTGCTGTTTTTACGCTGTTGCAGTTTTAATGCCCAACCGTGTGGATTGGAAAAATTCTACCAGCAAGATAAACGACCATACTGAAGTGAAAATATCTAGGATGAAGAGAAGTAATTCATACAAAACGTCATAAAGAAGGCGTCGATGACCTAGCCATCTGTTTCTGGAAAAAGGAAGTCTCCACCGCGCTCCAGTTTATGCTCGCGGCGACGCGGGAGATTTACGAACGGCTATATTTCGATGTCTTTTTCGTTTTACTA
Organism: Schistocerca serialis cubense; assembly: GCF_023864345.2. Taxonomy (NCBI): domain Eukaryota; kingdom Metazoa; phylum Arthropoda; class Insecta; order Orthoptera; family Acrididae; genus Schistocerca; species Schistocerca serialis. The sequence continues at coordinate 390,461,027 of NC_064639.1, forward strand.
ATGCAATGAAAGATCGGAGAGTCAAATGTGGACCCCATCTCACGTATCACTGCAAACTAGCGAACGGCGGGGGGGGGGGGGGGGGGGGGGGAGGGGGGGGGGGGGGAAGGAGAAGGGGCATATAATTTTAGGCGTACAAGACAGCCACAGATCATCGCTGTCGACGTTTATTACGGCTGATTAGAACCAGAACGCGCTAGCTGTCTGCGTCGCAGCACCTCGTTGGCAAAGTAAATATTCGGGAGAGCCAGCTGTAGGTGGCGAATGCCGCTGACGCTCATAAGAAAAATGCGAGGCCCGTGTTAATGAGGACGGCAGCTGCTGTCGCCTCAGCTGGCAGACTGCGCCTCCCCGCCCCTCCTCCTCCTCCCCCCCTCCCACCCTGCTGCCGTCCGCCCCCGCCTCGCCCCGCCCATCTCACTAGGAATGCGGCCAGAGGCGACAGTTGACGGAGGCAGCTGTTGGGACCCCGCAGATAACATTGTTTGGCGCGCCACCTGGACTGGCACGCACTTCCCGACGCGTCACGCCTGCAGCCAGCGGAGACGGGTAGCTGTTTGCGTTTCGGGAACTGCTGTTAATTTCTCGGGCGCCAGGCATTCATCCTCGGCCGCAATCCGCGGCAGTACAGATGATTAAAGCCGCGGCAAATATTGGTTCAGCAAGCGAGCAGCCGCGATGCCTCAGCACTGACGGCGGCGTATTCGCGTCCCGTAAGAGCACACAGAGGACTACCTACAGCCGAGCCACCGCTGCCGAGGAAGAGTGAAGCACGCAATGGAACGTCGCAGCGTACAACGACCTCAAGCTCTCTCCTCACGCGGGATGTGTTTCCTCCTCGTGAAACACGTCAAATGTGGTCTGTAACGTGAGATATACTGAGTTGGTGTATCACACGGAACGTGTACCTTACCGTGATTTGTTTAGCGGCCGTGTTTGGCGCGCAAACTACACAGTTTGTTTACGAGAATGGCAGTCTGTAAAATAGCTACGTCAGCTCTATTAAAACGAACATTCGCTTGTCTTCCACCTCGGTAGCTGCAGGGTCAGCGCGGCAGACAGCTAACAGAAAGAGCCCGGGTTCGATACCCGGCCGGGTTGGAGATCTTCTCCACTCGGGAACAGGGTGTTTGTGTTGTCCTTACACTCGTATCGTCATTACTGACGTGAAAGTCACCTCACACACGCTGTCTATTGTCTCTCCACTACTTAAATGGTTGTATGGGCACGAGCAGAAAGCCAACAAACTGAATTTAAAAAAAGTAAACAAAGGGAATTAGGAATTGGAGAAAGAAACCAATGGACAGAACAGAACAGAGTTAGGTGAGAAAGGAGGCCAAGGCTCTACAAGGGCTGTAGTGCCGTGCTAAGCCTCCTACTGCAAGTAGTCCAACCTCTGTTTTGGAGCGAATGAGGCAGTGACGGAGATAGCAATTTTATAATTCACTGGTCAATGTTCCCTGGCATGTCCACAAAAATCACTCGTTATTATTATACACAACATCGAATACTGCAGAACATACTTCTATTAAAAAAATAAGAGAGTTGCATAATATTTAAAAAAAACATGAAGATGAATAAAAACAATATGTGTGGAAAACAGGTCTCGAACCTGAAGCCTTTCATATCATAACCCACGGTTCTATCCAGTAACTAAAGCACACACATTTTGTATCGACTATGTCTTCCGTGTACGATGAACTGAACTCTTTAACCACCGGCATGTCAAAAACGAGCATTTAATTATAACATTATAACAGATCGTACAAAAAACTAGGCCTTTTTGAGAAATCTTCAGTAAGGCTGTGCCTTTAAAAAGTACATATTCATAGCAAGTTATAAGTCCCAAAACCTTCAATAACCACTATGTCGCTTCCAGTCATTTTATTGCAACAAAATGTTCGAGCAATGACAAGTTTTCGAGATGTCCTCGGCTTGCTGGAACTTTGAAACACCATGTATTCACCGCCCATGACTCTTACAAGTTGCGAACTAACAGAGTAAGGACGGAAGATTAGTGTATATCATCTCCTAGACTATGACGTCATTGGAACACAAGCTCGTTTAGGAAAAGGATGGGGAAGCAAATCGGCTATCTCCTTTCAAAGGAACCATCCTGCCTTAACGGATTTAGTGAAACTACATAAACCTACATAAATTAGAATAGCCGGTATCCGAGCCGCTCTCCTCTCGAATGTGAGTCAAGTGTACTAACCAGTGCAAGTGGAGAGATCATTCAATTGATGAGTACTTACGTTCGGTAATATAGCCTACACAGTGTCACTTCAACAGCATTTTTTCGCAGTGTAATGTTAGCGATTCCACGTCTTTTCTGTAGATATGTGAGCCGTGTGTCGGCTCTCAACATATATGGCGCTGTAAAGATTGTTCTGAGTACTTCCATTCCATCGTTAATTGATTCTTTCATATTTATCGTTATGCTGCGTACGATTCTGTTGAGATTCACATCTGGCGGCGTGTTTGGTCTTATCGATCTTCGAGTCGTTGCTTCCTGTTAGCCTTGTGTAAGGGAATAAGATCTTTGGGGGGATGGCCGGTTGGTTGCCTAGCGGTGACGAATCGGTCGGTCGGTTTTTAAAATCGGGAATTAGAGAATGTCATACGAGGAGACCGCGGCGTGGCGTGGCGGTGGAGAGTTGGCTGTTGTTCCGAGAAGCCGCGTGGTCTATCCTGGAGGTGCGAGACGAGTGGGACGAGTTGACGGGGATAAAGCTGTAAGCTCTTGTTGTGAGCATCCCGGGCCCACGGCTGTGGTTCCGAGTCACTACTTGGTGGGAGCGGCTACGGATGTCTTTAAATTTTCCTTGTGGAGGCGGGAATGATGGACTAGTAACTCGCCTAACCTGAGGAATGGTATTTCGCCGCCGTGGGTGCAGAGAAGACGAGGGCTCCGGTGACAGAGCGCGTGGCTGCGTGACTGTGCCCAGTTGGGTACACTGGTGACGTGTACACGGTCGGGTGTGAGGAACCTTTGCATCGGAGTTCACCTGCTGTTTCTCTGACAAACTGCAAGATAAGTTGGTTAAAGGTTTAGATGTTAACTGAAGAATTTTGGTTTGTGCAACCAGCGTCTGCTCTGTCTTGTGGCCTCCTGCGTTCGAGTTTCCTGCCCCTGTCGCCGGTATACTTATAGACAGTGATCTTTTCCGCTTCTTATTAGTACTGCCCGGTAGGAAGTGTATTTTTTGGCAGTGATTATTGTTTTAGATTACATTTTTTCTGCCTTGTGGCCTCCTGCGTTCGGATTTCCTGTCCCTGTCGCCGGTGTGATTATAGACAGTGATCTTTTGGCTTCTTATTAGTACTGCCTGGGAGGAAGTTTACTTTTGGGGAGGGATTATGGTTCCTGATTTGATTCCTCCTCCTCCCCTGGCCTCGCGTGAGGTCGATGTCATTGCTGAATGTGAGGCGTTGTGGGTCTGTTAGTCCACTTGTAGCCTGAGCATCCTTCGGGAGACAATTTTGGCCGCCCTTACACCAGGTCGGTTAATTATTTCTATCTCAGGACGTTTTGGTGGCAGGACATGGTATTAAAGTTGTTAGTTACTGTAAAATTTTAAGTGGTAGTATTTTACTCCGATTGTTTTTTGGCCATTGTTTAAAAAGGTTAAGTTTGCCTTTCATTGGTGGGTTTTTAAAATTACGTGGCTTTAAAATTGTTAGTTATTGTAAAAGGTGAATGACTGTATCTTTACTTTGATTGTTTTAATCTACTTGGCATCATTTGAAAACGCTAGTTCTGCCTCCCTGTTAGCGAGCTCTTGTAATTTTATATCTTGTTGTGCCAAAGTTTAAAAGAAGTTGGCTCACAACATGTTCGGTAGTGAAATTGTATGCAAATTGGTGTTTTTTTTGTTTCATTACTTGGAAAGTTTTAATTTTGTTATTAAATGCTTTATCAAGGTCTGTTTTAAGTAAAATGGCTTTGCTATTAACGGTAAAGTAAAGTTTTTAATTTCATTACATGGAAAATTTTGATTTGTTATCAAATGTTTTATCAAAGTCGGTTTTAAGTAAAATGGCTTGGCCGTTAACTGTAAAGTAAATTGTTTTGAAAAGGCACTCATGCCTACTAGCTTTCTGGATCTGTTCCTGGTCAAGTGACAAAGAAATGACTTAATGGTTGGAGTAATCAATAAAGAAATTGTAAATTGCAACTCGACAGTAACCAACTAATTTTGGCCCCGTTCCCACTGGGGGTTTTCCTTGATTAATCGTAACACCCGTCTCAATATGATTACTCATTTCGACGCGAAAGTCGCCGAAGAGGCGTCAAATCGAAAGACTTGCACTCGGCGAACGGTCTACCCGACTGGAGGCCCTAGTCACACGACATTTACATTTTGTTACTCATTGACTATATCACCTTTTGAAATTGATTCCCATGCATTTTATCACGGAGCCCCTTTGATAGCCTTGAAGTATAGCCCATGAGAGAGAAGCTATGATATTTTCAAAGGGGTCGAAATTCCTTATACCAGCATTGGTCACAGTGTGACAGCTACCGCTTTAATTTCATTTCACTTTCTCAGATAATGCTGACGAAGAGGATAATTGATACAGAAGCTCGTACGGATCCTGCCGTTTTTGACCTGTTTTGCTGCGAGCGTATCTGCTATGTGGCTTATTGAGTAACTGATTGAGAAATAAGACGTTCGTGTTAAATAGTCTTTACTGTTGCTCCCTGGTGCTTGATGTGTCTGCATGGGAAGATAAGGTTATGAATTGTTCTCCTCTTAAATGAAAGCTCAGTGGAAATGTCGAATCAACTATCTGCCACACTATGGACCAAAAGTACGTGAAGTATGACACAGGGCTCCAGAACAGTGCAAATAAAAACATTGACGAAAGGTTTGTCTGTTATAAGATGCTTTCCTGAAGTAACTCCGCCAGTTTTGTCAGCTCGATGGGTCGGAATGTTAATGATCCCAAAATTTATTGTTAATTACATAACATTCCTGCGTATCCCACTTGCCTGCAACTTCCAACGAATACTGTCGCAGAAGGTAGCGTGCGACTTGCCTCCGGCGACATGAAGTGTATACGGTAAGGTACTCATGTGGATTTGAGCTGAATATATACAAAAGTAGAGAAAAGTGCCGAAAATTGGACGCCCATTATGTTCCTGATTTTTAAAAATGGAAAGTATTAAAAAAATCTTTAAAGAGCAAGTAATATTTTTTTTTTACAATTTTAGGCACCATTTACAGTTTACTCAAACAAAATATTACTGAAAAATGTTACTGAAAAAGACTTTCAAAAACCTACCCTTAGCGCCGGCCGCGGTGGTCTAGCGGTTCTAGGCGCGCAGTCCGGAACCGCGCGACTGCTACGGTCGCAGGTCCGAATCCTGCCTCGGGCATGGATGTGTGTGATGTCCTTAGGTTAATTAGGTTTAAGTAGTTCTAAGTTCTAGGGGACTGATGACCACAGATGTTAAGTCTCATAGTGCTCAGAGCCATTTGAATCATTTGTACCTACCCTTAGCGAGTCTGAAAAAAAGTTGCTAAGGCCGGACGACTTCTAAAAATGATCAAAATAGCACTAATCAAAACAGGAAAAAGGATATTAAATCTAAGAAAACAATCTAGTTTGAAAGTAGGTGTCGCATAACATCTTCCATAAGGTTACAGAAATGATCGGTATTTTCTCTGTTGAACGAAAAGGTTGTGCTATAGGATGTGCCCGTAGGAACTCTTCCTGAAAGTTTGGTTTTGTGGCGTTAAAGGAGAAGACTAACCCACATTTCTCAGCAATCTCGTCTTTGAAAAGATGTTCAGTGTTATTTGTCTCTGCCAGTTGTACAGCCATTCTTCATAAGTCATCACCAGTGAGCCCAATGAAAGAAGCTTGCATAACAGGACAATACTAAACCAGTTCTTTGAGATAGTGCCTTAAAAAGAGATTACAAGATGAACATCAACAAAAACAAAGCAGGCTCAGACGGATGTTTGGTCTGAACTAATAGATGTACAATGAGAGGTCCTCCTCCTCCTCGTCCTACAACAAAAACAACAGCTACAACTACTACTACTATTACTGCTACTACTACTACTAATAATAATAATAAAATAACAAATACTTTTAGGCACCTGACAAAAAATTGCTAAAGTACACTCTGAGACAAAAATGACGCACCACGAAGGAATTATTCGAATGGGACGGAAATCGGTAGATGTGATGTACAAACAAATGATAACAACTTGGAAACATTTGATGATTTACACAAGAGAAAGAGCTTCACAAATTGAGCAGGTGAATAACGCGTTGGTCCACCTCTGCTCCTTACCCAAGCAGTTTTTTTCCCCTCAGAGGCCAAACTGCTTAGGTCATCGGTCTCTACACTTACACACTACTTAAACTACCTTATGATAAGAACAACACACACACCCATGCGCGAGGGAGGACTCGAACCTCCGGCGCGAAGGGCCGCGCAATCTGTGACATAGCGCAGCCAACCGCGCGGCACCCAAGCAGTTATTCGGCATTGATTGGAACAGTTGTAGGATGCCTTCCTCAGAGGTTCTGGCGCGTTGAATCTTCAAAATCCCGAGATGGTTGGAAAGCCCTCCAAACGTTCGCACTTGGGGAGAGATCCGACCTTGCTGGCCAAGCAAGCACGAAGATAGGGAGTAGAAACTCTTACCATATGCGGGCGTGGACTATCTTGCTGAAGTGCAAGCCTAGGATGGCTTGTCATGAAGGGGAATAAAACGGGACGTATAATATCGTCGAAGTATCGCTGTGCTGTAAGCATGCCGCAGTTGACAACCAAAGCGGTCCTGATACGAAGTGAAATGGCACACCGGACCAGCACTCCTGGTAGTCAGGCTGCACGGCGAGTGAGTCACGTCCTCGCTGATCACTGGGGCGCATTTCGAAGCGGGGTTCACCACTCAGAAGACAAATCAACTCCAGTCAATGACGTTCCAGTCCGAAGGTGCCAAACACCACTGAGAACGCGCTTGTTGGTGTGCAGACGTCAGTGTTCGCCTGCGCAAGGGCTGCCATGAGCTCAGCCCCCTTTCTGTGGTGCCTTTGGTCACTGAAGCAGCAGCTGCGTGTCGGATCGATGATTGATGAATCGAGCGCTCTGAGTGCCTCTCTGACGATTCCTTGGTCCTCACATTCTGTCTTCTCACCAGATGGACCCCTTCTTTCTTGACGCTGTGTTCGGCCATGGTTCACCAATTTCTGCTGTCATCGTCGAATGGTGGGATCACTCCATTTCAAATGTCGAACGATTCGCCAATGACTCCAACCGGCCGACATCTGCGTATATTTTTCACCCGCCTGTGTGCGGAGCATAATTATTGTCCAGCTGAGTACATGGAATGAAATTCGCAAAACTTCATCCTCTGGTATCGACATGTCCACTGTTTACTATCCCTGCCAGCCGCGCGGTGAAATTACGCTGCAGCGTCATACGAGGGTTACTCTAAAAGAAATGCACACTATTTTTGTAAAAATACAGTTTTCATTCTGCATGTGTGAAAGATTTACAGTGTGTAGATACATCCTTCCCGCTTGTTTTCAAACTTAGTTCAAACTGTTCCCGTAAGTGGCGCCGTCACAGCATGTCTTCAAGATGGCAGCTACACTCCACGTGCGTCAGAAGCAACGTGCTGTCATAGAATTCCCGTGCTGTGAAAACGAGACAGTGGGAAACATCCACAAGAGGAGATGCTGCTGTCGATCGCAGTATAGTTAGTTGGTGTGCAAGCAGGTTACGTGATGAAAGCGGGCACGGCAATATTGAAGATTGTCCTCGCAGCGGCAGGCCTCGTACTGCACACACTCGGATGGACAACACCCGCCTTACAGTCCTGACATTGTTCCATGTGACTATCATCTCTTTGGGAAACTAAATCTCTTCGTGGAACAAGGTTTGAAGACGATAACTCTCTTGTGCACGCTGCCAAGCAGTGGCTCCAACTGGTTGGTCTATAATTTTACCGTGCGAGTATACAGGCGCTGTTTCCAAGATGGCGTAAGGTAGTTGAGAGGATTGGAAATTATGTGGAGAAATGAAAATATTGTTCCTAAAGGTTGTATCTATACACTGTAAAACTTTCAAATATGTAGAATAAAAGATGGATTTAAAAAAAATAGTGTGCATTTCTTTTGGAGTGACCCTCGTACATTCAACCGTCGGCCGCCAATGTTTACTATTTTGCGTCTTCTGTCGATACCTGTACAAATATCAATTTGTGATCAATTTGTGTAACTCCTTCGCGGTGCGTCGCTTTGTATGTCTTGGAGTGAATTTTCATAATTTAACAGCAATAAAAATCGGGAAGAGTATCATTTTATTTGGTGTGATTTATTAGCTTTATAGAAGCTGCCTTCTACTGGAGTACTGGGTTGCGGGAACCGCATCGAAGTCTCTCGTACCCTCTGTTTCATTTTCAATAAAGCAATAAGGTGTCCGTTTTCCATTAGGAACGCAATGTGGGTTTAGATGCAGATTTAAATGCAAATGAAGTAAAGGACTGGAGTGGGAACAGACAAAAAGACGCAGTGTAGCCAGAACAGTGGAGTGCGGTCGGACCACGCACCAGTGCGGCAGCTGCGTAGGTCGCCGCTACAGTGCCCGGAGAGGTGGCCCTCCGGCCCCGGCTGGGCGGTACTGGGGCGCAGCCGAGATTTAGAAATAGCCACCCCGGCCGGGCTCCTCTCAATAGGAGGGGCGGGTGAGGGCGGCTCAGCTGGCGACGCGGCCGGCGGGCCATACATCACGGCGTTATCATGGCGCGTCAGCGCGGCGCCTCCCAATAACTCACGCCGCCCCAGAGGCCCGTCTCACAGGTCGCCACCCCACGGCAGGTTGTCGCCTTCAAAACGCGGACGCCGGGCCGCTACCTCATACCGCCCTGGACGCCTGATAACAATCGCTCATCTTTTTCTCACACGGAGCACGTGCGTAGGGGAAGGTCGGGCATACACCTTGATATCACACAAAGATTTGTTTCGGACAAAAGCTGTTTCGAAATTCTAGCGGCAGGACGGCACCTGTCGCGCCGCTGTATGGACGAGTAAGACCATTCATGCGATTTTAAACAAAACAAAACAGAACTGTGAGTTTCGGACTGGCTGCAAGTCATCTTTTCTGAATGAATTTTTCTGTGCACGTACCGGGTGATCAAAAAGGCAGGATAAATTTGAAAACTTAATAAACCACGGAATAATGTAGACAGAGAGGTAAAAATTGACACACATGCTTGGAATGATATGGGGTTTTATTAGAACCACCCCATATTGCTAGATGCGTGAAAGATCTCTTGCGCTCGTCGTTTGGTGATTATTGTGTGCTCAGCCGCCACTTTCGTCATGCTTGGCCTCACAGGTCCCCAGACCTCCGTCCGTGCGATTATTGGCTTTGGGGTTACCTGAAGTCGCAAGTGTATCGTGATCGACCGACATCTCTAGGGATGCTGAAAGACAACATCGGAAGCCAATGGCTCACCATAACTCCGGACGTGCTTTACAGTGCTGTTCAGAACATTATTCCTTGACTACAGTTATTGTTGAGGAATGATGGTGGACATATTGAGCATTTCCTGTAAAGACCATCAACTTTGCTATGTCTTACTTTGTTATGATAATTATTGCTATTTTGATCAGATGAAGTGCCATCTGTCGGACATTGTTTGAACTTTTGTATTTGTTTGGTTCTAATAAAACCCCATGTCATTCCAAGCATGTGTGTCAATTTGTACCTCTCTTTCTACATTATTCCGTGATTGATTCAGTTTTCAAATTTATACTGACTTTCTGATCACCCGGTATTTAATTTTGGTGTGCTCTTTGCAAGCAAACACGGACAGAAGAGTTTCACTCTCAACATTATTATTTTTACTGTCCTTTTCTTCAACAGGTAACGATTGAGAAATCAAGATGTAAATGGGATGAAAATCATATAACAGCAGTTGTAGAAAAGGTCAGACTTCTTGAAATGACTAACAGGGTAGTGAGTGAGAAATATTTCTTTCCAAAAAGGGCACGATACAGTCATATTAATCCGACCACCGCTTATGTTCGTCGTCAACGGGAAATAACCACTCACAGACGTCAGGTGGCAGCACTAGCAGTGGTGGGCATGTAAGACGTGTTGGCGTGGGTGGACGCGGAAACAGCCTGACTGCCGGCGGTGGGACCCGCAACACTCCCTCTTTGACAGTGTAATGGTACCCAAACCACACTTACGAGCTACGGAAGCCACCGCTGTTGCGGTCGATATGGCGCAGGAGGTCATCACCTTCATTGCTAGCCGGCCGGTGTGGCCACGCGGTTCTAGGCGCTTCAGTCTGGAACCGCGCGACCGCTGCGGTCGCAGGTTCGAATCCTGCCTCGGGCATGGATGTGTGTGATGTCCTTAGGTTAGTTAGGTTTAAGTAGTTCTAAGTTCTAGGGGACTGATGACATCAGATGTTAATCCCATAGTGCTCAGAGCCATTTGAACCATTTTGATCTTCATTGCTACATGTCGTCCACCACTGGGACATGTGGTAGTTGACGAAGCCAAAGCACCTCTGCAACTGCGAGGGAAGCTGTTTTTAGCCTGAGTCTTGAACGCTAAGCACACGGGTTGAATCTCGTGAATGACGAACGTAAGAGGACGTCATCTTCTCCTGCGCCCGTGTGGACCGGCTGAACCTTCAATTTACTCTCACGTCGAGATAATTAAAGGCATCAGGAATTTGTTCTCAGGTTACTTGGTTCACGCTCTTACATCTGACCAGCTGCCTTCTCAAAAGCCATTTCCCGTCACCCAACGACTTAACGCCGGACGCACCGACTGGTAGGCGTTTCACAACGTCCTGGCTCATCGACTGGCGGACGTCCAGCGCACTCGCCGGCACGGTAGCTCAGCGTGTTCGGTCAGAGGGTTAGCAGCCCTCTGTAATAAAAAAACTGAGCTAATCGATCAACAACGAACTCAAACGGATGTCTTACGACGTCCGCCCCGAGCAGATGCAACGAACACAAGGGAACAAAACGAGATCAAAGAAAAAAAAAATAAAAAGAAAAAAAGCGCACTGAAGATGAGAACGTCGACGTCGCTGTTGATCGTCTCCATCGTATCATCACCGATGCCGTCGAAGACGACATTCCCTCACCATCAGGACGGGTCGTCATACACTGAATATCCCTCCGGATATCCAATCTATGATCAGAGAGTGGAACATACTTAATAGAGACTGGAGGATGACGCACAAGCCTGATGCTAAATGTCATGTCGCGTCCTGCGACTACCAATAAAGGCGGCCCTTGCAGAGCTGCGGAATGGACGCTGTGAAGATAAACTCGCTGCCATGTAGCCAGACTCGTCTGCATGGGATGTGGTCCTCTGTGATGTTCTTGGTCTCGCCTTCCCTGTTAGCAACAACTGCTGGTACTGTGCACACACTGCGGGACAAAGCAAATGCACTTGCCTAAATCTGTGAACACAACTTCCGGCCAGACGACGACCCTCAGGATCGGCAAACATACGCAGATGGTTGAGGACCGGCTGGACCTCTACTTCGGCGCAGCGGATGATGAAGGCGACGACGAGCATCGTTCTGCAGTTTGTCACAAGTGCGACGTTCGTACTGTCATCAGAAGTCTACCGAGGAACAACGTCCCCGATCATGGCGAAATTACTGGTAAGATGCTGAAAGAACTTCCACGTTCAACTGTGTTTCGGTCGCGAAACTATATTATTTTTAAAGGATCATTACCATTATTACTATTTCGTAAAACTCTAACGCTGATTACTGTAAGTTATCAGTAACAACATTTCTTTCACATGCTACCATTAACATGTGATTCAATATTGTGGCGGTTACAGCTTGTGAAACGAGCGTATCAACCGTCTTAATCACGTATTCCACCCACATGTCACATAAGCTTAAATATCTCATGAATATCCTTCTTCGAGCTGTAGGTAACTCCTCAATGGACCAGAAATTGCTTCATTATTCCCTTCGTAACAATAAACGAACAAATTTAAAGCACGACAGTAACTATGTAATGGCTACTACGCCGCTGTAGAGCATATGTTATACTTTTACTGTTATTATTGGCAATGGTCAGACACAAATCATTAGCAATTCGAATTCGTCGAATTCCTGCCATTTAAAACTTCAGGAGTCCAGCAATAAAGTGATATGAAAACAGTAAATATAGTACACACATTTTAATTTGTTTCATTTTAAATGGGAGTGCAGGGGGACTACGAAGCAAGTGTCCCTAGGTAGACGACTGGAGCTGAGGAAGCATGTTTTGTAACAAGTGTCTACCCTCAGTGTGGATACTTAAACTAATGGCCATTAAAATTGCTACACCAAGAAGAAATGCAGATGATAAACGGGTATTCATTGGACAAATATATTATACTAGAACTGACATGTGATTACATTTTCACGCAATTTGGGGGCATAGATCCTGAGAAATCAGTACCCAGAACAACCACCTCTGGCAGTAATAACGGCCTTGATACGCCTGGGCATTGAGTCAAACGGAGCTTGGATGGCGTGTACAGGTACAGCTGCCCATGCAGCTTCAACACGATACCACAGTTCATCAAGAGTAGTGACTGGCGTATTGTGACGAGCCAGTTGCTCAGTCACCATTGACCAGACGTTTTCCGTTGGTGAGAGATGAAAAATGTGCTGGCCAAGGCAGCAGTCGAACATTTTCTGTATCCAGAAAGGCCCGTACAGGACCTGCAACATGCGGTCGTGCATTATCCTGCTGAAATGTAGGGTTTCGCAGGGATCGAATGAAGGGTAGACCCACGGGTCGTAACACATCTGAATTGTAACGTCCACTGTTCAAAGTGCCGTCAATGCGAACAAGAAGTGACCGAGACGTATAACCAATGGCACCCCATACCATCACGCCAGGTGATATGCCAGTATGGCGAAGACGAATACACGCTTCCAATGTGCGTTCACCGCGATGTCGCCAAACACGGATGCGACCATTATGATGCTGTAAACAGATCCTGGATTCATCCGAAAAAATGACGTTTTGCCATTCGTGCACCCAGGTTCGTGATTGAGTACACCATCGCAGGCGCTTCTGTCTGTGATGCAGAGTCAAAGGTAGCCGCAGCCATGGTCTCCGAGCTGATAGTCCATGTTGTTGCAAACGTCGTTGAACTGTTCGTGCAGATGGTTGTTGTCTTGCAAACGTCCCCACCTGTTGACTCAGGGATCGAGACGTGGCTGCACAATCCGTTTCAGCCATGCGGATAAGATGCCTGTCATCTAGACTGTTAGTGATACGAGGCCGTTGGGATCCAGCGCGGCGTTCCGTATTACCCTCCTGAACCCAACGATTCCATATTGTGCTAACAGTCATTGGATCTCGACCAACGCGAGTAGCAATGTCGCGATGCGATAAACCGCAATCACGATAGGCTACAATCCGACCTTTATCAAAGTCGGAAACGTGATGATACGCATTTCTCCTCCTTGCACGAGGCATCACAACAACGTTTCACCAGGCAACGCCGATCAACTGACGTTTGTGTATGAGAAATCGGTTGGAAACTTTTCTCATGTCAGCACGTTGTAGGTGTCGCCACCGACCCCAACCTTGTGTGAATGCTCTGAAAAGCTAATCATTTGCATATCACAGCATCTTCTTCCTGTCGGTTAAATTTCGCGTCTGTAGCGCATCATCTTCGTGGTGTAGCAATTTTAATGGCCAGTAGTGCAGCTTTATTGTTGAGAAGGAGTTGTAGGTAGCAATCACGACGCACTGAAAATAGTTACATCATTCTACCAGGGGTGTTCAGTTATTAATACAACGCATTTTTTTCACGATCAGTTTCGGTTGAATGAATGTGGAATTTGTTGTGGGCCATCGTGAAATATTCCTGCTTGAGCCTCTATGGTTTCATAAAGTTTCGATAGGTGGCGGCGCTATACGTAGCCTTCAAAATGGCATCTGTAACGGAGGTGCGTTCCAAGGTTGGGTTGAGTTGATTTGGGGGGAGATCAAGTCATCGTTCCCATCGGATTAGGAAAAGATGAGGACGGAAGCAGGCCGTGCGCTTTCAAAGGAACCATCCCGGCATTTGCCTGAAGTGATTTAGGAAAGTCACGGAAAACGTAAATCAGAATGGCCAGACGCGAATCCAGTGTGCTAACCACCGCGGCACCTCTGTGCATTCCGAGCAGAGACCTGTGGTGGAAAACCACAGCATCACAGATATTCATAGGCGCTTGCAGAATGTCAACAGAGATCTTGCAGTGAACAAAAGCACGGTGAGTTGCCATCATCGCAATAAGATCGCGGAAACCTGTCCGATCTTCCGCGTGTCGGCCGGCGATACACAGTTGCGCCTCCTGTAATGTTGGAACGTGCGGACGCTCTTATTCGAGGTGATCGTCGAATCACAATCAAACATCTTGCTGGACAACTGGGAGTCTCTGTCGATAGTGCTGACGCAGTCGTCCACCGGTTGGGGTACTCGAAAGTGCGTGTTTGCTGGGTTCCTCTCTGCCTAACAGAAGACTATTAAGAGGAACGAAGGACCATCTGAGAGGAACCGCTTGCGCGTTACGAGGCTGATCGTGACAATTGTTCGTCGAAAATCGTCAAAGGCAACGGGTTCATCACTTCGAACCAGAAACAGAAGGGCAGTCCATGGAGTGACGGCACACCACCGCTCCTTCGAAGAAAAAGTAGAAACATCTACATCTACATCTACGTGATTACTCTGCTATTCACAATAAAGTGCCTGGCAGAGAGTTCAATGAACCACCTTCAAGCTGTCTCTCTACCATTCCACTCTCGAACGACACGCGGGAAAAAGGAGCACTTAAATTGTTCTGTGCGAACCCTCATTTCTTTTATTTTATCGTGATGATCATTTCTCCCTATGTAGGTGGGTGCCAACAGAACGTTTTCGCAATCGGAGCAGAAAACTGGTGATTTTAATTTCATGAGAAGATCCAGTCGCAACGAAAAACGCCACTTCAGTTCACGTATCATGTCTGTGACACTATCTCCCCTATTTCGCGATAATACAAAACGAGCTGCCCTTCTTTGTACTTTTTCGATATCATCCGTCTGTCGCACCTGATGCGGCTTCCACAACGTAGCCGGCCGGTGTGACCGAGCGGTTCTGCGCGCTACGGTCGCAGGTTCGAATCCTGCCTCGGGCACGGATATGTGTTATGTCCTTAGGTTAGTTAGGTTTAACTAGTTCTAAGTTCTAGGGGGCTGATGACCTCAGCTGTTAAGTCCCATAATGCTCAGCGCCATTTGAACCCACGCCGCATAGCAATACTCCAGAATAGGGCGGACAAGCGTGGTGTAAGCAGTCTCTTTAGTAGACCTGTTGCACCTTCTAAAAGCTGTACCCTCAGCCGGTAACCTCAAGGCGGCGGTCTTTTGGGACTTTGAAGGAGTTCTTCTCTTTGATGTCCACCCTCTTGGTGCAACGATCAACTCTGAAATGTATTGTGTACCCTCAGGAAATTAAAGCAACGACTTCGGCGTGTTGCTCGCAACAAAAATGCAAATGGACTTCTCCACGAAAACCCATGGCCTGATACAAATCCGCGCACCCGGCAGGAGCTCATAAAACCTCACTGGACTGTTCTTCCCCATCCACTCTACTGTCCGTATGTCGTACCTTCCGATTTTCCTCTGTTTGGCCCAATGCCGGTGCTCTCCGCGGGAAACAGTATGTGGATGATGGGGAGCAAGACGTTGGATCCGACGTCGACCAATGGAGTGGCGGGTAGATAGGCCCTCCCAGTCAGGCCGTCGCACTGAACGGAGGTTATGTTGAAAAATAGGGTTTTGCAGTCAAGAGAGTGGGGCATTCTGAATAAAACCAACCTGCTTTCAGAAAAAAGTGTTGCATTACTTATTGAACGCGTCTCTTATAAATAGAGGTCGTCAGAAATAAGCAGTATAAATGGTCTCATTAACTAAGTAGCTCGTAGTTTAATAAGGCATCTACAAGAATTAAATATCATTTATGTTTCGTCGTTTTCGAAATAAAATGTTCAAATAAATTTCTGTTTTCATTATAGATTTTTGTTAGACATTGTTATTTGGAGGTAGATCGCACCAGGGATAATGGTCTCAGAAAGTTTGGGAACCACTGTACTACGTGGAATAAGGATGTTAAAATATTAGTAATGAAATGGCATTTCGACGCATAGTTTCTGTAATGATCGTAGTTATCTACTGACTATACCCCGTTACTGGTTTGGAATTACTCTAGTTCTAACAATAACCATTACAGTTCACAATACACTATTTGATCGCAAAATCTGCGCACCTATTCGTAGAGATTATAAGGGCCGCGTGCGTCATTCGCCTCTTGAACTCGTCTGGGGACACTTTCAATTAAGTTTCCGAATGTCTGTGGAGGAATAGAAACCCATTTCTTCTCAAGAGCCGAAACTGGAGAAGGTAGCGATTTAGACTCTGAGTCCTGGACCAAAGTGAACGTTTGAAGTCATCCCAAAAGTTTTCCATTGGGTTCCGGTTGTAATGATACAGGTATCATCACAATACTAAACAATAGCTTTATTAACAAATTATTAAATTTCTGTCAGGTAAACTGTTCGTCTTTCATAACATAGCTGACCTTCTACTACACACGACTGTCTCCTGTAATTTACGAGTCCGATTCCCATACACGGTTAATAAAGCAATTATTATATCCTAATTAGGATAAAATAAATTGAGCCGAAGGGGGACAAGCACGGTCGAGACTCTGGAGAGGCCATTACATTTCGGGAATGTTTTTATCCACGCACCATTGCCTCACAGATGTTGCTTTATGATGGTGCATTGTCATGCTGATACCATCATCTTTCTCGAACTAACACCATCTATCCCGAACTTCACTGTTGGCACTATAGACGACTGCAGGTAACAACCATTCCATTGGATTTGCACACAGTATATCGTGATTCATCAATCCAAAATACTAATGAGAAAATTAAGAGAACAGGAATTTGTGACAAACTGCAGAACGATCCTACTGCCACCAGCATAAATCGCGCGTTAGTACCGTGAAAACAAGATAAGAGAAATTAGGGATCGTACGAAAGCATGTAGACAGTCGTTCCTCCCTCGTTGCATCAGTGACTGGAACGGGAAAGGGAATGGTTAACATTGCTACAAGATACCTTCCGCCATGCATCCTATGGTGGCTTGTGGAGTACATAAGTAAGATCGAGATAATGCATCATGCGAATAGGTAAAGAAGTTTGGTTGAAAATTACAACATCCAGTCTCAAAAGATATATAATATTTATTCTTATCTACTTACACAGAGAACACAGGAAGTGTCATAACTCCATTTCCCAGAAACTTCGCTCAGCGGAAGTTAAAATAAGGGAACACGTGTCTCAGCTTATCCGTCGATACTCGACCGTTTCTCAGAAAACGGCAGTCAAAGTTGTCGAGGTGCTTTACGTGTCTTTTATAGAGTAAGTAGTTCATCCTAAGTGGTGGTACAGTGGATATCGTCGTAGCTTCAAATTTTTGCGCCCCGTGTTCGAAAGCAAACTATTATTTTTTATTTTTGTTTATTTATTTACCCATGTTCACAGAAGTTTCCCAGTGAGTACTGAAATAACGTTGTCCTTGTTCGCCCACCATTTGTATATCTGGTGAACGAATGAAAAATAAATAAATTAAAAATAAATAAACAAATATGTAAAGAAACGGAAGAAGGTATTTGAAATTGTTTTCAGTGAAATTCCTGTAGCGTATCTTAATTCATAATCAACTGCAAGCGCCAGTTTTCGGAAAAGTGGTCCGTTATACAATCGCAGACCCACATTTTGAGCGTCTACCTCATCCACAATACTCACCAGACCTTGCCCCAAGTGATTTCCATATGTTTAGACCACTCAAAGACGCAATGGGAGGAAAGAAGTTCCGTTCTGATGAAGAGGTACGCCACGCGGTGCATGAGTGGTTGCGCGGACTACCAAAAGAATTTTTTTCTAAAGGAATTTAAGCACTTTGTAAGCGCTGTAGGACTTGCATTGATCATGGAGGAGATTATGTTGAAAAGTGATACAGCTTTGTACCACTTCTGCCAATAAATAATATTTAAAGAAATATTTAAGGTTTTCAGTTGAGTCATCCTCGTATGTAGTTTGTCCCAAAACTATCGGCGAAGCGTGAAATCTTTAGGAATGTTAACGACGATTATTTCTCCAGTGAGATTCATACGAAGAAATATCGCTGAGGTGAACTTGCCTTCGCGCAATGCTCATGGTGTTTGGAATTTCTATTTTTCGGATGTATTGACGATCGGTATCATCCAAGAGAATGCGAAACCTCTTCTTGAAGAATAAGCATAAGAAATGGTATAAGAATGAAATGTAAGAATATGAGAATTTAAAAAGATTACAACCCTCTGAGAAAACCACACATATACATTACATAATAAATGTATGATACTTAATTGTGAAACGTAGTTGTAATTTTACAATTAATATAATGCCCTTGCATCCCCTAATTTGACAAGAAACATTCGTGTACTGACCTACAGACTTGGGTAGATAAATGAAAAAAATAAATAAAATAAAAGAAGTGAGAACAACAATCGGGTTTCGAACATGGGACGCAAAAGTTAAAGGCCGTGATGCTTGCCACTATGCCACCACCTCTGCTGAGCTTATGGCGCGCTGAAAGGCATCTGAATTACTTCGAAAATTTTTGACAGTCGTTTTCTCAGAAACAGCAGAATACCTAGGGATAACCCAAGACACGTTTTCCTTCATTTTGGCTCCTCTTCCACTGAGCAAAGTTTCTCGAAGTCTGTTTGTGGCACTTGCCGTGTTCTCCTCGTTAGTATCCTAATGTGCATAAAGGAGGAAAGCGGAGCGTCTAACGGAGTGAATGGGAGGGAGTGGGATCAGATGAGACTGTTTGTGGCTATAGCACAAAATCATCGACGACGTTGAGTTCAGAAGTACTAGGAAACTTCGCTGCTTGCAAAGGACAGTAAGAATTGGAGAACTTCTTCCAGTGGTGGAGGAGGTTTTCGACGTGCTGTTTGTCGGTGAGTTGTTCCTGGGCTTCAACGTGCTGCAGAACGCGAACGCCGTTGTGGGGCGGCGGGACGGCGCGGCGGTCAGCGGCAATTACAGAGCAGCAGTAAAGCAGGGACGTGCGCGGACTGCGCCGAGCGGCAAAAAACGCGCGCCGCGCACCCTGCCGGCCCACGCTAAATTGTAAATATTGACCCAAGGTCGGGCCTCGTCCATGTGCTGTGCTGTGCTGCGTGTGCGTGTGCGTGCGTGTGTGTGTGTTTGCGATAAGCACCGCGGGGAATCCCCCGGCAGGTGACCGGAGCGGGCCGCGCCTTGCCACGTTTCGCGGCGCTCCATGGTGCCGGTCTGGAGACACCGACATCATCGACCTTACACACCTGCACGATCTCCTGCCGGCGATGCTTGGCGTGCTGCTCCACTGCGATTACTGCTCCAACTGCGATTCGTCTTGCTCAGATAGCTTTTCTACAATGTGAAACCTCTGTATACTCGTATCCAACATTTAATTTATTATAAACCTCGAAACTTTTTTTTTGCGTCTGTTCCCATGATACGTTCGGCCACTAAGAACAAACAGGATCAGAGGCTGAGTCTGTCATAAAATACAGATTGTCATAAAAATTGATTAAGTAGTTCTCATTACTTTTTGTCTTTATTCGACGTTCTACGACATCTTTGATAGCTCAGCGATTAGATATACTTGGTCGTATTTTTTTGTTTTATTAAACGCAAAATCGATTTTCGGACACTTAGTGACCATCTTCAGTGCTGTAGTATATAATTTAAATTGGTAGGCACTGTTGTCAACAAGCTTACAGCGATCACATAAACTAACTATTCAGTTTATGTGATCGCTGTAAGCTTGTTGACACCAGTGCCTACCAATTTAAATTATATATTACAGCACTGGAGATGGTCACTAAGTGTCCGAAAATCGATTTTGCGTTTAGTAAAACAAAAAAATACGACCAATGCTGTCTCTCCTTCCAAGTATACCCATTACATGGTCGTGGTGCACAGGACACTCCATGGAGTCGCCAATCAGCGATTAGAGTTACCTTATATTTCTGTTTGCCAGAGGACATTCAGGTTTTGCTTAAAATTATGCACACTGAAATAACTTTTTGCAGGCACTTTATCTTTCACACAGAGAATTTAAAAAAAAAAGTTCAAATGTGTGTGAAATCTTACGGGACTTAAAAAAAAATGGCTCTGAGCACTATGGGACTCAACTGCTGTGGTCATCAGTCCCCTAGAACTTCGAACTACTTATACCAAACTAACCTAAGGACATCACACACATCCATGCCCGAGGCAGGATTCGAACCTGCGACCGTAGCAGTCGCGCGGTTCCGGACTGCGCGCCTAGAACCGCGAGACCACCGCGGCCGGCACGGGACTTAACTGCTAAGGTCATCAGTCCCTAAGCTTACACACTACTTAACCTAAATTATCCTAAGGACAAACACACACAACCATGCCCGAGGGAAGACTCGAACCTCCACCGGGACCAGCCGCACAGTCAACGACTGCAGCGCCCTAGACCGCTCGGCTAAACCCGCGGGGCAGAGAATTTTAAAATCTTCTCTGTCTTAAAGACGCTTAAGTCGCCGAAGTGGCGTCAAACAGAAAGGCACCAGGCGTGCGAACAACCCCGACTGTGTCTCCTGGCGAGTAAAGTCATACGATAATTTATTTTTTTACAATGGAATTAGCATAAGTACTGAATAGCAACGAAACACTTTGGAGGAGCTTTAGATGCCACTCTCATATCTCCTCTTCCCAACAGAGACGCTGAGGATAAAACGTTTTTTGGAGATCACCCTAAAGGCCGATCAAACTTTGACCGCCACCAGAACCGAAACCTCGATCCGCGCCACATGTAACACTGCCAATAGCCCTTGATAATGGCCTCAGTTCGTCGAGGAAGATCGTCTACCAGTTGCTTTAGGTATGCCATGGGTCTAGCTGAACATTGATGATTAGACACTGTCAAGCGACCAAACTGCTAGGATGTTCGTTGCTACGTGTCACATGTGGTTCAAAATAGCTCCAGAGATTTTCTGTGGCATTAAGGTCGGGCATTTTTCGGGAGAGTCGAGATGAGATATGGTCTCGGAGTGTTCATCAAACCAGAAACGTATGCGTGCAGCCCTATGAACGCGGGTACTTCCGTATGTACCATATGCCACAGAAACTCAACAATTTAAAAAAATGGTTCAAATGGCTCTAAGCACTATGGGACTTAACATCTGAGGTCATCAGTCACATTCATGCCCGAGGCAGGATTCGAACCTGCGACCGTAGCAGCAGCGCGGTTCCGGACTGAAGCGCCTAGAACAGTTCGGCCACAACGGCCGGCCCGTACTGGGAGGCGGGAGTGTCTAAAGAATACTCATTATGGAGATTTTCAAGAAAGGGCAACATTTGGTCTCCGAGAACATTGAAATAAACATCCTGGTTCACAGGGAACTGGGTTCGGTCGCGGCGGCGGCTGGTTCACGTTCAACGTTGCATGAATTCTGGAAAACGTGGACTGGTAGGCACTTGAAGGTAGACGTCAACAATCCCGCGGAATGCTACTTACAAAATTTCAAAAACCAGAGTTAATTGAGGAATCAACTAATACATCACATCCCACACCCTCCCTAACTATCGTTACTGCAGGCATCACGAAGATCAGATTAAAGTAACTCTGGAGCGCATAAGAGCATTTAAGGAAGCACTCTTCTCGCGCTCCATATGGGAAGGAACGGGAAGAAACCCTAAGATGTGCCACAGTATTCTCTGCGATCCACTTCACAGTTTTCCAGAATATACCAGCTGATCAAAAAGTCAGTATAAATTTGAAAACTTAATAAACCACGGAATAATGTAGATAGAGGGGTAGAAATTGACGCACATGCTTGAAATGACATGGGGTTTTATTACAACAACAACAACAACATCAAAAACCATATTGCTAGACGCGTGAAAGATCTCTTGCGCGCGTCGTTTGGTGATGGTCGTGTGCTCAGCCGCCAATTTCGTCATGCTTGGCCTTCCAGGTCCCCAGACCTCAGTCCGTGCGATTATTGGCTTTGGGGTTACCTGAAGTCACAAGTGTATTGTGATCGACTGACATCTCTAGGGATGCTGAAAGACAACATCAGACGCCAGTGCCTCACCATAACTCCGGACATGCTTTACAGTGCTGTTCACAACATTATTCCTCGACTACAGTTATTGTTGAGGAATGATGGTGGACATATTGAGCATTTCCTGTAAACAACATCAATTTGCTTTGTCTTACTTTGTTATGCTAATTATTGCTATTTTGATCAGATGAAGTGCCATCTGTCGGACATTGTTTGAACTTTTGTATTTGTTCGGTTCTAATAAAACCCCATGTCATTCCAAGCATGTGTGTCAATTTGTACCTCTCTATCTACATTATTCCGTGATTTATTCAGTTTTCAAATTTATACTGACTTTTTGATCACCCTGTATATACAGATGTAGACACACGAGGCGCCTAGGTCACGACAACTAGAAACCAGAGCCGGACCCTTTTCTTTTTATCCTAAGTATAGCGAGGGGTATTTTAACAGAGAGGGAAATGGCGTGTCCACGATTTTAGACCGTATGCGTATGTTGCACTGCAGTAGTGTCACAAGTCGATGTTTCTACTGGAAACTGTTGGTCTCTCTGATATTTTAGACTCGGATGAGTGTGTATTATCGATACAATTGTAGGTACGAACTGAAAATGCTTTATATTCATCTGCATACATCTACATCTACATACATAAATTTGCAAGCCACCATGTGGGTCATGGTCGACAGTACCTTGAACCAGTAATAGTCATTCCCAATACTCTCCACTCGAAATTTGTGTGAGGGAAAAACAATTGTCTGTAAGCCTCCATACGACTCCTTATTTCTCTTGTATTACCTCCGCGAGATATAAAATGCTGGCATTAGGATCGTTCTGCAGTCCAACGCAAGTAACGGTTCTTTAAACTTTTCCCATAATTTTTTTCATGATCATAACTTCTTCTTCCCTCCTTGAATTCCCATCTGAATGCACGGAGTATTTCCGTAATGTATATGATCGAACCTACCGGCACCAAATCTAGCAGCACGGCTCTGAATTCCTTACGTGTCTTCCTTTAATACGACATTGTGGGATGCCAAACACTCAAGCAGTACTGAAGAAACGGTTGCACAAGTGTTCTGTACGGAGTCTCCTTTATAGATGAGCCACTCTTCCCCAGAATTCTCTCAGTGAATCGAAATCGAACATTCTCCTTCCATATAACCGAGATTGGGTGCCCGTTCCACTTAATGTGGCTTTGCAACGTATTGCCTTCATATTTAATGGGCATGACTGTGTCGAGTAGCACACAAATAATACCGTATTCGAATGTAACTGGAGTGGTTATCTTAATTATCTTACATTTTCCGACATTAGTGCAAGCTGCTATTCATCACAGCAAATAGACATTCTGTCCAAGTCACTGAAAGATGACACTTTCAACACTACTACCATCAGCTAGCCGCCCGGAGTGGCCGTGCGGTTCTAGGCGCTACAGCCTGGAACCGAGCGACCGCTACGGTCGCAGGTTCGAATCCTGCCTCGGGCATGGATGTGTGTGATGTCCTTAGGTTAGTTAGGTTTAATTAGTTCTAAGTTCTAGGCGACTGATGACCTCAGAAGTCGCATAGTGCTCAGAGCCATTTGAACCATTTGAACCATCAGCAGATTGCTGCCGACCCTATCATACTGTAGAAGCTCGCCAGATATGGCTTGCTACGTGAGTGCAGTATACATGAGTGTAGGTGTGGTGGAGTCCAGTGGATGGAGCACTAATGAGTCTTCAATTGACATTCATTCAGTAGAAGGAGTTTTACATCCACTCTCCCGGCACTGCCTGGCAGCGAGCGTGCAGATCCCGCGTTGCACGA
This sequence comes from Schistocerca serialis cubense, assembly GCF_023864345.2. Taxonomy (NCBI): domain Eukaryota; kingdom Metazoa; phylum Arthropoda; class Insecta; order Orthoptera; family Acrididae; genus Schistocerca; species Schistocerca serialis. Next base: position 390,485,031 of record NC_064639.1, read on the forward strand.
AGGCACAGGTAGGCACGTCAGTGCCTGGCGAGGAATCTGCAGGCGGTGGCTCTAGCTTTGTCGGGGCCCAGTGCTCCGGTCCCACCGTAGGAGGGTCTGGAGGTCGGCGCGTTGCTATAGCCCGCTGTGGCTGTGCAAGTCTGTCGGAGCATCAGCGGTCTCGTTGAGTGGTGCTGCACTTAGACTCGGTTCCAGAAATCTGCAAGTACTGTCGTGAGTCGCCGAAATGGCCTGTAGGCGAAAGACCCAACAGCGACACGAAGGACAGGCCGAGAGGCGGTAGCAACACACAGCCGGTAAGGTTGTACTTGCAATGTCCAGGAGTAGCGGCACAGGCGCCCTGCCCCCAAGTTGAATAGCTCGCTGACAGGCAGATCAGTTCCTCATTCACAGAAACTGGCCTAGCCCTCATCATCAGTCAGTTACCGTTGTGAATGGTAGGAGTGCAGCTGACAGAGTCGAAGTTCCCTCATCAGCTACATGCAGTGGACTCGTAGCGGTGGACTCCAAGGTATTGAAGGCTGTATCTACATCCGCCGCTACTTCTTTGTATTCACCAGGGCATCCTGAAACTGGCAGAGTTGACTTTACGTCTGTATCCGTGATGCAGATGAAACCGACGAACTCTGAGAGTGGGTGCAAGGAATGCGACGGTTTTCAGTTATATGATTGCCTCCCGCGTTTTGAGCCTGTCAACGCTCTTGGCCAGCGTAATGTTTGCCTTCAGGGCTTCAGTTTGTTCGTTCCTTCATGCAAAGTTTGGAGCCTGAAGGGCGTTCTTGTGTCATCCATAGGTGGAATTACTACACGTAGCGTCGTTACAGAAAAGCTCCGCGTCTGCTCGGCGCAGCTGTCTAAGTGCAGAATCAGATGGTTCCTGGAGTCCGCTCTCGTACTGTAACGACCCCTTAGAAAAATTTAAAATTGACGGTGCTGAAAAACCTCTTACGTTATTTGATTTTCAAACAGTTGAGCAGAACTGAACGTATTCAGACAATTCTCTCTTTACTTATTCTGATCAACACTAAACTGACACACAATATTTTTAGCGCAACGCAATCTGACTTTCAATAATCCCTACAAAAGAATGGCCCTGACTAACAACAACCTATACCTGTCATGATTCACTTACCTCACAAAAATCTTCGTTTCTCGAACTACTGCAATACAGCGAGCGCCAATACTGCCAGCTAAATAAAAGATTCTAACTACTGAAGGCGCTAACTACTGATAGGCATAGTTAGCAAATGAAAGATTTTGATAGAGAACAAACAATGTATTTACCTTAATAATGTTCAAAAGTGATATATATATATATATATATATATATATATATATATATCAGTTCATGATATCCAGTATTACAAATTTACTCTTTCTGATGGACACACGTCCAGATCGTCCGCTCTGAAAATTCTGCCATCTCTATTCCCACATCCACCACTGCTGGAGGCTCACCTCCAACTGCGCAACGCTACGCGCTGTTCACATCCAACTACCCACCACTACAATAGCAAATATTCCAACAATGCAAACCAGCCACAGACTGCACACAGCACAGTCAGTGATTTTCATACAGAGCGCTACGTGGCGTTACCAACATAAAAACCTAAACAGCCTACTTACAGCACCTATGGAGCAGTACTCCGGCACTCCCAGTGTTGACACTTGTCACGCCATCGTAGTCTACCCGGCGGACGTGTTCCTCTTAGCATCGACCTAGCCGGCTCTAAAAAAATTTATTACTACACTCAGTTATTATTCTAAAACGAAGAAAAAGTAAGTACTCAGGCGCTCTAGAATTACATCGCATAATCTGTTCTCTGTGTGGGATACTTTTTCTCAAGGAGACGGCCTTGGGAGGAGTTATTAATCTGCGCCAGGAAGGGAGGGTGGACAGTTTTATTGCCGGTCTTTCACTCGCTGATCGCATGTGAACGCCACCCGGCCGAGGCTATTGAAGCGGCGGCAGGTGAGCGCGGCCGGCAGACAGCGCAGATTCATCCCAGCCCGGCGCGTTTTGTGCCGGCGCCAGGTAGCGCGCCGCCGTGAATGGCCGGGAGGCGCGGCGGAGGTGGAGGCGACTCCTTCCTCCCGCGCCTGCTGGCCTCGTCTGTTGCCACCTCGGCCCGGCCGCCCCCACAAAAAGCGGGCCAGCTGTCGGCGCCGGGAAGCCCTTCCACCTGACACGCTGCCTGCAGCTCCGTGCTCTGAGGTACTGCCCCATCGCCAGCAAACACCTCTCCGCGGACGTGTTGGACATTATAACGGACAGCTGTAATACCACACCACGCCACACGCCTGGTTTCAGGTCGCCTGCTAACTTTCCCGACCTCGTACAAATCTTTTCCTCTCCAGCATCCAGCGTGCTCAATTGTTGTTGTTGTAGCGCGGCACTGCAGGGCAAATGCATCTAGCAGCTTCCATCACTAGCATACATACACTTTTCGGGTGTGCCGCCAGATAACATTGCGCAAGAGCCACAGTATTTCTTCGAAGCAGCCGGTCGACAATTCTAAGTGGTAACGAGGGTTGCCCAGAAAGTAACGCACAGAATTTTTTTCTTCAACAATTCTTTAACGAACATAACGAGAATTAAAGAAATGGTTTAATGAACATAATGAGAAATTCCCCCCATGAACCATGGACCTTGTCGTTGGTGGGGAGGCTTGCGTGCTCCACCGATACAGACAGCAGTACCGCAGGTGCAACCACAACGGAGGGGTATCTGTTGAGAGGCCAGACAAACATGTGGTTCCTGAAGAGGGGCAGCAGCCTTTTCAGTAGTTGCAGGGGCAACAGTCTGGATGATTGACTGATCTGGCCTTGTAACACTAACCAAAGTGGCCTTGCTGTACTCGTACTGCGAACAGCTGAAAGCAAGAGGAAACTGCAGCCGTAATTTTTCCCGAGGGCATGCAGCTTTACTGTATTGTTAAATGATGATGGCGGCCTCTTGGGTAAAATATTCCGGAGGTAAAATAGTGCCCCATTCGGATCTCCGTGCGGAGACTACTCAGGAGGGCGTTGTTATCAGGAGACAGAAAACTGGCGTTCTACGGATCGGAGCGTGGAATGTCAGATCCCTTAATCGGGCAGGTAGGCTAGCAAATTTAAAAACGGAAAGGGAATTAGTGAAGTTCAGTGGCAGGAGGAACAAGACTTCTGGTCAGGTGAATACAGGGTTATAAATGCAAAATCAAATAGGGGGTAGATAAGATAACTAATGAGGAGGTATTGAACAGAATTGGAGAGAAGAGAAATTCGTGGCACAACTTGACTATAAGAAGCGATCGGTTGGTAGGACATATTCTCAGGCATCAATGGATCACAAATTTAGTAGTGGAGGGCAGCGTGGAGGGTAAAAATCGTAGAGGGTGACCAAGAGATGAATACATTAAACAGATTCAGAAGGATGTAGGTTGCAGTAGGTACTGGGAGATGAAAAAGCTTGTACAGGATAGAGTAGCATGGAGAGCTGCATCAAACCAGTCTCAGGACTGAAGATCACAACAAAAACAATGAGAATTACACACACGAAAGAATGGTGTTTCATCTACACACCCTATTTTTCCACGTGGTCTCTATCCCGTTCTATGGCCTTCTTCCAGTGCGAAACAAGGGCGCGTATGCCCTGTCGGTACCAACCTTTGCCCTGGTGGTGGAACCAGTGCTTCACTGTGTGAATCACCTCCTAATCGTCCTCAAAATGTCTTCCATGAATTGCATCTTTTAATGGCCCAAACAAGCGGAAGTCCGAGAGCACTAGGACAGGGCTGTAGGGTGGATGTGGTAACACTGTCCAACCCTGTTTTGCGATGTGTTCAACAGTCCTAAGACTTGTGTGGGGCCGGCCGGAGTGGCCGTGCGGTTCTAGGCGCTACAGTCTGGAGCCGGGAGACCGCTACGGTCGCAGGTTCGAATCCTGCCTCGGGCATGGATGTGTGTGATGTCCTTAGGTTAGTTAGGATTAATTAGTTCTAAGTTCTAGGCGACTGATGACCTCAGAAGTTAAGTCGCATAGTGCTCAGAGCCATTTGAACCATTTGAACTTGTATGGGGCCGAGCGTTATCGTCTTTCGGCAAAACGTCCCGTGGGTTGTTGTGGCGCCGAGTCGCTGGAAGCGCATTTAGTGTTTTGCTAATGTGTTGACATATGCTTCTGAATTGATGGTACTGCCTCTTGGCATCACATCAGTGAGAATCACACCCTCACAGTCCCAGAATACGGTGATCATTACCTTACCGGCGGAAGCAGATGCTCTGAATGTTTTCTTCTTTAGGGGAGTGGGAATGGCGCCATTCCATCGACTGTTGGTTTGTTTCGGGCTCAAATTGGTGTACCCAGGTCTCATCACCTGTCACAATCCGGGACAACAAGGCCTCCCCCTCAGCTCGAAAACGTTACAACAAATAAATGTTTTTTTTCTGTGCGTTTTTTGATCGACCGTCAGACACCGCGGGACCCATCTTGCACACAGTTTTTGATATCCAAGAGTGGTGATAATTCCATCCACACTTCCTTTGCTGATTGACAGATGCACCGCCAACTGCCGAGTCGTAATGCGTCTGTCTTAGTGAATGACAACATCAGCTCGCTGCAACATCTCAGGTGTGACAGCCGTGGATGGTCTCCTCGACTGCTGCAAATCGTGGAGCTCCGCCGAACCGCCTTCTGATATCTTCGCCCTCCGTGCCCAGCGACTTAACTGTACTTCTGTCGACAGCAGATGCTCCATAGACCATGCACAAGCGTTTGTGAACATTTCACACAGTTTCTTTCTCTGCAGTGACAAATGCAATGGCGACACGTTGCTTGTAACGTACATCACCTACAGACGCCATTTGGAAACTGTCCTGCAGCTACGCTTTCTGTCGGAAGTGAGGAAAACTTGGCGCGCTCACTCAGGAGACTTCAAATACTACACACGTAATGTTTCGCATTCGTAGCTGTGTTTTTCGGCTGCGAAAAAAAAAATGCGGTGCATTACTTTCTGCGCCACCATTGTACTTACTGCTGCAAGACGTGACTATAGTCCGATTAAAATTACTTGATAGTCGACACTTCAGGCGTTGGAGATGATTTCCTCTAATCACAGGGCCCAACGTCACGTCCGAACCGTTCACCGTTGCCAAACAGCCACAACAATTGGTCACTTCATTTAAAATTCCTTGTCCACCGTCCTTTCTTCATGTTTATGGCTCCAGAATCATGGGTCTGGTAGTTTTATTTCGTATTTCACGACACAAAATAACCTCACCAAAAAAATGCACACACAAAACGATGCTAATGAAAAACATACGTTTCATGTAGAGCGCGAACCAAACGTTGCTAGATTCGTCCACACAAGACGCGATTCAGCGTTATACATGCCGTTATCAGCTTCGAATGACACTGTGTGAAGCTGAATTTTTGAAGGCTGCAATTCATTGTTGTGAATGGAGTGCCATAGCCCTCAAGTTGGCTCTGAGCACTATGGGACTCAACTGCTGAGGTCATCAGTCCCCTAGAACTTAGAACTAGTTAAACCTAACTAACCTAAGGACATCACAAACATCCATGCCCGAGGCAGGATTCGAACCTGCGACCGTAGCGGTCGCGCGGCTCCAGACTGTAGCGCCTCGAACCGCTCCGGCTGGTCAGATTGTGTCAAGCAGCTCCTGATGAACTGATAGTGATCAGGCGGGAAGGGACAGTACACCACAATAAAGACTTTCCTTTCCTCTCAGCTAAGTTATATATCAGCCATAATCAGTAGCTTAACTGTAATTTTTGAACGTCGATAATTCATATTGAATAATGTTCATATAACTAACAGACTTTGAGATATTAAGTTTTTTAAATTTTGTGGTTTATGAAAGTCCATTTTGATGTCCAGAACACTTTCACCCGAACTATATTAGTTTACACTTTGACAGTGACACTTTACCAGCATCCAGCATGCGCTTTACAACTGTTGCTTGTAACAAAGATCTTGATAGCGAGATATGGCATAAGCCTACTTTGTACAGAGATGTAATTTGTTGTTCTTTACATGTGTTAAAGTCGATATAAGGGCAAGTATTTTAATCAGAATGGCGATAACATGAGAGCACAAGATAAAATAATAATAAATTACTACAAGAACAAATTTCAGGTGATCTGATATGCTATTTCTACTTGTATGTTACAGGCAGCTTTTTTTAATAGCAATTATCATGTTTGGCATTAAAATGAATCCCAAGGAATCAATAATACAGAGTTATTGTATCTGCAGTGAGGTGCAGCTGTCTGTATGACTAGGACCTGTATATTTAAATTAATAACAAATCTTCGGATGAACTACTGGCTTATTTCTGTTGTTACGTTAACGTGATCTGGAGTATTATCAAGAGCAGATTCTGTTTATTTTAGCTAAAGGTATATGTATAAGAGTTATAGTGATGGAGGCAGACAGATACGAAAATAGCCGCCTATACTGTCGCAGTAAGTAAAAACTAAATATACATCCATATCGACAGATAAGCTATAGTCATGGCGATACATTAAAGTGTGACCCATCTTTTCTGCCATAGAACCAGCACCCAGCATTATGCTACTACCAGTAATGATGTAATTTCCCGGACCCTCCCGAAATCATCTGAAGGTGAACCTGAAAGGGATCGAAAACCGGTTCATGTAATACAGCATTATTATTGAAAAAAAAAGTGACTGGTTGCAGTTGTGTATAACTTATTTACATTCAATATACAGTCACGGTTCTAAAATATCCGTAATGGATAAACATAATCTGTTGATACCACGCCAGGTAATTAGAACAATGCGCGAATTTCGGCAATGTAAACTTAAACTAACGAAAACAATCGTTGCAATAAGAATTAACAAAAAATGTCTCTCAGAAAACGTGACTCCAAATTATATCAGAATAAAAATAACGAGTCAAAGTATGTCAGCCAAGATAGGAAAGGCACGATGTGAAATTATTTGGTTAAAAACTGAAGTCAGGTCTATTTACAAAAATAAAGATGTGCTTAACTCAAAGCTGTATAATATGCACTTAGAACTTAGCCATAAACTCCATAAACTTGTTGCTCATGTCTTCATGGTCTTCCTAGACTATGTCAATATATATGTAAACAAAGAACGTATTATCATCTCACATAGACACGAGAAAAAGATAAATGGTCTAATTTCAAAGAATGCAGTGAGGTCCCCCAGTATCTCTTCTGAAACGGAACATAAGTTTTTTGGTAAAGCGATAAATACTACAGAAAATGCTTCAGTAGTAATGAATTAAAGCTGTTAAACAAAGGCCTTAAGCACAACATTACCCCCTCACTAAATAAAAGCAACATTAAAGACCTCATATTTAACACAAAAATTGCATGTACAGCAGCTAAACTAAAACACAATGAACAAATGCTGTAGCTCATAAGGCAAACAACATCATTATGAGAAACATTCACCAGAACAAAATTTACAATAAGATGAATACCGAACATGAGACATTATGTGACATAAATAAGAAACTTTCAGTTGAAAATGCCCTCACTGTCAGAGCAGACACAAGTAACACAGCTGTTGTCATGTATGAATCAGACTATATTAGCAAAACTTGTGAATTCTTCAGAAGGAATAATATAAAGGAAATAGCATATGATCCTACTCCCAAATTCCATGATAAAATTAAAAAGTTACTTAAAAACTGCAACTTCTTGTTGACACCATTAGAAGCAAAGCACTGTATAGTGATGAACCCTTCAGCATCAAAACTGAGATCACAGCCTGAGATCCACAAACCAGAATGTCCGATACGTCCCATTGTGAACTCTATCAATAGCCCAAGCTATAAGATCACCAAAAAACTTAATGATATTATCCGCAAGGCATATGTATTTGAAAATAACTACTCCATTAAAAACAGTTATGAGCTCATCAATAGTATAAAAGATATCCCCATCCCAGTCACAGCTAAATTTGCATCTCTTGACATAGTAAACCTATATACAAACATACCTGTCAAGGAAACAATTAGTTTAATAAGGAATAACTTACTGAAACATGGGACAATGGGTAGAGCTGAAATCTATGAACTCATAGAGATCCTGGAACTTATATTGTCACACAACTACTTCCTGTTCAACAACAAGTTTTACACTCAGGAAGATGGACTGGCAGTGGGTAGTAGTCTTGCAGGCTTGCTAGCAGACATATATATCAATAACCTTGAAAATAACTTTTTCAGGTCCCAAACCCAACTAAAAGATAAGCTGCTTTATAACAAATGCTATGTTTATGACACACTTATTCTGTTCAATGGGGCAACAGAAGAAATAGATAATCTAGCCAAAGAACTTAATAAAATACACAATAAAATCCAATTCACAGTAGAACATGAAACACCCGAAGGCATTAACTATCTTGATCTAACAATCTCAAATAAAAATCAGAAGGATAAATTTCAAATTTTCAGAAAGCCAACAACCACCAATGTTACCATACACAAATCCTCTTGCCATCCAGACCAACATAAAAAAGCGCTCTTCAGAACAATGGTTAATCGCATGCTTAAAATCCAAATGGACACAAATAAAAGACAAAAAGAAACAGAAATTATTAAATCAATTGCCTTCACCAATGGGTACAACCCTGCATTAATAGATAAACTAATCCATACAGCAAAACTAAATCAACCAACTCCTGAACAACCACCCACAAACAAGAAAACCACATTTGTTAGCCTGCCTTTCCTAGGGAAGATTTCTCACCAAATTGCCAACCTCTTCAAGACATGCAACTTTCTTCACCAACAACAAAATACAAAATAAAATCATACACAGCACCAAAACCACTATACAACAATATCAAAAGTCAGGTGTGTACAAGCTCACTTGCAGCTCATATCCAAGCTTCTACATGGGACAAACTGGTATAAGCTTCACAACAAGGTTTAAAGAACACATAGATGCACTCCGTCTTAACAACCTGAACAAGTCCAGCTTTGCCTCACATCTTGCCCAACACAATCATTCTGCAAACAACATAGAACAGAATCTCCGAATACTACATTTTGCCAACAAAAGCACAATACTTGACCTTCTTTAAGAAATTGAAATATTTATCTACACAAATACAGCACCTGACTACCTTCTCAATGATCAAACTGAATTGAGAAACAAATTTTTCCTTCAGAACTTTGAAGATCTACTAGTTGAAAACAAGTAACCACCCAACGAACCCTACACCGGCTCCCCAACACCCCCCCCCCCCTCCAAATGATCCACCCCCTCCCTCTCCTTACATCCTAACCACAACGGTGTCAATGTAATATACTAACACAGAAAAAGACATGTACCATATCTCTAAATGTTAAAGCCCTCCATTGCTAACATAAATCAGTACTTTATACATATTAATTCTAGCTGGAACAAACAGAAGCTGCCTTTACCAATATCCCAGCGCACTCTAATGTTAGAATAAATATAAGTCAACAGTTAAAGAATTTTTGTTCATGATTTTTTAAATATTAAATGTACAGCCATACAAACAGCTTTAATCCATTACAATCACTATAACTCTTATACATATACCTTTAGCTAAAATAAACAGAATCTGCTCTTGATAATACTCCAGATCACGTTAACGTAGCAACAGAAATAAGCCAGTAGTTCATCCGAAGATTTGTTATTAATTTAAATATACAGGTCCTAGTCATACAGACAGCTGCACCTCACTGCAGATACAATAACTCTGTATTATTGATTCCTTGGGATTCATGTTAATGCCAAACATGATAATTGCTATTAAAAAAAAACTGCCTGTAACATACAAGTAGAAATAGCATATCAGATCACCTGAAATTTGTTCTTGTAGTAATTTATTATTATTTTATCTTGTGCTCTCATGTTATCGCCATTCTGATTAAAATACTTGCCCTTATATCGACTTTAACACATGTAAAGAACAACAAATTACATCTCTGTACAAAGTAGGCTTATGCCATATCTCGCTATCAAGATCTTTGTTACAAGCAATAGTTGTAAAGCGCATGCTGGATGCTGGTAAAGTGTCACTGTCAAAGTGTAAACTAATATAGTTCGGGTGAAAGTGTTCTGGACATCAAAATGGAGGCAAACAGATACGAAAAAAGCCGCCTATACTGTCGCAGTAAGTAAAAACTAAATTTACATCCATATCGACAGATAAGCTATAGTCATGGCGATGCATTAAAGTGTGACCCATCTTTCTGCCACAGAACCAGCACCCAGCATTATGCTACTACCAGTAATGATGTAACTTCCCGGATCCTCCCGAAATCATCTGAAGATGAACCTGAAAGGGTTCGAAAACCAGTTCATGTAATAAAGCATTATTATTGAAAAAAAGTGACTGGTTGCAGTCGTGTATAGCTTATTTACATTCTATATACAGTCAAGGTTCTAAAATATCCGTAATGGATAAGCATTAACTTTCAATGTGTCCCAATGTCTGTGTGGGAATGACAGCCTATTCTTCCTCGAGATCCGAAAGCAGAGAAGGTAGTGATGTTGAAAGCCGGGGTCGGCAGCTAAGTAGACTTTCTAGTTCATCCCAAAGGTGTCACAAGGGTTCACGCACGGATTCTGAGCAGGACACTCCATTTCCGGAATTTCCACAAACCATTGCCTCACCATTGCTGCTTTATGACATGGAGCATTGTCAAGCTGATAGAAACAATCATCGTCTTCGAACTGTTCCTCTATTGTACAGAGTGAGTCACTAACTATTGCCTCCTAGATAACTCCGAAAGTATGACAGTAGCTGAAAAGTTTGTGGGACAAATGTTGCATGGGACAACGGGGGCTATAATATGACGTTGGTTTTTTGTTGTTGGGTGGGATCCCGTCAGGCATATGAAGGTCGACTTCTTTTTTGTAATGGGATTCTATAGTTTGGTACTTATTTTCTGATAGTTCCTATCGAAACGAATCCAATGATGTGTAGCAGTAAAGTCTTTGAAGGTCAACGAAGGACAAAAAGGTGGAATGAACGTCCATTTACAGAATGAGTTCGAAGTGATGAGCATTGGTATCAATGCAGTGCTGCAATCTTCTTATCATGGATTGAGTGGTATTCCTTATCACTACATGTACGTAGTTGGTCATATTTATTTCAGAAGAACTTGTTATTACCTCTCCATATGTTCATATCGCATTATTACTTCATCTGGGCCATAGTGCAATTTTTAAAATCTAGGAAAACTAAAGGAGATGTGGAACATGACATCGTTACAAGTCTGTTCGAGAAGAGCAATACCGTGAAACGCTTACCAAAGAGATAAAGTGGCAAAAAATGTCACTTTACTGCTGTTCATGCACCAAAAGTGTTATAGTGTCTTGCGGCTAACTTTGATGCTGATAAAATTATCTCAGAAGACCTGCGATGTAGCAGCGACTGTGTTTTGTAGAAATTAAAATTATCATTACCGAAATTAATGTAGTAAAAACGGGGTCATTACAGTTCGTTTTAGCATTCATTTTATTTTACTGATAGTTGAAAAGCTGAAAGACCAAATCACAGTCTTTTAAAATTCTAGGGCTGTTTATTTTGTTCAAACATGAATAGAATCGCTATAGCAGCATGTACGTTTGTTACGATGATTAGAAATGGACACGATCAGAATCGCGCAAATGGTCGAAGTAAGATCAACAGAATTTCTATTAAAGCGGTACTGCCGTAATAAACAGTGCTGTGTGTCATTAGCCGGGTGCGCACGTGTTTACCGTCATCAGAGCACCGGCTGTATTGCCTAGCTGTTTGTTAATCGCCGGCAGGCGTCAAAAATCCGCGACCGTTCTCGATTTCAATCACAGAGAGGAAACAACAGGTGCGGCGAACAGTGGAGAGGCGCAAATAAGCTGCACGGCGAATGTTAAACATAACGATAAATTTATATATGCGACTGTTCTTTCGGATAAGTCCGAAAGAACAGATGCCATACATACAGTAGTCAAAATAAATGTTGCATATTGCTTTATTCTCAATACCGGACGTAATAGGAAACAAAACTGATTTTGTTCTGTCAGGTACAGTCATACGAAAGCAGAAATAACGAAGATTTACACTTGATTTGAAAAATACAAACTTTTAAAAGATTCCACTGCAAACACTGTAGTTTATTCTCGCTGACATCTTGCATAAGACAATTTCCATGAACCAACTGGCCATCCTCGTAAGTGGAGGCACTTTTAAATGCATTGTCCTCAAAAAAATGGTTCAAATGGCTCTGAGCACTATGGGACTCAACTGCTGAGGTCATTAGTCCCCTAGAACTTAGAACTAGTTAAACCTAACTAACCTAAGGACATCACAAACATCCATGCCCGAGGCAGGATTCGAACCTGCGACCGTAGCGGTGTTGCGGTTCCAGACTGCAGCGCCTTTAACCGCACGGCCACTTCGGCCGGCCATTGTCCTCACCGAACTGTCCAGACAAGCCTATGGTATTTTGTCTCATTTCAATCCGTGTTGATCCACTGTGGACCCGGGACAACGATTGGCAAAATATTTATCAAGGAAGATCACAAGACAGCCGTACGTATTTGAGAAGATATCGTATTTTATTTTGACTACCAATTTCGGCATTTCAGTATGCCATCTTCAGGCCCCATATGCACCTCATAATAGATATTCAGACGTTTCGAAGTAGAAGCCCACAGGACACCCCTTTGTGCCAATACATGGGAGGATGATTGGTGTGTAGCTTCGAAAGAAGCACTCGAATAACAAATTCACAATATCCAGACGCTGATGCTCCAGTATGCCAATACATCCGAATGTCAATATACACTGAAATGCCAAAGAAACTGGTAAAGGCATGCGTTTTCAAATACAGAGATATGAAAACAGGCAGAATACTGCGTACGGCGCTGCGATCGGCAACAAGTGCCTGGTGCAGTTGTTAGATCGGTTACTGTTGCTACAGTGGCAGGTTATTAAGATTTAAGTGAGTTTGAAAAGGATATTATAGTCGGCGCACGAGCGATGGGGCACAGCATTTTCGAGGAAGCGATGAAGAGGAGATTTTCCGGTACGACCATTTCACGAGTGTACATTTACGAGTGTACCGTGAATATCAGAAATCCGGAAAACATCAAATCTCCGACATCGCTGCGGCCGGAAAAAGCTTCTGCAAGAACGGGACCAACAACGACTGAAGAGAATCGTTCAACTTGATAGAAGTGCAACGCTTCACCGGCCGTTGTGGCCGAGCGGTTCTAGGCGCTTCAGTCTGGAACCGCGCACCCGCTACGGTCGCAGGTTCGAATCCTGTCTCGGGCACGGATGTGTGTAATGTCCTTAGGTTAGTTAGGTTTAAGTAGTTCTAAGTTATAGGGGACTGATGACCTCCGATGTTAAGTCCCATAGTGCTCAGAGCCATTTGAACCATTTTGCAACGCTTCCGCAAATTGCTGCAGACTTCGATGCTGGGCCATCAACAAGTGTCAACGTGCGAACCATTCAACGAAACATCATCGATGTGGGCTTCCGGAGTCAAGGCCCACTGGTGTACCCTTGATGACTGCTTGACACAAAGCCTTAAGCCTTGCCTGGGCCCGTTAACACCGGCATTGGACTGTCGATGACAGGAAACATGTTGCCTGGTCGGACAAGTTTCGTTACAAATTGTACCGAGCGGATGGACGTGTACGGGTATGGAGACAACCTCATGAATCCATGGAACCTCCATGTCAGCAGGGGACTGTTCAAGCTAGTAGAGGTTCTGTTATGGCGTGGGGCGTGTGCAGTAGGAGTGATATGGGACTCATGATATGTCTAGATACGACTCTGAGAGGTGACGCGTACGTACGCATCTTGCCTGATCACCTGAATTCATTCACGTCCATTGTGCATTCCGACAGACTTGTACAATTCCAGCAAAACAATACGACACCCCACAAGTCCAGAATTGGTACAGAGTGGCTCCAGAAGCACTCTTCTGAGTTTAAGCAGTTTTGTGGCCCATCAAACTACCTAGACATAAGCGTTATGGAGGATATCTGGGATGCTTTGCAATGTGCTGTTCGGAGGAGATCTCCACCCCCTCGTATTCTTAGGGATTTATCGACAGCCCTCCAGGATTCATTTTGTTAGTCTTCGTATATCCGTAATTGAAATGGACGGTTTGGGACGTCAGCTAGTATAAGATACGTTAAAAAATGACGAAATTCCTCCAGCTGTATTAAGGTGTTGGTTTCATTGGTGACTAGTTTCGATGTTGTTACAACACCATCTTCAGGCCCATACTTGTTGACAGCAACCTCATGTGTCTAACACTAGTAGTCAGTGGTGAGATAGGCGTGTTCCATGCGGAAGGCAGGTAAGTTACTACCTCCTTCCGCATGGAACACGCCTATCTCACCACTGACTTCTAGTGTTAGACACACAAGGTTGCTGGCAGGTAGTAACTTACCACTGACTTCTAGTATTAGACACATAAGGTTGCTGGCAGGTAGTAACTTACCTGCCTTCCGCATGGAACACGCCTATCTCACCACTGACTTCTAGTGTTAAACACGTAAGGTTGCTGTCAACAAGTATGGGCCTGAAGATGGTGTTGTAACAACATCGAAACTAGTCGCCAATGAAACCAACACCTTAATACAGCTCGAGGAATTTCGTCATTTTTTAACATATCATTTTGTTAGTTCCCTCCAGCACTACTTCAGATATTAGTCGAGTCCATGCCACGTCCTGTTGCGGCACTTCTACGTGCTAGCGGAGGTCCTACACGGTATTAGGCAAGTATACCAGTTTATTTGGCTCTTCGATTTATATGTGGTGTCTGTTCTTTCGGTCATTTCAAGTAGGACGGACACCATATTTACAATTCCGTCGAAATTTTAAGGCAATGATCATTGTATGAGAAATCATTCAATATTTAAATGTTTCGTCTACAACAAAATTTGTAATTAAGTAGCCCAACACATGTGTTATTACGCTATGTAATGGAGAATGTTAATATCAGGTGTACCGGTATGAAATGAACGTTTTTTTTGTGAAAATGAAACGCTAATTTTGAATTGAAAAGTAAAAACATTTTATTCAAAATACTGACCATTGCTTTCTATACATTTTGACCACCTTTCTGGCAATTTGTGGACACCACGCCAGTAGAAATGTTCGTCTTTTGAAGCAAACCAATCAGACACCCAATTTTCGACTTCTTCGTTGGAATCGAAGTGTTCCTCAGTCAACGCGTGTCCCATTGATGAAAACAAATGGTAGTCGGAAGGGCCCAAGTCTGGTGAATATGGCGGGTGGGGTAGCAGCTCCCAGCCAAGTGTTTTGATTGTATCCTGAACCAGTTTTGCTTTGTGTGCAGGTGCATTGTCGTGTAAAAAAAATACTTTGCCATGTCTTCTGGCCCATTCCGGTCTTTCTTCGATCAATGCATGGTTCAAATGGATCATTTGTTGTCTGTAGCGATTAGTATTCACAGTTTCACCGGGTTTTAGAAGCTCACGATACACCACACCTTTCTGATCCCACCAAATACAGAGCATTGTCTTCTTGCCGAATCGATCTGGTTTTGCAGCCGATGTTGACGGTTGTCCTGGATTAACCCATGATTTTTCCCTTTAGGATTCCTAAAATAAATCCATCTTTTATCGCCAATAACAATTCGATGCAAAATTGATTTTCTTTCATGTCTTTGAAGCAAAATTTGACAAATGGTTTTTCGGTTTTCCATCTGCCTTTCATTCAGTTCATGTGGCACCCATTTTCCACACTTTTGGATCTTTGCCATAGCTTTCAAACGGTCAGAAATTGTTTGTTGTGCAACATTTAGCATTGCTGCCATTTGCTTCTGACTCAAAGTATCACCTTCATCCAATATTGCTTGCAATTCGGCGTCTTCGAACTTTTTTGGTGGTCTTCCACGTTCTTCATTTCTTACATCAAAATCATTATTTCTGAGCCGTTGAAACCATCTTTTGCATGTTGCATCTGATAGAGCAGGATCACCATATGCCTCGACAAGCATTCGATGCGACTCTGCAGCACTTTTTTTCACATGAAAACAAAAAATTAATGCTTTCCGCAAATCATCACTTTCTGGAACAAAATTCGACATTGTTAACACGACGAAAACATATGATGTTGTTTGTTCCATGACTTGATGTATACTAAATAGCTTTGACAGATGTCATACCAACCAAAAAATAAAAAATTAAGGCTAGTTCACAACAAATGTTCCTTTACCGACACATTTGTATCTTAATGCTCATTTCATACCGGTACACCTGGTAGTTGTTAGTAAAAAGACAGTGACAGTAATAAGAAGTGTTTACCAAAGTTAATAATTTTCTAAAGACTGTGGATCCTTATTTCATGAAACTGTTCTGTGAGGTTTCCTGAAGGTAATTAGAAACTTAGGTAGTATGTGCAGGTAGCGTTTCCACACCCGTTGTTTCATCTTCGGGAGGAGAACCGCGCGGTCGCCAGACGGTAGCAGCGTCCACGCGGCGAGACCCTTTTACGGACAGCTGGGCTCTCGCTGGCCATCAGGCCTCCCGCAGACAGCGCACTCTGATTTCATCGTCGAGGATTTGAATAAGCTAACGAGCTCCGTGCCGCTCTCGCGCCGAGCAGGCAGACGAGTTAAAGCTGAACGCCCGCCAGGTACCGGCCAATCCTATTAAAACGGCCCTCGCTCCGGTCCTGTCACCCCTTCACCGAAGGCGACCTTGTACCATCTTTTGGAGACACTTTTTTTTTATTGTGTCAGTACGGATACCCGTACTAGTCCGTTTCCTCTCTCTCTCCTTTCTGACTTGAGTGTTCTATGTGAAAGAATAAATACTTTATATAAAGGCAGTTTTAGGCATCTGAACGGCGCGCAGTAACACTTCCACGAAGTGGAACTGACTTATCATGGCCATAAACTGCTACAATACGAAAATTTATGCAGCACTGTACCTAGTTACTTATTAAAAAGAGGGGAATTAGTTTTAACAAAACTTCTACTGTTATACAGTGTTGCAATAACGGAACGTAAATAATTCATGGTTCATTTGCAGTTATAGGAAGGGACGTGGCCTCAGTATAGAACGTAGCAGAACCGATCTGCTGAAAACCGTAGCTGAAAATACTGTAGGAAACAGCAGGAACATGGGCAGAACTGTTAATTTGAACATAAAACCAAGCAATTACTGCGAACAGCAGTGAGTATGACGTCGAATAACAATTGAACTCCACAATTTGCATTCGCGATGGTCCACTTTCCCTTGTCGCAGTCAATATACGCCTCATCTAGATTTGTATCGACATGCGTGCTCTGAAATTCACACTTAAGTACTTTAAAAATGAACACAAACAGTCTCGACAGAAAAACACATTTGTTTTGTGGTAACTGATTCGGTCAGTTTTTGACCATTTGCTTAGTTGATATTCGTGGAGTTGTAACACCAGCCACCGCCTACCGACACGGTATCTGGTCTGAAGATGATCAAACACTGACCGACATCGGTTACCACAAAATATTTTTTTTTCTGTCGAAACTGTTTGTGTTCATTTTTACAGTAACTTAATTTCTGTCAGACTGCTATTCTTCACGAGAACTCAAAAATTACTTCACATAAGTGACTGCCAGAGGGTTCTTCGAACCAGCTTCAGACTATTTCTATACCAATCCAATCTCTAACAGCGCTAAATCTTCCCGTACGAGATATGCTTCCTCCTATTTTACTATAATGATCTTTTCTCCCTGTATAGGTTTGCGGTAATAAAATGATAAAATGCTTTCATGCCGAGAGGAGACAGCTGGTGATTGAAATTTTGTGAAGAGATCTTGCCGCAACAAAAAACACCTTTGTTTTAACGCTTGCGGTCCCAATATGCTTATCTGTGAAACTCACTCCCCTATTCCGCAGTAATACAAAACGAGCTGCCCATCTTTGAACTTTTTCGACGTCCTCCTTCAG
Organism: Schistocerca serialis cubense; assembly: GCF_023864345.2. Taxonomy (NCBI): domain Eukaryota; kingdom Metazoa; phylum Arthropoda; class Insecta; order Orthoptera; family Acrididae; genus Schistocerca; species Schistocerca serialis. The sequence continues at coordinate 390,502,977 of NC_064639.1, forward strand.
TCCTATCTAGTAAGGATCGTCAACACTCTAGCAGACGACGTCCAAGCGTACCGCAGTGTAGTCAGCCTCTTTAGTAGACCTGTTGCATCTTCTAAGCGTTCTGCCAATAAAACGTAATCTTTGGTTTCCCGTCCGCAGAACATTATCCACATGATCGTTCCAATTTAATACTGTCCGTAACTGTAATTCCAAAATATTTAGTCGAATTGGCAGCCTTTAAATTTGTGTGGTTTATCGTGTAATCTAAATTTAACTGATTTCTTTTTGTCTTCATGTGAATGACTACTCACTTTTTCTTATTGAGAGGCAATTACCGCTTTTGGTTCCACATAGAAGTCATTTCTAAATTATTTCGCAAATAGTTTTGATATTCTGATGATTTTGCTAGGCGGTAAATGACAGCATCGTCTGCAAACAGAGAGAGTAGAGGAGATTAGTGTTTAACGTTCCGTCGACAACGAGGTCAATAGAGACAGAGCTAAAGCTCGAATTAGGGAAAGATGGAGAAGGAAGGCGGCCGTGCCCTTTCGAAGGAACCATCCCGGCATTTGCCTTAAAGGATTTTGGGAAATCACAAAACTTAAATGAGGATGGCCGGACTCGGGTTTGAACCGTCGTCCTCCCGAATGGGACCCTATGGTGCTAACCACTGCATTGCCCCGCTCGGTCGAGTGCGATCAATCAAAGAGGGCTGCTCAGACTGTTTTCTGCCTCGTTTATGTGGATTAGGAACAGCTGAGGACCTGTAACACTTCCTTGGGGAATGACACATATCACTTTTGCTATACTCAACGATTTTTCGTCTATTACTACGTACTACGAACTTCCTGGCAGGAATCACGAATCCAGTCGCACAACTGAAGCGATACTCCACAGGAAATCAATTTGATTAGAAGTCTCCTGTGAGGAACTATGTCAGAAGTCGTCTGAAAATCTAGGTCATTCGAAAAGTTCGAAGAAGGACAATTCATTTTGTATTATCGTGAAATAGGGTAGAGAGTACCACGGAAATGATAAGGGATGATAAACATTAAAAAAAAAAAAAGTTTGCTAGCGCTAACCTATAACGGGAAAAATGATCATCATTATAAACATAAAGGTTTTAAGTTTCATATATCCCATACTCTACGTGATAGAGAAACAGTCTGAAGGTGGTTCGAAGAACTCTCTGCCAGGCACTTAAGCGTGAACTGCGCAGCGATCTTGTAGATATAGATTGATGTAGATGAAGAAGTATGGAATCAATTTGAGATCCCCTGTAGACAGCAGTCATTACTTAGTGCGAGTAAACAGCTCGACGCGTTTCACAAGAACGATATTTTCTGAATCCGTGCTGTGTGTCAGCAGACTGCTACCTTCGAGATAATTCATAATGTTCGAACGCTGTGTATGTTCCAAAATCCTGCTGCAAATCGACATTAGTGGGATGGCAAATTGTGTTAGCTTAATTCGGACGTGCCCGTTGAACAGTAAAGGTTCACAGAAACTGATTTAGGATGTTACACCAACCGTCTGTGTTTGACTGGTATTCCTCAACACTAATTCACTTTATCCGCTATCGATGCCGAAGTCGCATACGCAGCCAAGGCCTGTTTAAATGCTAGTGGTGGACGCAATCTTCATCATCAGTATTTAGCCGGCAAGTGATAGGGATGTAGTGAGGTGCAGTTCACAAACACCAAAAAGTGCTCAATGTTCTAAGTTCAGCATCAAAGACATCGACATCGTGCCGTAGAATGAGAACGTGTGACAATGTCGATGGCGATCTGTCTATTGCGTGGGAACAACAAACCCCGTTCAAGTACTGCTATATATTCGACAGAAGTAGATTGTAGGTCAGCAACGGGATTCTCCCATCACTTGTGGACTCGTTCACAAAAAAACGGACTTTACAATCCGCTACGTAAGTCGTGATCGTAGTCACCATGGCGATACAGGAAGGATAGAAAACTAGGGTTCAACGCCGCGTCGACGTCGAAGTCATCAGGGACGAAGCTCCAGCTCTCAGCGGACAAGAATTGGGAGAGAAGTTGGCAGTGTCCTTAAGCATAACGCACTTCAGGGAAGCCACTGTAAACCTAAATGTGGTCGCCAGACGACGATTATTTTGTCACGTCCATATAGGATGTAACTCAGATACTAGGGCGCAATAGGAAAATATTATAACGTCCGTGACAAAAACTGGCTATATTCGTTGGATTAAATGTCCTGCCGTATCGTCTAGCAATGGCATGGAGCATTGTTGGTCAAACTGTTTCTTGGTAACCATGGTCTTTAAAATTTTTGCCTTTAAGGTGGTTTAAAAGCTACAAAGTCTACAAAGGCAAAGGAAACATAACAGGCAATTGATATTTCAGATTATGAATGCTGCTGATGTCATGAGATAATACCAAGATACTCAGAAGGCTCACACGTGTTGCTGTCAAGATAATTCGAAAATGTATTTAGCTCTGAGATGGAATTTATGAAACTGAACTTTGAACTAAATCACTCGTCTTTGCTTAACATCATCTGTATTTATTTGGGTTTCATTCTAACAGCCGTATCAGTGTAACCAATCAAAAGATTTAGACACGTGTCATATAGAATTTTTGATTCGAATTAATCTATACTACAATTTCCTAAAATGCTTACTATTCCTACTGGAACAGCTATATGTATTTGAAATTTCTGTCTCAAGATGATTAATACCCGAAACAGCAGTCACATAAATGTAAAATAAAATAAATGTTGGCAGCCATAAGCAGAGACGAATATGTTTGACATTTTTTCAGTTTTATTAATTCTTTAGTTTCTTATGTGTATAAATTTCTAATTAATAATACATTTATTGCATCAAAATGGCGGCACAAGTTTAGAAAGTAGAAATTTTACGCATAACCACTTACGGACCGTGTCTTTTTAGTGCAAGGTAACGTTCGCATATTTGGTTTCCCTGTTTCCTCTCACTCATTGCGTTTTGTTCATGGTACGTTGCACTGGTGCAGATAACTTGGTGGAAACCACGGACTTCAATTCTGGTAATCACGTGTCTCATCTCGAAGTTTTTCTTTATCGATTTTCGGTCAATCACTGTACCTGTGCCGTAAAATTCTGGAAGCATATTTTCTCTACATCCCTTCAGCGGTTTTAGTAATCTTTCCGAAGCTTTCGTGTTAGGTAGCATTAGTTTTGTCCGTTGATCTTCACTGACGACCGATTTCCTCACCAGCAGGTACAAGAGTGTGGTTAACGTGGACTTGGGCACTCCGATTGCTTTGTCTAGGTAGGTTTATGTAGGTCGCATTTACTCTTTCTTGTGTTGTTAGATGTTTTCACTGTGTGGTGTGATCCCATGATTTCTACTCTGTAAGTCACTATTGGCGAGATTTTGGCTCTGAATAGCGCTACAGCTGTCTCTACGCTGAGACATCTGATGTGTTCTGCATCGAGAGTAGTCACTATCACTTGCTTTGATTTCTCTATTACAAGTTTTGTGAAACATTTTCCTCTTTTTTTCTCGTGACGCATAAGTATTTGAAGTCTACTACGACTTTTAGCTTTCTCCCCTGCCTGAAGATCTCTGGCAATGCAGATGCTTTTCCTCGATTTCAGAGCACCATTATTTCTGTTTTTGCCACTTTTCAATTTCGTGTTTGACGCGCCAGTGTTCCACACCGTTTACTGCTCCTTGCTTTTTTGCCGTTATTACAATGTTGTCTGCGTATGCGTGTTAGGTCACACCCTCCCTTAGGAGTATTTTTACAAGTTCTTTCGCTTTAGGATCAACAATAATGTATTTGGTGGATCCCCCTAACACAATCCATTTGATTGGAGTGGCAAGTCCCGTAGGGAGAGGTTGTCTGAATTTCATATATCGTTCCCTCGAATTACTGCGCTTCTGATTCATGTCCATATATTGTTTTTATTAAGGGTTTCCTTTAGATTTTTTTTTTTTTTGTCACTAGCTTTCTCTTCACAACATCAAAGGCTTTAGTAAGTCTACATAAATTTGTGAATATTACATAAGACTTTTCACTCTCTTGAAGAGCTTCGGAAACGCTCTTTGGCAAGGAGTTCTATTGCGATATGAGTTGACTTTCCTTTCTTAACCCTAGGTTACTAACTGCTTGCAAAATTTACGATTGCAGTTGGTAACAATTCGCGGTTCCCCCCAATCTGGTATTTTCAGTACGGGGTGTAACATAGGACATTTTATGTGATTTTCTGTATGTGACGTACCACTGGAGATTTTATATTCCTGCCGTAGCCCTCACTGGTTCACAACCCCACAAGAGGCCACAGAAGTCCACCCACGTCACCGCCGCCGCGCACCGAACCCAAGATTATTGTGCGGTTGAGACCCCAGACCCAGAGCCCCCCCCCCCCCCCCCCCCCCCCACGGGGAACGTCTCATATCTGACGTGTGTAGCCCCAAATGTTGGCGTGCTAGAGTAATTATGGCGTACGCGTACTTGGAGACAGTGCTTGCGCAGCAATCGCCGACATAGTGTAACTGAGGCGGAATAAGGGGAACCAGCCCGCATTCGCCGAGGCAGATGGAAAAGCGCCTTAAAAACCATCTACAGGCTGGCTGGCACACCGGAGCTCGACACTAATCCGCCGGGCGGATTCGTGCCGGGTACAGGCACGCCTTCCCGCTCGGGAAGCAGCGCGTTACACCGCACGGCAATCCGGGCGGGCTGTGGCGGAGGGTACTAAATGATCCGTCCTACACTGTTCCAAACGCGAATGGCACATGGGAAGAATTTTTGTCGGTAAGCCTCTGTATTAGCTCTAATTTTTCGAATTTTACTGTCGTGATCATTTCGCGTGATACATGTTGGAGGGAGTAATACACTGTCCGGCTCTTGACGCAAGGTGCTCTCTCGGAATTTCAATAGTAAACCATTTTGTGATGCACAACACCTCTGTATTGATTGGTGTCCTTGGGGGGAGGGGGGGGGCTCTCGTTTCCCTTTATGTAATTTATTACTTGATCGTCTCCGCTGATCTGGATTGGAGGCTGTTACTAAGCACTTATTGTAAAATCTTGTGAATTATGTACTGACTCGTTCATGACCAAGTAGCTTTGTCTCGTGTGTTGCTAGGGAACCTGATAAATCAGTAAATGAAGTTGTGCTGTATTACAAAAGGACAGGAAAGGCGGAGCGGCCGCCTCGGTGCCCGGCAAGTCCCCTGTGGCGGGCCTGTTGCTGGGCTGACCTGTGGCGAGGCGGCCGCGGCAGATAACGCCGCGACGCATGCCTGCCGCATTCCTGGGGACGCCCGAGCCTGCGCCGCCAGAATAAGACGCGACCGCTAGCTACGCTACGGGGAATTTTTTTGGCGCTTTTGCCCCCAGCCGAGCCGACCGTGAAATTTGCGAAGCGCCTGCTCGGCGAGGCAGCCGTAATGGAGCAGGTCGCGAGCGGTCCGAGGAAGAAATATCACCTCTGCAGACGTCGGACTCGCTGCACCAGTGTTGCGGCGATGATCCGCCCTGCTCAAATGCACTATTGGTGGTAAGGCATGGTTCACGTGAAACGTGTAGCAGTATTATAAGTCGTCAAATTCATGATCTTCTCTATTATTATCGAAGGAAAATTATATTTTCGCGTTGGTACTTGATAAAGTGTTTGTTTTGAAAGAGAAAAACCACAACTAAACCTTTTATTTTATTTATATTTCACTTGTTTCGACGACCCCTCGTCCTCGAAGCTAGTCGTGAGAAAGAACATTTAAAAAAATAAAAAAATAGAAACGTAATGTAGCAGTGGAACTTCTAAAAAAACAGTCGCAGTCATGAAGTTTTAGTTATCACGTCGAAAAAATATACGTTAACAGTGTTTTGTTTCTTTGTGGGTACATATCTGCAGTCGTGGTATGCACTGAAACCCTCGCGCAGCTGTACAGTATGACGTCGCAAGAGGCAGGCGCGAATCCAAGAGCGGGTCATGAACCACCAAACAGAATTGTACTAAAATATAAATTGGAGGTGGAGTAGGAGAAAGGAAAGGGCAGTAAATGGCAGGAACCTATAGGCTTTTTATTATAAGCATTCGTGTTTTTAGGATGTTAGGAAATTCTGCTATGTTGCAAGCAAAGTAACACATGACGGACGAAGCAAGGGAGGCGTAGAAAGCAGGTTACAATAGGCAAAGATGGTCTTCGTGGCAGAGATAAATCTGCTAACGACAAACATCGGCCTTGATTTGATGATAAAATATCTGAGAATCATCGTTTGGAGCATGGCATGCAATCATGCAGTTTGGTCAAACCGGGAATGATGAGAGTGAAAAATTTGAAATGTGGTGCTATAGAAAGACGTTGAAAATCCGGTGGACTGAAAACTTAGTAAGTAATGAGGAACTTCTCCTCAGAATCGGCGACGAAAGGGAGATGTACATACAGAAAACACTGAAAGAAGGGTGGAAAAGGGGGGGGGGAGGGGGGGCAGGATGATGGAACATGTGTGAAGACGTCAGCGAATAGCTTTCGTCATACCAGAGGAAGGTGTAGAGAGTAAAAACTGCAAGGTAAATGAGGGATTGGAGTCCAGCGAAGAACTGAGGACTTTCGATGCAGGTGCTACTCTGGGGTGAAGAAAGGCAGGAACTTAGGACAGGCGAAATCGAATCAGTTAGAAGACTGATCACGGAAAAAAAACATATCTTGAAACCTTCCCGTCTCCTCTTATATCTCTTTGTGTTACGCCAACTTCCCCTTTTACAATAACCTATGTAACCTTCCCTTAGGATTTCTATCTCTTGCTTAATCATAACAAATGAAATCTTTCCTTTGAAATTTATTCTCTTTCTCAATCTTCGCATACAAATTTAATTGCTGCTTATTAAAAGTGATTTTCTGATTATTTCGACGAAACATAGAATGTGTCGTCGTTGTGGCCCTCAGTCGTTATCTGCAATAACCCAAAACTGTTCCTTACCTTTTTTTTTACTGTTACTGGATCGCCATCTGACTGCTACATCAAACTGCGACATGAATATACTTACTCTGGTATACTATACTCTATTAACTGCTGGTGGGCTGTCATAATAAGTGGATGTATTTATTCGCAAAGCTGACGTTATTGTTTATTAGCAAAGCTGACGTTATTCTTTAATTAATTTGACTGAAGTTACGTAATTCACAGTTACACTTTTTCTTGACAACAATAAAATTTTTGCAAAGTTTTATGTTGATGGTTCTTGGGATGGATTATAATCAGTAATGCAACATTGCTGGCAAAAATTAATTTTATTCTGAAAACGCTTAAAATATTTACTGTTGGTAATGAAATGATTTTACAAACGTTCAAATGGGACTTACTTTTTACAATAATCTTACAACTAGCATTGCGCAAACATACCTTCAGCAGTCTTGAGTTTCGCAAAGAAAATAATTCAATAATATTAGTTCCTCTTATGATAATAGTTAGTTGATGTCTCTGTACATCTGTTTATAATCTCTTGTAAATCATAGCTGGTGGCTGGCAGGCACACCACTCCTCTCAACCTCTCGCTTCAGACCTAATACCGACTCGCTTCACTTCTCGCTTACTACTGACTCCTACGAACGCTGAAGTGCGGTCTCTCCTGCCAACAATGCTTTCTGGTGCAGACAATCCCTGCTACCATTAAAAAATGTATAAATGCGCTGTCTTTCCCGCTTTTTTCTTAAAATGTATTCATACGCGGTCTCTCCCGCCCTTTTAAAAATTATATCAATTTGCGGTCTCTCTTGTCAACAATACTTTGGTGCAGACATTCCCTGTTACCACAATTATTTCCAAAATGACAAATATTAATTATTCCTACTTAATCCTATTAATAAAATATAAACATCTTTCATAAATTGTGATTTGACAATAGACAATAGAAATATACACGTCTTACAATATTATCTTACGAAATTTTCAGCTAAGTTTCGGAGACTACAGTATCGCGAGAACTAAAGAGTCTCGAAAACGGCCAGTGGCCATAAATTCGAAAAAAAGCTGCATTTAACATAGAATAAGTTTCAATTGCGTTCCTGAGGTTTAGCCCAAGGTCTGATGCTGTAGAAAAGATATCAGCCAGGGAAAGGAGCCCATAGTCAGATCGACAATACCTGATGCCAACAACAAGTCTGACACGGTTATTAAGTCAACTCTCCATAGGTGAAAGCGTCAAGCCGCAGGATGCTGACGGAAGACAGGAGAGCACAGAAAAGATGCTCCATTAAGAAGAAATAATACAAAATCTGACTTAGGTGGAAACGACTGGAAGAATTGCTCCCAATTATATGCTCGTATAGGCATACTATGCAGACCTGTGGTCGAAGGAAGATTTAACGTCCCATCGAAAATGGACTCATTTTGCGACGGAGAACAAGATCGCGTTGGGGAAGCATGGAGAAAGAAATCGGCCGTGCCCTTTACAAAGGAACCATCCCAGCATTTTCATGGGGTGATTTATAGAAATCACGGAAAACCTAAGTTTGGGTGGTCGGACGGGGGTTTGAATCTCTCGAATGCGTGTCCAGTGTGCCAACCACCGCCACCTCGGTCTCTGCAGACCTGTGTTCACAATCTTAGAGCGGAAATAAATCTTCATAATGTTGAGTGCACACTTCGACTTTATTCCGTATCAATTATGAAGTTGTCAAAGTTGTGGAAATTTGTTGCTACGATAGTTCTTAAAATTGTTGCGTTATATAAACTTATAGAGCCTTCGTGTCCACTTGTTGACACGTTGCCCTCTGGGTTCCGTTTTGGGTCCTTCGGCCGACGTTTGACGATTTTTCTGATGTTCCACCAGCACGAATTTCTGACATTGTCAAAGCTTCACCTTCCATTGTTGATGGCGCCAGGGGAGGGTGAACTTTTGACAATGTGAGCCGTCCGTTGCTGGTAGCGGCAATAGAGGGTGAAGCATTGACACTGCCAGCCATTCGTGCTGCCGGAATGTCAGAAAAATAGACCAACGTCGGTCTAAGGATGCGAGACAGAAGTCAACAGGCAACACGTAATAGCTGCATTATGCGGGCACTTCTCAAATTATTTTGGACGAATGCTTTTCAGACGAAGTATCTATCTGAATTATAGTTTCTGGGTAGTTATGCTGAAGTGTTGTACTAAGCACTGATGTAAACAAATTATATAACGTTCTGAAATAATAATAATAATAATGCATTTTTATTGTTTGTAAAATCTTAGGCATCTATGGTTCGTTAAAAGTGAGGGTGAAACCAAGTCATAAAAGGTGTGTCGGTGAAACTGGCCCTTTGGCAACTCTCGAAAATAGCACGTTACGTTAGGAACAGAAAATGGAACTGGTGCCACCTGGACAAAAAACCTTTGCCATTGACCCTGATACTGATGTTCAGTAGAGACGGTGTCGTGGACCGGTGAACAACATGCTGTTGCTGCGAAAGCGCTTAACAGAAACAACGACAGCTACGTGGCCGCGCAGCGTTTATTTAGTGCTCATTGCAATTTCACACGTAATAACCCATCCCCGTAGGCACATGCTATCAACTTTGGGTACAGAGTTTTGACGAACGGGTGATACTGTGCAAAAGAGTGGTGGAAATGCAAAACGCAATGTTGCAACAGTGGAAGGAGCCTTCAGCCAAAAAGTCCCAAGCGTTCTGCACACAAGCATGCGCTGCAACTTGACATATCAGGTCACTAAGTGCAGCGAATATTGCACAAGGAACTGAAATACGACCCTTACAAAATTCAGATTGTGGAAAAACTGAATGCGGACTACCTCCCAAAAAGATTACGCTTTTGCTGGGAATTGTTGGAACTCATGAACAACCCAAGGCTGCGTGACAATACGATCATGAGCGATGAGTTCACTTTCATGCGTCAGGCTGCATTAACAAGCAAAACTTAGATTCTTGTTCACGTGAAAATCCTGAAATGCTTTATGAAACACCACCTTACAGTCAGAAAATGGTATTGCAGTGCGGCGTATCATAGAGCCCTATGTTTTGAAGACGATCCCAACAATGCTGTTAATGTGAGAACAGGACCTTATGTTCACATGCTGAACGAATTCCTAGTGCTATAGCTTGCTAATCTTCCTGTAACTGCACACACATTCTTCCAACAAGACGGGCCACATGTCGCACGTCGCGGCATTCCATTAACGCGCCACCGAACATCTTCTCTGGTCATCTCGTCTCCAAGAACGGAGACTTTTCCTAGCCTCCGATCCTCTGGCATTTCAGCGTGTGATTTTTTTTCCTCTGGGATCATTTAAAATCTACACACCATCTAGGAACTGAAAGGTGAAATTCGGGACGAAGTTAATCGAATGCCATTGTGAGTCCTGCGAGATGTGAAGTCGAACTTCCGCAATTTTTTGGAAATTTGCGGTAATTTCATATGGGACCAAACTGCAGAGGTCATCGGTCCCTAGACTTACACACTACTTAATCTAGCTTAAACTAAATTAAGGTAAGGACAACATACATACCAATGTCCGTGACAAGGCGCCCTAGACCGCGCGGCTACCTGCGCGGCAAACTTCCGCGAAAGACTTGAAAAGGCCGACCGCAGTGACCGAGCGGTTCTAGACGCTACAGTCTGGAACCGCGCGACCGCTACGGACGCAGGTTCGAATCCTGCCTCGGGCATGGATGTGTGTGATGTCCTTAGGTTAGTTAGGTTTAAGGGGGGTGGGACGTCAAAAGAGCCGACTTGGAGCAGAAGAGGCACCACAGGACAATTTAATTTCCACTGTCTATACTATTACAAATAAATTCATAAAACATTGTCAGCATGACCAGGAAGGATTAAGAATTCACACTCATAGGAGTGGAGGTTCGAAAACATAAAGAAATGATTTTTTTACATGTGAAATTTCATCATTTTTTTTCACTTACTAATGGCAGTATTTGTTGCTATTCTTCGATGAATTTTGCACAGCATACAAACCATACTTAAATGTGTATGAAACTCTAGGATTTTCCAAATCTATTAAAAACTGTGGTAAAAATGCAGGTAATTAACTATAAAATTTGTGTTTTTTTTCTAAACATGAAGTTTAAAATATAACAGTTCATTCGTTTTTTCATAAATTAAATAAATTCCAGAGTTTCATACACCTGTGAGTATGGTATGTATGCTGTGCAAAATTCATCTAAGAATCTCTCTAACTTATGAAGAAAAGTGTACCTATAGCAACAAATGCAGCCATTAGTAAGTGAAAAAATGATGAAATTTCACACGTAAAAAATTTTATTTTGTTATGTTTTCGAACTTCCAATGAGTGTGAAACCTGAATCCTTCCTGGTGTTGCTGACAAAGTTTTATTAATTTATTTGTAAAATTATAGACACTGGGAATTAAAATGCCCTGTGATGCCTCTCCTGCTCCAAGTCGGCACGTTTGACGTCCTACCCCCCTTAAGTAGTTCTAAGTTCTAGGCGACTGATGACCTCAGAAGTTAAGTGCCATAGTGCTCAGAGCCATTTGAACCATTTTTTGAACTCGAAACGTATGTGAAGAAAAATGGCGGCCCTATATGTGAGGTAATTTTAAAATGAGAGCATTGTAAATTCAAAGCATTCATTTATATGAATGTGTTGTGTCCGAAAGAACAGACGCCACGCAGAATCCGCAGCTGTGATGCGTTACATATAAATTGAAGGCGGAGAGGGGCAGAAAGGAAAGGAACGGAAAGGAAGGGGATCACTGCTATCAGCTGCTTCGGAACATTACACAGAATCAGCTGCGACGAGTGAAAATGCAAACCAGACTGGTATTCGAATCCGGAATCTCTTTGCTTATACTAGACAGACAGGCAGTCATCACCTCCCTTTTCTTCTCTCTCTCTCTCTCTCTCTCTCTCTCTCACTCTCTCTCTCTCTCTCTCTCTCCATCTTCAATTTACATGTAATGTATCACAGCTGCTGACATTGCACTCACACAACTGGTATGCCTAACTGGGCAATGGATGCGTTTAAGATCCATTTGTTTTCAATTTATCATACACATATTTAAATGTACGACGTATAGGGTGAGTATGTTAAGGATGTCTTTCAGAGTATAAGTCTCTAGTTCTCACTGAATTTCGTTCGCATTCTCTGTAAATGAGAAGTGTATCGATTTGTTCTTCGAAGGAATACATCATTTACATTCGCTTGATTCGACGGTACTAGACTTACCGTTCCTATTAGTGTTGTATTGCGAAACCGTCGAATGGTGTTTACATGCCAATGGCACGTTAGATGGATGCGCCATATTCGGCGAATATTTACCACTTGCACGATATACGAAAGAGAATTGTCAGAGGATGTGCTTCGATAAGTGCCGAAGTGATATGGAATACTACTCTGTCCATGAGGATTGCAGCACTGCATTGATAGCAATGCTCATCACTTCGAACACATTCTGTAAATGGACGTTCATGGCACATTTTTTCCCTTCGTTGACCTTCAAAGACCTCACTGTTACACCTCATTGGATTAGTCTCGATAGCCGCTATCAGAAAATAAATACCAAACTATAGCATCCCATTTACAAAAAACAAAGTGGACCTTCACATTCTGACGCGAACCCACCTAGCAACAAAAAATCAACGTCATATTATGGACCCCGTTGTCCCGTGCAACATTTGTCCCACAAACGTTGCAGCTACTATCATACTTTCGGAGTTATTCTAGGTGGCAATAGTTGGTTGGGGTTGGGTTGTTTGTGGGAGGAGACCAGACAGCGAGGTCATCGGTCTCATCGAATTAGGGAAGGACAGGGAAGGAAGTCGGCCGTGCCCTTTCAAAGGAACCATCCCAGCATTTGCCTGGAGTGATTTAGGGAAATCATGGAAAACCTAAATCAGGATGGGCGGACGTGGGATTGAACCGTCGTCCTCCCGAATGCGAGTCCAGTGGGCTAAGGCAATAGTTGGTGACTCACCCCGTATATTCATGTCGTACTTTCTCAATAATGCAAAGAATAAATTTGTATCACCGATGGGGGTTTCAAAACCGCCCATTTCACTGCCGCACCTTTTACTTTGAACAGGTATGGGAAGGGCTAGGAGCAAAGTGTGACCCCTCGCCTCTCCTCCTCTCCCTCCAACAGACCGAACTCTAGATCCGTGTCTGCAGGTGAAGTCAAAACAAAATGGCTTATCTCACCCCTAATTCGTTAACGGGCTGAAAAGAAGAGGAAAATTAGCTAGCCATGTACGGTTTCGATCTCTCCATAGGCGTAGTTGATTTTGATCGCAGTCTACATATAGACGAACACTGGTGTCCTGGTGAGTGATACTCTGAGTAATAAACTATATAGACGACGCGTCAGCCAGCCTCGGTCCGAGACGCCAGCCAACGCGTTCCGAGAAGAGGCAGCGCTGACGACGCGGCGGCAGCCCGGCCCCCTACGGCCCGGCTCGTGTCACCTTCCCGGGACAGCTTACGTTGCCGGGCAACGTGTTGCGTCCCTATCCGACGCGACGCGCTGCTGCGTGGCGTGCGGGCTATCTGTGCAGCCCTGCCGATAAGCCACACGCGGAGCTGCGCAGCCGGGCTGCTGAGTCGCCGGCAGCCAGGAATGCGCCCCGTCGGCGCACGCCCCCGCACACCGATGCCGCAACGCGAAACCGCCCATTCCGACTACTCAGCGGGGCATTCTTGTCTGAATACGCGAGCAACCGCAAAGCGCTTTAGTCACTACTTCACGTTGTCCAACTCAATGCTGCGATTAAAACAAATCCCGTAGTCGTTAGAAGCATTAAATTGTGAGGGCTAGGTAGCCTGCACTGATTTTTCTCCCCTACCCTCTCCAGCGTGCGTTATCATCAACAAAATCACTTTACAAGCACCACTTGTAACACATCCTACGGTCGCAGGTTCGAATCCTGCCTCGGGCATGGATGTGTGTGATGTCCTTAGGTTAGTTAGGTTTTAGTAGTTCTAAGTTCTAGGGGACTGATGACCACAGCAGTTGAGTCCCATAGTGCTCAGAGCCATTTTGTAACACATCATTTCCAGTCGCTTCGGTGGAATTCGTCCTCCAGTATGGTAGACGCCAGAGTCGGTTTACTGTTATGTGGAGGAAGGGGTTTTCGTTCACTACGTCCTTAGGACGCTTGATGCTATCGGGAGTCCCACGAGGTTCCGCACGAGGTCCCCTGTTATACACTCTGTACAGAGCCGACTGTGTCTATGGGTGTAGCCTGTACTGTACGCCGACTACATGGCACTAGTTACGGTCTGCGCGTATGTTCGAATTATGCAGCGCAGACGCCACTCAGCATGCGGCAACGTGGCATCATGGGCTGCAAAATGCAGCGAAAAGCCAAGCACTGGTCGTATCTAGGCGTCCCGTCCTCGTGGACATAGCAGATAGACACCATGGGCGAAATTGTTCAATGGGGAAATGTGGTCAAGCTAACACGTTGCAAAACATGTCGAAGAACTGAGGGAGAGAGCGGTGGAAAGTCTGCGCCACTTTACCTGTTGCTACACCTGACGTCCAGTGCCTCACAAGACGCAACTACTCTGTTCTGGTGTACGAGGCTGTCGTTTGGGGAAACGCTGCCGATAAGCATATCGATAAATTATGTCAGTGCAAATTATATTTCTCAACTTCATTTTGCAACTGTCTTGGGGTTTACTGACCGCAGAAATCTCATCAGATTACTGGAATACATTACACTTTGAAGAAGTTTAGGTGATAAAAGGTTAACGTCTACGATAGATGTAGGACACAGATAACTGGCACATTTGCATCCTGGGAAGTAAGATTCAGTGCCACAATGGTACCATGTGGTCTGCTATCGGAATAACATGTTCTCGTAATATACTAATGTAACTGTTTTCATGAGCTTCAGATCGATGTCAGAAAGGAAAAAAAAAAGGTTCAAATGGTTCTGAGCACTATGGGACTTAACATCTGAGGTCATCAGTCCCCTAGAACGTAGAACTACTCAAACCTAACTACCCTAAGGACATCACACACATCCATGCCCGAGGCAGGATTCGAACCTGCGACCGTAGCGGTCGCGTGATTCCAGACTGAAGCGCCTAGAACCGCACTGCCACACCGGCCGGCTATATCAGAAAGGACCTAAGGAAAAAAGGAATCTAGTAACGAATAGTCAAACCCCTAACGAACCGTCTCTACGGCCAAGCCTTTATCAAAGATTCAGAAAGAGGAATTCTCGTTGGAGGCCTTGAGGACTAGTGACTTTTACGCAATAGAAATTGTTTACCTCCTTCCCTTGGGAACAAACATTAAAATTTAATAATAATTCCACGAACAGCTTATTTTGAATCATTTTTTAAAAGGCGGTACCAGTTTCGTGGCTTATAGTCAATCATCAGATGTATATAAACTTTAAAACATGTTATACAATTTGATGAAGAAGACAGACATCAAAACTTCAATTTTAAAACCATAATGTCATAAGCTGTATAGCCAGTAAATAAAATGTTGGGCGACGGAGACATTTGCTATTTTTTATTCACTGACTAACCATCCTACGGACATTATGAATCCAACTATTTAGGTTGGGCCTTCTGTACTTTATCCTATGTTCTTTACCATGTTTTAATGTTTATATGCAAATGGTTTCCATCGCCCTATGGATATGGTTTTAACTAAAAGGACTGTACCTTTTATATTCTTTGGCATGTTGTTTACAATGTTTAAAAGTTTATTTGCACTCGATAATGTGACTATAATCCCTAACAAAATTCGTTAAAATGCGGATGCTTCCTGAATTTTTGCCATAAAATGTACTACCACAGATGCAGATACACCAACAATAGAGTCAGTTGAAAGCTTTTGAAAACCCTCGTAGCTGAGCACCATTCTGGTAGGAATGATCATTTTGGGAGCGAGAAATACCGACTGAAAATGCCAGTATTTTGTTTCTAATGTTAACTGTTTGAAAAGAACGGATGTTAAAACAAATTTGCCGAGCCCGTCTGGTGCTGTGACGATCGTACTCCAGTCCCGTTATGGACCAGGATTAGCCTCTTCACTCATTTCAAAATAAGAAAACGACGAGCAGTGCACCATACAAAACAAAGCAGAGTACACAAAGCATTCGGTAACGGTTACAGCGCAACAGTTTGCTGAGGTAGGCCGTTTCGGAAAATTGGTAATTCAGGCCAGACCTCTACCGATATGTTTCGCAGCCATACTTCAAAACATCCCCCCCCTTCCCCCCCCCCCCCCCCCCACCACACCTGAAACTGCCATGTTAAAGCGTCCGCATAATACTCGATCTTGTTTTATAGTCACTGAACCACGACAGGTTTTTGATATTCAAGCAGAGGCGCTGAGGATCTCTTATATTGCAGCTGGGAGGGACGCGGTCACAGGGACAGCGCTTTTTGAACGTCAGCATTGACCGTGCCGAGTTCAACGTGCCGCCGAACGCTCAGAAACGATGCGGCTCGTATATACGGCACGTGGTATACGCGATTCAAATGGTTCAAGTGGCTCTGAGCCCTATGGGACTTAACTTCTAAGGTCATCAGTCCCCTAGAACTTAGAACTACTTAAACCTAACTAACCTAAGGACATCACACACATCCATGCCCGAGGCAGGATTCAAACCTGCGACCGTAGGGGCCGCGCGGTTCCAGACTGTAGTGTATACGCGATCGCACTGTTGTCAGCTGTATCTGACTCGCAAATGACACTATGTACGAGTTGGACGTGCGTAAAATTCCTACGTTAGCTATGTAAAAATCTGCATTTCCGCCCTTGTCCATGTTTCTTGTAGTCCCATCTGCAGCTCACATAAATAAAAACTTCAATGCCCATGAACATGTTATAACGCAAAAAGGAAAGTACCATGTCCAATGCATACGGATATCGGTTTTATAAAAATTTCATTACAAACAGTGCGATATAAATTTACAATAGTTCTTCATATAAGATAACAATTATTTCATCATTCTCATTTTTTAGTAAAAGCCTGAAGTCATTCTTACTTGAAACATTTTTGTGAAATACGAAACTTAAAACAGGGAAGGGCAAAATATCTTACCGAAAGTAGTGCACGCTGTCTTGTAGATAAAGCAAATCGAACAAGTTTACCCCTCGGTAAAGGCACACTTACGTTTATTTAATATCGATTATTACAGTAAACAGTCGTATCAAACTAACAAAAAAGTATCTGAACCTGTTATAAAATGCGAAAGTTAGTAAAAAAATATTTAAGCTCAGTGAGAGTCGAACCAACAAGAACAGATCACGCAGTACCTCACAACTCTGCGCCTTAATTCGTTGCACTACACCGAACATGAATGACAGATGACCATACTCTGCATCTTACCATCTCCTGAAAGCATTACTCTTAGGAATATTATTAGCTGACATTTAACTGTGACAGACAGAAGCAAGTACAATTCGTTTTGGTTGCCTTCACACCGGATACTTTCATAAGACGTTAGTTGCAATAACTCTTTAACTACCACATGACGTTTCCCTCATTTTACTACAACAAAGCGTTCAATTAAAGACTAGTTTTCGAGAGATCCTCAGTTTCCTGGTACTTAGAAACGGAATACACAGGATGACTAAGGTGTCCCTGCTGATGTTTTATGCAACCCGCAATATTATATATGGCCTTCAAAACCCGCACACGATTTTCATATTAAATTTTCATATTCTCTCGCTCGCTAAACGAAAAGTATTAGTCCTACAGAAAAAAACTGAACAGCAACTTTTTGTAGGATATTTAATGTACTTAACTAGAGGGCGTAATTTTTGAGTTATTTAAGAAAAAAGTACAAAAGTGGCGCCCAAATGCATCTCCACTCCCACACTCAGCCCACACCGATCAGGATTTCTAGTATGTTGTTCATGACACGCCCTGCTACAACTGTACACTGATTTGCGACTGCACGAATTATTTCCCAGATTCGACGAGTTTCGGCTTCATTGACTGACCTTACTACGCCACCGGTTTAGTCGAATATTTACAAATTGTAAAACTGACGTATGTGTAAATTTTACCGAACAATTTTGTGAAATTTAACAGCATAAAGCAAACAGTTACATCGTTTTATTCGTCAAGCCTTCTGACTACGAAACTACTGTGCTTGTAAGGGTTAACTGTGGATCGAATTCTCAGCGTAATAAGGTTTAACATAACACTTACTGAAATCGTTTTTCTTGCATCAAGACCACGCGCACGTTTAAATTAATAATGTTAAATAAATAACCGACTATGCTGGTGGAGAAATAGCGCAGCCAACAAGGGCACAATAGGTCGACCATCTGGAATAGTTTGTGTAGTCGGAAATTCTTACACTACTGGCCATTAAAATTGCTACATCACGAAGATGACGTGCTACAGACGCGAAATTTAACCGACAGGAAGAAGATGCTGTGATATGCAAATGATTAGCTTTTCAGAGCATTCACACAAGGTTGGCGCCGGTGGCGACACCTACAACGTGCTGACAGGAGGAAAGTTTCCAACAGATTTCTCACACACAAACAGCAGCTGACGTTATTGTGATGCCTCGTGTGAGGAGGAGAAATGCGTACCATCACGTTTCCGACTTTGATAAAGGTCGGATTGTGGCCTATCGCGATTGCGGTTTATCGTATCGCGACATTGCTGCTGGTGTTGGTCGAGATACAATGACTGTTACAGAATATGGAATCGGTGGGTTCAGGAGGGTGATAAGGAACGTGCTGGATCCCAAAGGCCACGTATCACTAGCAGTAACAGGCATCTTATCCGCATGGCTGTAACGGATTGTGCAGCCACGTCTCGATTCCTGAGTCAGCAGGTGGGGACGTTTGCAAGACAACAACCATCTGCACGAACAGTTCGACGACGTTTGCAGCAGCATGGACTATCAGCTCGGAGACCATGGCTGCGGTTACCCTTGACGCTGCATCACAGACAGGAGCGCCTGTGATGGTGTACTGAATGACGAACCTGGGTGCACGAATGGCAAAACGTCATTTTTTCTGATGAATCCAGGTTCTATGTACAGTATCATGATGGTCGCATCCGTGTTTGGCGACATCGTGGTGAACGTACATCGGAAGCGTGTATTCGTCATCGCCATACTGGCGTATCACCAGGTGTGATGGTATGGGGTGCCATTGGTTACACGTCTCGGTCACCTCTTGTTCGCATTGACGGCACTTTGAACAGTGGACGTTACATTTCAGATGTGTTACGACCCGTGGCTGTACCCTTCATTCGATCCCTGAGAAACCCTACATGTCAGCAGGATAATGCATGACCTCATGTTGCAGGTCCTGTAAGGGCCTTTATGGATACAGAGAATGTTCGACTGCTGCCCTGACCAGCACATTCTCCAAATCTCTCACCAATTGGAAACGTGTGGTCAATGGTGGCCGAACAACTGGCCCGTCACAATACGCCAGTCACTACTCTTGATGAACTGTAGTATCGTGTTGAAGCTGCATGGGCATCTGTACCTGTACACGCCATCCAAGCTCTGTCTGACTCAATGCCCAGGCGTATCAAGGCCGTTATTACGGCCAGAGGTGGTTGTTCTGGATACTGATTTCTCAGGATCTATGAACCCAAACTGCGTGAAAATGTAATCACATGTCAGTTCTAGTATAATATATTTGTCCAATGAATACCTGTTTATCATCTGCATTTCTTCTTGGTGTAGCAATGTTAATGGCCAGTAGTGTATATAGCGGCAGGAGGGCGTGCCAGGAACAACATATTAGAAATCCTGACTGGTGAGGGGTGAGTGTGGCGTTGGACGTGTGTTTGTACGTTCATCATCATCATCATCCTTTAATAATTCCTTTAATAATTACTTTAATAATTCGAAAAACACGGTCTCCAGCGAAAACGCATCCTTGTACAAAATTTAAGTACATTAAATAGCCTACAAAAAGTTGCCGTTCATTTTTATGTAGGACGAATAGTTTGCACGTAGTGAGCGAGAGAAAACAAAAATCTCGCGGGTGGTTGTTTGAGTCCAGGTATAATATTGCGGGACGCATAGAACGACATCGGTAAGAACAGCTCACTCACCCTGTAAACGTATGGGCTTCAACTGGACGTCAATATATCATCTTGCGACTCTGCACTGAAGAGAGATGGCGTCTTGTGACGTAGGTTGCGTTCTTCCATCTCATTAGTCTACTTTCAAACCATGCTTAGATTATCCGACAAGCCAGATATTCCTCTGCACTTTGGGAAAGGCTCTCCCCAACGTGCTTCTTGCACGCTACGACGTCAGAAACTCGAAACGTTCAAGCTGATGTTCGAAAGCACGGTCCGTGTTCCGGCGGCGATCCTGAGCGTAGCGTGGTGTTGCTGTTCTCGGAACGCTGCAGCCAGCCCGCCGTGGTCACGGTCCACCGGCCACCGGCCTCGCAGCCCGGGACGGAAGTGCAGGCGCTCCGCAGCCGCGGGCTGCCCGCTGGCCGCCCTTTGTGGCGGCTGGCGCCGTCCCGCCACCTGCGCCCGTGGCTGCTGCCGCCGGCTTTATTCAGTCGCTCCGTCAGGCTGCAGGCTTGATTTATGGCCGGACGGACCTCTCGCTGCGGCCCGCCTAAAAAGCCCCTCCATCTCCCGGCGCCGCAGTAAATCCGAAACCACTCCGGTGTGCCAGAAGCTACCGCGATTTCTCCTCAGACAAGTGCGAAGATCGCACTGCCTGATATACTTACAGAAAGGAAGGTGGCACTGAAATGCGAGTGAAAAAGAATGATACGCGAGGAGAGGCATATTTTGAGAGTTTCAGTGTGCATCCATAACTTACATCGATCTCCATAAACCGCGTGGTAAACCACAAGGATAAGAAAAAAAATGGCTCTGAGCACTATGGGACTTGACATCTGAGGTCATCAGTCACTTAGGACTACTTAAACCTAACTAACCTAAGGACATCACACAGATCCATGCCCCAGGCAGGATTCAAACCTGCGACCGTAGCGGTCGCGCGGTTCCAGACTGAAGCGCCTAGAACCGCTCGGCCACTCCGGTCGGCCCAAGGATAACGATACCCAAATATCATGACGAACAAAATTTACTATCCTGTAGCTACTCCACTGAATTATGCGCAAAACACAATTTTTAACGGATTGTGTTGTTTTTCCTTGGAATGTCGAAGTTGAATGGAATGTGTTGTTGTCGTAGTGTTCAAACCGAAGGATAATGACGCAACGCTCAATGTTATTTTGCCCTGCGAAACCCTTTTTTCCTGTGCAGCCTACATCCACTTTAATGATTGCTGTCAAGTCTGCCTCCCTTTATAATTTTGACCCATCTAACTACCCTCCATAACGTATGGGAAGACTGCTGTCGATGGACTGGCTCGATTTTTTCGTGGATATTGACAACAGGCGCATTCCTGTGGTCATTAAATGTACCCATTACTGCCAAAGATTCGCCAGCTTAGGGATTAGTTTTTCCATGAAGATACAAAGCAACAGTGGAAGGAGGTAAGATTTGCACTATGTTATCGTAATTGATCCGTATCAATGACTGAAACGTCGTGGTGATATGGTAATAGTGATTAAATTTCTGCAGTGATCATTGGAAAGTATGAGCCATTCACACCCTTTTGTCGTACTCCCAATATAATGTTACATGCTGTGAACAGAGTTTGGCTCTAATGTCATCAGCCTACATATCTTTATTTCTTCTCATTGAATATTAATTCTCTTATAAAATTTCCCTTTGGTTTCCCTTACTGCTTCCTCTTTGCAGACACTGAACAGTACGTATCATAGGCTACAAACCTGTCAACTAATCTCTCCCTTTCGTATCCCGCGACTCATAACTTCAGTCAGGTTTTTGTATACGTTGTATGTAACCTTTTTCTCCCTTCATTTATTCCTTCTAAGTTTAGGTTTACAAAAATCGTAGACAATCCTACATTGTCTATAGCTTTTTAATGGAATAGTAGTAAATATAATTTGCGACAAAAGAACCTCACAAGCTCATTTTATTTCCCTGTACTTTATTTGTTGCTTGTATTCCATTTTATAAAAAAAAACAAGGTTGAACATTCAATTATAATAACATTCCATCGTCTTCTGCTTCACAACGCCGTTCAGGGATTTGTCTATCATCTGATATTCCCTTACCTCTGTATTTGTTACTGTAGTTTCGTTGGAGGGACAGAACTAAGGCCTGTATTTTATTTGAGGATAGACGATGCCACCGAAATCTATGATTTCATCAGAAATAGATACGAGTGTGCCATATAATACATTTTTTCTGCTCAGTGCCCGTTGTGCAGCTAAATCATGATGCATAGTTGGGAAACAGTGCATCTAGTCAACCTTAGCCGTCTTCCAGTAACGAACTGTGGTGTGGATCAGCAGCACGACTGATGTTTATAGTAGAAAAAAAAAAAAACGCCGACATCAACGTAATTGAATACGTGAAGTTAGTGGGTACACAAACGTTTATTATCAAACCGTTAGAGCATCCAGTTTCTTTGATGAGTTACATATACACGAATGATGTTAACACATGTCTGATATACTCGTAGTTCAAGATACATCCTTCTTTACGATTTTCTTGCTGTTTTATCACTCGTTTTCACAATGCCTACAAATATATTCAATTTTCTGTTTTAAAAACAGTTTACACAGATTACAGAGCGACTGCTTTAAGTGGGAGTACCCATAAAACCGTTATTGATTTTTAAAAGCTATATGTTTTCAAATTGTTTATAAAACAACATTATCTCCTTCAAAATACTCTCCATCACAACTAATACAATTGTCCCACAGGAGCCGGCCGCGGTGGCCATGCGGTTCTAGGCGCTTCAGTCCGGAACCGCGCGACTGCTACGGTCGCAGGTTCGAATCCTGCCTCGGGCATGGATATGTGTTATGTCCTTAGGTTAGTTAGGTTTAAGTAGTTCTAAGTTGTAGGGGACTGATGACCTCAGATGTTAAGTCCCATAGTGCTCAGAGCCATTTGAACCATTTGCCCCACTGGTGCTCCCACTGTTTGAAAATATTTTGTAATCATCTTTAGAAATGGCTGACGACTCCTCCCTCGTTTTTTCTTGACTTCTTTGATGTTGTCAAATCAGTTTCCGTTCATGCCCCTTTTCATGCGTGGAAATAAGAAAAAATCGCACGGAGCCAGGTCGTGCGAGTAAAGTGTGTGGGGCAGCGGAACCATGCCAGTTTTAGGCCAAAACTGTGTAACAGGGATGGCTTTGTGTGCAGATGCGTTGTCATGGTGGAAGAACCAGTCTCCTGCCTGTCACAAACCGGGACTTTTTTTAACGAACATTGTTGCGCAATCTTCTTAAAACTTCTCTGAACACAAGCTCTCGAATTTTATCAATATTGTCGTCAATTCGGGCAGTAGATGGACGTCCAGAACGAGGTCTGCCATCAATCGACATGTCGCCATTTTTAAATCGAGCAAACCACCCGAACACTTGAGTTTTTCCCATAGCGTCATCTTGTTAAGCTGTTTTCAACATTAAAATAGTTTCAGCAGCATTTTTACCTAGCAGAAAACAACATTTCTCAGCTGTACGTTGTTCACTTCTACTTACCATACAAAAAGCGAAACAAGAACAAAAAATCGCTAGCAAAAAAATCACTGCAGATGAAGAGAACAAGCCGGGTCCACAACACAGGTGGCACTGAACTAGCAATCAGTTGCTCTATACATACCTAGCGGCAGAAATGCGTACTACACAAACTCCGCCCATGGCAATGTTATTCCGGAATTTTTTGGGTACCCCCTCGTATATATGAAATAACGATGAAAGGTTTAATCTAGTTTCAATTGGTAACAATTTTAAACATCAGGGGCAATGTTGCAGCACGTTTTTTGGCGTGATACCTCTTAAATTCCAAAATACGTTTTCGTAACTAATTACAATACAACATCTTTATAAACGTTTTATTTATTTATTGCCGGCTGAGGTGGCCGAGCGGTTGTAGGCGCTACAGTCTGGAGCCGCGCGACCGCTACGGTCGCAGGTTCGAATCCTGCCTCGGGCATGGATGTGTGTGATGGCCTTAGGTTAGTTAGGTTTAAGTAGTTCTAAGTTCTAGGGAACTGATGACCTTAGAAGTTAAGTCCCATAGTGCTCAAGGCAATTTGAACATTTGAACATTTATTTATTTTTTGAACGTGTAGCCAAGGGTCTACCGATGCTGTTCTGTATATGATGACGTGCTGAAAAGTAACGCCTCCTAATTTTTTTTTTGTGAAATCTTTTATAAATGAAACAAACTTTATCAAAATTCTACTTCTTTATTCTTCATGTCTACATTTATTTTATAGTCACCCTGGCGACGAATTAATTTCTCCCATGGGCAGACCAGTTCGTTGATACCGTGTAATGTTTGACTCTGTTAACGGAACCACAACCTCTCCCTTATGGTTGCACCGCTGCATCACTATCAAACTGAAGTCCTCGAAGGGCCAAATCGGGACTGTATGGAGGGTGTTTAGTGACAGTCAACCCCAGGCGTCGGGTTGCTGCAGGTATCACAGCGCTCGTGCATGATCTGGCATTTTCATGCTGCAGGAGAGGGTTTCTATGTGTGGATGTACTTTTTTACGGTTAGGAAATCGATGGCAGCAGGCTTTTTTTCACGCACCGACATAGTTAAATTACAAACCACCACGTTGAAACGCTACAGTTCGGAGACTTCCGGCGGCAGAGGGTTATTATGCATTACTTTCCAGCGCGCCCTCGTGTGAGTGATCCTATTTTTAACATCTTCTTGAACTGTGGAAACTTATACTCATTTTTTTCATTTAATTTGTCTTAATTTAATCACTGTTTTGGGCGCAGCACCTTTGAAATACACAACCCACGCTGGAGATGAGAGTTTAATTCTCTTTCTGGGCGAAAACATGACGAGGCTGCCACACTGGGCTTATCGAGAAATAGATTTTCCTGCCGCGATTCAGCTTCGTTATTTATGTCCTTGGTTCGCTGATCTGATTTTCTTTCCACCTGACTGCCCTGTTCGGATGTGGCCAGCCTGCTACGGAATGACTTCAGTCGGTACTCGTTGATATTTACTGAATCTTTGTACCTGCGCAAACTTTATTAAATGGAGCGTACACTTCACGGCGAAAAAACAGAAGGGCAGTAAAATTGAATTTAAACCTTTCAGCGTTATCTGTGGTCACAAAGAAAACATTTGCCAATTCATCAAATATTGGTGCTGCTGCGGCAGCGCTTCGGGAAACGAAAAAACACACATTCTGTTTGTAGCTTAAAAATCGCTTCAAGGTATCCGCTGCCAAATGAACTGTTAATAACCGAGCCGAGCGGGCGCGCGCGCTGCCAGAATCGAAGTTCTGCCAATATTTGCTTCCTGCCTGCGAAAGAGCGCCCTGCCGTGTCGGATTTTGGACGCGGCTAAATGAGAACCTCCCCTCAAATTTCCGTGTGTACTCGCAGGACAAGCTACGCAAAATGTTGGCTCGGCTACACGAATTTAGTATCCAATAGTACTGGTGCAGTGTAAGTGAGACTGTACATGACATAACATATAATAGCTACATGCTCTTAGCATATAATAAAAGCGTAAAATAAACCATAACAAGTCACTGTTTTCATTGGTCTAAGGCACAGTAGTGGGTTTCGGGACTCGTGCTCCATTTTAAAAAGATTTTACGAATTATACACATCCGTTTTGATGCCTCATGCTATAATTTCTGCATTACATTCTTTTAACCTCTATTCCTCTACATTTATTAGTGGTGATACATTGCCTGCAAGAAATTTCACAGCAGGTTTTAGAAAAATTAATAATAGTCTTTCAGCCGCAACTACACATACCTTCACTCATTTTTAGGGTTCCTTGTCTCAGTATGTGAAAACGGAACCCTTATAGCATTGCTTTGTTCCCCGTCTGTCTGTCGTTGTCTGTCTGTCTGTTCGACTGTAGATGTATCAAGTTTAAATTTTTTGTCGCTTATTAAGGTTAATGGTCTCTCGGTGGTATAAAATGTTTAAGCTTCCAAGTCAATGCAATCAAAAGATACGGCCATATTTTGATACTCGAAAATACTCATCAAAACCTATCGGGCGCTTCCCGTTGACCTAGAATCATGAAATATGGCAGGAAGTAAGATTGCACAGTATAAGTGAAGGTAAAAATCTGATAATTGTTACTTTGTAGTTGTATAACACGAAAAATTACTTTTTGTCGTCTTTTATCCTTCTTTCTGTTTACCTGTCCGTACATTAAGACCCTTCTTCTCTGGAATAGTTTGCTGCCGTCATTTTCAAATTTATGTCACAGCCTAAGGTATATGGTCCCTTGTCGGGGTAAAAAGTCAATTCAATCAAAATATCGGCCATTTATCTCACATATTTTGATACTCGAAAATTCACTCATCAAAACCTATTGGGTTGTTTCCGTTGATCTAGAGCCATGACATTTGGCAGGAAGGAAGATGTCAAAGGACAGTAAAGGAAAAGATCCGAAAATTGTTAATTGGTCATTATATGACGCGAAAAAATTTTTTTCTTATATTAGCAGACTTCAAACTTGAAATTAAAACATCCTCGAAAGTCTCGAAATCTCTGGGACCGTTATCTTGACAGTATCAGTGTCGATAACAAGCAAAAATCGTTAATATCCACGATTCCCGGAATGGATAAACTGAAATACTTAATTATATTTGTGCGGAACCCTCTGTGCGCCTGTCATATTCTCACCTGACCAGTTTTTTCGTTCTTAGACACACCTACAAACGCACTTCATATTTCTTGTAATTTTGTTGTTCATTTCATACTTGTAGTTGATAGTTACTAGAAAGATATTATAGCTAGAATGCATACGTTACGATTATGTAGTACATTTTAGATTATCTTATAGCAGATAAATAGATTTTTGGTGGTGAGACTTATGTTGTAGACCAATATTATTAGCACGGTTACCTTAAAGAAACAAAGTTTAAGCTTAGTTTTTTTAGTTCTTGTAGTGACAATTAGTTCAGTTCGTTTACTACTGATTGTTGCCATGGATCACAATTACGCTGAACCACTATGTTGGAACATGATTTACAAAAAAATGATAGGCAGCCATATGATATCATTATCTTAAATAAAGTGCACTCTGAGAAAAGTAGCTGAGAGAAAGACTTTTCGGTTTCTTCGTCTTTGGGATGTTTCATGGCTGTGTGTATTTATGGCGTTTAAGGCGTGGTTACTGGCGTATTTCAGTGTTACACAACGGTGGTTATAATCATATAGCCACCCTTATATAGCATGCTCTGTAGCACCTAGAATTATTTGCAGAAATGCATGGTACATTCTGTGCTGTCTTACACTATATTTATTCGCAACCGCTTTCGATCATTGGTTGTCTTCACACCGGAAAAATCTTGTGACAACTTCGCGTGTCATACATACTGTTTAACCAGAAAAGACGCCATAGCTGACTTGCAAACATCAGACAAAAGTACTTCACACCATAACACCGGCTTAAGCAAGCAGAAAACTGAAAATATGAAACCATGTAACAGCAGTAAATGTAGAGCACCACTGCTCACGCACGTCGCAGGTAGTGGCGGACTGGCCGTTGTATCCTACTTCTGGAACACCGTGTTCACTACCTACAGTGTTCTGTGCACCGTGCAAATGTCAACACATTCCCTCTCCGTACAAGTGTTACTCCGTGCGAGTGTCACAAACTCGCGTAGAAATGTGTTTGAGGCAGGAAATATAAATACAAATAACTGTTTCAGTAGTCAACAAAAATACGATGGATAGAGGACGGCACGCTCTTGACAGGCAGCAGTTAACCTCGCCTGAGGGCAGACATGTAGACTACTCCGTTGGGAGCAGCAGTAAACATTGCGGTCGAACGCACACAGCGCGGTATGTTGTCCTAACCTCCACAGGGCACCACGGAACGTCACGACAGTAGCTTGCTCTTTATTGCGCAATATCGGCCACTAATAATTACCTTTATAAAATGACGCCAGTCCCTCTTCCCCCCTCATCACACCTGTCATTCAAGTCAAAAGATCGAGCGAGGTGGCGCAGTGGTTAGCCCACTGAAGTCACATTCGGGAGGACGACGGTTCAACCCGCGTCCGGCCATCCTGATTTAGGTTTTCCGTGATTTCCCTAAATCGCTTCAGGCAAATGCCGGAATGGTTCCTTAGAAAGGGCACGGCCGACTGCCTCCCTCATCCTTCCCTAATCCGATGGGAAAGATGACCTCGCTGTTTGGTCCCCTACCCCAAATCAACCAACCAACAAAGTCACAAGGACGAGCGCAAAAAATCCTTGACAAGTGGTTTTAGGTGGAGGATGAATATTACCAAATAAGAGCTGAAGCGACATTGGCCCAGTAGTAAATAAATGCCTCTGATTGAGACCACTTGCAGCACTGAATGAAAAATGTCAGTAACAACATTTTTACCGAAACTGACAATGGCCATGGGTGCCCAAGTTTATATGCACAGCGTAACGGGTACAAGTGCAGATATTTTTACATGTGGTACCTTAATATGTACAAACATCAGTGTGTTTGTTGTTTTCTCTCTGAGTAGAGCAGTCTTCCCACAAACACGTCACTTAATTTACTACCAGACACTTTCTTCAAGGTCATAACTGCACTACTAAGTGGACCATACCTATCAGTATGACTGATGACCTCAGAAGTTAAGTCCCATAGTGCTCAGAGCCATTTTGAACCTATCAGTATAGGCTAACCGTCTTACATCGATGCGCTTACATCGATGCGTCTACACTTCAATACATGACCTGCCCCCTAGGGGAAATTAAGCATTAATGGCTAGCTTTTGGCAAATGTAGTTAGAGGTACTATCCAACCTAAAAACATATTAACCTCAACGCTTATAATCATTAGATGCAAATGAAGTAAATACCGATGTAATATTGTTCAGTACACGGTACTCTATCACTAATAAAATTATCTTCACTTACACCCAATATACGTTGAAACGTCCCCTTTATAAAATTATGAAAGGCTGTGCTGGAAAACCTCTACGTTATTTGATTTTCAAACAGCTGACCAAAACTGAACGTACTCAGACGTTTCTCTTTTTACTTATTCTGATCATCACTAAACTGATACACAATATTTTTTAGCGCAACGCAATCTGAATTTCAATAATCCCTACAAAAGAATGGCTCTGATTAACAATAACCTACACCTTTCATGAATCACTTAACTCACTAAAATCATCGTTACTCGAACTACTGCAAAACAGGTAGCGCCAATACTGCCAACTAAATAAAAGAGTCTAACTACTGAAGGCACTAACTACTAATAGGCATAGTTAGTAAATGAAAGATTTTGATAGAGAACAAACAATGTATTTACCTTAATGGCGTTCAAAAGTCATAATATATACATAATTTTGTGACATCCAATTAAACAAATTTCCTTTTTCTGGCAGACACACGTCCAGATCGTCCGCTCAAAACTCTGTGGCATCTCTCTACTCACATCCACCACTGCTGGCGCGTCACCTCCAACTGCATAACGCAACGTGCTGTTCACATCCAACTGCCCAACACTACGCTAGCGAATATTCCAACAATGCCAACCAGCCACAGACTGCACACAGCGCAGTCAGCGATTTTCATACAGAGTACTACGTAGCGTTACCAACATAAAAACCTAAACAGCCTACATACAACGTTGTGTATGTGTTTTGCAAATGTGACCTTCCACCTTAATGTTTTCTATTCAGCAACCAAGGAGGAAGTTGAAGTAACCAAGGATCCCCAAAACGATTAAAGCAGTTACTAACAAATAATTTCGACTAGCAATGTTGCTGTTATTACTGATAATCACTATCTGATCAAAAGTATCTGGAGCACACTGACTGCCAGCATGATGACTGTGCATAGCGTTAAAAGTAATGGGACACTATGGCGGAATAGTTTCTCATAAGCTACATTTTTGTATAGTCGGTGCTAAGCGACGTTGAAATGGTTCTAAGACCGACGCCAGTGGACAGTGGATGACACTGGAAACGAGTGACTGGGAGTGGGGAATGACGCTATACCCTGGGGCACTCCGATGGAAGCGTCTGGGTTTGGCGAATGTCTGGAGAACGTTACGTGCCATTATATGTAGTGGTAACAGTGAAGCACACAGGAGTTGGTGGTATGATGTGGGGATGTTTTTCGGGTGTTACGTGTGGTCCCATTATTGCACTTAAAAAAATGCTAAATGCGAAAGCATTTTGTGCTGTGCACAGAAGAGAACAGTTTGGAGAAGATGACGGTATCAACAAGACAATGGATTCTGCCCAGAATCCCGGCTGGAATCCAGTGGAACACCTTCGAGACAAGTTAGAACGTTGATTTAGCTCCAGACCCCAGCATCCAACATTACTACATTGTGTAGTATCGGGTTTGAGGAAGAATGGACCGGCATTCCTCACTGAAAATGTCCTCAGCAGAGCTTAAGCCGCCATAAAGGCGAAGAGTGGACACACCTCGTATTAAGTTTCGTATGTCCATCCGTTTGACTGGAGATCTTGGTGACCACGGACGTTTACCACAGTAAGAGACTGGAACGTCTAAAGCCGTCCTTATGATTTTAATTATTTTGTAGCTACCAGTTTCGGCACTTCAATGCGCCATCTTCAGGCCGTAGTTGACGCTGAAGGGGTTGACGTGATCCATGTATATACCGCACTGATGGCCAATGTAACTGGTTACGTAGCGTATCTGTAAACTTCGGTTGTTGTTGGCAGTTGATGGTTGGAGTGCTGGCACCAAAGTTTAGAAATAGTCTGCGTAACCAGTTATGTTGGCCACCGGTGCGGTGTATAGAGGGATCATGTCAACCCCTTCAGCATCAACTAAGGCCTGAAGATGGCGCATTGAAGTGCCGAAACTGGTAGCTACAAAATACGAGTGAATAAAATCATAAGGAAGGCTGTAGACGTTTCATTTTCTCACCCCACATTAATGCCGCTAATAGGTGCCTGGACACTTCTGATCAGGTAATGTATTTCATACACATGGCGCACCACAGCTTGTAGGTATTAAAAAACAAATATTTCTGTGTTATACCAAGACCTGCTGACAAAACAAACACGATAAAATTTTGCTTGATTGTGTTCGTTTGGATCAAGACTGGTAAGTAATTAAGAGTTGTTTTATGAGTCGGGCTTGTTGATAGATAAAAATTACCTCTTTAGCTAATACCAATGTTTGGGGAGCAGGCTCGGTTACAAGGCTAGCAGACGTGTTCTGTAGAGAATGAAAGCCGTTGTCAGAAAAGTACAGCTTAAAAGTAGACACGTCCGCTGGTGACTATTCTGTGTTATATTTTACCGATAATATTGAAATCTCGTAAAAAATATTTTTCGGACTGTGGTGACGGTGTTCGCCGACTGCCGTATAATTTCAGGGAACACACCTGGGAGGCTCGATGTTTAAAGAGTTAATATATTGGATGGGCTTAGGCTGAAAATTGTGACAATAAACAAACAACGCGGGAGTGTGTCGGCGCGACACGTAGCACAAAATAACAAACGGCCGATAAATAAACTGACCGCGTGGCGTTTCTCCCCTCTGACGTTACGCACACTTCGGCAGAAAGTTTAGAGCTGGTATTAATGCTGATACAGGCCATTATCCCAGCCGCGCGATAAGTGCCTGTCATACAGGTGACAATAAAATGTATGCCATCTAGCACTCCTGACAGTAATCGATTCGCAGCCCTGCGTATATCTTCATCTGCTTAAGCAACCGTGCACCGTGTGTTAGAGATTTTATTGTGTACCAGAGACGTTTTGTCGCCTTACTGTTCCATCTGCAGATGAAGCACTATTTGAAACATTGTCCACATCGCTTTCCGTACGCCCAAATTCGTCCCCGTGGAGTAAAATTCGTTTTTCTCTTTTATAGGGTTCCCCAATGACCGTTGTCGAGCATTTGTGTTGCTCTCTCACGCTAACGACACCAGTAACGAAATGCACAATCCTTCGTATTTTCTTTCTGTCTTCAGTCAATCCAGCTTCATAATAGCGGAGAATCGTCGAACCATACTGAAGAACTGATCCAACGAGAGTTTTTCTAAGAAATCTCATTTAGTTCGAGAATTACACGTCCTTAGAATTTCTCCGATAAGTCTCAGTCTGGCGGTTACTTTCCCCGCGGAGGGATTAATCTGCACTTCCGTTACTTTCTTATCAAGTCACCCACAAGATGAACATTATCAGCTGGTTTTACTGGTGGATATTAAATGAAGTATAGTTACAGAAATGCAGGGCCAGTGAATTATGGCGCTTATAATTTTTGTATTCGCTTTAATCGTGTAGAAACAAGGTTGAACTGCTCTTTATACTTTTATTATTCGTATGTTGACTTGTAAATTTCTGTGTTATATATTTACATTCATGGCATGCACTACATATTTTAAGTAATGACTTACACAATATGATGGCTTAAAACATTTTACCTATTCATCCGTGTAGATGGGCCAAGACCGAAACCGTTAGGTGTTTGGGTGTAAAGTAACAGCTCATGGTTCAACCATGCATTTTATACATTACTTAACAGCTGTTGAAGGGTGTATCAGACTCTATTTGTGAGTAATATTCGCCTTGACTGAATTCTGATGCATGATATTTTGTGTTGATCCTCCTTGTGGAGTAGGTCCGAAGGCGATGGTTTAAAATTTTTTAATGTAGTCCTTAGAGCGACGCTCTTTGGTAAATTTTTGAGTTTTTCACTGTATTTCTTGTTCGTGTCTCCCTTGATCCAAATAAATTTTACTTTCTTCTTACTGATTTCCCGTTGCGGCATTCATATTATCTATTAGCAGAAGTTTACCGCGGAACTGCTACGGTCGCAGGTTCGAATCCTGCCTCGGGCATGGATGTGTGTGATGTCCTTAGGTTAGTTAGGTTTAACTAGTTCTAAGTACTAGGGGACTGATGACCACAGGTCCCATGGTGCTCAGAGCCATATTAGCAGAAGTTTGCCTTTCTTAATGACACGTGCGTTCAGATTCTCTCGGCGCAAACTTCCGCAATTCTTCTTGCTGTCTGATTCCAAACGTACTGCAAAGCTCTAGCTGCAGCTCTGGCTCCTTCAAATTAGATGGAAGTCTCACTGACTGTTCCCGCCACTTACTGAACTATAATAGTCACACACAGCTTTATGAGTAATAGGTGACAAGCTGAAATACTGTCGTCGGATGAGATTACAGTTATATTTATTACCATTACTATTTCCATCGTACATTGTTCGTTTAGGCCCTATTACACGTATTGTAATGCTGTCTTACTATCGATGTTTGACTGGAGGCCCCGATTTTGACGCGTGAAATAAATGCGTAAATAAGTACAGTATCTGTTTTTGCACGCTGTGAAAGAAATCTCCTCATCCTGTTTGATTACAGAAGTTTAAGAACAACGTAGGAACCTGCGAACCCCTTCTCCCAGCACACACACACACACACACACACACACACACACACACACACACAGAGAGAGAGAGAGAGAGAGAGAGAGAGAGAGAGAGAGAGAGAGAGGGAGGGAGAGAGGGAGATATTCACATCTATTCAGTTATAGGGCACTTGAATATGGCAGTATTCTGCCGGAAAAGTAATGCCATATTTTTTTCGTAGTGAAAATAATGTTGTTAAAAAACTTCCTGGCAGATTAAAACTGTGTGCCCGACCGAGACTCGAACTCGGGACCTTTGCCTTTCGCGGGCAAGTGCTCTACCATCTGAGCTACCGAAGCACGACTCACGCCCTGTCTCACAGATGGTAGAGCACTTGCCCGCGAAAGGCAAAGGTCCCGAGTTCGAGTCTCGGTCGGGCACACAGTTTTAATCTGCCAGGAAGTTTCATATCAGCGCACACTCCGCTGCAGAGTGAAAATCTCATTCTGGAAACATCCCCCAGGTTGTGGCTAAGCCATATCTCCGTAGTATCCTTTCTTTCAGGAGTGCTAGTTCTGCATGGTTCGCAGGAGAGCTTCTGTAAAGTTTGGAAGGTAGGAGACGAGATACTGGCAGAATTGGAGCTGTGAGACCGGGCGTGAGTCGTGCTTCGGTAGCTCAGATGGTAGAGCACTTGCCCGCGAAAGGCAAAGGTCCCGAGTTCGAGTCTCGGTCGGGCACACAGTTTTAATCTGCCAGGAAGTTTCATATCAGCGCACACTCCGCTGCAGAGTGAAAATCTCATTCTGGAATGTTGTTGTTGTTATTTACAGACCGAATAGTGGTTTGATGCAGCTCTCCAAGCTAGTGGTGGGAATGGAGCGGTCTAAAGTTACGGTGATTCTCGTGTACGATTCTGATGGTGTTATCGTAACGCATTACGTTCCTTCACAGCAGATCGTCGGTGCACAGTATTACCGTTCGTTTTTGGAGCATCACCTGCGACCAGCTTTACGAAAGAAGCGGCGACACTTTCTGCGCAACCCACCCATCATTTTGCACGACAATGCTTGGGCGCATACAGCGCTCTGTTCGGTCGATAGGACTGGGAAGTACTGTACCATCCACCATACTCCCCGGACTTAAGTCCTTGCGGCTTTTATTTTATTCCGAAGACGAAGGACCCACTTCGTGGCATTCGCTGCAGAGCTGTTCCAGAGATTCGACAGGCAGTAGACCATTCCCACCATCAACAGCACAGGCTCTGCTAACGGTCTACTACGCCTTCCACATCGCTGGCAACGGGTTCTACACAACGCTGGCGACTACTCTGAAGGACAGTAACAGGTGTAAACACGTAACTCTTTTGTAACGGTTGTGAATAAATAGTTGCGACCTTTTAAGTTCCAACCCTCGTATTTTCCAGGATTTTAGGAGAATAATGATAATAGGAAGCTATACCAAGAAAAACCAATTACTAAACTAAAGCTGGCCGTTGTGGCCGAGTGGTTCTAGACTCTTAAGTCCGGAACCGCGCTGCTGCTACGGTCCCAGGTTCGAATCCTGCCTCGGGCATGGATGCGTGTAATGTCCTTAGGTTAGTTAGGTTCAAGTAGTTCTAAGTCTAGGGGACTGATGACCTCAGATGTTAAGTCCCATGGTGCTTAGAGCCATTTTTGAACTTGCTCCGGTAGACAAAATCTAGCCGTCTCTTCCGTGGTCTTCCCCTCTGACTTGTCGCTCTAGCATTGTAGTCAAGAATTTTGGAAGTCTACATGTTCCCACCACCTGGTTCCCCCATCGTCTAAAAGCTGAGTTCCCATGCAAAAGGACACGAATAGAATCCAGTCTGCGGAAATAAGACTTCTCCGTAATGTTAAAGGGTGAACCAGAGAACATCACATCAGAAATGAAGACATCAGAAATAAATTAGAAGTTGATCAGTGCACACGAAAACAAATATAAACACCCGAAGTCAGTAGTGTGAAAGACACACATAAAACACTTCATATTTCCACGAAAGCAAAAGTAACTTACTGGCTTCAGTACTAGAGCCTGCCATGTCGCTCTGATTCATCAAAGGCCACAGCCCGGCTAACGAGTGGTTTCGCACTCTGATACACTGATACTCTGAGTCACTGGGTGCGTAATTGCTCCGTAAAACGGAGTATTTTTAATTAGAAGAGTGTTTTTAATTGAATAGTGCACTAAACCACTAGCGAGTACAAAAGGTGGCCCGAGCACGAAAGCAAGAAAATCTGTAAGAGCGATCTGAAGACGGATTTTTATAGTCCTTGGAGCTGGTACTGTTTAAATTTTAAGCGTTATAATAAGTGTAGTTTCGTAAATTATTAATTATATAAAAGCCTAAGATTCCGAAACGATAGAGCGTGGCTAAACTACTAGCACTTTGTTCCAGAGAAAATATTTAGCGTTAGAGTGAACCGTGTTTATTTTTCGTCACACTGTACTGAAGCATCACGGAGTTCATCTGGGATTGGAGATAGTGCGGGTAATGTAGTTCCCACTTTACAATCGCGCACGCCGTCACGGCGGCGGCTGGCGTCTCGATGCGACGATAATACAGGAGCTCATTTCCCCGGCGAGTCAGCCACGCGCGGTCTGAGCGGCGGAGTACTCAGCCGGGCCGGGCCGGGCCGGCAGAGGTCTTATCTGCTCTGCGGAGGGAGAGCTAGCTGCCCCGCCAGCCGGCGCGCCGGCCTCTCTCCTGTTGTGCTCGCTGCTCAAAAGTTCCGCAGCGCAGACCGCGCCGGCACACTGCACCGAGATAGGCCAATTGCGCCAGATTAAACTCTTTACGTAATCTCGCATTTCACGGGCTGCTGCGGGCTCGCATAAACAAAAGGAAGTTGGGACGTCGCCGGAGCCGTCCCTGTGGAACTGCGTCTCGCCTCGAGCAGAGGACAAAAGGACGCGGGCCGCGGGCCGCGCACGCCGGCTCCAGTTTTTGGCGGTTAAGCGGATATGCAGCGAACGAGTTCTCCACCAAGTCGCGTCCACTTAACGCGACGTAGTCTGGCAAATTGCTGACGGCGCTTCCACCGCTCCAGCACGCGGTACGAGCATTTTTATCTGCAAGCACAGCGGATTGTCGTTTATTCATTTATTTGTTTACATGTCAAGTTCCGTAGGACCAAACTGAGGAGCAAATCTCATGGAAAGTGTCAGTACAAAAAATTACAATATACAGGGTGGTCCATTGATCGTGACCGGGCCAAATATCTCACGTAATAAGCGTCAAACGAAAAAACTACAAAGTACGAAACTTGTCTAGCTTGATGGGGGAAACCAGATGGCGCTATAGTTGGCCCGCTAGATGGCGCTGCCGTAGGTCAAACGGATATCAACTGCGTTTTTTTTTTTAAATAGGAACCCCCATTTTTTATTACATATACGTATAGTACGTAAAGAAATATGAATGTTTTAGTTGGACCACTTTTTTCGCTTTGTAATAGATGAAGCTGTAATAGTCAGCCGGTCGGTGTGGCCGTGCGGTTCTAGGCGCTTCAGTCTGGAACCGCGTGACCGCTATGGTCGCAGGTTCGAATCCTGCCTCGGGCATGGATGTGTGTGATGTCCTTAGGTTAGTTGGGTTTAAGTAGTTCTAAGTTCTAGGGGACTAATGACCACAGATGTTAAGTCCCATAGTGCTCAGAGCCATTTTTTGTAATAGTCACAAACATAAGGCTCACAATTTTAGACGAACAGTTAGTAACAGGTAGGTTTTTTAAAATAAAATACAGAACATAGGTACGTTTGAACATTGTATTTCGATTGTTCCAATGTGATACATGCACCTTTGTGAACTTACCATTTCTGAGAACACATGCTGTTTACAGCGTGATTACCTGTAAATACCACATTAATGCAATAAATGCTCCAAACGATGTCCGTCAACCTCATTGCATTTGGCAATACGTGTAACGACATTCCTCTCAACAGCGAGTAGTTCGCCTTTCGTAATGCTCGCACATGCATTGACAATGTGCTGACGCACGTTGTCAGGCGTTGTCAGTGGGTCACGGTAGCAAATATCCTTCAACTCTACCCACAGAAAAAAATCCGGGGACGTCAGGTCCGGTGAACGCGCAGGCCATGGTATGGTGCTTCGACGACCATTTCACTTGTCATGAAATATGCTATTCAATACCGCTGCAACCGCACGCGAGCCATGTGCCGGACATCCATCATGTTGGAAATACATCGCCATTCTGCCATGCAGTACGTAGGAAATCAACATACATTGCACCATTTAGATTGCCATCGATATAATGGGGGCCAATTATCCTTCCTCCCATAATGCCGTACCATACATTAACCCGCCAAGGTCGCTGATGTTCCACTTGTCGTAGCCATCGTGGATTTTCCGTTGCCCAATAGTGCATATTATAGCGGTTTACGTTACCGCTGTTGGTGAATGACGCTTCGTCGCTAAATAGAACGCGTGCAAAAAATCTGTCATCGTCCCGTAATTTCTCTTCTGCTCAGTGGCAGAACTGTACACGACGTTCAAAGTTGTCGCCATGCAATTCGTGGTGCATAGAAATAAGGTACGGCTGCAGTCGATGTTGATGTAGCATTCTCAACACCGACGTTTTTGAGATTCCCGATTCTCGCGCAGTTTGTCTGCTACTGGTGTGCGGATTAGCCGCGACAGCAGCTAAAACACCTACTTGGGCATCATCATTTGTTGCAGGTCGTCGTTGACGTTTCACATGTTGCCTAACAGGATACCGAGTAGCATACATAGCACACGCCAGTTGGGCATTTTGATCACAATAGCCATACGTCACCACGATATCGACCTTTTCCGCAATTGGTAAACGGTCCATTTTAACACGGGTAATGTATCACGAAGAAAATACCGTCTGCACTGGCGGTATGTTACGTGATACCACGTACTTATACGTCTGTAACTATTACACCGCCATCTATCACAAAGTGATAAAAGTGGTCCAACTAAAACATTCATATTTCTTTACGTACTACACGAATATTTAATAAAAATGGGGGTTCCTATTTTTAAAAAACGCCGTTGATATCCGTTTGACCTATGGCAGCGTCATCTAGCGGGCTAACCATAGCGCTATCTGGTTTCCCCCTTCAAGCTAGATGAGTTTTGTTCTTTGTAATTTTTTCGTTTGATGCTTATTTCGTGTCATATTTGGCTCGGTCACTATCAATGAACCACCCTGTATAAGTAATAACGGATAAAAAAAAGTCAAGCCATAAGTTTAAGAAAATAAGCTTAATTTTCCAAGGAACTCCTCAACAGAATAGAAGGAGTGACCCATGAGGAAAGTCTTCAGATTCGATATGAAAGCGCGCGGATTACTGCTAAGATTTTTGAATTCTTATGGTAGCTTACTGGAAATGGATGCAGCAGTATACAGCACACCTTTATGCACAAGAGTTAAGGAAGTCCGATCCAAATGCATGTTGGATTTCTGCCGAGTATCAACTGAGTGAAAGCTGCTTATTCTTGGGTACAAGCTGATATTGTTAACAAGAAACGATGGTGAAGAATATATGCATTGAGAGGCCAATGTCAAAATACCCAGACTAGTGAACAGGGGTCGACAAGACGTTCGCGAACTTACACCACTTATTGCACGAACCGCCCGTTTTGGGAAGAGTTACTCCAAAATATACCATACGACATAAGCGAATGAAAATAAGCAAAGTAGACTAACTTTCATGTCGAACAATCACTTGCTTCAGATGCCTTTAGCCGGCCGAAGTGGCCGTGCGGTTAAAAGGCGCTGCAGTCTGGAACCGCAAGACCGCTACGGTCGCAGGTTCGAATCCTGCCTCGGGCATGGATGTTTGTGATGTCCTTAGGTTAGTTAGGTTTAACTAGTTCTAAGTTCTAGGGGACTAATGACCTCAGCAGTTGAGTCCCATAGTGCTCAGAGCCATTTGAACCATTTTTTTCAGATGCCTTTCGAATAGCAAAAATGGGAGCATTAAGTCTGTGAATAAGATCCTGAACGTGGGCTTTCCACGACAGTGTACTATCTATCTGAACACCTAGACATTTAAACTGTTGAGTTTCACTAATCATACGCCCGTTTTGTGAAATTAAAACGTCGGGTTTTGTTGAACTGTGTGTTAGAAACTGTAAAAACTGAGTCTTACTGGGATTTAGGGTAAGTTTATTTTCTACAAGCCATGAACTTATGTCACGAACTACACTACCAAACAAGTGTCTAGCCCACTCAGACCCAACATCACAGCCATTCTCAACACTGTGAATAATGACCTTTTGCTGCCTGTCGTTAAAGTAAGAGGTGAACCAATTGTGAGCTACTCTCCGTATTTCGTAATTGTCCAACTTCTGGAGCAATATTTTGTAATCAACACAATGTGGCCCTGATTAATCCGGTTCATCCTGATTGTTTTTATTACAGTTACTATACAGTATTTGATACTCCAGAAGTAATAGGTATAACAATCGAGGACGAAAATCGTTAATCAGTGCTGAGAATCACAAGTTCCCACATGGTCTCGGATCAAACCACTCATCCAGTAAGTGTAGAATGAATCTCTTTACTTTCCGCCAATGATCACAAAACTTTTGTCCTTAAACTACTGGTTTCGGTCAGCAATGACCATCTTCAGTTCTGTTGCATAACTTGTCCTAACGTAATAAAGTCATAGAGGTATCTTTACAAAATATACGCAAAATCAGCCTTTGCGTAAATTTTGTGATGACGCCCTATGGCTTTATATATTGTATTAGTACATGTTGTACAACAGATCTGAAGACAGTCATTGCTCACCGAAACCGGTAGTCTAAGCACCAGAAGTTTTGTGATCATTGGCATAAATTCATTCAGTACTGAGAGTGGGACGCACCAGTTGTCAAGCGTGTGATATGCGACGTGTGGCAATAAAATAACGGGACTGACGCTATCGCAGAGTAAGTACGTATGCGCCAAAGAGGAACGACCAGTAGCTGTGAAGCGTGAAGCCTTTTCTGGTATCTGTAGACAAATCAGTGGGGCCATGGCCTTTTTGTGTAAGAGTTGTTATTTTACGAACTACCAGCATGCTGGAGTAACTTAGGTCAGCAGCTTCTGTTAATCAGTAAAACGGAAAACCAGTCCAAGTTACAAATATTTTGTTTTTCATTCGATGGCTGGTTTCCGGCAGAGACCCATTTTTATATCAACATAACAAAGTCGAAAATAGCGTTTCCGAAGATGCCAACAAAATGTGTAATGTATATTCACAGTGCATACAGATCGTGTATATATAATATTTTATTGACATCTTCGGAAATGCCATTTTCGACTTTGTTATGTTGATTTGAAAATGGGTCTCGGCCCGAAACTAGTCAACGAATGAAAAATACAATATTTGCAACTTGGACTGGTTTTTCGTTCTGTTGACTTGTTATTCTGTTTGCCGGAAAAAATAATAAGTGTAAAACAGAGCAATAAAAAGGATATCAAATGAAACACCTTTCAGCCGCCTAGTTTCCAAACTTATTTTATTTGGATTCCAGTTTCGGCGATTTACTACGCCATCTTCAGGCCCCCGAACGACGTGTAGGAAGACAGGTCAAAACAGGGACCAGCGGTACTGGTGTCAGTAGATTTCTGGTCGCTATAGCGATCACTTCAACCATCGTCTACTGAACTGCCATCTGGTCGGCAGATAATGGTTGAAGTGATCGCTATAGCAAGCAGAAATCTACTAATATCAGTATTGC
Source organism: Schistocerca serialis cubense (assembly GCF_023864345.2). NCBI lineage: Eukaryota > Metazoa > Arthropoda > Insecta > Orthoptera > Acrididae > Schistocerca > Schistocerca serialis. Next base: position 390,544,012 of record NC_064639.1, read on the forward strand.
TGGCCCCTGTTTTGACCAGAACCAACGTGGACGCTTCCTACTCATCGGTCAAGGGCCTGATGATGACGAAGTCAATCGCCGAAACTGGTAGCCAAATCAAATTAGTTTCGAAACTAGACGACTGAAAGGTGTTTTTCATTTGACATTCTGTATCGAACAGCCGAGTCCCGCAACCTTCTCTGAAAAGATGGGCATAGAGAGAGCAACGAAATGTCTTCAGTTTTCACATGAAACTTGGAAAAACTGGTACTGAAACCTGTCTTTTACTAAAAGAAGTCTGTGACGATGGTAAACCGTTGGGTAAACGACAGGGCTCGCTACGCTAACAGAAAACCTTTGCCTTAAGAGGGCGTGGTTTGGCGGAGATGGGGGGTGCGAGGGCACTGACAGTGAGACCGGGAAAGTGAAACAGTCTGCTCGGGATAAGGATGCCGTGTTGAAACCTGGCGGCGAGGCGAGTAGTGTACCGCCTGTTGATGGGTAGTAAAAAGTTCGGTAGTTAAAAGTCACCGGCTCTGAGCGTAGCAGAAGATACCAGGAAGAGACATTCATGCGGGTGCCTCGATTGCGAATCAGTTACCTCGGATGATACCGGCTGTAAGGTTCTGAACGCATGGGACGCTTAGCAAGGGAAGGAGCGTGTTGTGTGCTTCAGCGACCGACCGGGCCTGGAGGCGGATCGCCGCTGTGTTGAAGTTGTGTGTGGGCTCGACGCTGACCTTCCTGGATCGTTGTACGGGTACGTCTGGCGAGCTTCCGATTTGGTTTATCAGATGCGATTGAGGCGAGCATCTGCAGTAACCGTAGCTGTAATGGCCATTTTCAGTACCAGTACTGGGACTGCTTAGTACGGTAGTTGTCTGGTTGAAAATGCCGCTTCAATTGCAAATTACTTTATTTCCACACGACCGGTTTCGGACTGTTATAAGCCCATCCTCAGGTGTCGTAGCTGTGCTGTGGTCCCCTAGCGCCGCGTGTACCAGGCGTGGTGTGCTGCCTATGGGCGCAGAACAGGGAGCGCTGATAGGCAGCACACCACGCCTGGTACACGCGGCGCTATGGGACCACAGCACAGCTACGACACCTGAAGATGGGCTTATAACAGTCCGAAACCGGTCTTGTGAAAATAAAGAAATTTGCAACTGAAGCGGTATTTTCAACCTCTGCTATAACGCTCAGTTGCGGATGTTCTTCCAACAGGATTGTATGTAGTTGTCTCGTTGTTCGTTCTATGTTCACGGCCGTTTCCATATCAGACTTCTGGTTATTGGTTCCGCTTCTGTCTGTAGACAGGCATTTGTTTCTTTATTTAATGCTCCAATCTCAGAGTTATTTGCGAAGTTCGGCCTCAGTTTCCTAGATGACTGCTGTAAGGCGTCGGATTTGTGGCAGCGTGCATTTATATATTAAGAGGGTTCGTTCATTTGCCACGCTCTGCATGTACTATTGCTGGAGCGCACAATTTCATTTATTGCTTTATCGGGTGTTTATACTACCAAATTTGACTGTGTTTTGTTATTGTTTGTGAGGGCGGGGCCTCTTTATTTAATTATTAAGTCTCTCTTAGTGAGGACTTTATTTCGCGTTTGTTATTACTGTCTTATACGTGGCTGTAATGTTATTCAAAAGGTTACGTTCTGTCTGCTGTTAGTCAGGGGTTCGTTAGCCAACCGAACATTTTTGCTCGGGGTTCAGTGCCCCGCTCCGCGTAACTGTTGCTTGGTTACCCCCCACCCAGGTGGCGCGAGTTTGTTACTATTTGAAGTTGGCAGTCGAACTTCCCGCTGGATAACTGTATTTTGGACTGTGTTTAGGTTTTGGCAGCCATACAAATTTCGTTGATTTGACTCCGCTAACTCATTGAAAAATTATTTACTTTTTTCTTGTTGTTGTATTTTTGATTGTTGTGTGGCGGCGTTGGAGTATAGTAGACACCTGGCCCTATTCCTGTACTAAATTCCGTATTACTCTGTTAATAAGGCTACCATTTGTGTTTCTTTTGGTGGGGCTTTGGTGAAATCCACCTGGCTGATAGAGCAGACACAGTGGAGCCAAATGCGTGCTCAACCGAACGGCCAGCAGCTTGCAGCTGGTCCTGCGCCGCTTAATCTTTCCGAGCCCACTTCACCTTGCCAAGATTGCGCTCCTACTGCTGCTCTCCTTTTAACTTTTTATCACAAGCTCATGTAAATTGTTGAAGTTTTAACCACCTACATTGCCAATTGAGTAATTACTAGATTTATTTACGTAAATGTGTTCATGCAAGTGTGGATCGGCCAACTGAATGGTTATTAATCTTATTCGTTGTATCTACTATTGGTTTTTTCACTGTCCAAGCACTACAGATTTAAGCTCTGTTAATTTCGCGAAGGTTCTCACTGACTGTTTGTTCCATTCAGGACGCAATACTTAAAATCAGTTTTGTCTGAAGATTTCTCCTGTATGCCTTGCGCATCTCCGCTATCTGGGGTGTAGTAATTTTTTATGTACTGCTGATTTACGGAGTAGACTCCTATTTTGTATTGTAAATCTTAAAGTTTCTTTCGAGCAAGAATTTTTAGTTCTTGTATTGTACTGCTACAGTTTCCATTATTACATTTAATTTGTTTGCTATTAATCTATCTGGTACGGTTTTATGATTGTAAATTATTCTGTTTCTTAGTAGTCAGCACCACTGGAGGTGTTTTTCCAATATGTGTTTAATAAATCTAACTTTTTGTGTTTTGTTGAAATAAAGAGGAAGTTGACAACACGAATAATGTTCAATCTCCCTGATGCGGATACTGCATACCAGATGACTGTTTATCATGTAAGCGAGTTTTTGAATGGTTCGCGCGTTTCCAAGATGCCTGTGAAGACGTTGAAGATAGCTCACGCCCGGATCGCTTGAAAAAAAAAAAAAAAAAAAAAAAAATTATATATATATATATATATATATATATATATATATATATATATATATATATATATAAATGATAATCTGATTCGATCTGACCGTGGGATGAGTATTCGGTCTGTAGTTGAAACTGTAGAATTTGACAAAGAATGTGTAAGGAAAATTTTACATAATCAACTTAACATGAGGAACTTGTGTGCGAAACTGGTGCTGAAAATTCTCACGATCGGACAAAATGATGCTCGTCATAATGTTTGTACTGGCACTTTGAATTTCTTGGAAACCCAATAACACGTGACGAATCTTGGTTTTTCACTATCCACAAACTAAGCGCCAATCAGTGCATCTGAAGGGCCCAGCTTCATCGAGAGTGGAAAAAGCTCGAATGAGCAAATCAGATTTCATAGCGACGATTTTTTTTTTTTTTAATATTCATGGGATTATGTATCTTCACTGCGTTTCTGAAAGTCAAACTGTTAACCAATATTACTACCTTGAGGGTCTTGCTCCGCTCTCTCAGAAAATAAAAAAAGAGGCCCCAAATTGTGGAAGAATTAGTTACGACAATCCACCGGCTGCTATCGCATTGTCTGTTAAGAGGTTTGAAGCGACGTGCAGCATCCCGATGTTAGACCATCCACTTCTTCGCCTCACCGAGCACCATGTGACCTTCACGCAGCCCCCAAGGTCAAACCTGCTTTAAAAGTAACAAGATTTCAGTCCACTGAGGCAGTGAAAGAAGAAACGGTAAGCGTCATTAAAGAGCTCAGAGAAAAAGACTTCCAGCACTGTTTCCATCAATGAAAAATTCGCTTGTAACGTTGTAGGGATAAAGGAAGGGAGTGTATTGAAGGTACCAATAACTAAACATGTATGTTTACCACAGTTTTAAAGCAAGGTTTAAAGAGCATAAAGGAAATGGCTCACGGTGGCGAAGCACCTCAAGAATGAGGAGCTTTTGTTAGGTAACTGTAAGGTACAGCACTTTGAGGATAAAGGGTGTTTGCTGTCAAAGTTAGAGGAAGGTGGCGTTTCTGCGCTTGATGAGGGCAATGCGTCAGACAGAAGCGGCCAAAGGCATTTCTGGGCCCACTTTGGCAATGTCTTTCTTTAATAATATGATGCACATATCGAAACATAAATTTAAATTTAAAAATAAAGTTGAACCATAGTAATACATCCGGAAGTCACTGAGGGTTAGGTGGATAGATCATGTAACAAATGAGGAGGATTGAACAGAATTGGAAAGAAGGAAATTTGTAGCTCAGCCTGACTAGACGAAGGAATCGGTTCACAGGACAGATTCTGCGACGCCAAGGGATCACCAATTTATTATTGGAGGGAAGTGAGGAGGGTAAAAGTCCTAGAGGGAGATCAAGAGACGAATACGATAAGCAGCTTCAGAAGGATGTAAGTTGCAGTAGTTATTCGGAGACAAAGAGGCTCGGCACAGGATAGAGCAGCACTGCATTAAACCAATCTTCGGTTTAACGACCACAACAACAGCATTGCTTGCGACAAGTGATATACTGAAATCTAGAGTTAAATATTTTGGCAGCGTTTCAAAACCAGTTGTATCAGTAATTCAGAAAGTGTGCAAGATTTTCAGATAGTAGCATTTTATGTTATTTACTCTATCCACTCTCTTATTATTTCATAGTTGGAAAGTCAACAAACGCCAGTGTGTGGCAATATTCCTGAAAGTAGTCGAGAAAATGTGTTATGTAATGTCTTATCTCGAATCACCTGGTCAGTGAACTTTTAACTTAATCTTTGACAATGCTATCTCCTTGTGATTCACGGGGTTCAAGTACATAATGTACTTCCCTATGATGGCAGATAAGTGTTTTTCTTGCTATATTCATTGTTAAGTTGTTCGAGAGCAGGCTTTCGACACTATCGTCTGACGGAAAACACTCCAAGAGAAAGCAGTGCTGGGATCACGTGTGTTGGCGGGAACTTTTCGTCATCCTATCAGTTATCTCTGGTTTCGCTGTTTCCAAGACTCTTTCCGAAGTTTGTTCATCAGGTGAGTCAGAAGGAGACAGTGTGGTGCCATTCGTGTCGAGAAGCTGTTTGCTTATCAGATCATAGTGTGTGGACTGGAAGTTCACAAGGCTCTGCAAGCAGTGCTACACAAATGAAAGAAGAAAAAAGGAATTTAAGTCCCACAGGTTTGTAAATCACTGTTCAAAGCGATACGAGACTGCATTTCAAATACATTCTGATAGTACTTGTCAGATCGATATAAAAACTCGGGTGGGTGGCTGATGAACCAAATAAAGTGTTTGGTTTAGATCTCTGCTGGTGAAAGTAAACATCTTGCAGCATTAATACGCGTATAAATGCGAATTTTCAGACATAGTATGAAATAGAGTGGTTACAGTTTAATGTCGATGTCTTTGGAGCCGTCGCACAAAACTTTGCTGCACTCTCTCAAACATGCCTATATTCTGTTGTAAAACGACACAGGCAACTGAGAGCGCTGCAGTCAGTTCCACTTTAATTACTATTAAGATCTGATACGTCAAAGATTTCATGTCACACCGTGTTTAGAAACATCACAAGGGTGAGATCCAGCGATGAATCTGGCCGTCATGCAGGAAGCCTTTTCTTCGGAAAGAGGATTACGACAGACAGACTGAAGTGGGAGAAGCAGCCAGCCAGCTAACTAGCAATGGTGAGTGAGGTCATGTAATGGTGCGCTCTTCAGGAATTTACTATTTTGTGGCAATGTTGGTGCCGTTTGGGGAGGAAGGCGATAATTTTGTAGCAATAAGTTGTCTCACGTAACTTGTCCCGACAAAACTGTGGTCCTGCAAGAATTACGTCTTACTTCAAGAATGTTCCAAACGCCAGACGATTTGGCAACTTCGGTCTGTCTAAACAATGAAAATCGTGAAACTTCTGTTTAGAACCCTATTCTCAAGTAAAATGCTTTTGACAAGCAAGCTACTGACAATTTACTTCGCAACTGTTAGTGAAACAGGAAAAGCAGAACTTTCTTAACAGAAACTGTGGTACTGTGCTTGTGGATTAACGTAGAAATAAAAAATTAATTCTCTAAAGTGTTACCCTGTTATTTCACATCCAAGATATTTACTTCACTTAAATCCCATCTTAAAATTGTTGTCTGTTAAGTGGTTCATTATGCAAGGAAGTGAAGACACGCAACTTTGATGGGTCACGTTGGTGAAATCATTTTCTTAATTTCTCAAGTCTAAAGATAATTCATTCTGGTGAAAGAGTAACTAACTTCTTTTTTATTTTAGAAGTTCTGGAAAACAAAAGCAGAACATCTTGTGAGTTTCATCTTGGTACTAAAAGCTAAAATTACATTTACTCAAAGATACAAGGGTTATTACGAGTGCGGAATACAGCATTTATTTTTCAACGTAATCCCCGTCAAATTTTGTGCACTTATGCCAGCGCTGTACAACGTTCTCAGTTCCACTTGCAAATAATTCCTGGGGGCATGTGCTTGACCAGTTACGCATGCTGCCTGGACTTCATCATCGTCAGCGAATTTTGAGCGACTAAGAGCTTCTTGCATCTCCGCAGGTTTACTCGGAAACATTAGTTGGGCGGATCCAAATGAATTTCTACATTTTCTCCTCTATTGAATCAGTCTAAATAAGGGTCTCTTGCCCGAATTTGACCCGCGAGGAAAACCAATAATTAAAAGTCCTTTGACTACTCTCAGAGAGACGACCATTGGACTGAAACATTGCACTGCTGACAGTTCAACCACCACCTCCGACTGGCCCCGCCGATAATCTCTCCAATGAAACGGAGATAAAGTTCAGACTCACTAGGAAAAAAAGTCATAAAACTGCTACACTCAAATTCCCACACAAACAAATATCATTTGTTGGCTGCAGTTAAGCCTTGCAAAGTCCATGTCGTTTACAAAACATCAGTGTCCAGCTAGCTACGTGACTCTGCAACCATTTTTGATGTCTCGCTTCCGCTATTTTCTGAAGTTTGTTTCCAATAATCTCGGAAAACAGTGCCCATTACGGCAAATCACAAGCTTATAATCCAATCTAGTCGGCCCCGACCACATTTAGGAGGATTGCGAAAAAACCGGCTCTGGGATACACAGTAGCTGCAGGACGAGCAGACAGGAGCGGCCAGAATATATGTCGCGTTGGGTGCTGCTTCACCATGTAGAGCACCCTGCCATTTCTCAGGGAGAGACACAGACCTCAACGTGCTACCTTAGCTACATCGGCGAATTTATGGTGCCATCTCGAGCTGCCACACGCACAACGCAGTCTGAGGATAATTACGGAATTCGAAAGGAATAATGATGAAAAAATAGTTTAGATTTTGAGTCGTCCTCTATGACGAGCTTAGGTTTTTCAATACGTACAGCTGTGTTCTCTAGCCTCGAATGGGGTAAGAAAATAAGCTGTGAAATAAACTGTTGCAGCTACTGAGTACGCGAAAATGAAGCAGAAGGGCTGTACGTCTATTTAAGTGATCCTCCACTCGAATAGCCCGTGTACTGCTCCATATCGCAGAAGAAACCTTAAACTTCCGGGCAGATTAAAACTGTGCGCCAGACCTGGACTGGAACCAGGGACCTTTGCTTTTCGTGGGCAGTAATTTCGTGTCTGAGCTATACTTATACGACTCACAGCCTTACTTCTGCTAGCACCACTCTCAAAACTTCTCAGATTCACATAAATTATCACGCGTATCTTGCGGGTTTAACATTCCTCGGAGAAATGGCTTATACACAGCGAAGAGGTGTGTTTACATAATGAATCTTTCACTCATAAGCCAAGAGTAAGTTGTTACGAAACTTGCTGGCAGTCCTGACTGGCAGAGGTAAAGCGGTCGCGAGTCGTGAAGGGGTAGCTCTGTCGTTACGAGCATTTTCCGAGAAAGGCAATAATGATGATTCGAGTCCCAGACCGGCACACTGTTTTCACCTGCCAGGAAGTTTTGTAGCACACTCTGCCACAATGATTCATTGTAGTAGAGTATAGACAGTGACTGACAAGAATGGGGGGCTCATGTGACGCCAAAATTGAATCCAACCTCGGATTATTCAGTGAGCGATCACCTTGAAATGTGAAAATGATGTTTACAATGCGCCCCAGTGATATGGAGGAAGTCGAGACGAAACATTTGGAACGGGACACTTGTGGTCTATCTAGTCGGGAAGCAACCTCAAACTGACCTTCAAGAGCCACGTACGCTATAGCGCATGCACGCCGCGCAATATTTTGAACATCCTCTCGCACCCTCTTAAGCCACCGGCTTAGCCCTTTTTAACTTTTTGAAGCGCGTTTCTTTTTTAGCTAAAATGTCATCGAATATGAAACACACCTTGTTATTGTATTTACAGATTGTAAAATTGACTTTTTATGTAAATTTTTCTTTAAAATTTTGTGAATTTTAACTACGTAACAAGAACAATTACATTGTTTTGTTTCTTTGGTCTTCTTACTATGATAATACTGTGCTTGTAAGGGTTAAATTTAGATCGAATTGTTTACGTCATTAGTCCTTCTTTTTATATCCTCACGGAAAAATTTACTTTATTGATGTTAACGAAGCAAAGGTGTTTCAGAATTGTGATGGGCTAAGTCGGTGGGAGGATATTCAGCGTCATGGGTGGCGCTAGAGCTTAACTGGATTTCGTAGGCCACTCTGAGGTCGTTTCCTGGCTTGATAGCTCACAAGTGTCCGTATCCATCTGTTCGCCTGTACTTCCCCTTACGATATCGTTGTACATTATAAACAGTTATCGTTTCAATTTGTGTATGAAATCCTATCATGCCAGGAATTCGACTAATTAGCTTCGCGTTCGCGTAAGTGCTTGACGGGTGGCAATGTGTGTACCACTCATGTCTACAGGCAAAGTAACCAAATTGTGGTAACGCGATAGCCTTCGATTCTGAGACAGAGGGATGGAATTTTGCTATAACAAGGGGAAACGCGCAGTCATTCTTCCGACACACTATCCGTGAATGTAACGCGAGGAAACTTGATGCGCAGTGCACCTTAAAGCGGTTTACGGGGTGTGGACAAAGGTGTTAAAAAGTCTTTACGATTGTAACTGACGATGTGACTAGGATATCAGGACGCTGGAATAAAAATAGCACTGAATTCCAATAGCAAGATGTCAGATAGAGCTTTGAGTACTTCATTTTCCCAGGGTGGAAAATACAATATCATTTATTTTTTAAATACAACGCATTAAAGTTTCTCGAGAGATATCTTACTGCCAGTGAACTATGACTTATTCCTAATTACAAATATAGTTTCGAAATGACATAGGACGCGGAATCGACTTTCAAAGAAGCTCAGTATTACTAATACGGTTTTCTTTCCTTGCATCTCAGTTGGAGAGTTTACATTTGCTGTGAGACTGGCATAGTTTTTTCCCTTCGCTCTGAAGCCTCCCGAATGAGTTTAGATAAGCGAAACGTGACTATCGATGCATTAACGTCATGTTGTTGCTGACATATTGGCTGCTTGCTGCTGCATAAAGTAATTTAGCGCTTCACAATAATCAAGTGAAGAACTATTGCCTAAATGCACTGATATTTTGTTTCACGTCGCGCCAATATATCATTAGCGTTAATCTGCACAGTGTGATGGCTGATAAAACGGCGTACATCATATCGAAGAAAGGAATTCCATGCTGGACCCTAGTCTTCGACTGAAGTGGTTCGGCAGCGTTTTAGGGCTGAGCTTAGTGCCCATAAAAGCTACAAGGAGGGCTCTTAGACCCTCGTAAACATCGCGGCGACACCCTCCTAACGGATGATCCCGAGGCCACGCCCACACGACGGACCAGTACTTAGGTCTCCCCGAGTTCTTACCTGGCCCACAACCCATCGAGAGGAGGGCTATCTCTTGGAAGTTAATCAATCTCTAGCCCCCTTCCAGCACCAGCTCTCACCAAAGAGGAAAAGAAGTATAACAACAACTGCTTTTTGTAGAGGCCAATGGGCGAGCGTAATCGAAATAAGAGGGGCTTCCCTTTTACCCCTTGGAGGACTGCAGCTTCTCTTTCACGCTCAAAGTCACGATGTGGTGTGTACGAATGCATAAAATAGTTCACTAACACGTGCAAATGCCGTATCCCTTCCGTTTCTCTCAACTTTTTTTCTGCTAGTTATTATTATTACTCTTCTCCTGACTGCGCTATTTCAAATATACTCTTTCTTCTCCTTCCTCCAGAGGCTTAGCTTCAGCCCACAATTTCCGTATTCGTTTACCATGCCGTTACTTCCTCGCTTCAGTTTACGTTTTGCCAACTCAATTTTCACTTTTTTTGAAAACCAAGGCATCCTTGGAGTTTCTTCTCGAGTAGATTGCGGTTTTGGATATCCTCCAGTGCTATCTTCACTTGTTGCAGATCGTTTTCTAAGTCGGTTAATCACACGTACGATCAGACCCTTTCTTCTCACAGCAAAGCATTCTCTGGCATAGAGGGACTCCGGTCGTTTTACTTTGTTCTATTGTCGTATCTGGACATTAACTGGTATTGATTTCTTCTCTTAGACACTTTCGGTTAGTTGACATGCTTTTCCCATTTTTCTGATTCGTGATACCAAGGCTTCTTTCCCAGAGGAATTTGTCGCTATCCACTCTCCTAGGTATTCAAACTTCTCCGTTCGTTTGATTTTCTTTCCTTTTACATTTAGTAGTCTAGTAGGTGACTTGATGTTTGCAATAAATGCAACAGGACATCTTGAGTACTGCGATTTGCTGTTTTTCTTCTCTTCAGTTCATTGATTAGTTCTGTAGCTGTGTCTAGCAAATCACAATCAAAATGGGAGGTCATCGACAAAGACAAGTCAGCCAACTGTCAAAATGCATACCTAAGCAATTTACAACACCATATTTATTCATTCTTTTGCGCCACTCACGGATCGCTTTCTCGGGTGCCTAACTCCCAACGTGATTTAAAAATAAAAAATAAAATTAAAAAAAGATACACCTGAAATCTTGCTCTTAAACTTCACTCGGTAGGTAGTGTCAGTAAGAGTATGGAAGAAAATGTCTCCTGTTTTGTTATCTAAGCCAGATTATTTCAGTATCTCGAGACTTCTGACAGTCTAATCATAAGCCTTTTTTAAATTTATGGGGATAATTTTGAATTTCTTACTTCTACGCTGCAAAAAAGGAAACACATTTGAGATTCGTGATTTGTTTGGCATGTGAACGACCATTGCTGAACCATTATTATTAATTTCAAAACACAGAATTTGTACAAAAAGACTGGACGGGCCTCAAAATTTTCTGAGTCTTTGGGTTCATTTTCTAAATTAATTATCAATTTATGTACATTCGTTTGACTGAGTGCAATTTATGGTTTTGCGTTTTTCCGTGACGAAAGAAGGAGTATTTTAAGCAAGAGTAACATGAATAAGAAACTGAAAGTACGGAGAGGAAAAACTTTCCTGAAAAAAGAGATATATTTATATTTATATTTTCTAGCACTGAATTTGCATATAACGTGTATATAGTAATTTTTTGGGCACAGCTGATTCAAACTGAGAGACCTGCCACGGCTAACCCAAAAAGCCATGTAAACGGGTCAGACCGGATCCGACTGATGCTGTTACATCAGGGACTGCCTGCTGATACAACAAGAACTGAGCCTACGACGCCAGGTAATTACCAGATCGCTCGCCAGCCGAGGGACAAGAGCTGGAATATCAGTGACGCAACAAAAAGGTAGGGCCACTGCAGGGTTGGTGGCCTGAATGCTTCACTTCCAAGCCCCGATTTTGTTGTGGCTTTTGCGATAGATACGTTGTGGCCAAGCGGTTCTAGGCGCTTCAGTCTGGAGCCGCGTGACCTATACGGTCGCAGGTTCGAATCCTGCCTCGGGCATGGATGTATGTGTTGTCCTTAGGTTAATTAGGTTTAAGTAGTTCTAAGTTCTAGGGGACTGATGACCTCAGATGTTAAGTCCCATAGTGCTCAGAGCCACTTGAACCATTTTTTTTTTTTTTTTTTTTTTTTGCCGTAGAAACCGGTGCTGTAGCAAAATATGGGCAGGCCACGCCCGTATTTTGAGTCAAATGGATCACAGTATGCCAGCCGCCAGTCCCGACGGGGAACTAAGACAGTCTACGAGTCTACGTGGATCAACCAGCCGACGCCTTCAGCCCTGCTATAGGTGCCAAGAGCAATGCTGTGGACCTAGCGCCCTCCAACCAGCGGGGCCTTCAGGTAGCCTACTTCAGCTGCTGCCAGCTTCCTGCTTTAGAGATCACAGCTCGAGCCCGGGCCTGCAGCGCCAGGTCGGATTAAACGAAAACATCGAAGCAGTTCAAAGACAGGCTCCTAGATTTGTTACGAGCTGCTTCGATCAACACGCGAGTATTACGGAGATCCTTTGTGAACTCAGAAGGTAATCTTCGGAAGGAAGATGGCTGTCTTTTCGCGAAACACTACTGAGAAAATATTGAGAACCGGCATTTGAAACTGACTGCAGAACAATTCTACTGCGCCAACGTGAATTTCGCATAAGGACCGCGAAGACAAGATAAGAGGAATTTGGTCTCGTATAGAGACGCACAAATAGTCGTTTTTCCCTCGTTCAGTTTGCTAGTGGAACAGGTGGGAATGAGTAATAGTGGTAATGGTGGATTGCGGGATATGTATGTAAATGTAGATCAGCAATGACGAAAATCGTCGCAGGCGACCATCGGTCTATCGAATATGCACAGGGACGCATTTCTTCAGTATTTGCGCAGGTCCTATTCCCAAACGTGTAGCGGTCTGCTACTACCTGATAGCAGAGGTGGGTACCTTGCTGACAGTAAATGACTTCTGTACCTCAGCCAGTTTACATCTCGACAATACATAGAGCAATGCCCTGCAGCCCAATTGTTATTATTACTAGTATTGTTGTCAGACATATGTACTAACGCAAATAATTTCCCATCGCTTTTCAGCCAACAAGCATTCTGCCATATAGCACACCCTTCGGCCACACCTAACTTATTTTCCTGTGTGCCTGGTACCTCGGCTCTTGGTTCCGCTAGGAGAGGCCACCTGTGCAGTGAAAGCCGGCACTCCTGTCTCTTCTGGGTAAGAGAGTGGTCACCCGCTCTCGGTTAGAGTGGCTCCCCAGAGGACGGTGACAAACAAGCCAGCCAGTATTTGGCCCCTCGATTAATGCATATGGAAGAGTCAAAGGATCTGTTTGTGCTGCGATTTGTTACCGTGTTGACAGATACATCACCCCATTAACCACTCGAACGAATCTCTCTGTCGGGGCAATTGCGGCACGCGGCACACAGAATGATTCCCGTGAGTCTCTGCCGAGGCATTTCGACCCAGTAATTCTCCGATTACGGTGTCGAGTAGAGCACTCAACCGGGTTAGGAAGAATTCGACTGATCTTGGGCATCAAACAGTTGCTATTGATACTGGTCAACTAAATTAAGCCAGAAATGCAACAGAAATCAAACGCTGGGTGGTAGGTGGCAACTGTCCGCCAAAAGAAGGAAAGACGATTTCATTTGCTATAAGAGCTAAGACCAGTGTCATCTGGGCTGTAAAGGGGATTCTTTTACATAGATATTCTACGCTTTCTTGTGTGTGTTCGACATCTTACCCATGTAAAATCGCGTTACGAACTATCAGTATGAACAACGTTATTGATGGTTTCAATATATTTAAGATCTGACAAACCAGTATTGTCAGTAAAAATTGAAGGTGTGCAGGAAATTTTTTTATGTTAGGGGACCCTCCCCTAACAGAGAATGCTCGCCCACGGAGTACGGAAATAGAAAAGGTTAATATCTCAAGATTTTAAACACGGCTGCAGCAGCAACTGTTGAAATTCTTCACGATAATGGATGACAGCCAAAAACAGTTGCAGGATAAAAATTTATTAAAATTCTTGACCAAGGTTTCGGTACATATAAATATACCTTCATCAGAAGTAAAAAATCTAAAATTACATCATGCAATGGAGATTAATAAAACAATTGTGCCAAAGGCGTCGTCAATAATTAAGACATCTTCTCCATTTGTACAACATGACTATAGGCACAGGGTCAGAGCGAATAGTTTAGCACCATTACTTCGCCTATGAACAGGTTCGAATCCTGCCTTGGGCATGGATGTGTGTGATGTCCTTAGGTTAGGTAGGTTTAATTAGTTCTAAGTTCTAGTGGCGACTGATGACCTCAGAAGTTAAGTCGCATAGTGCTCGGAGCCATTTGAACCATTTGGTATGGCAATTTGTATGATGAAACCTTCTACATATCCATTTGCTAACCTGAAGACATCGCCTGCAGCGCTTCTCCTGGGCTCGTGCCCACATCGGTTGGGCCCTAGACGACTGGATAACAGTGGTCTGGTCAGATGAGTCCGGATTTCATTTGGTAGGAACTGGTGGTAGGGTTCGAGTGGGGAACAGACTCATCGAAGTCATGGCCCCATGTTATCAACAAGGCACTGAACAAGGTGGTACGTAGCTCCGTAATGGTGTGGGCTGGGTTTACATGGAATGGGCACCGCCCTCTGGATTTTCAGCTACTTTGAGACCAGTTGCAGCCAGCCATCCATGGACGCCATGTTTGCCAGCAATGGTGAAATTTTTATAGATGACAGTGCGCCAAGATACCGAGCCACAACTGTTCGTGATTAGTTTGAAGAATCATCTGGACAATTCGAGATCTGGACAATTGGAGCGAATGGTTTGTGCACCCAGATCGTCCGACATGACTCCCGTCGTTTATGAGACATAATTGAGACGTCAGTTTGCGCACAACGCCCTCCATCGGTAACAGTTTCGGAGTTAAGGACGGCTATAGAGGCTGCATGGCTGTATGTTTGTGCAGGGGACTTCCAACGATTGTGGAGTCCGTGCCTCGTTGAGCTGCTGCATTACGCAGGCCAAAAGGGGGTCCGACACGACATTAGGAGGTACCCCATGACTTTTGTCATCTCAGTGTAGTGTAGGTGTGTAGCTGGGGGAAGGTCGACCGTGTGTCTACTGGACGAACCACAGTGGTGTGTCACTTCAGACGACCTGTCTATTTTTGTTGCTCTTAGAGATTAGATTGGACGGCTGTTTAACGTAGCGCGGAGGCGGCGGACGGTGAGGCGGCGTGGGCCGCGGCAGCGTGTGGCCGCGGGCGCTGGGCAGGCCGCCGCGTCCCATCGGCCGCCGGCTTATCGCGCCTCATTGTGCGCCGATCGTCACCGTCGGCCGCGCGCGCACAATGCGGCCGGCCCGGCCTCGCCTGCCGCGACGGGTCATTCCGGGGCGACAATGGCAGCCGGCGGCCATTACCACATTCCCGCGCTCAGCGTGGCAAAAGAAACCGCTCCTGCACCATCCTCATTACGTATTCGACAGCCGCTCTGTCCAATCCTACGGTACAAGATTCTCGAGAGTTAACAGGTGGCTTTCCTCTGGAAGTCACTACGCATCGTCAACCTATTTCCTCTGCAAATCGGTACGCGGAGTCAACATCTCACTTTGGGAGAAGGCTTCATAAATGCTGGCATTTGCGCTGATCCATATACAAGGTGTCCCATTGATCGTGACCACCACAAATAGCTTTTTGTCCAGAAGCAACACAATAAATCTGTCAAGCAAATGTTGTTCAGCTACCAGGATGACAAACTAGCATGATTGCCTTTCTTCTACTTTTGTCTGTTATGAAGAACACCTTTTTCAAATGTTGTTGTTGCTATTGTTTTTGTTGTTGTTGTTGTGCCCTTCAGTCAGAAGACTGGTTTGATGCAGCTCTCCATGCTGCTCTATCCTGTTCAGTCTTCCTCGTCCCCGAATAACTGCTGCAACGTACATCCTTTTTAATTTGCTTACTGTATTCATCCCATGGTCTTCCTCAACGATTTTTAGCTCCCAAACCTTCTTCCAATACTAAATTGGGAAGCCCTTGATGTCCCAGAATGTGTCCTGTCAAGCGATCCGTTCTTCTAGTCAAGCTGTGCCACAAATTTCTTTCTTCCACAATTTTATTTAGTACCTCCTTAATAATTACGCGGCGTTTCAACGTAATCTTTAGCAATCTTCTGTAGCACTGCGTTTCAAAAGCGTCTATTCTCTCCTTGTCTAACCTTACGTGCCTAACCTCCATACAAATACCTCCAAAAAGGCTTACTAACACTTAAATCTATATTCGATGTCAACAAATTTCTCTTCATAAAAAGCGCTTTTCTTGACAGCTCCAGTCTACTTCGGCCATAATTATTTATTTTGTTGCCCAAATAGCAAAATGTATCTATAACTTTCATTGTCTCGTTCCATAATGTAATCCTCTCAGCATCACCTGACTTAATTCGACTTCATCCTATTATCCTTGTTTTGCCTTTGTTGATGTTCATCATACATCAACCTTTGAAGAGGCTGTCCATTCCGTTCAACTGCTCTTCCAAGTCCTTTTCTGTCTCTGGCAGAATTACAATGTCATGGGCAAACGTCAAAGTTATTATTTCCTTTCCCTGAGATGTATTTCCCACCTATTCCAAGTTTTTCTTTGGTTTTTCATATAGCCCCTATATTTGTTTTATTCGTTAATCCACTTCCTCTTGTAACAACCGGTTCAGAAAAATGTTGCAGTGTACAAACATGATGTTATGCTTGCTGATGTCTGTGCTTGGGTAGCTCAGATGGTAGAGCACTTGCCCGCGAAAGGCTAAGGTCCCAACTTTGGGTCTCGGTCCGGCACAAAGTTTTAATATGCCAGGAAGTTTCATATCAGAGTACACTTCGCTGCATAGTGAAAATCTCATTCTGGCAACATAAAATTGACAGAGTCTACTGTTCTAGCTCACAGTACAGTTATTTGGGGTAACATAAATTGTCCTCTTGCTGTACTTGACAGTAAGCATATCGAAAGGCAAGGAGAACACACACCGATCATTCAGTCAACCGTTTACAGTTGCAGGCTTGTGTGAGGACAATGTACACCAATAATTTGTTGCAGAATTCATAAGTTATTAGAACTCAGTATTTTGACTGGTTTCATGCGTCCCACCACGAATCCTCTCCTGTGCCAACCTCTTCACATGAGAGCAGCACTTGCACCCAACGTCCTCGTCTACATCTACATCTGCAAGATTACTCTACTGTTCGCGCTGAAGTAACTAGCAGACGATTCTTCTGAACACCTTCAAACTATTTCTCTACTTTCCACTCTCTAACAGTGCATGGGGAAAATAAACACTTATATCTTTCTGTACCGGCTCTGATTTCTCTTATTTTATGACGATGTTCATTTCTACCTATGTAGTTTGACGACAATAAAATATTTTCACATTCAGAGGATAAAGTTGGTGATCGAAGATCATGAGAAGAACTTGCCGCAACGAAAAACGACTTTGTTTCAATGATTGACACGCCAGCTCGTTTATCTTATCCGTAACAATCTCTCCCTATATCACGATAACACAAAACGAGCTGCCCTTCCTTGGACTTTCGATGTCCTCCGTGAGTCCTGCCTGGCAAAGATCCTATACCGCACAGTAGTATTGTAACAGAGGATAGATAAGCGTAGCATAGGCAATCTCTCTTGTAGACCTGTTGCATCTTCTAAGTGCTGTGCCAATAAAACGCTGACCCTGATCGTTCCAATTTAAGGTATTCGTAATTATAATTCCTAGCTATTTAGTTGAAATGACAGCCTTTGCGTTTGTGTGATTTAAAGCGTAACCGAAATTTAACGGATTTCTGTTTGTACTCAGCCAACGGCCTTGTCGCAATGGTAACACCGGTTCCCGTCAGTTCACCGACGTTAAGCGTTGTCGGGCTGGGCTAGCACTTGGATGGGTGACCATCCGGCTTGCCGAGAGCTGTTGGCAAGCATGGTGCACTCAGCCCTTGTGAAGCAAACTGAGTGAGACGTAGCGGCTTCGGTCACGTAAACTGACATACGGCCAGGAGAGCGGTGTGTTGATCACATACCCCTCCACATCCGCATCCAGTGACGCCTATGGACTGAGGATAACACGTCGGCCGGTCGGTACTGTTGGGCCTCCCAAAACCTGTTCGGGCGGAGTTGGTTCGTACTCATGTGAGTGATCTCACTCATTTCCTTATTCAGAGGCAACTGTCACTTTTTGCACATAGAGATATTGTGCCTAAATCGTTTTGGTTTTGATCTTCTGACGACATCACTGTACGGTAAATGACAGCATCATCTGTAAATAATGTAAGAGGGCTGCTCAGATTGTATCCTAAATCATTTATAGAGATTGGAAACAGCGGAACACCCATAATACTTCATTGTGGAAAGTCAGATATCACTTCTGTTTTACTCAGTGATTTTCCGTTCGTTACTACGCGATCTCTCCATTGGCAAAAGATTCCGGAATAGTCCCCCATTCGGATCTCCGGGAGGGGACTGCCAAGGGGGAGGTTACCATGAGAAAAAGATTGAATAATCAACGAAAGGATAACGTTCTACGAGTCGGGGCGTGGAATGTCAGAAGCTTGAACGTGGCAGGGAAACTAGAAAATCTGAAAAGGGAAATGCAAAGGCTCAATCTAGATATAGTAGGGGTCAGTGAAGTGAAGTGGAAGGAAGACAAGGATTTCTGGTCAGACGAGTATCGGGTAATATCAACAGCAGCAGAAAATGGTATAACAGGTGTAGGATTCGTTATGAATAGGATGGTAGGGCAGGGGTTGTGTTACTGTGAACAGTTCAATGACCGGGTTGTTCTAATCAGAATCGACAGCAGACCAACACCGACAACGATGGTTCAGGTATACATGCCGACGTCGCAAGCTGAAGATGAACAGATAGAGAAAGTGTATGAGGAGATTGAAAGGGTAATGCAGTGTGTAAAGGGGGACGAAAATCTAATAGTCATGGGCGACTGGAATGCAGTTGTAGGGGAAGGAGTAGAAGAAAAGGTTACAGGAGAATATGGGCTTGGGACGAGGAATGAAAGAGGAGAAAGACTAATTGAGTTCTGTAACAAGTTTCAACTAGTAATAGCGAATACCCTGTTCAAGAATCACGAGAGGAGGAGGTATACTTGGAAAAGGCCGGGAGATACGGGAAGATTTCAATTAGATTACGTCATGTTCAGACAGAGATTCCGAAATCAAATACTGGATTGTAAGGCGTACCCAGGAGCAGATATAGACTCAGATCACAATATAGTAGTGATGAAGAGTAGGCTGAAGTTCAAGACATTAGTCAGGAAGAACCAATACGCAAAGAAGTGGGATACAGAAGTACTAAGGAATGACAAGATACGTTTGAAGTTCTCTAACGCTATAGATACAGCAATAAGGAATAGCGCAGTAGGCAGTACAGTTGAAGAGGAATGGACATCTCTAAAAAGGGCCATCACAGAAGTTGGGAAGGAAAACAAAGGTACAAAGAAGGTAGCTGCGAAGAAACCATGGATAACAGAAGAAATACTTCAGTTGATTGATGAAAGGAGGAAGTGCAAACATGTTCCGGGAAAATCAGGAATACAGAAATATAAGTCGCTGAGGAATGAAATAAATAGGAAGTGCAGGGAAGCTAAGACGAAATGGCTGCAGGAAAAATGTGAAGACATCGAAAAAGATATGATTGTCGGAAGGATAGACTCAGCATACAGGAAAGTCAAAACAACCATTGGTGACATGAAAAGCAACGGTGGTAACATTAAGAGTGCAACGGGAATTCCACTGTTAAATGCAGAGGAGAGAGCAGATAGGTGGAAAGAATACATTGAAAGCCTCTATGGGGGTGAAGATTTGCCTGATGTGATAGAAGAAGAAACAGGAGTCGATTTAGAAGAGATAGGGGATCCAGTATTAGAATCGGAATTTAAAAGAGCTTTGGAGGACTTACGGTCAAATAAGGCAGAAGGGATAGATAATATTCCATCAGAATTTCTAAAATCATTGGGGGAAGTGGCAACAAAACGACTATTCACGTTGGTGGGTAGAATATATGAGTCTGGCGATATACCATCTGACTTTCGGAAAAGCATCATCCACACGATTCCGAAGACGGCAAGAGTTGACAAGTGCGAGAATTATCGCACAATCAGCTTAACAGCTCATGCATCGAAGCTGCTTACAAGAATATTATACAGAAGAATGGAAAAGAAAATTGAGAATGCGCTAGGTGACGATCAGTTTGGCTTTAGGAAAAGTAAAGGGACGAGAGAGGCAATTCTGACGTTACGGCTAATAATGGAAGCAAGGCTAAAGAAAAATCAAGACACTTTCATAGGATTTGTCGACCTGGAAAAAGCGTTCGACAATATAAAATGGTGCAAGCTTTTCGAGATTCTGAAAAAAGTAGGGGTAAGCTATAGGGAGAGACGGGTCATATAGAATATGTACAACAACCAAGAGGGAATAATAAGAGTGGACGATCAAGAACGAAGTGCTCGTATTAAGAAGGGTGTAAGACAAGGCTGTAGCCTTTCGCCCCAACTCTTCAATCTGTACATCGAGGAAGCAATGATGGAAGTAAAAGAAAGGTTCAGGAGTGGAATTAAAATACAAGGTGAAAGAATATCAATGATACGATTCGCTGATGACATTGCTATCCTGAGTGAAAGTGAAGAACGGAATGAACAGTCTAATGAGTACATAGTGTGGTTTGAGAGTAAATCGGAGAAAGACGAAGCTAATGAGAAGTAGTAGAAATGAGAACAGCGAGAAACTTAACATCAGGATTGATGGTCACGAAGTCAATGAAGTTAAGGAATTCTGCTACCTAGGCAGTAAAATAACCAATGACGGACGGAGCAAGGAGGACATCAAAAGCAGACTCGCTATGGCAAAAAAGGCATTTCTGGCCAAGAGAAGTCTACTAATATCAAATACCGGCCTTAATTTGAGGAAGAAATTTCTGAGGATGTACGTCTGGAGTACAGCATTGTATGGTAGTGAAACATGGACTATGGGAAAACCGGAACAGAAGAGAATCGAAGCATTTGAGATGTGGTGCTATAGACGAATGTTGAAAATTAGGTGGACTGATAAGGTAAGGAATGAGGAGGTTATACGCAGAATCGGAGAGAAAAGGAATATGTGGAAAACACTGATAAGGAGAAGGGACAGGATGATAGGACATCTGCTAAGACATGAGGGAATGACTTCCATGGTACTAGAGGGAGCTGTAGAGGGCAAAATCTGTAGAGGAAGACAGAGATTGGAATACGTCAAGCAAATAATTGAGGACGTAGGTTGCAAGTGCTACTCTGAGATGAAGAGGTTAGCACAGGAAAGGAATTCTTGGTGGGCCGCATCAAACCAGTCAGTAGACTGATGACCAAAGAAAAAAAAAAAAACTACGTACAGTGACCTTTCTGACCGGAAATCACGAATCCAGACGCACGACTGAAGCGATACTCTATAGGGACGCAGTTTGATTTAAAGACTCTTGTGAAGAACGGTGTCAAAAGCCTTCTGTAAATATAGCCTCAGTTATTTGTTGGATATGTTCCAATCTCTGCTTTCCCCGACAGGTTTTACTTTCTGCAGCTCCCTCAAATGCTGTGTTGTTGTACGCTGTACACCCACAAGCTCTCAGCTGAAGAGTCTTGAGTGAATTGTTGATATCAATTTTGTGTGTATTTCTGAAAAATGCGGAAAATGGTTGAGTTATGTCATCCCAAGAAAAGGCACAATGCTGTGATATTACAGGAGAATCAAAGTCAATTTTTTGTACGTTTTTAATAACGTCATATTTACATGAATAATACACAGTGGTACGTTTTGAAGTAAGTACTGAAGAAATGCGGAATACAAAATATAGGGTGCTATTTAACAGAGTGGTACTGCTGTTAAAAACTTCGCAATGAACAAACTTAGAAGAAGGGCAATCATACTGGTGTCAGTGGTAACTAAACAGCATTTCCTTGTACGTTATTCATCTTGATTCTGGACAAAAGGTTTTTTTGATATGATCAAGGTTGATGGGATACCCTTCGTCAGTAAAACACCTGGGTATTTTATTTCCAGTCAAATGTACCTAGGTAAGGTATGATCCTGAGAAAAAAGAGGAACATAAGAAGCTAAGTTGCTGCTGCAAGTTAAACAATATGGCGATTATCATACGTAAAACTCAATCTATGGCATTTGAAAGATTAGAGCAGAACAGCAAAAATTGTACAAAGTGCACAGATAATTGAACGAATAAGTGAACTGATGAATCAATACCAGTATAAAAAAAAAACATAAACGGTATCGCAAGTATCGGTACACTTGGAAAAACCAGCCATGACACTGCACGGGCTGAGTAAAGCCGTCCACAAAAAAAGAAGAAAAAAATGCTGACACTCAAGTTCTCGCTGTGGAGGAGCGGTACCAATCCTGTTTGTCCAGAGTAGCCACTGAAAATAGTTCTAAATCTTGGACTCCCGTACTGCAACGACCGACCGATGCTGGTGGCCAAGCGAGAACCAGTCAAAATTGAAGCCAGCATTCTGCGACTGGTAGCCGTAGATTTTTGACACAGCGATCCCTTCGATCATCACTTGCTGACAAGTGATGTTCGAAGGAATCGCCGGGTCAGCTGTTATGAGAAGGGAGAGACCCTCAGACATTGACAAGAGAAGCATGGCATTTCCGGGTACGGGTTCAGCTCTTTCCACCATCAGTAATCAAGGAGTCAATCTTTGACAATGCCAGTCACTCGTGCCGGCGAAACTTGAGAAAAATCGTTAGACAAAGGTCTGTCGAAGATCCTGAGATGAAAGCCAACAGCAATACAAGAAGTATATACATCTGTACGTAGTGTAAATGTTCTCCATAGTGCTCACTCGTTAGGATAATGTAATATTGGTTCCGTCTGGTCGTTTCATATTTCTTTGGATTTCAACTGTGTTCACCCCTGATTATCCTTAGACCAGCATTTTTATGCCAGTGCATAATTCATATAAAACGACTGTATTATTAAAGTCAAATATGAAAGTAATGTTTCCGTAGACAGGACCAAAGACTCACTTCACAAAAAGGTAAAAGGAAGTTATCACTTACTTATGAAGTTAATTTCCTTTTTAATGACAGATTACTACCGTATATTTTCTTAATAGAACTTGTTGCTGGATACCAGTAAGATGAGGCTAAGGATTGTTCGGACAGGAAAACACATCGGTGTTTTGGACGCCATTATCTATAATTGCTGCCAGCCTTTGACCTGATAACACGGTCATTGGTCTGCGATGATAGATGTTCCTTTACTTTTGGTATTCTTTCATTATACGACCTTTGTGTTATACTGATAACATATACCAGTTTATTAGTTTCTATTCATGACACTACCTGTATGGATCGCACTGAAATCAGTTTCATTCTTTGTATGCACTTCATCATGTCATATGTTTGTATAGAATTTACGATCACGCCCTATCTGATGTTAACGTTATTTTGTTTTTTGACTGTGCATCATTTTGTTTTTTCCCTGTGCAGCTTTGTAAGTGCTGTAGGTGATTCTCTGTTCTTACATATTTTTATTTGACTGTATATGTGGCACATATTTTTCGGTTTATTTTACTTTTAGTACTCCAGCGTTGATGCTTTTATTAAGAGAACCGGTCGAGAAATAAAGTTGAACATGTACAGCTGAAGGCAGAAGATGCTTTACTTCAAATATCCGACGGCTGTAAGCTCTTAATACAACACCTGGCCGTGAAAGCCTCAAAAATTCGCTTTGTTTAAATCTTTCAACAAACCATTTAGCCGCTAACGATGTACATCGAGTGTAACATAAAACTGAACAAAATACTCCTTGATATATAAAATACATCAAATTGCACACATTAATATGACACATGTAGAATTACGTGTGCGTAAGTCCATCCTTACAGTGATGGTTGTTGGACCTCGGCTATTCAGTATAAAACATCGAATCAAGATTCCTTCAGCCGTTTAAATTTCCAGTTGTTCTTGTATTTGAGCAACCAGTTTCAGCATTACATTACGCCATCTTCAGGGCCCTGACGAACGTATGAGAAGAATCCCACTGCTCCAGTCAAAGGAGGGATCAACATTCTGTAACTGGTATCGGCAGATTTTTGACATGGCGATCCCTTCGATCATCACTTGTCGGCAAGGGATGATCGAAGCGATCGCCGTGTGAAAAACCTACGGATACCAGTCACAAAGTACTGGTCTCTATATTGACTGGACGAGGGGTAGGATTTTTCCTACACGTCGGTCAGCGGGCTGAAGATGGCGTAATGTAATGCTGAAATTGGTTGCTCAAATAAAATAACAGCTGGAAATTTAGCCGGCTGGAGATGTTTTTATTCGATATTTTACATCGAGAATTAATGTTTGCGTACATTACAAACGAATGAAAATAATACGCGATAGCTGAAACGCCCTGCTAAACCCGCAGGACAGGACAGGTAATTTAAATTGTGGAAAGGGGCCAAAATAAGGGGCTGTCAGTTACACTCGAACATACAACTTTATCATTTGATGAAACATTACAGTGGGCCAAAAAAATTTTTTTTTAAACACACAGCTTTAATCTTTGGTACTTAATTACCGGCTGAAGGCCACTTTAATTTAAAAACGGCTGAAGGCCAATCACTTAAAACGCAAGCATAATCAGGAATTTAAAAGGCAAGCCTTATCTTAAAACAGTACTTTAGTTAGGCTGAAGTAAACAAGTTAAATTCAAATCGGCTGTAG
This sequence comes from Schistocerca serialis cubense, assembly GCF_023864345.2. NCBI lineage: Eukaryota > Metazoa > Arthropoda > Insecta > Orthoptera > Acrididae > Schistocerca > Schistocerca serialis. Next base: position 390,568,536 of record NC_064639.1, read on the forward strand.
GCCTAACACTTAAAACTCCATAACATTAATTCTAAATACCACAGGCTTAGGTGAAACAGTTATTTAGGCTGAAGGCCTTTGAAACAACTCGAAATCAGCTGAAAACCCAAGACTTAAAATTCAACAACATTAAAAAATTTAAAAAGCCAAGGTCTTATATGAAAGAGTTCTTTAAACTAGGCTGAAGGCCTTAAGAGCCAAACAACGCTAATTAAGAAAAAAAATTGTCTAGAAGCCATACAAGTACAAACAACAAGAACAAATTTAAGAAAAGGGCAGTACACCCAAGGGCGCTGCCGGCCGTTGGTGGCCGAGCGGTTCTAGGCGCTTCAGTCTGGAACCGCGCGACCGCTACGATCGCAGGTTCGAATCCTGCCTCGAGCATGGATGTGTGTGATGTCCTTAGGTTAGTTAGGTTTCAGTAGTTCTAACTTCTAGGGGACTGATGACCATAGATGTTAAGTCCCGTAGTGCTCAGAGCCATTTGAACCATTTTGAACCCAAGGGCGCTCAGATGTTCGGGGATCGGCCTGGAATTCAACACTAACGCTCGCTTAGGTGACACAGGCAGTCAGGCCAACCATTGACGATCCGACGGGAACCCAACCGACTGACAGTCAACGGACCAAGCGAAAGGATAACTTAACTTTCGGTGAGCCACGGACCTCGTAGCAATGGGAACAGCCCCTGACACTCCGACCGCGCGTGGACGCCGCCAGGGCCTGGCCAGACACGCGCCACGGAGACTTCCTCGCTGCTCCACGTCAACCGACCAACTGCCCAGACCCGGAAACGGTGAAAGGAGCAAATATACGTCGGCTGACGAAATGAGCAACCGAACGACCAACCAACGGTCGTCCCGCTCCAATCACCCTCCGTCGGACAGTTTATGTGCGTCGCCAGCGGTCGGCGAGCACTGGCTGTAGGCGCCTCCGCGGCGTTCCGTCCCCCGACTTCACTGCCGCTGCGTCCCGACTGCACTGCTGGTCCGTCTCCAACTGACTGCCAGACACACGACGACTCGGAAATACTATCGGTCGCTCCAGAGATGGTAGGACAGTGCACTTCACTTATCGATACGCGCTGCTGCTGCCGCTCACGTGCAAGTAAGGCAGGAAGTTTGTGACGCCAGTAAATGGAATAAGAAATGAAGCGGCAGTACCTTAATAGAAGATGACAAACAATAAATGGGATAAACGCGAGCCGTGCACGGCTCAATAACATTCTATGGTCACAATGGGACGTTCGCAGTTAAGAATATACCCTAAATGAACTCACTGTATTTGCGGATTGTTGACGTGAGATACAGAGTGTTTCAGGTTTATCCAGTGTTGTAATCGTCCTGAGAACAGTTCCAGAAGCGGTGGAGGTGATTAGTGAAAGAAAGGGCCACCCAGGAGAACAGAGGTAATTGATGCTGCGTGGCTGTCAGCAGGTTGTAGGCGAGGCGGCCGCGTGGCCTGCCAGCGGCAGACGCGCGTCCTCGGCCGGGGAAGGCCGCAGGTGGCCGCGGCGCGCCACGCCCACGCGGCCGGCCCCGCCCACACACACACACACACACACAGGCAGGCAGAGGCGCTGCCAGCCGGGCGCAGGCTGAGGGCACGTGGCGGCCGAAACACTCTCCTAACGCTGCGCCGCGGAGGCACGCGGAGTAGCTCGCGCGCGAGAGCAACCAGGAACCAGCTCTTGCTTGTGGCGTGCCAAGCACTGGACATTACGTACTGTGCTGCGCGACACGTAAAAACTACAAAAAAAAAAAAAAAAAACATAGAGGGATAGTACGGTGCGTGATCTGCCCTTATGACGTAAGAGGTAGTGAGATATTAGAACAGAGCCGCCGCTGTGGCCGAGTGGTTCTAGGCTCTTCAGTCTGGAGGACTGGGACTAGGGGACTGATGACTTCAGATGTTAAGTCCCATAGTGCTCAGAGCCATTTGAACCACAACAGAAAAAACAATCTAGGTTGCACAAGATAGGTTCATTTAATCTTCACTTGTGACGCGTTTCGCCTCTTGTAAGCATCATCAGACAATCGATAACAATTCTTGCTAATCGTGGCCGAGGCATCGAACGTAATTAAGAGCCCCATAGAACTAGGAGGTAAGAACCAGATAGCCACTGTCAGTCCCTCATTACATCACCGATAAAATTCTTCGTAACGGCTATTTGGTTGTTATCGCCCAGTTCTTTGGGACTCTTAATTACATTCGACGCCTCGGTCATGATTAGCAAGGATTTTTATCGATTGTCAGGTGTCGCCTAGAACAGAGGAAACGCGTCACATGTGAAGATTAAATAAAGCTATGATGTGCAACGAAGACTTTTTTTTTCTGTTCTAAAGATCTATTACGACTGCTATACCACGGCCACTGCGGCACTCGTGGAGTGATGTGATTTTCAGGTAATGATATAGAGAGGTGTTGCACACACTTGGATCCAGCCAGCCAGGTACGCCACTCAGCCTTAATATGGTTTTCATGGAGGCTGTCACTTCTGTTCATTCGAACACTGGACTGTTTCTTCTCTTTTCCACGGCAGAAGAAAAATATGTGGTGCAAAATCCTGCGTTTGTGAGACTATCAAATCTAACTGAATCTGAAACTGATCAAGACTCTGGCACACCCTTGAGGTATGAGCCAGTAACAGCTATCTTGCAGCTGAACTACAATACTTTTGCTATCCCTAACATGCTGCAGCTGTAAGTGATGCGTATCATAATCTTCAGTACAGTGTGAGCAGAGTGGAAAGGCAGCGGCTCCACGACATGAGAGAGCAGCCACAACTTAGTTTTCGTCACCTGTCCAAGACTTCCGCCCCGGACCTCCTCCAGCTTCCGTATCCCTTCACTCTCTGTTACCGATATAAGCAGCTCCATGTTTTTTCCAGTCTGCTCCCAGCAGGTTGCTCCTGTCCTCCAACAAGACGGGACCACGTATCCTCTTAAAAATTGCTACAGCCCGCCGATGGTATAAACGCTTTTTAACGATATTTTCGACAAATGTCAACAAGCCAATAAAAGAATTTCTTTCCCTCGTTTCTAAAAAGCTTCCTGCTGAGTGTTATGTCCTCATGATGTCACTACTAACACTCCAATTCGTGTTCATTCAGCCACAGCCACCCTGGCATTACAGATCCCATGAAATACTACAAGGCTAGTAAGTTATTGTTCTCCAGTCTCCATCCGTTAAGTAGGTCATTGCTGTTTTGTCAAGTGTTTGCGGAAGCGAAGAGATTATTTGCCCAAGTATATCAGGAAACCCCTAGCGCCTACCACCCACAACTGACAGAGTCCCGTATTCTGGAATGATGACTTCTTAACTCGGCCTCTTGCAGACCGTCCTGTAAATGGACAATGGTCCGTCTTCCTGCTCTCCTTGCGGTAAAGTGACTTCCTTCCTATGACAAGGATGTGGGCGCCTTACCTGCTATTTTTCTCCCTCTGTTTGGGCGAAGGCCGGCACACCTTTCAGATACGATGTCACTTTCCGCCGGGCCTCACAAGAGGCCTGTCCATATTCAAAGCACTCCTTACTGCCAAACTGAGCCCTTGAAGCAAATGTGTTGCCCCAGAACCATGTTAGACAACAAGAGGTTAAGAAGAGAAGTGTAATCAGTTCACACAATCATTGTTATACCATGACTCCCACTAAACTAACTCATCTCCCCTCCAATTCTATGATTAAAGGTGAAAAGAGGCGAAGGGCTTGCTGCGTTTCAGTTGTGTAACACAAAGACACACAGAATAGTGTGTCGACTCATCCAGAGAGCAGTGCTTGCTAAGGCTCCACTTCAGGACGTGGAAGTGTGCTTGCAATGGATCGGCTCTGGCGAATTAATGACGAGGCTGATGTGCCGGACAGCCTCGATGTGGTTTTTAGGTGGTTTTCCACACCCCATTAGTTGACTACCTGGATGACTACACACAGACAGTTGGGGTACTCATATTCCATCCTGAAAGGGGATGGGGGGGCTGACGGCAGTAAGGACATCAAGGTACTCCTTAAACAAATAATGCAAAATCCATTAATAGTCATGACAAACCTGCGCCGATGTGACAGAAACACACAAGAAAAATTCGACACCCATAACAGTGGTCACACAGTTTGGAGATAGATTGCGCTCATGATTTTGTGCTTTCGGTAAAGATGGTGTTAAGGCGAGAGGAAACTGACCGTACATACGAAGTGTCAAATGTTCATTAAGTAAAGATTCAACTACTAATTCATTCCTAATGTCTTCAGTTCTGAAGCGAACTTCTCTAGTGCATCCTTTAACGCTTCGGAGAATTCTTATTTCCACGGTCTGGATCCTGCTTATATCCTTTTGGGTGGGAGAACCCAGATTTCAAAGCGGTGGAGAATAGTAAGTACTTCAACGACTTTGTAAAACTTAATCTGCATCTCTTTCGTTGCCTTTTTCTTTCTTTCTTTTTTTAGTGTATGTCTCATTGTTCCAAAGATGACAGTAAATGTTAGGATCTTGTTACCAGTTTCATGGTCGAAATTTCGTTCTGTGTCACAGGTGAGATACAGAAACTAGGTTACTTGCTCCAGTATTACATTACTTACTATACTCTTAGTTCTCGCAGGCGATTTTTCCTTGAATGCCACAACCTTTTCTCATTATTGGAGATTTTCGTTTTATATTTGGAAGCCAACAAAGGAACATGACAAACAATTCTTTGAAGAGCGAATAAATATATTTACTGTGTGTCCTAAGGTTTTAGCGTCAAAATTACACAGACGAGAAAAGTGCCCTACGCCTGTATGGGGCATGTGCTTGTATCGGACAGAAACTTGGACCCTGAGAAAGGTGTAAAAGAAAAATCTGCAAATTTCGAGATCTATTGGTGAAGAAGAATATTGAATACAGCGTGAACTGAAGTGTCTCGAAACAAAGAAGTGCTTAATAGAGAGCAAGAGAGACAAGGTGGCCACCCAAACCAGTTATTGTTAGCAGGAAGAACATGGTTAACCATCTGCTTCGACATTCATTCCTTCAACACTCGGATTCAATGAATGATGGAAAGAAGAGGATAGGGCAACCGAGACAAGGGTTCAGCCACCAGAAGATACGGGAGCTTCAAGAGACTAGCTTATAGATGGGAGGTTGTATGAGCGAGCCCACTAACCTTCTGATTGAGGAGAAAAAGATGAGTATTTTTAGATAATGAACCATTTGTTGGAAAGGAATATTTCAAGTGGTGTAAGGTCTGTAGCGAGTCATGACTATTAGACACCTCCTTGCCGCATCTACACTGGTCGTGTTTATGGTGGAAATTACGACCGTTTACAGTTCGTGACTGGCTGTCGGAAAGGAAGAAGAATGGTCGATTTGTGTTTAATATCCCACAGTTAACTACATCGTTAAATAGACCGGACAGGGGAAGAACAGGGAAGGAACTCGGCCGTCTTCCTATCATAGGAGCCGCCCTGAAATTTCCCTTAATCGATTTAGGAAATCTACAGGAAATCGAAATCTGGATGGTTGGAGGAGGATTTGGGATGGCGTCCTCCCGAGTAGTCCAAGAGTTTACTACTGTGCCACTTCACTGGGTCGAAAATTTATAATTACTATTACAGGAAATAAGACTGGAAGACCATGACACCACTGTCCTCCATGAAAGTAGGGTAGAATTGCAACGGAATTGACAGTTTAATAAACTAACAACACTATGGATTGAGAGTAATCCGAAGAAATATGAATGTAATTAGGGGCAGCAGTGATGAGATAGCCGACAAGGTAAACATTACACTTGAAGACCACCAGGCACAGTGAAAGAATTCTGCTACCTTGGAAGCAAAATAACACGTGATGAACGAAGCAAGGAGGACTTAAAAAGTAGACTAGTACAGGAAATGAGGGCATTCCTGGCCAAAACTAAGTTCACTTGTATCAAACACCGATCTTAACTCGAGGAAGAAATTTCTGAGAAAGTATGTTTGGCGTACAAAATTGTGTGGAAGTCGTAACAGACAGTGCGAAAACCTGAAAAGAAGAGAACTGAAGCATTTGAAATGTGGTGCTACAGAAAGATTGTTGTGCTACTAGGTTTTCTGTTGCTTCCCTAAACCGATTTAAAGTGCATTTCAGGATCCTTCCTTCGGAAATGAAAGGCCGATTTTTGGCATGTGCTTCTTTATACCTCGTAACTGGTGACAGACTGTCGAAGAGATGTTTAACACTAAAACTCCTTCCTCTCTTCCTCCCTGCTATTTAGTCGATACGTAATTGTTGTTGTGTGTAGATATAGATATGATTGTGGGAGGAAAGAATGCGGCGATAAAGGTTCAAGCAAAGTGGCACGCAGCTGGTGGGAGAGACCTAGGAACACAACTGACAGCAACCTTGCCCTAAATGGACGCACGAGCCGCTCTCGATGCATGCCTGTCGTTTCCGCTGTTCCGTCTCTGGTCTCTAAAAGGACTACAAGCTGTGGACATTTCCTAGTATTGGAATTTATATCAGTGCTCAGTGTAGCTAACTTTAGAAAATGCTCCAGTAGTTTCAGACCAAACAAATTCTTATACAGAGCAACATGCCTCTGAGGAAAACACTCCAAACATGATTCTCTCGCAGATCTCTTTAAATTTAGGTTGGTGGAACGCAAAAGTCGAAAACTCTTCAAAAATTGTAGTTGTCGGCTGCAGTAATAGGCGTAAAAGCACGAGCATTTTATAAATCAACTTCTTAACATCCTGTAATTTTGTCGACTTGTGTGAGCGATGATGATATGTCACACAGCTGGGTAGAATAACGATAATATGATCAAATGAATCTTTGTGTTGCTATCCCTCGCCACACGGCGCTATCGATGTACGTTTAATAGGTTTTTGCCGGCGGCTTTTCAAGCAATTAACAAAGGACCGAGCCTACCTGTCATTGCCGATGTCGTTCGAATGTGTGGTATATGCAGGGCTTGCCTAGGAAGTAAAGTAACAGAAATGGGAGTACCAGATAGCCAAGCGTTTGGAAAAAAAATGTCGGGTTAGACATGAGCCATTTATGCTAGCGTAGCTTCCACGCACCGGTTGGTGCAGCGAAAGTGTGGAGAGCGGTAATGCGGGGTTGTGGAGTTGAGTCACTCTGTGAAACATTTTTTATTTTCATTTTTTCGTTACTTACACAGTAAATAAACCGAAATAACGCTTAATACATTGTGTTTACTAATATTTTCATAAAATAGATAAAATGTGGAGTCAAAGGAAAACTTTAGATTCAGGAGAACATATATCTTCTATTAACTCACCCGGGGGGAGGAGAGGGGCAGTCTACATACTAAGATATTTTTCAAGATGAATAGGGATTGTCACCGCCTAGTGTTCAAGTGATTGACCTCAAATGAACTCTGCTAGTGCCACCTTGCGATGTCTGTTTTTATCGTCAGGTGAACCAGTTTGATCAAAAAGCTTCAGAACTGCCCTCATCCAGAGAGAAAAAGAAATCACAAGCCGGCCGCGGTGGTCTCGCGGTTCTAGGCGCGCAGTCCGGAACCGCGCGACTGCTACGGTCGCAGGTTCGAATCGTGCCTCGGGCATGGATGTGTGTGGTGTCCTTAGGTTAGTTAGGTTTAAGTAGTTCTAAGTTCTAGGGGACTGATGATCACAGCTGTTAAGTCCCATAGTGCTCAGAGCCATTAGAACCATTAGAAATCACAAATCCTGACAAATTCACATCAGAATACCTTACATTGTAGATCACCAGCTATCCTCGTCAATTTCTGGTGAAAGGATGCGTTATGTGCAGCTTGTTGATAAAGTGTGAGATAAGAGAGAATCTTTATTGAATGTAAACCAAGCTTGTTTTTCTACAGAAGCTTTAAAACGATCGCGTAGTTGTAAAAATGCGGCGTTTATGATATGTGCAAAAGGCCGATATAAGTACAGCTTCCCCTGTTTTTACAATTAATATCAGTCAGCACACATTAATCATTAACTATAAAATAATAAAAGTATCTAATTTTATATACGAAGTTCTCGAGTACTTATTACAATTCATTCCTGGAACTTTACTTGTAATTCCAAATTTTCCACTGCCAATCCATTTCATGCCTTTTATGAAAATGTTAATGAGTACGATGTATTCAGTATCACTTTGATTTATTTGCAGTGTAATAACATAAAAGTTGCAAATAATTAAAAAAGAATGTCCTGCATAGGGACTCGACCCTGCGATCCCCGTATTACCACTGTGTACTGTTCCCGCTGCGCCAGCTGTTGCCTGGAATCTACGTTAACACAAATGGCTCATGCCTCGCACTAGCCGCACCAATAATTCCATTTTTCTAAACTCTTGATCATCTGAAGCTTCCATTTCTGTCTCATTTCTGGTCAAGCCATGCATATATCATAAATCTGACGAAATCAGTGATGAGAAGTAGGTGCAGTTCACTTTTTAAGTTACGAGAATGCTACCGATTTTGACGTAAAACCCTTTTACTTATCCGAAAGTTAAGGTTGTCCAGAGTGTGAGGGTGTAGCTTCGTAACAAACATTGGAAACATAAAGTAAATACATAAGCCAGACGTGACCACGGCCTTATGATTCTCTTACGTGCGCAGTCGTTTTAGAATTTACAGCAAGCTATTGGATTCCATATTGTACGACTGAACTCTGACCTCACCAGTCTTATTTATGCCTTACGCCATTTGTTCCTCACTGGTCAGCGGGCTGTTTGCTTGATGATGGCAAAAGGCCAGTATATCAATTCAAGTTCAGAAAACTGGATCTAAAACGAATGTGTCGAAAGTTATAAGCGAAAGTGAGGTAATTGTGTACCTTTGGTATGATGACAGTGACAAAAACTCACGTAGATACCTTTTGTAGTACTTCTATCTGCAAAACGTGTTCACAACAACTGTTCAAAGTAGCTTAATCTAGAGTTTATTCAGGTAAGGCATCGTAGCACAAAGTTCAGTCGTAACCATGCGAAAGCTCTAGTTTTGTGCTAACAGTGTCACATAAATTTTTACAGGAGATAAACTATTCACAAGTAAAATGCTAACAAGAACGTCAAAACTCCATATTTAGAATTGCGCGATAGGGCTTACTTATGGGGCCGAGACATGCATACTGGTCAACAAGATGAAAAGAAAAATTACTACTCTAAAAAAATGGTGTAAGGAAAATTTTTGGACTAGTGTTTGAGCAGAAAAATTTCAGAAGCATTATAAAACTGCAGGAATAGAGAACAGTAGAACTGAATGTCTGGGACATGTACTGAAAGGGAAGAAGGGATGGTGAAAAGAGTTCCAGGGCGTGTGACACAATTTAAGGATACCTCTTGGTAGACCAAACCTCAAATGTAGAATGAAGTCAGGAGGAATCTGAACAATGGAAGAAGCTAAAGAGTGAGGTAGTTAACCGACTTCGACTTGGGTGGAGTATCTGGGTGAGGCAAGGTAATTTCACAACGCGCGTGTTATTACGAAGAGATCCTCTTCAGTTTCCACAGTCTTCTCGTCCACAAGATTCTCACATGGCCTCAGAACAAGAAATCAAGTGCGCTCAGGTAAAGCGAACGAGAATGCCACGAGCAGTACCTCTTCTTCCTTTCCACTTTGCATGGTTCTTTCGACGCAGATGTTCACAAATATTAAGCTGAAAGTGTGTTGGGATTCCATCATGGTGGAACCACGTACGTGTTCAAGTGAGATATCTTCTGACAACGAGGGGAGTATGTCTATCAGATACACAGCATATAGAGGTGTAGTTTAGCGAGGAGGAAGCGGATGCGGGCCTATTAAACAGCCATTGATTATGCCTTACGCCCACCCACAACCTCACGGCAAATCTATATTGATGGCTCCTCGCAGCTATAACGTAGGGACCCTCATCGGTCCATACGTCACCTATTGCGGCTTCTGAGTGTTCTGTCTGTAGGGAACCAGATTCATTCGAGGAAAGTACGTACACAAGGAACTGAGAAGTGACCATACAATACTACAGCTGCGTCAACAAGATGAGAGGTCCGAAGTCTGGAAATGAGACTTGCGCTTTCTACGGTGGGTGCTGTTCCACCACTAATTTACACACACTACTTCGCACGACGTCCACTGCATGTGCTACTGGACGAATGCTGACTGAAAGCCCATGGACACCAGCAACACGGCTTCTCTCAACTACGGAGTCCCTACAGCCCACTCTCCTCTTCTGCTGGCATGTTTTCCTTCCACCTTGAGTCAGTCCTGGAAATGTAGTGTGAGTCAGATATCTCCTAGTTCGGACTGATATCAACCGTCTTTCCTTGCAGTCCGTACACGAAAATCATCCCTGCTAATTCCGTAACTGAGTATAACACAATTTCACTGAGGCTGATCAGTTCTACACTATAAACTGGAAAGACACACTGCGATCTTACGAACTTTTACTTCGGAATTGACCATACCAATGATGCTATCACACCATCTACGGAGCGTTAATTGAGATTTATGTTACCACACATCACGAGCCTTAGCGTAACCTACATGTTTGTCGTACACAGCAGACTCATTCTTTTCCAGGCCCGTGATCGCTATCGCAGATTCAAATACATGTTCGTTTCTGAAATTTTGTACCATCATCACGGAAACACTACATATGACCGCCATTGACACTGTATGGATGATAGATACCACTGAAATGCCTGGCATCAGCGCTCTGCTCACAAGGACCTCGCTACTGATGAGTCATAAATCTTTCATCCCCTACAAATAGTTCTACAGACACATAGTGGTTTCAGTAAACTGCTTAGCGCAAATGCTTTCCTCATCCTATCTCAATACGACATTGTGCCCTATCTCAGATAACCTCGTCGTCGATGATATATCAAACCCTAATCTTCCTTTATTTAGGAAGAAAGGTTGGTTCTAGAAAGGAAGAAAGATTAGTGTTCAGTGTCTCATGAGGCTGTTAGAGAGAAAACGCAAGCCACATTTGGGAAATGATTTGCAAAGAAATAGATCGTTCCCTATCAATGGAATCATCTCGGTATTTGCTTTAAGCAGTTTATGGGAAGCACGAAAACCTAAATGTGCGCGGCTATACAAGGATTTGGACCCTCCTCATCCCTAATAAGAGTCCCTTTTCGGGCTGGTGTTCTATCGGTAAAGCGCCCGCCTGGAAAACGAAAGGTCGCAGTATAAAATCCCTGTCGGACCACGGATCGTAACACTTCTAAACGTCCCTACGTCCACTGTTTCCGGTGTGATATTGAAGTGGAAATGTGAAGGTACACATACAGCACAAAATCGTACAGGCCGACCTCGTCTGTCTTTCCTTGCAGTCCGTAAACGAAAATCATCCCTGCTAATTCCGTAACAGACGCCGACAGTTGAAGAGGATCGTAATGTGTAATAGGCAGACATCTATCCAGACCATGACACAGGAATTCCAAACTGCATCAGGATCCACTGCAAGTACTATGACATTTAGGCGGGAGGTGATACAACTTGGACTTCATGGTCGAGTGGCTGCTCATAAGCCACGCAGCACACCAGTAGATGCCAAACGACGCCTCGCTAGATGTAAGGCGCACGATTTAACAGTGGAAAAACTTTGTGTGGAGTGACGAATCACGGTACACAATGTGGCGATCCGATGGCTGGGTGTGGGTTTGCCGAATGCGCGGTGAGCGTCATTTGCCTGCGTGTGTAGTGCGAACAGTAAAATTCGGAGGCGGTGGTGCTATGGTGTGGCCGTGTTTTTGATGGAGAGGGCTTGCACCCCTTGTTGTTTTCAGTGGCACTATCACAGCACAGGCCTGCATGTTTTAAGCACCTACTTGCTTCCCACTGTTTAAGAGCAATTCGGGGATGGCGACTGCATCTTTCAATACAATCGGGCATCTGTTTATAATTCATGGCCTGTCGCGGAGTGGTTTCACGATGATAAAATCCCTGTAATGGACTGGTCTGCACACACTCCTGACCTGAATCCTATTGCACACCTTTGGGATGTTTTGGAACTCCGACTTCGTGCAAGGCCGAGAGGTCTAAGGCGCTGCAGTCATGGACTGTGCGGCTGGTTCCGGCGGAGGTTCGAGTTCTCCCTCGGGCATGGGTGTGTGTGTTTGTCCTTAGGATAATTTAGGCTAGTAAGCTTAGGGACTGATGACCTTAGCAGTTAAGTCCCACAAGATTTCACACACATTTGAACATTTTTTAACTTCGTGCCAGGCTTCACCGACCGACATCGACACCTCTCATCAGTGAAACACTCCGGGAAGACTGGGCTGCTATTCCCCAAGAAACCTTCCAGCACCTGATTGAACGTATGCTTGCAAGAGTGGAAGCTGTCATCAAGGCTAAGGGCGGGCCAATACCATATTGAATTCCAGCATTACCGATGGAGGACGCCACGAACTTGTAAATCATTTTCAGCCAGGTGTCCGCATACTTCCGATCACATAGTGTAGGATACTGCAGTGCCTGTGTTGTTCGGAAGTACATCGCATCGTTCCTTCGGACACACATGCAAATGGAGATTACCCAGAAACGACATTTGGTTCGGATTGCATGTTAAACTGCAGGCCGCTTTCCCCAAGGGGGTAACTGGGGTAGGTAAATGGGTAAAATCACCAAAGTGAGGTCCAATTGAAAGACTTCCCTTTTTTCCCACACTGCTCTCATTTTTTCTGCATGGCCCCTCTTCCGTTCCTCTGTCCATTTTGTTCCTACTTTCTTCGGAGCTTTGTTCTATGACTTAACTTCCCATCTGTCAATTTTCTGCTTAAATAGCTTTCTTTACAGAATATCTGAATAATTTATTTGACCTTTTTGTAAGTATTTTTGACCTCTTGTATCCAGGATATAGTTTAAAGTCCTTCTACGTATTTAAGAATTTTGTGCATAAGTCTTGTTTCGGGAAGCCTAGAGCCGTACTCATAAAATTTTAATCGACTTTTTCTAATATCTGCTGCAAGTTTGGACAATTTCTCAGTTATTTGACGGCATTGTTGTCTATAGCCCTTTTCTGTTTTCTTTGGCGCTATTTACGTCCTTCCTTTTATCTGGACTGTCACGGTTTCACTGGCACTGGGAATTTCAGGTTTTACTACTGTATTATAGTGCCTAATTTTAGTGTTTTTGGACAAGCATTTTTGACTGTACACCTTGTAGGTTCTTTCATAGGCTCTCTTTAGTTTTTGGAGGTGAACGTTTTGTGCTATTTTCTCTCGCCCCGTAGGTTCAAGGACTTCACCTAAGTATTTAAAATATGGGACTTTATTGATTTGACCATATTTTGTAGTCAAGTTTTGGATATCAGTTTTTGTGGTGATGAACTCAGATTTTTGGAAAGATATTTACCGACTAACTTTCCCTGCACATTCTTTAAGGATTTCAACCTGTTCGACTGCTGTTACCTCATCATCCGCTAGTAGGGCTAAGTCGTCAGAAAAAGCTAAACAAGAAATTCTTATGTCATCCTTGACTCGCCCCATCTGCATAAGTTTCCAGCAGTTTTTATTTTTCAATTCCTTCTTATTATTATTATTAGCGGAGATACCCGAGTTTCTCAGGTATTTATTTATAACTGTGCGTCACGTTCGTACCATGCAGCGTCTGGCCTTGTGCTTAATGTTTATGACGATATATTTCTTGAACTATGTTTCGTACAACTATGGCGACTATGGGATTCCGAGACACGAATAGCCGAACGCAGCGGAAAACTGCACCGTGCAGCGCAAACCGTGTAGCAAGTGGGTAGGTTACACGACGGAAAGTCTTTTGTTACGGGTGACGTGACTAGGGGCCGGACTGTAGTGAAACCAATGCGCCTCGGAGCGATATAAATACACCTGAATTTTAAGGTGGAAGCACTTCTCGTCCTCAGTCCAGCAACATCACGACGCCGGGGCCACACCGGGCGGCAAGATGACTGAGCATCACCAGTAGTAGCCGTGGGTTCGAGACCGGGCTGCACCAGCTGCCATCGACACTAAGTCCGTCACCGGACTTGGTGAAACAAGACCGCCAACATCCCATCAGTGCCTGCTGCCGCTACTGCTGAGTTCCTAGTTCTTCTCCAGCCGCTGCTTGACTGCTGCCCGAGGGCAGCACGTCGAATCCCGTGCACAGGGACATAAGTATAATATGTATGTGTTATTTGCCAAGAAAGAATTACATGGCTTATTGAATCGTATGAACACTCTAACGAGAACATAAAATGAATTCAGAGTAAATCACATAATGAGGAGAAGCAAAAATGAGTTGAGCGACAAGCTTGTCATCAAAAGTGGGTATATATATATGGGGCACTATGAATACAGTGCGGGACAATAAGTTGCGAATGTGGGTCTCACGGTAGGCGTGCCAGAGATAAGTCCCTGCAGACGCACTATCCTCTGTGTCCTTGGTGGCTCAGATGGGTAGAGCGTCTGCCATGTAAGAAGGAGATCCCGGGTTCGAGTCCCGGTCGGGGCACACATTTTCAACTGTTCCCGTTGACTTATATCAAAGCCTGTATGTAGCTAAGGGTATTCATTTCATTGTAAATTGGGTACTACAAAGTGCACGAAATGAAGGAATTCGTCTTCCTTGGAAACAAAACAACACGTGACAGACGAAGTAGGGAAGTTGTAAAAATCAGACTGACATGGCGAAGAAGGCATACTTGGTCAAAGGAAGGGTGCTATTATCAAAAATCTGCCTTTATTTGAGGAAAAAATGTCTGAGAATGTTAGTCAGGGGTGCAGAGTGTATGGAAGTCACAGATTGTGGGTAAACCAGAAAAAGAAGAGATAGAAATGTTTGAAATGTAGTTCTTCAGAAGCATGCTGGAAATTAGATGAAGTAATACGTATATCTTCATAGAATGAGCGAGGAGAGGAGTGAATAAGTGGAGAAGGGACAGGACGGTAGGAGGTATGTTAAGGCATTAGGGAATAACTTACTGGATACTAGGGCGAGGTAGAGATCAAAATCTGTAGGGGAAGACAGATATTGGAATATATCTAAGAAATATGTAATGGCTGCAAGTGATACACCGAAATAAAGGGATTGGCGCGGTGGGGGAAGTCGTGGTGCACTGTACCAAACCAGTCAAAAGTGTGAACAGGAAAATGCTGCTACTTTAGAAAACGTATTTTATAAGCACACGCGACTGTACGTCCCTACTCTGATCTGCAAGGTGTAGCGTTGTTGTTATTATGAGAAGTGACAGAATTTGGAACTCAGTTGAACATTTAACGAGGTGTTGCTCTTTACTCTACAGCTCTCTTACTGTCTTAATGAATTGTGTGGCTGTGAATGGACACGTACTGCAGTTTGAAAGCCAGCCACGAAGTTAAGAAATGCCGTAAGTCTGCGTCTGTTTTCGCGTAGCATGCTTGTGAGCGGCCTCAAGGAACTCATCTGTCAGCAAATAAATCTTCGGGCCATGCACCGTGTTTTCCCTAAATGCCTTGAGGCAAACGTCGAGAGGGTTGCTTTGGAAGGAGTACGGGCGATTAAACTCTCTATCATTTGCAATGCGAGCTATTTGACGCTGCTCTCGAGGGATATACCATCAAAAATTAGATGGAACACCCCATCGAAAATAAAGGCACTATTTTGCGTTGGAAATGACAGAATGAAATCGTCCGTATCCCTTTCAAAGGACCATTCACCATATTCGCCTCAAATCATTTACGCACCGAGGTCAGTACAGACAAAGCAGAAGGTTAACATTACAAAGATGAGTGAATGAAGCGGCTGTGGTTTTCAGAATTCGCATAACGAGTGTAGGGAAATCGCAGAAAACATGAATACATACGAGTAAGTAGGTATTCAAGCTATACATTACCTAAATACGATACCAACTTGTTACCATTTGCGCGATTTCGCTCGGTAGTCTTTAATCGACATGAGTATCGAGAGCGATATGTTGCAAATAATAAATTCAGGTAAAAAAGCAGCATATCGTCAGCTGATAACCGAGCCACTATCATACGAAGTATCTTCACAGTTCTCTAAATACAGGATATATCAAAAAGCATAATCCGCTTTTGGAACGTCTATTTTTATAAACATATACAATGAATTTTGTTTTGTGATAAACGGGAAACTCAAAAAGGTTTTTCATACCTTTTTATAGGTGTTCAACATGCCCCCCCCCCTTGAGATGCATGCTATATGTCAATACGGTATTCACACTGTTCCCACACTGCAGCGTGCATGAGTTGAGTTACAACTTCCACAGCTGCTGTTATCCGGTGTTTGAGTTCATTTATTGTTGTTGGTAACGGAGGCACATAAGCAGAGTCTTTTATAAACGCGCACAAGAAATAATCACATACAGTCAGGTCAGATGACCTTGGAGGCCAGTAATGTAAGGCTTGATGATTTGGTCCAGTGCTACCGAGCCATCGTTCAGTAATTCTTTGATTTCAAAATTCCCGCACTTCCTGATGCCAGTGTGGCGGTGCCCCTTCCTGTTGGTAAGTGAAGTAGTTCGAATCAGTCTCCAACTGTGGGAAAATCAACTTCTCAAGCATATCGAGATATGTGCTTCCTGTAACAGTGTTATCGGCAAAGAAAAATGGACCATACACCTTTTCCTGTGAAACTGCACCAAACACATTGAATTTTGGAGAGTCCCACTCGTACAGCTTCATGTGGTTGTTCCGCACCCCATGTTCTGACATTATGATGGTTCATCTTTCCATTTAAATGGAATGTTGCCTCGTCACTAAACGCTAAGTATGGAGGGAACTGTCATTCTCCATCTTGCCAAGAACGAAATCACAGAACTGCACACGTTGTTTCTCACTTCACGAAGAACATGTAGTAGCTGGATTTTGTATGGTTTCATGTTAAACGTCGACGCAACACGTGCCAGACGGACATCGGGAGCATGTTGAGCTGTGGAGCTGCACGGCCGACGGATTTCTGAGGACTCCTTGTGAAACTATGGCGGATGCGCTCGACGTCTTGTAAGTAGGCTGTTTATGTTTTCTTATTGGCAACGTTACGTAGCGCTCAATATGAAAATCGCTGGCTGTGCTGTGTGCAGTCTGTGGCTAGTTTGCATTGTTGTCTGCCATTGTAGTGTTGGGCAGCGGCAGCTGGATGTGAACAGCGCGTAGCGTTGCGCAGTTGGAGGTGAGCCGCCAGCAGTGGTGGATGTGGGGAGAGAGATGGCGGAGTTTTGAAATTTGTCATGAACTGCTATATTTATATATGATGATATCAAGGTAAATACATTGTTTGTTCTCTATTAATACCTTTCATTTGCTAACTATCCCTATCAGTAGTTAGTGCCTTCCATAGTTTGAATCTTTTATTTAGCTGGCAGTAGTGGCGCTCGCTGTATTGCAGTAGCTTGAGCAGCGAAGATTTTTGTGAGGTAAGTGATTTGTGAAAGGTATAGTTTAATGTTAGTCAGGGCCATTCTTTTGTAGGGAATTTTGAAAGTCAGATTGCGTTGCGCTAACAAAATATTGTGTGTCAGTTTAAGCACAGTCATGTATAATTCTTTAAAGGGGATGTTTCAGTCTGTATCAGACACCCGCAGACGCCCCGGCAATTTGCCCTTACACAAACAACCTGTTTCTCAGAATTGTTCAGGTCATCGTCTAATGCTCTGTGCTGGAGGAGGATCCACTCCGTACCTGGTACGTAAGTCACGCTGATAGTCATTACTGACCGGCACTGCGCAAAATGTAGTATACTAAACGCTTTCTGTTGCCCGACACCACTTTTACTAGAACGGAAGTGGGTGCACAGTGCTGCTATCTAGCGAGAGCGATATAAAACTATAGAGATTGGTCTTTTCCACTGTACATTGTTCACGCATAATCTCAAACAACATAATAATTATGATTTTTTAAAAATCGGGTGATTCTTTTTGACACACCCTGTATTTTATTGATACGACCAAAGTATCCAGTGTGTACTGGACTGGGTATGTTCAGCAGAAACGAAACTAACATAGGATGTACCGTAAAGTAGTGTAAAGAGACGTCTAACCTTCTCAGCATACATAATCGGTTTACCGGACAGCGTCGGCAGCATTGAGAGATTACGCGCTGGCGATGCTGGTTTTTGCAAGAAAGTATTGGACAATGGTAAGCACATGCCAAAAACTTAGACAAAATTTACGCTTGTTCTGATGCATGGTAGCTTTCTTTGAATGTGGGTTAATGCATGTTACTGTCTGTAATAAAGAGAAAGAATACGGTAGTATCTGATTACCAGGTTAGTAGATTGCGAAAGTATCACTTTTTCGAAACCTCATCATTGTCTCCCATTGCGATGCGTAAGTTAGAAATTTGGCCAAACCTTCCTCTGCAATGGTGCAAAAGCGTGGCGCCCAGCGACGTCATCCTCGAGCTCAGTGAGAATTCAAACAGAAAGGCGTCGACACATGCGAAGAAGAGGACACAGCTCAGAAGTTAACGATGTCACACCGGCACCTCATTTCATCACAGTTCTGCCCAACTTCATTGTGGACGTGTCACACGATGGGAAGCTCGTCACAGCTCCTCTTGCCCACATTTCACCCCTTCTTTTGACGTCTCTGCGATAGAGGTCAGAACGACGACACCCAGCGTTGATATCAAGCGGTTTTCTTATGGGTGACCGAGGAAAACATTTCTGACACACCGCTGCCCACAGGAGGTGGATTAAAGGGTGTCAGTGAAACAACCCCATTCCCTGGCACGTTGATTCCCAGCATTATGCGGCCGAAAACGACTGGTCGCAAGGCGATATGCAACAGGACCACGTAGTTGACAACGTCTGACGCTGTTGAAAACCCCGGATGATTCAGCCGTACTCTAGGACACTGCGAGGCTGCAACCCTATTGAACGTGATCTGACTCCTTTGGAGTGTAGTGTGACAGCAATTTTTGCTCCGGTATACCGTGTGGGATCACAAGGGAACGTTCAAAGCCATTCGACACAATTTGAACGGGATTCTAAGCAGGAAAGTGTGTATATGCTTTTTCAGCCGTCCTGCTGTATGATCATGTGGAGAAGGGGGAGGGAGGGAGGGAGGTGCAACATTGACACATGTGGGCGAATAAAACCGACACAATCTGAATGGGATTCGACGCAGGAAAGTGAGTCTCTGCTTTTTCAGCCCTCTTGTAGTGTGATCGCAGAGAGGGGGTTGGAAGGACGGAGGGAGTGAGGTGCAACGTTCATACATGTGCGTGAACATACCGGCAAAGAGTCCCTCTCAGACTCCGCAACAACTTTGGAGCCATCCATGCACCTACGCTGAGCAAGTTAAAAATGTACCTGTGAGAGACTTTGGCCTATTCAGTTGCGTGGTGCCTCGCGGCCGTTCTACCGCCTGAGGACAGGCAACCATTTCGATCAGTGTTAGGGCAGATGAATGCAGCGGTAGATTTGTTAAAAGAGTTTTCTGGGAGTTCAGAGCACCCGTTAAGGAATTTTCATAGAAGACGCTTGTGCGACCTACTCTGGAGTTTTTTTTAAAGCTTTTGGAGTCGTTGTCAAGTACTTGTGAGAACAGATGTAAAATGAATTCTGAGAGGCGATGCTACGGTCGCAATAGGACTTTGCAGCCCATACAAAAGTGTGACAGAAGTGTTCGGAGAGTAGAAATGGGTATCGTGGGAAGAAAGTGAAGACGCCGCAGTTCTTGTGAGACGCAATTGGACAGATGAAACGAATGTCTTAGAGGTCGACTGAGATCATTCTGGTGACATCTCCGTATAACTTGCGTAGGAATCTTGAGAGTACAATTAGAGAGCTTAATACGCCTCCAGAGGCGTACAGTCATTTTATCTTCCCTGAATACCAGAATGGGAGAGAAAATACCGAGTACTGGTACGCTCCACCACGCGCTGTTCTGTAGCTTACAGAGTATATCTGTAGATATAAAATGGGGCAATATAGTGTCGTAGAAGAGGCTTACCAGAATTGGTCCGATAGAGGTTGTTCTAGTTTATTTCTGGCGAAGAAGTTTCATTCGAGTACTGTAGGCAAGTGACATGCTCAGTCAGTCCAAAAAATTTCGTGACTGTAGTAATAAGAACTACAGAAAAGTTAAGGTGGTTGTACTAATACTTCAGGAAATACTTCAGGAAATCGTAGGAATTTCCTTTCACCGATTTAATTCGCATTGACAGGTTGTGTAAGACGTCACTAGGACTTCAGTATGTGTAACCAGGAAGCCGCAACTCTCAGCCGTTTTTGAGAAAATCGAATTTGAAAATTATGGGCGTACTTACGCTGCTTATAGTAAGCGCTTAGTTTCATAAGTGCGAGATTTCTGGATCGATTCTAGCTGCTGGTACTATTTCGTTTTGTCAGTTACCTGCACCAATATTCGGAACTATATTTCGATAATGTGTGACGACTGAGAAACGTTTATGATTGTAAAGCAAGCTTGTTCTGCAGTAGACACACGGGAAAAAAACCAGGATATGCAAAAATTCGGCGTTCATTACATCTTCTGTACGTGGCGATAACCATCGTTTTCTATGTTTCTACGATCTGTGTCATCGTGATTCATGCACTACTGCTTAGGTTACCCAGTTTACTTGTGACACATGTAGATAAAATAATATAAATAAAATTAATACATTGATTTGACTGAAATTTCTCCTGTATCCTTTCCTCACTTATAAAAAAACTCTTTCTCCTTTTTTCATGTTAAAGATTAGGAAAATAGTAAATTAATTATTAAATGTTGATAGTTTGGACGGTCATAATAAATCTGTTCCTGGATCTACATGCGAATAAAAATAAAAACTGCACCGAGTTTCGATCCGGAGACTTCGAGGTACTGAAATGTGCTGAGCTGCCGGATCGGTGAACACTAGCGACGCTACAAAGCGTACGACATGAGCAAACCCATAGTTTTCAAACTCGATATTCTCAAAAACGGTTGAGCGCTGCGTCTTCCTGTTTACATATGATAATGTCCTAGTTGTGTCCTGCACACAATGCCAGTATCAATCAAATCGGTGAGAGGAATTTCATACGGCTCCCTTGTTAGTTCTACAGGGACTCGTGCGTTACACTTTGAACACACGTTCACACGTTTCACTTCTTGAGAACATTCTGGTGAATGTACTGTACACCTCTGACTTACAGATGTTCCTCCACTGCGATTTGTGACACAACAGCGTTGACACACTACGGCCGCACGTCCACTACTTAACACTGCCTGTTCACAACTGGCTGGCCATTTGCACATCTGTTACTTACAACTGTTAGTTCAAGCTGCCACCATAATTACTGTGCTGACATCGCTTATACGTCAGGACTATGTGTGAATGGACGATGTATATGTCCGAATAACCCTAAACTCTGGAAATCATTGGCTTTGTGTCCTTTAGTTACTAGAGAAACGCAGCGTGTGCACCCAGATACATTACCTTTGATCTTCTGCCCTTCTAAAGAAGGTCCTCAAACAGTAACGATTCTTCGATTTGCGAATGAACTGGTGCAAGCTAATGTATTTTTCAGCACTGTACAAACTATGACATTATGTCAGAGGGCTTTCTAAAGTCTACATTTTGACGAAGTGTTCCTTGCTGTAGCAGTAGCACAATTTTGAAACCCGGTATTAAAGCAGATACGCGTTTAGACGATGCAGTAGGGGTACCTGCAAAATCAGATTAACTTGCCCTCGTGAATTTGCGGCATAGTAAGTTTCTTTAGAATGGTTTTGAATTTAATGAGCGTGTTATGGATACGAGGCGCGTACGGCGTTGCGTGCAACATCGAGGTGAGGCTGAATGGCAGCTGAAGCTGAAGTAATTACCAGCACAGGAAGCACATCCGTTCCGCATTACGCCACTCGTCATTAGGCGCCGCACTGCACTTCCTGCTGCACACGAACTGAATAACGAATTCCTAATAGGGACACGGTGTAGATCTCCTGCCATTAGCGAGCAGGTTATTACCGTGTTGTTAGTGTAGCTTATAACCTGTCATTAAATGCCACTGCGTGTTCGCAGGTCGTCAGCTAATGAGTAACTGTGTAGTCCATCTTGAAAACGGTGAAATGTTCGCAGTAGCGGGTGTGAAAAAAGAAACTGCTGAAATTCAGAGATGGCGTGTAGCAACGAAATAAGAAATACTCGTAAACTGGTATGTAATTTACACACAAAATTTTTTTAAATTACGTCATCTGGCTGCGTTTTCTAAGTGCACGCTCGAAACCTACGGAGGAACAGTTTTAAGACAAGGAGAAAATTTTCGAGACTGGCACAGAGGTTGCGTTGATAACGAAATTTTGTTTCTACTTAGGTATACGTTTTGCACCATTACAAACGTAGACTGTAACTTTTGACTTGCTAGAATGTCAAGTACTGAAATAGCTCTTCGAACCATATTTAATTTGTTGCCCTATTCTGGAGTTTAAAATTCTCATGTCTTCGGTATGTCTTGTATTTACAACTTGTGAACTATTACTGTTACAAGATGCAACTATTAACAGTAATAATCCTTTCTTCAAGCACGCAGTGGCTAGCAAACTCAAAGCCTACGACATATCATATGAAATTATGATATTTAATTCCACAGAAGATGGGGGATGGTGTAAATACTTTTCGTCTGTGCTTGGAGAATACATGAATGGAAATTCCCTGCAGAAAAAAGCCTTAGGTACTTCAGTTACCTGTCGTGAGTAACTAAAGGATCATCAGCCAATAGTTTGGTTTTCTTTTCACGTGCGCAGGGGTTCGCAGATAACTGGCTGTTCAGTGAAGGACGATTCAATGACACCAAGCGTGCCACTGCATGCAATGGAAGATAAAAGTTGGTTGGTTGGTTGGTTTGGGGGAGGGGATCAAATAGCCAGGGCATAGGTACCATCGGGTCAGGGATGGATGCGGAAGTAAGTCGGCCGTGCCCTTTCAAGGGAACCATCCCGGCATTTGTCTGAAGCGATTTAGGGAAATCACGAAAAACCTAAATCAGGATGGTCGGACGTCGTTCTCCCGAATGAGTAGATAAAAGTGTGCCCAAAGACAACATAGAAATCTTAGTAATGTACTCATACGTTCTGATATACAGCCGCAGTCGGTATTATTCAAATTTCGATTTGAGCAAATGGGTACTGACGATGGTATCGAAATGGGTCAGCATGTTTATATAGAAATATTTAGCTACGTTGCGCAAACAGCGGAGTCCCTTAGCAGTTATTATGAAGATAAGAGCAAAGTCCACTCTACAAATTCTGAAGCTGTTGAAAAGGGACATACCACGTGTATGGTAGGTGGCTTGTTTATTTTTAGGGGTCCGTACCTCAGTCGATAAAAAAGGAACGCTTACAGGATAATTTAGTTGTCTGTCTGTCGATCTGTCTGTCTATCTGCTCTGTCTGAGTGTTAAAAACTCGTTTTTTCAGGAACGGATAAATGTATCAAGTTGAAATCTGTGTAAGATACTAAGGCCTATAGTCCCTGTTCGTTGGAAAAGTTCAAGCTTCTAAGTCAGAGCAGTCAAAAGATTTGTCCATTTACGCCACATATTTTGATATTCGCAAACTCAGTCACCGAAACCAGTAGGGCACTTCTCACTGACCTAGAATCATGAAATTTTGTAAGAAGAAAAGTATCGCAATACAAGTAAAGGAAAAAAATATTTCTTCTGTCATTTGTCATCCAACTTTAAAATTAAAACATTCACGAAAGTTATGGAATTCCCAGGTCCGATATCTTGTAAATATCAATGTCGATAAAAGGTAAAAATCTTCGAGATTCTAGATTCCCAGGATGTATAAACTGCCTGAATACATAATTAAGTTTGTACGAAATCCTCAGTACACAAGTCCTACTCGAACTTGGACAATTTTTTTTATTAGGTTTAACGTCCTGTCGAAACCGGAAGATAGCTCAAGTACGTCTTGTAGACAGCTAAAGAACGTATCAAACGTGGCTCTGTTGACCAGAATTCGAATCGGGGGGAAAAAATAAACTCACTGACCAAGCTTTCCATCCATTTCCTCTTCTACGAATACACGCTTACCTATTAGCATTTTGCTATCCTGATCAACAACTTTAAGCTGATCCAAAGTATTTCAACCTGAAATTAACGCGCAAGTAGATTTTCTTTACTATTGAACTCTTCCAGATACTCTTGTGGGTATTGCACAAATGCAACTTACATAACGCTAGGATGATTAGAAGTTGTTTCTGCTAATATCACACATGTGAATACGTGGAATAACAGTTATTGTTTGCACCACTACCCAGGCGGTATCACTCCACCTGCGCCGAAAGCGATCGATACGTATCAGCACAGCGAAGGTAAACAGAAACGGTGGCGATAGCAAAGCAGCTATTACAGTCCCGCGAATACAGTTTATGTTAGGGAAACGGCAGCAGCATAAGAAAACACAGCAGCAGCGTTCAGCACTCAGAAGCACCAGAAAAACCGTGAAATTGTATTCCGCCAGTGTGGAGAGCTGCACAACAGTTTAAAATAAGTTACTGCGCAAGAGTGGGCGATAAAATGCTGTGAAGCCCGCTGTTAACGGCACAATAACCGCTAAAGGTCGCCTGTTGGTGACAGGTACGTGGCCCCGCGGCCTTCGTAAAAGTCTCGCCGTGCAGGTACACATATCTATCCGCGTCGGCGCGTCGCTTACTGTCCCTTCCCTTCCTCTTCTCATAGTAGCTGCTGCTCTAGACAAACGTGTCTTAATTTCCTCTATGTTAGCTGCACTCGGTTTACTACTTCGTGGGATAAATGTGGACTGAGAAATCCCCACCACTTCTGGGAGCTGCCGAATGGTCTGAGACAACGAGTCTATGGGCAACGACAACCTGCTATCCAGTAATTCAGTAATCTAGCAGCGAGGTGTTAAGCACATTATGTCTCCTTGTTTACATCTCCTTGAGTGTTGCAAATGCATTTTGATATCAACAATAAATCAACCACTCATTCTATTCTGATGCGTAAAACGCAATGTGTTTAGGATCATAAAAAAAATAAAAAAAGTCTTATTCAACCTGTGACGTAAGTAATGACATAGACTTGTACGTATCTGTTGCAATGCTCTTGAGTAGTTTATTTGTATGCTTTTATCTTACATGTCAAGATTACGCTATTGAAATACTCTCTCACATTCAAAAAGTTCAACTAACGCGAAACATCACTCGATATGGCTTCTCATAGATGATGGAAGTGACACTGAGAATAAACTGCATTCAGACGATTATTAATAGTAATGTGAACAAGAGGGAACAAAGTAGTAGTAATCAGCAGAGGAAACCAAGGAGGAATTTGGAAAGAGAATTTAAGTTCATAGAGAAGAAGAAGAAGAAGGAGAAGGAAAAGAAAAACAAAACAATACTTTTAGATCAGACGCGGCAGATGATTTGGAAGATGTGTCGAACGGAATGGACAATCTTGGAAAAAGCTTACAAAATGAACATCAACAAAAATAAAGCAGGTTGAGACAAATGTAGGTGGCAGTAGTTAAACGGAAATAAAGAGGCTTGCAACGGGTAGCGTAGGGATCTGCATCAAACCAGTCCTCAGACTGACGAATACAACGTAAACAACAACAACAATAACGACGACGACAACAAAACCTAGTCTGCCATGACAGATTTAGAATGAGAAATTCTCCTCCTTCTCCTCCTCCTCCTCCTCCTCCTCCTCCTCCCGCTCTTCCTCCTCCTCCTCCTACGACTACTAATAATACTAATAACAAAATAATAGACACTTTTAGGCACCTGACAAAAAATGCTAAGTAGTTACGGCTTTGGAAGTCTGTTTTCTTATGATGCCAGACATTAATTCCTGTAAATATATTTCTACTTTTACAGGCTTGTCCAAACATTTGGAAACCTTCCAAATTTAGCTGAACGTAAGAGTGGAGAAAACTGAACGGGTAGTTTGAAATTCAGTGTAGCGTGTTAAAAGCACTAATGGGAACAACACGTTATCGAGAGGAAAGTGTACGGGGCCTAGGGAAAATGCCTGCAAAATACTAAGTAGTGGACAGCTGTCGAATGGATAGCAATTTGGAAAGATATTATACGATGAACATCAACAAAAATAAAGCAGGGTCAGATAGATGCTAAGAAAAGAGAAGAAGCTGAAGTAAAGAAAAGATGCTTCAGATCTGTGGAAAGGAATCTTCTATTAAGAACTAAGGGAATCAGCAAATGATACACTGTGGTGGAAGAAGCACATCTGAAATTTGTCTTCTGACAGAATTGCATATTTGGTGATTTAATAGAGTCTTTCCAGACATATTTCAGTGACTATTTTTCATTCCATTTTCTGCGTAATTAATCAAAGTATCTTTTCGAGTTTTCATTGCATTTAATTTTAAGCTTGTTCTTCTTCTTCGAAAACTGTCTATACCAGTCTTTTGTCTCAATGATTGCTTTGTCTTAATGATTGCTACGTACTTTTTTTGGAATTTCTGTTCAGTAGCCGTCAGACAGCGTACCTGGAACAAAGGAAAAAAATATAAGAGTAATAAAAATATAAGAGTAGTAGTACAAGAGTAGCAAGACTGTAAAATTATTTAGAAAATGAATTAGTGCTATTGCATAATGAAAAGTGGTAATCATTCATGCAGTTGCATGTAACATTTAAAACGAAAAAAACTGAGACAATAATATTTTTGATACCTTTATGTTGTAGTAACAGAAAAGTAGCGCAAAAAACTAACTAAATATTTCGTAACGAAGTTTATTCGTAGTTCATCGAATATTAACCATTAAGATGAAACGCCAAACAAAGATTAGGGAACAGAAATAATGTGGAAGACGACTTCAACATTTAGTGAAGTCTTGTTTCTCAGTTCGAAAACTACATACAATCTTTAAGGGGAGGTTCGTCATTACACCAGAGACTTTCTGTTGACGAAGTATTTTTGGTGTTGACACAATCTTCTCAGACTAATTTCATGTTTTACTCCTGCCTCAGTCTCTTAACAACTAAATAAAACGAAGAAGAAAACCAAAACCAAAGGTTTTTTTGTGACACTGGTAAAGTATCCGACTACGGATCCAGATTTATCCGTCTCGATTCTTGTTTGGACCTAGAATTTTTGTCCTCCACTAGTTTCACTTCTAGCAATGTTAGTTAAGGCGAAAAATGCCGAGTTTCGCTGTAGTTTGAAATCCTAATAAAATTGTAGGTCCCCTTATAACTGCAGGGTATGTCAGATGTCAGTTCAAAGATTGGAGGAAAGAGATAGTACCACTGCTAATAAAACAGTGTGGAGTTCAAAGAAAACTTCGAATTGTTGACAGGTTTATACGTACTGACTAAATTCTGTCATAGTAACGGTTTACGAGTATGCGAAGAATAGTTACCCAAGCAATTTTGCTGTTTGTTGGCTGTCGTAGACCTGTGATGACAGTGAAAAGGGTACTGCATGATAACAATGTTGTAAATGCATTCAAAGACGCCATTTAGTCGTTTCTCATAAGTTACAGCTGCGCATTTAAAGAGCACAAACTTTGATTTTTTAAAGCGTGAAATGTAGAAAAAAGGTGTAGATTTAACCATATTTTCACGAAATGCTGTTATTGTTTGCACGAAAGTAGCCAAAAGTGTTGCGTACTTTCCTGACATCACTACATACACGGCGTAGCATGGAAAACCAGGAAATAGCGAAATGTATCCTGAGGGCTATATTGATTTGGACATCACAATGTAAGGCGCTACTGCACATCGTACGTTCAAATGGTTCAAATGGCTCTGAGCACTATGGGACTTAACATCTGAGGTCATCAGTCCCCTAGAACTTAGAACTACTTAAACCTAACTAACCTAAGGACATCACACACATCCATGCCCGAGGCAGGATTCGAACCTGCGATCGTAGCGGCCGCGCGGTTCCAGACTGAGGCGCCTAGAACCGCTCGACCAAATGGGCCGGCCCGTACGTCTTTGCCTTCGTCTGACAATGGAAACGTCTCATCTAGTCACAGGGGGACCAAATGCTCGATATGGAACCCGAGTCACAATATAACTAGGATTTTTTGCAAAGAAATGCTAGAGGTTGGAATATGAACCAATCAGTAGATCATATTTCGCTACGTATTGTACTTGTCGGTACCTTTCAAGAAATGGGCTATACGAGACATTAATAAATTTAACATATGATACAAACGAGTTCAAAAATGTAGTTTCACATTTCGTATAGTTTTCATGACATCAATAGCGTAGTTTTGTGCACTTACATACGAAATGTGTATTCAAATGGTAGATCTCATATAAACAATATTAATTTTTATTATTTTTCCAAATGCTTAATTATTTGTCATATGTTGCTTTTATTTCAAAATTTACTTATTAAATTTAATTTCTGTTTGAAGTTATAGGCATTAAAATTGTTATTATGAACTTTTAACATAACTTTACAGAAAAGAATATACACTGTAAGCAATTCGTTTGTTACGCCAAACAATTTCTTTGATACATGTATGATCTTTGCTCTTTTTAGTTACTTGTGAGAAGTAGCCGGAAAGATATACGTTGGTGGGAAGTAGACGTAATTGTTGGCGCATATTGCTATATTGAACAGCTGTAATTTCACTTGGAAGTATTTCAGTGATTACGTATGATGAACCGGCGAGTGTTTTGTTTTACTTACGTTAACCTTTTTTTTTTTTTTTTAAGAGGAAGCATAATTTTTGGTTTGTGAAACCATTCTGACTGATTATAACGAGAAAGTTCTAAATCTGAAGACGTTGTGGGAAAATGAAAATGACTATACCTGGAGTGAAGACAATAAATCAACAGAAGAATGAATTTTAATTACAAGGTGTACTTACCTGAAAATCAAAACCTGGATGAGCCTACCTAGATGCAAATTATTATTTCAGAATGGCACGTTTTCGTCGGGGAGCCACAACAAAGAGGGGAATAATAGAACGTTCATCGTGTGACCTCCTTTCTCAGACATTTTGGCTTGACAACTCCAACACTGCAGCAACTGCTAAAAAGGTGCATTTAATTTAAACAACAATGAGAGACATTTTTAGAGTTAGTAAATCAAAACTTGTGTAAGTTAATAGAGGAGATGGTCTGTTAGATGACGTTGAGTATGGATTTAGAGATGGTAAAGGCACCAGAGGGACATTTCTGGCGTTGCGGCTGATAATGGAGGCAACAAAAATAAAGACCAGTTCATAGGATTTGTCGGCCTGGAAAAAACGTCCGACAATGTAAAATGGAACAAGATGTTTAGAATTCTGAGAAAATTAAGGGGTAAGCTATGGGGAAAGACGGGTAAAATATAATGTGCACAAGACTAAGAGGGAACAATATGACTGGAAGACCAAGAACGAAGTGCGCAGATTGAAAATGGAGTACGACAGGGATGTAATCTTTCAGCACTGCTGTTCAAGCTATACATCGAAGAAACAACGAGAGAAATAAAAGAAAGCTTCAAGATTCAGGGTGAAAGGATGTCAATAATAAGATTCGCTGATGATATTATTACCGTCAATGAAAGTGATGTAGTACTGAATACGTTGGCAGGAATGGGCATTCTAATGAGTGCAGAATGAGAATTGAGAGTAAGTCGAATAAAGACGAAAGTAGTGAGAAGTAGAAGAAAAATAAAACAATGTGGAACTTAACATCAGAATTGGGGGTCACAAGGTATACGAAGTCAAGGAATTCTGCTATCTAGGCCGCAGAATAACCCATGACGGACGGAGCAAGGAGGACATGCAAAGTAAACTAGCACTGGCTAAAAGAGCATGCCTGGCGAAGAGAAGTTTACTAGTATCAAACACAAATCTTATTGTGAGGAAGAAATTTCTAAGAACGTACGTCTGGAGTACAGCATTGTACGGTAGTGAAACATGTATTGTGGGAAAACCGGAACAGAAGAGAATCGAAGAATTTGATATGTGATGCTACAGGCCGGCGGAAGTGGCCGAGCGGTTCTAGGCGCTACAGTCTGGAACCGCGCGACAGCTACGAACGCAGGTTCGAATCCTGCCTCGGGCATGGATGTGTGTGATGTCCTTAGGTTAGTTAGGTTTTAGTAATTCTAAGTTCTAGGGGAACTTTGTCCCATAGCGCTCCGAGCCATTTGAACCATTTTTTTGTGGTGCTACAGACGAATGTTGAAAATTAAGTTAACTGATAAGGTAAGGAATGAGGAGGTTCTGCGCAGAATCGGAGAGGAAAGAAATGTGTGGAAAACAGTGACAAGAAGAAGGGACAGGATGATAGAACATCTGTTAAGACATCACGGAACGACGTCCGTGGTATTAGAGGGAGTTGTAGAGGGTAAAAACTGTGGAGGAAGACACGAGATTGGAATACACCCAGCAAATAATTGAGGACGTAGGTTGCACATACTACTCTGAGATGAAAAGGTTGGCACTGGAGAAGAATTCGTGGCAGGCCTGCATCAGAGCACTCAAAAGATGGCTGAAAAAAAAAAAAGAAAAAAAAAAAAAGATAGAGGCCAATGTCGTCGGAACGTGAAAGTCGCGTTGTATGTCAGGCCCAACGTGGGATGGAGAACGGGACTAGGCTTTTAGGGCTGAACTTACGCACGTAATCTTGGGCCTGACAAAATCATGTCAGGATTCCGAAAACAATATTTTGACGAGTATCGCACCCGTTATCCTCTGGCGACTGACACATAATGAGGCTGTTGCATCCAGACGACGACTAGTAGCTTGAGAATACTTCACCAGTGAAGTTGGAGAAGATTGTCTCCGTTCACAAAAACAGAATAGCAATACATATGAAATCTTCGGCAAGTCCAATCTGCGTTTCAAAGCCGAAGTTACGTGAATGTACTGGAAGCACACAGCTTCTAATAAACGACACTAGGAAAGTACATTTTGGCGAGATGTATTCCCGATCTTGAGCAGCGCTGATTCTCGGACGCGCCGTCACGCGCTAGTTGTAAAATACGGCGGTCGGTGAAAAATGACGAGCGCCTGGAGTAGCGAGCGAGTGAGCAGCGGTCCGCAGCCGGGTTCTTCATCACCTGCAGCTCGTCAGCGGGGACTGCGGCGGCCGGCGAGTGCCGCTAGCGCAGCGCGGGCCGTAAATCTTTGTTTTACGAGTGGGCTCCGCGGCCGCTGCCGCCGCTCTCTGCAAGCAAAATGTCCGCCATCACAATGCCGCGCACGGAGCGTGCCGCGCTCTGCTCGCAAAAATGTCAAAACCAAACAAGACGTCACTCTTTCACACGTGGTTGCGCATTTTCACTTGTTACCAGCAGCGACAGGCACATGTTTCAAGCTTTCACCCAAACAAGACTCATTTTCAGATATGTTAATTCTCTCTCTTTCTGTTCTTGCGCTGTACTCGTATCCGTGCATAGATCAGTGCTCCGTATGCCACCCGGCATTGGGTGGCGGAGGTACTTTTTGAGGTAACGTCCAGAGATCGTGGTGCCTCATCAAAGTCGGGAAACCGAATCGATACCACAGACACTAACGAGGGATCGCTTCAATCCGCAACAACGTATTGGGGGGGGGGGGGGGGGGGTGCGCTCCTGGAGACCGCTCTGTCCCAAATCTATATCTACATGTACACACATACTCCGCAATCCACGATACGGTGCGTGGCGGAGGGTACCTCGTACCACAACTAGCATCTTCTCTCCCTGTTCCAAACAGAACGAGGGAAAAATGACTGCCTATATGCCTCTGACGAGCCCTAATCTCCCTTATCTTATCTTTGTGGTCTTTCCGCGAAATGTAAGTTGGCGGCAGTAAAATTGTATTGCAGTCAGCCTCAAATGCTGGTTCTCTAAATTTTCTTAGTAGCGATTCACGAAAAGAACGCCTCCTTTCCTCTAGAGACTCCCACCCGAGTTCCTGAAACATTTCCGTAACACACGCGTGATGATCAACCCTACCAGTAACAAATCTAGCAGCCCGCCTCTGAATTTCTTCTATGTTCTCCCTCAATCCGACCTGATAGGGATCCCAAATGCTCGAGCAGTACTCAAAAATAGGACGTATTAGTGTTTTATAAGCGGTCTCCTTTGCAGATGAACCACATCTTCCCAAAATTCTACCAATGAACAGAAGACGACTATCCGCCTTCCCCACAACTGCCATTACATGCTTGTCCCAATTCATATCGCTCTGCAGTGTTACGCCCAAATATTTAATCGACGTGACTGTGTCAAGCGCTACACTACTAATGCAGATTTCAGACATTACAGGATTCTTTTTCCTATTCATCTGCATTAATTTACATTTATCTATATTTAGAGTTAGCTGCCATTCTTTACACCAGTCACAAATCCTGTCCAAGTCATCTTGTATCCTCCTACAGTCACTCAACGACGACACCTTCCCGTACACCACAGCATCATCAGCAAACAGCCCCGCATTGCTATCCACCCTATCCAAAGGATCGTTTATGTAGATAGAAAACAACAGCGGACCTACCACACTTCCCTGGGGCACTCCAGATGATACCCTCACCTCCGATGAACACTCACCATCGAAGACTCGCACTGAGGTCAATATAGAGCCGAGCTTGACAGAGCTCAGCCCCATTTCGACACTGCAGCTACAGCAGTCGACATCATCGTTCAGGACCAACGAGCAGTTAAAGTTTCATATGAACTTAGATTGTTCATAATACTGAGTATTGTACCTCAAAAAAACAGTTTTTTGCTTAATGCATCAAATGATGTTTTGCTGGTCACTGGCGTAAATTATTCAGAAGCGTGCCAAAGTTAGTAAATCATTTATACATTAATTTGATAATAAAGTGAACTAACGTTTCATGTATTCTACTTTGATGAGCCTTCTCCCAAAGCAATCAAAGAGGCCATAGTTGTGGCCGGATGAAAGTGGTTTCACCTAACCGCAACACTTCTGGTATCACTAGGTGATCCCTCTCCCTCCCCTCCCCCCCCCCCCCCCTTCCCCGCGAAAGGCGCGTGTGAGAATGATTGTCGGTAAGCCTCTGTATTAGCTCTAATATCTCGTATTTTCTTGGCCTGGTCATTAACCGAAAAGTATGCGGGAGGAAGTGATACGTTGTCCGACTCTTTCTGAAAAGAACCCTCTCGGAATTTCAATAGCAAACCTCTCCGTGACGCACAACGCCTCTGCCACTGGAGTTTGTTGCGCATGTCTGCAATAGGTCTCGTGCCGCCTAAACGACCCCGTGACGAAACGCGCCGCTCCTCATTGGATCTTTTCTCTTCTGTCAGTCCTACCTTGTAAGCGTCCCAGACTGAAGAACAGTTCTAAAAAATCGGTGGAACAATCGCCTTGTAAGCCACTTCTTTACTGGGTGAATTACATTTCCTTAAGATTCCTCCTGTGGTTCTCAGTGTGGCATCTGCATTTTCTAGTATTTGCTTTATGTGGTCAATCCACTTAAGGTTGCCCTGTAAGCCTGTAGTTACTTCTACATACTTCACCGTTTCCACGAATTTGTCATCAATGGTGCAGTCGTATGATAGTGGATTTATTTTCTGAGTATGTGCAATACGTTACACTTATTCACTTTCAAGGTCATCCGCCAGTACCCGCACCATTCATCAATCCTCCGCAGGCCATTCTGCTTATGGTTACTGTCCTCGGGCGTTGTTACTTCCTTGTGGACAACCGTATCATCCGCAAACAGCCTTAAAGAACTTCCGAATCGTTCTACTAGCTAATTTGCATGCATTGTAAACAGTAACGGTCTTATAACACTTCTTTAGGGTCGCCCCGTAATTATCTTTATATCTGTCGATTTAGTACCGTGAAGAGCGGCGAGCTGAGTTCCGTCTGCAAGAGTCTTGAATTCAGTCTCAAACCTGGTTCGATGAATCGATAGTCAGTAAGCCGAATTTTTTTCACTAAACGACAGTACGGGACAGTGTCAAATGCGTTGCTGAAGTCGAGGCAAACGGCCCCAACCTGAGCGCCGATGTCTACACGCTGTTGATCTCATGGAGGAACAGAACGAGCTGAGTTTCGCAAGATTTATGTTCTCCGAATCCATGTTTATATTTGCAGAGGACATTTGCGTTCGTCAAAAATGTCATAATACATAAAACATGTTAAGACTGACATTAACGATATAGGACTAGTATTAAATACACCTTTTCTATGACCCTTCTTCGAAATGGGGTTAGTGATCCTGGATATTTTTTGGAGTCATCGGTTTTATGACTGGTTTGATGTGGTTCACCATAGCGTCCTATGCTGTGAAAAACTCCCCATCATAGAGTAGCACTTATATTCAACGTCTTCTGTAATTTATTGGTTAAGTTTTAGTCTCTGTCAGCCGCTGCAGTTTTTGTCATCTACATCCGCGCTAGTGCCGTGGAAATTATTCCCTAACACATTTACGATCATTCACTCTCTTCTTTAGCCGTCGTCTCGCGCGAAGAGTTACTTAATGGTGACGTAGAGCTGTACGAGTTTTTCACGTTGAGGAGCTATTTTGTCATGCGAAATATAAAATAAGTTCTGTGATATATCAGCAACATGTCTCGTAAAATAGAAACCATAAGAAGCAAGAACGCTCTCTTCGTAACAAGCAGAACTTGCGAGACACCATATTGTATTTGTCGTTTTCAGATGAATGGTTCAAATGGCTCTGAGCACTATGGGACTTAACTGGTGAGGTCATCAGTCCCCTAGAACTTAGAACTATTAACACCTAACTAACCTAAGGACATCACACACATCCATGCCCGAGGCAGGATTCGAACCTGCGACCGTAGCGGTCGTGCGGTTCTAGACTGTAGCGCCTAGAACCGCTCGGCTGGTGTTTTTTTATCATAACTGACATCTTATGAATATATGCTGTAACCAAGCAATAGCTCATTGAGGATTTCTCACAAACGGATCATTATTGTTACGATTTATTGTAATAAAGTGATAGTAAACGTCATATTGGTGGTTAAAGAATTTTCGTATTTAGTTATTTTCGTGTTTTAATTCACTTGTTATGAAAGTACACCCTACCTTCTTGGTAGGACACGTTATAATTAAATGACAGCTAATTACATACAGGCGATTAAAGCCTTCAGAAGATTATAAAATAAAAGGTCGTTTCCTGTGAAAGTTTAGTTTAGTTCAGTTTAGTTTAGAGGTGACAACTTACGAAGGAATGTGCAGCAGGTCTGCATTTCACTATATCCGAAAAAATTTTGCTCACCTCCGCGTTTTCTGAAAGTTTATGGTACTTTCTTATTAAATTCACAGAAATAATTTCTGTAATAATCGGTACTGTTTTAATGTGATTGCGCAGTATCTCAGGAGTGGGTTTTCCGATTTTGTAATGTTTTCAAAGAGGATGTCCTTAGTGAAAGGACATGGAATTTTCGTGGACACTGAAATTTTCATTTACGTATACAACAAATAGAACAACATGTCTAGCGTGTGGAAAAGCTAGGAACTGTGCGTTTTAAAAGAGCTAATACAAACTTTACGCACGTTCATTTTCGTAAAAAAAAAAAAACTGTGTGGTCATTCCGACAGTTGTCCTGGAGAGCGCTGCAGTTGCAGATCAGGTTAACTAGCACCTCCCATCTGACACGGGCGTTGTCTCGTGAAGTTGGATTTCCCATCCACGCCAACGTTAACTGCCTCGACTCCTATGAGGGCGGGTTTAGTGTTTTCTCCAGCATACCCAAGGGACAAGCGGTAGGTGGTTTTCGGCGCAAATGGTGATGGGGGGCCTCGGCTAACTCCTGCCTCTGGGCAGTGACCACGTGAAGACCGCCTTTCCTGTTTACGAGGAACCCCTTGAGTGAGAGGTCAATCTTCAGCAATGCTCATTTGAAAGTGTTGTATCAACAATTATGAAAGAAAAAATATTTGCTGCTAATGACTCACCATGTGCATCAGGAAGGCGACAGAACGTTATTGTCTGGGAGGTGCAGAGATCAACCTCCTATGAGATGCATTTATTACACTTCACAAAATGAACATTGTAGATATTCAAGAAATGTTAAATACAAACCACTGACTCGCACCACGAACACCAAATGAAAAAAGGCGAACCACAGTAATGACAAATATTCACACTGTCAAGAACAGAAGCGAACTACCTGGGAGTTAACAAACAGTGCAGGACATTCGGCTGGTTATGCAGTCTTAAAGAATGCGTATAGCATCATATTGGTGTAACGGGTGATGAGAACTGACGGAATATGATGGCGTCCAACCGAGTGCTAAACAGTCTGTAGTGAAGCTTCTAGTGAAACAGGCTATCCTTTAAGAATTAGATGTAGACTGTGCCATAATATGTGTCATAGACACAGAAAAAACAAACATCCACAGGATGTCCAATGCTTCCAGGCAAAGTCACACACTTTTAAATAGGGATATTTTGCTCTAAAGGAGTACGATTTTTATATGCAGTCCAGGAATCAAGCAAAATAAATTATTTTGAAAAATGGCTCTGAGCACTATGGGACTTAACTTCTGAGTCATCAGTCCCCTAGAACTCAGAACTACTTAAACCTAACTAACCTAACGACATCAACACCTCCATGCCCGAGGCAGGATTCGAACCTGCGACCGTAGCGGACGCGCAGTTCCAGACTGTAGCGCCTAGACTCGCTCGGCCACCCCGGCCGGCAATTATTTTGACCAGCTATTGGCCCAAAGCATTACTTATACCATAGTTGTAATTCTCTTATACCCCATTCCCACTCTTCCTTGCTGTAAAGTAAATATTTCATATTGTTGCAAGATAACGCACACGAGAAAGAATCGTAGAGTGCAGAGCAGCGCCAAAATTTTGCAGCACAATAAATAACTTTCCAGCCGATTTACGATCCATATTTACAGTCGGCACAATTATATACACTAGTGGCCATTAAAATTGCTACACCAAGAAGAAATGCAGATGATAAACTTGTATTCATTGGACAACTATATTATACTAGAACTGACATGTGATTCCATTTTCACGCAATTTGGGTGCATAGATCCTGAGAAATAAGTACCCAGAACAACCCCCTCTGGCCGCAATAACATCACTGAGCCAAACAGAGCTTGGATGGCGTGTATAGGTACTGCTGCCCATGCAGCTTCAACACGATACCACAGTTCATTAAGAGTAGTGACTGGCGTATTGTGACGAACCAGTTGCTCGGCCACCATTGACCAGCCATTTTCAGTTGGTGAGAGATCTGAAGAATGTGCTGGCCAGGGCAGTAGTCGAACATTTTCTGTAACCATAAAGACCCGTACAGGACCTGCAACATGCGGTCGTGCATCATCCTGCTGAAATGTAGGGTTTCACAGGGATCGAATGAAGGGTAGAGCCACGGGTCGTAACACATCTGAAATGTAACTTCCACTGTTCAAAGTGCCGTCAATGCGAACAAGAAGTGACCGAGACGTGTAACGAATGGCACCCCATGCCATCACACCGGTTGATACGCCAGTATGGCAATGACGAATACACGCTTCCAATGCGCGTTCACCGCGACGTCGCCAAACACGGCTGCGACCATGATGATGCTGTAAACAGAACCTGGATTCATCCGAAAAAATGACGTTTTGCCATTCGTGCACCTAGGTTCGTCGTTGAGTACACCATCGCAGGCGCTCCTGTCTGTGATGCAGCGTCAAGGGTAACCGCAGCCATGGTCTACGAGCTGATGGTCCATGCTGCTGCAAACGTCGTCGAACTGTTCGTGCAGATGGTTGTTGTCTTCCAAACGTCCCCATCTGTTGATTCAGGGATCGAGACGTGGCTGCACGATCCGTTACAGACATGCGGATAAGATGCCTGTCATCTCGACTGCTTGTGACACGAGGCCGTTGGGATCCAGCACGGCGTTCCATATTACACTCCCGAACACACCGATTCCATATTCTGCTAACAGTCATTGGATCTCGACCAACGCGAGCAGCAATGTCGCGACACGAAAAGTGTACTCGCGATAGGCTACAATCCGACCTTTATCAAAGTCGGAAACGTGATGGTACGCATTTCTGCTCCTTAAAGGAGACATAACAACAACGTTTCACCAGGCAACGCCGGTCAGCTGCTGTTTGTGTATGAGAAATCGGTTGGAAACTTTCCTCATGTCAGCACGTTGTAGGTGTCGCCACCGGCGCCAACCATGTGTGAATCCTCTGAAAAACTGATCATTTGCATATCACAGCATCTTCTTCCTGTCTGTTAAATTTCGCGTCTGTAGCACGTCATCTTCGTGGTGTAGCAGTTTTAATGGCCAGTAGTGTACATGTGCGCTAAGGCACTGATGTTAGGTGATCTTGATACAACTGTCTTGGTACCTCTAATTTCCAGTGTTCCTTTCACATGCATTTGCTTTTTAAATTCAGATTTGTGGGAGTTGAAAACAAATTCCTTACTGAAAGATGGGATAATTTTGTCTATCCCATTTAAAAATTGTTTGACAGGTTCCGCTGTTGGCTGTGCATCGTCAAGTTGAAAATTCGTTACCTTAAGTCTTCCAATTCTATAGCACTGTTTGAAGTTATGCAACTATCCACTGTTTCCCCTGAAATGACTGTAATCTATGTCGCGGCCAATTTGATGTGCATAAAGTAGTAGGTCACATTCTGTAAATTGTAACGAGCACCCTTGAAACGCTCGAAAACAGCCTTTGTAGGACATGTGCCTTATCCTCTCTCTCCTGAATATCCGTAGTTTTTATATGCACTGCACGGTCGTATTGCTGTGGACTTATTCGAAATCTGTTCATAATTATGTATTTTACTATGCTGCGGATGATCTTTCATGTAATTATGTTTAGTACACGCTCGTTGGACAACGATTGTCCTTTACTACGTTTCACCGGAGACGGGATTTGTAGCTTCCTATCCGACAAGGATGATGAACTACAGTACATTGTGCGACACTTGTTCCAATGCCACATTTATTTGTTAAGCACGTATTGTCATAATTTTACTCCTCAGGTACATCACCCACACAGCCAAGTGTGTATGTCGAGCGTCGAATGCCGTAAACGCGATTGTCACACGACCGTGCACTAAGGGTTTTCTTGTTGGTGTGTTTCGAGAATCAAGAGTGCTTAGGTAGCTCATTTGGTAAGAACACTGCCAGCGAAAGACAAGGGACCAAATTCAAGTTCCGTCCAACTAACTTGTAAACTGTCAATAAGTCAGTCACATATGTATCTAAAAGTGCAGGGTAGCATTTACTGTCGTCTGGACGTTTCGAAAATGGAACAGGCATGAATAATTTCGATAATTACAAGTATGAGTACAGAAATTATCTTACTAAAAACCGTCGGTATTTGCTGTTTGTGGACAATAAATTAGTGGAACTTTTATTTGTTTCGTTGGTGCTGGGCTGCATTATCTATTGCGTAACTTTGTTTGGTAACAGTAAAGGAATGTTTGCTGGCGGGTGTTAAATATGGTTAATATCTGTAATGTATTACATATTTTAATGCCTCTACATTTGTGGCTCGTTTGTAAAGTCAAATGTAGTAGTTAAACAGGTTTTAAGTAGTCAGCAGCTCGAGTGTCACCTCACTTTCTAGAAAAATCTCCATTAAACGTAAAATACTGCCAGTCTAGTGCCGAACTCAGCAATATATAATACGCCAGAGAATACTAATCACCGACAGTGACACATTTACCACAAACATCGTATATCAGAAAACTCCACTTGGAAACGGCTAAAATTACTAGTACGTCGTGTAAATGTCATTTATTGTTATCACACAGGCATTCGAAATGTACTACATAAAATACACGAAACGGTTATAGCTTGAATAATTAATCCCCGTCCCTATCTTAAAAGACATAAATTAAAGATGCTCTGGAACATTTTCATCCATAATTACTATCTCTATATATACCCAACAATTACTACCTCAAGGTGGCCGATCAATCACTGCATTAGGTCGTAACGGAGTGATACATATCGAGGGAGCCCAATAATTCAAAATTCTGAATCCGAATGGAAACTGGCAAGAAGTAATCTAAGACAGCAACGTTAAAGCAGTTACTTAATGGTGTGATACTAAATGTATGGATGAGAATTGTGATCAAACTGAAACATAGAATATAAATTCTGAGAGTACGACCTCGTTTTCGTATATCTTTGCTTCTTAATATTTGAAAATATAATGCGGGATATTCACAAGAACAAAGAAAACTGAAACAACGTAATTCTCATTCCTTAGAAATTACCCCACTCCAAAACACAGATGTGCTCTCTAGAGCCGGAGGTAAAAAAGGTACCAGAGTGCTATTGGTGTCGAAGGAGTTGTTAATCTTTGCCATAGAGCATAAAAGAAGTCGTAGAGATGATTGTACAGTGAATAAGAACATTTCTACCCGATTATGGAATCACGAAAAATATGCGCAAAATTTACATCACATTTTTTTAGAACGTAACAGGCCACAGATTTGTTTATTTCTTGATTAGTTCTTTCTGTTAAAGTTAAATTTTTTAGAAAGCAACCGAGACGTGGATATAGCTACGATATACTATTTAAGAAATCAGTAACTAATAAATGGATTCACTACTAAAAGAAAAATATATTCTAAATATTGTTGTTGTACCGAGTGAAGTGACGCTACGGTAAGACACTGGACTCGTATTCGAGAGGGAGGAGGTTCAAACCCGCCTCCGGCGATCCAAATTTAGATTTTCCGTAATTGCTCTCAATCACCGACGCCAAATACCGCGATGATTCCTTCTGAAGACATGGACAATGCCTTTTCGTAATCTTCCTTCCTACGTTCCTTCCGTTTGGCTGTGGTCTTCAGTCTGTAAACTGCTTTGAGTATCTAGCGACTAGCCTAGGCCGTGCAAGCCCCTTCCTCTAACTGCTGCAACATACATCTGTTTGAACCTGCTTACTGTATCAAGCTGTGGCCATGGTCTCCCAATCTCCCATGGAACATCACTTCACCCCCCTGCCACCCCAAATCTCTCCCCTCACACACACACACACACACACACACACACACACACACACACACATACACATCTCCTGACTTCCTCAGCTAATTATTCCTTGATGTCTCACGATGTGCATTATAAAACTCTCCGTTCTTTTGGGCGAGTCTGGAAGCACTTTATGTCAGGTGCTGTGGTTGCGGCCACGTGTTGAAGGAACTATGCATAAAAAGTAAATAGGATATTCATTGATGTTCTATAATATCGATTACTTACATACAATGAGTCCTGTTATTCAAATCGTTTTGTTCGACTGAACGAAATGTGAAGCTATTGTAGTAAGGTACAAAAAAAAAAAAAAAGTTCAAATGTGTGTGAAACCTTATGGGACTTAACTGCTAAGGTCATCAGTCCCTAAGCTTACACACTACTTAACCTAAGTTATCCTAAGTACAAACACACACACCCATGAGTAAGATACACTTACGTGTGTGCCTGGCTCAAGTCTGAACACTTGCCTTTCGCGAGCAGAAGGCTAATAGATTGTTAGATGGCGAAAAGAAGCGTTGTGTATGATCTAGCTTGGTAGTGCTGACATTCTCTAGAGTACGCCTCGGGTTTCTTCGCTGTGAAAGGATACAGGGAGTTGGGGAGAGGTATTACTCAGTACATACAAAGGGAGAGACAGATACAAGGAGCGCCTGAGCACCTAATGACAGCCACAGTTGCACTGTGGAAGGCATGAGAAAAACTGAGAAGACAAAATGCATACAGATAGCCAGAACTCCATCGAGAAACTTTCAGAGGTGATAGTATGGACCAAAACAAGAAATAAATATCTAGTGCAAGTGATTTCTGAAATGAATATCTTAAGAGATATGTTTCACAGCAGCGAAGATGAACACTGCTCATATCTCTTAAGGTATCCATTTTAGACTCCATGTTTTC
This sequence comes from Schistocerca serialis cubense, assembly GCF_023864345.2. Classification (NCBI taxonomy): domain Eukaryota; kingdom Metazoa; phylum Arthropoda; class Insecta; order Orthoptera; family Acrididae; genus Schistocerca; species Schistocerca serialis. Next base: position 390,610,213 of record NC_064639.1, read on the forward strand.
CATACGTTTCCTTCTTGTTATGGTCCACGCTACCTCCTCTGAAATTTTGTCGGTGGAGTTCTGGTTCACCCTATATGTATACCACAAGCCACTATGCAGTTGAGGCTCGGTTGTACTTTTATCGACATTATTTACTCGAATATCACGTTCAGTTCTCTTCATAAATCGACTTATTTTATACCTCTATACTAGCTCTAATCACAAACTGTACTGGAGGTAAATTATGAAGGCAGTATAATTGTTGAAAAATCTGCATCGATCATCGATTCCCTATATCTCTCCAACGCCAACTTTTTCCCAACGATTTCAGAAAGTTACCTAAGTACCTCTGCTCTACTTTCGTATGAGCTGTACTGATCTGCTTCTAGGTTAACTATGTGGCCTGTTTGTTAACGACGTCTGGGACAGTACTCCATAGTAGCTAGCGTTAGCAACTTGTGTGTGATACCCTAAACCGATGCACTGTACTTACCCTCACAAGCCTATTATTAATCTTCGTTCCAATACACATCGCTTCGCAGTGTAGCTCCTAAGTGGTTGCACCCTATGACAGGCTCCAGAATTCCATCACTAACACTGTAATGGGTATGACTAAATCTTGTTTCATCTCGCTGGCGGCACAATTTTGCACTTACCTATACTGAAAGAGAGCAGTCGCGCAAGCGTAAGCATTACACTTTTTTTTCATGCAAATTTATGTAAATTTCGTCTGTGTGAAATTAAAATCGTGGCAAGTAATTTATAGGGAATTAAAATTCGGCAATTAATTAATGGAGCTATGTACATCGTGATACGACCACAAGCCCAAGAATATTTTGTTGAGAATCCGCCTTCGAAAGCCTTCATCGATGAAAGGCTTCAGATCTATGAGCACTTAAACAGCAAACGAATCGTCTTGGATCAATGGCTCTCAAGCCTTCTGCGACCATTACCCCTGTACGAAATTAGATGTCATCCAGTACCCTCAAAAAAGATTAGCACATAAACAAAACTTCCGTTTTTATCTAAAAAGAATAAAAAGGTTAATAACTGTTATTGTGAGATTTATTTTGACGACCTGAACCTTAGGGACGTTGTGTTACTGGAGAGTCCATTCACTTATTTTATTGATGGTACTAGCATACCCAGCTCTGGTTCAAATGGCTCTGAGCACTATGCGACTTAACTTCTGAGGTCATCAGTCGCCTAGAACTTAGAACTAATTAAACCTAAATAACCTAAGGACATCACACGCATCTATGCCCGAGGCAGGATTCGAACCTGCGACCGTAGTGGTCGCTCGGCTCCAGACTGTAGCGCCTAGAACCGCACGGCCACTCCGGCCATACCCAGCTCTACCCGGGTATATATTTCTCCAAATCTTCTATCAGACCATCTCCTGCTTCTTCTCCGTCCGTCTCCTCCTCACCCTCTCTCTGTCGATCTCCTCCTCTTCTCTTTCTCCATCCATTTCTCCGTCCCCCTCTCTCTGACCTGCTCCACCTCTCTCCGCCTGTGTCCTTATCCTCCTACTCCTCTTTGTCCATCTCCATCCCCTCGCTTCTCTTTCCACATTATCACCCCTACCGATGCTGGTTCTTGCACCAACAGTACTTCTTCTTTCCAGATAGTAATATGTGTACTAAAGTATGATTACATGTAAGATATAAACTCTTCACGCGGCTTTGCCCGCATACTCATTTGTAACGTATGTTTAAAATATTTCCCTGATATTTTCACCCATATTTCATCTGTATCTGTAACGAATTTCGCTTAGCAGTTCCGTTTTCACGCAGTTCAATGTTTATGATGTCATGTTTCGTTAACTACGGATCGTACAATGGTGTATGTGGATACTCACCGTGGAATGTGTTACAAACTGAGTTAGTAGCAAAGCAGTAATAAATTAAAACGTCATGCATGATGCACCAGTTTTTCGCGCATCTCAGTGTTTGTTACGTCATATCTCCTGAACTATCTCTTACAGCGATGCACTTTTTCAGGCACATTTAGTGATATATGTGAGCTCTGTATGCAAAGTATGTCGCATACACAGTCTGTAGTAAATAAGTAATAAATTAAAACGTCATGCATGATGCGGCAGTTGCGCTGCCTGTACAGCGAATATGTGATAAGCTATAAGTTTTCTTTCATTACTTCGAGAAGGTTGTCAGCGAGAAAAAATTTCGTAAAGGAGTGCCCTCATTCTCCATACTGACACTCATCCTGAGCACATTGATACGTAGCCGGTTCTTATTTCCACAGCGATTGTTTTCAGACAGTAAATGATGTTACCAAGTTTTGCCGAAATTGGCCCACTGGTTTAGGAGGAGATTTGGAACATACATACGTACATACATTTTTATGATGTGTATGGATTTAATACACATGATCTATTTCGACATAACACAATATCATGCTCAGACGTGCTTGTGGCGGTAAACACCATCCGAAAGGTTGAAGTACACATAGTATCATGAGGGCTGCGACTGTTGATAAGTATAAATAAAACAGTTTACTGCGTCAATCACTTGTTTATTTATACACTAAGCGTTTCGATGCTTCACACCATCATCTTCAGGTAGAGAATGATGTTGTTACATTCCTAGTGTTAGTGTAGAGCACAGTCGCCTTTTTACAACAGCAGATCAGGCACAAACTAGGTTAGTTTCGTTTTCGATGGGAAGTAGACTCGAAGAGACGTTACGTACCACTACTTTTTGCAACAAACAGAACGGATGCTTTTTCACAGGAGTAGACCAAGTGCAAGGCAAGTTATACTTCGTCTTTTGAAGGGTGGTGGAAACGAAAAGATGGTACATACTGCTACTTATTGCAACACACAGCAATATACAACTACTTTTTTGTTCTGCTTCTCTTCGTTGTTGTTGTTGTGGTCTTCAGTCCAGAGACAGGTATGATACAGCTCTCCATGCTAATCTATCCTGTGCAAGCCTCTTCACCTTCGAGTAACTACAGCGACCTACATCCTTCTCAATCTGCTTACTGTATTCATCTCTTATTCTCCCTCGACGATTTTTAGCCTCCACACTTTCCTCCAATACTAAATTGGAGATTCCTTGATTTCTCAGACCGCGCACTACCAACCGACCTCTTCTTCTAGTCAAGTTCTGCGACAAATTCCTTCCCTCCCCAATTCTATCCAGTACCTCCTCGTTAGTCACACGATCTACCCATCCAATCTTCAGCATTCTTCTGTAGCACCACATTTCGAAAGCTTCTATTCTCTATTCAGTACCTCCTTGTTAGTCACACGATCTACCCATCTAATCTTCAGCATTCTTCAGTAGCACCACATTTCGAAAGTTTCTATTCTCTTCTTGACTACACTATTTATCGTCCACGTTTCACTTCCATAAATGGCTACGCTCCGTACAAATACTTTCAGAATGGACTTCCTGACCCTTGAACCTATGCTCGATGTTAACAAACTTCTCTTCTTCAGGAACGCTTTCCTTGCCATATCCAGTCTACGTTTTATATTCTCCCTACTTCGACTATCATCAGTTATTTCGCTCCCCAAATAGCAAACTTAATTTCGTAATGTATTTCCTTCAGCATCACCTGATTTAATTCGACTACATTCCATTATCCTAGTTTTGATTTTGTTGATGTTCATCTTACACTCCTGGAAATGGAAAAAAGAACACATTGACACCGGTGTGTCAGACCCACCATACTTGCTCCGGACACTGCGAGAGGGCTGTACAAACAATGATCACACCCACGGCACAGCGGACACACCAGGAACCGCGGTGTTGGCCGTCGAATGGCGCTAGCTGCGCAGCATTTGTGCACCGCCGCCGTCAGTGTCAGCCAGTTTGCCGTGGCATACGAAACTCCATCGCAGTCTTTAACACTGGTAACATGCCGCGACAGCGTGGACGTGAACCGTATGTGCAGTTGACGGACTTTGAGCGAGGGCGTATAGTGGGCATGCGGGAGGCCGGGTGGACGTACCGCCGAATTGCTCAACACGTGGGGCGCGAGGTCTCCACAGTACATCGATGTTGTCGCCAGTGGTCGGCGGAAGGTGCACGTGCCCGTCGACCTGGGACCGGACCGCAGCGACGCACGGATGCACGCCAAGACCGTAGGATCCTACGCAGTGCCGTAGGGGCCCGCACCGCCACTTCCCAGCAAATTAGGGACACTGTTGCTCCTGGGGTATCGGCGAGGACCATTCGCAACCGTCTCCATGAAGCTGGGCTACGGTCCCGCACACCGTTAGGCCGTCTTCCGCTCACGCCCCAACATCGTGCAGCCCGCCTCCAGTGGTGTCGCGACAGGCGTGAATGGAGGGACGAATGGCGACGTGTCGTCTTCAGCGATGAGAGTCGCTTCTGCCTTGGTGCCAATGATGGTCGTATGCGTGTTTGGCGCCGTGCAGGTGAGCGCCACAATCAGGACTGCATACGACCGAGGCACACAGGGTCAACACCCGGCATCATGGTGTGGGGAGCGATCTCCTACACTGGCCGTACACCACTGGTGATCGTCGAGGGGACACTGAATAGTGCACGGTACATCCAAACCGTCATCGAACCCATCGTTCTACCATTCCTAGACCGGCAAGGGAACTTGCTGTTCCAACAGGACAATGCATGTCCGCATGTATCCCGTGCCACCCAACGTGCTCTAGAAGGTGTAAGTCAACTACCCTGGCCAGCAAGATCTCCGGATCTGTCCCCCATTGAGCATGTTTGGGACTGGATGAAGCGTCGTCTCACGCGGTCTGCACGTCCAGCACGAACGCTGGTCCAACTGAGGCGCCAGGTGGAAATGGCATGGCAAGCCGTTCCACAGGACTACATCCAGCATCTCTACGATCGTCTCCATGGGAGAATAGCAGCCTGCATTGCTGCGAAAGGTGGATATACACTGTACTAGTGCCGACATTGTGCATGCTCTGTTGCCTGTGTCTATGTGCCTGTGGTTCTGTCAGTGTGATCATGTGATGTATCTGACCCCAGGAATGTGTCAATAAAGTTTCCCCTTCCTGGGACAATGAATTCACGGTGTTCTTATTTCAATTTCCAGGAGTGTATATCCTCCTTTCAAGACAGTGTCCATTCCGTTCAACTGCTCTTCCAGGTCCTTTGCTGTTTCTGAGAGAATTACAATGTCATCTGCAAACCTTAAAGTTTTATTTCTTCTCCATGGATTTTAATTCCTACTCCAAATTTTTCTTTTGTTTCCTTTACTGCTTGCTCAATATACATATTGAATAACATCGGATATAGGCTACAATCCTGTCTCACTCCCTTCTCAATCTCTGCTTTCCTTTCGTACCCCTCGACTCCTATAATTGCCATTTGGTTTCTGTACAAACCGTAAATGCCCTTTCGTTTCCTGTATTTTACCCATGCCACCTGCAGAATTTGAAAGAGAGTATTCCAGTCAATATTGTCAAAAGCTTTTTCTATGTCTACAAATGCTAGAAATGTAAGTTTTCTTTACCTTAAACTATCTTCTAAGATAAGCCTCGCGTGTTCCAACATTGCCGGCCGCCCTGGCCGAGCGGTTCTAGGCGCGTCAATCCGGAACCGCGCGACTACTACGGTCGCAGGTTCGAATCCTGCCTCGGGCATGGATGTGTGTGATGTCCTTAGGTTATTTAGGTTTAAGTAGTTCTAAGTTCTAGGGGACTGATGACCTAAGATGTTAAGTCCCATCGTGCTCAGAGCCTTTTGAACCATTTGTTCCAACATTTCTACGGAATCCGAACTGATCTTCCCCGAGGTTGGCTTCTACCAGTTTTTCCAGTCGTCTGTAAAGACTTTGTGTTAGTATGTTGGAACTGTGACTTATTAAACTGATAGTTCGGTAATTTTCACACCTGTCAACACCTGCTTTCTTTGGAATTATTATATTCTTCTTGAAGTGTGAGGGTATTAGGCCTATCTTATACATCTTGCTTCTCTTCAAAAGACGAAAAACAACCTGCTTTGCACTCTGTCTGCTACCTTGAAAAGGCATCTGTGATCTGCGGTAACACAAGGGACGTAAAAATTCTGCCTCTGAATATGATGGTGAGAACCACCGAACCGGGTAATGGGAAAGATGAGGAAGTGACCGATGTAGTAAAGTTTTATTTACTTATCGTCCTCCAAAATGTAAAGACATTGGTTCAAATGGCTCTGAGCACTATGGGACTTAACTACTGTGGTCATCAGTCCCCTAGAACTTAGAACTACTTAAACCTAACTAACCTAAGGACATCACACACATCCATGCCCGAGGCAGGATTCGAACCTGCGACCGTAGCAGTCGCGTGGTTCCGGACTGTAAATACATTGAAAAATCGGTTGTGTAACTGTAAGCGTAGAATATGAAAGTTGTTGCGTGCAGTCGGTTTGAATGCCAAACATATGGTACGCGAAGGTTCATGTCTTTGCAGTGGAAACTAAGCTAGTTGTTAGGGAGCTCCCCCGCACCCGCCCCTCGGCGGCGTCCTTGCCTCAGCCCTGACCTTGCCCGCTCCCTTGGATCCGGGTTGCCCGCCGGCGGCCGGACTGCCTTCTATTAATACGATCGGCCGGCCGTTTTATGGCAGCCAGCGGCCGGAACGGGCAGCCGGTGCTTAAAGGGGAGGGGTGGGGGAGGGGGCGGTCTCACTCAGCTGGGCATCAACAGCCCGCGCCGGCTGGCTCAACACACAGGCGCCTTGTCTCTACAGGATCTCCCAATATACTTGCCGTCAGCTGCGAGTTACGTCCCGAACAACATACAAATGGGTGTCTGGCGCTCGTTCTTAAAGCGGATGCCTAGGCGCGGTCCAAGATTCGGATTCAAGCCGTACATCAAATCCGTGGCCGGACGTGTCTCGCTCTACAGTACAATGTGCAGAAATGAGGTGCGGATGGTGATCCGGAAAGTGTCACCGATTGGACTGACAAGATTTATTTTTTAGAATGACCGAAATATGAAGCAGTTTTGTGCATATTCTGCGCTGAGTCGCCACATAAGTTAATACTTTATGATACATGTAAAACACCAGCTGCTTTTAAGAAATTCTTCAACTTCCTGTATCCATTAAGGTCATAGAAAATCCTCAGGTGACAGGTGCCTAGAGACTAGCAGAGTGCTTCGTTACACATGAGAATATCGTAGTAGCATGGGGTTTTATGTCAAGTTTCATGATGGAGTACGAACAAGCACAAGTGCAGTAGCATAGGGGTATTGAAGCGTTTCTTAATAATAGGTGACGTATCTTTTTACCTATACCTTGTTAGCTCTCTAACTGTAAACTGTTATCGCAATTTAATTAATCTGTGGCAGTCGTACTGTCTAATTAGTAGTAGAACTCATATCTGTTGGCAGCATCCGTTTTTAAAAGAAGACTGTGTGCCTTAACCAAAATCACCACGGTTAAAGCATTATTGCGGAGGTGAGTACTATTAATGACCGTGAAAGTAAAGTTTCACGACGATTTTGGAATTTGTTGCTAAACATAACTCACCGTAGTTTCTGGCTGTTGCAAGGACGATGTTGAAATCACAACTCTAACTTACATACACATGAGTCCATTACTAGCGACAATTCCTCCTGGTTTCTCTAACAACCAACGGGAGATAAATATTACGTAAATCTCTCGCATTACCATTTTGTGTCTCCCCTGTTAACTAACTCTGTTACAGCCACTTACGTACAAAGCGCCCCGCGACCACCCTCCGGCCTCAGATTCGACACTCTCCACACTGCCGACTAAACCAATGTCCATCGGCTACACTAGCTGTAGTATAGCTGAAAGAGAACCAACGGCGAAAGAAAAGGTATACTGCCCATGAATAAGCTGGGCAGTAGGCGTACTACTGAGCGATCATTGCAAGATATTAGGCAGTGAATAGTGTTTGACGCCATTGAGGAACCACAGCGTTAATATTTTTTTTAACTTTTAATTCCTGTAAACTGTTTCGGTCTATACGATCATCTTCAGTCCAAGGGGTTCAGATGATGAGAGGAACAACCCCCGTACCTCGTAAAATGCGCACTGTACGGAAAAAATGTTTCAGATGAAAAGATAATTTTTTCAATGGAGGCATCGGTCTGTGCAAAAACCACCATCCCTAACCGCCCACCTCCACGCAGGGTCAGCTTTTTATTTTCGAATGAGAACTCTTATTTTTATTACAAATTCAGATTCTATGTTACAAAATACCTAGTAATTACGGAAAACACTTTTTTTCCCGTTAGTTTCAGTAAAAGTGCAATACCGAGTCAATATTTCGTTAGTAACGTTGTACCTTGTGATGTTTGTAATGATTTGAGAATGAACGACAACATCGGAAACTATTCAGTAATAAAATATTGTACGCAACTGTAACCGAAACTTTAGTTTAAAAAAATACAAAAATATTACTCTTTTTTGATGTAAAACTGCTGGTATTATTTTCAAAACTTTTGTTTTGCAAATTAGATTGCACGGTAATACTTTTACGTTTAGACATTTAAAAGTCCGTCAAACAAGCTACTCTCAACGTAGCGTAGTTTCTGTTCCCTTTGGAGTTCATTTACGTGAATCTCCATCACATCAGGATGCTTGATTTTGTTTAGTCCCCTCGTAGCTCACAATCAGAGTGACTGATTTCGGTGTGTTCTTCCGTCCAACGGTCGTAACTCTCGCGCCGGTTACACACCATCTACCACGAAAGGGAAGAATTGTCTTGCACAAACATGAGGCATTTTTTGTCGTAGAATCCGAATCTGCAGTGAAAAAATAGGTTTTAATTTGAAAATTAGATGCTGACTCCACATTGGGGCGAGAAACTAGGAGGTGACCAATTTTAGCATAGGCAGATGTCCCCTTTGAAATTACTAACTTTTCATCTGGAACCCATTTTCAATATGATGCGTATTTTTCGAGGTATTTAATTTTTCCAGGTTAAAACAAACACTTTGTATACTGTTTAGTTAAAATTTATTTCATGTTTACTAGAAGAGAAAGTTTATAGGGAATAAAGAACTACAAATTTTCTAAGTTCTTATTTCAGTCCCTATTCCTTTTGTTATATAGCTAAAGAATTTAAAAACAATACGGTACCTCAGAAGCTTCGTAAGTCTGGCGACCACTGCTCTGTAGCATTTCGATTAACAATTGAATTATGGCTGCTGCGTTAAACAGAGAGTGCTCCTACAGTGGAAAAAAAATCTGTGTAGTGCACAACCTCGGCATAAGTTTGAAACTATAGGACACAGTCACACCTATATTTATGAGCTTACTTGTGTTACAGTATGTTCATGGACTGCCTCTTCTTGAGATGGGTACATGAAAATGATTTCATGATATCTCAAGAGTAAAATCCACACTTTAGGGTTCTGTCAAACACTTGCTTGAGTAGTGCTTGGATACCTCCGTTGGCGAGCAATTACCCGCGGAAGGCAGAGGTACCTGGTTCGAATCCCTGTCCTGCAACCGGAAGTTTCAAATCAGCGCAAACTGCTTCAGCGGAATATTTTTATCTCTCTCTTTCACTGCTGGGAGAACATTTCATTTAGATTTTCTCTATCAACTAGGCGTTCTGCTGACAATAAAACTAGTAACGCCGGCTGATGCAGAAAAAGCCTTTTAAATTATTGTTGAAGAGCAGTAGTTTCTCCGAATGCAATGTCATAGTAGATGCTAGGAAATTCATTATATTTTTGTCAGAAAAAAGAGCAAATAAACGCATTTTACATTCAGTTCGTGATTGCGTCTTATTCAGTTGGTGCAAAGGGCTATTTCACGTGCCCTATTCACGGAACTACACAAATATCAGTAACAGACGTGGCGAATGCAGGACTCGAAACTAACTACCTTTACTTTTTTCATATAACGATTTAATTCTTTTAATTTTATAAACTGTAGGTCATAGTAATTAAAATATTTTTCCATTTCAAAGTTTAACCGATTCCAGACTTATACCGTACACGCAAGAGTGTAAGTCACGTTATGGATCTAGAGCGATCACTCAGTAAAATAAAGATGTACAAGGTACTACAAACAAATATCTACTGGGAGACAAGTACGCTGTCCACAATACATGCACTGCAACTTCGAAAGTGCGCTAGACTATGCCGGCTAGAGGAGTTTGGCGTTAGCAAAACCGTCTCCAGACCTAGTTTGTTGTTGGCTGCTCCCGTGAGGCAACAACGGATTACAGCGCTCGCAACTACAGCCCAGCGCTCCAGTTTCCCTAAGTTCCCGACACTTAGTAATTATCCCCAAACCACAAAGCCTGCAGCAGTATTAACGGGGCGAGGCCCTCCTTTCTTTGGCCATTTTCCATCACTCGCTAGTTGGGGCTGTACAGCGGTCTTCAGAAAATAGCTTTTAACCAAGAAATTAATCAGTCTAGAAATTACGCCTTCGATTAAGATAATCTGAGGCTAAACGTGAAGAGGTGGAAGTATTATTTGTAAGTAAAGTCAGGTACTTGCATTCCGCTGCTCTACTAAATTCCAAAACAGAAAATTCGTTAAAGAAACCCAAAAGTAGGCAGCGCACTCGCGGGTGTGTGTGTGTGTGTGTGTGTGTGTTATATGGGACCTAAAAGAAAAGAGTACCAGCACATTTACTGAAATAATTCGAAATAAACGTGGTTAAAATGTCTAACACAATCTTAATTAATATTGCATTCACTCTATTCAAAACTTAAGTTCACATGCGCAGTCACACTGTCACGCAACTTTTAACATGCTGTGAACTTGGTCAGATGTTCTACAGGTTCCTATTAATATATATTACAAGAAACAGTACAATAGAGACACTAAAATAACGAACCAGTGATATTCAGTGTGTTCGGAAATTCCCGTTACAAACGTCTATGGCTTGTAACGCGGAGTGACTACATAATATTCCATATTTACATTATTCCAAAGCAAAACAGAAGCCAGCACACTGTACGAACAGAATGTAAAGCTTAAGCGTTAATATGAAAAATGTGCTTACGTGACAAATGATTATCTGTTCGTTTTATTTCGATTTGTTAACTAATAGTTGTACTGCGTCACGTGTAATTAAGGCAGAAATGGATACGTTAAACATCTGAATTGAAACCGTTGTAGGGAGAAAATGGTACGTTTTCCCGGACAGGGATTATTATGCACTCACTCCCCTCTACAAATCTTAGAAGTTGGTAATGGGAGTTTCCGAACACCCTGAATGGCTGGCTAACCCCCCCCCCCTTCCCACCCACACACAAACTAAAAAAAAAAGGACTCGCGCACTGTGTGATCCATAGAGACTTAATTATGCACATAGACAGTTAATAAATACTGAGAATCGAGGATCTCGACGATTATTGCCTGTTATCGATATTGATACTCGCAAGATATCGGTCTTGGTGATTCCAAGTCTTTCGAGGATGTCGTAATTTCAAGTTTGAAGTAGAAATAATAATAATACATTAAAAATCGTCTTATATTATTACAAATTAACCATTTTCGGATTTTTTCCCTTTATTCGTACAATGGAACCTCGCATCTTGCGAAATTTCGTAATGCTAGGTCAACGGGAAGTACCCTATATATTTTCGTGAGGGAGATTGCGAGTATAAAAATGTATGACATAAATATCAGTACTTTTTGATTGCACTGACTTAGAAGCTTCAGTTACTTACACCGCCAAAGGACTATAGACCTTAGTACGTGACACAAATTTCAACTAGATACGTCCACCCATTGCTGACAAAAAGGTTCTGTAACAGCAGACAGACAAACAGCCTCACAGGCGGACAACTGAGTGATCCTACAAAGGTTCCATTTTTACCGATTGAGGTACGCAACCACCCTGAAAACACATCTCCAGGCAAAGTAGGCGCTGCCCTCGTGTCTGAATATAAAACAGCTGTGTAATCCGTATGACACAAGCGCCCCACATTCGATGCTCCTCTCGCTGGAGAAAGAAGCCAAATGACATAGAACTGTGTTCTGCACTAAGACGCGAAGGTCGTCTGAATGGAAGCACGCGATGGCCGCGTAGTGGACTTTGCTAGTAACAGCTTATTGCCTGCAGCTTCTAGCCATTCTTCTTACCATACATGCATGACTATGTACCCCAGCAATGCCATTTCCAGAGAGATGAGTCACGCAAAATACATGTATGTTGCGTTACATACTGCATATGTTCGAAAATCTCCAGACATTGAGACTGAGTATTAGTGCAGAGGTTTTCTTAGATGTAAGAGAAGACACTGCTTCGTTGTTATCTTATAATCTACTTCTCACTCTCTACCTGTAGATAATGGCTAACCAACACTAAGTAATAGCTCCTCTCCCCCCCCCCCCCCCGCCTCTTCTCTCTTTCTCTCTCTCTCTCTCTCTCTCTCTCTCTCTCTCTCTCTTCCTCTCCCCCTCTCGGCACTATCAAGTGGCGGATTCCAGCAGCAAATGTAGCCGTTTTCGCTGCCATGTCTCCCAGTTAACGAACGCAGGTATATTTCTTTCTAGGTTTTTTACATCTGAAAGTTATTACTTGACACGAAATATAATGTAAAACATGAAATATTAGTGTAATCGCACTTTACGCAGCAGTAGGACAAAAAGAAAAAAGGACAACAAAGAGTTTCTTTAGGGCGCAGCAAAGCTAATTTTGTGCCGTGCGATGCAGATGAGGAGTGTTGTTATGATGTGGCTAGTAGCTTTTCGGGGACTCAGTGCACTAGAAAATTGAGCAGTAACAAAAGTATTCTTAATGGTGTCGTTATCCTTCTCAGAGGAAGAAAATACGAGTAAAAGGGACGAAAACAACAATGGAACATTGATTACCACAATTTAGTGTCCAAAAATTACTTTTCAATGTGTATGGAAAATCAGACACGTACATGAAAGGACTGAAAAAACATATGATTTTCCTCGCAATCCAACATTTACGGGGCTATCACTAATTTTTTGAGGCCTATGAACACCAACTCATAAGAATATAAAACTAGCAAATTAATACGTAAAATGATCACTTTGTTAAGATTTCATGGAGTTGCTTCGTATAAACGAAAATACGTTGATTGCAAAATGCACTGCAAGTTTCATTGACAAAAATACCAGCAAAACAAAACAAAAACGGATTAGAAATTTTATTTGGTGACTAGTCTATACTGTATGAAGGCAACAGTTATACACTATGTGATCAAAAGTATCCGGACACCTGGCTGCAAATGACTTCCAAGTTCGCGGCGATCTCTATCGGTTAGACTGATATTCGATATGGTGCTGGAACCACCCTTAGCCTTGATGACAGCTTCCACTCTTGCAGGTATACGTCCAGTCAGGTGCTGGAAGGTTTCTTGGGAAATGGCAGTGCATTCTTCATGGAGTGCTGCGCTGAGGAGGGGTACATCGATGATGGTCGGCGAGGCCTGGTACGAAGTCGGCGTTCCAAAACATCGCAAGGTATTCTGTAGGATTCAAGGGAGGACTCTGTAGAGACCCGCCCTTTACAGGGACATTATTGTCGTGTAACCACTCCACCACAGACCGTGCATTACGAACAGGTGCTCGATCGTGTTGGAAGATGCATTCGCCATCCCCCAATTGCTCTTCAACAGTGGGAAGCAAGAAGGTGCTTAAAACATCAATGTAGGCCTGTGCTGTGATAGTGCCACTCAAAACAACAAGGGTGGCAAGCCCCCTCCATGAAAAACACGACCACACCATAGCACCACCGCCCCCGAATTTTACTGTTAGCACCACACACGCTGGCAGATGACGTTCACCGCGCATTCGGCATGCCCACAAACTGCCATCGGATCGCCACATTGTGTACCGTGATTCGTCACTACACACAACGTTTTTCCATTGTTCAATCGTCCAAGGTTAAGCTCCTTACACCAAACGAGGCGTCGTTTGGCATTTACCGGCGTGATGTGTGGTTTATGAGCAGCCGCTCGACCATGCAATCCACGTTTTCTCACCTCCCGCCTAACTGTCATAGTACTTGCAGTGGATCCCGGTGCAGTTTTTGATCTGCTTCTCGGATGAATAGCGACACTTTCGAACAATTTGTACCCCAAATTTCATTTGGCATGCCACTCATATACATTTACTTCTCAATAATACTACAAATATACTGAGATATCATCTAAAAAAAACCTGTAGCGAGGAGGGACTTCCAAAGGTAAACTACTCATGTCGACCCAAACCAAGATCATTGCACAACAAGGGTGGTGGATGTCGGGAGCACGTGCGTGTACTGCGGAACTACTGACAGTTGCATCACAGCGTGAGAGCGAAATGGCGCAGCAACTGAAGTTGTATGCGGTACAATACGATTCTTGTGGGCGAAACTTCTAAATCAGACCCAGACTCACCGTGAAATTCTGGCGATATCGCGTCCAGTTGTGGCGGCAAAATTTGACCACGGCCGCACTGACGTGGGTGATGCCTATCGGGAAGGAACGCTATCGACATCAACCAAAGTGTCCAGGAAACCGTGGAACTAATTCGCATAAGTCGAAGATTTTCCGTCGATGAGGATATTCACACAGTGGATCTCGAATGTTTCCGTGACCATGGAGTGGATTTGTCTCACCGAGGGACTGAACGATGAGACTTCCGACCGTTTACACAGACTCGGTGATTACCTGAAACGTATTCGCAGTTGCGAATATTGACAATCATCAGTTGTATAATGGACTAACGGCAATGAAAATTCATACCGGACCGGGGCTCATACCCAGATTTCCCTCTAAAAGCGATCGGTCACTTTACCTTTTTTTGTTGATCTCATTTTGTTCGTTACTGTTCGTTCTATTTGTTCGGGGCGGACGTCCCATGACGCTTGTTCAAGTTCATCGTTCGTCCATTAACTCGATTTTTTTATTTTATTATAGACGGCTGCTAACCCTCTGACCGAGCCTTTCGACTGTTGGAGCAGGATTCACGGCCAGACGCAGACTTCCATACATCGTCAACCATGTGTCTACAACCTGCACTCGTACATCCTTTATGTATATTACCGTACAGAGGAAACATTTTTTCCGTTGTCGGCGGATAAGTATGTTATGTAGTGCCTGTTTTGTTCAGAAATACGATGCAATGTTCTTCAGGACATGCATGCATGCAACTGCGAATACATTCCACGTATTATGCTGTAGTTGCAGCAATGCCCGTTCCTGCGGACATACATGCATGAAAATAGTGTCCCTTTGAAGAGTTGTGCGGCATTCAAGTAGTCACCTGGCCTGCCGTAATAACGTATAAATTTCTTTTCGGAGTCCCTTCCCATGTTAAATTCATAGTCCACTTGGCACGTTGTCAGGCTTGTACACTGATTCATAATTTCGTTCCTGAGCTTCTCTTCAAATGCTTCTACTATAGAAAACACAGAGATAGCCAAGTTGTAAGGCGATCGCCAGCGATAAGCGGGAAATCCGGTTTCGAGTCTCGGTCCGGCACAAATTTTCACTGTCGCATTCCATTCTACAGCTGATGGTAGTCATTATTCGCAACTGCGAATTCATCTGATGTGTTTCGTAACGGCTGTAGTCACCGCTGTGCATTGTCATAAAATAACACATGCACTGCTATATCGTACAGAGGTATTCAGTTGCGTTTCTCTTCGGGTTAGGGCAGAAAACCACGAAAGCTGAACGAAAGCTTAATCTTCGACCTCCGAAATAAAACAAAACTTGACTCAAATTTGAACCTAATGCTGCTTACAGAATTAAAGAAAGCAGAGGAAAGTGATAGTTCGTTAAGACTTGTTTATCTCATACATTCAGAGTCTTCTTCACAAGGGGGACGCTCCCCATCGCCTTGCACCTCTGTAACTTCTGTTACAGATAGGAGCAACCTACAGTCAACGGGTTCATCTCATCGCCGGGTACAAATAAACCGCAACTGGTTGTCAGAGTCCTGAGACGTCAGTCTCAATAAAGCTGATCTGGGAATCAATTCTGCAGCTGTGGACGTCGTGCGATTGATGTCCTCTCCAATAATAGCTTCTCGGTCGACCCACATTCCCACCTAACGCCGCTTGTCCGCAGTGCTTGTCCGTGTCCTCCATACTCGCTACTTAGAGATTTCCGCAGAAGATCGGGCGTAATTGTGCATCCGCACTGAATGTGGTGGGTTCGTTGCCCGTTGAGGCGAATCGGTTATATACTCGTAGTCCACGCAGTCGCGGTAAACACCGTGTTCGGGTGCCGCAGTGTTTAACGCAACTGCCCAGTAGGCAGGCGATCCCTGGTTCGAATCCCGATGTGGCACACATTTTTACTCGTCGCTGGTGGTGCCGCACGAAGTCCTGATGCAGTTAATCCACCACATTCAACGCGGATGCACGCTTACGTCCGACCTCTTGCGGGAATCTCTAAGTAGCGACTTTAGAGTACATGGACTGGGGCTGCAGATAGGTAGCGCTAGGTGGAAACGTGGGTCCGCCCAGAGGCGCGACGAGGTTGTCCGCGCAATTGCGATAAACACTGTGTCCGGGTGGTGTAGTGGTTGAAGCAAATGCCCAGTAAGCAGGCGATCCTGGGTCCGACAGAACAGACAAAACGCATTCACATAACTCTTGGGGACTATAAAGAGCATTTCTCCGGTCGCGGAAACATTTGACAGTGGCCCAGTACGAACATGGGCTAAAAAAGTCTGTGGGATGATTCGAATGTGCTTCGATGGCCAGGTTTTCCTACTGGCCCTCGGTTGTTGGAAGCGAATATAGCACCGTCATATTTTTACCTTTTCCGTCTCAACATCTCTGTGCAGCACATCAGGCTTGTAGCAGCTCGCGTCCAGCCATGAAAGAACACAGGCAGCAATATATTCTGATCAGATAGGGACAAAGGGAAGTGTGGCCTAGTGTAGCAAATCTAGTTCAGGAGGCGATTGAGTAGATACTAAAAACACACTAAAGCAAAGTATTTGTAATTTATTAAAACTTGAATATGGTAAATACTTGACTTTGGAAAGTAGTAAAGTCCATACAGATGACACGAAACTGATGCTGTCACTGACACTTACAACATTTAGCACTCCATTATAGAATGTTAGTTTCACATCATAGTCTAACTGTCTTTAACATGACCTAATGTCCATTAAGTAACCTGTAGACGCACGCTGCCGGGTCTGCTCTACGACGATACTGTCACAGAAAGCGAAGATTCCAGCTGATTGCTGATTACATAAAGTGTGAGCTGAGCGGCACTGCGCTCGGACATAAACAACTTTCCGCCTGCGGTGGCGTAAGGAAACACTTCCCGTTGCTACGTCTGACAGCGACTGTCTTTACTTGTGGTGCCGTCGTGAAGGTACCAACTTTTGCATGAGACCTCGTTCTTCGGACAATACCACGGGAAGCGGTCTCTTTTCTTTTTCTGTACTTGTTGGGGGGGGGGGGGGGGGGGCTGAGAAGGTAAAGCTGCAGTTCAGTTGGGGGCCGCGCAAACGGCTCGTGGCTACACGCCAACTCCAAAAATTAGGCGCAATGTATAGTCTTCATACAGGACCAAATGTAGTCCGACCTGTGGATATCTGTAATACTGTGAAAAATAAAATAATAGGTCTCCATATGCAGAAGAGATAAAGTGGAATACAGACAGAGTTTTGGGTTATGATACAAGATTACTTCCCGTGCTGAAATTGCCTTTTGTTCTGAAGCCACTGTGCTCGTATCGGTCAACTTCTCACATTGATCTATTCAGCAATCACCTATTCATGTTTAGAGAGTCGCTATGTGCTCTTCCTCACACCAGTGGTCTTTGGACAAGAGCAAGAACGTGTCACTTCCTAAAAACTATGAGGTCCAGATTAAACGAGTGTGAGACTTTTTTAAGTTTGATGTATCTTTTACAATGTCCTACGAGACAGTCGAAACTGATGCTCCAACTATCGGTGAAATCAACAATGAACTGCCCAACCTTCAGCTATGTATAAGAATATTTCGGTCCTCGTATTTAGTAAATGAAGGTGGCATTTCTCCATTGGGCCCTCGTCATACAACTGGTTTCGAATTTTTAAGTCACTGTCGAGTGTTCAACTGTATAAGGAGCACACTACATAAACAGCGCGAAACGGCGGTTACAATATTGCGAAGGTAATTTAATTGAAATATAGTTACGTCGAACAAAGTGCCGTAAGCATGAAAGTGGCAGCGTGTTTAAGTGATATCCTAGCGTTTCTTTTGGTTTACAGATACTACTGTTTTTGATTAACTGACATATATTCGCTGCACTTAAACTGGGGAAATGTTCACAGATATAACTTTCTCCAAACAATAAAGCTGAGGTCAGATCAATAATTTCATAGATCACTGCAGAAATACTTATTCGAACACCCGAATAAAAGCTAATAAGAACAATAATAAAAAATATGAAAAGTTATGGAGGTTGTAACCTCTTCTCGAAATGTCGGTGAAATCTGCATGTGTCGTCGCGCCTGACTTTATGTCTCAGAACACTAGGGGGTGCAACATACTTAGTTTTCTTCGTGACGGTGTCGTAGAAGTCGAAAATGAGTAATTAGTATCTTCATGTCTGAAGCAGCATCTCTACAGAATTCTCACGTAATGGATTTTGTGAAATTAATTAAGAAAAGGCCGTCAGCTTCAGTAATAATCGTGGTTTATTATTACTTCTGGCTCCACTGATGTATCATACACATTAAACATAGGCACTAACATCGCGTAATACATACGATGAGTTTACACAACACATCTTTCCCATAACACACGCGACCTGGAGCTCCCAATTCAGTTTTTTCATGCCAAAGTCATAAAAGTGTTTATATATGAATTTATTTATGAGGCTCACTGAAAATTGTTGAAAGAGATTTGACAACAAACTGATGTCAGTAAATTTAATAAACCTCCTTCTCTATGTAATTATCACATACTGTACAAATACATTTTAGCATTTCTACTTCCAATAGCCCATGTGATTTAGCCAGGGTGGTGGTTGTTGATACCTTTCAGACTTTTACATTCGATTTGCGATGAAATTCACGTAAATAATAATTGAAGTTTATCCCAGCTCTACATATTAGACAAATTCTAAAACGCATTGTGTACATCCTCTGAGCTCTTCACTCAGATATGAATTATAGTAAGGAAAAACCTTTTTGCAAAAACATAACTTTTATAGCCGAAGATTTTACGAGATTAAGTGTCAATTCGTATTCCTAATTAATTTGGTTGACTTTTCGGGTTTTTATACACGACATGGTCATAGACGACGTCATTCATTAGCCACAATCAGGATGTTCTCTTTCGATACGCAGATGGTCGCAAACATGATTGTAATTATTGCGTCTTGGAAACATTTCTTTCTTTTGATAATAAGCTAGAATATAAAGTGGTTATTATGTAATTCTATGACCATAAATATCAAGAATAATAATAATATATGTACTTATTTACCTACGGGTTTTTTACCGTCTTTGGAACGAACAGAGAAATATTGTAGTATCCGATACATGGGGTATTTCGTTACAAGGTGAGGTATGGAAGTATTTGATAAATAAAAGTTTCACTGAGGATGTGGACAAAATAAATAATTCTACTTATCAATGTGTAAAACACGAATGGAATTGCTAATTTGATTTTGATTCGCTAAAACTAAAATTGTGACGAAAGCTATCGTGGTAGTTTCTGTATTGTAGACTAGTTTGCTCGTTACTTATCCTGTGGTAAGTTTTCACATCTCTGAGGTCATTTCACCTTCATAACGGCGGTCATATACGCTCAGATGCTAGACGCTTAAGTCTGGTTTCAGGTCGAAGTAGCGAATATGAACAAGTGCTCATAGATTTTAACGTATTCATTTTGGAACACAGGTTTACTGAACTTTTTTTCTCATTTTGGTCCATACTACCACATCTCAAAACATGGAAAGCAAAGAGCTTGCAGTAGAAGAGATTTGTTTCAAAGTATCGCAGTTCAAGAATTGCTTATACCTCTTAAGGTATACGTTTTAGAGCCCATGTTTACTTGACTATTTTTGTTTCGAATGATCATTCTTGGTATATCCCTGAATATTGACCATCACTTCCGAAGCACTTAATATTTGGCCACCTGATGATGACTGTAGATCGAACGTAAAAACATCGTTAATATAACACCTTTGAACAGTTTTAAGATGCCTGTTCTGGAACGTTTACGAGCTGTGGAGCACTGCCTGCTAAGAGTATTTTGTGTCAAACTAACAGACCGCGTGGTACAAGTTCTCCTTATGCTTCGAGAGTGTAATGTGCAGCCGCACAGGACAGGCGAGGGATTCGTCAGTGGAGAGTGGTGGTGGTGGTGGTGGAGGGGTGTTCGCTGCCGGTCGCCTGTGCCGGATGAGAGGCGGATTGGACCTGACAAGCAGAGTTTCTGTCGTTTTCGTGCCACTGGCGCCAGCGCAGCGCAGCCCAGCGCACCCGTGCATCGCTCTCGCCGAGGACTCGAAAAAAAGGACGGTGCGCGGCACGAACGGCGCGTGAGCCGTCACGCATGAGGGAGCGCGGCCTCTGGCCTAGTGTTACCGCGGCGCTGCTATGCGTGGCTTTCCGCCTGACGCGGGGCGGACGGCGGCAGCCCGCGCACACAATGGGACAAGCGGCCCTGTAACGCTATACGTACACCGTAACCAGAGAGCCGCGCCGCAGATAAGGAGGCGCAGTCGCCGGAGCGAAGAGCTCTCCCATCTGATGTTCCCTCGGCAGCGTTCGTCCGCAAAGACTGTTTGCTTCTTATAGCAGAAGTAATAAGAAGTAGTGATAAAGCCACCTTGAAGTATTGCATTAACAGCTGTAGACTGGCAACTGCAGCGTGGCAACATGTGATACAAAATAGCGTGCGCATAAGCGAATTGCGAGACGAGATTGCCCGCACTAAGCGCAAAACTGCATAACCGTACTGTGCAGCTGGTCCCGGCGGAGGTTCGAGTCCTCCCTCGGGCATGTGTGTCTGTGTTTGTCCTTAGGATAATTCAGGTTAAGTAGTGTGTAAGCTTAGGGACTGATGACCTTAGCAGTTAGGTCCCATAAGAATTCACTCACATTTGAACATAGCCATAGCGGGCATTCCGCATCTCGTGGTCTAGTGACGCCGGCACGGTAGCTCAGCGAGTTCGATCAGATGGTTAGCTGCCCTCTGTAATAAAAAAAGCTGAATGAATTAATCAACGATGAACTTGAACAGGTGTCATGAGACGTCCCCGGAAAAAAAGTGGCTAACGTTTCTGCCTCTGGGTCACGGGGATCCGGTTCAAATGGCTCTGAGCACTATGGGACTTAACATCTGAGGTCATCAGTCCCCTAGGACTGAGAACTACTTAAACCTAACTAACCTAAGGACATCACACACATCCATGCCCGAGATAGGATTCGAACCTGCGACCGTAGCGGTCGCACGGTTCCAGACTGAAGCGCCTAGAGCAGCTCAGCCACAGCGGCCTGCCGGAGCTCCAGGTTTGATTCCAGGCCGGGTAGGGGATTTTCTCCGCTCGGGGATTGGATATTTGTGTTGTCCTCATCATTCCATCATCATTCGTGAAAGTGGCGAGACCGGAATTTGTAGGAGACTGGACAGTGATAATATAGGGAATTTGTACGGACGCTGATAATCACGCAGTTGAGCGCCCCACAAACCAAATATCATCATCATCATCATCATCGTCATCAACGTAGCAGGTAGGTCGAATTCACGAAATTGGCGCAACTCTCTTTTTATGGACATCGTTTCGTGGAATAAAAGCGTCTTGGAGCAATATGTCCAAATTTTAAGACAGAATCACTACTCTCATCGGAGGCCAGCAGCACCACCAAGAAACCAAGACCCTGCCTACATCTGACAGCGAGACGGCATCGCTAGCATCAGCCATGGGTTATATTTAGGCTGTGCCTGTCAGCGACAGCAGTTCCTCATTGGACTTAATGCCTCAGCACTTGCTGCCACCAGCACTGAGTTCCCATCACTGTCCAAGGCCCGCCAGAGGGCAGTGAGTCCAATCCCGCGCACAGCAACCTGCACTGCAGCAGTTTCCACGTGCCACCGCACTGAACACGTGGGGGGCCGAGGGGCCACGATAGGTGCCATCGCTGACAGAGTAGTAGTGTGCTACTGACGTCACGGCTGTGACCTGAGAGGCTGCCTGCCGTCCACGTATCTGCCGTCAGCAACGCATAGAGCATAAAGCGTTCTCCAGTGTTTACACTGAACCCCTCTGGCACGTCACCAGCACCACTCGCTGTACTGAGTGCAGTTGCACTCTTCCGAAGATATTGCACCTAAATTTCTCTGCAGCAGTTGCGAAGGACGACTGAGAGAGAGAGAGAGAGAGAGAGAGAGAGAGAGAGAGAGAGGGGCGGAGGGGGAAGGGGGAATGTGGGCAGGGAAGATAGCAACAGACGATAGGTCGAGGAAGACTGTGCCACAGTTCTACTGCCACATTCGTACACCTCTCTAAGGGATAGCTGAGTAAGAGTTTAGCGAACGTGCAGAAGTATATGGACATTTTTGTTTCGCTCAATAAGCAAATAAAATACAATAGAAAATTGCTAATACTAATATGAAGGTACCTCCACGAGCACTATACAATAGCTTACGAAGTACCTAAGAACACCGGACAAAAAATTGTTCACCTGCTATCGCTTGTAATGCCATCTCTAGCCCAGATAACGAGCACTCACTCCTGATAAGCCACCGTACAGCAACCAGATAACAGGAAAATTAATTAGTGGCGCAGTCGAGTTGCGAAAGTTTTCCTGACTGTTAAGAGAGGCGAAAGCTTTCCTGATTGTTAACCAACGTATCCATGGAGGAAATAATCTTGTTAATTTTGAGTTTCACAGCCATTTCATGTTAATAAAAACCATCGAAACTCTATTTAAAGGACTGCCAGGTGGTCTGCGGAATGTTTGTTTGTTTGTCACGTTCCGGCGTTGCAGCAGTGGTAACACCGGTTCCCGTCAGATCAGCGAAGTTAAGCGCTGTCGGATTCGGCTAGCACTTGGATGGGTCACCGTCCAGGTCTGCTGAGCGCTGTTGGCAAGCACGCCGCACTCAGCCCTCGTCACCCCAATTGAGGCGCTACTCGACTGGAAAACAGCGGTTCGGATAACAAAGATTGATAAGGGCTCTCAGAGCGATGTGCTGACCATATGGCCCTCCATATCCGCATCCAGTGATGCCTAACGCCTGAGGACAACACGGCCGGTCGGTACCGTTGCGCCTTTCGAGGGCTGTTAGGTTGGAGGAGAGTCTGTCACACTCCAGAACGTGGCTTTGAAGTCATGTATGGTGATTTGACATCTGGAGTCACGATATCAGTATGATTCTGTGAGAATTAGTTACGAAGACTGTTTACGAATTTTCAGTGTCACCAGACTGTGTGCAATAGAACGAAACTGGTTGCGACGTAGTAAACGTAGCTTAAGTACAGCTGTGGTGGTTTTTGTTGACATTAGGGCGCACGCAGTCCCTGTGAATACGGCTGTCGTTAGGTGGGAGTGTCCACCCCATACTCTTCATGAGGATTTGAAAGAAAGGGTAACGGTCATAGAGAAAGTCATTTTGTGTTCACGATAAGGTGAATGTCAAGTAATGTTACGGAAGACACCCCCAAAACGGCACAGAATTACAAGGATCTCAACCCAACTTCGTACACTTACGCACCGTTGGCGGGTATTCGCAATCCGCTGTGACAGATAGGACGACCAACAGAGTGCATTGGTGTTATTCGTTTTCAATGCTGTTATCGGTCGTGGTTGGGTGTATAACGAGGATGAACAACGTCAGATGTCGACTGATCACTGCGAAGGACATGTAGTTGTGTGATACAACATTATCGGCACTTGGAGTTGGAATGGCTCCTCGTTGCGGATCCTCGTTTGGCCGGCTGGTCGAATGTGCAGTATCCAGATTTATGGTACATTCGGATGTGACAGAGGTCTTGTGCTGGACTGCATGGGAAAGTGGGGACAGGCATACTCATCTTCAAGGTTTCGAGGCCCACATCCGATTACCAAAAAAGACGATCACCTTAACTTAACCTCTTAACATCTGCGTCTGCCATCCAAGAACAGGTAATGGACTCCCTGTAACATTCTGTGTCGTACCGAACCATTGACAGGAGAGTAACAGCAGTCGTACTGGGGAATTACCGTCCCATGCGTAAGCTGCCGTATGCACCACAAGACAAACGGCTTTATTTGGAGTGGTGTCGTGACCGGGAAGCATAGGCTGCTGATGAATGGTGTTCAGCGATGTATCGCGATTCTGCGCTACTCCGGACTAACAGCGTCGGCGACCAGGGCAGCGTCATGGGCAAAGGTCTCATATTTTGTAGAAGCACAGCAGTTTTACTCCTGGCGTCAATGTGTGGGGAGCCATCTGATATGTCGTCTGGTTTCAGCTGGTAATGATTGAGGGAACTTTGATGACACAACGGTACGTCAACGATATCTCCAAGTGTTACCTCTCGTGTGGCAGTACCGTGATGCCATTTCTCCACAGGATAATGCTCGTCGACATTTGGCATGTGTCTGTATGAACTCTTGATGAGGTCCTCCCGTGGCGAGCTAGATCCCCAGATCTGTGTCCGATAGAACATGCGCGAGACCAGCTATAAGTCTGTCCCCATGTCAATACCTAGGATATCAAGGACCAATTACAACATTTATGTTCCAATTTATGCAGGAGAGGATGCAACGGCTTTATGTCGTCCTTCCCAACCGAATCCGTTAGTGCATTCAGGCTAGAAGGGGTGCATCTTCATAACGATAAGTAGGCTGATAATGTCAATTTCTTTATGAATTTGACTGTATTTTAAAAACAAACATCACCTACCATCTCGACCTTTGAACTTTTATAGTCGGCCGGTGTGGCCGAGCGGTTCTAGGCGCTTCAATCTCGAACCGCGCGACCGCTAAGGTCGCAGGTTCGAATCCTGCCTCGGGCATGGATGTGTGTGATGTCCTTAGGTTAGTTAGGTTTAAGTAGTTCTAAGTTCTAGGGGACTGATGACCTCAGCTGTTAAGTCCCATAGTGCTCAGAGCCATTTGAACCATTTTGAACCTCACATGTTAAGTCCCATAGTGCTCAGAGCCATTTGAATCATTTTTTTGAACTTTTATGTACTTTTTCCTCGTCTTCTGGGTGCTTCAACTTTTTTGTCAAGCAGCGTACCTTCGACCTGGTGGTCAAGCGCCTCGCACCATTCGCGAAGAGGCAAAATCGCCATTTGCCACAGCACACTACGCGCTACTGCCCATACTCTGCGTTGTTTGGCACATTGAAGACACACAGTTGTACGTTCGCTATGAGCAATGGCCTTTTGCGAGGTACACGACTCCAAATGTTAAATGGATGCTTATCTTTTCGCAATGTTCGCTCTGAAATTGATTGAAATGGATCTGAATTCACTAAAAGAAGCAATTCCTGTCGTGTCGGAAGCCGCTTGTCATTAAAAAGACGTGACATTCGTCTCCAGTTCCTGGAGGTTATAATCTTTATACGACGACTTTTCTTACGCAATATTACACGACTGCTTGTAGTACGCCATTCATTCCAATGAGTTCGTGTATACCAGGTAAGTTCGTAGCGTTTTTTCCATAAGTTCATTAAACACAACATATACATACAACAGAGACTTTGGTCATCAATAATACGTACTCCTTACCGTTTACAACAGTCTGCCAACGCTGCGGTAACTTTTCGATTGTGAACCTGTAGAAACCCATGGTTTTGAGGCGAAGAACTCGTCAAGTCATGTTCGGAGCGCCTTTTCAACCTGAAAGGAAATTCCTTGAAAGTTGTTCGACAGAGATCGGAAAAGGTGAAAATCTGAGGCCGCAAGATCAGATGAATAAGGTGAGTGCGGAATGACTTCCAAACCCAACAGCTGTATACGGGCGGGCGTTATAGCGGAGTAGCATCACTTCACGCAGTCTTCCTGATCGTTGTTCTTGGACTGCGCCTACAAGATGCCTCAGTTATTGACAGTAAATGTCATCAGTAATGGTGTCACATCAGGGACGCAATTCACAGTACACCACACCATTGCTGTTTTACCAGATGCATAACATCAGCTTTTGTGGATGCGCGCAGGTCTTTGAACGGGGAACTGTTGCTTTGTTTGGGATGAATCACATTCGCCACTTTTAAGATACAGTGATGTGGATCATTGTCTGTTAAAGTGTTTAAACGACCACCATGAGATCTCGAAGGTCTTCCTGAACGTGGAGAGTCACTAATGTCAAAAAGATCCTTCTTAAAACGAAAAAAAGAAACAGTTTCCTGCCATTTTCTGTCCAAAGGCGTTACCCCAAATACGGCGCAAATGTTTTTTGCTGCCTCTGCTGTTGTCACCCCTCTATCGAACTCAGATGTTCCAATTTCTGCACTTAGCACTCCTTTTCGCTAGCGTCCACAACTCCACTCACTGTTTACAAAAGACAACAAAGCAATATGCAAACTCAACTAGTAACAGTGAACTATAAATAGAAGATGACATTCGATAAATAAACCAATAGCAACACGAATACCAACCTGCAAACCAAAAATGTTACGAACTTTTGCATCTACCTAATAATTACATGTTGTATACCGACAAATCGGGCAACTTCATTCACAGTTTGGTCATGGGTACGTCCAAATACGACAGCTCATTTCTGCCACTGCGGCACGTGCTACTGCGTTTATTCCATATAACCTACTGCCACATTCGTACCACTTCATTGTCATGCATTATGTCAGCCATGAAGAGACATATGATCGCCTGACTTCAATGGAATCTATACTGCTCCAAATGTAACAGAGTGCTCTTTCAAAGCTGTGACCAAAATTTTTTCTGCGTGGTTATTCAGTTGGAAATGAAATGTGCTTATAGCGTTTTTGGCAAGGAGTCCCATTTTGGGAAATGTGTTCCTGACATTGCCAGTTTATGGGTGATCTGATTTGATAACTGTAGAAAACTTCTGAAGCCAAGATAGCTAAAAACACATGTTATTGGATGGCTGGTTTTAATAGAGCTATACTGTCATCAAAATCTGCAAGAGCATGAACTGACGATGACAGGAAAATATTATACCGTCATGAAGCTAGAAACTGACAAACTGTCTTGTAACCTAACCTGTTAATACTTTGTGCTTTAAAATTTTACAAAACATTATTGGCTAAAGTATGTATGACATACGTTAGGGAACAAGAATTAGACTCGAAATATGCTAAATGTAGACATGAATTTAAAAAGAAGTTTTCTGTCAGGATGTCGGCAGTCTGATGTACTCTGTGTCGTGGTTATAATTTACATTCTAATGCCATAGTTATCACAACGGCTACAAAATTCATATTTTTTTTTCAATAACAGTGCTATACCCATAGTATTATAAACAGACCACCGTTAAAAAATAACAACCTTATTGTATTGTATTGTATGGAACTGGGGCCCTAGAATCGACGGAGAGGCTTCGTCCCCTTCCGTAGCCCTCAGTGGTTCACAGGCTCACAACAGGTTACAGCAGTCCACTCACCCCACCGCCGCCCCACACCGAATCCAAGGTTATCGTGCGGTTCGGCTCCCAGTGGACGCCCCCGGGAACGTCTCACACCAGACGAGTGTAACCCCAATGTTTGCGTGATACATTAATTATGGTGTCTGCGTACGTGGACGCAGTGTTTGCGCAGCAGTCGCCGACACAGTGTAACTGAGACGGAATAAGGGTAACCAGCCGGCATTCGCCGAAGTAGACGGAAAACCGCCTTAAAAACCACCCATAGACTGGCCGGAGCACCGGACCTCGACACTAATCGGTGGATTCGTGACGGGGACCGGCACGCCTTCCCGCCCGGAAAGCAGTGCGTTAGACAGCACGGCTAACTGCGCGGGCAACAACCCAATAATTTTAACCACGGAGTTTCAATGTTCCTTTTCATCGCACGTGTCGCTCGACGTCTAGGTACGCAGTAAGAATATCTCATCAAATGGAATTAAAGTAATGTTTACTTCTACTTAGAATGTATACAGAAAATAATAACACTCTTAAGTAAATTCACAGCAATCGGGCGATATTGTCATGTTTTGTGTTTGTCCATAAGACTTTCATATGACAAACTGATGTGCAGTGATGTTCATAGAAGTGGGAAGTGCATATGAAATGTGAAGCGACTTGCAGCACTCTTCTACAGTAGGTTGTAAAACTTTTAAAGCAAAAGGTATAACACAATAAGTTATGCAACAAGACATTTCATCATGTTGTAGTATCATGATGGTAAAAATTCACCTATCAACTTCTGCTCGTACTCTTGGGGATCTGATGAGGACAGCATAGCTTTGTCGAAACCGATCATGGCTTGCGAAGATTTCTTCAGTTATCACCCTTTCGATGAGTTCGACCGTCTGGTGCAAGTACTGATGCCACTTTGGCCGCTTATGCGTCCGTGATGATGAAATGATGATGCGGACAAAGCAAACAAACACACACACACACACACACACACACACAGACACACCAAGTCCCGCGCGGAGAAAATCCCTGACCCGGGGGCCGGGAATCGAACCCGGGGCACCATGATCGAGAGTCAGCATTTACAGTGATTGTGTGTTGATGCACTGGCAAATGAAACAGCACTGTATGGCACAGTTTCCGTACGGAAGATGAAAACAAATGAAATAAAGTGTAAAAAGCCGCTCTATTGTCCAGTGAAGCAGTAACAGGCCTGTGCTGCAGCGTACAAGGAAAGAGTAATTAATTGCGCAGGTGTAGGGGTAAACGTCTGCTAGTCTGCCATACAGGAGAGGCAGTGAATCACGGACGAGCACTGAAGTCGTTAAGAGATATCTTTTGTGAAGGAAAGATGACTGGCAGTAATGTTCATTTACAGGGATTGTGTGTTGATGCACTGGCAAATGAAACAGCACTGTATGGCACAGTTGCCGTACTGAAGATGAAAACAAATGAAATAAAGAGTAAAAAGCCGCTCTATTGTCCAGTGAAGCAGTAACAGGCCTGTGCTGCAGCGTACAAAGAAAGAGTAATTAATTGCGAAGGTGTAGGGGTAAACGTCTGCTGGTCTGCCTTACAGGAGAGGCAGAGAAAACACACGCAGCGGACAGCGAGTTCGCCCTTTGAGAAGCGCCAGCCAGTGCCGGCAGGTCGCAGGGCCTTTATCACCAGTTGCGTGGGCGTGGGTGCCCGTGAGAGCAGCTCTGCAGCTCATTAACCTTCCTCCAGTGCAGCGCTCCACGGACGCAGTCCGCGAAAGTCGCCGCTGGCATTGTACGCAGTCGGAACGAGGCTACAACGGGAAGAGGCGCGCCAGTCATACCCTGACACCACAGATCGGCCATCAGAAAATTTTCTGTGAGTCACGCTATAACAGTTCTTTACCCCTGAACTGGTGTTGCGGTTATTTTATGAAATGTACAGGGTCGGGGTACTGGGGTGCACAGAGGCAGAACAAAACGCTGAGCTGATGAAAAACTAAGATCTTGAAACTTCCTGGCAGATTAAAACTGTGTACCGGACCGAGACTCGGACTCGGGACCTTTGCCTTTCGCGGGCAAGTGCTCTACCAACTGAGCTACCCAAGCACGAC
Source organism: Schistocerca serialis cubense (assembly GCF_023864345.2). Classification (NCBI taxonomy): domain Eukaryota; kingdom Metazoa; phylum Arthropoda; class Insecta; order Orthoptera; family Acrididae; genus Schistocerca; species Schistocerca serialis. Next base: position 390,639,707 of record NC_064639.1, read on the forward strand.
AAGAACAGCTTGGGTAGCTCAGTTGGTAGAGCACTTGGGCGCGAAAGGCAAAGGTCCCGAGTTCGAGTCTCGGTGCGGCACACAGTTTTAATCTGCCAGGAAGTTTCATATCAGCGCACACTCCGCTTCAGAGTGACAAATCTCATTCTGGAAACATCCCCCAGGCTGTGGCTAAGCCATGTCTCCGCAATATCCTTTCTTACAGGAGTGCTAGTTCTGCCAGTTTCGCAGGAGAGCTTCTGTAAAGTTTGGAAGGTAGGAGACGAGGTACTGGCAGAAGAAAAGCTGTGAGGACGGGGCGTGAGTCGTGCTTGGGTAGCTCAGTTGGTAGAGCACTTGGCCGCGATAGGCAAAGGTCCCGAGTTCGAGTCTCGGTCCGGCACACAATTTTAATCTGCCAGGAAGTTTCATATCAGCGCACACTCCGCTGCAGAGTGAAAATCTCATTCTGGAAACTAAGATCTTGATTACGTATTAATTCCAAAGCTCAGCATTTCAATTATTTGCTAAAAAAATAAAAACACATCATTGGTAATCAAAAACAGCACAGTTGTATGCATTAATATCTACGAAACGAAACTAACTATATGTATTTAAGGAAATTTCTATTTCAGTCCATTTAATAAAGCCTAAACTTGACTTAATTTACATTCATCGACACACTCGAAGCGGGTTGAGCTCCGCAGGAAGCACAAATGTGTCGGTTGCAATTTACACATAAGACTTCAGGATTCTTTTGGTATGATCGAAGACTCAGAGAACATCTCTTTACTTTCGTCTGACCACGTCGCTGCCCAGCTGATGCAACACAGTTATCGAGAATACCTCCAATTGAGACTCTATGTGTTCTCGGGGCAGTCTTGCACTGAATACCTCTCATTTAGATGCGACTCACACAGATACCTTGACAGACCTTTAAGGAAATCAGATCTGCTACTGTCTCTGAAGGCTGAATAAAGTGCTTGTGAATTTACACAGGCAATGTTAAAAAAAAGTGCCATTGGCCAACGACAAGTGACCTTACTAGTTGAAAAAACGTCGTACTTTTTTATTTAATCCATTTTCCTTTTGTTATTCGTAATACATTACAGTTTCTGGTTTGCCGGTTTCATTGCCAGTACTCTTACAATGATGCACAGACGAAATTAACACCGTAGCCTTATTTTTCTTGTCTAATAACAAGTAAGTGTAGCGCCTTTGGTAAAACCATATTCAGATGACCCCTCTTTAATTGTTTTTCGGAAAGAATTGTATTGGAAATTTTGTTTTATTTTTCTTCAGTTCAAAATGGTTCAAATGGCTCTGAGCACTATGGGACTTAACATCTGAGGTCATCAGTCCCCTAGAACTTAGAACTACTTAAACCTAACTAACCTAAGGACATGACACACATCCATGCCCGAGGCAGGATTCGAACCTGCTACCGTAGCGGTCGCGCGGTTCCAGACTGAAGCGCCTAGAACCGCACGTCCACACCGGCCGGCTTTTCTTCAGTGTGTCCCTGCAAAATAACTTTCGTTTTTTTTCCAGTTTGTCAGTAACTTCTGTCTCACTGACATAACTGTCAGACCTAGTGTTTCCACAGTTAACTTGAATAGACGATCATGTCGAATTACATTCTGCAGTGATAGATTCTTCTCTTGAAATGACATACTCTTTCCATCACTGTCATTGCCATTACAAATGTAGGGGTTTAAGAGATTGTGTTCAAAATGGTTCAAATGGCTCTGAGCACTATGGGACTCAACTGCTGAGGTCATTAGTCCCCTAGAACTTAGAACTAGTTAAACCTAACTAACCTAAGGACATCACAAACATCCATGCCCGAGGCAGGATTCGAACCTGCGACCGTAGCGGTCTTGCGGTTCCAAACTGCAGCGCCTTTAACCGCACGGCCACTTCGGCCGGCTTAAGAGATTGTGTGTTTTGCATGATTTTGAGACCATGTTTTTCAGGCTTGGTGCAAAATATATTCTAAATCTGCATCGTCCGTAGAATCTTAGCAACATAGGCTGTTTCTCCTATAGTCTTGAGCTTTTCTTATTACAGAGTTAAATACATATGATATTGCAGATGCAGGATCTGGTACAGGAGTCATCTGATCGATGACAGATCACTACAACCAGTATTCTCTTCAGTCACGTAGTGCAGTGAAATATATAGTGATATATTCCATCAGTGCCAAAGAGGTACTCTAGAATCTTTATTCTCTTGGTTGGATTTAAAAATTGCAGAGTAAATCAGTAATACAATAAAGGCCCTCACCTCAGTCGAAGAGGTATGTGCCAATTCGGTTCTACAAATACTCGGATCTTCTCATTAGTACCTGTGACTTCTTCAAGTAACATGTATTCTGAGAAAATGCATACCCACATGTGTAGCAATGTGCAAGAATGTCCTATATTCAAAGAAGGTGGATTATAATATTGTCGACAGGTGTTTGAACATTTCTCGAAGGTTCCTGAACTTTTCTTATATCTGTTGCTCCAATAGAAATTATTCTGTTCTCTTTTATTACCAGGTAAAAGTTCCGGTCTCATCCCTACCTGACACATCCGAATCGGATACAGTATCGAGTTCACTGTAGTAATCGGGATCACCGTCATTCTCAGCTTCAGCATCACTGTTTTGATTATCATCAAAGTAATTTAATCACTGAATTAGAACGCGTTCAAAATTTCGATGCGCAACACGCACACTGTCCTTAGAGGTGCTAGCAACAGTAACAATTCTGTAAACTATAAAGATATAAAATGTCTAAAATTATTATGTCTGTAGAGCAAACCGCATTATGTGGGTGCTTTATATTCCAAGGTTTTACTTATGTGATCCAACAAAGAGACGCTTATAACAACGATCAGTCATTAAAAACACTCTTAATGAGCTGAGCGCAAGGTACTGAGTAGGGGAAGAGCGCAGATGGGAAAATTCTGCCATTATGGGCATTGGGACATTGGATGCGGTGTTCTCGTACTCCCGACCCCACACCTCCGACAAAAAGAAAAAAAAAACGATTGAGGCTTAAACAGACCTGACAGGAAGACAGCTACGTCTCAGCAAGACTCCTGAACAAGCGGGCATTGTTATGATAATGCACACCACGAAAGAGGAGAGAGTGAGAACAGTCAGCAATGCACGTCACGTTCTTACGTATGCGAGTCATCATGTGTGTGTGTGTGTGTTGCCGAGGGAGCATTGTATACCAATACCGTAGCCGCTTTGACAGTTTTTCAAAAAATACGTTGAACTGTCTACCGATTTATGGCGACAGCTAGAGCTTGAGTAATATTAAATCAGAAAATAGTGTTAGGTAAGCCTATTTTTTCAAAACTATAAATCTGAAGTGAATTTACTTCGATGAAATCAGAATCGTTTTTAATACCTTTTTAATGCTGTGCTGCAAACGTAATCATGCGCATAACAAAATTCGCGATAGTGTTGCATTCTCCAAATTGCAAAAGTAGTTTTTCTTCTATTTTCTTTTGGGCTTAGGTATCCGCATGAATGTCTAAGAAAAGTGAATAACCACACAAGTCATGATAGTTTCCCAGAAGATCGTTAAGCACAAAAAACAATCCCGTTTTTGTAACGCAATTTTCCTTCATTTATAAAGCTAACAATTTTAACAGGTAGCTAGCCAGATGCCCTTTCAATAGGATATGACCGTTTTCATTTGTCTTAAAATATTTGCAAAACTCTGTAGTTATGATGCGATAAATTTTGTAATTAGTAATTCCAACACAGGTAAGTGTCGCCTTCTTTCGTGTTACGTCTTCGAAAGACGTATCTTCGACACCGTTTGCGACGTGTTTCGAATTGCTTGAGTAACATAAAGCAACTCGGGAAAAAGCATTAGTACAGAAGACTGGCCCGATTTCGACAGTTAATGACATCATGACCTAGTTACGTAAGTGGCGAGCTGTTTTTAGAGCAATGTGTATGAAGAACTCTAGACGATCCAGATTAAGTACATATGGAATTCCCATAATTACATTTATATTCATACACAAAATGAGTTGTGGAGCTACAAATATCTGCTCCTTTGTCTGGTCGAAACCACAGGACTACTTTGGCAGTTGACGATGACAAGAATTTCTCTCATTGAAAGATTAAACGTACCAACATAATTTGTAAGATGGCAAGAACTATGCCCCTTACATGAAGTCATTAAAGATCACCTAACTCACGTTGAGCGAGCAGTAGGGCTGAACAAAATGACTGACAAGGCACAATGCATCTTGTAGAGGGTATAGTATGGACGTAGTGGAATAATTAATGTCGGGTGATGGTTTTAAAGTAATTCACACGGCATGAAAACTTTGTGGAAACGAGTCGACTTACTGGACGCTAGTTTACCCCAGGGAAGTATTTAGAATTGACCGTGGCCAGATGGGGAACGGCGAAGGGAAGTGACAATAGGCAGCTTAGGGCGGCTCACGCTCTGAGAAAGCGGGAATGCGGCGCGGCCTCCAGCCGGCTTAAGATGAGTGACAGCATGGGTGGTTGACCCCGACCCCATGCTGATGTACTGGGAAACAGACGGAGAACTTTACGCCTATTGATAAATGTCCATCGTCCCGTTTTCTGTGAAACATGCGAGAAAGCCGTGCAAAGCTACGGTGGGGCGGTCAACAGAGGTCAAAATATGCGTGTTTGTGACTATAGCAACTTCACGGTGAATTCACTGTCTGCAGAGCCTGAAGTAAATCAGGTGAAGAGCGGCAGCATGAAATACGCCGGCCTCCGATGGGAACGTAGGACCTAGGAATTTGAAGTACTCTTACGCCGGCCTCCGATGGGAACTTAGGACCTAGGAATTTGAAGTACTCTCCTGGGAGTCGGAATTCCAGAAAACCTGGTGTTTGTGCAGACGCTAACCTTGATGGGTGGCCTGGGAGGAGCTATATAACAGAAGTTGAGAAGAAGGGAAATTTTGTGGGAATTTGTTCACTTCCCAGAGCAGGCATTGGTCGGCGCTGGGAAGCGACACATAATTAACGCGACTTGCGCTGCAATTGGCGTAAGTGATTTTGCTGGAGGGGAAACCGAGGCAAAGAGTGGACCGTGAGAAGTCTCCGTAGAGGTCTTCCATTCCCAGCTTGCCTAGAGTGCGGACGTGGCGTTCGTTACTCAACTTGCCTGAGAAAGAGTGAGCATCTCTGCAGTTTAGGACTTAGCAAATGGAAAGACTGAGCTTGGAGATAGAAAGTTTTGGTTCAGCTACATACTGAGCAAGATAGCTAGGAGTGAATAGACGAGCGCACCCTTGCAGCACCACGAGGTCGGCCGACGTCCACACGACGACGCCGCTCCGCCACGCTGTATTCGGTGATATTGCGCCCGCTCCGGCCACTGATTAATTTGTTGGATTACGTTGGCAAAGTTTCCACGAGGGTTTCATGTGCCGTGTACTGTAGAATTCTTCTCGCACTTCGCATTGCTCCTGGGTCAGTCGATAGGAATTACTTTTGAGTTATCGAGCTTTACTCCACGCAAACGCAATTTATTACCACTGCCTGGTAGGAGAGTCATGTAATGTGATGATTGAAGGTCGTGAGTTAAAATAAATTTGTGATAATTGACTCCATCTGTTTTCAATCAAGTAGTTGAAATCCCAAGTCACTTTCTTAATTAATTTTATTTTCAACATTTGCATCTGGTTTTTAATAGCTGCATATAACATCAATGTGCACCCTTTTTTAATTAAAAGTGATCAATTCTGAATCAATTAATGTCAACACTGCCGCCGCAGTTCAATCAGGAGTCACAGGGCCTTATTACTTTCTTTGCGTTATCCGATATTGCGGCAGTTTTGCACTCTCTGTTGATCTGTTAGTCAATTAGCTGGGGTGAACACACGCCAAAACCAGATATGTGACGAGTGGGGTGTTACAAATTATCTTCACAGTGTTCATAACTTGGATGAAAATAAAATGATCGCTTAAACACTATATTTTAGAAGTTAACAACGCCAAGGTAGAATAATTATACCCATAAATTTGACTGATTAAAAACTACAAGAGCTATCACATATCCTAGCCTAATTACGTAGAGAGCAGATGGCAGTGAAAGAGAAGATGTAACATTGTTTAAGAAGGAAATTTTTCTGGGTTCAAGATATTCTAGGATTTCTCCGAAATGAAAAACATCTTAAGTTTAATTGAGCTCGTCCAATATAAAGTCTAGTTTTAGAAACGGGACGGAGCAGTCAGTATTAAATTGCGAGAGGAAGTAATCAATGAATGTGTGTATTCAGGTATATTATACTTAACTTTTAAATCAAAAATAAAATGATAAACGTGGCCAACTATGGAGAAAATGATCGAATTTTATGGTTCTCTAATCAGTACTTCTTGCTACCACAAGGGATATGAATCGCAAGCAAGCACAGTAGCAAGCGGCGTCTTGAGCACTTTGTACAACTTAACAGTAATGCAGTTAGTTCCACCTTGCAACAGTTCCTTAGATTATAAGCCTTCCAAAGGGACCCACTCGTAATATGGGGAATATACTGCATATCGCGTACATGTGAAAAAGTCCTTGTGGAAAAGACGATACAGGATCGTAATATAGGGAATATCTAGCATACCGCGTACATGTGAAAAAGTCTGTGTGGCAATGTAAAGATGATACAGGATCGCCAAACTTAAACGGTGCTGCAGTAATGGGCATGTGGAGAAATCAGCCATAGATGATCAAACGCTGTTTGAGGTCGACTACGTAATAAAATTCGCCAACACGGAATTTCTCACTGTAAAGAAGAGCTAGCACGCCCCCTTTTTCTCAGAGAAGCTTTGCAAATTCACAACCATGACAATGGTTTCAGCAAGAAGCAAAAAAGTCTCCAGATAATAGGATCATGGGGTCCCGAGCTGCAGCGAACCATTGCAGATAGAAAGGGAAAAACCATAGCGGTAATGACCGTGAAAAATACGCCAGACCTTGGCTCGACTGGTAAATATTCGTATAATGTCGGGCAACAGGCTCGACTGCGTCACCAGCAAGGAAGGGTGAACATTTGACAGCGCCAGCCATCCTTGTTGGCAGAACGTCAGGGAAATCGCTAAACGAATGTCGATCGAGGATCCCTGGACAGGCCAACAAGCAATACAACAACAAGTATCTACGAAAGCCACAACAACTCTGTACTGATATTGATGTTGGTGCGCAATTTCCGGCCCAGTTCTATTTTGGTCTCCGTGAGTGTCTACATTAAGCCTCGTTCCGTTTAGAGCTACTAATGACACTTCCCTCGCCATTCTAGGTAACGCACTGGAGGGAAAACAGGTCGCGAGTAAATGGAACCCAGCCTTGGTGCCGCCTTGTTGAGAGCAGCAGACGGGAAGTGCGTGGGAGGTAGCTAAACACGGGCAGGTTGCCTGGCGGCCCGTGTGCGGCGTACATCAAAGGGCGCGAGGCGAGGGTGCAGCAGCTGCAGCTGCAGCTGCAGCGGTCTATCTTCGGCGCTGCGGCGCAACTGCAGGGGCCTCGTGACGCAACACGGGGAACGGGGGTCCGCGGGTGGCCACAGGGGTACGCAAATGAGAAGCTGCATTGCTTTCTGAAACGCGCTCGTAAATTACATCATCATGTGATTCTGCGACATGGGTGCTTACTTTCTCGCGCGTACCTGTTGCAGAGCGTAAGTAAGAAGCGGGGCATGAGATGCGTTCTACTCTTATAGAGACGGCAGTATACTCTCCGTTGCTGTCCCACGCTACATGCCCCAGCCCTTGTTTGCCCTGGTAACTCGCAACGTAATACTTGTCGTGTTTGCTTTATGCCAGCCGTAACTAACACTACAGCGGCTGCAGCGTCACGTGATATGCTGCCTCTTGGCACTGCATTCCGCCCTCTCTCTGAAGTGCATACCATTGCTGGCGAAGCGTATCGGGTACAAGTAGAACGTCTGTAGATGGAATCCAGTAAGTCGTTCTCACAGGAAGATGTCAGAAGCGAATGAAGCGCACCTCACGGGAGTGACGGAACAAAACGTCAAATTCAGTTGCATGAATAAGATATAAAGGTTAGGAACAGGCGCGAGGATTTTGCAGAAGGTCTTACTGGAGATGGATTGACATTATCCCCTTACAACCAGTGTGTCCGGAAATGCATCGCCGTCACGGTAGATGGCACTGACGAATGAAAGTTCCTCTGAGCACATGTTCCTTACGTGCTACAAGCTGTATGATTGATGTGGCGTACTGTGAGCAGCTTGCGGTATTCGTATCAGGGAAAAAGCCAATATGGTATATGTGAACGGCCAAGCAGATGGAAACGGTTGAGAGGCAGCACGGTTACACCAAAACAAGCACCGTCGCAGAGACCAACCACATCACACAACATTTTAAGCCCTTTTTGAGTGTTTGTGTGATCGTGGGTCCTTTCAGACTGACGGAAGTGCAGGTAGGCGGCAGTCTATGCGTACGCCAGATTCGGAGGACCTTTTTTCCTCCATTTCCAAATAGTAATGCGTCCTTGCAGTGTATATGTTTGTGAATGACGACTGATTGTCAGTTATGGATGAATAGAAGGGAGAGGGTAAAACCCATGATATCTACTTCTCGTGAATAGCACCAAGAGGACCACTGAGATATTACCTCAGTCCAACAGACAAATCACCATGAGGCACTGCGGAGAGGAGTGTACTTTCAAGCGGGACATTAGCAGGAATGGTACCCCAGCGAAGAAAATTTCTGTCACCACAACTATTCGAACCGGCGTGCGTTAACAAACTCTGCCACGGATCCAGCACTGACAAAGACGCTAAAATAAATGAACACGCAGTATCCATAATACGTTCGTCGATCGGACAGAAGGAAGCACATCATCGTAAAATGATGGTCTTTTAACTCTTCCACTTGATTACTATACATGGTGAACATTGGTAAAACCGACAAACTGCAGAGACGGTTTCTTGACTTGAAACGGAGGGAAAAAGGTCGTATTAAAATGTGTCCGGAAATGCATCGCCGTCACGGTAGATGGCGCTGACGCGTGGAAGTTCCTCTGATCACATATTCCTTGCGTGTTACAAGCTGTGACTTATGCAGTGTACTGTAAGCAGCGTGTGGTATTCACGTCGTGGAATAAGCCAATATGGTGTATGTGTACGGCCAAGCAGATGGAAACGGTCGAGAGGCAGCACTTTTATGCCAAAACAATTACCCTCACAGTTTGTGTGATCGTGGGTCCTTTCAGACTGACGAAAGAGCAGGTAGGCGGCAGTCTATGTGTACGCCTGATTCGGAGGACCAGGTTCCACGTGATATTGAGACAAATCCTTGTACAAGCTCCAGGCAAGTTGCCCGCCAACATGCTGTAAGCCAAAGCACGGTTACGTGATCACACAAACGCCCAATAAAGGACCTGAAATATTGTGTGATGTGATTGGTGTCTATGAGGGTACTTGCTTTGGTATAGCGGTGCTGCCTTCGACCATTTCCCTGCGCTGGGCCGTCAAAAACATCATTTTGGCTTGTCCCCTACATGAATTCCAGACCATTCTGCTGCTTACAGTACGCTGCGTCAATCACACAGCCTGCAACACACAAGGAACACGCGGCACATGGTCAGAGAAATTGTCATTCGTCAGCATCATCTACCGTGGCAACGATGTATTTCCGGACATATGTTCATAGGATCTTTTTTCCTCCATTTCCAGTTAGTAATGCGTCCCTGCAGTTTGGCGGTTTTATTAACCCTGTGGCGTATAACGTCCACTATAGTGGAGAGCTATTAGTGGTCACTGCTTTGGCGTTTGCCATCAGACCTCAGGGTGCAAATTCACATTGTCCACTGCACTGCCACTCCCTACTGCTGTTGTGCCCTGCATGTATCTGGAGCCTTACGACTGAAGACACCAGAGAAATGACCATTTAAAGCAGTCCATTGCAGTGAACATCATGCACCACAGGATTGTCTACCCTACATGTTACTCTCACCGTGATAGTTGAAAACTAACAAAGGTGGCTCTGAGCACTATGGGACTTAACTTCTGAGATCATCAGTCCCCTAGAGCTTAGAACTACTTAAACTTGACTAACGTAAGGACAACACACACATCCATGCCCGAGGCAGGATTCGAACCTGCGGCCATAGCGGTCACGCGGTTCCAGATTGTAGCGCCTAGAACCGCTCGGCCTCCCCGGCCGGCGTAAACTAACAATCCAAAGGGAGCTACGTTTGATGAACGAACAACGATCATAAGTTCAATGCAGGCCGAGTATGGAACGGACTTAACGACACATGTTACCGTGTAATACGACTAGGGGAGTTCCATAAATGTAGTAACACTCCATACTTTTATGGTAGTTGATGGTTGCAGACACAACATCGCTATTACAGTAGTCTACGGAAGCCAGTTCGTAGATGTTGGCCACTGATGGGATCGTTTATACGATTGGAGTTTATCGCCTAAGCGTGAGTTAAGGCCCGAAGATGTGTATTGAGTCATAGGAACTGGTAGCTTTATAATAAATAACGTAGAATGGACAGTTGCAGGTGTTTAATTTTACTACATAGTTTTATGATATTAGCACATTTGCCATGTGAGCGCAAAAGTCTATCAAATGAATTGTACCTGAGATTAGGGTAAAAAAACCTTTGCAGTTTACATTTGCAAAGCATTAGGGTTAAAATGTAGATTCCCGGTAGTTACTGCATTATTGTTGAATGCCACTTCCGGAACACTGTTTTTCTGCCGAGGAAGTTACAGGGTGTTTCAAAAATGACCGGTATATTTGAAACGGCAATAAAAACTAAACGAGCAGCGATAGAAATACACCGTTTGTTGCAATATGCTTGGGACAACAGTACATTTTCAGGCAGACAAACTTTCGAAATTACAGTAGTTACAATTTTCAACAACAGATGGCGCTGCGGTCTGGGAAACTCTATAGTACGATATTTTCCACATATCCACCATGCGTAGCAATAATATGGCGTAGTCTCTGAATGAAATTACCCGAAACCTTTGACAACGTGTCTGGTGGAATGGCTTCACATGCAGATGAGATGTACTGCTTCAGCTGTTCAATTGTTTCTGGATTCTGGCGGTACACCTGGTCTTTCAAGTGTCCCCACAGAAAGAAGTCACAGGGGTTCATGTCTGGCGAATAGGGAGGCCAATCCACGCCGCCTCCTGTATGTTTCGGATAGCCCAAAGCAATCACACGATCATCGAAATATTCATTCAGGAAATTAAAGACGTCGGCCGTGCGATGTGGCCGGGCACCATCTTGCATAAACCACGAGGTGTTCGCAGTGTCGTCTAAGGCAGTTTGTACCGCCACAAATTCACGAAGAATGTCCAGATAGCGTGATACAGAAATCGTTTCGGATCTGAAAAATGGGCCAATGATTCCTTTGGAAGAAATGGCGGCCCAGACCAGTACTTTTTGAGGCTGCAGGGACGATGGGACTGCAACATGGGGCTTTTCGGTTCCCCATATGCGCCAGTTCTGTTTATTGACGAAGCCGTCCAGGTAAAAATAAGCTTCGTCAGTAAACCAAATGCTGCCCACATGCATATCGCCGTCATCAATCCTGTGCACTATATCGTTAGCGAATGTCTCTCGTGCAGCAATGGTAGCGGCGCTGAGGGGTTGCCGCGTTTGAATTTTGTATGGATAGAGGTGTAAACTCTGGCGCATGAGACGATACGTGGACGTTGGCGTCATTTGGACCGCAGCTGCAACACGGCGAACGGAAACCCGAGGCCGCTGTTGGATCACCTGCTGCACTAGCTGCGCGTTGCCCTCTGTGGTTGCCGTACGCCGTCGCCCTACCTTTCCAGCACGTTCATCCGTAACGTTCCCAGTCCGTTGAAATTTTTCAAACAGATCCTTTATTGTATCGCTTTTCGGTCCTTTGGTTACATTAAACCTCCGTTGAAAACTTCGTCTTGATGCAACAACACTGTGTTCTAGGCGGTGGAGGAGGAGGAGGGAGGAGGAGATTAGTGTTTAACGTCCCGTCGACAACGAGGTCATTAGAGACGGAGCACAAGCTCGGGTTAGGGAAGGATGGGGAAGGAAATCGGTCGTGCCCTTTCAAAGGAACCATCCCAGCATTTGCCTGAAGCGATTTAGGGAAATCACGGAAAACCTAAATCAGGATGGCCGGAGACGGGATTGAACCGTCGTCCTCCCGAATGCGAGTCCAGTGTGCTAACCACTGCGCCACCTCGCTCGGTCTAGGCGGTGGAATTCCAACACCAGAAAAATCCTCTGTTCTAAGGAATAAACCATGTTGTCTACAGCACACTTGCACGTTGTGAACAGCACACGCTTACAGCAGAAAGACGACGTACAGAATGGCGCACCCACAGACTGCGTTGTCTTCTATATCTTTCACATAACTTGCAGCGCCATCTGTTGTTGAAAATTGTAACTACTGTAATTTCGAAAGTTTGTCCGCCTGAAAATGTACTGTTGTCCCAAGCATATTGCAACAAACGGTGTATTTCTATCGCTGCTCGTTTAGTTTTTATTGCCGTTTCAAATATACCGGTCATTTTTTAAACACCCTGTATTTACATTTAGTTCAGTGAAGGTTCAAAATGGTTCAAATGGCTCTGAGCACTATGGGACTTAACAGCTGTGGTCATCAGTCCCCTAGAACTTAGAACTACTTAAACCTAACTAACCTAAGGACATCACACACATCCATGCCCGAGGCAGGATTCGAACCTGCGACCGTAGCAGTCGCGCGGTTCCGGACTGCGCGCCTAGAACAGCGAGACCACCGCGGCCGGCAGTTCAGTGAAGGCTCGTAAGTTTTGAAGGAGAGAAATGTGATTAATGACGAGGTACTTACCATAACTCTCAACAAAGTTTCGTGACATTACACGTTGTGTAGGATGACTTAAAAATCCAAGGATATAATATTAAAGGAGTGGAGTCAAAGGCTCTATTAATCAGCCCTATATCTAGAATGAAACTGCAGTGGTATGCATGCCGAGTGGTACCTTAAACAATAATTAAAACCCGCATTGAATTCTCAACCACATACACAGTGGAAAATGGGTGGGAAACGGAATGTTATGATACACTCCAAAGGGTGCACTGGGGACAGCGTTGGCGAACTTTTGTATTTTTTAATGTAGACTTAAAGTACACGTGTCTTCCCAGAGAAGTCGCAATTTCTGCTAGCTTAGAGGTTTCCCTTCCACCAATTTCTCCCTTTTTTCAACTGGAACTCCAGTACCCATAGCCGAAAAGAGAAATTACTTTTTAAAGGCCGAAAAAGTGAAAAGTTTGTCAGGCAACACGTGATTCCGCCTCCATCTGATTCATAATAAAGCAAATGACTGCAGAGTAATCAGTGTTGAGGAAAAAAGGGCGAAGGCCTGTAATCGGGGTAACAGATGAGACAAACGTGTGCAGGTCCGCTTTAAACGGAGACTGGTTAGAGAGTCGAGTGACACAGTGCGGGCGCACTGTTGGGTGGCAAGTTTGGCGTGTTGCAAGTTTGATGCCCTCATCAGCACTTGCGTCGCGCCTGCCCCCAGTTGCCGCGTCGCGACCGAGTTCGCCCCTTGTACAGACCTGCCTAATTCACGCGGCTCCTGTTCTGGACACGAACGGTCACGAACACTTGACGGCAGAAAAAGCGGCGGCATTATATCGCCGTCAGAGGCAACGTGCGGTACAGCACTGATGCAAATGAAATGTAACACGTCGTTTTTTTTCGGATTGCGTGGGTGACGTGCGGTAGATGAAATATTACTTGAAATATCACTAAAAATGGTTTTATCTTCCCATGTAAAGGGGCTGAGTTCTGATTCCATATTCTTTATTGGTATAAGAGACACGTATTATACGAAGAACTTGATAGTATTCCGATGGCGCGTAGTTAATTTTCCACACTAGACGTGACGATTTTTAGGACGTTAATCATCAGGGCCACTTGTTTTGGCAAGTATGACAAAATTGACGACAGCATTTGCTGTTAGCAATATGGTTCAAATGGCTCTGAGCACTATGGGACTTAACATCTGAGGTCATCAGTCCCCTAGAACTTAGAACTACTTAAACCTAACTAACCTAAGGACATCACACACATCCATGCCCGAGGCAGAATTCGAACCTGCGACCGTAGCAGTCGCACGGTTCCGGACTGCGCGCCTAGAACCGCGAGACCACCGCGGCCGGCTTGCTGTTAGCCCATCCATATGAGCTGGCTGTGACTTCTACAGAAATAATAATAATAACAATAGTACACTACGGATGAATTAGTTCTATCACAATGTAGCCTACCGAGCCCCGTCCCACCCCGTGATTTCGACGCGCCTTAACGCTCTGCTCCTTCATATTGATGCTGATGATGGACATCAGATCTAAGTGGAATGAAACTTTAATCTTTTAATACCGGTAATCTGATGAACATCTCCAAAATATTTGGCTAATATCAGACTGATGCATCCTGGGGTAACATTTCTCGCTGCCGTCAGCGTATTTGAAGAATATGACTTGACCGTCGATTTGAATGATTAATAGTTTCTTTGGGATTTTGTTTCTTCCTAGGAATCGATAGATTGATTTTCGGATGTTGACTTGGCTTTTCCGTTTGGATCTATATGATTTATAGTTTATTTCGTGATTTCATTTGTTTCTAGTACGTCTATAGTTGAGAATAATCATTGATGAGAACCTGGATTGTGGAAGTGTACCGAACCGCGATTATATTCGGATTCTTGAAAGTGACTTGGATTTTCAATTTGGATTTGAATGACTCATAGGTTCTTTGCTGATGTCGTTTGCTTTTAGGATCTCGGCAGTTTGCTTTTCTGGTACGTCTCCTCTTTGTTTCGTACAGTGACATGGCATGTGATTTGGATTACAGATTTGGGTCATCGATCTTTTTTTTCGGCATCGTGGAGTTTGCTGGGGTGAAAGTGGCTCGAGCCACAATTTTTGTGATGGTGAATACGTATTAATGATGAGTTACAGCATTAACATTTCTTTTATAAGTAACTGTTTAAGCGAGGGTAACACAGCGGGGTGGAGCTAGTTTTCTTCAGGTGGGATATGGTTCAAATGGCTCTGAGCACTATGGGACTTAACATCTATGGTCATCAGTCCCCTAGAACTTAGAACTACTTAAACCTAACTAACCTAAGGACAGCACACAACACCCAGCCATCACGAGGCAGAGAAAATCCCTGACCCCGCCGGGAATCGAACCCGGGAACCCGGGCGTGGGAAGCGAGAACGCTACCGCACGACCACGAGATGGGGGCCCAGGTGGGATATCACAGCCGTGAATTTATTGAAAGTTACAGATACAGGTCCACTCTGGCTGTTATATGATTTGGAAGAGTTTATATTTACTGCATTTTACACGATTCGCTTTACAGGCCATTCTCGAGTACTATCGGTACCAAATTACCTACTGCGTGTAGGCGTACTGTTATCATAGCTCCCGATGTGAGTATGCCTACATGATGAAGGTGTTACGATATTAATAGCGCTTGAGAATGACCTGTAAGGCTAATCGAGTAAAATGAAGAAAAATACTTGCAAATCTAGAAAAGAACGGCCGAAGTGGAACCATGTCTCTAATTTCACTTTGAGCTAAGATTACCTATGTCTTAACCGCAAACTCCCACAGCTTTATTCAGATTCGTTTCGTGGCCAACCCTAACATTAAACAGATACACGGTACCTATCTTTAACTTCAGTTTGTTCTGCAAGAAAGAAGTTTCGCAGTCGACATATATTCGGCAACGAGCTTCTTTTAAATGTCGCGCACACGCAAATGTCTTCAAAACGGGTAAATGTTGGCGCAGCGGTCAGTTGCGAGAGCAGTGGAAATGCGGTAAGCGAGACGCGAAATGGCTACGGCGGGTCCGTGGCTCGTGGAAGAAGCAGGAAAAAACGCGCGGCTATAATCCCGGCACATAACAACCCGCTAAATGCGGCCCGGGGAGAAAATTAAACAGTAATCACGGGTTTGCGCCGGCTGAAGAGGGGGAAAAAAACGCAGAAACGGCCGGAAAAAAAAGAAAGCAGTGCAGAGCGGAGTCAGAGCGGAGCAGCGGTGAGACGGGCCCAGAGCGGCCCGCAGCGCGCAGCCGGCAGCCTTGTCGCTGCGGTCCTGAAGTACGCGGCGCATAAAATGAGCCACGTGAGGCCGTAAATACTTGATGGCTTGTGCGGAGGTGGGGACGCTCAGCTCCTCAGTATTCACGGCTCGGCTGGCCGCCGCTTATCTGTGCAAAACGCGGACGTGCCGCCCCGCCGCCCCGCCGCCCCGCCGCCCACGAGAGCCACTCATCTGGCGGTCTGGGGCCAGCGCCGAGGACCGGACCGGCCGCGCTCGTTACGCTGGCCTCCTTACTGCGCCTCCCGCCATTTTCCTAAATTACTCGCAGCGTAGGCGGGGCCGGTTCCCTAATAAATGCCGCTAGTACTTCTTATTTTGTCCCGTCCCCTGCGAGGGGGCCGCAGCTCCGAGTGTCAGGAGGACAAGCACATGGCTCACATTCTGTTAGCGTTCTTCAGAGTGCCAAGTCACGGGGAACGGACGACTACATCTGATTACTCTGTTCAGGAGGAAATTAGCTGTCGGGTGTTCCCTGATAGATGTTGATATGAAATACACTGGTGTCCCAAATTAAATCAACAATCCACTACTTCCCCGTCCTGTGTCTAATTCACGATAGAATCACACAAACTGCCAACAGGTCCATACGATCGTGTCCTGTACGGAAGGTGGCATTCTCGTCAAGGGACAACCACGGTGACGTCAGGGCACCTACCAAACGCGATAGTGTGCGCCGGATAGTCCCCCATCCGCAATCGCAGTGCCGGCCGCGGTGGTCTAGCGGTTCTAGGCGCGCAGTCCGGAACCGCGCGACTGCTACGGTCGCAGGTTCGAATCCTGCCTCGGGCATGGATGTGTATGATGTCCTTAGGATAGTTAGGTTTAAGTAGCTCTAAGTTTTAGGGGACTGATGACCACAGATCTTACGTCCTATAGTGCTCAGAGCCATTTGAACCGCAATCGCAGTGTATACAGACGGTGCAGCATGGCACAGAGAAGACGCCTACAAGGCTCTCTGCGGTGAAAGGCCATGGGAAGAATCGAACCGGAATAGTCGCAGACTGATGTGGCTTGTTGGCTTCATGTGAATCGTCCTGTTAATTTTCAAATGTGGCGACAGTTTACTTCTTAAGTAATAGAACCCAGTGCGTTATCCTCGATGGCGAGTGTTCATCGGAGGTGAGGGTATCATCTGGAGTGCCCCAGCGAAGTGTGCTAGGTCCGCTGTTGTTTTCTATCTACATAAATGATCTTTTGGATAGGGTTGATACCAATGTGCGGCTGTTTGCTGATGATGCTGTCGTGTACGGGAAGGTATCGTCGTTGAGTGACTGTAGGAGGACACAAGATGACTTGGACAAGATATGTGATTGGTGTAAACAATGGAAGCTAACTCTAAATATAGATAAATGTAAATTAAAGCAGATGAATAGGACAAAGAATCCCGTAATGTTTGAATACTCCATTAGTAGTGTAGCGCTTGACACAGTCACGTAGATTAAATATTTGGTTGTAACATTGCAGAGTGATATGAAGTGGGACAAGCATGTAATGGCAGTTGTAGGGAAGGCGGATAGTCGTCTTCGGTTCATTGGTAGAATTTTGGGTAGATGCGGTTCATCTGTAAAGCAGACCGCTTATAAAACACTAATACGACCTATTCTTGAGTACTGTTCGAGCGTTTGGGATCTCTATCAGGTCGGATTGAGGGAGGACATAGAAGCAATTCAGAGGTAGGCTGCTAGATTTGTTACTGGTAGGTTTGATCATCACGGCAGTGTTACGGAAATGCTTCAGGAATTCGGGTGTGAGTCTCTGGAGGAAAAGAGGCGTTGTTTTCGTGAATCGCTACCGAGGAAATTTAGAGAACCAGCATTTGAGGCTTACTGCCGGCAACTTGTATTTCACCGAAAACCACAAACATAAGATAAGAGAGATTAGGGCTCGTACAGAGGCATATAGGCAGTCATTTTTCCCTCGTTCTGTTTGGGAGTGGAACAGGGAGAGAAGGTGCTAGTTGTGGTACGAGGTACCCTCCGCCACGCACCGTATGGTGGATTGCGGAGTATGTATGTAGATGTAGATGTAGACTGAAACTGTATCCCGACGGAAAGGGCAGCGCTGACCACTTGTAACATCAGTAAGAGATAATCTTTATTTGGCTCTAAGCTCACGACGGTACCGCCTTAGTACTGCACGGCAACTGGCATCTGACCTCGCAGCATCCACTGGACGTGTTGTAGCAAGGCAAACGGTGTACAGAAAGTTTCGCCAGAGTGACCTTTATTGTTGGAGACCTATTGTATGTCTACCTCTGACGCGTCTTCACAGAAGGGAACTCCTAGAGTGGATCCTTCAACCTGCCACCTGGACGGTTCTTTCCACAGATGAGTCCCGATTTGGTCTGGACAGTGATTCTCGACGGATTCGCACCTACAGGGAACATGGAACACGATTTCTGGACCCAACCATTGTAGAAATAAACTGATATCGAGGATGATCCCTAATGGTTTGGGCAGGGAGTATGTTGACCGCTCGAACACCTCTTCATGAAATTGTGCGGTTAAATCGGCAAGGTTTAACTGGTGTCAGGTATCGTGACGGGATCTTGGAACCTTATGTGCGGTTGTTGCGAGGTGCAGTCGGCCCAGACTTTCTATTCCTGAACGATAATGCTCGACCCCATAGAACACGTGTGGTCGACGTTTTCTCGGAAAAGGAGTGGCTTGCTCGCTCTCCCCCCCCCCCCCCCCCCCCGCCCCCTTTTTTTACTATGGGACTTAACTGCTAAGGTCATCAGTCCCTAAGCTTACACACTACTTAACCTAAATTATCCCAAGGAAAAACACACACATCCACGCCCGAGGGATGACTCGAACCTCCGCCGGGACCGGCCGCACAGTCCATGACTGCAGCGCCCAAGACCGCTCGGCTAATCCCGCACGGCTCGCTCTCCCTATTTGAATCCCATAGAACACGTATGGCATGCACTAGGGTCACGGGTTGCATCACGTCAGCATCCACCAACCATTCTCCAAGACTTGCGAGCAGCGCTACAGGAAAGATGGGCGTTATTGCCTCAACACGAGATTGATGACGTCATTCACAGTATGCCCCGTTGTTTGTCAGGCCTGTATTGCTGCCAGAGATGGTCGAACCCCATACTGAGCGCATTAACCAGCTGTCAGAATGTTCGTGTAAACCCGTTAAGTTGGAAAAGACGAAGAACATTTTTGTCTGCCGTTTCGCATGTTGCAGTTGTTTACGTTCTATACTCTTTACATTATTTCTTCTTTGCTATCACCTGATTACACTGTTTTGTGGTAAAATAAACGCTATCTTGCGAAGTTTCGGTTTCTTGCTTTCATTTTGGACGTCAGTGTGGATCTAGGAATACACATTCCATCTTCAGATATATCTGACAAAACAGTCACATATACAGGGCTGTCAGAAACACACTGAAAAGCTTGTAATGATGTTGCAGGATATGTTGTGCTGAGAAATAATTGTTAAGAAAAAAAGTCGCTACTTTACGCCATTTCAGAGTTAATTAGCATTGAAGTTAGCCAATCAGACCGTTGTACGCTCAAATTCAAGCGTCCCACCGGGGACGGTGTCACCAAACGTGTTCTCCGTTTAGTTTCATAAAACCGGACAAGGGAGCTGTAAAAAAAGTGGACATGGGGCGGTAGTAAGGATCGATCCCGAACAAGAAGCTGAGCAACCTCGTGGGCCACCGTCAACGCTATTAGAACAACTGACACTAATTGCATCTGGCGGGCAACTTGAATTTGGGCAAGCAACAGCCCAATTGGCCAACTTCAATGCTAATTAAATCGGAAATGGCGCAGCGTATCGATTTCTTTCTTAACAGTTATTTCTCAGCACAACCTATCCCAACACCCTTACAAGCTTTTCAGTTTGTTTCTGACTACCCTGTGTATCAGTTCCTTGAAATATGTCCATGCATGGACAGCCGATAACCATACTATCCAGCAGTGCCAGATAACCAAGTAGGTACAATCAACTACAGAAAAAAAGTGTGTGAAATCTTATGGGACTTAACTGCTGAGGTCATCAGTCACTAAGCTTACAAGCCGGCCTGTGTGGCCGAGCGGTTCTTGGCGCTACAGTCTGGAACCGTGCGACCGCTACGGTCGCAGGTTCGAATCCTGCCTGCCTCGGGCATGGATGTGTGTGATGTACTTAGGTTAGTTAGGTTTAAGTAGTTCTAAGTTCTAGGGGACTGATGACTTCAGATGTTAAGTCCCGTAGTGTTCAGAGCCATTTGAACCTAAGCTTACACACTACTTAACCTATATTATCCTAAGGACAAACACACACACCCATGCCCGAGGGAGGACTCGAACCTCCACCGACCCAGCCGCACAGTCCATGACTGCAGCGCCTCAGACCGCTCGGCTAATCCAGCGCGGCAATCAACTACAAGTATGAGAATTTTTTACGTAGAGAAAAACAGTAAAACCTCTGACTATGCTTGATTGTACTTATTGGTGAAGTGGCATAGAAGCATACCAGTGGTTGCAAACTATCCATGCATCGACGTATGTCATCGAATCGTATATATGTGACTGATTGTCCAGATACAACTGAAGATGGAATGTATATTCCGGAACCAGTCAAGTATGTCGTATGAGTAATCAACATCAGTGACGTGCAGCCTGAGAAAGTCTGCCGATAAATGGTCAAACTAGTTGCCATATACATCATCAATGTTGTAAGTGAGTGCGACAGAACAAGCTGTTCCATTACTTTTTGTAAATACTGGTCTAATTATCAGTCACCCGATGTAGGGTAAGTCATTTATATTATGTTTGTTATCTCACACGCAAACAAACACTTTTCAGTATCAATGTTTAAACCAAATCTTTTGGCCCAGAAACAAATTCCTTGTTATTTATGTCGGTTGGACAGTTTCATCTGTGAACCCCTAGTTGTCGAAATATCGCCCGATCGGTGAAAGCGGCCGCACTACTCGTCGGGAAAAGTAGCCAATCTGTTTACTCCATTAAGTCTTCCAAACTGTCATCAGTGATTCTGTCCTTTTGTGACGATTTCGAATTAATCGATATGAGTCATTTAAAGCCGTCTATGTTCTGTCGCATTGGACCCAATTTAAAAAATCTGGTTGAAAGCTGTCTGCTGCACCCACTTGGTACAGTTTCAGATACTAGGACATCAAAATGCCTAGAAAATATGTTCGACAATCACAAGAAAAACGAGATGCTGTTGCGGCGGCACTGGCCACATTACACGCATAGCAATCGAAATGTGAACACTACGTAAGCCTTCAGAAAAAGCATACAATTCCTATATATTACCTTTTCTTTTTCACTTTAAAATATCCGGTGTGATATCTTACAATACGCAGATTAAAATGTGTAAGCGGCAAGCTGCTATCAAATACCATCGTATTGTGAAAATTAAATTTCCATTAGAACAGAATAAACTTCTGTTATTTCCTTCAATGATCAAAAACGTTTTGATATTTGCACTATCGATTTCGCTTTTTTCCCCATTCCTGTGTCTATTTGCACCAACGTTTACCTGTTTCCCAGGGCGCTTGTACGCTTTTTGTTGTCGATGGGACAATGCTCTGACCAGATGTCAGTACACTAGCTGTACAACCTCGAACTGATGAAATGATTCGTTACCTTTGAAAATGGAGATATTATGTTCCGAAACCGGTATGCAGATAAGTAGAAAATGGTACTTACACAATGTAAAAATGTTTCCCTCATGCATTATGTACATTTATACTACTCATGACACCAGTAAAATGCAGAGTAAGTAGCGTATCAGAATCATATTTCACCCTTTCTGTTCCTGTCTGAGGTGGTGCATGGGAAGAATGATTGTCAGTACGTATCGTCAACATTTGCGCAGCCGGGATCCTTACACGAATCGTATGTTTAAGGAAATGCATTGTTTCTAGACAACATGGACCCTCGGAATGTGCAGGATGCACACTGCCGTTCTTACAGAGTTTGGTATTTTTATGAAACCGCCTGGCTTATAAGACCGTGACGAACTCACAGCTTTTTAATTTTCTGTATCTTTTTTTAAACCAACTTGCTACGGTCTCCAAACCAATAAACAATAGTCAAGAATCGGTTGAACGAGGGTTCTGTATTTGTCAGATTTCTTTGGGATTTTTCTTACAAACTTTGATTTGTGATCGACTTTCTTCGCTCCTAGATACTCACAGGGTGTGACTGTTTCTAGTGTCGCCAATGTATTATGTATTAAAAACATTATATAGTCTCGTCGTGGATTTAAGCTCTTGCATATGAGCGTACCATGTGTGCGAATCTTACTCACGTCCGTCCCTCGTCTGACTCCCCCCCCCCCCCCCCACCCCCCTCCCCTTCTCTCTGTCTCTGTCTCTGTCTCTCTCTCTCTCTCTCGGCCTAGGCGAAGTTGCTGCTTATCTAAATCTTTTTAGAAAATCATATTCACTGACTGATTCTTGTCCGTTTCACATTTAATTTACAACGTCAGCGTCATTAAATGGTTCAAATGGCTCTGAGCATTAGGGACTTAACAGCTGAGGTCATCAGTCCCCTACAACTTAGAACTACTTAAACGTATGAAACGTCCCCTTAGAAAAATCATAAATGACTGTGCTTAAACTGACACACAATATTCTTAGCGCAACGCAATCTGACTTTCAAAAATCCCTACAAAAGAATGGCCCTGACTAACAATAACCTATACCTTTCATGAATCACTTACCTCACAAAAATCTTCGTTACTCGAACTACTGCAATGCAGCGAGCGCCACTACTGCCAGCTAAATAAAAGATTCTAACAAGAGAACCTCCCCATCGCACCCTCCTCAGATTTAGTTATATGTTGGCACAGGGATAGGCCTTGAAAAACTGAACACAAATCAATCGAGAAAACAGGAAGAAGTTGTGTGGAACTATGAAAAAAAGAAGCAAAATATACAAACTGAGTAGTCGATGCACAAGGTAGGTAACATCAAGGAGAGTGTGAGCTTACGAGACAATTATCAAAGTTCAGGCACTCACACATAATCAACTTCGCTCTCCAAAATTCCAGAACATGTTCAGATTCGCTTGGACATATGCAGGATTTGACGGTCTACACACGGAAACATTTGAAAACGTAAAAAACATTTGTTTTGACAGAGCACAGGGAAAACTGTGCAACTGTGAAACTGTTGCATTCATTTGTTGCAGTTTATGTGACAAACTCTTATGTTTTCATCACTTTTTTGGGAGTGATTATCATATCCACAAGAAAACCTGAATCGGGCTAGGTAGAAGAATCTTTTTACCCATCCGCCAAGTGTGCAAGTTAGGTGGGTCGACAACATATTCCTGTCATGTGACGCACATGCCGTCACCAGTGTTGTATAGAATATATCAGACGTGTTTTCCTGTGGAGGAATCGGTTGACCTATGACCTTGCGATCAAATGTTTTCGGTTGCTATTGGAGAGGCACGTCCTTTCGTCTACTAATCGCACGGTTTTGCGGTGCGGTCGCAAAACACAGACACTAAACTTATTACAGTGAACAGAGACGTCAATGAATGAACGGACAGATCGTAACTTTGCGAAAATAAAGAAAGTAAAATTTTCGTTTGAGGGAAGACTCGAACCAAGATCCTCTCGTTCCGCAGCTGCTCACGCTAACCACAGGACCACGGCGCTTCTCAGTTCACAGTGTCCTTGATGTTGCTTATCCTGCACATGGACTACTCAGTTTGTATATTTTGCTTATTTTTTCATAGTTCCACACAACTTCTTCCTGTTTTCTCGATTGATCTGTGTTCAGTTTTTCAAGGTCTATCCACTGTGTCAATTTATAACTAAATCTGAGGGGGGTGCGATGGGGAGGTTTCCTTGTAAGTACTGAAGGCACTAACTACTGATAGGCATAGTTAGCAAATAAAAGATTTTGATAGAGAACAAACAATGTTTTACCTTAATAGTGTTCAAAAGTCATAATATATATAAATCAGTTCATGACATCCAGTCTTACAAATTTACTGCCTCTGATGGACACACGTCCAGATCATCCGCTCTCGAAACTACGCCATCTCTCTCCCCACAACCACCACTGCTGGCGGCTCACCTCCAACTGCGCAACGCTACGCGCTGTTAACAGGCAACTGCCCAACACTACAATAGCAAATTCCAAGAATGCAAACCATCCACAGACTGCACACAGCACAGTCCGTGATTTTCATACAGAGTGCTACGTGACGTTACCAACATTAAATGGTTCAAATGGCTCTGAGCGCTATGGGACTTAACGGCTATGGTCATCAGTCCCTTAGAACTTAGAACTACTTAAACCTAACTAACCTAAGGACATCACAAAACACCCAGTCATCACGAGGCAGAGAAAATCCCTGACCCCGCCGGGAATCGAACCCGGGAACCCGGGCGCGGGAAGCGAGAACGCTACCGCACGACCACGAGCTGCGGACACCAACATTAAAACCTGAACAGCCTACTTACACCTAACTAACCTAAGGACATCACACACATCCATGCCCGAGGCAGGATTCGAACCTGCGACCGTAGCGGTCGCGCGGTTCCAGACTGAAGCGCCTAGATCCGAACGGTCACTCCGGCCGGCTCAACGTCATCAACGCTCTTGATTATTACAGACACGTGGCTGACGCTACCACTTCAAGATGCTGCAGCTCGTAGTAAGTCCGCAGCGTTACTCTGCTAAATACGTATTCTGCCTGGGCACCATGAAGATATCAATAATATTCGCAGTCCGCGATATGGACGACTGGAAAGTAATGCTTTCCGCACTGCAGCAGCTACGCCAAACACTCTTTTTGTTACAGACGAGTAACATTTTCAGCTTTCGCTAACAAGCGTCAGTTTCGATGAAGTTGGTACGTTCCGCAAGCGGTCGCATATGGCGGCATTGTGACTTTTGTGGACGCGTACAGTGGAAACGCCGCGACGGCAATGTTTAAGCAGCGACTGCAAGTCGGTCCGAAACCCCGGAAGGCGCGCAATTGTGTGGCGAGCGGTGCGGCAGAGCGGAGGGCGCCAACGGGAGCTTCCGGCCGCCGGCCGCCAATTGGCAGCAGGAAATTACACCCCTAAACCCGCGGACGCGCTCGGTTCCCGCTCCCCTGGCGGCGGCGGCTGCTGCTATCCGACGGATATTTCACCTCAGCCTTTCCCTCGCCGGTTGACATTTAACTCCGTTGCGGTCCCCTACTCGCCGGGGAACGACTGGAAAGTAAATCGAATCTGAATGTCAGCTGAAAGAAGGGCGAACAGCTGCATCGAATAAATCACTTCGGTTACTCTTTGAAATTAATTATAACAGTTTAGAACGCAAGGCGCGTTTATTAAAAGGTGATCAGTTTCATTCATCACATGATCATCTTCGGACATCTACATCTACATTTATAATTCGCAAGCCACCGAACGGTATGTGGCGGAGGGCACTTTACGTGCCACTGTCATTACCTCCCTTTCCTGTTCCAGTCGCGTATGGTTCGCGGGAAGAACGACTGCCGGAAAGCCTCCGTGCGCGGTCGAATCTCTCTAATTTTACATTCGTGATCTCCTCGGGAAGTATAAGTAGGGGGAAGCAATATATTCGATACCTCATCCAGAAACGCACCCTATCGAAACCTGGACAGCAAGCTACACCGCGATGCAGAGCGCCTCTCTTGCAGAGTCTGCCACTTGAGTTTGCTAAACATCTCCGTAACGCTATCACGCTTACCGAATAACCCTGTGACGAAACGCGCCGCTCTTCTTTGGATCTTCTCTATCTCCTCTGTCAACTCGACCTGGTACGGATCCCACACTGATGAGCAATACTCAAGTATAGGTCGAACGAGTGTTTTGTGAGCCACCTCCTTTGTTGATGGACTACATTTACTCTCCCAATAAATCTCAACCTGGCACCCGCCTTACCAACAATTAATTTTATGTGATCATTCCACTTCAAATCGTTCCGCACGCATACTCCCAGATATTTTACAGAAGTAACTGCTACCAGTGTTTGTTCCGCTATCATATAATCATACCGTAAAGGATCCTTCTTTCTATGTATTCGCAATACATTACACTTGTCTATGTTAAGGGTCAGTTGCCACTCCCTGCACCAAGTGCCCATCCGCTGCAGATCTTCCTGCATTCCGCTGCAATTTTATTATGCTGCAACTTCTCTGTATACTACAGCATCATCCGCGAAAAGCCACATGGAACTTCCGACACTATCTACTAGCTCAGACCTACAACTATACCTACAACGGACGTACAACTATACTCATGAAGAATGGCTGTGCGTGGATTAGGAATCGCTGAAAGATTATGGTATGACAGTAGTGATACGAAAGAAGAAAAAAACCCGATAATATTATATTAGACCTTAACCAACTGGGAGTAATAATAAAACATCGATAAACGCTTATTAACTGCAGATAACATACTGTACTTCAAATACCAAACAGACTTTTGAACACCAGTATTCAATAATAAGGTATGTATTTATTCTTCATATTAATATTTCTGTCAATACTTATAGTAATGTAACTACCATAATCTCAGAAAGCTGATAAATATCATAATGCATAAACTCTTTGTATATTCTTCAACAGATAATAAATAAAACTCAATGAAGATGGAGAAGCTTCTCTGAAACATGTGTGGATACCACAACAAGGAAAATTGTATTTGCTCAAGGCAGAACCACATTTACTGAAGACAACTCGGTTGTTTTCGATGTGAAAGCGTCTATTCGCTCGTCGATCGAACTTCCTTGAGTGACAAATAACCGACTGATTTGAATTGCTAATTATTACTAGTCTAACAATGCTTAAAAAAAACTGGCTGAGCCCACAGGAGATAGATATTGTCTGTATGTCTTTGACACGCATTAATTGTTTTGTCTGTGGTGTCATCGTACCAGCGTAGATACATGTGTGTGATTATTACGAATTAGCATTGATTAAAGTTATAAATTGTTGTAGCGTCAAACACGTTTAACTAGGACATTGATTCGGATATCGTTGTGAAGAGCAGCGCTGCCAAATCTCCCGTATTTTTTTGAGATCTTCCGTATTTTACCCAGAATTTCTACTGTCCCAGTATTTTCAAGAGCCTCCCGTATTTTACCTATCTCACGTGTTTGACCATTTGACATTGTTTTCCCTCGTATTTCATAAAGTTTTATTTATTTATGGAAATATTTCCGTATTGTTCAAAGATTAGCGTTTCCTAATGAACAATCGATGTTTCCAGTTTATCATCTTTGAATTCTCTCTTTTTCATGTCAACAAGCTTGTTGCTTGTATGTATGTATATATGTATTAAACCGGGGACCGAGAAACGACGGAGACTCTTTGTCCTGCCGTAGCCGTCAGTGGTTCACCATCCCATAACAGGACACAGCAGTCCACCCACACCACCGCCACCCCACATCACACCCAGGGTTATTGTGCGGTTCAGCCCCCAGTGGATTTCCCCCCCCCCCCCCCCTCCCCCTGGCCCTGGGAACGTCTCATACCACACGAGTTAACCCCAAATGTTTGCATTGTAGAATAATTATTGTGTACGCGTACGTGGAAACGGTGTTTGTGTGTAACTGAGGCGGAATAAGAGGAACCAGCCCGCATTCGTCGAGGCAGATGAAAAACCGCCTTAAAAACGACCCACTGGCTGGCCGGCACACCGGACCTCGGCACTAATCCGCCAGAAGGATTCGCGCTGGCGACCGGCACGCCTTCCTGCTCGGGCAGCAGCGCGTTAGAAAATGGTTCAAATGGCTCTGAGCACTATGGGACTCAACTTCTGAGGTCATTAGTCCCCTAGAACTTAGAACTAGTTAAACCTACCTAACCTAAGGACATCACACACATCCATGCCCGAGGCAGGATTCGAACCTGCGACCATAGCAGTCGCGCGGTTCCCGACTGAGCGCCTAGAACCGCTAGACCACCGCGGCCGGCACAGTAAAGTAACTCATCTTAGTAACTGTTGATATCCTCGACATTACTTTCTAAAAATAATCATATAGATAATTTTGGAGTAAATGTAATGAAATTTAAAAACCAAAGTGAAGTGAGAAGTATAATTGCCGTGAACAAACACAGTATCGTTTCTGTTACGAAGCGACATGCTTAAGGGTAACGACTGCACTACAATGTCAGATGTGGTGGATTCTGTCTTTTATGTCACCCAGTGTTACCACTGCACACGTTAAGTGAATGGAAAAGAGTGAGAACCTGTGGGCAGAGGTACTGCAGAAACGAAGGAAGCGCCTCTGGCGGTGTGTCACACGCTCCGAGTCCGCTGGCCGCCACGAGGCCTCACTAGGTGTCAAGGGGGTCATCATTCCATCCATGTCGACATATTAATTTCCAAATTTTACAGGTAACTTTCGGAGAGTAATGTCTCTTGGCAAGTAAAAGCCTAGAAAATGGCGAGAAGTTCTAAAAATTTACACGTTTCTTTCAATACAACCCACTTTTCACTTGCGTTCCTTTAGGTTAGTCCACGTTGTTTGGTGCCTGAATCACTGCACAAAACATTTCAGGCAGGAAGAGGTATACATGCGCAGGCTGACCACACCTGCTGCCAACGGCAAATCTGGGACAGTTCGTGAATCCACGGTTGGATAGGGAGAACACAAGAAGCTAAGAGAAGTCAAGATGCTTCACTAAGAACGTAGGTGGAAACGACGGAGTTGTAGGATTCCTCCAATTTATAAGGGGCGAACAAGAAAGTTCCGTTCGAAAGGCGTATGATCCGGAATCGGTATGCCATCAGGCTAAGTCGCCGTGAGCACTGAGGAAATTATCCCACCGACGCACCAGGCTGAAGATACCCGTTTGGTGCAACACCATGTCCTGCTGTGTGAAGAAGTCCGTAACTGCCTGCCGCACATCGTCCGACAGCAATTGGCGACCATTGGCGGCTTTTTTAAAGGACCAAAGGCGTGGTGATCGTATGGGGAGAGATGAAGACAGTGGGGCTGGTGTTTGCTTTGTCTCCAACTTGAGTGGGCGTAACTTTCCAGTTCCACCGGCGTCTTGTGTCGAATCGCAACCAGCACGGAACTTCATGCTGTCTCATAATAATTCTTCTTCAGAATAACACCACGTTGGTACTGTTTGGACGCATTTGGTGCTAAGATCGCCATAGTTGACTTTCTGCATTATCACATGCACTTCAGAAAGACATGACTGCCATAATACCCTGCACGAATGCCAGTGCTTATGTACCTGCATCAGAGTAGCGCTACGTTGCATATACGCTGCAGCAACGCCCTCGAACCTTAAGCGAATTACTAATAATTGTAAAAGTAAACTGCAATATTATACCGTATAAATTATGAAACTGTGGAAGCTGTGACACTGTGTTGTTATTATAATTCTTATAACATATAGGTTGACTCTTACACAGAAGGTTACAACAACCAGCCACTTCTTACAATGTTATTTATTTATTTAAACAGTGCCTTCACCGGTTTCGAACCGACAGGTTCATCTTCAGATGGCTAGTTCACTTTTATATTAGATTTCGCCTTGTTTCCCCACCTGACGAAATTTCCTTGGGATGGTGTCGCCGACGAAGAACCCGCGCCATTATGTTCCAGTGTAGGTTGCTTATCATCTTGCAGCAGCGAAAACTGTGTAATGCACTTTTTTGTGTGAACATATATGCACATAATGTAAAGCACCACACTGGTGCAACCTGCACTGGAACATAATGGCGTGCATTCTTCATCGGCACCACCACCCTAAGGAAATTTCGTCAGGGGAAACAAGGCAAAATCTAATGTAAAACGTGAACTAGCCGTCTCAGGATGAACCTGTCGATTCGAAACCGGTAACGGTGCTGTTTAAATAAATAAATAGCATTGTAAGACGTGGCTGGTTGCTGTAATCTCCTGTGTAAGAGTCAAACTATATTTTTTACACAGCCACGAGCTCAAAATGTCAGTTTTCGACAAAATAGCAATTCTTAAAACAGATACATGACACGCTTAATTCTCAAATTTCTGCGAAAATGCTTTTCACACAGAGTATTTATCTAACATGTAGTGTATGCGGATTTATGCTGAACTCATATACTAAAAGCGATTTAAACAAGTTATATAAATGTTTTAATACAGTAATAATATACTGTTATTGTTTTTAAAATTTTAGAGATCTGTGGCTAGTTAAAGGTACGGATGAAGACAAGAACCCTAGACCTTCTCTGGAGTATGGCGTCACTGCAGTGGTCGAAAATCAGTAGTCAGGAAGATAAAAAGCAGAGCAACCTTGAGTAGAGCAGGTGGTACTCTAAGATAATCTTCTATCGGTCAAGACAGTAGACTAGTAGATTATTACTAATACTGGAAACAAAAATTACTTCATAGCGTGACGTACCAGCCAAACCACTTTTCTCCGAATCGAAGGTTTCACGAGATTTCAGTTTTCAGTCAGAGCCCCCAACTGAATAGCAAGCGTGGGAATTTCAATAGGAAGACAGAAGAAAAATTAAGGTTTAATGTCCCGTTGATGACTAGGGATTAGTGAAGAAAATCGACCGTGTCCATTTCGAAGGAACCATTCCGCCAATTGTATTGAGATTTAGTGAAACCACGGGAAACTTAAACTTGGACGCCGAGCGGGGGTTTGAACCGCCATCCACACGAATGAGAGCCTCGTGTCCTGGCTCCGTGTCATCTTACGCGTTCGCGTGAACTTCAGATAGATGTGCCCAAGTTGACTCACTTTTGTTTCCGTTAGAGGTGCCGGATGTGCAGAGAAGAAGAAAAATATGTTGCAATCTTTTTCATTGTATTGAAATAAAGGCGTTGGACAAAAATATGGGAACACTGCCAGAAGTGCATGCTTGAACAAAAATGCAGAGGCGAGCAAATTCTGCATGTTTCGCTGTTGTATTGGTATTCTCGTCACACCGTTGACACTGTGGATCTCGGAATAATGAATTCCCTAGCGATTTCCTAAATGGAATGTCACATGCGTCCAGCTCAAACTACCAGCCTGCGTTCAGAGTCTGTTAATTCGCGTCGTGCGGCCATAATCACGCCGGAAACCTTTTCACATGAATCACCAGAGGACAAATGACAGCTCCGCCAAACCAGTGCCCTTTTATACGCGGCAGTAGCTCCTTCTTTATATATGCACGTTGCTATCCCGTGACTTTTATCACCTCACTGTATGTTACGGTACGTGTTTCACTGAACTGATGACACCAGGAATGGGCTACACATGTTACTCAATGTGTGTATGAACCGTGGTAGTTTTACTGCAAGATGAATACGTTATTTCCCACTTCTCCGTTTGTAACAGGGACTCTTGAAGAAAAAGAAGTATTATAGATGGTCCAAAGGAACTACTTGTCGTGTTTTCTTGTACCTCCCGCCGCAAGAAATTTCATTTTTACTGATTTTTTAAAACTCTTCTACGTAACGGTCATTACAGACGGGTGTAAAAGAACAAACAAGCACAAGGTTTTTTTTTTACATTCTGCACTAACTTGTAAAGCATCATGATTATGAGGCCCTAAACGCTTTACTGCATTGGTGTCCGCGAAATACAGTGACGTCTATATGGCGTTTGGTATATTGAGTCAGACTTCGCGGGAAGCGCTGTTAAAACGTCGATAGCTGCACCGTGTTACATCCGAAGAAGTGACTGTGCGGGCCACTGCAACGTGCCGACCAGCGCCAGCCTGCAAATGGAACGCGCCCCAGCCAAACAAAGTTACTGGTTTCCTGAAACGACATTGAGAGCAACAACTCTGCGGGATAAAATATGCAACGCTCAGCTCCGCCGCAAGAGCTGGCAGGGCCAGGGTACCACTGTGCGCAGCCGTTCACTGGGGAAGCTGAGGGCACAGTCCGCAGGGAAGCCCGCTCCGCGAGAGGAGGGCATTACGGCGGAATCCGTTTCGGAAACGGTGAAATACGAAAGCGCGCTGATTTATTACGTGCAATCATTGTAGAGCAGTGGTTCCCAATCTTTCTTAGATCATTATCCCTGAGTGCGATTAGGCATTAGGTAGCACCCTCATCCTTCCCCCCCCCCCCCCCCCCCCCCCCCCCGCGCTGTCTGTTACCTCCCTTCCCCCACATTGTCACCTACTTTGGCAATCTAACTAAACTGTAGAATGAAAGACTTTTCTTGGAACACTGTTACTTTTAAGATGACCAAAGATCAATGATATTTAGTTTGTGTGTGTGTATGTGTGTGTGTGTGTGTGTGTGTGTGTTTTAGAATGAATGACGGAGGAGTTCGAGTGCATCGCAAGTGCTACTTGCAACTGCTTCTCAGATAAGAAAGGTGAGGGTAGACATTATATAACAAACTTTCCATGCATTACTCCTTTCCACTGCGGCTCTTGTTTGACCTGCACACTGCAACACCATTTAAAATCAGCCAAGTTAAAATGTGTGCACTATACTTATTGCTCGTAAACCACTTGATTGCTGCACTCCTTACATCTGAATTGGCAAAACTGGAAGATTCAAGCTGTTAATGCTTTGTGTCTGACCACAGCCACTAATAGTAATAGTAATAATAATAATAATAATAATAATAACCACATAACAAACCTGACATCATACTCACCAATAAAAAGAAGAAATTAACACAACTAATCGAAATATCCATACCAAATGCAACAAACATACAGAAGAAAACAGGAGAAAAAATACATCCAACTGGCTGAGGAAGTCAAAGACATGTGGCATCAGGATAAAGTTGACATCATACCAATTATACTATCAACTACAGGAGTCATACCACACAATATCCACCAGTACATCAACGCAATACAGCTACATCCAAACGTATATATACAACTACAGAAATCTGTAATTCTTGATACATGTTCAATTACCCGAAAGTTTCTAAATGCAATGTAACATATACCGTACAGTTAAAAGGAAGTTACGCTTGATCAAGGTCCGCGTCGCTTTCCATTTTTAACGAGACATAACGTCTGAGACAGGAAAGAAAAATAATAATAATACTGTGTACAGCACTATAGTAGCCCTTAGGTAGTTACTGCTATGTCATGCTGTCAGTTAATTCATTTATCTGTTTAAGCGAGTAATAACGCAATTTCTGGACTACTGCAGATACCATCTACAACTTGGGGAAGACATTTTCTTGAGATATTAAGCATGTTATATAGGACTACATGTCTCACTTTTATCATCAGCGGTGTGCAGGACAAAGCGCAACATATGTGTGCAGTGGGTGGACTATGTGAGGAACCTGTAACCTCTTTCGCATTAATGCTACTAATTGAGGAAAAGTAAATATTGATAACTAATGTAATCAGTATCACAGTCTTACAAAATTGAGATGATGTTAAGAATCTTCTGAAAATAATTTAGTTTCGTGACTCAAGTAGAATCGAGTCGTTAAGCATGGAAAATTTCGTTTTACTTCTCAGGGAGTAATAACCCCCAGGTTTATATACAATCATGAGAAACTGCCAGAAAAGACCTTCTTTGGGCTGTTGTTCAGCTCGCACGTCACATTTGTTTCAATTTCAGTTACATCCTCAAAGGGCTTATTCCTCATGTGAATCTATGCACCCAGTCATTTTGTGGTATGTTCGAATTTATTACACCAAGACTCGTCAGACGTGATGCCTTTTTTTTTTTTTTTTTTTTAAGAGAAGAATTTTCAATGTTCCGTATTTCAGTCAAGTCGCAGCACATGTTCACGCTCCGTCGGCTTTGTTCAGGCATCAAGGTATGCGGGGAAAACTTGTGCAAACTTTCCTCGCCTTCGGAATTTGATTTAGATATGTTGTTCCATTGTGGTCTGTCGCACAACAACGTTGCCACTCCACGATAGCACGTCTGCTACTTAACACTGCCTGCTCACAACTGGTGGTCGAATGCACATCTCTTGTTTACAGTTGGTAGTTGAAAGTGGCATCGTAATTACTGCACTGACGTCGTCTATTCGCCAGGAATAGAATTAGTCATGGAAGTTTTTGGCCCGGCGGTTTACTTGGTTATGGATTATTCAGAAGATTTGGAAGAAATGTGGATTGAACAGTTCGACACAAGAAAAAATAAAAAGAAACGAAGAAACCGACGGAGTTAAAAATATCAGAAACCTATTCCTTGTAATTAGTGATGCTGGGAAAGGGTTAATTAAATCTACAAGGGACAGTGATGCAACACGAGCTCCAAACGAGTCTAGGCATCATAAGACGATAATCGTTAAAATGAAACTTGTGCACTGACGGAAAAAAAACACAACATCATGAAGGAGTTGTGTGAGATAAATCAAAGTTGGTAGGCGTGTTGCTACATCCGAAAGAATTTTCAGGCCAGTCGCGGAACAGTGGCACTACGAGGATGCAAATCATCTTTGTTAAAAATACGCCCTGTAACTACCGCGAACTTTAATTGCCTTTGAGATCGGAAGTAGTGGGTTGATGTTAGTCAAAAATGCATTTAATGGTTCAAATGGCTCTGAGCACTATGGGACTTAACATCTATGGTCATCAGTCCCCTAGAACTTAGAACTACTTAAACCTAACTAACCTAAGGGCATCACACAACACCCAGTCATCACGAGGCAGAGAAAATCCCTGACCCCGCCGGGAATCGAACCCGGGAACCCGGGCGCGGGAAGCGAGAACGCTACCGCACGACCACGAGCTGTGGACAAGAATGCATTTAAGACAAGGACGCCATTATCAACAATCTCACTGACTTTGAAGGATGGGGACTGATGACCCCAGATGTTAAGTCCCATAGTGCCCAGAGCCTTTTGAACCATTTTTGAAGGCGCTCGTGTAATAGAGCTACGAGAAATTGGCTGTTCCTTCATCGATACTGCAGAAAGGCCGACAGGAATATAGCTACTGTACATGATTGTTTACAGCGATGATCACGGGAAGGTACGGTCGCAAGATGGCAGGGCTCCGGATGGCCAAGTGGCACTAAACAGAGGAGAGACCGTAGTGTTCAGAGTATGGCCGCGGCGCATCATACTGCGTCTCCAGCAGGAGTTCGAGCAGCAGTTGGCACCACAGTGACACAGTGAACTGTCACAAATCGGTTACTTCAAGGAGAGCACCGAGCCAGATGCCCTGTCGAGTGCATTACACTGACCCCAAACCACCGGCGACATCAGTGGTGTCACGCGAGAGTTCGTTGGAGAGCCGAGTGGGGGTCTGATGAAAGCTGGTTCTGCTCGGTGCCAGTGGTGACCATGTGTTGGTAAGGAGGAGGCTAGCTGCGTGACTGCAACCGCACTGGACCTGCACCTGGAGTTGTGGTCTGGGGTGCGATTTTGTGAAACAGCAGGAGCACTCTCGTGGCTATTTCAGGCTTTTGACTGCAAATTTGTACGTCAGTCTGGTGATTCGAGTAGTTGTACTGCCACTCATGAATTGTGTTTTCCGACGGGTTAACGCTCGCGCACCTACGGCTATTGTAAACTGAAGAGCCAAAGAAACTGATATAGGCATATGTATTCATATACAGAAATATGTAAAAAGGCAGAATACGGCGTTGCGGTCAGCAACGCTTATATAAGACAACTAGTGCCTGGTGCAATTGTTAGATGAGTTACTGCTGCTACACAAGCAGGTTATCAAGATTTAGGTGAGTTCGAACGTGGTGTTATAGTTGGCGCACGAGCGATGGGACACAGCATCTTCGAGGTAGCGATGAAGTGGGGATTTTCCTGTTCGACCATTTCACGAGTGTACCGTGAATATCTGGAATCCGGTAAAACATCAAATCTCCGACATCGCTGCGGCCGGTAAAAGATCCTGCAAGGAAGGGAACAACGACGACTACAGACAATCGTCCAACGTGACAGAAATGCAGCCATTCTGCAGACTGCAGCAGATTTCAGTGCTCGGCCATCAACAAGTGTTGTAAGTAGGCTGTTTAGGTTTTTTTTATTGGTAACGCCACGTAGCGCTGTATACGAAAATCACTGACTGTGCTGTGTACAGTCTGAGGCTGGTCGGCATTGTTGCAATAGTCGCTGTTGTAGTCTTGTGCAGTTGGCTGTTAACAGCGCGTAGCGTTGCGCAGTTGGAGGTGAGCCGCCAGCAGTGGTGGATGTGGGGAGAGAGATGGCAGAGTTTTGAGAGCGGATGATCTGGACGTGTGTCCATCAGAGACAGCAAATTTGTAAGACTGGATGTCATGAACTGATATATATTATGACTTTTGAGCACTGTTAAGGTAAATACATTGTATGTTCTTTATCAAAATCTTTCTTCTGCTAACTATGCCTATCAGTAGTTAGTGCCTTCAGTAGTTTGAATCTTTTATTTAGCTGGCAGTAGTGGCGCTCACTGTATTGCAGTAGTTCGAGTAACGAAGATTTTGTGAGGTAAGTGATTTGTGAAACGTATAGGTTAATTTAGTCAGGGCTATTCTCTTGTAGGGTTATTAAAGTCAGATTGCGTTGCGCTAAAAAATATTGAGTGTCAGTTTAAGCACACTCATGTATAATTTTTCTAAGGGGACGTTTCAGTGTCAGGGTGCGAACAGTTCAACGAAACATCATCGACATGGGTTTTCGGAGCCGAAGGCCCACCCGTACAGCCTCAATGAATGCACGATACAAAGCTCTGCGTCTCTCTTGGGCCCACCAACACCAACATTTGACTGTTGATGACTGGAAAGATATTTCCTGGTCGAACGAGTCTCGTTTCAAACTGTGTCGAGCGGATGGACGTCTACGCGTATGGAGACAATCTCATGAATCCATGGATTCTGCATGTCAGTAGGGAACTGTTCCAGCTGGTGGAGGCTCGATAATAGTGTGAGGCGTGTGCAGTTGGAGTTTTATGGGTGCCCTGATACGTCTAGATACGACTTTGACACGTGACCCGTATGTACATATCCTGTCTGATCACCTGCATCCATTCATGTCCATTGTGCGTTCCGACGGACTTGGGCAATTCCAGGAGAACAATGCGACATCCTGCAAGTCCAAAATTGCTACAGAGTGGCTTCAGAAACAGTCTTCTCAGTTTAAACACTTCCTCTGGCCACCAGACATGAACATTATTGAGCATATCTTGGATGCCTTGCAACGTGCTGTTCAGAAGAGATCTCCACCCCCTCGTATTCTTACGGATTTATGGACAGCCCTGCAGGATTCATGGTGCCAATTCCCTCGAGCAGTTCTTCAGACATTGGTCGACTCCATGCCGCATCGTGTTGCGGCACTTCTGCGTGTTCGCGGGGTTCTACACGATATTAGGCAGGTGTACCGGTTTCTTTGGCTCTTCAGTGTAAGTCAGCATGCTCCATGGAGTGTTGAAATATTGCCTTGGTCTGCTCGATCCCCAGATCTGTCTCCAATCGAGGACGTGTGGGACATAATCGGATGACATTCACAAACAGCATTAGCCGTTCCTGTATTGACCGACCAAGAGCAACAGGCATGTAACTCCATCCCACAAACAGACATCTGGCACGTTTACGATACAATACGGTCGGCTACACCGTTTACCAGCATTTCACATTGGAAATGGATTTTCTCGCGCTTAAGTGAACCTATATCTTTCAACGTTAATCACTTAGACAAATGTATTCCCGATATTTCACTACATTCTATTACTCTTGGTGCTGCGATTTTCTTGTTTCAGTGTATGTGCGGACCCCACACCTTCACCTATGAGTAACGAGAGCGAACTGGCCTCTGACTGCAGTGAGGGCGTAAACACTATCAGTGGGACGTACTTAACTGGCTCCTGAGTCAGAGGTGATGAAACTTTGGAGGCCCGCACTGCATTAGCGCGCCGTCAGTCGGCAGCCGCCGGCCTGACTTATGATGAACAACGCTCTCTGTGGCGGGCCCAAATCCGTGCCGGCGCGTTGCGTCGCGTCCGCATATCGCGGAAAATATGTGCTGGCACCGGCTCAGGGTGGCAATGCGTCACTGCAGTGGCGATTTACTGCGCTGCCAGCGCCGCGCTGCGGCGGGCTTTCGTAAGCTGTTACGATTCCGCCGGCTTCCTCTCATGTCGTGCGCACTTTCCATTTTAATTACGTCTGCACGCACCCGTCTGTCCACACCGGAATGTCACGCGGAAATCTGACAATGTAGGAGGAGAGCACATCCGTCGAACGAAGTAAACTGTGTCTGACGAGAACAGTTCATATTAGGGGTATTTCACAATTATTCTTCCTATTAAACAAAGATGTATCTCCCAAATAAATGAAGACAGAAAATTGACCTAACTTACGTGTCCAAACAGAAAGTTTACCTTTTTTAACGATTTTTATTGTTAATAACTTTAAAAATGATTGTGCATAGGACACTTACATACAATATCAACAAATCTTGGTGGAGAAAGAGTCTCAAATCAGATTGAAAAGCAAGCCCCAGAAAACTGCAAAAGAATTTCAAGGAAAATGTGAATAATTTTATCATAAGGGAATTCATTTGCAATCCCACAAAATTGTTAAAAAGTATGGGATACCCCTTAGAGATTATGAAAACAAACAAACAAAAATAAAATGCCAAATGAATTTAGGTGCTTCAACGGTAAAACGATGTAACTGTTTTCACGTTTCTTATAAAAGGATTTAATTAATTAACTAATTGGCTAAAACTCCTTTTACCAGAATGACTGAAGTAAATTTGCCTGTTAACGTCTGCACTAAAATACCAGCGGCTATAAATCATGTATCACAACGTCAGCACATCTGTATCATGTTTGGAAGCTCATTTCCATTACAGAATTTTAACAGTCATAACAGTACAATTTATCGCTACGGAGAAAAAGAGTGACCTCATCGCCAGGCTTGAGGTGAACAGTCCTCTTCAGGGTGTGACGACACACGCTGGTCTGCTTCCGGATGCACATCCGGATGATCAACATCTTCAGAGAACAATCGTGATATCTCCTTGTGTTTCTGTAGCAAAGCAAGAATGTCCTATAGTTACGGTTGTGCATAGGAAAGACTAACATGAGCCGGCCTTCGCTATTAATGAAACAGCCAATAATACTGTGTAACGACGAGAGCATTGTTTTCAACTCTCTGCAGTTTCAGATGCCTTGGTTTGCAGTTTCAGAAGAATATGAAAATACAGGCATTACAAACAGCTACTGCTTTGTTCCTTAAATCAGCATTTTTTTCCCTTGTATGTAATATTAGTGAACTGGAGCTTGTCTGCTAAATTTATACGTGAAGGTTTTCGCTGTGAAGCAATAAACGACGTTAGTATCAAGTAGCAATGAAAATATGTAGTGTTCTACGGCTCCTTCACCCACGTAATTCATTCATGTGGAGTGCCCATGTATATATTCAAAAAACTGTTCGGGAGCGACCGTTTGTTAACTTTGGTCAAGTGCAAATATTTTCAGCACGGAATAATAGAAATCATAGATATTTGTTATCTACATGAACCGATGCGCCACACATCGGTATAATCGACATTTTCAGGTTTCCTAGGAGAAACAAGGCACATGTGCAAAATCTCTCACTTTACCAACATTTTTAAGGTAATATTATTATGAATACAAGGCAAAATTTGGGAATTATGGTTCAAATGGCTCTAAGCACTACGGGACTTAACTTCTGAGGTCATCAGTCCCCAAGAACTTAGAACTACTTAAACCTAACTAACCTGAGGACCTCACACACATCCATGCCCGAACCTGCGACCGTAGCGGTCGCGCGGTTCCAAACTGTAGCGTCTAGAACCGCTCGACCACTCCGGCCGGCTGGGAATTATGGTTTGTTTTCGTAACCAAACTGGTTTATTAAGTCAATTCTACAACAATTTTTTCCAGCTAGTGAGTACATACTCGCTGATTCTAGTATATGTTGCTGACATGTGATTAACATACCTTAGAGTGGCCGTGGTATATTATTTTTTCACTACTGCATTTGTGTTAAGGAATTATTTTTCTCGACACTTTTCAATACTTCCCCGTATCGATATTTCTTACGATGCTGCGAAATAATCGGAACAAAAGTATCGATACTTTCTCACAGAAATATCGACCTATTCTTAATAACGAGAGCCATAGCTATAATAGGCCAGGAAGTTTCAAATTACCGCGCGCTCCGTTGCAGACTGAAAATCCTTTCTAGAAACAATTCTCAGGGTATGGTTTGTTTTTGGAGAGGGTCTGCCTTGAGAAAAACACATTTCTTTTTCCTTTTATTTCTGAGATATGTTTCGTTGAAGTTTCAGCATCATTAACAGGTTTTTTATTATCTTTCTATAAAACAGAAAAAATGCTCTTTACTATATAAACATATATAAATTTGAGTTTTTAAGACAGTATTTACATATTGGAAAAAACGGAGAAAGTTTTATACGTATATTTTGTTAACACATGCTGTGGTTATCCTCGATTTCTATGTTTTCTTTATTTCGGCTGTTTTGTTTCACAGTTTGTCATCTACAAAAATACAGAATTTAATGTAGAACAGTTACTTACTTCGAAATTTTACGATTGTGAATGTTATGGTTATGCCTACCATTAAATAATTGTATGCGGAAGATTGTGTTTGTGTTTTCGTAATATGCTTCATTTACTTTTTCTGGTTTCCACATTACTTTCACTGTGAAACCTGCACTAAATGACTGTGAAAGTTACTCAGTGCAGGGCTTCTCAGTGAAGATAAAATAGTTGGCATTACCGTAACATTCCCAGTCGTAAAATTTCGAAGTAAGTAATTGTTCTACGTTAAGTTCTATATGACTTCAGATGACAAACTGTGAAACAAATGAATAAATAAATAAATAAACAAAAATCGAGGAAAACGAAAGCATGTGGTAACTTATCCATTTTTCAAATATGTAAATACTGTCTTAAAAACTCAATTTTATATGTGTACAAGTGGTAGAGAACATTTTCCCTGCTTTATAAAAAGACAGTAAAAAACCCACAGATGATGCTGAAACTTCAGCGAAACACGTCTGGGGAATAAAAATAAAAACTGTGTTTTGCTCAAGGCGAGCCCTCTCCAAAAACCAAAACTTATTTGTAAGCGCACACGGACTGAAGAGCTTATGGTCGAGATATTTATCCCAGGGTGTTATTGAGCCATTGCGCCATGTTAACCTTGCCTGCAGGAGAACTACTGTGAAACTTTAGACGGAGAAGAGAAGTACTGGCGGAAGTAAAGCTGTGAGGGTGAGTGGTGAGTTGCACGTCTGTATCTTTTCTCTGTAAGCCATCTTACGGTGCGTGGTTGAGAGCACTTCTGATACTACAACTAACCCTCCTTCACTGTTCTATTTGCGAATGCCACTTCGGAAGAATGATTGTCGGTAGGCTCCGTATTAACACTGATTTCTCTCATTTCTGTGATCAGTTCGCAAGATTTATGTGGTAGGAGGTAATATGTTGACCATTTTCCCATAACGTGTTCTCCCCGAAATTTCAGTAGTAGTTCTGCATATTGCAGCATGTCTCTCTAGCTATCTGGTGGTGTCTACCAATGGAGCTCGTTCAGGATCTCCGTACTCCCCCACGCCGACGAAAGGTGCCGCTCTTTGTTGGATCTTTCCTAAATCTTCTAATACTGCAAACTGGTATGGGGTCTCAGGTACAGCAACAACAGAAGTTCGACGAAAAAATCTCTTGTACCTGGAGAGCCAAGTCGGTACAGCATTTCCGAACACAGTTCGCCACACACTTTTAAAAGGGCAGGAAAAAGTTAGGTTTAGAAAATTCAATCGTGTGAAACCCAGCTCTACGAGATCCAGAAAGCAGTAGCTGGCGGTACTTAGGTTCCCGCCGTGTTCCATTACTTCCGGGAGGCATTTGCTTCCTGCCGCCTAATGTATGAAAAACAAGTGGATGGACTATCAGATCAGCTGTGATTGAATTGAAGTGTTTCTCCTTCTCGACGGGGAGACGTATTCACAAGTAAAAGTTACTTCGGGAGTACCGCAAGGGAATGTCATAGGACTACTACTTTTCACAGTGTATACACACATCAAAAAAAGTTTTTCATCACTTCGGCACCCAGAGTCCAGGAACCTGTACAGAAAGTTGGAATAGAGATCAACACAAACATCATTTACGCCCTTTTTATTGCTCATGAAAACCACACATTGCATGTTGTATCACAATACAGCGATACCTTCAGAGGTGGGCCCGCATCTCGTGGTCGTGCGGTAGCGTTCTCGCTTCCCACGCCCGGGTTCCCGGGTTCGATTCCCGGCGGGGTCAGGGATTTTCTCTGCCTCGTGATGGCTGGGTGTTGTGTGCTGTCATTAGGTTAGTTAGGTTTAAGTAGTTCTAAGTTCTAGGGGACTGATGACCATCGATGTTAAGTCCCATAGTGCTCAGAGCCTTCAGAGGTGGTGGTCCAGGTTGCTGCACACGCCGGTACCTCTAATACCCACTAGCACGTCCTCTTGCATTGATGCATGCCTGTATTCGTCGTGGCATACTATACACAAGTTCATCAAGGCACTGTTGGCCCAGATTGTTCCACTCCTCAACGGCGGTTCAGCGTAGATCCCTCAGAGTGGTTGGTGGGTCACGTCGTCCTTAAACAGCCCTTTTCAACCTATCGCAGGCATGTTCGATAGTGCTCATGTCTGAAGAATATGCTGGCAACTCTAGTTGAGCGATGTCGTTATCCTGAAAGAAGTCATTCAGAAGACGTGCACGATGGGGGCGCGAATTATCGTCCGTGAAGACCAATGACTTGCCAAATTACTGCCGATATGGTGGCACTATCGGTCGGAGGATGGCATTCACGTATCGTACAGCCGTTACAGCGCCTTCCACGACCACCAGCGGCGTACGTCGGCCCGACATAATGCCGCCCCAAAACAGCAGGGAACCTCCACCTTGCTGCACTCGCATGACAGTGTGCCTGACCGGATAGCCTTCAAACACGTCTTCGACGATAGTTTAATTGAAGGCATATGCGACACTCATCGGTGAAGAGAACGTCATGCCAATCCTGAGCGGTCCATTCAGCATGTTGTTGGGCCCATCTGTACCGCGCTGCATGGTGTCGAGGTTGCAAAGATGGGCCTCGCCATGTACGTCGGGAGTGAAGTTGCGCATCATGCAGCCTATTGCGCACAGTTTGAGTCGTGACATGACGTCCTATGGCTGCACGAAAAGCATTATTCAACATGGTGGCGTTGCGTCAGAGATCTCCGAGCCATAATGCGTAGGTAGCTGTCATCCATTGCAGCAGTAACCCTTGGGTGGCCTGAGCGAGGCATGCCATCGAAAGTTCCTGTCTCTCTGTATCTCCTCCGTTTCCGAACAACATTGCTTAGGTTCACTCCGAGACGCCTGGATTCTTCCCTTGTTGACAGTCCTTACTGGCACCAGGTAACAATGCGGTCGCGATCGAACCGCGATATTGACTGTCTAGGCATGGCTGAACTACAAACAACACGAACCGTGTACCTCCTCCCTGATGGAATGACTGGAACTGATCGGCTGTCGGACCTCCTCTGTCTAATAGGCGCTACTCATGCATGGTTGTTTATAACTTTGGGCGGGTTCAGTGGCATCTCTGAACAGTCAAAGGGACTGTGTCTGTGATACAATATCCAAAACCAACGTCCATCTTCCGGAGTTCTGGGAACCGGGCTGAAGCAAAACTTTTGCTGATGTATGAATAAACGACCCGGGAGTTTCATTATGCTATGCGGGGGCGATAATGTTGCATCCAGAGAAGGCGAAAAAATTGTAGCGAAATACGGGAAGACATACGGAGGATCGACGCTTGTTGCAGGGACTGCAATTGATTCTCAACATAGACTAATGCGACGCATTTCACATAAATAGGCAGAAAGTCCCATTACTGTATGATAACATGATTGCAGAAGTTACTGGATGCAACTACAATAAAATACCTGGTAGTGTGCGCATGGATTGATTCAAAGTGGAACTAATTGCAAGTAAGGCAGATGCTGGACTGCGATTCATCTGAAGAATCCTCGGAAAGGAAGGAAGGTAGATTTGGGTTTAACGTCACGTCGACATAGAGATCATTAGAGATGGAACCCAAGATCTGAACGTTTTCAATGGAAACTTCCCGGCATTTTCCTCGAATGGCTTAGGGAATTCACTTGATACCTAAATCTGGATGTCCGGACAGGGATTTGAACGGTCGTTCTCCAAAATGCGAGTTCAGAGTGCGAACCAATGTTCCACCTTGCTCGGTGATTCCTCAGGATATGTAGTCCACCCACAAAGGAGGAAGCTTACAAAAACACTCGTTCGATCAATACATGAATATTGCTCGTCAGTCCGGGATTCGTACCACATAGGATTGATAGAGAAAACCGAGAGGATCCAAAAAAGAGCAGCGCTTTTTCGTCACAGGTTCATTCATCAAACTCGTTAACGTGAGGGAGGTGCTCAGCCAACTCAGTAGTAGGCGTTGCAATAGAGGCGTTCTGCGGCACGTGGTTTGTTGTTAGTGTTCAGAGGGCGTATGTTCCTAGAAGACTCAACTGATATATTGCTTTCATTATAGGTAGTTACAATGCTTGTGTTTATACAGTGTCTGTGTTTTTC
Source organism: Schistocerca serialis cubense (assembly GCF_023864345.2). Taxonomy (NCBI): domain Eukaryota; kingdom Metazoa; phylum Arthropoda; class Insecta; order Orthoptera; family Acrididae; genus Schistocerca; species Schistocerca serialis. The sequence goes on from NC_064639.1 coordinate 390,684,284, forward strand.
ACATCACAATGTCCTTCAGACATGCAGACATATCTGTCCTTCAGAAATACATGCATGCCTGACGGAACAGGCACTGTTCTGACAGCTGTGGTAAATGCTACGAAACGGATTTGCATTTCGCGAGCGGTGGTTTTACCCGCTTCGACTATCCGAGCACGCATCTAGATCCAATCCAAACTTCCATACGCCACAGACTGACCTGAATCCAGATTAACGAAATGCGAATCCATTTCGCAATACATTGCTTCTTCCTACGTATATATCGTGAAATCCGCCCACAGAACCTGGCGAGTCCACCAGTACCGAGCGATCGCCTTGTCGTCCTCTGCTAATGGTGTCATTGGACGCGATATGTGCTTGGGGTCAGCACAAAGCTCTCCCGGCCGTTGTCCGTTTTTGTGGCATATACCTGCTACTACTCGGTCGATCGAAACCTGGTCCTCCACATGGTAGTCAGCCGTACTGACCACTCTGGTATGGACTACGAAGGTAAAATTGTAGTAATTCGAGTTCACCCAAAGACTTATCATCCGTCGTTCGTCTGTGGCGCACCATTTGCGCCTGATACATGAAAAGGGGGAAGTGAAAGTGGGTACACACCGTAAAGAGGTTTGTGGAGTATCAGTGTACACTGAGGTGACAAAAGTCATGTGATACCTGCTAACACCGTGTTGGTCCTCCTTTTACCCAGTGTAGCGCAGCAACTCGATATGGCATGGAGTCAACAAGTCGTTGGAGGCCCCATGCAGAAATATTGAGCCATGCTGCCTCTATAGCCGCCCACAATTACGAAAAAGTTGCTTGTGCAGGATTTTATGCACGGATTGACTTCTTGATTATTTTCGCTAAATGTTCGATGGGATTCACGTTGAGCGATATGGGTGGCCAAATCATTTGCTCAAAGTACTCAGAATGATCGTCAAATCAATTGCGAACAATTGTGGCTCGGTGACGTGACATTGTTCAAATGGTTCAAATGGCTCTGAGCGCTACGGGACATCTGAGGTCATCAGTCCTCTAGAACTCTCTAGAAACTACGTAAACCTAACTAACCTAAGGACGTCACCCACATCCATGCTCGATTCAGGATTCGAACCTGTGACAGTAGCAGTCGCGCCGTTCCGGACTGAATCGCCCAGAACCGCTCGGCCACAGCGGCCGGCCGTGACATTGCTGTTGGGAGTATGAAGCCGGTGACTGGGGGCAAATGGTCGTAAAATAGCTGAACTTAATCATTTCTAGTCAATAATCGGTTCAGCTGGACCAGAGGACCCCAATCGATTCCATGTAAACGCGGCCCGCACCGTTTGCACAGTGCCTTGTTGACGACATGGATCCACGGTTTCGTGGAGTCTTGCGGCACACTCGAACCCTTTCATCATCTCTTATTAAATGAAATCGGGACTCATGTGACCAGGCCACGGTTTTACAGTCGTCTAGGGTCCAACTGAAGTGGAAATTTTGGAAATTTGTGGTAAGGTACTATGGGATTAAACTGCTAAGGTCATTGGTCGCTAGTCTTACACACTACTTAACGTAACTTAAACTAAGTTACGCTAAGGACAACACACACACCCATGCTCGAGGGAGGACTCGAACCTCCGACGGGAGGAGCCGCGTGACCCGTGACAAGGCGCCTAAGACCGAGCGGCTACCCGTGTGGCCCAACCGATGTGATCACGAGCCCAGAAGAGGAGTTGAGAGCGATGCTGTGGTGTTAACAATGGCAATCGAGTCTATCGTCTGCTGCCATAACATATTCATGCCAAATTTCGCCTCATTGTCGTAACGGATACATTCGTCGTGCGTCCCACATTTATTTCTGCGGTTATTTCAGGCATTGGTACTAATCTGTTAGCAGTGAAAACTCTATGCAAACGCCGCTGCTCTCGGTAGTTAAGTAAACGGCGTCTTGGTGAGAGGTAGTGCGTCTTGCCACACACTTGACACTGTGGAACTTGGAAGATTGAATTTCCTAACGATTTCCGAAATGGATTGTTCCATGCGTCCATATGTCTAGCTCCAGTTCCGCGTACAGTGTCTGTTAGCCGGCCGGTGTGGCCGAGCGGTTCTAGGCGCTACAGTCTCGAACCGTGCGACAGCTACGGTCGCAGGTTCGAATCCTGCCTCGGGCGTGGTTGTGTGTGATGTCCTTAGGTTAGTTAGGTTTAAGTAGCTCTAAGTTCTAGGGGACTGATGACCTCAGATGTTAAGTCCCATAGTGCTCAGAGCCACTTGAACCAGAGTCTGTTAATTCCCGTAGCGCGGGATATAATCACGTCGGAAACCTTTTCACATGATTCATTTGAGTACAAATGACAGCTACACCAATGCACTGTCCTTTCATACTTAGTGTAAGCGATACTACAGCCATCTGTATATGTGCGGATCGGTATCCCACGACTTTTGTTATCTCAGTGTACATCTAGAGTCTGCTGCAGAGTGAAAATTCGTTCTGGAGACTAGAGTCATGTGCTATTTTTGCACCCCCAGTCAGACGTGAGGGGAGTTGTCCTCTCGCTTTACTGCGGCGGAGCTGGCGACTTGTGACGACCGCCCGTCGTGTCGCGGCCGCGACAGCGAGCGCGCTCTCTGGCTGCAGGCGGCCACGCGTGGCAGCCTCTGCTCTCGTATGCAGCGGCGGCGCGGCGCGGCACGCACAGCGGACTTTCACTGGCGCACTGGCCCGGAGCACCACCCAGCGCAGGCCGGCGTTCACGCCTCTCCCAGCCGTAGCCGCTCCGCGCAGCCCGCGTACTGCGCCACCCAGCCGGATCGCTCGCTGCTGGCGCTGCGCCTTTTATTTATAGCGGCGCCTCAGCCGTCGCGGTCCCGGGTTCAACGCACGGCGCTCGCCTTCCTAACAGCAACTGCGCAAACCACGGGCGCGCTTTTCCGTTAACAGGACTACGGGCCCATTTGCCTAGGTGTTAAAATCACAATGTTGACGATCCATTATCCGAGAAAGGTGTAATAAAAAGAATCATCCGATTTGGCACGTCTATATTTCTGCAATAACAAACATATACAATGATACAATGAAATCTGGCTCTGAGCACTATGCGACTTAACTTCTGAGGTCATCAGTCGCCTAGAGCTTAGAACTAATTAAACCGTAGCGGTCGCTCAGTTCCAGACTGTGGCGCCTAGAACCGCACGGCCACACTGGCAGTCTTTTTTTTTTATGAACGGGAAGCTCAAAAAGTTTTTTCATACCTTTTCACAGGTGTTAAACATGCCCCGCTTGAGATGCACGGCATATATCAATGCAGTGTTCAGACTGTTTACTGTTTGCACACTGCAGCGAGCATGTCTTGAGTTACAGCTTCCACAGATGTTGTTGCGCGATGTCTCAGTTCATTCATTGTTTTTGGTAACGGAGGCACATAAACCTGCACAAGAAATAATCACATACAGTCAGGTCCGATGACCTTGGAGGCCAGTAATGTAAGGCTGATTCATTTGGTCCAGTGCGACCGATCCATTGTTCAGTAATCCTCTGATTTAAATATTCCCGCACTTCCTGATGCCAGTGTGCCATTCTGTTGGCCAACTGTGGGAAAAGAAACTCCTCAAGCGTATCGAGTTACGTGCTTCTCGTAACAGTGTTCTCGGCAAAGAAAATTGGACCATACACCTTTTGCCGTGAAACTGCACAAAACACATTACATTTTGGAGAGTCCCTCTACGTTGTACAACTTCATGTGGTGGTTCCGTACCCCATATTATGACGTTATGACGGTTCACCTTTCGATTTAATTGGAATGTTGCCTCGTCACTAAACACTAAGCGTGGAAGAAAACTTTCATCCTCCATCTTGCCAAGAACGAAACTACGGAACTCCACAAGTGTTGTTTGCCACCTTCACAAAGAGCTTGCAGTAGCTGAAATTTGTATGGTGTCATGCGTAAACGTAGACACAACGCACGCCAGACAGACATAGGGGGCATGCTGAGCTGCCGAACTGCACAGCGAACGGATTTTTGCGGACTCCTTGTGAAACTGTGGCGGATGCGTACAACGTCTGTGTCAGACACTCGAGGACAGCACGGCTATTTTCTTTTACACAAACGACCTGTTTCTCTTATCTGTTCATGCCATCGACTACTAGTCTGTGCTGTAGGAGGAGCCACATCATATTCTAGTACCGAAATCACGTTGAACAGTTATTACTGACCCACACTAGCACTGAAGTGGCCGCTTACTGCTGCTGCCTAGCGGTAACCATGTAAATCTCGAGAGTTTTTACACACACATTTCAAATAGCATAGTAGTTATCATTTTTTAAAAATCGGATGACTTTTTTTTTTTATACAACCTGTATAGTGTGCCGGTTGGCACGTCTTTACCTATCGATAGTTTTGTGGTTGTCGATGGCCTGCGAGTCGTGGATCGTTGGGCTAACGGCTGCGGCAGTGAGGACGGTTGTTAAATGGGGGACCACAGGAGGACAACAAGCAAATGAGGGCTGTATAAGGGGCAGTACACAACCGAACGTGTGTGTAACAGGGGGGGGGGGGGGGCTACGGCAGTCGGTGCTATGTGAATGACGTTGAAAGTTGCAATAATTAATGTGGTTAAGTCTGTGGGGACTTGGAGGCCCCTATAGCGTGGACAAGGGGATATGTTTCTTCTCATAGAACTTGACAGATGGGAGTGGCTTCCTATTCTGTAGTAGGGATGGACTGAGTCAAGGCACTGTTATGTGGTAGGCCTTCTGAATAATTCCGTATGGAAGGAATTTGCTGCTCTGAACTGACATCATTCACTGCTTTTTGTCACTGTGTTTTGCTGCAAACTCAAGGGCGGCAGAGTTGGTGTTTGCCTTGTGGCCCTCTTAGCAATATAGAACTCACATAACGGAGCAGACGTTATTGATGGTTGTTTGCCAATCGTATTAGTGCGCATACCGTGGTGCGAGTATACAGTTCACAGTACGATGATGTGCGGACTGGGTTATAATGCAGTTTTGATAGTAAATGAATTTCACGTTACTGTGGAGTGCTAACTGTGACGTCGGGCCTCGCGTGAATTTTTCTGTATCTTCATAGCCAGCAGGATCTGTATCGTATAGTATCTCTGTCTCAGATGAACCTTAGGTACGATAAGTACCTGTTATCTGTGTGGACAGCAAACAGAAAGGCCCAAGCAAGTACTGTTGGTTATATGAATGGAAATGTACCATGCTAGTGACAGACGATGCAACTGCACAAGTGATTTCGTCGATGCTTGCAAGTTACATAAACGTTTGTTTTGTGTCTTGATGGTCCTTATATCCAATATCAACGTGCTTTTAAATTTATTTATGAATGAATTAGACTGTAGTTTTGGATTTTAGTTATGCTAGGGTTAGTTTCATACTTTAGTAATACTATTACTGATATTAAGCGAAAATTTTCAAATAAGAGTGCTTGAGGCCCTCTGTAGAAAGTTGCGACGTAGAGATGTGTGGATACCTGAAGGGTTCACAATTATTCTGATTACATCTCAGCTTTGGTTACTGATAACTAGATACCAGTGTCTATGAGTTTAATTTGTACACCACAGCACTGAAGATGATCACTATGTGATTGAAAATCGATTTTGCTATCAATAAACCATCAATATTACGGCCAACGCTGACCTTCCTTTTAATTTAACATATATGGTCGTTGTGCGCACAGCACTCCATGGAGTCGCCAATCAATTATTATTATTAGTAGTAGTATCGGCAGGGGGAGACGCAAACCACTATCAGCCTAATGTCTTCCAACATCGCTAGATAAGCGAGTGGTGCAGCTTTCTGTTCTGAAAAGGACTTGTAGATATCTCTCGCGTTTCACTGAGAACTGCATCAATCATTCTAGCACGCAGTGTACCGCAACACAGCACACGGAAAAGAAAATTTGCACTCCAGATTTAACATTGTGAAAGTAGATTTTTGATTGTGATAGCAATGAAACAGGAAAGGATCGGAGTGAACTTGTGGTATGACTTATGATGTGCATTGACTGAAAGAAAACCAAATATAAAAAATCTTGTTACAAGTAAGCTGTATCAATCGTCTCGTTAACTCAGTTCTTCATTTGATAAAACACAAACAAGAAAAAAATATTATTTAGCTTTAATCGTTTGAAAAATAAAAGTGTAAAAAGATAATACTTTAATCCTTCTAACGTTTAGCTTGGTAATATTGTTGTCGACGATGGGGCATTATTAGCTAGTAACAAATAGCACTTAGGGGAAATGGTCTGAGGAAGTTTTGGAATAACTGCGCTAGACAATGTAATATTCATTCGCTTTTTTAAAATTTAAACGTTACCATACCAAAAGACTTAATACTAAAATGGCATTTTGACATCTTTCAAGACCTGCTGACGTAGCAACACAGCGAGTACGTACGAATTGACGCTTTACCTGCCCTCCAGCGGGTGCAAGCTGTGATTTATCTGGCCATGGCTACAGCGCGTCACTGTTTAATTCAGTTATATTTATTGTCGGGCCGAGTGGTCTAACGGTAAATGACGAGCCTGGGAACCGAAAGGTCGCGAGATCAAAGAAGGAGGTCATCAGAGAGGGAGCTCGGAAGTGTTTCAAGGATGGGTAAGAAAATCTGCCGTGCCCTTTCGAAGGAACCATCGTGACATTTGCCTGGAGCGATTTAAGGAAGTCACGGAAAACCTAAGTGTTGATGATATGGACGCATGAGTCGTTCCCCCCAGTGCGAGTCTATTGTATAGCGTCACCGAATTCTGGTCAGACTCCGCAGATTTCCAGTTTGCCTTTAATATAGCGTTCACCTCTCAACGACGTGAGGAGTCGGCAGGAAATATACATGGTTCTGATTCCACGTTAAACTCCAAGTTCCGTTTCCTAGGCTGGATAATTGGGGTAGATCGGAGACACGGAAGTCGCAGAAGTGGCGTGCAATCGAAATACTTGCACACGGCCATTGAGCCAAACGCAATTATTATTAGGCTTACTTATATGACTGAGATGTACAACGAATATCAAATGCATCGCTGTGAAGGTTCTGTGGCGTTTGAAACAAGCACTCGATCATACTAGTTTACGTTACTACCAATACAAGCCTCAAAAGAAAGATAACCAGTAGCAAACTGTTCCCCACCCCTTGCAACTATCAACTCTAGCCGTACAAGAGATGTCAAAGAAGGTGATTCCACCTCGCCTTAGCAGTTCTGAATCATAATGTCCGAAACGATTTGCGGAGATAGGGAATCAGTCAATGATAGAAGGGCTCAACAATGTGGGATGTGCGGATGACGTTGAGGACTTCCGTTAGTCTTCCGAGTGGTGTCTACGAAAGTTGATGGGGTCTTTCTACGCAAGATTTACTTTATGAATGAAGTCGTCTACAAACCCAGGGCAAGTTAATCTTCACAATATGCACTACTGGTCAGTTTGATGAGAGAAGTGGATGTTTGATATGTCTACGTATGGGCGGGTTGGTATTATTGGTTTCTTAACAAGGAATTATGGAGACAGCTGTATCGAACATTCTTGAAGCCCCAAGTAAACACGATGGCCGCGGGACGATGATGATACCGATGTCAAACATTGCCTTTTAATTTTAACATTGCCTTTTAATTTTAATATTTTACGTCCTTGCTACGAGGGGTTGATGAAAAGTAATCTCTCTGAATTTTGTATGTGAAAACTCTTAAGGCTTTCCAAATAAAACAAACATTATTAATGTTCTGCTTCTTTATTCTTCGTTTCTACACATTTATTTCTCAACATAATCACCCTGGCGACGAACACATTTCCCCCACCGAAAGACCAGCCTACACCGCTTCATCACTATCAAAGTGAAATTCTTGAAGGTGTTCTGTAAATTATGGAAACAGATGAAAATCGGATGAGGCCAAGTCGGAACGATAGTGAACCAAAGAAGTCGGATTGTTGCAGATGTCGCAGCGCTCGTGTGTGGTCTGGCATTCATGTTGAAGGAGACGGATTTCAATTGGAATTCGATTACAGCACGCTGTTTCTTATGCACCGACGTAGTTATGTTACACACTGCCATCTTACATGCTGCAATTCGAAGTTCTCTAACGGCAGAGTCAGCGAAGGGGGAAAGTCGACCGAGTGATATTCATGACATGCAACAGATCAACCGACATGGAGAACAGAATAAAAAATTCGGAGGCACTACCTCTAAGCACGCCCTCACGTATATATATTAAACACTACAGTCCTATTATCTTACTACACTTCACTTCCTTGGATTACACTCGAATTTCCTTTCACACCTATTGTTTTCGTTCCGTCAAGAACAACGTTGGTAGGACTCAGACTGCTGATTTAAAGGATCTGAGTTTGATCAATGGTCATTCTATTTCCGTTGCTAATCGCCGTCTTCACCTCTGCAGTGGTCTGGGTACAAGAAAAAAGCTATTTTTCGCTACTTTTCCGAGGCTAAGACAAGTTGGGGTCGCCTTATAAGTACGTGAATAAGTTAGCTTTCAGGTCAGTATTGTCCCCAGCGACTAATGAGGCCACGCCTTGTAAAATGCTGTAATGTCCAACGTTGTGGTTGACGAGTGATCCGGTTTGTGTTTCAGGTAATAGTATTCTGTTCCCTTTCCGAATTTATGCGTAGCATCTTGTTATAGAGCTGTTGACATCTCTCCAGATATGTTTTACATATTGTGCTCACCTGTTAGGTATTTTTCCCTGAACACAATATACTAAACTCTTACGGTAAGAGAATTTTTGTGCAGAAGGAACCGCCTGTTCAACTTCCAGCAGCAAACGAAGAGAAGAACAAATATCTAAAATGGGGAAGACTTTTCTTTTTTGTGAGCTCACTTCTCAACGTCAAAACTTGAGACCACGCGATTTACGATGAAACTTGTGGAAAGGAGACGCCTTCTCGTCACAAATAAAAAAGAACTTCGTCAAGAAGTAAGCCCCCAGCAGCAAGGGGTTCCTTTCATTCGAAGATTTATGTATTCTCAATCTGATTGGAAACTGCGTTACGAGAATTTCGCATTGCTACGTGGACGACAATCGCTTTCCGTTAGTTCTCCTGCAGATGTATATATTTCCATGTGACAATAAAGTGAAGTAAATAAAAATAAAAGTGGTGGTATTATTTACAATGATATTTAATTTTCTCGTTGTAGACCGCTAATAGCATGTGGCCAACTAGATACTGTGTGTAGAATGTTTGCAGGCATTTCTCTGAAGGATTCTGTTACGAAACTATTTTCCAGTTCACGTATATCTTCAGTGCTACACTGGCTTGTGTTTCTGCGGGGCAGTGGAGATTGTATTTCGACCATTATTTTCTAGTACTATCCTGGCTCCACTACTCTTCGAACATGTACCCAAAGTGCATGTTGTATTAACTCTAGGTATACATCATAAGGTAGTCTTCGATAGTCAGTTACTCAGTAACGCCCAATTCGTCTAGGTGACTGCACACTACGTGTTTACACACCAAAAATGTAATATTTATTTCCTTTTGAATTTACTTCAAATGTCTTGGAAATAATCTCAGAAATAGTTTTTCGAACGGAAAAATGACAAACACTGAACACTACAAAATGTGTCAGTAAAACTCTTTGTGACTCTTAAAAACAATCAAAGTCATACGGTATTTTAATGTGAAACATCATGAGAAACGACCTTACAATATAACAGAGAAGGTGCTTTTTCTTTCTTGCTGTCCGGACTACATTTTCCGTCTGGAGTATTAAACTGAAAAAATGGTTTCTGACGCGCGATTGTCTGTTGATACTCGTCTCGGAAGTAGCTGATTAGGAGCCTGACGGCAGAAGAAAAGTTTCGTCACCAATTATACATGTGACACGAGTAACAAGTAATAAGCGTAGAAAATTAAAGTCGTACGGCAATGTTGCCTAAGAGACCCCAAGGAGTGGGTTCAGCCCCTAATTAGACAGCTCACAGTTATTGGGAATGTGGTTCGAATCTCGATCACTCATCCAGACTTAGGTTTTTCTGTGGTTTACCTCAGTCGATTAAGACGATTCCGGGACATTTTGATATAGTTATATCAATTTATTTGACCATCCTTGACCATCCCTGTCATTTCCGAAATTGCGATCCGCCTCCAGTGACACTGTCGTCGACGGGACGTTGAAGCTTAATCTACCCATTGTAAAATCAAAATGTTTTCTGAAGGTAAATGACTGTGAAGACTGTGTGTACGGTGTGTTGATCTGCATTGGCATGCTATACTGACACACTCCGGACGCGTTTTGGGTACTTTCGTCTTCTGTTTTCTTGAGGAGGTGGAGACGTCAGCTGATATGCTATTGTTGGATCGAATAACTATTGTAGTCTTTATATTGATACTAACCGAGCGATGTGGCGCAGTGGTTAGCACACTGGACTCGCATTCGGGAGGACGACGGTTCAATCCCACGTCCGGCCATTATGATTTAGATTTTCCGTGATTTCCCTAAATCGCTGCAGCCAAATGCTGGGATGGTTCCTTTCAAAGCGCACGGCCGACTTCCTTCCCTAATCCGATGAGACCTCGCTGTCTGGTCTCCTCCCCCAAAACAACCCAACCAAACTAATTCCAAACAGCTCCGTCTCATAGTGGTTCTTTTATTACGCCAAGTATATATTTGCACGGACATGGAACTGAAAACATATATTTGACCCAGGACACCACAATCTAGTGCTTGGCAACTGTGTGCCATCACCTCTCCTTCCGAGCGTGGCATCTCCATTCAACGGGCGGATCACCATAAAGTCACGTGACCTCACTACAGGGGCTTCGGAGACGTTAAGGATTTAAACTACATCACTGGTTCAGCGTCCAACTCACCACTCAGTGAGGTCTCCATCCAATGGGCAGATCTAAATCAAAATGTGCGAACTCGCTTCGTGAGAAAATTCGGATGTTTTTGATTGTGATCAGGAAATATTCGCGATAGCCTCTTCTTTCGTTAATTACCAAGGAGACCACCTAGTGTGTTGTCTCCATCGAACAGGTAGGTCACCATCAAGTTAAACGACCTCCCTACGTGGACTTTGGACGTGTCAGAGATTTAAAATGTGGCACCGCTCAGGGTATATACGTCTAAGGAGGCGATCAAAAAGTTTAGTTTGCTGGCTTTGCTGCAGCGTATATGACGTGCTTGCGATAAATTCAGAACCGTGAACTATGGTGTTTTGTCCATACAGGACCTACGTGCTGTTAGTCCTTTCATGGCTGCCGAAGGCCAAACACCAGTAGACAGCCATCGGAAAATGAGGAATGTGTATGGGGTAGTATGTCGAAACCACCATTTGGAACGTCGCGGTTCGACACCAGGCGCTGGTCGATCTGGGAGACACTCGAGCACTCACTCCTTAGTCCTGACCTCTTTCCATTCAATTGCTACGCCTTCGGTCACTTAAAAAAATGCTTTGAAGGGTCGACGATTCCTGCCGGATGAGGGTGTGCAGCAGGCATTTACGGACTTCTTTACAAAGTAGGACACGCCGTTTTACCAAAGAGATATCTTCAGCCCGGTGCGTCAGTGGGATGATTGACTCAACGCTCACGGCGATTTTTCATGACGGCATACGGATTCTGGAATATGCGTCCTTCGAACGGAAATTTTTGATGGTCCGTTGTTAATTAGATCAAATTTCCTCATTTCGTCAGATACTTCAGAAGTGTTTGGTTGAAATTTAACCTAGGATATTGACTCATAATTTAGTGCTTAGGAACTGTACGCCATAGCCCCTCTAATCAAGTATTACCTAGGAGACAAACGGGTAAATCACCGTCCTGTCAAATGATCTCACTTCACAAACTTCGGACGTGTTTGGAGATTTAACCAGGACACTGGCACAGCATCTACTGATTAACAACGGTACGTTAGACCCTTCTCTCTTACAAAGGGCCAAAATCTGGGTTCTTGGGTGGTTGACCACTGATAAAAGTTCTTTGCACCCATACGAATATGGCTCTTGCAGCAAGGAACTACCAGAAAGGAGGGCAAATGCTTTTAGCAAGTTCACTATGTAATCGAAAGTATCCGGACACCCCCAAACAAACAAGTTTTTTGTATTAGGTGCATTGTGCTGCCACCTACTGCCAGGTACTACACATCAGTGGCCTCTATAGTCATTAGACATCGTGAGAGAGCAAAATGGGGCGCTCCGCGGAACTCATGGACTTTGATAGTGGTCAGGTGATAGGGTGTCACTTATGTCATACGTCTGCACGCGAGATTTCCACGCTCCTAAACATCCCTAGGTCCACTGTTACCGATGTGATAGTGAAGTGGAAACGTGAAGGGAGACGTGTAGCACAAAAGCGTACAGGCCGACCTAGTCTGTTGACTGACATGACCGCCGACAGTTGAAGAGGGTCTTAGTGTGTGATAGACAGACATCTATCCAGACCATCACACAGGAATTCCAAACTGCATCAGGATCCACTGCAAGTACTATGACAGTTAGGTGGGAGGTAAGAAAACTCGGATTACTTTGTCGATCGGCGGCCCAAAAGCCACACATCACGCCGATAAATGCCAAACGACGCCTCGCTTTGTGTGAGGAGCGTAAACGTTGGACGACTGAACAGTGCAAAAACGTTGGTGTAGCGACGAATCACGGTACACGATGTGGTGATCCGATGGCATGGTGTGGGTACGGAGAATGCCCGGTGAAAGTCATCTGCCAGCGTGTGTAGTGCCAACAGTAAAATTCGGAGGCGGTGGTGTTATGGTGTGGTCGTGTTTTTTTACGGAGAGGGGGTGCACCCCTTGTTGTTTCGCGTGGCAGTATCACAGCACCGGCCCACACTGATGTTTTAAGCACCTTCTTGCTTCCCATTGTAGAAGAGAAATTCGAGGATGACGACTGAATCTTTCAACACGATCGAGCACCTGTTCAAAATGCACGGCCTGTGGTGGAGTGGTTACACGACAATAACATCCTTGTAATGGTCTGGCCTGCACAGAGTGCTGACCTAAATCCTACAGAACACTTTGGGGTGGTTTAGAATGCCGACTTCGTGCCAGGCCTGACAGACAGACATCGATACATCTCCTCAGTGCAGCAATCCGTGAAGAATGGGCTGCCATTCCCCAAGAAACCTTCCATCACCTGACTGAACGTATGCCTGCGAGAGTGGAAGCTGTCATCAAGCTTAAGGGTGGGCCAACACCATATTGGATTCCAGCATTACGGATGGAGGTCTGCCACTAATCTGTAAGTAACTTTCAGCAAGGTGTCCGGATACTTTTGATCACATAGTGTATTCAGAATCGATCTTTTAAATGTGTAAGATGGATAAATCAATAAAAAAGTTCCTGTGTGTAAAACGAACAGTGACGAAGGTTGTGAAATTAGAGGAGATGTCAAGTTGTGGAGGGCAGAGGACTGGGCACAAGTGACAGGGCAGCGGCTGACTGGTGGCGCGCGGTCCGGCCTTGGAGTAATTTTGGACTCGCGTGGGCTGCGGGCTTCAGATGCACCTCAGCCCACCTCGGCCTACCGTCTTGTAAACACTACCACCTGCTGCTGCTCGGCTCGCACGCAATGCAGCACATTCCGGCGCCGCTCAGATGCGCACGCCAGTCTATTCACCTGCCAACATCGCAGTTTCTATTCTACGCTGAAACGCAATACGGCCTTCTGAAGGACATGCACTCGAATTCCACGATTCCTCTATTCACGTAACCAACTGACCCCTCATTCTCATCGGTTTCTCTTCTCAACCTCGGCATTTACTACGTTCTCCATCCGTCTACGTCTTTCTTTCTTTCTTTTTTTTGTTACGTTATGCTGCACAACTCATGTCGAAATAGAGGGTTGCTGCATTTTTGAAGAGAAGAGCTAAGGGTATTTTGGAAAAAAAGTCATTGTGGTTGTTTTAATTATCTATCGATATCATCGCGGCATCATATTTTCGTGGGACCGAATAGATATTTTCTTCGTTATCATCTCCATAATTTTCGACGGAGAAATCTGTTAGTGGGTCCGTAGTTGGTAAAATAACAGTTTTTGGAAACAGAAGTTGTACAGCAACACTATGCTTATATCGTATTTAGTTATATTTCTATTTGCCCGCGACTAATTTCGGTATCGCAACCCCATTCTCAAGCTCTGCTGTATAAAAATGATACATAAAAGGTGAGTCTCATGTCAAAAATAGAAATTTTAATAAATCATAGCCGACCAGTGTGGCCGAGCGGTTCTAGGCGCTTCAGTCTGGAACCGTGCGACCACTACGGTCGCAGGTTCGAATCCCGCCTCGGGCATGGAAGTATGTGATGTCCTTAGGTTAGTTAGGTTTAAGCAGTTCGAAGTTCTAGAGGACTGATGACCTCACATGTTAAGTCCCATAGTGCTCAGAGCCATTTGAACCATTTGAATAAATCACACACCACAGCGCAATTCCGGACACACTAACAGTGCAACAATATCTCTAAGAAAATTTTATCCCGTGCGTATATTTCGGTACTAAATGGATGCCAAAGAAAGGCAACTATAAACACATCCACGAGAAGTAACTTGATTCAACACTGTATATCTACGACATACAGTTAATACAGTAAGTGGAGTTTTGATTTAAAATACTCTAGTTCCACAGTTCTATTCCGCTTAATTTTTATTTTTCTCTTCTTTCATCCACCCCATAATGTTGTAAGACGCACTTTATCTTAAACGATACTTATCCTACAACTTCACTGTTTTGTCAACACTGAGCATACCAATTATTGATCAGATGCATTACAAATGTTCAGGAGCGTATTAAGTAGCTAAAAAATAATAAAAAAATAAAAATAAAAAAGCAGAGACGCGCCTGTGGAACCTATGGATCAGTGTCGTCCGCAGCGACCAGAGGGTCATAGACCTAAATTACATAACGAGATCACAGCACGGAATGATTGCCTTATTCCCATCATGGTTGTACGGACCACACTATTTGTCCACAGCAGGCTTTGGAAAACTGTAACGGTTGCGGACACTGCATCGATGCTTCGCCACACACTGCTGCGGGACTGGCTGGCGGAACTAACTTCGTTGCGTCGCCTTATATTGCCCAGAAACCACGAAACCTTCTTACTACAATCTGCACGTGGACGCCCTCGCTGGCCTACTGAATGCAGAGTAATAATGTTGTCTTCACCGCAGAGTCTTGGTTCACCCAGTACTATATCGATGGTAACATAAGCTTCAGTGATCACCGTGGAAATTACAACTTAACAGCCTGGCTACTGAGAAGCTTACAGACAATTGCTAAGTATGATAATTCGTGGCACCGTTGTATACTACTTCCAATCGTGTCTGTTCCGTATCGAGGGCTGTCTTCAATGTGCAAGTTTCTTTATCTCGACTTACTGTTTCTGCTTCATACAGTCCTACACCCTGGACAATGATCCAACGGTCGATTACATTCGCCGTTACCGCTACTACATGTTTGTCTGACATTTCAACCATCGAACTTATGGGATGGTGTTGATGGACAATATCTTCGTTACGATCCTCCAGGAAACACTGTCGATGCATCATTTCATACTCAGTTCTCAGTCAGAAACGTACGCAGTTTTGTGATCGTAGTTTGTTCGTTGTCATGTAAATTTGCATTTAAGTTCATTACAGTCGCATGCATCATTCTTTGTGCTTATATACATAACAAAGACTTAAGTCATCAATAATAGTCCCCTTCAATGTTTACAACAGTCTGTCAATGCTAGGGTAAATTTTAGATTCCGCGACTGTAGAGACCACGTGGCTTTGAGGTGAAGGACTAATCGGGCCATGTTCGGAGCGAATTTTCAACTGGAAAGGAAGTTCCTTGAAGATCATTCGATAGGAAGCAGAAAATGAGAAAATCTGAGGGCACAAGATCACGTGAATAACCTATGTAGCGTTTTTGCGTCTAGCAGAATGCGGGCGGGCGTTACAGCGGAGTAGCATCAATTCACGCCGTCTTCCTGGTCGTTGTTGTTGGAATGCATCTGCAAGACCTGGCAGCTGTTGGCAATAAACGTCAGCAGTGATCGTTAACCTCTGGGAAGCAATTCGTAGTACAATACACCGCCGCTGTTCCACCAGATGCATAACATTATCTTTTGTGGATGCGCGTAGGCCTTTGTAAAGGGAGCTGCTGCTTTCTTTGGGCTCAATCGTTCCTTTCTTTTCCTTGCGCTAGCGTAAAGACAACATTTCTCCTCACCAGCAACGATTTAGTTTATAGCACTGATACCATCTTAAGTTTGGTTCTTATACAATTTCTTTTGCACACGTTGTGAGCTCGTATTTTCCGCAGAGAAGACTTCAGTCAGTGGAATAAACAAAAAGCCGATAGCTGCTGTATGGAAGTTTTTTTGCACCACTGTCTTACATCAGCACTTTGCAAGCCACCTGACGGTGTGTATCGGAGGGTACTTCTGGAACCGCTAACTGATCCCCCCTTTTTTCTTCCACTCGCTAAAGGCGAGCGGGAAGAATGACTGTCGGTAAGCCTGTGTATTAGCTCTAATTTGTGCGGTTTTCTGCTAACGTGATCCTTGTATTACTCTGGCCTTCCCCTTCGTGAGATACGCTGCAGGTCGCCCTTGAACGAAGCCGGAGAAGCCTTCAGACCTTCGGCTACCTTTAGCTTTCAGGATCGAAGTCAAACACCTTGCTTTTATAGCATGTGACGACCCAATGGGAACATTATTACTGACTATCCCAACAGATTCTCGTAGTTTACATCAGCTTCCATTTCGACAACCAGCGAAGCCAGAGCGATTAGCGTTAACAAGGATCATTTTATTTTACTTACGTGCATATAAATCTGTCACATTGTGATTTTCATTAATTCCATCAATGACTGACGCATTTTCATCGGTTGCGCAGGTGGTCCACCTAAACGTGGCTGGTGCTGGACATGCAGACGCTGTGCCGAAATATTTGAAGCCACTGATGTGTCAGAAATTAATCCTGTTGTCGCCTTAGACTGACAACAGCTTAGGGTGAATCGAAGCTGCTAGGTTATTCCGGAATGTGTAGCGTAATTCCATCACTGGATGTTGGAGTCACGTTGACGATCCATAGTGCGTTACCTGAAACAATAGAAAACGAAAATTAGATCCAAATCAGGCAAAGGGTAACTGCTTCTGGTTACAGAAAAGACTTCTCTTTAGTAATTATCATTAGAAAGCTTCACTGGAATTTCGTGTAACTGTTTAATTCTATTTCATTTATTCAATCGAAATATTTTATAATTACCAAATGCACCAGTGTGTGGGATCCACAAACATTCGATCCTGTCAATTTTGAGAACTATCATACAAGTCTTATCAGAATATCGTCAGTTAAACTCCGTGATCTTTCCGCTGCGCCAACCGCTGCCTAGAAGCTGCGCTAACATAAACAGCTCATGCCTCTCCCGACACTGGCCAAAAATGCTAGCTTTTTTTTTTAAGACACCAATAGGCGCGTTCCCCTTGTTAGCAAAAACCATAGCTCGGTGCATTTGCTGGTCAGGCGCCCGAATAGCCTCGAGCGTTAGCACAGCTTCCGGAATCCGGTTAGATGTGTCGGCCCATGATCGATCCATCCGTAGGATTAACGACGAGGATCGGTCGTCCAGCCAGCTTGGATGTGGTTTTTAATTGGTTTCCCGTATCTTTCTTGGAGAAGACCGGTTTGGTACCCAAGTCCCACCATTAAAAGACATTTCGAAAATGTTATCACACTTTCGGGTGGGTAACATGAGACGCAAACAGATGGTGAACACAATTTTCATCCTGGTGGAAAGCGAGAGGCGACAGCAAAGGCATCCGGCCTTCCTCTACCGCTAACATTTCCAAATCCAGGTAAACATGACGACGTAATGAACACACTGGATAAAGGCCAGAAGGAAGATATAATTCCTCGTTCGGGGTACATTTAGTTTGGTATATTTTGGCTGCCTTGCCCTGTATAAAATGGAGTCATTGGAAGCCATTCCTTATATAATAAAAATCCGCTTCAGCTGCTAGTAATTTTCTTAATTTATTACACGACCGACTTCGAAGCTTAAAGCTTCATCTTTAGGTGCCACCAAATAATTATGAAAACCTGTCTGGTAGTCAAGCCAGTCAGTCCTTGGGGGTCACACACATCTCAGACAAACACATGGGAGCGTACGACCAGCAACCACAGAGCCCGCCAGGACAGCACGACACGGAAATGACTGGACAAATTTGGAAATTTGTGGTAAGGTCTTATGGGACCAAACTGGTGAGGTCATAGGTCCCTAAGCTTACACACTACTTAATCTACCTTAACCTAAGGACAACACACACACCGATGCCCGAGGGAGGACTCGAATCTCCGACGGGGGGGTGGGGGGGAAGGGGGGGGAAGGGGGGAGGGGAGCCGCACGGACCGTGACAAGGCGCTCTTATTAGACCGTTCGGCTAACCCGCCCGGCTATGACTAGACACTTCCATGTCGTGCTGCCCAGTTTGGTGCTGTGGTTGGTGGTCCTACGTTTCCATGCGTTTGTCTGAGGTGGGTGTGACGCCAATGACCAACTGGCCCGACCAACACACACTCAGGTTTTCATAATTATTTGATCGTACCCGAAGATGAAGCTTTAAGCTTCGATATCGGTCACGGGGAAAAGAAAAAAAAAAAAAAAAAAAAAAAAAAAAACTGGCAACTGAAGCGGAATTTTTTTTGTATAAATATGTTTCAAAGTTGCGGATATTCACTGATCAGATGCTTAAGTCCATCGTTGTTCAAGTTGATCAAGGGGCTACAACATAAAATGCAAAATTAGAAACACCTTTAGGCGTCTATATTTTGAATGAAACTTATTTATGCGACCAGTTTCGGCATTTCCTTATGCCATCTTCAAGCCCACTGATGATGGTCAGGGGGCCTGAAGATTGGTAGTGAAATGCTGAAAGTAGTCGCATAAATAAATTACATTCGAAATGAAGACGGCTGAAGGTGCTCTTAAATTTTACGTTATGTACCGGGTGATCAAAAAGTCAGTATAAATTTGGAAACTTAATAAACCACGGAATAATGTAGATAGAGAGGTAAAAATTGACACACATGCTTGGGATGACATGGGGTTTTATTAGAACAAAAAAAAAACACCCCATATTGCTAGACGCGTGAAAGATCTCTTGCGCGCGTCGTTTGGTGATGATCGTGTGCTCAACCGCGACATTCGTCATGCTTGGCCTCCCAGGTCCCAAGAGCTCAGTCCGTGCTATTATTGGCTTTGGGGTTACCTGAAGTCGCAAGTTATCGTGATCGACCGACGTCTCTAGGGATGCTGAAAGACAACATCCGACGCCAATGCCTCACCATAAGCATTTTCTGTAAAGAACATCGTCTTTGCTTTGTCTTACTTTGTTATGCTAATTATTGCTATTTTGATCAGATGAAGCGCCATCTGACGGACATTTTTTGAATGTTTGTACTTTTTTGGTTCTAATAAAACCTCATGTCATTCCAAGCATGTGTGTCAATTTGTACCTCTCTATCTACATTATGCCGTGATTTATTCAGTTTTCAAATTTATACTGACTTTTTGATCACCCGGCAAAGAGGAGGTTGTCCGACTCGCCGGTGGCTGTTTACGACAGTCGGCTCAATTGTGGGCGGCCATCTCGTTTAAAAGATGCACCAGAGGTCTTTCTCCGGCGAGTCCGGCGGGCGCTATTAGTGGAGGAGAGTGGGCTGGCCTTGACAGATTGCAGGCGGGACAATGAGCGGCGACCCGGTCTTGAGGCTCAATTGCGGCCGTCGCGGCGTTGGCGCTGGCGGAGGCGGCGCCGGCCCTGCCCCAGTGACCGCCGCCGTCTCCGTGGCGTGGGCACAGAGCAGCACAGCACAGCAGGAAGCGGCGGCCCAGCGCGATATGCAACCGTCCGGCTGACAGCTCACGCAGGAGGGCGTAGCGCAAGTTTTTTTGGAACTTTGTTGCGTTCTTCCAGCACAGCCAGGAGATCGAACACGTACGGCACCCAGTTGTGCTCCTTACTTAGCAGCACCCAGAGGTGACGTGTGGCGCACTTTGAGGCTGGCACCTAAGAAAGTGAAGCAACAGCGACAATTCTGAAGACTTCTTCACTGAGCTTCATATTCTCCACGAAGGAATACTGTGCTCCGGCACTCCTGAAGAGTGCTCATGTAAACCAAACTGATGGCCATCTTAATAATGCTATACGTGACATTTCGGAAACAATTAGGTCTACTCCCACCATCTGGGAGCCTATTTCTGGAGGAGTGAATGGCTCCATAATGCCACAGCAACATACCGATACCGGCGCTTGGTTTGATCAAGCCCACAATATTTGGTCAACTCCAAACGATTGACAACAGGACATGCAAGATGCAGATTCACTTTTTATAAGAGGAATGCTGTCCTCACCAGCAAGACTGCGGAGCACCGAGGCAGACTATCTAACATACTAGGGAAGAATGCACCACCAGGCCATATAGAGGGGGTTATGAGAAATTACTGATGGCAACCGCGAATTCTGTTAAATATACAGAGTGCTCAGAAACAGTCTGGAAAGCTTGTAACGATGTTGCAGGGTAGGCTGTGCTGAGAAATAATTGTTAAGAAAAAAGCTTCGATACGTTGTGGCATTTCCGATTTAATTAACATTGAAGTTGGCCAATCAGATCATTGCGCGAGGAACTTCAAGCAGCTTGCCAGAGTCGGTGCTGCCAAAAGTGTTCGTCGATCAACATAACAAGAGAGCGATGCAAAAAATTGGACATCGAACTGTAGCAAGTATCTCTTTTTCGGTTTAAAGAAACCAAGCGAAGAACGCTCCTGGCAATACCGTCTTTGGGAGGCTGCTTGACTTAGCACGTACAACGAATTGGTTGGCTAAATTCAGTGCTAATTCAATCGGAAACGGCGCAAGTATTGTATGTTTCTTCTTAAAAATTGTTTCTCAGCACAGCCTCCTCATCTACATTCATGCAAGTTTTTTAGATTTTCTGACCATCCTGCAAGCAAAGACTAGATGTTTGTTTGTGATCAGGTATTAAGTGTTTAGAAATAGTGTAATGTACTTAGATATCGGATGGCAAATAAATAATAAAAATTTGGAAATTTGGATTCTACTGCGTAAGTGTTAAAGGGAATGTTCTTATTGAACTATTACTATTTATTTTCATTCAAGTAGCTTCCACGATTAGCAGTGTAATTATAAAATCCATGAAACACTTTAAAAAATCAATACAAATAAACGGCCGAGAACAACGTAACAAACGCTACATTGTGTGAAACTCTTAAAGCTTCTTTTACAACGTTAATGAATGTTCTATGTGACCACTCCTCGTCACATGGCACACATCTAATCGGTAGTCCAATTCTACCCGTACCAGACTCAGCATACCACGAGCAACGGTAAGAGCAGCTGTTGCGATACGGCGTCGCAGATCTTCGTGGTTTTGTAGTAAGGTTGGAAAATAAACCAATCCTTGAGATAATCCCGTAGCAAAAATTTCTGTCTGTAAAATTCGGGTTCGCGCCGTAGATTTTTCGTGAAAGTGTCGGCATAAAATCATAACAAACGTTTCGTTTTAAGTGTAATTTAATCATCAATCTCTTTAATAAAATAGTTACACAGAGTGGTGTAATGGTTAAAAATACATCAGTCACAAGTCTGGAGTGCCTCTGGCCGCTGTATGCCCGACGGCTCAGCTACCTTTGCGCCTTTTTTTCCATGTCCTTTTTCTACGAGCTCTCGTGTCCTCTCAGCACTGGAATTTTTAGGCTTTTTGAAATCACTGCAGTAATTTCACGTACCCTCCTAAGTCGTGAAGTTTCCCCTTCTGTGGCCTCAGTTTTTCTGTAAGGCATAACAAAAAACTCTCTGCTAGCCACTATAATACGAAGAAATACATAATCGAATGTAGCGCTTCCACAATGGGATTTACCACTATTTGCAGACCATGGCTAGTTGTCGAAGTGTGGGATCTTTACTTATTACGATTTACAGACATTCATGTAAGTTATGATGGAGGTTGTAGTGCAGCGAAATGAAAGTACAGAGCAAAGAACTCCAACAGCCATCAGCCAGATTGGGAGATATTTGTCGTGGATAGAGCCACAGGGAACTTCCCAGTGAGCTCGAGTTATTCTTGTTCGCACATTAGAATTTGAGGAGATGATGTTGGGAAAAGATTCATCAATAGCAACCGATAACCTACCTGTGCAGTACACACTCTCAAGAGTGTGTGGAGACTACTGATGGAGCAACAGTTACAAATAAGTATTCAAAGTAATGGAACAAAATGGGTTTGAACCCAGATTTAGTTCTAGCTATGTATCACGTTGCAGTGCGTACACCGACACTGGCGATACTCACTTGCAAAGATGGGTGAGAGGTTAAGTTGTTGCTGTTAAGTGTAAGTTGTTCCTGTCAATGAAAACTAAAGATTCACTTCGGAGCATTACTTCGTTAACCCAAGACGCTCAATATAAGATGTCCTGCCATCTGTAGTGTTTTGCGTCTATGCGCTCGGAATACCCTGTCTTTATTCAGCTACAAACGCGTAAATATTGTCTTAAGTTTTGAGTATTCTAGGTGAAATATCAATAGGCTAGAAATTTACTGTGGCCCCAGTAAATATTGCATTTGTAACCAACAAATTTTTGCAGTAGGAATTGAGAGGTTACAGTATGAGAAGTGGCAGTTTTGTATGAAATATTGGTCACAGATAACACTTTTCCTGATTGCATGTTCGAAGGAGGTTCTCTGGATTCCAAAATTTATGCTATTGTCAGATAGTCAATCTGCGAGAGAGAGAGAGAGAGAGAGAGAGAGAGAGAGAGAGAGAGAGGGACAGAGAGAGAGAGAGAGAGAGAGAGAGAGAGAGACTTAGTTGTCGGACGTGGTCAAAAACAAATGTGCGTACTGAAGACGAGGCCTAATTTCGGAATTCTGTTGCTGTAATTTGCAAGATGTTACGAAGATAATTTGCCGTATGTGCTAGCTTAATAGATAGTGGGATGTTGTATTTAGGAAACCTTTTTAGTTTTGGTTTGTAAATTGTTGTAACTCGCATTGTATGACTATTACGGTACTGCTGTTTCATTATCTCGTACACTCATGAACTCAGGCTTTATATTTGGTGTTCACTACATAGTACAAATGACCAGTAGTGCAGTTTTGTTTATACCTTTTAACTTCGCTGATTGAAACACAAATCTAAAGCGCAATTAGTTTTCAAATTATTCAAAGTCAAGCCTCAACATCACACTTGCCACCTAGAAATTTTAAAAGAAAAATATTTCTGACTCACATTACAGTTCGCGATATACGACTCTTAACTTTAGCTGGAACGAGATCGTGCATCGCACATGGCAAGATTAATTTAATAATAGTAACCAGCGCAATTGCACACAGATAAGCCAAAGTGTTTATTAGGCCCAGAACAGAACATTTGTTTTACGCACTTAGGGTACAGTGAATATTTATTCAGAGTACTTTCAATTTTTGATGTTGTTTAGTTCAGTGGCTGTGTAATCGTTTTTAATTACAAATGTATTTCAATTATATATAAAGTTTACACAGTAATGTAGTTATTAGATGTGATACGTCAGATGCATACGTACGTAATAACGCACGTAGGCAGTTAGACCACAGAAGTGTCATATGATGTATATGCAGTGGTTACATGAAACCAATGGACCGATAAGGTAGGGCAGTGTTTGGCACACTGGACTCGTATTTGGGAGGACGACGGTTCAAACCCGCGTGCGGCTGATTTTCCGTGATTTCCCTAAGTCGCTTAAAGCAAGGGCCCATTTCCCTCTCCATGGTTCCCTAATCCGAGCTTATGCTCCGTCTCTGATGACCTCGTTATCGACAAGACGTTAAGCACTAATCTCTTGTCCTAAAACCACTGGTGAGCATAAAGTTATGTTATGTTCATAGTCAGATTGAAGTTTCAATGAGATGAAAAAGCAAAACGCTCTTTTGAAAAGTCACACAGGCAGGATCTCAGAAAGTAGAAGTCTTACACTGAATATTAGTCTCAGTAGAAAACTTATAAAGCTGAAAAAGTGCACCTAAGAAAAACTACAGGAAACTTTCACAATGCCTAATGATAACAGCTGTACTAGCAATGGAATAGGATGCGAACCGCCAGTCTAACAAGTGGCGCGATGCATGTAATGCTAGACTGGACATTAGTGCCATATTGACTGGCTAGTCACTAATGTAACAATTACCTGACTCATAGTAAAGTACATCCTTGATGCTTCATAAAGCTTTAAGGACTTCAAAACGAATCGGCAAGTAATTGTGCCTTCCTGCGCGCTTGATACCAAATATTTATTTTCGGTGATACTGAAAGACTATATTTTCTGAAACGAAACAACAGACTCGATATTTGGTATGTATAATCCCCTACCACTCTAAGACGTCATTTTCCTGCGACGACTGTTGTTTTATTTTGAAATGAAAACTTTATTTAATTACTTAGTAGTTACTAAATTTCGTTCTCTTGGACATTAAGTAGCTACATCTTAATCAAGAAAACATTGTTCATATCCATTAAGAAGCTTATGAAATATCAATGGCCTCAAAGTTCGGCGGGACTCCTCGTTCATGTCACCAGTGCTAATACAATAAAGAATTAAATAGTTGCTAATTCTCTGCAGAGTTACAGATTGACGATGCCGTACTAAGAAAATTGAAAGCGCATCAAGGAATGCTCCTTTAATACATAACGGGAAAGAGGATTTTAGTTGAGTACTGGCTGAACATTGTGGGGCACAGGACAATAAAAATATGCAAAACTGGCAAATTCTTTTGGAGCGTAACATTTACCAATAAAAAGAAATATAATGAATGTCGGCAATGTTTTAGTTTTCTAAGAAAGCTGACAGAAAACATAAACGGTACTATCAGAGGCTGACGTAATGGAAAATGTTCTCTTTCCACAAGCGCTTCTCTCGATCGAAGTCGGAGTTAATTTTAGAGGATATTGCTGTGATAGATTCCTGAATTAACTGCGTAATGAACGTTTTACGACCAACTGCAGCGACAAGAAATTGCTCGTGACATTTAAGATGTGATTTATAGCTACCACGGGAGAATGTCAATGCAAGAGCAATGGGTCAAAGAAGAGGCGACTTTTAATGTCTGTTAACCGCTAAGCATCTGCGTTCGATTTTCTATTTCAGTCTGATAAGGTAGGTGTAATCTGTGTTTCACGTTGATTTCATAACGGTGGTAGCCGTATTAAACACGTAGAAAATCTACGATGTGACGGTGCGATTTCCTTGGACACTGGCCTGTTGTTATTGAAGCCATGAAGTCGGAACATAAAATATCGAAAGAAAAAATACACAGTTCCTGTGCCTCTGACTGGAGCCCGTTTATAGCAAAATACTGCTAACCTTTCAGAGGGAAAACTCAGAACTTGCTAGATTAATGTTTCTAGCCGATGAAAAGAAATAAGAGATCGGTGGAAATTGTTGCTAAGCTAGGAGATTTTTCCAAATTATTTTGACAAAGTCCAAGTTAAAACGAGGGGGCAATGCCAAAGTGGAACTTACACTAACAGGGGAGATGTTCCTCTATGACCAAATATATCAACTGTAGGAAAGTTCTACCTTGAATTAAGTAATGGCCCCAGCTGGATCAATCTCTTGACAATATGAGCGCATAGTTTAACACGAGACTGATTAAATAACATGCAGTAACGTTGAATTTTAAGTAAATTGATTTATTATTTCACAGATTATTGTTAGTGGCAAGCTGTTATTCATAAAATAAAATAAAAATGCTTACTGTATCCGACATTCGACCTGCAGACTTATCATTCGCACGCAGTTCCTTTTTATTTATTTTTATGCCGCGATGGATATCATGGGACGCACAGTTACTTATTATACTATTACTTTATGTGTAAGCCACAGCAGCAAAATCGGCAATAGATAAGCACATAACGAAGATTTTTTTTTCTTTTATTTTGGCCGGCCAGAGTGGCAGTGCGGTTCTAGGCGCTGCAGTCTGGAACCGAGCGACCGCTACGGTCGCAGGTTCGAATCCTGCCTCGGGCATGGATGTGTGTGATGTCCTTAGGTTAGTTAGGTTTAATTAGTTCTAAGTTCTAGGCGACTGATGACCTCAGAAGTTAAGTCGCATAGTGCTGAGAGCCATTTGAACCATTTTTTTCTTTTATTTTGAACTGGGAAAGGCACAAGACCATACTTGCGCTGGGAAGGAAGTCTATTATTCCGACATACAGTTAATAAGAATTGTTTGGAAAATGAAACACTTTCGTAGAGATTACCGCCCCTGCTGGAAGCAGCGTGTTGAGAAGTGGAGCATCTCCTGGGGTTTCTTGGTAATACGGCGTGAAGACAGCACGGCCACACGTGTGGCGACGGGGATATCTCGACGACACAGCTGGTCGTTGCCTTTGGGCGCTTTTCTTGTACTGCGCTTTCGACATCCGGGCTATATCCCCGAGGGCGGCGCGTGCAGCAGTGTAGCTCCCTGCAGACGTTATCTATTTTAAGCGGCCCGCAGAACACGTTTCACATTAAGTTATTTTTAAAATAATAGGCACGTGTCCGGATACGTGATCCAGCATCTCCATCTCCCCCTAGTTTTTATCCTCCAAAGCTCCCTCTTGTACAGTGGAAGTTATTCTCTGATGTCTTAACTCATCCTGTCATCCTAACCCTTCTTCTTATCTGTGTTTTCGATACGTTCCTTTCCTCGCCGATTCCGTAAACCTCTTCGTTCCTCATCAGTCCAACTAATTTTATTTTCAACATCCTTGTATAGTACGACACCTCAAACATCTTTTACGGATTTCTCACATCCACATAATGTCGTGCCCCAAACGTAAATTCTCAGATATTTCTTCCTGAAATTAGGATCCATATTTTTTGGTCAGGAATACTCTCTTTACCTGTGCTGGTCTCCTTTTTATGTCCTCTTTACTCCGAAATCATGTGTTATCTTGCTTCCAATGTAGCAGAATTCCTTTACCTTATCTACTTCTTAGTTATAAATTTTAATGTTGCATTTATAATTTTACTCTTAAATAAACTTACGAACATTCCCAGAGAATTCCATCTCAGTTTACAGGTTTGTTCTTTCTGGGATACCTATTTTCCACTTTTACAAAAGTGAGAAAAGGTGTATACTACTTGGCACGTAAGTGTAATAAATGCCTAAGAACATGATTCCTTTTCTACCCATTTCCAGTTGGAGTACTTTTTTCTTGTCTTCTGACTGGTTGATTGGTTTGAAGCGGCTCTCCAAGAGTTAAGCTCCTGCGCCAATCTCACCATCTCAGAGAAGCAGTTACAAATTACAGCCTCAAATTATTTGCTGAATACATTCCAATCTCTCCCTTCCTGTACAGTTTTTATCCTCTGCTGTTACCTCTAGTACTATAGAGATTAATCGCTGATGTTCTGACACATGTCCCTCTAGCACTATGGACGTTATTCCCTCATGTTCTGACACATGTCCTATCATCCTGTCCCTCTTTCTTGTGAGTGTTTACCGTATGTTCCTTTCTACGCCATTTCTGCTAGGAACCTCCTCACTCTATGTTTCATGAGACCACCTGATTTTCAACGTTCTACTGACGTTGTGCTGCAGACGCTTCGATCCTCTTCTGTTCCGAATTGCACGAACAGAAAACGCCATATCAAACGAGTGGACTGGTATTCGATAGGACAGCTGTCCATCCTTCATCAAACCGATATATGCTCCGCCTCTAGCGACCTCTTTGATACGTATTTGTGCCAGCCTTGAAGCGTAGTGTAGGTGTCTTTCTACAGTCATTTAGCGAATGCTGGCGCTAATGACCTACATCAGTTTCTAATCAAAACAACCGTAATACCTAACAGGTCACACCGAAACAAGCTCATGTGAGTCCCACAGGGACGGCAGTTTCATTCCGCTCTCTTGTATATACCAGACTGGTATGAAATCATGTTTCGGGTATTAGACTGGTCCGCTGCAGGTCTAGTAAGCTGGTAGTATACAAAAAAATCGAGACGAATTGATCTAACGTTCAGCAATAGAAAGATGTGTCATGACAGCAAGATGTGATTGAAGAAATGAATTATTGTATCGAATTACCGGCTTAGTGACCCTGCAGTACCGCCGCCTAGTGCAAGTCTTCCTACGAGGGTTGGAACTTTAATAGTGGCAACTGTATATTTACAACTTACACAAAGTAGATACATGTTTCATAGCTTTGCTGTCCTTCAGGGCAGTCGTCAGCATTGTGCTTAACCAGTTGCCAGCCATGTGTAAGTCGTAGGACGCCCTTAGCAGTCCAAATTGTGTTGATAGTTCAAGCGTAGAGGTCTACTGCCCGAAGAACATCTGTACCAGTTCTAAAGGGAACGCCACGAAATGATTCCTTCAATTCAGGAAGTCCGGGAAACGCAGTGGGTGGTACAACACTTCCCAACCCCATAGATCGAACAAATCAATCACAACTTGCGACATATGCACCAGAGTACAAAATGATGGGTGGGTCCTGCAGAAAGTGGCGCCGCTTTTATGTCTAAGCTCTGCTACCAGCTGCAAGACCTGCCAATTATTTTGGAGCATATGGTGTAAGTACTAATTGATTTGTTCTATCAATGAGTTTGGGAAGTGCTGCACCATCCACCATGCTCACCGTACTTAAGCCCTTCTGAATTCAGCTTGATTCTTAAGGGGGGCAGGACGTTAAACGGGCCGTCTTGGAGCAGGAGAGACACCACAGGACTTTTTAATTCCCACTGTCTATACTTTTACGAATAAATTTATAAAACTTTGTTAGCATGACCAGGAAGGATTCAGGATTCACACTTATAGCAGTGGAAGCTCAAAAACATAACAAAATTAATTTTGTTTTACATGTGAAAGCTCATCATTTTTTCACTTACTATTGGCTGCGTTTGTTGCTGTAGGTACACGTTTTAGCATAAGTAAGAGAGATTCTTCGATGAATTTTGCACAGCGCACAAACCATACTTACAGGTGTATGAAACTCTAGAAATTATTTAATTTATGAAAAAATGAAGGTGCTGTTACATTTTAAACTTCATATTTAGAAAAAAATCAAATTTTATAGTTAATTACCTCAATTTTTACCACAGTTTTCAATATATTTGGAAAATTCTAGAGTTTCATACACCTGTAAGTATGGTTTGTATGCTGTGCAAAATTCATCGAAGAATCTCCCTTACTTATGAAGAAAAGTGTACCTATAGCAACAAATGCAGCCAATGGTAAGTGAAAAAAGGTCAAATTTCAAATGTAAAAAAAAAAAAATCTTATATTTTTGAACTTCCACTTCTATGAATGTAAATCCTGAATCCTTTCTGGTCATTTTGACAAAGTTGTATGAATTTATTCGTAAAAGTATAGACAGTGGAAATTAAAGTGTCTTCTAGTGCCTCTCCTGCTCCAAGTCATCTCGTTTGAGGTCCTACCCTCCATAAATTCAAGGAAGCACTTCATGGCATTCGCTTCAGAGTTCTTACAGATTCGTCGGGCCAGACTCCGACTATCAAAACAACTGGCGCTCCTAAGAGTATCCTACGACTTCGCATTGCTGGCAACGGGTAAAACACAATGCTAGTGATTACTATAAAAGACAATAAAACTTCAAAACACGTATCTATTTTGTATAAGTTGGAAACAAATTGTTGCCACTATTAAAGTTACAACCTCGTATTTGACGCCACTTTGGCAAGTTGAGCATCGATGAAGATGAGATGAAATGATTAGGAGGACACAAATGACCAGTACTCGAACAAAGGAAATCGAACCTAGAAGGCCGGTGTCTAGTGACAGCAACGCAGAGCACTTGACCACGAGCCGCTGACGATAGATGGAGAGAAGAGATTGTTTAAAAAAGTTATTTAAATTTCAGAGTAAAACGTTCAGTTTCTGTGTAGACATGTATGGTGAATCTACTTGCTTCTATTTAGGCGGACATGGAATTCATAGACCGTTGACTGCTCCCTACTCAAACTGAGATAACAAATCGTTTTGATAAATTTTTCAGGATCTATAATTTTACAGATGGAAATTTATTGCACAATACGCAACCATAGGACATAATAAAATGAAAATTTGCCACGAACACATGTTGCCGCATTTCTGTGTCAGTGTCAGTGAAAATTACGTGACTGCGATGCTCATTAAGAGAAGCAGTGTTAACATAATCCTCCTTGATGGCACGTAATACTTTCGGAGGTTGTCCAGAAATGTTTTCTAAATATTTTGGAATCAGGAATGCATGGTCTCAGATGGTCAGTTACAGAGTAATATGTAATTACGGTTTGTTCGAATTGTTTCTGTGAAAATAAGTTTACCATAATAAAAAATCCTGTAACAAGTAATTTCGAAAATTTACAAATCAAAGAACAACGTAATGCAACGACCCTCAGACGCAAAAAGCACTATAAAGTGTTTGCTGCCTTTGAGGGGAGCGTTCAGCAAAGTATAGAACTGTTGCGCCGCTCTTCCTTTGCATTCAGTCAACCCATATGCGAGATGCACGCCGTGCAGCTCTTCACCTGTAAACCTATCCGTACTGCTGTGCATCATTGTTAATACCGCCAGAAAACGTAGCCCGGAACAAATCCGAGAAGTACTGAAAGCAAGCTTCAGGGCTAAGAGTAAAGCGGAAATTACTGTTGTCAGCAGCAATTATTGAGGATGAGTGGAACAGTTTTTTTCCAAACGAAACAAATACCACATACTGGCAGCATTTACACTTTTGTGGACATACTTTCTGTATAAGACAGGTACAAAGATAAATTGAGGTAAGAAATCAAATGAAACCCAACAGCTCTGATGAGGAACCTATCGACCGCCGTGTCATCATGCGCCAGTGGCGGTATTGGATGCAGTACGGAGGGGCATGGAGTCAGCACGTCGCTCTCCAGGATTTCTTCAGTTGTCGTTACCTGGAACCATTATTAGTCGGGCAAGTAGCTCCTCAGTTGGTATCAAGTGGATGAATGCACCGCGTTCCAGTCTTCCTGCCAAGGAAAATCTATGGCAGTACCGGGAATCGAAACCGGGTCCTCCGTTTGGCAGTAAGCAGCTCTGATAGCTCAGCGGCGGAGGTGGACCAATATCCCTGGCCAGTCTCCGAAATCTTTCGGTGAAGTCCTTTCTCCTCATATAGATGAGTTACAAGTTTCGGTAGTGTTTCTATATTCGTGCGCGATGAAAGATAATAGAAGTCTCTTTCAGGTAGCTGTTTAAAACCACTGTAGGGTACACGAATATAGGTTTGTGACGTCGAAGCAAGAATCCGCTTGACAGTAAATAAATCCAACACTTATCTACCAGCTGGTGCACAGGCACCGGAAATATTTTCTGGGAAGCCGTTCTTCTGCCAACGCGGGGTCTCAGAGTGTAACACGAAGCCCTCTACGTTAAGTAGCGACGCGCTCCCGCGAGATGTTTTATTTGAGTTTCCAGGCGGGAGAGACAAGAAACGGCCCCCACGTCGACTACCTTTTTTTCTGGATAGCGGGAGAATGGAAGGCACCCCTGACAGCTCCCAAGGATCAGCTGTTGGCGACACATTTAGCAGCCGGCCGGCTGAATGAGAGGCCCGCCGTATGACGGCCGCATTCCTTGGCGGAGCGCCAGCCTGGAGTCTGTGGGCTGGAAGCTGGAGGCGCGCCAGGGCGATCCACCTGAGTGAGCGCGCCTTCTAATTTCACGTCAGCCTCGTCGCTGTGCTGTCGATTGCGACCTGGATGTCTTGCAGACACTCGCCGTATTGCGACGTTATCTGACGATTTTCTGCTGTTAAGTTGTTACTCTCTAACCAGCAGTCCATACGAGCAAACCAGCTACGACTTTACCTGGTGTTGCTCGCGCTTTAGGTAGTTGGGCTATGCACGGCTCTGTTAAAAACAGAATAGCTCTGTTTAGTCATTTAGTCGACCCGCATTCGTCTGTCTTATGCCTAACAGCTAACTTGAAGCAAATAATAATTTGTAGCTGTGATCCTGCACTCAAATAGTTTATGTGTTCGCTATAATTGCCGGCCGAGTGGCCGAGCGGTTCTAGGCGCTACAGTATGCAACCTCGCGACCGCTACGGTCACAGGTTCGAATCCTGCCTGCCTCGGATATGGATGTGTGTGATGTCCTTAGGTTAGTTAGGTTTAAGTACTTTTAAGTTATAGGGAACTGATGACCTCAGAAGTTGAGTCCCATAGTGCTCAGAGCCATTTGAAGCCATTTGGCTATAATTGCGAATTAATAAAATACATAAAATTATAAAATAAAAGAGGAATGACAATTTAAGAAAAGAGGTCCTACTTTAACTTCTGTAATTGATGTAGACAATTATATTGAGTAATGTTTATTCAAGAAAGGATATCTCAAATAAACGGAAGGTGGTCCTAGGATATCAGTTGGCATATAGACAGAAAATAACCTTTTCAAATACAAAAAGTTGCGTTGAGAGCGTTATGAGAATGGTAGCAAAGCCCCAAACTAAATAGTCGTCCAAGACGTGTGAAAAGTAAGTCCATTTTGTTACCTCAATACACGAAATATTCACCAGCTCAAAATATTTCACAGTTCAACATCATGATTCAGAAATTAAGGCAGGCGATACAAAGAATAATAACTCATAGGATGTCTGTTCTCAGTTCCGTAATGGAAGCGGAAAATGTTAGAGTCCTACCCTGGAACCCATTCACACCTCTCGAAATGAAAGTCCCTTCAGAAGTTAAAGTATGGTAGTGACTGTTCACCGACCAGAATCTATCACCCACACAGTGAAATATCACACTGTACCGTAGGCAGGTCTGCCTTCTTCAACTCCCCATGAAGTGTCCAGAATCGCTCTCCTTGGGCTCGTCACTCGAAAAATCACACAAGACTGGGACTCCCGTGGTGTTCCACTACTACATCTACATCTACATCTACATTAGTACTCCGCAAGCCACCCAACGGTGTGTGGCGGAGGGCACTTTACGTGCCACTGTCATTACCTCCCTTTCCTGTTCCAGTCGCGTATGGTTCGCGGGAAGAACGACTGTCTGAAAGCCTCCGTGCGCGCTCTAATCTCTCTAATTTTACATTCGTGATCTCCTCGGGAAGTATAAGTAGGGGGAAGCAATATATTCGATACCTCATCCAGAAACGCACCCTCTCGAAACCTGGCGAGCAAGCTACACCGCGATGCAGAGCGCCTCTCTTGCAGAGTCTGCCACTTGAGTTTATTAAACATCTCCGTAACGCTATCACGGTTACCAAATAACCCAGTGACGAAACGCGCCGCTCTTCTTTGGATCTTCTCTATCTCCTCCGTCAACCCGACCTGGTACGGATCCCACACTGATGAGCAATACTCAAGTATAGGTCGAACGAGTGTTTTGTAAGCCACCTCCTTTGTTGATGGACTACATTTTCTAAGCACTCTCCCAATGAATCTCAACCTGGTACCCGCCTTACCAACAATTAGTTTTATATGATCATTCCACTTCAAATCGTTCCGTACGCATACTCCCAGATATTTTACAGAAGTAACTGCTACCAGTGTTTGTTCCGCTATCATATAATCATACAATAAAGGATCCTTCTTTCTATGTATTCGCAATACATTACATTTGTATCCGCTTTCTCCTCGCTGTAGGCCATCCCCACCAAAAATTAGTCGTTCTTAAGTTCTACAGACATGATTTGACTCAACTTGACCACATCCCGCAATAAACTAATATATTACAACAGTATTTAAATAAATGCATGATATACACATTAGATGACACTCAGAACATTCACAATAATTACAAATGAAAGTTTGTTCCTTAATAAATAAGTTAGTATTGTTGTTTTGGTGCGGTCACTTTAAACGTCAACAGATTGTCGTTAAAAATGTTTACACAATTAGTTATGCCTGCGTGACGGAAGTGTCTCTTGGCTCTTTTTAATGGTGAACTCAGCTAACACGTGCTATTGACCACATTTTAAATTACCATGATTTTGTGTTAGCAATAATAAACAATAGTTAAATAAATATCAGGAAAAAATAGTAACATATTCATTATGTAAATACACAAGTATGACAAAATATGAAGTATTCGTGTTGCACTCATTTGCTGCGTTATTATGGAGAATACAGTGTTATGAAAACCATTTGCATAATGGAAAGATACAAAAAACGTAACAAATCAAGAAATAAAATAGATTCTGATGTACTGATGAGTCAAAATATTGTGCTCACCTACTTAATAGCGTGTTGGTCCAGCTCTGTATCGCAATTCAACGGTAATGCTGTTTGCTATGGATTCGACAAGTACTTGATAGGTTTCCAGAGGTTTATGACACCAGATGCCTACGCACGGGTCATACACTTCACGTAATTTACGGGCAGTTGGTTTGGGGGCGCGGATGAGTTACGAACGTCCAACCTGTTGTCTCCTATTCGCGGTTTCAACATTCTTCAACCACTTTCCATAAATGCTCATGACAGTAGCAAGCAAACAGAAAACCAGCTTCGCTGTTCCCGATGTGCTCGCTCTTCCACAACAATCTGGAGTTTTCCGATGATGTCCCATTAGTGCTCGAATGGAAGTAGATTTGGTGATCGAGCAGACCAAGGCTATGGCACTTTCTAGAACATGTGGGGTTACAACAGCGGTTCTTGGAAGAGCGTTGTTCTGTTGGAAAACACTCCCTGGATTGCTGCTCGTGATCAGCAGAACCACCAGGCTGATGTAAAAATTTGCAGTGAGGTTTCGTAGGATAACCATATGAGTGCTCTTGGTGTCGTAATAAACCGCACCCCGGCCATAACTCTATTGTGTCTAGCACGCAGACAGGTTGGTTGCAGGCACTCAACTGGACTCCTTTTAATCAGCACACGGCCACCACTGGCTCCGAGGCAGAAACTGCTTCATCAGAAAACACAACATACCTCGACCCTGCCCTCCAATGAGTTCTTGCTTGTCACCACTGAAGTCACAAATGGCGGTGGTTTTGGATCAGTGAAACGCAGGTTATTGGGCTTCTGGCTCGGGGATGACCTTGAAGTAATCTATTTGTAGCAATTCGTTGTGTCATTCTGGTGCCAACTGCTGCTCAAATTGCTGCTGTAGCTACACTACGATGGGACACAGCCGTATGCCGACCACGACGGTCTTCCCTCTCGGTAGTGCCACGTGGTCACCCGGTCTTCTTGCGACCATACATTCTCTTGACCACCGCTGCCAGCACTCATGTACGGCCAAATCTTTCTGCACTATCCCAGAAGGAATAACCAGCTTCTCGTAGTCCAATTACTCGACCTCGTGACGTGTTGGAAATAGTGTCTTCGTCGTCTTAAAGGTATTCTTGACCAACACCAGCTCACTATGTTCAATCTGAAATGTAACTAACGCTCAGCGTGTTGTTAAAGCAAATGTGTTTTTAATACGCTAATAGCTAGTAGGGCGACTCTAATGCGACTGGCACAAAATTTGAATAGACATCTTTCACATGCAGAAACACGCTTACCAACTTTCGTACATGTCGCATAATTCCTTCACGGTGCTTCAGTCTGGAACCGCGCGACTGCTACAGTCGCAGGTTCGAATCCTGCCTCGGGCATGGATGTGTGTGATGTCCTTAGGTTAGTTAGGTTTAAGTAGTTCTAAGTTCTAGGGGACTGATGACCTCAGATCTTAAGTCCCATAGTGCTCAGAGCCAGCCAGCCTTCTCGGTGTTGCGAATTTTTTCTCGTCGTTTTATAAAAGTATCGCTGAGATACCCTTCATGGCAGCAGGAGACAGTAGCACAGAGCAGCTGCGCTGGAGAGGCGTGAAGAACACTGCTGAATAAGGCTCGGTTGCTAGTAACTTTTTAGCGAAAGCTCCTCCCCCTCCTCGAGCATAGCGTCACTGATAGCTAATGGTTTTGAGGCATAACTATGCCGCAAAAACCATTTATAAAAGTTTTTCATAGCGTTCTAATAATTTCTCATATGATATAGATTCCGCCTTTTTTGCAAACAACACCGTTTTTCCTCTCTTTTTACCCAAACATGTTCCAGCACCTCTGTGCCATCCTCAGTGGATTTTTGTTTATTGAAAACTGTAAAAAGTAAACATATTCTATGTTGTAACTGGTCTACCATAGTCAGACCTAAAGAGGATATTTTTCGTTTTGTTTCTTACCGTGATTTTACATTATATGATTTTCCATGAGCAATTGCGCTGATAGCTTGTCATCTGCAGACCAAACGATGTAAATGCGAATTTCAAGGTGAGTTTATACATCTCCTGATTTGTCTTTTTTGCGTATATATTTGTTACTACTAATAATTCCATCACAAGTGGGTGGTCTTACTGTAAAGGCACGGAGAAACTGACGTCGAGCAATAGTACGTGAAATGGTCAGTCAATACACTGTCGTTATTTTGTAAGATTTCAGTTGCTCGGGCTTCCAAGGCCACTTGAAAGTATTCTAGTTCGCACATCTCAGTTGACGTTTGCGTATCAAACGGCTTCCAGTGACTACAACAATTTGATTTTCAAAATTTTATACAGTTAGCGACAGAATTTAAGGATTTAAAGTGCTGACGAAAACTACTCATTAAGCGCTATAACCTTATGTTACAGGTTTAACACAGTAAGTAAAATATTATAGTTAGAAACTGTGGTTATGTCTTGAGATAACGTAATCCGGAGTGCGGAAATTCCCCAGACTACATTCATTCATTACGTGAGAATGAGAGCAGTTAGCACTACATACGTAATTTCAATACTTCACGACACTTTTTCCTCGCAGACCCCTCACCCCCGCCTCCCCTTCCTCATCACCGCACAGAATTATGAAAGGAAGAAAATTTATCGCTCAGTACATTTTCATTGTTCATGCAGTAAAATTGCAGTGTCACGCACGACGTTGTAATTTATTACTTCTTTACTACTAAATGCATTCTCAACACATTTTGCAGACAGCACTTCCATACGCCACTGAATGTACCTACAGAATTACATTATTGTACGCCGCATAAGTCGTTTTAAACATGGGACTTCGATTCTCTATGGAACCGGAGGCAGTGGTTAAGTGGATACACTGTGCTTTTCCACAGTTTCTTAATTTTATTTTTCAATGATAACTTACACTGACTTTATATCGAACTGTGCAGAAATATCCGGCGAGTCGATTCACGGATTTGTAATTGATCTTCTTTCTGGCTCTCTGTCGTCACGAACGCATGTTGACTATTTCAAAGATTGATTACAAAATTACACACCAAAATTGCTTTGGACAGTCTATGACACCTGGTATAGGGGTGCATTATATTGGGATCCTCATTATATGACAGGATGGTGGATGATATTTCCACTAGTTTACTCGACTTTGTCCGAGATTTTTGTGAACTCTCATATTATAAAGTTGCCTTTCGTTATAAACTGTTTATACCTTTTTTGTTAGAGAGTCAAGTGTAACATGACCGCTACTGGATTTTTAATGTTTTTGAACTTGTAAGTGTTAATTTTTAAATGGGTATTTGTGCAACGAATTTTTATATCTGTTCAATTGCTGTAATCTGACTGCTATGCAATCTTCGCGAAAGAATCTGCTATATGCAAACTTTAATCTGGATCACTGATATTCTCGTATCTTTATCTTGAAGCATTTTTTCGTTAAAAATGCGTATAACCTGCTCGGTATTACCTTTAAGGTGATGTTGAGCTCAGCTTGAGGGCGTCGATGTTTCCTTAATACTGATTCGTACGTAAGTGATTAAATGAAATAATAGACCATAGTTATTTCTTTTAGACTTATCACTTATTTACAATTTGTTTTCGGCACCAACTGTTATCATATAACCTTGCCATTGATTGCACCACATTATTTTACAAGTTCAGACTTTGATAAATAAAACTGGTTCAACAGTTTTCTTATTCAGTAGTCACACTTATTTTGTGCTCTAAATATTCTGTCTAAAATTGGTAATTATTTAAATATTTTTACAGTAGTCCCATATTATTCACCGCCGTCACTCGTAAGTCCAACATTCTCGCCTTTATTCTATTCTGACGTCACCTAACGCTGGTCTGGGTTCCCCCTCCAGCGGCATAGCGTCCCTGTATGGCACGCGTCTCTGTAACACATGGCTTCATATGATTTTCCGATGAATACAATATCGTTCCAAACAATTTCCTTTCCTTGCACATACTTTATCTTGTCAAACTCCCTATAAAAACAGGGTTGAGGCCGGGCTGGATTTATATACCTACGCAGCTGTTTCAGTAACGTAAGCAACACTCCCCTTAGACCTGTTCCGACTGACCGACTGTCACCTAAAAGGCAGTACGAGAAGCGATGTGTGAGAAGGGGGAGGGGGGGGGGGGTGTCGTGGTGTCGTTACTGGCAGTAGATGAATCCTGAAGATGATGATGCTGCCGCTTCCTTATTCAAGATCTCATTATATGACCTGAGTGGATCCCATTATAGACCTGCGTACGAAAAAAAAAAAAAATTCTGACCACGTTTCGGGAAGCGAACCAGAGTCCTACCGCACCGAAGACTGCGGTGCTACCCTTTATTTTTATTTTATTGGCTCTATAAGATTTCTTATTCTTCAATTAATCATAAATTTGACGTAACATTGAACATTTACGAAGATACGCCACTTTACAACACACGTCCCTTCAGTCCTTCATTCTCTTCATGCAATATATTACAAAATAATCCCGAGTTTATCTACAAAATATCTGCTGTGACTTGGCTAAAGATACTGCAGAAATAGAATCAAGTTTGCCTTTAGAAGTTAGAATGCTGCTGACAGCGTTTTCCATCAGCGGAATCGAGCTGCGTAACAGAAAACTGTGAAAGAAACGGTGCAAACTATGAATGGAGTTCAGATGTGTGAGAAGTTTGCCAAGTGCGATTGACGGAGGAAATGAAGGGACAACAGAGCAGAGACGTAAGCGTCATGATCGATCTCTTTACTCGCACAACAACAACGCTGCCCCGAATTCTAAATGAGAGCTTTGACAGAGGCGTGCCATTCGTCTTCCAGAAACTGCGCATGAGCCACCGGCAGTCGTTTATGCTTCAGCTGGGACCCCTTCCTGCATATCACGCAGCACCAAGATCGTAACGCAGATACAGGGCGAGGAACTTTCAGGGGAGAGTTGCTGTTTTTAATCATGAAAGACAGTTGCCGAGAAGAAGAATGACGATTAATCTACTATTTAGGTCGACAGCGAAGAGCTAACAAAATTATTACAGACGGACGTCAAACGTAAGCTGCAATTAACTGTCATCACTATGCTCATTTTTGCTGCAACTCGAAGAATGCGTAAATCAAATGATGGAATAAAGATATCACTAAAATCTACTCATGGATTGAAAATTTGGGGCAGATGGATATCTCATTCGTAGCAATGGTCAGTTCCTTTCAATAGCTAAACACCACGGGGACTCCACATGCTGCGAAAGCCACAATGGATGTACGGGTGTTAATTAAGAAATGGCCATCTTAATGTTTCATCATGCGGTATGATGTAGACCGCGAAGGAATATCCTTTCAGAATTACTGAATAATGCACCTACCTAAATTAATTTATTTCGGGTTACATGCTTTCTCGTATGTTGAAAGATGGACTGTGACTGATCTACACTTGTTTACTTACTCCTCATCTTGGGGTGGCGATTGGTTCAAATTATTCCACTTTTTATTTAAAACAAATTTTTCTCCTTTCACCTGAATGGCTCTGACCACTATGGGACTTAACATCTATGGTCATCAGTCCCCTAGAACTTAGAACTACTTAAACCTAACTAACCTAAGGACATCACACAACACCCAGTCATCACGAGGCAGAGAAAATCCCTGACCCCGCCGGGAATCGAACCCGGGAACCCGGGCGCGGGAAGCTAGAACGCTACCGCACGACCACGAGCTGCGGACGTTTAGCTGAATGTATGGCGTGTTGATTCCGTACGATAAATTAAAGTTACAGTACATGCTAGACCAGAACCTTTACCTACAAATCACTCTATCGGACACAGCGCATTACAATGCAATTACGTTCCTTAGGCCAGCAAGCCCCACTGAGCTGTTCGAGACATACCTCCTGTCATTCGGACACCTCAGGAGGTTCTTCCCAGATGCAGTGGCATTGACGGTAGACATTTCCTAAATAACTGAACAGGGATAGCCGTAGCATAGAAGAGCAAATGCAGCCTGCCCATCCGAGAGCGCTACCAGTCCGTCAGTGTAACGACCGGCAGAGATTCCTGTCGTAGACCACGGCGTTCGCGTCACACTACAGATAAAAGACGAACCTCTGCTCCATTACGTCGACAGCTTAAAGAACCAGTCAGCGGAAGATATCCGCAGTATCCTGTTTACTAAACCCAATAAAGCTAGCACTGAAACTTTATACTCTCGACCTATTAGCTTCACGTCTCTCCTCAGTAAGGTACTTGAATCCACCCGAAGTCTGCGTATCCACAAATAAGTGTCCCTACTAATGGAAAAACACCTTTCTGATATCTTTGTCACCTTCGACCATGAAAAAACATTTAACAATACGGCATTCCGGACTCCTTCTAATCAATTATTTCCGCCTCACAGCTTCCTTTGTGACTCGCCGCTTTCTTTTATCACCATGCTTAATTCGTTATTTCCCGTCCATCCCCAGGAATGTTTCCTGAGCACCGAAAACTCACTCTCGCTCCTTCCTGTTTCAAGTCCCACTTATGCATCACATCATAGCTCCCGCCCCCTCTCTCTCCACTCACATCAGTACTGCACCTCATTCCTCCACCCACCTGCCATACCTTGGCACCACTTACTGAGATCTTATCTTAAACGACGCACCAGATAGCAGAAATCATTACTACCGTATTTAAGTCCCATTATTTTACAACACTATATGTGTATTTTTAAAATTATTTCACTGAACAGCTGCCAGTCCCTGCCCCCCTCCCGTATGGGGGAAATGAAATAATGAATAAAAATAAAAAATAAATAAATACTAGTAGGTAGTATTTGCGTGTCGCTTAGCGCTGAGCATAGAAACATGTGGCTTATGAGGAGCTGTTAGGTCGCTACACCTCATTCCTTTTAACACTCTACGCAAAGAGTAACACTACAACCCAGGGGCTCATGTATTTTGCAGCTACTTGGTTACTCGCGTTTATAACCACTTTTTGTAGATGTATGTATTTATGAATGTTGTCAGTAATTTTTCATGAAAATATAGTGTATGCTGGTAGGATAAATAAGAATTACTTATGTTTAATCATTGTAGTAAACATTCTGGCCATATCAGGGAAGCTATTATTGTGTAAATCCTAGAGAATATCTTTCGTGTTACGGTTACATCGTTGGCGCGAATGCGCGCAGTTGTAGAGGTGCAGGCAGAGAGGCAGTTTGGAATCATCTGTGTTTGGAACAGACGTATGTGTTGGTGCGCAAATGCTAGAGTGTTTTGCGTCGAAAATGATGTTGTGATAGGTGGCCAGGCAAATTATAATAGTGGCAGCAAGTATGTTGGCACAGTAGATGAGCGCAAGAGCAATTTGGAATTAATGAATAATATAGTGTCGCACAAACTATTCAAGTTGCTCAATAATCAAGAAGAACCTATTTCCAACAATAGATCCCATAATAAGCATTGCTTCGCACCATCAGCAGCGCACCGCAAAGTAAGATCCAGCCTGTACTTTTGTATCTGTGCAATAGGCATACCAGTATCTTCGTAACTATTCGGAACATTATAGTGTATTGAGTGCTGATTGATTGTGTGATTGTGTGTGTGTGTGTGTGTGTGTGTGTGTGTGTGTGTGTATGTGTGTGTCAGGGGTTTACCACCCGGCCGCTCAACGGCGAGGTTATCACCGCCCTTACAAATAGTGTGTTCAGTCAAAACTAGTTAAATTTACAGATGATTTTCAATCAAGCACTAATTCTGGTCGGAGTTAATAATCTCAACACAGTCAGTTCGCCGTGGTAGCAGTAGATCGGCGATGTGATCACCTGCTTCAGAGACGCAAACTATCGATACACAGTAACTATAGTGTGAATGCTAATAACTGGAAGAGCTCTAAAGACATGCTTAAAAAGTTAATGCCAAATAATTATAATTTGAAAAAGATAACAAATGTTCTTATGGGCTCATTACGTACTGTACCTCTACCTAATTCTATAAACTCTTTTTTTTCTAGGTAATAAATAGAAACTTTGAGGTTTGCCGATGACACTGTAATTCTGTCAGAGACAGCAAAGGACTTGGAAGAGCAGTTGAATGGATTGGACAGTGTCTTGAAAGGAGGATATAAGATGAACATCAACAAAAGCAAAACGAGGGTAATTGAATGTAGTTGAATTAAATCGGGTGATGCTGAGGGAATTAGATTAGGAAATGAGGCACTTAAAGTAGTAAAGGAGTTTTGTTATTTGGGGAGCAAAATAACTGATGATGGTCGAAGTAGAGAGGATGTAAAATGTAGACTGGAAATGGCAAGGAAAGCGTTTCTGAAGAATAGAAATTTGTTAACATCGAGTATAGATTTAAGTGTCAAGAAGTCGTTTCTTAAAGTATTTGTATGGAGTGTAGCTATGTATGGAAGTGAAACATGGACGATGAACAGTTTGGATGAGAAGAGAACAGAAGCTTTCGAAATGTGGTGCTACAGAAGAATGCTGAAGATTAGATGGGTAGATCACATAACTAATGAGGAGGTGTTGAATAGGATTGGGGAGAAGAGAAGTTTGTGGCACAGCTTGACTAGAAGAAGGGATCGGTTGGTAGGACATGTTCTGAGGCATCAAGGGATCACCAATTAAGTATTGGAGGGCAGCGTGGAGGGTAAAAATCGTAGAGGGAGACCAAGAGATGAATACAGTAAGCAGATTCAAAAGCATGTAGGTTGCAGTAGGTACTGGGAGATGAAGAAGCTTGCACAGGATATAGTAGCATGGAGAGCTGCATCAAACCAGGACTGAAGACCACAACATCAACAACAACAACAACAACAACAAGTAGTTCTAAGTTCTAGGGGACTGATGACCTCCATTGTTAAGTTCCATAGTGCTCAGAGCGATTTGAACCATTTTCGGAACATTAAAGTGTGTTGAGTGTTGACTGATTGTGTGTGTGTGTGTGTGTGTGTGTGTGTGTGTGGTTGGGGTTTACGGCCGCTAAACGGCGAGGTTATCATCGCCCTTACAAATAGCGTGTTTCGTCAAAGCTAGTTAAATTTACAGATGATTTTCAATCAAGCACTAACCCTGGTCAGAATTAATAGTCTCAACACAGTCAGTTCGCCGTGGTAGCAGTAGATCGACGATGTGATCACCTGCTTCAGAGACGCAATCTATCGGCACACAGTAATTATACTGTAGTGTGAATGCTAATAAGTGGAAGAGCTCTAAAGACATGCTTAAAAAGTTAATGCCAAATAATCATAATCTGAAAAAAGTAACAAATGTTCTTACGCTCTCATTACGTACTGCACCTCTACCTAATTCTATAAACTCTGTTTTCTCGAGGTAATAATTAAAACTCCATGTCTACTCCTCGTACTATGCGACGTATTAAAAGGTCGTTGGCCACTCAGACGCTGCCTGGTCTGGAGACTGCGGCTGCCCTCAGAGGGCGGCGCAGCGAGATCCGGCCGGCGCACCTTTGTGGACCGTGCAGTGTGTGGCCCTGACTCACCTCCGCCGTCTCATGTCTCATGCCGGCGCTCAGTTTGCCTCCGAGTTGTAAAGTCGGCCCGCTATATTAGGAGAATGGG
The DNA here is from genome assembly GCF_023864345.2 of Schistocerca serialis cubense. Taxonomy (NCBI): domain Eukaryota; kingdom Metazoa; phylum Arthropoda; class Insecta; order Orthoptera; family Acrididae; genus Schistocerca; species Schistocerca serialis. The sequence goes on from NC_064639.1 coordinate 390,727,989, forward strand.
TGGGCGCGCGCAGCTGCATCGGTTTACAAACCGCTTTTTTTTTCCCCTCTGTGGTAGCCGAGGACAAACATCTTTGTGTATTTAACGAGCGTACCACGTACCGAGGTCCCTTGCAAACAAGAACCTTTGTGACAACTGGACGTCTCAAGAGCGTACTAATTTTCCACAGTACACTTCAAGCTGTTCTGGCGGAATATAGCGCGTCGTCATATCTAGATTATTTCGCAAGAGCAAGCTGTTCCACGTCAAAGCACCCGTCTTCGGCTGAGTAAGCAGTTCGGGTAGTTTGTAGGTGGGTCTGTAGTCTCGGCTACTACAGTTCTCATCCAACCACCGCTGACCATTAAGCCGGTTCGTGTTATTTATGATCTAACTCAACAAAATTAAGTTTTTCTTCGATGACAGGCTCTCACCCATTCGGTTCCAATATCGCTTTTCAATGTGTTTGTCGCTCAATGTCATAGAAAGGACCCTATCGTTTGTGAGTTCCTGTTGTCTGTGCGATGTGTCAGCATCTTACACTTTCGCTGCAGGAAATGAACAATCGATGGCACAGTCTTCAATTACAAAGGTTCTTCATTTGTTCTAGTTGAACCATCAGGCTGCATTTTTTTACTGACACATTTCTGTACAGTAAAATGTAGCTTTCTTGCGGCTCCTCAAACATCAATAAGAAGCAGATGGATGAGAAGACGACTAATTTCTAACTACATCTGGATCACGTAACCACTGAAACATTCTTGGCCACACTTCAGACAGTGGCTGGAGGTGTTCGTCTCGGCCGACGTCTGATGACTGATAATCTGATGTTTCGTAGGCACGAGTGGTTGGCATTCTCAAAGGTCTTCCACTGCGAGCATTAGAGGATAATTCTTTATTCTTATTTTTATTGTATTTTATGGTTTTATAGACAAGATGAGAACATTCTCTTAGGTTTTAAATGGTGTACTGAAATGTGCATTGCAACTAAACTTGTCTTGAGTGTGTTTTGTTGTATGGTAGTTGTTGGTAAAGAGCTATGACAGATTTCTTGTTGCGTGCTCTTGAGTCCGTTGAAAGTAGCTGTGCTTATTAGCAGGTTCGTTCGCCAATCTCCCCAACATCTCTTCAACTCCACGTCGACGTGACTGAAACTCTCTACAGTAATTAGAACCACTAGAAAGAGCATTATTTACATTCGAGTCTCATCTAATTATTTATCAGAGATGATCACTCCCTTATTTCTTCCTTGAATACAGCTTTTACTCTTACTCTCGAGCTGTAATATGTAATATTCATAGCTGGCCGGAGTGGCCGAGCGGTTCTAGGCGCTACAGTCTGGAACCGCGCGACCGCTACGGTCTCAGGTTCGAATCCTGCCTCGGGCATGGATGTGTTTGATGTCCTTAGGTTAGTTAGGTTTAAGTAGTTCTAAGTTTTAGGGGACTGATGACCTCAGAAGTTAAGTCCCATAGTGCTCAGAGCCATTTGAACCATTTTTTTGTAATATTCATAAATATAAGTCCCTATCGTCTTTACCAGAGCAAGAGCAAAATCGGAGTCATTAACATTACATTCAACTACACAGCTTATAAAAATCAGAGATAATGCTATGCTAATGTTCGCTTTTCTTATGCCAGGAGCAACGTGTTTGTTTCCTACACACAGCACGGTATCTGACACAATTATTTCCGTAAAAAAATGTTGAACTTCCAATTTCAAAACAAAACTACGAACTCATGATGGCGACATCGTCTGAAGAATCCAAGTCGCAAGTCTCCAGGCAATACATCTGAATTTTTTGCTTTCCTTTGGAAACTCGGAGGTTAATTGGGTACCTCCGCACTCCTTGAAGAGACTAGGCGCGGTGTCTACTGGGGCCTAGCTAAATCGACACATATTTGAAAGTGTTAAACCGTCGCTACCAAATATCAATCATCACCGTCCAAGCCCAGCACTAACTGATTTAGCGCTTCGTCTGCTTTGGTACACGAAAACGGACTGACACGTAAACGTTGCACGAAACAAAACTGAGCGCACTGAAGATTACAGGTGATCTGCATATTTCCAGCGTGAAGTCAGGGCAGGACCAGCGACTTGGATAGGAAATTCTTTATTGTAATTCCAGCACAGTTGCGTATTATTGAGCTGGTGACTAGTTTCGAACTTTTAATTTTTCGAATTGTTCATTTTTAAGCCGGGCCGATTAAGGGTAAAATACAATATATTCGTAAGAACACATAAACTTAAATCCGGAAAAAAATTACAGTTCTTAAGATTTCAGTAGATCTTTACTGAACTGTAACATGTCTGCACTAACAGTGCTTAGGTGACAGTCAATTCACAGAGAGGTAATACGCACAGGGTACATAGTCATATGGAATGTCAGACCAATTTCACATTGTAAATGTGTTCATGAAGTTCATTTGAACTATAGTAAGGGCTACCGCTGATATAAGTGCGCGTGCCTCCATGTCACTTTAAACTCTGTAATTGCAAGTGTGTTAACGTTAAATCTGAAGCTGCATAATTGCAGTTGTGTTAACGTTAATACGGATGTTGCAAAATTTTTTTACACGTACAGATCACTTGAAGTTTTGATACAGAAGCAAACATTGTCACGTGTCATCAAGATATGTAACGCGCCATATAAAATTGCGCATGCGCCGCGTGGGGTAGACTCGCGGTCTAAGGCGTCTTGTGACGATCCGCACGGCTCCCCCCGTCGGAGGTTCGACTCCTCCGTCGACCATGGGAGTGTGTGTTGTCCATAGCCTAAGTTAGTTTAAGTTAGATTAAGTACTGTGTAAGCTTAGGGACCGATGACCTAAGCAGTTTGGTCCCATAAGATCTTACCACAAATTTTTAAAATTTGCGCATGAACAATTTAGGCCTGAGATTCGACGAGCCGTTGACTGTGGGGGCACACAGATACCAAACGAGACTTCAGCACCATCAGCTGCTTTCCTATGGAACTGTCTCCAGTGGTAGTTCAACTGCACTTAAACTGCATTATGTCCAAAAGAACAGACACCACGCCTTCGCCCCGGTGTGCAGTGAATCCACAACTTTCAGTGCTGATGCACATTTACGTTCGACAAATCAAAATGTTCAAATGTGTGTGAATTCCTAAGGGACCAAACTGTCTCTAGACTTACACACTATTTAAACTAATTTATGCTACAAACAACACACACACCCTTGCCCGAGGGAGGACTCGAACCTTCGACGGGAGGGCCCGCGCAGTCCGTGACATCACGCCTCAAATCGCGCGGCCACTCCGCGGGGCCCAATGGGAATCTAAAACTGGCGAGCAAGGAGGACATAGACGGGACCGCAGACAGTTGGCGCTAGGTGGGAGTGTGGGTCTGCCAGGCAGAGTGTCGAGATAGTCCGCGCATTTGCGATGCACACTGTGTCCTGGTAGTGCAGAGGTTAGTGCAACTGCCTAGTTGGCTGAAGATCCCGGATTCGACTCCCGGTCCACAACACATTTTCACTCGTCGCCACTGATACCGCACACAGTTCCGATGCGGTTGATATCATTAGTTTCTACTCTTTCCTCTCCCCCCCCCCTCCCTCTACCATCATTTGACATAACAATACCAATGTACACTGTTTTGAATGCTGGGCTATGGCTGGTAGCTACCTGAATTAAGTAAATGTCTGTCCAAAGTCGTACGCCTTTTTACAACTTTTGTTACTTCTACTAGTCCCATCAGCCACCACGCCGAGTATTTTCTTTGAGTTGTTCTTTTAATTTTCCACATTTTTCTTTCGCTGTTAATGTGATGTGGGCTGGCTGTTCTAGATTCTTGATCTTTTCGTCATTGATCTTTCAGTAAAGGGGTGTCTCAATTGGGTTTAAGACGGCATTTCCTGAATTACCTGATGACCAAGAAAAATCGCCCGAAAATATTGATCGACATGAAAAGAGTGGACCTATTTTTAATTTTTTTGAGACTATGTTGTCCGTCGACGAAGTGGGCTAGTATCAGTAAACAACAGTCGATCACAACAACCGAACTATGCAGTTGCTATGAGAGAGAACGAGAGGCGAAATATAATCATGGTAATGCTATCAACCGGATGGCTCTTTAAGTCAATTGAAGAAAGGGCAGTTTGTTAAATCAAACAGCAGAAGGTCGACCCGCGGTTGCTTCTATCTGACGTTCTGTCACCCATTAATAACTGGTGTGAAAAATCTCAAGCTGCATAGTAACTGATTGTAATAGCTGCTTCTATGATAGCTCGCTCGCTACGGTCGCAGGTTCGAATCCTGCCTCGGGCATGGATGTGTGTGATGTCCTTAGGTTAGTTAGGTTTAACTAGTTCTAAGTTCTAGGGGACTAATGACCTCAGCAGTTGAGTCCCATAGTGCTCAGAGCCATTTGAACCATTTGATAGCTCGCTGACAACGATAAACACATCTCACAGGTGTTAGCGTTGTTTTGTGAATGTGGTGTACAACGAAGTTTTAGGTTGATAACTTATTAACTAACGTTCAGAACTGGAACAAGGCTGTACGGAGGTGCGTTGACGAATAGTGGACAATAACGTAATTGGTACTCTATGGAACACGTAAGTTACAACAGTAACGAAAAACATTTAGTCTACTAACAGGGACGGATTATTTCCTTTCAGCTTGATACTTATCCATGTCGTATTCAGACTGATGTTGGCTTATGTGTTAGACAATCATACTTATTTCGTTCATGCGAGCAAGAAAGATTTAATATATTGTTTCTGCTATCTCTCCGTCAGTATCTGTTTCTGTACGTATTTAGCTCCACACAACATCATATCAGATTACGAAACTGTGGCAGGAAATAAGCTTCTCCCTCAAATTCAGCTAGAGAGATTCACACATGTATCCGGTAAAATTACGGAAATTTTTCTGAAATTTGATCAGGAAGTCATATAGATGGTGGAGCTTTCAAAATCAAGCAATCCAAAACATAATATATTTTCTGTAATGAATTTTTCTATCTGAAGAACATTATACACCGTTATAAAAAGTGTTAATCGGTTAAAACTTTGTACTAAATCGGAACTTGCGCCAGGACCCTTACATTTCAGTGATAATACTGTTACCCAAAGAACTATTCAGCCACGTTTCAGAACACCATTCTGCCAGTACTTCTATTACGTAAACTACGTAGGTGTTCTCCAGTTTACCTTGCTGGTGTAGTTCACGTAGGAGGAAGAATGAAGAAAGGAGTGAAAGAAGATTAGGATTTTAGCGTCCCGTCGACATTGGGGTCATTAGAGACCGAGTACAAGCTCGGATTGTGGAAGGAAATCGGCCGTGCCCTTTCAAGAGCCATCCGGCTTTCACCTGAAACAGTTTAGGTAAAACATAGATAACCTAAATCTGGACGGCTGGATGCGTATTAGAACCGTTGTCCTCCCAAATGCGAGTCCAGTATGCCAATCAATATAGGAGAAAGAGAATCGTTGTGAACTGTTTAACCACATGCTGTGGGAAGAGGTATGGCCTGATTGAGGTTGTAAAACAAGTCGAGGCTGTATAGCTCAGTCGGTAAGAGCATCTGTTCGGCCACAAAACTTTGATGAGTGCGGAAGTTACATGACACGGTGAAATACCTGAGGCAACTGGCTTAGCAAACCAGCCTTGAATTTATACCCCTACTCTCATGCTTAAAGGGCACTATCGTCCTGGGATAAGCTAGAAACACAGACAACACGTCGTGTATATGCAGTCGGGTGGTATCTCTAATAATTACATTTTCTTGTACAGCACCGAGAGCACTTAATAGTTGACAACAATCGATAATTACACATCGTGGTATTTAGCGACATATTCTTCTACGTTACTGAGGGGGAAACTAATAAAAATAGTATTAACCTAATAAATTGTTCTGAAGTGAATCTTGTGGTTACTTAACGTCTTCAATGAGGTTGAACTTAAATAGCTCGTATACATGTCACTTCCGACTGACATAGCGCATGCGATGATGCTAAAGCTTCCATGAGAAAAAAATGCGGGGCTTAGAATGTCTTACAACGTGCATTATGATGTCAGTTGTATTTGCTTATGCGACATGATCCTACCATACTGACTGTACTATTGGGAACTCCGTAATTTCAACTTGCTCCGTGTCTTGCATTAAGTGATTTTGTTGGTCGCGGTGCCGCTACAACGGAAAGAAGTTCTTCAATACACGTTCACGTCACATTAATCTGACCACGGCCAACGGTCGAAGTCAACGTGCAGTAACCGCTGACAGAGAGCAATTGGCAGTACTTGCTGTGGGGAAGGAGAGGGAAGGGGGGTGGGGGGCGGCGAAAAACAGTGCAACAATGCGGTCATTGTCGCAATGCGCAAACGGTTCTGACGTTCGAAAGCCATGATCATTCGCTTTTGGGCCAACGGTGGAAGCATTCTGAAATTTTTAAGTTTGTAAATCGTTCGCGTGCCGAAGTGTTTAAAGTACAGTGTACATGGCAAAATGCTGCTATCCAAATCTGGCGCCGCAGTAACTATGGCACACCACAGAGTCACAGATGACAGGGGTAAACAACGGGCAACTGTTGAGCAACAGACCACCCAGATGAACCAAGAAGCTACTAACAGTGTCTCCTCAACGACTGTTGCTGCGTATGGGCTTCCAAGCAGGCGCTTGGTTCTTCCCATGCTAAATCCTGTTCGTCGGCGACGAAGGCTGGAATTTGCAAGCCAGTATTGCAACTGGATGTCCACCGAAAGGCGACAGGCGGCATTTTCAGGCGAATCACGTTTTATGCTCCATCGAACAGATGGCCGTTGGAATATACGGCGTGGAACGTCTGATAGCAAAAACCCTGCAGCAACCGTCGGAAGGGTCCACGTCGGAGAAGGGATCTTTGGGAATATTTTCGTGATATTCCCCGGGTGATTTCGTCATTTTGGAAGGTACATTGGTTCAAATGGCTCTGAGCACTATGGGACTTGACATTAGAGGTCATCAGTCCCCTAGAACTTAGGCCTACTTAAACCTAACTAACCTAAGGACATCACACACACGTCCATGCCCGAGGCAGGATTCGAACCTGCGACCATAGCAGTCGCACGGTTCCGGACTGAAGCGCCTAGAACCGCTCGGCCATCGCATTGGGTCAGCACAAGTATACATCTACCCTTCGGGACCATGTCCAAGCTGGCCGCTGTGGACGAGCGGTTCTAGGCGCTTCAGTCTGGAACCGCGCGACCGCTACGGTCGCAGGTTCGAATCCTGCCTCGGGCGTGGATGTGTGTGATGTCCTTAGGTTAGTGAGGTTCAAGTAAGTTTAAGTTCTAGGGGACTGATGACCTCAGATGTTAAGTCCCACAGCGCTCAGAGCCATTGGAACCATGTCCAACCCCTATATGCAGTTTTTTGCTCTTCGGAACGATGGCATCTACCAGCAGGACAATGCAACGTGTCACATAGCTCACAGGGTACGTGTGTGGTTCGATGAGCACCACGATGATTTTACCGTACTCCCATGGAAATCAAACTCCTCGGATATTAATCCAATGGAAAGTCTGCAGAGCCACCCCGAAAGGGTTTTTCACGTTATGGAGCCCCCACCGAGAAACATAGCGCAGCTGACCACGGCACTGGAGTCAGCATGGCTCCAAATCTCTATTAGTACCTTCTATAGCGTCACTTTCTTCCTGCATGTCTCGAGCGTTCCGCGCTGCAAAAGATGGTTGTCTTGGCTTCTGACAGGTGGTCACATTAATACGACTGGACAGAGAAACATGTTTATATTGACCCCCACGAGTAGGTTGGGGAATCTGTGAAGCATATCTTGCGCAGGTGACTGGAAAAGATGCCTTGATGTGACGACGTTGTGTTTTTTCTACGGTACGTTCAATCCGTACAACACGATATTCTACGGCAATATATTTCGGTTTGCCGTAAAAGGAAAAGTAATGGGGTTACTGAACTTTGCATCAACGTGTATGTTATTGAAGAGAAGTAGTTAGCATTGACTGGATGTGCAGGGTAATCTGTGTTAGGAACCAACCCCTCATTCGTCCGTAATTAGGAGAATCCATGGAAAAAATTCTGAAAAAATATGACCGAATGTGCCAGCCGCTGTGGCCGAGCGATTCTAGGAGCTTCAGTCCGGAATCGGGCTGCTGCTACGGTCGCAGGTTCGAATCGTGCCTCGGGCATGGACGTGTGTGATGTCCTTAGGTTAGTTAGGTTTAAGTAGTTCTAAGTCTAGGGGACTGATGGCCTCAGATGTTAAGTCCCACAGTGCTTAGAGCCATTTGAACCATTAGACCGAATGAGAATCTGACACTAGCTGGTGCAGAGTGTAAGCAAATTGCCTGAAGCTCTGAGTCACCTCATTCGGCAGAAGAGATTTGGTATGCATGTAGTCCATAAAATCTTATGTTTTGTGTGTTCATCAGCAACTCCAACTGCTAGCGTAGTCGAAGCATATTTGGAGGTTATTTTCGCCATCTGAAATCAATTTATCGATGGCGCCCTTGCGACGCTGAAGTTTAAAACACTGACACACGCAGATGCAGGCGCAGCTGGAATCGGTCGTGGCCACGTCCACGCAACAGGGCGCTCGCGGAATGTACTGCCAATGAATGAAATGGAACCGCGCGGCGCGTTTATTTTTAGACCTGTTTACAAGCGGAGGCCTATCAGCGCATCCTGCAGCGTATCGGCGATCGCAGTGAGGATTAGTACACGGCATCGCGAAACGAGTGTTTATCGACGGCGAGCAGTGATAAATGTTTCCGGGAAGGGCGGCGGCGGGCACTGCGACCGGCCGTGCCCTAATTTTAGCCGGCGAGAATGTCCGGCGCAGCCAGCCCGGCTATAATAAGCGGCTGTTCGGGAGGCGCGTGAAGGTTAGCAGGCGGCCGGCCCGCCTAACCTGTCGCTGCGCCTCTTCCAAACAAACGCCGCGCCGCCAGGGATTCCCATTCCTGCCCCCCGGATCCGCACAGCGCCGGGACGCGCCCACGTTCACGTTCAGCGCTTGGAACGGCGTGGCGCGCGTTCTCCGCAAGGACGGCCGCGCCCTGCTCTCACTGCCAAGTTTCGGCCTACTCTGCAAAGCGCGGCAAGAACGTCCGCAACACCATCACGATCCCAACAACCAAGTTAAAAAAACAAGAAACTTTCCACCACACATGCCAAATTATATATTTACAGAAAACTTTTACCGCTGCTTGGCCGTGGTGGTCTAGCTGGCAGAGCACTAGTCGCGGGTTCAAACACTGGCTGGGGCCGGGATTTTGCTCGTTCCAGTCACTCAAGGACGACCTCAGATCCACTCGTCTAGCAATTAAATGAGTATCAGGAATCTTTCCCAGGAGTAGAAGGTGGCTGGGGCAATGGGACTGCCACCCTCCCCCTCCTAGTGCCACGGTGAATGAAGACTTTAGTCTCCCTGCAGTCAGACCGATGACCCATCACAGGCTTGTGCCACAAAGAATCTATACTGGACTACACTCTTTGAAATTCTGAAGGGAGCACGTGCAGAGTATATGGATCGGAAGTTTACCTACAACCAGGACAAAACCAGTCAGCAGTTACAGAAGTCGAAGGACATGAGTGGGAAGCAGCAGTTGAGAAGTTATGAAGAAAACCAACGACAAATTTGGAAATAGTTTTAGAGCTGTTACAGAGATGAGATACAAAATCTTTGATGTTTTCTGATGACATTGTAAATCTGTCAGAGATGGAAAAGGACTCTGAAGATCAGTTCATAAGAACGGACAATGTCTTGAAAAGACGTTATAAGATGAACATCTCAAAAGTGAAAGATAGGTAATGAGGCACGGAAAGCAGTAGATTAGTTTTTCTATTTGGACAGGAAAATAGCTGATGATGTCTGAAGTACAGAAACTACGCAGGGTGTTTGGAGTATAATTTTTATTGGTGATTGAAGACAGTGTACTGACAACAATATATTAATATTTACTTCATTAGCAGACTGATAACTATAACTGTTAGGAGTATTATGTTTTTAGGTTGGTTATGACTTCCAAATACTTGTGGCAAGACCAAGCTTAATGATTATTTTTACCCTGGGCGGCAGGTCAGGTGTTAAAGTGTGGACACCTGGACACCAAACTGTTAGCCTATACTGACAGGTGTAGTCCACGTAGTGGTGCAGTTACGACCATGCAGACATCAGATAGTAAACCACGGGATGTGTTTGTTTGCTAGAAGATGTTAGATGCTTTTAAAAAAATGCATGTTCGGGAAAGGATAAATTTCTTAACATCAAATATGAAATTAAATGTGTATTAGCGTGTCTTTTCTGATGCTATTTTTTCTACAGTATAGTCTTGTATCAGAATTAAAGGGTTGGGGGAAGAGTCCAATAATTGTGCAAGCGAATTAACTGCAGTCACGGAGTGCACAGTGATTGTCATGATGTTAACTCAAAAGTAAATAGAACTACAGAAGGGAATACATCGCACCACAGGTTAGAATTGAAAGTAGGCTGATCATTGAGTCAAAACACAAATCTTCAAAGTGAAGCTTGAAGTGGTCAAAACGTTACTAAATGACTTTAATTTCCCTAAGCATCACCTCACGGCTGCGGCTCAATCTCACCACAGCACTCTAGATGGAGCCGAAGTGGCTTCAGAATTAATCAATCGCAGCAGCAACGACTCCTACCAACAGCAGAGCGCAAATCAGCCCGAAATTTCTCTGAGTCCCTTGACACATCAGCTTTGGTGATGGCAGGCCGGCAGCATCACTCGACGGATTGGTTTTATTATCAAGGCTTCCGAAGATCTGTGATAAAATGTTTTCTACTAGGAAATTTCGCACTGGCGCATTTCAAGTCGCTTACTGTATTCTACTTGGATAGGCTGACCAATAAAATTGCTCCTTAGAACATGCTAGACCCCTTTCCTGGGCCGTCCTCTATTCAGTTAACCAGTAATGCGTGTTCTACCATTTTACGCGGAACACAGTCGTTTCGCTTTCCGTTTCTCTCTGTGATCAATGAGGTGGTCTTCATCGACACAGCACAGCGTCTTTGTCTAACCTCTTACTTATTTACGTTAGCCAACTCCTGTGATTTTTATATCTCATCTTTTTATTTTTTATTTTTTTATTTTTATTTTTGTGAGATAAGCCTAAAAACTGTGGGTCCCCATTCAATTTTCGATATGTTTATCTGTGGTGTCTGGTGCTTTACACAGCAAGAACCTCAGATTTATGCTTTTGTGCACAATAGTGCCTTCTGCTACAAACATTCCTCCTTTCTACTCTTCTGGGTTGTAAAAAGTTTTGTAGCAGTGGTCTTGTGCCATAGGTGACCTGATCTGTGTCTGTCCACAGTGCTTTGGGTACCTTAGTGTGGCAGTACAAAGAGGTTTCCAGCCCACGGTCTTTTGGCCTGCACCTCCTCTGCTCTGAGCATGGAAGCCTGCTTTTACTGCCCTGGCGCCCATGTGCTTCTGCACCATCCAAACTACTTTCAGCACTCTCTCATTTATGTAAGGCAAGAGAACCCTATTCAAGAGTAAATAAAATGGAAGGTTACATTCAATTGTCAATAATCACTAATACTGGGGTTTATCATATTCCTTGGTGTCGATTAAACATTATGATGAAACGGGTCCTCCATTATGGCTTTACATACAGAATGTTCGGCATGACATGCATTGTCGTTTAGACTGTGTACATATAACCAAAGCAGCTCATAAATAACTGTACCTATTATTTGAACATTTTTTTATATTCCCTGTAATTCTGATTGATACACTGCAATGCATTCAATAACTGCTATATTCATTTTGAATTTCCTTGCACATTTCACGACAATTTGGAAATTACAAGTTAAGAAAGCACTACAACATCCACAGATCCGCATTTCTGATGCGATGACATCACAATGAAGGTCCTTATATAAACAGAAGCACTGATCTTGATGCTGTGGATGAGCAAAATGAAAGTGACCTAGAAAATATTTATAAGACTGACATGGATTGCCCTCATTATTGAACAGGAGAACTGACACTCGCAGAAAATGCTGGAAACCGTGATTTTAGTGCAAAAATCGGTTGCTGTCACATGGCTGCACATGCGTGTCTCCCGCGTGCTCCGTCATGAGTAAATCGCTGTGTCATTACGTTTGAATGAATGAGAAGAATTAGTAACTAACTGAATGCAACACAAAATGGGGGTACCTATAAAACAGCGCGCGTTTTCGTTGTTGGGATTTATGTGGAGCGCAGATCCCGGGAAACAAGTGCGAAACTATTTGCGCAAGAGTGTAAGACCACAAAACCACCAGAAAAATCTGAAATGCAATCCTTAGTGGTAGAATGGCGGTACCTTCTCTGTAGTAAATAAAAATCGTAACTATCCGAAAAAAGTTTGAGTGCAGGAAAGCCGGAAACAAAGTCCCATGAAATGGCAATAGCGTTTATCTGTGAAAGTGGGACTAAAAAGATCATGGTGTTGTATCATTATCAAAAAGTATCTGTATATGTATCCTTATAAAGTTAGTGGTGTGCATGACTTAAAGTGGCCAGACGAACTTTTGCGTGTGGCGTTCTCTCGGTGGTTTATAACTGATGTGGAATCAGGACTTTTGGATCATAAGTTTTGCATTGCTTCAGATGAAGCCTGGTTCAGCCTGTAAGGAATACGTACCACAATACATAAGAAAATCCCCATCAGACCCTTGGTGGTCGGTGTGTAATGCCGTGTATCAGACCGTAACGCTATTACTTCGCTAAACTGTTAATTCTAAGTGGTATGTTCATGAACAGTTTAATCCATAGGTGGACCATCTAGTAGAATATGAACTGATATATGGATATTTTCAGCAAGACGGAGTAACAGCACCCACACTGCCTTGATAACCTGATGCCGTGAGTGCATGAGATGTTCGGTGACGAGAGGATAGTAAACAGAGGCGCAGCAATCTCCTGGCCACCACGGTAGCCTCATCTCTCTCCCTGTGATTTTTATCTGTGGGGAAAAACGAAGGTTCAGGCGCAATCAATTAATCCTCATACGCCAGAAGAGCTGCAATAAAACACTAAAAACGCTGCTACTGCTGTCTCTCAGCAGAGCTGCTATGCACACAATTTGATAAATCGAGTGCAGCGTTGCATCTTATTGATCTTTAATAACTAGAACCAGTCCCATGTCAGTCTTATTATGAATATTTTCCAGGCCAGTTTTGTTTAACCCACTCTGCAAAAACGCTACAGATAGACAGTGGCTAGATTTTATTAGTAATTTTTCCCTGTATGTCACTGTTTATGTTTTTTTGTTTTTTGTTTTCCAGGAACGGCCACTACCGCTATTGTGGTATCGACCAGAGATCGCGGTGTCACACCAAAGACGGCAACGCGAATCTATACCACAGGCATTAAACAGGCCTCACTGCAATCCGCAACGACGTATGGGAGGCGCTCCAAGAAGCAACGCTTCTCTCTGAGCAACAGCAGCGCCCTCACACACAGGTCAATATAGGGTCAAGCCTGTAAGAGCTCAGTCCAGTTCGAAGCATCAGCTTCAGCAGTCAACATTGTGAAGGAACAATGATCCTCAAGTTTCAGATGAAAATGTACTTTCATTAAAGTTGAACATTGCATTTCCAGAGAACAATTTTTGATTGTATGCCTCAAGTGGTGCTTTCATAGTCAATGACAGATGTAAATTAACCAATATTCCTGTGGAAAAGAAGTGTGTCAAAACTAAGTAAATCTTTCATTCAATTATGTACTAAATTGTGCTAATCTGTCTCGAGTTCTAGTTTGATGATCCTTCTCTCAAGGCAATCAAACAACCCACAGTTATGCCCAAACGAAAGTAGTTTCGTCTGGTCGCAACAGATACTATGAAAAAAACAGAACGAAGTCATTTTAAACTTATCCACCGTAAACGCTGTTTTTCGAAAAACTGCAACTGTGTTAATAACTGTTTAAATAGTAAAGAACAGTACTGGCTACCTATTCTTTAATTATTTTACATCATCAGTACTGCTTACCAAAGCGTTTGAATACAGTGAAAGGCGTTCAGTTTTAGTGGGTTACATTTATATTTATATTAAAGTGTCACTTTGAGTAAAAACAATGACTATTTAAAATAGCATTTTCACTTTTCATTCTACTTTTTATACTATTTTCTTGCAATGGAATTTTTTTCGGTTGTTAAATGTGAGAGACATCTGTGAAAACTGAACATTTTTATATGTATGTACTTTAGTTGTTAATTGGACGTGTAAGAGAAACATTTAAAAATAAAATCGAATTACTGTCTAGCATGATGTTACCAATTCCTTCTGCCTTTTATGTTGTATAAAAATTTCTGCAACTTCCGCTGAATGAATTGCATGTGATTTATGAAGGTGATGGAGTATCTTATGTTTTTCTTATGAATGGGTATCCAGTGCCTTTTTTTACACGTATTGCTAAGGCTAATTTTATCCCTCATCTTTGTAATAGTTCATATCTCCAGAAGAGATCTGCCGGTCTGTCCTATGTTGAAGATTGAGCAAGTTTTACGTGTGATTTCAGCTACAGTTTATCGATTGTGGAAAATCCGCTTTCGCTTTATGTAGCTTAGGTAGGATTTTGGGAAACGTAACCTGGCCAAACACTGGATAATACGTAAGTGATATAGAATTTTACAATTTAAATCGGAAGTCTTTTTGCTGCGTGAAGATGTTTCTTATTTTGAGTAAACACTTTATTTCACTTCTTTTGCGTTTAGCTAATTTCTCTTCCTTGGACACCATCAAGCGATGTCATGGGAACAGCAATAAGCTACAGGCAGACCGTTCCAGTTGATTTCTTGTTAGGACAGCGTGACGTAATAATTCGTAAAATTATAATTTTAGGACATATTCTTCTCTTCCTAAATACTGAGCATTAGTTTATCCTCTATTTTTCTTTACACCATTCTCCTTAATAACCTTATTAGTTTTGTTTATTTTCAGATTGCTTCACTGCTCATAAAAATATTATCATATTAAGAGACTCTCTCTACAAAATTACTATTTGAGTGAGCATAACTAATTACTATACAGTTATAGGAAAAAAAGCACCCTCGTGGCCTTGCACTTGGCATCACTAGCTGCAGACATCGAGGTTCAGTTACCGATTACAACCTAGGGCGTTCGAGAATGGCGTCTACTTAGCCTCGCGAGGAGGAAATACGAATATGCATGAATAAATAAGCAGAGAAATCGACATACAAGTTTTTTAAATGGTGTGCTATCTGAAGATTTACTCTGGAAAGAGAGTTAATTGCTATTTACTTGCAACAATCAAAAAGCACTGTTTTACTAAAAACAAACACCGTCGAAAGGCCTTGAAGGCCCAACGGTACCGACCGACCGTCGCGTCATCCCCAAACCTATGGCGTCACCGTTGCGGATATGGAGGGGCATGTGGTCCAGCACACCGCTCTCCCGGCTGTTGTTAGTTTTCGTAGTCTGTGTCGCTACTTCGCAGTCAAGTAGCTCATCAGTTGGCCTCACAAGGGCTGAGTACACCGCACTTGCCGACAGCACTTGGCAGACGCAGACTGTGACCCACACACGTGCTAGTCAAGACCTGCAGCACTTAACTTCGGTGATCTGACTGGAACCGGTGTAGCCACTGTAGCAAGGCCGTTGGCGTTTAACTACAATAGAACTGAAATTAAGGACATTTTCCGATATCACATTAACGTGCAACAGTCTTATATACCACCTGGAAAGTACAAAGTTACGTAATTGACCATAAATATGTCTGTATGTATGGTCCCGACGTAGTATTATAGCAAGCTTAGAGAAGCCAAAACAAAAAGACGCAGTCTATCACTATTTTACCAAAACAAAAATTAATTACTTAACTTTATTTTTCTGAATCTACAATTAAATATTATGATTATCTCTCGTACAAATCAAGCCAACGACCAGAAAAGCGACGTGCCTAGCCATGGCGAAGGCTGGGTAAAAAACCGTATGTGCTGAGTTGTTAGGGAGAATCCCACCACACTTCAGGTAGCGTTCGACACGACGTATGATTTGGTGTGTAGATGTCGTCGTCAAAGATGAATTAACTCGACTTCACCCGAAGGGGTGGAGGATAGTCGTCATTGGTGAAAGGATTCACCAGACGCAAGGAAACGTTGAACTTCTGGTCAGAAAGAACTCTATTTTCAGGTCAAGATAGGTGTAAGGTGTACGGTATACTGGGCTGGTGTACGGTGCAGGGACAAGCCGTTTACCCTGCACATATGAACAAGTAATCCACTACTATACAACTACGCTACTGATGACAAAATTGTTGCAGACAGTATCTCTTTTAAAATATCTAGGAGTAACTAACCAGAGCGACCATAAGTGGAATCCCCACATAAAATAAAAAGTAGGAAAACAGATGCTAGACTGAGAAATTTGTGGTAAGGTCATATGGGATCAAACTGCTGAGGTCATCGGTCCATAAGCTTACACACTAATTAAACTAATTTGCGCTGAGGACAGCACACACACCCATGCCCGATGGAGGACTCGAACCTCCTACGAGGGGAGCCGTGCGCACCGTCACAAGGTGCCTCAGACCGCTCGGCTATCCCGCGTATTCAGACTGTCCAGACTGAGATTCATAGGAAGAATATCAAGGAAATGTAACTTACCCACGAAGGAAGTAGCTTACAAGGCGCTTGTTCGACCGATTCTTGAGTGTTGGTCATCAGTCTGGGATTCTGACCAGGTAGGAGTAATAGAAGAGCTAGAGAAAATCCAAAGAAGAGCGGCGCATTTCGTCACAGGTACGATTAGTCGGTGCGAGAGCGTAAACGAGATACTCAAGAAAATTCCAGTGGCAGACCTTACAAAAATGGCGTGTGCATAACGGTGAGGTTTAGTTCTGAAATTTCGAGTGAACACTTTCTGGGAAGAGTCGGACAACGTATTACTTCGTCCCACATACATCTCACGACCTGATCACGACGAGAAAATTCGAGAAATTAGGGCTAATGCAGAAGCTTGCCGACAATCGTGCGCGAGTGGAACAGAAAACGGAGAATCAGTTAGCGATACTCGAAGTACCCTCCACCATACACCGTCAGGTGGCTTGCAAGGTACGCTGTAGTGGTAGGGCGAGTAGCGCGCCGCTATCAGTTACACTTGTCATAGCGGCGCCCGGCAGGAGTGGTTGGTGTAGCAGGGGATGTGGGGCACATGCAGCTGCAGGTGTGCGGTGCAGTGTGGGCGAACAGATGGCGGGCCGCAGCTGGCAGCTGGCGCAGCGCCCCGGGCAGCTGCCAGCTGACTGGCCGTCTGAGGCGCCCAGAATACGACGGCACAGCCTCGCCGTTGCCACAAACGGACGAGCACCGCGAGGACCCCGAGCAGGTTAACGCGACGGTTAATGGCACGCGGGAAGTTCGTGTTCGCTTTCGTGGCTCACCAACAAAGAGGTCGAACGCTCAAGGGAAACGACTAACCCATTTAAACACTTGCTTGTCCCCTGAGGACAAGCTGCATGAGAAAAGTATTTTTTGTTGTAGAACGTTCTTTCCAACTCTTCTGACGTTTTGTGCGATGAGGCATAGTGATCGAGACATAAACTTTAAATATTGATTTAGTCTTTAGCGGTTTTTGTACAGCCCACCGTCGGTTTCGATGCCGCATCATAGTTCGACTGAGCTAGTGCTTGTCTTTCATGTCTTCCTTCTGTCGGATCGACGGGCGTACTGCTATGCAAGAGGAGGGAGAAGGGGCAACACAATGCGCCCTATTACGTAAAGGCAGATACAATTTCCAGCAGTTTGTTAGTCTAAGAGAGTATTTTATGAGGCAGTTCAAGCTAGTTTCCAACTAGTGCTCGATATTAAATGAAAAAATGCTTCTAAAAACACGATACTCGCAAGTATGTTTCCAGAGTCACAATCCACAACGCTCCACCTCACATCATGGCTCTGTTTTCCTCCCTCCCATTTTCTTCACACTGTCATTCTCAGTCACTACCTCTGGCTCCAGAGGCCCCTCATGGAGATACTCATCATTCCACCTTCGTGAAAATCATAATTATTTCTAAGCATCAGGAGCATAACCATTATACCGTAACATCATTCACATTATAACCAGCGATTTTATTTTAAGTTTCAAAAATTCAGCAATGTTGTCCTCCAGTGAGATTTTTAAAAATCTTCATTTTTTCAGTAGTCTTTCTGTAAAGATCTTAAATATTGTCCACCAACATATTTTTAAAATATCACTTATTGTCATCTGTTTTTATTTATTCTAAGCTACCTTTACAATTTGTGTAACTTACGGCTGAAGAGCGATTTATCCGCCCCAACCCGCCCCTTTGGGGGATCTGCCATAACAATAACGGGTAGAAAATAAGAGCCTAATGGATAATAAATAGTTCTTTAAATTTATAGAGGTTCTGGTGCCCATCGAGAACAAATAAATTCTACAGCTGCACAAAACAACTCAAAATATAGGAAGTACATCGACAGCTCATAAAATGCAAGGGAATGAATATGAGGGAATAATATACACAATTTTTTTTCTTGCCTTGGGTAAATACGCTGTGATCCTATCTACGTTTTTTTTTTAGATATTTTTCCTGTGGGGAATAGTTTTCGATTAATCACACTTTCCATTTTTCTTTATTTTTATGATATAGATCAAGAGAAAGGTCTGCATTTGCTAATTCTATTACATCAAGGGAGGTCGGAAACTAACATATGATACAGTATTGTATTAGTATTTGCTTTGTAAAATTTGTTCTAAATGAAAATTTACTGAAAAGTGACAAAAATAAGCCGCAACAAAGTGACATACTTTACTGTTTTTCTCTAAAATATTGTTGCATCTGAATGGCAATGTATTACCGCTTTGGCTGTCACGGTATGAAGCAAAACTTTTCTTTAGTTTGTTTCAATTTTAGCTGCTAAACTATTTTAAAATATATTCATAAGTACAGACCATAAAAATGGCCATTCTTGGGTCAGAGGCCAAGGTATTATCAAAGCACACAAGTTATAATGTAAACGTAAGCTGTTGGCCACATTACCGAACTTCATCGTCAAACATATATCAAATGCATCTAGAAGACGAGTAAACATTTTATTCTTAAACTGAATGCTATTCTTGTCTTACATAGAAAATACCCACAACCCTTCATATCTATAATAGCGTAATAGGGATGTCTTTACGGAATATGATGTTCAGCCGACGCTTCATTACGCTCGTTAAAGTAGTTCATCATATGTACCTTCGAAGACACGTTCCACCTCAAAACTCTACGTGCTTCTATCATGTCATTCACCGTCATTCTGTAGTTAGTGGGTTTCGACGTTAACCGTTTCTGAAAACGGTCAGCTTCGTGAAGTTCTATGCCTTGTGGGTACACAAATTCAACTTCCTTTATTTTCGTAGCTGAAAGGCGAGGGGATCTGACCTCCAGATAGAACAATCCTTTTGATGGTGATCCACAGTCCTTACGAATTATTTCATTACGCGAAGTTTACTCTCAAGAGGTGGAATTATTATATCTTCAAGAGCTACACCACTTTAACGATCTACTTTTTTCTTTTTTTTACACAGTTTCTTTTCTCACTCAGGCCATTTCATTTTATACGAAGACATAAATGTGTTTAGTACTTTCCCACCAGCAAAGAGTCCGCCCAAGGTAGCTGAGTCGTCAGCGCGGCAGAATGTCAATCCTGAGGGCCCGGGTTCGATTCCCAGCTGGGTCAGAGACTTTCTCCTAATCATCATCATTTCATCCCCATCGACGCGCAAGTCGCCGAAGTGGCATCAGATCGAAAGATTTGTACCCGGCGAACGGTCTACCCGACGGGAGGCCCTAGTCACACGACATTTACATTTACCAGCAAAGAAAATATGTATATTTCGTGTAGCCTTGCTGCATTTCCAGTAACAAAGCATTTACACGCTGTTCACTATGTATTAATTAATAGCGTCGCATATCTTTCCAATGGCAGTAAATTATACCGAAAAAGAAGAGAAAAATCCAGTATAGCCATATAAAGCGTGTCCCTATTCGGAAGTAATATTTTAACGAAAATAATCGGCAGATGTACTAAAAGCGAAGGCTAAGGATGCTGGCATGTCACCAAAGTCTGATAACGTAGCTGTACTGACATATTTGTTTTGAGCATTTCCCAGCTTTTTTCCTAGACGTTCTACTACAGACATTAAGAATGTTTCTCTCGTATCAATATATATTTTGATTTCTAGGAGCTAGTATTGTTACGTGAGCTTAACAAAGGAGGGGTAACGACGGAAATAAATTTTCAAAATTACTTTATACAACAATTGGCGACTTTTATTGTCAGGCATATAGATTTAGTAGATTCTGAGTCGGCGAACCGTCTTATCATACGTTTGCACGGTGCGCTTTTAAAACTACTCATGTGTCCTTCATAATGCAGCTGACAGTTTCTGTAACATCGTTTTGTGCGTCATGTTATTGCTCAACTCATATAAACCGCGCTGTCACTTTAACTAGGTCCACAATATTCTTGCTGGTTTATGAAGCAAGCGATAACATGATAGTCTCTCATATATTGTTCATTCGAAAACCGACGGCTGTTCCAGTATAATAGCCTTTAAAATCCTATTACAATAAATGAAAAACAATCAGAGTAGTAACTGTACAACAATAATTTATCTCTTTGTCTCTATTACATGTCGATAGTCTTATCATCGACATCCTGAATCTTTTTCATCACAAACTAAAAGTACCGAATAAATGCTGCAAAAAAAGCAGCTGTTGCAAGACCACAGGAAGTTAATTTGTATTTTCTATCTAAAATGTCATAACGTTCTTGACACAGGTATTATTTGGGACGAATACGTGTGATAAATTACTTCAAATATGAAGTAAAACTCTACAGCGTGAAATATACGACAGTGCTTTCGTTTGCAAAAATGAAACCAATTATAGATACAACGTTTCATTGTTTACAAAGTTCTAGAAAGAGCAATGAAACTTGTTGATTAACAGCTTTTCCTGCCATTAATTTTATTGGATCACGTAAAAAAGACGAGTTTTTTTGTGTCGACTGAACGAAACTCGCCGAACTGTTTCATGATGTGAAATATGGAATGACGTTCTCAGAAATGATTCACATGTTGCCCTCACGCAACGAACTCTCGATACAGATAAATTCTGTTATGCAAGTGGAACAGATAAGTGTAGTCAGACGTTGATCACAAATGGTGTCTTTGATAGTCAACGTAGCCGATAATTTATCTCAATGAACCGAAACTGAAAGACAAGAACTATAGCTCGCTTTTGCCTACTAAAAGATAACATAAGGTAATATTTTTCTTACTATTGTTTTCACTGTCAGAATTCAAAGTTTGGTTGCTAATACAGACGCGTAATGTATAGGCGATTACATAATTGCCGTTCGGTTATCAGGCCAAATGGTATTGCAGCGTAATGACTGAATTATGAATTCTGTGTAATTTTCAGATACTTCGTTCCAGAAAAAACGTGCTTTGAACGCAAACAAATTTTTACTACTTGAGTAATAGAGTGAACAGACAGATACCGCATTAAAATTTCTTCTGCACCATCTGTGGAGAATTTTGGTGCTTGTTACTGTTACACGAACTTTCCCTAGTCACGTCAACAAAGTAGCTGTTAACCTGGAAAGACCGTATATTACGATGACAACCCGTCACTGCCGCAGAAGTGCGGAAACTGTGACATTCTGTGCATTCAGTCATCGTTCTATGCTGTAAAGTGTCTGGCTGTATGGACTGCGAATAATAATTTCATGTTGATTTTCCAACAGCTATAAGATTCAGGCTTTTGGGCTTCGCAGCTATTATTAAAAAGCCCAAGGACAGTTACAAAAATAAATAAATAAATAAAAAATTGATACATTTGCATCTATATCCACACCCCTCAAGATACCTTAAGTTGTGTGGTGGAGGGTATTTGTACCAGTGCCCCTTCCCCCTATTCCTGTTCCAATCGCGCATGCTTGGCGAGAAGATCGTTGGCTGACAAGCCTCAGTGGCTCGAATCTTTGTAATTTTATGTTCATCGTCTTTTCGCAAGGTATACGACTCTTTCTTGAGTCTTCTAGGAGTGTACGCTCTCCGGTTGTTAACAGTGCACCAAAACGGGACACAGAATGCCTCTCTTGCAGCGTCTGACTTTCGTGCTTACTGAATAAACCCTTAACGAAATGCAACTAAACTCCGTCCAAACAGATCTCGGACGACCCTAACAGTAGTGACTGCTGTATCATCATCAGCCTTTCGGAGTCACTGGATGCGTATATGGAGGGGGCATGTGGCCACGACAGCGCTCTCCCGACCATTGCGTTTTGGTGACCGGAGCTGCTACTTCTCAGTAAAGTAGCTCCTTAGTTAAACTATAATAGTATAATTACCTATATAACATTAGTGATAAATGTGCCACTGCCGGCATCTTTTATAAACTCCAGTACCGGTAATAGGTTTTTTGTGACCTGACGACTTGTTTGGCTACGAGCAGTTCAGTAAAAAGTTCAGATACTACTAAAAGATTTTGAAATTCGAAATATTAAAAGAAAGCAATTTAATATTGAAAAAATTGAGGCTATTGCTGTCATATAGACCCTGTTGTCAAAATGCTGTCGTGAGCGAATGGTAGGTACCTACAGCGTGATGAGCAGTGTTGACTGAAATCCTGTCTTAAGTAAAGAAGAAACGGTAAACAAATGGCACCAAAAGAGAGAAAAAAGAATGTTCTCTGTAGAGAGGCAGTCTTGCAGCACGATTAAACTAGATTAGTAGTGCGATGTGGAAGTAAAGGATGATGCGTTTCATAGGTAAGATTTTACATGGCTCTAACAAGTTCGCAAGGGTCGATTATATATCTTTAGAGGGACTGAAGCATATTGGAGCTACAGCAACTATGTTACTCCAATTGGTGTTCCAAATATATGGATTAAGGAAGAAGGAAGGAAGCAAAATCAGGGTTAAAATCACGTCGATGACGGATCATTAGATATGACTCACAAGCTCGAACTGGGGAACGGTGGGGAACCAAATTAGCTCATGATTTCCATAGAAACCGTTTCGTCTTTTGCCCACAGATATAAATCAGGAAACTAACCTTCGGACTCTAAATTGATCACAAGGAAAAATATGAAAATGAGTAGCATGACAATTGAAGAGGTAGTGCAGAAGTCGATTTCGCTACGGAGAAGATAACCATACGAAAGGAACAATTATAAACTTCCATTTAGAAGGCGAAAGGAGAGTATAAAACAGCAGTCTGTAGACTTCGAGAGAGTTTTCAGCAGTATTATTTGGAAAAATAAGTAATAAAAGTTCGGGCTGACTAAAATTAGAAAAGACTGCAGTTTAATGTCACGTTATTTAACTTGATTTCATTTGATTGACATCTTCTTAAACCTGTTGGTTGACGAAGTTATGAAAGAAGCGGCAAAAAATTTATTAAAGTGGTCAAAAGTGCAAGGAGAACAGGTACAAATGTTTACTCATCGTGCGACATAGCCATTTCGCATGATTTAGAGTAAAATTTGGATAGAATGTATAGACTGCTTTGTACATGTATGTAAAATTAAGTCGTAGGGGGATTTAAGGAAATGGCTACAGGAGAATGGGCGAAGGAGAAGATGTCACATATTGACCTACTTTTAAGGAAGAAATTTGTGGAATTATTCATGTGCAGGATAGCATTACATGGAAGCGAAATGTGACCTATTGGAAAATTTGGGGTGAAGGTACTGTTCTGCTTCTTCCTGAAACGGTTCTGATTATGCAGGTAGTTCACAGAGACTCTTCCAAGCTTCTCATTTCTCCCACAGTCTTTTAACATCTCCTCCCATACATTCCTCTTCGGGCGACATCATCCTTCACACGGTCTCTCCATTTTGTTCGTGGTATTCGAACTGGTCTTCGTCCAGATTCTGAAATCCTGTTCCCGGAAGTCTTCAGGTCTCATTTATTTAATGTGGCCAAATCAATTAAACCTACTTCTCTCCATAGCTTTTTTAGATGCTTGATCTGCAGGGTGTTCTGTATTATTTCATTCCTTATCCTGTCCCTTCCAAATTTTTACTATGTCCGATACACAATAATAAACTTTCTGCCAGTTTTCTGATCTCTCCGACATTCCATCCTTGATGTTTCCTTCCTTGATTAATTTACTTTCTAGGTAGTCGAAACATCTACTTCTTTAACATTTTTTCCATTGCAAGATACATCATTATTTTCTTCATTTGTCATAATCTGCATATGCTACAATTTTCCTGCCATCTACCGT
Organism: Schistocerca serialis cubense; assembly: GCF_023864345.2. NCBI lineage: Eukaryota > Metazoa > Arthropoda > Insecta > Orthoptera > Acrididae > Schistocerca > Schistocerca serialis. The sequence goes on from NC_064639.1 coordinate 390,752,233, forward strand.
TGACCATTGGTGCAATTTCATTATGGTGTTGAACACGACTATATTAAAAAGCAATAGTGACTGCACACCTCCTCGCCGAACCCCTTTGTCCGTCGTGAACCATACTGATCTTGTGTTGTCTATTATAACACAATTTAGCCATTTTTTATACATGTTTCTGAGTCTCTGTGGCATTCCTTTTGACAGTTCCAATCTATTCAGATGTTGCCATACCTGTTTCCTTCTAATAGTGTCATAAGCCTTTTTTATATCTATGAACGCATCTACGATGTCTTTCCCAAATTTCCATTTCTTTCCTGTAGCCTATCTGGCTCTAAATATGGCATCTATAGTTGACATTCCACGTCGAAATACTTTTTGTTCCTCTCTTAACTGTAGTTTTGTCTTATTACAAAGTTTCTGTAAAATTATCTTTTCCTAAATCTTCATGCAGTGGCACAGTAGTGCTATTCCTCTGTAATTCTCACAGAGCGCCTTGTTACCCTTCTTAACAATAGGTACAATAATTGGCTTTGTCCAGTTATCAGTAATCTTTCCATATTTGCGTATTATCCTCATTATTATATACAAACATTGAAATGTAATTGACAAATTACTAAGTCTGCGGTGAACTTTTAGCAAGAGTGGATACAAATTAGTGAGATACATACTGCGACAGCCAGACATATTACGGGAGGGTGTAGTAGCTGGGGAAGTTGTAAGAGAAGACCGCGGCGCGCACGGTCTGACATCGTGCAGAGCGGGCTAGGCCCGACAAGGCACAGCGCTAACAGAATCGACACGAAAGCCCTGCACGCTTTCTCAAACGATTTTACAGGACCTGTTCGGTAAAAAAACTTGATTTAAACGTGTTGTGTACATAGTTCCGCGAAGTCAGAGCGTACACAACTTTCCCACTAGAGCGCGCCCCGCTAAGCACAACAGCGTTTAACAGGATAATATTAAGTTGTCTCTTCCTCTATGAATAGATGATGAATGCAGCTAGCCGGTAACTTTGTGTAATGTCTTGTCTGTATAGACGTGTATCTGTTGTCTTTAAGACCCTTTCACCTTCACACATAAATCTATACAGTAATGTAAGGGCCTCCCGTGTCTTGGCTGATCCGTGATACGACAGGCGAAAAGTTATACTAATGGAGGATTATTAATATTATCTCTATTTTCATTCGCTCTCTCTCTTTCTCTCCTTTATCTATGTACAGTTTTTATTATAATATTTCATTACGTGAAATCAGCCAAATAGGATCTTTGGTGGAGTCCTTCGTCTTGGTAATCAGCGGCTGGCTTGCTGTAAAAGATCTTTACATTTATTATTACTGTTAAACACTGTATTCAGTCGGGAGAATCAATCGTGTGGACAATTTGTTCCTTTTACGAAAGACTGCGAATTCCAGATGTGTACGAAGCCTTTTTGGACGATTTAACCCAGACTCAGTGATTGCAGGCTCTCTTCGACACAGCTGAAACTTCCCCACTAATTACAGGGCCAACGTGATCATCAAATGGTTCAGAAAAAAACTCATTCGTTCATTCACTCCGGAACAAAAAGTCACAAACCTTATTTATGAAGGAAACTGTGTATTAAATCCATCTCCATTACATGTCCAGATCTCCGGTGATTCCACGTCTTAATTATTTTCCGTTTACACTCTCTTTCTATTCAAACAAACCGCTAGTGGCACACAAGTTAATTCGCTCGATTTAGCGAGAAGAAAATCAGAATATGTATCTCTCAGAAATACGTCAATCCCTCAATCCCTGCTCCAGAGGCTGTCCTAGTTACCACTCTAATAACCATGGAGAATGCATATATGCATCTCTGTTATTTCAAAGAATAAACGCGCTAGAAAATACTTTGGCGTCGTCTAACTGTCGCCGCATACGTTACGAGAAAATCAGATCAGATACTTTTCCAAAGTGAATGAATGTGGATGGTTTGATTGACAATGATTAATTGGTGCGTGGTAAAGGGTATTTTCTGTGGTGACGTTACAATCGCAGGCGCAGCGCTCGTCCGTCTCCGTCTGGCGCTGCCTTAGAGACGGACCAAATTCTGCTTTCGCCGATCTGCGATATGTAACGTAGCCAATGAGATTGCTGTTAATGTAGAACCTTTTCTCCTCGCGGATCACACCCGCGCAGTGATATCTGAACGCTCGAGGTAATATAACGAGTGTACAGACCTCCGATCGGTCAGTCTGCATTAGTCTATAGGCAAGTTTCAGTCTGCACCTAATAACATTATCATATTACTGTACATAGCCATGAAGATAAATGAATAGACACTTTGTCAAGTATCAGAGATATGTGAGAATAAGATTAACGTACCAAGACCAAATGAACTTCAGATTGTCAATTGTAAATAGCATCCAGAACCAAGTTAAGTTATTTTTATGCTTGTTATTATTTTAATAAATGTGTTTGAAAATTAATCAAGTTCTGTTTAAAGTTGTTCACCGTCAATCTGCTACTCTAAGCGTGCAAGTGGCATTTCTATCGTCTGACCTAACAGCAGAAGATAAACTCGCCACGATAGGACCACGAGACATAATGCTGACACTCGCCTACTTCGTTAGAACGACAAATCAAATAATCTGATGGTGTGTGTACCGAAGGTCTAACAGTACGCACACCACAAAACGTTACTCGTAGCTTTACATGTCAGCTTCATGGTGAAGTGCCCATAATTTCGTTAATGGTCATAGTTATTGCGACATTGATCACATAAACAACAAATTCGAAAATGTCGCAATGAAAAATAAGGGTAGCTATGAATTTACGTGTGGTATATATTAGACGATATGTTTCTGTATATTAAATGTGCAAACATTTTGAATTTTTGTTTAAACTCGAAAGGGGATTGATATCTGCTTCCAGTTTCGAGAAAATGTATTTTGTGTGTAGCATGTTCACCTCCGATAGCACGAGAGCGTGACGTGGCTTCACACCGAGCGTACTGCGGCCTTGTCTTACGTGACGATGGTTGCACTCGCCTGCCCAGAGAGTGAACAGCAGCCAGTAGGGAACGATGTCAACCACTGACTTCTCTGCTTCCACCTCGTGCTGGCAGACACGGAAATTCTTCCGCCGGGAGGTACCAAAACACTACATGCAGCAGACACTCAAAGACTTAGGAACGAGCAGTTAGACAGTACCCAGTACCGCTCAGAGCCTGCAAGGTGCTTAATACAGTGCTCTGAAGACTGCCTTCCGACTTAGCAATAATTATTTACGGAGAATTTGAACCAGCAAAGAGTGGCTGATATATTATATTCACTTATAGTGAATAGATCAAAGACTGCCAAGACAGCAAAATTATTTTACATTTCATTGTATTACTGTAAGACATCAAGTGCCACGCATCAAACTGTGCAAAATGAAGCACAAGTTGTAACCTACTCTTAATAAATGTTATCTGTTACTTCTCATTGTGTTGCCACATTTTTGTTGTAATTCTCTCATGCAAGTGTTTATTTACTAGCGTGCAAATCAGCCACTATTAAGGAATCATAGCAGGGGTACAGGTTCCTGTTATTGTAGATGTTTGACGTGTATTAATAGTAGCATTCAGTTACTACATTCACCGCAATATGTAAAACAGATTTTGGTGGATATTGGTCTAGTACATATGCAGAAATAAAAAGATCAGCTCCAGACATAAAAACGGATAATGATTACTTGGTTGGTTAAGAGCTGTTCCACTGGCGACAGAATTGCCCTTTCACATCTTGAGTCACGCAGATAAGACCACATACCGACAAACTCTGGGAGGTTGCAGGGAAATTGAAACAAATATTTGTCTCTAATGTCATGTTTTCGTATGAGGAGTTTTTAGAACGGTAGATGGAGTTTTGTCTGGATGAAAATTAACTAAACTCACAAACTCTTGGGGCGGAGGGGTGCATGGGACAATGGAAACACTTTCTCTAATGTGTTGTGCCGTGAGGACAAAAAGTAACGCAAACATGTTTTGATTCTTTATTACGAAGAGATAACAACGTAACGCAACACAGTTACTTCTTTTACAGTAAGTTCAAAAGCGCCCCAAATGTAAACAGAATAACACCGTTGGATCACGTTCAGTCTAACATGGTTAAAGACAGCAGAAGTGTCCTTGATTCCTACTGCTGCAAATATTATCCGGGTAACCAGATCCTCTTTGATTCAACACAGATTTTGTAAATAAAGCTGCACATCTCTCGTCACATAAACAAGTCCAGAGGAGTCAAATCAGGAGATCGAGTACGTCATGATACAGGACCACCATTGCCACTCCTCTTTTCTGTAAACTATCGGTTCAACAAGAGATGCACAGGACGACTGAGATGTGCCGGCGCCCCGTCATGCTGTAACCACGTGTAGTGCCTTGTAGCGAGTGGCACGTCATCCAGCAACTCTGGCAATGCGCTGGCGAGGAAATTGTAGTAATGCCTGTCATTTAACGGGCTAGGTAGGAGATATGGCCCAATCAAACAGTTACCAACAACATCTTCCCACACATTCACGTAGAACCGCTGCTGATGAGGGCGGGAAAATATGGCATGTGGATTGATTTCACTCAAACCATGCAAACTGTGAATGTTGGACATTCCATCTGGACCGAACATTGCTTCATTTGTAAAGAGCATTGAAGACGGAAGAGTAGGATACACCTGACACTGTCCCAGATACCACTGTGGAAACTGTGATCTGAGTAGATAATCAACTGGTTCCAGGTTGTGCACATGTGCCATGGATTAACAATTGCTCGTGAAGGACGATTTTTTACATTCGTCGGATTCATCTCCATGTTATGCGCAACTGCACGAGTGCCGAGAGCGATTATTCCATACACCGGATTGAAATATGCTCGCAGGTAATTTTGACATTAGAGTAAAATGTTTATTTTGGGGTCCCGAGCAACGTCTCAGAATGTGTCTGTTTAAATATTTGAAACCCTGTATATCGGTGTATTGGAGTACATCATTAGAGTGAACCGCAAGACTATCTCCAAACGAAGAACGACTTTATCTCGTAATAGTTATCACTAGTGTAGAGAGAGACGAAAAAAGAAGTCTATGGAAAATATTTCCCTAAAGTGACAGATGATTGCGGAATATGTTACAGTACACACTTCATACTGCACTAACGAATTTACGTACGAAATTTACAGCCAAAAGAAAGAAAAAAAGATGTAAGGGTTACGGAAAATGCTTTTTCTCAATAAACAAAGATCTAGAATCGCGCCGTCGTGGTCAAATCTATAAACGCATGGGATTTCGACGAGGCAAGGCTCTTGCGGTTTGAATATGGACGAAATTAAACTTACAATATGTTATTTCCCGTTGTGTGAGGGTGAGCGTTTGTATACGAGACGTCCGTGTATGCTGCAGAGTGGTGTGGCTGCGGTCGGTGCAGTAAATATCTCTTGGACTTCCTCCAATTACGGTTTGTCTGCGGGCGCACTGGACAAGCGCCGCGCCTCCCAACTGGCTGTTTGACCCTCTAAACGGCCTGTTTACGGCCGTGACCGCAACGCCGGATCATTCTTAACGGTGCAGTAAATAAAAGGTGAATTATGACTGCGGTGCAAAGCGTAAGACTAACGGCTACGGTCCGAGACGGAAAATTGTGCCCAAGAGTTTTCTGTGCGCTGCGGGCAATAGATGAAACTGTTGCTCTCCAGTCTCGTGACGTAAATTCGAACTGGGGTTCGACATTAAGCGAAGGTTGACCGCAACTTTGACTGAACTTGCCAAAAGGCTATTCCTTTTTCTCAATGATTCCACACTGTTACTGTGCAGGAAAGACAGTTCTGGTTACTGAAGTAATAGCCATACATGGCCCGCCCGGTTAGGCGTAAACGCACGGCTTTCCGGATTGGGAAGGAGCGCCTGGCCCCGGCACGAATCCGCCCGGCGGACTTGTGTCGAGGTCTGGTGAGCCGGCCAGTTTGTGGATGGTTTTTAGGTGGTTTTCCATCTGCCTCGTCGAATGCGGGCTGGTTCTCCTTATTCCAACTCAGCTACACTATGTCGGCGATTGCTGCGCAAACAAGTTCTCTACGTACGCGTACACCACCATAACTCTACCACGCAAACATAGAGGTTACACAAGTCGGTGTGAGACGTTCCCGGGAGGGGGGGGGGGGGGGGTTCGTTAATTTAGCAGGAAAAAATCGATCACATCGTGTAAAATCGTTGCAACTGAATTCGGTGGTCGCGAGTTCGGTGTCAGTGTGAAATTGCGTATGAATAAATAACTTGCTTACGACAGAGATTATGTAACAAATTCTCGTTGCAGTGCCTCACTTAAACAATTGAAACCTCGGAGGGAAATTTATAAATCTACTGGATAAGGAAAGTAAAAGCGTCACACCATGAAGGAATTATCCGAATGGCACGGAAATCGGTAGATGTGATGAATATGTATAGACGAACAGATGGTTACAGTTTCAAAAAATTGGATGATTTATTCAAAAGAAATAGCTTCACAAAACAGAGCAACTCAATAACGCGTTGGTCCAAGCTATGGCCCTTACGCAAGATGTTATTCGGCATTGTATTGATTGATAAAATTGTTGAATGTTCTCCTGAGGGATATCGTACCAAAGTCTGTCCAAGTGGCGCATAAGATCGTCAAAATCCGGAGCTGGTTGAGGAGCCTTGTCCTTAGCGCTCCAAAAGTTCTCAGTTGGGGAGAGATCCGGTGACCTTGCTGGCAAAGGTGCGGTTTGGGAAGCATGAACACAAGCAGTAAAAAATGTCACCGTTTGTTGGCGGGAATTGGCTAGCTGAAATAATAGCTCAGGATGATCTGCCATGAAGGGCAAGAACAAGGTTCTTAGAGTATCATGCATGTACCGCTGGGCTGTAAGGGTGCCACTAATGCAAACAAAGGGATCCTGCTGTCCAGGGCATCTCCAGAAACGTCTTCGCTGGTCTTCGGAGCTCATTTCGAAGCGGGACTCATCGCTGGAGACAAACCTACTCCGTCGATGAGATTCCAGGCCGTATGTTCCCGGCACCACTGCGAACGGCCTTGTTGGTGTAAGAGATCAATGGTAGTTGGCGCAAGGGGCAGCGTGAGCTTAGGCCCCTCTCTGTGAGCCTCCTATTAATTATCCTTGTCGTCAATAAAGCACCAGTTACAAATTCGACCGATGATAATGATGAGTGCAGGGCTCTAAATGCCTCCGTCACGACTGTTCGATTAGAATTTAGTGTGTGGCTACTTGAAAATTGCCGAGTAATTACATTAATCCTGTTACCGATGAAGTTACGTTGGTCCTCGACGGCAGAAGTGACACTCATAACTCACAACGGTGATCCGACAAAAACTCGAAAGACTTTGTAGACCCATTTTTTCAAGAAAGCTTCTCTGTAAATGTGGCTCGACAATCAGTTGACTGAGCCTGTTGTGTTACCGTGTCCTCTTACAGGCTCCAGTTATCCAAGACCTTCTTGAAAACGATTTTCTACCGTTATTGAAAGAGACTGCGTTGGCTACAAGGACGGGTATGTTTCTCCATCATGTCTGGGTCCCTGCGTTTTCTAGTCATTAGGTAGTACATCATCTGAATTTTGCTGCCAACGGCCTTGTTAAAGAGGGTCGATAACAGGACAAAGGTTCAGGGCACCCTCTTGCATCTGGAGTGGGAAACTGACCCTAAGGGGGGAAGAATCAGCAATGATCTACGACATGCGAATGCAGAAGTTACTACATTAAAGACGCACAATGTGTTTCCATAAGAAATGTTGCCTGTAATTGAAAAAGTGTCTCCCCATCAGTAAAGGGTTCCGGATTATTCCCCGATTTTGATCTGAGGGAGAGGACTTCTAAGGGAAAGGTAACCAAGAGAAAAAGACTGAAAAACAAACCGAAGGATTTGGAGCATGGAATGTCAAAAGACTGAACGTGGTAGGAGAATTAGAAATTCTGAAGAGGGACATTGAAACGATCAATCTAGATATAGCGGGTGCTAATGAAATGAAATGGAAAGAAGATAAGGATATCTGGTCAAATGATTATAATGTTATATCGACAGCAGCAGAAAACGGTATAACTGGAGTAGGAATCGTTATGAATGGAAGGGTAGGGCGGAGAGCGAGAGATAATACGGACAGTACAGTGACACGTGTGTTCTCATTAGAAGCGACAACTGTTTAGGCATTCATGCCGACTCACGAAGCAGAAGGTGAAGTGGTAGAGATTAATATGATACTGAATCAGTATTTCAGTACATAAAGGAAGACGATAATTTAATAATCGGTGTATTGGAACGTGGTAATTGGGAAAATAATAGAAGAAAGGGGTACGGGAGAATTCGGGCTTGATGGTAGGAATGAGATTGGAGAAAGAACAAGTGACTTATGAAATAATTTCAGCTTGTACTAGAGAATACATCAAAAATCACAAGAGAATGAAGTATACTTGGAAACCGCCTGTAGGCACGGTAAGATTCCAACTAGATTACAGTTTGGTCAGACATAGATTCTGAAATCAGTCATTGGATTTTAAGACGTCCCCAGGAGGAGATACAGACTTAGATCACAATTTAATTCAAGAAAATTGTTCGGAAGGATACTGTATACGTGGAAAGAAATGGGATACTAAATTACTGAGGAATTTGAGAGGTGTTTAAAATTCTCTAAGGCTGTAGATATAGCAATAATGAATACCATAGTAAGGAGCTCAACTGAAGAGGAACGGACATCTCTAAAAAGGCCAATCACAGAAGTTGAACAGACAAACTCAAGCACAAGAAGGAAGCTAATGGCAAAGAAACGCTGTTTAACAGAAAAAAAATCCTTTAATTGATCGACAGAAGGAAGTACAAAAATGTTCAGGGTAATGCAGGAATAGAGCAATATCGGAGGGATGAAAGAAATAAGAAATGTGAACGCCAAGGTCAAAAGCTGTAACAAAATTTGAAGAAATCGAAAGTGTTGTCTTAAGGACAGATTTAGCATAAAAAATATCGAAACGGTCTCCTGTGAAATTAAGAAGAGGGGCAATAACATTAAGAGCGCAACGGGAATTCCACTGTTGAACCAAGAGGAGAGACTGGATAGAATGAAAAGCGTACATTGACGGCCTCTATGAAAGAGGAAGTGGGGGGGGGGGGGGGGGGAATTAGTCTGATACGTGATAGAAGAAGAAAAGGGAGACGATACGGAAGACGTAGGGGATTCATGAGTATTAAGTTCGTGTGTAGATTCTATGAGACCGCCGATATGAACGCAGACTTTCGGAAAAATATCATCCACACAACCCTGAAGATAGCAAGAGCAGATAACAGGAAGCAATATTACAATATCAGCTCAACATCTATTCTTCCAAACCGCTGACAAGAATAATATACAGAATGATGCAAAAAACTGATGCTCTGTTCGATGACAGTCAGTTTGTCTTTCGGAAAGGTGAAGACACGAAAGAAGCAGTTCTGATATTGTGCTTGGTAATGGAAGAAATACTTATAAAAAACCGAGGCACATACGTAAGAAAGTCGACTAAAAAAATCGTTCGACAATGTAAAATACAAGATGAGAAAAATTGGTGTCAGCTATAGGGAAAGTCGGATAATACGTAGTATGTACAAGGACCAAGAACAATAAGAACTTAAGACCAAGAACGAAGTGCTTTGATTAAATAGGGTAAAAGGCCCGTACGAAGTCTGTCCTCCTTACTAAGCAATCTGTATATCAAAGGAGTAATGACGGAAATGAAAGAAAGGTTCAAGAGTGGGACTAAAATCAAGGCTGATCCTTAATGAAAGAGAAGTATTACAGGTTCTGTACAGCCGCAGCTGGCGAAGGCAGCGGACGCCTCAGAAGCAGCAGCAGCAGTTGCTGTTTATAAATAGGATTTAGGTTAGTCTTTCTTCTCACTTGCTTCTGCGACTAAGTGAAATTCGTGTATTTTTACTGTGTTGATTAGTGTAGAATCACTGAATTTCTGCGTATGCATTAGTGCATTGTGTGAACTTACTTTGGAGTGCAGGATAAAATAGAAGTACCGTAGCAGAAGTACATAGATTACATCTAACTGCTGGGGTTAGCGTTATATTCCGTGCGTTATAGACGAAAATTAATTAAAAATGGGTAGGAAATGTGCCTGTTGTGTACAGATGCAGTGGCAACTGAATACTGTCGACGAATAGCTAGAAGCAGCCATGTTCGACAGCCTTCAGAGGGCTGCCCTGAGATGCTATGGTGTCGGGGCAACTGAAACGAATGATCTGGTACCTCGGAAGCCTATAGCATCGACTAGAATCCTCGATATTGCAGTGCCTTCCAATTCGTACGTCCCAGCCATTCGACACTTAGCTGACCGTGGATGGCGAGCAGTGGCGGGTTCGCCAATCTCTGGGCGAAGGGCGAAAGTGGGTGCTGGCTGTATAACTGCCCCACTACACCCTAAAACAGGTCTGAGGTGCTGATCATTGCTGAAAGTACATATGAGCACGGTAAGTCCCGTCTTTTGGCATTGGGACCGATCCTGAAAGGTCCGAACAAATGCTGAGAGAGTGTTTGCTTATTATTCGGAGGTGGGTGATGGAGCCCTTTAGGGAAATAGTGGGCAGATTTGGGAGGAAGACCAATGTCCAGTCTGCTTGCCGGAATGTAATGTCAAAGATGTGGAGGAGGCTCTGCCGGTAGCGATTTAGTTCACTGAGTACAACCGGTTGCAAATTGTGGCTCATGTCGCCACGAATGACGCCTGTCGCCCGAATTCAGAGGCCATCCCCGTTTCATGCAGGCAGCTTGCCGTGCGGTGTGGAAACAGAGCTACGTATTGCATCATCGCCTTTAGACACGATCGAAGCCATCTACACTGGAGCCAGAAGCTCTGTCGAACTCCCACATTTTTGCCTTAAATTAAATTTTGGACGTTTCATAAATATTTATGATGAGTTCTATGAAATAAAGCACATTTTCCATTGTTTGTGAAGTATTAAGTTACCGAAAAGATCTACTTAATCCATGAAGAGAAGATTCAGCTCCCGAGTGATTCTTTGCATTTCTATAGTATCTGCTTTAGTTTGAAGACATTATCAGCACAGGATCTCCCCTTCTAAAAACCTGAAAGGTTCTCCAGTATGATACTTCCAACCATTTTCTTGCGCATTCGTATTATAACTTTTGAATAGGTTTTGATTGCCTCATTACTAAACCTAAGAACTTAAACTAAAAACAGGTTATGATTTCAGTGGGAATATGATTTGTAGGGTGAAAATGTGACGTGGAAGACAAAATTATTGAACAAGTGTCTAACATGAACTTTCTAAGTTTCATATATCATTTCTGAGTGAAGAAGATAATGTTTGCGAAAATGAAAGCTCAAATTAAACACGCAGGTCAATTAGAGGAACACTGAGAACACTGATAAATAAATCGAAGAAAGTTACCTATGGAGTCGGAACACGGACCATGATATCTAATAATAGAAGTAGAATGTAAGCAGCCGAAAAGCAATGTCTTAGAAGGATGGAAGGCTAGATGACTAAGGCAACGAATCACGGACGATCTCAGATGCATAGTATTCTGGACACAGTTGACAAGAAGTCCAATAATGGGCCACGTACAACAGATGGATGACAGCCGGCACCTCAACGCAGCCTTGAACTATCAGCCAGGTCTTTAAAATAGGTGCAATAGGCCTTAGTACCTAAAGCGTGAAGGGAAAAAAAGAAACAGAAAAAGCACTGCATTCGGTGGTAAATACCGTACCAACTGTTAGCGTGTCTTCTTAGCGTACCCAGAGCCAACAGAAGAGACATATCCGAATATTCATTTTACGGTAGATCGTGGAACACTCAGATGTTGCAATATCTGTATATAGTAACGATGACACATTCTGCTGTACAAATAGGTCATGTTTTATTTTTACTGTCAATTTCGGTGTTACATTACACCAATTCAGATCCTATATGATACCACGTCATTATGTTGATATCAAAAAACCAAAAATCCATGTCCGCGTTGCTGAAACATCTTTCCTGGCCGGCTGGAGTGGCCGAGAGGTTCTAGGCGCTACAGTCCGGAACCGCGCAACCGCTACGGTCGCAGGTTCGAATCCTGCCTTTGGCATGGATGTGTGTGATGTCCTTAGCTTAGCTAGGTTTAAGTAGTTCTAAGTTCTAGGGGACTGATGACCTCAGAAGTTAAGTCCCATAGTGTTCTGAGCCATTTGAACCATCTTTTCTGCTATGTTGAGATTGATAGTAGAACATCAACACCGAAATTCATGGCAAATAAAATGACTTATAAGCACAGCTGTCGGTGTCATCTACTCGTATATGATATAAAAAGTGATATGTTGGTGAAACAATAATAAATAGAAATAATGTAATGAAAACATTAAACATTGTACAACACTGTACATGCAGTGATCGTGTTCAAAATGAGATTTTACAGGGTGAACACAGAACCTTTTGTTTACTCGCTAATGAACAATTCTGATTATCTGGTCATTAGCAAACATTCCGCGATAGGAGGAACAAAGCAGGTGATAGCACGTGTTGTGTTGTGTTATATCAACTGGTGAACAAAGAAAAAAATTCTGAACACATTTACGTAATGTTGGACAATTACAGATTATCTGTCCCTTATCACTTATCTTTTCCGCAGTCGTTGCCATGGAATGTTAGAGCAGCATCAGAGTTTCAATAAAATACAGTCTTTCTGGGCGGTGGAATACCAGAATTGGTGATTTAAAGACGGAATTTTTAATGCTCTCGGATTAGATAACGACTTAAGTGACGTTTATGACGTTAGTGATCACTATGAAACAGGGTCAAAAGTATTAAACGGATAAGTGCTGAAAACTAACGCTTCCGAAAATTTTATGTGAAAGCTCTTAAAACTTTTTAAACAAAATGCTACTAAACTTCTACACCTCTATTCTTCATGTCAACGTTTTTATTTCTCAGCATCGTTGCCCTGACGACGAACACATTTCTCGCCAGAGAGACCAATTTTTTCATTCCGTCACTGTAGAATGTCTGAATTTGTTGACGGAGCCACAACCTCACCTCTGCTTGCACCGCTTCATCACTATCCTGATGAAGTACTAAAAGGTGTTCTTTAAGTTTTGGAAACTGACGAATATCGGATGGGGCCAAGTCGGAACTGTATGGAGGATGATCGATGACAACGAAACCAAGGAGTTGGACTGTTGCAGATGTCGCAGCGCTCGTCTGTGATCTGGCATTCCCATACCGAAGAAGAGGATGCTTCAAGTGTGGACGAACTTGCTTTTTCTTGGGCAGCGCCATAGTTACTTTACAAAAAATGGTTCAAATGGCTCTGAGCACTATGCGACTTAACTTCTGGGGTCATCAGTCGCCTAGAACTTAGAACTAATTAAACCTAACTGACCTAAGGACATCACACACATCCATGCCCGAGGCAGGATTCGAACCTGTGACCGTAGCAGTCGCTCGGTTCCAGACTGTAGCGCCTAGAACCGCCCGGCCACTCCAGCCGGCAGTTACTTGACACATCATTATGTTACAGGCCACAATTAGGTGACCTCTAGCGGCAAAGAGCTCAAAATAGGTAGACATTAAGAACAAAGATGTAGACTGTTACTAATTTTTGTCCTATTCAAAAATGTTTAAGAGTTCTTACGTAAAAATTTCGGGGGCATTACGTTTCAGCACACCTTTAGTATTGTTTTATAGTCAGTTATCTTTATGCCAGAATGAATACGCGAGAAGCAAATGAAAGACGTCAATTGCTTTTGCACTAGGCTACAATTAGGAGACCTCTAGCGGCAAAGAGCTCAAAATAGGTAGACATTAAGAACAAAGATGTAGACTGTTAATATTTTTGTCTTATTCAAAAATGTTTAAGAGTTCTTACGTAAAAATTTCGAGGGCACACCTTTGGTATTGTTTTATAATCAGTTTGGTGTTGTTTTATAATCAGTTACCTCTATGCCAGAATGAATACGCGAGAAGGAAATGAAAGACGTCAATTGCTTTTGCACTGTTACTTGGTAGAGACATTATGTATAAAAAGCCGTAATATTGTACCTTTAAGAAGCCATACTTATCGCCAGTTTTCCGCTCCCCTCTTATACCATGGATACTGCCCAGTTCAACAGCTTCCAACAGCATCTAGAAAGTACCAAATGAATGATATAGTCACTTCTATGAGCAAGGCCTGAGTGGCTTCAGAGAGAGAGATCAGACGCAGTGAGCACTAGTCCTGCATTGAATGGGAGAGCAGACCCCCACCTAGCCATCGGAATTTGCAAGGAACTGTATGGATGCGCCTCTTCGATTTTATACTTATTAGAAATGGAAGGCAGTCCCGGATATCTACAACGCCGAAAAAAAATTAGTAACCCTTTAGAAGCTTCAAGTTCACTCAAGATTTATCGTTACAAAAAAGCACGTATGGTGTGTATGAAATGATGACATTTACAGATCAATAGCAGAAGCGGTTCTGAGGTACCAGGTATCGATCCGTGATGAAACACCTACACTAGTACGTGGTGTAGCCTCCACGAGCGGCAGTGCAGGCGCTGACTCTGGCATCCAGTCGATCGTCCTGATTTCGGATACTGTCCTGGAGTACGTTATGTCACTCCCGCTCGACCTGTTCACGTAGTTCTGTCAGAGACGAGTCGCACGAGTCACTCCTCGTCCCATCATATCCCACACGTGCTCGACTGGAGGCAAGTCCGGAGATGATGCTGGCCAGGGAAGTTGCTGCACAGCTTGCAGAGCACGTTGAGTTACACGGGCAGTGTGTGGGCGAGCACTATCCTGTTGGAACAACACATCACCTTCATGTGCAACAACGGCAAAACAACGAGTATAACAACATTCTGCACGTATCGAGTCCGCACCCCCCCCCCCCCCCTTCCCTCCATTTGACCGTGCCCCACTCAGACCCCGCATCGCAGTCTTTTCAACGCTGTGGATAATAGAGTCTCCTCCAGAAACACCGAAGGTAAATGAGAGTTGTAGCTTATCGCACTGCACACCGTAAGGCCTGGGGTGGGGGCCAGTGTGTCTTGGACGAATGCACTCTACGAGACAGAACGTCGTACGCGTAAACGACCATGACTTGCGTGCAGGCAGAATGGCGCGCGCCATTTCATCTTCCAAGTAACCTTCTGACGGCACCAGTGGAGCCGTATACGTCGATGCTGTGACGTGAGTGGAAGAAAGGCTTCAATTGTGAGTGCCCTTTGTCTCACTGCTAATAACATATTCATAACAGTTCGTGTTGTCACGTCTGGACTCTCAAGCACTCTTATCTGTGCTTTGGAGGCTGTACCATCTGGCACTGCTGCGATGAACCTGGCACATGTCTGTGCTGTGTGGACTTCCAGAACCTCGTCTACAGGTGTGAGAATGGTCGTGAGGCCAGCTTCGTTGTACAAATGACTCAGCACGTCCAACTTGTAATTCTCCATAAGGACCACCCCGCCACTCAGAAGGCCAGAATTTGACCCCCTTTCGAACTCCCTCAGTTGGCTGTAGGAGGCACGAGTGCGTCTCTGTGGCAAGACTGCCTGCTTGCTTGAAACGTTTGCACCACACTGACCCTTCTGGGTGTGAGAATTCGCCGGCCGAAGTGGCCGAGCGGTTAAAGGCGCTACAGTCTGGAACCGCACGTCCCGCGACGGTCGCAGGTGCGAATCCTGCCTCGGGCATGGATGTGTGTGATGTCCTTAGGTTAGTTAGGTTTAAGTAGTTCTAAGTTCTAGGGGACTTATGACCACAGCAGTTGAGTCCCATAGTGCTCAGAGCCATTTGAACCATTTTTTTGTGAGAATTCACCATTAAAGGGTAGATACAGTTTGCGCTCTGGTAGCTCTGTGAACACGCAATCTGTTGGCGGACACTGACCCCATTATCAGTACATCTGCTACAGCATTAGCAGTACATCTATTACCCCGCAAGTGGCATACGCCGTCATCGAATAAAAATCGACGTTGTCTTTCCTGGCGCACTAATTTTTTTCTCGCAATGTATTTCCTGCAGCATAAGACATAACTATCAAGAAAAGTCTACAATATCGCCTTCAAGGTTAGAAGATTGCTTACCACTGTTAACTATAAAACATTATCAAATTATTAACATATTCGTTGGAATTCAAACCGTATGGGCGTTGGTTCAAATTTCAGCACTAGCGTACATACATTTTTTAAAATTTTATTTAACATCATTAACAGAGAGAAATGTTACTTATCAAACATTTATTTATTATTTTATCCATTTATTTACTGCTTATTTAGACTGACAAGATTATTGTCTTAAGGCCCTTTCTTACATCTAACTAAGCACGACACTTACCAAAGATATTGCAAAACGCTTCCAATAATAACAATAACTACCATTTAGAAAACTGAATCAAAATTTTTAATACAAATTACAGCTTTTTACTTTTTTACCACTGGTATGGAAACGCGAATACCCACAATGAGTTTAAATTTGGTACAAAAATGCGAAATATGAAACATCCCAAGGTTCTGGACGACCACGTCTGACTACTATACGGGAGGAACGTGATACTGTGCACCAAACACATCTTAACACTTCCCCTACACACGTGCCCGTGGCATCCGAGAACAAGCCGTGGATTCTCTGCAACATTCTGTGTCTTCCTGCACCAAGGGTCGGAGACCAGCGGCACCCGGAGTGAGAATGACCGTTCCCTAAGTAACACCACAACACAAATGGCTGCGATTGGAGTGGTGTCATGAACGGGAACCATGAACTGCTGCTGATTGTGTTCAACGGTGAAACGCGTTTGTGCACTAATGACCGTCGCTGGTGAGAATGGCGGCGACCTAACGAGAGGTTCCATTTGGCGACACACAACGGTGTAGGTCCTGGCGTCATGATGTTTGTAGCCATCGATATGACGTCGGTTCACGGTTGGTAGTCACTGGCGGGACTCTGATGACACGAGGTCCTGCGTCCTGGTGTGTTGGTGTGTCTTGGCGTATTGTGGTGCCGTTTTTCAGCACGACAATGCTCGTCCGTACATGGTACGTGCCACTATATGCAGCATAAGTGGTGTAAACACGTGGCCAACAATATCCCCAGATCTGTCCCCGATAGAGCACGAGTGGGACCAGCTCGGACGTCAATTCCGCCCCAGTGCCAGCATCCAGAATATCGGCAGTTGTGATGCACCATTCGTCAGGAGAGGGCACAACGACTTAATGACACCCTACTCAGCCGAGTCAGTGCATACATTAGGAGCTAGAGGAGATGCAGCATCGTACCGACAAGTGAATTCATACTGCTAAGTTCTTTTCATATACAAGTGAAACTCGATTTTGTAATCAGTGAAATAACATCACATGCCCTGTCAATACACGAAGTTCTGTTTCGATTATTCTCCGCTTCTGGGTGCTTCGCTTTTTTTTTTTTTTTTTTTTTTTTTTGCCAAGCAGTATGTGTTACTTGTAACGTTGTTTCGGCTACTGGCACTATTAGATCAGGGATTAATATGAGAAGAACACGAGAATGAGAGGTATTTGTTTATTATCAGGCTACAAGGGACAAAAATTTAGAAGGTTAAGTAGGCTTAGAGGTTCAGTCACAAAAACTTCGGGCTTTTAAAACACCATTCAGTGGCAATCAATAAATCCAGTACGCGGGATATCAAGGACCGGTTACGTTCTGGGCCAGGTTGCCTTAAGATAAGAGTTTACAGCATTGTGACATCCTGCCCAGTGCTTAATTTCTAAACACTCTGTGCAGAAACACATCCCCCTCCCCGCACCCCCCCCCCCCCCCCCCCCCCCCCCCTCGCCGTGCATTCATAAAAATCACAGGTTTCGATTTTTGGACGTTGAGCTTCGACCTTTGTTCTAACAGGGGTGCGGGAGAGGCAAAGAGGGAAAGATCTTGTGCACCGCGTCAAAGGGAAGTCAGCGGAACAGAGTTTACGTACCGGCTCGAAAGCATGCCAACGTGCGTGCTCACGCCCCTGTGCGCAGCAGGTTAGAAGCTATGGCATAAATCACAACAAAAAAGAAACAAGATTTCGTGAAAGCACATTCTACAGAAGCTCATGTTCAAACACTCTTTACGTTGCCGTTCTACTAGATCGCTGAAATACGCGTGTACTATTTCAAACCTTCTGTGCCTAATTGTTCCAGTGAGTTCAGAAAATAAAATTATAAATTCATGGGAGGTGTTAGAGCGCCGTCCCGTCGCGTCCCAGCTGAAATTAAGCCCTGACCCTTCTCAACTTAATCGTTGCATGCATTCAGACTAAAAGAGTTGCACGTCATACGGATGAGTGGGTTTATACTGTCAAGTTGTTTGTAAATCTACCTCGATGTTGTGATCACTGATGTAACACCACATGTCCTCTCATCTAGTGAAGTGACCTTTGTTTCTTCCTCCCTTTCTGGTTGCTTCAGTCTTCTTCTCAGGCAGTGGAGTAGGCTATACGAGTATGCTTCACTGTAATTACGATACTGAAATCATTAATAGAATAAATCATTAAATTTAATTGGTACTACCGAAGACAGGAATGAAAAAGGTTGTAAATGTACTAACAATACTTACGACCGTTCGTTAAGAGCACAGAAAAATCAAGTGAGTGTTGACTAAGGACACAATGAGTCTGTTCTGGAGTAGCACCTCAGTATCGAATGAAGCGGGGGATCGTACCTGAAACCACGGCGTAAGTACTTTAATAAAATGAAACTACAAGGTGGTCCATTGATCATGATCTAGCCAAATATCTCACGAAATAAGCATCAAACTAAAAAACTACAAAGAACGAAACTTGTCTAGCTTGAAGGGGGAAACCAGATGACGTTATGGTTGGCACGCTAGATGGCGCTGCCATAGGTCAAACGGATATCAACAGCGTTTTTTAAAATAGGAACCCCCATTTTTATTACATATCCGTGTAGTATGTAAAGAAATATGAATGTTTTAGTTGGACCACTTTTTTCGCTTTGTGATAGATGTCGCTGTAATAGTCACAAACATATGGCTCACAATTTTAAACGAAAAGTTGGTAACAGGTAGGTTTTTTAAATTAAAATACGGAACGTAGGTACGTTTGAGTATTTTATTTCGGTTGTTCCAATGTGACACATGTACCTTTATGAACTTATCATTTCTGAGAATGCATGCTGTTACGGTGTGATTACCTGTAAATACCACATCAATGCAATAAATGCTCAAAATGATGTCCGTCAACCTCAATGCATTTCGCAATACGTGTAACGACATTCATCTGAACAGCGAGTAGTTCGCCTTCCGTAATGTTCGCACATGCATTGACAATGCGCTGATGTATATTGTCAGGCGTTGTCGGTGGATCACGATAGCAAATATCCTTCAGCTTTCTCCACAGAAAGAAATCCGGGGACGTCAGACCCGGTGAACGTGCGGGTCACGGTACGGTGCTTCTTCAACCAAACCACCTGTCATGAAATATGCTATTCAATACCGCTTCAACTGCACGCGAGCTATGTACCGGACATCCATCATGTTGGAAGTACATCACCATACTGTCATGCAGTGAAACATCTTGTAGTAACATCAGTAGAACATTACGTAGGAAATCAGTATACATTGGACCATGTAGATTGCCATCAATAAAATGGGGGCCAGTTATCCTTCCTCCCATAATGCCGCACCATGCATTAACCGCCAAGGTCGCTGATGTTCCACTTGTCGCAGCCATCGTGGATTTTCCGTTGCCCAATAGTGCATATTATGCCGGTTTACGTTACCGCTGTTGGTGAATGACGCTTCGTCGCTAAATAGAACGCGTGCAAAAAATCTGTCATCGTCCCATAATTTCTCTTGTGCCCAGTGGCAGAACTGTAAACGACGTTCAAAGTCATCGCCACGCAATTCCTGGTGCATAGAAATATGGTACGGGTGCAATCGATGTTGATGTAGCATTCTCAACACCGACGTTTTTGAGATTCCCGATTCTCGCGCAATTTGTCTGCTACTGATGTGCGGATTAGCCACGACAGCAACTAAAACACCTACTTGGGTATCATAATTTGTTGCAGGTCGTGGTTGACGTTTCACATGTGGCTGAACACTTCCTGTTTCGTTAAATAACGGAATTATCCGGCGAACGGTTCGGAAACTTGGATGATGCCGTCCAGGATACCGAGCAGCATACATAGCACACGTCTGTTGGGCATTTTGATCACAATAGCCATACATCAACACGATATCGACCTTTCCCGCAATTGGTAAACGGTCCATTTTAACACGGGTAATATATCACGAAGCAAATACCGTCCGCACTGGCGGAATGTTACGTGATACCATGTACTTATACGTTTGTGACTATTACAGCGCCATCTATCACAAAGCGAAAAAAGTGGTCCGACTAAAACATTCATATTTCTTTACGTACTACACGAATATGTAATAAAAATGGGGGTTCCTATTTTTTTTTTTAAAACGCAGTTGATATCTGTTTGTCTTATGGCAGCGCCATCTAGCGGGCCACCCATAGCGCCATCTGGCTTCCTCCTTCAAGCTAGACGAGTTTTGTTCTTTGTAGTTTTTTCGTTTGATGCTTATTTCGTGAGATATTTGGCCCGGTCACTACCCATGGACCACCCTGTATATGTTTCCAGAGATCTTTTCAAGTCTCAAACATCTATGGCGTATAAATGCAGACTGCAGCGACGAATGAGAGGCCGGAATTGGAACTCGAGTCTCCTGTTCACTAGGAAGATGAGCTAACCGGTAAGCCACCCTGGCACAGTCGCTTTACACAACTGTACAGATTACCCTTGCACGCCTCACTCCTCAATGCAAATTCCCATTCACTCCTCAGATTGATGAAGGAAGCATGCTAGGGTAATCTGTGCCTAGTGAACTAGAGACCCGGGTTCGAATCTCACCCAAGGTATAAATTTTCATTCGTTGCTTCAATCTTCATATATCAATCTCAAAGTGTTTGTTTCTCCTCGCTGATCTTTTGATTCCCTTTCCTTTGATAGACTGTATAATTTCGACGATATGATTTTGTTAGGAAATTTTCTATTACGATATTACAGCACGCGGGGTGGAGATAAAGTCGTCGTTGGCACAGCGGGACTTTGTAGCCACGCAGATAGAATGTGAGCTCCTGAAGATGGAGGGGGCGCCGCAGCCCGAAACAGCGCGCGATACAAGTGTGGACGGCTGCCGTAAACACGGTGGCGGGCCGGATGAAGTCACCGCCCGATCGGCCCCGCAGGTACCGGCAGTGGGGCGGCCAGGTCCACGCTGGCACGCCGTCGCCTGTCCCCCCGTGCTGCTCATTAACTGGAATGCCGGCGCGGCGCGGCGCGTTTGTATACAAACATCAGCAGCACGCACAAAACGACGACTCGGGGCGAGATAACATTATCTTTAGGAGCGCGAGACGGGCGCCGGGATACAAGGCGGGCGTGGGCCGCTGTGTTTCGGCTGCCGCTTGAGAACGCCGGAGCTCCTAACCGGGCGTCAAACGTAGACGAACTGTCTCACCCGGGGACGCCGTTTCCAACTACTGCGATATAAGAAATTTGTTATTTCGTCTGGCGTATGATTATTCTGGTATCTCAACTTCATACTAATTGCGTCTTAGGCATACCATGAATCAGTTCCTTTCATAGCTACTTTTATCCAAAATCGCTTGCGAGGTAAACTTTCCCGTTCCACAGGAAACGATCACATTCACTAGTGTTTACAAAAAGGGCAATATGTCGCATCTAAAGACGTCCATTTGTTGCAGGATGCTAAAGCATATTGTAAATTCTATTACTGGAAGAAAACGGTTCAAACGGCTCTGAGCACTATGGGACTCAACTTCTGAGGTCATTAGTCCCCTAGAACTTAGAACTAGTTAAACCTAACTAACCTAAGGACATCACACACATCCATGCCCGAGGCAGGATTCGAACCTGCGACCGTAGCGGTCTCGCGGTGCCAGACTGCAGCGCCTAAAACTTCACGGCCACTTAGGCCGGCTATTTCTGGAAGAAGTTCATATAGCATCGTTAGCTGTTTTAATCAATAATGCTCTATTGACGACTCGTTTCGTTAGGAAGTATCATTTTCAAATCAAAGTAAAAATACAGTATTATAAAAAAATCGTTATAGGATAGGATGAAACATAAAACGTCGATTCCATACAAACAATTGCTTTGCTTTCTGCAGATCTGATGTCAGATTCTTCCTATGGTGTGTAGGTATATCGCGTTGTACCTGGCTTGTCACACTTGGTGCCAGAAGCCCCGTTTGAGAGTTTTAGACCTATTGATGTACAGGAGTAGGACAGAAATATGGAAACACCCAAAGTACAGCACATTACGATGCCTAATACGATGTAGGAAACTCTCTGACATTCAAAGCAGCTTCCAGGCGTCTCGGGGTGGATGAATACAGGTGGGGTTTAGTTTTCAAGGGAATCTTATATCATTCAACCTGCAGCATAGTGACACTTTCATGCAAAAGTGAGGGAGGTGAATAGTGATCACGCAGCCTTCTCTCCAAAGTACACCATAAAGACACGACAATATTGAGATCTAGTGACTATGGACACCACGGAAAATGCAACTGGTCCTGTGCTGACAAAACCAGACCTGGACAATAAGAGCTGTGTGAACAGGAGGCCTATCATCCTGACACACAGCATTACCATTGATGAGATCTCATCAGTTAAGCCGGCCGGGGTGGCCGAGCGGTTCTAGTCGCTACAGTCTGGAACCGCGAGACCACTACGGTCGCAGGTTCGAATCCTGCCTCGGGCATGGATGTGTGTGATGTCCTTAGGTTAGTTAGGTTTAAGTAGTTCCAAGTTGTAGTGTACTGATGACCTCAGCAGTTAAGTTGCATAGTGCTCAGACCCATTTTTTTTTTTTTTTGAACAAAACTTTATCCACTAAAACTAGCTTTGAGAACATGAATTTCTTCAAATATGTCGAAGCTATGGAGCATGTTTTACAAAACTCTTTAAAATTATGACATTCTTGGATGATGATAAGCTTCCCTCAAAGAATCACAATCGACTCAGGAAAAGCCAATAGCCGTGCCGAATGTCTGCGTGGTTCGAGACGGCATGTCACGGATTGCGCGGCCCGTCCCACCGGATGTTCGAGTCCTCCCTCGGGCATGAGTGTGTGTGTTGTTCTTAGCATAAGTTAATTTAATTAGTATGTAAGTCTAGGGACCGATGACTCAGCAGTTTGGTTCCTTAGGGATTGACACACATTTGTACATTTTAACAAAAGCCAATCGTGTGAATCACACCCTGCTTTATTCATACAGAAAATCTTGAGAAAAATATAGCACATCGCTGACTGCTAATCAAGATACGATCATACTGAGTATCTTCATAAATACAATGACGGAAAAAAATTGTAACACGAAAAAATAATTAATGTAGACCAATGAAATTTTCGGAATACATTTGTCTAAGTAACACTTTTAGGTCATTCACATTGCTAGATCGTAGATTAATGTAAGAGCGAGATGACCCATTGCAGGTGTGAAATCTTGTACATTAATAAGCGGTATAATCGCCAGAGTTTTGAATTCAAGCATGGAAACGTGCATGCATTGAGTTGTGTCAGTTTGTGGGATGGAGTTCCATGCGTATTGCCACTTGGTGGGCCAATACAGGGACGGTTAATGCTTGTTGTAGGTGACACTGGAGTTGCCGTCCGATGATGTCCCGTATGTGCTCGATTGGAGACAGATCTGGTGATCGAGCAGGCCGAGGTGACATGTCGACATTCTGTACAGCATGCTGGGTTACAACAGCGGTGTGTGGAGGAGCGTTATCCAGGTGGAAAACATACAGTGGAGTGTCGTTCGTGAATGGCAGCACAGCATGCGAATCACCAGACTGACGAACGAATTTACAGTCAGGGAGCGTGGGATAACAATGAGGTTGCTCCTGTTATCATACGAAATCGCACCCCTGGCTATAACTCCAGATTTAGGTCCATAGGAAGGAGCGTTATCCAGGTGGAAAACATACAGCGGAATGTTGTTCATGAATGGCAGCACAGCATGCGAATCACCAGACTGACGAACGAATTTACAGTCAGGGAGCGTGGGATAACAATGAGATTGCTCCTGTTATCATACGAAATCGCACCCCTGGCTATAACTCCAGATTTAGGTCCATAGGAAGGAGCGTTATCCAGGTGGAAAACATACAGCGGAATGTTGTTCCTGAATGGCAGCACAGCATCCGAATCACCAGATTGACGAACGAATTTACAGTCAGGGAGCGTGGGATAACAATGAGATTGCTCCTGTTATCATACGAAATCGCACCCCTGGCTATAACTCCAGATTTAGGTCCATAGGAAGGAGCGTTATCCAGGTGGAAAACATACAGCGGAATGTTGTTCATGAATGGCAGCACAGCATGCGAATCACCAGATTGACGAACGAATTTACAGTCAGGGAGCGTGGGATAACAATGAGATTGCTCCTGTTATCATACGAAATCGCACCCCTGGCTATAACTCCAGATTTAGGTCCATAGGAAGGAGCGTTATCCAGGTGGAAAACATACAGCGGAATGTTGTTCATGAATGGCAGCACAGCATCCGAATCACCAGATTGACGAACGAATTTACAGTCAGGGAGCGTGGGATAACAATGAGATTGCTCCTGTTATCATACGAAATCACACCCCTGGCTATAACTCCAGATTTAGGTCCATAGGAAGGCGCGTTATCCAGGTGGAAAACATACAGTGGAATGTTGTTCGTGAATGGCAGCACAGCATGCGAATCACCAGATTGACGAACGAATTTAAAGTTAGGGAGCATGGGATAACAATGAGATTGCTCCTGTTATCATACGAAATCGCACCCCTGGCTATAACTCCAGATTTAGGTCCATAGGAAGGAGCGTTATCCAGGTGGAAAACATACAGTGGAATGTTGTTCGTGAATGGCAGCACAGCATGCGAATCACCAGATTGAGGAACGAATTTACAGTCAGGGAGAGTGGGATAACAATGTGATTGCTCCTGTTATCATACGAAATCGCACCCCTGGCTATAACTCCAGATTTAGGTCCATAGGAAGGAGCGTTATCCAGGTGGAAAACATACAATGGAATGTTGTTCATGAATGGCAGCACAGCATGCGAATCACCAGATTGAGGAACGAATTTACAGTTAGGGAGCGTGGGATAACAATGAGATTGCTCCTGTTATCATACGAAATCGCACCCCTGGCTATAACTCCAGATTTAGGTCCATAGGAAGGCGCGTTATCCAGGTGGAAAACATACAGTGGAATGTTGTTCATGAATGGCAGCACAGCATGCGAATCACCAGACTGACGAACGAATTTACAGTCAGGGAGCGTGGGATAACAATGAGATTGCTCCTGTTATCATACGAAATCGCACCCGTGGCTATAACTCCAGATTTAGGTCCAAAGGGAGGAGCGTTATCCAGGTGGAAAACATACAGTGGAATGTTGTTCGTGAATGGCAGCACAGCATGCGAATCACCAGACTGACGAAC
The DNA here is from genome assembly GCF_023864345.2 of Schistocerca serialis cubense. NCBI lineage: Eukaryota > Metazoa > Arthropoda > Insecta > Orthoptera > Acrididae > Schistocerca > Schistocerca serialis. Next base: position 390,777,711 of record NC_064639.1, read on the forward strand.
GAATTTACAGTCAGGGAGCGTGGGATAACAATGAGATTGCTCCTGTTATCATACGAAATCACACCTTTGGGTGTAACTCCAGATTTAGGTCCATAGGAAGGAGCGTTATCCAGGTGGAAAACATACAGTGGAATGTTGTTCGTGAATGGCAGCACTGCATGCGAATCACCAGATTGACGAACGAATTTACAGTCAGGGAGCGTGGGATAACAATGAGATTGCTCCTGTTATCATACGAAATCGCACCCCTGGCTATAACTCCAGATTTAGGTCCATAGGAAGGAGCGTTATCCAGGTGGAAAACATACAATGGAATGTTGTTCATGAATGGCAGCACAGCATGCGAATCACCAGACTGACGAACGAATTTACAGTCAGGGAGCGTGGGATAACAATGAGATTGCTCCTGTTATCATACGAAATCGCACCCCTGGCTATAACTCCAGATTTAGGTCCATAGGAAGGCGCGTTATCCAGGTGGAAAACATACAGTGGAATGTTGTTCATGAATGGCAGTACAGCATGCGAATCACCAGATTGACGAACGAATTTACAGTCAGGGAGCGTGGGATAACAATGAGATTGCTCCTGTTATCATACGAAATCGCACCCCTGGGTATAACTCCAGATTTAGGTCCATAGGAAGGAGCGTTATCCAGGTGGAAAACATACAGTGGAATGTTGTTCGTGAATGGCAGCACAGCATGCGAATCACCAGATTGACGAACGAATTTACAGTCAGGGAGCGTGGGATAACAATGAGATTGCTCCTGTTATCATACGAAATCGCACCCCTGGCTATAACTCCAGATTTAGGTCCATAGGAAGGCGCGTTATCCAGGTGGAAAACATACAATGGAATGTTGTTCATGAATGGCAGCACAGCATGCGAATCACCAGACTGACGAACGAATTTACAGTTAGGGAGCGTGGGATAACAATGAGATTGCTCCTGTTATCATACGAAATCGCACCCCTGGCTATAACTCCAGATTTAGGTCCATAGGAAGGCGCGTTATCCAGGTGGAAAAAATACAATGGAATGTTGTTCATGAATGGCAGCACAGCATGCGAATCACCAGACTGACGAACGAATTTACAGTCAGGGAATGTGGGATAACAATGAGATTGCTCCTGTTATCATACGAAATCGCACTCCTGGCTATAACTCCAGATTTAGGTCCAAAGGGAGGAGCGTTATCCAGGTGGAAAAACAGACAGTGGAATGTTGTTCGTGAATGGCAGCACAGCATGCGAATCACCAGACTGACGAACGAATTTACAGTCAGAGAGCGTGGGATAACAATGAGATTGCTCCTGTTATCATACGAAATCGCACCCCTGGCTATAACTCCAGATTTAGGTCCATAGGAAGGAGCGTTATCCAGGTGGAAAACATACAGTGGAATGTTGTTCATGAATGGCAGCACAGCATGCGAGTCACCAGACTGACGAACGAGTTTACAGTCAGGGAGCGTGGGATAACAATGAGATTGCTCCTGTTATCATACAAAATCGCACCCCTAGCTATAACTCCAGATTTAGGTCCATAGGAAGGAGCGTTATCCAGGTGGAAAACATACAGTGGAATGTTGTTCGTGAATGGCAGCACAGCATGCGAATCACCAGATTGACGAACGAATTTACAGTCAGGGAGCGTGGGATAACAATGAGATTGCTCCTGTTATCATACGAAATCGCACCCCTGGCTATAACTCCAGATTTAGGTCCATAGGAAGGAGCGTTATCCAGGTGGAAAACATACAGTGGAATGTTGTTCGTGAATGGCAGCACAGCATGCGAATCACCAGATTGACGAACGAATTTACAGTCAGGGAGCGTGGGATAACAATGAGATTGCTCCTGTTATCATACGAAATCGCACCCCTGGCTATAACTCCAGATTTAGGTCCATAGGAAGGCGCGTTATCCAGGTGGAAAACATACAATGGAATGTTGTTCATGAATGGCAGAACAGCATGCGAATCACCAGACTGACGAACGAATTTACAGTCAGGGAGCGTGGGATAACAATGAGATTGCTCCTGTTATCATACGAAATCGCACCCCTGGCTATAACTCCAGATTTAGGTCCATAGGAAGGCGCGTTATCCAGGTGGAAAACATACAGTGGAATGTTGTTCATGAATGGCAGCACAGCATGCGAATCACCAGACTGACGAACGAATTTACAGTCAGGGAGCGTGGGATAACAATGAGATTGCTCCTGTTATCATACGAAATCGCACCCGTGGCTATAACTCCAGATTTAGGTCCAAAGGGAGGAGCGTTATCCAGGTGGAAAACATACAGTGGAATGTTGTTCGTGAATGGCAGCACAGCATGCGAATCACCAGACTGACGAACGAATTTACAGTCAGGGAGCGTGGGATAACAATGAGATTGCTGCTGTTATCATACGAAATCGCACCCCTGGCTATAACTCCAGATTTAGGTCCATAGGAAGGCGCGTTATCCAGGTGGAAAACATACAATGGAATGTTGTTCATGAATGGCAGCACAGCATGCGAATCACCAGACTGACGAACGAATTTACAGTCAGGGAGCGTGGGATAACAATGAGATTGCTCCTGTTATCATACGAAATCGCACCCCTGGCTATAACTCCAGATTTAGGTCCAATGGAAGGAGCGTTATCCAGGTGGAAAACATACAGTGGAATGTTGTTCATGAATGGCAGTACAGCATGCGAATCACCAGATTGACGAACGAGTTTACAGTCAGGGAGCGTGGGATAACAATGAGATTGCTCCTGTTATCATACGAAATCGCACCCCTGGCTATAACTCCAGATTTAGGTCCAATGGAAGGAGCGTTATCCAGGTGGAAAACATACAGTGGAATGTTGTTCATGAATGGCAGTACAGCATGCGAATCACCAGATTGACGAACGAGTTTACAGTCAGGGAGCGTGGGATAACAATGAGATTGCTCCTGTTATCATACGAAATCGCACCCTGGCTATAACTCCAGATTTAGGTCCATAGGAAGGAGCGTTATCCAGGTGGAAAACATACAGTGGAATGTTGTTCGTGAATGTCAGCACAGCATGCGAATCACCAGATTGACGAACGAATTTACAGTCAGGGAGCGTGGGATAACAATGAGATTGCTCCTGTTATCATACGAAATCGCACCCCTGGCTATAACTCCAGATTTAGGTCCATAGGAAGGAGCGTTATCCAGGTGGAAAACATACAGTGGAATGTTGTTCATGAATGGCAGCACAGCATGCGAATCACCAGATTGACGAATGAATTTACAGTCAGGGAGCGTGGGATAGCAATGAGATTGCTCCTGTTATCATACGAAATCGCACCCTGGCTATAACTCCAGATTTAGGTCCATAGGAAGGAGCGTTATCCAGGTGGAAAACATACAGTGGAATGTTGTTCATGAATGGCAGCACAGCATGCGAATCACCAGATTGACGAACGAATTTACAGTCAGGGAGCGTGGGATAACAATGAGATTGCTCCTGTTATCATACGAAATCGCACCCCTGGCTATAACTCCAGATTTAGGTCCAGTGTGTCTAGCACGCAGACAGGTTGGTTGCAGGACCTCAACTGGCTTCCTTCTAATCAGCACAAAACCATCACTGGCACCGAGGCACAACCAGCTTTCGCAGGGCGGTTCTAGGTGCTTCAGTCTGGAACAGCGAGACCACTACGGTCGCAGGTTCGAATCCTGCCTCGGCCATGGATGTGTGTGATGTCTTTAGGTTGGTTAGGTTTAAGTAGTTTAAGTTCTAGGGGACTGATGACCTCAGATGTTGAGTCCCATTTGAACCAACCACCACAACCAGCTTTCATCAGAGAACACAACAGAAATCCACCCTGCCCTGGCGGTGAGACGGTATCAGTGAAATGCACGCTAAGGGTATCTGGCTGGGATCTGTCCTTGAGGTTGTTGATTTGCAACAGTTCGTTGTGTCACCGTGGTGCCAACTGCTGCTGTAGACGCAGTAAGTTGCGCCAGAGCCATGAAACCAACACGATGGTCTTCCCTCTCGGTAGTGCCAGGTGGCCGTACGGAACCCGGTCTTCTTGCGACCGTACATTCCCGTGAAAACCACTGCCAGCAGTCATGTACAGTGGCTACATTTCTGCAGTGTCTTCCTGCAGTATCGCAGAAGGAACATCCAGCTTTCTGTAGCCCTATTACTCGACTTCGTTCAAACTCAGTCGCCTTAAAGGCATTTTCACTAAGATCAGCTCACCACGTCCAATATCAAATGTAACTAAAACTCACGACCGTGAAAGCGTGTATTTAAAGCAAACCTGAATTGCATCCTCGTAGTGGCGCTCCTAGTGCCACTCTTACGCGGCTGGTGTGGAATAGTCATCGTCTTTCAGATGTAGAAACGCGCCTACTTCATTTATGTCGCGTAATTTCTTCTTGGTGTTGTGATATTTTTCCGTCAGTGTATGTGACTACTTCGATAAATGTTTGACTAACACAGCCCACTACGTTATAACGGACTTCGAGTGTTCGACAGAAACGAAAGTAATATCGGATGTGTTCCAACCAGATAACAGGATGCAGCTGCATAACGGAAAGTATTGTCCTTGTACGTCAGTAAACGATTGATGAAATACTTGGTCAAAACTTCCACTTGGTGTAATGAATGACAGCTCCCTTCTAGTGTGGATAAAGGTAAGATAAATAATAAGTATAAATCATGTTTACTTAGTTTGAGAAGTGTGACAAGCCACTTTTCAGGATAAGTAGCCATCTTCCTTATTTTCTCTCTAATTATTCGAAATATAATAACTTTCTCCTGACACTAATTTCAGACTTATAAATTTTTTAAATCGGATGTAGATGGGGTGCAACAGGGTTTGAAGCTTGTTAGTACAGATTTCCGTCAGTTACTTCCAAGTCTGTAGAGCTGTGTGCCATATTAGAGAGACAGTATTTGCATCCCGCACTCATTAGTCACCGCAGAACTGCTTCACTAGCCATAGGAACTAGATCATCATTTTGTAGACGAAAGTTATTTGGTGGTATAATTTTCGAGAACGGCGTACATGAGAAGAATTGCTGATGTCGCAGAAGGTTGTCATTTACACGAAGAAACAGTTCGTAAGTTTGGGAAAGAGTAGAATTCTGGCAACACTACTCCTTGTTTTCTTTCCTGATGTAGTGTGCCGGTCGCACATAGCACATAGAAGCACGTGAAAATTAAGCTTCTGCTTCACAAATACATAAAATTATAGTGTAACATAAACGGAGACATGCCAATATGGTGAGTAAAGTTTAACTGCTCAGTGCTAAACCAAAGCTGTCGCATTAATATGAGTGGTATTTCTAAATTTTATTGGGGTATTCTGTTTAAAGTAAAAATACAATGTGTGAACGAAACAAGATAAATAGCGATGCTACGCTAAAAGTAAAACAGTTCATGACTTGATTGTTTAACAAGCACCGTTACTCTTGTGCAGAAACTAACAGTTCACCTCCCTGTTTACTGTCACAGATTCAAATTTGCCTTAGTGGTTGAAAATAGCTATAAAGGTCTTTTAAAGTATATTGATGTTTTTTGTACGCCTCTGCCTATAATGAAACTGAATTATTTTCCCTCTGAGGACTGAAGTAGGAATCGCTGTGTCGGAAAAATGACCCATCCCGACAATAAAGTAACGATGAAATATCCAAACCACAATTCCATCATACTTTACAGTTGGTGTGATTTTTATTATAAACACAATACCTGGGTATCAATTATATATATGATGAAGATTAATGTGGCAGCAGACATTCCTGTATCACATCTAAATGTCCATCTGGTTGTGAAATGCGTAAGATTATTACTGAGAACTTAATCTGACATTAAGTAGAATACCGGCCGACAATCCAGTCTTCCGATAATGCTTATCGGATAATTAACATCGATCATATTTGTGCTTTAATCATCATAACCCTCTCAGAAAAATTGTAACGAATTTCTTGTCAGCAGCATTTGTCCCTTTACGTAAGTATTGCTCGCATTTCGTGAATGGGGCTGGTTGCTACACCAGTTCTCCTAAGTATACGTCCGCCCCGATTGCCGTCGTACGGGTTCGATTCCCGGATGAGCCGGAGATTTTCTCCGCTCAGGAGCTGGGTGTTGTGTTGTCTTCGTCATCATTTCATCCCCATCCAGCGCGCAGGTCACCCAACGTGGCGCCAAGGCGGCCGGACCTGCCCTTCAAGGGGCCTTCCGGCCAATGACGCCAAACGCTCATTTCCATTTCCTAAGCGCACCATTTCTGATACTAGCTCTTCTGTTCGTGACAGTGTTGGAAGCTCTCGTTTTGCTACAGTTATTATAATAATGAGCCAGAACATTATGGCCGCTTCCCACGGCGAAAGTAAATGCCGTCTCGTTGCGTTGCGGGCATGGGGCGCTGTGAGGAAAGTAAATAAACAGGGTAGAAGCGAACTAGAAATCATTCTAGCGCGATAGCGGCTGCAAATGGGGAAATCTATTGACATAAGCGACTGTGACAAAGGGGTGATTGTTATGACTCGGTGCCTAGCAACGAGCATTTCAGAATCGGCGAATATAGTCAGCTGTTCGCGTGCTGCTGTCGTGAACATCTACGGAAGGTGTTTGATGGGCGGTGGAACCACGAGTAGCCCACAAGGAGGTTGACGTCCAAGCCTTATCACAGAACGTCGCGGTCGGAGGCCACAGGATCATTGAGATTGGAGCGTTGATCAGTGGGAACGCCATACAGGCGATCGAAACATGTATCGTGCCACGAACACAGGACATTGGGGGCGGTATTGTGCTGTGGGGTGTATTCACCTAGCCTTTCATGAAGGTTGTGGTAATAATCTAAGAAGCATGGTAGCTGCAGACTATGTGAACACTTTTGCTGACAACCTTCACACCTAGATTTTGATATCCTCCCCTGCTGCAATGGAACTTTCTAGCAGGATAACAGTTCGTACCACAATACCAGAATCGCGCTACAGTTATTTGAAGAGCGCGACCGTGAACTCACATTGATGTCTTGGCCATCCAAATCACCTGATATGAATCCGATGGAGTACGCCTGGGACACAATCGAACTTCAGCTCCGCGGTCACAAAGTACCAGTCCGTAACTTACGGGAATCTCGTGACCAGATATCTACTACCGCACGCCTCAAGAAACCTACCAATGACTTGTAGAATCCTTGCCACACAAAATCGCTGCCACACTACGTTTCAAAGCTAGACCAATATACTACACACATCAAGAAAAGTTATTCATCACCTCGGTTCCGATAGTTCCGGGACCTGTACAGAAAATTGGAATAGAGATCAACATATACATCATTTACGCCCTTTTTATTGCTCATGAAAACAACACATTGCATGTTGTACTACCATACAGCGAGACCTTCAGAGGTGCTGGTGCAGACTGCAGTACACACTGGTACCTCTAATACCCAGCAGCACCTCCTCTTGCATTGATGCATGACTGACATACTATCCACAAGTTCATCAAGGCACTGTTGGTCCAGATTGTCTCACTCCTCAATGGCGATTCGGCGTAGATCCCTCAGAGGGGTTGATGGGTCACGTCGTCCATAAACAACCCTCTTCAATCTATCCCAGGCATGTTCGATAGGATTCATGACTCTCAAGCATGCTGGCCACTCTAGTCAAGCGATGTCGTTATCCTGAAGGAAGTCATTCACAACATTTGCACGATGGGGGCGCCAATTGTCGTCCATGATGACGAATGCCTCACCAATATGCTGCCGATATGGTTGCGCTATCGGTAGGAGGATGGCATTGTCGGCCCCACATAATGCCACCCCAAAACAGCAGGGAACCTCCACCTTGCTGCATTCGCTGGACAGACTGTCTAAGCCGTTCAGCCTGATCTGGTTGCCTCCAAACATGTCCCCGACGATTGTCTGGTTGAAGGCATATGCGACACTCATCGGTGAAGAGAACGTGATGCCAAACCTGAGCGGTCCATTCGGCACGTTGTTGGGCCCATGTGTACCGCGCTGCATGGTGTCGTGGTTGCAAAGATGGACCTCGCCATGGACGTCGGGAGTCAAGTTGCGCATCGTGCAGCCTACTGCGCACAGTTTGAGCCGTAACATGACGTCCTGTGCCTGCACGAAATGCATTATTCAACATGGTGGCGTTGTTGTCAGGGTTCCTCCGAGCCATAATCTGTATGTAGTGGTCATCCACTGCAGTAGTAGCCCGTGGGTGGCCTGAGCGAGGCATGTCATCGACAGTTCCTGACTCTCTGTATCTCCACTATGTCCGAACAACATCGCTTTGGTTCACTCCGAGACGCCTGGACACTTCCCTTGTTGAAAGCCCTTCCTGGCACAAAGTAACAATGCGGACGCGATCAAACCGCGATATTGACCATCTAGGCATGGTTGAATTACAGACAACACGAGCCGTGTACCCCTTTCATGGTGAAATGACTGAAACTGATCGGCTGTCGGAGCCCCTCTGTCTAATAGGCGCTGCTCATGCATGGTTGTTTACATCTTTGGGCGGATTTAGTGAAATCTCTGAACAGTCAAAGGCACTGTGTCTGCGATACAATATCCACAGTCAACGTCTATCTTCAGGAGTTTTGGGAACCGGGGTGACCCAAAAATTTGTTTGATGTATGTATGAAGCATGTCACAATGTTTCGCCTCACCTAAGGTGTACTGCATGTATGCACAGCATACGGAGGCGTAGAGAGATTACAAACCTGTTTCTTTTTTTCTTCAAATAAACATTGCACTGCAAGACCAAAAGTTTGTTTACAAGGATTTGAGAAATTTGCTGCATCTTTGTGGACAACACGGAACTTTCACCAATCTCAAGGCCTTTCAATTTGGTTCTGGCCATTTTGCTACTGTTCCGGAAATCTGGATCGACATTTTGTACATTTAAAATTTAGTTTCCTCTACTTATAAAAACTAAACAGTTTGTTAGCATGGTGTGATAGACAACAAAGACACTACGTCCTCTCTGGCATATGAAATTTCAACTAGCGCAAACTTGTAACATGTAAAATCCACCCTGCAAACCCGTGTTTACCAGGCTGCTAATAAGAAACTGTCATTTGTTTCACAAAGGCACACTTTGACATAAAAGTTTCAGAATGCTAGCCTGTAAAACACAAGCGTACGGTACTCACAGAGTATTGTGCCATTATTTTAATTAGTCTGGTGAAAACAATTAGCGGGCTGTCATCGTATTTTAAGAGATCCCGTGAATAATGTTGTTACTGAGGAAGCTCGGCGTGTAACCATTAAGTATTACTACTCGAAGAAGGCGATGTCCACTCTGGCGGCACTTGGATCAGTTGTACAATTAATTAAGTGTGGCATTGCTTAATTATTGGAAATCTCGAAATTATTGTTGCTTAGAACTTTTTTCACTACGACAGGAGTAAAGCCGTAGGCTCACGGGGCGAGGCAGCTGTAACGTCGACGCACACGCGGACGGGACATCCCACGTCACGAGAGACAGCACGGCATGAGCTGGTCAGCGTGATTTTGCGCTCTTCGTGCTCTCCAGCTGAGTTGTCGGCTTCAATTGGCTCGCAAACAATACAGTTCTTCACGAAAACAGACGCGCCTAAAATTCCTCCGTTAGCTCTATTAAAAAGCACATTTCCTCCCTTGTCCAAATGCTAATCGTGTTGCTTTGTCCGGTAGCGTTCTCGCTTCCCGCGTCCGCGTTCCCGGGTTCGATTCCTGGCGGGGTCTGGGATTTTCTCTGCCTCGTGATGACTGGGTGTTGTGTGATGTCCTTAGGTTAGTTAGGTTTAAGTAGTTCTAAGTTCTAGGGGACTGATGACCATAGATGTTAAGTCCCATAGTGCTCGGAGCCATTTTGTTGCTTTGTCTGTGGTACACATAAATGAAAACTTCAGTATCCGTGAATATGTAACAAGACAAAAAGTAAATGTAAATGTCCGGATCAGTGAGAACATCGGCTTATAAAAGTTCACCAAATCGAGCGAACTCATCCGTGAAAGAAAATGCACTTATATTTACGTAAATTAAGTACTACAGAAATTATTTCCATTAATTTCGTAAGAAAATCCTGCATCCTCTTGGAAAACATAAACGTAAATAAAAAGAAAGTGGACACATCAGGACTCGAACCCTATGTCTACCTAATCTCTGCACTGTAACATGGTCCAGCTACACACTATGCTGGGCTGTAAATTATAATAGACTTTGAATTATATATTACAGTCCTCTATAGGACTAAAAAGGGATATGTCATTAGTTTACATTTCATTATAACAAAAATGGTTCACATGGCTCTGAGCACTATGGGACTTAACTTCTGAGGTCATCAGTCCCCTACAACTTACGACTAATTAAACCTAACTAACCTAAGGACATCACACACATCCATTCCCGAGGCAGGATTCGAACCTGCGACCGTAGAGGTCGCGCGGTTCCAGACCGTAGCGCCTAGAACCGATCTTTAATGTTCCGTTGCTTCAAACGGCTTACTATGATAACACGTGAGTTATAACGAGATAATAACTAAATGCGAAAATTCTTTTAACACCAATAAGATGTTTCCCGCAGTTTTATTATAACAAATCGTTCCAATAACTATTCGTTCTCGAGACATTCAATGCTGGCGCGTAGAAATAACATACATTCATTGGATGTAAGGTATATGGCTTCTACTGAACAAGACAAATACAATATGTCGTCTTTCTTTCTGCGGGCCTCAAGCTTTCTGCTTGTGACCTAGGGAGCATTTTTTCTTCCTCTTGGTTCTACTTTACGTAACACGTCGCCGAAATACCGCAGAACTACATGGTATACCAAACAGAATCATCCGATTTGGCACGTCTGTATTTCCCAAACTAATAAGCATATACAACGAATTTTGCTTTTTGATGAACGGAAAACTCAAATAGTTATTTTCTCATACCTTTTCATAGGTGTTCAACATGCCTCCCTTGAGATGCGCGGCATATGTCAATGCGGTATTCAAATTGTTCCCACACTGCAGCGAGCATGTCTTGAGTTCCACAGCTGCTGTTATGCGATGTCTCAGTTCAGACATTGTTGTTGGTAACGGTGGCACACAGTCTTTTGTAAGCCACCAAAAGAAATAATCACATTAAGTCAGGACTGGTGACCCTGGAGGCCAGCAATGTATGGCTGAATCATTTGATCCGGTGCGACCGATCCATCCTTCAGCAGTCCTTTGATTTAACAGTTCCCGCACTTCCAGATGCCAGTGTGGCGGTGCCCCATCCTGTTAATAAAGGAAGTTGTTCGACTCAGTCTCCAACTGCGGCAAAAGAAAGTTCTCAACCGTATCGAGATATGTGCTTTCTGTAACAGTGTTCTCGGCAAAGCAAAAAGGACATCTTTACCTGTGAAACTGCACGAAACACATTAAATTTTGGAGAGTCCTCCTCATATTATACAACTTCATGTGGTTGTTCCGTACCCCATATTCTCACATCATGACAGTTCACCTTTCCATTTAAATTGAATGTTGCCTCGTCACTAAACACTAAGCGTGGAAGTTGTTTGTTACCTTCACGAAGAGCTTGCAGTTGCTGAATTTTGTATGGTTCAAAGTCGACGCAACACATGCCAGACGGACATCGGGAGCATGTCGAGCTGTCGAGCTTCACAGCGAACGGATTTCTGCTGACTCCTTATGAAACTATGGCGGCTGCGTTCGACATCTGTGTCAGACACTCGCGGACGGCCCGGTGATTTGCCTATACACAAACCTGTTTCTCAGAATTGTTCATGCCATCGTCTAATGCTCTGTGCTGTAGGAGGATCCACACCCTACCTAGTACGAAAGTCACACTGAACAGTTATTACTGACCCGCACTGCGCAAAACGTACAGCAGAAAACGCTTTCTGTTGTCCCGACACCATTTCTACTAGAACTGAAGTGGACGCACACTGCTGCTACCTAGTGGGAACCATGTAAAACTCGGGAGCTTGCTCTTTCCAACAGTACGTTGTTCACACCGAATCTCAAATAACATAATAGTTACGGTTTTTGTAAATCGGATGATTCTTTTTGGTACACCCTATACTTTACGTTTCACGTGACGAAATGGCTCCCCTACGTGAAACAGCGGGAAGTGAGGTCACAAAACTTGTAGAGCGCCACGGCAACGTCAGCCAGCTCGTCTTGTGTGCAGAAGACTTAAGGGTGGTGCAGTACTTCTAAACTTAATTTACCAGAGTCTGTGGTATGGCTGACCAGTGTTAGGACTAATCACAGCATGAGGTAAGAAAAATTAATGCCAGTGTCTCAAAGTATATTCTCACGCGTGTGGATTTGTTTCGAGATAAATCTAGAGATTGTAAGATCTGGTTAAGTTCGTCTACAAGCATTTACAATCGGAGAAAGTCGCTATCTCTCCTTCTCAGACATTCAGGAGGGTCAGAGAACTAGGAAGAGACTTGCAAACACCAATAGAGTGCAGATTTCTGTGAGTCTAAACCTGCTGTGTGTTACCGACAGGAACAGAGCAACATGAGACAGAGCTACACCAGTGTTTATTGATAAACGCACCATAATGGCATCCCGGTATATTAGTTAAAGTAGATTTTCTACCTGCACGTTCAATCATAGCCACATAATTAGAGTGCTTGGAGCTCCGAACATTTCCTATGCGCCATTGCGTCTGCTAAAAAAATGGTTCAAATGGCTCTGAGCTCTATGGGACTCAACATCTATGGTCATCAGTCCCCTAGAACTTAGAACTACTTAAACCTAACTAACCTAAGGACATCACACACACCCATGCCCGAGGCAGGATTCGAACCTGCGACCGTAGCAGTCCCGCGGTTCCGGACTGCAGCGCCAGAACCGCACGGCCACCGCGGCCTGCTGTGTCTGCTACTTGGGACGGCATAAATGAGAGCACTGCACAGAACAGGTGGGAAGAAGACCTACCTGTGGTGACTTGTGCGCAGAATGAAAACCAGCGCGTAAACAGTTGGAAAGGTCGTGTAATGCAGATGAACTGCTGAGCGCCTAATGAGGACTCAGACTTTTGAGCCGGCCACGGTGGCCATGCGGTTCTAGGCGCTTCAGTCCGGAACCGCGCGACTACTACGGTCGCAGGTTCGAATCCTGCCTCGGGCATGGATGTGTGTGATGTCCTTAGGTTAGTTAGGTTTGAGTAGTTCTAAGTTCTAGGGGACTGACGACCTCAGATGTTAAGTGCCATAGTGCTCAGAGCCATTTTCAGACTTTTGAAATTACTGTAATGTACATCAGTATTGCGATTAACTGTTCCTTTGACCATTTAAAGTACATAATTTTTTTCGCTCTGCCATAATTTTCTTCGCCAAATATAAGAATGAATGTAGAATTTCGTCCTACAGAAGCCCCAAGTTTTGTTAGCGTTTCTACCTGCACTTTACTTGTGCACATAAGGGCATTTAGTAGGCACATGACAAGCATGCAATGACAGTGTTGTCTGAGTTGATTGACATGGGTGCATGGGGAAGCTTCTTTCACATGTAGACTTTCATGGGTTTTTAGGTGCTGATGTCTGGATTAGACTGTCTTTAAAAAAACCAGTACTCGTACCTTTTTAAAACTGTGGTATACCATCTGATCAAAAGCGCCCAGACGTCTGCTAGTGGACATCAAAGTGGAGTGTGTCGACGGCTAGGTCTCTGCCGGGTACATTTTCAGTGATGTGTGCGAATGTCAGAGAAAGCAGTGCTGTTGAACGCTAGAGTCTGGAACGTACTCGATGTACTAGCTCAACCCACTGGATTCACATGGGACTCTGGGAGGGCCAGCCCGTTCAAGAATGTTACTGTCCACAGATGACTGCCTCACAGATGCTGCTTTATGACACAGTGCATTGTTATGCTAATGCAACTATACGTCTCCGAACTGTTCCTATAGTGTATCCCGTACATAACGTTACAAAATATTTTCATAACCATCCACATTTAGTATTTTAGTAAGTGAACCCCTCCCCGCTCCTCCTCCCATACGGTGACACAACCTTCTCCGTATCTCACTGTCGGAACTAAACTTGATGGCAGGTAAAGCTCTCCAGGCCTTTACCGAACCCTAGCTGTTCCTTCGGATGGCCACAACGTACAGGGTGATTCAGCACTCCAAATCACTCTTTTCCGGTCATCCAGTTTCCAGTGGCATCGCTCTTCGCACCACCTCAAGTATCGCTTAGCACTGACTACAAAAGTGTATGGCTTATAAGAGTTGCTAAGCCATTTTACTCCATTCCTTTTAAGTCCCTTCGGAGAGTCACTTTGATAGTTCGACAAGTGGTAGCACTTTGGCACCTATGAGTGATCCCTTCCATTGATTTCATGCGATTTCTTATAACCAACCTCCACATTTATCGACGGTTCCTGTCCGTCGTACATGAGGTCTGCTAGGTCTTGGTGTAGCCTTGGTTGTTTTCGCGTTTCCACTTCACAACCTCAACTCCAGCAATCGACTTGGGTAGCTTCCTAAGGGTTAAAATGTCCCTGAAGGATCTGTTACTCAGGTCCAGTGACTCCACATTCGAACTCAGTGGTACCTCCTGACCTAACCATTCTACAGTTACTTCTACCGCTTCTCTACTGACAACGCAATACTCCCCGTCTCATTTTGCACTGCCTGTTCCACCGCTCGTGACATCTAGTGCTCACTTCCACCCTACACTGGGTTGTACGGACACATTTGTTCAGATTGTATACATTTTCGAACGTAGTTTTACCGTGACAGGATATTAAAACCATTTTAGGATGGCGCAGAAAAATTTAAATGTCTGTTATTTTTCGCTGAGACAAAATAGGGGATGAGTTCTATAAGTTCACTGACAAGAGGAGCAAAACCGATGAATTTATTCAAGTTGGAAGAAGATGTGGTGTTTAGTTTAGGAGGCACTGCCAATGACCAAATATATGCAAATGGTGAGGCCATGCAAACTGCGCGGCAATATTGCAAGAAGCCAGGGATAGTTACAAAGTAGATGACGGGTCGATGTGAGAGAGTATCACTGTCAGAGACAAAATTGAAAAATTTTTATATTGGGTAAGTATGTTTGAGCGTGTGAATTACAATGTACACTGAAGCGCCAAAGAAACTGGTATAAGCATGCGTATTGAAATACAGAGATAAGTAAACAGATAGAATACGGCGCTGCGGTCGGCAACGCCTATATAAGCCAACAAGTGTCTGGTGCAGTTGTTCTATCGGTTGCTGCTGCTACAATAGCAGGTTTCCAGGATTTAAGTGAGTTTGAACATGATGTTGCAGGGGGCGCACGAGCGATGGGACATAGTATCTCCGAGGTAACGATGAAGTGGGGACGTTCCCGTACGACCATTTCACGAATGCACAGTAAATATCATGAATTCGGTAAAAAATCAAATCTTCGACAGAGCTACACCGGAAAAAAATCCCGCAAGAACGGGACCAACGACGACCATTCAACGTGAAAGAAGTGCAAACCCTTCCACAAATTGCTGCAGATTTCAATTCTGGGCCATCAACAAGTGTCCGCGTGCGAAGTACTCAACGAAACATCATCGATACGGTCTTTCGGAACCGAAGGCCCACTCGTGTACCTTTGATGACTGAACGATTCAAGGCTTTACGTCTCGCCTGGGCCCGTCGACACCGACACTGGACTGTTGATGACTGGAAACACGTTGCCTGGTCGGACGAGTCTCATTTCAAATTGTATCGAGCGGATGAACGTGTACGGGTATGGAGACAACCTATTGAATCCACGAACCCTGCATGTCAGCAGGGGACTGTTTACGCTGATGGAGGCTCTGTAACTGTGTGGGACGTGTGCAGTTTGTATGATATTGGACCCCTGATACGTCTAGATACGTGTCTCATAGGTGACATGTACGTAAGCATCCTGTCTGATCACCTGCATCCATTCATGTCCATTGTGCGTTCCGACGGACTTGAGCAATTCCAGCAGGATAATGCGACATCTCACACGTCCAGAATTGCTACAAAGTGGCTCCAGGAACACTCTTCTTAGTTATACACTTCCTCTGGCCACCTAACTGCCCACACATGAACATTATTGCGCATATCTGGGATGCCTTACAATGCTGGTCAGAAGAAATCTCCACCCGCTCGTACTCTTACGGATTTATGGAGAACCCTGCAGGATTCATGGCGTCAGTTCGTTCCAGCACTACTTCAGACATTAGTCGAGTCCGTGCCACGTCGTATTGCGGCACTTCTGCTTGCTCGGGGGAGTCCTACACGATCGTAGGCTGGAGTACCAGTTTCTTTGGCTGTTCAGTGTATGTGTACGGGTGGGGTGTTATCCGCTTATTGATGAACTTCGATTTATTTTTAAAAAATTACAATCATTTTTCCTCGATACTTCCTGCCAGGGCTTCCTGTGCCGGAGGCGAGACTCAAACTCGGTACCTTTGCCATTCGTGTGCAAGTGCTCTACCGACTGAGCTAATCAAGCTCGTCCCACGACCTGTCCTCACAGCTTTGCTTCTGCCAGTACAGCTCCTACCTTCCAAACTTTTTCCTTCCTTGTGGACGGCGTCGGGTCGGAGAATGGGACCACGCTGGGGAGGTAGGTGATCTTAGGTGACTAGGCGCCGGCCAGCCGCGCCGCCAGAACGCGGAAGCGACCGCCACAGAGGCGGCGGCGGCGGGTGAGGCGGCGGCGGCGGCGGCGGCGGCGGCGGTGGAGGCAGCGGACCCTGACCTCCGGCGAGCCGGCAGCTCTCCGGTTTCCTAAACCGGTTGTCGCGGCCGTCTGAGCCATCGCCGCTGCACGCAGATTAATGCTGGGGACGCTCAGCCACACGTTCACGAAAAATAAAAGCACACACGGCGCAGCAATACACGACAGGTCGTAAATCGTCTGCCGAACTGTCGACTGAAACTTTGGCAACGAACTACGTATCCGACTGGATTCTCGTAGGCGCATGGATTAACTTACACCGTTAGTGTTGCAGAATAACGCTCGTAAATAATATTAATCAGTTGCATTAGTGCAGGACACAGTTTGAAAGCTTTTTATATCACTATTCTTTTTTATCCTTGGATTTACACCCGTAGTAAGCTTCCTCAAAGCAGTCATGTTCTTATATCGGTCTACATTTCATTTGATACAATTTCACTAGCAGCTGGCTGATTTTGTCCCCTTGGGCATTATCAGGAACCCACACACGCCCCCCCCCCACACACACACGCGCACGCACAGGAACCCCCCCCCCCCCCCCCCCCCCGCCCCCCACACCCACACAAACAAACATAGTATAATACAGCTGTCGGTATTCCTCGCTTCCCAGTTTCCAAGTTTCCATTGCTTTTTCTCCATCCAGTCTCCATATTGCGGACCTGTATTTTGCATTGCTCCACCTGTATCCTCTTTCCGTGATATTGCTGGTCTACCTCCTTTTCTTCTTTGAGGGGTATCAATTGCCATACCCGTTTCGGCCATCTTGTATCATCCATCCTTTTTAAGGCGCCCATACAAAATAGCCTTTTTGTTTAAATTCGGTCAGTCAACGTATTTATCAAATTATGTTGCTTTATAATGCAAAATGTAGAAAAATTAGTTAATTACCAATGGAACAAAATAATAAAATTTTCTCGAACTTCCACACTGGCCCAAAGGATTAACTATCGCCGGTCGCGCTAGCCGAGCAGTTCTAGGCGCTTCAGTTCGGTACCGAGCGACTGATACGCCCGCAGGTTCGAATCCTGCCTCGGGCATGGTTATGTGTGATGTACTTAGATTAGTTAGGTTTAAGTAGTTCTACGTTCTAGGGGACTGATGACCTCAGATGTTAAGTCCCATAGTGCTCAGAGCCATTTGATTCATTATCCACGAGCATTCGCGCGGTTGTTCTCGGCCATTGTCAAGTCTTATTTCTCTTGCTAGTGGCCGGGGACCACTCGTGTGAAGGTCGTGGATGTTTAACCGCCGTTTGAAGATCGAGAAAGTTTTACTGCTTTATGTCGCCTAGAGATCATGCACCTTTACAAAAGAAACGTTTCGAATAAAATAAAGAAAGTCTTATTTTCGCTGCCCTGTTAAATATCCTGTCACCTTCCTCTCGTCTATATCTGCACTCTGGCACTCTTCGGTGTTATAAATGAAAGAGTGTAGTTGTAGTTGAATCAGTACAGTCAATTTCTTTTAGAGTTTTTTGTTTCGTCAAATAATAACGTAAACGTTGCTTAGATATTGGTGATATAAGTGACAGTGTAGTGACATCGTTTGAGTGGGTTTTCTTTTTTGGAAGGGGATGTTGGGGGGGGGGGGGGGGAATGTGCTATTATCTTTGTAAAGCAACGCTCTCGACATCTGCCATAAGTAGTTTTTGGAAGGCTGAAGACACCCGGAAGATCGATAGCGGGCAAGTAATTCGAAGTCTACATCCTTCATCCAATGATGTTACAGAGAAACGAAGATATACGCAAATGCGCTTGCCACTAGGCCACCCTCCACCCTTTCGGCACAAAACGTGACTTTGTACGCCGATGGACCGTAGGAGGGGCTTCCCGCAAATGTTGTTTGGTAGCCAGCGATCGCGACTGATTACCACGATCGCCATTGGAGAAGATGGATCAGCTGCTGCTTATAAAGGCGTTGGCTCCTAAGAATGCGATGCTCTGTTGCCTTGGTGGATGAAGTTTCCGGACACGGGTTCACATCATTGATTCGTTTCTCATGATACCCTCTACAACCCCTCGAAATCTGTCGCAACGTTTCTGGGACACTCTTTACATATGGACGTGCGATTTTTGCTGTTATAGCAGACAATGTGGTGAATTTTTAGACATACGCTAATGATTTTTAACGTTTGTAGCCACCGAAATATGACACCGTCTGTTTAAAAAATTTAACTTGATCTATTTCTGTTGCATTGGAAAGAACTTTCCAAGACGACTACGACGGCAATAACATTGTGGAACTTGAGCAAATAGTAGCAAGATAACAGCGCCGTCATTGTTCTACCAACGTGTGTTGCAGATTTTTCAGAGATTTCATAATTTCTTTCTGTTTCATTGATAGGGCCTCTAAATAGCAACAATATTTACAGTTCCTAACAGGTACGCTGCTGAATTACTGGAAGACATCTCAGTGGAAATAAGGCAACCCGCGTGGAACCAACAGGACGAAAGTCCTGCCCTCTTCACTCAATAATTAGAAAACATCAGGACAGAACAGGTGGAGAACATTGGGTCAGTCGTTTGGGGAAACATAAAATGCCTGAGCTCTCTCCAGTCGTAATACCTTCGTGGAGAAAATTAAAATTTGAAGTTTACAAAGAAACACTGGCGAGTACCAAACAGAAGAAATACCAAATGACACGGGCCTGTTATACAATAAGCCCTAATGAGATGCAGCATGCATCATTATCCGTCCGCAATCATTTTATAGCATTTTGAGCATATGATATGACAGTCATAATAATAAACACACAAATCATACCTGAGTTACATACACTATGGCAGACGTTTGTGGTACCTCCTCTCCTGAGGACAGAACAGCAATTTGCGGAGCTGATATCTTGTTCATATATGTTATGTTGGTGAAGACCTCTTCGAAGGCTCTTTCTGATGCCACATAGTTCCATTTTTTAAAAGTTACTGTCACAATTTGGTAGTTGCAAACATTAAAAATTACTGGCGCCTGTCAGAAAATTCGCCACCCTGAAAAATCGCACATGAACTCTTTCTGGACATGTTTTGCATGCCTTATCTTAGCTGTGATCGCCCTGAATAACGTTATCTGTAAACAAATTTTGAAGGAACTGTTCGTTTCTTCGCACAATAAATAACCAACTTTTATTGTGCAGTATTGCTTTCATATTTGGGAGAAATATTTTTTGAGTGTTTACGTTACTCTCCTTTGTACATTCCACGAGATATTAGTCTCATCAGCTTCGGTGTTCAGTGTCCTGGAAAAAGTTGCACAAGTCGTTACTAAACAGTGTTATAATGTACAGTCCGTCCCACAGCAAAGGTGACTGACTTTGTATTCCCGTACCTATTAATGCCATCTATGAACGGATATATGAATTAACTAGTGTGGTCTTTCGATTACCTTACGTTTTAAATTTAACAGTGTCGGCATCACAGACCGCACCTAACAGCCGAAATTTTAGCAGAATGAGTTGAATTTAGGTAGTGAAAAGAGCAATGCTGCAACGTGCGGACATTAAGTTTTATTTTAAATTGGGCAAAAGTGTTACAGACACTTTTCAAACGACACAAACTGTTTATGATATATGAAGCTCAGAATTTTAAAAGTTTTTTAAGTGGTATTCAAAGATTGGTGATAACAGAGAGAGCATTTAATATGATCGACATCCAGAGCATCATCGACAGTTCGAGTCGAAGAAAATGTTAAGTGGCTAATTCTTCGAACTTATAGTTGTGCATTTGCCAGGTTACGTGAGGCGTTCACTTGAGCATCTAAAACAACTTTACATCGCATTATAACTAAAGTTTTGGACAATAACAGGATCAGCTGTCGTTTTGTGCCTCACTCACTGACTGTCGATCAGTGTGATTGCACATAGGAACACGATAAGGATATGAAAAGATCGGCCACTAGGGACCCAGACTTCATGGCTTACATTGCAATGCGTGATGAAACATGGCCTTTTCAGTGCGAACCACTTACAAAGCAACAAAACTCGGAATGGAAATGTCCAGAATCCCTGAGACAGAAAGAAGTCCGCATGCAGAAAAGCCGTGTCAAGACAATGAGCACTGGTTTCTTTTATTCAAAAGGAATTGTCCACAAAGAATTCCCTCTAGAAAGTCGTATGATAACTGAAGACAACTAGTTGGGTGTTTTAATCTGTTATGCGGAGAGGTGTTCAAGTTAGACCCGAATACCGGAGTCAAGGAAGGCAGTGTTTGTTGCACGTCAATGCACCGGCGCACAAAAGAATGATAGTACGCAATTTCTAGGTTTAAAAATCTGTCGTAGTGCTTGAACACCCTCCTCATTCACTTTTTTTCTCTTCAACGACTTCTCGTGTAAATAGCAATGAAATGAAAGCGTTTCGACTCTTTTTCAGATAACCATAAGGGTACGACAATGGTACTGCAGGCAATTTCAAAGGTTAAGTTCAAAATTGTTTCGAACTATTATTCCAACGCTTAGAGTTGTGAATTGACTCACAAGGGGCCTACTTTGAATAAAAATCCGTGTAAACGAAAAGTAAACAACGTCTTGTATTTTATTTCACGTCACCTTTCCTGTGGGACGGACTGTCTACACAGAAACATTGTTCTGACGTACAACAGTTTGGTTTTGTGGTTCGTTAAGAACAAAAAGAAATACGAATATTGCGAGGATGACTATTGAGACTCGCATTATAGATGGGGATACGTGTTCTCAAAATAGTCATATCTGTAAACAACAGTCGCAACGTTCTATCAATCGTTCAATTTGGAAATTTGTGGTAAGTTCCTATGGGACCAAACTTCTGAGGCCATCAGTCCCTAGGCTTACACATTACTTAATCTAATTTAAACTAACTTACACTGAGGACAACACACACACCCATGCCCGAGGGAGGACTCGAACCTCCGACGGAGGGAGCTGCGCGAACTGTGGCAAGGTGCTTCAAACCGCGCGGCTACCCAGCGCGGCCCAGTCGTTCAATTCTCGGTAAAAATCTTCTTAATGGTCGCGAAGCTATTCGGGAACCACTGTGCGAACGTCCATCGTTGGAAAATCTCTATTCCGTCGGACGTTCTTCTTCCATTGCCAGAAAATTGAAGTCGATGTCGATGATTTTCCTTGTAGATTAGCATCGCCCATGTCTGTGCGGCCTTGGTCGGATCGTCGGTACCAGTTCACTATGGCCGAATGCGACGCTGCACTTGGTCCATATACCGACAGAATCTCACAGCGAATCTGTGTGCAATTTAGACGCTAAGCGAACAAACCCACTTTAATTGGAGTACGTCTTCAGATGCCGCACCGCTTCACTCCGTGAGGCACCTGTTATCCGTAGCGCATGAGAGCTGCGCCCACAGGAAACCCAGAACATGTACTTACTCCTGACAATGTGCCACTCTTGTTGCAAAATGGTCTTAGCATGGGACGACATGTCTAGCTAACTTTCTGAAGTCCCTACGTATTTTATGATATCAAAGATTACAGAGTCGGCTGCACTTTATTGGTGTTGATTATGGCTTCTCTAAGACGAATTTCAAGATGGTTGTTTTTGAAGAGGCAACTGTCGATATCCAGTCTGTTGTTGCCAGATCCCAGCTTGTAACTCATCTCCAGTAAGTTCGTCGACGATAAGACATTAAACGGTGAAAGTCGTATCTTCCGCTTTTAGACTAGTTGAAATGACTGTTTGAAGCAAAGTACGCATAGTACCTAGGAGTACTCACTTCCGAATTGTGAAAGTGACAAGTGCACACTTGAATGTGTTCTGAAGCTGATCAAAGTTATAACTACTACAGGAAGCTGACAAAATACGCCGATATACTATGAGCGCACACTAAGAGAGAGAGAGAGTTGACTGAAAGTCACAGGTGTTTATTGCTGGTAGTTTTGAATTAAGCTTCAATGAGGTCATATTCGCACGTGGAGAGTGAGGAAGAAAAAGTAAAATACCTCCGTGTAAGACTGAATTTCTCTAACTTCGCGGAAGTGATTATTATGAATGACGTATGAGGGACGAACCGTTGTGTTTCTTGTCTAGGAACTTGAGATCTCAAAATTTTGATAGTAAGGCTCTCCGCGGTAAGACACCCACTCAGAGAGCTGAGTTCGGGCACAGCCGCAGACAAAATACTGTATGTGGAGCTGAGAAAGTCTGTCTTGGCGACTCCATACGGGTATCAGTGAACGGTATCATGTACTGATCGGCAATGGTGTTGCCAAACAGTGTGTATTTTTCCGGTTAAAGAACGTTAGTGTTCCTTGCATATGTCGAGTTCATGCAACAATACGCGGGTGCTTCTGGGCAGACGTCAAATAAATGGTGTATATCATTAGACAATTACACCTCATCATGATTTCTCCCCTCTTCGGTCTAACATACAGTCATCTGATTTCTTTGGTTACGTGATATTTCGGTCATCGTCCCATCAGTGGGACGCAAACGTTAAGTGTTAATGAAGGGGAAAAATAACGTACGTAACTTTCTGAAAGGTTTTATTTGGACCTTTAAATGGCATTTGCCTTTTGACCCCCTATTTTTAGCTACGAACTGATGCTTCTCATTGTCCTCTGGAGGTAACAGTCCACAAAGCGGAGGACGGCAATCTGTAGAGTTGCTCTGCGTTTGGAAAACAGGTGAACCTATTTACGTTCTCAGAGCCAATGAAAATACCAGCAGACTGTATGAAAGCTTCCAAGGCATAATGTTCTCTTCTTCGTAGAAGGAATACTTAAGTGTAAGTGTCGTGGGAATTTGGTTCTTCGGCCACACAATTCACTTAATGGGGCAGCCCTTTGAGATTTTATGATAAAATCACATCACAGTCACGTACTTTACCGTTATGATTGTTTCTGACCGAAGTAAGCCGTCTTCAGACTTAAAATATGCCGAGTATGACAGCTGTTACTGCCATCATCTGCGCCGCGGCGTTTCACCTCGACGCGCACCAGATGTTGCCGGTGACAAGTATCACACACATCCTGTTTCGGGACTCAAGATGACCTAATTCATCCGTAACTGTTCATAACAGTAAGTCCTCGATGTGGCATGCGCGTGGTTATAGAACCACAAAGTGAGATCACACTTGCACCTGGAGATGTCACCGTTCTACCAGAAATATCACAGTTCGTAGCAGATGTTGGGAAGTCATCTCGTAAAACTAATTATTCACCGAAAAAGAAAGGAAGATTAGGTTTTAGTGTCACGCGTGTAAGACGTATGCTTTGCCGGCGATGGGCGAGGCATGACAGAATCTCTGACCAGAGAGTAGTTTATCGCTAGTTGTTGCTTGTACTAGTCTGCGCTTGACTGCGCGAGTGGACAGTAGTAGTCTGCGGGAGTCGGCATGCGTCGGCTGTGTGCTCTGCTCGCGACTCTGGTCAGGACTCTGGAGGATGAGTATTGTTGTAGAAGGTAAAGAAGCAGCCTTGCGCATATTTAATAATCTATGTTAATTGTAATTTAATTTGTTCAAAAAAATGCCCCAATAATAATTTTTATAATATGAAGTAACTCTTTTAAAGAAAAGCATTCATTTCAATTTAAAGAATTTTTCCAATGCATTATCATTGCTTCCAAGAATCAAAAAAAATATACGCCAGCATTGCACGAAGCTGTGTCGAAAAATGACTGATTAAGAGCAGATATAAATTGCAGTTTTATTGAGGTAAGAATTTTTGCTTTTTTTTATTCAGAGTATAGGGCCGAAGGTCAGCGCTGCTGTCCTTATAAAATTCATCAGGTTACAAAACTTTTTTTTTATTATTTTGATGTATAGGAATTTTTCTGTTTCGAACTTGACATTAAATGAGAAAGAATTTTGTGGGAATATTAAGTGTGAATGCATTTCTGCACACAGACTATAAATCGGAGCCAATTTTGTTCAGAGGTTACAATACTACGAAAATTCATTTAATTATTATTTTGTGGCGAGGCTACGCTTGGCACATTTCCATTTAACAATATTTTGTGGGGTGTTTACATTTGGCTCCATTTCCATTTACATTAAAAAATATTTTTGTAGGGAGGTTACACTTGGCACCATTTTCATTTTTTTATTTTAAAATATTTCGTGTGGAGAGGTTACACGCGTTAAGCGTGATGGGGTGGCAGTCACTGAAATAAAGGCGTTTTCCGTTGCGGTAAGATCTTTTCGGCAACTTTATCCTCCCAATCTCAAAATAGTTGTTTTGACTGCAACCTGTGTAGGGCGAGAAAGACAATAGTCATAAAACAAGAGACATCAGTGTTCGCAAGGAAAGATTTAGGTGTTCATTTTTCGCACGTGATATTCCTTTTCCGACACAATCAAAACAGTTTAAACATGACATCACCGGTTTCCGTCGGTCGAGGGCGTTCTTCATATCTTATTTTAACAAGGTCTTTGTTTAAACATAAATGATGCCCATAAACATTCAGAAGCTTGTCATCAGAACAGGTTTCGTGTAAATTTTATTTTATTATTCCTCTTTCTGGGGTAATTTCATGTGCTGACTCGCGCCATGATCATGATAATTGGCTTCCCAATTTTCTCATACGGTACTAGACGTGTGCATAAATAAATAAATAGGTGAATTACTCTAGCCATCTAGAAATCAGTTTTTGTGTCAGCCACGGCATGGTCTGAAAATAGTAGGTTACTACCGAAATGGGAAATATCATTCTGAAATTAATCTAGTGAATTTGTTATTGCGAATAATGACTACCATCAGCTGTAGAATGGAATGAGTACACTGAAAATTTGTGGCGGACGGAGACTCGAACCCGGATTTTCCGCTTATCACGAGCGCTCGCATTACCATTTTTTGTTTTGTTTTATTGCATTTTGTTCGTTGTTGATCGCTGTCTCGTTGCGGACGTCACATGACATCCATTCGAGTTCATTGTTGAACCTTTCACTCAGCTTTTTTTTATTACAGAGGCCACCCAGCTGACTGAACACGCTGAGCTACCGCGCCGGCGCCCCTTCGGCTATTCGTGCACGACTCAGAGTCAGACATAAACCTCCATATATCGGAAATCATGCGTCTACGACCTGTAATCGTACAGCCATTATGTATATTCCCTTACAGGCCAGACGTTGTTCTCGAAAGTCGCCCGGTATCTGCAGATAAATACGATACTGCCCATGGACTTTGGACATGCATGCGTGAGGAACTTAGCATCATAATCAGAATACCATCAGCACTGCAATATCGCTTTCTGAAATTGTTTTGAATATGTTGATAAATAAATGATTTTAGAAACAAGATGTCACTAGCATCTCCATTACGACTAAAATGTCGTTCTTTAGAGAAATTACACTTGTCAACACTTTAGACACATGGTCCTTATTTTTTACTCCTTCTGATGCAGTTTGCTCCGAGCATCATCAGATCTTGATGGATACACAGCATCTAAACAAGTGTAAACATTCTTCCTTAACATCGGCGGACAAACTTGTGCGTAAATTGGTGAGTTGTCGTGTAGATGTCGAGACGTGTTTGCGAAATGAAACGGAAAGCCTGCCGAAACGGCGGTCGCAGTGCTAGCGTGGCCGTAAACAAAACGCCGTAGGCGGAGAGCGCGCCGGCGACCTCGGCGACGCGAAGGTCAATGCGAGCGGCGCGCGCCCCGGCTTCAGCCGGCGGCCGCCGTAATCGAGGTTAACCGCCGCGGCGCGCAGCTGTTCCGCGGCTCACCTTTAGCGACGTCAGGTGGCGTCCCGGCGGCGGCGGCAGACGGCAAAGGCGGCGGCAGCAGCAGCGCCAGCACGACGCACAGGCAGGCGGCGCTGAGGGGCGTCCTGGGCAGCGCCATGTCGGCTGCGATCACAGTCGGGACGCTGCGCGGCGCGGAGACTACACGGAGCTGAGCGGAGCGGCACAGATGACGTGGCACACGGCGCAGCGGCGGCCTCCTCGGCTGCCTCACTCACACTCGACTGCCGCCGCACGCTGCCGCGCCGCCATATATACGCCCGCAGTCTCGGCCCCTAGCAGCGCGGCTAGCCCGCAACGCACAACGCCGCTCGCCTAGACACGTCTTCGCCGGTGGCTGTGACGGCGCTGGAAACTCTCGTCCGGGGCCCGCTACGACGCACGTAGCTCGGCGGTGGATGGTTCACTCGATATCACACTACTCAGGTGTCTAAAACTTCAACGTAGTAGGGAAAAGAGGGAAATGTGAACATCAATTTAAGCCTCAATAACTCTAAGCTGAAGATAGCAACAACAAAAATAATGGCTTTTTTAAGGACTACGCCTCACAAGGCCTATGATAAACATCAGCAACATAATAGTAGAAAAGATATCCACTTTCCAGTACCTAGGATGTGACATAACATTTCGAGAAGAAAAAGAATTTACAAGAATCTCTCAAAATACACACTAATGGTATAGCGATATGCTCATATACAGATGGCGGTAGTATCGCGTACACAACACATAAAACGGCAGTGCATTGGCTGAGCTGTCATTTGTACTCAAGTGAGTCATTTGAAAGGGTTTCCGACGTGATTATGACCGCGCGACGGGAATTAACAGACTTTGAACGCGGAATGGCACTTGGAGCTAGACGCATGGGCGGATGGGACATTTCATTCGGAAATCGTTGGAGAGTTCAATAATCCGAGATCCACGGTGTCAAGACTGTGCTGAGTATACAAAATTTCAGGGATTACCTGTCACACGGAGAACGAAGTCGCCGACGCTCTTCACCTAACCACAGAGAGCAGCGGCGTTTTCGTAGAATTGTCAGTGCTAACAGGTAAGTAACACTGCTTGAAATGACCGCAGAAATCAATGTGGGACGTACGAAGAACGTATCCGTTAGGACAGAGCAGCGAAATTTAGTGTTAATGGACTGTGGCAGCAACGACCGCCTCGAGTGCCTTTGTTAACAGCACGTCACCGTCTGCAGCACTTCTCCTCGGCTCGTGACCATATCGGCTGGGCCCTAGATGACTGGAAAACCTGACCTGACGGATGAGTATCGATTTCAGTTGGTAAGAGGTAATGGTAGGCTTCGGGTGTGCCGTAAGACCTCACGAATCAATGGACAGGGCACTATGAAGCTGTTGGTGGCTTGATAATGGTGTGGGCCGTTCTTACAAGGACTTGATTGGATCCTCTGGTCCAAATGTACCAATCACTGACTATAAAAGTGTACGGTCGACCACTTGCTGCCCATTTGCAGCCATTAATGGATTTCGTGTTTACAAACAACGAAGGAACTTTTATGAATGACAGTACGCCATATCACCGGGCCACAATTGCTCGCGATTGGTCTGAATAACACTCTGAGCAGTCCAAGAGAATGATTTGGAGCACCCATCGAATATTTGTGGGACATAATCCAGAGATGGTTCAAATGGCCATGAGCACTATGGGACTTAACATCTGAGGTTATCAGTCCCCTAGAACTTAGAACTACTTAAACCTAACTAACCTAAGGACATCACACACATCCATGCCCGAGGCAGGATTCGAACCTGCGACCGTAGCGGACGCGCGGTTCCAGACTGTAGCTCCTAGAACCGCTCGGCCACATAATCTAGAAATCAGTTCGTGCAGAACATCCTGCACCAGCAACACTTTCGTAATTATGGACGACTATAGAGGCTGCATGGTTCAATACGTCTGCAGTGAACTTCCGGCGACTTGTTGACTTCATGCCACGCTGAGTTGCTGCACTATACCGGGCCAAAGGAGATAGGACACGATATTGGGAGGTATCCCAAGACTTTCGTCACATCAGTGTATGTGGCACGATAAAAAGGATGTTAAAGGACGAAAAGACAAAAGAAATCAAAATAAAATTTTATGAACTCATGGCACTGCGCACAGCACAGTACTATACCCAAGACACTATATGGAGCAGAAAGTAAAACATTACGGTCGAAACACCTAAACAAGTCGAAACATGAGAAATGAACTTTCTAGAACAGTAATACTCTGTACGATAGTACATAAAATAAGAAATGAAATGAGGAAAGTACTTCAATTAATTGGAGAAGTAATCCAACGAAAGCAGGACTGGGAAGTGCAAGTATTGCTTCGGTCACTTCAGAGAATCCCTCGACAAGCGATGGTGTACAAGAGAAAGTGTTGGAAGGGAGAGGAAGAGAGCGTGTGACCTGCCCAGGCCAGAAGGCCTGATCCTAAAGTGAGAGAAGAAGGAGAAAAGGTGAACAATCACTGCAACGGACCGTCAATGCTCTCACACAAACCATCGTGGGGCGTGCGGGTCTACTGACAAAGAGCGTGCCTGGAAATGGAAAGGTCATTCGCATGAGTGAATCCCGGTCGGACGGGATATGCCAATCTGCCTTTGACCTAGCCTTCACCTGTCAGTGATTCGCCAGTAAGGACACTTGGCTCGGATTCAACGGTTGTCCCGATTTAGCCAGAAGGATCACTTCAGGAGATTAGGGACACACAAATCGCTAAAGTGGCATCCAATTGAAACACACCTAGCCTGCGACCCCCACGAAATTTTTATTATTGTACAAATCGGCATAAGAAAGGTGTACTCTTCGCTTCAAGTAGCCACATTACTCAAAGAGAATCAAAAGAGCATTATGCGAACGATATGTCAGTGGTGTCTGCATTTTCGCAATCGGCAGTTTCAAACCTGATTAAAATTCAGGGTGAAAGGGTATCAGTGGTAACATTCGATGATGACATTGCTGTACTCAGTAAAAGTGGGGAAGAATGACAAGACTTTTCGAGTTCAACGAACAGTCTAATGAGAACAGAACATACATTGAGAGTAAACAGAAGAAAGACGCAGGAAATGAGGAGTGCAACAAATCAGATT
Organism: Schistocerca serialis cubense; assembly: GCF_023864345.2. Classification (NCBI taxonomy): domain Eukaryota; kingdom Metazoa; phylum Arthropoda; class Insecta; order Orthoptera; family Acrididae; genus Schistocerca; species Schistocerca serialis. The sequence continues at coordinate 390,807,173 of NC_064639.1, forward strand.
AGCGATAAACTTAATATCAAAATTGGGACTACGAAATAGACGACGTAATTTTGTCACTTTGGAAGGAAAGAAAAATCGTATCGAACGAAGCAAGAAGAATGTAGAAAGCAGACTAGCAGAAGAGGGCATTCCATGCACTTAGCTTGACCTACAAATATAAGAAGGAATTAGTACAGCTGCTGTAGACAGTATTTGCAAATACATTGTGTTCGCTCCTCCTACGAGTATGAACGACGGATAAGTCACACGCGTACCAACTAGCATGAAAATTTGTAGGATTGAAAAATAGCTCCAGGAGGAAAATAATTCGCAAGAGATTTTAAATTAATTTCAGTAATTATTGACAAAACAGACACGAAACCTGATGGACAGCAGATGAAAACGTTCTCTCACACATGGGAGTATCTTACCACACATTTAAAGAAGCAGAACAATAACCCCAAATGCATTAAAAATCGTATGTTACTATTTATAGCTTGGAAAAGTAACGTAAAAGACGACCTGTATCTTGAGATGACTCACTAAAAGTTGGTATTCATTCTTTCATATTTGAACAAAAAAGACGAGATGTCTACGAAGACATAATCTTGTTCATATGGATACACAATGGCAAAGGAACGTCCCCTAACAGCACTTGAAGAACCCTCTGATACGGAATTACGTCAATGCAACGCAGGAGAGCAACGATCTCACCAACAATCATAGACGTTGCAGCTTAGTTATGAAAGTTTCAGTTAATAAACAGGATAAAATTCTAAACTTTACAAATCGTGAGTAGGCAATACGGTGTATACAGCGTCTGGTGTGTACCAAACGTAGCGCGAAAAAAAAAAAGACTGCTTTGCCCGTACACACACCGCCCTGCTGAACTCGAAATTCGGCGCCCAGCAACCAGATTGACTGAGAAGGCTCTGCCCCATAAGCACTGCATGAAGTCATGCTTCTCTCCACTCAGCCATAAACTTCCATACCATATGAAATCATGGATTATGAAGTCTTTGGGTCATTCGAGGGGTTCACAGCTTGAGCGTTTATAGATAAAGACGTTTATAAGAGACGGCTCTCATGGTCTTGTGCTATCTCTGCGCAGCTACGGCAAGCAACATCCTCTATAATATTTTTGGCATACTCTAGACATTCTCTTTCCCAACTATTTTTCGTCTTTGGTCTCTTTTCCAGCACGTAGTTGGATGCTGTCGCAGACGCCCCGCTAACCTGCCCCTTCATCTTGTAAGGATTTTTCCTCACATGGACGCGATGACGGTCCCTCCTTTCACGTCGCCACCCGCCTCAACGGGATAACTTGTGACACACACACACACACACACACACACACACATACACACACACATTGTACTTGTTGTGATACCATAATCATTCTGCTTCTGAAGATCTTTGTTTTGATTTAGTTCGTCCTGTTAAAATAATAATTTAGAACTGTTGTGGGTCACTGGGACTCAGTTTCCCCCTGGGGTTACCATCATTGTATGAGGGCGAACAACAAACGGAAAACAATCACTAGGCCTTGATATCATATAATAATAACAGGTTCAGGGCAGTTTTTCTTCGTCGTATTGGAGTAATAAAAGGCATCTGTCTCAGCCAACGTTCATGAGATTACTCCTTGTAATGATTAATGTGGCTTTACCACATTTTGCAGATTTTTTTCTGTCTTTTGTGTAGCTTGTGGTCATGCCTGGGAGAAGGACCGCACGGGGAGCAGCTTCACTGATTTTTATTTCGTTTTATTGCACATCAGCATTATACGTTACTCATAATCAGGTTATCTCTGTGATGTATGAATTTGTGGTTAATTGGAAGTGTATTTGCTGTCACTGGATCAGTATAGCGTTCCTGGTTTTAGTGACAGAAACGCAGTGACACCCACTGAAGTCTTGCTTTTCAGTGGTTGGTTGGTTGATTGATTCGGGGGCGGGGACCAGACAGCGAGTTCATCGGTTCCATTGGATCATGAAAGGACGTCGGCCTTGCCCTTTCACAGAAACCATCCCGGTACTTACCTGAAGTAATCTAGAGAAATCACGGAAAACCTAAATCAGGATGGCTGGAAGTGGTTTTGAACCGTCGTCCTTCCGAATGCAAGTCCAGTATGCTAAACACTGCGCCACTTCGATAAGTCTTAGTTTTCATAGCTGGCTTGTGGTATTCCCAGGCTGGAGACAACAGTTGTCCCAGTCTTTTCAAGAAGTTCGACTTGCAATTATTCAGCGAGGCCTGCAATGACGTGGAGTGAAATATTTCACAGAGCATTTGTTAAAATTTTGTAGGGAACTGGTGGAAGGACTGAACAATGGCCAGTGGCATGTTTTACATCGTTTCAATTGGACAGGGAACCTGGGAGAGCGATTTCATTACTTTATGAGTGGCTACCTCACTACGCATCCTTCTTCAGAGATGAGGCACCAGGTCACAGTGTCGGGAAGTGCTAGAAAACTGCAGCGTTAGTCGTGGGCTGACGCTGTGGTGAATAACATGTGCTGCTTTCAAGCGCTCTGAGGTGAAACATTTGACTGGGATTCCAGTAAAAAGATTTGTTTATTAATGTAGTCAGTTCGTGCAGTGATTAAATTCAACTCTCAACAGCATTATGTATCTAAATAGTCTGGTTTTTCAAATTTTTTGAAAGGGCGACTTGTTTTCATTTATGCACTCATTTAAGGTTCGATTCATTGTGCGCTATGCATTTTTTGGGACAAAATTAATTGTCACAAGCTATGTTTGACTGCAGCCACTCGTGGCTAGAACGAATTATTAGAATTTGGTGGCATATGGACATGGCCTTTTCGAAATGGTTCAGCGTAAAATGAACATTTCTACTACAAAAAGATGTTTAAGATCTGAGGATGGCAGCAACGACTGTTTATACCGATTGACTTGAATAAAAAGTACTTTGTGTGATCTTGGATTTTGAGTGGTTTTTCACAATCAAACCAGATGACCCTTTATTTCTCTCATAATCCCCGCTAGTCACTCCCTTTTCCCAGGTGTAGCGACTGTTTGAGTTCTAATGCGTTCAGTAGAGCAACCATGTCTCATCCTTCCGACGATACGTCATTTTTCTGATACAACAAAAAATTTTTAGAGAGTCTGCTGGTGTGGCCGTGCGGTTCTAGGCGCTTTAGTTAGGAACCGCGTGACCGCTACGGTCGCAGTTTCGAATCCTGCCTCGGGTATGGATGTGTGTGATGTCCTTAGGTTAGTTAGCTTTAACTAGTTGTAAGTGCTAGGACAATGAATCTGTACCTGTGGTCTAGGGGTAGCGCCTTTGATTCATAGTCAAAACGTCTTCGTTCCCGGGTTCGATCCCCGCCACTGCCTAAATTTTGATAAATAATCAGCATTGGCGATCGAAGACTTCCGGCATAAAAAGTCAGCCTCATTCTGCCAACGGTCTTGTCAAAGAGGGCGGAGGAGCGGATAGAGGTTCAGGGCACTCTCTTGTCCTAGGGGTGGGAAGTTGCCCCTTAAGGCGGAAGAATCAGCAACGATCAACGACATGAGGATGCAGAAGGCAATGGAAACCACTGCATTAAAGACACGTAACGTGTATCCACAGGACATGTGGCCTGTATTTGAAGAAGTGTCATTATGATCTCTCCATTGGCAAAAGATTCCGGAATAGTCCCCCATTCGGATCTCCAGGAGGGGACTGCCAAGGGGGAGGTTACCATGAGAAAAAGATTGAATAATCAACGAAAGGATAACTTTCTACGAGTCGGGGCGTGGAATGTCAGAAGCTTGAACGTGGTAGGGAAACTAGAAAATCTGAAAAGGGAAATGCAAAGGCTCAATCTAGATATAGTAGGGGCCAGTGAAGGGAAGTGGAAGGAAGACAGGGATTTCTGGTCAGATGAGTATCGGGTAATATCAACAGCAGCAGAAAATGGTATAACAGGTGTAGGATTCGTTATGAATAGGAAGGTAGGGCAGAGGGTGTGTTACTGTGAACAGTTCAGTGACCGGGTTGTTCTAATCAGAATCGACAGCAGACCAACACCGATAACCATAGTTCAGGTATACATGTCGAAGTCGCAAGCTGAAGATGAACAGATAGAGAAAGTGTATGAAGATATTGAAAGGGTAATGCAGTATGTAAAGGGGGACGAAAATCTAATAGTCAGTTGTAGGGGAAGGAGTAGAAGAAAAGGTCACAGGAGAATATGGGCTTGGCACAAGGAATAAAAGAGGAGAAAGACTAATTGAGTTCTGTAACAAGTTTCAGCTAGTAACAGCGAATGCCCTGTTCAAGAATCACAAGAGGAGGAGGTATACTTGGAAAAGGCCTGGAGATACGGGAAGATTTCAATTAGATTACATCATGGACAGAGATTCCAAAATCAGATACTGGATTGTAAGGCGTACCCAGGTGCAGATATAGACTCAGATCACAATATAGTAGTGATGAAGAGTAGGCTGAAGTTCAAGAAATTAGTCAGGAAGAATCAATACGCAAAGAAGTGGGATACGGAAGTACTAAGGAATGACGAGATACGTTTGAAGTTCTCTAACGCTATAGATACAGCAATAAGGAATAGCGCAGTAGGCAGTACAGTTGAAGAGGAATGGACATCTCTAAAAAGGACCATCACAGAAGTTGGGAAGGAAAACATAGGTACAAAGAAGGTAGCAGCGAGGAAACCATGGGTAACAGAAGAAATACATCAGTTGATTGATGAAAGGACGAAGTACAAACATGTTCCACGAAACCCAGGAATACAGAAATACAAGTCGCTGAGGAATGAAATAAATAGGAAGTGCAGGGAAGCTAAGACGAAATGGCTGCAGGAAAAATGTGAAGACATCGAAAAAGATATGATTGTCGGAAGGACAGATTCAGCATACAGTAAAGTCAAAACAACCTTTGGTGACATTAAAAGCAACGGTGGTAACATTAAGAGTGCAACGGGAATTCCACTGTTAAATGCAGAGGAGAGAGCAGTCAAATAAGGCAGAACGGATAGATAACATTCCATCAGAATTTCTAAAATCATTGGGGGAAGTGGCAACGAAACGACTATTCACGTTGTTGTGTAGAATACATGAGCCTGGCGATATACCATCTGACTTTCGGAAAAGCATCATCCACACAATTCCGAAGACGGCAAGAGCTGACAAGTGCGAGAATTATCGCACAATCAGCTTAACAGCTCATGCATCGAAGCTGCTTACAAGAATAATATACAGAAGAATGGAAAAGAAAATTGAGAATGCAGTAGGTGAAGATCAGTTTGGCTTTGGGAAAAGTAAAGGGACGAGAGAGGCAATTCTGACGTTACGGCTAATAATGGAAGCAAGGCTAAAGAAAAATCAAGACACTTTCTTAGGATTTGTCGGCCTGGAAAAAGCGTTCGACAATATAAAATGGTGCAAGCTGCTCGAGATTCTGAAAAAAGTAGAGGTAAGCTATAGGGAGAGACGGGTCATATACGATATGTACAACAACCAAGAGGGAATAATAAGAGTGGACGATCAAGAACGAAGTGCTCGTATTAAGAAGGGTGTAAGGCAAGGCTGTAGCCTTTCGCCCCTACTCTTCAATCTGTACATCGAGGAAGCAATGATGGAAATAAAAGAAAAGTTCAGGAGTGGAATGAAAATACAAGGTGAAAGGATATCAATGATACGATTCGCTGATGACATTGCTATCCTGAGTGAAAGTGAAGAAGAATTAAATGATCTACTGAACGGAATGAACAGTCTAATGAGTACACAGTATGGTTTGAGAGTAAATCGGAGAAAGACGAAGGTAATGAGAAGTAGTTGAAATGAGAATAGCGAGAAACTTAACATCAGGATTGATGGTCACGAAGTCAATGAAGTTAAGGAATTCTGCTACCTAGGCAGTAAAATAACCAATGACGGACGGAGCAAGGAGGACATCAAAAGCAGACTCGCTATGGCAAAAAAGGCATTTATGGCCAAGAGAAGTCTACTAATGTCAAATACCGGCCTTAATTTGAGGAAGAAATTTCTGAGGATGTACGTCTGGAGTACAGCATTGTATAGTAGTGAAACATTGACTGTGGGAAAACCGGAACAGAAGAGAATCGAAGCATTTGAGATGTGGTGCTATAGACGAATGTTGAAAATTAGGTGGACTGATAAGGTAAGGAATGAGGAGGTTCTACGCAGAATCGGAGAGGAAAGGAATATGTGGAAAACACTGATACGGAGAAGGGACAGGATGATAGGACATCTGCTAAGACATGAGGGAATGACTTCCATGGTACTAGAGGGAGCTGTAGAGGGCAAAAACTGTAGAGGAAGACAGAGATTGGAATACGTCAAGCAAATAATTGAGGACGTAGGTTGCAAATGCTACTCTGAGATGAAGAGGTTAGCACAGGAAAGGAATTCGTGGCGGGCCGCATCAAACCAGTCATTAGACTGATGAAAAAAAAAAAAAGTTCTAGGGGGCTGATGACCTCAGATGTTGAGTCTCATAGTGCTCAGAGCCATATACGTAAGAGTCTACTGAGAAATCAACCTCCGTAAGGAACCATAATATTAAGATGATTTTGATTTGTTTAATACTTAAAAAAATTCAAGGAAATGGTACCTCGGTTTTAATAAATGTTTTTATGTCGAGAATAGTTCTCTGATCCTTTGCCCCACGTACATTCTAGCACTACCTTCCCGCTCCTGTAATGATTGACAATAACTGTACTGCTTGAGAAATGTGTTTTTTAAATGATTAAGAAAAGTCATTCTCTGATTAGTCGTTCTGAAGTCGCTATAGTCAGACTGCGATGCGCATTTCAGGTTAATCATGGGACAAAATTCATTTAAACACACTTATTGACTACTGACGGCAATATACGCAGTGGAACTTACAAATCGAGAGGCATTGTCTGCTCTGGATAAGAAACGTAGTGGGTTCACCAAATCCATGAGATATGGCAAAAAGATGGCCCCAGTTTCAAGAAAATTCAACTTCAGTATCATTCAGTAATCAGTCGGTGGGTAGCATCAATACGCAAAGTAAATATCAAAAGAGAAAAAGTAACGGAGATTTTCTTACTAGTCGAAACAGAAGTAACAGTTTCGCTGTAAATCGTAGCTATAAAAACAGCGGAAAAGAAGTCTATTTTCTACTAAATAAGGATTGCGCGTAAATCACTCTAACAAGTAAACCCACCTTTGATAAGGAGATCTTAACTCCTTTGACGGCGCCCACGAAAGCCTACAGACTTAAATAACAGACCCAGTGATGCCTGCACTTATTATTTACTTGCAACTCAAAGATTTCAACTTCCCAGATTAGAATGTGTCCTCAACACAAGAGCATTTGCGTCAGTAAGTCGGACCTCAGGCAATGTCGCTCTGCCCATCATAGAGTAGCGACGTTTGTCATGGAGTTAGTGTCTCCAGGACTGGACCACTAACGACTGGAAGGACGAGCTGTTAATCTATGAGTTCCACTTAGGATTGTAGGATAATTCTCGTCACATCGTTGTGCAGAAGTGAAGCGAAAGACGGTACAGTCGGATGATACAGAAACAAACCAGTTTGGTGGTAGTGGGGGACCTGAGAAGGCGTCGTGTTCAACTGCCGACCAAAGTTTCACCTCACCAGCGGTGATATGAGCCAGAAATTCTCTTCATGGACGATAATAGCGTCGGCAAACAACTTCCCTGGTGAATTTCTCGAAGGGACACTTTATGTCCAGCAGGGTTTCTAGATGTGAATCCTAGAGAGAATATCAGAAATTTGAGAATTGTAGCCCGCCAGCCTCCTCTGACGACTCTTTCACAACTCTGCACAGCTGTCTCTCAGGAATGAAAAAAACTACAATTTAACTCTTGAAGCATCTCGTGAAAGCATACGTTGTCGCTGGCAAGCATGTTTGACAGATAAGGGTAACGTATACCCTATTAACTGTTTGTTGTTTTGAAAAAGTATTTATTGGTTTTGTTGTTTCTTTTTATTTTAATTTATTTATTAATTATTTTTAAATAGAATGAGTCTTCTATTTTAGGCCTTACCCAATTACGTGTTATGGACACTACTCAATAATGAATGTGTTGTTACTGAGCTATGCCGTGTACTGCAACACTCTCAACGTCCTCTTCAAGAAATATCTACTCATTTCTTGATTATACTGAACTCTTAGGATCTGAAAAATGCAAGTAATATATTCGTAACTGTCATTTGCATCACCAAATTGCACCAATAAGTACTTCTTCTGTGTTTTATACGGCTGGCAGCCATATTTGTGGTTACTGATATTTCAGCTGCCAAGGATGATCTCATTAATATCATTACCCAACTGGCTTGGTACATGGGCATCTTGCCACCCAAAACAGCCCGAATCCTCCTGTGGTTGGATGTGTATAAGTATCAAAAAATGTTAGAATGAATAACAACGTGTTAATAGTCTAGCATTGTATAAGACATTATAGGAACTGGGATTGGCTGCAAATTGAGGAGACTGAACTGACAACTATGCATATAAGAGCAAAATTAAAAGATAAATGACATGATGAGCTACACACATGTGTAATAGTATGGACGACGGTCTTTCTGCTGTTCCGTATAACACATCAATTTACAGACTGAAAAACCGGCGGGGAGCAAGAATGCTGTAATAACGCCAGATACGTGCTTACGCAGAACATATTGCATTTATTGAAATAGTTCCGACTGTTTCTTATACAAACATGAAAATAAGAGAACTAATTTTAAATGAAATAACACACTTAATGATCTTAAGACATCTAAAAACATTAAATTAGGTGCCCTTTTATCCAGTAGTGATACTGGATAGCAGGGAAGACAGACAAGTAAAAAAATGAGCCTATTTTATAAGACTTTATATAATTAAAGAGCTTTATAATTATAAAAATAACCATGTTTGACCTGTACTACCGCTTTGTACTATAACGTATAACATAATTATGTTTCAGAAGTTCCTGGCGGAAGAGTATAGACTGTTCCGTCATGGCCTCAACTTCTGACCTAAAAGTGGCAAGTGCTGGCATTTGAACGAGAGCTCATGTGAAATGTCTATGGACCGTTCAGAGAGGCGGAGACATAGGGGACGAGACATAGTCAGTAATTACAGAAACTTACGCAAAGTGTAATAAAACGGCTTCTGATTAGGCCTTGAGTATGATCATTACTTCTCTCTCACCTCAGTCACACATAAATGTTACTTATATGGCTTGAGCTGATTAAACTGTCAGACTGACAGGAAAGTCGAGTTTTACTGCTGGAGGTGAGGTGACTCCCTGAACAACAGATGTTACCTTAACTTTACGGTGAGGAAAGAGACTGGAAACAGCTATCGCCTGAAGAGAGGTTACCAGGAAACACACAATTTCTGATCTTCTAGATTTATTATATGCATGATAGAACAAAACATCTAATACAAGAAAGCCGTAATCACAGACTGTTTTGTCTTATGTACTTAAAAGTGGTTTTGTAAATGGGGAACGACTCGATTTGGAAAAAAAACTGATACTGTGGAAAGCATACGTCTCATAAGGTCATTAATTGGTCGTCTTGGTGGTCGCTAGTGTTTCTCAGCTCTTGGGAAAAATCGTCATCTGCTGTCTCAACAGACACAGCAACTTGCTTTTGGTGTGTAGGTAGTATGTGGTTTAGGTCTGCAGCGTAGTGGGAAATTATGGGTGGTTGCCAACGTTAACGAATATTAGAGACAGTGAATCTGGTCGTCTATAATTCCTCTCGTAAGTGAACTGAAAGCAGTACTACTGAAATTGTTAATGAAATTGGTAACAGTTTACATACAGTCACTCAGGATGGCAACACACTATCCATGCAAGCGAAATATTAAATGATTGGGAATGAAACTTCAAGCGAAGACAGTATAGTACAAAATGTTCTCGATCTTCATACCGTGAGAAATTCAAGTAAAAAGTCGAGATTTCGACAAAAACTTTTGTCGTTCTCGTGAGGAACAAGTAGTGGTCCTATCTGTTGATGTTCTGCTCTTAAGCAATGAATAATCGGCACGCTGCTAGAGATCATGTCGATGTCTACGATGTAGAAACACCAGGGTCACTACAGCTTCCGCTGGAACGTAAACATTCTGTGAATTGTTGTGTTGTCTCTCAACTTCGGGAACCCAGTTCTAAGCTGCACTAATATTACAGCCGCTATGAAAACTGCAATTATTATTGCATGTCCTATTGTCACTTGGAATAAAGAGCTCTATTTATTTATTTATTTATTTATTTATTTATTTATTGTTCCGTGGGACCACATTTAGGAGAAGTCTCCATGGTCATGGAACGAGGCAATACATGAAATTATAACACGATTGTAGAAACAGATAAAATGAAATATAAGAAACATATTCAGGCGACAAGTCGTTAGTTTAAACAAAGAAAATCAAGAATGTAACACTGGAATTTGCTTAATTTTTTATCTCTTCCAGGAGCTCCTCGACAGAATAGAAGGAGTGAGCCATGAGGAAACTCTTCAGTTTAGACTTAAAAGTGTTTGGGCTACTGCTAAGATTTTTGAGTTCTTGTGGTAGCTTATTGAAAATGGATGCAGCAGAATATTGCACTCCTTTCTGCACAAGAGTCAAGGAAGTGCATTCCACATGCAGATTTGATTTGTGCCTAGTACTAACTGAGTGAAAGCTGCTAACTCTTGGGAATAAGCTAATATTGCTAACAACAAACGACATTAAAGAAAATACATACTGTGAGGGCAATGTCAGAATTCCCAGACTATTGAATAGGGGTCGACAAGAGGTTTTCGAACTTACACCATACATAGCTCGAACAGCCCGTTTTTGAGCCAAAAATACCCTTTTTGAATCAGAAGAATTACCCCAAAAAATAATACCATATGACATAAGCGTATGAAAATATGCGAAGTATACTACTTTTCGTGTTGAAATGTCACTTATTTCAGATACTGTTCTAATGGTAAATAAAGCGGCATTTAGTTTCTGAACAAGATCCTGAACATGGGCTTTACACAACAGCTCACTATCTATCCGTACGCCTAGGAACTTGAACTGTTCCGTCTCGCATATAACATGCCCATTCTGCCTGATTAAAATGTCAGTTCTTGTTGAATTGTGGGTTAGAAACTGTAAAAACTGAGTCTTACTGTGATTTAGCATCAAATTATTTTCCACAAGCCACGAACTTATATCATGAACTACATTATTTGATAATGTTTCAATATTACACACAAGATCCTTCACTACCAAGGTGGTGTCATCAGCAAACAGAAATATTTTTGAATCACCTGTAATACTAGAAGGCATATCATTTACATAAATAAGGAACAGCAGTGGCCCCAGCACCGACCCTTGGGGAACGCCCCACTTAACAGTGCCCCATTGGGCCTGAACATCATTACCACTCTCAATATTGCGGAGGATTACCTTCTGCTTTCTGTTCTTAAAGTAGGAGGCGAACCAATTGTAAGCTACTCCCCTTACTCCATAATGATCCAACTTCTGCAGTAATATTTTGTGGTTAACACAGTCAAAAGCCTTCGTTAAATCAAAGAAAACACCTAACGTTCGCAACCTTTTATTTAATCCGTCCAAAACCTCACAGAGAAAAGAGACTATAGCATTTTCAGTTGTTAAGCCATTTCTAAAACCAAACTGTACATTTGACAGCAAATTCTGTGAATTCAAATGCTGTAGTAACTTTGTATATACAACCCTCTCGATAACTTTAGCAAACACCGATGGCATAGAAATAGGTCTATAATTGTCAACATTATCCCTGTCTCCCTTTTTATAAAGTGGCTTCACTACCGAGTACTTTAACCGGTCAGGAAACCGACCACTCCTAAAGGAAAAGTTACAGATATGGCTAAGTACTGAGCTAACATACGTGGAACAATACTTCAGTATTCTGCTAGATACCCCGTCATATCCATGAGAGTTCTTGGTCTTTAGTGATTTAATTATTAACTCAATCTCCCTCTTGTCAGTATCATGGAGGAGCATTTCAGGTAACAGTCTCGGAACACTTTTTTCTAAGAGCGCTATATGATTCCCTGTTGGGACTATGTTTCTATTTAGTTCACCTGCTATATTCAGAAAGTGATTATTAAGTACTGTACATATATGCGACTTATCAGTAACACGGACATCCCCACTACGCACTGATTCTATATTCTCGACCTGTCTCTGCAGACCAGCCACTTCCTTTACGACTGACCATATGGTTTTAATTTTATCCTGAGACTTAGCTATTCTATCTGCATACCACATACTTTTTGCCTTCCTAATAACTTTTTTAAGCACCTTACAATACTGTTTGTAATGGGCTGCTGCATTTAGATTTTGACTGTTTCTAACGTTTTGATATAATTGCCACTTTGTTCTACAAGATATTCTTATCCCTTTAGTCAGCCACCCAGGCTGCCTGTTTGTGCTAGTACCCTGTTTTGAACGTTCTAACGGAAAGCAACTTTCAAAGAGCACGAGAAAAGCCTTGAGGAAAGCATTATATTTATCGTCTACTGTATCAGCACTATAAACATCTTGCCACTCTTGTTCCTTGATAAGGTTTACAAAAGTCTGTACAGCAACTGGATCAGCTTTCCTAAAAAGTTGGTAACTATATTTAACATGTGTTGCAGCACAAAAATCTTTTAGACTTAAAATTTGTGCATCATGATCTGAAAGGCCACTCACCTTTTTGCTAACAGAATGCCCTTCTAATAATGACGAATGATCAAAAATATTGTCTATGGTTGTTCTAGTAAGGCCGGCCGAAGTGGCCGTGCGGTTAAAGGCGCTGCAGTCTGGAACCGCAAGACCGTTGCGGTCGCAGGTTCGAATCCTGCCTCGGGCATGGATGTTTGTGATGTCCTTAGGTCAGTTAGGTTTAACTAGTTCTAAGTTCTAGGGGACTAATGACCTCAGCAGTTGAGTCCCATAGTGCTCAGAACCATTTGAACCATTTTGTTCTAGTAAGGCAATACGGTTTTTGTCACTTCTAAGGCAAGTCTATATTTGCCAGGTTGTGCTCATCAACTTCCCAGTAACCTCTGCAATCAGTGTTCCGCATAACATTCAGAAACTGTAACGATATAATTGATTCCGCACTGACAGGAGATGTAAATTCTAGGGGCCCAGAGCTCGGAAGTTCATTTAACCCGGGTGCAGCATCTGTTGATGTTACTGGGCGGTCGGAAAATGGATCTTACAATTTGTATGCCCGAGACTCTACTCCTTTTCTAGATGTAGAGCCACAAAAAGAAAGGAGCGCAATATGACTGTTACCTACTACGACGATGGAGATTATCGTCGAAGCCCTGAGTTATTTACAGATTAATGTGATGGAGAACATTCTGTATGAAACCTCTGTTCATCAGAAGCAGAATGCTCATAGCGGCCTAAACTCAATGCCCCATATAAAACCTTGCCCCTTAGGACATCAGACATACCTTTATATCTATTTAGGCAACTTACTGCGTAAGTCCTAACTTTTCAGGCCAAAGGAATTTCTCGAACGTAGAACAGTCCCGTTGGCATTGTTAGCAGCCAACGGCCTGGAAATGTCACCACCGCGGTTGCAACTCCTGAGCTGTCTTCCTCGCCGCTGCAGGCGAATCGCGTGTCGGTTCCTCACGGGCGCCTCAGCACAATGTAACATTACAGTCACAAAGAACAAAGCTTACATGATACATGAAGGGACGGCGCGACCTTTCCCACCCACGTATGACATATTAAGTTCCGCTTACGGCCTGTCGGTGGGCAGGTGGGAGCCAGTAGTTATAAAACATTTACCTACGACTGCAGACCCTCACAAAACTGAAGCTATGTGATAAAACACTTTGTTTACCGCTATTTATGTAGCTTCTGGAAGTAGTAAGGATAAACAGTGCTTACATAATACGCCATAAGAAGAAAATATGCTAAGAAATATACCAATGAAATTCAACGATCACACACTTGAAAGTAAAACTGAGAAATGATCGTTATGTTGCAAACACTTCCCTGCCGTTCAAGAAACTATACGCACTGCACAACATACATTTTTTTCTGTGTTTCCATAAGGATCAAAGCCTTTTTGTGACTGTAAATTTTCAAGCCCAAACCTAACTCTGGAACCGAGGTCTCCAACGCACAGCCATGTGGTGGCATTCGGCTCGAAAGTGAGCCCGATGGAAACCTGGTAGCGGTTGAATTTTACACTGCCAGTATTTCGTCAGAATAGGGAGGAGAGGTAATGTAAAGTCCGTGATCAAAAGACTTTGTGTCACTATTCTGGAGTAATTTCCAAATCTCTCCGCAGTGTCAGGGCTTCTGACATTATTTATGGCTATCTGTCGGGTGGGAACGTAAAAGTCGGCGGCCACAGCGGTGACATTAGAAAGGAGCAGACAATGTTCCAACGCAGGCTTCCATCATCTCCCTTGTCTCATCATCATCATCACCATCATCATCATCATCATCATCATCATCCTGTAATCATGTACTACATGCTCTCCAGTACTCAACAAATATACGACACATGCCCTGAGGAAGGAAACCTTTCCGGCAGGCGGCTGAACCTACTCCGTAAGATATCGCAGCCAACAATGTCATACGACGTTTAATTTTTTTTAGAGCTAAAAAAATAGTTTAAAGTTTTTCTCCGGATAAAATTTTCGGTACAGAAATGGCTCAGATTTAATTACTCAAGTTACGATGACTGCGTCTGTTCACGTCAAGGTGATTCATTAAGGTTTAGTTGATTACGGATTTACGTGTTTTGACTTATCAGGTGAATACGAGGATAGCTGGTATTGAAAAGCCTTGACCGACACTTTACCCATTCCTTAGCCGTTATTAGGCATTGAAGAATGAAGCAAATTCTCATGCTGCTTTATTATTATTATTATTATTATTAATCTAGTTTTAACATTTCGTATGGAAAAAATTATTAATTTTTTATATTTTTCTTTACAGTTTTTTTGCTTATGAAGTCTCTCTTCCACAGTCGCAATTTTCACAAATAACATGTGGATTACGCCATCTTCTGCGATCAGATATAGTTTCAAAAGAAGGCATAACCTCCATAGTATTTATATTTATTTTTAAAATTTATGGATATACAATAAAACTATTTACGACCACAGATAATAGACGACGTTGGGGAAATATAAGACTAGGACTCTTTCAAATTTATTTTTCATCAGGAAATATGACTGTTGCAAGAGTTATTATGCCTACAGAACAGGAAAAACATGTGAGCAAATCTCTGATACGGCTAACTTTCGCCGAAAATTCAACAATTTTCTGAATATTAGCAACCGTGACGAAGTAAAGAATAGTAGTAAACCAGTGTAACCATCGTCTAAACACATGGCCTGAGATGGCTGGTTCGGAATGTTGGTGGTTTGGCTAAAAATGCAAAGACAAAATTGATAAAAGGAAATTAATTTTTTGTAATAAAACAAAAAATTGTCAATATAGACTCTATTTAGTTCAATACATTTGATCGAGAAAGATTCGATATTTCGTATAATACAAAAAAGTTTTTCCCAGCCGCGCAGAAGATTTGTTCATAAGACCAAAATTTACCCTCTTAATTTTTTAAATTTTATTTTGGTCAAAGGAGGGTCATATGGTTTCAGATTTTGCTAACTAACTGGATTGATAACTGTTTCGAAGCCTATTTCAAGGAGTTTTGCCCTCGTCAAGGCCGATATACAAGCAGCTGTCTTGCCATGCTGCCGAAGTATCACTCTGCTGCTGATCTTGCTCGCTTCTAATACAGCTCATCGTGAAACCTGTGCAGCCTCATTTCCTAGCCATCCCACTCTCCATTTTACAAGTAGTTAATCATGATAAAATCTCGTGAAGGCTGGGAAAGAATTGCCGTCACTTTAAAGGACAAAAAGGTTTACTCATTTTTCTCTATGTATTTCAAGTTCTGTAATCCACATTTTTTGCTGTAGTATTGCCTCAGAGGAGTAAATGTGTATCCACGTTTCCTCCAAATCTTTGGATTACGCTTTAGTTTTTCCGATAAGCAGTTAAAAAAAATGGCTCTGAGCACTATGGGACTTAACTTCTGAGGTCATCAGTCCCCTAGAACTTAGAACTACTTAAACCTAACTAACCTAAGGACATCACACACTTCCATGCCCGAGGCAGGATTCGAACCTGCGACCGTAGCAGTAGCGCGGTTCCAGACTGTAGCGCCTAGAACCGCGCCGCCACCCTGGCCGGCTAAGCAGTTCAAGAGTTCTTGTTTGGTACCCGTCACGTGCATTTCTTTGATTCAGGGTATTTTTGGTACCGTTGAAACGCAAAAGTTCAGTGTCATTGAAACGGTCTTCTGCCATGACAGGATCGATTTAGTGGTCCGTTTCTTGGGGAGAAACCACAACCATCCGTGCAGAATGTTTCTGATGCGTTAATAAGAATTCATGGAAATACTTATTTCCAATAGTAATCGGCTTAGTGTGCTGATGGAAAGACACCACGACATTTTCAGATACAAAAGTTTGATCAAGTGCATGTCGCAATCGAGTCACTTACTGCAAATTTCCGTTATTTCCTAGAAGTATTCATGAACTGATGCAATCCATCCTCCTATGCCTATGAAAAAAGCGAAATTCAGTTTTATGGTGACTCAGGAAGAAAAGAAGTATATACATTCATTTATGATGAAGTATATGTCTAAGAGGTAAATTCCTAACTCTAACACAAAAATCAATTTTCAAGGCTGTTACCCTTACAGTACTGAATTACAACACTGAGTGTGTACAGTCCACTTTATCCTACGGGTTTCTCGTTCAGTGGAGATTTTAGTATGTAGAAAACAATTAATGTCGTGCTATTTAGTTGTAATCAATGGATGGTCTACAATTTTAGCTAATTCCTTGGCGTATTTCGCCTCTGCGTTTTAATGTGTGGTGGGAAACGGTGTGGATGTCCACAGTGAAATTAAAAATCACAGTTTTCTAGCTATGCAGCTCTTCACAAAGAAGTAGAAGTCTTTGAACACTTGCTAAAGTGGAAGTACAGCTCTGACAGTTTTAATCCTAGGAGTCATGACAGTGAGAGGTGAGGCAACAGTTTTAGAAAGAAGGCTTCATACGATTGATACACGAATTTCTTGCAACACAAAAAAGCAAGCAGCTTTGGTCGATTTTCTCGTCGCTGATTATTCTAAAAAAGTTAGAGAAAGCTGAAGTACCAGAAATACGTGGTCAGGGCTATTTTTCGAACTTAATTACTACGTAAATCAACTCATCTTTCGTTGGTTTTTTCGGAAATGGAACGACTGATAAATGATTCGCCGTTCTCTAGGGACGCCCGACTGTTAAAGTTTTCTGCCCTTCCGTACGTACCCACATAAAGTTGTTTTCATCCTAGGCACGAAGGCACTTACACATCTTTTGTGAATTAACAGCACTGGAAACCTACAGAAATCCTAAATAAAAAGAGCGAACGCTGGATTCCGTTCTGTCATTTTATGCATCTCTGAACACAAAGTAGTGAGTGGCTTCATGGGTAATGTGCGCAAATTAACGGAAACTAGGGAGAGCTACCAGACACGGTGAGGATATCCGGACTTGCCTTGTGCTACTCTACAGTTTACATAAGTCCAGTAAAGCACAGATCCCATCACAGAGACGAAGAGGATGCAGCTACCAACGAGATCGAAAACATCGTAATAGGGTGCCTAAGGCCAATAGAAACATAAAAATGAAACTGTCTTCCTGCAATTGCTCTTCCTGATAGATGACGAGGCATAAGCACAGAAGAAAAATACCAGAAAAGTAATGTTTCAAGTTGAGAATGCGTTTACTTGAGATAACTGAGGAAGTCGCAGGATCACCACTGTGAACGAGATTGAAAGTGACTTTCTCGAATAATACATAGTTGGTTATGTCGTAAATTGCTATTCAATCGTATAGTGTCCAAATAAGGAATCTATTAACAACATATCAATCGGATTGTACCACAATTGTATTATCAGTAGCTATCGCTTGTGTCGTCATTAGTAAAGCAGTGACACTACACCAACTGTTTAATAAACAAATCGACACTGGAACAGTTAATATTCCCCATGAGGTTGAAAACACCGTTACAGTTGTAAAGTTCTTTTATTATCACACGACCGGTTTCGGACTCTTATACGCCCATCTTCAGGTGTCATAACTTGGTGCTGTGACGCCTGAGCGCAGAAGTAGACATGTACGAGGCGTGGTGTGCTACCTACGAGCGCTGAGCGACTCCATTCTCAGAGCTGGTAGGTAGCACATTACGCCTAGCACACGTCTACTTCGGCGCTCGGGCGTCACAGCACCAAGATACGACACCTGAAGATGGGCGTATAAGAGTCCGAAACCGGTGGTGTGATGATAAAAGAACATTACAACTGTACCGGTATTTTCAACCTCTGGTATAATGCTCAGTTCGGGATGTTCCTTCAACAGGATTGTTTACTGTTAATACTGTTACGAGAATAGGACTAAACTGTCAGCATTCTGATGATTGCTGTGCACGTATGTAAACTCAGATCCTAACATCAACTTCTAATATCTGCATGTGACAGCTTCACATATAATTTTTATACCTCATAATTATATATGCCAGTGACAGTAGATTTTAACTCAGCGGATATTTATTAATTTAAACTTTTCCGTGTAATTGCTTTAAACCGACTGTGATGATCACACGCTTTATTAAGGACCATGCGGTGCCTTCTGTAATGTTCAAGGGACCACCATAAATCGCGGTGACTTCAGTATAACTATTGTCTTTGTATAAGAGTCTTATTTTTGTTTGCCTCATTGCATATTTCTATCTATTACCTTCTGCATTATACTGTAGCAGTTCTTTCAGTATATGGTCCAAGTTTTATCGAGCTATGTTAGTTGGCAGTGACACGTCATGCGAAAGATACTTTCTTCCTTAAGTTCTGCAGACCAGTGCATATCGTAGCCCTTCCACAAACAAAAGTAGTCAAGAGCAACAAGAGCTATAGAAACATTTCTCAACGTATATACTCATATTATACAGTGAATTTAATTCTTTATGGTTCAAGTATTAGTTCTTCCTGGTGGTCACAGAAGTTACTACCATTTTTTTTACCTACGTCAGATATAATAAACAACTGAGGTTGAATAATATCCGTTAAAATGAAAATGAAAAATTTTAACAACTACAATTTCTTGTAATACAATGTCCCGCCACACCAAGGTGAATGACATCTTGCCGATGACACGAAATAATGCACGACTTGAACGAACTGCAAGATTTATTTTGGCAATACAAGACGGTCAGTTTAAAGTCTATACTCTGTGAATTTGGGCTGAACTGAAATCGCCCACCTTCTTGCAATACACCTATGTACCATGGCAGCTTGTACCATGGGTGACGTGAGAAGAGCTACCTCCCGAGATTGCCAAATTGTGGTCTGTAGTCGATTAACATTTATGTAAGGTTTTTATATTCTTAGTTTATCTGGTTATCTTTGTGTTATATTTTGTATCGTTATTAACATAAATTTGAGTGCCGAATCACACATGTCAAATTATAGTGAAAATACATTTGATTAAAACAAGTACAGTAAAACAAACTAGAATTCTTCAGGTGTTAAAAGTGTTAATCAGTTAGATCATACTGTCCTTCAAGCTTGTCCTGCTAATTCATTCACTATTATTCCGATATCCTTGTTACGTTTTTTTCTGTAAGGCACGGATGTTTAAACGGTTACATAAAACGACGAATGTCGTATGTATGAAAAGAAAAAGAAAGCCCTTGAGGGTCGTATATCAAACTACAGCGCTTCCAGAAGAAACGGGTACGTGGTGTACGATTTCATGACGGGACGGCTGGATGTGTCTTAGCGTCGGATATACAGAGTAGCAAGCGATAGTCATAACAGGAGGAGGATTTCAAAGAGTTTTTATGTCATTACGTGCGGAACATGAATTTTAATACGTCTGCTATATTTCCACTCTAAACTTTCTACATTTCCAAACGAAATTGATGTTGAAGTTTTTCAGGGAGAAACTTTTCTTCTTTATGTTTAATTTCGGTTACATTATAGTCCTTTTCAGGTGTAAAAATTCGTGACAACGCACATGTCAAACATTTTAAAATCTTGCCCACTCTGTAAATCAAGAAAGGCAGTGTTCTGTGGTAGATGCGATGTGTGTGTGTGTACAATGCTGATGCTGTCACAAATGCTTAAAAGCAATTTAACATTTTGTTCGGCAACAGACGACCGATGTGTGTTACCACGATGACCCAAGGACATCGTCGACTGCAGTGGGCATCGAGATTGGACCGTGGCTCAGTTGAAATGTTTCGGATGGTAAGATTGATAACGCTTCTTATTACACCAGGCTGTCGGGCACCAGTTCCATGCTCACAAACAGCGGCTGTAAGTTAATAGGACTTGTCACCTGCACGTAGGCACGTAGTACCACATACAGTACCTCGTGAATTCTATCAAGGGCTATACTATCTGGAGTCGCTGCTGCACTGCCTTTGAAAGGTGAATAACATGCTGTTAAGAAGGTGACCATAATGTTTTTAGTCATCAATGTATGTTGTGAGGACGCTCAGTGATGTGCTTATTCTGTTCACGGCTCTAAGGAAATTTACCTTCTGGGCAACAGAATTACGCAATAGGATTTTCTTTCGTTTGTTCCCGTTCCTGAAATTCCCTTACTAAGCAACAGAAACAACAACAATATTTATCAATATTTATCTGCACTAGACTTCTAATACTGTACTGCTGTTAGCAGCAATTAGTAATGTCTGTCATGGTTGCGGAAAAACTGACCTTAGATGAGTTTGTTCATTGGTAAAAGTGCCGCTGCTTAAAAGTTTAAATCACGGCAGAAGCCCTCTGTTGATTGCAGTTGTAAGAAATCACACGTATGTGACAAGATCCAATATGGTAAAAAGTTGTCATGGATGGTAAGACACTTGAAACCTCATTTAAATATATGAAGTACGATATACGCTGATACAGTGACAAGTTCTCAGACTATCTCTCCAACACCAATAAAAATTTTAACAGGTGAGCTATTGAAAGGGAATAACATTTTATAAAACCGTGGCGTTTCCAACATTGCTGAATGTCTGTGAAACGTGGGCTATTCGTAATAGTACAAGAACACATTCCAAGCTGCGGAAAGTTCTGTTGAAAATATCCTGTTTTTTAAAAAATACCTGCGTCCCAGCGAATAGTTTAAGTTGGCTACTACGGGTAAAATGGATAGGATGAATAAAACTGACAGATTAGCTGTGAACACCAGAACATACGACAAGTCTAATCTCGGGTGCATGACGATAATGTAAAAGTATCTTAATATTTCACACAAATAGCATTTGTTCATTGTTGAAGGAAGAGAAGATGCTCTATATGACACTAGATTCATATTAGAATAAGGCGGATGTTTATATGTATATATTCGCAGAAATGACGGAAAAAAAATTATGTTGATGAGAGAAGATCCTCTCAGAAATCATTCTTTCCAGGAGATTTACAGAAGCTACTAAAAAATTTTGTTTATTTAATGGTTTAGGAGACACAGTGTGCTTCAGCTAGAGAACTATATTCAATTTAAACAAAAGGATCTAGGAGTAGTGCATAATTTCTGATTTTTATTAGATTAAAAAACTCTTTAAAGAATTACTTTCACGAGAATGCGTAGAATGATCAGTTTTGGCGTACTAAGCCATAGTTTAATCCGCTGACTAGTGTCGATTACGGATAGCAAAATTCCAGTGATCAAAAGTTGGCAAATGTAATCCTGAGCTGTAGCAGCGACATTCGATTCTATTATAGAGAGCTGCATCAAACCAGTCTCAGGACTGAAGACAACAGCAACAACAACATTTATCAGTACTTAGATACCATTAACCAGTGGAGTGACTATGAAGTTATCATATCAAAATACTGAGACATTTTCATGATAACTGTTTACTAGTTGTGTGCCCCCAGAGTCCTTCCGGTTACAGGCCCGAATGAAATTTTCCTGTCGTGGGTCTGTAGTTTTACTCCCTGATGATGAGGTACACATGGGTGAAAAAAGATTGGATTTCTGACCTATCGAATGTCTCTTGAGGCAACGGCCTTGCCTCAGTGGTAACACCGGTTCCCGTCAGATCACCGAAGTGAAGTGCTGTCGGGCTGGGCTAGCACTTGGATGGGTGACCATCCGGTCTACCAGGCTCTGTTGGGAAGCGGGGTGCACTCAGCCCTTGTGAGGCAAACTGAGGAGCTACTTCACTGAGAAGTAGCGGCTCCGGTCACGAGAACTGACGTACGGCCGGGAGAGCGGTGTGCTGACCACATGCCCCTCCATATCCTATTCCAGTGACCTCTATAGGCTGAGGATGTCACGGCGGCCGGTCGGTACCGTTGGACTTTCATGGCATGTTCGGGAAGAGTTTTCGTTTAACGTCACTTGACTTTCGCCTAGATTTTATCTAAATTTACTGGTTGCGTAACTGCATAGAACTGTTACCGTAGCTACTGGTAATGAAACATATCGAAGCAGAATAATTCGGACCACAAAGCCTAATTTTACAGCGGTTTGTAAATTTTGGCACCGGAAACTAAGCCAAATTTCAACCGTAGTACTTTGATGTTGTTGACATTGGTAAAGTTCGTTGTAATGTCACTTACTGTGCGCGTTTGATGTTTCTATTGCCCTAGTATGCCATAGAGTACATCAAAAGGTTGTTTCAAAATATTTAAGAATTAGCACCGGAAGGTAAGAGCTACATACCTTTGACAAATGTGTGTAAATTACATTGATTTCCAGCTGAATGTTCTCAAAGAATTGGGATTTGTTTTCACTCCAGTATGATCCCTGAAGAGTATTGTATTTTCTCAGTTATTTTCAGCTGTCCTCCCGGTAAATAAGATTACACTTCTGACATGACGGGGTGCGATTATAATTACTGATCAGCCACAGCAGTATGATGACCGACCTACTATCGATACAAACCGTTCCGGCGATAGCAGCGTCACCTGGCGAGGAACAGCTGCTTACTCACAAGGGAACCTCCCCATCGCACCCCCCTCAGATTTAGTTATAAGCTGGCACCGTGGATAGGCCTTGAAACACTGAACACAGATCGATCGAGAAAACAGGAAGAAGTTGTGTAGTCCATGGGCAAGATATGTAACATCAAGGATTGCCCGAGATCAAGAACGACGTGGTCCCGTGGTTAGCGTGAGCAGCTGCGGAACGAGAAATCATTGGTTCCAGTCTTTCATCGAGTGAAAATTTTACTTTCTTTATTTTCGCAAAGTTATGATCTGTACGTTCGTTCATTGACGTCTCTGTTCACTGTAATAAGTTTAGTGTCTGTGTTTTGCGACCGCACCGCAAAACCGTGCGATTAGTAGACGAAAGGACGCGCCTCTCCAATGGGAACCGAAAACATTTGATGGCAAGGTCATAGGTCAACCGATTCCCCCACAGGAAAACACGTCTGATATATTCTATACGACACTGGTGACCGCATGTGCGTCACATGATAGGAATATGTTGTCGACCCACCTAACTTGTACACTTGGCGAATGGGTAAAAAGGTTCTTCTACCTTGCCCGATTTAGGTTCTCTTGTGGATGTGATAATCACTCCCAAAAAAGTGATGAAAACATAAGAGTTTGACGCATAAACTGAAAATAAAAAATTAAACCTTTTACACGAGGGAAGATTGGAACCAAGGACCTCTCGTTCAGCAGTTGCTCACGCTAACCACCGGACCACGGCGCTTCTGACGTTAGAGAGTCCTTGATGTTGCATATCTTGCCCACCAACTACTCAGTTTGTATATTTTGCTTATTTTTGCATAGTTCCACACAACTCCTTCCTGTTTTCTCGACTGATCTGTGTTCAGTTTTTCAAGGCCTATCCACTGTGCCAACTTATAACTAAATCTGAGGGGGGTGCAATGGGGAGGTTCCCTTGTCAGACATATGCACGGTGCATGTAGTATCAGCGCGCTTGTTTCCAGTCGGTAGAAAGGGGAAGGTGCGCGATCTATCTGACCGAGGCGGACTGTGATGGCCCGGAGGCTCGCATGAGCATTTCGGAAATTGCAGGACTTGTCAGGTGTTCGAGGTGTGCTGTGATGAGTGCCTTCAGCACGTGGCAAAATCGTAAAACCACGTCCAGACGTCGTGTGGTTGTGCGGCCACTCCTCAATCATGGAAGTCGGACTCGTAGGTTGGGCAGACTGGTAAAACAGGACAGACGGCGAGCCGTGGTGGAACTAATGTCAGACATTAATGCTGGACAGAGTACAAATGTGTCTGAACACAGAGTACATCGAACACTCCCAAGGATAGGGCCTCCGCAGCCGACAATCCAAGCATGTGCCGATGTTTACACCACGACATCGGCAATTACGACTGATATGGGCTCGTGACAACCGGTACTGGACGTTGGCGTGGTGTCAGAGTGGTAAGTGGTCTGATGAATCCCGATACCTGCTTCATGATGCCGATGGGAAGGCGCAAATGCGTCGTCTTGCAGGGAAACAGTTCTTTGACTCCTACGCTGTGGGGCAGTAGCGGCTTCGTTATGCTCCGGGGATCATTCACGAGAGCGTCCATGGTTTCAAGGGAGCTCATGCAAGGCACTACGACGACCAAGCAATGTCGTACACTGATTGCAGACCACGTACACTCCTTCATGACGATTGTGTTTCCCGACAGCAGTGGCATTTTTCAGCAAGATAATGCGCTGTGTCCCAAGGCTAGGAGAGTGATGGGGTCGTTCGAGGAACGCAGTGGCGAGTTCCAATTGATGTGCTGCTGCCCCCCGTCAGGGCTCCTCGGAATTTAAGGGAGTTAGGTGACTTGTGTGTGCAGTTGTGACCAACTCCCTCCAGCGACCTATCAAGGCCTCATAGCTTCCATGCCACGACGCGTCGCCGCTGTTATCCGCTCCATAGGTGACATAACAGCTATTAGGCAGGTCGTCACAATGTTCTGGCTGATCAGTCTAAATTAGCGTATGCGTTAGCGTACATGTGATCGATATTCGTCATAATCGTGTTATGGGCCTTAAGACCTCTTGACTTGCACCACAAGTTGGTATTAGCAAAAATAATGCCCGTTTCGAGCGTATCAGGCGTTCTATTACGACATTCTAACTTCTATTTTTGTTACAGTAGTGCATCAATACGCATTCTGAGCATTATCTCACCTGCTAGACGAGTAAAAGTTCATGTTTGCGATGCAGAGTGTGTGTGGTTTCCGCCAAAAATAGTTTTACGTTCTCTCTCAACCTTGAATATGTGAGAAGGTACGGAGAAAATTTATCGGCCTTATGCAACGACGAACGACGCGTTGACAGCAATAACACTTTTTTGTGCTTGTTCTGCAAGAGTGTAACACAGTGTCAACTTCAACTGTGGAGTGACATTTCAAAGCGCTCGAGTTGAGTGTCATTCGTTCAAATGAATAAATAGGAGTCTCTTTTCACAGAAACTTCTTTTTGGACGGTTTATTGCCACCATAGTTTCTACTAAAATTAAAAGTATGTTCTCCGTGATTTTTGTTTTATGAGCTTTAGGCCATGGTCCAAGATGTTTCGTCCCCTAATACTGTAGACATCATCAGAAGTTATAACGACTCGGATAGCAAACTTAAAGAAGCTAAGCAACCCAAAATGTTTATAACCACTGCACAATGATAAGACCATGGTGATATCGCACCCCTGCCTAAGATCACAGAATCAGGTGTGTGTGTGTGTTAAGGAGCTTGCAGTGGGGATGAATTGGTGCTGATTACTGTATTTAGCACTAAGGCCCACAGCTTGTCTAACATGAATCGTTCTTCTTCCATAGCCTAAAACCCATAAATAAAAGCAAATAGCGGCTTTGAAAGCCTGGATTGTATATTCAAAATTAGAGATAGTTTATATAGACTCAGTTTCTTACTTTGAACAAGTTAATTGCAGCCATAGGTGAAAGCACCGAAAAATTTCGCAAACTGGCATTGGATAGTCGATGATTGAAGGTATGCATAGGATACTAGCTGTTGCAGTAGGCGTGTCACAAAAAACGAGTACATGTAAGTAGTGGAACAACAAGGACATCACCCCACTCTCCATTGTTGCTAAATTTATTCAGGATGGCAGATCCAAGATGGCGGCGATAGATATGGCAACATCGCAATGACATCATGGTGGAAGCTCAAATTTTGTCAGGAAAATGGGTCAACTGGGCTACCTCCACTATTCTAACCCCCTCCCCATCCCATCTACCCATCCCCAGAAAATGGTGGGAAGTTCAAATTTTGGTGGAAGAAAGGTCACTTGGGCTACCTCCATTAGCCTAAGAAAATGGCGGGAAAATGGGTCACTTGGGGCGCCACCTCCACTAACCTAAATCGTCCGACCGCCACCTCTTCCTTGGAATTGGTGGGAAATGGACTCAACCTGTTCTGGGCCGCTGGATAGGATGGATGTATGTCTTTATTTTGCAGGAAGTGTTTATTTAAACAGTTTGAGGCAGTAACTCTATCCAGTGTGTTTACCATGAGGTCCGGAGTCCAACTCATATAGTACACAGTACTGCCAACTGAGGACACTCTCATCCCTCCTGTGACATAATCCAAGATGGCAGTATGGGGGAAAATGGCGGGAAAAGGACTCAGCCTGCTCTGGGCTGCTGGAGAGAGGAAGATGTGCACTTCATTTATTTTGGAACAATTTATTTACAGACAGATTTCACATAATTCATTTATTACACTGATACAAAACACTCGCTCTGATGTGCTTGGGGTCACAATACACAGCCTATATATCTGCAAACTACTTGTAAATTACCGGAATAATGCAGTACACTGATGTACAGACACGCAAAAAATGTCAAAATAATGTATGTACAATGCTCTGTGGTACAGAAAAACGATGATTGCATGTTAGGGTGATAGACATGAATGGGCCCTGACGCAAGCAGATCTGCTTCGGACAGCAGTACCTATATGTAGATTGGGGGTGCACCACAATGCAGTAGTAAAATCCTCATCCTTATCCCAGTTCCCATGCTGTCCAAGGAAGAGATGGCAGTTGGACGACTTAGATTAGTGAAGGTAGCGCAAGTGACCTTTTTTCCACCAAAATTTGAACTTCCCGCCATTTTCCGGGAGAGAGGAGTGGGCGGGGTTAAGTCAGTGGAGGTAGCCCAATTTATCTATTTTCCCAACCAAATCTGAACTTCCTGCCATGATGTCATTGCGATGTTGCCATATCTACCGTTGCCATCTTGGATCCGCCATCTTGAATAAATTTGGCAACAATGCAGAGTGGGGTAACGTCCTTGTTGTTCCACTACTCATGTCCTGCATGACATATTAACTATGAGAAAGCTATATGCAACATAAGTGCTGCATTAATTTCATCATAAGTAAATACAAAGCTAAAAAATTACTTTTTTCTACTAATTCACTTTGATTTTGTGCAATGGTTGTTACTGTGGTAACCACATGGATCAACTGCTTCGTGACAGAAATGAGAAAGCAATCAATGCAGTAAGTTGAAGCCAGTATAGTGGAAAGAAGAAAGAGAAGGTGATTTTGCTTACCAGAAAGAATATAACCAGGATTTCATTAACGCCAGTGCATCCTTTTTCTGAGATACCTAGTGAAATGTACAGTAATAACTGTAGAATACCATAGTCTTCTTCACCAGCTCGATGACTCAATGTATAACAAAAAACTGAATTAAAACAAACGATCGATTTCCTTCAGGATAATTCACCTGCTCAAAGGCGTTAGGGTCATATGAAGACAATGGAATTTATCGTAGGACATGTTGGAACGTCCCCCTGTTCACCTGATATGGCATGACATGATTGCCACCTAATCCTACATTTAAATAAATTTGTGTTGGAAAACGACTTATGTCCACTAAAAATACTACATCATATGTATTCAAATTTCAGGAATGGACTCTACTTACCTGAAAAATGTGGAAGTACATTGACTGAAAGGTATTTACGTCGAAAGTCAGTGCATATTTGACCTAGAAAACAGTCTTGCCCTGTTGGACTTGAATCAGAATGATCACGTAAAGTGTAAGGTAAGGCGAATAGAAGACGTGACTTGTTGCAAGTGTTCTACGAGAGTCCCGTCCATTATTGCGACTAATTCTAGAGCATTGTTCCAGGGCTTGGAGTTCTTATCAAGTAAGTATGGTAATGGACATCGAACGAATTCGTAGAGGCTCTGCCAGCATCTTAACAAGTCAGTACAGCTCGTTAGAAAGAGTAACACAAATGCTCCTGGATCATCAATGCGAATCCTTCGACGAAATATGAAATAGTTTTCACGAAACGCTATTGGGTAAATTTAGAAAATTCGCATCTGAAGAAGAGTGTAATAAAATGATTCTGCTGGTACTATCGTACATCTCGAATAGGGATCATGAGAATGTTATTGGTGAGATTAGTGCCCATATGGAGGATAATAAACTGACATTTTTCCCCTCGACCAATACGCCAATGGAAAAGGAAAGAAACACTGTAACACTGATACGAATAACTGTTCGTAATGCACTGCATGAGCCTGTGGAGTACATACACTCATGCTCATAAATTAAGGATAATTGCAGAATGTGGTGCCACACAATGTGGCACTACACAAAAATTGCGCTAATAGCATAGGCACAAAGGGAACACACACGACACAGATCTGCAAGTCCACGGTATCGGTGATAAGTTCAGAAAACCGTCATGAAACACATGTGCTACAAAACGCCACTGTTTCCTGCGCATGCAGACGTACACAGGCCGCACAACAGGTTGGCATACTCTGGATCAGGTGGTCGAGCAGCTGCTAGGGTGTGGTCGCCCATTCTTGCACCAGTGCCTGTCGGAGCTCCTGAAGGGTTTGAAGACATGCAGCGATACGTCGACCGAGAGCATCAAGGACGTGTTCGATGGGGTTTAGGTCTGGAGAACAGGCGGGCCACTCCATTCGCCTGATATCTTCTGTTTCAAGGTACTCCTCCACGAAGGAAGCTCGGTGGACCGTGCGTTATCATCCATCAGGGGAAGATGGGACCCACTGCACCCCTGAAAAACCGGACATACTGGTGCAAAATGACGTCCCGATACACCTGACCTGTTACAGTCTCTCTGTCAAAGACATGCAGTGGGATACGTGCTCCAATCACAATCCCATTTCACACCATCAAACCACGACCTCCATACAGGTCCCTTTCAAGGATATAATGGTGTTGGTATCTGGATCCTGGTTCACGCCAGATGAAAACCCGTTGAGAATCACTGTTCACACCATTCCTGGACTCATCTGTGAACATAACTTGGGAACATTGATCCAAAGACCATATACTGTGTTCTTGACACCAGACTTTACAGGCTCTCCTGTGACCTTGCAGGTCTCTGGACGAATAAACCCTCTCTGTTCAGTCGTCTTTAGACTGTATGTCTGGAGACAACTGTTCCAGTGGCTGCGGTAAGGTCCTGAGCAAGGCTACCTCAAGTATTCTGTGGCCGTCTGCGGTCACTGATGGTGAGATATCGGTCTTCTGTTGTACGCTGTGGATGTCCCGTACTGTAGCTCCTGAACACGTTTCCTGTCTGCTGGAATCATTGCCATAATCTTGAGATCACACTTTGTGGCACACAGAGGGCCCGCGCTATGACCTGCTGTGTTTGACCAGCCCCACTCGCTCTAGTACTCTACCTGTCATCCATCAATATATGTTCTTTGAGCCATTTTCAACACACAGTCACCATTAGCACGTGCACACTTACTCTCTGCACCGTACTTTGACATGCACCAACACAACTCTGCATACGTGGACTGCTGCCAGCGCCACCTTGCGACGACTGCAGGTCAAATGCACCGCATTGTCTTACCCCGAGGTGATTTAAACACACAAACCGCCACCAGAGCGTTGTTTCACCATGTTTCAGCATTATCCTTAATTTATGATTATGAGTGTATATAGATAAAAACAGTGGACAAACGATACTCCGTTTCTCTCTCAGTAGTCCACTTTTGGAAAAGAGTGCTACACCTTACAGGACAAGGTCGTTTTACTGACAGTTAATGTGACAGGTAGTCCATCATTGTAGGTGCTCATGATAACAATTTCAGGCCAAGTGAAAAACACATGTCACAGTAAAGAGCGCCCAAGCAGTCGCATCAATACATAGTGAACCCCACTCTGGCGGCTACGCAGACGTGTATTTTCGCATCTAAACTATCACAAAAGTCTCGAATGGCATCTCCCCATAAATTTCCACAAGCATATGCATCTTTTTTGCAATTCGGCAATCATTCTTACAAGCCCTGTAGAATGAATAAGTTCCCGCTTCGCTATGTCCCGTACATATTGAATTGGCGAGATATCTGGTCGTCCAAATGGCCAGAGCAGCTTTTGTACACCAGGAAGAGCGCGGTGCGTTGCGGCTGCTGTACGCCCACGTGCATAGATCTGATAAAGGGCACGTTACCTTCCTGTCGAAGGAAGGGCAGTAGCACGAAGATAACAACCTCAGGTTACTTTACCCTGCAGAAATACCGTGTGCAACAGCGAGCTGTGACTAGTCGCCTTCATGAAGCCTGGGATGGGACCTGTGTGTCGTTGGCGAATGCGCTCTGGAATGGGCAGCTCAAGAGATCTACATACACTCCTGGAAATTGAAATAAGAACACCGTGAATTCATTGTCCCAGGAAGGGGAAACTTTATTGACACATTCCTGGGGTCAGATACATCACATGATCACACTGACAGAACCACAGGCACATAGACACAGGCAACAAAGCATGCACAATGTCGGCACTAGTACAGTGTATATCCACCTTTCGCAGCAATGCAGGCTGCTATTCTCCCATGGAGACGATCGTAGAGATGCTGGATGTAGTCCTGTGGAACGGCTTGCCATGCCATTTCCACCTGGCGCCTCAGTTGGACCAGCGTTCGTGCTGGACGTGCAGACCGCGTGAGACGACGCTTCATCCAGTCCCAAACATGCTCAATGGGGGACAGATCCGGAGATCTTGCTGGCCAGGGTAGTTGACTTACACCTTCTAGAGCACGTTGGGTGGCACGGGATACATGCGGACGTGCATCGTCCTGTTGGAACAGCAAGTTCCCTTGCCGGTCTAGGAATGATAGAACGATGGTTTCGATGACGGTTTGGATGTACCGTGCACTATTCAGTGTCCCCTCGACGATCACCAGTGGTGTACGGCCAGTGTAGGAAATCGCTCCCCACACCATGATGCCGGGTGTTGGCCCTGTGTGCCTTGGTCGTATGCAGTCCTGATTGTGGCGCTCACCTGCACGGCGCCAAACACGCGTACGACCATCATTGGCACCAAGGCAGAAGCGACTCTCATCGCTGAAGACGACACGTCTCCATTCATCCCTCCATTCACGCCTGTCGCGACACCACTGGAGGCGGGCTGCACGATGTTGGGGCGTGAGCGGAAGACGGCCTAACGGTGTGCGGGACCGTAGCCCAGCTTCATGGAGACGGTTGCGAATGGTCCTCGCCGATACCCCAGGAGCAACAGTGTCCCTAATTTGCTGGGAAGTGGCGGTGCGGTCCCCTACGGCACTGCGTAGGATCCTACGGTCTTGGCGTGCATCCGTGCGTCGCTGCGGTCCGGTCCCAGGTCGACGGGCACGAGCACCTTCCGCCGACCACTGGCGACAACATCGATGTACTGTGGAGACCTCATGCCCCACGTGTTGAGCAATTCGGCGGTACGTCCACCCGGCCTCCCGCATGCCCACTATACGCCCTCGCTCAAAGTCCGTCAACTGCACATACTGTTCACGTCCACGCTGTCGCGGCATGCTACCAGTGTTAAAGACTGCGATGGAGCTCCGTATGCCACGGTAAACTGGCTGACACTGACGGCGGCGGTGCACAAATGCTGCGCAGCTAGCGCCATTCGACGGCCAACACCGCGGTTCCTGGTGTGTCCGCTGTGCCGTGCGTGTGATCATTGCTTGTACAGCCCTCTCGCAGTGTCCGGAGCAAGTATGGTGGGTCTGACACACCGGTGTCAATGTGTTCTTTTTTCCATTTCCAGGAGTGTACATATGTACGTCCATCATTAACATACAGACAGAACGTACTCTGGTCGTTGAAGACAACAGATGACATTTCACTCTCCAGTCGACTGTTTCGCGACACCAGAGTCGCCGTGCTTATCGGTTTGTACATCCACATTGTAGTTGGTTCAAATGGCTCTGCCAGCCGGTGTGGCCAAGCGGTTCTAGGCGCTTCAGTCTGGAACCGGGCGATCGCTACGGTCGCAGGTTCGAATCCTGCCTCGGGAATGGATGTGTGTGATGTTCTTAGGCTAGATAGGTTTAAGTTGTTCTAAGTTCTAGGGGCTGATGACCTCAGATGTTAAGTCCCATTATGCTCAGAGCCATTTGAACCATTTGAAGCCAAATGGCTCTGAGCACTATGGGACTTAACATCTGAGGTCATCAGTCCCCTAGAACTTAGAACAACTTAAACCTAACTAACCTAAGGACATCACACACATCCATGCCCGAGGCAGGATTCGTACCTGCGACCATAGCGGTCACGTGGTTCCAGACTGAAGAGCCTAGAACCGCTCGGTTACACTGACCGGCGATTGTAGTATCCTCGTCGCCACTTTATGGTCTTGTACCATAGGAATCTGTGAGAGGATGTTTTTATTGGTGGCCGGTCTCCTTGTTCTACAAAACAAATGCACACGAGGATTAATACAGTTCTTTATTTACACGAAGCTATCACTTTAATAGAGTGAACGTTCGTGGTACAAGCTCATTAGTAATAGTCCTCTTGCAGACAATACCGGTAATCTTGCTATAGTTACAATTCTAGTCTCGTTATGCACTGTCGTAACCTGCGATGTGAACTGAGCCTGCTCTGCAATAGTAACAGACGCCAAACTGGAATAGTGAGTCGAGTGATGCCCTGCGGTCAGCGGCGGCAGCCTAAATAGATGCTGTCGAGAGGGCGTTGGCGGCTTGTTGCTTGTCGGTGTGTCTCTGACCTCTCTCGTATTAGACACACTTGATCCAGCGACTACAATCGATTTCGTGCTGCATCTTTGTCGACTGGTGTGCTGGCGACAGCTTACGCCAGCACACACATCAACATCTACATCTACATAATTACTGTTCAGTTCACAATTAAGTGCATATCACAGGTTTCGTCGAACCACCTTCAAGCTATTACTCTGCCGTTTCACTCTCACAAGTTGCTCAAAAATACGAGCACTTAAATCTTTCTGTGTGCGCTCTGATTTCTCTTATTTTATTATGATGATCATTTCTCTGCATGCAGGTGAGCGCCAACGAAACATATTCGCAATTGGAGGAGAAAATTACTGACTGAAATTTATTGAGAAGATCCTTCTGCAACGAAAACGCCTTTCTGTCAATGGTTGCCACCCCAAGCTGCGAATCGTGTCTGTGGCACTCTCTCCCCTGTTCCGCGATGATACTAAACGAACTGCACTTCGCTGAACTTTTCCGTTGTCTTTCGTCAGTCCCATCTGATGCGGATCCCACACCACACAGTAATACTCCATAATAGGCCAGACATGTGTTCGGTAAGCAGTCTGTTTAGCAGACTTGCTGCATTCCCTAAGTGTTCTACCAATAAATCGCAGTTTTCTTTCCCCACAACATTATCTATGTGATCATTACAATTGAAATTATTCGTAATTGTAATCCATAAGCATTTAGATGAGTATACAGCCTTCAGATATTGTGTAACCGAAATTCAGCTGATTTATTTTCGTTCTCAACTGGATGATTTTCATTATTTAGACTCATTCATTATTTAGACACATTTGATATTTTTCGCACCTTACAGATGTCGTGCCTAAATAATTTCGCAACTGATTTTGATCATCTGATGACTTTACAAGACGGTAAATGACGGCATCACCTGCAAATAAGAGGGCTGCCCAGATTCTTTTCTACGTCCCTTAGGCTCATCAGGAACAGCAAAGGGCCTATAACACTTCCTTGGAACAAAAATTGGAAATTTGTGGTACGATCTTATGGGACCAAACTGCTGAGGTCATCGGTCCCTAAGTTTACACACTATTTAGTCTAACTTAAACTAACTTACACTAACGACAGCACACACACCCATGCTCGAGGGAAGACTCGAACCTCCGAAGGAGGCAGCCGCGCGGACCTTGACAAGGCGCCTCAAACCACTCGGCAACCCCGCGCGGCTCTTCTTTCGATATTACTTCTGTTTTACTCGATCACTTCCTGTCAGACAGGTCACTGTTCGTCGTAATTGGTGGAATGTGATCGAGTAAAACAAAAGTAATACACTACAGGGCTATTACAAATGATTGAAGCGATTTCATAAATTCACTGTAGCTCCATTCATTGACATATGGTCACGACACACTACAGATACGTAGAAAAACTCATAAAGTTTTGTTCGGCTGAAGCCGCACTTCAGGTTTCTGCCGCCAGAGTGCTCGAGAGCGCAGTGAGACAAAATGGCGACAGGAGCCGAGAAAGCGTATGTCGTGCTTGAAATGCACTCACATCAGTCAGTCATATCAGTGCAACGACACTTCAGGACGGAGTTCAACAAAGATCCACCAACTGCTAACTTCATTCGGCGATGGTATGAGCAGTTTAAAACTTCTGGATGCCTCTGTAAGGGGAAATCAACGGGTCGGCCTGCAGTGAGCGAAGAAACGGCTGAACGCGTGCGGGCAAGTTTCACGCGTAGTCCGCGGAAGTCGACGAATAAAGCAAGCAGGGAGCTAAATGTACCACAGCCGACGGTTTGGAAAATCTTACGGAAAAGGCTAAAGCAGAAGCCTTACCGTTTACAATTGCTACAAGCCCTGATACCCGATGACAAAGTCAAACGCTTTGAATATTCGGCGCGGTTGCAACAGCTCATGGAAGAGGATGCGTTCAGTGCGAAACTTGTTTTCAGTGATGAAGCAACATTTTTTCTTAATGGTGAAGTGAACAGACACAATGTGCGAATCTGGACGGTAGAGAATCCTCACGCATTCGTACAGCAAATTCGTAATTCACCAAAAGTTAACATGTTTTGTGCAATCTCACGGTTTAAAGTTTACGGCCCCTTTTTCTTCTGCGAAAAAAACGTTACAGGACACGTGTATCTGGACATGCTGGAAAATTGGCTCATGCTACAACTGGAGACCGACAGCGCCGACTTCATCTTTCAACAGGATGGTGCTCCACCGCACTTCCATCATGATGTTCGGCATTTCTTAAACAGGAGATTGGAAAACCGATGGATCGGTCGTGGTGGAGATCATGATCAGCAATTCATGTCATGGCCTCCACGCTCTCTCGACTTAACCCCATGCGATTTCTTTCTGTGGGGTTATGTGAAAGATTCAGTGTTTAAACCTCCTCTACCAAGAAACGTGCCAGAACTGCGAGCTCGCATCGACGATGCTTTCGAACTCATTGATGGGGACATGCTGCGCCGAGTGTGGGAGGAACTTGATTATCGGCTTGATGTCTGCCGAATCAGTAAAGAGGCACATATCGAACATTTGTGAATGCCTAAAAAAACTTTTTGAGTTTTTGTATGTGTGTGCAAAGCATTGTGAAAATATCTCAAATAATAAAGTTATTGTAGAGCTGTGATCTAAAGTATCCGTACACTTGGCTGAAAATAACTTAGCCTTGATGACAGCTTCCACTCTCGCAGGCATACGTTCAATCAGGTGCTGGAAGGTTTCTTGGAGAATGGCAGCCCATTCTTCACGGCGTGCGGCACTGAGGAGAGTTATAAATGTCGGTCGGTGAGGCCTGGCACGAAGTCAGCGCTCCAAAACATCCCAAAGGTATTCTATATGTTTCAGGTAAGGACCCTGTGCAGGCCAGTTCATTACAGGGATGTTATTGTCGTGTAACCACTCCGCCACAGCCCGTGCATTATGAACAGGTGCCTGATCATGTTGAAAGATGCAATCGTCATCGCCTAATTGCTCTACAACAGTGGGAAGCAAGAAGGTTATTAAAACAACAATGTAGGCCTGTGATGTGATAGTGCCACGTAAAACAACAAGGGGTGCAAGCCCCCTCCATCAAAAACACGACCACACCATAACAACACCGCCTCTGAATTTTACTGTTGGCACTACACACGCTGGCAGATGTCGTTCACCGGACATTCGCCATACCCACAGCCTGCCATGGGATCGCCACATTGTGTACCGTGATTCATTTCTTCACACAACGTTTTTTACACTTTACAACCGTCCAATGTTTACGCTCCTTACACCAAGCGAGGCGTCGTTTGGCATTTACCGGCGTGATGTGTAGCTTATGAGTAGCCGCTCGAGCCGGCCGAAGTGGCCGTGCGGTTCTAGGCGCTGCAGACTGGAACCGCGCGACCGCTACGGTAGCAGGTTCGAATCCTGCCTCGGGCATGGATGTGAGTGATGTCCTTAGGTTAGTTAGGTTTAATTAGTTCTAAGTTCTAGGGGACTGATGACCTCAGAAGTTGAGTCCCATAGTGCTCAGAGCCATTTGAACCATTTTGAGCAGCCGCTCGACCATGAAATCCAAGTTTTCTCAACTCCCGCCTAACTGTCATAGTACTTGGAGTGGATCCTGAAGCATTATGGAATTCCTGTGTGATGATCTGGATATGTGTCAGCCTATTACACATTACGATCCTCTTCAACTGTCGGCGGTCTGTGTCAGTCAACAGACGAGGCCAGCCTGTACGCTTTTGTGCTGTACGTGTCCTTTCACGTTTCCACTTCAGTATCACATCGGAAGCAGTGGACCTAGGGATGTTTAGTACTGTGGAAATCTCGCGTACAGACGTATGACACAAGTGACACCCAATCACCTGACCACGTTCAAAGTTCGTGAATTCCTTGAGTGCCCCATTCTGCTGTCTCACGATGTCTAATGACTACTGAGGTCGCTGATATGGAGTACCTGGCAGTAGGTGGCAGCACAATGTATCCAATATGCAAAAGTAGGTTTTTGCGGTTGTCCAAATGATTTTCATCACATAGTGTATGTGGCGTTCTCCAAGGAAGTGTTATAGGTCCTCTGGTGTTCCTGATCTCCATAAGCGACATCTGAACAGCCCACATAAGATTATTTGCAGATCATGTGGCACGCAGTTTTATAAGAATTCACTTGTAAGGAACAATGACAAAAACCTTCTGCAAATCTAAACACAACACATTTACTTTCATCTACATCTACATCTACATCTACATGGTTACTCTACAATTTACACGTAAGTGTCTGGCAGAGGGTTCATCGAACCGTTTTCACACTACTTCTCTACCATTCAACTCTCGAATGGCGCGTGGGGAAAAGGAACACCTAAATCTTTCCGTTCGAGCTGTGATTTCTCTTATTTTATTATGATGATCATTTCTCCCTACGTAGGTGCGTGTCAACAAAATATTTTCGCATTCGGAAGAGAAAGTTGGTGATTGAAATTTCGTAAATAGATCCCGCCGCAAAGAAAACCGCCTGTGTTTCAGTGACTGCCACCCCAACACGCGTAACATATCGGTGACACTCTCACCCCTACAGCGCGATAGCACTAAACGAGCTGCCCTTCTTTGCAATTTTTCGATGTCCTCCGTGCCGGCCGCAGTGACCGAGCGGTTCCAGGCGCTTCAAACTGGAACCGTGCGGCGGCTACGGTCGCAGGTTCGAATCCTGCCTCGGGCATGGATGTGCGTGATGTCCTTAGGTTAGTTAGGTTGAAGTAGTTCTAAGTTCTAGTGGACTGATGACCTCCGATGTTAAGTCCCATAGTGCTCAGAGCCATTTGAACCATTTTTTTTATGTCCTCCGTCAATCCTACATGGTAAAGACCCCACACCTTGCAGCAATATTCCAGCAGAGGACGGACAAGTGTAATGTAGGCTGTCTCTTTAGTGGGTTTGTCGCATCTTCTAAAAGTTCCGCCAAAAAAGCGCAGTCTTGGTTTCG
The DNA here is from genome assembly GCF_023864345.2 of Schistocerca serialis cubense. Lineage (NCBI taxonomy): Eukaryota > Metazoa > Arthropoda > Insecta > Orthoptera > Acrididae > Schistocerca > Schistocerca serialis. The sequence goes on from NC_064639.1 coordinate 390,845,121, forward strand.
CCTTCCCCACAATATTATCTATGTGGCCTTTTCAATTTAAGTTGCTCGTAATTGTAATTCCTAGATATTTAGACGAATTGATAGCTCTTAGATATGTTCGATTTATCGTATACCCAAAATTTATCGGATTGCTTTTAGTACCCATGTGAATGACCTCGCCCTTTTCTTTGTTTAGTGCTAATTGCCACTTTTCGAACCATACAGAAATTCTCTCTAATTCATTTTGTAACTGGAATTGATCGTCTGATGATTTTACTAGACGGTAAATTACAGCGTCATCTGCAAACAATCTAAGGGGGCTGCTCAGTTTATCATCTAGATCATTTATATTAATCAGGAACAGCAGAGGGCCTATGACAGTACCTTGCGGAACGCCAGATATCACATCTGTTCTACTCGCTGATTTACTGTGTATCACTACGAACTGTGACTTCTCTGAGAGGAAATCACGAAGCCAGTCACACAATTGAGACGATACTCCATATGTACGCATTTTGATTAACAGTCGCTTGTGAGGAACAGCATCAAAAGCCTTCTGGAAAGCTAGGAGTATGGAATCGATCTGAGATCCCTTGTCGACAGCACCCATTACCTCATGAGAATATGGAGCTAGCTGTGTTGCACAAGAACGATATTTTCTGAATCAGTGTTGGTTATGCATCAGTAAGTCATTTTCTTCAAGGTGATTCATAATGTTCGAGTACAGTATATGCTCCAAAATTCTACTGCAAATTGAGGTCAGTGATATGGGCCTGTAATTTCATGGGTTACTCCTATTTCCTTTCTTGAATATTGGTGTGACCTGAGCTACTTTCCAGTCTTGAGGAACAGACCTTTCGTCAAGTGAGTGGTTGTATATGATTGCTAAGAAAGGCGCTTTTGTGTCTGTATACTCTGAAAGGAACCTGATTGGTATACCATCTGGACCGAAAGACCTGCCTTTCTTAAGTGATTTGAGTTGTTTCACAACATCTAAGATATCTACTTTTATGTCACTCATGCTAACAGCTGTTCTTGTTTCGAATTCTGGAATATATTACTTCGTCTTGTTTCATGAAGGAATTATGGAAAACTGTATTTAGGAACTCCGCTTTAGTGGCACCATCATCGGTAACATTTCCATCGCTATCGTGCAGTGACGGCATTGACTGTCTTTTGCCACTGATGTACTTTACACACGAGCAGAATCTCTTTGGGTTTTGTGACATATTTTGAGACAATATTTCATTGTGTAAACTATTAAAAGCATCTCGTATTGACGTCCGCACTAAATTTCGAGCTTCCGTGGAACTTAGCCAGTCTTGGGGATTTTGCGTTCTTCTGAATTTGGCATGCTTTTTTCGTTGATTCTGCAACAGTGTTCTGACGTGTTTTGTGTGCCATGCTGGATTAGTCCATTCTCTTACTAACTTATGCGGCATGAATCTATCTATTGCTGTCGATACTTTATCTTTGAATTTGAGCCATATCCCGCCTACACTTACATAATTAGCTTGGAACGAATGGAGACTCCCTCTTAAGAAGGCATCAAGCATCATATACAACAATAGAAAATATTTTGCGTTTAGTTTTAGATATTTTGGTTGATATGGTTTAGAGCCTCGCTACAATGACCTTGTGTTAATCAATACTAGTATCTGTCATGACGCTATTAGATCAGGATTATTTGTGGCTAAGATGTCAAGTGTGTTTTCGAAACCATTTACAATTCGTGTGCGTTCATGAACTAATTGTTCAAAGTAGTTCTCAGAGAAAGCAATTAGTACAATTTCGGAAAATGTTTTCTGTCTACCACCGGCTCCGAACATGCATTTTCGCCAAGTCGAGGGTAGATTGAAGTCTCCACCAATAATAACTGTATGAGTGTGGTACTTATTTGTATTTGTAATGAGATTCAAGTTTTCTTTGAATCGTTCAGCTATTATATCATTTGAGTCGGGAGGTCGGTAGAAGGCGCCAATTATTATTTTGGTACGGTTGTTGAGTATAGCCTCTACCCACAGTAATTCGCAGAAACTATCTACTTCAACTTCACTACAAGATAAACTACTACCAACAGACACAAACACACCACCACCTACTTTATTTAATCTATCCTTGAACATGGTTTGCGCCTCTGTAAAAATTGCGGCAGAATTTACACTACTGGCTATTAAAATTACTACACCACGAAGATGACGTGCTACAGACGCTAAATTTAACCGACAGGAAGAAGATGCTGTGATATGCAAATGATTAGCTTTTCAGAGCATTCACACAAGGTTGGCTGCGGTGGCGACACCTACAACGTGCTGACATGAGGAAAGTTTACAACCGATTTCTCATACTCAAACAGCAGTTGACTGGCGTTGCCTAGTGAAACGTTGTTGTGATGCCTCGTGTAAGGAGGAGAAATGCGTACCATCACGTTTCCGGCTTTGATAAAGGTCGGATTGTAGCTTATCGCGATTGCGGTTTATCGTATCGCGACATTGCTGCTCGCGTTGGTCGAGATCCAATGACCGTTAGCAGAATATGGAATCGGTGGGTTCAGGAGGGTAATACAGAACGCCGTGCTGGATCCCAACGGCCTCGTATCACTAACAGTCGAGATGACAGGCATCTTATACGTGTGGCTGTAACGGATCGTGCAGCCACGTCTCGATCCCCGAGTCAACAAATGGGGACGTTTGCAAGACAACAATCATCTGTACGAACAGTTCGACGACGTTTGCAGCAGCATTGACTATCAGCTCGTAGACTGTGGCTGCGGTTACCCTTCACGCTGCATCACAGACAGGAGCGCCTGCGTAGGTGTACTCAAAGACGAACCTGGGTGCACGAATGGCAAAACGTCGTTTTTCTCGGATGAATCCAGGTTCCGTTTACAGCATCATGATGGTCGCATCAGTGTTTGGCGACATTGCGATGAACGCACATTGGAAGCGTGAATTCGTCATCGTCATACTGGCGTATCACCCGGCGTGATGGTATGGCATACCAATGGTTACACGTCTCGGTCACCTCTTGTTCGCATTGACGGCACTTTGAACAGTGGACGTTACATTTCAGAAGTGTTACGACCCGGGCTCTACCCTTCATTCGATCCCTGTGAAACCCTGCATTTCAGCAGGATAATACACGACCGCATGTTGCAGGTCCTGTACGGGCCTTTCTGAATACAGAAAATGTTCGACTGCTGCCCTGGCCAGCACATTCTCCAGATCTATCACCAACTGAAAACTTCCGGTCAGTGGTGACCGAGCAACTGACTTGTCACAATACGGTATTCACTACTCTTGATGAACTGTGGTATCGTGTTGAAGCTGCATGGGCAGCTATACCTGTACACGCCAGCCAAGCTCTGACTCAATGCCCAGGCATATGAAGGCCGTTATTCCGGCCAGAGGTGGTTGTTCTGGGTACTGATTTCTCAGGATCTATGCACCCAAATTGCGTGAAAATATAATCACATGTCAGTTCTAATATAATGTATTTGTCCAATGAATACCCGTTTATCATCTGCATTTCTTCTTGGTGTAGTAACTTTAATGGCCAGTAGTGTATCTCCGGCTTTAGTCAGCTTTCTTTTCCTATAACGATTTCAGCTTCAGTGCTTTCTATCAGCGCTTGAAGCTCTGGTACTTTTCCAACACAGCTACGACAATTTACAACTACAATACCGACTGTTGCATGGTCGATTCTCGTCGTTTCTTTCTGCGGAGTCAAAAACGTAGGGCACAGATACAGGTCTCCTAAGCTCCGTCTGATCACCGATGACCGTGACAAATGAATCACTAACACTACATCCCCCAAGTATCCAGGTACCATTGCCTGATGGCGCTGAAGACAGTCCTTTAGGACGGTATACTTTTTTCTCTGACAGTGTTCGTTACCAGCGTAGAATTTTCAGTCCCTTTTCGTGTATCTCAGAAGAAACGGAGTAGACGTCGTAAGCATAGGGACGTGGAGGAGGGATGACAGTGACAAGGTGCCGTGTAGCTGCTCCGCCAGCTGCCGCGCCCGCACAGTGCACGCGTGTGTGGGGCGTGACGTAACGGAGTCCGATATTCGGTGGCGGCGCGGCGCCGGTCGCCGCACGGCTACACCCACGCACCGGGGCGAATACCGACCCCTGCTAACGAGCTGCTTCATTAGTGCATTGCATTCAGCGCACGCGGACGCCTTCCTAGCGCTTTTTCATTGCTGCAAAACGCGAGAGCCTGCTCTTTCTTACGTGCTGTGCTAACCTCGCCAGGGCGCTTGCGTTATGCTGCAGGCTTCCGTTACGGTTAAACCATTAAATAAAAACGTGTATAATAGCGGGTGGTTTTGCGCACTTCTCTCACCAGATGTGCTGCGTCATTGAATAAGAGAGAGAACATTTTAAATCTTTATTCTAGACACTGATTTCATAACAGCAGTACTCCACCCGTTTAAAAACGAGAAATAATCCTAGCAGACACATTCCTCTTCCACCTGAATGCGTCAGATGCCTTCTCAAAACTAAGCCCACTTCCTGTTCAGTCCCTCAGAATTTAAGTCCATGTGTTAACGTTGGTTACAACCACGGCACTCCCCCATTCTGCGCATAAACTGCAGACTTTGTTCATATATTCTGCTTCCATTTATAACCTATGCATCTACATCTACATATATACTCCGCAAACGATTGTGCAGAGCATGTTACAAATTTGCACAGACCTCATCGAACACTGATTCATTCAATCTACCCACCGTGGTTTCGTGAGGACACTTTTGGAATTGATATAAGTGTTAACATTTACGTTAGTTGCACTTTCGTACAGCTATAAATGACTTGTTACTATCTGAAAGACGGGTCTGAGAAATCGCTCGATGTCTGCTGTAATTCCTACTTGATTAAGATTCAAAAAACTGTATCAGCGATCTAGAATTGCACAAACGTCTTATAAGCGCTTTTCTTCGGAGATGTGTTGCAATTTCATAGCATTCTCCCAACAATTTAGTGTCGCTGCCGGTCAGACCTCTCAGCTGTTTGGTATCCATGCCATCACTTACGCCTGGCTCTACACTCTGCTCTGCTTGATGATGTAACGGTTGAAAGGTAGAGCTGTGGTGAACTTCATTTGACGGTTTTACATGATCTGATGATGCCTAACCAGTGAGAAACGGGTTATTTTTAATTAAAAATAACTTCCCAACCGTGACTGTTTTATTTTCAGTATATAATTTTAAGTCTGCCGTTTGTCTTGGCTGCTACGAAGCTTCCCTGTCAACAGTGTCGTCAGCGAGCAGTCAGACTACGACGCAGACCCTACCTGTGAAAGGTCGACATAGCAAAATCCTGCCATACCCTTCTGGAACGAAAGCACTTCACGATCCGTCCTCAGCACTTAGCCACCAAGCTTTCAAAAATTCCAATGAGTGGCGTCACCGACGTAGCGCACAGCACCGCTTCAATTGCCCTGCTCCGCAGCATCACCATCGAAAGAATTTGAAACTACATAAACGTATTTATGCTAGGGTTTACCTATGCGACAAATCGAGGAGTGGTGCACCCGTAAACATACTAATCTAATAGTCAGGAAAAGCCGAGCTGAAACGTCCTTTAATTTAGTGTTGCCTTGGCTTATCAGACTAGGAATCGAATGAGTGGGAAGTCTCATATTCAGTCTCTAGTAAGATTCATTTCAAAGTTTTAACATTTACGACAGGAAAATTATTAGCTGCTAATGAGAAACCATGTGCATGCGGAGGACGACAGAAAATGAGTGTCCAGGAGGTGCAGAGATCAACCTTCTATGGAATGTACGTATGTATCACACTTCATAAAATGGACAACGTCGATGTTCAAGAAATGTTCATAACAAACCATTAAATGTCACGATGAACACAGAGTGAAAAACATTGCGCCACAGTGATCATAAAAGTTCACACTATCAAGAGTGGAGGCGAATTCCTTGGGAGATATAAACCGTGAGGACCTTCAGTTAGGCACCTACTCTTAAAGAATGCATATAGAATCATAATGGTGTAACGAGGTGACGTGAACTGATGGAATGTGATGGCATGCAACACGCTGCGAAAAGGTCTGTCGTGGAGGTTATCGTGAAACTGGCTGCCATATAAGGCTTAGCTGGAGATGGTGCTATAAAATTGTTTTATAGGCACGGAAGAAACAAACATCCAGTGACTGAATTAAGCAAGTGGTTCCAGGTGGTATGATACGCAATATCACATACTTTTCGAGATGCATAGTTTGCTCTAAAGAAGTATGATTTTTATTCGCAGACCAGAAATCAAGCAAAAGCTAGTTATTTTGACTAGCTATTGGGCAAAAGCGGCGCTTATACCATACTTGTAGTTCTCTTATGCCGATTTTCCCACCCTTGAGAGATCACGCACACGAGAAAGAATCGTAGGGGCATAGCACCTCCAACATCTCGCAGATCAATAAATAACTTTACAGACAATTTACCATCAACAGTTGGCATAACTGTATATGAATGCGTTAAGGCACTGATCTTAGTTGACCTTGATACAACTCTGTTGGTATCTCTAATTCCCAGGCTTCCTTTCATTTGCATTTCCTCTTCAAATTCCGGTTGGTCGGAGCTGATAACAAAGTCCGTACCTACCGATACGGTGAGCGTGTTTATCTCATCTACAAATTATCGGCCCGATTTTGCAGTTTGCTGTGCATCGTCAGGTTAACGCTTTGTTTCAAATTTCGTTATCCTATGTCTTTTTTTGTAACAAGTGCGCCTTGCGCGCAAAAAAATGGCTCTGAGCACTATACGACTTAACTTCTGAGGTCATTAGTTGCCTAGAACTTAGAACTAATTAAACCTAACTAACCTAAGGACATCACACACATCCATGCCCGAGGCAGGATTCGAACCTGCGACCGTAGCGGCCGCTCGGCTCCAGACCGTAGCGTCTAGAACCGCACGGTCACTCCGGCCGGCTTGTGCGCAAACACCAGCTTTTGTAACACGTGCGCCTTGTCCTCCTTTGAATATCCGTAGTTTTTCTTATGTACTACACGGTGCTATTGATACGGAAGTACTTGAAATCTGTTCACAATTGTTTTTTCCTATGCAGCAGATAGTAATCCATGTAATTATGTTTAGTTCCCACTCCTTTGAAAACGATTGTCCTTTACAACGTTTCACTGGAGACGGGTTTTGTGGCTTCCTTTCCGACAAGGATGATGAACTACATGACTCGACACCTGTTTCAATACCACTTTCATTTGTTAAGCGCTTATCGTCATCATTGTACTCCTCATGTACATTGTCCCCACAGTCGAGCGTTTGCGACACCACACATTCTACTGAACTATCTTGCAGAAACGCTAATATTCCATCTGCCACTTCTTTCTCACTCTGCGAAATTCCTTGGGTTCCTTACTGAGGAAATGTCAACTTCACCAACAGTTGTAGATATAACGCAATGTTTGCTTTGTTTATCGTTGCCATTGCTCTACTTTTCATAACACCAGTACCACTTTAGCACTGTTGTACGTTACTCGTCGACTAAGCGGTTCAACTACGCTCCGTAGCCTCATGCTCTGCTCACCATTGGATATCTACAGTCCCGGCCCCTGTTGCCATTAGCAACCAGAATTGCGATTGCATGATAGATAATATGTGGATCGTCGAATTCCGGAAACATCTCTGGGATTTGCGACCTCGCACTCAAGTGGTTCCTTTTGAGTCGTTTAAGACGAATGCTAGGGAGCCTACTCCGGAAAAGGATACTGACAGTTTAATGCCCCATCTTCCTCGTACTCACCTTGTGCTCCTTATAAAGTGTCTTCATAGTAATGAGACTTTAAGCCCTAACATTCCAGCTGCTTCCGCCGGTAAGATCACGATAACATAGTTTTGGAGCTATGAGGGTGTTAGTCTCATTGACATGATGCCAAGAGGCAGTACCATTAGTTCGGAGGCATATGTACAGCCATTAACCACACCCAAGAGCCGGCCGGAGTGGCCAAGAGGTTGTAGGCGCTACAGTCTGGAACCGCACGACCGCTACGGTCGCAGGTTCGAATCCTGCCTCGGCTATGGATGTGTGTGTGATGTCCTTAGGTTAGTTAGGTTTAAGTAGTTCTAAGTTCTAGGGGACTGATGACCTGGCTCAAATGGCTCTGAGCACTATGGGACTCAACTGCTGTGGTCATCAGTCCCCTCGAACTTAGAACTACTTAAACCTAACTAACCTAAGGACATCACACACATCCATGCCCGAGGCAGGATTCGAACCTGCGACCGTAGCAGTCGCACGGTTCCGGACTGCGCGCCTAGAACCGCGAGACCACCGCGGCCGGCACTGATGACCTGAGAAGTGCTCAGAGCCATTTTGAGCCACACCCAAGGAGCACTTCCAGCTACTTCGGCAGCATGAAAAACGACGGGAGGTTTGAATTCAGCACGATAAAACTCGGCCTCACAATGATTTGGGAGTTTCTGAACACATCATGAACTAGGGTTGGACAGTGCTATCTCTGACGTAGCTCTCTCAGACTTCCACTTATTTAGGACAGTAAAGGATAGAACTCGTGGAAAACATTTTGTTGACGACGAGAAGGTGATCCGCACAGTGAATAAACGGCTTCGAGACCAAAATAAGGACTGGTACCGACGTGGCATGCACGCCCTTGTGTGTCGCTGGAGGAAGACCATAGAACTCGAACGAGATTATGTGGTGTAGAGATAAAAAAATCATCCTTTCATGCCTGTAATTTTAATTGTGTAGACTAAGCAATTGTTGAAGAAAATAAATGGTTCAAATGGATCTGAGCACTATGGGACCTAACATCTGAGGTCAACCGTCCCCTAGAAATTAGAACTACTTAAACCTAACTAACCTAAGGACATCACACACATCCATGCCAGAGGCAGGATTCGAAACTGCGACCGTAGCGGTCGCGTGGTTCCAGACTGAAGTGCCTGGAACCGCTCGGCCACACCGGCCGGCTTGAAGAAAATAATGTGGGTAAATACTGTCTGGGCGACTGACTCTATTATATGTGTATGAAGATACAGACTTCCGTCTTTTACAGTTTTTGATCCATCTGTTTAAATCGGGGAATGAACAGGACACTTAATTCGCAATGAACAACAAATTTAAATGTTACAGAGATTGTTAAATTTAATCGCCTTTTATCGTTAATTCCAGTTCTTCTGGTTATAAAAAGACTTCCTGCGATAAAAGTTTCAGTTATTGTAAAACAACAGCAAGTGCCCGTATTTAAGTCAATAGATACATTGTAATATTCTCGTGAATTTGGCAGTGCAATTAAAATAATATTACATCGATCACCACTTCAAGTGGTGCCGTCAGATTCTTCCGACTATTTCACGGTATGTTGTGCTGTGCTTAATGACGTGCCTCGTACTGCCTCGGGCAACACGGTTAAACATCTGCGCACGATTTTCTTTTGCGGTGAGGGCGGTCGGCATCCGCAGTCGGAATGGCTGATGCAAGAGCAGCAGAACGCCCGACTGGCGCTCGGAGCGAGTGTTTTGGGATATCTGTCACGGCCGGAGTTATGCAGCGTGCTGTTGCGCCGCAAACAAGTAGAAACTGCTGTTGAACGGAAAAGGCGGTCGTTAGAAACAGGATGCATTAGTCAGCGCCCTCGCAACGAAGCATAGTTGTGACGCTCGACCTGGACTCAGCGTTCAAGCTTTGAGGACTACTGCTTCTCCGTTTATGGTGAGCTTGCGCGACTTGGAGAACGATCTTGCGTTCCCACCTCGTACGGTATGTGACTCGAATTACAATACGAACTACAATAAATTTCAGCTGTGCACTTAGTAGAAAACGAAACTATACGCCTGTGGATATCAGTAATGACTCTTTTACTGTTTAATTAATTTTATTATAAGTTGTCTGTTTATTTTAACACTAGTTCCGTGCAACATTGGTAAATATTGACACACAGATCTTCATGTGCTGTATCATATCAGCAAAGCTTTTTGGAAGTTTCTGTTAATTCTTCAATTATAGAATTTCATGGGGAGTAAAATTCTCAATATTATAAAAAACCGTTATGTGATTAAATGGTTAAGCCATGGTTCGTCGATCGTACGTCGTCTTAGACCTTTGAAAGGTACAAGGTCTTCAATAGCTTCTTTTTTAAAATGTTTTTAACTTGATAATACTTCTAGTTAATTTGATACAGTTATTGGAGTATAGCAGTGTAATAATGTAACAGACTATTAAATAGAGTACTGACCTGACTTCAACTACTGCAATACTTAATATATGAATAGAATATTTTTTCCTAGGTACAGGAACATGTTCTACATTGGAACATTTTTTTTCACACTTGGAAGAACCTTGCACAACTACACTTATGCTATATAAAAACAGTTACTATATCTTCTGCACCTGATTTCCAAAATTCCACCGATAATCGATGATCTTCTTTCTAAGGAAAACCATCTAATAATGTAGTGTAAAAAAGGAGAAGGACAAAAAAAAGGGTCACACGCTAAGCTTCCACAGGAACAAACAAAATTTAATTCTTCTGCAGGACGTCGCCACGTCCGCCTCATTTATTAAACAGCACTATCTAGTTAGCTAGAGGCTCCACTACCTGCCACGTCGCCTCTTCCTGCCGAATACTTGTAAGCCCGCTAAACCGCTACACTCGACTCGAACAGCGGCAAATGACCCAGACAGGACTCATGGTTCTGCACTAACACACTCTTTGGAGCTTTCTGCACAGGTCAGACAACTTTATTGGTCACTAAGGATCACTTACTCAAGATTTGATGCTCTGGAAGTTGTTTTTTAAAGCATCAGGTCCGTCCCCCCACACAGCTCACGACTCGCCTGCCAGCCTCGTTACTGCTGTCAGTTTACCCACGTTTATCCAGCACCACATAATTTTAACATCACTACCTTGCAGCCACTTTGACGTAGTAGCGCATGCAGACTAATTGACTGGCCATTTCCCTTTCGCCCTAATAACCGTTGCTAGATGCTGCTTCTTACCAGAAAGCTTTTCAAGACAGTGGTCGGGTGGAAAATTATTCGTCCTGATGTCAGCCTTTTAAGTGTCCTCCAAAACCCATTTAGGAGGATCAGGTAAAACGAGCACGTCATCCTTAAGATGAAGGAAACCTCCTCCCACAAGGCACTGGAAACCAGCTATGGCGTATCCAAGAACCACAGGAGGAGAGCACATGAAGGTAGTACATTATACAACTTCACATTTGTTTTTTCTGCTTTATTTCACATACCTACGATTATTTTAACAGACACTATCATATGAGTCTTCTCTTGAGGAAGCTCTACCCAGTGGATAGCCCATTACTGAATAAATAAAAGCTTTAGTAGAATATCAACAAAAGCACGTTTCACTTATCAGAGGTTGAAGGGCACTTCAAACCTACGAGGGCTATTCGGGAAGTGAGGAATGATCGGTCGCGAAATGGAAACCACTGAAAAATCTGAAGAGGTTTCTCACAGACGTTTCGGGAAGTATCTGTAGTATGCCCGTCGATCGCATCAAGACGCTCTTCTCAGTTGTGAATGCACTGTGAGCGCGTAAAGGCGCCTAGAGCGAAAATGTCTTCCGCCAAGTAGGAGTACCAGCTGAGAGGTTTCGCCTTATTGAATGAAGCCCATGCAACACAACTTCCTTTTTCATGGCAATTAGCAGCCGCACTCAGCAGGGACAGTGAAGACGCTCTTGCAGGCTTTCCGATGGAAAGTGTTCTATCACCCGCAACTCAGCCCTAATTGGCTCGTCATGAGTGTCATCTCTGTTCACATAAAACGCTGGATACGAAGACAACACTTGGGCGCAGGCTACGCGCTATAGACCAGCGTAGAGAATGATCGGAAAGCACAGGCGGCTGCCTTCAATGACGATGGTGTTGGAAATTTGGTATAACGCTCCGATAAATGTCTAAGTCGGAGCGGTGACTATGTAGAGAAGTACCTGGAAGGTGTAGCTAAATGTGCAAAGAAAACAGTTTTGATTTTCACTGTGGTTTCCATTTCGCGACCGATCGTTCCTTACTTTCCGAACAACCCTCGTACATTATGGATTCAATGTCCCTTTTCAGACCGAATATTGTGTAATTGTAAAAGTACTGGGCAATATAGTTTAATGTCAACTGTAGCACAGGAAACGGTGGGGATGGAAAGTGGTTAGAATTAGTGTGGTTGTAAACACATAATAATATTTAAATATTAAATTACACTAGTAAGATATTCAGTGCTCAATGTACCAAAATGCAAAACTTAATATCTAACACAATAAACGCTTAAAAAATAATCGGCCAATTTGAATTTCACTAACTTTACGATAAAAATAAATACACAACAGTAAAAGGAAAGCAAGAAAACATACAAAAATCGCTCTTAGCCTAGAATAAGAAAACCCAAAATATACGTCTACATCTACATATACATCATACTCCACATGCCACCTAGTGGTGTGTGGCGGAGTGTACTTTCGGTACCACTATCTGATTCCTCCAACGCTGTTCCACTCGCGAATAGTGGTGGGAAGAATGATTGTTGCCAATCCTCTGTATTGGCTCTAATTTCTAGAATTTTCTCAAAAAAATGTTCAAATGTGTGTGAAATCTTATGGGACTTAACTGCTAAGGTCATCAGTCCCTAAGCTTACACACTAATTAACCTAAATTATCCTAAGGACAAACACACGCACACCCATGCCGGAGGGAGGACTCTAACCTCCGCCGGGACCAGCCGCACAGTCCATGACTGCAGCGCCTGAGACCGCTCGGCTATTCCCGCGCGGCGAATTTTCTCCTCGTGGTCAATACGCTAGATGTATGTGGGGGGAAGTAATATGTTGTCTGACTTCTCCTGAAAAGTGCTATCGGGAAATGTCAATAATAAATCTCTCGGTGACGCACAGCGCCTCTCTTGTAACGTCTGTCAGTGGAGTTTGTTTAGCATCTCCGTAACGCTCACTCGCCAGATAAATGATTCCGTGACGAAACGCGCAGCTCTTCGTTGGATCTTCTCTACCTACTCTATCAGTACTACCTGATACAGATCCCAGATGGATGAACAAAAGAATCGGGCGAACACGTGCCTTATAAGCCCAACCAACATCACTCTAAGTACATTAAACAAGCAGAAATCAGCAGGACAATACACCAGCCCAAGATAACCTCTTCTGGGCACAATAAATGAGAATTATGGGAGATTAAGATACGTCTGAACACAGCAGGAATAAAATAAATTTTCTACTGTAATACACTAACCCTGCCAGCCCGGGTGGCCGAGCGGTTCTAGGCGCTACAGTCTGGAACCGCGCGACCGCTACGGTCGCAGGTCCGAATTTTGCCTCGGGCATGGATGTGTGTAATGTCCTTAGGTTAGTTAGGTTTAAGTAGTTCTAAGTTCTAGGGGACTGATGACCTCAGAAGTTAAGTCCCATAGTGCTCAGAGCCATTTGAACCATTTGAACACTAACCCTACAGTGACCTTGCCACAATTGGAAATTGCGATCTCCCTACCTTAATTTGGCCAATCCATATGCACTCACCTGCACAACAAATCTGCACTGATCACAACTGATAGAATTTCGTTTAACGACCGTAGCCGAAAACACACTGTAGCTAACAATATTACGCTCCCTGCTGCACTGTCTTTTCTAGATCCAAGAAGCCAACGACTATTCACTGCTGCGGTGCAAAACGATGTCCACGTTGACAACAAGCCACTGCCATACTTGACCCTGATTTCAGCTGACTGCCTTGCTGCCTTGCTATATCCAGCCTGCTGCTTTCCTCAGAAATTGGTAGTTGTGTTGTCTACTAGCTGGTTGTCCTGTCTGCATTGCAGCACATTCAGATGATGACAGCAGTTGACGCATTCCCCACCTACATCGGGCAAACCTCACCAGCTATGGCAGGACCTCAACAAGCTCTGCCAGAGCGGCATGCATGACTCTGCGCTGAACATAAGAATTTTCGACTACTGCCCACGACCCTTTCCAGCCCTGGTTCAAGACTGATATGGCCAGTTCACTTCCATAAACCAGAATGGTCCTCCTGTGACAGCACACCACTCCATGCATTACAATGGTGCTGTGAGTAGCTATACCGTTATTGCTGGTGCACTCTGCTGTGCTGGAAGGCAAGCGGTCTAATTAAAGAAGAAAAAGTAAATAAGTACTATGTACCTAGGCATAAAGTGGCCTACAAACACAAATCTAAAACGAAAGATACAAATATACTGTCCTTCATATACATATATTGACAACTTCTTTCAGATGATGGAGATCATTATTTCGTATCTAAAAGTAAGAGAATGTATGAAACACTGGAAGGCTTCGTTCATAAGGTGCGATAACTTTATTATATAGGGGGTTATCTGTTATGTAAAGTCTTACAATAGGAGAATTATTTCTTGGAAACATTAGACAAAAATAACTGATGATTTAAGAATGAAGTATGAAATTGAAGATAAAAGTTATACACCATTATATGTGTATTTATCTTAGTTTCACATACATTTTATTCTACAGCCACTTTGCAAGATATCAGATTTATTTGTCCAGTATTATTCAGTAAACAGACAGGAATCTTGTAGAGGTAGTTGTAAGTGTTCTGCAGTTTTATATTTACAGAAATTTCAAGCTGTTATTCTCAAGCTGTTGCAAAAGACAAAAACTAGATTAAGTTATTGATCTCACTACAGCAGACTATGAATAAATTATCAGCATCATGAAATTAAAAATTTGAACTGACATCAATTTTTCCATCTGTATCTTCAGACTCTAAGTGGAATCCAAACTTTTGGTCTGTATAATATAAAACACAAACTTAAAAATTTGATTTGTAAAGACAAAGAGGTCATGTGTTTGGAACGCTATACATATTTTTGTGCCATTTACAATCAGAGCTTATGAAGTATAACATGAGGTTTGCTCATTACAGAACTTTTTTGCATAATGCCACCAAAATTCATTAATTCACAGTTTCTTTTAGAAGCCACATTTTAGGTGCTACTTTAAAAACGTCAGTTCTTTACACTCGAATAAAACTGCAGTGCATCCAATGAATCTCAGTGTCTTACAGTTGCATGTCGGCATCGTTTTATGTTTCGTTATGAAGAGACTTGTATGGAGACACGGAAATATCTGATGTAGTGATTAAACCACTGGACTAGTTTTGAGGTGAAGCATTGTTCAAGTTTTCATGTAATTACATTAAACCAGTGTAGCTGATTGCGAGGTGGTTTCTTCAACAAGAGCATGATCACTTTCTTACCAGGATGCTTAAGTAAGTGATCCATCTATGACGACTACAAATCCAATGATATGTTACAGTCTTCATATATGGTCTACCTGTTTTCTTTATCCAAGTGTATGCTACATCCATACTCACTCACCACTGTATTCATTGTTCTCATCTTATCCACATAGCCTGAAGTGCTGTGTACGAAGTAAGTCAGTCGAAACAGAATGCTTGCAAAGCCCCTCCTGCAGATGGAACACTGCATCATGCTTACAGTGGAAACTGATTCCCTCTTCATGACATGCACCTGAGTCATTGCGTGGTGTTTTGTTTAGGTACTCCAATTTTGAGAAATAATGATCTCACTGAAATAATGTGAAGGTAAACCGTATTAGACACATTGTAAAAGGCCCATGATTAAGGAATTTGTTGCTAGCACACTCGAGCAGATGTAATTTCGATGGATTTCTCACGCGCTTCCTGCGATATGTAAGCTATAAGAGAATCTCAGACCAAAGAGCAGTGTTGACTGCAGTAGGTACTGTGTGTTAGTAGCTGTAAGTAGTTGCTGGCGAGAGTCTGGTGTATCGTGTTGGCTGGGCCGGTCGTGGTGGAGCGATGGCGGAGCCTGAGCGTTGTAGTATAAGGTAAAAGCAGCCTCGCGCATATGTAGTATTGTTATATCAAGTCCCATGTAAATGTTTAAAAAAAATCTCTTAATAATAATCTTTCTCATAAAAAGTAACTTTGGACAATCATTCATTTCAATTTAAAGAATTTACTAATTTCTCCAATCCTTGGTCATCCCGATTATTGAAAGGAAAAATCAGTTGTCTCTTTTTATACATGACAAATCTATCGGGCAGCATTGCACAGAGCTGCGCCAGAAAAATTTCTTATAGGAACAGATATATACGCGTTACCCGGCGACCTAATGGAGGTAGGATTTTTCAATTTATTCAGAATGAATTTTCAGGGCCATGACGCAGCACTGCTGACGTCCTAAATTTACCAGTTTAAATTCACAGTCAATTATTGAAAGGTTATAAGTGAGCCACAGTTTTATTGAGAGATTAGTCACATTGTATTATTGATAGGTTTCGGAACTTATCTGTTGGGCAGTTCCACTGAATGTGAATTATAGAATTATATTTCTTACTGTTGGGAGGTTATTAAATAAATATCTTTGGGAGGTTACACTTGTCGACAACCGGCCAGGATCGTATTTTTGTGAATTTCTGAGAGGTAGTCAGTTATATATCTGCTCTTATTTACTTAATATTAAATGTAGTTTGCATCTGGTGCAACGCATTTACTAATTTGTCACTCTTTCTTTCACAGATCATCGGCAATTTATTGCTCTTTGTTGTAATTGTATTTGTTCCATTTTTGCTTTGTCTTTGTTTCAAAATGGTTCAAATGGCTCTGAGCACTATGGGACTCAACTGCTGAGGTCATTAGTCCCCTAGAACTTAGAACTAGTTAAACCTAACTAACCTAAGGACATCACACACATCCATGCCCGAGGCAGGATTCGAACCTGCGACCGTAGCGGTCTCGCGGTTCCAGACTGCAGCGCCAGAACCGCGCGGCCACTTCGGCCGGCGTTGTCTTTGTTTCATTTTGTGCTTAACTTTGATTTGTGAAAATGCCGCGAAAAACTGCTAACAGTACATCGCGATGTGCAATGAGTAAAAAAGCTGACTCGAATAATTTGACCGATCATATTGGCGACAGTTGGTGTAATAGTGATAATCCTCTAATTACAGATAATCAGTGCGTGCCGATCATTACTAATGATTTTAATTCTAATGATGAGCAAACAAATTCAATTGTGTCCTCTGTTAATTTAACGACGCGGCACGTTCCGTTACAATGAACGCCGCCCATTTTGAAACACCTGATTTGCAAAGTTTACACAGTGAACAGACAAATGTTTCTTACGAAGGTGAACAATATACACAAAACGCGTCGGATTTATTTGATTCCGATGTAGCGATCAACAGAGCACATCCGATTAGCAAACCTTTTCATGAATCAGACAATGACGAAATGGTTACACAAAACGTGACATATGCAGATACATCATCATACAGCACAGAAAATAGAGTCGCTAATTTTGGGTTGGATCAAGTTATGGCATTATTACTACAACTCAATGAAAAATACGACAACCTTAACGAATCGAACAAACAACTTAATGAAAATCTCAAACAGTTAAATGAAAAACACGACAACCTTAATGAATCGAACAAACAACTTAATGAAAATATCAAACAGTCGAATGAAAAACAAGACAACAATTTCAGTCAACTTAGTGAACAGATTACAGCCGTTGCCGTGCAATGTCATGAGACTAAAGAACAACTACGTGAGGAAATTAAGGCTTGTGCTAGGAACAGTAGTGAAGAAATTAGATCTGTGGCACAAGAATTAAGTAATACACATGCGGCCACAACCAAATTACTTAGAGATGAAGTTAGTGGAGTCGCTAAACAATGTTCTGAAAACGCAACACAGTTACGTGACGAGTTTAACTTAATGTCATCAGAACTTTCATGCACGCTGGATGCGAAAGTAGACACGAAATTTGAACAACAAAACAGCGAAATTGAAGAACGTTTCAATCACCACCTACAAAACAGTGAAACGCGTTACCGTAAATTTATACAGGAACAGAACAAAGTAAAGAAACAAGTCATGGAAACAATTACTGTACAGAGACAGGAAGATAAGCGTAAGTTATTTACGAAAGCAAAAACATACGTAGACAACAACATTGCTACAGTATCAGACGAAATTAATACTATCAAACAGTTGAACACTGAATTGCATAATGAAATCTCCGCTCTTAAAACAAAAACAGACACACACACATTAGACTTTCAGACAATGACCAACAGACTTGAAAAGTTGGAACTAATACAGGATCCCGATGCCATCAAAGCAGACGTTAAGAAATTGAACAAAACCACACGCAAAATGCAAAAACAAGTTAATGCTTGTGACACTAAAAACGACGATCAGGAAAAAGCACTGACTCAAAAATATGATGAATTGGCCAGTCGTATTGGCGTTATCGAAAATAACAATGACACCAGATCAGGCGATATACCACCAGTTTCGTTTAATCAAACACCCCAATTCCAAAACATACAGCAGACAATCAGTGAGATAGGTTCGTCCAATAATACATTACGTAGAAAAGTGTCGTCTTTAGAGCAAGAGATGACAGAGTTGAGAGATGTCTCAGCGTGTAACACGACACAGTATACGCCACTCTCCAAACATTTCTCACACTCTCACAGCCAATATAATTTAAGTAATTTGCAGAGAGTACGTGACTTAGATTCCGAACAGTCACAGACAAACAGATTAGCATACAATCCTGAACCTGTTCAGACATTCAGAGACAAAAATTTTGATTACAAGCACTTTCTATCCGTTAGGAAATTTAAAGTATTTAAAAATGACAGAACACAGATTCACCCTTTGGATTGGCTACAACAATTTAGCTTTGCTTTTCCACCAAATTGGCCCGTAACACACAAACTTGAATATATTTGCAGTTTTTTGGAAGGCGAACCGGCAACTCGTATGAGACCGATCGCGAGACAATGTTATTTGGTAGAAGAATTTCAGAATGCTTTTCTGTCAGCGTATTGGTCGAAGACGACACAGCGTGGAATCAAGGATCGATTAATTAGCTTACTGAATTATGAGAACTCAAATTTTCCCACTGTCACGCAATTTTTTGAACACATGGTCCAACAAAACCAATACTTAAGTGAGCCATACAGTGCATCAGCACTTATCCAATTGTGTATTTCTAAATTACCACGATCGTTAAGAGCATCTCTTTTAACAGGACAGCAGAAAGAAAATATTTCGGCATTTAGAGATCTGTTACAGCTTTTGGAAGTTCAGCAATCAGACTATTCTTTCATAAACAAGAATTTTTCACATCATAACCAAGGCCGACAAGCATACGGCAATTACGATCAGCCACGCTATTTTAATAGCAAAGGTGATAGGCGCTCCAGGACTGACAACCACCAGAATTTTAATAACAGACAAAATTTTAATTATCAGTATCATCAAAATTATCAGCAACAGCAAACACATTTTGCCAGCAATAGAGGCTTTTCCCCACAACAGCATCAAAACCAGCCGGTTAGCATACCTAACCAACAATGTGGTTTGCAAGGTCAACCAAGCTTTAATGTTTCGCCGCCTACACGTATAGCGTCAGCTCCGCCAAATAGTAACGCACAGAAACAAGGAAATCAGTACGTACAGAAAACCCATCATTTCAATACCTATCGCAACGCGCCGTATAGCAATGATTATTATGACAGACGTAAAAGTAATGAGCACAGTTTTCAGCGTAACAGTCGGTCTTACCAGCAGCAGAATCATCCACAACAACAGATTATTATGAGTGAACCAGACAGTCGGTATCATCCCGAACCTAATACGTCAGGAAAAAATAACAGAACCGTACAAATAGTCGAGATGCCACAGCATCCTCCCGCAAATAACAGCACGTCGGAAAGAATTTGACTAGATACAGTACAGTCTGAATCTTTCAGCAACGTAAGCAAGACTTTTGACACACAGACTCTCGTTCACGAAAATGTTATTACTTTTGACGACATCCGAGACATTCTTTTGCATGAAAAACCAGTTATTCAAAAAACCATTTCCCACCCTGTCATTGAAGTAAAGACTGGATCATCCAAATTTTCAGCAATAATCCATTCTGGATCACCTATGTCAGTCATAAATGAAGAAACATTCAACGAATCTAACAAAGAGAATACCTATCCTACGTTACCATTAGGGCGAACTAAAGTCAAAGGAGCAGTATCTAGTAAAGGAGTAGATGTAAAATTACTTACACACTTATCCTTTTGTATCGCAGGTCACACGTTCCACTCAAATTTTTGGATTGTTCCCTTATTGACAACAGACGTTATTTTAGGTACGAATTTTTTGGTACAACATGATGCAATTATTGACTTTCAGAATTCCTGTTTAATGTTAAAGGATGAGAATGTACAACTGGCATTAAAATTTCAGCACGCTTTATCTGCAGATGAACAGGCAGTTAATCGAACAGAGGTCATTTCTACATCGCGTAACACGGACTGTCATTCCACACTGTTCACAGACACGTACGTACACAACTACAATACACCAGACGAATCTGACTATGACGTTATGCAAATGATTTCTGAGAAAGTAAAGCAAAGCAGTGAAAATACAGACGATGAACGTACAGAGCTACGCAAGATTCTTTTGCAGCAAGCTCCGGCTTTTGACAACATCCCTGGTACTATGTCCGGTTTTATGTATGAATTTCAAGTTAAACAGCATGACACATTTAAAGCCAAACATTGTCCTACTCCGTATATCTGCAGAGAACAAGTTAAGAAAGAATTACAAGCTATGCTAGACCAAGGAATTATTGAACCGGCAGTTAGTCCGTACATAAACCCGCTCCACATTGTTAAGAAAAAGGATGGTTCACTTCGACTTGTACTTGATTCGCGTCATGTCAACGACATTATTATTAACGAAACAGATCGCCCACAGACACTAGAAGAACTTCTACAGAAATTTCATGGTACTGCTGTTTATTCCACATTAGATTTGAAATCGGGATTTTGGAAAATTCAGCTCCATCCGAACTGCAGAAAGTACACAGCATTTCTCTGTTTAGGTGACTGTTATCAATTTTGCAAATTACCGTTCGGTTTAACAATTTCTTCAGCAGCATTTATTCGCGGTTTGAATACTATACTTCCGATAGTACTTAAAGACCGAATCACAACGTATGTAGACGACATTCTTATTGCAGAAGCTAACTGGTCTGAACATAATCTGATTCTGGAACAACTGTTGCAAACTTTTCGTGCACAAGGACTCACAGTTAATCTTAACAAATCGCACTTTGGCAAAACTTCCATAAAATTTCTTGGACATGTAATTTCAGCAGAAGGCATTGCGGCTGACCCGGAAAAACTTCAAGCTTTACGTGACATTACTGTTCCAATGACAAAGAAACAATTACGCAGCTTTCTGGGATTAATTAACTTTTTCCGTAAATTTATTCATTACTCTGCTTTAGACACCCCTAGATTATGCCAACTGACGGGTAAAAACGCTATTTGGTCCTGGGATAGCCAAGCACATTCTGAATTTGTTAATTTGAAACATGCCTTGTTGAATGCACCTCTTCTATCACACCCAGATCTTACTAGAAATTTTTCCATTGCCACCGACAGTTCTAACACCGCTTTAGACGTATACATTTTTCAGGAAATTGAAGAAGACGGTACTACAGTAATTAAAAACATCGCCTTTGCAAGTCGCATTCTGTCACCTGCTGAACGCAATTATTCTGTCACAGAACTTGAAACATTATGTGTTGTATGGGCATTTACCAGATTTAGGCATTTTCTTTATGGAAGACATACTACCGTTTACACAGATCACAGAGCTATACAGTTTTTACTTTCCGCAAAATTTACACATGACAGGTTAAGTAGATGGAAACTTTATTTATAGGAAATTAATTTTACAATTGTCCACATTCCCGGTACACAAAATATTGTAGCAGACGCACTATCCCGCTCTCTCAGCAACAATCAGCAAGACATCGCAACCAACTTCTGCCAAGCAAATTCTAGCGTCATGTATATTCAACAAGTTGCATTTGAAAATTTCATTTCGGCGTCATTACGAGACATAGCACAAGAGCAGAGAAAAGACAACGTATGGAAAGAAATTAAACACCTTTGGCAAGATAGGAATAATGTTACCATTAGAAACCATTATACTGTAAGTAATAATATTCTGTTTCGCCGCTCTCACCCTGACAGCAACAACTGGTTATTATGTATTCCTGACGAGCTTGTTGACAAATTAATCTGGTATACTCATTTAAGTTACGCACATTATGGAGCCAGAAAATGTTTTCTTCTACTGAGACAGAACTGTTACTTTGCGAACATGGAGAAACGTATTCGACGAGTTTTAGTGTCATGTAAAACCTGCCAGAAGGCTAAATCAGACACGACTTCACATATTCCTCCGTTACATCCCATTGTATCCCACTGTACCCGTTAAATTGAGACAAATGGCAGCTGTAGACATTTTTGGTCCAATTCCCAGAACTAATAGAGGTTTTTGCTACATCTTTGTCGCTGTTGAACTCACTTTGAAATTTGTTACCTTCAGTCCGTTACGCAAAGCTACTGCTAAATCTATTTCGAATGCATTTGTAAAACATTTTGTATTCCATGTAGGAGATGTATTGAAAGTAATTTCCGACAATGGACCACAATTTCGATCTGCGATATGGACACGTATGTTACGAGCTAGAAACATTTCTCCGATCTATATATCCAGGTATCACGCTTCTTCGAACCCTTCTGAACGACTAATGAAAGAAATTGGTAAACTATGTAGAATATACTGCCACAAAAAACATATTGATTGGGATACACACATACTCTCATTCCAGGATGTAATTAACTCCATACCAAATGAATCTACTATGCTATCTCCGACTGTTATATTGAAAAATGTTGAACCACCTAACAAAATTAAAGAATTAGTATCGTTTCCTACATCTCGTCGACTGCGCCACCATGAAATAATTGACATCGCACTCAACAACATCAAGCATGCCGCAGAGCGCTGGAGAAGACAGCAACAACAGGTTTGTACACGCCGTGAATATCACATTAGACAGGAGATATTAGTACGCACACACTATGTATCCAGTAGAGGAAAGAGTAGATGCAGTAAATTTGAGATTCTATACACTGGTCCATATAGAATTCGCAGCATTCCTCACCTCAATGTAGTACATGTCGAAACTTTGAGAACTAGAAAAAGCAAGGGCAATCACCATATTTCCAATATTAAACCCTTTATTGAATAAACACACTTTATGATTTATCACACTGTAATGCCATTTCCAGATATTTATATGACCACCTACTTATGATGATTATATTTTTTGCTTGGCAAGTGCCCAGCAAGGTAAAGTTAGCAGGTCGCTTTTGTTGTCATCTTATATCAGACAGTGCACATTTTCCATTTTTTGGTGTATGAATGATTGTTTTAATATCGAAAGTAGAATTTTTGTCTGTATGCACTATGAAATCTTTAAGATGTAACAAACATCAGTTGACTTTGGCATTTTTCCTTATGATATCTCAATATCTTGACTATTCTACATTTTTTGCTACTACATTATGATACTGTGTGTACATTTCTTGCACTTGAAAACTGTCTGTTTTTGACATAATAGGTTTTCTGTCATGCTATGCTGTACGCTTAGTTATATCACGAGAAACAAGTTTTCATTTAATGGGTATATGATTTAAATGCAAGATATTAATCCTTATTCATCATTTTCAGAAAGCAATACCATGTAAAAGAAATAAATTATGCAACCACAGTGGTTTACTATGAAATGGGAAGTTCACCTTCGGAATGAAGGAAAGAAAATGCAATTTATCTTGTCATGAGGAGTAAATGGATTAGAATTAACAACCATTAACCAGAATATGCTACACGTTTCATTGCCTGTTAATTTGAAGTTAACTACTTTTCAGCGTAATATACATTTTTCTTGCAGGTCAATAATCCATTTTGTACTTTTTCCAGGAGAAGCTTTTCATGATATTAATATGCTATAAGCACTTAGTTATGAAACCTGTTCTAATACTTACGTTTTTTTTACCCAGTTGTGTGTATCATTCATGAATGTGATCACATATACTCTGCTTGTTTCATAACCTTGCTACAGCTGACTCATGACGAATGACGTTATTAATCCTTATTTCCAGCAATAAGTCAAAAGCAAATATTTTCATGCCCCACCAACTATCGATCCCAATGCAGTGCATTGCTAGCACAAAAAAATTATTACCAGTCCCTTCTATTATCAGTATATAACTAAATAATGCTACCAATTAAAGATATATTCTATTCCTAAATTTAATGCAAATTTTTCTTGTGAATAATACTGAATAATGTTTTGTAAAAATATATGAATCCTTTGTAACTGGCCAATGAGTGCCAACAATTACTGCAATCAGATGAGTTATGAATAGTGTTTTGTAATACTCAATACTTGTTACATGTTTAGTAATTGGCCAATGAATGCCACCAATTACTGTAATGAGATGTCTTATGATGCCAATGATTACTGTAACAAGATGACTTATCCATAAATGCAATGCCAATGATTACTGTAAACTGTAATGAGATGACTTATGATGCCAATGATTACTATAATTAGATGACTTATGCATAAATGCTATGCCAATAATTAACACATTTTCAATGATGACCTCTGAATAATATATAATAAATGTTTTGTAAATGGCCAAAAGTACCAATAATTACTGCAATTATATGACTTCTTAATAATATTTTTGTTAAACTCTATAAATGAATACCAATAGTTACTGTAATTAGATGATGTATGAATAATGTTTTGTAATAATTACTGTAATGAGATGACTTATACATAAATGCCATGTCAATAATTTCTGTAAATAATACTTTGTTATACTCTATAAATGCTATGCCAATGATTACTGTAATATGATGACTTGTGCATAAACACTATGCCAATAATTAACTCTCGTTTTGAATGATGACTTCTGAATAATGCAAAAAAAGCTTTGTAAGTGGACAATGAATGCCACTGATTACTGTAACGAGATGACATATGCATAAATGAATGCCAGAGCTTACTGTAATGAGATGACTTATGCATAAATACTATGCCAATAATTACTGTAATAAGATGACTTATGAATAATGTTAATACTCCATACATACATAGAAATGTTTAGTAACTAGCCAATGAGTGCCAACAATTACTCAAATCGGTTGATACACTAGTGTAATTCTGAATGATGACTAGTATAAGACTTAATGTCCTTCACCATCTGACCTAATTACCAGCAATTACTGCAATATCCGTATGTCCTGTCCAACCTCATGATCATGGAGCACTATATTTGGTTCTATGTTGGTGTAAGAGTATGGATTCTACAAGAATGTGGTATTGACATACCAAGCTGTCCACCACCTTGAACGATGGAGATGTTATTATGGTCCTACTGTTTGGTGTACTTAATGTACTATCAAAATGATAGCATGCAATATTAATACAACATTTCAGTGTCCTGGCTACACTGATAAATACTTCAGGGAAGAGAACTTTAGATTGTCTCACTTGGTGTTGTGCTTCTGTAGAAAGATATGGACTTTCAGTGCAGCTATGTGCAACCTACTGTGCTACAACCATGATGCAATCCTTCCCATTCCTTTCCTAGTTCTTGTAAAATGATAAAGACTTTTACAGTGTGAATGCACTTCATTTCATTACTTAATGTTTTCAGTTCTTGTAAGAAAAATGCTAAAGACTTATACAGTGCTTGTGCACTTCATTTCATTTGTTAATATGATCAGTTGTCCTAAATACGCTAAAGACTTTTACAGTGGGTGTACACTTTATTTCTTTTCTTGATGTATCCAGTTCTTGTAAAATGCTAAAGACTTTTACACTGCGTGCGCACTTTATTTCATTTCTTAATGTATTCAGTTCTTGTAAAAAATGCTGAAGACTTATACAGTGTGTGTGCACTTCATTTCGTTTGTTAATGTGATCAGTTCATGTAAAAATGCTAAAGACTTATACTGTGCATGTGCACTTTATGTCATTTGTTAATATATTTTGTACTCACTGCATAATCATTTTGTCATTTCTTAATATATTCTGTAGTCAGTGTGTGCGCACTCTGTTTCATTTCTTAATATGTTCTGCACTTATCAATAATGTATATATTCTGTGACTGTAGACATAGTAACTAAATAGATTATAGAAAAATTTGTTGCTCATGGCAAATCCAATTAACTCACCATCGCTGCCAAATTTTTGCTCCCCCCAGTGGAGGGTTATGTAAGAGGCCCATGATTAAGGAATTTGTTGCTAGCACACTCGAGCAGATGTATTTTCGATGGATTGCTCACGTGCTGCCTGCAATATGTAAGCTATAAGAGAATCTCAGACCAAAGAGCAGTGTTGACTGCAGTAGGAACTGTGTGTTAGTAGCTGTAAGTAGTTGCTAGAGTCTGGTGTATCGTGTTGGCTGGGCCGCCTTGTGGTGGAGCGATGGCGGAGCCTGAGCGTTGTAGTATAAGGTAAAAGCAGCCTCACACATATGTAGTATTGTTATATCAAGTCCCATGTAAATGTTTAAAAAAATCTCTTAATAACAATCTTTCTCATAAAAAGTAACTTTTGACAATCATTCATTTCAATTTAAAAAATTTACTAATTTCTCCAATCCTTGGTCATCCCGATTATTGAAAGGAGAAATCAGTTGTTTCTTTTTATACATGACAAATCTATCGGGCAGCATTGCACAGAGCTGCGCCAGAAAATTTCTTATAGGAACAGATCTATACACATTATCCGGCTACCTAATTGAGGTAAGAATGAATTTTCAGGGCCATGACGCAGCACTGCTGACGTTCTAAATTTACCAGTTTAAATTCACAGTCAATTATTGAAAGGTTATAAGTGAGCCACAGTTTTATTGAGAGATTAGTCACATTGTATTATTGATAGGTTTCGGAACTTATCAGTTGGGCAGTTACACTGAATGTGAATTATAGAATTATATTTCTTACTGTTGGGAGGTTATTAAATAAATATCTTTGTGAGGTTACACTAAATGAGAATATTATTTTTATTTATTTTATTTTGTGGGGAGGTTACAACATTATAGATGCTTGGTCATTTGATATGAAAAAATGGCAAATGTGTAAGCTACATGTTACATAAGTATCACTACAAATAACAATCTTTCCCCAATTACATACAGTATGCTCCTTTTTACTGCAGTCCATTACTGCCAGGAGCTCAGTCATGAAGAAAATACTATGTATGATAATTATGTCAATGTAAGTATTTATTTTTTATTAATTATGTGTCAGCAAAGAGGCAGCAATACCAATTGTGCACTAGGGGCCTGCAAAAACTATTTATATGTTATTTGGCCTTTTATGTATGACAGCATTGTTCCTTAATTATTCTATAAATCAAATGTCTTGTAATGACTCAACTGCATGTTTAGTGTTTAGTGTGCACTGCCAGCAAGCATTGCATTGCGTACTAGCCTACACATAGTCTTGTAAGAACAGAGTAACAGAAGTGGCCGTGCGGTTAAAGGCGCTGCAGTCTGGAACCGCAAGACTGCTACGGTCGCAGGTTCGAATCCTGCCTCGGGCATGGATGTTTGTGATGTCCTTAGGTTAGTTAGGTTTAACTAGTTCTAAGTTCTAGGGGACTAATGACCTCAGCAGTTGAGTCCCATAGTGCTCAGAGCCATTTGAACCATTTGAACAGAGTAACAC
This sequence comes from Schistocerca serialis cubense, assembly GCF_023864345.2. Lineage (NCBI taxonomy): Eukaryota > Metazoa > Arthropoda > Insecta > Orthoptera > Acrididae > Schistocerca > Schistocerca serialis. The sequence goes on from NC_064639.1 coordinate 390,872,786, forward strand.
AGTGTAACATTAAATATTTTTGGGCCTGCAGCCACTTCCAGTGGTTTAAATACCACAAGCGTTTCATCAAGCAATTCTTGGCTATTGCCAAGTGCTGGGACTGCCAGTGGGCTGCTGCTACCCCATTGTATAGACTAGGTACTGGCTATGATGTCTCCTGGGGCTCATGTCATTACCTTAAGAGTGACTTTGCTATTAAGAGAGTTATTATTATTATAATTATTTTGTTGGCTTCAACTAATGGGTTCTGTGACTATGTAATTATAGAAGGTTTAGTATGGAAAACCACAGATTGTTATGCTGAAAAGGAAAATTTTGACATAATTTTAACAATTTTGAATTTATCATAAAAAGTAAATATGAAAGTAAAATTTTGTTATTAAGAGCGGTAATGTAAGTGGACTATTTATAAATTATATAAAACCTTAGTATATTTACAAACGAATAATGATAGAAAGAAAATAAACCTTGAAACCTAATGAAGGCACTCTTTAGCTCAGATGATATACCAGATTTTTAAAAAGCATTTCTAAAAATTTTTGAATTATTATGTTTCATTTTTACATCATTGTCCATATGTTTCATCCACATTTACGTTTATGCATGAAAATACAAAAAGTGCTGGAATTACAAAGTTTGAAATAAGCTTTCCCCTCCAAATTTTTCTTTCACTGTCCTCATAAATGCTAAAAATAGTGCATTCTTTGATAAATTCACAAATATTTATTAGATGATGAAGTTATTTTTCATCAACATTATTCCTTATCCCATCAGTGTAATCACTGTTGTTCCCTTAGTCTTTGGTCCTTTTTACATTTGTCACTTATGGAACTGTTCAAATTTTTTTCATTAGGCCTGCTCTTATTAGTCTCATTCTTTTGATAATCTCAAATACAAGTTTTGGAAACATTTTAACACTACAATAGGTTGAAGGAATGTGTCAATGCTTGTATTCAAGTGTAGCTTCCAGAAAGTCTTATGTCTAGATGTAATATTATATCAAAAATATAAAGTCATTTACACACTGCAGACATAGTTCTTACACATAACATGGAAACATAATTTTTTTGAAATGGTAATTTTCCACTGGCTACAAGAGACCTAACTTAATCATTATAATTATTAATTTCTTCAAACTAAGATTATGAAAGGAATATTTTATTCTTATAGGCATATTACTATCACAAATATTTTACATTAATGGTAAAATATTATTTAAACAAATAACAAATTAACCTTATTCTCCTCCACACCGAAAGCATTGTAATCCATTAATCAGTTTTGAAAAAATCAGACTTTGTTTATTCCTAAAATACTCATTCCAGAAGTAATTTATGAATACTTAAAAGTAGCACCAAAAGAAAAATGATTTCTAAGCATAGTTCACACAATATTAGATAAAAATTTTTATGACATATTAGATTTTAAAATAATTTTATTTTCATACATAATTAAATACTGATCAATAAAGCTAATTAAAAAATAAAATTCCTTCCATACAAACTATAGACAAAGTAATTATAGATTTGGGTGATTCAATTAATGAAAAAATTGAATTGCACTGCTGGGATAGGCACTATTAATGAGATAGTAGCAGCACCATAGATTAGTGAGCCACCCATCAACTCTAAGACATTTCAGGTTATATAACGATTATTTTCCTAACATATCAAGTACTCAAAAATTCAGTAAATATTTATAAAAAAGTAAGAAAAATAATAGCATGAACATATCCTTTCTTTCTCACTTCTTACCAAGATGTACACTCCTGGAAATGGAAAAAAGAACACATTGACACCGGTGTGTCAGACCCACCATACTTGCTCCGGACACTGCGAGAGGGCTGTACAAGCAATGATCACACACGCGGCACAGCGGACACACCAGGAACCGTGGTGTTGGCCGTCGAATGGCGCTAGCTGCGCAGAATTTGTGCACCGCCGCCGTCAGTGTCAGCCAGTTTGCCGTGGCATACGGAGCTCCATCGCAGTCTTTAACACTGGTAGCATGCCGCGACAGCATGGACGTGAACTGTATGTGCAGTTGACGGACTTTGAGCGAGGGCGTATAGTGGGCATGCGGGAGGCCGGGTGGACGTACCGCCGAATTGCTCAACACGTGGGGCGTGAGGTCTCCACAGTACATCGATGTTGTCGCCAGTGGTCGGCGGAAGGTGCACGTGCCCGTCGACCTGGGACCAGACCACAGCGACGCACGGATGCACGCCAAGACCGTAGGATCCTATGCAGTGCTGTAGGGGACCGCACCGCCACTTCCCAGCAAATTAGGGACACTGTTGCTCCTGGGGTATCGGCGAGGACCATTCGCAACCGTCTCCATGAAGCTAGGCTACGGTCCCGCACACCGTTAGGCCGTCTTCCGCTCACGCCCCAACATCGTGCAGCCCGCCTCCAGTGGTGTCGCGACAGGCGTGAATGGAGGGACGAATGGAGACGTGTCGTCTTCAGCGATGAGAGTCGCTTCTACCTTGGTGCCAATGATGGTCGTATGCGTGTTTGGCGCCGTTCAGGTGAGCGCCACAATCAGGACTGCATACGACCGAGGCACACAGGGCCAACACCCGGCATCATGGTGTGGGGAGCGATCTCCTACACTGGCCGTACACCCCTGGTGATCGTCGAGGGGACACTGAATAGTGCACGGTACATCCAAACCATCATCGAACCCATCGTTCTACCATTCCTAGACCGGCAAGGGAACTTGCTGTTCCAACAGGACAATGCACGTCCGCATGTATCCCGTGCCACCCAACGTGCTCTAGAAGGTGTAAGTCAACTACCCTGGCCAGCAAGATCTCCGGATCTGTCCCCCATTGAGCATGTTTGGGACTGGATGAAGCGTCGTCTCACGCGGTCTGCACGTCCAGCACGAACGCTGGTCCAACTGAGGCGCCAGGTGGAAATGGCATGGCAAGCCGTTCCACAGGACTACATCCAGCATCTCTACGAACGTCTCCATGGGAGAATAGCAGCCTGCATTGCTGCGAAAGGTGGATATACACTGTACTAGTACCGACATTGTGCATGCTCTGTTGCCTGTGTCTATGTGCCTGTGGTTCTGTCAGTGTGATCATGTGATGTATCTGACCCCAGGAATGTGTCAATAAAGTTTCCCCTTCCTGGGGCAATGAATTCACGGTGTTCTTATTTCAATTTCCAGGAGTGTATATGAATACTTTCACCATTTTCCAACTTCCTGATTATTGATGAAAGTATGATTCTTAGAAAACAGTGCAAAATATAATTAGACTTGAAGTATTTATGAAACAATAAGAAAAATATTTTAGAATTGTGAAAAATACTCAGTTTTACTTTTCTTGGAGACAAAACGGTTTTACTTTACAAACATTACAGTTCATAGTACCATGCAGGAATAGAAACAGTTGTCACACACAGCCCAATCATAATAATGTTGCTGTATTGCAACTATTTGAGTATATACTTACATACATATATAATGCAAGTAAGAGTTTTCAAATTTTTAACGAAAAGTAGTTATATTTCAAATAGGGTGAAAAGTTTTCCTTGTTCTGTCCATCACTAGACGACATTCATTCAGGTTCTTTCGTGGTGAAACTTCCTACAAAGTCTCAGAAAAGTTACTTTAACTGAGCTGCCAGAAATGTATATTTCTCTTGTGTTTTCGTCAAAACCAAATCTTCTACTTTTAACTGAACTAATCTACCATTGCATAATGTCTCCTTTTCCTTGATTCTCAATATTTTTTTTAGTTTCTCTCACCATTTCTTCTCTTTCTTATGGTGTCATAATTTGGCCAATTTGTACCGAATAATTTGGAAATGAGACATACAGTTTTTTTGTTAGACATGATTTCAAAGGGTGAGAATCCAGTGGAAAAATGCTGTAAGCTTTTCATTACATCCTCAGAATCATCGATCTATTCAATCCAATTAACATGGTTTTTACTACAATGTGTTCTACAAAGTCTTCCTTGTTACCCCATGTATCTCTAAGCTGGGTAACTCAAACTATGGTTTGCCATAATGAAATGCTTTATTCGTACTCAATCAACAAGGTTTTTCAAAGACTTGGTGTAGACTGATGCCAACCAAGAGGGAAGAAAAGTTGTGGTATACCAATGTTTGTAAAATAATGACCTGTTGTTCTGGAAATAATTTGATTACTCATCGCTTTTCTCTATGGATATTACTTAAATATTTGAAAAAAGTGTCAAAAATTAGGGAGAACATACCCCTTTTGTCTTTGATAACAGCCCATAAATGTCAACTGTTGTGTGATCTAAATTGTTGTAAGACAATATGTTCTTTAATAATTCCCTATGAGTCTAATTACTAGTTTTTACATTTTGCAACGATCACAAATAGTAAGTTTCTTTTCTCGCCTTCCCCTAGTATGATAAAAATATAAGTTATCCTTCAATTTTGGTATACATTTTGTTGCTTTGCAATGCCAAAAACTTTCATGTATTTTTTATTAAGATATCAATGGTTATTCAAACCATCATAATTTACAAACATCAAATCTTGTTCTTGGTCTTTTGACTAATATCCCTTTGTGCAATTTATAGCATTGTTCAATTTTTTCATTCCCCTTTTTACATACATAGCTTTTAACTAATTTCCAGTTTTCAAATTGGTTTTGTTTTCTCCTAATATTGTAAATTTTAAAATTTTATAATATTTTACCCCATTTAAATGGTTAAATTTGAACACTATTCCCTCTTCCACACTTGTGTTTTCAGAATATTTACCATCAGCTAATCTAGAGAGAGCACAGCACTAACAATGCCTTTTCTTTGAATTTATTTAATTTCACACCCACCGTAAAAATAAGCACCATCAGGTTAATCTGTTGTAATATCTGTGTTGTTGTATGTAACTCTTCTACAGCAGACAGCTTGCAAATGCAGCTGAGCAATGTTCAATTTTCCCACCAATTTCCTTTTCCTGAGATAAATGTGCTCTTAATCTCGTGTCAACACTATCTTTCTTGATACAAAATGGTAGAAATTTGTGGTCAGTACAAAATTTTGGCTCTGACAAAGCTGCTTTCTTATTTCATAAAATATACAGTAACACTCTTGCATTCAATCCCAAACTGTATTTTTCTTCAACAATTTACATAAACCGTTTGCCTTTGGAGCTTGATTACAAATGAACTTTCTAAACATGATTTTAACTGGTTCCTGAAGCAGGAAAGTTTACAATGGCATCAATTTTAGCTTTGTCTGGCAATCCCTTTTCAAAAGTAAGACATCACAGAAAGTTTAAGACTAATTTACACTTTTCCAGTTTCAAATTCATTTCCACATTCTTTAATTTTAAACTAATTTTCGTTAATAAGTCGAAATACTCTTCCCATATTTTGCCAGTCATAAAAATGCCATCTGCAACTGCAGTTCGCTTGTAAGAAATTTCATCATCCATTACACAATCCAATGCTGTAATAAATTCAGCCACTGACACATTTAACAAAGAAGGAGCAACACAAGACTGATAACAGTTACCCCCTTATAAAAATGTAGTGTATCTTCGAGAGTCTGGTTCTGAAGGGATTTGATGAAAGCCTGAGGTCAAATCTAGACCGCTCATAAACTCTACATATTCAGATATATATGAAAGCTCACCCATATTTTCAGGGCAATATTTCCGGTTTGTAAAAATCTGATAAGATATCTTGAGTTGAACGCCAGCTTGACATCTCCATTTCTTTTTAAAACAAAAAAAACAGTAGGATATTGTATTTAATATTGCTCCTTTCTATAAGTCCCCAAGTTTCCATCTTCTGTATTTCTCTTTGAAATTCTTTTCTGTTTGATAAAGGAATACTACATGGCTTCATAAAAATGGACGATGTGGTTTTATTTGCAATTTACAGTGATAATTTTTAAATTTTTCAGGTATTTCACAAAATACGTCTTTAAATCCCCATATAATTTACTTTAGCTAGTTTTTATGATTAGTATTTAAGTTTATATCTTCATTTATGACACAGTTCACTAATTCTTCAAACTTTTTCTCGTTTAAAACATCCAGAAACACATCCACACAAAGGTATTATTCCCTTAATGTGAATAAAATTATTAACACAATTCAAAATAAACAGATCTGTTTTAATTTACATTATTCTTGGGTTCAGTAATTATTATCCTGTCAACCTCAACAGAAACTTGCATTTTCCTTCAATACCCAGTCCATTCCCAAAGTAAAATTGTCTTTCATGTTTGGAGTCACCCAGCACGCATATTCAAAATTTTCATTTTCAAAATTAGAGATTAGTTACAGTTGACTTTTTGATAATTTATTTTGTTTCCCCAGGGATCTTTTAATTTTTACCCCAGTTATCATTACTGGCACTTCCACGAAGTCTTTTTCATTAATAACTTTATCCTTAAGATAATATAATATTCCTGAGATAGGGTTCCCTGTGTCAGTAAGGCTCTTTCTGTTCCAGTGGACTATTTTCACTTTAATGTATGGAGAGCCTCAGCATCTTCCTTCCCCTAAGCACTGTAACAGAACAAACTATTTTCAAAATCCTTAAAATGTTTGCCAATTCCTTCCCTTTCAGTTATCAGTAAATTAACAGAAGTGTCAGAGTCATAATTACTTGTATTAATTTTTTAACATGAATTTTATGCACAAAAATGTGTTATTAGATATTTATTTCTCACATAATCACTTTTCCATTTTCTTCAATGAATTCTTATATATGGCTCTACGTGTTTTTGCAAAATGCTTACTATATTTTTCTCTGTCATTGTTGTTCCCACAATGATCACATAATAATCTTAAATTTTTGTGTCTCACCTTCCAAACAAGTAAACAAATTTAACTGATGCACCTTATTTTCATACTCATCTCTACATTCTACTTAGCAGGTCACTGTTCAGCTTGGGCAGGCAAACACTGTTCTTCAGAGGCAGTTTCATCAACTGCCACCATTTCCCTGATTTCATCAATGGAAAGATTGTCATCACCTAGCTCCATTATTTCATAATTTGTTTGCAACACTAAAAAGTTCATACTCACCTACAGAATCTTCAACGTCCCTTTCCTCATTGATATTACTCACCAGATCACTATCTTTACGATTAATATGTTTTTAAAATCACTGTCATCATCTTCTTCTCCTCTTTCAATCTACTACACAGCTCCATGCAGCCTGGTACTATCATTTAGTAAGTCATCTTCCTTTTACGCAAATAATCTCCCTAGCTAAGGGTTAATGTAAATTTTACTTTCCTCATTGTTGTCCTCAACTTTACCCTCAGCACATTTGTAAAGACAGTCATAGTCTCAGTGCCGAGATCTGCATTTTGAACATTTGTTTGCATAATTATTGCTTAATGGGTCATTGTACTTAATAGAGTCCCAAAATTTTTTATCATAGCTCAATTTGTTCATAAGATCCTCTATCTGGATGTTTAGATTCTTTTTATTTTGTTTATATTGTCTGTTTGTATACCATCAAAGACCATGGGTCATACTGTAATCTCATCTACTCACTCCAAAACTGTGGAGTCTCAGTGAGGAAGTCTGGTATTTTTGATTGGTTTACATTATTATCCTGTCCCCAGTTTATTGTTTCCTTTGAACATCCTATCTTCTCTTTCTGTTATGAACATTTCTTTCCCACTCTATTTCTTCCACATCCATTACAATCTCTTGCCGTAACAATGTGATATTCATGTCTAAAGTTCCCATGATCTCATCTCCTGTAATTATTCCCATATCTCCTGTAATTATTCCCATTTCTTGGAACGTTTTGTGTATTGTTTCTCTCCAGAGCCCTACCTAATTTATCTACATGCTCCAAAAACTTATCCAATGGGCAACATTGCAAGAATCAACAGAGAGTAGGTTACCACAATGGAAATTTTTCACTGGAAAATATGGCCACATGACCCCATTGTTAACACACACAATTTTAGACACTATATTTTCCTGAATTTTATCTACTTTTTTATCTAGCACATTTATATATTTTGTTACAGTCTGTTTTGCTTCATTAATTTTTGCTTCTCATACCCCTCTTTTTCAGTACCTAAGTTACAAATTCCCTTTCCTACTTCCTTTTGCACAGTCCTTAACTCCTAAATGCCCTTTAAATGCTTAGAATTTCTTTTGAAAAAAAAAAGCATTACCTAAAACAGTGACTCTGCCTTCAACTAAATGTGTCCTTCAATCCACAACTTTTATGTTAGCCTACAAATGATTTTTTAATTCTGAAATTTGACTACTTATTTGCTGATATATTTCGTCCTTAATGTTTCATCTGATTGTTTTTTTTCAGTAATTTAGATTCTACCTGTTCACTAATATTTTTTATTTCATATTTTAGTTCAGATTTTAAAAGATCACTGTTGGATTTTGTTTTAGGTTCTATGTTAAATTCTGTTTCGCCTATTCGACCTAAAATTGCTCTCAACATATCGTCCTAGTATGGTTTTCGTTTCCTTTATCTGAGACACAGATCATGATCAGCAGCTTCACAATAATTAAAGAAACCTGGTACAAGAATTCACATCTAACACTGCTGCTCCCTACATCCATTTAAAAGTCACTGTTATGAAACTTAAAGATAATTAATTGGATTTCTTCAGTGAGTCATATAGTTATGTAAACTTGTAGTCATATAGTACAGGAAACAGCAATATCTAAAAACAGTTCTAAAATGGATGATGTAATGAGCAGAAATATTACTAATCATCTATTTTTGAAAGTATTTGTGGCTCCAAACTGCTTCTTGTCTCGGGAATGATCTAAAGGTGCAAATTTCTCGATCATCAGTGAAGATATTTATCCACATTTTCATCATACTTATTTTGTTTCCTATTCAGGCATGGCAAAACAATAAAATGTATGCAACAGTATTCTTCTCATGAGTAAAGAGGGTCTTCTATCAAGCACACACAGATTTCCTATAGATCATTGTCTTCAACAACAAATTCGCAAAACATTGCAAATGTATTTTCAGCACAAATCGCAGCTTCCAGTTAAAAAAATCCTACTTGCGACACATTCTCTCCATAATACAAAGAGTAAATTAAAACTCTCCATCTAGACAAAGTCAGTACTGCTCAAGCCCATGAGAAAGACTGTATCACTCAAGCCCATGACAAGGAGTAATTACTTCTGGCATGTATGACAAACAGTAAATTACAGTGTGATGTTCTAGATTCTCTAGAACAGGCAGTTTGTCTACATAACTTTTGTGCATAGTTTTCTGCATACATGGGTGAACAGGTGCAAAGAAAACACATCTCTGGAGGATAGTAAAATTTATGAAAGTAAAATCATTAATGCTGTAGCACATAACTTTCAAATACAGTTTTGCAAAGGTTACTGTGTATGCCACATCGCCAAAATAATAAACATTTTATATTTGCTTTCATATGACTACTTCTTTAATGAAAAATTGAATTTGCTTTCGAAATATTGTAATTGTTCTTGATTTAGTAGACGTTAAAACGTAATGAGAAATTTCCTTAGCAAAATATTGTAATCTCTAAATATATGGCATTTATGCTCAAGTAAATGAAATGCAATTTATAAGATAATTAATTTCTCTTAAATAAAATAAAATAATGTTCCAAAATATTGCAGAGAAACTTAGAAACGTAGGAAATCTAAATAAATATTTCCATCCAATACGACGATCCAAAAGGCTCACTTCTTGTTCTCCAGACATGCAATTTTAGGTAAAACATTGTTGGAAAAGGAATGGGGTCCCAAATTTCGTCATACAGGCTTACTATTTTAATCTGCTATTGATTAAAGATTTCAGTATTTCGGATTCATTATACTATTCTGTGCTACAGAGTTTACTATCGACACCTCGCACTTTGCATTGAAAACGAAGTACAAAACATGAAAATGATTGAAAAAAAAATCTCAGTAAAATGGAAAGAAATCGTTCACGTAGGTATATGAGAAATCACATTCACGAAAAAGCAGTGGTTTGATGTGGCACGGTTTCTACGCACAGAGGACAATCACAAATGTCCTGCACAAAAGCACCAGCTTCAAAGAGTCCATTTCCCACTCCATACGTCCCGTGGACGAGTTTAATTGGATGTTGAGCAGTCGATACGTGATATGTGTACTGCCTGAGTAAAGAGTTTTTGCGCTCCCTTTTGAATGTCGAGTTTTTTCATGAATAGGGTGGGGAGAAAGGCGGTAGGGACAATGAGGGGTGGGAGAGAGAGAGAGAGAGAGAAGGAGCGTGGCATTTTTAATAATACTTAAAATCCTCAATATACTCTGTGTAATTAAGCGACAAAGAGGAACTGCGAAGCCATCTCAACCGTCCGCGGTAAAATGCATTCATGCCGAGAACAGCTTATGTAGAACCGCCAGTAGAGTTTATTCCTCACCTAAAAAGACTGTTGATATGAGGTTATGCAGTTTTTAACTTCTTAGGGTCACGTAAGACATTGTATGTCGTTACATGGGAATCAAAGATAACGCAGCTAGCAAAAATGGCAAGAGGGCTGCAACGTATCTAGTTATTATGGGCAAGGTGGTACGCCCAATTTCAGCCTGTTATTCTACGCAGACCTTAGTTCCATAATGTTCACCTGCGCAAGTATCTAGTATCCACTACCTGCCGCATAAGATTCAACCACGGAAGTTTTCGATGGGAATACATAGCACTGGAATTAGCTCAGGTCCGTGACTGCACTAATACTACAGAGTGTGACAAATATCACATCCTCTCTGCAAAAGGGAGAGTAACATACAATCATTTCTGTGTAAATTACGTCTCTGAAAGCAGAGTTTAGCAGGAGAGCCGCCGTTCTAGTTTAATGGTCACACGTATAATAAAGAGCTTTTTAATTTTTTGACGCTACTCAGTACCAGACACGTTAACAGCCGTTTCATGATAATATGTCTTTTGTATCTACAGTTGTCTCAACGTTGTAATTAAATACTGTATCGATAATGTTCGTACCTTTTCGTTTTACTTGTAAAATTTGTGGTGTCACGTGCCTATCTTTATCAACTACCCTGTGAAATTTTACACCACAAATCAAATACTTTTGTTAAACATGTGATTGCATATTAATGCTTGTTAATCGTTAATAATGTTACATCGGTCCTCTATCTTTTATCTTACTGTAATCATACCTGTTGTTCAGTATTATACGAGTACAACAAAACCATATATGTGTTCATATTATGTCATCATTCTATAATCATTACTGAATGCTGAATGTCAATTATTTACCTTTTAGCTGGCTAAAACGCCATTAGATGCAGAAACGGAAAAGGAAAACACTGGAAACTCGGTGTTGTACTTAGTGGTGAGACGTCTCTTCGCTCTGCTCTCTATCGCTATGTCAATGCAGAATTACGTCACTGGAAACCGGAAACAAAGTCTCACAAAATATGATCACGGTGCGGTCATAGCAAAATAGCATGACACAGTAACTAAACATAACTTTTTTCTTTTGTATGTTAATAGTACAATGATGGAAAAAAATTACAACACAAAGGAGGAGTTGTGCGGCATTAACGAAAGTTGGTAGGCGTGTTTCTAGATCTGAAAGATGATATTTATTGAGATTTCGCGATAGTCGCATAAGATCAGCGCCACTATGAGCATGCAATTCGGGTTTGCTTTAAACACACACTTTAATGGTCGTGAGCGTTGCTTACCTTTGAGACTGGACGTGGTGAGTTGATGTTAGTCAAGAACGCCTTTAAGGTCACAAAGACGCAGTTATCAACACCTCACTGAGTTTGAACATGGTCGTGTAATAGGGCTACGACAAGCTGAATGTTTCTTCTGCGATATTGTAAAAAAAACATGGCAGGAATATAATCACCGTACATGAATGCTGACAGCGGTGATCACTAGAACGTACGGGTGCTCCAGACGGCCACGTGGCACTGCCGAGTGGGAAGACCATCGTGTTCGGGGGATGGCTCTGGCCCGTAGTGCTGCTACAGATGCAGCAGCAATTTGTGCAACAGATGGCACCACAGTAATAAAACGAACTGTTACAAACTGTTACAAATCGATTACTTGAAGGAGAGCTCCGAGTCAGGCTCCAAACCACCGCCATTTGAGACTTCAGTTGTGTCATGCGAGAGCTCGAGAGCTCATTGGACGGCAGGGTGAGGTCTGTTGTGTTTCCTGTTGACCGCTGGTTCTGCCTCGGTGCCAATGATGGCTGTGTGTTGGTCAAAAGGAAGCCAGTTGAGGGCCGGCAACCAACCCGTCTGCGTGCTAGACACACTACACCTATGATTGGAGTTATCGTCTGGGATACGATTTATTCCGCCAGCAGGAGCATTCTCGTGGTTACGCCACGCATCCTGATTGCAAAATTGTATGTCAATCTGCTTGTTCCACCTGTTGTTCTGCCATTCGTGAACAGGAGTGCAAGGGGTGTTTTCGAACGGATGACGCTGCCTGTTTTAACCCAACGTGCTTACAGACTGACGTTACCTTGGTCTGCTCGATCACCAGATCTGTCTCCAACCGAGTACATGTGGGACATCATCTGACGACAAATCCACTGCCATCCACAACCAGCGTTAACCGCAGCTGTACTGACCTACCAAGTGCGCTAGGCATGGAACTCCAATCCACAAACTGGCATTCGATACCTGTGAAACACAATACAATTACGTTTGCACGCTTGCACGGAATATTAAGGCGATTACATAGGCTATTAATGTACTAGTATATCATATATGCCATGGCTCATGTAGCTCTTACATTAACCTATGATCTTGGAATGTTAGTCACTTGAATATGTTACCTAGGCAAATGTATTTCCGAAATTTCATTGTTCTACATTAATTATTTTTCGGTACTGCGACTTTTTTTCCGTCAGTGTACATTCAGAAAAGAATTACTAACACTCGAAAAGGTATACCATGGTAACAAATGGCTCTCTTTGAGAAATGCTATCACTGCTGCTTTTAGTCTGCATTTTGAATGCTCTCTGCTTCGATCATCGTCAGTTATTTTGCTGTCCAAACAGAATAATCTACTACTTTTAGTGTATCTTGTCCTGATCTGAGTCTCTCAACATCATCTGGTTTAATTCGACTATGTTTCATTAAGCTTGCTTTATTTTCGTTAGCGGTCATCTTATAACCTCTTTGCAAGACACTAGCGATTCCTTTTCATAACTGGGATTCACAGTCTTGTGAAATTTCTTGAAATACATCATGTTTACGCCAGTGACTGTTAAACTTTTTATTTCAACTCTTGCAATTTGGCCTTTGGCCATTATCAAGTGTAGATGTTTTGGCTTTAAGCCATGTCTATTTTATATAAGCTTTACGAATGTACATAACAGAAAATGACAACGACATATAAATTTGTCAGCTTGTATAAAGCAGACATGGCTTAAGGCCAAAATATCTGCACTTGATAATGGCCTAAGGCCGTAATTTCAATATTGAAAATAAAAAGTTTAACAGTCACTGGCGTAAACATGATGTCTTTCAATGAACTATCGATTCCATTCAATTGATTTTGCAAGTCCTTTGACGTCGGCGACAAATTACAGTGTCATCAGCAAACCTCAAAGTTTTTAGTGTTCCTCTCTGAACTTTAATTCCCTTTCAAGTTTCTGTCTGGTTTTCGAAACAACTTTCTGAGTCTACAGACTCAATAAAATTCTCAACTGCTGCTCCCCTTTCAAGTCGTTCGACTCTTTTAACTGTTGTCTGGTTTCTGTACAAGTTGAAGACGACATTTTGCTCCCTGCTTGATCCAGAATTTCAAAGAACGTATTGTAATCATTACAGTCAAAGCCCACCTCTAAATCTACAAATTCTGTAAATCTAGGTTTGTCTTTCTTTAATCTAAGTCTAAAGGTATCAATAGAGCAGGACTATCTCAAATACAACACCAGGTACTTTGACAGACCTTCAGAAAGAAACTAACCAACTGTCAGCCAAAAACGGTGTGTTCCTGTCGAGCACATGGAATTTAGAGACAATCACTAAATAGAACTACACAATACTGACTGAGTACTTTTAAGATCTACTCAACTGCGACCCACCTCTTAGAAAAGCTTATGATAAATCCGGATTAGAGGTCCCACTACACAGGAAACAGCAGCGTCCCTGGACAAGACGGGCAGACAAGAGAAAAATTTTAAACAGATTGTGTACTATAGAAGTCGAATAGAGATCTGGAAAACTACAATGACCTCACAAGAGTTGGAATATACTCACTGCATCTGAATGGGAACGACACAGATTCGAATACCTACATAGGTTTATCTCTTGTGCTGGTCAAGAATGAAATTCTGTCTAATGCTTTCATAAACCGACTACAACAACACGTCAGTCAACCCACTGATGACTTTGAAACGACATTCAGACAGGCTCGGTAATGAAGAAAGATACTGAACCTTAAAGCGACGTTAAGATTCCAACAATGTCCCAGCACAAATGACACGTTTTCGGACTTTTTGGAGCTATGACTTTAGGAAGACGTGTTGAGAAGTTGAGATTGTATTGGAAGACTCAAGAATTAATCTATCAAAAAATCACATAAAAAATAAAATCTGGAACGTTTTTAAGAAACGTATAGATGTACGACAAGGAGATGGTCTCTCTCTAAATACAGAGATATAAGAGAATGAGAAGAGTAAAGGTGTGAACATCAGAAAATCTCGATGAAAAATGAATGTTATGCTCATTGTTCGTTGATGATTCAGCAGTGATCGCTAAAACTAAAGAAGAAACTAAATATATCGTCGAACGGATAAACTTTCAGACACAATGTGATAAAAAAACTAATATGGATTGCTAACTTCCAATGAAGATGCAATTTGAGGATTCTAAAGTCATCATGATTACACCATCTTCTGGCAAAATCTCCAGGAAGACAGTGAGGAATCGGCACCTTTATGTTGGGTGGTTATAATTAAAATGCAGCTACTCACAGAGGTCCAGTGTGGGCTATAATTATCGTATGGCAGCGAAACTTGGTAGATACTCTAATTCGTTGATGTGGATCTGATTTACTCGGGATAAAAATTCAAATTTTGGCCACCGGGTGTGAATCTGGCTCTATGAGTGTAAGAAAGAAGTATGGAAATGTTCCCATATGTAATGGAGTGGGAACGGGACGTGGCAGTAAAGGTCAAACGAGTGAAAAGACATAATGTTGATTTTATTATAAACCACCGCTTACAAAATTTGTTCAATAAGAGCACCAGAGACGTCGACGATACGATATGCCGCATCCGTAAAATGACGTGATCAATAGTTATTCGCAGCAGTTCCAGTGGGTTCCTCGCAGCAGTTCCAGTGGAATCTGAGCAACGTGTTCCTGTATACTGAGCTTCAGATCAGGTAGAGATCGAATGTGACCCTGGAAAACGGTTCCCCAGAGCCAAAAGTCATATGGATTCAGATCTGCTGATCTTTCAGGTGATGTATCTGGTGAAGCTCTGCAGATAACACGTTCGTGGAAGGTTGCATTAAGCAGATCTTTTACTAGGCGATCGACGTGAGGTGTCGTCCCATTTTTCATGACGCTTGCGCTCTTCCGATGTAGGAATCACAGGCTGTACAAGGAGGTCTTGTTAAGGTGCTGACGTCTGGGTACACCTGACAGGCCTCCTAGGTGTATTCTCTACAAAACATTGGTGCATGTGAACCCACACCACACGTCATATACTGTGAGTACGATGGCTCTTCGTGCACAACACGCTGTTCCAAAGTATCCTAATTTCGGCAGTTCTGTATATTCACTGCGCTCTGTAGGTAAAATGTACCTTGTCACTCCATAGAATATTGCCCGGCAAGATGTCATCAACTTCGATATTTGCCAGAAACCGTAGAGCAAATCCAGAACGTTGCTGTGGATCATGAGATTACAGTTGCTGCATCGACTGGGTCTTGTACGGGTACCTGTGTAAAGTAGACCGCAAAACTTTCTATGCTGTTGACCGTGGGATGGAAAATTCTCGTGATATTGCACGATCACCAGCACTACCCGGGCACGTCCTGCATAATCAGCTGAAGCAACAGCGACCTCGTCAATAGCTTCCATCGGGATGGGACGCCTTACTTTTCCTGTTCCACACCAAGCTCAGTCGTGTTTCCGAATTTCATTATCGTCTTCTTTAAACCATTTAATAACATCGCGCCTAGCAGACCTTTCAGTCTGTGATAGTCTGTCAATTGAGCACTGTAACGTTTACACAAAACACTTTCGCTAAAAGCGCACAGTCTCCCTTCTCGACAGCACACTGCTCACATACGTTATAGCTTGTCGAATGACAGCGTGGATGTCGTGTTGTTGTTGTTGTTGTTGTTGTGGTCTCCAGTCCAAAGGATAGTTTGATGCAGCTCCCCATGCTACTCTATTCTGACAAGCCTCTTCATCGCCGAGTAACAGCTGCAACCTGCATCCTTCTGAATCTGCCTAGTGTATTCATCTCTTGGTCTTCCTCTACGATTTTTATCCTCACGTACTAAACTGGTGATCCCTTGATGCCTCAGAATGTGTCCTACCAACGGATCCCTTCTTCTAGTCAGGCTATACTACAAATTTCCGCAATTCTATTCAGTACTTCCTCATTCTTTACGTGATGTACTCATCTAATATTCAGAAATTTGATGTAGCACCACATTTCAAAAGCTTCTATCCTCTTCTTGTCTCAACTGCTTATCGTCCATGTTTCACTTCCTTTCGTGGCTACCCCCTATACAAATACTTGTAGAAAAGACCTCCTGAGACTTAAATCTATATACGATGTTAACAAATTTCTCTTCTTCACAAACGCTTTCCTTGCCTTGACAGTCTACTTTTTATATCCTCACTACCTCGACGATCATCAGTTATTTTGTTGTCAAATAGCAAAAATCACCTGCTTCTTTAAGTGTCTCGTTTCCTAATCTGATTCCATTAAAATCACGTGATTTAATTCGGTTATCCTTGTTTTGCCTTTGTTGATGTTTTTCTTATATCCTCCTCTCAAGACGCTGTCCATCCATTCAACCGCTCTTCAAAGTTCTTTGATGTCTCAGACAGAACTACAATGTCATCGGCAAACCTCAATGTTTTTATTTCTTCCCCGTGAACTTTAATTCCTACACCAAATTTTTCTTTGGTTTCGTTTACTGCTTGTTCAGAGTACATATTGAATAACATCGGGGATAGGCTACGATCCTGACTCACTCCATTTTCAACCACTGCCTCCCTTTCATTCCCCTCGGCTGTTGTAGCTGGCGTCTGGTTTCTACATAGGTTGTAAATAGCTTTTCGCTCACTGTACTTCACCCCTGCTACCTTTAGAATTTGAAAGGCAGTTTCCAGTCAATGTTGTCAAAAGCTTTATCTGAGTCTACAAATGCTGTAAACGTAGGTTTGCATTTCCTTAATCTATCTTCTGAGTTAAGTCGCAGTGTCGGTATTGTCTCGCGTGTTCCAACATTCCTATGGATCCAAACTGATCTTTTTCGAGTTCGGCTTCTACCAGCATTTTCATTCTTCTGTAAAGAATTCGTGTTAGTTTCTCGCAACCGCGACTTATCAAACTGATTGTGCAGTAATTTTCACACCTGCACCTGCTTTCTTTGGAATTTGAATTATTATATTCTTTTTCAATCTTTCGCCTGTCTCATATATTTTGCTCATCTGACGGAGGAGTTTCGTCATGGCTGATCCTCCCAAGGCTCTCAGTGGTTCTAACTGAATGTTGTTTACTCCAAATGCATTGTTTCGACTTACGTATTTCAGTGGTCTGTCAAATTCTTCACGCAATATCATAATTCCCATCTCATCTTGATCATCTTCCATTTCCATAATATTACCATCAAGTACATTTCCCTTGTATAGACCCTTAGTATACTGCTTCCACCTTCCTGCTTTCCCTTCTTTGCTTTGGACTGGTTTCCCATCCGAGCTCTTGATATTCATACAGGTTCTCTTTTTTCCAAAGGTCTCTTTAATTTTCCTGTAGCCAGCATCTGTCTTTCCCCTAGCCATATATCCTTCTAATTTTTTTGTCCCGTAGCCATTCCTGCTTAGCCATTTTGCACTCCCTGTGAATCTTAGTTTTTAGACGCCTGCTCCATTTACTATATATTTGTATTTTCTTCTTTCATCAATTAAATTCAGCATCTCTTGTGTTGCCCAACGATTTCTACTAGCTCTCGTCTTTTTATCTACTTGATTTTTTGCTGCCTTCACTGTTTCATCTCTCAAAGCTACCAACTCTTCTTCTACTGTATTCCCTTCCCCCTCTCTTTTCTATCGTTCCTAAATACTTCCTCGGAAACTCCTTACAACCTCTGGCTCTTTCAGTTTACACAGGTCTCATCTCGTTAAATTCCTACCTTTTTACAATATCTTCAATTTTAATCTACAGATCACAACCAATAAACGTTTAAAAGTTGGTTCCTAAATCTCTGTCTTATCATTATATAATCAATCTGAAACCTTCTGTGTCTCCGGTTCCCTTCCACGGATACAACCTTCTTTTGCGATTCTTAAACCAAGTGTTAGCTATGATTAAATTGTGCTCTGCGCAAAATTCTACCAGGCGGCTTCCTCTTTCATTCCTTTCCCCCAGTCCAAATTCACACAGAACGTGATTATGACGCAGTTGGTGAAACAAAGAACTTCAGCTGAGTTTTATCACCATTATTAACTCTTAGCGATACTGTAAAGGCAATTGCAAATTGTTATGTATATTAAATGAATTGCAAATTCGAGTGAATAGCAACTGTGAACAACTGTGCCAAAAAAACTATCAATGGAAACTGAAATCGCTGTACAAATAGCGAACGCGTTGTGCCGTATTATCAGTTTATCGATGCGCCGTCAACCAACGATAAACGCCTGCTGTGTTGCACGTGCACTGTGTGTGTTACAGCTGCGGTAGGGGTACACATTTCTCCAGCCACCTGTCGAAATTGGCAATTTACAAACATTTTTTTAAAATACACTTGCAGTGTGTCTTAACAACTAAAATTTTGACTTTTTTGGTGTATTCATGCTGTATAAAAAATTTCAGGGAAGGTTTAGACATGTCGGACTGGACCATTCCATGTCAGATAATGCTAATTTCGTAGTGTCTTACGAAATGTTTAAACAATTAAGATTACGAAAATATGCATTTTATAGTTTACTACGAGGTTCTTCCTTACATTTTTTAAAATTTTATATCATAACACATCATACGCTCTGAAGTGAAGATAATTGTTGAAATGTATAAGGTTAACGAATTTTTTGTAATTTTTTTTAAATTTTTATTTTATTATGAAAGAGTCTCATATACACCGCGTCACTGTGCTGGCCAATGGCTTGAGCTCATGTCACGTCGATGACGGTACAATGTTTCCCCACGCATTGTCAGTTGTTCTTAGTTTTACGTCATTCATACCACAACTGTCTAGCTTCAACTTCGTGTCCGGGTGTGAGTGCGGCTGATGATACTGTTTGGTATTGACGGTATTGCCTATAATGTGAAATTTTTATATTGTCATCGTATCTATATTCATTTTCCCAATTTAGATCTGAATATGGGCACCTGGGCAGATAGAAACCGGTAATCATTAATGAAAAAGTGGTCAAGACGGTGTTTGTTCTCTCTTTATAAGGTTACTCTCATACTTCTGCCTTGTACTGCGCACTAGGAAAACATTAAGAAACTGATAATACTAGACAAAGTTACCATGTGCCTCTTGCACGGCACACTTTGGCTAAGACAAGGTCGGTTCTTACAGTGAAGCGTTGTTACGGGATAAGGCCCGGCTCACTGACTCAGAGAATGCGCAGGGACCATGTAGGCAATCGTCGGTAATGTCTTTAGGTCATCCCGGCCCCCTGCGCTAGATGCACATCTATCAGCCGGTACACGAGAACTAGTTACGAGCGGCCCTGACATCACTTAACGCTGCACAATGCAGCGCAATGCGGCGTACTACACGCCCCCAGTGCCTAAGCACCTTGACCCAAAATAATAGGCTTAAATGCACGTCCAATGAGAGACGCATTAACGTTTGTGTGCTCAATGTCATATTCACAAGAGATGTCAAACAGTTGATACCATAGCTGTCTGTCTGTGAAGTATCACGAGACAACAGGATGGAAAGAAAAATTACAGTGAATGGAACGTACTGGAGATTACAATATGGCAGGATGAAGAAGGGACTCGGTAGGATTTATTGTGGGCGTTTGCTCTCATCTTTACAGTGGTACTGTTGTGAAGCTTGTGAGCCTGCCCGCATCAGGCAACATCAGCCAGGGCAGAACATGAAAGGTGTCATTGACCTCAGCAGCGTGTTTCAGGAGAGAAGGCTGCGGCAGAAAGGAATACACTAAAAAAAAAAAAAAAAAGAAAAAAGCTAACAAAGACACCCAACGAGAAATTATCCGAAAGGGACAGAAATCGAAAGGTGTGATGAACATGTGTCGACAGGCAAATGATTACAATTTCAGAAATATTTTATGATTTATTGTAGAAAAAGAGCTTCACCAATTCACCAAATTCATCATGGGTTGGTCCACTTCTGGCCATTACGCAAGTAGTTATTCGTCTTGCCATTGATTGACAGAGTTATTGGATCTCCTCCTGAGGGATACCGTGCCAAATTTTGTCAATCGGGCGAATTAGATCGTCAAAATCCCGAGCTGGCAGGAGGACCCTACCCGTAATTCTCTAAACATTCTCAGTTGCGGGGAGGTCCGATGACCTTTCTGGCCAAGGTATGGTTTGGAAAGCAAGAATACGAGAAGTAGAAACTCAGAAATTCTAGCCGTGTATGGGCGGTGTGGCGTCCCCGCACTGCAACTGCGTGCTGATATTGTCGACGCCGTAGAGCTGCCACTGCCACAGCTCTCGCAGTGGAGTTGGGACACGATGCGCGATGACGTAGGTCCCCGTTGGTGAACGGGAGACAGAAATGCGAACTCGTACGATGGATGCTTCTTCTGATTTAAGATTGAATGATTCATTGCCCGGATATGCAATAGTTGTTAAATCTTATCTCATCCGCTTCGTACACACCACCAATTGCGAGGAAACATTGTAATTATTTCTTCTTGGCTCGTTGTTATGGAGTTGTTGAACCTGTATGAAGCGAGATCCACAGATACTCTTTGATCATCTCTGAGTGAACTTACGCCGTAATGTTTAAAAAAAAATGTTCAAAAGTTCTCTTCTCAATTAATGAAGTTGATATTCAGATTAAATTGTCCCTCCTGAAAAGTCGTTGGTTAACTATTATTGATTAAATCACTTAATAATGTAGTCCACGCTTGATATTTCACTTGGAACGAACAGAATATTGTTTCTTGGCCACTAAATACTTTATAAATTTCGCACCACACGCACACGCAGTTGGTTGGTAAAGTCAGTTCTATTAGAATTAAGTGTCTTGACAATTACGATAACTTGACTCTTCAGCGTAATTCTATTATCTTCGTGAAGTCGTGCAATTGTGTCCTACTCGAGACTAATTGAGTGTAGTCCTTTGACATACTATCCACACTTCTATTAGTTCCAACTATTTGAAAGTCAAGTCCAATATTCAATAGTTTCGTCAATAAAGTTCAATTAACCCGTTATGCACGATTAAACGAGTCTATCAGTTCCCGTCTCTGATTAGAAAATCAGTTTCCGAAGTTCGTGAATCACGTCACACAAGAAACACTTCTGAACGAAAACAATCTCGTCGCGTTCCGTACT
Organism: Schistocerca serialis cubense; assembly: GCF_023864345.2. Taxonomy (NCBI): domain Eukaryota; kingdom Metazoa; phylum Arthropoda; class Insecta; order Orthoptera; family Acrididae; genus Schistocerca; species Schistocerca serialis. The sequence goes on from NC_064639.1 coordinate 390,894,473, forward strand.
CTCAATAACTAAGACAAGAATTGTTCTCGCACGTCTTTACAGGAAGAGAGCCAGCAAGTGACTTCTTCTGTGAAAGAGTATTGTAGATAGAGGTCTACGCGGATAAGAAAAGTGCAATCCGCATCCGCAAGGTCCTAATTCGCAACCGCATCCGCATCCGCAGCAATTAATCCGCATCCGCAACTTCCTTATCCGCATCCGCATATATTTAAGTTTTGAATGAGTAATTAATAGTAATAGACAGTAGTACTTAGAATTATGGTGTGTAATGACAGAGTTATTGTTAGGGTGCCAATTCTGCGACAACTTAACTACTTTTGACTTCTTAAATCACAGGAAATGCTCTATACCTACTCCAAAGCAGACCATTCCAAACGGGAAAGCATTGGCGCTCCGGAGCACACACAGTAGCGGCTCGGATCTCGTGAGATTGGGAACGCTACTTAAAAAAATAAAATTCAATGTAATAGTACTAAATGATGGTTTTAAACTGTTACTAGCACACTGCATCATTTACCTTCAGTTTTTTGTACTCACTGCTTGGATGTGCCAAATTTTGAAGCCATTCATGTGATGATTATATTATAGCTTACGCGTTCAGTCTTCGTCATTTCCAGGTGAAAATATTTACAGTATTAGGCCTACACTGAAAAACGCTGGTGCACCTGTGAAAAAGTTAAATTATCAGCAATAATTGACGTTGTCTGGAAGAAATAACTCGCCTTCCGAAGAGTGACAACAAAATCAGTGGTTATAGAAATTAGGAGTCCATTTAGCTTTAGCTAAAAATACGATTGAAATCTCGAACCTCACCTTTTGGCTGATTTATGGAATTAAGCCCTAACGATAAATGAAATGTCTGTTTCGTTCTCAACTAAACAAAGTTTTTCACACTTTAAAACATCCTCAACATTGGTCTAAATTACTAAGACAAAATTTGCAGTAGATTTCGCAGTTAATACTTTCAATGTCAAAAATAATTTTTTTCGGAGTTTAATGGAACTGCAAACGATTTCAAGATGTCTATATAAAAACCACTGTCCCATAACTTCAAATATTAGGCACTGTTCCCTGTTTGGCAATACCGAGTTACAGTTAAAATGTTCAATTTCAGCCCTTATCTTTACTAATTGGCTAGTAAATTAAAAGACACATTATTATTTTGGATGATTTTAATATTTTGTAAGTTTTCAATGTGATCAGAATAATCTTTCACGAGCTATCGCAGTAACAGCTTGTTGGTGGTCGTGAGCCGTAGTTTAAAGTCCCACTTGTAATTAATTATAAGGCCCGCCGTGCCATCGCTCCGGCCGGGCTGTTTCACTGTTCACAAAGAGCGACAATGCTCGACGGCTGCAAATGTTACCGTAGTGCATGATAAAATTTAGGTAGGCACTTATGAGATCATCATTACCTAGTTTAATAATATTGACGTGTTAGCTGTTGAATGTCCTTGTTGCGAAGAGCAAAAACTTAAAATTGAGCTCTTTAATATGAAAATTACAACAAAACAAATTGGTTGTTAACTATTTCCTTCTTTTACCTAATGCTACTTAAATGTTATTGCTGGGAACAGTAAAAATACTAACAATATGTCGAGGAAATTCTTTACTATAAATATTACAATAAAAACTCACAGGCTTCAGATTAAATATTTTCATCTTCTGCTTGCTTCTGATTCAAATTTTGTAAAAGAAAGAATCAGATGAACAAAAATTGTAACTAATTCAGATAATCCCAAAAAATACAGTGAAGAAAGAGAAGCTGTACAAGTAACCTTTTACTTTGGAAGATTACTATGGAGGAACATGATGTCATCAATCGTCTGTGGCTTCAAAGACGTGCGCCGGTCCTGCATTATTTGTCCCGCAGTAGAGAAGCTTCTCTCAGATGGCGCGCTGGACGCTGGAATGCAGTGCACGAAGTATGCGAGTTTGGAAAGACGCGGATAGACGTTTTCACGTCCATCCCACCAAGCTATCAGGACGATGCCTTCCGAAAATTGGACTTTATCATTCGTATATCTGAGAATTTCATCTGACGCAAAGTCAAGATCTCTCGTCGATTCATCTTCTGAGGAATCTTCAAATTCATTAAAAAGTACGTCAGACTTCTGTTTATTTTTCTTCAGGAATTCCAGATGTTGTTTCCTCCTTATCTTTTAACTGTGGACAATTTCTCGCAACATAATTTTTCGCTTCCTTTACAACTTCATCTTTTTCGGCACTGCTAAGAAATTTTAGGTTTTTATATTTTGGATTCAAAAACGTTGCAAGTTTATGGATTACTGTTATGTCCAATTTGCTGATTAAAATAGATTTGGCTGTAATCTTTAAATCTATCAGAAATGGGCTATCGCCATCAATTTTTTCAAGGAAGGAGAGGAGTTTTAACTTCCAGAACACACATAAATAAAGAGTAGGGGTTTTTGAGGCTTCGAGATCACAAGAAGCTATTTTAAATGGTGTCAGAAAGGTTATAGCTTCCAACATCCTCTTGTCAATAGAATCAATCAAATTATTTTGATTTTTCTCTGACAAAATTGACAGAACTTCAAACCATTGTGAATTAATAGACTCAAACATATCCAATTTACTGTTCCATCGTGTGTCTATATATCCTTTCAATGACTTTTGAAGGCGATTCTGAAGACCAGATCTTATAAAGAAAGTTGTGATAGCTCGACAGGAATTTATTAGTCGCTGCACGTCACTCTTCTCATCATTCGCGTCTCCTCGAGTCGTGTGCTCCAGCACAGTATTAAGAATGTGTGCTGAGCAAGACAGCCTCTTGTGTTGGCGAAGTGGTTCCACAATATTTGGACCTCTATCCGTAACGAATACGATGTTATTCACAGCACTGAATAAATCGAACGACCGTAGTATCTTAATTCAAGTTTAATGTTTTCTCCTGTGTTTTTAAATCTCACTCCCAAGATTTCTGGTGCACAACACTCGATCCTCAAGTTTCACTTCTTCATAATTAACATAATGTGCAGTCACTCCCATATAGTTTATTTTACGGTACGAATCAGTCCATAAATCGACAGTTAGTGCTCCACCTATATCTCTGAATATATTCTTCACTTCTGCAGAGACAGTTTCACGCAGACGATCGGCTGTTTCCTTCAAATTTCTGAATATGGTGGTTGGATGAGGTAGCAGTTCCTTAGCACTCACTGCACCGTACTTGGCCCCCACATCAATAAGAAACTCTGCCGTCTCGAGAAACCCAGATCCACACGCAACTTCGAATGGTAAAATGTCACTGCTGACAAGACTGATAAGTTTTTCTGTCACGGCTGTCTTCAAATTCGGCGGAACTTCAGGAACTTTCACGTCTCTCTTGGTATTTAAATAAGTAATTATGCTACTTTGTCCAGCCTCACACGAATGTTTTAGCAAATTTGAAGTTCCACTTTTGTGTCCAGTGTAGGAATATACTTTTTTACGTGCAAATCAAGCCACTATATCTTTTATCTTTTCGTTGCCATCAAATACGTATCCGAATTTTTTCCAAATTGGCGATTTCAATTTGTTTTCCTTCACTAAACGTAAAATCACCTTTTTTCACCTTACACTAAATTGTATCCATCGATATGGTGTTCATTTGAAGAAAGAACTCTCACTGATATTTGCTACGATGCACGTTGTCACTCGCTCACAGCAAAGCGCTAACTGAAGGCAGCGGAAAATTGCAACGGGCACCTGTCTGGTAGACTGTGGGCAGGTTTGCCACCCAGAGAGCACTTCACAGGCCACACAAAAGACACAGACGCGGAAACGGATTAGGCGCAGGTCTCTTGGGTACAGCTACGTCGGTCGTAGCCAGGGGTTGAGGACAACAGACATCCGATCTACCCGGGCCCTGCAAGATTCCAAGAATGTCAACAGACTTGAAGTTTTCAACTAACATTGCAACATACGTACCGGGCAGATGCCTTGCTCATTATCCGCAGATGACACGCGGATATCCGCGCCGGTCGCGATTTTATCCGCCAAGTAACAAATACCGCGGATATATCCGCGGATATCCGCATCCGCGCAGACCTCTAATTGTAGGCGCCTTGAATTTCTTCGTTGCGCTTACAACTCTCTTCCACATAAAAGTTATCTCTGACTAACATCAGCGTGGACTTAGCTTTCAAGATATTAATTGCAATTATAACTTGGATATTTGTCCATTAATTAAATCTGAGGTTTCTTCCTCCTCTTTTCATAACAAAAACTCTCAGTGATGTATAATGTTGTTGTTATCAAAACTTCTTGATGTTTGCTTATCGGAAAAGATGTCGTATTTGCCAAGATAACTCTTCCCTACATCATATTATGATATTCTGTCTTAATTGACTTTAAGGGGGTCGTTGGGGTGTTATAGTGGGCACTATCTTTCTGAAATGTAAGCCTAGGAAGGCTTGCCATTAGGCGCAATAAAAGGGCCTTACTCTATAGTCGTCTTAACCCACTACTGTTCAGGCCGTCTCCACAGACGTCTTTTTCAGTTTGAAGCGTGACTGATCATTGATGACAATTATATTCCTGTAATTGAGATTCCAGCTCGAAGACATGTCTGGAGACCTGCCCAGACAGCGATGAGTTACCAGCATTACTGTCACCCGCCACTGGGCCGACAACCGGGAGAGCGGTGGTCGGGGTTGCTATTTCTTTACATAGCAAGACCCTTTTGATTGTCATACTCCATGTTGGTCTTACATTTCAGGAAGATAACGCCCACCCACACACGACGAGAGTTTCTACTGCTGCCTTCATGCTCGCAAAACCCTACATTGGCCAGCAGGGTCGCCAGATTTCTCCCTAAGTGAGAATGTTTGGAGCATTATGGTCAGAACCCTCCAGCCAGGTCGGTAGTTTGAATCTAACCCGCCAGTTGGACAGAATTTGGCACGATACCCCTCAGAAGCGCACATAATTAGTCTATCAATCAGTGCCAACGCGAATATCTGCTTTCATAAGGACCAACGCGTTTCTGACTTATTAAATTTGTGAAGCTCTTTCTGTTGCATAAGTTACACATTTTTTTCTCAAGCTGTAGGCATTTCTTCATCTGTATGTGAACATCACGTCTACCGATTTCCGTCTCATTCGAATAGTTCCTTCGTGGTATATCTTTCTTTTTCCGTAGAGCGTGTAATGATTAATTAAATGATAAATATGTAGAAATATGCATTGCAGTTCTCGCACTTTGAACTCGGAGGTTATATCAAGAAGCATAATATAATTTTGGAAATAGTAACGATTAAGTAAGAAAATAAGGAAAGAGGACTTGGTAGGAAAATGACTTTACTACTTTTCTAGGGACACTGAAAAGGGCCATTAAGAACGCAAAGTACGCTCACATGTCTTTCTGACCTCGATGGAAATGGCAGACTTTCGACTGATGACCGACTCAAAGCGGATGGATTTCCCACATTGGTCTGTGTACTACTTCACAAACTTCTAGCTCTTACAGTTAGTAAGTTATCATTCACCCTCTTTTAAATACTGCTCAAAAATTATGAGTTAGTTTATTACTGTTATAATTATTTAACCCTCTTAGACCTTAATTATTCCTGTACAAAGGAAATTTTTTTTCTTTATGTGTAAATATTGTCAGTAGAGGGACAACCTATGTGCCACCCCACTCTCCATTGTTGCCAAATTTATTCAAGATGGCGGCGATGACGCATCCAAGATGGCGGCATGTAGACTTGGCAACATCACATTACGTTATCCAAGATGGCGGATTTTGGCGGGAATATAGGCCAATTGTGCTACATCCACTATCCTAACATTAAAAAAAAATGGCGGGAAGTTTGAATTCCAACAGGATAATGCATGCAAAACCGTACTTCTGTTTTTTATTATTATTACTTATTATCACTGATTATCATTTATTAACATTCATTATCATTTATTACTATTTATTATCATTTATTATTATTTATTATCATTTATTATTATTTATTATCATTTATTATTATTTATTATTATTGACCTGCCTCCATTAGAAAAGTCCCTCCAAAGTCAAATTCCAACATGATAATGGCTGCAAAACCTTACTTTTGTTTATTATTCATTGTCATTTATTATCATTTATTAACATTCATTATCATTCATTGTCATTTGTTATCATTCATTATCATTTATTATCATTCATTATCATTTATTATTAAAGGCCTACCCCCACTAGAAAATTGCGCCCAATTCAAATTCAACACGACAATGGCTGCAAAACCTAATTTTTGTTTACTATTATTCATTATTATTCATTATCATTTATTAACATTCATTATCATTCATTGTCATTTATTGTCATTCATTATCATTTAATATTATTATTATTATTTATTATTATAGGGCTACCTCCACTAGAAAATTGCGCCAAATTCAAATTCCAACACGATAATGTCTCGAAAACTGTACTTCTATTTATTATCATCATTTATTATTTATTCAAAATGTCCGATTTTTCTCGGCAAGAAAGCCATTTTCCCTACATCCATAGCAAAAATCTATCACAAGTTCAAATCCCAACACCATAATTGATCACACGTACGAACTTTCTCCATCACTTATCTTTTTTCACTGGTAGCCTATCATAATCGCATCAAATAATAAACTGCTCTTATAGTAACGTAAGTAACGTCCTTTGATTTTGCAGGGTGGAAGGGACTGAAGACTTTATTTCAAGCAGTACGGTCATCACTTGTTCTCCAACACAGTCAGCAGACACATCTTTGATATCGCAGTGCAGTCACCACGACGTCCGCGCTCCAACTGAATTGGTTCAAACCCTCACCACCGCCTGGCCAGCGAGCGGAGACACTGCCGACTCCTGTCACGTGAGGCAGCCGGCCACTCTCGCAGGAGGCGAGCCCAGCGATTGCTCCCACGTCGTAAACATGTTTTCGCTGGACACGCTGGAACTTGTCAAGTTTGACGTCACAGCGGCCCCTTGTCCGCTCACCACGTGTATTCGTCGCCTCCGCACGTTTCCGCCAAAATTGTCTGCCTCGGAGCTGAATCACACAACGGTCGACCGTTTGCTGCTACACTCTTGGCGCAACGTTCAAACCTGTCGATGCCGACCGCTCACCGTCCACTACGTGTCCCCGTGCGAGTGAGAACGCAGTGCTACACTTTTGGCAGCAAAGTTTGCTCGACAGTGGATTCCGCCATGACTATATAACAGCACGTTTGGACCGCACTAGAACGCCCACTAATTGACTCGCTCTCGCACGCGCATAATAACTGTACAATCGCTGCGCTGCCGCCCCGCTTACGTCACACACCCTCCATACACGCGACAGACATAGTCTTCTGTAAATACCTGGAAAATGACTCTTTATTTCAGACATTACGGTCATGCAGGTGTGTCCCAACTGACTTCTCCATGCTCACACAGCGAAACTCGAGTGCAGCTGACGTACGCGCGGCCGGCTGAGTAGGATCCATCGGCAGCTCCCTGGCCGGCTGACGTCGAGCAACCAACGGTGCCTGCACAGCCCCACGGCCAGCGCGCCAGGTAGGCGGCGGCGAGCGGCGAATCAGGGTCCCGCCACAAACGGTCCACCGCGCGAGCCTAGAGTCCGACTACATAAATATCTTTCCGCGACCACGAGCACTTAACGCCTGACACGATGGAACCTGTCGACTCCGTGCCGGACAAAGGATACTTTTGGCGCCAGAGTTTGACCGACATTGGAATCCACCATGACCGTATAACAGCGTGCTCGCTTGTCGCGAGAACGCTCTTTAATTCACTCTCACCACCACGCTATATTAAATAATTGAATTTACAATTTCATTTACGTATTCAAACGTGTTCAACTCCCTAATTTCATCTACTTTTCGAGGACCAGACTGCCACCTCCACCTCCTAGGAACCAGCGCCAAGTTTGAAATCTGCCAATAAACAAAGCTCATTTCCGCTTCCGCCACCAACCTAAGAAAATTGTTTCAAACTAAGCCACCAGCACTCAACCTCTTCCTACACGTTTCTGGTAAACGGACTCACCCTGCACAAGGTCCGTGGATGGAGGAACGAATTTACTTTATTTAGCAATGGAGTATATGTATCACACCGACATGTCCCACATCATACAGACCTGCAAAACACTCCCACATAACTCATTTATAATGTTCTAGACACACGCTTGCTAATTGTAAACAGTTAAAAATAACTCATAGCACAGCCTACAGACATGCGAGCCGCTCGTAAATAATGCAAAACATTTACCTCCAAATAGCGAAACAACTGCTAATTTTCGGAAATAATTTCAGTGCATAGGCTGATTGAAGGAGGAACGAGTGTACTTTATTTATTTGCGACATATCTTTTTGAAACTTTTACTTCTCATAGGTTTCGATATGTATGGCTGACATAAGGCAGTTTCTGAACTCCAGTAGTGCACTACACTTGGCAACACAACCACACCCATCAAGATATTCATTCCAATCCAGACCTGTAACTCATCTGCAGATAAATTTGTCCAGTTATTTGTCTACTCACTGGAGCCCTTGTTCGCCCACTGCTTGAATACTGCTCAGCATTGTGGGATCCGTACCAGATAGGGTTGATAGAAGAGATAGAGAGGATCCAACGGAGAGCAGCGCGCTTCGTTACAGGATCATTTAGTAATCGCAAGAGCGTTACAGAGATGATAGATAAACTCCAGTGGAAGACTCTGCAGGAGAGACGCTCAGTAGCTCGGTACGGGCTTTTGTTAAAGTTTCGAGAACATGCCTTCACCGAAGAGTCAAGCAGTGTATTGCTCCCTCCTACGTATATCTCGCGAAGAGACCATGAGGATAAAATCAGAGAGATTAGAGCCCACACAGAAGCATACCGACAATCCTTCTTTCCACGAACAATACGAGACTGGAATAGAAGGGAGAACCGATAGAGGTACTCAGGCTACCCTCCGCCACACACCGTCAGGTGGCTTGCGGAGTATGGATAAAGATGTAGATAGATTCCGACCAGATTGCCGTTATTGCGCAAAAACAGCTCAGACTGCGCTGTGCTGCTCGAGTGGGTAAGGAAGGGCTGCACTCTATTTATTTGGAGCCCTTTTATTTAGTCGTGGAGTATATTTGTCACAAAACACCCGCACTGATCCGACTGTGGTCATCTTACACAGGCCACAAACACGTAAACACCTCTTAATTTCACCACACAATAGTAAACAGCTCTTAAATAATGCAGTACACAATATCAGAAGACGAGCTCTGTACTCTTAAGCTCTCAAAATAAAGCACCGCACAGTGTACAGACATGCTCGCAAAATAGTGCAACAGACGCGCCCAAACACCACCAGCTGCCAAACCGACCAAAAGTCTCTGCTCGGCCTCCCCCAAACATGACCTCAACACAGTCGCATTCGCACCTATCACCGGAGAAATTGATATCGCCTATGCGCCTTATATTACGCTCCAACCCAGGCCGCGCGCGCATGCGATCGGCAGGGAAGGGGATTCCAGAGTCTCCAGCCAAGTTCAGCTTCCGAGCGCTCGTGACAGCCGACACATGTGAAAGCTGCATAGTTCTTCTCATGTATACCGCCGGCGTCTCAGGTCTGGAGCTGCCTTCACGTCTATTCTCAGAATAGCTCATAGCTCGTTGACACACTCGATTAACACGGCCGGGAAAACATTTACTACTCGCTGCAACCGAGATGGTGACGGAAAACCAATCACTCTGATCTGCCCTGCAGGCGCGTGTAATCATTGAGAACACTCTATTTATGTTTTTCGAACAACTTATTTAATTATACAGCGTATCTACCACGCTATCACAGAACACCAATCCCACATGTGCCCTGGGCCATGTTGCACAGCCCACAGACACACACCCAATCATAATTTCAGTACACACTATAGCAAACTGCTACTAAATAATACATCACACAGATGTGTAGATACGCTCAGTACTCGTAAACTATCCTAATAACGCGTAGCAGAGCTGCAGATCCGCTCGCAAAATAACTCAGCAGCCGTGTGCAAGTACCCCTACTCTGCACCCTGTCCACAGGATCGTGAAGTCACCTATCCGTCTGATTTCAGACTTCGCACAGCCCCTGCTCGGCTTCCGCAAGATTAGATTAGATTAGATTAGATTAATACTAGTTCCATGGATCATGAATACGATATTTCGTAATGATGTGGAACGAGTCGAATTTTCCAATACATGACATAATTAGGTTAATTTAACAACATACTTAAGTTAATATAACAACTTTATTTTTTTGTGTTTTTTTTCTTTATTTTTTATTTTTATTTTTATTATTTTTTTCAATATTTTTGTTTTTTTTTCTTTTTTTTCTTAATTTATATCTAAAAATTCCTCTATGGAGTAGAAGGAGTTGTCATTCAGAAATTCTTTTAATTTCTTCTTAAATACTTGTTGGTTATCTGTCAGACTTTTGATACTATTTGGTAAGTGACCAAAGACTTTAGTGCCAGTATAATTCACCCCTTTCTGTGCCAAAGTTAGATTTAATCTTGAATAGTGAAGATCGTCCTTTCTCCTAGTATTGTAGTTATGCACACTGCTATTACTTTTGAATTGGGTTTGGTTGTTAATAACAAATTTCATAAGAGAGTATGTATACTGAGAAGCTACTGTGAATATCCCTAGATCCTTAAATAAATGTCTGCAGGATGATCTTGGGTGGACTCCAGCTATTATTCTGATTACACGCTTTTGTGCAATAAATACTTTATTCCTCAGTGATGAATTACCCCAAAATATGATGCCATATGAAAGCAATGAGTGAAAATAGGTGTAGTAAGCTAATTTACTAAGATGTTTATCACCAAAATTTGCAATGACCCTTATTGCATAAGTAGCTGAACTCAAACGTTTCAGCAGATCATCAATGTGTTTCTTCCAATTTAATCTCTCATCAATGGACATACCTAAAAATTTGGAATATTCTACCTTAGCTATATGCTTCTGATTAAGGTCTATATTTATTAATGGCGTCATACCATTCACTGTACGGAACTGTATGTACTGTGTCTTATCAAAATTCAGTGAGAGTCCATTTACAAGGAACCACTTAGTAATTTTCTGAAAGACAGTATTGACAATTTCATCAGTTAATTCTTGTTTCTCAGGTGTGATTACTATACTTGTATCATCATCAAAGAGAACTAACTTTGCCTCTTCATGAATATAGAATGGCAAGTCATTAATATATAATAAGAACAACAAAGGACCCAAGACTGACCCTTGTGGAACCCCATTCTTGATAGTTTCCCAGTTTGAGGAATGTGCTGATCTTTGCATGTTACGAGAACTACTTATTTCAACTTTCTGCACTCTTCCAGTTAGGTACGAATTAAACCATTTGTGCACTGTCCCACTCATGCCACAATACTTGAGCTTGTCTAGCAGAATTTCATGATTTACACAATCAAAAGCCTTTGAGAGATCACAAAAAATCCCAATGGGTGGTGTTCGGTTATTCAGATCATTCAAAATTTGACTGGTGAAAGCATATATGGCATTTTCTGTTGAAAAACCTTTCTGGAAACCAAACTGACATTTTGTTAGTACTTCATTTTTACAGATATGTGAAGCTACTCTTGAATACATTACTTTCTCAAAAATTTTGGATAAAGCTGTTAGAAGGGAGATTGGACGGTAATTGTTGACATCAGATCTATCCCCCTTTTTATGCAAAGGTATAACAATAGCATATTTCAATCTATCAGGGAAAATGCCCTGTTCCAGAGAGTTATTACACAGGTGGCTGAGAATCTTACTTATCTGTTGAGAACAAGCTTTTAGTATTTTGCTGGAAATGCCATCAATTCCATGTGAGTTTTTGCTTTTAAGCAAGTTTATTATTTTCCTAATTTCAGAGGGAGAAGTGGGTGAGATTTCAATTGTATCAAATTGCATAGGTATGGCCTCTTCCATTAACAGCCTAGCATCTTCTAATGAACACCTGGATCCTACTATATCCACAACATTTAGAAAATGATTATTAAAAATATTTTCAACTTCTGACTTTTTGTTCGTAAAGTTTTCATTCAATTTGATGGTAATACTGTCTTCCTCTGCTCTTGGTTGACCTGTTTCTCTTTTAATAATAATCCAAATTGTTTTAATTTTATTATCAGAGTTGCTGATTTCAGACATGATACACATACTCCTGGATTTTTTAATAACTTTTCTTAATATAAGCGCGAGTTGGCGCGGTCAACGCGCTCGTCAGCGGTCAAAGCACACACATACGTCCGTCCAGGACCGCGATCCCGAGCCGCGACCACCGAACGCGGGTGAAAGTCAACTTTATATCAACGTAGCATAATTCCAAAGCGCCACCTCCATACGCTAGACACATCATAGCAGCACATGTCTTTACCTCCTATGACCCTGTAGCACACTGCGCATTGCTCCCACGCGACATTGCACGGCCCTCTAACTAAACATAACTACACATCCCTGCTCTCGCCTCGTCGCGTGACCAGCCATCTTAAAACCTTCTCAATATTATTCTTACTTTACAACATTTTTATAAAAATAAGATCTAATTTACACCTCCCACCGCACCTAACCTCACACCCATCCCACCATCAACATACGCAAACGTTCTCAACCCTATCTTGACACTCATATATCACCCCATCAACCATGGCCATCAATCAATTTAACATTCTCATCCCCTCTTTTCGAATTACAACCGTAGCCTCTACCTAAACACCAATCAACTCACCTTTCTCGCACTTTCAACAGTAACATTAATTTTACACACACCCAGAAATACCAAACGCAATTACAGACTCAAACTTTTATACAGAGCATCAAGCGCATACGACACTCACACCAATATTCAAAGCCTGGTCCATATTTACTGTTGTGACTTGGCAAGACAGCCAAGCCACTAGGAGGTGAAGCCGAAAGGCACGCGTATTGGCTCACGCAGGCTGGCGTGAGGTCTGGAACAGTTGAAGGATTTGAGTCTAGCAAATAAAGTACGTAGCTGTTGGAATACTTAACTTTAATCCATAATTTGTGAACATCGGTCTGACTGTACATGCATCACAAGATAAATAGCAATTGATAATGGCGCCTTGCTAGGTCGTAGCAAATGACGTAGCTGAAGGCTATGCTGACTATCGTCTCGGCAAATGAGAGCGCAATTTGTCAGTGAACCATCCCTAGCAAAGTCGGCTGAACAACTGGGGCGAGTGCTAGGGAGTCTCTCTAGACCTGCCGTGTGGCGGCGCTCGGTCGGCAAACACTGATAGTGGCGACACGCGGGTCCGACGTATACTAACGGACCGCGGCTGATTTAAAGGCTACCACCTAGCAAGTGTGGTGTCTGGCGGTGACACCAGATTTACCACCTCCACCTTCAATTAAATATTATTACCATTGCCGCAACATTCTACCAGCGCTCGATTTGTACCTATTTTTCAGCTCTTAACTGTTGTCACTAGCGGTCAAATATCACTATCTATAAAAAAAGAAAAATCTGGCCCCGCCGTTGAGAGACTCCGATATCCAAACACATAGCATCATTCAACTATCACTTGCTCTTATCTAATAAATAATCCATCAGGTCTGGGGGCAAGGTCATCCCTTTCTTTCTTTCTTTCCTTCTTTCAGCAGCAGACAGCTATTTTTTTTACAGTGGTAGCTAAACTGCGCCATCAACTTAACATCACCATTCGCGAAACATATCCTCAAATACGTAAACACACTCACTCAATTACACAGCGGTCTCGCTGAGGACGTGACCTTCAATATTACAGTTCTTAATCCAATAACCACCGAAACAAGTACTAAATGCTCAAACTAATCCCATAGCGCCTTACAAAGCGAGTGTCCCAGCGCCGGCGGTGGCATGTCAAAGCCACATAGCTGTCCATCTAAACAGCCATCGACTCAGCCCCAGGACCAGAATGCTGAAGTGGGCTCTCCCTATACCTGCTCTGCAGCTATTGTCTAACGAGAAAACAGTGAACAAATGGATTCCTGAATAGCGCAGATCTCTATTTCCCCCTTGTATCTCCAACAGGACATGTAAACTGTGTCTCCCCAGCCAGCAAACCCGATGTCATTCACCCTTCGCTGATAATTTCCACTCGCATATATGAAACCATATTTACTCCTGCCAAAACTCACTTAATAATAAAAAAGCATTCTCCCTTTCTAAGCATAGATGCGTATGCATTTATCTTCACCCATCTGATCTCTGCAATTTAAGTCGGAGAAATACATATCTATTACCTTCTGCAACCTGTCTATAAACAGAACGATCTCAGTTACTACAACAGGACCTTGATTTGACCATTCGCCGGAAATGCGCGCAATGTTGTACACCTCAATGTAGGTACAATTACAACAGATCCTCAATACCCTATTATCTTTATCGTCTACCATGTGAAAAAGTCACGAAAGCACCAAAGTGATCCACCTCCAGCACGGACAAACGGAATTCACAATACTCCCCCTGAATAACTCAGAGTGCAAACATCCAAGAATTCCTAACAACTCACCAAATCCAACACCTCAAACTACAAATGCCTGTATGAACAAGATCATATTAAATATACATACACGCTGCAGAGATCCCTTTAAAGTTTGATCAGCCATACTCAAAGCAAATGAGAAGCTGCCTCTGGCCCTTGTTCAAACTGTGTTTTTTAACACACTTTTGCACACTGCCAAGCATTTTGTCTTTCTGCCGCGACTTCGAAGTCATTGTCTGATTCTAAACAGACATTAACACGGACTGATGCACGGTCTCTCACAGGAAACTATACCTTGCACCTTATAAATCATATTCTTACAGTCGATAGCATAACATTGAATGATTTTAAATAAAGGACAACCACAACACAAGGAAATTAAAAGAGCCTGCTGGTGTTATAGCCACTTCCCTCGAGAGTGATTGACCAGCTCTACATATAAACTCATATGTCGCAGTGACCGAATAGTTTATAACTCTGCATTCAATTTCTAGTGATTGGTCATTTTTGCACACAAGTACAGGATCACCATTTTCGGTGCTACCAACCCTGGAAGTTGTGGTCCATTAACCAAACTTTCTCCCCGAACTCAAGCAAGCATTGTCAGTCAATCATTATGTCGTACCCAATGCACAGATGCGATGGATAAGAGACCACCGATCTACTGTAATATTATCCATCACAGCTGGCCCATCATGTGACAGCTTGTTTTCTTAATTTCCGTATCATAGCTAAACCATACATCCTCTACTTTGCAAGTATCATTGCGACCATGATCGGTGCATCGAAGGTTCTGGTAGGAGAGAGACAGAGAGAGAGAGAGACAGAGAGAGAGACAGAGAGAGAGAGAGAGAGAGAGAGAGAGAGAACATAAACATACACACACTCCTAAGACTAGAACGTTAAGCACTTAAAAACATGCAGTATCATAGAAAGGAAAAGTTTTACGATTGGGGTAGAGATAGCTCAGCATAAGGTGACAGGGGAGAAGGATGTATGTCTGACAGGCCGGAAAAGTAAGCGATCTAAGGTTATTGCATGTTTTTAAGTGCTGAACGTTCTAGTCTTAGGAGTGTGTGTGTGTGTTTATGTTCTCTCTCTCTCTCTCTCTCTCTCTCTCTCTCCTACTGGAACCTTCAGTGCACCGATCATGGATTCTAGAACAATACTTTACACATGATAGATTGGATGATTTGCTTAAAAATCTATCGAACTACGTTGTGTATAAATATCGCTCCATTATTGTTCTTCTTTACTGTATACTATTAAATTAAGGCACTTTGAGATCTGTTACTATAGTTCAATATGGTATGCTAAGCTCCAAGACTTGGTTACATTTAGAGAAATGTGGTGGACTTGGATGGATTAGGACTAGGAAAGCTCTATTCAGTCAAGAGAGGTGTAGTGTAGCTGTATTCGTCTGTTCGGTTGAGGAATAATTGGGTAGCGATGTTGTGGGGTAGGTAGGTCAATGCCGAGGTGGGGATGGTCTTTTGGCGTAAGAGGACTAGATAACTCTGTGACCGCCATACGCAGAGAGATTGATAGAGTACTATGCGCAAGGTCTTAGAAATATGTATAGCGTTGTCTGGTATAATTTGATCGTCTTTATGTATTCGAGGATTAAGTGCGAATGGACGTGCTGAGCAGTCATCTATGAATGGTCGCAATGATACTTGCAAAGTAGAGGATGTATGGTTTAGCTATGATACCGAAATTAAGAAAACAAGCTGTCACATGATTGGCTAGTGTTGGACGTACTGCAAAATCTTTCAAGATATCAGCTGTGATGGATAATATTACAGTAGATCGGTAGTTCTTATCCATCGCATCTGTGCATTGGGTACGACGTAATGATTGACTGACAATACTTGCTTGAGTTCGGGGAGAAATTTTGGTTGATGGACTGCAACTTCCAGGGTTGGTAGCACCGAAAACGGTGATCCTGTACTTGTGTGCAAAAATGACCAATCACTAGAAATTGAATGCAGAGTTATAAACTATTCGGTCACTGCGACATATGAGTTTATATGTAGAGCTGGTCAATCACTCTCGAGGGAAGTGGCTATAACACCAGCAGGCTATTTTCATTTCCTTGTGTTGTGGTTGTCCTTTATTTAAAATCATTCAATGTTATGCTATCGACTGTAAGAATATGATTTATAAGGTGCAAGGTATAGTTTCCTGTGAGAGACCGTGCATCAGTCCGTGTTAGTCTGTTTAGAATCAGACAATGACTTCGAAGTCACGGCAGAAAGACGAATTGCTCGGCAGTGTGCAAAAGCGTGTTAGAAAACACAGTTTGAACAAGGGCCAGAGGCAGTTTCTCATTCCCTTAGAGTATGGGTGATCAAACTTTAAAGGGATCTCTGCAGCGTGTGTGTATATTTAATATGACCTTGTTCATATAGGCATTTGTAGTTTGAGGTGTTGGATTTGGTGAGTTGTTAGGAATTCTTGGATGTTTGCACTCTGAGTTATTCGGGGAATGTATTGTGAATTCCGTTTGTCCGCACTGGAGGTGGATCGCATTGGTGCCTTCGTGACTTTTTCACTGTTCGATGGTAGAGGATAAAGATGATAGGGTGTTGAGGATCTGTTGTACTTGTACCTAGTTTGAGGTGTACAATACTGCGCGCATTTCCGGCGAATGGTCAAATCAAGGTCCTGTTGTAGTAACTGAGATCGTTCTGTTTATAGACAGGTTGCAGAAGGTAATAGATATGTATTTCTCCGACTTAAATTACAGAGATCAGGTGGGTGAAGATAAATGCATACGCATCTATGCTTAGAAAGGGAGAATGGATTTTTATTATTAAGTGAGTTTTGGCAGGAGTGAATATGGTTTTATATATGCGAGCAGAAATTATCAGCGAAGTGTGAATGGCGTCGGGTTCGCTGGCTGGGGGAGACGCTGTTTACAAGTACTGTTGGAGTCGCAAGGGGGAAATAGAGATCTGCGCGATTCAGGAATCCATTTGTGCACTGTATGTCGTTAGACAATAGCTGGAGAGTAGGTATAGGGAGAGCCCACTTCAGCATTCTGGTCCTGGGGCTGAGTGGATGGCTGTTTAGATGGACAGCTATGTGGCTTTGACATGCCACCAGCGGCGCTTGGACACTCGCTCTGTAAGGCGCTATGGGATTAGTTTGAGCATTTAGTACTTGTTTCGGTGGTCATTGGATTAAGAACTGTAATATTGAAGGTCATGTCCTCAGCGAGACCACTGTGTGATTGAGTAAGTGTGTTTACGTATTTGAAGATATGTTTCGCGAATGGTGATGTTAAGTTGATGGCGCAGTCTAGCTACCACTGTAAAAAAAATAGCTGTCTGCTGCTGAAAGAAGGAAAGAAAGAATGAAAGGGATGACCTTGCCCCATACCTGATGGATGAGTTATTAGATAAGAGCTAGTGATAGTTGGATGATGCTGTGTGTACGAATATAGGAGTCTCTAAACAATGGGGCGAGATTTTTTTTTATGTGGAAATTTATGCAGTCTATTGATAGTGATATTCGACCGCTAGTGACAACAGTTAAGAGCGGAAAAATAGGTACAAATCGAGCGCTGGTAGAATGTTGCGGCAGTGGTAATAATATTTAAATGAAGGTGGAGGTGGTAAATATGGACCAGTCTTTGAATTTTGGTGTGAGTGTCGTATGTGCTTGATGCTCTGTATAAAAGTTTGAGACTTTAATTGCGTTTGGTATTTCTGGGTGTGTGTAAAATTAATTTTACTGTTGAAAGTGAGAGAAAGATGAGTTGATTGGTGTTTAGATAGAGGCTACGGTTGTAATTCGAAAAGAGGGGATGAGAATGTTAAATTGATTGATGTGCATGGTTTGTGGGGTGATATATGAGTGTCAGGATAGGGTTGAGAACGTTTGCGTATGTTGATGGTGGGATGGGTGCGAGGTTAGGTGCGGTGGAAGGTGTAAATTAGATCTTATTTTTAAAAAAAATGTTGTGAAGTAAGAATAATATTGAGAAGGTTTTAAGATGGCTGGTCACGTGACGAGGCGAGAGCAGGGATGTGTAGTTACGTTTAGTTAGAGGGCCGTGTAATGTCGCGTGAGGAGCATTGCGCAGTGTGCTACAGGGTCATAGGAGGTAAATACATGTGCTGCTATGATGTGTCTAGCGTATGGAGGCTGCGCTTTGGAATTATGCTACGTTGATATAAAGTTGACTTTCACCCGCGTTCGGTGGTCGCGGCTCGGGATCGCGGTCCTGGACGGACGTATGTGAGTGCTTTGACCGCTGACGCGTGCGTTGACCGCGCCAACTCGCGCTTGCGGAAGCCGAGCAGGGGCTGTGCGAAGTCTGAAATCAGACGGATGGGTGACTTCACGATCCTGTGGACAGGGTGCAGAGTAGGGGTACTTGCACACGGCTGCTGAGTTATTTTGCGAGCGGATCTGCAGGCTCTGCTACGCGTTATTAGGATAGTTTACGAGTACTGAGCGTATCTACACATCTGTGTGATGTATTATTTAGTAGCAGTTTGCTATAGTGTGTACTGAAATTATGATTGGGTGTGTGTCTGTGGGCTGTGCAACATGGCCCAGGGCACATGTGGGATTGGTGTTCTGTGATAGCGTGGTAGATACACTGTATAGTTAAATAAGTTGTTCGAAAAACATAAATAGAGTGTTCTCAATGATTACACGCGCCTGCAGGGCAGATCAGAGTGATTGGTTTTCCGTCACCATCTCGGTTGCATGCGAGTAGTAAATGTTTTCCCGGCCGTGTTAATCGAGTGTGTCAAGAAGCTATGAGCTATTCTGAGAATAGACGTGAAGGCAGCTCCAGACCTGAGACGCCGGCGGTATACATGAGAAGAACTATGCAGCTTTCACATGTGTCGGCTGTCACGAGCGCTCGGAAGCTGAACTTGGCTGGAGACTCTGGAATCCCCTTCGCTGCCGATCGCATGCGCGCGCGGCCTGGGTTGGAGCGTAATATAAGGCGCATAGGCGATATCAATTTCTCCGGTGATAGGTGCGAATGCGACTGTGTTGAGGTCATGTTTGGGGGAGGCCGAGCAGAGACTTTTGGTCGGTTTGGCAGCTGGTGGTGTTAGGGCGCGTCTGTTGCACTATTTTGCGAGCATGTCTGTACACTGTGCGGTGCTTTATTTGGAGAGCTTAAGAGTACAGAGCTCGTCTTCTGATATTGTGTACTGCAATAATTAAGAGCTGTTTGCTATTGTGTGGTGAAATTAAGAGGTGTTTACGTGTTTGTGGGGTGTGTAAGATGACCACAGTCGGATTAGTGCGGGTGTTTTGTGACAAATATACTCCACGACTAAATAAAAGGGCTCCAAATAAATAGAGTGCAGCCCTTCCTTACCCACCCGAGCAGCACAGCGCAGGCTGAGCTGTTTTTGCGCAATTACGGCAATCTGGTCGGAATCTATCTACATCTTTATCCATACTCCGCAAGCCACCTGACGGTGTGTGGCGGAGGGTAGCCTGAGTACCTCTATCGGTTCTCCCTTCTATTCCAGTCTCGTATTGTTCCTGGAAAGAAGGATTGTCGCTATGCTTCTGTGTGGGCTCTAATCTCTCTGATTTTATCCTCATGGTCTCTTCGCGAGATATACGTAGGAGGGAGCAATATACTGCTTGACTCTTCGGTGAAGGTATGTTCTCGAAACTTTAACAAAAGCCCGTACTGAGCTACTGAGCGTCTCTCCTGCTGAGTCTTCCACTGGAGTTTATCTATCATCTCCGTAACGCCTTAGCGATTACTAAATGATCCTGTAACGAAGCGTGCTGCTCTCCGTTGAATCCTCTCTATCTCTTCTATCAAACCTATCTGGTACGGATCCCACAATGCTGAGCAGTATTCAAGCAGTGGGCGAACAAGGGCTCCAGTGAGTAGACAAATAACTGGACAAATTTATCTGTAGAGGAGTTACAGGTCTGGATTGGAATGAATATCTTGATGGGTGTGGTTGTGTTGCCAAGTGTAGTGCACTACTGGAGTTCAGAAACTGCCTTATGTCAGCCTTACATACCGAAACCTATGAGAAGTAAAAGTTTCAAAACGATATGTCGCAAATAAATAAAGTACACTCGTTCCTCCTTCCATCAGCCTATGCACTGAAATTATTTCTGAAAATTTGCAGTTGTTTGGCTATTTGGAGGTAAATGTTTTGCATTATTTACGAGCGGTCCGGATGTCTGTAGGCTATGCTATGAGTTATTTTTAACCGTTTACAATTAGCAAGCGTGTGTCTAGAACATTATAAATGAGTTATGTAGGAGTCTTTTGCAGGTCTGTATGATGTGGGACATGTCGGTGTGATACATATACTCCATTCCTAAATAAAGTGAATTCGTTCTTTCATCCACGGACCTAGTGCAGGGTGTGTCCGTTTACCAGAAACGTGTAGGAAGAGGTTGAGTGCTGGTGGCTTAGTTTGAAACAATTTTCTTAGGTTGGTGGCGGAAGTGCAAATGAGCTTTTTTTATTGGCAGATTTCAAACTTGGCGCTGGTTTCTAGGAGGAGGAGGTGGCTGTCTGGTCCTAGAAAAGTAGATGAAATTAGGGAGTTGAACACGTTTGAATACGTAAATGAATTTGTAAATTCAATTATTTAATATAGCGGGGTGGTGAGAGTGAATTAGTGAGCGTTCTCGCTACAAGCAAACACGCTGTTATACGGTCATGGAGGATTCCTATGTCGATCAAACTCTGGCGCCAAACGTATCCTTTGTCCGGCACGCAGACGACAGGTTCCATCGTGCCCGGCGTTAAGTACTCACGGTCGCGGGAATGGATGTAGGGAAAATGGCTTTCTTGCCGAGAATATCGGACATTTTGAACAAATAATAAATGATAATAATAAGTAGAAGTACAGTTTTCGAGACATTATGGTGTTGGAATTTGAATTGGCGCAATTTTCTAGTGGAGGTAGCCCTATAATAATAAATAATAATGATAATAATTGATAATGAATGACAATATATGACAATGAATGATAATGAATGTTAATAAATGATAATGAATAATAATGAATAATAATAAACAAAAAATAGGTTTTGCAGCCATTATGGTGTTGAATTTGAATTTGGCGCAATTTTCTAGTGCAGGTAGGCCAATAATAATAATAAATGATAATGAATGATAATAAATGATAATGAATGATAATAAATTATAATGAATGAAAATGAATAATAAACAAGTTCTAGTGGACTTATGACCTCAGAAGTTAAGTCCCATAGTGCTCAGAGCCATTTGAACACTTCAACGTGGTTAGACAGTAAACCGAAAATCGTGAAGTTCGTTACATAACAATTCTCCAGTTGCTTAGGTTTATTTATTTTGATTCTGCGACGTGTGTATGGTTGTAGAGTCTCAACACCAGAAAGTTGTTGAAATAATATAGAATGTATAAATATTTGAAGGTGACACATCACCTTTTACTTCCAACTTTTGCGTAGAATAACAAGTGGTCTAGAAAAAGTTTTCAAAACACGTTGGTCAGATATTTCTGCCTCCACAGTCCTCATTCCTGGGCTTCAACATTCGCAAATAGATGGTCTCTCCGGTTCTCACTTCGCTGTACAGTAATTCGCGCTCTGGCATTATGAGGCTGCAGTGCGGCGGAGCGAGTGACAAGCAAGTAGTGCGCGAAACTCTAAATGCTGTGCTTTCCTAGGAGCAGGAATTTTGTGTTGCCTAATACGTAACGCACTCGGCGTAGGGTGTCGTCCCCTCCAGGTCTCCCGCATCCGGCCATCCTGATTTATGTTTTCCGTGATTTCCCTAAATCGCTCCAGGCAAATGCCGGGATGGTTCCTTTCAAAGGGCACGGCCGACTTCGTTCCCCGTCCTTCCCTCATCCGATGAGACCGATGACCTCGCTGTCTGGTCTCCTTCCCCAAAACAACCAACCAACCCTCCAGGTCACAATAGGCCTATAGTGAAGTTGTTTTCCGACGGAGCGCAGTGCGCAGTGCCCCACGCTTTACTCTGGAAGAGTCTAATGCGCTGCACAGTGCGTTCTAGTGAAGCAGTAGCTGCAAGTCAGGTACAGTTCGTGTGCCAAAGGGGTCCAAAGTGTGCTAGAACACTATAGTGGCCTCTGCAGCAATACTGATGGTAACTATCCGAAATCAACTTTCCACAGGATTTCATCAAACATCGGAAACACCTGTCTGAGCCACATGCCGATCAAAAAGAGAAAGCATAGTGATGCTCTTCTGAAATATTTAAATGAGAAGAAAGAAAACAGTCTGCACTTTAAAAGCTGACTGGAAGAGTTGCCGAAACCACCAATACAAGAGGAAAACAGACATGTACTTCAAATCCATGGCTATGAGCGTGAAAAATTTCAGCCTGATCTCTTTGCGCAGACCAGGATAATGTTTTACGAATCGTCACAGACATTGGACTATCCAAGCAATAGCTTCAACGTGGCTGTGGTACACCAGCAGTGGAGTATAATGAAACACAGCTTCTCCTCGCAGCAATCGTCAGCATCTTCGCCACGAGTTAACCGCTGACACGCTTACAACACCTTTCATCGAAAGTAATCAAACTTCTTATCACAAGTACTCCTCCACTTAGTTCAAAAGCGATGCAAAGTGATGAGGAGTAAATCCGAAATGTGCTTTGAAGCCCTCTTCGTCATCGATCAACAAGTTGTTAGTTAATATGTTTAACACACTCTTATTCTCTGGTTCAAGAAACATACTCGGTTTTTCAACGCTCTGGAGTCATGTATCTTCTTTTTCATCGTCCATAGCTATCAGGAAACACAGGAGTTATCTCTACTTTTTTTCTCCCAAGAGATCCACTCAGTAATACCGTCCCGTATATTAGAAGTTTACTTAAGGTATTTAATTTAGCACGTTACTATCTGGTTGGAGACAATTCAGTGAATTATATTAATGAATTGTAATTAATGAATTGTAATAGAGATAAATTAAGTTTACGGATTGGTAAAATATGTTTCATATAAACTCTCGGAGCTTGAGCATGACTTTTTCTGTTAAAGGCCCGTTTTACCGTGTTTCTTCTCTCTGTGTTTTCACTAAAATCGGACTTCGTAATAAGACAGCAACCGAAGACGACGGTGAATCGAAAATGAAAAAATGGTTCAAATGGCTCTGAGCACTATGGGACTTAACATCTGAAGTAATCAGTCCCCTAGAACTTAAAAAAAAAAAAAAAAAAAAAAAAAATCTTTATTTAACAACAATATTAATTATACATATTTAGCCCACCTCCTGATATGATTAGTGGGCCATTATTGTTACATGAATCTGAAGAATATTTTTGCAGCTAATATTACAATTTGTGTTAGTGAGCTACATTTAAGTTTCTAAGCTAGTGTTGAGTTCCTACAGTAACTATGGACACTTTAATTTACCTACAATTTGTATTAGTGAACTACTACTTGTTAAGTTCTTGATCTAGTGTTAATTTCCTACGGTAGCAATGGGCAGCCAATTTTACCTACTTCTAAACTAAGAATGACTACTAACTGCAGCGTCACAGGTGTGCCAGTGAGTACAAACCTACTTGGAATGGCCTGGCTCCCCGAGCTAACCCCGAGGAGCGTGCCCCTGGCACTGGGCCGGCCAAGGTTAGTAATCGCTGCAGTTTCCTATGTTAGTATTCTAATCTACGTCCTACTCTACTAACTTGACCTACGTCATAGTTGGTGCTTTGTCATAGTCGGTGTGATTGATCCCATCCCCCTAATCCCGTACGTGGCGGTTTCCAACTGATGGAAGTCGGCCACTCCACGCACAGGCGGTATGGGATTGGGATCAGGTCTTAATCGGTTGGTTGGTTGGTTGAAAAGTTGGTATTTACTCTTGATCCCTTAGGTACTCTATTAAAACTTTTCGTGATACCTCTTCTGCCAGAGCATTCAAGGTATGAAAAGTGTCTTCCTGTCTTAGAAGGTCGTATGTCTCGTTGTGTGGAAGTCTATCTCTATATGTTGTCGCCACGTCGTTGAAGAGAGGGCACTCGAAAACCACATGTTCGGGAGTTCCTTCCGCTGCGCCACAGTCACATTCGGGGGTTGCCCTTTTCCCAAACCGACATAAGTATGTCGGATAGGGTCCATGACCAGTGAGAAAGTGGATGAGTCCTCGTGTGGGTTCGAAATAATTCATGGTCCCGCGTTCTTTAACATTAGGTAGGAACTGGAATGTTCTTCTCCCCGTTTCATCTTCCTCCCAATTCCTCTGCCACAGTTCCTCCCCTCTGTTTCTTATCTCCCTCTTATCCTCTACTCTCACACCCATGATATCTGTTATTTTTCCCCCATCTCCCTTTTTCGCCCAATACCATGCGGCTTGTTCTCTTATTTTAATGTCTAACGGGCAGAGCCCCATTATAACTAACAGAGCTCCCCCTGGTGATGTCCTGTAGGCCCCTACTGATCTTAATATCATATTTCTCTGGACTCTTCTCACTATCATGGCGGGCACGACCCGCGTGAGCCTGTGCGCCCAGACTCCCGAGCCGTAACCCACTACTGATGTCAGGATGCTATTATGATAAAGTTTGATGAGATGAGGGGGGAGATGAAATCGTTTATGTCCAATGGAAATGAGATTATTTAATAACTGTAAGGCTTTCTGTGTTACGGTTTCTATGTGCTTTCCAAAGTTCCATCTCTCGTCAATTATGACTCCCAAATATCGCGCCTCACGTCGCCGAAGAACCGGTGAGCCATCAATTCTCACAGTGGGATTTCTAATAAGCTGACCTTTTAGTAGTAGATAAGTAGACTTAGTCGGGGAGACTTTCATTTTCGTTTTGAGGCACCATTGGTGCAGTCTGTCAATGGCCCTTTCGATTTTCGGTTCTATGTCCTCTCGGCTACGACCACCGACCAGCAGGAGGAGGTCATCTGCGTAGGCTATCACCTCTAGCACTTCTTCACTTTGTTGCACTTCGTCTAATAAGGGTTCCATGTGCATGTCCCAGAACAGGGGCCCCAATACAGAACCTTGGGGACACCCCTTAGTGATTATTTTTCCAATTCTCCCGCTAGGGGATGATAGCCAAACCTCCCTATCCTTACAATAGCTCCTCAGACACCCATATAGCGGCCCTGGACACTCTTTCTCCCGTAAATAGGAGAAGAGTGAAGGCCACCACAGGTTGTCAAAGGCGCCACTGATGTCCACCATGATGCCGACGACATACTTATGCGGGGTCGATCCGCAGACCTCGGCCGCCAGAGCGATGGCATCAGATGCCGATCGCCCCGGCCTGAAGCCGAACTGCCTGCTGCTCATCCCCCACAGTATCCGGTGAGCCGTCAATCTGTCAGCCAGCAGTTTCTCCAAGAGCTTCCCAAATAGGTCTAATAGACAGATTGGTCTGTAAGATTTGACTTCAGTTGGATCTTTCTCTGGTCCTTTTTTAATTATAATTACGTTAGCGGTTTTCCACTTCTTGGGAAACCTTCTTTGTCGGAGGCATTCATTGAAGAGGTGAGTTAGCGGCGCGACCAACTGGGGTGCCAGAAATTGCACCACCTCAGCCACAGTGCCGTCTGGTCCTGGCGCTTTCCCTCTTTTGAGGGATTTTATTTGCACAGCCACCTCCTCTTCCGAGAATGGGTAGACTGCCGTGTTGTTGTTGTAATCCATTAAATATGCATCACGCAGTTGCTTCTGGTTTTCAGTTTCCCCATCCGCATTGTCGTCAGGCAACAGGGACTGGAGAAGGACCTCAGCAGTTTCCTGCCAAGACTCCGTCATCCCATCCCCTCGCCTGACAGTTGATAACTCCAGGGGAGAGCGGATTTTTTCCCGTACCAATTTATAAGGGAGACCCCACGGATCTAAGGCCAACTGGTTCAGCACATAGCTTTCCCAGCTACGTAGTCTCACCTCGCATAATTCCTTCTGAAAACTTTGCTTTGCCTCCCTGTATCGTAACTGCCATCTTTGTCTCTCCAGCCAGACGACACTGCGCTGGTAGTTTCTTCTTAGCCTTCTAACAGATTGACGTAACTCCTCTAGTTCGGGCGACCATGGTGCTGGCGAGGCCGCCACGGCCTTCCTCCTGGTTGGTACGGCAGCCTTCACCGCTCTACGTACTGCGGCCACCAGTTCCTCGGCTCTTTTGTCTATGTCTAGGTCTTCGTGTCCATCACCTTCTGGTAATGCAGGAATGTCGCACTCCCTCGCTAAAAGTTCACAGTTTGCTTTATTATAATTATACTGCACCTCCCAACCCATGGCCCAGCGGCACTCTCTTTCACTTAAGGTAAAGGTTATTAAGTTGTGGTCGCTCGTGGTGGCATTGCTTATAACTGTCCAATTCTTTATTAGATTGGCTGCGTTGTGTGACGTAAGGGTAACGTCTATATTCGTGCCTTGTCCTCCTCCTGCTGTGTAGGTAGGAGGATTGCCCGACTTGTTGGCCACCTCGACCTGTGAAGCCATTAGAAAGTCCTCTACTTTGTCACCATTCGCGTCTCTGGTGCCGCTGTACCATAGGGAGGATTTTGCATTGATGTCAGCTGTTATTATTATTTTTCGTCCCCGCAACGCCGTGGTGACTCTTGCCAGATGTTCCAGGTGTTCTTCTATTTCATCTCCGTATTGAAAATACATGTTTATGAGTATAAATACTCCCATTGGTGATTGGAGCTCCACGACGTTGCAGTGACGAGTTGCCAATTGTGCGAGCGTAGTTATCCTCAGGAGTTTATTTGTTATTACTATTGCTGCTCTAGGATCCTCATCTCCGCTGACAATCTGCCAAGTTGTAGCAGCAAAAGCTATTTTTCCAGCTTGGGAGTACGGCTCCTGTAGGCAGAGCACGTCTAGTCTCCTCTCCTCCACCTCTTTACGGAGCTCCTGCATAACAAGTCGACTGTTGTGGGTGTTCAGTTGTCCAATTGTTATTTCTGTCGTCATGGAAAATATGTGTGCATATGGTCGTCTGGCCAGGTCTTACTCCAGTCGAAAGCAATTCGTCCACTTGCCAGTACGGCCTGTACGTAAATGTCCTGAAGGTCAAACTTTTCACCGCGTCGCTCAAAAACTTTTTTCAGTAAGTCCCGCAGGGCTCCGAAATCAGTGGGGAGATTCACTGACTTGAGCTGTATTCTATCTACAGCCTCCATTACCGAGAAGGTTACCTTTCTTCCCTCTTCGTGTCCTACACGGACCACATGCCGTAAGGCAGTGGCCAGGATAATCGGCTCTTCCTAGAACTTAGAACTATTTAAACCAAACTAACCTAAGGACATCACACGCATCCATGCCCGAAGCAGGATTCGAACCTGCGACCGTAGTGGTCGCGCGGTTCCAGATTGTAGCGCCTAGAACCGCTTTTTTTTTTTTTTTTTGCTATCTTTTCGATTATGAGGAATAAATAAGGAAAAGTCATATAGTCGTCGTGCGACTTTTAGTTAAAGACCAGTTCTTATAGGAGCGCCTGAAGTGTCTCCACCTACAGCAGGCCAGCTCGTCCAAACGTGTCTTCTCATTGCGTAGGCGTGGGTTCTGGGTAGCAGATCTATTCAGTTCGGTTTGGTTAATACAGTTTTCAGCTTGGACGTTCCAGCTGCGAGGTGGGTCATCGAAGGTGCTCCATAAGAAATTGGAAAAATATTGCTTATAGCGTGGGTTGCGTATCAGGACGCAGTGTCATTCGTTGAGATAAGTTCAATATCCTAGCGTAGACTTGTCGCCAGAAGTAAAAAGATAGCGGATCGTATGGCCACAGATCCAATTTATAGAGTGAGTCTTGGCGGAGGGGTAGAAAGTCTTATCGGGGTACAAAAGCATGTGGACGTCGATCTGAGCTGGTGTCTGTCGAGTAAGAAGCGCCAAAATTCGCCGCTCAGGTGTCCAGACGTCGAACGCTGTGCCACAGTGGAACCGGTGGACATCCGTGTCATCCACTCCACAGTGGGTGCAAAGGGATGAATCGGCGAGATGGATGCGGTGCAGACGATCGCGGTTAACTTGTTTGCCATTCACGATGATGTACCACGCTTATTGAACGTCTGATTCGAGAAAACGCGCACATCTGTCGCCACACGTACTGTGGATACTTACGTTCGATGGGGTTGGACGTGCGGCACTGTTGTAACAATTCGGAGACTGTTTTCGTGAGGTACAAACGTGTATGTGGTAAGGACCGGTAGACATAACTGAACTCCAGGAAAAATCGTTGGATGTAATAAAAGGGGGTTGGAATGGTCGATACTAGTACTAGGGCGGACAAGGAGGCCGGCGCAAAGTTGTGAAGCAGGAGGCTAGTAAGGCTCTGCGGGCAACGACGCCAAAGTTTTAGTTGGGAGCTAACATAAAGTGCCTTGACACGAGTCGGCACGTGGATGAGTCCCACCCCGCCACGATCTCGTGGCAGTGCAAGGGATTCATATTGCACCTTGAATAACATCCCCGAGCTGACGAAGGAGCCGAAAGCCATCAACAGTCGTCGGGCCAGGAGATTTGGGACTGGTAGTAGTTGAGCCACGTGTGGTTTACGGGAAGCATGATACATGTTCACGTATTGCGCGCGTTGGATAACGTCGAGAGCTCGTAGCCGGTGATCTGCGAGATTTGCTCTGATTGTCTGTAGCAAGCGTCTACCATTGATAGTCGCCGAGCGGCGCAGATCTGCTGCGAAATCAAGTCCAAAACATCGTATGTTGGCGGCGACGGTAAGGGGGGGCAACGCATCTCTCCGGCAAGCCCTCACCAATGAGTAGGACCTTGGATTTTGACGCGTTGAGGCAGCTCCCCGACGCTTCGCCATAAGTCGCCGCCCATGTCAGTGCTGCTCGTACTTCATCCTCACTGCGCAAATATAGTACTATGTCGTCTGCGTAGGCTGTACAACAAAAACGGCGGCCGTGCACAGCCATACCTTCCTAACGTTGGCGCATGCCCTGGAGCAGGGGTTCCAAGACGAAAGCATACAAAATAGTGGAAAGAGGGCAGGCTTGTCGTACAGATCGTGTGATGACCAGGGGCGGTGTGAGGCGACCATTGTACATGATTTTAGATGTTGCACTGCTCAGCAGGCGTATAACCACTGTGACAATACCGCCAGGAAAACCCATATGCTGAAGAACTGTCCGTAAATAGAAGTGGTCAACACGGTCGAAAACCTGGCTAAAGTCCAGTGAAGCCAAGGCGCCAGGGAGACTTCGATAATGCGCTAATGCTATCATGTCTCTGTAACGGCAAAGGGCCATACGGATGTTGTTGTCGCCTCCTAGGGAAGTCTGGTCGCAGGATGTGACGTAAGGTGCGACCTTCTTGAGTCACGATGCCAGTAGCCGTGTGAATATTTTCGTGTCGCTGTTGAGCAAAGTAATTGGTCGATAGTCCTGGACCCTCGATAACCCGTGCGGTTTATGTACGGGGATAATAATGCCATCTAGAAAGGCGCTCGGAACCACTGTCATCGGTGACATCAGCTCTTGTGCGATTGCCGTCCACGTGGAAGCCAACAAATAGTGAAAACTTTTATAAAATTCGATGGGTATACCGTCAGGTCCAGGAGATCTGTTATCGGAACCCACCTTGATAGCATCTACCACTTCATCTGCGGTTACGTCGTCTTGGAGGTCACGTACTGCATCCTCCGGAAGCGTGTTCGTAGTAAACTGAGCGACTTCTGTGATCAGTGCTGCAGAATGCGGTACGGCTGTGTATAGCCCGGCAAAATGAGCATGGAGAGCACGACCGATGCTTTGTTGGGTGTCGTGCCGGCACCCTTCCACATCAGTGAGAACTTGGATCAGAGCTCGTCGTCGTCGTTGTCTTTCCTGAAGGAGGTGGTACGTTGACGGACGTTCTTGAGGGATACGATTAGAAGCTCCTCCAAGTGACGCCGCATGATCAAGGAGATCTGCTTTTTTGTGCGATGGACCATCGACTACCGGGCTGGCGAGAAAGGCATCGTCGCACAGTCACGTAGTATGGTGTAGTAGAAGTGCAGGGTATTGGTTTACCACGCTTTAAATTCCTTCCCATAACTAATCAGTGTCTTCCTGAGGGTCGGCTTTGCACAGGAGAGCCACCATGATAAGGTGGAGTCATAGGCTTCTCGACGATGGCGGCAGCGTGCCCACGCTTCTTCGACCATACGGCGACAGGCTGAGGAGGTCAGGTGAGCGACATTGAGTTTCTACAGACCACGACTATGCCACACTCGCTGTCGGGCGAGAGTGACGTCACAGAGGAACGCATCATGGTCTGAAAAGGCCAAGGGCCAGACTTTCGCATGACGTGTGCCATCACCAAGGGAGCGGGTAACGTAGATGCGATCTATGCGGTTTGACGAGTGAGAGGTGTAGAATGTATAGCCCGGTTGGAATCCGTGGAGCTTCTTCCAAGTGTCAACACGTCGTAGACGGTCGATGACCGCTGAGAGAGATGCACAAGGTGAATGTCGCGGGAGTTGGTCCGCGGGCTCTTGTGTCGAGTTAAAATCCCCACCGAGTACCAAATCGTCCTGCGAACCTGTGAAGAGGGGTGTGGCGCTTTCGGCAAAAAAAGTTAGTCGGTCATGACGGCGGCCAGTGCCGGACGGAACGTAGATATTAATAATACGCACGCCGAACAGTGTGAGGGCCATACCTTGCGCAGTGGGGAGGTAGATGACGTCTTCTGCAAGGAGGCCGTCGCGTAGCAAGATGGCGACGCCGCTACCGGTGTCGGATGCGGGGGAAACATAGCTGTGTATCCGGTGGGAACTAGGAAGTCAGCCACAAACACCTCTTGTAAGAGTGCTATATCAACATCCGCAGAGTAAATAGTGTTTCGGAACATGGCCAGTTTATGGGGGGCACGAATGGTGGCAAGATTCATCGTGGCGATACGATATTGCTGTGTACGGCCATCCTCAGTATTTGCAGAACGTGCGGTAGAAGTAGCCGGCAGGTGGAAACCCACCGGTGGTGCCGCAGTAGTGATAATTACTGGTGGGGTGCCAGCCCCAGTGTCGCCGTAGTGGACTCCTGTGCAGACACGCTGGCAGTCTGTTCCACTTCTTCCTCAACATCATCGGCCCAGGAAACTGACGACGTGGACATGTGACGGTCACGTACTTCCGGAACAGGTGTTGTGGATTCCGCAACATGAGTGGCAGGGGGACCGCCGTCATCATTCGTTGACAACGGGGAGGACACATCCCAGGCCGGGAGGGGAGGCGTCACAGGAGGGGCGCCTGTTGCTACCGCATCGCGTGACTGGACGCAATGTGGGAGATCACCGTCAGACATCAGGTCGACATCTCGCGGGGCCGTCTGTGAAAGGGCGTCATCGGAAGGCGTACGTCGTCGTTTCCTGTGTTTGCGAGGCGACCGCTGTTTTCTGATGTGGCCTTCTGAATCAGAATGTGATCACCCGTCGTCTGACGCCGAACCCGTCTGGACAAAGGCAGACGTCGACACGACACCGAGGTCGACGTCCATGGTTCCAACAGGATCATCGGACGGTCCTGCAACCCGGACGGTCCTGAAGCGAGCATTGGAGGCGACACCGTGCTTGTGTCGTCGGCGCATTGGGCTGCGGCGTGTGGGGTTGACGATGCTGCTGGCGCAATCGGGAGTGGCACGACGGGGTCCTGTGCAACCTTGGCGTAGGTGATGGGTACGGACGTGACCGTCGAAGCCTGGATTTCTTCACGTAACGGCGTCTGTATTAAACGGCAGTGTAAGCATTCGGAACGTACATGTCCCTTCTGGCCGCATCCTGCGCGCGTTCGTGGCTGTCCATCGTACATGACGATGGCCCTCACACCGCCAATCAGCAGGTGCGATGGAACATGTTTCGTCAGCTCAATTTTTATTTGCCGGACGCCATTTAATACGGGGTAGGTCGTAAATGTGTGCCACTTCTCCGCGACGTGACCCAAGACGGTGCCATATGGTTGGAAAGCGGCAATGACCACCTCCTGAGGCACCTCGAACGGGAGCTCAAACACCCGCAATGTCCAAAGACCGAATCCAGCATGAGCGACTGTTACAGCACCCATATGTCCATCAGAGTGTTTAAATTTTAGTCCGGTGGCATTACGGTGAATTATGTCAGTGCAAATTTCCTCTGTCGACATATTGATGTAGACAACACTTCCAGTGATGGAAAAATGCATGCCGATTACGTCCTAGGGGTTCAAACGTAGATCCTCTCGTGTGAACTGTTCGACTTCGAAAGCTCTGGGTCTTGGATGTTCGACCTGAAACGTTACTTTGATCATTGCACGGTGGTACGAGTGCGCCATGGTGTACGTTAGTACTGGACTCGATAGACACAAACACCGCGACGCGGAAGTAAACACCATCGAGAGCGGAGCGTCGGACGGCGCGCGGAGCAGTTCCGCACGCTAACACGGCTGTGAGCCGACTGTCGCTCGGCCACCCCGCCCGGCCACGGTGGATCGAGCTGGACGACTTTTTGCTTAGAAGTACGGAACCTTCTGCCATCACAGCAATATTACAATGACTAAAGATATGAAATAAAATATACATAGGTTAGTAATAACAGTATATTCTGAAATAAAACGCAATTAATTTACGACACTTACACTGAGATTTGCATTATGCAGTTACGGGTGCCGACTGGTTGCAAACTCGTGAATGCACTAATAAAATAATGTAGTATTAATGGCGGTGTGAAAAAATACGTCCGATTTGTACAAGACCTAGAAAACAAAAGGTGCCTCTTATTCCGCCAATAGTCTGACGATCAATAGTCTTACAATGATTCCAGAGACTGCGTACAATATTTATACAGCCGTGGACTATATCTATGGCTCAAATTATTTCTTTATTTCTGAGCCGTGGGGTCATTGAGTTAGTAGACTGTTCTGTCTGGCGCCACTCACTCAGGTGTAGTATCGACTATCCGTCTTGCGGCCCCATTGCCAGTATCTATGAGGAAGAGTTGGCATCTGTGTGTTGTATCCGTAGAAGGTCTCAAAAATGGTTCAAATGGCTCTGAGCACTATGGGACTTAACATCTGAGGTCATCAGT
This sequence comes from Schistocerca serialis cubense, assembly GCF_023864345.2. Lineage (NCBI taxonomy): Eukaryota > Metazoa > Arthropoda > Insecta > Orthoptera > Acrididae > Schistocerca > Schistocerca serialis. The sequence goes on from NC_064639.1 coordinate 390,927,958, forward strand.
CCCCTAGAACTCAGAACTACTTAAACCTAACTAACCAAAGGATATCACACACATCCATGCACGAGGCAGGATTCGAACCTGCGACCGCTGAAGGGCCTAGAACCGCTCGGCCACACCGGACGGTCCTTAGAAGGTCTTTGCTTGCCGATATATGTACGGGGTTTGCTGTCCCGAAAAGGAGGCACGAAGTTATTGGATTGGCGGTAGCGTAGCGACAAGAGGTGGTCACTCGGTCAGAGAAGACGAAGCCACGAGCTGCGCAAGGAGGGCCTGAGCAGAGCGAGGATACCGGAGTACTTCACTGGGATCAGCGTCGACTACAAGCGGCAGGCTGACATCCCGTCGTTTGGTTGGCAACATTCGTGTCAGACGACCGCTCGTGGCCTGGCTGCCCTCTTCTACCTGACTTTCATCGGCACCACTCAGTAACCGCTGCGATGATACGTGGATCCGTAGAACTGCTTGCTGATAAAGGGGAGTAAAATTCTGTAATCCTCGTGGTGGTTTGTTTCATTGTCTACCTGCCCTCCTTATTATTTTCTGGTTTGTACCCGACCCTCAGAGTTTTACTCCGTCGGCTCTTTGATCGTAAATATAGGCAGTAGTATTGTACTAAGACAATAGTCGTCGTTTGAAAATTTGTTCGGCTATTATATTGCATTTCCTTTCTGGTTTGTACCCGATCATTAATGTTCTAATTAATCTTAGTCGTAAATACAGTCGGAACAATAGCACTAAGGCACAGGTTGCCTAAAAAAAAAAAAAAAAAAAAAAAAAAAAAGATGGACCTTGTGGTTAGATTTAGACGTTAACCGGTTCAGTACTTTGATTGTAATTGCATTTCTCAGTCATTAGTTATAATCTGAACTACCTGTTGCACTAAGCTGTTCGTTTCTGTGTGTGAAAGACTGGGTCGTCATTGATGTATTTTAGCTGGGCCTTATGGTACCGACGAGTGAGTTCTCTTGTAATAAGTGTTCACAAGTAATGTTTTAAGACGTTCCTTCAGAGCTGTCTTAATAACTGATAATCAGTTTAACTTTGAAAATCTTAACACCCAACTGTCACGAGGGCTTTTAGTCAAAACAAAATTGTCAGAAGGGACAGGTTGCGATCCAGTCGCACCTTGGCTCACGATTGAAGTTAAGAGGTTGGTTGCTTTCAAGTAAGCCTTATCATTGTCATATTGTTTGCTAATCTGTTTAACCTTAAACCACGCGTGCACGTTTTAACCCCGAAAATTTCGACATACAGCTTTCAAGTCATCTGTTTTGAGTAATTGAATTACTCATGTCATCAATGTTGCTTATATATTTTCATGTGTTGCAGAAGAGCATTTAATAAGATAGACTGTGAACTCCGCTGATTCACCCGATTACGGGTTATTCAACTTAAGGTTTAAGGTAAAAAGAATTTTGCATTTTTCTACATTTTGTTAAAGAAAATTTTATCGTTAATTCTTCGATTATCTGTAAAACACAGTATATATATTGTTAAATAAAGAGGTTGTGTGAAAAGAAAGTTATATTCGTGGGTCCTCCCTTCCAAGTTTTGCTTAATTCCAGTGAGTACCCCGTATCAATTTCATTACTTATAATTACGTTTTCTGCTAATAAAAGCTCAGCATGCAAATGTGCCTTTAAACTGCCCTCTGAGTTGCGAGGTAAAAGGACACACCTGCAGGCCAAGAGCTCACTCTAAAGTACAATGCACACATGTCTACAAATACACATACATAACATACACGTCATAACATAATATTTACACAAAACAGATTTTCGATGTCTGAATGTGGCGCGTGGGCCTATAGCAGTTTTATGTTGGTATTGCGCCTACCACACATGCTCAGTTGCTTGAAGTTCAGTATTAGCGCGGCCTTTGCGGAGCGAGTTCGTCACACGACACAGTGATACATAGTTTGTACGCAGTCCGTGTGCTCACGTGCACAAGACGTCGCAGAGACAAGATTTATCATTATAGATTTTACAAATGTGAATTAACGTTTAAAACAGGTACAAAATCCTTTGGTTGCAACATTCGTTAACATAAAATTTCAAATTATTATTGTTGATAGTCTCTTTCGCACAGTATTGCGCTTAAAATGTCTTTTTGTTTCAGATATAACATCTTTACACGACGTGTCGTCGTTTACAGTTCCATGAACCGAAAACATACGAGAACATTATAAAGGTGAGCATTGTTTATGGCAGTTAAATGTTACGTAAATGCCCTAGGGATTATGTTGTCACAGACTGGTGGATCACCATTCCACAGCATAATTTCGTGAAGGCATGGAAGCAGGACCTCCGACGGCACGATGCTGGCGTCGATCCTAGCCCCCTGAGGACCCGTCCAAAATTCCTCTAACCGTAGGGTGGTCTTCATCGGTTTGGAGAAAAGCGACCTTAGGTGCAATAGTGAACCAGTTCTTTCTATTCAGACTTGCAGAGATGCAGATATGCAGCGCAATAAATGTTAATTTGCGATGCACTCAAAAGTGACGGTGCACTTCATTATGACAGTTTTTTTTGTGTACTCAGTTTGTCGGACGATATACGAATATTCGTACACAAGTAGTTGTGACGTAGAACAAATGTCCGTTGAAAAGCCTTTACGCAAACAATTCGTAACACGACTTTACATTAACAGTTTCTAAACAAATTTCAAACATAAGTAGCTCATAACGTCTATACAACAACAATTTATCATGAATAGTCTTTCTCAAAAAAATGTTCAAATGTATGTGAAATCTTATGGGACTTAACTGCTAAGGTCATCAGTCCCTAAGCTTACACACTACCGAACCTAAATTATCCTAAGGACAAACACATACACCCATGCCCGAGGGAGGACTCGAACCTCAGCCGGGACCAGCAGCACAGTCCATGACTGCAGCGCCTAGACCGCTCGGCTAATCCCGCACGGCAGTCTTCTAAATTATGCGGTTTTGCACGCCAGTTTGCTGGTAGTTACAAGTTGAGCGACGTATAGTAAACGTTCGCAAATAGCTTTAGGTTATGCAAGTCCCAAAATTTTTAATATATGGGCACATGTAACAAGTACAGATAACATATACAAGTGAGCTTATGTCATTTAGCTTTACCTACATACAGATAAACACATACAAACATGTTACATATAGGTTTTTACAAAGGCACAAATACATACAAACATATTACGTATTGGCTTTACATAAACATAGAAACATATTTCTCTATCTTCACACAGGTATGACTGGTCACTTAGAAATATTTTTTATACAGCTTTACAGTATTTACAATCATTACAAGTTTAGATCCATGTTTTGCTTTTGCAAATGATGTCACCTGAAATAGAGGCGGATTAGACACGACATCCCACACCAGCAATACGACCAAGCGCACAACTACAAATAAGCAGACAACAAAAGCAATGAACTAACATCAAACACAAAAAATTCTCGCGACACGAGTGTAAGTGTGCAGTGTAATCATGGCCTTAGCTATTCTTAGGTGTGTGTGTTCAGTGGTGAGATGCGTATCCAGTCAGTCTCAAGGTGAAAGTGCAAGGGTGTAGAATGATTAAGTATTCACGTAAACTACTAACGAGTAGTCGAAGACTGACAGTGCAGATAGTCAGTATCGTAGGCTGAAAATATATCTCCTTCACACCTGTATGAAAGTTAATATAAAATTTGCTTCAAAATTTTAAGTTGCTGCTGTAAGTATTCGGCGAAGACGAAGATCTTTCTCCTTTGCTGCTGACAGGAACAGCTGAATGGTTCAAATGGCTCTGAGCACTATGGAACTTAACATCTGCGGTCATCAGTCCCCTAGAACATAGAACTACGTAAACCCAACTAACCTAAGGACATCACACACATCCATCCCCGAGGCAGGACTCGAACCTGCGACAGTAGCGGTCGCGCGGTTAGGAACAGCTGAAATAAAACTCTTATACTACGTAGCTTCTCTGTAAAAGTACTGTGAGGTACGTGTATTTAATAGTTGTGTATAACGTGAGCATGATCCATAGATGTGTTTACTGTTGAGCATGGTATACTCTCAGATCACGGTGAGCATAAGGTCCAATAATTCTGTGTGTTTTAGGATGCTGCAGCAGATATGCACCAGGATGCAGAATGCTGACAATAACATAAGGACCGTCGTACAGCAGACGCCACTTCGCGTTGCGCCGCTGAAGAGCAGAGGAGTTATGGCGAGTACGCAAAAGCACTAGCATACCAACTTTCAATTCCTGCTTCCTCTTGATAGTGCTCGCGTTAGTTTTGTTCCTAATTTTGGCTTCTGGAGACAGCGTCGCACAGACTTCCCTTACCTTTTCGTCGTGTGTTGTTTGCTGAAAAGAAAGTTTTGGTAACGGCGTTATCCAATCGTTGTCTTCTTTGCGATTGAACATGAGTTCATTAGTGTACGGATATTCATAAAGATTGAGGTTGTGGTGTACCTCTTCAAATAATGACAAATATGTTACCCAATTGGTATGTTTGGTAGAAATGTAGATTCTCTTAATTCTGTTGGTCTCACGGAAAATACGTTCAGTGGGATTACACTGGGCGCTATACCTTGGGTTAAAAATACTCTTAATACTATTGTGTTTGAGAAATTTACGCCACTTGTACCCAGTATAGTATGCAGAATTGGCGGATGAAATAGCTTTTGGTTTTCCCATGTTAGGAATGTAGTCACATGAGAAACGACGAATGATGGTAGTGGTAGTAGCAGATAGTTTAGCATACAGTTTAACATGCTTTGAGAATAAATTGTAAAATGCAAGGATATATTTCACACCATTACTGCTTGTGGGTTGTGGATCACTTATGTCAGAACTTACAATTTCTAGACTTCTAGAGGGTTACTGGGTAGAACAGAATGCAAAACAGTCTTCGTAGACGAGTTCAGCGGTTTAGATTTTTGAAAAATCGCACATGTTTTGAGCAAGCTGTGGATTTTACGTCTCATATTGCTAAAGTAACAGTAGATACGAAGCTTTACTTCTTTGTAGCATAATGACCCCAAACAAAATGTGTGTTCGGAATTAGGTTGCGTTCAGAATCCTTATGAATACAAACACACCAAGTAGTGGCTTCAGGATGACGGTGATAAAATAAAATATCGTCATGTATCAAATATCGGTTAGACAGAGGATGGTCAGACAGATTTGTGAGTAAAATTCTTACCGTATTCCATTGAGGATCAGATTTTTGCAACGTTGACATATTTCTACATAAGTCGATATAATACTGGTGATATAGCTTATCCTGCATAAGAAGTATTCTGTAATCACTCACATACTCCAGGTCAGATTTACACTCATTCAAGCCTCGAGGCAGACGAGGCAAAGCGTTGGCAATGATTATGTCTTTACCCTTAGTATATGCAATTTCAAAGGAATAGTTTTGCAAAGATAAAGCCCAGCGAGATAATCTAGGATGTTCAAGCTTACAAGTTAACAGAAATGCGAGAACTTGGTAGTCAGTATAAATTTTAGTGTGCTTACCATACAAATAATAATTGAATTTCTTGAAGGCCCACATGATAAAGAGTATTTCAGGTTCTGTGGTAGAGTAAGTGTGTTCACATTCATTAAGTGTGCGGATCGCAAAACCAATAATTTTCACATGTTCTTGTTCTCCATTCTTTACAACAAATAACAGCCCAATACATAGGATGAGGCGTCACTTGTCATACAAAAATCTAAATTAATATCAGGGTGATCAAAATGTCTGCGTTAACCAAAACATGCTTAATACTGTCAAAGTCTTTCTGATACTGGTCAGACAATATCCATTTCTAATTCTTTTTGAGTAGGTTCCATAGATGTTTGCTGTTTAAAAGTTGGTGTGGTAAAAAATAGTCGAAAGAAAGAACAAAGTCCAAGGAAAGATTTCAGTTGCTTTCTAGTCCGTGGACTAGGAAAATTCCTGACTGCGTCTAACTTACCTGGGCCAGGTCGTATACCTTGAGCATTAATAACCTGTCCAAGGTACTTAATTTCACTGCAAGCAGATTTCGACTTTTTGAGATTAGCTCTCACTCCAGCTTGCGCGAATTTATGTAGAATCTTTTGCAAAGTATCAATGTGTTCAAACCAAGTCTTACTAGCTATGAGCAGGTCATCAATGTAGTGAGTAGCTGATTCAACCAGTTCATATCCAAACTGATTCGGCCAGTTCATCACCAAGTACGGTATCCAGTGCGGTGATAAACACGCCTGAACTGACGTTCAAAGCAAAGGGAAGGACACAAAATTGATAGGTTCGCCCCCCGAATATAAATGCAGTATACTTTCTGGAATCTGGCGTGATTGCCTCTTGCCAGAACGAATTGTTCAGGTCTATCGTAGAAAAATACTTAGAATATAAAAATTTCTGGAGTGGCTCCTCTAAATTCTCAGATTCCGTGTGAACAGGTAAAATAATCTCATTAATTGCACGAGCATCCAAAACAACTCTGACCTCCCGTTGGGTTTCTTTACAACAAGTGAAGGGCTGCAGTAAAGTGACGTGGAAGGTTCGATGATTTTCTACTCTAACTTTTGTTTCAACTCATGCCACACAGCAGGATGTTGGGATAGTGGCATATTATAGGTTTTGTGGAAGAAAATCTGGTGAGCCTTAACTTCTATTTTATACACACGTGTGTTGATCACACCTAGTCGTTTGCTAAATACTTGTATATACCTGGAAAAAACATCATAAAGTACATTACGTTCATCATGTTTGACAGCTGTGGTTTCTGATAACCCATTACTAATAAAAGTTTTGAAGTCCTCAATCTCGGCATCAGGTGCGTGTGTCTATGTGTCAACATCATCAGAATCCTGTATTAACTGAATCTTGTACCCTGTGCAACATTTATCTGCTTCAGAGTCGTGGTATCCAGGTCAATTGAAATTTCAGTGCCCTTATCTCTATGTATACATTTACGTCAATAGTGCTGTTCTTCTCGCCCAGTATATCTAAACCTAAAATACAATTAGTGATAGCCATTGTACCATTCCATTACCCACCTTGACTGTCACAAATACCTGTTTCTTAACCCTAGAAGACTTATTGCCTATGGCAGCTCAGACTTTCAGTTCTGGACAGAATACTCTGATATGGGTTCAAACTCACACATTTTCTTGTAAAAGTCATAGGACAAGACAGCCGCTCCCGAGTACAGAATAATGGTAGTGGGAATACCACCCACAACACCAGTAGCTGAGGCCAAAATAGTTTCGTTGGATGATGAAAGACATTCTCTTGTAACAGTTCACCAGACAAGTTTTCGTCGTGATTATACCTTATGACTAATAATGTTTACTGTATACAACTGGCAGGTACATGATCATTGTCCTGCTGCAAAGTGGGTATGTCAAATAATAAATTTAAATTGAAGTCACCCCCCAAATCTTCCATAGCCATGACCTGGGGCACAGTAGTGACTGTTTTTAGTTTGACGTCGTCACATTTGTAGTGGGCGCGGGCACAGACAGAGGTAGAGTGTGAATAGTTACTGCCGGCCGTCGTGGCCGAGCGGTTCTAGGCGCTACGGTCTGGAATCGCGCGATCGCTGCGGTTGCAGGTTCCAATCCTGTCTCGGGCGTGGATGTGTGTGATGTCCTTAGGTTAGTTTTGTTTAAGTAGTTCTGAGTTCTAGGGGACTGATGACCTCAAAAGTTAAGTCCCATAGTGCTCAGAGCCATTTGAACCATTTTTTTTTTGAATAGTTACTACGATAATATTTACATTAGGGTACTGTTTATTCCAGATTCTAAACTGTGGCAGTCGTTGCGTTTGCATGTTTTGACTCACCTGCGGTTTCGTAGATGCATTTCAGTTTTGAGCTTGCATTTGCGGGGTCGGGAATTGCCACTGTCCTGTGTTATTGTTTTGCAGCGTAGTTGTTGTTACTCCAGCTCTGTTGCTGGTTTTATAGGGGCTGATAGTTATTTTTGCTTCTCTTAAAATTTTTGTTACTATTTTGATAATTATTATTACCGTTGTAGTAGTAGTAGTTGTTGTTGTTGTTGCGCCGTCTCTTATTTGGATTGCCGCCAGTAGAATAAGAACTGCTGTTAGTGTTGTGTTGAGCTTGTTGGCTCTGTTGTGTATATACATTAGGCATGTGAAGTGGTTGATTCTGTTGGCTTGTGTGTCCGGCAGCAGCCGGCTCGCCGGAATTGGGTTGGGTAGCCTGCGTATTTTTCATGGCGCTGGTGTAAACATTGTAGCAACTGTTTTGCCGTACGGAACGCTGGTCCTCGTAAAGCAAATCAACAGAATCGAGCACTGTGAGAAAATAGTCGTTGTCTGGGATGTGCAGAAGTTTTTCTTCGATATTAAACAGCAGTTCTGCCTTCAGTGCGCGGACGACGTCACGCATTGTAACCGACTCGTCAAGGAAATGTCCCATATTTAATGTTTCTCTTAGGATTGAGTAGTTCAGGATCCACAATCTGCCTACGAAGTAGTTTCTGTACAAATTGTGACCAAAATTTAGATAAAAAGGCCATCTCAAACTGTTCGTATGCGACGCATCTGTCGGCTTCGTTATACGCCCATACAGCTGCGTCGCCTTGGATATAATCGACAACATAAGATATCCTCTTACGATCACTCCACGTAGGAGGAAATGCATTTCTGATGGCTTTAAGAAATATGACAGGATGTACGGTTCATTTTTCAGGTATAAATGGCTAAAATTGTCTGTGTTTTATAAGGCTCTTCTCTTCTTTGGCATTATAGTAATGTTTAGTTTCAGAACGATTACTGTAAGGTTCAACTGGCGAATGGCAAGGAAAATGTTTATAATTATCACGACTGCAATGCAGTGTGTCATGTCAGAGTGTGTACTGTTCTTGTTGTGAGTACGTAGTGTGCGGTGCGTATGCGTCATAAATGTACTTGTATTCATTGCCAAACTGTGCGTTTCGGTTGCTGTTACCGTCATTGCACACTGGTTGTACGCAATTGTCAAACTGTTTCGATTGCGCAGCGGCAGATTGTGCTGCTTGACTGATTACGTGTTTGTTGTTATTTATAAATTCCGTGACAGTGTCGTGGACAACAGCAGGCAATTTTCCTTGATCGCACTCGTCAAAATATTCGTCTTTCTGCTCTGTCCAACTGTGAAATTCTCTATTGATGCATGAGAAATGGTTGTCAGTGCGTAGTCTTACTTTATCGGAAAGCTGTTTGTCAATTGTGCCAACCTTGTTTTCGACATCGGCAATACGCGTTTTTATATAATCATGCGCTGCCAGATAAGATTCAATCTGAGTAACTACAGACTCGCACATTGGATATCTGTCACACCTTTATTTGTGTTTTCTTGTTGCCATGTAAGCTCTGAAAATATCGCGTTGAGGTCGGACACTTGTCCAGTCAGTCTATTATTTATCTTCTCAACACGGCTACACAAAGTATCGTTTGACGTTTTAAGTGCAGCTAAATCTGATTTAATTTCACTATGTCGTGTTTTCATCTCGTCATGAGCTGTTTCTAAAGTGGCGCGTATAGACGTCATCTGTTGGGCAGTATGTGCATCACTGTCCTCTTTATGTTGTGTCATTTGATTCTGAATGGATTCCATCTGATTTTTGTTGTCATTCATTATGTGTTTTTGCTCATTCATCTGTTTCATAACAGCATCGAACGTACTGCAATACTAGTGGTGTGCAACTGTTCCGTCCCCGCCACATCGTTAGACATGACGTCAGGCACCAAAATGGGTTCGGAGCTAGATTTAGGCATATTGCGTCATCAGAATAGTTAATAATATGTCGCTCGTTAGTATTCGACTCAACCGTAACGTCACTTTCACTATTTTCTGGCATCTCAGAGTCAGATGGCGTCTGAGTTTGCAGTCTCTGATTATTGATATCTGCTTATTGTTTTCTGATCAATACCACGCCACACGTAAAGTATGACACAATAAAAATTTTTAACTTGTACGTGTATTCAGAATAAACCCAAAAATTAATCTCGCTGTGCGACAATGTCTGAACAAGAAAATAATTGACGTAAGTAATGGCGGAATTTTGAACACTAATGGCTGCATGCCATATTACGTCGCACAGAACTAAAGTCGACCATATTGTTAACTGGTTAAACTGTATTGTTGCACTATATGAATTATGAAAATAATTTTGTAAACTGCGATGTAACTTACATCACTGCTACGGATACGCAAAATTGTGATAGATCTACCAAGCAAGCAACGATAATACTAAGCGCTTGGGAAAGATTACTGATGCAAAGATGCGGTGCCTTGCTTTGTATCAGCGATTGGGGCGTAACTTCAGGTGTCGACATACATCCAGTAATTCGTCTTACTTCAATGTATTCCAATGGTTAATAATAGGGTCTCGTATCCTGTTTGTAGTATCCAGTAAACATGTAACAAAAGAAAGACAATGTAGTACATATAACAATGCGTCCAGACACGAAGTAGCCAATTTAATTTAGCTCGTTCGTATATGGATCGAGAAAACACGATGAATTATAGTAATGAATATTAAACAGGGATCAACTACGTTTATGGATTGGTAAAATATGTTTCATACAAACTCTCAGACCTTGAGCATGGCTTTTTCTGTTAAAGATCCATTCATGTATTTTAACCGTGTTTCTTCTGTGTTTTCACTCAAATCGGACTTCGTAATAATACACCACCCAAAGACGATGGTGGATCGAACTGGACGACTTTTTTCTTAGAAGTAAGGAACGTTTTGCCATGTCAAGTCACCCAACAACCTTACAATAACTAAACATACAAAATAAAACATACGTAGGTTAGTAATAACAGTATATTCTGAAATAAAAAAGCAATTAAGTTACGACACTTACATTGAGACTTGCATTATGCAATTACGAGTACCGATTGGTAGCAGCTCGTGAATGTATTAATAAAATAATGTAGTATTGATGGCGGTGTGCCAGAACACGTCCGATCTGGACGAGACCTAGAAAACAAAAGGTGCCTCTTATTCCGCCAATAATCTGACGTTCAAAAATCTTAAAATGTTTTCAGCGGCTGCATTTATACAGCCTTGGACTATATGTATGGCTCAAATTATTTCTTTATTTCATTACTTATAATTACGTTTTCTGCTAATAAAAGCTCAACATGCAAATGTGCCTTTAAAGGTAAAGCTTTGAACACTTTCCAGGACTGCACATGTGGAGTGGATAGTTAATGCGCTTGCGGTTTACTCACTTGAGAAAACACAAATAAGCGACGTATTTAAGTTTTGCGTCAATACCGACGCAAAGCATCCTTTCCTGTTCACGTGGCACAAAATTCGTGCTCCTAGGAAAAACCAGCTTCATGACCCAAATTTCCGAGCGGGATTGACTGCTGACATCTTGCAAGTGTGTTTTTCCTCCTTAAAATACAGGGTCAAGTTGTTGTTTCTTTGTTAGTTGCAAATCTTCTGAAAAACCTAATACGAATGTCTAAATTGTTCCACCAACGTGTCCAACATCATCAACCGTCCCTCACACCCACCATAAACTTTATATTACGTTCAAGGAAATATTAGACATTTGTGTAACCTGTATCATTATTATCCCCTTATCTGTAAGAAAATTCTTTGACTACGTTGACATCTCATAAACGCTGTATGTATTTACAGATTAACCCTCGTCATTACAGTATAGGTTGTGCTCCATATATTTAGCGAATGCATTATTGTAGCCAAGATAGACACGAAGCCCAGACCTACCACAGCAGTGCAAGTTTATATGCCAGCTCGCTCCTAGCCAGATTGAAGAAATGTATGATGAGATAAAAGTAATTATTCAGATAGTGAAGGGAGACAAAAATTTAATAGCCATGGGGGACTGGAATTCGATTGTAGGAAAAGTAAGAGGAGGAAAAGTGCTAGGTGAATATGGAATGGGGGTAAGAAATGAAAGAGGAAGTCGCCTGGTAGGATTTTGCACAGAGCATAACTTAATCATAGCTTTCAGTTGGTTTAAGAAACATGAAAGAAGGTTGTATACTTGGAAGAGGCCTGAAGACACTGGAAGGTTTCAGATAGATTATATAATGGTAAAACAGAGATTTAGGAACCATGTTTTATATTGTTAGACTGAATCGTGGACTTAAATTCAAAGAATATTCTTAAAAATTTATTTTACTTGCTAGCGATTCATCAAGAACATTAACACATTTAATCACACTATGTGAGCGTGGAAGTAGTTGCCAGGGAGTAACTGATGAAATCATAATCCAATTTCTTTTAAGAAATGGGAATTTTATTCCTAAAAGCGTTTTTTTTAAGCAAACAGATTTAAAATTATAAGCAGAAAGCACCCTCTAAATATCAAGTTACAATTTATTCAGAGGCAAGGAAACAAATTTTTGAGTGTATGAGCTTTCGGGCTGAGAACCTTGCCACTCCCTTTTGATACGGCCGTAGTCACGACCGCTCACAACAACCTCTGAAAGACTACACTGGTGCAAATCTGCTACACACCAGATTACTCTAAACTAAAAGTTTTAGCAGTTCACACAAGCACACAAGCTAAGCACCCCGTAGGAGGGATGGAAATGGTACAAATCACTAAAATTAAAGATTAACTTGCCACGGAGGTGCAACTTGACATTAACTTCTAAGAAAAGTCTTACGGTAGAAGGGTGGCAACTTTATATACTAAAATGACCATTTAAATAAAAGCCTATGAAATGAAATCTTATATAAAATTACACAAGATCGGCCAAACGAGTTAACATGCTCTACAGTACACATATACCGCCTCTCAAGATGATAGGCAAGATAAAAACATATTTCAGGAATTAGGCCGTTACACTCCAAGCAATGAATTCGTTAACACACCAAATCCGACAAACGTGACAGAGGCAGCTACTAACGTATGGCAGGTTGATAGGGAGATAACGAACAACCTGAACCGCAGCATGCTCTAACCCGCCCCTACTCCACAAGGGAAAAGCGGACCACCCAATTCATACACAAACACCTTCCCGCGGGTGGGCAAACGAAGAAGAATGGTGGCACGACCCCAAAATAAAGCGGCTGGTGACGTCGGCAAGAAAATAAGTAGAATTTAACAAGTAAATGAAACAACATATCACCAATCACTCAACTTCTAATAAACTGCGATTTCTGGAGAAGACCTGGCGCAGCACCCCCATATCGCTCTCCCGAACCTTCCGCTGCCAGACGCTTCAACGGACGCAGGAAGGCGCGCCGATCTCCCGTCTCACGGCGTCGCAGCTCGCCCCGGCCAGACCGACGTCGTGGGTTGACTCCTGTTGCTCTCGTGTCGGCCGCGAAGCCACTACCCCTCGCTATACGGCGCGGCCACTGGACTCACGTTGAGACCTAACATGCGCCGACGCTCAAGGTGGACAAGTCATCTTGTGTTTCAGTGCGCGACCGACCAACCGATCGATCCAACCGCCAATGACCATTGCGTGAGAAAACTCGAGCAGACTGGCGGCCTAACGCGCAGACTCAGATGCAGGAACTAAGCCCCGACCGGGCGACCACTCGCTGAGTTCTCGTACTGGCGGAGTGGAAAAACCCTGATTTATCCGGCTTTAAAGATTGATGCGAACGAAAGACATACTAACACTCCGGACGACAGACAGACGCTAACTGCCCCACAAATCCGGCCGAGAGACAGACTAGTAAGCTGGGCACGAGAGACTGACCCAGACTGCCCCACTGGCGAGCTCATAGCGCCCCTTAAAAGCACGTGAACAGGTAACCTTTCCCCTTTCCCATGCGAGGGAGACACCAAAGCTGCGATTGCCACAGCGGCGCCACTGCCAGAAACGGAGAGCGACTGCTTCACACTACGCGCTGCGGCGCGCTCTCCAAAACAGCAATTTTTACCAGGGCTCAAAGACATTTCTAGGGGCAGATGTGTATTCTGACCACAGTCTATTACTATAAACTGTAGATTAAAACAGAAGAAACTGCTAAAAAGTGGGAATTTAAGGAGATGGGACCTGGGTAAACTGAAAGAATCAGAGGCTGTAGAGAGTTTCAGGGAGAGCAATTGGGAACGATTGACAAGAACAGGGAGAAGAAATACAGTAGGAATTTAATTGATGGATGGAGAAAATATAAAAATGCAATAAATGAAGCAGGTAGAAAGGAATACAAACTTCTCAAAATGAGATTGAAAGGAAGTTAAAATTGGCTAAACGGGGATGGCTAGAGGACAAATATAAGGATGTAGGGGCATATATTACTAGGGGTGAGATAGATACTACCTACAGGAAAATTAAAGAGACCTTTGGAGAAAAGAGAACCACTTGTATGAATATCAAGAACTCAGGTGGATAACCAGTTCTAAGCAAAGAAGGGAAACCAGAAAGGTGGAAGGAGTTTATAGAGAGTCTATACAAGGGCGACGTACTTGAGGACAAAATTATGGAAATGGAAGAACACGTAGGCGAAAATGAAATGGGAGATATGATACTGCGTAAAGAATTTGACAGAGCACTGAAAGATCCAAGCCGGTCGCGGTGGCAGAGCGGTTCTAGGTGCTTCAATCCGGATCCGCGCGACTGTTACAGTCGCAGGTTCGTATCCTGCCTCGGGCATAGATGTGTGTGCTGTCTTTTGGTTAGTTGGGTTTAAGTCGTTCTAAGTTCTAAGTTACTGAAGACCTCAGATGTTAGTTCCCATAGTGCTCAGAGCCATTTGAACCATCTGAAATATCTAAATCGAAACAAGGCCCCAGGAGTAGACAACATTCCATTAGAACTGCTGATAGCCTTGGGAGAGCCACCCCAGACAAAATACTATCGTCAGGTGAGCAAGATGTATGAAAAGGTGAAATATCGTCAGACTTCAAGCAGAATATAATAATTCCAATCCCAAAGAAAGCAGGTGTTGACAGGTGTGAAAATTACTGTAGTATCAGTTTAATAAGTCACGGCTTCGTTACAGACGAATGGAAAAACTGATAGTAGCCGACCTTGGGGAAGATTAGTTTGGATTCTGTAGAAATGTTGGAACACATGGGGCAATACTGACCCTACGACTTCTCTTAGATTAAGGAAAGGCAAAACTACGTTTCTAGCATTTGTAGACTTAGAGAAAGCTTTTGACAAGGTTGGCTGGAATATTCTCTTTCAAATTCTGAAGGTCTCCAGGGTCAAATACAGGGAGCGAAAGGCTATTTACAATGTGTACAGAAACCAGATGGCAGTTATAAGAGTCGAGGGACATGAAAGGGAAGCAGCGGTTGGGAAGGGAGTGAGACAGGGTTGTAGCCATTCCCCGATGTTATTCAATCTGTATATTGAACAAGCAATAAAGGAAACGAAAGAAAAATTCGGAGTAGGTATTAAAATCCATGGAGAAGAAATAAAAACTTTGAGGTTCGCCGATGTCAGTGTAATTCTGTCAGAGGCAGCGAAGGACTTGGAAGAGCAGTTGAACGGAATGGACAGTGTCTTGAAAGGAGGATATAAGATGAACATCAACAAAAGCAAAACGAAGATAATGGAATGTAGTCGAATTAAGTCGGGTGATGCTGAGAGAATTAGATTAGGAAATGAGACACTTGAAGTAGTAAAGGAGTTTTGCTATTTGGGGAGCAAAATAACTCATGATGGTCTAAGTAGAGAGGATATAAAACGTAGACTGGCAATGGCAAGAAAAGCGTTCCTGAAGAAGAGAAACTAGAAGTTTCGAAAGGTCGTGCTACAGAAGAATGTTGAAGATTACATGGGTAGATCATGTAACTAATGAGGAGGTACTGAATAGAATTGGGGAGAAGAGGAATTTGTGGCACAACTTGTCTAGAAGAAGGGATCGTTTGGTAGGACATATTTTGCGGCATTAAGGAATCACCAATTTGTTATTGGGGGCAGCGTGGAGGGTAAAAAGTGTAAAGGGAGACCAAAAGATGATTACACTAAACAAATTCAGAATGATGCAGGGTGGAGTAGTTACTTGCAAGTGAAGAAGCTTGCACAGGATAGAGTAGCATGGGGAGATGCATCAAGCCAGTCTCTGGACTGAAGACCACAACAACAGCCGGCTGGAGTGGCCGAGCGGTTCTAAGCGCTACAGTCTAGAACCACGTGACCGCTACGGTCGCAGGTTGGAATCCTGCCTCGGGCATGGATGTGTGTGATGTCCTTAGGTTAGTTAGGTTTAAGTAGATCTAAGTTCTAGGGGACCAATGACCTCAGAAGTTAAGTCCCATAGTGTTCAGAGCCATTTGAACCATTTTTGAACCACAACAACAACATATTATTTACCGGCAAAAGAAACCAAGGTATACTTCAATAAGACATTTTTCCCCACTTGCATATTTTGAAGACGAAATTCGGAATCAGGAAGTCAGTAGCGTCGTCTTAAACACTCTTTCTCTTGTGTAAGTTTTCACTCAGTTTACATTTTAATCACTTGAGGTGAATATTGGAATGATACCCAAAACATAAAACGGTCTTTGCATTGGATCTCCTCGTCGGCGAGATCTCCACTACGTGGGAAAGTCTACGGTTCCTCGTAAGTCAACTCTGCCGTGACGCAAGTTTTCTGAATCATTTGCCGACCATCTATTTCCTTGTCTTTGTCAATGAAAAGTCATGTTTCACTTAACTTCGAATTACCTGTTTGATCTCGAAGCTTTTTTTGCTACATATTTAACAGGTTTCTTCCTAACGTTGAATTTTCTGTTTTTATCAAAACGAGCCATTTCCTCATAGTCCACAGAGAAACAAGATTGTTTCCCATTTTATCAATAAATATAATATCATGGGCATAATATCACATTCACATTACTGTTACTCAATGACACATTCCATTCTTCCTCAGGTATTGTGTTATTTTATGCACATTAATCCAATTTCTTTTCCATTTTTACGTTACCAATGCACCACTTGAAAGATTCATGAGTTTTGTGTTACAGCTAAAACCCTATTAATGTTAAACCCTGAAACTGATTTTTACATATTTTCCTAACTTCTCTATTTATGACAGTAGTACAGTATTCGTTTTTATGATTTGTTCATATCCTATATATAAGAATTTGTACTAGGGCGTGAATGTCGTTTGTTCGGAATGTCCTCCCCACAAGATAGAAAAATATTTCTGAACTTGTATAGTGAACAGTTTCTGTATAGTACATGGGATATCACTATCTAATTCTAGTTAATGTCTTATTTTTAATGTAAACTAACTTATGGTGTTTCATCTCTTTCTATAAGGGATCGATTCTATTACTATATGGCAACTGTGAATGCTGCATTAACTTTCCAGTAAACCTATTGTTGTCTTAGTGACGTTTGTCTTACCCAGATTTTGTTCGCTTTACTCAGAGGGTGCGAGAATTCCACGTCAGTGCCTTGCAGAGAAAGTTTCTTAGATTGAGGTATTTACACTAACTTTTTTAACTTCCTGCTTTTTATTAGTACTGTCAGTATTTGTTCATTACTACTCGTGTTATTGATTTCCGAGGAATTTTAAGAAGATGCCCCAAACTTTATGGTTACTGGACGATTTAATCTTGTATGGTTGTATTTTAGACTGATGATTGCATAACTGGACTGCATCTGCAAGGAGTACTTAAAATATTCGTCCAGAATTCCTCCTGTCTCCGTGCATAATGAATTGTTTAGTACTTATATGCGACAATTCCAAACAGCCATTAAGAACGGAAGCGGGACTGAAAGAAGTGTATCTCAGCCTTTGCTTGTTGTCATTAAAAAGAATGGTTAATTATATATATTCAAAGTTTTACAAAATACAGTAACATTATTTATACACAGAAATGTCCAAACACAGGATGGACGAAGTATAGGAGACGTGGAAGGACGAACACAGGCTCAGCACATGACTTTTCCTAAAAAAATTACAAGTTTATTTTAAAATATGCCAACACTCAGAATGATAAGTAAAACCACAATCTTCTCTTTCACCTGATATATAATAATGAGTAGAAAGTTTGTCTTAAGTAAGCAGTCTTAAGACAAGAGAAACATCAGTTTAAACGACAAGTTTAAATTACACAAGAAAATTTAAAACTGAAAAACAATAACTGAAATACCTACTGTTCTTCACAATAAGTAGACCGAAGCCACCCCTACCCCTGCAGGTACCACTCTTAAAACTCAGTAGACAGGTTGAAGTAATCCAAAATTTTAAAAGGCCGTAAAGTCCTTAAATAAAAACCACATAACAGTGTAAAGGTTTCTAATTTAAATTACACAACAACAAAGAACAAGAATCATCCTCCGAGAAAGAGGGCAAATTTATAATCTTAATTCTGGTAATCTTCTAGTGAATTACACGAAGTGTGCAGCAAATTTACGCCAAGGAGACTATCAAGAGAAGTGAATTATAGATGGAGTTTAAACGTTCGAAAAATTAAGTGCAGTAAATATTCGTAAATTCAAATACAGAAAATAGATTCTTAGGTTCGTTAAGTTATATCGCAAGACAGGACAAGCTCGTAAAGGCAGTTACATAAAACTAACCATCAAATAGAATAACCGGGAAACCTAACATGTTTAGCTGCTGCGGCTGGAATCAAAACTCCAGCCAGAGATAACGGCCACCGGAGACGTCGTCCGCGTACATGCACAGGCCGAAATACAGGAGTATGTACGCGCGGGCTAGCGCCGCTTCAATTACACTACCACGGCTCAGAAAACAAGGCTGTCAACAAATAGCATTCACATGACGACACTAAAGTCAGGGGCTCTGACAGTAAGTTCTTCAGGTTTTTCAAGAGTTAATAAAGCCCTTATAATAACCTAACATCCCCTAAGCAATTACTTTACGTTAAGTGAATTAGGCTTAAGCCTTTTAATTATAGCAGAAATTTCAATTAATGTACTAAAACTGCTAATATAAAAAGATAAGACACTTGTGATAACCAGCAGATTTACCAACAGAAATCGAACGCTCTCTTGAACCTACACAATAACAGATACGAGCTTACCCGCCTGGCACAGACTTTAGGCTTAACATTTACAGATAAGATTGAGGTTGCAGACCCTCAAGATTTAAATCCATATAAAACAAATTTAAAAGAATATTAGTTTAGTAGATGAAAAGCTGATTCAACATTGCTCAAAACTTACAACAAATAAGGAATGGCTTAAAGCTAACGAACAACAGATGGAAACACCAGTCCACATTAAGTACCGCTTGCAGAACCGGAGTAGAAAAGTTGAAAAAAAATTACTTCATTTAGTGGCCCATCTAAGTAAACATTCACGTAACCGGAGACTAACTCTGAAGTTCTAACAAACCACCTGTCCACACAACACTTCTTATACACATATAAATAGAAATCACCAAGAAAATGAGCACCGCTACACTCGCGGCTTCAAACAGATAACAGTAACCGTAAGAAAAATCTCATCTTTGAAACTCCACAGGCGAGGTTCACTGAGGGAATAAACACAATATGCACCATATTTTCTTTAGTACTCCATATGCCATCATTCAAAGCTCTATTCTGGCCGTCAATATCCAAACTGCACACACACGGCGAGAACTTTCCAGTAGACAAACTGCTGGTGCACTGTGTCTCCAAAATCTAGAAATCAGCCACAACGGATGCTACAGTGTAACGGCTCCGAATACAGCAAGGGGTCCCAATGGTCAACATGTAAACAGAATGGCCCGTCAGTCCGCACCCCTTTCCACCTCGTACCAACACCAACTCGCCAACCGCTTCACGGGTCTCACCTTTTCTTCACTCGCAAACAGTGACAAACCAAGCTAACCAGTGCTGCACTCGCCCCTCCTACCGGGACACCAATTAGTCAGAGGATCCAAAGACTGCCAACGCCGCCACGGATCACATATCACACAGCATATTAAAAAATATTTCGAAAAACTTAAAGCCTAAAAACTGTTCCTGGAGGAAGAAAAAGAAAGGATAGGAATGCATCTCCAGAAATTCCGTCCATCGGCGCTAGAGAAGATCCAATCTGTGGAGGTCAATGCCTGTTCAGCAATTATCGCCATTGTCACCACTAGACTCCGAGACAATTGGCCATAATCCAGAAGCGGTAACACAGTTTGAAGAATTATAATATGTTGGGTGTAAGGGAATCATAAATAAAAATTTAAGAGACAAGGAAACATAAATTTGGTATAGATAAATTAGGTATAGAGATTGTCAAATCACCAAAATGTGTTTGAAGAACGTAAGTCTATTGATAAGAATGTGAAAGCATCATGAGTGCTTCGTGCCGTGCTCGTGGTCGAATGAAGTAAATTCGACTTCCGTGATGCGCGAGCGTCTCTAAACTGCTTTTGCAGGAGATATTAGCTTTCCACTTGCGTCTCCTGAAATCTCCCTTGGAATGCTCTACCTTCCATGTCAGAGCACAAGGTTCGGTGCTCTGTCCCATTTTGTATGCTATGAACACAGAGTACTTGCAAATAGGTCCACGAATACAGCTAGCGCTGTAAGCGGACGACATGGCGAAGTACCTAGGTGTTCCATTCGATAGGCGTCTAACATGACGTCACCAAGTCGATGAACTGAGCGTTAAAGTGACGCGAAGGTCACCCCAGCTCTACACGCTGTAGAGCCCGACGTCGACATTCCCACATGTACAAGACGCAACTGCGTTCATATTTGGTGTATACATTTTATGTATGGAGAAAAGAGTCTATACACATATCGATTATTACAGAGGGTGCAAAATTGAGCTGTCTTTGCACTACCTCAAGGTTTCACGATGGCGAAATTCTATCACGTAACCAGGTTTAGGCTATCTGCCACTTCCTACACGCTGTGGAGCCCGACGTCGACATTCCCACATGTACAAGACGCAACTGCGTTCAGTTTTGGTGTATACATTTTATGTATGGAGAAAAGAGTCTATACACATATCGATTATTACAGAGGGTGCAAAATTGAGCTCTCTTTGGACTACCTCAAGGTTTCACGATGGCGAAATTCTATCACGTAACCAGGTTTAGGCTATCTGCCACTTCCTACACGCTGTGGAGCCCGACGTCGACATTCCCACAAGTACAAGACGCAACTGCGTTCAGTTTTGGTGTATACATTTTATGTATAGAGAAAAGAGTCTATACACATATCGATTATTACAGAGGGTGCAAAATTGAGCTCTCTTTGGACTACCTCAAGGTTTCACGATGGCGGAATTCTATCACGTAACCAGGTTTAGGCTATCTGCCACTTCCTTCTAGCAGAAATGGAGAACATCGCAGAACGGACAAATTTGCTGTGTACAGCGTCATATCGTCACCAGATAGGTACACCTGCTGTCAAGATACCGGTATGATCTTGGGCCGACGCAGTAATGTAGTTTTATTCGTGTGTTTCGCATCGGCAGCAGAGCCTTCGTGGATGCTAAGTGCTTCGTACATTCACCCCCTGGTTCGACATGCCGCCCGCCCACATAAACCACGTACGTTACTCTAACGTTCTGCGTTAATACCATTTAGTATACTTTTTATTATTATTTTAATTCTGTAGCCAGATGCGTTTCCTGACGCCATGGTCGACTAGGTAACGGAAGACGTGTGCGCCATCTGTCTGTGAATTTCGTAAATTGTGATCTGTGTATAGTGTTGCTTTATCTATTTGTGTTCTGTAATGCTGATTTTGTCGACAGTCCCAATATTTATCTAAAAGAACGAGGGACACCGCTCAGGAACCACACCTAGGTTGGCTACTGTCTTTGTTCCGCCGCTCGGATTATATCCAGATCTGACTTGACTCCGCCGGCCGAAATGGCCGAGCGGTTCTAGGCGCTACAGTCTGGAACCGCACGACTTCTACGGTCGCAGGTTCGAATCCTGCCTCGGGCTTGGATGTGTGTGATGTCCTTAGGTTAGTTAGGTTTAAGTAGTTTTAAGTTCTATGGGACTCATGTCCTCAGAAGTTAAGTCCCATAGTGCTCAGAACCATTTGACTTGACTCCATGTCACACATGCTAGCACGCTGGGCGTTACGCAACACGAGACATTTAACTGGAATCTTCTACGATCTGTTATTTGGCTTATTGGTTTCTGATTTTGTGTTTCTACGTGGGCTCTTTGATATCTAGTTGGCAAGCGCTGCGCCCTGCATCAGCGAGGGCTTTTCTTTCATGACCTCTGTCAGTGTTTATAAATTAATAAACGTTGACGTAACATCGACAGAAAAACTGCCGGATATTAGCCTTAGAACAAATAAGTGGATCCGTGGAAATATAAGTTTAGGTTGTGGCGGAACATGGATTCGAGCAGCGCCCCTCGACAATGCGACTATAGTGCTTGAACCATGAGGCTACCTCGCTTGATCATGCTTGAAGTCCATAGTCAACGTAAAATCTGCACGCATCTCCGCTAACTGTAGGCAACAATATTAATCAGTGGGGAAAATATGGCATGATGTATCTTCTGAAAAATTCACAATCAGTGACTCTACAACAGATTTTATTTTCCGTTTTTTCTGCCCATTCTCTCTCTCTCTCTCTCTCTCTCTCTCTCTCTCTCTCTCTCGCTCTCTCCCTCTCCCTCTCCCCTTCTCGTCTTCTGTCAGATTCGATGTGGCACGCCACGAATATCTCCCTTGCGCCAACCTCATATCAGAGTAGCAATTGAACCCTAAGTCCTCGGTTATTTGTTGGATACGTTCCAATCTGTGTTTATTCGTATAGTTTTTACCGTCTGTAATTCACTCTACGACCTTGAATGTTATTATTCTATGATGTCTTAATTGATGTTATATCTTCCTGTTCCTTTTTCTTGTTAGTGTTTCCCCTATGTTCATTCCATAAATTACGTCGTGTAATTCTTCTTCACTTTGACTGAGGATAGGAATTTCTTCAGAAAATCATCACTGCCATCCTCTCATGAGTTTTATTTTTGTCACTGCTTCTTCGTTGTATAGATTGAACAGTACTGGCAGAAGTGGCAAAACGTTGAAGCTTGGTTTTAAAGCCTTTTAAAAACATCATTGTTGGTCACCCAACTGTTCCGTCTTTGTTTTTGTATTTGTCATATACGTATTTACGATTTCGTATATTTCTCAGAATTTCGAACATCTTGCACTATTTTACATTGTCTAACACTTTTACCAGGCCGACAAATCATATGAACGGGTATTGACTTTTCTTAACTGTTGGTTCCATTATCAATCGCAGCTTCAGAACTGCCTCTGGGGTGCCCTTACATTTCTGAAAGCTAAACAAGTGGTCTTATGGCGGATTCACTGAATGAACTGTAAGCATCGTCGTTAGATGATACATGCGAATAACGCAAACCCGGAGTGAGCAAGTGACGAGACTGTTCGCGAGCCGGCTTTTATCTGAAATAGCGGTGCAGGTCACATGAGACGCCGCTCCCGCCAGTAGCAGCAATTTTCCTTTTGAAACTTGTTGCATCTCTTGTTTCGACGCTGATACAAATACCCTGTAGACTACGTCTACATTACATATACATTGTATTGTATGTTAACCGGGGGGCTACGACAGAGAGGCTCCGTCCCCGCCGCAGCCGCAGTGGTCCACAACCCCACAACGACTACCGCAGTCCACTTCACCCCTCCACCGCCTCACACTCTTTCAGGAGCCCGGTCGACCCCCCCCCCCCCCCCCCCCCAGCGAACATCTCACATCAGACGAGTGTAACCCCTACGATTGCGTGGTAGAGTAATGGTGGTGTACACGTACGTGGAGAACTTGTTTGCGTAGCAATCGCCGATATAGTGTATGTAACTGAGTCGGAATAAGGGGAACCAGCCCCCAGTCGCCGAGGCAGATGGAAAACCGCCTAAAAGCCATCCACAGACCGGCCTGCTCACAAAACCTTGACACAAGTCTGCCGGGCGGATTCTTGCCGGGGACTAGGCGCTCCTTGCAATCCGGAAAGCCGTGCTTGCATATACATGCTCCAGTCACTTCAACGTGACCTCCACCTATGTTCGTCAATTTGCAATAACCACTCACAGATGGCATTAGCTATGGACGGTAGATAAAGCATGTCGGAGGACACGGAAAGCAGTGCAGTCGTTGCCGCAATGCGGAATCGGTGCGATTTGCCTGACGTCAAAAAGTGCATGGTCATTGGCTCTCGGCCCAAGGTTGGAAGTGTTTCCCAAACGGCTGTGTAAACAGTTAACTTGTCGCCGTGATCAAAGTATACCGTAAATTTGAAAATGGTGGTATACAACACTGCCGCAGAGGCAACTGTGGTGCACGATGAATTATTGATCATAGCTGTGAACAACAGCTGCAGAGAAGTACACAGGTGAATAGACGTGGCAACTGTTGAAGAACTAACCGCCCATACGAACCAAGGGGTACCAACAGTGTCCCTTCAATGACTGTTCAGCGAACGTTGCTGCGTATGAACCGCCGCAGTGCGGGCGCCTGGTTCATGCAACCATGCTGACTGCTGTTATCGGGGACGAAGGCTGAAATTTTCGCGCCAGTGCAACAACAGGACGTTCACTGAGTAGCGACAGGTGGTCTTTTCAGATGTGAATTACGCTTTATGCTCCATATAAAGTATGGCCGCTGCCCTATGTGGAATGAAGCGTCTGAAAGAAAAGGGTACAGAACGGAGAAGGGAGCGTTGTGGTCTGGGGAATATACTCGTGGCATTCTCTGGGTGATCTCGTCACTCTCGAAGGCGTTTGTCAATATAAGTATGCATCAGATTTCCAGAAGGCTTTCTACACCATTACTCACGAGCGTCTTCTAACGAAACTGCGCCGGCCGAAGTGGCCGCGCGGTTCTGGCGCTGCAGTCTGGAACCGCGAGACCGCTACGGTCGCAGGTTCGAATCCTGCCTCGGGCATGGATGTGTGTGGTGTCCTTAGGTTAGTTAGGTTTAACTAGTTCTAAGTTCTAGGGGACTAATGACCTCAGCAGTTGAGTCCCATAGTGCTCAGAGCCATTTTTTTTAACGAAACTGCGTGCGTACGGAGTATCGCCTCGGTTGTGCGACTGGATGCGTGATTTCCTGTCAGAAAGGTCACAGTTCGTAGTAATAGACAGAAAGTCATCCAGTAAAACAGAAGTAATATCCGACGTTTCCCAGGGAAGTGTTATAGGCTCTCTATTGATCCTGATCTATATTAACGACATAGGAGACAATCTGAGTAGCCGTCTTAGATTGTTTACGGATGACGCTGTCATTTACCGAGTTGTAAAGTCATCAGGTGATCAAAAAGACCTGCAAAATGATTTAGATAAGATATCTGTATAGTGCGAAAAGTGGCAATTGACCATGAATAAAAAAAATTGTGAAGTTATTCGATTACGCGATAAGTCATACAAATCTGAAGGCTGTAAATCCAGCTAAATGCTTAGGGATTACTATCTCAAATAACCTAAATTGGAACGATCACATATATAATATTGTGGGTAGATCAAATCAAAGAGTGCGATTTATTGGCAGAACACTTGGAAGGTGCAACAGGTCTACTAAAGAGACTGCTTACACCACGCTTGTCCGCCGTATTCTGGAATACTGCTGTGCGGTGCGGGATCCGCATCAGGTGGGACTGACGGATGACATCGAAAATATACAAATAAGGGCAGCTCGTTTTGTATTATCCCGAAATAGGGGAGATAGTGTCACAGACATGATACGTGAATTGGAGTGGCAAACATAGGCATTTTGTTGCGACGGGATTTTCTCATGAAAATTCAGTCACCAGTTTTCTCCTCCGATTGCGAAAACATTCTGCTGGCACCCACCTACATAGGGAGAAATGATCATCACGGTAAAATAAGAGAAATCAGGGCCCGCACTGAAAAATGTAAGTGCTCGTTTTGCCCGCGTGCCGTTCGAGAGTGGAACGGTAGAGAGACAGCTTGAAGGTGGTTCATTGAACCCTCTGCCAGGCACTATATTGTGAATAGCAGGGTAATCACGTAGATGTGTCACACAGCTCGCAGTGTAAAGCGTTGTTCAATGAGCACAGGGTGAGTTCACTGTTCTCCCCTGGTCACCGAACCCCTTGCATTTAAGCCCACTCGACAATCCGTGGGACCACGTCGATAGGGCCTTTCGCGCCTTGGATCCTCAACCGAAAAATCTAGCTGAGCTGGCCAAGCACTGCAGTCGCCATGACTCCACATCCCTATCGGTACCTTCCACAACTCCACTGGCTCTCTCCCTGAACGTCTCGCAGCGGCTTTTGACAGCTGGTCACAATAATATGACTGGACAGTGTATTTCTTATGTTTGGTTGCATTCGATTCCATCTTTAGATCTGGATACGTCGCCTATAAGAGTAGCCTGCCAGTTTCTTTATGTAATATGCTTACACGATGTATAACAATACCAATTTGTTATCTGATTTATGGAAGTTCCTCCTGGATAGTGCCAAAGTAGAAGACGCACATCCACGTCTCCTGAGGCAGCCGTTATAGAGCGGTCTCCCCCCGGCTAGTCCCACCAGGCAGTTTAAATATCGCCGCCGGCACCTTTCCAGTACATATAGCGCGTAGCCGCTTTATTACGCAGCGGCGCAAATCCCACCGCGCTCCCTTCCGCTAGAATTGCCAGTGCGCGCTATTGTAGCCGTGTGCCCCGCACGGCGGCCGCCCTTATCCCGCGTTATGCAGCTCGCCAGCTTCGGGAAGTATTAAGAGCCATGTTTCAAAACCTGAGCTGAACGCGAAGCCCGTGCCCTGTCCTTTGTCCGTAAGGAATTGTTCCACTATTGCGGCACTTCGAGATTACAGCAACGGAAGTGCGTGCTAGTAGGCCTACGAGCACTTGGTCTGAGTCCTGATTTGAATATCTGTAGCATATATGTGGAAGATCTAATACAGGTGCAAAGTGGAACTCGACAGGTCCGTCATATTAAGATATTAACACTAGTAATAACAAACGAAAACATTGCAGACAATTACATTTCTTAAAAAAAGGAAAAAAAAAAGAAATACTTTTTCGTAATAAAATCATCGTTAAGACACATTTCAACAGATTTTATTTTTAATATTTTCATTGGAATAGGCTCCGATTCACGTAAGAAAAGTAATCATATACAGAGGATGGGCCAAAATGTGCAAACACCAAAGAAAACACATTACCGTGCCTAACAAGTGTAGGAAAACCGCTCGCATTCAAAACACCTTACCGTCATCTCGGAGTGGATAAATACTGGTCCTGTATGGTTTCCAAGGGGATTTTTTTTTCAAGCGAATCTTATTGTTGTGTCTAGACAAGACAGCCTAGACACAATGAGAGGAAGCCGAAAGGCACGCGCTACGCTCACGCAGATGGGCGTGAGGTCTGAAACAGGATACGTAATGAATGCTATAGAGAAAAGTACGTCGCTTCTGGAATACTTAACTTTAATCCATCCTTTTGGTACATCTGGAGATTGTGGCGATACAAGTGAGACTCTTTAGATACATGCAATGTTACTAATGGCGCCTTGCTAGGTCGTAGCCATTGACTTAGCTGAAGGCTATTCTATTGGCTCGGCTAATGAGCAATGCTTCGTCCATGTAGTCACTAGCAAAGTCGTCCGTACAACTGGGGCGAGTCCTAGTCCGTATCTCGAGACCTGCCTTGTGGTGGCGCTCGGTCTGCGATCACACAGTGGCGACACGCGGGTCCGACATGTACTAATGGACCGCGGCCGATTTAAAGCTACCACCTAGCAAGTGTGGTGTCTGGCGGTGACACCACACTTATACCATTTTTACTGCAAAATAGTGGCAAATTTGCGTAACGATGTGGAGGTGGATAGCAATCACGCACCCATTTCTCCGAATTAGCCCATAGATATCGGGTGATTGTGGTGCCCAGTGGAGATGCGAAAACTCATCCGTGGTGGCCACAAAACCAGTCCTGATCGATGGGAGCTGTGTGAATAATGGCCCTATGGTCTTGGAACACTTCACGATTGGGGAACAAACATTGTACAATAGAATGGACCTTATCAGCCAAAATGGTAACATAATCCTTGGCAGAAATGTGACTTCGTAAAGGAGCCAATGGAATACCTCGTTATGGCTTCCCAAACCATCACCGAACAGTGGGCAATAAGACTCATCCGACCAAATTCCTTCCTTCCAGTGCTCCATAGTCATGGTTTTAGGGCTTTGGCACTTCGTTTTCCTGTTGTGGGTATTTACATGACTGATGTTTTGGAACCAATTCGCCCTGCAGGTCCCTGGTTATCGACCCCCTTCGTGTTGTTTTGGTGCTGAGAGGGTTTGCAGGTGCGACATTCAGCTCTGCAGTGGCTTATGCAGCTGTCCTCTTAATTTTCGTCACCATCCCCTTCAACGAACGTCTGTCATGTTCACCCAACATACGCGCTTTCGTCTGCGTTGTGATTTAGCGGATGATGTTTTTCCCCTTACCATGAATGCGGTGTAAATCTTCGATACAGTGCCATTTCGGCTGCCTTGGTTACGGCAGTGCTCACCATACGAGGAGCAACAATTTGCACTTTTGAATTTACTTTCTTTTCGGTCATCAGTCTTCTGACCTGTTTGATGCGGCCCGCCACGAATTCCTCTTCTGTGCCAACCTCTTACACTCAGAGTAGCACTTGCAACCTATGTCCTCAGTTATTTGCTGGATGTATTCCATCTCTGTCTTACTCTACAGTATTTCCCTCTACAGTTCCCTCTAGTACTATGGAAGTCATTCCCTCATGTCTTAACAGATGTCCTATTATCCCGTACCTTCTCCTTATCAGTGTTTTCCACATATTCCTTTCCTGTCCGATTCAGCACAGAACCTCCTCATTCCTTACCTTATAAATCCACCTAATTTTCAAAATTCTTCTGTTGCACCACAACTCAAATGCTGCAATTCTCTTCGGTTCCGGGCTACCCACAGTCCACATTTCACTACCATACAATGCTGCACTCCAAGGGTACATTCTCAGAAATTTCTTTCTCAAATGAAGACCTATGTTTGATGCTAGTAGACTTCTCTTGCCCAGGAATGCCCTTTTTGCCATTAATAGTCTGATTTTGATGTCATCCTTCCCCCGTCCGTCATTGGTTATTTTACTGCCTAGGTAGCAGAATTCCTTAACTTAATCTATTTCGTGACCATCAATCGTTTTCTATAGTTTCTCGCCGTACTCGTTTCTCTTACTTCTCATTACTTTTATCTTTCTTCGATTTACTCTCAGTCCATATTCTGTATTCACTACATTGTTGATACCATTCAGCAGATCATGTAATTCTTCTTCACTTTCACTCAGGATAGCAATCTCATCAGCGAATCGTATCATTGATATCCTTTCTCCTCGAATTTTAATTCCACTCCTAAACTTTTATTTTATTTCCATCATTACTTCTTCGATGTACAGATTGAACAGTAGGGCGAAAGACCACATCTCTGTCTTACACCCTTTTTAATCCAAGAACATCATTCTTGGTCGTCCACTTTTATTATTTCCTCTTGGCTCTTCTACATATTGTATAGTTCCCGTCTCTCCCTATAGCTTACCCCTATTTTTCTTAGAATTTCGAACATCTTGCACCATTTTGCACTGTCGAACGCTTTTTCCAGGTCGTCAAATCATATGAGCGTATCTTGATTTTTCATTAGTCTTACTTCCGTTATAAACCGCAAGGTCAGAACTCTCTGTCTCGTGCCTTTACCTTTTATATAGCCAAACTCATCGTCATCTAGCACATCCTCAATTTTCTTTTCCATTCTTCTGTATATTATTCTCGTCAGCGACTTGGATGCGTAATCTGTTAAGATGATAAGCGATAGTTCTCACACTTGTCAGTTCTCGCAATCATCGGAATTGTGTGGATGATATTTTCCCGAAAGTCAGATGGTATGTCGCCAGACTCATACATTCTACAAACTAACGTCAATAGCCATTTGTTGCCACTTTTCCCAATGATTTTAGAAATTCTGATGGAATGTTATCTAACCCTTCTGCCTTATTTGATCTTAAGTCCTCGAAAGCTCTTTTAAATTCTGATCCTAATATTGGGTCCCCTACATATCCTAAATCGACGGCTGTTTCGTCTTCCATCACATCAGACAAATTTTCCCCGCTCATAGAGGCTTTCAATGTATTCTTTCCACCTATCCGCTCTCTCCTCTGCATTTAACAGTGGAATTCCCGTTGCACTGTTAATCTTACCACCCTTGCTTTAAATGTCGCCGAAGGCTGACTTTCCTGTAACTGAGGCTGTCCTTCCAACAATCATTTCTTTTTCGGTTTCTTCACATTTTTCATAGAGCCATTTCACCTTAGATTCCCTGCACTTCCTATTTATTTCATTCCCCAGCAACTTGTATTTTTTGTATTCCTGAGTTTCCCTAAATATATTTGTACTTCCTACTTTAATCAATCAACTTAAGTATTTCTTCTGTTACTCTTGGTTTCTTCTCAGTTAGCTCCTTTGTACCTACGTTTTTCTTTCCAACTTCTGTGAAGGCCATTTTTAGATATGTCAATTCCTCTTCTACTGTACTGCCTACTAAGCTATTCCTTGCTGCTGTTTTTATGGCCTTAGAGAACTTCAAGAGCATCTCGACATTCGTACTCCGTATCCCACTTCCTTGCGTGTTGTTTCTTCCGTCAGCCTTTAATTTCAGCCAACTCTTCATCACTACTACATTGTGATCTGAGTCTATATCTGATTTTGGAATCTCTGTCTGACAATGATGTAATCTAACTGAAATCTTCCCGTATCACCCGGCCTTTTCCAAGTATACCTCCTCCGCTTGTGATTCTTGAACAGAGTACTGGCTATTACTAGCTGAAATTTATTACAGAACTCAATTAGTCTTTCTCATTCCTTGTCCCAAGCCCATATTCTCCTATAACCTTTTCTTCTACTCCTTCCCCTACAACTGCATTACGGTCCCCCATGACTATTAGATTTTCATCTCCCTTTACATACGCCATTAGCCTTTCAGTATCCTCATATACTTTCTCTACTCTTCATCTTCAGCTTGCGCGGAATGGATGGTGACGTTGGCCCCTAGACACTGTAATCAGAGCCCCTAAACAGAATAGTGGTTAACAAATGCTTGGATAACTCTCTCCTGGTGAATCGTATGTGAGTCCAGGAAAATGAATAGCTGTTGAACGAAGGCCATGTCGAAGTAGTTGCCATTTAACAGTATTCCAGTCATGTTTCATCCGCGACACGTCAGATGATCGTGCAGGCTGGAAAACTAGGGTATCTTTTTCACTTACAAGCAGACTTGCACATTTCTCGCCTCATGTGTAATGGCATTTTTTACCGAAATGTGGCACACGGAGCTGCTTGGAGGATTGGGGCTAATTTCGACTCTAAGGCCCCTAATACAACGATGGCCATTTATGTTGTCCTTAATATACTGGGTAATTCCGTGATGATGATACACACTTTCAGGGACAATGGAGAATGATAAATATTTCAACTTGAGGTAAAGGACTCTAGTCCGTTAAGGACCGGTTCAAAAGTTTCGAGCGGGAATCTACTGAAGTTCCGCCTTAGCATCTTGCAGCGCTCAAACTAAGGAAGGCAACTTCCGAACCCTGATCTTGGCCTACAGAATTCTTGCTGAATACTCCTAGTTTCCTCATACAATTTCTCCTATTGGTGGACTAGTAACGGCGCGAGTAACTTGATGTCAGAGGGCCCAGAAATCCTATGTCTATTGTACTCGTACAATAATGATGATTCCATTTGCCGCACATGGTCACAAATTACTACAATTTACAACAGTTGTTCAAAATGGCATCCCCCAACGTCAATAAAGGAAGCCATCGTCTCATAAAGTTCCGTTGTACCCTTTCTAATAACTCTAGTTTCGTTTGAAAAGTATCGCAGGAAACAAGAACTTTTGCCAGCAGATTTCTGTCTCGACAGGCGTCTCGTAAAGACTTTTCATCTCGTAAAGACTTTTCACATTGCTCACAGGAAGAAATCAAATGGTTTGAGATCAGGTGAACGTGCTGGCCAGGAAACAGGGCTTACTATGACTATACACTTTTCAAGGTCTTCACCAACCTTCAGTCCAATGTGAGGTGGGGTTGCGTCATGTTGGAATCAGATCTGTTTACGAATAACAAGTGGGATATGCTCCAGGAATCTGGGTGGTATATTTCTGATTAACGCTGGGTACACCGCTGCATTTAAGTGGGGAAGACAAGGAAACCGGTCTATCTCATAATCACTGTCTATGTCTGCCAACACGTTGACGGATAATCTGTGCTGATGGCTCTTCACAACTGTAGCGTGGGGATTCTCATCGGCCCAAAAGTGAAAACTGCGATTTCAGCATTCTGTGAGGTGAAACATCTGTGAAAAGATCATACGTAGGGAAGTGAGGATTGACTGTAAGGCGCTGGAAGAACCATTGGATGAACACGACACGAGGTCCGAAGTCAGCAGGAATCAAGGCATGCACTATCTTTGGACTGTAGTTGTCTAGCTGCATTTCCCGTAATACTCTCCACACACTAGTCAGTGGACCATACATTTCAAGTGCAACTAATTGAGTGCTGATGGCAGGTGCCTCATCCACTTGAGCAAGCACGGCATCCTGTATGTTAGGCGTTCACGCAGTTTGTTCTCCTCGGTCGTTGTACTGTGGTACCAGTCGCCCCGTTCCACTTAATCGTTGGCACCATCTTGGAAACATGGTGTGAGCCGGGTGTTCTTCACCGGATATTTGATGCTGTATAACATTTCCGCTTCTCTGCTGCTTTCATCTGCTTGCCCATACTCTAAAATCCCGAGCTAGTTGGAGGGCCTCGCCCACAGTACTCCATATGTTTTCAATCGGGAAGAGATCCGGTGAACTTGGTGGCTAAGGTAGGGTCTCGTAAATAAGGAGACAAGCAGTACAAACTCTCACCATATGTGGGCTTGAATTATCGTGCTGAAATGTAAGCCCAGGATGGCTTGTCATGAAGGGCAACAAAATGGGTCGTAGAATATCGCCGACGAACCACTGTGGTGTAAAGGTGCCGTGGATGACAACCACACCAGACCTGCTATGGAAAGGAATGACAGCCCGGACCATTAGAGCTGGCTGTTGGGTCATACGACGAGCGACAGTCAGGCTGGTATCCTACCGCTGTCAGTTGCGTCTCCAGACATGTCTTCGGCTTGCAAACGACTAATGTAGAATTGTCTTCAGTGAGGAGTCCGGCTTGAAACTGAGCCCCGGTGACCAGTAAACACGTCTGCCAGCGGTGGGATACAAACCTGCCGCCTGCCGTACGCCCCGAGAATCACGAATGAGGGTCTGATGTGCCATCTCATTTCATGAGGGTCCCTTTGGTTGTCACCTACGTTATCCTTAGAGCACAGTGCTAGGTACACGATTTTCTAAGCCTCGTTTTGTTACCCTTCACGGCACACCATCTTGGGCTCACGTTTCACCAAGATAATGCACGCCTGAACACGGCGAGAGTTTCTACTGCTTGTCTCCGTGCTAGCCAAAATTCGCTTTGGGCAGCAAGGTCGCCGGATCTCTTCCCAATCGACAAGTATGGAGCAGTATCGGCAGGACCCTCCAACCAAGACGGGATTTTGATTATTTAAAGCGACAGACAGAATTTACCACGATGTTCCTCAGGAGGACATCCGACAAGTCTGTCAACCGAATAAATGTTTGCGTAAGGACCAAAAATCGACCAACGTTTTTTTGATTACTCAGTTTGTGAAGTTCTTTTCATTGAATAGATCATCCAGTTTTTATGAAATTGTAATCATTTGTTTGTGTATATGTGCATCATATGTAGCGATTTACGTCCGTCTAGGATCATTCCTTCGCAATGCGTCGTTTTTTTTTGTCTTAGAGTGAATATGAAAACTACATGTAATTAAAGATACAGTAATCATTGCCGTATGCAAAGCATGTGTTCATTGCATGATAATAATAATAATAATAATAATAGTAACAATATCAGATCTTGTAAGGGATATATATTGTTCCAGAAATATCAAGCAAATTGACACTGTATTTACTAATTTCCTCATTATTTTTTTGTTGAATATGAGTAATGACATCTCACAAATGTATGGCAGCATTACAGAAGAAATCAAACCTCGAGACGATGTCGGTCTGGAGAAGGGCAATAAATTATAAGTTAGCAAGTGAGATAGTGTAAAGAAAAGATAAATAGACAGGGATGAGAAGGGCACGCATATTGTTGACAATATGGCAGATATACCGGTTCGCTTTTGGACAGAATGAAGGCATGTGGTACATGACGAAAGGGAGGCTACGCCAGTGATCACAGATAAAATTTCAGTCTCCTCTTGAATGGAGAGTGGTTTTGGATAAATCACGTATTACAGGCTAGTTTATTTCGAATTTCGGGTGGCTGAAGTAGAGGTGTAGGAGATGGGTAAAGCGTTAGTGTTGTGCGTGGGTACAGCCAAGAGAATGGACGTACCTTTTTTTTTTTTTTGCTATTATGAGGTAATAATCAGTGTCTGATGCACCAGGAGGGATCACATGCATCCTAACAGTGAACAGGAAATTTGAAATACTTATAAACCATCTTGGTTATTAATAAACCGCTTCAAATGTATTTAGTCTTTATTTTTAGATCACTATCGGTTTGTGGCACTAAAAGCCACCTCTTCACGTGGACATATAACTGAAATAATTCGAGCTAAAAAGTCCTGTAATGGTATGCTGAAAAAATAATGACGATGTTGTTAATTTTTTATGGCTCTGGTGGTCGCCGTTCTCAGCAAGGTGACTCATACACAACGATTGCTATGTCTGTTTGTTTCATTTTCAAAGTTCGTAGCATATTTATTTGACAATAGCTGCATTAACAAACTGTGTCTTCTATGTTATAAAATGACTCTACGTAATTCTGACGTTTTATTTACTAATGAGTATATCTTTTTGTACATAATTATTTCGACTTACACCTGGTTGGGTGACACTGATACGTTATCAGCTGTAGGCGACGCCTCCAGTACTAAAGAACTAGCTGCTCCGAGCTCTTCAGCAGTTGACTATCGTCGTTCAGCGGTTCCTTCTTCGTGTACAGCCATTGTCCATCAATATGGCTATATTTGTTTTTTGAAATTTTATGGCTAATTTAAGGTTCTTTCCATGTGTCCATCTCATTTATATACTGTATCATATTACAGTTTAGAAGCTCTGACGATGATCATGTGATGATCGAAATCGGTCACCTAGTAATTAACGTTCCTTTGCGATCTATACTGTTTTATAATTAATTTCTGCTATTCTGTTTTGACCGCTAACTTTATCCAACAATGTCTTAAAAAAGAAGAATTGCTTTGCTCAAACAAACACATTTTAAAGAAGTATTCATGGCCAGTTCAAGTTGTCTTGATTTTTTCATTATTTGCAACTTCTTGAACTACGTCACAGCAGTAAAGACTGGTCAAGACTAAGCACTGGACGAGTTTTGGTTTCATTTTGGGGGAAATATATTTCTAAGCTGTAAGTGTAAGGCCGGCCACTGTGGCCGAGCGGTTCTAGGCGCTTCAGTCCGGAACTGTGCTGCTGTTACCGTAGCAGGTTCGAATCCTGCCTCGGGCATGGACGTGTGTGATCTCCTTAGATTAGTTAGGTTTAAGTAGTTCTAAGTCTAGGGGACTGATGACCTCAGATGTTAAGTTCCTTGGTGCTTAGAGCTATTTGAATTTGTAAGCGTAGGCTTCTGCCGTTGTTGAATACACCGTCAATAAAATTCTTCTGTGTATGTGATATTGTCAATATGTAAGGTTTTCCAACGTTTCGGCCACTATTGCAAAAGGCCTTCCCCAGGGTGCTGTGCTGACTCAGCAGCACAACACTCTGAGGAAGGCCTTTTGCAAAAGTGGCCGAAACGTTGGAGAATTTTACACATCAAGTATGCTGTCACATACGCAGAAGAATTTTATTTGTCTATACTGATGGACTGTGTGTAGGCCAGACGAAGATTTCTCTCTTGCTGTGACAGTTTGTTCTCTCAATTTGAATGCTTATTTAAGATTACGCCAAGACCATTTTCTGTTTTTTGTTACGGGAATTGGATACAGACGGTCAGGGAGTACATAAAGAATTGTTTCATGAAAATACTCAATGCGGTGTGGAAAGGTTGAGGAGGTACTCGCTCGATAGCGCGACATTATGTCACTCATCGCGTCAGCGACGGTATTAACGTACTCATTAGGTCCCGAGGAGTTTATTGTTTCTGGACAATGGAAGACGACGCAGTGGCACAAGCGGAAGATCCTGACGCCTCTAATTGTGCTGCTCATTAGGCCGAGTGCTGCACGAAGCGCCTGTGGATACGCCGAACGCTTACGCCACAGGGTCACGTAAGAGCGCAGAATAGCCCAGCTCTGTTCACACGGACTGCCGGCGGAACTTTACGACTGGCCGCAAGTGAGAACCGAGGCGCAGGTTAGGTTGCAACGTGCCCGGTGTGCGCTACCCAGGTACTGCACTATCAGGCTAGAATATTGTAGAAATACAGAGTGTCCATAAATTATCGCTACAGCTTTAGATTTTAATATCTATAAAACTATATCACTTATAAACAAATGGTTCTCAACATCTGAAAGGATAATTCATAAAGATTTCTTTCCTCATTCATGCACATCAATGATTGCACCCACAGTGGCACAGGTAATGTCTAGTTGTAGTTCTATTTTTCTCCACGTGCGATTTAATATTTCCATGGTGACATGTTCAGATACTCTGCGAATGAGTGCCTTCATGTCCCATAGGTCTCTATACTTGGTTCGGTACACCATATCCTTTACAAAACCCCACAGGAAGAAGTTTAGTAATGTGAGGTCAGTGGATCATGGCGGCCACATACTGATTTTTCTACTGTGGCGTCCACTTTTTATCAGGTTTTAAGGATCAATTTTGCGTTAAAACTGCGTCACCTGGAAGGTAAAAATAAAAACCTTATGAGTTATCTTATCACATGTTGAAAACCATTTATTAATATCTAGCATAGTTTTACAGGTACTAAATTCTAGAGTTGTAAAGATAATTTGTGGGCACACAGTACTTCAGTTGCCATAGTAATGAAAAATAATAAAGCAACAGCAGTGATATTTTAGTACAGTCACATGACATGAAACGTGAAAACCATTTGCCACTATTTTACTGTAATTGCTCATAAGATTGATACATGCCGCTGCTCAAAATTCAATTATTAGTAATAGATTTTTTATGATTTTCCACTAGTAATTGCTGTTTTAGTCTAGGAGTATCTTTTTCTGCGGATAACCTAATATAGAGCATGCAAATAGAACGAGAAGGAAAATACAGTTGATGATGGGAATATGAAATGGAAGATGGACAGAGAAGATAAATGGCTCTGAGCACTATGGGACTTAACATCTATGGTCATCAGTCCCCTAGAACTTAAAACTACTTAAACCTAACTAACCAAAGGAAGGGTGCCCGTGGTCTAGGGGTAGCGTCTTTGATTCATAATCAAAACGTCTTCGGTCCCGGGTTCGATCCCCGCCACTGCCTAAATTTCGATAAATAATCAGCATTGGCGGCCGAAGACTTCCGGCATAAGAAGTCAGCCTCACTCTACCAACGGCCTTGTCAAAGAGGGTGGAGGAGCGGATAGAGGTTCAGGGCACTCTCTTGTCCTAGGGGTGGGAAACTGCCCCTAAAGGCGGAAGAATCAGCAATGATCAACGACATGAGGATGCAGAAGGCAATGGAAACCACTGCATTAAAGACACGTAACGTGTATCCACAGGACATGTGGCCTGTAATTGAAGAAGTGTCATGATGATCTCTCCATTGGCAAAAGATTCCAGAATAGTCCCCCATTCGGATCTCCGGGAGGGGACTGCCAAGGGGGAGGTTACCATGAGAAAAAGATTGAATAATCAACGAAAGGATAACGTTCTACGAGTCGGGGCGTGGAATGTCAGAAGCTTGAACGTGGTAGGGAAACTAGAAAATCTGAAAAGGGAAATGGGCCGGCCGCTGGTGGCCGAGCGGTTCTGGCGCTACAGTCTGGAACCGCGCGACCGCTACGGTCGCAGGTTCCAATCCTGCCTCGGGCATGAATGTGTGTGTTGTCCTTAGGTTAGTTAGGTTTAAGTAGTTCTAAGTTCTAGGGGACTTATGACCTCAGCCGTTGAGTCCCATAGTGCTCAGGGCCTTTGAAAAGGGAAATGCAAAGGCTCAATCTAGATATAGTAGGGGCCAGTGAAGTGAAGTGGAAGGAAGGCAAGGATTTCTGGTCAGATGAGTATCAGGTAATATCAACAGCAGCATAAAATGGTATAACAGGTGTGGGATTCGTTATGAATAGGAAGGTAGGGCAGAGGGTGTGTTACAGTGAACAGTTCAGTGCCGGCCGCTGGTGGCCGAGCGGTTCTGGCGCTACAGTCTGGAACCGCGCGATCGCTACGGTCGCAGGTTCGAATCCTGCCTCGGGCATGGATGTGTGTGTTGTCCTTAGGTTAGTTAGGTTTAAATAGTTCTAAGTTCTAGGGGACTTATGACCTCAGCAGTTGAGTCCCATAGTGCTCAGAGCCATTTGAACCATTTGAACAGTTCAGTGACTGGCTTGTTCTAATCAGAATCGACAGCAGACCAACACCGACAACGATAGTTCAGGTATACATGCCGACGTCGCAAGCTGAAGATAAACGGATAGAGAAAGTGTATAAGGATATTGAAAGGGTAATGCAGTATGTAAAGGGGGACGAAAATCTAATAGTCATGGGCGACTGGAATGCAGTTGTAGGGGGAGGAGTAGAAGAAAAGGTTACAGGAGAATATGGGCTTGGGACGAGGAATGAAAGAGGAGAAAGACTAGTTGAGTTCTGTAACAAGTTTCAGCTAGTAATAGCGAATACCCTGTTCAAGAATCACGAGAGGAGGAGGTATACTTGGAAAAGGCCGGGAGATACGGGAAGATTTCAATTAGATTACATCATGGTCAGACAGAGATTCCGTAATCAGATACTGGATTGTAAGGCGTACCCAGGAGCAGATATAGACTCAGATCACAATATAGTAGTGATGAAGAGTAGGCTGAAGTTCAAGACACTAGTCAGGAAGAATCAATACGCAAAGAAGTGGGGTATGGAAGTACTAAGGAATGACGAGATACGTTTGAAATTCTCTAACGCTATAGATACAGCAATAAGGAATAGCGCAGTAGGCAGTACAGTGGAAGAGAAATGGACATCTCTAGCCGGCCGGTGTGGCCGTGCGGTTCTAAGGGCGTCAGTTTGGAACCGCGTGACCAATACGGTCGCAGGTTCGAATCCTGCCTCGGGCATGGATGTGTGTGATGTCCTTAGGTTAGTTAGGTTTAAGTAGTTCTAAGTTCTATGGGACTGATGACCTCAGTAGTTAAGTCCCATAGTGCTCAGAGCCATTTGAACCATTTTGACATCTCTAAAAAGGGCCATCACAGAAGTTGGGAAGGAAAACATAGGTACAAAGAAGGTAGCTGCGAAGAAACCATGGGTAACAGAAGAAATACTTCAGTTGACTGATGAAAGGAGGAAGTACAAACATGTTCCGTGAAAACCAGGAATACAGAAATACAAGTCGCTGAGGAATGAAATAAATAGGAAGTGCAGGGAAGCTAAGACGAAATGGCTGCAGGAAAAATGTGAAGACATCGAAAAAGATATGATTGTCGGAAGGACAGACTCAACATACAGTAAAGTCAAAACAACCTTTGGTGACATTAAAAGCAACGGTGGTAACATTAAGAGTGCAACGGGAATTCCACTGTTAAATGCAGAGGAGAGAGCAGATAGGTGGAAAGAATACATTGAAAGCCCCTATGAGGGTGAAGATTTGTCTGATGTGATAGAAGAAGAAACAGGATTCGATTTAGAAGAGATAGGGGATCCAGTATTAGAATCGGAATTTAAAAGAGCTTTGGAGGACTTACGGTAAAATAAGGCAGAAGGGATAGATAACATTCCATCAGAATTCCTAAAATCATTGGGAGAAGTGGCAACGAAACGACTATTCACGTTGGTGTGTAGAATATATGAGTCTGGCGATATACCATCTGACTTTCGGAAAAGCATCATCCACATAATTCCGAAGACGGCAAGAGCTGACAAGTGCGAGAATTATCGCTCAATCAGCTTAACAGCTCATGCATCGAAGCTGCTTACAAGAATAATATTCAGAAGAATGAAAAAGAAAATTGAGAATGCGCTAGGTGACGATCTGTTTGGCTTTAGGAAAAGTAAAGGGACGAGAGAGGCAATTCTGACGTTACGGCTAATAATGGAAGCAAGGCTAAAGAAAAGCAAGACACTTTCATAGGATTTGTCGACCTGGAAAAAGCGTTCGACAATATAAAATGGTGCAAGCTGTTCGAGATTCTGAAAAAAGTAGGGGTAAGCTATAGGGAGAGACGGGTCATATACAATATGTACAACAACCAAGAGGGAATAATAAGAGTGGACGATCAAGAACGAAGTGCTCGTATTAAGAAGGGTGTAAGACAAGGCTGTAGCCTTTCGCCCCTACTCTTCAATATGTACATCGAGGAAGCAATGATGGAAATAAAAGAAAAGTTCAGGAGTGGAATTAAAATACAAGGTGAAAGGATATCAATGATACGATTCGCTGATGACATTGCTATCCTGAGTGAAAGTGAAGAAGAATTAAATGATCTGCTGAACAGAATGAACAGTCTAATGAGTACACAGTATGGTTTGAGAGTAAATCGGAGCAAGACGAAGTTAATGAGAAGTAGTAGAAATGAGAACAGCGAGAAACTTAACATCAGGATTGATGGTCACGAAGTCAATGAAGTTAAGGAATTCTGCTACCTAGGCAGTAAAATAACCAATGACGGACGGAGCAAGGAGGACATCAAAAGCAGACTCGCTATGGCAAAAAAGGCATTTCTGGCCAAGAGAAGTCTACTAATATCAAATACCGGCCTTAATTTGAGGAAGAAATTTCTGAAGATGTACGTCTGGAGTACAGCATTGTATGGTAGTGAAACATGGACTGTGGGAAAACCGGAACAGAAGAGAATCGAAGCATTTGAGGTGTGGTGCTATAGACGAATGTTGAAAATTAGGTGGACTGATAAGGTAAGGAATGAGGAGGTTCTACGCAGAATCGGAGAGGAAAGGAACATGTGGAAAACACTGATAAGCAGAAGGGACAGGATGATAGGACATCTGCTAAGACATGAGGGAATGACTTCCATGGTACTAGAGGGAGCTGTAGAGGGCAAAAACTGTAGAGGTAGACAGAGATTGGAATACGTCAAGCAAATAATTGAGGACGTAGGTTGCAAGTGCTACTCTGAGATGAAGAGGTTAGCACAGGAAAGGAATTTGTGGCGGGCTGCATCAAACCAGTCGGTAGACTGATGACCAAAAATAAAAACCTAAAGACATCACACAATACCCAGTCATCACGAGGCAGAGAAAATCCCTGACCACGCCGGGAATCGAACCCGGGAACCCGGGCGTGGACAGAGAAGATGCGGCAGTTTGTTAGTGGCGAAACAATTGTATTTTACAAGACGAAAGCAGTTTCTTTGGGGTAACGGTCGGATGGAACAATGCGGAGAGGAGAGTCGAGATAGTAACACATGCGAGCAGTTTCTGGAAGTTCAGCGACAATCAGAATGAAGAAACTTCTAGAGATGGGTGATGGCATCATCGTTGTAATATGCCATGAAACTTTACAATCAAACATGGAGGTTTTATAGTTTTGACGGAGAAGAGGGCATAACGAGGGTGAAAACAGAAGTACCAAAGACAGAAGAATAGAAGACAACAGACTCATCAAGAGAGAATCAATGGAGAAAATCATCAGCAAGAATAAAGAAAAAGAACTGCGCGGGTTTCGTCAAAGAAGCCCGAATTTGTGGAGCAGTAGCAGTGATTGTGTGTGAAGTAGTTGCTAATTTGTTTTGACTGGGAGGAAGAGAGAGCCAGTGAACTATAGCGGTTGCAGACGCTGCAGAGGAAAGTGATTGTTTAGGTATATTTTGTGTTTTGGGAAGAAGATCTTGGATTAGTGTACTTATTAATTCCTTTATTCTGAGTGCTTAGGTTGAGAGCGAAAATTTCGATAAATTGAAGCCACGTCAATCAAATAAATTATCATGCGAGCATCCATTGTTGTGACTGCAATCAGAAAGTGCAATCAAGATTTCTCTCTCAAGCATTTAAAGGAGTTAGTCATTATAACTCTCAGATATGCAATCACGAACCAGTTCATCACCAAAATGTCAACTTCTGAGATCAGCAGAGCTTTTGCAGCACCAGAAATTAGCAGTTCTCTTGAATCGCCGCCATTGCTACAGCTTGAGGTAAGGAGAAAACAATCAGTGCATCTTTGAGCTACCATTTACATAATAACGTACAGATTAGTGTGTGTATGTGAATTTAGTTGTAAGCCACTAACTGTATGTCAGAATAGGCATTTACGTTACAACTACGTTAATCATTCGGAAAGTTAATAATAAAACGACATACGTTCTATTAGGTGTATCACGGATGAAGTTAAGATACCTGCAGGGATATGGAGCCCTGCAGACTCCATTGCCGAGGCCAGCTGCCCTAGGTTTCTCAGCTGAGGATCCACGGCACGAACAGCCCAATAGAGATGATCCCACAGACGCTCGATCGGGTTTAAATTCGGGGAGTCCGGTGGCCAGGAGAGTGCGGCAAACTCATCCTGGCGCTCTTTGAACCACGCACGTACACTGCGATGCGCGTGACACTTTGCTTGTCCTGTTGGCAGATACCATCGTTCTGAGAAGAACAAACTGCATTTATGGGTAAA
Source organism: Schistocerca serialis cubense (assembly GCF_023864345.2). Lineage (NCBI taxonomy): Eukaryota > Metazoa > Arthropoda > Insecta > Orthoptera > Acrididae > Schistocerca > Schistocerca serialis. The sequence goes on from NC_064639.1 coordinate 390,970,636, forward strand.
CATGGCCTCGGGAAGGATAGTTATATACTTGTGTTGATCCACTGTGCCTCTCAGAATGACGGGATGACCCAGGGGATTTCACGAAAATATTCCTCGCACCGTAACGTTCCTCCTCCAACCTGGATCATTTGCTTTCAGAGGTTTCACGCCGTACACGCCAGAGGCCATCTGTCCTCTAGAGTATGTTGTTGTTGTGGTCTTCAGTCCAGAGACTGGTTTGATGCAGCTCTCCATGCTACTCTATCCTGTGCAAGCTTCTTCATCTCCCAGTACCTGCTGCAATCTACATCCTTCTGAATCTAGTGTATTCATCTCTTGGTCTCCCTCTGCGATTTTTACCCTCCACGCTGCCCTCCAATACTAAATTGGTGATCCCTTGATGCCTCAGAACATGTCCTACCAACCGATCCCTTCTTCTAGTCAAGATGCGCCACAAATTTATCTTCTCTCCAATTCTATTCAATACCTCCTCATTAGTTATGTGATCTACCCATCTAATCCTCAGCATTCTTCTGTAGCACCACATTTCGAAAGTTTCTATTCTCTTCTGGTCTAAACTATTTACAGACCACGTTTCACTTCCATACATGGCTACACTCCATAGAAACACTTTCTGAAACGACTTTCTGACTCTTAAATCTGTACTCGATGTTAACAAATTTCTCTTCTTCAGAAACGCTTTCCTTGCCATTGCCAGTCTACATTTTATATCCTCTCTACTTTGACCATCATCAGTTATTTTGCTCCCCAAATAGCAAAACTCCTTTACTACTTTAAGTGTCTCATTTCCTAACCTAATTCCCTCAGCATCACCCGAGTTAACTCGACTACATTTCACTATCCTCGTTTTGCTTTTGTTGATGTGCATCTTATATCCTCCTTTCAAGACACTGTCCATTCCGTTCAGCTGCTCTTCCAGGTCCTTTGCTCTGTGTGACAGAATTACAATGTCATCGGCGAACCTCAAAGATTTTATTTCTTCTCCATGGATTTTAGTTCCTACTCGGAATTTTTCTTTTGTTTCCTTTACTGCTTGCTCAATATGCAGATGGAATAACATCGGGGATAGGCTACAACCCTGTCTCACTCCCTTCCCAACCACTGCTTCCCTTTCATGCCCCTCGACTCTTATAACTGCCATCTGGTTTCTGTGCAGATTGTAAATAACCTTTCGCTCCTTATATTTTACTCCTGCCACCTTCAGAATTTGAAAGGGAGTATTCCAGTCAACATTGTCAAAAGCTTTCTCTAAGTCTACAAATGCTAGAAACGTAGGTTTGCCTTTCCTTAATCTTTCTTCTAAGATAAGACCTGGGGTCAGTATTGACTCAAATGTTCCAGGATTTCTACGGAATCCAAACTGATCTTCCCCGAGGTCGGCTTCTACTAGTTTTTCCATTCGTCTGTAAGGATTTCGTGTTGGTATTTTGGTATTTTGCAGCTGTGGCTTATTAAACTGATAGTTCGATAATTTTCACATCTGTCAACACCTTTCTTTGGGATTGGAATTATTATATTCTTCTTGAAGTCTGAGGGTATTTTGCCTGTCTCATACATTTTGCTCACCAGATGATAGAGTATAAAAGGTGATATATCTGAAAAGGTTCCATTAGCGGCACTGGCGTGCAAATTACAGCCTTCGTGTCCTATGAACAGCAGTCGACATTGGTGCATGAACCAGACGCGCGCTGCGAGGTCCTAAAAGCAACAACTCTTGCTGAACGGTTGTTGAGGACAGGGTGTTAGTAGCCGCTAGCTCACCTGGACGGACACTTGCGCAACAGCTGTGCGTCTATTCGCCCGTCCACGTCTCTGCAGTCGACATTCACCTCTGCACCTATGGGCCATTGTGCACTACAGCTGCCTCGGCGGCGGGTTTGGACAGCGTCATTCTGCCATGCACGGTTATTTGAACCATGGCGACCGCTTACGAAAATAGCCGCCTCAGAAATGCTTCCACAATTTGCCAGAAAGCCAATGAACATGCTCCTGTGGACGTAAAATAAGTGGTCCCGTTTCTGCATTACGACAACGACGGCAACTGTTTTCCTCGCTCTCCCAACACGCTTAATATTCCCTCCATTGATCGTGCTGCGCCCTACCGTCTGTGAGTGGGTATCGGATGTTGATGTCGGACATAGAAGGTGGTCACGTTAATGTAATTGGACCGTGTATATACACTATGTGATCGAAAGTATTCGGACGCCTGGCTGAAAATAGCTTACAAGTTCGTGGCGCCCTTTATCTGTAACGCTGGAATTCAATATGGTGTTGGCCCACCCTTAATCTTGATGATAGCTTCCGCTCCAGCAAGCATACGTTCAATCAGGTTCTGAAAGGTTTCTTTGGGAATGGCAGCCCATTCTTCACGGAGTGCTGCACTGAGGAGAGGTATCGATGCCGATCGGCGTGGTCTGGCACAAAGTCGGCGTTCCAAAACATCTCAAAGGTGTTATTTAGGATTCAGGTCAGAACTCTGTGCAGGCCAGTCCATTACAGGGATGTTATTGTCGTGTAACCACTCCGCCACAGGCCGTCCATTATGAACACGTGCTCGATCGTGTTGAAAGAGGCAATCGCTATCCCCAAATTGCTCTTCAACAGTGGGAAGCAAGAAGGTGCTTAAAACATCAATGTAGGCTTGTGCTGTGATAATGCCAAGCAAAACAACAAGGGGGTTCAAGCCCTCTGCATGAAAAACACGACCACACCGTAACACCACCGCCTCCGAATTTTACTGTTGGCACTACGCATGTTGGCAGATGACACTCACTGGGCATTCACCATACCCACAACCTGTCATCGGATCGCCATATTGTGTACCGTGATTCGTCAATCCACAGAACGTTTTTCCACTGATCAATCGTCCTGGCTTATGAGCAGCCGCTCGACCATGAAATCCAAGTCTTCTCACCTCCCCCCTAACTGTCATAGTACTAGCAGTGGATCCTGATGCAATTTGGAATTCCTGTGTGATGGTCTGGATAGATGTATGCCTATTGTACATTACGACCCTCTTCAACTGTCGGTGGTCTCTGTCAGTCCACAGACAAGGTCGGCCTTTACGTTTTTGTGCTGTACGTGTCCCTTCACGTTTCCAATTCACTATTACATAAGAAATAGTGGACGTAGGTATGTTTAGGAGTGTACAGACGTATGGCACATGTCACACCCAATCATCAGACCACGTTCGAAGTCCGTGGATTCCGCGGAGGGCCCCATTCCGCTCTGTTACAATGTCTAATGACAACTGAGGTGGTAGATGTGGAATACCTGGCAGTAGGTGGCAGCACAATGCACATAATATGGAAAATGTACGTTTTTTGGGGTGTCTGGATACTTTTTACCACATAGGATGACTATGCAGGTTTTAATGGTGATGTGTATGTCAAGTCCGAGGACACCATTAAGGTAGGTGGGGACGTTGGAGGGGTGGGGGTGGAGTGGGGTGGGGGGTTGGCGGAGCAAAGGATAGGACTTCTAAGCAGAATGGAAGAAACAAATATTTAAAAATATCTTACCAGCTTCAGCCGGTGCATCGTCAACACACATAATTACATAGACTATGAAAATTACATATTTCGCGTACTGCACATACCTATCGGATGTCGTAAGAGAGTGGCTTCCGCCGGAGACGCGTCTGCACCAGACATACAGGAGTGCAGCCGCCGGTGGGACGTACAAGGGCTTGGATTTCGCTGCACTGATATCCACACAGTTCATCATTAATTTATTGTTCGTCACCCCCTGACGGTGCTGTTAAGATTGCGAGCCCTCCAATATCCAATAGCCGTTAAATATGGGTCGCTGTTTGTTGTTGCAACGAGATTTGGAATGAAATTATTTACTCTGTTTGTGGCAGAGTGGAGCCGACGATAAGCGCTGCGCGGACAAAGCGGAAGAACATTATCCGCGCTTTTTAATGGCTCTTTGGTGATTTACGAGTTATTGTATATAACGCTTAGCAAGCACGCCATTGTGCGCTCCAGCGGGGGCCTCAATGTTTTGACGTTTGCGAATCGCTGCTAAATAAATAATTCGAGCGGAAACCTGTTCGTTGATCAGTGGGAGTACTATTGTGTTAACCTAGCTCGTACCACGCACTGTGTGTTTTACATACCTGTGCAATAACGAGATTAACGCACAAATATTATTCCCAGCCTTGCCTCTGTTGCTGTTATGATATTTTTTTCCCGAAAGTCAGTAACATTGTGATATCATTCTTGTTAGGCACGGGCTGAAATTAAATTCTTCCGTTACGTTAATGTTAACATACAATGAACTTTCAGAAGCTGCTAATAGCATGAAATGAATTCAGTTATTTCTTTGTGACTGACAAATGGTATTCTAATAAATTAGTATAGGAAATCGTCAAATAACAGAGACTGGAAGTTTCAAAGCATCGCTTCGAACCACAAAAATCATTATTTTCAAAATTTTCATCGGCTTGAGCTAGCATGTCCCGTTCACATGTGGTGTTGTGTTAATAGAACCCATATTGAAGAAGCCGGTCACTCAGTGTCTCTTCTTCCACTGATGTTCTGAATACCATTCCGCTACAACAAAATGCCTCGTGATGACTGGGTGTTGTGTGATGTCCTTAGGTTAGTTAGGTTTAAGTAGTTCTAAGTTCTAGGGGACTGTTGACCATAGATGTTAAGTCCCATAGTGCTCAGAGCCATTTGAACCATTTGGTTACTACAAAAGTCATCCAGGAATCTCAGAATGCGATTCATTGAGCAAGGTGAGCAAAAATGCCTGAGTACTGTAGGATGTGGTTGCTACATGTAATAGTTAACACTCCCCGATCATTTTCAGTATCGACACTTTTTAGTTTTCGGGTCATCTGTCATCTAACCGGTTTGATGTAACCCCCCGCCCCCCCCCCCTTTTCCTCAAGAATTCCTCTTCTGTGCCGACTTCTTCCTTTCAGAGTAGCGCTTGCACCAATCGTGATCTATTTTGTTGGATATATTTCAATATTTGTCTTCCCCTACAGCTTATACCCTCTACAGCTCTCTCATAATAGATGTCATTCCTTGATGTCTTTACACTTGTTGTTATCATCCTGTCAGTTCTTGTCAAAATTTTCCTTATCAGTGCAACTACTCCACAAAGATATAAACACACTTCACTCGCAGCTAAAATTCAGCGTAGAATTAGAAAAGAACAAAAAGCTAAACTTCTTAGGCATCACAATAACCAACATCGATTCCCATTCAGAATTTGAAAGAGAGTATTCCAGTCAACATTGTCAAAAGCTTTCTCTAAGTCTACAAATGCTAGAAACGTAGGTTTGCCTCTCCTTAATCTTTCTTCTAAGATAAGTCGTAAGGTCAGTATTGCCTCACGTGTTCCAGAATTTCTACAGAATCCAAACTGATCTTCCCCGAGGTCGGCATCTACTAATTTTTCCATTCGTCTGTAAAGAATTCGTGTTAGTATTTTGCAGCTGTGGCTTATTAAACTGATTATTCGGTAATTCTCACATCTGTCAACACCTGCTTTCTTTGGGATTGGAATTATTATATTCTTCTTGAAGTCTGAGGGTATTTCGCCTGTTTCATACATCTTGCTCACCAGATGGTAGAGTTTTGTCAGGACTGGCTCTCCCAAGGCCGTCAGTAGTTCCAATGGAATGTTGTCTACTCCGGGGGCCTTGTTTCGACTCAGGTCTTTCAGTGCTCTGTCAAACTCTTCATGCAGTATCGTATCTCCCATTTCATCTTCATCCACATCCTCTTCCATTTCCATAATATTGTCCTCAAGTACATCGCCCTTGTATAGACCCTCTATATACTCCTTCCACCTTTCTGCCTTCCCTTCTTTGCTTAGAACTGGGTTGCCATCTGAGCTCTTGATATTCATACAAGTGGTTCTCTTCTCTCCAAAGGTCTCTAATTTTCCTGTAGGTAGTATCTATTTTACCCCTAGTGAGATAAGCCTCTACATCCTTACATTTGTCCTCTAGCCATCCCTGCTTAGCCATTTTGCACTTCCTGTCGATTTCATTTTTGAGACGTTTGTATTCCTTTTTGCCTGCTTCATTTACTGCATTTTTATATTTTCTCCTTTCATCAATTAAATTCAATATTTCTTCTGTTACCCAAGGATTTCTACTAGCCCTCTGCTGCCTTCACTACTTCATCCCTCAAAGCTATCCATTCTTCTTCTACTGTATTTCTTTCCCCCATTCCTGTCAATTGTTCCCTTATGCTCTCCCTGAAACTCTGTACAACCTCTGGTTCTTTCAGTTTATCCAGGTCCCATCTCCTTAAATTCACACCTTTTTGCAGTTTCTTCAGTTTTAATCTACAGGTCATAACCAATAGATTGTGGTCAGAGTCCACATCTGCCCCTGGAAATGTCTTACAATTTAAAACCTGGTTCCTAAATCTCTGTCTTACCATTATATAATCTATCTGATACCTTTTAGTATCTCCAGGGTTCTTCCATGTATACAACCTTCTATCATGATTCTTAAACCAAGTGTTAGCTATGATTAAGTTGTGCTCTGTGCAAAATTCTACCAGGCGGCTTCCTCTTTCATTTCTTAACCCCAATCCATATTCACCTAGTACGTTTCCTTCTCTCCCTTTTCCTACACTCGAATTCCAGTCACCCAAGACTATTAAATTTTCGTCTCCCTTCACTATCTGAATAATTTCTTTTATTTCATCATACATTTCTTCAATTTCTTCGTCATCTGCAGAACTAGTTGGCATATAAACTTATACTACTGTAGTAGGTGTGGGCTTCGTATCTATCTTGGCCACAATAATGCGTTCACTAAGCTGTTTGTAGTAGCTTACCCGCGTTCCTATTTTCCTATTCATTATTAAACCTACTCCTGCATTACCCCTATTTGACTTTGTGTTTATAACCCTATAGTCACCTGACCAGAAGTCTTGTTTCTCCTGCCACCGAACTTCACTAATTCCCACTATATCTAACTTTAACCTATCCATTTCCCTTTTCAAATTTTCTAACCTACCTGCCCGATTAAGGGACCTGACATTCCACGCTCCGATCCGTAGAACGCCGGTTTTCTTTCTCCTGATAACGACATCCTCTTGAGTAGTCCCCGCCCGGAGATCCGAATGGGGGACTATTTTACCTCCGGAATATTTTACCCAAGAGGACGCCATCATCATTTAATCATAAAGCTGCATGCCCTCGGGAAAAATTACGGCCGTAGTTTCCCCTTGCTTTCAGCCGTTCGCAGTACCAGCACAGCAAGGCCGTTTTGGTTATTGTTACAAGGCCAGATCAGTCAATCATCCAGACTGTTGCCCTTGCAACTACTGAAAAGGCTGCTGCCCCTCTTCAGGAACCACACGTTTGTCTGGCCTCTCAACAGATACCCCTCCGTTGTGGTTGTACCTACGGTACGGCTATCTGTATCGCTGAGGCACGCAAGCCTCCCCACCAACGGCAAGGTCCATGGTTCATGGGGGGGGGGGATTTACTTATAATACAGTCCAAATCGCAATAAACGGGAATTATTGCAACTATTTACAATGATCTTGTCGTTGGATAATCGTCGTTTTGATAAAAATTGCTCTTGTTGTCTTCACGCAGCTGTATCAGCTATTTCCGCCTTCCTACCTCACACAGACAATTGCAGTGGAGCAGCGGCCACAACCCCAAGACTCACAAGTAAGATATCTCTCATGTAGACGAATGATCGAAATCGATTTTAAAATGTATTATTCCCTCATAGATTTGAACTTATAATACGATGTAGCGAAGGCAAATGAACATGATTGTTGTCCGCAACGACACAGTTCGGCAACACGGACCTCGTTTGCCCGCTCTCTGCCACCAAACGCACAAATCTCATCCCCTCCAAGCCTCCCTATCGGTCCGCCTGTATGCGCGGAAGCGCTTTACGTGAAGCGGGCTGTAGTCGATGAACGACAGCATCATCTGCAAACACCCTAAGACGGCTGCTCAGATTGTCTCTCATATTGTTTATGTAAATAAGGAACAGCAAAGGGCCTGTAACATTACCTTTGGGAACACCACGAATCACATCTGCTTTACTCGATGACGTTCTGTCAATTACTGCGACCTCTCTAACAGGAAGTTACGAATCCACTCACATAACTGAGACGATATTCTATAAGCAATCAATTTCAATACATGTCGCTTGTGTGGAAAACTAGAAATACGGAATCAATTTGAAATCCCTTATCAATAGCACTCAACGCTTCATGTGAATAAATAGTTGTGTCGAACAAAAACGATGTTTTCTAAACACATGTTGGCTGTGTCTCAATAGACAGTTTTCTTCGACGTAATTCATAATGTACGAACACGATATATGTTCCAAAAGCCTGCTGCATATTGGCGTTAATGATATGAGCCTTTAGTTTAGTGGATTACTCCTGCCTTTCTTGAATAATGATGTGACTTGGAAACTTTCCAGTCTTTGGGTACGGATGCATCATCAAACGAGCGATTGCATATGATTGTTAAGTACGGAACTATTGCATCAGCATACGCTGAAAGGAATCAAATTGGTATACAGTCTGGGCCGGAAGACTTGCTTTTATTAAGCGATTTAGGTTGCTTCACTAGTCCGAGGATATCTGCCTCCAAGTTATTCATGTTGGCAGCTGTTCTTGATTCGAATTCTGGAATGTTTACTTAGTCTTCTTTTGTGAAGGCATTTCGGAAGGCTGGGTTTAATAACTCTGCTTTGGCAGCACTGTCTTCGATAGTATCTCCTTTGCCATCGCGCAGAGAAGGCATTGATTGTCTTGCCGCTAGCATACTTCACATACGACCAGAATCTCTTTAGATTTTCTGCCAGATTTCGACACAAAGTTTCGTTGTGGAAACTATTATAAGCATCTCGCATTGAAATCCACGCTAAATTTCAAGTTTCTGTAAAAGATCGTCAATCTTGGAGATTTTGCGTCCGTTTAAATTTGGCATGTTTTTTGCGTTGTTTCTGTAACAGTGTTCCAACCCATTTTGTCTACGAACGAGGATCAGCTACGCCGTTTGTTAATTTATGTCTTATAAATCTCTCAATTGCTGCTGATACTATTGTTTTGAATTCAAGCCACGTCTGATCTACACTTATATTGTTAATTTGGAAGGAGTGGAGCTTGTCTCTCAGGTAGGTATAATGTGAATTTTTATCTGTTTCTTTGAATTGGTATATTTTTCGTTTATTTTTGGAGGATTTTGGGTCTACAATATTCAGTCTCGCTACGACAACCCCGTGTTCACTAATCCCTGTATCCGTTTTGGTGCTCGTTGTTAACTCAGGATTATTTGTTGCTATGAGGTCAAGTGTGTTTTCACAACCGTTTGCTATAGGCGTGGACTCATGAACTAACTGCTCGAAATAATTTTCAGAGAATGCGTTTAGCACAACTTCGGATCTTGTTTTGCGCGTACCTCTGGAATTAAATATGTATTTTCGCCAACATATCGAGGGCAAATTAAAGCCACCACCAACTACACTCGTATGAGTCGGGTACGTGTTTGAAATCAAACTCAAGTTTTCTTTGAACCTTTCAGCAATTGTACCATCTAAATTGGGAGGGCTGTAAAAGGATCCAATTATTATCTTATTGCGGTTGTCAAGAATGACCTCTGCCCGTACTAACTCACAGGAACTATTTACATCGATTTCTCTACAAGATAAATACTTCTAACAAACACGCCACTGCTAACCGTGTTTAGCCTGTCCATTCGGAACACCGTTAGGTTCTTCGCAAAAATTTCGGATGAGCGTATCTCCGGCTTTAGCCAGCTTTCAGTGCCTATAACGATTTGAGCATCAGTGCTTTTCATTAGCGCTTGGAGCTCTGGTATTTTCCCAACACAGCTACGATAATTTACAACTATTATACAGATGGTTCCTGTATCTACGTTCTTCCTGTCTTCGGCTTGCACCCTTTGTGAATGAAGCCCCCCCGCCCGCCCAAAAAAAAAAAAAAAACAATACACAAAAAAACAAAACAAAAAAAAAACAATCATCGCCACGAAGCCTCCTGCGTTTAGTTGAGTCCTGACCTATTCAGCGGACCCGGAAACCCAACCAGCGTATGGTGCAAGTCGAGGAATCTGCAGCCTACACCATCGCAGATCCGTCTGCGCCTTGGTCAGCTTTGCTTCCATCTCACAAGCAAGACTGACAGCCTTTACCGCTTTTGTTACCCTCTCGAAACCAGAGAGAATCTCTTCCTATCCAAAATGACACACATAATTGGTACCGACGTGAGCTACCGCATGCAGTTAGCTGTACCCTGTGTTTTCCATGGCATTTGGGAGGACCCGTTCGTCTGGAGTTACTCCACCTGGTATGCACACAGAGTGTAGATTGGCTTTCTTGCCCTTGTTGGCAGCCATGTCCCTAAGGGGCTCCATAAAGCGCCTAACATTGTAGCTCCCAACTATCAATAATCCCACCCTCTGTGATTGCCCGTATCTTGCAGGCTGAGAGGTTTGCTTCGAAACAGGACAGGCGATGGCGTTTGGCTCTGCGACAGTGTCAGCCTCAGAGAGCACTTGGAACCTGTTTGTCAGACTGATTGGGGAGGCCTTATGTGCGGCCTTCTGGGAAGTCTTTCACCGACTGTTACGCCTCAGGGCGACCTCCCACTCGACCACAGGTGAGGGGTCAACATCAGTGCGAGCTGTAGTTGGGCTGGACACCGCTGAGGACCGATCGGAGGACTCGGACGTGACGGACGTGCGTTGGAGCCACACGGCCGGCCCACAACAGTGGTGTCCAACCACTGGAGAAGCTGTGTAACCGAATCCATCACAGCCTGGAACTGAGAGCGAAGTGTCACCAATTCGGATCGCTTCCGCACACAACACTCACAGTCCCTATCCATACTAAAGACCGTGGAACACTAAACTACCCAGATAAATGGGCTGTCAGTACTTGCTGCGGAACTCTACGGTGGACGCTCCGAAAACGCAGGAACTGTCTCTAATAAATTAGATTAATACGCAGAGATTCAAAAACCTAACTACCGAAGCATTCAGGTGAAACTAAATAACTCCTTCCTGATTAGGAACTTGCAAGATGTCACAAAATCGGTTTACTTTCAGACGCAAATGAAAGCTTGAGAACTGTGGCTATCAGATATTAAATTAGAACGCAGAAACTCAAGAAACTGAACTATTAAAACACACAGATGATATTATGCAATTCGCTCCTGGTTAGAAACTCGTATAAGTCACGAAGTCGGTTACGTCTGTTGCGGCCGGCTGTTGCTGCCTGGCAGGTCGATGTACTCTCAATCGCTTTCAGTAACTCAGTGGACGTAGATATAAGGCTTACGTATCTCTTGGTGGCGTCCAAGAAGTGTTGGCTAACAAGTAACTCTGAGATTAGTTTATGTGGGAGACTGTAAATCCCCCCTCGTGTTAGACCATTGTGGAATATTTAGGAAGCGGAGCACAGTTTTGTTGTACATATAGCTCACTCCGAAGATGGTGTAGGCGAACAAACGGATAGGTATGGCTGGCTAGGGATAAGTGCACCATTTGCCTGTGAGAGTGGTTGCTGATAGGCACCATGACTCAGACTGTTGTGACCACCCCCACTACGAGACTGAAGGCCACGTGGAGGCGCTTTAGTCACATGACATTGTAAGGCTATTATGTAGGAGGAGCTGAGACGAATGGGGAATCATTATAGCGAAGATAAGGGCAGAAAATGGGGAAATCCTCTGACGCAACCAACTTCGAGAAAGGGAAGATTGTTATGACCACGCAGCTGGAAACTAGCACGTCGGAAATGGTGAATCTGGTCGGTTGTTCATGTGGTAATGTAGACGGACGATAACCAGCATGGCAAGCAGTATGTGGCAGAGCACTACAATGCTGGTGCAGGCACAAGTATTTTTGGAAGGACAGTTCAGTACGCATTGTTGAACATGGGTCCCAAAAAGACGACTCTTACGCGTTCGTAAGTAGACCATTCATATCGTCAGTTATCATTGCACTGGGCAGAGGATAATTGAAAAATGGCTCTAAGCACTATGGAACTTAACATCTGGGGTCATTAGTCCCATAGACTTAGAAGTACGTAAACCTAACTAACCTAAGGACATCACACATCCATGCCCGAGGGAGAATTCGAACCTGCGACCGTAGCAGCCGCGTGGTTCCGGACTGAAGCGCCTAGAATCGCTCGACCACAGCGGTCGGCGGGGATCATTGAGACTGTACTTTGGAACAAAGGAAATATGTCACGTTGTCGGATGAGTCACGCTTCTTATTACATCAGAATATTGGTGGTGTCCAGATACCCGGCCGAAAAGCCGTGCGTGTTAAAATGACGTTTCCGGGACCGGCAGGAACACCGGTCCCACTTACTCACTTGAAGATGGCAGTCAGGTGAACCGCGAAATATTGTGTCAAGATGACTTCATGCACCGGCTGCTGACCCGAGAAGAATACTGTTATTACACCAGAAACCCTACGTAGTCACATCGTCATCATGTTGTGACACTTCAGTATGTTTGGGACGCCAGAGCATCCCATGTGCTTACCCTCATCCCCGTCCTCTGTGGGGAAACCATCTGCCACAATTGTGGCCTGTTGGCTAGTGCTATGCAGCGTTTCATGAGGTTTTCAGCACACTTTTACGCTGTCATGTCGTCTGTTACCATTTTCGTGCGTCCAGTAGCGGTGTTCTGGCAGCCATACGGTTTTCTGTCTCGTGTGACGTGCAGTAAACAGCGATTCACCAGCGGTGAAGGTGAAGTAGTTGTGGACTTAGGGATCTTGATTTGTTACTGTTGTCCAGCACTGAACTGGCAGTTTTTTTAAATATTTTCCAACATGATCGAACCGTGTGATATGGCGCGTCCTGCTCATCGTATTCCCAGCTGTGAGAACAACGATCAGTACCTGGTCTGTCGACGTTCTAATCATTTGACACGCTTAACTATTCCGTTCGTCACGAGTCAATAAGGCAGCTATGTGCAGTTCAATTGATCATAAGTTTATGATTGTCTTTATAGTTTCAACTATGTCTTCGTAAGTCAGATCTTTATATCACTTATTTACTGTGCTGTTGGCCATTTTAGACTACCATGTCATAATCGAGCACTTATACATTAACAGTATGCAACGTATCCCACGAGATGCGGCTTGCTACGTTCTGTATCGAATACAAATGAAAGAGTAGTTAAAGACGTAAAAGGTCCATATATAGCATTACTTGATGACGATGATTTCGTCTTTTCACCGCAGGACCACGCAGTATTATGTGCGAGTCACAACTAATCAACTCCGCTACCAGGGTCAGAAAACCAGGCAAAAACGACCGGCCGCCGTGTCATCCTCTGCCATTTGGCGTTATTCTGATGGGCACGTCAGCGCCATGCTTCCTCGGCTTTCGTCTTCTTTCCAGATCTTGTAGTCGTTAGGTCTCATTCAGTCACCATTTGTTAACTTCACGTCGCTCACTGCACTCTAATTCCGGACCTCACAATCTATATCTACATTTATATTTATACTCCGCAAGCCACCCATAGGTGTGTGGCGGAGGACACTTTACGTGCCACTGCCATTTCCTCCCTTTCCTGTTCCAGTCGCATATGGTTCGCGGGAAGAACGACTGCCGGAAAGCTTCCGTGCGCGCTCGAATCTCTTTGATTTTGTATTCGTGATCTCCTCGGGAAGCAATATATTCGATACCTCATCCAGAAACGCACCCTCTCGAAACCTGGACAGCAAGCTACACCGCGATGCAGATCGCCTCTCTTGCAGAGTCTGCCACTTGAATTTGCTAAACATCTCCCGAACGCTACAATGCTTACCAAATAACCATGTGACGAAACGCGCCGCTCTTCTTTGGATCTTCTCTATCTCCTCTGTCAACCCGACCTGGTACGGATCCCACACTGATGAGCAATAGGTCGAACGAGTATTTTGTAACCTGGGGTTGAACCTAGGTTCTCTGCTTCATAGTGACACACGATCGCCGCTCAGCCATTGAGCGAACATTTTTGTGTTTGACACTATCATTTATTTCGTGCAAATATTCCTAGCACTGGTGCTGCTTCTCTTCTCTTGATGGTCGGCTCTTGTTGTTAGCAGGGACAGAGACAGCCGGACAACGCAGGTGCGCCGGCAGCCAGCGTTCTGCTATTGCACACCGTAATACGAAAGGCAGCCAGAACGCTAGCAGGGTGTGGAGCGGTCATCCTTGCCTGCTGGTGGCTGCGGCCGCGGCTGCAGCTGGAGCCGACATCGCCATTCCACAAGAACACCGGTTGCCGCCGCTATCCATATGCATGCGTGGGCGGCATTCGTATGCGGGGCGGCGCGTGGCTCGGCCAGCCTGCGGGCCGCTGGAAAACTGTTAGTGCGAGCCAGCGGGCGCTTACACTCGCTTCCGGCACGTAGCCGCTCTAATTCGGACACGTGTGGCGCTCCGGTTTTGCGATGACGCGGAATTTCACTAATTTTCGTCCAAATTATCTCGAACTCGTCGCAACATTCTATCTGTCTCTCTCCCTCTCCCCCCTCCCCTCCCCTCTCTCTCTCTCTCTCTCTCTCTGTGTGTGTGTGTGTGTGTGTGTGTGTGTGTGTGTGTGTGTGTGTGTGTGCGCGCGCGCGCGCGCGCATGCACGCACGGTCCATGTGTCATTATACCTAAAACGTACGAGGGCTAATCGGAAAGTAAGGAACGATAGAGCTCGAAATGGAAACCACAGTGAAAATTAAAACTGTTTGATATTTGCAACGGTTAGCTACACCTTCCAGCTACTACTCTACGCAGTCGCCGCTCAGACTTAGACTTCTGTCGTAGTGTTGTACCAACTTTTCAATTCCCTCGTTATAGAAGACAGCCGCCAGTGCTTTTCGACAATTTCCTACTCTGGACTGCAGCTCGTTGTCTGTGTCAATATATTGTCTTCACAGCCAGTGGTTCATTTGAGCAGAGATGTACCTCAGGGGTGGCGAATTACGGGCTGTATTGTGGGTGATCAAACACTTCCCATCGAAAACGCTGCAGGAGCATCTTCATTGCCCCTGCAGAGTGCGGCCGAGAATTGTGTAGAACGAACCGCATGACAGTTATGTTATGTGGATTGCATAGTTTCAGGCGAAATCTTTCATCAGGCCCCCATACTTGGCGGGAGACGCTAATTTCTAGCCAACTTCACTTTCTCAGTGTGAGCTCAGAACTGAAAAGAGCGGCATGATGCGATCGACGGGCGTACTAGACACAGTGCCCAACGCATCTGTGCAAAGCTTCATCAGATTTTCACTGTATTTTCCATTTCGCGACCGATCGTTCCTTACTTTCCGAACAACTCTCGTACAATTACGGATAAAGGAATGTAAGGCGAAAGGTTAGGGCGCATGTACCATCATGTGTAATTTCCGTTTACTACTTTATTAACATAAATACGTCTGAAACAGGTCGGCCTTTGGCCATCACAATTTCAGCTAATTTTAACGCAGAGTGAGTCAGATATCAATAACAGAGCAATAAAAACGGGTAGACCTTGATTAATAAGAGTTTCAGCTAACTCAAATTATGAAATAGCCCTTAATTTAGTTAAAAGGGAACAGGAAGGCCTTCAATAAGAACAACTTCAGTTAAGTAAAATTACCAAATAGAAAATAGGTAGGCCAACAGTGATAACAGCTTCAGATTACCAAATAGTGAACAGACAGGCCTCCAATGATAACAACTTCAGTTAAGTGAAATTAACAAATAGAAAATAGGAAGCCATTCTTTAATAAAAGCTTCAGTTAAATGGAATCACAAAATAGGAAACAGGCAGGCCTTCTTTAATAACAGCTTTAGTTAAGTAAGATTACCAAATAGAAAACGACCTCGAGCAAATACCTTAGTGGCCTCAAACCAAAGGCACATCACACGACAGATCGAACCAGTGACACCAGGAATACGAAAGGTGACCCCAGCAACCCTGCCACGGCTCAACCATCCCCCCTTAAACGAATCGACCCCAGTCTAGCCTACAGACGAAGGAGGGGAATATTAGTTAACAGGCTTGACTAAGGTGCACCCTGAGGACCCTACAAGTGGCCAGATGCCTGAGAAGCAAGTTAACTGGACCCAGACTTTTGATGATAGAGCATGAGCCTATGAAACAAAGAGTGAACTTCTTGACCTTGGCACCACCTCTCACCCGACCGTCAAATTTCTCCACGAAAACGTCGCCTCATACCTCGTTCTGAAAGGGGCGTCTATTCCTATTATATCGCCATGCCTGGCGGCGATGGGCTAACCTTACGGTAATCCTGACCCGTTCCCAATTTTCCGTAAGATCTTCAGGAGTAACGGATGAAGGCAAGAGGTCGTTGATATCCCCAAGTTTGATAGAGGGGATTTGATGGGCTACACAAACAAGAGAGAGACAGGAACTGCCTCGGATATTTCGTACCGCGCAGTGTTAAATGCAAAATTGAGCCAAGGAAAGTCGTATCTCACTTACTCGGAGACTTATGACGATAAGTGATCAAAGTTGACCCAAGGTTGCGATTCACTCTCTCGGCAAACGGTGCATGTGAAAAAAATTTAGCGTTTTGGTTAGATGCTTAACAGCGTTACGAAAGCGAAACTGCTTAAACTGTTCACAAACAGACGTCGGGTCGTAGGCGGTTCAAACCAGCTGAAGATATTGGTCAAATGTGCAAGGGTAATGAGCGCCGTCACCCCAAGACTAGGGATCAAAATGTGTCAACAACCGCCAGAATATATCTGTCCCACTTCTTGGTACGAGGAAGAGGCCTTACGTAATCGATAGTTTGCCCACAGCGTTCCCCTTGCGACCGAATTATAACAACCCCTTCGGAGGGCTATTACGGGCTTTAGCCTCCTTACAGGCTTCACACCTACCCACTAATCGCCTGATACCCTTATACAACGTGGGTCAAGTAAGATGAGGTTTTTTAAAAATACTTAAATGTCCTCCCACCACAGAATTATGAAAATAATGGAGAACGGGAGGCAATAGCTCCTGAGGCAAACAAATTTTAAAATCCCCAGCTCTCGAGTTTACATAGTATGCCATTCCAGCTGGAGTAGTCGCTAACCTCACGACCGGACAACAGTTGCTTTCTCAATCCTTTCTTGATCCTGTTTGGTTTTGAGGTCCACAAACAACTGGGGAGCTTCAGCTAAAGCGGTACACACAACCGGGTGAGACTCACTAAGGCCCTTATTCTCTACAGCGACTTGGTTGTCAAATCATTTTATGTTTCGCACCTTGAAATGAGACGCTGAGATGCGGACCGCCCACCTGACAATCGTACCAGTTTCCCCGGATCGAGCCAACGCCCAACTTACGGCCTGATTGTCCGTCTGGAGATCAAACTCCCTAACTCCCTATACTAAAAATAGAACTAGAATTTCTCAAAGGTGGAAAGCACAGCCAGCGCCTTGCACTCATAAACGGAGTAATTCATCTCGGGACCAGACAACATTATAAACGCGAAAGCTAATGGGCGTCATACACATTGATCCTCCTGCAGTAACATTGCAGCAATACCGACATTGGGGGCAGCAGTTGAAAGCAGTAGTGACAGCAATAGTGCAACTATATCCTAATCTTTTTTCTACTTATTCGAACTTCATTATATTTATTTATGATGAGGATCAGCTGCCAGCGCTTGTACCATATTTCGTAATAACAAGACTTCCATACACAAGATTATGTTTTAACGTGAATATGGGTTGGGGAGGAACGAAAATTGTTGAAGGAGGATCTGTTGCTCGAATGTTTTTATTCCCTGAAGCGTCAAAGGAACTGATATAAGCGCGCGTATTCAAATACAGAGATATATAAACAGGCAGAATACGGCGTTGCAGTCGGCAACGCCTATATAAGGCAACAACTTTCTGGAGCAGTTGTTAGATCGGTTACTGCTTCTACAACCGCAGGCTATCAAGATTTAAGTAAGATTAAACGTGGTCCTATAGTCGGCGCACGAGCCATGGGACACAGCACCTCGGAGGTAGCAAAGAAGTGGGGATTTTCCCGTACGACCATTTTACGAGTGTACATGGATATCGGGAATCCGGTGAACCTCAAATCTCCGACGTCGCTGCTGTCGGAAAAAGATCCTGCGAGAACGGAACCAACGACGATTGAAGAGAATCGTTCAACATGACAGAAGTGCAACCCTTCAGCAAATTTATGCAGATTTCAATGCTGGGACATCAACAAGTGTCAACACGTCAACCATCCAGCGAAACATCATCGATATGGGCTTTCGTAGCCGAAGGCCCACTCGTGTACGCTTGATGACTGCATGACACAAGACTTAACGCCTCGCCTGTGCCCGTCAACATCGACATTGGACTGTTGATGACTGTAAACATGTTGTACGGTCGGAAGAGTCTCGTTTAAAATCGTATCGAGCGGATGGACTTGGAGACTTGGAGACAATGTCATGAATCCCTGGAAAGTGCGTATTAGCAGGGGACGGTTCAAGCTGGTGGAGGCTGTGTAATGGTATGCAGCGTGTGCAGTTGAAGAGAGAAGGGACTTCTTATAAGCCTAGATATGTGTCTGATAGATGACACGTACGTAAGCATGCTGTCTGATCACCTGCATCCGTTCATGACCACTGAGTATTCCGACGGACTTGGGCAATTTCAACAGGACAAAGCGACACCTCACACGTGCTGAATTGCTTCAGAGTGGCTTCAGGAACACTCCTCTGAGTTTAAACACTTCCGCCGGCCACAAAATTCCTCATAAATGAACATTATTGGGCATATCTGGGAGGCCTTGCGACGTGCTGTTCAGAAGAGATATCCACCCCCTCGTACTCTTATGGATTTATGGATAGCCCCGCAGGATTCATGGTGTCATTTCCCTCCTGTACTACTTCAGACATTAATCGCGACACTGTGCTCGCGGGGGCCCTACACGATATTAGACAGGTGTATCAGTTTCTTTGGCTCTTCAGTATACTATACGTTTTAGCAGCACAGTGCAGAAAATACTTAAAATTATATAAGAATGAAGTTCCCTGCTTCCCGAGCAATCTCCGTCCTTTCCAGATTTTAGGAATTGGATTTTCCCTTACGATGGCACACTGAAGAGCCAAACAAAAGTAAGTAAGAAGCTTCCTGGCAGATTAAAACTGTGTGCCGTACCGACACTCGGGACGAGTTCGAGTCTCGGCCCGGCACATTGCTTTAATCTGCCAGGAAGTTTCATATCAGCGCAACTCCGCTGCAGAGTGAAAATTTCATTCTGGAAAGTAAGTAAAATAGACTATAAGTGAATATATCTTGTCATCTGAAAACTCGTCGCAGTAAGTGTTTCTCGCCGTCTAGTGCGCTATTAGAGGTACTTGAATGTGAGGGATGACATGCCACTGTCTCATTTATTTTCATACTGAACGCTATTTTTTAATGTTGTAATTACACGCTAATCGTCGTTTTTTTTTTTTTTTTTTTTTTTTTTTTTTTTTTTTTTTTTTTTTTTTTTTTTTAGACGTCGGAAGTTATCAACATGAGCAGGCGTTGATGGGAGCGTGTACAGCGTTTATGTATGCAAGATCTTTATGGAAGCTCTCCTTCAGAGTTTTCTGGAGTTGAGAAGAAGCAGGCGGTTTGGTTACTTAACAATAAGTCTTGCAGTGGACATTCGGTCCTTGGAGCTATGAGTAGCTGCTAGGGAGAGGAACATCTCAAAGCACTTACTGCGGAAAGTGTGCTGGTCCCAAGAGTTGTTCACACCGGCGTGTAGACAACACTTTCGGACAAAGAGGCGAAAAATGGCTAACGTGGATCCACCTGTTAGACGTTTATGGTCATGGGAGGTACTGGAGTGCAGGTGAGAAACTAGGTCACCCGGCTGAGGCTTTCCGGCAGTGTCGTAAACACCCAGTGTATAGAGCTGGCGTCCATTAAATCCACGAGTTTTCATGTTCGCCTTGGACCGTACGCTATAGTCAGAGCCCTCAGGTTTTGTCATCCCTCTGCCTGCCGAGTTTTTTGGGAAGCCTCGGGCTTTCAGAAGAATTTTAGGATGTAACGCGATGGCTCTGAAATTGTGTACGTTGGGACACAAAAGCGCTTCTCTTAGTTTTCAAAGCCCCTGGTCGGACATCCTGTAAGATGATGATCTGTGTGATAAATGTGTTGTTCATTTTAGGCCTAGAAGAAAACTCTCAGAAAACGCTGCATAAAGAGAGTGTGGGAAACACAATTCGGGAGCGTAACGTAGTTTCCTCCCGGCATGGAAAATTACGAGTCAGACATTGGCAGCTTCTCCAGCAGGGAAAAGGATAATCCTAACTTTGGTTACAATTGGTACAGAGGTTTAGCAGACGAGCTAGAGGGGAGAAGAGGCGTTTGTGGACCCTTGTGATTGGCACAAAACCTTGGGGGGGGGGGGGGGGGGGGAGGGGGTTGTATTGATGCAGTTTTCGCGTTAAATGAGTTTTTGATGGAAAGGTAACGAGACAGCGCTACACATCGAGAAAGCGGTATAGTATTGCTGCCCCGGCTTGTTAAGGCAAATAAAAATCACAGTTTCACCACTTATTCTCAGCTGCATCAGCACAGTGTAATTTCTGCTTAGCATAAAACCATCAAAGACTGTTCAGCGTTAGATGATTTCAGATTGTGTTATCCATATGTCGGGTCAGGGTAAATAGATTGCTCAGATAAACCTTTGCCTTTGCCAACTAAACGCCAACCAGTGGAGTGCTAATTATTTGTTGCTTCTATTTGCGCTGCCAACAAAAATGGCTCTGAGCACTATGGAACTTAACATCTATGGTCATCAGTCCCCTAGAACTTAGAACTACTTAAACCTAACTAACCTAAGGACATCACACACATCCATGCCCGAGGTAGGATTCGAACCTGCGACCGTAGCAGTCGCGCGGCTCCGGACTGAGCGCCTAGAACCGCTAGACCACCGCGGCCGGCGCGCTGCCAACAGTTCATTATTTATTTGTCATCTCGCTTAACTTCTGTTGCTTGTTCTATTTTATCATCAACAAACTCTTGCCATTTTTTTAATAAGAGATTAATCCTGTGTTGATATATTCATCACCCATCAATAAATGACTGCAATAATGACCCATGACCACGTTTTTATTAATTTTTCACAGCATTCGGTTTTTAAGATTCTGATAAAAGTGATAACATCCAATACAAGCTAGCAATGTTGACCACTGTCAGAGGGCAGACTGAACAGTCGAAAGGCGCTGTAGAGAAGTGGAAGGCTTACAAATCAAAAAAAAATGGTTCAAATGGCTCTGAGCACTATGGGACTTAACATCTATGGTCATCAGTCCCCTAGAACTTAGAACTACTTAAACCTAACTAACCTAAGGACAGCACACAACACCCAGCCATCACGAGGCAGAGAAAATCCCTGACCCCGCCGGGAATCGAACCCGGGAACCCGGGCGTGGGAAGCGAGAACGCTACCGCACGACCACGAGATGCGGGCTACAAATCAAAGCGCTAAAGAAACTTGCAATTGAGATCGAACCGCAAGACTAGTGTAGTCTTGCAAACGATGTCGTAGGGTGAACCAGAACTCCAACGAAAAAATTTCGTAGGTTGTTCACAGGTATTTTCCGAGTATTTTGGTACAAGGAACCCATGATCTCCAGTGGTCCGTTAACAGCAATTGCATTTCGTTTGCTTTTTGACCCATACGTACTTTGTATTTCACTGAAAATATGTGCGGAATACTGAAAATGTCGACAGTGTGCACTGTGACTCTGTTTTGGAAACACTTTTCACATTCACTCGTGGTGCTTGTTGCTGACAACAATAAAGCCAACTTTATCCTTCGACCTCGAGATTGCATTTAAAGCTGCTCGGTTCTGCTTCTTCCGGCTGAGGTAGTCGTTCGTTAACAATGATACACTTTAGCACGGATAGGTTTATTGATCGAGAGTTTCCAAAAATGCACGTCGTGTACAGGTTCACTGAATGCAACGGATGAGCGACACGACGGCGGTATGCTGAGATGTTCTCCCATCGACACCGCCCCCATTCCACGGCCTCTGTTTGATACCAGTAAACTTCTCTTGGCCATGAATGTCCTCCTTGTCTGTACAGAGCTGTTTATGTCTTCCTTGCTTAGTCCGTCAAGAGTTTTTTTTACTTTGACTGTAGCAGGATACCTTAACTTCATCTACTTCATGATCACCAAGTTTGATGTTTAGTTTCTTGCTAGTCTCGTCTCAATACTTTTATCTTTTTCGGGTTTATTCTGAATCCATATCCTGTACTCTCTAGACCTATCCATTCAAAAGATCCTGTAATCCTTCGCGTTCATGAGGATAGCAAAGCCATCAGCGAATCTTATCATTGATATCCCTTCACCCCGAATTTTAATCTCACTCTACAACCATCCTTTTATTTCCGTCATTGCTTCTCAATGTGCACGCTGAACAATGGGGGTGAAAGACTACGTCTCTGTCTTACACCCATCTTAATCCGAGGAACCCAGTCCTTTGCCTTCCAATCTTATTGTTCCCTCTTTTTTCTTGTACATATTGTATATTACCCTATAGCTTACCCTCATTTTCTTCAGAATTTCGAACACCTTATCCCATTTTACATTTTCGAGTACTTTCTCTAGGTCGACGAATATTACGAGCGTGTCTTGATTTTTCTTCACCCTTGCTTCCCTTATCAAGCCTAACGTGAGAACTGCCACACTGGTGCCTTTACCTATTCTAAAGCCAAACTAATCGTCGTCTAACGGATCCTAAATTTCCTTTTCCATTACTCTTGTCAGCAGCTTGGATGCATGAGAAGCTCTCAGTTCTAGCATTTATCTGCCCTTGGTGTTTTGAAATTGTGTGGATGAAATTTTCCCGAAAGTCTGTTCGTGCGTCGCCAGTCTCATAGGTTCTACGCACTAACTTGGTCGCTCGGTTACTTCCGGCAATGATTTTAGAAACTCGGTTGGAATTTTACCGTAAAAATAGGTAATCGACGTGACGAACTGAATAAATCGCACTACGTCATTACTCTGCAACGACCCATCGGTGACAACGCAGCTCTTATATGAAAATACGCAAAAAATATCCCTAAACAATCATTGAAATTTATCGGAGGAGATCTGGTTCATGCTGTACAGACGTGAGCATGCTGCAAGGTAACAGCCCCGTCGCTGAAAAAGTGAGTGCGAAGCTATGTCTGCATTTAAATTTTGTGAACAAATGACGTGAAATTCTTTCGGAGGGCTTAGCTGATTCACTTATGATTGGTTCTTCCTCATTTTGTTGCGATGTCTTTTTAGCTCATTGTTATGGGCCTTGTCATAAAACCACATGCTATTGAAAATGTTTTCATGTGTATCAAAGCCCTCGGCAAAATTCTAGACAGCTCTCACCGGAAAATGTTCAGTCAATTTTGCCAGTAGTTGAGATTAAAACATTTTTAACAGCAACTGCGTTGGTGCTTCACTTGTAGCTATCTCGAAGTACAACTATTAACAGCTGTAGCGTCACAGTGCAGAACATATGAGGGTTACCCAGAAAGGGTTGCAACGCATTTTTTTCTCAGCCGAAAACAATGCTACGAATGCGAAACGTTATATATGTACTATTTGAAGTCTCCTGAGTGAGAGCGCCAAATTTCTGTGAGTTCCGATGGATAGTGCAGCTGCAGGGCAGTTTCAAAATGGCGTCTATAGGTGATGTACGTTACAAACAACGTACCGTCATTGAATATCTCACTACAAAGAAAGAAACTGTCATGAATATTCACAAACGCTTGCGCAAAGTTTATGCTGTCGGCTGAAGTACAGTTATCGCTGCGTACTGAGGGTGCGGTCATTAGAATGCGGTTCAGCGGAGCTCCACTATTTGCAGCGGTCGGGGAGACCATCTACGGCTTTCACAACTGACACACCTGACATAGCCCCGACGGACTCCCACTTGTTTGGGCCGTTAAAGGATGTCATTCGTGGAAGACATTTTGAGGACGATGAGGAGGTGATTTACACAGTGAAGCACTGGGTCCACCACGAGGGCAAGGATTCGTATCGGCAGTGCATACACGCCCTTGTTTCGCGTTGGATGATGGCCATAGAACTGGATGGAAAAATAGGATGTGTAGATAAAACACCATTCTTTCGTGTGTATAATTGTCATTATGTTCAATAAGGAAGAAAAAAAAGGGGTGCATTACTGTCTGGGCAACCCTTGTACGTAAAATTAGGTAAGAATAAAGTTCGTTGCTTCCCGGGAAACTTCCGTTTTTTCCAGTTTTTACGAGTCATTTTTTCCCTTATGATTATGAAAACACATTCCACTAACAGACTCTCCTCCAAAAATTCTCCTTCCCCCCCCCCCCCCCCACCGCCCCCCCCCCCCCAAACCCTTTCCGCGTTTGTCACGTAGTCTGGTGTATGGAAGTCTTGTTGTTCCCAAATATGGCAGCTAATCCTCGTCATAAATAAATGTAATGAAGTTCGATTAAGTAGATGAAAGAACAGGATATCGTTAAACTACTGCTACCAGTCACTGGAATCGATAACAACTGTCAAATATCTGGGCGTACTTATCCGGAGCCATTTAAATGGAATGAACGCATAAATTTAGGAGACAGGAAAGCAACACCAGCGTGATTTATCGGAAGATTTCTGAGGAAGTGAGATTCATTTATAAAACGATATTTCGATTAAGTCTTGAGCGTTTTTGTCCGTCTAGAACCCTTACTGAGTTGAGTTGATGGAAAATTTAGAATACACTACACGGAAGAACTATACGATTCTTGTCGAGTTCTTTTGTTCAGAGACAAATTTCAGCAACAGACGCTAAAGCAAAGAAGCCGTGGAATACGTAGAGCCAACTCGCCAAACTTCAACATCGTATGAACTAAAATCATTAAAACTTCCAATATACGCACACATATGGTTTGATAACAGTGACGCTAATGTGTGAGAAGCTCCCACTTATATGAATAATTATATGAATCCAGTCTGTCTGTTATTTCGGACATGAACGGGGACAGCAGATAGGTGGCGCAAGGTGGGAATGTGGGTCGGCCAGGAGGTGTACCGAGATAGTCGGCGCGATAGTGATAAACACTGTGGATAACTCAACTGCCTAATAAGCAGGAGACCGTGGGTTCGAGTCCCGGTCGGGAACACACTTGTCGCCTCTGATTCCTCATAAAGTCGCGATGAAGCTGACGTCAATAGTTCCTTCCCTTTTCTTTCTCCCCTCCATCTTCAAATTACATAAAGATTACATGAGGGAGAAACAAGAATCATTCATCCCGCGAAGTATCGGAGAACATAAAGGCAATGGGGAAACACTTGTGTACACTGAGTGCCCAACTTAACTTTCCTTACGATTGATCTAGCGTACGGATGTAAATGTAGAAATGAAACGAAAAAGTTGGTATAGAACAAACGAACCATTGCAGCAGAAATTAAGAAAAATCGCAGGGAATGATGAAAGTGCTTTAATCTGAGGACAATAGAACAATTGGGAATCACATCTGACGTATATTTTGTAAAGAAGTATAAGTTATGAAGCTATCATAACGAATCATCCATTTGCGAATGAATGCACGTTTCTACGAGTGAAAACAATATGAAACGGCGGGTCTGTGAAGATAAATACTGGAATACAATTTGCGCGGTTATATGGCTCAGAGCATCGGAAATTAAACACAGCACAGTAAACGCGATAGAGGAAAACGGCTGTATAAATCATAGACTGCGAGATAATGAGGGCGATAAGGCAGAGAGGGCAGAATGCGGGGAAGCACGCAGCTCGTTCGCCAAGTTGTGAGACTCTCTGAGGAGAAAGTGTGTGTGAAACGGAAAAGTTGGGGAAATAACTCGACGAGAGCAGCAAATGAAACGGCACAATAAACAAATGTAGATACAGGACGTTACGTGAGTCCCCTAAGTCATTCCACTGAAAGGAACTACCTGTATTTTCTCCTTTTTGCACGTAAGCGAGGCAAAATCTTTAATGAAAGGGACATTGACTGTAACTTTGATATGAGAATTAAAGAACTTCACTGTAAGTTGTTGTTTAGCTTCTTTATATCATTTTTGTACGGCCTGTATGAACGACATAATAACAGTTTTCTGCATGCATTTTATTGTTGATACTCGCAAATAATGCGATAGTTATAGCTTTACGAAGAAGGGCACTAAGTGACTGATACCGGTTATAAGGAAATAGAATTTCTTTAATACGGCTGGTTGCTGATTATTTCGATAGACACAACTACAGTTGCTGAAAATGGATAGGAAGTAAAGTTTTACTTCTGTTGAAATGGCCAAAGCTCTTTGTAGTTGCTGTTAACAAAGTACTTGGTAGTCGAATGAATGGAATGGCTCTGAGCACTATGGCACTTAACATCTATGGTCATCAGTCCCCTAGAACTTAGAACTACTTAAACCTAACTAACCTAAGGACATCACACAACACCCAGAGAAAATCCCTGACCCCGCCGGGAATCGAACCCGGGAACCCGGGCGTGGGAAGCGAGAACGCTACCACACGACCACGAGCTGCGGACAGGTAGTCGAATAGAGAGCTGTTCTCGATACCAGCTAGACGCGCTTGGCTAAGAGATTATAATGTAGTACTTGAACGTAATTTAGTCGTGGCTGGAGGTGAAAGCTCGGTCTCTTTCTCACTAGGTGCTGATGATATGGAAATGTGTCTGTCAGTATAATTGTCTTACTGATTTCAACGACCGCTTTGTAATGTTTATATTCTTACATGAATATTTTTTCTCTTCTTTTCTATAGTTAATTCCTATCTTCGAGGCGAAAACCTTGTCTACTTCATACATTGACGAACACATGCGACCTTCCCTTTGTGACTCAAGAAAATCTTTATGTTCTTGTGATACGCTATCCATGTCCATCATTTTTTTCTGACAAACGTCAAATAACTCGACGAAATTATCTTTCCAAATCTGCAGCTTCAAATTTGCCTTATCCGTATTTCTCGATTTCTCTTCACCCAGACTTCGGTATCCTTTGTACAGCTTCTGTATACCAGCACGGATCCTCCCCCATTTTAACAGGGATGCTTGCTTTCTGCCACACGCCCTGTAGTTTAGTACTGGTAGTTTAGCACCACCCGAAAGTGTTTCTTTCATTTTCTTGTGACGATTAATGAAAACTGAAAGTAATTGCTCCTCTGAAAGGACCTAAGCTATAAAACCTCACCTATAGGCACCTTTTCTTGCAGCCAAATTCTTCTCTCGTTCCCATTTCAAAGTCCACTTACCTGTAGAAGAAGAAAGAAATATGAGAAGCTCACTAGTTTAAAGCACATCAATATTTGAAAGTTCTCTAGTTTCAGATCAACGTGTGAAATCCTTAAATGTTATCCAGTCTCTTTGATATTTAGTGTCTACATCTTCTACATCACTGAAGATCGGAGCGTAAGCAGTGTCATATGATAATCATACCTTTGGAAAAAATAAAGATGCTAATGTCTATTGTCTCCTTCATTGCACGTTGTGGAAACTAACATTATGTCCGTATAGCTTCACTCAGCAATAGAAAGCCGGCCGAAGTGGCCGTGCGGTTAAAGGCGCTGCAGTCTGGAACCGCAAGGCCGCTACGGTCGCAGGTTCGAATCCTGCCTCGGGCATGGATGTTTGTGACGTCCTTAGGTTAGTTAGGTTTAACTAGTTCTAAGTTCTAGGGGACTAATGACCTCAGCAGTTGAGTCCCATAGTGCTCAGAGCCAAAGAGAGCCAAGCAATAGAAAGCGGTTGTTGAATACTTGACTGTTAAAACGCTGTATTATTTAGATTTTTCGTTCAAAATGGGTCAAACGGCTCTGAGCACTATGGGACTCAACTGCTGTGGTCATCAATCCCCTAGAACTTAGAACTACTTAAACCTAACTAACCTAAGGACATCACATACACCCATGCCCGAGGCAGGATTCGAACCTGCGACCGTAGCAACAGTGCGGCTCCGGACTGGAGCGCCTAGAACCGCACGGCCACCGCGGCCGGCGAGATTTTTCGTGATAAGCTTGTGAACGTAACTGTGTTTTATAGACAGAAAAGTGCGTCTGAGATATAAGTTATATTGACATAGTACTGAGAACAACAGCTAGGTCAATCTTGATTTACGTGCTTAATGATACAAAAAAAAAAAAAAAAAATGCTCACTTTTACCTACAGAATGACAAAATGGAATCACATGTTTAATGTCACACATGATATTTATTTTCTCTTTTTCCACGCAGCGATCATTTTACTGAGTGAAAACATCTGTATCTCCACTGACGACTTTTAAATTGCTATTTTGGACTCGAAAGGAATAGATAAAAAACTGGTGAGGTGCGAGTAGACTCGCGCTCTTAGGTTTACGTAAAAACCTTCATTATGTATGTAGACAGTTCTTCCATCCCGGGAATCGAGAATCTCGACGCTTTTTGTCTGTTATCGACATTAATAATAGCAATATATTGGCCTCGGGAATTCCAAGACTTCCAGGAATGTTTTAATTTTAAATCTGAAGTCGAATAACAAATGCCAAAATTGTGTTTTCGTGTAATATAGTTGCAAATTAATCACTTCATGGTTTTTCCCTTACTTGCACTATGGAACCTTGCTTATTGTCAAACTTCATGACTAGGTGAACGGGAGATACCGTACAGGTCTTGAAGAGTGAGTTTTCGAGTATCAATGCTTGTGATGTTTATGACCGTATCTTTCGGCTGCATTGCCTTAGAAGCTTCAGCCTTTTGTACCATCAAGGGATCGTAGACCTTAGTGTGTGAAATAAATTTTAACTTGATATGTCCACTCGTTCTGAGAAAAAAATGGTTTTTAACAGATGGCCGGCCAGCCAACCAGAGAGACAGACCACATAGTTATCCTGTAAGGGTTCTGTTTTAACCGGTTTAAGTATGGAACGCAGAAAAGATATGTTATATGTACCAGTCAAAAATCGATTTCAACTTATGTTACTGTTCTAAATTAATCTCCCAGTAATAATGGTGGCTGCATCCCCCAGCTCATCGAACAAATGCCATCACATGTGAATGGTCACCACTGATAACGTCTGAACCGTAACATTTCCAGTTAGGTGTCTGGATGTCTGTGGAGCAATGGCGATGCATTCTTTGTCAAGAGCCGAAACCAGAGAAGTTAGCGATGTTGTACGCTGCGGTCTGGTGCACACCGTAAAGTTATACCATTAGATTCGGTTCGGAACTCTGGGATGGCCAGTCCATTTTATGGATGTTTTTGTCCACAGACCCTCACAGGTGTTTCTCCATTAGAGGGACCACTGTGAAGCTGACCAGTCATTATCATCTAACTATCCCTCTAGTGTACGCAGAATACAACTCTCTAAAATGAGTTGATATCATATCGGATTCTTCTTGCGTTTTGTTAAGGGTAATACGGCGACCACACCCTAATGACGAAAACCATTCTCGCTCCCATACTGTAACACGATCTTCTCCGTATTTCGTTGTTGACACTACATACGATGGCAACTAACATTCTCTGGATCTTCTCCAAACACGAACCTTTGTATCGGATAGTATGAGAAATCACTGAAAATCACTTGTTTCCCTTGTTTCCAGTCACCCAGTTTTGACATCACTGTTTACACCATTTCAAGCCTCGCTTAGAATTGATTACACAAATGTGTAGCTTATGAGAAGTTGCTCGACCATTGTACTCAATTTTTTATCTCCCTACGCAATTCACGAGTGATTCCTTCCGCTAATTGCACGCGATTTTTGCACGCTCGAGCGTCCGTGTCCCTCAGTACATGAGGTCTGTCTGGCACTGGTGTACCTGTGGTTGTGTGGGTGTTCCTTCGCTTTTCCAATGCACAATCGCATGACCAACAGTTGACTTGGGCAGCTTTAGAAAGGCAGACATGTCCCCGATGTATTTGTTATTCAGATAACTTCCAGTGACTAGTCCACGTCCATCTACATCTACATCTACATTTATACTCCACAAGTCACGCAACGGTATGTGGCAGAGGGCACTTTATGTGCCATAGTCATTACCTCTCTTTCCTGTTCCACTCGCGTATGGTTCGCGGGAAGAACGACTGCCGGAAAGCCTCCATGCGCGCTCGTCTATCTCTAATTTTACATTCGTGATCTCCTCGGAAGGTATAAGTAGGGGGAAGCAATATATTCGGTACCTCATCCAGAAACACACCATCTCGAAACCTGGACTGCAAACTACACCGCGATGCAGAGCGCCTCTCTTGCAGAGTCTGCCACTTGAGTTTGCTATACATCTCCGTAACGCTAACACGCTTACCAAATAACCATGTGACGAAACGCGCCGCTCTTCTTTGGATCTTATCTCCTCTTTCAACCCGACCTGGTACGGATCCCACACTAATGAGCAATACTCAAGTATAGACCTAACGAGTGTTTTGTAAGCCACCTCCTTTGTTGATGGACTACATTTTCTAAGGACTCTCCCAATGAATCTCAAGCTGGCACCCGCCTTACCGACAATTAATTTTATAAGATCATTCCACTTCAAATCGTTCTGTACGCATACTCCCAGATATTTTACAGAAGTAACTGCTACCAGTGTTTGTTGCGCTATCATATAATCATACAATAAAGGATTCTTCTTTCTATGTATTCGCAATACATTACATCTGTCTACGTTAAGGGTCAGTTGCCACTCCCTGCACCAAGTGCCTATCCGCTGCAGATCTTCCTGCATTTCGCTGCAATTTGCTAATGCTGCAACTTCTCTGTATACTACAGCATCATCCGCGAAAAGCCGCATGGAACTTCCGACACTATCTACTAGCTCATTTATATATATATTGTGAAAAGCAATGGTGTCATAACACTCCCCTGTGGTACGCCAGAGGTTACTTTAACTTCTGTAGACGTCTCTCCATTGAGGACAACATGCTGTGTTCTGTTTGCTGAAAACTCTTCAATCCAGCCACACAGCTGGTCTGATATTCCGTAGGCTCTTACTTTGTTTATCAGGCGACAGTGCGGAACTGTATCGAACGCCTTGCGGAAGTCAAGGAAAATAGCATCTACCTAGGAGCCTGTATCTAATATTTTCTGGGTCTCATGAACAAATAAAGCGAGTTGGGTCTCACACGATCGCTGTTTCCGGGATCCATGTTGATTCCTACAGAGTAGATTCATGGTTTCCAGAAATGACATGATACGCGAGCAAAAAACATGTTCTAAAATTCTACACTCCTGGAAATTGAAATAAGAACACCGTGAATTCATTGTCCCAGGAAGGGGAAACTTTATTGACACATTCCTGCGGTCAGATACATCACATGATCACACTGACAGAACCACAGGCACATAGACACAGGCAACAGAGCATGCACAATGTCGGCACTAGTACAGTGTATATCCACCTTTCGCAGCAATGCAGGCTGCTATTCTCCCATGGAGACGATCGTAAAGATGCTGGATGTAGTCCTGTGGAACGGCTTGCCATGCCATTTCCACCTGGCGCCTCAGTTGGACCAGCGTTCGTGCTGGACGTGCAGACCGCGTGAGACGACGCTTCATCCAGTCCCAAACATGCTCAAATGGGGGACAGATCCGGAGATCTTGCTGGCCAGGGTAGTTGACTTACACCTTCTAGAGCACGTTGGGTGGCACGGGATACATGCGGACGTGCATTGTCCTGTTGGAACAGCAAGTTCCCTTGCCGGTCTAGGAATGGTAGAACGATGGGTTCGATGACGGTTTGGATGTACCGTGCACTATTCAGTGTCCCCTCGACGATCACCAGTGGTGTACGGCCAGTGTAGGAGATCGCTCCCCACACCATGATGCCGGGTGTTGGCCCTGTGTGCCTCGGTCGTATGCAGTCCTGATTGTGGCGCTCACCTGCACGGCGCCAAACACGCATACGACCATCATTGGCACCAAGGCAGAAGCGACTCTCATCGCTGAAGACGACACGTCTCCATTCGTCCCTCCATTCACGCCTGTCGCGACACCACTGGAGGCGGGCTGCACGATGTTGGGGCGTGAGCGGAAGACGGCCTAACGGTGTGCGGGACCGTAGCCCAGCTTCATGGAGACGGTTGCGAATGGTCCTCGCCGATACCCCAGGAGCAACAGTGTCCCTAATTTGCTGGGAAGTGGTGGTGCGGTCCCCTACGGCACTGCGTAGGATCCTACGGTCTTGGCGTGCATCCGTGCGTCGCTGCGGTCCGGTCCCAGGTCGACGGGCACGTGCACCTTCCGCCGACCACTGGCGACAACATCGATGTACTGTGGAGACCTCACGCCCCACGTGTTGAGCAATTCGGCGGTACGTCCACCCGGCCTCCCGCATGCCCACTATACGCCCTCGCTCAAAGTCCGTCAACTGCACATACGGTTCACGTCCACGCTGTCGCGGCATGCTAGCAGTGTTAAAGACTGCGATGGAGCTCCGTATGCCACGGCAAACTGGCTGACACTGACGGCGGCGGTGCACAAATGCTGCGCAGCTAGCGCCATTCGACGGCCAACACCGCGGTTCCTGGTGTGTCCGCTGTGCTGTGCGTGTGATCATTGCTTGTACAGCCCTCTAGCAGTGTCCGGAGCAAGTATGGTGGGTCTGACACACCGGTGTCAATGTGTTCTTTTTTCCATTTCCAGGAGTGTAGAACAGATCGATGTCAGAGATATAGGCCTATAGTTTTGCGCATCTGCTCGACGACCCTTCTTGAAAACTGGGACTACCTGTTCTCCTTTCCAATCATTTGGATCCTTCCGTTCCTCTAGAGATTTGCGGTACACGGCTGTTAGCAGGGGGGGGGGGGGGCAAGTTCTTTCGCGTACTCTGTGTAGAATCGAACTGGTATCCCGTCAGGTCCAGTGGACGTTCCTCTGTTGAGTGATTTCAGTTGATTTTCTATTCCTTGTACACTTATTTCGATGCCAGCCATTTTTTCGTTCGGAGTAACTGTGCTGTCGTGACGCCCCCATACTGCTGTTTCTGCTTCTCTACTGACAGTATTCACAGCCTTTTTTTGTAATGGTGTGTCCGCCCCTCGTGACATCTGGTGGTCAATTCCGTATTTTGTAGGCTGTGTCCGGATACTTTTGATCAGATAGTGGTCGTTTTTGCCATCGCCAAGAACTCCGTGCAACATAAGGTGCCATAGAGAGTACATCTACATCTACATCTACATGATTACTCTGCAATTCACATTTAAGTGCTTGGCAGAGGGTTCATCGAACCACAATCATACTATCTCTCTACCATTCCACTCCCGAAAAGTGCGCGGGAAAAACGAGCACCTAAACCTTTCTGTTCGAGCTCTCATTTCTCTTATTTTATTTTGATGATCATTCCTACCTATGTAGGTTGGGCTCAACAAAATATTTTCGCATTAGGAAGAGAAAGTTGGTGACTGAAATTTTGTAAATAGATCTCGCCGCGACGAAAAACTTTTTTGCTTTAATGACTTCCATCCCAACTCACGTATCATATCTGCCACACTCTCACCCCTATTACGTGATAATACAAAACGAGCTGCCTTTTTTGCACCCTTTCGATGTCCTCCGTCAATCCCACCCGGTAAGGATCCCACACCGCGCAGCAGTATTCTAACAGAGGACGAACGAGTGTAGTATAAGCTGTCTCTTTAGTGGACCTGTAGCATCTTCTAAGTGTCCTGCCAATGAAACGCAACCTTTGCCTCGCCTTTCCCAGAATATTATCTATGTGGTCTTTGCAACTGAAGTTGTTCGTAATTTTTACACCCAGGTTCTTAGTTGAATTGACTGCCTGGAGAAATGTACCATTTATCGAGTAATCGAATTACAACGGATTTCTTTTGGAACTCATGTGGATCGCCTCACACTTTTCGTTATTTAGCGTCAACTGCCACCTGCCACAGCATACAGCAATCTTTTCTAAATCGCTTTGCAACTGATACTGGTCTTCGGATGACCTTACTAGACGGTAAATTACAGCATCATCTGCGAACAAGCTAAGAGAACTGCTCGGATTGTCACCCAGGTCATTTGTATAGATCAGGAACAGCAGAGGTTCCAGGACGCTTCCCTGGGGAGCACCTGATATCACTTCAGTTTTACTCGATGATTTGCCGTCTATTACTACTAACTGCGACCTTCCTGACAGGAAATCACGAATCCAGTCGCACACCTG
This sequence comes from Schistocerca serialis cubense, assembly GCF_023864345.2. NCBI lineage: Eukaryota > Metazoa > Arthropoda > Insecta > Orthoptera > Acrididae > Schistocerca > Schistocerca serialis. Next base: position 391,004,750 of record NC_064639.1, read on the forward strand.
AGACGATACCCCATAGGCCCGCAGCTCGATTAGAAGTCGCTTGTGAGGAACGGTGTCAAAAGCTTTCCGGAAATCTAGAAATACGGAATCAACTTGAGATCCCGTGTCGATAGCGGCCATTATTTCGTGCGAATAAAGAGCTAGCTGCGTTACACAAGAACGATGTTTTCTGAAACCAAGCTGATTACGTATCAATAGATCGTTCCCTTCGAGGTGATTCATAATGTTTGAATACAGTATATGCTCCAAAACCCTACTGCAAACCGACGCCAATGATATAGGTCTGTAGTTCGATGGATTACTCCTACTACCCGTCTTAAACACTGGTGCGACCTGCGCAATTTTCCAAAATGGTTCAAATGGCTCTGAGCACTATGGGACTCAACTGCTGAGGTCATTAGTCCCCTAGAACTTAGAACTAGTTAAACCTAACTAACCTAAGAACATCACACACATCCATGCCCGAGGCAGGATTTGAACCTGCGACCGTAGCGGTCTCGCGGTTCCAGACTGCAGCGCCAGAACCGCACGGCCACTTCGGCCGGCCGCAATTTTCCAAGCCTGTTGTGCGACCAATGACTGAAACTGGGTTTTTCAATTATATAATGTACACGAAAAAAGTGATAACTAAAGTGCAAAGTTTTTGTGTCTATGTTGGACGGAAGCTATAAGCAGCTATCCAACTGCCATCGCGGCACCCAGCGCTGCCCTCTCACCCCGTCAAAGCGACAACGCCCCCGACGAATGTGCAGTGGTACGACAGACGTTTCTCGGGAAAAGATGCTGCGGATGGCTATGGCGTTTCTGCTCGCCTCATGAAAGGCGAGATTCCCGAAATACGACAGTCGGCAGTTACACTGACGACGCGGAACGACTGAGGAGACGGTCGGACCCCGGGCCGTGTTTGATGCGGGTAATCCGGCGGCGACGGCGGAGGCGACTCTGGCGTGGGTGGGAGGGCGGTGTGTGGCGCTGCGGAGCCTCGAGTGTGACGGATGCCACTGGAAGGCCGCCAGCGGGGGCGCGCCTCGCCCGCAAAGAGACCGCTTTCTAAAGCACTTCCTTTTTACGGCCTCCGCCGCTGCGCTGCGAGTAATGCGTATTATGCACAAAGAAAAGACCCGACCGAGGGATGCAACGATACGGCGGCAGCCACCGCCTGCCGGAGCTTAGCTGTAAACAAAGGAGCACGTGGACACTTTGCCCATGGCAGGGTCTTTCATCTAAGACGTAAGCTCAGAACTCTGCTGGCCTGTACGCTCCCACACCTGGTCTTTGGGTTCTAACTAAAGCTGCAGAACTACCTTTTGCTATCCTAGATCACCATAAGTGAGCGTAGACTACGGTAGTTTTCCTAGTAGCTTTGGTCAGTTAACGTTTACCCAAATTACTTGTTCATTAGTTGTGTTGCATACATCACAACGATCTATTTCTTTACATATGCGTCCAGTTTCTTACTAGATTCCCCTAGAAGCCGAAAGCAGTCAACTGCCTAGTACGTAGTCATTGTCGGGCTTCTTAGTTAGGCTTAGACTGAGGTCTACGATCCCTTGATGGTGTAAAACACTGAAGCTTCTAAGGCAATGCAGTCAAACGATACGGTCATAAATATCACATACATTGATACCCAAAATCTCACTCTTCAAGACCTGTAGGGTACCTACGGTTCACCTAGACATGAAATATACATCTACATGGATACTCTGCAAATAACATTTAAGTGCGTGGCAGAGGGTTCATCGAACCACCTTCACAATTCTCTATTATTCCAATCTCGTATAGCGCACGGAAAGAACGAACACCCGTATCTTTCAGTACAAGCTCTGATTTCCCTTATTTTATCGTGGTGATATTTCTCCCTATGTACGACAGTGTCAACAAAATATTTTCGCATTCGGAGGAGAAACTTGGTGATTGGAATTTTGTGAGAAGATTCCGTCGCAACGAAAATGCCTTTCTTTTAATGATGTCTAGCCCAAAGCCTGTATCATTTCCGTGACACTTTCTCCTATATTTCGCGTAATACAAAACGTGCCACCTTCTGTAAACTTTCTCGATGTTCTCCGTCTATCCTATCTGGTAAGGATCCCACACCGCGCAGCTGTATTCTAAAAGAGGACGGACAGGCGTAGTATAGGCAGTCTCCTTAGTATATCTGTTACATTTTCTAAATGCAGTTGTGGTAAAACTGAAGTTGTCAATGTTTAGCTCAGGTTTTATTCGAAAGTTGTTGACTCATAACGTGAAACAGAGGAATGCCGCAGTAAAACTGAAGCAAACAATACAGATTAACCATAAATATCTAGAAAAAGCAATTTCCTCAGCAAAGAGTTGAAATAAAGAAAACCGCAAAACAGAAATGTATCAAATATCGCTTCGATACTTATATAGAAAATTTTTATATTATTCATAAATAAATTTCATATTTATAATTAATAACTGGAAACTCTTGCATTTGATCATGATGTTCAAATGGTTCAAATGGCTCTGAGGACTATGGGTCTTAACATCTTAGGTCATCAGTCCCCTAGAACTTAGAACTACTTAAACCTAACTAACCTAAGCACATCACATACATCCATGCCCGAGGCAGGATTCGAACCTGCGACCGTAGCAGTCACGGGGTTCCGGACTGAAGCGCCTAGAACCGCATGGCCATCGCGGCCAGCGATCATGATGTAGAGTGTTCTATTGTGTGCAAAAAAGCAACAGTAATTATGTATATTTTTATGTTTGTGCGTGTACACTGAACATTCATCAAAAGTAATTGCTGAGAAGTTACGCTATCAACAAATTTTTGTTACTTAGAAAATGCAATTTACATTCTGCAAGGACATAAAACACAAAACGGACTAACACCACGTCCGGACATCTTGATTTAGGTTTCCCGTGATTTCCCTAAATCGCTTCAGGTTAATGCTAGGATGGTTCCTTTAAAAGGGCTCGGCCGACTTCCATCCCCATCCTTCCCTAATCCATGGGACCGATGACCTCAATGTTTGGTCTCCTCCCCCGAATCAACCAACCAACCAACCATTTACTACGTCATTTATGTGGTGTGCCAAAACTACAGAACCGTAGCACAACTCTAGTTCTATCATGACAGTGACATTATTTTCAACAGTGTAGCAGAGTGAAAAGCGATTTTGAAAAGGCTATAAAAGGAAATTCATTCAGTTTTTCCAAACTGTATTTTGTGGCGTTAGCTGTGTTATTCAGTGGTTTGGTATTTAACTAATTTGTAAGTGAAAATCTTATTTTATTACATTGAGTAATTACTAAACAATTTATCTCCCGGCTAAAGATTTGGTCAAGTTGCTAGTTAACGTCGTGTTAAAGTGTTGTCTGTGAGTTGTGTAAATGTCACTAAATCACAGTTCATACAACAGATTCTATGCAACTATTGATTATGATGGAAACAGTTATCTTCAGCAAAATGATCATTAAAGCCACCGAATATCAGCCGCGCACAACACTGACGTATGTTACCTGAAGCAATATTCTTCGCAACTCGTGCTTAACTAATTTCAGCTCCATACATCAGCTAGAAAAGTTTGTTGTAAGGATAGTGCTATTAGCATTGTTTTTAAAGAACCAATCTGATTCGAATTATTTTCATTAAAATGAGTTCGGGACCACCGGTGCACATTTATTTTTACACATTTGTATTACCTTCGGCATTTATGTCTGCAGAGTTGCGTAATTTGAATTTGCCGCTGAGATAATTGTTAAGATGGCGGCAGACAATTGATAGAGACTATCTATTGTTAGAGCAAATAAGATAAGTATTTGAAATGCTTATTAAACTTTACTTTCGTATTGTGCACTATTTAGACTTCATCAAGCAAACATTTGATTTTTTCCTAAGGAAAACACAGACAAAAAATGCGATACAAATCGCTGTCATCAATGCGCTCCTTGCAGCGGAAAGAAATAATTAACGCAGATAATGCTTATTGAGTGAGGAATTAAAGTTTCAAATAATTATTCACTCATATTTATAGTAATAATGAACTCTATTCTCAAGTTATAACTAACAAATAATTACAATTTCTTAACAGATCTCAGTTTGATATGCGTCCGCAGCCTACAAAAGCCATCCAACATAAGGTAAAAACAAAGGAAGACAAACGGAGATCATAAAAGAAATTTACAATTATCATTGTCTTTGTATGATACACATCGATATGTCCAATTACATAATAAAATATTATATAAATAATTAATATTTATCATCGTTTTCACTGGTTTTTCATATGTGGAGCAGATAACTTTTATAACTGTTAGAGGCATAATTTCCTCTCGTCGCACTGTAGCTAAAATTTATCTCGTGGATGTTACAGTTTTTACTTACTTACTTTATTTTGCGCAAGCAGGCCTAGAGGAATACGCGACGTCACAGTTAAGGCTCTCCGTCTAGTTCTGCCCTAGGTTCTCTGCAGCTCTCCAAGGCTCCAATCTGCATCAAATGCTGTCTTACCCCATCAATCCGTCTCTTCGAAATGGTCTGCTGCCTCATAGGGTCCAGTCCATTGCAAGTTTTGGCCATTTTCTCACTACATATCCAGCCCACTGGAGTCTCGCTTCTTGTACAGTTCTGCTAATTCTTTGTTGCGGTACCTTCTGCATTTTTCAGTAGTTGGATTCGAGACTGATTCGTATATTCCCCTAAGAACCTTTCTCTCAAATCCAAGCAGTCGGTTAAAATCTTGTTTTCGAGTGCACACTGTGTAGACAGAACATTGTGACAACCGCCAGCTTGTCTGCGTCCCGTAGTCCAGGAGTCAAAAATCTGTTCCCCTGGAAGACGACGCATTTGCGCCCTCCCATCGGCATGATGAAGAAAGTATCAGGATTCATCAGACCATGCACTGCACCAAAGTCCAGTGCCGATGGTCACTTAGCCATTTCAGTCGTTGTTGCCGATGTCGTTGTGTTAATATGGCACATGCATGGGTGTTAGCCTGCAGGGGCCCATCATTAGGAATGTTCGGTGCACTATGTGTTTGGAGACACTTGCACTTTGCCCAACATTAAAGTCCGATGACAGCTCCTCCACTGTTCGCTGTCTGTCCTGTTTTACCAGTCTGCCCAGCCTACGGTGTCCGACATCTGTAATGAGGGGTGATTGCCGAACCTGACGACGTCTGCACGTGGTTACATCCAACACAGCACTTCTCGAACACCCGGAAAGCCAAGCAGTTCCAAAATGCTCATGTCGAGCCGCCACCGGGCAATCACAATTTGCCGTCGGTCAAAGATAGATAGCGCACCTTCTCCATTCTGCACATGGACAGTACGCTCACTGATACTAGATGCACCGTGCCCGCGTCTGATACAGCAGCCATTCCTCGCCAGGTGGCCAGGTGACAATGCTGTCGCCTGGACGGGTTTGTATCGATAGTAGATCGATGCTCATCATGTTCTGGCTGATCAGTGTAGTACCACTGACATTATTAACGTTTCATGCAGTCCTAGTTTTAGCTGTTGAGAAATGTTTCTGCATTTTAATACAGGGTTTAGAGATAATAGCATCTCTTTCCTGCTTGCAGAATTGCCTTAATCTCAGTTCAGTTGATGTCTCTTCAGTAAAAATGGAACCGAAATATACGAACTCATTCATATTCTTATACCTGGTACAGTTCACTGTTAGATTTTGTAAGTTGTGTATCTTTCTTCCTGTGATCATGTACCCAGCCTTTTCATTCCGTAAATCGGGTATACGTCGACCGATTTTCAGATTCAGATGTGTTTTTTAACTTCTGTGATATTTATATTAGCGAACCTAAGGGGTTGTATGAAAGAATTACATACTAATTAGTGAAATGTATTTCCTAAAATGAGAGGAAGTAATGGAAAAAATGTACGTGGTCAAAGTCATCTGGATTTATGGATACATTGACCGGCCTATACTCCCACCAAAACTGTCAGCTACGGTTCTATTTGTGACCAATATTTCAAAAACACAATGAAACTTGGAACGTCCAGAAATAAATACATTGATCTAAAGTTTTCTTACGTGCTTTATTAAGCCACATGAAAGAAAAATATAGAGTTGTACATAAACCAAACAGTGTGTACCATCATCAAATTATAAATATAATGATAGGATGGAGTACCGCACTTACCTCCAAATTTAGCTGTGCATGATATCTTCAGTTTCATCCATCTTATACCAAAATCCTCGTTTCGAAAAATCCATTGCAGTTAGAATTAAGGTTATCTGTTCTTCATTTATCGACGCAGTACCTGGTACTTGTTACCAAACACCGTCATTCCTTATTTCTGGAGACATTTGGCGTTATATGTTTCCTGAATCACTGTCTCAATCACAACAGGTTGCAGTTTGAGCCAAATATAGCTGACATTTGTTTCTCTTATTTGAAGGTATATTAACAATCACAAACGAGCCTTCGTCTTCATACCGATGGTTAGTGTCTCTATCCTTTAGTTCTACAATGTCATTAGCATCAATACTGTTTAATGATTTGTGTATGCCGGCCAAAGTGGCCGAGCGGTTTGAGGCGCTACAGTCTGGAAACGCGCGACCGCTACGGTCGCAGGTTCGAATCCTGCCTCGGGCATGGATGTGTGTGATGTCCTTAGGTTGGTTAAGTTTAAGTAGTTATAAGTTCTAGGGGACTGATGACCTCAGAAGTTAAGTCCCATAGTGCTCAGAGCCATTTGCACCATTTGATTTGTGTATGTGTATTCCTGGTGTAACAATGATCAGTTGTCAAAGTAACTCCGAAACAGAGAAATCATGCACATGACTTTATAAATCGTAGGACGGTAGCAAATATATACCGTTGAATAAAACAACTAATGTGTGGTCTTTTTTGAGAATGACTCGAGTAACATGTATGATATAGCTGAAAACACCGATCGCTCCGCAGTTAAATGATGTCGGTTGATTTTGCACAACCAGATTTTAACACGTTTTTTCATACAACTATAAATCGCAACAGCTTCGCCAACTGTTCCGCAAGAAAATAAGCACTACACGACAATATTTAGCGCATATTGATGGAACTTTACAACCAAACGGAATATACTAAACTCCAAAATGAGAGCCAATGGAGAGGTTGAAAAGTTTTTGATGTGTAGTGATCAAAGTAGCAACGGCGGTCAATGTATACCTGGTTTACTGTACCAATTCGTAGCCCGAGCCCGATGCTCTAATTCCAAGTCCTGAATAAATTTCTTCTTGTGGGCGGGCACGCTATTAGCATAGTGCCATTTGCGTAGGCCAGGTAATACTTTCATTGTCTATTTGAGCACCCTCAATGTTCTCTTTGTTTAACTCCCGTATTTTCGAGTACCCATTTGAAAGAAGCAAGTGAATCCATCTCATCTTCTTAACCACATTCCCACGTCGAAACCATGTCATTTTATGCCTACTTTAGTTTTCGTGTCGTTTCAGCATTTTGTAATTTTACCACCTTAAACTACAAAACAAAACATTTTAGAAAATTAAGTAAACATAAGTAAGTTTTAAAATTAACACAGGCGAGCCTTGAAATTATTCATCACGTTCCGCATCATTACCCGTGGGATTTGAACCATCTCGTCTCAGATCCGTTCTTTCAGTGCTTCAGCTGCTCGTGATGCGTTGGTCAGAGATATTTTAATCTTCAGGTAACCCCACAAGAAAAAGTCACGTATTGTAGAGTCCGCTGAACTGGGAGACCATGCGATAGTCCCTTATGGGAGATCATGTGCTTTGGAAATAAATCATTAACGAGATTCATATGCCTACTCTTGCCGTGTGGGAGTTTTCTCCGTCGTTTTGAAAAAAAAAAGTCTCTTCGTCTACTTATACTAAACATGTCGTATTGTAAAGAAGTTTTCCAACATCTGCTTACCTCTGTGCCTAAGCAATTTTCGAGAAATTAGCGTCCTGTGATCGCTGTTGAAGACACAGCGCACCACATATTAACGTTTGTGAAACGGAGAGTTACTGATGCTTATAGTTTAGGTAGCTGGCCGTTCTGATGGAAATTCCGAGCGTATGTTACGCTGCCGAGGTGAGCGACGGGGGCTCCTTCTGATCTCAGCGCTTACACGCTCGATGTTTTCTGAAGTAAGCACTGTCTTTGGATTCCCAGGCTTCGTTACCGTCGTTTGCTATGTCTCTTCAAAGTTCTTGATCCACTTTTTAATTGAACTGGCAGACAACTCCTGTCGATTGCGATTAATTTGAAAATAGGTGCGAAAAGCACTACGCGTCTGCACTTACGAATTGCCTTTTTCGTAGAACACTGAGGTGTTCGCCGCTGCACGGCTACTGAACGCTAAGGTCCCAGGATCATGGCCGACAGAATCCCCACCACCTTCCATCCGCTGAGCACGACTGCTGCGTTTTCCTAAATCAGTGTTTACTCTGCCTCACCATAGTTGAAGTTCACCACGACATTTAATCAAGAGTGACTGAATTAAAGGTACATTTTTCTAAGACATGTAGCAGGAATAGAGATTAATAACTGTGAGAAGTGATTGAGGAACGGACGTGAAATTAAAATTTTGACTAAGCATTTCATTAACAATTCATGTAAACTGATGTAGGATTAAAATTTGACTAGTAATTTTAGCATGCTGCTGAGGAACTGGAGAACTATCTTACGGTTTTCTGTATAGTTATCATCTCTGGGACGTGCTGTTTCCGTCCAATAGTAAGACAGGAAGCAGCAGGGCCGTAACTACTAAACGTACACAGCTTGTGTTACGCGATGTTTATTAGCTTACGCAATTTAAGTACAATAAAAACGATCAATTTAACAAGCACAATGAATTTTTTTCTTATATCTCTGTTGAAATCTGCATAACAAATGCATAAGACATTCAGAAAATTTCTGTTGATGTAAATACATTTTTTCTTAAACTCAACACTTATGAATTCATTTAGAATTCATTTAAACACTGCAATACATGCGCAAGTAAGATTGTTCCTTGAAACATTATAAGAACAGCTGAGTATTACTTTAAACGAACAAGAGCCCACCAGAACTACACCTTTATGGAATCTGATGTAATTTTACGAGACAAAATATCATTTCTTTATTCGCTAATCACGGTGCAAATTTTGGTACTTAATCACCAAGGTTACACCAATTTTAGATATGCCATCACTCAATAATAAGGAGCTCACCGGGTTTCCTTACATATAGCGAGAAATCCTACCTCAAGTGGTAGTAAACTAAGATGATGGAAAGCCCAAGCCCCGTTATCATGCCACATGTGACATAACTTTGACATATCAGACACTGAAGACAACATTAATTGGCCATTAACATAAATAAGCACACAATTGCACCTGTTTAAATCGAACACACACCAATTGACCAGGCGAAAGGTTAATGCCAGGCGACGCTCCGGGAAGCTCTTCTTCTCAATATGCACTGCGTGACGAGAAAAGCCAGACACCATGACTCGTGTCGGAACCCAAAACCTTTCCGCCGTCTCCGGCCGCAGCACTCCAGTAATACCGCAATACCACGCGCAATGAGCATGCGCGCCAAGTAAGGGCCAGCCTGGCGACCGTCCTGTAAGCTGCCGACAGACCACACAGTGAGACCTGCTACCTCGACGCTGCAGACTCAAACAGCCGAATCCGCAGTGAACAATCGACTCGCGGCCGGCCAAAGCAAAATCGATGGCAAAGAAGAGGTACTGGCGCCAGTCGCGCGACGTATCAATCTCGGTTTATATTATTTATAAGAGTTTAACTATGATGGGGGACACTTCTTGCACACGTCAACATGTGGCGGAAAGACCGTTTCACAAAGGGTATCCTTAAATATTTCCGCTAAATCTCTCTACAACTGCACGGTCTGTTAGAAACACAAGGGTGCTAGCTCCAGGTACTTGGCTGAATGTTGAAAGCAAGACATTGTGGAGGGGAGAACTACTTTAGTCACTCCTCCAGGAGCAAATCAAAAGAGTAATCTGAATCGATTTCCAGTTTCCTCATTTCATTCTGGGCATTTAGCCCTCAGATCACGTTCGTTCTGCTGACGTGCTGCACAAGTTTATTGTTGCGGCTAACCGAAGCTTTTCCTCACACTTGTTTCACTTGCTCAGCTTACGTACGTGTCTTCCAGCCTTATCACTGTTCAGTATGGGTGTCTACTTAGATGTCGTTATTTAATTGTAGAGGTGTGGTTTCCCACCTTTGTCCATTATATCCATAGGTAATACTGCTTTTGCGAAATGACTATTTTTTTCCATCTTCCATCAGTCACGAAATGGTAACCACAGTGAAATTTAAAAATGTTTTATTTGCAACATTTAACTACATCTTCCAGTTACTTCTTGGCTGCCACTCCGACTTAGCGTTGTACCATTGTTCTGATACCCTAGACATGCTTTCCGCCAATTCTCTAGGCTGGTTTGCAGCACGCTGTCTGTGGCAAAATGTAGTCCTCCGAGCTACCGATTCATGTCAGTAGGGAGATGAATATCAGAGGGAGCCAAGTCCGCAGTGTACGTTGGATGATCAAGGGTAACAATGGGAAACGCTGATGGAGGGTCTTTCTTCCGGATGCTGTGCGTTCCTGCAATGTGGCCGCACTGTATTGTCACGTGTGACAGTTACCTTACGTGAGCTGCATGAAATCAGGCGGAAATCATCAGCGAATGACAACACGCACTTCACATTTAGCGGGAGATTCTGTAACTCTGAGTGACAAAAGTCATTTGATACCTCCTAATATCGTGTCAAACTTTTTTCGCCCGATGAAGTGCAGCAACTCGGCGTGACACGGACTCAACAAGTCGTTAGAAGTCCCCTGCACAAATATTCAGCCATGCTGTCTCTATAGCCGTCCACAATTGCGAAAGGTTTGCTGGTGCAGGATTTTGTGCACGCATTCATCTCACTTTTTCGGTCGAATTGTCCAGTATGTTCTTCAAACCACTCTTGTACAACTGTGGCCTGGTGACATAGCGCATTCTCATCCATATAAATTCTATCGTCGTCTGGAATGCACATGGTCTCCAAGTTGCCGAACATAACAATTTCCTGTCAATGATTGGTTCAGTTGGACCAGAGAACTCAGTCCATTCCATAGAAAAACAGTCCACACCATAATGGAGTCACCGCAAGATTGCTCAGTGCCTTGTCGACAACTTTGGTCCATGGTGTAGTGAGGTCTGTACCACACTAGAACCCTAACAGCAGCTCTCACCAACTGAATTCGTGACTCATCTGACCTGGCCATTTTTTCCAGTCGTCTAGGGTCTAACCGATATAGTCAGGCGTCCAGGAGAGGCGTTGCAGGCAACTTCGAGCCGTTAGCAAAGGCATTCGCGTCGGTCGTCAGAAGCCACAGCCCATTAACGCAAACTTCTTAGCAGTGTCCTAGCAGACACGTTCGTCGTACGTCCCACATTGATTTCTGCGGTTATTTCACGCAGCGTTGCTTCTCTATTGGCACTGACAACTCTATTCGAGCGGCGCTGCTCTCGGTCGCCAAGTGAATGCTGTCGACCACTGTCTTGTACGCGGAAAGAGGTAAGGCCTGATATTTCGTATTCACGGCGCACTCTTGACACTATGGAACTCGCAATATTGAAATCCCTAACGATTTCCGAAATGGAATGTCCCATGCTTCTAGCTCGAACTACCATTCTGCGTTCAAAGACTGTTAAATCTCCTTGTGCGACCATTACCAATTCGGAAGCCTTTTCAGGTGAATCGCCTGAGTACAAATGACAGCTCCACCAACGCACTGTCCTTTTATACCTTGCGTACGCGGTACTATTGCCTTGCGTGTATATGCATATCGCTATCTCACGACTTGTCACGTCAGTGATCTCTAGGCAACTATCTTTGCTCATTGGGCGCTCAGAACTGAAAAGCGCTACGTGACGGAACAGACGGACATAACAGAGACACTGCGCAACACATGTGCGCATAGCTTCATCAAAGTTTATCTGTGGTTTTAATTTCACCCTATCGGAGCCTGAGAAAGAAACAGCTCTCGTAATTAATTTTCCGTTTGTTTCCTCTCACAAGCCTATAATCCTGGCACACACCGAAATCTTCGCGCCAAAGTACCATAGCAAGCTGTCAGAGGAGCCAAACATAATGGTGCAGCCTACTTATAAAGCCGACTACAGTGCGATAACTGGATCGGAAGACATTCTCTCTGGTTTCAACTGCCAACGGAATTGGTAAAGGTTGCCAGTCTTGCTTGCAAGATGAAAGCAGAGATCTCAATCTGCAGCATATTCGACAGGCCCTCTGGTACAGAGCAGAGTGGAGGGCAGGAGCCAGAGGCTCAGGCGGATCTGTGACCGTGTAGGCTGCAGATTCCTCGACTTGTATTACTGGATGGTTGGGTTTTGGGTTCTGCTTAGTAGGTCAGGAGTCCAGTACAAGCAGGAGGTGACAACAGGGGCAGCAGTGGCTGTGTGGCGAGGTTTGGGCGGTTTTGTTGTTAGGTTAGAGGGTCTCGGGGAAACAAAAAAAGGTCTTCAGTCTCAAAGGGTGCAGGTCGAACACAGGAAGAACGTAGATACAGGAACCATCGGTATAATAGTTATAAATTGTCGTAGCTCCAAGCGCTAATAGAAATTACTGATGCTCAAATCGTTATACGCACTGAAAACTGGCTAAAGCCGGAGATAAGCTTAGCCGAAATTTTTGCGAAGAATCTAACGATGTTCTGAAATGACAGGCTAAATACAGATGGCGGTGGCGTGTTTGTTTCGATTTGAAGTAGTTTATCTTTTAGAGAAATCTAAGTCGTTAGTTCCTGTGAGTTAGTATGGGCAGAGGCCATTCTTGGCAACCGGCATAAAATAATAACTGGATTCTTTTACCAACCTCGACTCATAAAATTAGAGTTGGTGGTGACTTTAATTTACTTTCGATATGCTGGAGAAAATACATGGTTAAATACGGAGGAACGAATAAAACATCATTCAAAATTGTGGTGGACCATTCCCTGAAAATTATTTCGAGCAATTAGTTGATGAGCCCAGCGAGTAATAAACGGCTGTGAAAATACACTTGGCCTCTCAGCTGCAAATAATCGTAAGCTAATAACGAGCATCAAAATGGATGCAGGATTTAGTGAACACAGGGTTATCGTAGTGGGACTGAATACTGTAACCTCCAAATCCTCCACAAAGAAACGAAAAATATACCTATTGAAAAAAGAAGATAAAAATTCATTTGACGACTTGCTAAGAGATAGTATCCAGTCCCTCCAAATTTACAGTGTAAGTGTAGGTCAGATGCGCGTTGAATCCAAAGAAATCGTGTCGACAGCAATTGAGAGACTTACATCAAATAAATTAACAAACGACGGAATAGATCCCCCATGGTACACAAAACAGGTCAGAACACACAGCGAAGAAAGCATGTCAAATTTAAACGAAAGCAAAATCTCCAAGACTGATATTTACGGAAGCTCGAAATTTAGTGCGGACTGTGCGAATGCTTATAATAGTTTCCACAATCATACTTTGTCTGGAGAGCCGGCAGAAAAAAACCAAAGAGATTCTGGTAGTATGTGAAGTATGCTAGCGGCTAGAGGCAAAAATGCCTTCTCTGTGCGATAGCAATGGTAATACTATCGACGACAGTACCGCAAAAGCAGAATTACTTTTCAGGGCCTTCCAAAATTCCTTCACCAAAGACTATGAAGTAAATATTCTAGAATTCGAATCAAGAACAGCTAGCAACATGAGTAACTTAGAGGTAGATATCCTAGGAGTAGTGAAGCAACCTAAATCACTTAATAAAAGACAGTTTTCCGATCCAGACTATATACCAGTTAGATTCCTTTCAGAGTATGCTGTTGCAATAGTTCCATACTTAACAGCCATATACAACCGCTAGTTCGAAGAAGGATCTGTACCCAAAGAGTGGAAAATTGCCAAGTCACATAAATATTGAAGAAAAGTAGTAGGACTAATCCACTTAATTACAGACCCATATCATTAACGTCAATATTGAGGCGTGGTACTTAGGGAAAGGCAGGATTCAGTGTGGACAGGACCATACTCAGTTACCATTAGTTGCTCAGTATTTTTTAAAATCATATACACTTTATTTGAAAACAATTTCAAATACGGCTGACAATAAGGAACAAGTATCAAATTTGACCTTTAAGGCACAGTGTGTAATAAATAATCAAGTTTACTCAGGGCTGAAGGCCTTATTGACCAGAAATTCAACTTATTTGTTGGCTGAAGGCCCCAATAGTAATAATTCAAAAAACAATTTGACGGTTGAGGGCCTGGATAGCAAATTCTTAAGAACGAATCAAACTTCTCCAAGAGATACTTAAATATTATATAAAAGGACAGTCATCAAATTTTCAGTATTAAGAGACAATATCTAATTAAAAATTCTTAAGACAAATTGCATTCACAGCAGAAGGCCTTATTGACAAGAAATTCAAATTATTTGTTGGCTGCAGGCCCCAATAGTAATAACTCAAAAACAATTTGACGGCTGAAGGCTTAGACAGAGTAAGACGTCATGGTCTCCTGACATTCATCGCTTGCATATTCCACCCTCACAATCGTATTCCGCACATCAAGACGCTTCATTGGAACCCAACTCGATAAGATAAAGTTCATGTTGTATGAATTCATGTAAACGATATGCAAATAACGAGAAAATCGCAAGTGTGCACCGTGGTTGAAATACTCGAGGCTGGCATACACACACACACATTCAAGACACGACGGTCACAAAAGCTTTTATTTCGGGCGAGGCAAACCACTCTCCAGGAGGCCGGTCCCTTCAGAGGATGAGTCAACCTATCTACGTCGGCTGACGACCGCCTGTAGAGCAGACAGCGTTTTCCCGAGTGAAAGAGAGAATTACCCCATGTTCGGTTTAAAAGCAAATTCCGCTACATTGTGTGGGAGCGCCCAGCCTACGCATTCTTCACAAACATAGCACGCAGTTTCAGAGGTTTTCACAGGGAGACAGCAAACGCCAAACGCCGATGCTACAGATTTGCGAATTGGTCGCCTTAAACAAAACGTCATTCTCCCGTTTTAGAGGAGCAATGCTGATTGGCAGACGATATTCCTGACGCCTTGAGCTGAAGGAGTAATGGAAGGGACTGAAAGATATACCCCTTCACGTCTGCCACGGAAAGAGCCCGTTCCGTTGTCGCTCTTGGAGCGAGAACACGTAACGAGAGCGTGTGCACTCATACGTGTACTCAAAGAGCGAGGAACAAGCCACTCCTCAGTACTTCACTGAGGGAGCACCTCTGTCAAGAGTGAATCGGAGTGCGATTAAGCGTTGTTCACTGTGTTGGCCGCCACACTTATCTTGCGGTGTGAACGAACAGAGCTATAGTTAAATGCCTGTGAGCGAATTTTTGAGTGGCATCGCGGTGGTCTGGTTACCTGACCGGTGTACCACGCCAATAGTTAGACTAGGGGCGAGTAGGAGTCCTTGACTTCAGTAAAGCGTAGGGAGAGTTTGATTGGCGAAGGTCAGTCCAGACAGAACGAGAGTTATCTTATTTGTCAGCAGCGAGCGGCGCAGACAGCAGTCATCGCAGCTTACAGTATTGTGCGCTACAGCTGTTGCAAGCCCCATATTTCCTCCACAACAGTATACTTCACTGCATTTCACACGCAACAGCCTCGACCGTACCTAGCAACATTCTAACGGATAATTATTCAAGCTGAGTTGGTGCGGCTCTCAGCCATTTTGCCAGGGGATAACAATCTTAAACTTTGTATAGTAATTTCATTAGCGAATCCTGTCCTTAAGAGGTAACTTCACATTCCGAAAAGAACCCAGAAATAACTTGTTCAGTTCATAACTAAAAGTGCCATTGTGATTTCTCAAAATGTTTGAAAAAAAAAAATTCGTTAGTTTCATGATTTTCTTACACTATCTAGCACTACTCCAGTACCCAAGTATCCCACTAGTTACGTAAGAAATTTTGTGAAATTTTGTCTCATTTCCTTACAGCGGACGACTCCAGAAGATATTTATTGCTGAAAGTTTTTCAGGCATTTCTCCTTAGAACATTAGGAGCGTCTGTCTGACTTCTGTAGTAGTGTGGGGGTGGGAATTGCTTCTTGCAGGAGCCACAGGGTAAAGAATACATCTCAGTTTAATCTGTTGCACAGAATGACAGAATAGCACCCACACGCTCACAACAGCAAATTCTTAAGAATGAATTAACTTCTCCAAGAAATACTAAAATATTATAAAAAAAGAACAATCATCGCAATCTGGCCATATCAAGAGAGAAGTGGGCCTCTGACAGTGCTCCATGGATCGACCTGGGATAAGTCGCTCAACTTCGTAAACGATGAGAGAGGCAGCCAACAGTTGTGGTCACTTAACCGTATGGCGACTCAAACTAGTGACAGTTTAAACGCAGGCCAACACTCTTGCAACATCTACCCAAAGTCTGATAACCAACATAACGATGGAGTAACCCAGGCAAGGCGGAACCGGCGCACAGCTCTGCGTCTTCAAATGGTTCAAATGGCTCTGAGCACTATGGGACTAAACTGCTGAGGTCATCAGTCCCCTAGAACTGAGAACTAATTAAACCTAACTAACCTAAGGACATCACACACATCCTAGCCCGAGGCAGGATTCGTACCTGCGACTGTAGCGGTTGCGCGGTTCCAGACTTAGCGCCTAGAACCGCTCGGCCACCCCGGCCGGCACTACGTCTTCAGAATCCGGTGTTTGGAATATCCAGAAGCAGAAGGACCCACTACGACCAAAGTAGTCCAAAATAAACAAATATCCGAACCACAATCAAGAAGGCTGTCGAACTACACGCCATGCCGGACAGCAGCGGCAAGGCGAGGAAAGGTACACTGCCGTGAAAATACTCTAACCTCCAGGGCAGGTAACTGGGGTGTTAGCGGCCACTACACAGAAAAATACCGCTGGTTGAATCACAAGGAATTCAATGATTAATAATAAAGGTGGAGGACAGCTTACTGATTTCGCCAACTCCAAAAACTCCACTCGTTGCTCTTCGTCTCAGCGACTCTGCGAGCAGCAGCGCGCGAACAAATGGGATTATCTCAAAATAGTGGAGGTTTCACTACTGGGTTAATGTTCACTCAACTCAAACGTCCGTGGTCCGGTGGAGAACGAGGTTGTCGCCCTCCCAACTACAGCCCCTCGATCCGGCAGCGCCTGCGAGACGCCCGCGGTCCCGGCATGTCCGTGCGCTGCCGGACCTCACCGCTGCTCCATCCCAAGCGAAGTCCCGACACACTCCGACCCGGAAAAAACTTGACGCCCTTCCAAAGATCGTAGTAGGGTACTAGATACCGACAACCGCTGCTGCTGCCACTCGCGGACAGACTACGCTGGGAAACGTAGTGGCGCCAGTAAACACGAAAAGAAAACGAGACGCCACTATCCGTATTACACGATGCCAACCTACCAATGGAACCAACGCGAGCCGCAACAGGGCTCAGACATGCAGCAGGATTTTGGACCATATATCGTGTTCGTACATTATGAATTACATCGAAGAGAACCGTCTACTCACACATAGTCAACACGAATTTAGATAACATCGTTATTGTGAAACACAGGTAACTCTTTACACGCACGAACTGTTGAGTGCTATTGACGAAGGATTTCAAATTGATTCCATATATCTAGTTTTCCAGAAGGCTTTTGACACTGTTCCACACAAGCGAATTGTAGTGGAATCGTTTGCCTATAGAATATCGTCTCAGTTATGTGACTGGATTCGTGATTTCCTGTCAGAAAGGTCACAGTTCGTAGTAACTGACGGAAAGTTATCGACTAAAACAGAAGTTATTCCTGGCGTTCCCCAAGGTACTGTTATAGGTCCTCTCCTGCTTCTTATCTATATATATGGTCTAGGAGAAGATCTGAGCAGACGCCTTAGGATTTTAAAAGATGGTGTTGCCGTTTATTGTATAGTATAGTCATCAGTGGATCAAAACTAATTGGAAAACGATTTAAAAAAGATGTCTGTTTGGTATGAAAATTGACCTTAAATAATGAAAAATGCGAGGTCATCCACATGAGTGCTGAAAGGAATCCGTTAAACTTTTGTTACATGGTAAATCAGTCAAATCTAAAGGCCGTAAATTTAACCGAGCGAGGTGGCGCAGTGGTTAGACACTGGACTCGCATTCGGAAGGACGACGGTTCAATCCCGCGTCCGGCCATCCTGATTTAGGTTTTCCGTGATTTCCCTAAATCACTCCAGGCAAATGCCGGGATGGTTCCTCTGAAAGGGCACGGCCGACTTCCTTCCCCATCCTTCCCTAATCCGATGAGACCGATGACCGCGCTGTCTGTTCTTTCCCAAACCAACCAACCAACCGTAAATTTAACTAAATACCTAGGAATTACAATTACGAACAGCTTAAATTGGAAAGAACACACAGATGTTGTAGGGAAGGCAAACCAAAGACTGCGTTTTATTGGCTTAACACTAGGAAAATGCAAAAGATCTACTAAAGAGACTGCCTACACTAGGCTTGTCCGTCCTCTTTTGGGGTACTGCTGTGCAGTCTGGGATCCTTACCAGATAGGACTGACGGAGTACATCGAGATAGTTCAAAGAAGGTCAGTGCGTTTTGTATTATCGCGAAATAAGGGAGAGAGTGTCACTGATATGACACAGTGTTTGAGGTTCTCCACTGCGGCAGAATCTTTCCATGAAATTTCAGTCACCAACTTTCTCAGTGCGAAAATACTTTGCTGACGCCGACCTACATAGGGAGAAACGATCATCATAATAAAATAAGGGAAATCAGAGCTCGCACGGAAAGATTTAGGTATTCGTTTTTTCCGCGAGCTGTTCGAGATAGGAATAATAAAGGATTATTGTGAAGGTGGTTCGATGAACCCTCTGCTAGGCACTGAAGTGTGATTTGCAGAGTATTCATATAGATGTAGTTGTAGATTCGTTTTCGGCAGCAGCGGAGAGGCCTATCCAAACGGTTAAAGATGAATCACGTTTCGTTTCCTGTTTTTGGACTGCAGTTTTCCATTTGCTTGCCTGAAGGATCGAATCAGGATCTCTCCATAACGAGTGAGACGTTGAGCTCAGAAAGATAATAAGGTTTTAGCATTCCCACTGTAGAGCTTAGTTGTAAGGTTTCCCAGAAAAAAATATTGCGAATGTGTGGCTGTGAAATGACAGATGATTTATCTTCTTCTCATGGATTAGGTGGTTTTATCTGTTCCGGTCCAGCCATCTCTTCTGTGGGTTTTTCCTTTGTCTAGATCCTCATTGTCTGTAGTTAAGGATTAGCTTTGGAAGTCCACTTTCAGGAGTTCTGTCTACGTGATCTCACCATCTGCTTTCATGTGCAACGGTTCAATTTATAAATCATTCCTAATGTCTTCATTTCTGAAGCGATCATCTCTGTCGCACAGTTCAACACTGACAATGGAGCCAAATGCGGTGGTGAAGCAGGCTAAAGATCATAAATTGTTTTCGCTAGCTGCGGAGAGCTGGAAATTGCTCATCTCCTATTGCGTGGGAATCTAGGTTTCAGATCTATAGACTATAGCAAGAACAGTTTTTCTTTTTTTAATTGCCTCACAGACTGCTTTAATTTTTAAGATATTGTTATCAGTCTAACTGTAGAGACTTCGTTCGTCCTGTGTCGCAGCCGAGATTATGAAAGTGTGTTACCTGTTGCAGTATTGCATTATTTATTACAATTTTAGATCTGATAGGTGGTTTTTCATTGAATGCCATAACTTCGGTCTTAGTTGTGGAGATTTTGATGTTATACTTAGAAGGCAACAAATTAAAATGGTAGACTGCTCTTTTAAGATTATCTTTATTTTTCTTGGATTATTATTTGATCATCTCCGTATAGTAGGGTAACAAGACATTTCTCTACGTTGATCCTTAGCCGGAGGTGACAATTTTTTCCAAGTTCTGACTAGGTCCTCTATGTAGATGTTCAAAAGAACTGCAGACAGTCCACAAACTTGTCTTGTTCCCTCTGTTGTTGTTAACTATTTAGACAAGGTATCTACATCTTCCATTATATTATAGTCTCTTTGTGAAGAGCTTTAACAGAGTTAAATACAGGGTTATTACAAATGATTGAAGCGATTTCACAGCTCTACAATAACTTTATTATTTGAGATATTTTTACAATGCTTTGCACACACGTACAAAAACTCAAAAAGTTTTTTTTAGGCATTCACAAATGTTCGATATGTGCCCCTTTAATGATTCGGCAGACATCAAGCCGATAATCAAGTTCCTCCCACACTCGGCGCAGCATGTCCCCATCAATGAGTTCGAAAGCATCGTTGATGCGAGCTCGCAGTTCTGGCACGTTTCTTGGTATAGGAAGTTTAAACACTGAATCTTTCACATAACCCCACAGAAAGAAATCGCATGGGGTTAAGTCGGGAGAGCGTGGAGGCCATGACATGAATTGCTGATCATGATCTCCACCACGACCGATCCATCGGTTTTCATCGGGTGTCAGGGCTTGTAGCAATTGTAAACGGTAAGGCTTCTGCTTTAGCCTTTTCTGTAAGATTTTCCAAACCGTCGGCTGTGGTACGTTTAGCTCCCTGCTTGCTTTATTCGTCTACTTCCGCGGGCTACGCGTGAAACTTGCCCCCACGCGTTCAACCGTTTCTTCGCTCACTGCAGGCCGACCCGTTGATTTCCCCTTACAGAGGCATCCAGAAGCTTTAAACTGCGCATACCATCGCCGAATTGAGTTAGCAGTTGGCGGATCTTTGTTGAACTTCGTCCTGAAGTGTCGTTGCACTGTTATGACTGACTGATGTGAGTGCATTTCAAGCACGACATACGCTTTCTCGGCTCCTGTTGCCATTTTGTCTCACTGCGCTCTCGAGCGCTCTGGCGGCAGAAACCTGAAGTGCGGCTTCAGCCGAACAAAACTTTGTGAGTTTTTCTACGTATCTGTAGTGTGTCGTGACCATATGTCAATGAATGGAGCTACAGTGAATTTATGAAATCGCTTCAATCATTTGTAATAGCCCTGTAGATGCGTTGGGAAGTCTCTTTTTACCATAATCCGCCACAGTAGCTTGACAGCACTATGTCAAAAGCTCTTTCATAACCCACAAGCACTATGTGTGTCTCTAAGTTAAATTCTTTCATTTTCTCTAGAAGGTATTTTATACTAAAAATACCATCAGTGCAGGACCGTCTTTTTCTAAACCCATTTATTGTTCTAATAGCATCGTATCAGAGATTGGGAGCAGTCCATTATTTATAACAGTGCTATACTTTTTATAGTCGTTCTTAACGAGACTATTTCCGCTGTAGTTGTTTAGGTCACTTCTGTTGCCTTTCTGGAATATGGAGAAATTGTTTTTCATATTCCACTCCTCGGGTACCTTAACCGCAGTACAACCTATTTTCGTGAGATGTATCATGAGTGGTTCAGTGAAAGACCTCCATATTTACACAGTTCGCATTTTTTCTCTCTGTGTCCACTGATTTCCTGTTCAGTTTTTGCACTGCTATATCTGAATCAGTTCCATGAGATCTACGTTTCTGTTGATTGAACAATTTTCACTGTTTTCTTTGGCGTCTTTATCAATCCAGAGATTTTTGTTATGCTATCCCCATCGTTCCAAAGTCATTACTTTTACTTTGACTGTACCTTTTTTCCTGGTTAATGTGCCTCATTAATTTGTATGCTATTGATTGTCGTTCACAAACGCTTGTTTCAACTTCGTTAATGAAACTTTACCATGATTCCTGTTGCTCTTTCCTGGTTATATTTCTAGTTGTATTTCTTTTCCTACGATATATCAGGATAAATTCTTGCAAGTGTGACTGTAGATCTCGTATGTTTCTTGTTTTCTTTCACTACCTGCTCTTTCTCTTGATCCCAGGTTTTTGTCACTTTCATTCTTCAATATATTGGTTTTTAGCCAAGAGCCTCGTCAATAGTTTTCAGAATTGCATTTTTACTGGTTCCCCATTCTTCTTCAATCGAATCTCTTGCGGTTACCGTAATCAATGAGTCAGCGTACGTGATGGAGGTATCTAACACATTCCATTTGCAGGAGTACAATCTCGTATTTTTTTACATATTTAGGTCTATTTTTCTCCCTCTTTTCTTCCATCTAGCCCAAATTTGAATTTTCGACCGTATCTTGAAGTGATCTGAGCCAATATAAAATTCCTTAAAAACGTATAATTCAGTTGTGAGGCTGTGCTGTGTGAAGCAATTACATAGTCAATAAGGGTTTTAATTGCCCTTCCGCTCCATATATTTGTATTCATATCTTTCTCTCGAAAGAAGGTATTGGTTATCCTCATGGATTTAAAAGCGGAGAAGTCTCTAAGCTCTTCCCCTGTTAATTTATTACTTTTATTAACATTTCTATTATTATTTCCTTTGATTACTCGTTTTTACGAAATCTCAGACTGTTGACACGTGAGTAATCGTTCTCACTACAGACCGTATGTCTTGAAACGTATTTTTTAAATTCGTCTGTAAATAAGTTTATTTTCAGTAATCTCTATAATCTCCTTGGTTAGTTTATTCTACAATTTCATTCTTTGACAGAATATCCTGTTCTAAGTTTTATGCTTATTTTTTCGTGCTAAATGTAACTTCATGGTCATAACACACAACTATTTGTGCTGTAACTTTCAAGATTATTTTTTACGTACATGACTGATTGATAAAATCACCACTGCTACGTAAATATTTTTAGTTAGCCAGATTGCTATCTTTTTCTATTTTTTTTTCTTATGGCCCTTTTCTGTAGCTTGAAAACTGTGTACACATTTTGTGCATTTGTTCCTCCAGAAAAAAATTAGTAACTAAAAACTGAGTGTGTATATCAATAATATGTAACTAAAAGATACTGGCTGTTACACTCAGATGACCGAATTCTCAGAGACAACACGTTGAAGAGCTCACGTAACTTCAACTAAGAATCAGTATTCTTTACTAGAGAGATTTTGTTTATCACGCAGTCTGTAGATATACCATCTGCATTGAACAGTGGCATTTTCCCTATTCGTTCTTAAATTCCCAGTATTTGGTTTCTTTGTGTACAGTGTAATTGCGTCGGGAGCAAAGAACATGTTTCTGGACGAACTCAAGAAATAAACAAAAATCGACGTAAGTAATCGTACAATACCACAGCTTAAGTATATCCAGACCATAGACTCACATCCTAGACTATTGGTGATCAAGTGACGCCAGAGCGTCGAAAACAAAAAAAATTAATATTTACATTACTGTGCAAACCGAGTACAGGAAGTGAGCAAGCAATACGAAATCAGTTATTTTCATTACACTCCGAATTGCAAAAGCCAGACCAATCTTCCTAAAGACGGAGAAGTGAAGCTCAGTATCATTTCAGCATTTAGGCCCGGTTCCACGTACGAGACTCACCCACTTGACCGGGCCTATGGTACGGTTTGCTAAAAATTGCTTTCCCGGTAAACATTCTGAACCTCTTCCGTGTCGAGACTAAAAACTACTGCGCTGACGCCCTACATTTATGAATCCTCTGAGAATAATTATTACGTATAAGCTACTCTAGTGTATGGAGTCGAAATCTAATTATGAGATGAGGCCACAGAAAACGATTAGATGCACTGCCACTTCGACAGCGTACTGAGAATCTTGTGAGTGCAGCACGCCAACAACGGACAAGGGCAAATAATTTTAAAAAATAGCTAATTGTCATCGAACGTAAGAAGATTAAATACTTGGGGCTTCAATTGCACAACCAAGTCTAAGGTCATAAAAGAATTATCAGTAAAAGTAAAACAAATTTAAGAAGCATCTTAGACTGAACTTGAAGATACTACTGAAGATTGGCGATTACTGGAAACTCCACGTGAACACCTAAAAACGCGTTTGAACTTGGATGCAGCGGGAGCACACAATGAAGGAATAAGCCCCCTGCATGCCTCATGACACTAGAAAATCTCTGGCGTGAATTAAAAACAAACAGCCAAGCTGAAGGCAGTCTGTCCCAAACTACGCATCTTTCCACATTTGTGAAATGAAAATATTCCTCGCTCAAGGTCCTTGGGAAGTACTTGTTCGTAATGGACGCCTATAGGCTAAATACATTCTGTGAAGACGATCGAGTACTGTTTGGATCGACAGAATAATCTTAGTTTCGGTCAAAAAGGTAGCGCGCAGTTCTAGTGCATTCTGCTTGAGATACCCATAGGGCGTTGTTGGTTGCGATCATCAGGTGAGGTGCTCGGCTGGTCTTGGTCACCAAGAGGCTGATCTTCAGTGTGTCTCGTGATGGCGGCTGAATGTTCTTATGACGTCGCCGAGATATAGGTAAACACGGTGGGCTGTTTCCTACGGTGATACCCTGTCTTACCGTGAAATGAGAATATCTTTCTGTCTGAAATTGAAACAACTCTTCGCGGCAAATATACGCAAACCACATTGTCCCACTCACAGCAGTAGACACAATGGTCTCTCCTGAAGTGCCTTTATTAGACAAGTGCCTGTGCTTAGCGATTTCCTGTCACCATTAGAGTATTGAGTTTCTGTAATAATAATAATAATAATAATAATAATAATAATGAAAAGCACAAACTAAGCAAGTCAGTAATAAGTGCAAAAATTTTGAGCTTTTTAGAAGAAGAAAGCATAACTAATAATGAAGTATGAAAGGGGCACCTTTTTCAGTGATTTTCAGTATGTTGCCCATCACTGCTCTACAATACGAGGTGTTTGGCTTGTCATAGCCATGCACGTTTCCACCAGTTAGATGTGAAGTTCTATACAGTCCTTTGCCACATACACACAGTGCACCAGAAATGTTGCGATAAAATTCGAGGGATTACAGGAGTTGTATTGATGAACTAATCGAGGATACGAACCCGTGTCCAGAAACGTTATCCAACGACGCTACACAGCGACGAACCTATAGACGCCAGCGCCTGTCACTAGACCAGCCCTTCGGCAACAAACGTGACTTTGTTCGCTGACGGACCGTAGGCGGAACGTCTCGCATTGTTGTTTGTTACTCCGTGATTGTGACTGTTCGCCATGATTCCCAGTGGAGCAGATGGAGGTAGCTGGTGGGTAGAGAGGCCTTGTCTCCTATGAATGTGATGCTCTGCTGCCTTTTCTTCTATATACCGCTAAACAGTGGACCCTTAGCGACTTCCAGGAGAAATTAAACTGTGGATGTAAACTCACGTCGGAACAGTTGTCCATTGAGGCAACAGAGCATCGTAGTCGTAGGCCTGCCCACGCAACAGCTAGCTCCATCTTCTATATTGGCTATCGTGACAATCAGTTGCAGTTACTAAATGACAAATAACATTGCCAGACATTTCGGTTATAGTACGTCAATGTACAAAGTCACGTTTGCTGCCGAAGGGCTGGCCTAATGGCAGGTGCCGCAACTATAATTTCGACGGTCTGTCGCGTCGCTGGATGACGTTTCCGGACACGGATTCCTATCCTCGATTTGTTCATCAAGATACGCTCTAAAACCCCTCGAAGTTTATAGCAACAATCCTTGGGCACCCTGTATAAGTTTCTACTGTGCATCAAAAAAGTCGAAATGCTCGAACCCTCAAGAAGTGAGAGCAGGGGAGCAAATGCAGGAATCCTCCATCGCCGTTCTCGGCTGGTCCTCCTGGAGATGGTTTGCTGTTGCCTTCCTCTGACCTGTTCTTAGGTGTCAAGTGTGTGTTTGTGTCGTATAAATACACACACACACGCGCACGCACACACACACACATACACACACACACACACACACACACACACACACACACACACACCTGTCTCTGTGCGTATGGGAGTCACAGAGTATTCTCGCTGTCTTAGAGTAAAATTAGAGAGTAAAAGATCCTTCTCACACTGTCATTGACCAATCCGCCCTGCAGCACCATTACCGATTTAATCTGCAACCGAGCAGAAGCAGACCACTACATTCCACGTCTCGTGAATAAATGGACCTTGCCAAGCCCTCACCCATCCAAGTGCACAAGATTTCTCGAGATGCGCCAATGTCTAGGAGGTTAGCACTCCTTATCGATGTATAATAACAGATCTGAATGTGTCGCGATTTAATAGCAGACGGTTAAGACGAACAAGAAACGGGTGATTTTTATGCGTGATGGAGCTACAGACTGATCTGTCAGTGCATGACATACATCCTTCTTCCCGGTATCTCTACGATAAACTATGTTATGGAACAGTACAACGAAAAACTACTTTTTTCGTAAATCAACCAAGCTATCAATTTTAAAGTATTAGTCCAGAGTCTAGGATCAGGACCTGGAAGATATTGGTAAGGGAGAATATGAACACAGGCACTCCTAGGGCTACAACGTTCTGCACTCAAAACGTTTCCGACCTATCAGTAGTATGGAATGTAGCACTGTTAATATTCCAATGTAAGAAATATACTTCAAGTGCATGACATACATCCTTCTTCCCGGTATCTCTACGATAAACTATGTTATGGAACAGTACAACGAAAAACTACTTCCGTAAAACATTTACTCTACCTGATTCGAGCACAATATAGCTTTCCAGAGACGTATAGCGTCCACTGTTCACATTCGATCACAGTTCAGAAATTATATGATGCCTGCATCAGGCCTATATAAATTGATCGTTAGTAATGGGGGATACCTCTTACAAGGAAACAGATAAACGCATAGCAGCAGTGTTCAGTATATGAAAATCACAAGTCATTCCGCCACTAACTCTGTAAGCACCACATTTGTCAGGCAAATGTATACATGGGGATTGCAGTGCCTCACAAGCACCTATCGCCAACTTATGAAGCTGAGGTCACGATTTTACACTGAAGATGCGACAGGGGGATGGAGTACATCGCATAAATCAAAGTTCGTTTAGAGGAGAGTGTCACGTTTCATCACACATGAGATGGAAGTTCTCTGATGACTGACAGGTTTACCGTTAACGATCGCAAGTAGACAGTGCTTTAAATCACGTACAGAACACGTGGCTGTATACGAATCGAATGCAGGCTATGTCACATGACTGATGCATCCTGACAGAACAGTGGAAAAATTGACCTGTAGCAACTTCTCCCTTTCTAGAATGCATCATCAGTTTACCGTTAAATCATACCTCGTTACAGCTCCATCTCAATCGATCACACCATCCACTCTCTGTTATCCCTTAACGCATATGCAAGTAAGTTTAGAGGCATTTGGTTCTCTGTCTTCCTGAAAAGCATCAAATACAGTAGTTAACTCGCGTGTATCACTGGTACAGCAATAGACATACAGTATAATGCTGCCTCGATGGAGAAAAATGACCGCGTCCCTGATCCTCTTCCTTTCGATGTCGACGTTTTCTTGGATTCCTATTGCTGTCGCATACTTGTCCCCATGTACAAATTTTTCTGTGCGAACCAGAAGATACACAAGTACTTCCCCAATTTCCCTACTTTTCAATGTATATTCGGTCAATTTATACCTATTCCCTGTGATTTTTCGCAACTCTATCGATTTTTTAAAAGTCAGTTTTATTCATGCGATCATGGCATAACCTCTCGTTCTGTGTTCTAAAACTGCTTGTAAAAGTGGCACAGCTGCCAACACCTAGCCCAAATGCACTGACCGGGAGGCGTAATATAGCACTGTACTCGATTGTATCCAGTCACCTCCACATTTGGAGAGCATTTGCTCTGTTTTCTGTATATCTGTGTATATGCATGTATACTAGGTCCAGACCTCGTGGCGAACACACTGTTTCCCGCCGTCTTGGACAACGGTACTCGTGTGATCAGCTGATGTCATGTTATCCATCTTGGATTACGTCACAGAATGGACTATTGTGTGCTCTGGTGGTGGCAATGTGTACTAGATCACCTGGACCTCGTTGTGAACACACTTGATGGTGGTACTGCCTATAATTGTTTAAATAAGTAGTGCATGCAAAATAATAAAGACTTATGTCCAGCACAGATCGAATCTTTTTCCCATGAATCCCTAGGAGGATGTGGCGGTCGGATGACTTACGTTAGTGGAGGTAGCCCAATTGACCTATCTTCCCACCATTTTCTCAGGTTAGTAGAGGTGTGTTTCATTATCCTGATGGAATTTGAACTTCCCATTATTTTTATGAGGTGGGGAGGGGATGAGGGCTAGGTTAGTGGAGGTAGCTCAACTACCCTTTCTTTCCCTCCAAGACAGTTCATAGGATGAGGTGGCAGCTAGATGACTAAAGTTAGTGGAGGTAGCCCAATTGACCTTTCTTCCCGCCATTTTATTATGTTAGTAGAGGTGACCATTGTGTATTGCATTATCCTGATGAAATTTGAACTGGGGGAGGGGAGGAGATTAGGTTAGTCAAGGTACCACAATTGCCCTTCTTCATGACAAAATACGCCCTCTGGGATGATGTCATCAGCTGACGTCACAGCCGCCATCTTGGATAACCGTACTTTTGTGTGGAATCAGCTTTGGGTTTGGTCATGTCATCGCCGCTATCTTGGATGACGTCATCGTCACCATCTTTGTTAATTGTACTTTGGCATGGAATCTGCTTTGTCCCAATACTAACAACAACGACAACAATAAAAGAAACGTTATGTCAATGCAGTCTGTAGGGAAGACAGCCTTTACTGTATGCGTACTCCATACAACAGTATTTAAAAGGACTAAACTACTGTACTAAATGTACCCGTAGTGTTCTGTTAACTTACATTCCTCACAGATGAGTAGCATTTGTGTCTTCTCTTCATTGGTGTGTTTCATTACTCCCAGTACCTACACTAAGCACTGGGTGCGCCAATGTCAGTGATGTGTTACGTAATTAATAACGTCGTGTTTCAGTGAATGGTACATTGTGATACATCGTCTTTGAATATCTCATTAGGAGAGGAAATGAATTACCGAATAAAAAATACAGGGTACCATTTAAAACAGTCACACCGCTGTTCATATCTCTGTAAAAATACAAAGCTAGAACGAAGGGAATCACGCTGATTGATGTCCCCCTGACGGCTAAAGAACATTTGCTTGAAACATTTTGTAATTTGCATCTGGACAAACAGTTTTTCAGGGGGGCCAAGATAAATGAGACACTATATATATGTGCACTCCCACAGTGCTGCGTTTGTACTATAACGGATGAAAGGAACAGAGAGAGAAAGAGAGACAGAGAGGGATAGAGTGAAACCTGTTGGTGGTGCATAGGCTATTCCTTCCGAATAGCACCAAGGTGGCCGCCGATTTCACCATACTCATCCGATGGCTGGATCACTGTAAACAGTGTCACCTGATCTCGTTTCTTGAAATGCTGTGGACATGTTCGGAATATCATCCAGGGCAGTGACGCAAATACTGAACTGCCACCACCTCTCCTCCCCTTGTCGGCCAAAAACTGGCAGTGATAATTTCATCTCCTACCAAGATTCGAAGGAGTTTACCCCCAAGTCAAGCGCCACCGCACAGGCGTGCGTTAGCGCCCTCGGCCGCTATTTTTTTGGCGGTAGGGGTGGGGTGGGGCTCAGGTAACATAAAAAAATGACATTTATTGAATTTAAAGTCACAACAATTAAAAGATTACAGGGAGCTAAGGAAACAGTAGTTTAACAATCCACTACTTCATCAGAAATTTCTAAAAAAGAATTTGTGAAAAGCATTGTAAGAACAATTAATTCATCAGTGAAACATATTCGTTGGAGCTTATAAGCTATAAATGAAATCAAATTCAGCATTGTGGACCTTCTTATTGTCATTGTTTCCACCATGAGTGTCTCATGAGTAATAGGCATGAATTTAACACTTATCAAACTTTTACTATGCATAATCAGTAAAATTAATATATTGATTAATTATCCATTACTTTTATGGAGTAATATTGAGATAATTACTTATTATTACGTGTAATCCAAAAGCCGGTGTAAAAGCTCAGAAATGGAAAGAGAACCAACCCAATATAAAAGGCAAATGAAAAACATCAACTTCATACATTTTTACTACAGCAAAATCATAGCTCTCCATTTAATATCATAACATTGGTCTGAGCAGAAACGGCGCTCTAGTAAAGCTAGAAATACCTACGACTTTGATTACATTTCCGAATGTAGCCCCAAATTAAATTAGAAAGAGAACTGACTAACGAGAATATGCACCAGTTCTGTGAAACCCGGTACCTCAATGTCAGGACACTGATAAAATATTTGTTTTATTCTGCATGCCCTAACACTGATGTGATGCAGTACATAGACTCATTTCCTCAAAAAACTGTACAGCTGCAGTCCGAGACATTGTAACAATAATAGGAACTGGCTGTGTGGAGACCCGTTCCGGTCTGCTTCATAATCGTGTTTGTAATCGGCTTTTGTAAGTTCACTAAGCCATTTAAACAACTTTCAACACCTGCTGTTGTAGACCATTAACTTTGCTGTGCTGATACGAATTTTCGCCTGTGCAAGCTTCTATAGCCTTGCCTCCTTAATAATGTGCTCTCATGCTTTCTGACGCCAATGTGTTCCTCACAGTGTCGGTGTATTGTCACTCAGGCTTCTTTAGAACTTTTCCATATTTCGCGGGCAGCAGTCTGAGCCTCAACATTTGTTGAGCTATCTCCATGACTGAATCAGGCCTGCAATGAGAAATTATGTTTAAGTTAAGCGATACCACGATGTAACTTGTGTCTCTTTTTCAGTGATTCTTTTTTACCTGTTTTTACGCTCCAGTCGCTATAGCTTGCGTGTTATTGTGCTGTATTCGACAACAAAGATTACGGAATTAGAGCTGTAACCCAGAAAATGTGGTATTATAATTTAAATACTTTGCCTAAAATAATGCTTGAAAATACGTAACTGAACGCCCCAGCTGCTTTTGCCGGGAAATATCAGGTTTTCAATGAGCAAGTTGGTGCAACGCTTAAGAAATCGGACTCGTATTTGGGAGGACGGTGGTTTAAATCAATGTCGCACCTGGTTTTCCTTGACTCCTCTAACCTCCTTAAGAGAAAATGTCGGGACGGTTCTTTTGAAAGGCTACGGCAGATTTTCTTCTCCGAATGGAACTTGTGCTCCGTGTCAAATTACCTCGTCGTAGAATGGACGCTAAACCCTAATCTTTCTTCTTAAGCTTTCGAGAAACTGTGCTGCTTAAGCGTTATTTACAAGCAATGTTTACGATAGAAGTTACTGCCCTGCCCTTATTAGTGCAAGCTTCAGTAAATGAAGAACTGCACCACATCGTATATAGAATAACACGACAGTTGTTTCACAAAATCTGCACCTAGAACTGGATTAGAATCAGTGCCCTTCTAAACAAGACTATTTTATCCTTTTTAGACAGTCTTCTTTCGCTTCTCCTTACACGGATTGGCGAAGATGAAAGCTCCTTGTTATACAGAGCGAGATATTTGAAGCTATCTATTGCTATGTCTTAACGCTAGGGCGGCGCTCGAGTGCAGTTACGTGATGTCGAGCGGCGATTTGGTGATCAGTG
The DNA here is from genome assembly GCF_023864345.2 of Schistocerca serialis cubense. Lineage (NCBI taxonomy): Eukaryota > Metazoa > Arthropoda > Insecta > Orthoptera > Acrididae > Schistocerca > Schistocerca serialis. Next base: position 391,036,180 of record NC_064639.1, read on the forward strand.
CTACGTCGTCAGTTTGTAGCTTGTTGTGAATGCATTTCTGCAGAATGGTTCAAATGGCTCTGAGCACTATGGGACTTAACATCTGAGGTCATCAGTCCGCTATAACGTGGAACCACTTAAACCTAACTAACCTAAGGACGTCACACACATCCATGCCCGAGGCAGGATTCGAACGTGCGACCGTAACGGTCGCGCGGTTCCAGACTGAAACGCCTAGAACCGCTCGGCCACAACGGCCGACCTTCTGCAGACTGTCTTTTTCGATCGGACAAAGAGTATTTAATGTTGAAACGTTTTTCTGGATGTGAGTCGTTTGAAATGTTGACTGAAAGGTTCACGATAAAATATCCAGATACAGCTGCTCTGGCAAAACGTGTTGTGCAGAAATTGATCATCAACAGGTTTAGTCGCTAACGCCAAGAGTAACTGGGCACAGAAAGTTTGTTAAGCGGAAAATATTGAACGTGTTCTCGAGAGTATGGTAAGAAGTTAACGGCCGCGCGGGATTAGCCGAGCGGTCTAAGGCGCTGCAGTCATGGACCGTGGGGCTGGTCCCGGCGGAGGTTCGCGTCCTCCCTCGGGCATGGGTGTGTGTGATTGTCCTTAGGGTAATTTAGGTTAAGTATTGTGTAAGCTTAGGGACTGATGAGCTTAGCAGTTACGTCCCGTTAGATTTCACACACATTTGAACATTTTTGAAATCAACGGAAATGTACTTGATGTGTACCATCCCAACTAAACATCAAACGAACGTCATGCCAGAACATGTTGAAATTGTTACATATGCGAGCATGCAAAGTAAGAGTGATACAGGCATTGAAACCTACGAGTTACGCACAACGATCAACTATTGCGAATGGTTACTAACCAAACGAAGCATGATTTCGTCTTAGCGGTACGTGAATTTTCAAAACACACTATTTGCCAAAAGACAGTCTAAGGGAGCGCTCTGAGGTGCCTCTGCATGATCTGAAAGTAGGCATTTGCTGCTCACTTTCGGGCCAAAGGATTGCAGGCCCTATTTTCTTTAACAGCATAGTGAACTCCCATGTGTATGTAACGGAACTGTTGCAACCATTCATAGTGCAGCTAAAGGAGGAAGAAGAGGACTATGTGTTTTCCCAGCAAGATGGCGCTATGTCGCATACTTCGCGGTTTTCAGGGTCATAGGTCCATGAAGTTATCGGAGAAGAACCTATAGTTCCTACAAGCATCTGGCCTCCCAGTTCACCGGATCTGTCAAGCTGTAATCTTTATTTGTGGGGTAATTTAAAGGGTAAATTCTACAGTAACAACTCGCATAAATTGAAGAGCTGAAAACAAATATTCACAATGCGATTACGAAACTCACACCAAATGAAGTGGCAAAAGACTCCAGAAATAAGTTGAAAGGTGCTGCGTTGCGTATCGAAGTTTATGGTGATATTTTCGGCACCTCCTGTGTGCTATTGACCTATTGAATATTCAGTACGTTGTATTATATAATAATTCTTTACTACTCTGTATTCTATATTTACAATAAACGAGTGAATTGTCTGTGTGTTGTTTATAAGACGTAGTGCTTCTTTTACACTGGTCACCCAGCATATACTTCAAACCGATGTGAAATCGACATATCAGCAGTACCGATATGAAGAAAGTATTATACAGGATGTAACCAGCAAAGTTTGCCAACTGTTCATGTATTTTTGAGCCCGTATTTACTATATAGGTTTTTCTAGGTTTCGTCGATATTAAATCCTCGCAAAATATGGTAAGCGAAGTCCTTGCTACAGAAATCTGTTTCACAATATCGAAGATGAACAAGTGTTCATAGCTCTTAAGATATGCATTTCAGAGCCAATGTTAACTAGAAATTTTTTTTCGTTTTGTCGTAAGGAACGTGTTTCTAAAGCTTGTCGGTGTTTTTTCATTTTTGTGAGGACACTGTATATACAATGGAATAAAATCATACCGTTATTACAACTTATCAAAACACAGTTTTGGAATGGATATTAATATATAATTTGATTCTATAAGAGTATAACATTTCGTAGGCTTTCATCGGGATATCTCATTAAATATTATTAACTAATACAATCGATCAATAACAGAGGTTTCGTCCCTTTATTATATGAAAATTTTATATAGAAAAAGAGGATGTAGTAAGAATGCTTTCACGACATGCACGCAAGTAAAATGGCTCTGAGCACTGTGGGACTTAACATCTGTGGTCATCGGTCCCCTAGAACTTAGAACTACTTAAACCTAACTAACCTAAGGACGGCACACACATCCATGCCCGAGCACGCAAGTAATGGGGGCTGCCTAACCACCTACTTGCCTTTCATCCAGAAGAAATGGCAGTTTCTACTAAACTGTGAAAACTACCTTTGTCTACTAAGACGCCTTTATGTATCTCTGTTTTCACTTTCACTTCCTAATAGTTGCATAAGTTTGCTTCAAGCACAGAGTTACAAAGTTCGACCACCTCTTTGAAATGTGAAAGTGTGGTCTCTGTAACGCAGTTTTGCACAGTAACTTGTGCTATGAATGTTTACCTGTACGACAGTTTTCGTAGCTCTGTCGCAAATAATTTTCAATCAATTGCTGTGGAACGTATGTTCAAGAAATTTGTAAGTGTGTTTAGCTTGTTCAGGACTCAATTAGGATGCAACAAGAGTTCGAGGGGCTGTAGATGGCACTTTTGAAATCATATTAAGGATAAGGACCCATGTCCGGCAGCGTCATCCAACCGCACTGTAGGGAGTCTGGGTAAGCGCTAGGTTAGCCCGACGGCCACAAACGCTCTTTCACTCTACAGTCTTGTTGACACTGGCATGGACGCGTTCGATGTCGTCTGATGTCCAAAATGTCATTAAGCCTCTTGCGTGCGACTTCCTCTTGTGATCAGTAACTGTAAAACCTCACCAGCAGCACCTCTGAAACTTAGAGGCTCTGTAGTGTTATGGAATGACGTTTCCATGTGTAAGTCTCTTCCTTAGCTTGCTCTTATCTACAAACCCTCTAAGTTTATCGACTGTTCTTGCGCCCAATTCATCACCGTATTTACTTCCCCCGAGTAATCTGCTCACGTTACATATAATAATGGAAAAAGCAGTATAGAGGCCTAGAACGCTCGTTCACTGAGTTATGGTATCTCTATGCATTGCTTATTATTTACATACTGCACTAAATTCCCTGTGCTGTTCACGCAGCTTGCATGCTTTGCTACAAGTGATGTCATTTTTTATGAACAATAGTGCATGCAGTAAACGATAACGTCGTGATATCCATGAAGATGATCGACAAGGAACAGGGAGATGTTGAGTGGTGTGATTCATGGTAAACGTGAATCCAAAATAAAACAAATGAAACACTCAGTGGTTTGATGGCACTTACCGTAACTGACCAGGATAATACGTGCCTTAGAACGAATAAAGGCGATTTGCGTGCAATACTAAAATATTTTATTCTTTCTAAATGGGCTCCACCTCACACACACACACACACACTCGAGGGAAGCTCTGCACCTCCATTCAAACCCTGAATTCAAACTTGATCGTACTGAAATTTATACGACCGCTGCGGGTTTGGCACAATGGAAATTTTTCCGGCGAAATGATTGACAAGAATCGTGGTAACGGTGACAGAAGTAAGTTTTAATAAATTTTACTAGGTTTATAAGACTGGACATGCGTGGTCAGAACAAGGCAACATAGTTATGGACCAGATTGTCCATACGAAGAAGTTAAGCTCGCGACTAGTTCCGCTTTCCAAACCTTAGACCAAAAACAGTAAAGGAAAGGCATTTCTAAATCGTGTTTGAAGCTGGTGGAACGTAATTCGAATAACTAAAGGCATTGTTTTTTACTTTATATGTAAATTTTTGTGTACCAGCATACACCAGACACACAAAAGAAAGTAACTGCGTTGGTGGATGTGAAAGTACGTCTATTAAAGCTAGTACAGTTTCCTCGGTATCAAGAATGAAGGCAACAGTTTTTTGGGATATCACGATCACCTGTGAGAAAGTAACGGTGTAATAGTTATGATTCTAATTACAGGCCATCTTGCATAGAGAGTTGAAGGAAAAGTGACGAATATTAGTTCGAGTGAAAATAAATTTTTTCAGCTGGATAATTCAACCTACTCCCCATGTTCGGTGCAAAGTGATATTTTTTTTTTTTTTTTTTTTTTTTTTTGGCAGTCCTGTGTTCTCAGACAACTCCTGGTGTTGAGGAAAGAGGCACTACATAGACACCACCTGAAGTTGAGAATTATTTGTAGTTTGTGCCTTTCTGTTATATGAATATTCTTAAGTTTGCTCTTCACGGTAAAATTCTTTTTATAAATACAAAATATTAATAATACTTGCTTTGTACCTGTATTTATTCAATAACATGTATATCGGCGGACTTTACAGTTCACTCAAAGTTATTAATTTGCTGCTACGCAGTTCTTAGTGTTGTGGCCAGAAACATAATAAGGACTTTCACAAAGTCTTAATAACTTATGGATGAATAAGTGACAAGTACTATGCTTAGTCCAACATGCCACGTACCAATTACATAAAGAGCATCACTACCAACAATACCACACCACACCTCTTCCACCAACCTCTTGACAACAACGCTCCATTGCATGTAATAGCTCCTCCCCATTTATTCATTCTATACTTCCTGTTAATACTCATTGGAACTCATTTATATCAATAATCCAGAAATTATTTAAAGAGGCTCATTTCATGCAATGAACTATAATGGAATTTTAGTTAATTCCGTAACAAAATTGACACGCATTTGCTCGTACTTGTTAGTTGCAGCTGACAAATATATCACTTCTATCGAAGTCGAAACTGAGTCAAACTGTGAATTTATCTGGACGGGAGTAACAGGCATAGGTGCACTCAAGTTAACTAACTGTCGTACGCCTTTACCGGGCACCCGATTCCACTGTGACCGGTTTAGAATCATTCAAAGAAAGTTTACGCGCAATAGAACAGAAATACCCAGGGCATGCAATCTTAGTTGAGGTGAATTTAACTCACTAAGTATAGACTGGGACATCTAGCAATCCGTTGCAGATGGTGCCGACTCACAGTCTTGTGAAGTAGTTTGAACACGCTTTCAGAAAACTGTCTAGAGCGGCTTGTTTCACAGCTCACACTCAATGGAAATATTTTAGACCTTGTAGCCACAAATATGCCTGATATAAAGTGTCAGTACAGAGACAGGGATTAGTCATCGTGATGTCATCATGGTGACGATGATTACTGAAGTTAGTAAATCCATCAACGAGGCTAGGAAAATATTTTTCCTACAAAGAGCAGATAAACAGTATTAGCGTCCAACTTAGGTAATGAATTGACATAATTTAGTTCCAATGTGACGGACGTAGAGAAATTATAGTCAAAGTTTGCACTGACTGCTTTGGAGCAATGTGTGTCGAGTAAGTGGATTAAGGCCGGGAAATACCCACTGTGGTTAAACAGCAAAATTGATAAAATTCTGAAGAAGCAAGGACTGTTGCACTCTTGGTTCAAAAAGAATGAGCAAGTAAAAACAGGCAAATTTAGTAGAATACGTGTTCCTGTAAAAAGGTAGATGAGCGAAGCATACAACAGCTTCCAACATTATGCCTTAGCAAAGCATCTGGTCGAATAACCGAAAAATTCAAGTCCTACGTAAAATCGCTAAGCGGGTCTGTCACTCGTTGACCATTCCTGTGTGGCAATAGAAGACAGCAAAAGGAAAGCAGAAGTTTTAAATTTCGCGTTTCAGAAATCATTCAAGCAGTGCGATAGTACGAACATACCGTTGTCTGGCACAACTTTGAAATACTGAAAGGTCTTTATCACTCAGCTCTTCATTAAACAACTGAAATGATTTTATGTACACAGAGTGGAGCTGTGAGTGAAAATTTGTACCAAGGCTGGGAATCGAATCCGAGTGTCCTGCTTACTCGGTAGGTGCCTTAGCCAATAAGCCAGTTTGGCACAGCGGCTCACAGAGCTGCCTAGATGGCTTAATGGCTAACATACCAACCAAGTAAGCAGGAGACTGCGGTTCGATTCCCGGCCTTGATGCTTCAGTTTATAGACCTAATATCTTAATTAAGCGTTACGTACTTCAGAATTTCATCGTCAGATTGAAACAGTGGACGAAAGTGTACAAAGAAATTAACGGCAGCAAATCTGTACATACATCAGTTATTGTTTCCAAACATGTCTTCTGTTTTGATTATTGAATAAGGAGTGTGTGTTCACGATGTTAAGTAACGACGCACATTTTACGTTACGTAACTTTTACCTAATGTCAGTATGAGTTAGTCTTCCATAAAAGTAGCATAAATGTGTCTTTGTCAAGTTGTTCACGATGTTCTGAAATGTCGTTCATCGCAGGTATAGTTTCTTTCTAAAATTACTCTTTGACTTCATTTCTACGGTCAGTGCAAGACCACCTACCGGCCTTCGTTTGCTTATTAGATAACTAAATCGCCGCAGTCAGTTTGGCACTGTTTCTCTTCGAACAGACAACCAAAGTGTCAAGTACGCCTATATTGGACGAGATTTGTATTATATTCAGTCTAGGTGCTCACTTTACTGCGTTTTTTACTAACGTTTGATTTAAATGTAAGTACCGTATTAACTGAAAGCTCTGTATATGGATCACTCATTTTAAAATGTACACATCTGACATTGTTAAATTCTACGTACGGTGTTATATCTACATTTCCTACATTTTCTACATTTTGTTTTCATCCACTCCTAAAAATTGTATTTGCTTAGTATTAATTTACTTGAATGTGCATTTTCGTTAGATATGGTTTGACTGACAGTAGTTCAATGCACTGCTCTCTAGCTTGTATTTTACATACTTACATTTTTGACTAGATTATAAAATATTGTATATTCTTACATTCATCTACCCTGTTATTCTTTTACTTTTATATTTATTTTATTAATGTTTTTACGTGATACTAATCAGGTGTAGAACTGTTAATACTTCAGTTTTGTAAACTGATTTCCACAGAGGTGTTTAACGGTGTCTTCTTTGGAATTGGTCAAAAGTGTCATCTATGACGTTGAAGTTCTTTGACTTGTATTGCTTTACATGGCATGTTGTCCTTTTACCAACGGGCCATCGTATTGTAATATTGCTACAATTGTTCATTTTTATTGACAGCTACGGATTTCAGCAGCAACGTACGTCAAAGTATGTACGACACTTGATAAATCTGCGATAATTTTTGTGTGTATTTCCATTGATTCGACAGTATTTCCTGTTTTGATCTTATTTCTTTTCGCATTGTCGCATTGTCCGCTTTCGTATTTCGTATAGCTACCGTTGTTGATTGTTTAAGACCGGAACCCGGTAGTAGAATGAATAACGTTATCACAGACAGCACAGTGCTACGAATTTTGTAAAATTCGTACATGCTGTTGACCAGCGCCTAAACAAGATGAAGTAGAAATGTTTTGCTTCTAAATTTCATCAGAAATTAGTTTCAGCTCTTTTTTCCATTTGGCTTGAAGGAGCTGTACCCACGAAGAGGCCAAGTCTTAGCATAGAGATGGTGACTGGCTAGCACGGTTCCGCCTACTTTGCGAAGAGACTGTAAGGATAACTGAGCCCGCACCCACTATACGGCACACAGAGTTCCCCGGATAATCGCCTATGATTTTATTAACTGCCTTGATAGTAATGCAGCTACTTTTGCTTAGCCCTGCTTGGCTACTCGCCTGCTGCCTGCGAGTTTTGTTCGGCTTTACTCTTCGCCCTGTACCTGACATGACTTGACGTTGAAGACCTCTCGTCACCTCAATGGCTCAAATTGTGCGCTGCTCTTTGTTTTACAGAGGATGAGTGGAGAGAGGTATTTCTCCCTATGTTGTTATTGTGGTCTACAGTCCAGACGCTGGTTTGATGCAGCTCTCCATGCTACTCTACCTGTGCAAGCTTCTTCATCTCCCAGTACCTATTGCAACCTACATCCTTCTGAATCTGCTTAGTGTATTCATCTCTTGGTCTCCCTCTACGATTTTTACCCTCCACGCTGCCCTCTATTACTAAATTGGTGATCCCTTGATGCCTCAGAACATGTCGTACCAACCTATCCCTTCTTCTAGTCAAGTTGTGCCACAAATTTCGCTTCTCCCCAATTCTGTTCAATACCTCCCCATTAGTTATGTGATCTACCTATCTAATCTTGAGCATTCTTCTGTAGCACCTCATTTCTAAAGCTTCTATTCTCTACTTGTCCAAACTATTTATCGCCCATGTTTCACTTCCATACATGGCTACACCCCATACAAATACTTTCAGAAACGACTTCCTGATACTTAAATATATACTCCATGTTAACAAACTTATCTTCTTCAGAAACACTTTCCTTGCCATTGCCAGTCTACATTTTATATCCTCTCTACTGCGACCACCATCATTTACTTTGCTCCCCAAATAGCAAAACTCCTAGCCGGCCGGTGTGGCCGAGCGGTTCTAGGGGCTACAGTCTGGAACCGCGTGACCGCTACGGTCGCAGGTTCGAATCCTGCCTCGGGCATGGATGTGTGTGATGTCCTTAGGTTAGTTAGGTTTAAGTAGTTCTAAGTTCTAGGAGACTGATGACCTTAGAAGTTGAGTCCCATAGTGCTCAGAGCCATTTGATTTTTTTTAGCAAAACTCCTTTACTACTTTAATGGTCTCATTTCCTAATCTAATTCCCTCAGCATCGTCTGACTTAATTCGACTACATTCCATTATCCTCGTTTTGCTTTTGTTGATGTTTATCTTATATCCTCCTTTCATGACACTGTCCATTGCGATCAACTGCTCTTCCAAGTCCTTTGCTGCCTCTGACAGAATTACAATGTCATCGGCGAACCTCAAAGTTTTTATTTCTCCTCCATGGATTTTAATACCTACCGCGAATTTTTCTTTTGTTTCCTTTACTGCTTGCTCAATATTTCTCCCTATATGGTCACACAATGCGTCCTAAGCGTGGCAGTGGCCTTTCGTGATATATCGATGAGCCTACCACCGACCCACTCTCTCTATCCCTCTCGTCCCACGCTTTCTGCCTAGCCAGGAAATACTGACATCTGTATTACTGTCGCTATGTGTACTGAATACACTTGGAGCCATGCCTATCAGTAGTATCCTGCAGCGCCCTTCGATCACTCTGTGTTCACAGCTTATAGCGCTGTACGTGGCCGCCCGACGTGCTGGCACCTAGATATCCCGCTGGCTTCCCTGTGACTTTTTCTAGCCACTCGACAAGACTAACACTTAATGCTATTCTCCATTTGTTACCACTTATCTGCAAGACATGGCTGTTTTCTGTGGATACTACATGTGCGCGATCACTATCCACCTCCATAGTTGTTACTGGGTGCTATTGTGCAGGATGAATGATATATGATTCTACTGATCGTGTGCCATTAGAGACGACTGGAAACTGTTTTTAATGTCAGTCGTTTTCGTGTATCGTACTAGGCGTGGTAATAGTTTATGTTTTTGTTGTTTCCATATTTTCGTCCATGCCTGTACATTAAAGTAAACGGAGCTTATGTTGACATAAAGGTTTTCTTTCGTCATTGAATGTTATTTAACACGTTTTTCAACAAACAGTGAATTATTTCGCGTAAGGTTCCTTCAAAGATTGATCGTTGTGCGTTTTCTGATCGGAAATAATTTACCAGGTAAGGAGCATTCACAGTGCACTACAGTCCCACTAATTCATTGTCCTCGTGTTGGACCGAATTCCGGTCCTGCAGCCTGAGGTGGTAGGTGTCGCGAGCAGAGGTTGTATCGGAACCTGGGGGCGGGGGCGGGGGCGGCGCTCAGCATCTGGCAGGGCCCAGGCGGCAGTGTCCCGCGGCAAGCCGGCCATCTGGTGGCGCTCCGGAAGCACGAGAGGGGTCGGCTGCGGCGAGCGGAGGCCGATCGCGGCCAACTCCCGCCGACTGCCTCTCCCCACCCCCTCTGGCCCCAGCCACCAGCAGAACTTGGAGCAGCCACTGCTGCGTGCCGCAGCTGACACCCACTTTACAGCTGCAGGCGATCTACTGTCTAACCCCTCCTCAGCGTGTCACAGCCTACAGTTTCGATGTCTACATCTAAGTAACAAACGAGCATTCCCAAGTAATAAACGATCTTTATGAAACACGGTGAGTCAGTAGGGGGAGAGGGGGGGGGGGAGAGTGAGCAAAATAACACAATACATATCTGACTTTCAAGTTGTGATACACACCCCGAAAGTTAATTTGGCGAAACGATTTTATGTAACAAACTTTTCTCATAATGAAGTTCTTAAATACTGTATAGCAGAACTTTGTAATAATTTGAAATTCTGGAAAAAACCCATGACCACCCTTAATTAATTTTGGAAAATGAAAAGTTTTGTTACAACATAAATTAGAGAAGCTTTCAAGCTTCATGCGTCCATGTATAATAAGACTGGCTTTGGAGACACCAGTTATATAAAACAAACTGTATCCAACATGTTGTCAGAGTATTTTTAACATACTTTATGAATTAAAATATCTAATCATACCGGGTGATCAAAAAGTCAGTAGACATTTGAAAACTGAATAAATCACGGAATAATGTGGGTAGAGAGGTACAAATTGACACACGTGCTTGGAATGACGTGGGGTTTTATTAGAACCAGAAAAATACAAATTTTCAAAAAAGTCCGACAGATGGCGCTTCATCTGATCAGTGTAGCAATAATTAACATAATAAAGTAAGACAAAGCAAAGATAATGTTCTTTACAGGAAATGCTCAATATGTCCACCATAATTTTTCAACAATAGCTGTAGTCGAGGAATAATGTTGTGAACAGCACTGTAAAGCATGTCTGGAGTTAGGTGACGCATTGGCGTCGGATGTTGTGTTTCAGCATCCATAGAGATGTCGGTCGATCACGATACACTTGCGACTTCAGGTAACCTCAAAGCCAATAATCGCACGGACTGAGGTCTGGGGACCTGGCAGGCCAAGCATGACGAAAGTGGCGGCTGAGCACACGATCATCACCAAACGATGTGTGCAAGAGATCCTTCATGCGTCTAGAAATATGTGGTGTTTTTCTTTTGTTCTAATAAAACCTCATGTCATTCCAAGCATGTGTGTCAATTTTTACCTCTCTATCTACATTATTCAGTGGTTTGTTAAGTTTTCAAATTTATTTTATGTTTTAAATTGCTATTTGATGTTTTAGATTCTTTTTTTTTTTTATTTTACCATTTCACATAGATCTATTTTGTTATTTGAAAACAATAATTAACTCATTATTATTATACAGAATCTTTACAATAATGATAATTTGTGAATAAATGCTCAAAATGTGCCCTAAAAGAATCTAAAACGTAAAATAACAGTTTAAAACATAACCCAAATATAAGCAACATAAATAAATAGACTAATAATGAATGTTTAGATATTTTAATTTATTAGGTATGTTGAAAATACCCTAACGTTGTGTGCAGATTATTTTCTAAAATCGGTAATTCAAAAGCCAGATTTATCACACATGGATGTATGTAGCTTGAAAGCTTCTTTAGTTTATGCTGTAGCAAAAGATTTCATATTTCAATATTAATTAATGTTGGTGGGGTATTTTGTAAATTTACAAATTATTTCAAAATTCTGTTATACTGTTTTCAAGAACATTAATTACATATCAACTTTTACAAGAGAAACATTTTTTATATAATTGTTTCTAAGATATTCTCTCCAAACTTATATGTTAAATTACCTTTTGGGGTGTGTTTTACCCCTCAAAAGTTACATTGGTCACAAACAAAAAAATACATACTTTATTATTTTGTCTCCTCTACACAGACACCAAGTTTCATTGATATCGTTTATTGACACTTGGGAGTGTTCCATTGTTACTTACAACATCTTCGTAAAATAAGAATACGATAAAAAAAACATGGTTCTCCAGTAGACAAGATATTTTATTTTCTTTGGTGTCCATAATCTTTATGGGTGATCACAGTAATCACTTGTGAATAGAAGGTTTCAAATACTTCGATTCTATTGAGGATATGTTAGACGACATTAGTTTCTCTATATTACTACATTAGTTAAGGAGTTCTAAAGCTGCGGTTGATAACTGAGACTAATCTTAACAAATATCAAGAAACCGTCATCCGATTTGTCGTTTTAGAAAAATCATTAGCTAATGTAAAATGTTGCAACATGTTCGATATGCTTAGAAAAAGTCGATTAAGCTGTCAGAGGAAGTTAAAAAATTGAAGACCAAGACACACAGTGGGATTAAAGAGATCATAAAGAAAACATGCGATCTTTCTTCCTTTCTTTATGATATGCACCAAAGCTCTGAGTACAGAGATTTTTACACACGCCCACATAAAGCTACTAAGAAACTCTATTATGCTGTAATGAGAGTCGACTACTTATGTCTTCATCTGAGAGACCAAAGCTAAAATGATATACACTGGATGTCTGTTGTTCCAAAATATGTTTCAAATGTGGGAGCCAGAAGGTCTGGTGTATGGGACAACGTAATTCAACTGTTAACTCTACCAGACGATGGCAAATACTCGAAGTTAGCTGCTAGTTTTATGGCACCATTTTGGTAATAGGGGAGACCGTTGTGCCTAGGGTCACTTGCAGGTTTTTGTCTCTGGCCAGCCGTTAACAGAAGTTTCATATATTTTCCTATTCCATTCATTAATGATTTTTATATGTTGGAGTCTTTTTCTGAAATTACAAAAATTATTCAGAAAAATTAGGGTTTTACAAATGTGAAAATATATTCCAACATACAACATAGTCATTTATCTACTAACAAAGATTTTATTGAAATTTAAAAGCATTGCAATCCAGAAGTCTTTCCAGTACTGTATTTAATAGTTTATACCAGTATGTCACATTATCTCTCTGCTACATAATAATAATAATAATAATCAGTAAGTGAAATTAAATCAAGCAGCGGTATTGTGAGAAGCCAGTTACAATATAAAGAAATCCTTTTTGAAGACTGGTAGAAGTGTTAAGACATTAAAGAAAGAAGCTAATTTACCAGTATCACACGACCTCCTTATGTCTCAAGGTACAACATTATATATATGGTGTCCCAGCTATCTTGTCCCCCTTGTCTCTGGAACAATAACAGCTATTGGAAAACGACTTTCACCGGTATCAATGTAGGGCTGGGGCCCATGAATGTACATATTTAGAAACATTCTAAAACGAAAGCATATGTGTTTTTTAACACAAACTTATGTTTTTTCAAATGGACCTCCTATATTTTTTCATCAGCAATCCATAGCATTACAAAGCACATATACAATGGCGTTGATTGCATCGCAATATTCCCATTACATCCCAAGATATTAAGACGCGAAGTTGGCGCTTGAAACACCCAACATGCGCTGCTTGCGCACGTCCTGAGGCTCAGGCGTGAACCCCATGCTACCCGTAATCGTGATGTGATTGCCTTGCGTAATCACACTTCCGTACTTATCAAGAGGTCCGAAACGAATAATACGGTCTGCTGCCATCCTGCATTAACGTTGTACATTCCAACAGGTATTTATCCCATAGGCTAGTGGTGATGCGGTTCTGTAACATATCTGTGTACCGTAACGTTAGTCACATAGTTAACTTCGCTTGTCGTTAATCCGTTACTAAAAAGGTAATGCCGTTCAACGTTCAAACTTTACTTTACTGTAGATCTAGCGCAAGTGACAGTTAATCATTCACTCGTAATAGTAAAATTCATGTTGATGGTTTTAGTGAAACGAGCAAGTGGACTAAAAGTTTTACCGTTGTTTAGGTAAAAATGTTTTGATTTGGGAAGTTCAGGTAGGACATAGAAGATGAATGTAAACACGTTTAACCAATTAGTTTTATTATCACATAATTATCAATGTTGTGTTAATCTAATGCGTTAAATGACAAATTGTTGCAAACAAATGTTTCTTAACATCACTGGGTAAAATGGCCCTTTGTAGAAATTCCCACTGTGATACCAGCACTACATACTAAACATAGCGTTCACATCTCATGCTCAAAGTGATGCCCATTGGCTTGCATACGTAGGGTCACTCTGCGGATGAAGGATGCCCTACTTCGAGCTACTGTTTCCTCTTTGATGGCTGTACAAGCATCAATATTGCGTTGCTTCATGTCCTCTGGTGTTGTTGATTCATGTTGGTAAACAGCATCCTTCACTGCTGCCCAAAGAAAATAATCCAGCGGTGTAAGGTCCGGAGAACGGGCAGGCCACCTCGTCCAATACACCTACCAGGGAACTTACGGTTCAGAAGTCGTCGTGCTCGTAAGGCGTTATGTGCAGGGCATCCGTTATGCTGATACCACATGACCATTCTCCGGTTCAGAGGTGCGGTGTCCAAGAGAACAGGAAGATTGTGTCGTATAAATCTGGAGTATTGTCTGCCATTTTGGATGCCATTTATAAAGAAAGGTCCGATAATGGTATCTCCAATAATCCCACACAAAACATTAACTTTCCACGGACGTTGATACTCTACCTGACGGAGCCATTTTGGATTGTCTGCGGACCAATAATGCATATTCCTCATATTGACAATTCCTTTGTTGGAGAATGATGCCTTGTCGGTAAAGAGAACATCTGCAAAAAAATTTGGATTAGTCAGAATTTTTTGCTGAGCCCACCGACAAAATGTTACCCTATTGCGGAAGTCATTTCCATGAAGATCCTGGTGTAAATGAACATGGTAAGGATGAAATTTATGACGTTTAAGAATACGTTGTGAACTTGATTTCGACACACCAACTTCACGTTTAATTTGACGTGTGCTGATTTGAGGATTCACATCTATGGTAGCGAGCACAGCAACTTAAGCACGTTCATCTGTGCGTGTTCTAGGACGATGTCGAGGTCTTGGATTTAAGCTTCCCGTTTCACGTAGACGAGATGTGAGACGACCAAACATCCGGCGCGAAGGCGATGGCTTGTCAGGGAATCGTCTTCTGTACAGTCGTTCTGCTTGAACAGCATTTCGTCCACCTACAACAGGGTACAGTACAGGTATGTAGAGTAGGGTAGAAAACAGACATATTAACTTAATAATCATAATGTTCGCTAACAGTACTATCAACAAAAAAGCAATCTCATAGCGTATTTCCCGTCAACGTACATTCTCCATAGACCAGCAGCATTTCTACCGTATCTTCATGTGTGTACATTATACTGTACAGTATAATTTCCACAACACAACGTTTATTCACAACAAATGGGATGCTCGGAGGGTGGTGGAGTACAGGAGTTTGCATGGGTCGCAAATCATAAACAAGGCGAAGTGGTAACTGTGGCAGTAGTGGGAACTACGTTGGACACTTGACTAGGTAGAGCCAAGCCCTGCGCGACAGGCACAATGGGTCATATAACGCATTAGATAAACCTTATTTTGGGTGTGCAGGATAAATAAGACAACCTGACGGGTGTACACCGATCGGTACTGGTTCATATTGTGTACGTAGATACGTAAAACGTGCAAGAGGGAAACCATTATGTGCTTATGAGAGTTGATGGCAGCAGACAGTATTATTCGTTACGGACCTCTTGATAAGTATGGAGGTGTAATTACACACGTCAATCACATCGCGATTACGGGCAGCATGGGGTTCACGCCTGAGCCTCAGGACGTGCGCAAGCAGCGCATGTTGGGTGTTTCAAGCGCCAACTTCGCGTCTTAATATCTCGGGATGTAATGGGAATATTGCGATGCAATCAACGCCATTGTGTATGTACTTTGTCATGCTATGGATTGCTGAAGAAAAAATATAGGAGGTCCATTTAAAAAAACATAAGTTTGTGTTAAAAACACATATGCTTTCTTTTTAGAATGTTTCCAAATATGTAAATTCATGGGCCCCAGCCCTACATTGTTACCGGTGAAAGTCGTTTTCCAATAGCTGTCATTGTTCCAGACATATTTTGGGTGGACAAGATAGCTGGGACACCCTGTATATATATATATATATATATATATATATATATATATATATATATATATATATATATATATACTCACTATAAAACTGTGTAACTAAGTAATTAACAATAAATAGCAAATATCATTGATATGTTATACAGAACTTAAATGTGTCATATGCCAAAATCTATAAATAGTGCGCAGAACACCAAATCACGTCTAACAACAACAAAAACTCTAGAAACTGGCAGATCTGCTTAGGACCGTCTCTAGAGCGCATTCTTTCCTGTGGTTATAAAATCAGTCATTAGGCTGAATTACTGACCAAAAAGCATCATGTATCCCTATGTAAACTATCCTCTATGTGAACACTCACTATTATGCACAAAAATTTCAATCTGTTCTGATTTTAAACCTATGGATCGATGGAACAATGACAGAATTAAAAGAAATACATAGTAGTAAGATTATTTTTTTAGTGACACTTTTTTCTTGTGTAATACTATTCTAAATGCTTGAAAGATTACACGATATCATTCATGTTTCGTTTTTCTTTTGAGGCTTAGTTAATTGTGCATGTATTTACTACTGCTGTCCAAAAAATTGTGTGTCCTAAAGACATGACCCTCCAAAATAGCGATTTGAGTGAGAAACTTTACTGGATAGTTGTAAATTTATGAACAAAAAAAAAAAAAAAACGATCATAGAAATTTGACGGTTTTTAGAAAAAAATGGTTAACACAATTACAAATCGGGATTAGATTTTAAGACCCTAGGGTTGAAAATTCACATATTTTGCTGCAATTATTTTATTTCTGTCGACTTTAGCACCATATATTAAAAAAATGTAAAGTATAACCTAAGATCACATTTGGAGAGCCACATAAACCACATACGGAACAAATAAAGCTACTTATGCGTGGAAGAAGTTTTTTTCTGATAATATTTAGTAACAACATTGAGAGCAGTTGGGAGCGAAAAGTGCTAATCAAATTATCTAAAACGGAGTTCGCAGTATGGAAACAGATTAACCATCCTGCCTAGTTTTGCAGCTTTAGAACAAATATTCACTGAAATAACTTCAAACTTTGCCAAAAGTTTTGATATTTCGCTATAATGTTTTCTCTTCTTTCTTTCAAGTGGCTCTTAAAAAATATGAAAATTTGTGAGCTAGAAAGTTATCTTCCTTTGATCGTTTAGAAAACATGTAGAGAATCGTTTAACAAAATGGTTCTAATGGGACTCAATTGCTGAGGTCATTAGTCCCCTAGAACTTAGAACTAGTTAAACTTAACTAACCTAAGGATATCACAAACATCCATGCCCGAGGCAGGATTCGAACCTGCGACCGTAGCGGCCTTGCGGTTCCAGACTGCAGCGCCTTTAACCGCACGGCCACTTCGGCCGGCAATCGTTTAACAAAACAACCTAAAATGTTCCACCAGTTTCTCTCTTCAGTGTATACCATATGGCTTTCATGTTTCCAAGTAATGTAAGTATTTTCTACTCGTGATGCAGTGGTGTAGACAGTATATAACTTTCATCAGTATTTATCATACTCATAATGCTCCATATGATCCTGAGAAATTTTACTTGTTTAAATATTTTTTTCAGAAACTTCCATTTAATCTTTCTTATCAGTCAAGGTAATATGTTTATTAATGAATGGATAGAAGTTTCAGTACATGTCACAGGCACGTAGACACTGCTCCAGTTCATGTCATTGGTAACTTTCCTAAAATATCCAGTTTTTTTCGTCATTATTAAGTTCCTCCCTGTCTTAAAATGTAGGACTGTTCATACCCATAGGGTTTTAGAAGGTGATTGCATGACAACTACAAGATATACAGAAAAAAAGACACGCGTATGTGGATATAGCATCTCTCCAAGGTTTGAAGTCACATTACAGATGTTCAGTATTGGCACAGTGTCTGAATTGGCAAACATCAATATATACTTGCAATTCATTGAAGTCACTGCTGCCACTGCCAAATGAAAGGCGCAAAGACAGGAACCCGCTTTGGAACTCTGTTTGTTGGGTTTCCTGCCTGCAGGTGCGAACTATCATGCTGTGACAATACGGAGCAGATGATTAATTCCGTACTTGTGCTGGCACGCTGGTCTCCTACTGATAGGCTCGGAAACCATGCTACGGCACCTATCACGATATGAAACTAGAAGAGATTTTCTGTCCACTGATATTTGCCATTTTTCTGTGTGTCTTGTAGTTTTCATGAAGTCGTCATCTGAAACACCAGAGGTACTTATGAATCACTCAGTATGTAGACTTTGTAGTTTTATTTAACTCAACATAAACAGATGTGGATCATAGTGGAATATATATATTTTTTGGCTATGATTTGTACGTTTGCCTTAGAAACCAAACAAAAGGCAATGTTACTGACTGCAGTAAATGTCTAGTGCTTCCGCTACGCATTTTTGTAAATAAATTAACGACAGAAGCAGTGCACCCAATACATGGTGTATCATAATGGCGTAAACGCATACAGTTTAAAGTGTACGATACTAGAAGGAAGAAGGTCTCGGTAAGCATATGGTCGAAAATGCATACCTTAAGAGCTACGAACAATTTTTCATCTTCGATACTGTGAAGCAAATCTCTTCTACTGCGAGCTCTTTCCTTTCCATATTTCGGGAAGTGATAATATGGAACAAAACAAGAAAAAAATGTCCAGTAAACATGTGCTCTAAAATGCATACCTTCAAAGTTATGAGCACTTGTTCATTAGAAGAGTTGTGTTCCAAAGAGCTTGCAGTAGAAGAGATGTGCTTCACAGTATCGAAGATGAACAATTGCTCGTAGCTCTTAAGGTTATGCATTTTCGACCCTATGTTTACTGACACTTTTTTGCTTCTAATATCGTGTACTTCCAACTGTATGCGTTTACGCCATTAATTATGATACACCCTGTATATGTATTACAGAGAACATTCTGTGTGCATGTGAAGAAAGTGTTCTAAATGTTTGTGCAGCACGTATTTAAGGCGGAGCATGGATATCAACCCGGTGTTTACATAGTGGGATGTGGGAAACCCCCTAAAACCGACATCCAAGCTGGCCAGTACACTGTCCTCTCGTCCTTAATCTGCAGGATGGATCCGATCAGGGCATTCATATCTCCACGTCCTGGAAATGATCACGTTTATAGGTTGCCCTAGCCGGGCGAATACAAAGTTACTACTCGTATACAAATGTTTGCTTACATACTTTTCTGAAAGAAAAGGTACTGCTGACAAACCACAGTTGTACGAAATACATTGACGAAAAAGACTCGTCACCAACATATTAATATAGAGTAATGTAATTTCTGGAATACATTTTTGTAAGTATCATATGTAAGTGATTAACACTACAAGATCACAGGTTAATGTAAGCACGAGGTAAGCCAATTCAAATGTGAAATGCTAGTACATTAAAACCGGTGTCTGTGCGGCTGGTCCCGGCGGAGGTTCGAGTCCTCCCTCGGGCATGGGTGTGTGTGTTTGTCCTTGGGATAATTTAGATTAAGTAGTGTGTAAGCTTAGGGACTGATGTTGATACTTCTTCCGGGTTATATGGTCGTGGTCCATGGAATACTTCTATTCCCAACGTTTCGTCCAATACTACGTAGGACATCTTCAGAGGTAAGGCTTGTCCTGTTGAGTCCTGTCAACTGAAGAGTCGGGCGTCGAAGAGCTGCCTAAATACGGAGGAAAGTGGGCGTGGACAAGCCTTACCTCTGAAGATGTCCAACATAGTATTGGACGAAACGTTAGGAATAGAAGTATTCCATGGACCACGGCCATATAACCCGGAAGAAGTGTCAACAACAGTACCATCCGGTCGTGAAAGCCTTCATTGAATGATTGGGGACTGATGACTTTGGCAGTTAAGTCCCATACGATTTCACACACATTTGAACCGTCAGAATGTAGAATGCAAGCATGCAAAAGTGCATGCATCTTGTCGTAGAGGTGCCGGATGTCAGTTCGTGGAGTTCCATGCCTGTTTCACTTGGTGAGTCAAGATGGGGACGAATAATTCTGTTTGTAGATTTCCAATTTCTGCTCGATTGGCGACAGATGTGATGTTCGAGCAGGCCAAGGCATCGTGTCGACACAGTGTAGAGCATGTTGCGTTACAACAACGGTATGTGGGAGAGCGTTATCCTGTGAGAAAACACCCCCTGTAATGCTGTTCATCCGTTCATCAGATCGACGTACAGATTCGCAGTCAGGGTGCGTGCTGTAACCACGAGAGAGCTCCTGCTGTCGTACGAAGTCGCACCCAAGGCTATAGCTCCAGGTATAAGCCCAGTATGCCTACCATGCAGACAAATTGGTTGCTGGCCTCCTTCTAACCAACAAACAACCGAGACTGGCACCGAGGTTGAACCAGCTTGAATCAGAAAACACAACAAATCTCCACCCTGCCCTCCAATCAGCTCTCGCTTGACACCATTGAAGTTGCAAATGGCGGTAGTTTCGGGTCAGTGGAATTTATACTACAGGGCGTCTGGCTTGGGGCTGTCCTTGAAGCAATCGATTTGTGATAGTTCGTTGTGTCGCTGTGGTGCCACCTGCTACTCAGATTGCTGCTGTAGGCCGGTCTTCTTGCGAGCGTACATTCCCGTGAACACCATTGGCAGCAAATATGTACAGTGGCTACATTTCTGTCAAATCTTCCTGCAATATTGCAAAAGGAACATCCAGCATCTCGTACCCATTCTACACGACCTCGTTCAAACTCAGTGAGATACTGGTAATGGCGCCTCTGTCAACATTAAGGTGTTCTTGACTGACATCAATTCACCACGTCCGTTCTCAAAGGTAGCTAACGCTGACGGCCGTTACAGTGCATATTTAAAGCAAACCTGATTTGCATCCTCACATACATAAATAGGGTGAACATTAACAAAACCGACAAACTGCAGGGACGGATTACTGACTGGAATTGGAGGAAAAATGGCCTATGGAAATGTCTCTGGAAATGGACGATGTCCGTGCAATGACAGGAAATCGTCCCGGAATAAGCACAGAGCTCCATCGCATCCACCTCACAGCAGATGTTCAAAGTTGGCTCCACAGGATCGCAGGTCACAGGGATCTTTGTCGTTGTCATGCAGGATACACGTAATCGTACTTTGGCTTACTCAATGTTGCCGAACCACTTACCAAGAGCTTGTGCTATTGTTCGTCTCAACATCCTGTAGAACCCGGTCTTCCAAATCGTCACACACAGTCCGCCGCCTCCCTGCACGTTCGTCTGCCTGAAAGGACACATGATCACAAACGTCCAAAAACAGCTTGAAATGTTGTGTCATGCGGTTGGTGTCCGACAGGGTACTTGTTTTGGCATAGCAGTGCTGCCTGTCGACCGTTTCCAGCTGCTTAGCTGTACGCAAACGCCATCTCGGCTTGTTCCCGATGTGAATACCTGACCATTATGCTGCTTACAGTACGCTGTCAATCACACAGCCTGCAACCCACAACACATGTGACGAGGTCAGAGGAAGTGTCATTCGTCAGCGCCATCTATCGTGGTAACGATGCATTTCCCGATACATGTTCATAGTACGTTCTTTCCTCATTTCCTGTCAGGAATCCGTCCCTGTAGTTTATCAGTCTTATTAATGCTCCACCTGTATTACTCACCAGATAATAATGTATATGAAAAATTAAAAATAAACTTCAAATATCAATCCCCAAGGGTTAAGATCTTAGAATTATATTTCCTTGAGACATTTAATTCTCTTCTTTTTCCCAGATATTGATTGAATCAGAAGAAATGAATTAATTTGTGTGGCAGCTGGGACTCGAACCCAACGCTCGGGTGCTATTCCAGTGCCGGAGAGCCCTGGCAGCAGTGACAATGTAGGGGAAAATAAGCAGGAGATATGAATTGAAAGTTGAGAAGGGCTCTCAACTTTGGTAATTCCTGCAGCAATGTTAACCATAGTGGTTTGGTGGTGTAATGGTTAGCATTTATGCCTGGAAGAAGACCCGGGTTCATTTCTTCTGCTTCAGTCATTACTCCTAGGAGTCAGCTTGGCGACTGTGCCACGGCGCGTTTACGAAATAAAAGCAGAAGAGATATGTGCCATTTTTCTGTGTATCCTGTAGTTTTCATGTAGTCATTTATTGAAACCCCAGACGCTCTTATGAATCACTCTGCACTGTAGTTTTGTAGTTTTATTTAGCTCAATATAAGCAAATGTGCAAAATGGTGGAATACATAACTCTTTTGATATGACTAGTAAGCATACCTTAGAAATCAAACAAAAAAGCCATGTTATTGACTGTAGTAAATGCCTAGTGCTTTCACTTGGCATTATCTAAGCAAATTAGGCATTAAAGTGAAAGCCGCGTCGTTTTTGATGGAGAGGACAGTATCCCCTTGACCTGCGTTACTATATAACATTGCTGCTGCTGCGTGTGTATGGAGTCAAAACATCTAAGTCACATGGCTCCTGTTCAATCGACCCCGCCCAACCATCTCTCACCCCCCCCCCCTCCCCCGCCTCACCACGACAGCAACAGTATAGGTGAGTATAGAGTAAATTCTGTTTGCATGTGTGAGAAAGTGTTATAAGTGTTCGCGCAGCTCATATCTGATACGGAAAATGGGTATCAATCCGGTATATACATAGTGTGGTGTGGGAAACCCCCTGAAAACAACATTCACCCTGTCCAGGACACTGATCCCCTCGTCGTTAATCCACTTGCGGCCGGCATAGTTATTCGCCAGAATAGTCGTATCGCTATGCTACGATTAATGTCAATAATATCCGTGCGCCACGTAAACTGGCGATGCTGCACTGTATACTTCTCGCAGCTGACATAGGTGTGGCCCTCTTACAAAAAGTACAGGTTGATGGTTTTCTTCACATCGGTTTCTTAGTGCATTTGGATATCTCTCTCTCATCTCACACGCGTCCGATTCGGGCTGTCACACTTTTCGGCGTCGGAATTATTAATGTCTATTCTCCCTCAGGATCAAGGGAGCGCAGGGAACGCTCTGCCTTCTTTTAGTGGGGTAGCAAGATGCACTGGCGGTGGCTGATGATTTTAATTCCACCCTCCACACCAAAGATTGGCTGCCACGCGTCCGATTCGGGCTGTCACACTTTTCGGCGTCGGAATTATTAATGTCTATTCTCCCTCAGGATCAAGGGAGCGCAGGGAACGCTCTGCCTTCTTTTAGTGGAGTAGCAAGATGCACTGGCGGTGGCTGATGATTTTAATTCCACCCTCCACACCAAAGATTGGCTGCCACGCGTCCGATTCGGGCTGTCACACTTTTCGGCGTCGGAATTATTAACGTCTATTCTCCCTCAGGATCAAGGGAGCGCAGGGAACGCTCTGCCTTCTTTTAGTGGAGTAGCAAGATGCACTGGCGGTGGCTGATGATTTTAATTCCACCCTCCACACCAAAGATTGGCTGCCGTGTCGTTCACCCTGTGCAGAGCTTGCCTTGATCGTCGACAGTGTTTACCTTGTGGACACGTGGGAACACATTAATGGTGACCACTCCGGTTTCACGAACAACTTCGCACATGCTTCCAGTCGCCTAGATCGCTTTTATGGCTCACCGTCGCTCGCGAGGAACCCGACTGCTGGAGATTTGGCCTGTCGCTTTTCCGACCATGCAGCATATATCTGCAGCCTCACTCTCGATCTTCAGACGGTGTGGGACGGTGCGGCATGGTAGGAGCGTTTTGAAGATGAATGTGGCCCTACTGGAATCTCACGACTGTCGGCAGCTTATTGAAGTGACTTGGGATTCATGTCTCCGTCGCCGTGGTGCTTACCCTTCGGCACGATACCAGAGGACGTGGCAATGGAATTGGAGGCACCAGTCACAGAAGCCCAAATCCTTGATGTTATCCTAGCAGGAACTGCTAGCAAGTCACCTGGCTCTGATGGCATACCCGTCGAATATTATCATGCTTTCCGACATCTCATAGCACCCACGTGGACTGTCATATGAGGAGAACTGGTGTCCCCCGCGGTGAAGGTCCCTGATGCCTTTCTAGAGGGTCTCATGTCCCTATTCACAAACCCCACGGGAGTTCGCACACCAGTGATTATCGCCCCTTGACCCTGGTAAATAGCGTCCTTTGGCAGTACAACTTAAGAGGACGGTCCGTCGTTTCGTGTCGTATGACTAGGCGTCGCTAGGCGGAGCGTACAACTTCCGGACAGCACTCTGCCGCTAGAGGGATCTGATGGCCCGTGAACCGATGCGCGATCGATAGTTCGGACCACGTCTTCTGGAACACGGTCCTTACAGTGAAGGGTGTGTGGAACGTTTGCCGCGAGTGCCGTTGAGACCTTTTACGGGGAAGGGGGGGGGCAATGAGTGGTCGCAGCACGGACAGCGCAGATCTGCGGGGCAACGGACTAGCTGTTTGTTCTACTGGCCGTATAACGAGCTGGTGGGGCTGAGCATCTTCTTACACAAGGGACGTGCACCGGGACCGGTGCGGACACATTATACCTTTGACTAATCAGGTCTGGAGGCGAGTGCTGGGTCGTCGTCATCCACACATCTCCTGGCGGCTCCAAGTTTTTCCACCATTTGTCGCCGCACAGCGGCTTTGTATGTTCGATGTGCTACTTCTAATACGTTTCTTGGGTTAAGAGAGCACGCGGCATTCTTAAAGACTGACCTTCCTACCCACTGTGAGCGTGATAACTGTGACTGCATCGCTATCTGCAAGTGTTTGTGCACTGCTGCTTCTAAAACGAACTGGGTTCACAAAATGGTTCAAAGGGCTCTGAGCATTATGGGACTTAACATCTGAGGTCATCAGTCCCCTAGAATTAAGAACTACTTAAACCTAACCAACCTAACGACATCACAAACATCCATGCCCGAGGCAGGATTCGAACTTGCGACCGTAGCAGTCGCGCAGTTCCGGACTGAAGAGCCTAGAACCGCTCGCCCACCGCGGCCGGCGAACTGGGTTCACACTCCTGTTGTTGTTGTTCCCTGTTCCTATGTTTGGCCAGGCGATTTGAAGAGCGTGTCGCTCGTATCAGAACGCAATAGTTTGCAAATGGTAATTGTCATAGAGTTATGATTTGACTGTGTGTTTTGAATTGTTGTGGTTTTGTAAATTCCTCATATGATCCGTGTCAGTCATCATAACGTTCAAAATATTTTTAATGCCCTGTACCATGTGTGTTGTACCAAATGTATTAAATCGCCAAGTATCTTTCTTTAGTTATCTGGGGCCCACAAGATTATGCGTCTCACTGCTTGTTTTGTGGCAGGTTATACTACTGAACCGAGCTATTGTTTACGTAGATGAGATTCATCAGATAGCCGTTTGCGTGTTCCTTATACCTATGTTATTCGTCCTGCGCTACGATTAAGTTCAAATGGTTCAAATGGCTCTGAGCACTATGGGACTCAACTGCTGAGGTCATTAGTCCCCTAGAACTTAGAACTAGTTAAACCGAACTAACCTCAGGACATCACAAACATCCATGCCCGAGGCAGGATTCGAACCTGCGACCGTAGCGGTCTTGCGGTTCCAGACTGCAGCGCCTTTAACCGCACGGCCACTTCGGCCGGCTACGATTAAGTCTTCACACTTTCCGCCTCATGGCGTGATTTGAAGCTGAATCTCGATTGTCCGCTGAGCTTATTCAGTGTCAGGTGTAAGTGGGGGTAGTTGCCTTTGACCAGTTACCTTATTATCTTTTAGCGACTTTTCCCAAATGTTTTGTCTACGATCCCAGTGTGTAATCCAGTGACTTAAATTTTACTTGCTTTCGTTAAAAATTACTTTTCCGTTCATCAGGCTATCACTGTGTATTGGTGCCTTGTGGTGCTTCCCACTGGTTGCTTAGAAAAGACAAAGTATGATGAGTAGCGTATCTAGCCTACCGTAAGTAATTTGGGGTTTGTTCGTTCGGACAACATTGGAAGACACGTAGTGGTTTCATATTAAGCAGATATTTTTGTTTGCTTTCTACAAACATCTTTTTAGATAAACCAGAATTATTTATTGTATTTTAGTGAAGCACATTCTAAACATGTTCGTTGTCTGTCTGCTTTGAAGACTGTTTTCTTAGAACCTTAGAAGAGCAGTTATGTAACTTCAGTTAGTGAAATATTATCATGCTGCTCTTACTAAAATTCGTTGTAAATATTAAGACAATAGTTACCACTAGCACACAATATTTGCAAATTTTTGGAAAAACAATAACCTCTCTCGTTAATTTAAACTTTCGTACTTATTTTCCGGTGAATAGCTTTTGGAGAGTTGACAGCAAGTATCTGAATTAACACAAACATGTTGTTATTCATATAAACTGTCGATGGAGCGCAGCAACCAACCACATATTGGTTTTCGGTTACTTTATTCAAAAAGTTACCAGTTTCGAATTTTATACAGTTCATCATCAGACGGTTTTTTCATGTTTTCATCAATACAGATTATACACTGGTTTCGTATGAGTTGCTCTAGGATACACAGTAATTTATAAAGAACAAACGTGTAACCAAAATGGTTGCGCTACATATTTGTGTTGGACTGCAACTCACGTGAAATCTATCTGGCGCATTTGTATTAGCAGTTTTCTTGCAATGAAATAAATTCCCAAGGATGTCTGTATTTTTACAGTCACAAATGTTAAACTGCGTATGACACCACTTCCCTTTGGTCACAAAACGAATTATCAATGTGCACCGCATGTTTTGATTTATAGCATACGAAAATAAATATACAGTTTGCAAATTACATGAGCGTCAAAGATGCTACAATGCAATGATAAGCCGGCCGGAGTGGCCGAGCGGTTCAAGGCGCTACAGTCTGGAACCGCACGACCGCTACGGTCGCAGGTTCGAATCCTGCCTCGGGCATGGATGTGTGTGATGTCCTTAGCCTAGTTAGGTTTAAGTAGTTCTAAGGTCTAGGGGATTGATGACCTCAGAAGTTAAGTCCAATAGTGCTCAGAGCCATTGGAACCTTTTTTTGCAATGATAAAAAGATATGGGAATTTTTTTGCGAGGGGGGGGGGGGGGAGGAGTGAAGGAAACATGAAATACTGTCATGTTAGACTGAAATACTGTTTTATATTAAATCTATGGAGTTAAATTCAGACAGAAACGATAAATACTTTTTTGTGAATTATAGCACTACAGACTTATTTCATACAACGATAGAGATACAAGTGTGGGCAAGAAGTGTGCTATTTTAACGTCGATAATGATGATGATAATACAGAAGAGTTTAGTGGCATTTAGTGCCATAAATAATACTAAATTTGTAGGTACATACAATATTATAAGAATTGTTACTTGATCTGCAGATAGGTGTACAAATATTAATTGTATTGGAGCTCAAGAAGTACTTTCTGGAATTTTTGTAGGAAAGGAGTGTTAGTCAATTCAGTCTGCTCATTAAAAATATTCCCAGGGAAGTGTTTTTTGGTGTATGTGGTTCTATTTCCTCTAATACATTTATAGTGACTCGTTTTTCTGTTAAATATTTTCATTTTGCTTTCATTGTTTGTCACTGAATGGTTTTGTTCTGCAGTGTGGGCTGCAGATTGCTATAGGATCATAGCCACTAATGTGGGCTCTGTTTCATTTTGTTGATCCGAGTGATTCATAGGTACCTTTTACATTCGGTGTACCTTGGCTCTGAAATAGACATTTTGTTTTGGCTGGGATGACATGAATTGTCAATGCTGATCTCTGTGGTAGTGGCTTTGCTCTAGATGCTAAACTGATAGTTATGGTTAACGTTAGAGATTTTAATATCAAGAAAATTTATGCTGTTATTTGTTTCATGCTCAACTGTGAATTTAATATTTTCATGCATTTTGCTGAGGTCTGTTGCCAATGTATCAATTTCACTGTTTGTACTATCGAAATGCAGGATTGTATCAACAGCATACACATTGTAGTACTTTATTTTGTTTGTCATTTGCTGATTAGTTGAAAAGTATTTTTGTTCTGTGTGGTTGATGTAAATTTAAGGGTCGAAGGGGTGTGGGTCTTTACCATGTTCCGGATAGAGCTCGAACCCTTTTCGTCTGGTCACCGTCGACGATGAGGCGGCGTTGCTTGAGGCATGTGCCCCTGCCTTGTCGATCCCTTCGGTGACGTTGTCACTCGTCTCTGCGCCCTTCTATCACATCGGAATCTGTTTTCTGGAGCACCACCTGTACACTTGTTATCGGTGAAGGCGGTCTACACTAACTGTGCCGCGGTCCCAATGTGACAGAAGTATCCGCACTAAATGTGGCACAGTACATGTTGGGCGGTGAACGCCTCTTTTCTTGACACTAATGCCTTCCCTGCGAGGTACGTCACTATCAACGGGAAACAACACATCTCGTCTCCACCAAGTTCATCTCGCCGACTCTCCACTCTGCGTCGCGTGCAGGTTGCCGGGCACAGTCGATCATCGCTTCTTTTGTGGCCGGGGAGTAGATGTCAGGCACTTGGTCCAACGAATTATTCCCTTTCTCAAACGCACTGCTCCTGAGAGAATTACACCTCACACGATGTTGCTCCCGGATGACGTGTACTACGCGCAAACGAAGACTCACTCTATGAATTGATTCCGTGGTCTTGCAGTTCGTTTTTTGCAATGGGAAGTTGATTAACCTGATGCACTATTTTTGAACTTTTGTTACTGTGATCCCCAACGGTATACCCTTTATTTTCGAGAAGATATGCCTGGGTTTCTCCACAGCTACGAGTGGATTCTCCGACTTCATTCTAGAATTTTTTTTCTGTGAACCTACTATCACATAAATTTGATGTTTCATTTTCTCCCTCCTTTCTTGGATGAGGTAGAACCATTGGGATAGGCGCAGTTAGGGGCCTACGCTTGAAGTGCCACGGATATTATTTTTTTAGAGTAGCGGTGGCAAACATATCTGTTTTGTGTAGGTCCCTTTATAATCAGTAAAGTGAGCGAGAAAGGGAAACCAAAAAATGTGGTTGCATATTTGACTTAAAAAAGGAGGTAGAAAAAAAAAAGTTGTTAAGGCGGCTGCTCTCTACATGCGGGAAATCCGCGTTCGAGTCCGAGTACAGCACAGATTTTCATATGTCGCTGTTGGGTAGCAGATCAATACCTAATACAGCTGATGTCAAGAAATTCGCAGGTAGCGAATTAATTTCAAAATATAAAAATTTTGTTGGTTTTTACATCTAAACACTGGAAGGGCGTTAGCCAAATTACCAAGAAACAACACACAGCAACGATACAATCGTAGGGTAAATCGACACAACGTACGAGATGAGTTGCTGGAATGCCCACTGCCTTCACTATATAATAAGTAACTGATCATTGAGTTTGGTAAGCAGGTACAACTATACTTGGCACAGCTACACCGTTACAGTGAGAACAACAAACTTAGGCGTACAACAGCTTATATTTTTTATTAATAGGTCGCGTAAGCGTGGAAAAGTTGTAGAAAATTTAAATGATCCTGAAGTTTAGGTCAAGTGTGCTTATAACCGATATTTATTTGTCCTAATTGATGGATACAGTTCACAAAAAGTTCATATGGAACAAACTTCTGCAAAATTTCGATTGGATTTACACAAAAAGACACTAGCACTGAGAGGTACCAAATTATGAATGGAGCAAACGGAACAAGATATCCTGGGTTCATTGTCAATTCGAAGTTAATGAGAAAGAATAAATGTCAGGTCAATAACCCAAGTTATGTACCAGAACAAGTAAGTAGCGAACTGCTCAAAAATGGATTGTACTATATCAGACTGTCACACTTGTGTTGTCCTAAAATCAGCAGTGGGTAAGCTCATCACCACAGGATCGTGGCTGGGAGACACATTTTTTAGTTCTCCCTCCTCAAATCCATAACTTTTAAAAATACTGTATATGGAGAGGACGACTCAATGCTGTTGCCCAAGTCACGGAGGAGAGTACCGCTTACTTCATGAAAAAAAAGAAGGGAACATGGAAGGAACTTCCCACTGCTGGCATACAACACACGCATTAAGAAACATAAGGTTGGTACCAGCTTCGAACAATGTCTCCTCGGTTAGTCGTCTTCTTCACACCAAGCGTGATGGTGGTGGGGGGGGGGGGGGAGGAGGAGGGGGGGTGAAACTCATTCAATTGGATACACCAAAAATTTTGGAGCGAAATCAACTGTTTCACACTGGCCAGGCAGTACGATGGCGTCTCGTCTCTTCATGTTCACGCAGAAAGGGCACAAATGTCGTGCTTAGTATTTTCTCTGGGGACAGAAGAGACGGCACGGCACCTTCTGCCCTCAATGAGGACAGGTGCCAGCTCTGCTCACAGAAGAACGGAGCAGGCCACAGCCCCACTTCCACGAAAATTGCCAGTCGCCCTGGGGAGGCTCGCCTCTCCTAATGACATTCACAGAACGCCTTCTGCTGATAAAACTGGAACCTGAGTGGGAGCATAAATTCCAAGCGAGAAAAATACAAAACTTTACTGCCTAGCAAATATGTCCAGTACTCAGAATCAAATTACAACGAAATAGTAGCAGGAAAGTTAAGCAATATCGCTTAGGTCTCTGACAGAGATGTAACAAAATTTATCAATACAAAATGATACCGAGCAACGGTTGAGGTAAAGTAATAGCATTTAAAAACGATAAGATTTAGTACTCTGATATAGCACTTGTGGTGTTCAGGATTTATGTTGACACAACAAAACACATTCATGCTTTATACCAGTGCGTGATGTAAAGCTGTTTCATTTCAAAGAGTAACTAATCGAAGACAATACACTGGGATACATATACTATAATGACTGTAAAAGAGAAAAAAACCTCATAGTATTCAATTACAAGGTTAGTAACGAACAAGAAACGTGTGACAACGTTTAATCATATGATGGGGTGACCAAAGTCATGGGATACCTCGTAATTTTGTGTCGACCTATTTTCGCCAGGCGTAGTACGGATACTCGATGCGGCATGCACTTAACAAGTCGTTGGAAGTCCCCTGCAGATATACTGAGCCACGCTACCTCTATAGCAGTCCATAACTGCGAAAGTATGGCTAGTGCATTACTTTGTGTCCCATAATTGTTCCATGGGACTCACGTCAGGCGATGTGGGTTGCCAAATCATTCACTCCAACTGTACAATTGCGAACAGTTGTGGACCAGTGACATAACATATTGTCATCCATAAAATGTCCATCTTGTCTGGGAATGTGAAGTCCATTAATGGCTTCAAGTAGCCGAGAACAGCCATTTCCCGTGAATAATCAGTTCAGTTGCACCAGAGGACCCAGTCCATTCCATGTAATTACAGCCTGTACCATGACTGAGCCACCACCCTCTTGCACAGTGCCTTGTCGACAACTTGGGTCCATGGCTTCGTGGGGTCTGCGTCATGTGGGGTCACGAAACCTACCATCAGCTCTTACCAACTGCCAATTCTTCTGACCAGGCCACGGCTTTCCAATCATCAAGGGTCCAATCGATATCGTTACTAGCCCAGGAGAAGCGCTGCAGACGGTGACATGGTGTTGACAAAGACACTCACGAATACGTTCGTCGTACTATCCATATTGATTTCCGCGGTTATTCTACGCAGTGTTTCTTGTCTGTTAGCACTGACAACTCTATGCAAATGCCGTCAGTGACAGCCACTGTATTGTCCGTGGTGAGGGGTAGTGTCTGAAATTTGCTGTTATCGGCACAGTCTTGATACTGTGTATATCGGAATATTGAATTAACTAACGATTTCCGAAATGGAATGTCCCATGCGTGTGGCTCCCACTGTCATTCCGCGTACATTGTCTGTTTATTCCCGTCGCGTGGCTATAATCACGCCGGAAATCTTTTCACAGAAATAACCTGAGTACAAATCACAATGCACTGTCCTTTTATATTTATACTTTATATACGCGATACTACCGCTATCTGTATATATGCAGATCGCTGTCCCACGAATTTTCTCGCCTCCGCGGAAAATAGAACGAACGAGCCGGCTGGTGTGGCCGTGCGGTTCTAGGCGCTTCAGTTTGGAACCGCGTGACCGCTACGGTCGCAGGTTCGAATCCTGCCTCGGGCATGGATGTGTGTGATATCCTTAGGTTAGGTTTAAGTAGTTCTAAGTTCTGGGGGACTGATGACCACAGATGTTAAGTCCCATAGTGCTCA
The DNA here is from genome assembly GCF_023864345.2 of Schistocerca serialis cubense. NCBI lineage: Eukaryota > Metazoa > Arthropoda > Insecta > Orthoptera > Acrididae > Schistocerca > Schistocerca serialis. The sequence continues at coordinate 391,068,269 of NC_064639.1, forward strand.
GAGCCATTTTTAGGACGAACGTGCAATATCACAAATTCGCTTACAAACTCCACTTTCCATCAGTGACGACCCAGCGCTGCGAACTTGCTGCTGTGCCGCCTCCAGTCTTATGCCTTTCGTACTTGCATTATGGAGAGGCCTGGAGTAAATACAGTTCCCTCAGCCATTGTCAGCTTTTTAGATCTTAGAGCCGGAACTACTACAATGATAGCCCCTCAAATGCATCACGAGGCTCAATGCATCCATTCTAGTCCCTCCATAAAAGGAAAATGCCTGGTATGAACACTAATTTAATCTGGGTCCTCTGCATGGTACTTAAACATGGATATAGCTCATATGTGGAGCGGGGGGAAATCATTGTTAGGGAAGTTACTAGAATAGAAGCGATCAGAAATGAAATGAACACGTAAAATCAGTATTATGGAGCTGCAGACGTGTATCATACGCTACTGGGACTAGGAGTGTTACAAAAGCGCACGAAGAAGTATGACAACACACATGGATCGAGCACTGAGGCTGGCTGCTGAAGTCAACAAGGTCGCATACCCCGTAACAATGTTGATCAAGAATACTCTGGCAAGTTAAAATGAAAACTTTCCCAAAAATGTCACATATTTCTTGTGAGTTCCTAATCCGTAAATTTATTCCATGAGTGTGCGATAAAAGAGCTCCTACCATTCTGCACCTCACGTGGTTATTATGAGAATAAGAAAAGGATTTAGGTCTCGTGTAGAGACATAGACGTTTATTTTTCCTCAGTTCAATGCACCAATGAAATGTGGCACAATATCAGTGATAGTGATATGAAGTACCGTCAATCACGCGCTGCACAGCGAGTTGTGGAGCACATATCAGGCATCATTCCTAAGACATGTCAGTCTTACTTCCTTCGGTGCATAACCCATATTAGGAAATTTATTGGAGAAATTGTAACACTGTTAATTTATGGTTCATCTGAATTTTTTAATAATTTTTTGCTTTAAAATTTTTGCACTTTCATATTACAATTTCTGTATATGTAAAGTAAAGTGTGTTGTACAGGAAATTGAAGTTATTTGCATTGTATGTGAGTGATGTATGTAAAATACTATGTAAATTGTTTATTACGTTAAATATTCTTCTGGTGACATTTTTTATTTAAAAATATTTGTGTGTATAAACTGTTCATGTTGATGTAAATTAGACAATTGTAAAAGAAATGGTCACACTTAGGAACAATGTAAGAAATAGGTCTTGTGTAAAAGCCAGTGCGCTTTTGTTTGAAATGAAAGTGGCTCTGGATAGTGGAAAAGGTGGCACGGGCGAATTGGCGCGCTACCTAGAGCAAGCGCAGGAAGTAAGCTACACGGTCTGTAGGCAGCTGTGTTTGAGGTAACACTTTTGTGGAGCAGGAGAAGCTTTGCCTGGAAATTTGCTCATAAATGCGTCGGTTGAAGACTGCAAACAGCTTACAGCATAACTGCTAGTTGTTGGGCTATTGTATGTAAAATTGAACGACGCCAGGAAGAGAAATTGAGCCCATACAGTAAGACACTTGCAGGCCGTACTGTAGGAGTGTAGCCGCTATCATTGTTCGCCGCTCTCAAGCCTACAGCCACCAGATAAGAGTATTTTGTATTCTACTTTTGTACAGCGTGAACCATTAACTTAAACTTTGAATAATCATTCTTGAACTTTAAAGAAACTGGTTCACCCATTTATTTCATCCTAATCATACAGCTATATAGGGTTCCTTCCGAGTATCCTGTTTTAGAGACTTATGAAGTTACTAGAATCTGTTAAATGACTATACAGAGTTAGTTCAAAGAATAATAGTCTTTGAAAGTAAATTACAGTAAGGAGGAGGTTTTCTTGAAGTGAAATGTTCAGTATAAAAAGTGTGTGCTTTAGTATCTAAGTATTTTAGTATTCAAGTTTGTTGATGTGGAAAGTACTGTTCTAAAGGTCTTCCATGGCGAAATTTTTTGGGCTTCCTCGAAGTTGTCTATTAGGATTTTTCTCTTTTAAAAACGTAATGCATAAGGGTGTACTCAAACAATGTTTAAGTGTAGTAACATTTATTTGAAGAAGCAAGAAAGTACGCAAAATTCATACTTCTGCTTTTTCAATAATTCACTGTTTCATTGTCTGGATAGGCTGGCGATCGTCAGTACATATTTTAAACCACTAAATGATCTTGGAACTGAATTGTCCTACCTTTAATATAATACTAGTCATACTTCGTTTCTTTCTAACAGCTGGGTAAAATCGTAAGAAAGGAATTGAATAGTCTGATTTATTATCCATTAGACACAACGCACGGCCAAAACCTGTAATAAGGGTAGCTCTACTAATTAGTTTTTCCTATTAATAGGACTATACTCCCATAGTGTACTTTATTTGAGGACTAAACTAAATTTAGTAAGAGTAATATACCTGGCAACTGTTATTTAGGTAAAAGCATACTAAATTACAATAGTGGTGGTAGGGTTATAAAATGCGTTGATAAGTAAAACACAGAATAAACTGAATACCGGAGTAAACTAACATTGCACCGTTCCGTCGACTTGGAATATAAAATTCCACTTTATAAATCTTTTTGTTTCTAATGCGAAACAAATCAGTGTTCCTCGTTGGTGAAGTGCGTTTCATTAATCACATAATAATCAACATTTATTTGGACGGATTCCGTCGTTACACTGTTTGTATCCACCAAAACAACTAGGAAAAAGTGCATGATTATTCTTACGAGAGATACTTTGTATGTAGATGCACGACATATCAGATTATGCGAGTCTTCAGATTAACTGCATTCGAAAAGCCACAGAGAAAAAAAATACTTCACAGAGTTGTGTTCGAAACTGCGTGATCGATTTTGGTACATCTCTCAAGCTGTGCGCGCATTCAACCATCGTTAACACTGTTCCCTCAGACATCGTCCACTCACTGAGTTTTTAAGACGCCCCTTATGGGTGCTGTGTAGACTGTCTGCCACACAGCCCTGCCAATTTGGTCATCAATGAACGAGGAGCGATGTGCAGGTCTTTCTAAAGGGCATTTCCTGATAGCTTCCCCGTCTAATTCAATGGAGTGGAGTATTGTTATTAACTGTTACGACGTTGGGTGGGTTAATAAGGAGAATATTCAGAAGCCGGAATGACCATGATAAGAATTATATGTCAGAAATTTAGATGGACATATTTCTTAAACGGATACTGCAGTAGCAGAAGGTAGGAAAAATGAAAAAAAAAGAAATGATGATCGCACCTTTCCGACTTCCCTTGTAGAAATAACCCTACGAATAATTCTCAGCAATTTGCCTTATTCACATTCCCACTCCAGCTTTCCGAACAGAACATTTTACTGGACTTTTAGAGAACAGTTAAGCTGTTTGAGTTTAATCTTCTGTTTATGAGAGTATATAACCATAAATTAGCAATGTGTGCCGTTCAGACTATTTGGACGGATCGGTAAATGCTAAATATGAGTAGACTGCCTGATAAAAAAGGTGAAGCACCCGGCAGGGGAGGACAAATCGAAATTAAACATCAAATATTGCAACCCTATTTGTCAGTATGGCGTTGCACCCCTTCTGACCTGGGTGCATGCAGTTATTCGGTTCGCAAGGGTGTCATAAAGCCTTAAAAGGGGAAAAATTTTCGATGTGTTTTACTGTTTATACATAAATTTCATGTCGTCGACTTCCACTTGGTTTTATTACAGGTCTGTACTGTCCTTGTTGAATATGTTACTTTACTACTCATAATGTACTTTTAACGCTTTTCATGTAACTTTCCTTTAGAATGTAAATCATTGGTCCAAATTGCAAACGGCCGTCCTAGTTGGCCCCGCGTTGTTTCTCCCGTCAACAGACCGCAGCATTGAAACCCTGGTTTACCGGTCAGCTTCCTTCTTCGTGTACGCTACTCCTTGCTCTGCACTCGCTGGTAATAAACCGCGTCCCGTACTCGTCTACCGCGGCGCTTGGAGTCATAGCACAAAGTGTAAGTGTTGTGGTGTTCATTTACCCAGTTAGTCGTCCGTAGTATTGTTTGGTGTCACTTTGGCAGTGACTTAGGTTTTACTCTATCTAGCCCGACGCTATTTTCTAAAATGTTATTTGGAACTTGACGTTAGGAGAAACACAGCTATGTCCCTCCAAAACATTCGAGTGTGGAGTCTCTCCCACCCCCCAGTCCCCCCTTTCCCTCTCAGGTCGCTACCACACTCACTGACGACAGTCATCCAGGTTTGCACATAACCGCGATTCATAGCTAAACACAATGCAACATCATCCATCAGTAGACCATACTTCCGTATCACGACACCCCCTCCAACACACCGCCGTTTTTGTTGTGGTGTTAACAGCTGCCTGAGCACGAAATGATATTCCCTAGTCTGGTGCCGATAGTCTCCGACCAATGGTGCGGGATGGTACAGAATGTTGCAGAGAGTCCATTCTTGTTTTCGGTTGGCAGACGCAGATGTGAAAAGGGGTTAGGGATATGCTTGGTGCACAGTACTTCCTTGTATTAGTCAGTCATGGACTACTGGAAACTGCTCTCACATTCCTATAGATTCCAACATATGACTACTGTCAAATCAGAATGTCAAAAAAATCTGAGTATTCCTTGATTCGACCAGCTAGCCAAATGGAGACCCACAATGAGGCCGCTTTCAAAGTCTGTCAGGTGTATAGAACGCTCTCTCACATGAATCAAATCATCTCCGTGTCCTTTATTGTGAGGACTCCACATCTGACGTTGACACTCCTTATGCCCCTTAGCAGGCTTTAGCACTAAACACAAAGAACACTGAAGCATACTGGTGGCCATTCTACATGTCACAGAAAATTTTAAGTCTAATTATTTACATAGGCTACTGAAGCTCTTCCTGTGATCTTCCGTCGAACCTGCTGATTACACGCTACTTTTCTATTAAGAAGTGTCTCTTATGGAAGTATGTGAAACACGAAGTATAATAATTGCGTAGACTTCCGCGGCCAGAGTCAGTCGACATAAAAGTTTTCTGGTTATGGTACCGCGTCATAATGTATAAAACTACTGCTGCTGGAGAAAAACGAACGTCTAGACCCAGTAGAAGTCCGCTGCAACCGTGGCCGAAACGTTGGTTTTTCCCCAGCATCCGTAGTTTTATACATTATGACGCTGTACCATACCCAGAAAACTTTTACGTCGACTAAGTATTACGTTCAGTTAATGTGAGCGTCCTCAGAATTCACTGCGGCCGCGAGCTGAAGTACGTTTTCTGACAGAAGCTTATGACGTTCTTGGACAGTTCTGACTTTTTTGAGTAGTATGTCGATTTATAAATGACATACGTCACAAGTGCAGGAATTACTACCTTCAAATTATTTAGATACTTGTGCTCTATTACGTAGTCCACAAGTTCACTGAAAATTACTAGTTCGGTTTGATGACAGTTCTTCAACTGAAAGAAACTGCTAAGTATACCATGATAATTTTGTAAATAAAAAATAAATAAAATAAAAAATAAACAAAACTCTGTTCAATTGCAAACATGGCTGATATCTTGATAATTGTAATTTTTGTAAATGGGTCTTCCCTGGAAAGCTAACATTAGCATTTGTATCGTCAGGCCTCCTGTGGGCCAGCGCGGTGTATCAAAAAGGTGACCAGACTGAATTCTTCACATCTCCGGTGACTCACATGCACATAATGACAAATTTTGGGACAAACGCTGATTTCTATTCTGGGTTAAATCTAACTTTGGCACAGAGAGGGGTAAATTACGCTGCTACAAAAATCTTTGGTCATTTGCCAAATAAAATTAAAAGTCTAACAGATATCCAACCAACATTTAAAAATATGTTAAAAGAATTTCCAAATGACAACTTCTTTTAGTCAAAAGATGAATTTTTAGATATGAAGTAGGAACTGAAAAAAATTACGTTGTGTAAAGAAAACTTATGTTAAAGTGGCACGTTCCACATCATTAAGAAAAGTCGTAGTTACGACCTCTGGGACAAGTATTAATGTAATGTAATGTTCCCTCGGTCATGCTTTGATGTATTCCTGTGCACTTGCAAGCAACCAGCATTGTGCCACATGCAGGGAGCGACGAACTGACTTCTAACTATTCATTGCACTAGCGACTTGACACCCTGGGAAAGAATTCTGGTTTCGAAATACATCAAAATTGAGGTGCGGGGACAGGTGTCCAGAAATCATGAAATCAGCCCGTCGTGACGGTGCTAACCAAAGCCATGGTCTTACTTGAGGAATTTCTGTTGATCCATTGCGAATACGGGATAGCGGCCGATCAAATATTTACTAAGATAAATCGCCAGAAAGCCGTATGTTTTGAAAATTAGTTTTAATTAGACAACCAGTTGCGGCATCTCAATGAAGCCATCTTCAGGCCCCTTTTCACACTGCATATAGACAATGAGATACATCGATACTTGCACACTGGAGCCATCAATATCTGCATTCCATAAATTCTACACCAATAGCATAGACACTTAAGCCCTTAGGAATGGAAGACGAAATTAAGATTTTATATGGTCATAGAAAATTAGATTGTGCGGTTCTCTACGATAGGTCGTTGAATGGTAAAGTATTCCGAGGCTGAGGGGTGCCTCGACGCTGCTGACAGCTGTCTCCGCAACATAGCAGGCTCACATCAGAGGCCACCGACTCTGTTCGCCTGAATGCACTTACTGAGCCGCTGCTGTACAAAAAACCTGGTCATCAGCCAAACCAGGAGTGGCAATGCTGAAACACGCCAAGCAACAGGAAGCAGTCCTCTACTCCAGATTTAGTACAAGCGAAAAGCAGCGAAATTTCATATTCACCTGTGCAATTAATGGAATAAATATTACCTCTTTTACATCTCATTTAAGTTTTTCTGTGGTTTTCTCCAAATCGCTAGTAAAGACGTCGATGTAGCATTAACTACAGTAAATACGTTCACTGAAGGAGGTGATGTTAGAAGACCGAGACATTGTTTTAAGCGTAGGGTAATTTTCAAGTTAGTGCTATTCCGAAAGAGGTAACCAAGAAGCATTCCATAACATAACAGAAATTTTAACACATGGAAATGTATGGTTCGCAAGAGAGGTTACCCTGAATCACAGTTCCGCTCTCAGAGGTACTATTTGAAAACAACGTAACGACATTATCATTTATTGATCAAAATGTGTTTTACACAACATTATTGTTGGACGAAGGCTAAACATAAGTAAATACATTAAAAGTTTAAATTATGTCCGTCGCAAACTGCCAGTTCTTTTGGCACGGAATTGCTGTTCATAAATATTTGTTTGATTGGATTTGGAAGAAGAAGACAATACGGATGGAAATTAGAACTAAGTCTTCCGTTACATTTAAAACTGCCAGGACAATTTACAAGTATATGTGGATCACCTGTATTTTGTGTGTTAATGTTATCACTTAGGCTTTCCTATATTAACATTCCAGAAGTAACCAACATTTAAATGCAGTTAAAGAATTAATTCATTATTTATTAAAATATAGTGTCTCACATTTCAGTACTTATAACGAGCTAGTTTGATAGTTTGCGCTGTTTGCAACATTGCAGTCACTGTCTTATCTCGTGTAATCAAAATGATGAAACACGACCAACGTTAATCACCACAAAGCAGGTATGATGGATCGTTTAATAAGGCAGTCCACAACAGAGGCTATCACCTCACCGTGGGCTACGTGTACACCTGCTTTCTATTTCATGTAAGTACAGTTTGCATACAATGTACACACAAAAGAAAACAGCCTATATAGATGCACACCAGTATACATACTGAATGTGTCTAGTTTTGAACAAATGAAAAAATGACATATAAATTATGATTTTTTTCAAAATTATGCAGTCTAACTGTGGTATCAAAGTTCGATACCACACTTGTTAGGGGTTGCAGATATCGACCGCGGTCCGTAATAGATATCGCTGGACCGGCGAGTCGCCGCTAGCGCCGCTCCGCGGCTTGTGACAAGTATCTAGCGAGCTCTCGCCCACTCTTGCTCGGGATGTCAACTAGGAGTGTAGCATAGCCTTCAGCTGATAGGCAGCAACCTCTAACAAGGCGCTTAGTCAAGTATGATATAAGTAATGCTTCTCTAGATATCTGTTTGTAATTATATGTATCTAGCATATGAAGAAGCCTTTAACGTAAGTTAAGTACAATATATATTATTTTTTACCAACGACTACTAATTATTTCAGTCGTTGCAGATACAGATTATGCAGCAAGCTCCTTACCGACTTCGCTGCCAAACCTGCAATATATGTTTCTATTTAGTATTGGCCACCTGCCATCATAACAACTGACGACGAGAATCATAACACTAACTGAAAAGCTACGTAAATTTAGATTATTAGGCAATCCATAATTCAGAACGCGGTCATCGAACTTGAATATGGACTCGATTTTTTATGCCGAGACAACAACAAACAACTTTAATTATTAAATTTACCATGGGCGAGTGTGAAGAACAATTTTTTGTATTTTTCTGCTACCCTATTCAGGCTGTTTCCCTATATTTCCACTCTCGAATAGCACGGGGGAAGAACGAACACTTAGAACTTTCCGTGCAAGCTCCTATTCCTCCTCTTTCATTACGATGATAATTTTTCCTTATCTACGTGGGCTTTAACAATATTTTTACATTCGGAGGAGAAAGGTGCTGATTAAAATTTCGTGAGATCATCTCACCTCTCACTGCAACGAAAAATGCGTTTCTTTTAATTACTGCCACCCCGCCTAGCGTATCATATCTTTGGCACTCTCTTCCCTCTTTAGAGATAACACAAAAGGAGCTGGTAGTCTCTGAACTGTTTCGATGACCTCACACAATTTTGTCTGGTGAATATCCTATGCAGCGGAGCAATACTCCTGGAAAGGACGCAGATGCGTTGTATAGTATTTAGTAGATACGTTGCATCTCCTAAGTGTTCTGCCAATAAAACGCAGTCTTTGGTTTGCCTCCTCCATACCATTTTCTATATGATCGTTCCAATTTAAGTAGTTCGTAATAGCAATCCGTATATATTTAGTTGAAGTGGCAGCCTTTATGTGATTTATCGTGCAATCGAAATTTAAAGGATTGCTTTAATTAGTGGATATAAGATCCGCAAATTACGCGGAACACTATTTCATCATGTAGGCCAGATATATTTCAGCACCTCTGTGTCATTGTCAGTTGCTTTCCTTTTTAAAATCTGTAAAATGTGAACATGTTTTGTTGCTAATTAATCTACGAAAATTAGGCGTATAAACAGTTTCTGTTTGTCGCTATTATTAACCTAGTTTTGCTTTACAGTATCACGCAAGACCCTCTGTACATTATCGACTACTGGTAGCTTGTCATCCACAACTAAATCATGTTAATGTGAATTTGGCTGGGGAGACAACACATCATTTTACATTTTATATCCGATCGTAATTTTGCTGTGGGAAAATATTTCAGCACTATATTTGTGATTACCTACATTTAGCTTTCCCAAACCCTTTTTCATCTGCATTCCCTGAGTTATTGAGAAGCGCACACGAACACTACACGTATTTGGAAATAACATTTTTTTTTTCGCAGGAGAGCTTCTGTAAAGTTTGGAAGGTAGGAGACGAGATACTGGCAGAAGTAAAGCTGTGAGTAGCGGACGTGAGTCGTGCTTCGGTAGCTCAGTTGGTAGAGCACTTGTCCGCGAAAGGCAAAGGTCCCGAGTTCGAGTCTCGGTCGGGCAGACAGTTTTAATCTGCCTACTAGGCCAACTGGGACTGGACAAACAACATCAACAGTTACGCTGTGTTTCTATAAAACTGAAAAATGTTGCTTATAAACGATGTTCTGCATAATATGTACAGTGTCTGTGTCTGCTTCTCAGCGACTCATGGGAATGCAGACGAAAAAGAATTTTCGAAAGCTAAGTGTAAGTAATCACAAAATAGTCGCGAAGTACCTTTGTGCAACAAAATTACTTTCAGATGTAAAGTGATATTTCAACTCGCCAACCAACTTCACACTAACATCATTTAGTTGTAGATAATAGGCTACCAGTACGCGATAGTGGACAATGTCCTGCTTAACGCTATATCGTAAAACTAAGGTGATAACAACAACAAACATTCAATGTTTCAGGCCTAAATTTTGTCGATTGATTATCACTTAAAACATGTCATATTTTACAAATACGAATGACGAAAACCCATTGACGAAGGCACTGGAACATGTTTGGGTCTACATGAAAAAAAATAGCATTCTGCGTAACAGGTGGACCCTATTACCAGTAATTTTACTTTAAAACTCGGCCAACACGAGAGCAACAAAACCAAATCATAAGTAGAATTCCTTTGGTCCTCACGTGGATGACCTCATAATTTTTACTGTCTACAGTCAGTTGCTACTTTTCAAACCGTACAGATCCATTAGCAGCAAGTGACTTTTATTATACAACAAATTTTAAAGTGTTGTGGATCATTCGTAAGAAGTAGAAAACAAATGTAACGAACAGTTAATTCAATGATATGTTTGTTCCTTAACTTGGAAACTTAGCATTTTCTAACTCATGCTAGTTCCAAATAGGTTTTTTAGTGCTAGTTACTGTCAACGTTTTACGATAAACGCACGAGCTGTTGCTTCTGATTCATATATCTGTTCAGAGAATTCAGAACGTAAGTTGCACATGCTATCTCACGCTAAGACATGCTGTAGTGGTGCATTGTCAGGACAGAGTACGTGCTCCTGGTTTCCTGCAGCCTCAGTGCTGCTGCAGTACGGATAACAGACGCTTCACAGTGTGGGAACGAAATGACGTAGCAAGTTAAAGTGCACGTGTCTCTACAAGTCTTGTGGGCGAAACGACCAAACTGCACACACATGACCGTGAAATTCTGGCTCATGTAGAGCAAATTCCAAGTCGGGTGCAGCTGTAGTGTAACGTCGCCAACAGTTTGACCAAGTCTGAAAGGACATGAGCCATGCTGAACGGAAAAGACGAAAGATTTTGCACCATGCGATTTCCATCTGTTTGGAAAGCTGAAAGAACATAGTCGGAAGAGATTATCTGACGAAGAGAATGTTCACAAAGCAGTTCTTGCACGGTTACGCGATCAACGAATGGATCTTTAGCGTCGAGGAAATAAACCATTGGTAGAAGTTTCCGATCGTTTTTTGCTGAGACTCGGTGACTGTGTCGAGAAATTGTGTCGTGTATCTGTCTCACTTTGAAGTGTAGTGAAGTATTCATTAAAAGGTATTTGGCCTGCCATAATAATGTGTAACTTATTTCTTGAAGTCTCCGCGAACATATAAATAGCACAACGCATTTCATAAGATTTCCCCTACAACATGCACCCTCTTATTAATTTTATACACTTGTATCATTATCATCACCTTCATCATTCAGATCGATCACTTGGTCATGTGGTCTTTTCGAGTCGGTGTGCAACAAAGGATTCCAGCCTCTCCTTCCATTTCTGCCGATCTTGAGTTTCCCGTTGCCAATTCAGTCCAGGTGTCTTTCTTCAGTCTTTCTTCCATCTCTCCCGTGGAGTCCCCGTTAGCCCTTTTGGTTAGCTCTAATCTAGTAGATGTTATGACCATTTGCATTTTCTTCGGGCGACGTGATCATTCCACTATCATTTCAAGGTATTCACTCATTCCATTATGTCAACTGCTTTCTATCTGTCCTTCTTTGTGTAGTTTTTCAGAAAATTTCTCGTGGTGATTATCAGCGGTCTTGATTAATTTTTTTTAAATAATCGGTTTCGGACAAAATGTGACAATTTTCAGACTATATGACATCAAGATGGCAGGCGGTGATGGTGAACGGAGTAGGTATTGTGGATCCCCTAGCAATTGACGTTCGCAGATCCATGAAACTTTATCCGTTCACTGTATCGCATGCCTTTATGGCGTAATATACTCTGAAGATGGTCGCATTTTGAACGAAACCGGTAACCATCGCCAATAAATATTTTATTGCCGTCTAGGTTATTTCTAATTCAATTTAGAAGCATTCTTTCTGTAGCCCAACATTGATGTTTCCACTCCCCTTTGGGTTACTATTAGTTTTCTGGCAATGAACGCATTTAAAGTCCATGGTTCACAGCCATATGTTATTAGTGGAAGTGTACATTGGCTAAAACCTGTTTTCTTCAGTTCAGACGGCATATTAGATATCAAAACTGAAGAGTACCTTCCATAAGCTTGCCAGTTAAATTTAAATGTCGAAATATTTTTGTTTTACATCTCATTTCACATTTGCAAATTGACCCAGATAGACTTCTTCTGTCCCCTTTTACAGTTGCTTACGTCCAACGAGTCACGATCTTGATATTATCATGGTACATTATGAAAACTAACTTCAGAGCAGACCAACGCAAGTTCGATAACCAATCTTTGAAATTTTATATTATTTGAAAATATTTAGTCTCTTTTCAAGAACTTGGATTTCCTTCGTGTTCCAATTCGGTTCAGCCATAGCTGCCTCTAGAAGTAATGTAAACAATTTTGAAGATATAGTCACCTTATTTTACACCATTTTCAATGAGGAATTCATTGGTTTTTTTCAATAATACTCACAATGGCTGTTAAAGTTTTATATATGTTACTTAAGACTTCAATATTGTCCTGTCCTATTCCTTCTCCTGTTCAAGCCTCAAACACAGTTGGGTGCTGATCGTATCGAATGCCTATCTAAAATCTATAAAAGTAAAAGAAAAAGGTATATGGTACTCATTTGTTATACTACTTGTTTCGCTTTGATAGAGGGTGTAACCGTTTGTAATGAATCCCGTGCGGAACCCAGCTTGTTCAGCGGGTTGAGCCAGAGAAGTGTTGTGCTCAGTCTTGTAGTCAAAATTGTAATAAAAACTTTGTATAATATGGACAGAAGGCTGATAGAGCGATAGCTTTTTACATCTTTAATACTACCTTTCTTATGTACACTACTGATCATTAAAATTGCTAAACCACGAAGATGACGTGCTACAGACGCGAAATTTAACCGACAGGAAGAAGATTCTGTGATATGCAAATGATTAGCTTTTCAGAGCATTCACACAAGGTTGACGCCGGTGGCGACACCTACAACGTGCTGACATGAGGAAAGTTTCCAACCGATTTCTCGTACACAAACAGCAGTTAACCGGCGTTGCCCGGTGAAACGTTATTGTGATGCCTCGTGTAAGGAGGAGAAATACGTACCATCACGTTTCCGACTTTGCTAAAGGTCGGATTGTAGCCTATGGCGATTGCGGTTTATCGTATCGCGACATTGGTGCTCGCGTTCGTCGAGATCCAATGACTGTTAGCCGAATATGGAATCGGTGGGTTCAGGAGAGTAATACGGAACGCCCTGCTGGATCCCAACGGCCTTGTATCACTAGCAGTCGAGATACAGGCATCTTATCCGCATGGCTGTAACGGATCGTGCAGCCACGTCTCGATCCCTGAGTCAACAAATTGGGACGTTTGGAAGACAACAACCATCTACACGAACAGTTCGACGACGTTTGCAGCAGCATGGACTATCAGCTCGGAGACCATGGCTGCGGTTACCCTTGACGTTGCATCACAGACAGGAGCTCCTGCGATGGTGTACTCAACGACGAACCTGGGTGTACGAATGGCAAAACGTCATTTTTTCGGATGAATCCAGGTTCTGTTTACAGCATCATGATGGTCGCATCCGTGTTTGGCCACATCGCGGTGAACGCACATCGGAAGCGTGTATTCGTCATCGGCATACTGGCGTATCACCCGGCGTGATGGTATGGGGTGCCATTGGTTACACGTCTCTGTCACCTCTTGTTCGCATTGACGGCACTTTGAACAGTGGACGTTACATTTCAGATGTGTTACGACCCGTGGCTCTACCCTTCATTCGATCCCTGCGAAACTCTACATTTCAGCAGGATAATGCACGACCGCATGTTGCAGGTCCTGTAGGGCCTTTCTGGATACAGAAAATGTTCAACTGCTGCCCTGACCAGCACATTCTCCAGATTTCTCACCAACTGAAAACGTCTGGTCAATGGTGGGCGAGCAACTGGCTCGTCACAATACGCCAGTCACTACTCTTGATGAACTGTGGTATCGTGTTGAAGCTGCATGGGCAGCTGTACCTGTACACGTCATCCAAGCTCTGTTTGACTCAATGCCCAAGCGTATCAAGGCCGTTATTACGGTCAGAGGGGGTTGTGTTGGGAACTAATTCCTCAGGATCTATGCACCCAAATTGCGTGAAAATGTAATCACATGTCAGTTCTAGTATAATATGGCTGTGCAATGAATACCCGTTTATCATCTGCATTTCTTCTTGGTGTAGCAATTTTAATGGCCAGTAGCGTATTAGGATTATTTTGCCTTTATTCTAATCTCTTGGTAATGTTGCACTGCGCAGAATACATGAGAAAAATTTTTAGCTAAATGCTTTATAGATTCCCCATTCATCAGCTTTAAAATATCGACTGAGAGGTCATCACTATCTGTAGCGGTCCCGTTTTTGACCTTGTCTACAGTGTATTTGGAGCATTTCTGGGATTTACGAGACAGAGGCACCGGTTCCTCTAGGATTAAAGTATAGAATAATAACTGTTACCAGCTACAATAGGCACACGGGTGTTGGGCTTGTGCATTTCTCCAGGAGGTTTACATTCCATTATATGTTTTTACACTCTGCAACTACATCACAATATACACTCTACAAAACACTGTGAGATTCATGGCAGAGGGTACCGTTGTTAGGGCTTTTTCCGTACCATTCAAGTATGGAGCGACGGGAAAATGATTGTTTAAATGCCTCTGTGTGGTAATCTAATCTTATCCTCGTGATTCCAATGGGATCGATATGTAGAACATCGCCTTAGTGATAATCTAAAGCCGGCTACTGAAAATTTATCAGTAAACTTTCTCTTGATAGTTTCCGTCTGTCTTCAAGAGACTATCATCTCTCTCAGCGACGCTCTCCCGCGGTCAAACAAACCTGTGGCCATTCGTGCTGCCCTTCTCTGCATACCTTCCGTATCCCACACACTTGAGTAATATTCAAGGATGGGTCGCTTGACTGATTTTTAAGCAATCTCCTTTGTGGATTGATTGCATTTCCTTAGTATTCCAGCAGTAAAGCAAAGTATCCTACATGTTTTCCCACGACTGCGCCTATGTGATCGTTCCACTTCATGTCCAGTTTAATTCTTACACACAAGAATTTGTAAGAGTTTACAGATTTCAACTGTGATTCACTAATATTACACTAATATTATATTAATATACTAACAGTTTTTTGTTTTGTGAAGTGCACAGTCCTACAGTTTTGAAAATTTAAAACAAGCTGCCGATCACTGCAGCACTTTGAAATCTTATCACGGTCCCACTGAATATTTGTACAGCTTCGTTCATGCTGTACTTCGTTATGGATAACTGTATCATCTGCAAAAAGTCTTAGGTTACTATGAACATTGTCCACAAGACCATGAATATACAACATGAACAGCAAGGGACCCAATACACGTCGCTTGGGTACTCCGGAAGATGACTCTCCACCCAAGATACGTGTTTGCGTCCTTCCTACCAAAGAGTCCTTAGCCCAGTCACATATTTCGTCTGGGACCCCACATGGTCGTGCGTTGATCATATGCATTGGTGTGGTAGGGAGTGAAATGCTTTTCGGAAATTAAGTAATACTGCATTTATCCGATTGCCTTGATACATGACTTTCAGGATGTCTTGTGAGAAAAGTGGTAGCTGGGTTTCAAATCCATTCTGTTTGGCATGGAGGAGGACGTTCTGTTTGAGATACGTCGTTGTCTTCGAGCTCAAGATATGATCTGCGATTCTACAACAAATCGATGTCAAGGGTATTGGACGGCAGTTTTGTCAATCTTTCTCTTGTAGACATGTGTGACCTGTGCTTTCTTCCAGCTGCCGGACACATGTTTTTTGTTCGAAGGATCTACGATAGGATATAATTAACAGGTGATAATTTAGCGAATTGGTTATAGTATCTGATAGCGATTCCATTGAGCCCTTGGGCATTGTTCATATAAAGCATTTTCAGCTGTTTCTCAATATTCGTTCACATTTTTGTTGAACGCAGTTGGTTTTTATCATCCTGTAACCAAATATTTCCTTTTATCAATAGAGCAATTTATAAACAATGTTTTGTGAGTGGAATAAAATTTCCAAGGGTAAACTTAACTGCTTTTTCGACGTTATTTTACCACCTAACTAAAAATATGAAAGCCTTGAACCCCTTCCACTAAATTTAGTTGGTATTAAGATTCTTTTACAGGGAGTGCAGTGGAGCTGACGCTGAAATCATTAAGTATTTGATTATACCGTCGCTAGTCTCACTGAACTCTTCTGAACTCTACATGTCATGTGTGGTCTGACGTCTCCTTACCAGCAACAGGTCCCAGGTTCAAACTAGTCAATTCCCTAAAAAACACGCTCAGAGCGTGGTTGCGCGAAAGTGGTAGGGAGACACGACTTAGAACAAACAGACACCACACACAATGTTAGACACATTCCAATGATACTACAAAGCTTTCCAACAATAGTTATTATTAATAATAATAATAAGATAATAGTGCTAATATTAACTGAGACTTATAACAACAATCGTAATGTACATATAAGCAAAGTGAAGTGAAGAATGAAAATTTGTACCAAGACCAGGAACCAAACCCAGGTCTCCTGCTGACATGCCGTTACCACTACGCCACCCTGGCACAGTGGCTTTGCACAACTGCATGGACTACCATACCACGCCTCCCTACTCAATCCAAATTCCCATTCAGTTACAGGGCACTTGGTATTCTCCCTAAATTCGAACGGTATTGCAGAGGCTATCCAACCCTTTGGGAATAGCACTTCAGCCTGGAACAAAAGGGGGATCCTGTCTGAAACCAAGCGGCAGGTGCTTTAATCAAATGAAACTGTGGTTCCAGATGCTAATTCCACGCAGTTTGTAGAGTCTCGTCAATGCTGTTCGAGTGCAGAGGAAATACGAACAGAGCTGAGGCGTCGATGGGAGTTTGGATTGTGGAGGGACGCCTACTACATGCAGTTATGCAAAACCGATGTGCCAGGGTAGTATAGTGGTCAGCGCATCTGACCAGTGAACAGGAGACCTAGGTCCGAAGACCGGCCTAGTAAAAAAAAAAAAAAAAAAAAAAAAAAAAAACCTATCGGTCGACACTTTAGGCTGGAAAAGGTCTCCAGAACGATTTAGTTTCATTTATCAATTTATTTCATATTACTTGGCCCGTCTGATCCCCATGACATTAGGGACAATTTTTTATGTACTTCTGCATTTTCTCAGAGGCCGGAAAGAAAAGGTTGAGGATGGATTGATCAGCGGTATACCTACGGGGCACGTGTTCCTTCGCTATTTGTTCATCGTCGCTGTACGGAACCACACTGAGATTGAATTACTTATCATTTCTATTAGTTCTTACGTACATTTTTTAGTATAAATGTTTTTGAAAAAATGTTTGTGAAATCTTATGGGACTTAACTGCTAAGGTCATCAGTCCCTAAGCTTACACACTACTTAACCTAAATTATCCTAAGGATAAACACACACACCCATGCCCGAGGGAGGACTCGAACCTCCGCCGGGACCCTTTTTTTTTTTAAAGTATAATTTCGTATAGTTGATCAGTGATTTACCACTAAAAAAAAACGTGGTCAATTCCTTCATTGTGTTAATGTCTCCGACTCCACGAGATACTTCAGAGAGTAAACAGAAATTGTATGCAGGTGTATAGTTATCAATAATTTTATCAACGTTTCTTTTTCATCGAAAAACTTAGATCAGTTTCATCGTCTTTGGCGGTTTCTCTTTCTCGTGGCATTTTTATGGCTATAAAAATCATTTAAGGATTCATATCCTCTCCTTGTTCCTACTTACTGAGAGAACTTATACTTAAAACATTTTGCCCTCTAAACAAGGCAGAGAGAGAGAGAAACGTTTCAGCATATACAAGTGTATATTAGTTTAGAGAAAGCCAAGTGGAAGCTTATGGCTGGAAAGAATCAGCTAAAGCCGGCCAATGTGGCCGAGCGGCTCTAGGCGCTTCAGTTCGGAACCACGTTGCTGCTGCTGCTGCGGTCGCAGGTTCGAATCCTGTCTCGGGCATGGATGTGTGTGATGTCTTTAGTTAGGTTTGAGTACTTCTAAGTCTATGGGACTGATGACCTCAGATGTTAAGTCCCATAGTGATTAGAGCCATTTAAATTAGCTAATAGCGTTAGACAAACATCAAGGGTGAATTGTAGGCTTGTGCCTGTCTTCAAGTGGTTTACTTTCATTTACGTGGTCCTACAGTCTGTGTTCGAGTTCACTGTTTAGATAAAAAGAAAATAATTAGATAATTAGTAAATAGACGCAAGTGAAACTACTGGAAATGGCTAAACAGTGAACTCCTTGGTTGAGGGAACAGTGTCAAGCAAGTGCAGATCGTGGTGGTCGTTGGAACTAAGGATGCTTGACGTCTGCGCTCCGAGATCATACTTCGATCACGCCAGTGACTAGCAGAGTGGACTGAAAATCCTACCCTTGCTCACAGAGTTTCAACGAAACTCACACTCTGCAGCATTGTCCCCAGAAAGTACCGTGGTCCCCTTGTGTCCCAGTGGAGTGGAGGTCTTGAACTAAGACTTAGAGGGTTCTGTGATAAGCTAGGCTGCGGCTCCGTAGACTTGCGCCACA
Organism: Schistocerca serialis cubense; assembly: GCF_023864345.2. Taxonomy (NCBI): domain Eukaryota; kingdom Metazoa; phylum Arthropoda; class Insecta; order Orthoptera; family Acrididae; genus Schistocerca; species Schistocerca serialis. The sequence continues at coordinate 391,086,968 of NC_064639.1, forward strand.
GTGTTGACAGCTGTAGGGACCCCATGAATAGATCAGATGTGCACTGCACCTCAGAGAGAGCTATCCAACTTGCTGACTGTATGGTGTGCACACAAGGGTGTTTTAGGTTACATCCAATCCAACAGTAGCTATGGTAAATTCAGAAATATGAGTGTAAGATACAAAGAAATGCCTGCCACAGAGAAATGAAAATCCTAATTATTAACTGCCGAAGCATTCCCAACAAAGTGCCGGAGTTTAAAGTTTTCCTAAAAGGCACTGAAGCTTACATAGTTCTATGCACGGAAAGTAGGTTAAAACCTGAAGTTAATAGCTGTGAGATATTTGGGGAAAATTTAAGCTTATAACGAAATGAAAGGAAACGAATGTGTTTGTTGTAGTAGGTAAGAAATTCAAATCCACCGAAATACAAGTTGAAGCTGCATGTTTGATGTTTGGACAAGACTCAGTACCAAAGGTGGGCAGAAAACTATTATAGGATCCTTCTATCGACAACGAGATTCTCCTCTTAATGTAACCGAAAACTTTAGAGAAAACCTCAGTTCACTTGTACATGAATTCACTAATCGTACCGGAATCCTTGTAGGAGCCTTTAATCGTCCAACAATCAATTGGGATAGTTATAGCTTTGTTAGTGGCGGGCGTAATAAGACATCCGGTGAAACGTTACTAAATGCCTTCTCTGAAAACTACCTAGAACAGGTAGTTCAGAAACCCATTCATAATAAAACAGATCCAGTGGCAACAAACAGATCTGATCCCTTTGAGGAACTCCACATCGAAACTGATATCAGTGACCATGAGGTAGTTATAGCAAAAACGAATACCTTAACACAAAGAGCAACTAAAACACAACAGTGTTACACCTCAATAAGAAACCTGAAACTTTTATCTCAGGACAGGAGCATGCAGAGGAACTATGGCTCAAGTTTGGAAGCATAGTTGGTCATGCACTGAATAGACATTTATCCAGTAGGACAGATAATAATGGGAGAGATCCTCCATGGTACACAGTCACTAAAAACAAACTTCTAAAGAAACCCAGACCACTGCATAATAGGTATAAAACAAAGCATAGGGCTATACATAGAGATTTGTTGAATGAAAACTATTTGGCAGTCAAGACCGCAATAAGTAAAAATTTCGGTGACTACAGTAGGAAAATGTTATCAAGTGATCTTTCACACAAGCCAAAGAAATTCTGACCCTATGTAAAGGCTGTTAATGGCACCGAAGTAAGTATCCACTCATTCATAGACGAGACAGGAACTGAAATTGAGAGTAGCAAAGCAAAACCAGAAATGCTTAACTCTGTTTTCAAATGAAGTATTGCAAAGAAAAACGAAGGTCAGTGGGTTTCCAAGTTCTACAATGGATCGAAGGATGACCTATGCCGTATCACATCTATAATCTACATTTAAGTTAAGTTTCATAAAAGAGAAAACTATCAAAATGATCTACAGTGACCCTCAATTACCTTTAATTACTTATTTAACTTGTCGTAAATTACAGTGGCTGATGTTGCTTCTAAATAATTACATAACAGAAAAATTATCGCATTTCAGATTTTAACTTCTAGTAGCAAATGTGAATACCATGAAGTTTAATTGACGATGGACACAGTATTACGTAAAAAGGGGATGTAACAGATGAGACTTCTGCAGTTCTGAGTGAAGCCTTATGGCGGCACTGCGTGCGTTCATTACCTTGTCGGTGTTTAGGCAGCGTCAGGGGGCAGCAGGTGGCGCAGCTCCACACACCTCGTCGTCTCGGAAGCAACTCTCTCCTAACTTCTCCTTACCAAAATTTACCGAAGTTGGTTTAAAAAAAAGGTATCTGGCTGTGTTTTCAACTGACCAATCAGGGCCTCAATGTTAACCTTAAGCTCCGCCTACAAAAGTTCTGTCTATCCAATACTTTTCGTGGTAGGGCAATGTTTTTAACGTTTGCAACATAACAGAGACGTGTACAGCCTCACGCTAAAACTTTCAGCTGGTGTGGTCCTTTTAGTGTTATCGTAAGATCTATACTGTTCTTCTGGAGGGCTCTATCTTTTACCATGGGCTGTGGAGTGGTCCTGGCGGTCGGCTGGTGACTTGGGTGTTCATCCCTCATCGTAGGGCCTCCTAGCCTACACGACTCTGCTCTCGGCTTCTGTTCTCGTTTCTTCCCTCGGAACTGCGTCTGTTTCACGGTGAGAAGGTATGACACGCATTTAGGCGTTCTAGTGTTAGTCTGTGGTATTCCATTTGCTCACTCGTTGATCGTATTACTTTGGTTAATTTAATGCCAGGATTTGTTCGGAGCCATGTGACATACTGCCGGATTTGCTATCATGTCAGGGTTTTCATGGGAGGTGTTGGATTTGCCTGACACCTTACATATGTTGTTCCTTGTCAGACCACCCCTTGTTCAGGCTAAATAGGCAATAAATAAATAAATAATTAAGAAATAATTGTGAATCCTATAAAGAACAGTCAGTCATCCATTATGGATAGAATTCACTATGATGTTTGACTGTAGTGCAGAGGCTGATATATTTCGAGTATTTCTTATTTGTAATTTGCTCTTGATTTGTATCTAACGCTGTCAGCAGATTCTTTCCAATACTAAACTTCCGCTTGGTCATCTTTAAACTAGTATAGAATCGTACATACACTTGTTGAAATTGCTTAGTCGCAAACGTCATGAGAGACAAAGCCACAAGTGGCACATGGGCGTCGTTAAACGGCGGCTGACCAGAGCCAGAAGGCAGTATATAAAAAGGCGGGCGGGAGGTTTCTTAACAGGCTGCCGGAGGGAGGAGTGAGTGGCAGAGCGCTTGCGGCACCGCCCTGGGCAGCCGTCCTAATAGCGAAACGGTGTAGCGGCCGCCGCCGGAAGCAATCAGCGTGGCGCGGCACAGTGGCGGCGCGGCAGGGTGAGCAGGGGGGCGCCGCCCGCCGGTCGATACGGCGATACAGCCGCCGCCGCCGCCGCCGTGCGTCCCGCGCTATCCAGAGGACCGCCAGTCCATTTATCACGCGTCCCCGCAGCCGCGCCGGCCTCATCTCGCCGGTACACCTGCAGCAGGGCCCCGGCTCCCGAGCCGTCGAGAGAATAACGGGGGAACGTTGTACGTCCGATTCCCCTCTAATCCAGAGAACAAATGCATTCCGCAGGATGTCATTACGTCTACAGCACATCAGCGTCCGTCCCAAATACGACAGTAACTCCCCGCGAAATGATTTTCGCAACGTGCCGGTTCCCCACACATTTCGAATTTTCCTGTGGGCCGATAGTCTTAAGGAAGAGCGACCGCGCCAGCTACAGGAAAATGTCGGTACGAACATACCGCATATTGGAGCGGCGAGCGTAGGCCGAGAGGAAGTCTGAGGTGACATCCATGGGAAATACGGGCCCCGCAACGAACTCATGACGTCACAGTAGTTGCCTTGCCCGTCATACACCGAGAATTCTCGGCTACGTCTGCGGACAGGCGAGAAATCAGTATGTCAATGAAAAGGTACCCAATAAAGTCCACGATTTTTTCGTATATCATCGCTAGCGTGAGTTTATTTAAATGCGCAGCTATGAGGTGACAGCTGGTGTGGCCGAGCGGTTCTAGGCGCTTCAGTCTGGAACCGCGCGACCACTACGGTCGCCTCGAGCATGGTTGTGTGTGATGTCCTTAGGTTAGTTAGGTTTAAGTAGTTATAAGTTCTAGAGGGGCTGATGACCTCAGATGTTAAGTCCCATAGTGCGCAGAGCCATTTTTTGATCTATGAGGTACAGAAGTGGTCTTAAACAGTAATTTGTTCCCTGCTGGAGACGGTCGATGCATCTCGTACGACCTGTAGTGTCACATGCTGAGATGTATGTCTCTTTGGCCCCGATGTGAAGCTGGTATCGTGGGACAGAGAGAGTGATCGTCGGTCGCGGGGGAGAGGCATTTTTCCTGAAGTCCACTATGCAACTTCATGTTGAGCGTGGCAATTGCGGGCAACATTTGGACGAAGAGGCTTTTTGTCACATTGTATTGAGCAGATGACATTGCATTGGCAGATGCAGCAAGACATTGTGCAAGCCCATACTGATTTTGGCTGTTGTCTATAGACTGTGGGACTTGTTGCGTTCTCCGCCGCTTCAAATGACACAAATTACAAGGTACTGTACTGTAATCGTACTCTGCTTTCCTTAAGTGAGCTCCAAGTTTGGAGCTCTTTTCCGAATTACGGATATTTACTGCAAATCTTATAAGTTCTATGTATTCGTACAATCAGAACTGAAACGTATTACAAACATGGTCTACGTTGCAACCCTTTCTCGTTGCCCTGCCTTCCGCGACGTATCGTGAGTCGCAGGAGTGATTTGTTGCGAAGTTATTTTGCATGGCATGACTTATTTCGACTTCCTAAATTTATGGAATGCATTTGTCCTTGATCAACTCACGAGCTGCTAATGTTTTAAATGTTAATGCATCTAGAACATCAGGTGAACATCTTATCGGTCACTTCCTGCGGGCAGGTCACGGTGGCCGAGCGGTTCTAGGGTTCTAGGCGCTTCAGTCCCGAACCGCGCTGCTGCTACGGTCGCAGGTTCGCATCCTGCCTCGGGCATGGATGTGTGTGATGTTCTTAGGTTAGTTAGGTTTAAGTAGTTCTAAGTTCTAGGAGACTGATGACCTCCGATGTTAAGTCCAGTAGTGCTCAGATCCATTTGAACCATTTGCACTTCCTGCGGGGCTTAAGAGGAATTACAGATGTATACTATGAATACCACTGTATGCTATTAATACCAGCTGTTTACTATATGGGTATCTAAATATAAATGGCCTTGTCCTTATTAAGAGACAGATTAAAGTTTGATCCCTGTCTCTAGCAGTGATCGGGATCCGTTGGTATTGGTTTATGTGGAGGATACAGTGGAGATGTCGGAGCATGTCTGAGATGTATTGTATTTTTAATACAGTCTCCAACAAGATTTTAATAACTGTATTATTGTGATTAAATGAGTTGGGTTTTAAAACTTTCTAAATTGGTGATGGACTTTAATTGTGACGGTTGTCTACCATTTACATTATTCCCCGTCGGATCGGAGATTTTATCCACTCGGGTACTGGGTGTTTGGTTGTCCTCGTTATCATTTCATCAACGGCGCGAAAACTGCCAAAATGGCGTCAAATAAAATGACTTGCACCAGCGGCCGAACAAGCACACATGGGGTCTCCCGGCTAATAATGCAATACCATAATTCCACTTCCTTTCATTGCATTGTGACGTTATTCTTAATAAATGCGTAGTGAAACGTGCAACCCATATGTAGAGTAGCCCAGCGCACCACACCATTTTCCCTTAGTAAGCCTGGCATTTTCATCTGGTATTTTGTTGTCCTACGGTTGGAGAATGGGGATTTTAATTACCATGGGCTCAACTAGGCACATGAAGTAGATTACACTGTGGCAGAATTATTGAGATCCGCGGAGAACTTACCATGACAAATTATTCCACTGTAGGCTACATATCCGTCACGAGAGAATTCAGCAAGCAGCAATTTCACAGAATTGTTTTCTCTTTTTCTTACAGTGCGGCTAGTTTCGATCTCAGGTGTGTAGTTGCATATTACGATGTGCAATTCCGATGCAGACTCAAGGGGTCGCAGACGCAGCTACATAGCTCTGAAGATGATCCGGGGCGATCGAAACTCATTGTACTGTAAAAAACCGTGGAACTGGAAAATTAAGGATGTATAACTTCTTAAAACTATTCCGCCCCGTATTATGCTTGACCCTACTACATCGAAGAAAGTAAAAATTCCAATGTAGGCACTGCCAAGTGTGATTATTACAGAACCATCAGTTTAGTAAGTCATGGTTTCAAAAAATTGGCATTATCTGTTTACAAAAAATGAAATGTCTGGTAAAAGTCAACCTCGGTGAAGGAAAATTTAATTCTGAAGAAATGTAGGAACAAAAAAGGCAATACTGAACCTACGACTTATGTTACGTTGCTGAACGGTAAACCATTTATAGATTGAGACAAGGTTTTGACTGTGTCTGATATACACATGTCTTCGAAATTCTGAATGTGGCAAAGATAAATACGGAGAGCGAAAGATAATTCACAGATTATATGTAAACCAAAACAGCAGTGTGAGAGAAGAAGTAATTGAGACGTGGATGAGAGAGGGCTGTAGCCTATGCCCGATGTTACTCAGAGTGTACACTGAGCAAGCTGTGAAGGAAACCATGGAGATATTTCTAAGTGAAATAAAAGCTCAGGGGGAAGAAACAAAAACTTTAACAATTGCTGGCTACATCAAAGAGGGCAAAGGAATTGGATGATCAGTTGAATGAGATGGACATGGTTCTGAAAACGTTTATAAAATGAACGTAAATAAAAGTAAAACAAGGGAACGTGGACGTAGCCGAATTAGACGAATCCTACGGAGCTACATTACGAAATGTGACAAAAAGGTGTAGATGGCTTTTGATATTTGCTCAACTAAACAGGCCATGAGGGCTGAAGTACAGTTAGACTAGATATTAAACGTAGAATGGCATTATCAAGAAAACCATTAATGAAAAACATAAATTTGTTCATATCGATTATAAATTTTAACGCGACTTGTATTATCCTTAAAAATCTTTTCTGTTGCTAATATAACATTAATTAATATGTGTTATTGACGACCAGTTACGACTGCTGAACTGTCATCGTCTAATCTTCAAACAATTTTTGGTTATTGGTTATAAATAGCGTTCCATTATGAATTTATCACTCGTGCCATGCCATTATTGCGGTGGAGACTGTACAGCACATTATAATATGTTTGTCAAAAGTAATACCATATCAGAAACGGGACTGACTTGCTATGGGGATGCCTTGCGCCTACCCAGCCAGCAACCAACGTTACGTCGGAGGAAAGCAGTCACATAACTGCCAGGCGCCAGCCTTCCCGCAGTTCGACGCAACTTCGCCACGATCTCCCGGGACAGTATCCCAGGCGCCGAAGTCTTTCAGAAATCTTTGTCTCTGTTAATTGATTAGTTCTTACGTTTAACCACTTCTCAGAGCTGACGTAATCTCTCTTGTTAAATAAGCTTGGATTTACTAAATCAACGTGAAAAAGTCTGGTCCGCAAAACCAGATGGACACAACATGACATATATGTGAAAAGTTGAGCGACGGTATAAGAAGTGAGAGAATTCCACTCTCTAGGAAGAAGTTGCATGAAATCAGTGGCCTCAGTGGCATAAAAATTTCTTTGCTACAATATAGGAGTAGAGGAAAAATTTTCTGAAACTGTACATCTGACGCACAGTATTACATGGAAATCAAACCTGGACATGGTAAAGTGTAAGACATAGTAACCGGAGCATTACAGGAGTCCTTTCTACTGAAGTTGCTTGTGTTCTTAGAAATTTCAGTCTCTTCTGGGACTTCTATAGACGTTGGTTTCCTTAGTCAGTATGCGAATTATGTATGTCATGGCCACAGTTTCGTGATGTTCCGCTACCGGAAATTTCAGACTTCGATTTAGCCACATGTGGTGTTCGTGTTGCTTAATACATTCTTATCAGTCCTTCCCGTTTCGCCTATATACACTGAGACCAGCCACAGTTCATTTCACAGATGTCCGCTGTGTGGAGGTAATTAGGTGCATCCGTTTTTCATCGGCAAAATTTATTTTGTTTTGACAGGATTGTGTTTACAATTCGTTTGCAACTTACATTTCAAAAAGCTAACACACTTTGTGGCTGCTGACACTGAAAATTGTCTAATTACCCTCCGTTTACTATCTTAGCAGAAGGTCGCCAAAGTGAAGTGTGCTTTTAGTTGTAAACATCTCTTTTTCCTCTTGCTTTGGTGCCTCACGTCACCTTCCTTACCCGTTGCTTTACAGACTAGACTCTCTTACTTGTATGTATGTGGTGTCTGTTTTTTTCGGATATGTCCATTTTGATCCAGCGACCAATACGATTTAAGACACAAAGGAATTACGGACGTTGGCTGCAAGGGGGCAACTTCAGTCGAGAAAGTTGAAAATTTGAAGCGGACTGAGATTCGACCCGGGTCTCCTGCTTACTAGGCAGATGCTCTGCCCATTATTTTTGCCGCTCTTTCTTATGCGCTGGGCTTATTCACATTTACTTATTTATTATTATTATTTTTTTTATAAGTGATACAAAATATTTACGTGTTCACAAGGTATTTCAAAGGAAGAACATTTGCCGAACCTTTTTACCGGAACTAGCGACAGAGTTATTAGTCGTCTGCAGGGAATTTCATTTGCTTGTGACGTATGTTGCTGTCGAGACGGGGGTGTTCTGGATGTGAAGTCTCGGTACCCTCGGTAAGGTGGCTGTCATCCTTGGTCGTTTCTCGATCGTCACTCTGCGTGCGTATTTAGCAGTCTTCCGACGGGGTGAGGTGTCGTTTCTTGTGACGTTGCTGTCATGATTGCTTACGCGTTTGCGTTTCTGTATCCGAACTTGGGTATGTGCCTCTGATGCCACTACAGTCTGAGACAAAGGCAGTCGTTGGCACCATGCGACTGTTGATTTCCTCTTACGACCTCTGTTTTTTTGTAATCGATCGGTGCTGCTCGGTGGTGGGCGTCGCCGCCAGCACAAAGCTCGTGTCGTCATCCTTCCGGGACACATTTGCTTATGTGAGAGGGAGAGATGTCGCCATAGATGTTGCTGCAGCTTCACCTGTCCGTACTTGTACGTTTCTTCGTTGGAGACATGCTGAGCGAACGTGGCCTTCCTGAGCAAGTTTTCGGCTGACTATCGTAAATGACTACCCCACTGCGGTCTCCAGCTGTGAGATAGGACGCCACATATTTTGGTAGCTTGATCCGTATTTGTTGCATACCACTATGTAGCGGGTAGGTGGTAAACGTGACCATTTTTCTGCTATGTGACTGAGTACCGTACCACAGTGTTGTATCACGATGTCAGTGACAATCTCAAATGGTAGCTTGAGTACTCTGACCGATCTTAATCCAACCCACGCATGATCAATAGCCACCACTCTGGCATGGCCGTCAGAATGTTTAAATTTAAGTCTATCTTTGTGGTTGCGTACGGTCTTGTCTCACACACCGTGTCGTTGATCAGTCTGACGTAGACCACACTGTTCGTGATAGGTAACTGGAATCCACTCATATCTTGTGGTTAGATTTCTTTGAAACGCCGGTTAAATCCGCAGGACAGAACAGGTAGTTGGAATTGTGGAAAGGGGCCAAAAATGAGCGACCGTCAGTTACACTCTAACACATATAACTTTATTTAGTTGCCCAAACATTACAGCGTAAATTCCCGAGCTTAACTATCGACTGAATACGTCACACAATCTGACGGCTAAAAGATACAACCTCTTTAATTTTTAAAGCGGCTGAAGGCCCAAAGATTTATCCAAAAATATCTTAAATGATGCTGAAGGCCCAAACAATGCAAGACTTGACAAGTAAGGAACTTTCAATTTTAAAACGGCCCATTATTTAAAACCCAACTAAAAGCATACAAATTCAAACCATCGGCTATGAGCCATTAAAATACAGAATGAAACACCAATAAGAAAAGGCAGTACAGCCAGCGACGCTCAGAAGTTTCCGGGGTTCGGTCTTCACTTGAAATATTAACGTTCGCTTAGGGGAGACAGGTAGTCGGCCCATCTATATCCGATCCGCCGGCAACCCAACCAAGAGACAGTCAACGGACCCACCGACAAGGCGACTTGCTTTCTATCCGACCAGTACACAAGGAACTCCAAAGCCAAAACGTAAAAGGCGTAGTTGTCCACAACCAAGTATTCATAAGCTGTCAAAACTACACACACGTGTTGGACAGCGACAACACGGTGAGGAAAGGACACTGCCTCAATTTTACGTCACCGGCCAGGGCAGGTAACCGGAACTCTAAATGTCACAAGGCAGAAAATTCCGCTGGTGCACTTGGACTTCAAATAACCAAAATACAGTTGAACTCCACCGGATGGTGGCCAAACTTTTGCTAACTCGAACACTCGCTGTTGCTCACGGGAATACCCACAACAGCCAACCATGAAAACCAACGGCACAATGTGAACAGACTGACTTCGGTAATTAAATCACCACTCAAATTTGATGTCCTGGGTCGGTGAGCCACGAACCTCGTAACAATCGGAACAGCTCCCACACACTCTGACACTGCGTAGAGACCGCCAGCGGGCCCGGCCCACTGCGCTGCGCGGAGATTTCCTGACTGATTCATACCAACCGACCGACTCGCTACACAACAGCACACCGACAGCATTTGAAATAACTTGTCAGTCGAAATCACATAAACTACATACAGTATCACGAACTCTTGCACGAAGAACTAGACAATACTAACGGCAGTGACAGTGCAATGAAATGGACGAATCAGGAGTGAGCACATGCAGCGAACCCATAAGCGATCGCCGGTCAAAACACACGTCGTCCGACCAGACGACCGACCGACACCCAACCAAGGTGGTCCGCACTTAAGTGATATGTATCGGCAACCGTCGGGCGAGCCATGGCTGTCTGGACCTCACTGCAGCCGCGCCCCGACTGAACTTCTGCCGCGTCCTATGTCAAACACTGCCAGGTCCGAACTCCACTGCTAGCGCGTTCCAACTCCTCGGGCAGATCCGAACCAACTCCGAACACACGACAACCGGGAAGTAATAGCAGTCAGCTATGATAGTACCCCAGGGCTTATATCGACAAGCACCGCTGCTGCTGCTCACGGGCAGGCAAGGCGGCAACTCGGTGATACCAGTTGTTGAAATTAACATAACGAGGTTGTAGTACAGTAAAGACAGTATGTCAAATGAGATATGACATGAACACGAGCCACGCACGGCTCAATCTTCACGTGTAAATCGTTCCACTTCAAATACGTTCTGTCGTGCAAATCCATTAATGAAACTGCTCTTCACGGTACATACACTCCTGGAAATGGAAAAAAGAACACATTGACACCGGTGTGTCAGACCTACTATACTTGCTCCGGACACTGCGAGAGGGCTGTACAAGCAATGATCACACGCACGGCACAGCGGACACACCAGGAACCGCGGTGTTGGCCGTCGAATGGCGCTAGCTGCGTAGCATTTGTGCACCGCCGCCGTCAGTGTCAGCCAGTTTGCCGTGGCATACGGAGCTCCATCGCAGTCTTTAACACTGGTAGCATGCCGCGACAGCGTGGACGTGAACCGTATGTGCAGTTGACGGACTTTGAGCGAGGGCGTATAGTGGGCATGCGGGAGGCCGGGTGGACGTACCGCCGAATTGCTCAACACGTGGGGCGTGAGGTCTCCACAGTACATCGATGTTGTCGCCAGTGGTCGGCGGAAGGTGCACGTGCCCGTCGACCTGGGACCGGACCGCAGCGACGCACGGATGCACGCCAAGACCGTAGGATCCTACGCAGTGCCGTAGGAGACCGCACCGCCACTTCCCAGCAAATTAGGGGCACTGTTGCTGCTGGGGTATCGGCGAGGACCATTCGCAACCGTCTCCATGAAGCTGGGCTACGGTCCCGCACACCGTTAGGCCGTCTTCCGCTCACGCCCCAACATCGTGCAGCCCACCTCCAGTGGTGTCGCGACAGGCGTGAATGGAGGGACGAATGGAGACGTTTCGTCTTCAGCGATGAGAGTCGCTTCTGCCTTGGTACCAATGATGGTCGTATGCGTGTTTGGCGCCGTCCAGGTGAGCGCCACAATCAGGACTGCATACGACCGAGGCACACAGGGCCAACACCCGGCATCATGGTGTGGGGAGCGATCTCCTACACTGGCCGTACACCACTGGTGATCGTCGAGGGGACACTGAATAGTGCACGGTACATCCAAACCGTCATCGAACCATCGTTCTACCATTCCTAGACCGGCAAGGGAACTTGCTGTTCCAACAGGACAATGCACGTCCGCATGTATCCCGTGCCACCCAACGTGCTCTAGAAGGTGTAAGTCAACTACCCTGGCCAGCAAGATCTCCGGATCTGTCCCCCATTGAGCATGTTTGGGACTGGATGAAGCGTCGTCTCACGCGGTCTGCACGTCCAGCACGAACGCTGGTCCAACTGAGGCGCCAGGTGGAAATGGCATGGCAAGCCGTTCCACAGGACTACATCCAGCATCTCTACGATCGTCTCCATGGGAGAATAGCAGCCTGCATTGCTGCGAAAGGTGGATATACACTGTACTAGTGCCGACATTGTGCATGCTCTGTTGCCTGTGTCTATGTGCCTGTGGTTCTGTCAGTGTGATCATGTGATGTATCTGACCCCAGGAATGTGTCAATAAAGTTTCCCCTTCCTGGGACAATGAATTCACGGTGTTCTTATTTCTATTTCCAGGAGTGTATTTTGATAGGTTGATCCTTATTTGTTGACATCATTAAGTACCAGATACGTGGAAAGGTGACCATTTTTCTGTTATGTGACTAAGTACCTTTCCATAGTGTTGTAGCGTCCTACCACGATGTCGCTACGTATGAGCCATTCTAGATGGAAAGTCCAAGCAATGGTGAAGCCTTACATGAAATAAACAACCGTGTGCTCGCGAAGCTCCACGGCAGGGACGTAAACTGAGGTCCGAGCGGCACGACTGCGGAAAGCAGACTGGCGTTAAGCCAAACGGACTACCCTAACACGCCTCCTGTCAGACCCAAATTCTCAACTTATCCACACACTACTAATGTAGTGCCCCTTGTCTATTATCCTCATTACGCTCGGCGTTTCACCCGTGATTTGTATACATGGATGTTTGCGCAGTTGCGAAGACCAGTCTGTATGGATCGCTTAGCTGTCAGAGCATCTGCCTAGTAAGCAGGAACCTACGTTCAAACCCCAGTTTGGCTCTACTTCCACCACTGATTTAAATCTGTGCCCACTCGCAGCCAATGCCTGTAATTCTTTTGTGCCTTGATTCTGTTACTGCTTGTAATCACGCAAGTTGTGATGTCATGAAAGCCTAGGGAATGTTCGAGATTTCTTTGGATAAATGGTGACATGCTTTCACAACTTACGATGACAATCATTTATTTCCCGAGACAAAGCTAATTGATTCAACAAGCATTTTTATGACGACAATTCAGAACATTGCGACAACAACGACGACGACGAGTGGTCTCACCAGTTTAAGATTGAAAGAGACACTCATTTTGAGAAGAACTGTGGTGAACGTTGGTGATAACGGACAAATAATACTCTGCCACATTCTTCACAATACACATGGGATACCTGACCGGCCGGTGTGGCCGTGCGGTCTAGGCGCTTCAGTCTGGAACCGCGTGACCGCTCCGGTCGCAGGTTCGAATCCTGCCTCGGGCATGGATGTGTGTGATGTCCTTAGGTTAGTTAGATTTAAGTAGTTCTAAGTTCTAAGGGACTGATGACCACAGATGTTAAGTCTCATAGTGCTCAGAGCCATGGGATACCTTTCCATTAATTACCATTCACTACTGTAAAAAAACTAATGATGAGTCACATAGCCTAATGCGAAATTGAGAACCTAAGAAACACCTCTTAGGTCTAAAAATCACTATAAAATGTGATAACAACACAAAAAGCCTTCCTATCAAAGCAGAGCTGAAGTACACATAACTGGGAACGATAAGTCACCCAAGTAAGACAATCCGATACTTTCTCCCAAGACGTCTAATACTCTGACGATAACGTCTGCTAGCTTACATAGTCCAGCCAGAAGTGATTCGAAAACACCACTGCTAGCCAAAAGACTTCCCTGTCCTTAAGAGTGTGAGGGAGAGATTCGTTGAGTTTAAAAATGACCAATTAAAAAATCTCGCTCCCATTGCAACATTGTCATCCTTGTGTGAACGCGTCTCCTTCATCGTATTTGTCTCCACGCTATCCAGAGAACAGTGCCTTCGTTTGAGAATGTAGGGAATAGGGAAAGATTCGTTCGGTTTGAAACTCCCAACCAGCTGTCTCGCTTTGATGACATAACCAATTATCGAACCAGTGAAACGTGTGAATTGAACAACATTGCAAAGAAAGGCTTTTCTATTTCGCATACACAGTTGTATAAACGTTCTGTATGTTGTACTCAAATGGGAGCGAGAGTTGAACACCTGAAGCATTAAAATTACCATCTTAACGTTTATTTACTTTTTTATTTATCTAGTGTCGAGATGTTTTCGAGTGACAGGATATGTTGTCCCTAAGTCAATACGCTCGTATAGCTTAACGCACTACGCGGCACCCTGTGGGACAGGATGGTGAGTCAGATCCTCAGTGAACAAGTGCGGCATATTAACAACCGTTAGTCATGGATACCGGTCAGTTTAAATTCGATTTTTAGACATTTTTCAGCGATCGATTAGACAAAACATGGGTTGACCCCCATTCTCCGTTTCAGAAAATAAGGTACACAAACAAAATACGGTTTCCGGCCACTGTGGCCGAGCTGTTCTAGGCGCTTCAGTCCGGAACCGCGCTGCTGCTACGGTGGCAGGTTCGAATCCTGCCTCGGGCATGGATGTGTGTGATGTCCATAGGTTAGTTAGGTTTAAGTAGTTCTAAGTCTAGGGGGACTGATGACCTCAGATGTTAAGCCCCATAGCGCTTAGAGCTATTTGAACCAAAATACGGTAACACTCAGAACAAAGTTTATGTGATTCTGTAAGCCCACCGCGGTGGCCACGTGGTTCTAGGCGCTGCAGTCCGGAACCGCGCGACTGCTACGGTCGCAGGTTCGAATCCTGCCTCGGGCATGGATGTGTGTGATGTCCTTAGGTTAGCTAGGTTTAAGTAGTTCTAAGTTCTAGGGGACTGATGACCTCAGATGTTAAGTCCCATAGTGCTCAGAGCCATTTCAACCATTTGATTCTGTAACTTATGGCTCACAGGACTTTCTCCCCTTTTAGGTTCTGTTCCAAGTGTGTTTACTAAAATCTGAGAAATGATCGGTAATCAGTCGTTAATTATCTTTTTACTGTATATGAAACTAGATTTCACCCACTGCGTGGCTGTCATCGGTGCAGTACGATGCAAGTCAAATCATCATTATAGCGTGCGTGCACAAATAGCTCCTACTAGACTATCCATGTCCGTATTTTAGTTTACCTGTGAAGTGAAATGCTGACATGGATGGTGTAGCAAGTGTATTCGTAGGCAAGCGATGATGATGATTTGACTTGCATCCTACCGCGCTGATGATCTAGCTACGGGTGGGTGAGAATTAATTCCCTCTTCAATTGTCGGCGGTCTCTGTCAGCCGACAGACAAGGTCCGCCTGTACGCTTTTGTGTAGTACGTGTCCCTTCACGTTTCCACTTCACTATCACACCGGAAACAGTGGACCTAGGGATGTTTAGGAGTGTGGAAGTCTCGCGTACAGACGTATGACACATGTGTCACCCAATATACCTGACCACGTTCGAAGTCCGTTAGTTTCGCGGGACGCCCCATTCTGCTCTCTCACGATGTGTATTGACTACTGAGGTAGCTCATATGGAGTACCCGGCAGTATGTTTCTGGGGATGTCCGGATACTTTTGGTCAAATAGTGTACCACGCAAGCATCATCTCCCAAAATTCCAACTGATGATCAGAGTCTTCCAGTAATAATTCCTGTCAGTAATACGGCTTCCACGCACGAAACTTCAGCTCTTTCTTTAGAACAGTTAGGATCGTGTGTCGGGTTGCCTTTGCGAGCTGCCGGTCTTTGTGGTTTCTGAGGATTTTGATTTGCACAATGCCCTCCGTCCTGGGTCAGGGTGGACTGTTTCTCCTAATATGTGACACAGAACCTGTATCCGTCAGCTTCGCGTGCCAATTCCTAATGGTCTTTGCATCTACCGAGGAACGAGTTCCTCTCACATTTTGTCACCTTCTCTGTACTTGTACCTCGCATTGCCACACTTTGTACTGGGATACAAGCTGAGGTCGCTCACTCAAGATTAGACTTTGCGACACTGTCACCGACTGACATCTACATTGACAAATATAGTGTAATAAAATCTACATTACAAGGATCAAAATTTTTTTCGTTTCATGAAAATGAGTTAAGTATTAAGAAAAGTTATGAAGAACTTTCAGTAGGAAATTAATTGTCACCCACCCCATAGATCTGCAGTAAAAATATTATAAGCGACTGAGTGCTCTACAGTCAGTTTCCTCCAGGTTACCTGGTAACTGGCGACATATGGACATCCGATCAGGAGTTTAAATAGAATAATAAATTTGTCAAACAAACAACCAGTAAACCCCACATGATGACTTAAACGCTAGGAATGAGGTGTGGGTCCCGCTTCATCCGCTTCAGAAGAATCGTGAGTTCGAAATTTCAGTCGTGGTGACTGAAATAAACTGAAAGTCAAGGGCAAAAATGTTGTCCTTGAAAAGGCTCCACCTATGAACCCCGCCTAAGAAAACTGAATTGCAACATTTACTTGTTCACCGGTCTCTGCTCACAGCACGAACCGACCACTGGAGCATCCTCCACGTAGCTTACGCTCTCTTACAGAGCTGTGGGCGGGTGGTGGCTGCCTGTGGTGGCTGCTTCCCGAGGAGGGCGCGTGCTCGCGACACGACACAGCCGTGACAAATCGTCGCCCTGCTCGCTCAGGGACTTCCAGACAGAGGCGGCGCGCCCTGGGGGTTGCTACGGGCGGAAGACCCGGTCCGGCTGCGGCATTTACCGTAGTATTTCGCAATGTCTGCACGCTCCCTCAGAGGGCATTAAACAAGGGTATCTTCCTGGAACTTACTAATAGCCTGATACCTAGGGGGCCTGAACTCGTGATAACACAATGAATCAAATCATGTAGTGACGTCGACCGTCCCATACGGCCATTTTCAGATCCGAAATTAATAAAAATTAAAACATCTGTTTCATTTAAGATGTGACGTGTAAAGCACTTTTAGTATTGTGAGATAGAGAAATTAAATTCTCATAGGACATAGCTGCACAGGAGGGCCATGCTTTGCCAATAACGTAAAAATATTTTGCTGTATTTTATACAGCAGAATAGAAAAATATAGATAAAATAAAAACCCATCTCTTATAAAAAATGTAGGGCTGCAGTTAAAAGTGCATTACGTATGTTAACTTTTTTCTTTAAAATGAGGGGCATAAACATTGTGTCAAAAGTTTCATCGCTTTAATACAGATATGATACTTTTCTTTTGTCAACACTCCGTCTTCAAGCCACGGGTGGCCTACCGAGACCATCCGACCGCCGAGTCATCCTCCGAGGAGGATGCGGATAGGAGGGGTTTGGGGTCAGCACACCGCTCTCCCAGTCGTTATGATGGTATTCTTCACCGAAGCAGCTACTATTCTGGCGAGTAGCTCCTCAATTGGCATCACGAGGCTGAGTGCACCCCGAAAACTGGCAACAGTGCATGGCGGCTGGATGGTCACGCATCCAAGTGCCGGCCACGCCCACCAGCGCTCAACTTCGGTGATATCACGGGAACCGGTGTATCCACTGCGGCAAGGCCGTTGCCTTTTCTTCTGTCAACAATATTATCAAAATTCATAAAATACTGACCCAGAGTTTCAGAACGTCCACTGAAGTGTGCTTCCTCTTCAAGAGTTGTTTTTTTTCATATCGTGGACTACCGACTCTCGCAGGCGTTAGCAGCAGGACAGGTGCACCACAGCAACATAGATGCTTTCGTTGTTCGGTAGCTTTCTACAGCGGCAGGTCATCGTATATTCTGAAATATGCGCCCTTGATGAGTTCATTTATGTAATTGCTTCGTTATTGTTGTACAAATTTCCAACTCCTCCATTTTGTGCAGTTGGTAAATGTCCCTTGTTGGCTATAGGCTAAATTTTTTATTTTATCGATACCTGTGATGTTATGCTTTCAGTTTCGTAGTGAAAATCCGATAATGTAACTATTAGGATAATACCATAATGCAACAGAGATAGTTAGGAAACAGAAAATGGAGCCCTTTGGCAGAAGCTGACGGTGATTTTACGAAACGCAGTTGGTAAATGTCGAGAATTTGTACTCTAGGCATGTTTTATAATGTATTACTTACGCAGTATTACACAACTGTTGACAAACTGCACTCTGCAGCGCCAGATCTGAAGCTGACCTGCAACGCAGATTGAAATCAGTTGTCGGTAAAAAAAAAAAAAAAAAAAAAAAAAAAAAAAAAAAAAAAAAAAAAAAAAAAAAAAGAGGGGTTGTAATCGAGAAGTTCCTTTTTTTACTATAGCAAAACGGTTAAGGTTCATAAGAAATTTTGTCAATTACAAATTACGCAGTTACATTTGTTTTAAAGTCATTCATGTGTTATTAATTATCGGCTTCGATTAGCATACTATCAGGTGGACAGATGGTACCTGACGCTATTAAAAACCCACCATGCAAACTAATGTTCCGCAGTGTAACAAAAACTTCGTAATAATAGTATTAAAATCAAAATCACTAGCGAATGACTTGTAAGATAATTTTAGAGGAACCACATAGCACTGACAATACCATAAATCTGCAACTATTCTAGCATGAGCGTTGTATGTTTCTCGTAGAGCACACGAGAATAAGGCAATTTTGTGAGCACGCTTCGTGACTGGATAAGGGAAGGATGTGGCAGACATTGATAAAATCCACTCTTCACTAAATACTATGCTGTGGACGACGGAGAGTATACAGCACGTCTTTGCATCAAACGTCCAGACGCGATAAATCGCAATAGGGGGAAGAGCTTTTCTTAGATACAAGATGTTCACTGGACGACAAAATTGCATCTAAATATCAGGGTAAAAGAACTAAGTGTGTTACATCTGTATAATTCCTAGCCCAGTAAACTGATGTGGTGATTTTTCAACAAGAAACCTTAAGAATGATTGTCTCTTGGTGGAGCGAGATATTTTTTAAATGAATCGGGAACTTTAATTTTGGATTTTGTGGAGGAGAAGACTAATGTACTGTTGGCAACATACAAGGCATACGTATGCTGCAGATTGCGTAAGCCCCGTCGTCTCTAAGGCACGTAACAAATAATAAAAGACGCCTAACGTCGCCGATAACAATCAATGAACATTTTTCCTTCTAACAAAAGCTGTTCCCTGTGAGGGGATCTATCACCACTAGATGTTTGATGCAGTGACTCAGAAACACCCTGTATATCAATTTAGAAGACTGTTCTTAAAGTTACCAAACGAGATGGCGCAGTGGTTTGCACAACGGATCCGCATTCGGGAGCGCGATGGTACAAATTCATGTCCGGCCATTCACATTTAGGGTTTCCGTGATTTTCCTAAATTGCTCTAGGTAAAAGCTGGGATGGTCCCTTTGAGAGGGGGCGCGCGGGACAAACGAACGTTTAGATCTTTCCATGCAACTTCTGATTTCTCTTATTTTATTTTGATAATTGTAAGTGGGCACCAACAAAATATTTTCACATTCGAAGGAAAAAGTTAGTGATTGTAATTTCATGATAAGGTGCCGCTGCAACGAAAACGCCTTTGTTTTAATGGTTGACACCCCAATTCACGTATGATATCCTAGCACTCTCTCTCGTGTTTCGTGATAGTAAAACCCAAGCTCCCCTTCTTTGAGTTTCTGCGATGTAGTACGTCAATCCTTTCTGATCCGCATACAACAAATCTTTTTGCATCAAACATCCAGACGTGATAAACCGCAATAGGGGGAAGAGCTTTCCTTAGATTCACGTGATTGCGTCTATAAATTAAAAAAAAAAAAATACAGAAGAATCAATCACGCATTCCATAGACCAAATGACAGTGGCACGTAAAGTGCCCTCCGCCACACACCGTTGGGTGGCTTGCGGAGTATAAGTGTAGATGCAGATGTAGAACATCACACAGTAACACGCCAGAAGATGGCGGGCAGGAGTAATATAGGGAGTCTCATTAGTAGACCTGTTACATTCTCTTTCTGCCAATACATCGCAGTCTTTGGTTTGCTATCCCCACAACATATGTGATCGTTCCAGTTAAAGTTATTCGTAATTGTAATCCATAAGTAGTTAGCTGAATCTACATCCTTTTGGTGTAGAAGAGGACTGCTCGGATTTTCTCCTAAATCGTCTACGTAGATCAGGAAAAGCAGGGACCTATAACACTTCCTTGCTTGCTTTCCTTCTTTTTGTTCTTAATGTTCCTAGGGAACAATTCCTGATTGCACAGTCAAGATCCGGAATGTATTCTACAACATTGATTTTTGACTGAGCGGCTAAAGCGGTTAGTTCCCTGGCAATGGCGCGGGAATCTGCTGTAAACATTGGAGCGGAGCGCAGCTTCGTACTCTCTGTTCCGCTGCGGCTCGTAAGAAGCGACGCGTGTGGCATCTGACGCGTGTCGTGTGTGGCGCGGGGCGGTGATTCGCGAGGCGGGGCGCAGCGAGGGCGCGACCCGCGACCGCCTGCGGGTCGATACGGCGCCGCGCTGAGTTGGCAACTGTGCCAGCCGTCTTCATCTGCTTTATAGGCGACAACTCGGCAAACAGCCGGCCGAGCTCTCCACATCATGGGCAAATCTGCGGCAGGGGGCCCCGAGGAGCGGAGGAGGCATTATCCACTTGTGCGTTTCTCTCTTCCATTCACTCCGAGGAGGGCCGAAGACCCACCACAACACTATAAACGGCGGGATTTCGTTTCATCCAGGTCGCTGGTGGAGTTCAATCTCTTTGATTCATGGTGATGAAATGCTGTCGACTTACAGACTGACTGATTCGCAAAACGTCTGACTAGCGTCCTTACTTCTCACATTGGTCACTGTCTGATCCTTACGAAGAATACGACGGACTGCTTCAGCAGAATTAAACGTGTGCTCCTTGGAGAAGGAGTTATGTTGGTATGATCTCCCAGGTCTTTGGCAACACTGTTGTCGATGTACGCTGACATCATCATATGGTGGAGAACATTTTTAACGAGACGGGTAGGTACTCTGAGGACATCGTCCTGGACATGGCTCCTGCTGATCCTATTATATGTTCGTTACGTCGACAACACATTCTCGTCTGGCCTCAAGGACTTGAAAAGTTGGGAGAGCTCTTGGACTATATCAGAAAAATCCATGACCACACCATGACGACAATGGAGGTAGAGACGGACGGCGTCTCGATGTCCATTGACGCCCTTGTCCGGTAGAAAACAAATACTGCCTCAGCCACAGTGTTTACTGAAAACCCGCACACATAGATTGCTACCCGTTTGCAGCACGCAGCACAGAAACGTCTTGTTCTGGAAACTTTGGTGTATCCAGTGGAAGCCGTTTCAGACGCTCAGAACGAACCGAAAGAACTGACCCCCATTATACTGAAGGAGAAGGTCCTCCGAGTAGGAGAGAGGAGCTAGCGTTTCTGACGCTTTGTACTCGGTAACCGTACCCGGGTTCTAAAGAGCTGCAAAATCGATTCAGTCTTCAAACCTTCAGCAAAAGTAAAACGACTCATGAGGCTTGCGAAAGGGGACGTATGCCTCAGAACGTCAGGAACGTACAAAATACGATGTGGGTGGAGAGTGTTTTATGTCGGACAGACTGCATGCATTATTGAATATTGGCTAGCGCCGTGCTGAATACGAGAGTTGTTTCCGCTTTCGGTATCTTTAGAAATGAGTGGTAGTTGAACAAGCTCTTATTAAACGGCCGAATGATTTCTGGGACAGCTTTGTTATAGCGCTCTAAACGACACGGTCTAGATAAGGTTCTGACAACACTCTCACAAAGACGATGGTCTACAGCTAGAGACAACTTTGGACCCTATGTTCATCACCACGCAGCATCTTGTGGCGGTTTTGAAAAATGCCTTTTTTCACATATATAGAAATTTGAATACATGAGTTTTGTAATCGAATTTCTGCATAGTTGTGCCCTTACTTGTATGTAGTATGTGGACAGTTTTGAATCAAAATATTAACAGTTTACTAGAGGATGATAGTATTATCGAAAGCAGAGGCGAATAAATAAAATGATGGATCTTTGTCGTGCCAATTTGTTCTTTTTCCAAGCACTTACCTGTAGAGCATCCTCTGCGTATAATGCACCAGAAACTTTCCCATTCTAGCATAGACCCTTCTACAGCCCTTTAGCAGAGTAAGATTCCCGTAACTGAAATTGATATTCACTGACGGAAAAAAATCGCAGAACCAAAAAATAGTTAACGTACAGTAATGAAATATGGGGCATACGTATTTAAGTGATTGACACTGCTAGGTCACAGGTTAATGCAAGCACGAGATAAGGCGTTGCAAAACGTGAAATGCTGGTTCACTAAAAACCAGCGTAACCACCAAAATGTTCAATGCAAGGATGCAGACGTGCATTCATTGTGTTGTAGAGATGTCGGATGTCAATTTGTGGGGTGGAGCCAGTCACTACAGGGACGGTTATGCTGTGTGTGGATGACGTAGGAGTTTTCGCCTGATGATCTCCCTTACGTCCTCGGTTCGAGACAGATGTGGTGATCGAGCAGGCCAAAGCAACATCTTGACTCCATTTAGAGCACATGGGCATACAGTAGAGGTATGTGGACGAGCGTTATCCAGTTGATAAACTCCCATTGGAATGCTGTTCATGAATGGCAGTACAACAGTGTGAATCACCAGATTCACTTGCAAATTTGAGATCAATGTGCCTGAGATAACCCAAAGGTGCTCCTGCTGTCATACGAAATCACACCGTAGCGTAAGTCCAGGCGTAGATCCAGTGTGTCTAGCACGGAGGCAGGCTGGATGCAAGTGCTCCGCTGGTCTGCTTGTAACGAACACACAGCTATTACTGGAATCGAGATAGAACCAGCTTTCAGTAGAAAACACAGCAGACCGCCACTCTTCCCACTAGTGAGCTCTCGCTTGACACCCTGAAGTCGCAGACGGTTTGGGGTCAGTGGAATGCACGCTACAGGTCAGCTGTCTCGGAGCTGTCGTTGAAGTAACCGATTTGTAATTGTTCATTGTGTCACTGTGGGGCCAGCGCTGTTCAGTTTGCTATTGCAGATGCAATGCCACACGCCGAATGGGGTGTGCCCTCTCGTTGTGCCACGTGTCCGTCCGGACCTCGCTCTTCTTGCGACCGTACATCCTGGTAACCACCGCTGCCAGCAGTCATGTACAGTCTTTCGACAACATCGCAAAAGGAATATTCGGCTTCTTGCAGACCTTGTTCGAACTCAGTGAGGTGTTGATAATGGCGCCTTTGTCGCCTTAAGGGGGGTAGGACGTCAAACGGGCCGACTTGGAGCAGGAGAGTCACCGCAGGACATTTAAATTTCTACAGTCTATACTTTTACAAATAAATTCATAAGACTTCGTCAGCATGACCAGGAAGGATTGAGGACACGCATAGCATTGGAAGTTCAAAAACGCAAAATACCTTTTTCTTTTGCATGTGAAATTTCATCATTTTTTCACTTACTACTGGCTGCATTTGTTGCTATAGGTACACTTTTCTTCCAAAGTAAGAGAGATTCTTCGATGAATTTTGCACAGCATACGAACAGTACTTACAGGTGAACGAAACTCTAAAATTTTTCAAATCTATTAAAAAACTGTGGTAAAAATTGAGATAATTAACTATAAAATTTTAGTTTTTTCTAAACATGAAATTTAAAATTTAACTGTTAATTTTTTTTTATAAATTGAATAAATTCTAGAGTTTCATACACCTATAACTATTGTTTGTATGCTGTACAAAGTTCATCGAAGAATCTCTCTTACTTAGGCAGAAAAGTGTACCTATAGCAACAAATGTAGCCAGTAGTAAGTGAAAAAATGATGAAATTTCACATGAAAAATAAGGTATTTTGCTACGGTTTTGAGCTTCCACTGCTATGAGTGTGAGTCCTCAATCCTTCCTGGTCATGCTGACAAAGTTTTATTAATGTATTTGTAAAAGTATAGACAGTGAGAATTAAAATGTCCAGCGGTGCCTGTCCTGCTCCAAGTCGGCCCGTTTGACGTCCTACCCCCCTTAAGGCGTTCTTGATTTTTATCAGTTCACCACGTGGAATCTCAAGCGTGGGTAACGCTAACGACCTTACAGCGTGTATTTAAAGCAAACATGATTTCCATGCTCATAGTGGCACTACTAGCGCCACTGTTATGCGGCTTGCGCGATACCTGAGTAGGCGTCAATGTTCATATGTACAAACACGCCTGCCAACTTTCGATAAGACACAACGCCTTCTCGTTGTTGTGCAACACAAACGACAGTTGGCAGGCGTGTTTCTCACATCTGCAAGTTGACGTCTACTACGCTTTCGCGCTAGCCGCGTAACAGTGGCGCTAGTAGTGTCACTATGAGGATGCAAATCAGGCTTGCTCTAAATACACACTTTAAAGGTCCTTATCGTTAGCTACATTTGAGATTGGACGTCGTGAACTGATGTCAGTAGGCTGTCGGTTTGTTGGTTGGCAATCTACAGCTCCTTTTTCCGTCTGTGTATTTGCTGCACCGTACCTGATAGTTCGCTTTGTCGCAGAGCTCTCTACGTAAGTCATCTCCTTACTAACTAGCCTTACGCCCATTTGCCGCACGTCTTTGCGGCTCGTACATCTGTTTCACGACATCATGGTTTTTAAGTATCTCGCTGTCGTAGAGAAGCACTTCTTAAACATCGAGGGATACCACTCTGGGCAACTCGCCATTGAGACAGAAGCCACTCGCCGTTCGGCTGAGTGGCTCCAGCGTTACAAGTCAGGGAGAGCCGGTGAAGGAAATGCCAGCAACCCCGCCGCGCTGTCGCCTCCCCCTCCCCCACCCCCACCTGCAGCGCTCATTTAGCGCCACCGCCCCCCCCCCCCTCAGCCCCTCGCCACCCTTTTTATATCGCGGTCGGTGCCCACCGGCACGGGCACGGCCGCGCCATTACCATTTGTCGTACAGCCCGGCCAGCGCCCAGCCGAGCAGATAAACGCCCCCGACAGCCAGCCCAACTCCATTCCACCCCTCCGCTCTCCGGCGCTCTGCCTACCAGCATTCCGGACCGATCTGAACGTTTGTAAGGCCCGTTGTGCTATCTCAGCAACAGCGCGAGTCTTGCGTTCCACGAATTGCTCGAGTGTAGGCTGTTGATTTCTTCGCTACCAATCTACATCCCCTTTTCCTGTTGAATTCTTTATCGACGGGTCTCATACAAACATGAATTTACTAGAACCATTATCTTCCTTATTTGTTCCGAATTACAGCTAACATTAATGTAATCCACAAAAGTAGAATCAGATAATCAAGCGCTTCATTTGTCCGTGACTTATTATATTGGTTCAAGACTGCGATCGGTTTCGGGCAATTATAGGCCCATATACAGATTACAAGACTGTAAAAGGGAAAATGAAGAAGCTACAATGTGGGATTGTATAGCAACTAAGAACTGTTGTTATAATAATAGTGGGGATTCACTGTCCAGATATAAACGTGAGAGTCCTGCGGTGGGATTAGTCAGAAGGAGAGCACTAAGGTCCTACTAGGTAGGCACAAAATAATCTAAGGGAACTGAGAAATCAACGGAATAAAAGGGAGAGAATTACAAAGAGAAGCTCGCCGAGAACGTAAGTCAACTTACTCCATGTGATGCCGAAATAAGGGTTGGCGCGGTGCTAGAAGACAAAAGTACAAGAAAACTAAAGACCGTTACAGTATAAGGCAAGTGAAGCCGGGCAGGGAAATCCATTTGTTCTGCTGCAGGATATAGAAATACATGGCGTACCATGTCAAACGCGCTGTAAGAATTTACGGGTACAGTCGCAGCACGCAGTTTGCATGCCTCTGCCAGCTCAACCACGTTAGTGCTGACGCATGTTGTCAGGCGTTGTCGGTGGATCACATAGCAAATATCCTTCAACTTTCCCCACAGAAGGAAATCCGGGGACGTCAGATCCGGTGAATGTGCTTCGATGACCAATCCACCTGTCATGAAATATGCTATTCAATACCGCTTCAACCGCACGCGACCTATGTGCCGGACATTCATCATGATGGAAGTACATCGCCATTCTGTCATGCAGTGAAAGATCTTGTAGTAACATCGGTAGAACATTACGTAGGAAATAAGCATACATTGCACCATTTAGATTGCCATCGATAAAATTGGGGCCAATTATCCTTCCTCCTATAATGCCACACCATACATTAACTCGCCAAGGTCGCTGATGTTCCACTTGTCGCAGCCATCGTGGATTTTCCATTGCCCAATAGTGCATATTATGCCGGTTTACATTACCACTGTTGGTGAATGACGCTTCGTCGCTAATTAGAACGCGTGAAAAAAATCTGTCTGGGTGTTAACTGTCCCACTTGACGTCCTTTTCTCGGTGCAAAGCATACATCGTAAGAGGCGTCAGCAGCGCACCGCTAATAACCGTACAAAAGTCTTGCAATCAGTGTTTAATAAGGTGATAGGGTGGTAGTGGGCCGAAGTAATTCCAAGTGTCAGTTTATGAAAGGGAACAATAATGCCCTCGACAAGCGCTTGAGGAATCGCAGCAGCTAACGTGATTAGTTCATTATATATTTCCGTCCATCACGTAGACATGAGACCACAAAACGTACCATAAAATTCAGTAGGGAGTGCGTCTATACCAGTCGACATCCACAGCGCATCCCTGAAGATAGCTGTAGCTATCTCCTTGGAGATGAAAGCTTCCATTAACGTAACCCCCTCCTGAACCATGAGGGCGCGTGGAACGTCCATGGCTGCGGAATCGAAGCCCAGAAGGGCGCCATCATCGGCACGGTAGACTCGGCCATAATGTTCGACAAAGATATCAACTACGTATGCTTGGCAGGTGACCCCCTGCGCACGGTGATCGACGAGTGACTAAGTTTTCTCTACAGTGTCTGCGTTCGTGCACAATATGATTCATGGAGGGATACTCCAGCTACACCACATAAGGTCTGCAGGCACGTAATATAGCCTCCTGCGGTTTCCGGCGAGTAATCGCTATAAGTTTCGCCTTAAGTATGCTGCGTTCAGTTTATACTTCTGGCGAAGGTGGCTGGCCATCAAGGTCGCGAAGGATGATGGAGTAGAAGTCTGTAATGTGTCTGTACCAATCGGCTACCTCCCTGCTGTAAGTGAGGAATGTACTACAGAGCGTCGGTTTGTCACTTTCCAGCCACCAGTCCGTCACTGATGCATTGGGTTGGAGAGGCCGTCAGCACCTTGTCCACGTCTCATGGATACGTTGGCAACAATCAGGATCCTGCAGATGCATTGTTGAGTTTCCATCGTGCCCGAATCCTCCAAACCTCCTGGAGGGGATGCAGCAGTATTCACATGTACACGCAATGGTTACAGAACACCCAAGGCCAGAGCTCCGCATCAAGCACCGCAGCAATCATCCCACGGGGGACTTAATGCGGTCTGACCGACATGCCGAATGTCTCGTGCAAAACATAAATCCCGGGTCGTCAGCACGCCGTACCTGCCAGGTATCCCGTAGGGCTAAATAGCGAATAATGAGACGCAGATCATGGCAAGTTGTTAAATTCGTGTGTTGATCATTCCGGCCGTGTATATAGTTAAAATTTCCTTCAGGGCGAAAAATTTCATGTCGACCTAAAAAAAGTGGGTCAATCTCCTCCGCGGTGCCTTCGCGAACATACAATGTACAGTGAAGGTGATCGCCATGAGAGGCATAGAAGTGATACGTGCTAGCCTTGGTAGCACTGCCAAATGCATCTCCTGTAACAGTGCAGAGTCTAGCTCCGAACTCTCTGTCATTTCTTTCAAGAGATGGACCTTGACGGGCCCTCGGATCCCTTTGATACTCATTGTCGCGATACGGTATTCTTGAAAAATGGGGGGGGGGGGGGGGGGGCTGCAGGTCGCCGCGCCGCTATAAAGATTCGAGGGCATTCGGCACAGAAGTTGATATCAGCGGGCCCTCTCCCCTAGCAGCGGAGACTCCTGTACAGGATCTGCTTCAGAATCCTCGCTCTACGCTGAAGCATTGTGCGATCGATAGGTCTCTAGTAGAACATCTTTACCTTAGGAGGGTATGGTTCGCCCGGAGAATGGAGGCCTGGGGACAGTGATAGTGAGGCTGTTTCCATCTCAGATTTATGGTTATTGATCCCGCTTCTGTCTCTAGGTAGGAAAGCTGGGTGTGCACCGCTATAAAGGTACTGAATTGTTTCTTTGTTTAGTGCTCCAACCTGAGTGTTATTTGCGAAGGTTGGCTTCAACTTCCTAGTTGCCTGCTGTAAGGTGTCGGATTTGTGGCGGCGCGCATTTATATATTAAGTGGGTTCATTTCATGTGCCACGTCCTGCATGTACTATTACTGGACCGCACAATTTCATTTATTCATTAAATGAATTCGGAATTTCGAATACGGACAACCATAAGCTGTAGAATGGAATGATGACAATGGAAATTTGTGCCGGACTGGGACCCGAAACCGGATTTCTCCCTTATTGCGAGCGGTCACGTACATCTCCAAAAGAACTTCGCGTCGTAATTCAGAATAATACACGCACTGCAATATGGTATTCATCCAGCGAGACAGGGCAAGCGATTTTCAAGTAAAAGTCTCACATGTAAGAGAATGTACTTAATGGATGTGTGAGTACAGGTTGTAGACTCATGGTATGTAATCAAACGTTAATTTCCTCGTCGTAACGTTAACAAACTCGTCCAGCTCCACCTCCATGTACGTCTTCACTTCCGTTCTGAGGACAGCTTTGGGAGACAAGTCGTGTGCGCCACTCGTCTGTGAATCGTGTAAACTTTGTTCTGTGTGTGTGATCGTATTTCAGCTGTTTGCGTGTCGAGTTTCTGAGGCGTGAGTGGGGCACCAGCTTAGCATTTGTCTAACCGAACGCCTAGAAAAGGCACTCATGATGGCCTGTGCACCAGATCGTTAATAGGCTCACCTCCTTGTCTCGCTCTGCAAGTCAAGCTATACGAGCAGGTCAGTCATATTAATGACACGTTGATGTACATGCTGAATCCAAATGTGTACAGCTACTTAAACATCGAGGGCAATCTATTATATCCAGAAAAAAAGGAAAAGAAACAGAATTGGGCGGTAGCTGATTACTCTAGAGGAAATGTTCATTTTGGGAGGTCTTATTGGCTACATTATACAAGAATTAACAACTTTGGTTTCATATTTAAATATTATGAAACCTACTGAATTAAAATTTGTGAGAAGTGGCCGAGATTTAAAAAAAAAAAAATCCTCTGATTACTGCCTCTCGCCACAAACCAACTTTGACGATGGGAGCTTTGAGGGGTTTGAATTGTGTCCCAGATTTGGCATCCTGCTTCTTCTGTCTATTACCAGTTCTAATGAGATTGGTGGATTGCAGTGAGGAAGAAGTTAATGCTGCCATACATAGATATTTTTCCGACCCTCTGAATTCAAACTTCAGTGACGGAGAAACTCTGAAACAAAATGCAATGAAATTAATGAGTGGTACGTCGAAAAGTAGGCTGTTTTCACTTCCATGCCTTGTTCTTTCCAATTTACTGTTATATTATTTCGTAGGTCACGCATTTTTCTATTAGGTTTCATATGGAAAACACATTGTGGTAGCCTGAGAATATCGCACAACAATGAGGAAATACCAGAAAATCATACAACGTGGAACATCGTCCACTAAATGAAGATGACGTTAAATGAGAAAGAAAATGAATAAAAGGATAAAAAATTACTTGTGACAAGTGCAGAAACTTCGATCTTATATTCAGTAATTGCATTTCACTGCGGGACGTCTACGTCTACATCTACATGAGTACTCTACAATTCACAATTAAGTGCGTGGCAGAGGGTTCATCGAACCACCTTCAAGTTGTTTCTCTACGAGCACTTAAATCTTTCTCTGCGCGCTCTGATTTCTCTCATTTTATCATGACGACCATTTGTCACTCTGTAGGTGTGAGCCAGCATAATATTTTCTCATTCGGAGGAGAAAGTCGGTGATTGAAATTTCACGAGAAGACTCTGCCACCACTAAAAATGCCTTTGTTTCAATTACTACCACTCTAATTCACACATAATGTCAGTTGCACTCTCTTCAATTATCGATGATACAAAGCGAGCTGCAGTTCTTTGAACTTTTTCGATGTGCTCTGTCAGTCCTATCTCATGCAGATCCCACATCACAGAACAGTACCGTTACTCCAGAAGCGAAAGAACAAGCGTGATGTTCGCGGTCTCTTTAGTCGATCTGTTAGATTTTCTAAGCCTTTAGTTTGCTTCACCCACTGCATTATCTATGTGATTGTTCCAATTGAAATTATTCGTAATTAAAATCTCTAAGTGTTTAGTTGAATTTACAGCCGTTAGATTTGTATGGTGTATCATGTAATCGAAATTTAATTTGTAGTACTCGTGTGAATAACTATACTCGTGTAGGTAACTCCACACTTTTCACTGTTTAGAGTGAATTGACAATTTTGCACCATGCAAATATTTTTCCTAAATGATTTTGGAGTTGGTTTTGATCATCTGATGGCTTTACAAGGCGGTAAGTAACATCGTCTGCAAACAGTCTAAGAGGACTCCTCAGACTGTCTGCGATGCAGATCAGGAACAGCAGAGGGCCTGTAACTCTTCCTTGGGGAACGCCAGATATTACTTCTGTTTTACTGGATGCCTTTCAATCAGTTACTGCGAACTATGATCTACCTGACAGGAAATCACGAATCCAGCAGCACAACCGAAAAGATACTCGATGGGTAAGCAATTTCATTCGAAGACGCTTGTGAGAAACGGCGTCGAAAGCCTTCTCGAAATCTAAAAATACGGAATTAATTTGACAGTCCCTCTCAAGAGCACTCATTACTTCGAGAGGATAGTGAACTAGATGTGTTTCATAAGAACGATTTTTCCTGAATCCGTGCTGCCTATTAGTCAATAATTCGAGATAATTCATTATGTTCGAACACAGAATATGTTTCAAAACCCTACTGCAAATCGACGTTAGCGAAATGGGTCTCTAATTCAGCAGATTACTCCTGTTTCCTTTCTTGTGCATTGGTGTGACTTTTGTAGCTTTCCAGTCTTTAGGTACAGATCTTCCGATGAGCGAGCGGTTATATATCATTGTTAGATACGGAGCTATTGTATAAGCATACTCTGAAAGGCATGCAATCTGGACCGATTTTTTTTTTCTTTATTGTTATTTTAAACAACTTGTAAAGAGGTGGGCTGTCAGCAGTATAGTACGCTGCTCTTCAGCCGCGAGTGGCACAATAAATGACATAAAGTAGTGACAGATAATACAATAAAATGGCGGGTAAAAACTGTAGACACAAAACCAAGATACATGAAGCCATTCACTCTGGACAAGAAAAATACTGAAACCTGTTGACACGGTGCACATAACATGGATGACGGTGATGGCACACGTGAACAGTGGTGGCGTGGCGGCGAAAGAACACTAAACACAAACGAAGGCACACACACGAGACACTGATGGCGATGATCTCTGGTGCGCGAATGTTCACTGAGCGTGTGCGAGTCCGGGGACCTGCCAAGAGAGGAGGAGGGCGAAGGGGAGTGGGAGAGGGAGAGGGGAGAGCAGAGATTCCGTGGGCAGGGGAGAGAGGGGGAGGGAGGAAGGGGGAGGGGAAGCCTGGGGAAAGAGGGGCGGAGGAAGGGGGATGGGGGAAAAGGAAAGAGAAGGGAGGAAGGGTGCCTAAAGGAAAGGACACAGGAAGTGGGGGGGGGGGGGGAGAATCAAAGTTGATAGGAGGGGTAGATGGAGGGGAGGAGGACATCATCAGGGAGGGGGAGCTGGCAGAAGCCACCTTGGGAGAGGGTAAGGAGGGTGGAGAGATGGAGACCAGGTGGGATGTGGGAATACAGGCACGGCAGCGGGCGGGGGTGGGAGAGGATGGGAGAGACAAGTGGGTGAGGGGGATCGAGTTTGCGGGAGGTGTACAGAATCCGCATCCTTTCAAGGAAAAGGAGGAGGTGGGGGAAGGGGATGAGATCGTACAGGATCCGCGTGGGGGAGGGGAGACGGATGCGATGGGCGAGGCAGAGAGCATGGCGTTCAAGGATTTGGAGGGATTTATAAAAGGTAGGGGGGAATCTGGACCGAAAGCCTTGCCGTTACTAAACGATTTAAGCTACTTCACTACTCCAAGTATATGTACTTCTACGTTAATCATGCTGGCAGCTGCTCTAGATTCAAAATCTGGAATATTTACTTCATCCTCTTTAGTCGACGAGTTTCGGAAAACCGTATACAAGGTCCATTGATCGTGACCGGGCCAACTATATCACGAAATAAGCGTCAAACGAAAAAACTACAAAGAACGAAACTTGTCTAGCTTGAAGGGGGAAACCAGATGGCGCTATGGTTGGTCAGCTAGATGGTGCTGCCATAGGTCAAACGGATATCAACTGCGTTTTTTTTTTTTAAATAGGAACCCCCATTTTTAATTGCATATTCGTGTAGTACGCAAAGAAATATGAATGCTTTAGTTGGAACACTTTTTTCGTTTTGTGATAGAAGGCGCTGTAATAGTCACAAACATATGGCTCACATTTTTAGACGGACAGTTGGTAACAGGTAGGTTTTTTAAATTAAAATACAGAACGTGGGTACGTTTGAACATTTTATTTCGGTTGTTCCAATGTGATACCTGTACCTTAGTGAACTTATCATTTCTCAGAACGCATGCTGTTACAGAGTGATTACGTTTAAATACCACATTAATGCAATAAATGCTGAAAATGATGTCCATCAAGCTCAATGCATTTGGCATTACGTGTAACGACATTCCTCTCAACTACGAGTAGTTCGCCTTCCGTAATGTTCGCACATGCATTGACAATGCGCTGACGCATGTTGTCAGGCGTTGTCAGTGGATCACCATAGCAAATATCGTTCAACTTTCCCCACAGCAAGAAATCCGGGGACATCAGATCCGGTGAACGTGTGGGCCATGGTATGATGCTTCGATGACCAATCCACCTGTCATGAATTATGCTATTCAATACCGCTTCAACCGCACGCGACCTATGTGCCGGACATTCATCATGATGGAAGTACATCGCCATTCTGTCATACAGTGAAACATCTTGTAGTAACATCGGTAGAACATTACGTAGGAAATGAGCATACACTGCACCATTTAGATTTCCGTCGATAAAATGGGGCCCATTATCCTTCCTCCTATAATGCCGCACCATACATTAACCCGCCAAGGTCGCTGATGTTCCACTAGTCGCAGCCATCGTGGATTTTCCGTTGCCCAATAGTGCATATTATGCCGTTTTACGTTACCACTGTTGGTGAATGACGCTTCGTCGCTAAATACTGTAGAACGCGTGAAAAAAATCTGTCATCGTCCCGTAATTTCCCTTGTGCCCAGTGGCAGAACTGTACACGTAACTATCCAGCGAACGATCCGGACACTTGGATGATGCCGTCCAGGATACCGAGCAGCATACATAGCACATCCCTTTGGGCATTTTGATCACAATAACCACATATCAACACGATATCGACCTTTTCCGCAATTGGTAAACAGTCCATTTTAACACGGGTAATGTATCACGAAGCAAATACCGTCCGCACTGGTGGAATGTTACGTGATTCCAAGTACTTGTACGTTTGTGACTATTACAGCGCCATCTATCACAAAGCGAAAAAAGTGGTCCAACTAAAACATTCATATTTCTTTACGTACTACACGAATATGTAATAAAAAAGGGGGGTTCCTATTTATAAAAAAACGTAGTTGATATCCGTTTGACCTATGGCAGCGCCATCTAGCCGGTCAAACGTAGCTCTATCTGATTTCCCCCTTCAAGCTAGACGAGTTTCGTTCTCTGTCGTTTTTTCGTTTGGTGCTTATTTCGTGAGATATTTGGCCCGGTCACTATCAATGAACCCCCTGTATAGTAACTCTGCTGTAGCAGCACTGTCAGCCGTAACATCACCATTGTTAGCCCGCAGAGAAGGTATTGATTGGGTTTCGCCGCTGGTGTACTTTAACATGACCAGAATCTCACTGTGTTTTCTGACAGATGTCGAGACAGAGTTTCGTTGTGGAAACTAATGAAAGCATTTCGCATTGAAGCTCACCCTAAATTTCATGGTTCTGTAAAATTTCGCCAGTCTTGTGGATTTTGCGTTCTTTTAAATCTGGCATGCTTTTTTCGTTGCTTCCATGAGAATGTTCTGACCTGTTTAGTACACCATGGGGGATCAGTACCAACACTTATTAATTTAGGTGATACATATCTCTCAATTTCCATCGATACAATTTCTCTTAAGTCTAATTATATTTGTTCTACCCTTATATTGTTAGATCGGAAGGAATGGCCACTATCTCTTAGATAGGCGTCTGGCGAATTTTCATCTGCTTTTCTAAATTAATGTACTTTGTGGTTATTTTTTGTGGGGTTGGATACTACGGTATTCAGTCTCGCTACAATCGACTTCTGGTCACTAATCTCTGTAGCCTTCATGATACTCTCTATTTGTTCTGGATTATTTGTTGTTAACAAGTCAAGTACGTTTTCGCAAACATTTACACGAGTAGGCTTCTGAACTACACTCATGCTCATAAATTAAGGATAATTGCAGAATGTGGAGTCACATAACGTAGCACTACACAAAACTGGCGCTAGTAGTATAGGCACACGGGAACACACACGACACAGATCTATAAGTCCACGGTATCTGTGATAAGTTGAGAAAACCGTCCCGAAACACATGTGCTACAAAACGCCACTGTTTCCTGCGCATGTACCCCGACATCAGTATGGGATATGATCATCATGCACACGTACACAGGCCACACAACGGGTTGGCATACTCTGGATCAGGTGGTCGAGCCTCTCATTCTTGCACCAGTGCCTGTCTTAGCTTCTGAAATGTCGTAGGGGTTTGAAGACGTGCTGCGAAACGTCGACCGAGAGCATCCCACACGTGCTCGATGGCATTTAGGTCTGGAGAAAAGGTAGGACACTCCAGTCAAGTCACCTGATGTCTTCTGTTTCAAGGAACTCCTCCACGATGGCAGCTCGGTGGGGCCGTGCGTTATCATCCATCAGGAGGAAGGTGGGACCCACTGCACTCCTGAAAAGGCGGACAAACTGGTGCAAACTGACGTCCCGATACACCTAACCTGTTACATTTCCTCTGTCAAAGACATGCAGGGGTGTACGTGCACCGGATGAAAACCCGGCGAGAATCACTATTCAGACTATATCTGGACTCGTCCGTGAACATAACCTGGGACCACTGTTCCAATGACCATGTACTGTGTTCTCTTGACACCAGGCTTTACGGGCTCACCTGTGACCAGGGGTCAGTGGAATGCACCTTGCAGGTCTCCGCGTGAATAAACCATGTCTGTTCAGTCGTCTGTAGACTGTGTTTCGGAAGACAACTGTTCCAGTGGCTGTGGTGAGGTCTCGGGCAAGGCTACCTGCAGTACTCCGTGGCCGTCTGCGGGCACTGTTGGTGAGATATCGGTCTTCTTGTGGTGTTGTACACTGTGGACGTCCAGTAATGTAGCGCCTGGACACGTTTCCTGTCTGCTGGAATCGTTGCCATAATCTTGAGATCACACTTTGTGGCACACGGAGGACCCGTGCCACGACCTGCTGTGTTTGACCAGCCTCCAATCGCCCTAGTATTCTACCCCTCATAACGTGATCAACATGTGTTATTTGAGCCATTTTCAACACACAGTCACAATTAGTGTGTCTGAAAACGTCTGTACACTTACTCGCTGCACCATACTCTGAGATGCGCCAACACACCAATGCGTATGTGGACTGCTGCTAGCGCCACAATTCGATGACCGCAGGCCAAATACACTGCATGGTCATATCCCGAGGTGACTTAAACCCGCAAACCGCCCACCAGAGCGTTCTTTTACCATGTATCTGCATTATCCTTAATTTATGAGATTGAGTGTAATTGTTCGAAATAATTTTCTGAGAAAGCATTCAACACAATTTCGGACGGCGTTTTATGCCTATCGCCGGCTTTACACATTCTTAATTACACAAATGAGGTAATCGAAAATAAACAGGGTTTGAGGATGCAGAGTGAAATGGTTCTTTCGCTTCCGACATTGCTATCAACAACGTTGGAGTCCTACAGACACTTCGACCAGCTGCAGATCTGTGTATTCATTTCTCTCCCTGCCAGCGGCACTGGATGATAGGACATAGCAAAGTTTCTGGGACCACGCAATTATTTAGGGGTATAGGTTACGTTTTGTTGTAAGCGAAAGATGAGTCAGATGGCGCATATTGTTAGTGGTAGACTTCTCTGTCATAAGTGACTCGTTAGTTATTGAGGAAAACACGATATTACTGTACAAACTAAAATTACATATTTCGCCTGGTGTTAAAGCCAGGTACCTATAGTTCAATTACATTTTTCAGTTAATTCAAATTTTTCCAAATTTTTCACACAAAACACTAAGTAAATAAATTCTGAAGATTGACAGTGTAAGGTGTCAGGACATGGGCACTTACACATTAGCCTACCAACATTAGTATTTACAATAAAGGGACTGGTCAGGGCATCAGATCATGACTCTATTTAATTATGATAAATATGAGGCACTCTCGAGCAGTATTCCGTGCATGTCTGAATGATTGAGCCACTAACTTAAAGCGTTGGTGAAAAGTATCGGAAGTTGAGGACTGTGCAATGTAAAGTCTGCAGATGGCCGTAGCTCTCAGGGCCGCCGTGGGCGGCAGGTGGCGCTCACCGGAAACGCTGGACAATACGGAGCTTTTGGGGATAGCCCGGCATCCGGAGCCACCTGTGCTCGGGGACACGTGGCGAAGACGGGAATTTCGGTTGCCTAGGGGCGTTATGACCTACTCGATCATTGGGTAGATCTCAGTGGAGGGATTTCGGCGATGATAGAGCGTTCGACATTGGCCGAAACTGAGTATTCTTCCACCGCGTTTTCCTACTCGTGGGAGACGAGATAATTGTGGAAGGACATCGCCTTCAGCCATCGAGCGGTACTGACTTGGAGACGGCGTCTTGGCCATCGTCTTCGAAGGGAGATATACGGTCTGTATCGCAGCATTGTACCAACGCGTGTTCCGTGCAGAGTTCTGCGGATAGCGCTCTTTGTGTGCTCAGAAGCGAGATTTTCACCAACGCCTAACCTATTCCAACAACTTACCTAATATTCTCGATCTAGACGTTATCCTTGCGAGGTGCCGAGTATTTATCAACGCAGCTGCCGGTAATAGGGGCGCGTAATTGCAAATTGTTAATGTGCCATTCTCAGGAGTGTATGGGTGGACAAAGAGATTCACATTTTTTTGTAAATTTTGTCAGTTGTTGAGAATATCAAATTAAAATGCCAATATTACGATCGAACTATCGACTTCATTGTAGCTAGCATTTACCCTGTCTCAGTAAGCTTTACATGTACTCTAGTCACTGCACAGCTTGCCCAGACGGGAAGGAAAGAAGGTTTGCAGTCTTCTGTGTCACCGACGGACAGGTAAGCTTACAACAGACCTGTGGTAAACACTATGGGTAAATTTTATTCAGCCTTGCAATAAAGCTTTGTCAATTCTGTTAAAGATGAAGTACAGTGCCCTGAAACGTGTGGTGAAAGCATTCGTCGTGGTATACCAGTTAAACAAAACAAAAAACACATTTCAGAACAACACGGTAATATGGAAAGTTTTTCTTCGCGATAACATTCTTTACTGATTGATTCTCTTATTGCGTAAGAGATTCTTATTTCTCCTTCGACCAGAAAATGTTTCATAGGATATATCACTTTTGAATGTTGTTGCGCAATCTGATAGTCTTGCAGTGTTGTTATTGTGATATGCGGGACCAAAGCCACCTCGTAGCTCCACCTCTTGTAAAGCACCAAAGAAATAGAAATATCGCCATGCGACTCAAAAATCACAGTCAAGAGTGTTTAAAGTAGGCCATGAGATACTGTGACCAGAAGTGAGGCCAGAAATTTTCCCTGCTTGTTCTACTCATCAGAATAGATATATCGTCATTTTGTTTGGTCGAAATTTCGATAATTGTTACTTTCTGTTACAGGCTACTGCCAAACCCTTAAATAGAGCATCACTGTGTTACCTCGATCTAGGCTAGAGAATCGCGTGGAAGGGATTTATTCTGTATCTAAGGTTTATTTCTACACGTGCTTGGATGCAGAGCGAAGGCTTTCTGCCTACAGCGTAGTTCTTTAACTTTGTGGTGCATCGTGATAGACAGCATGGGTGTGATGTCACAGCCACCTAACGTTTCATCTTTCAATGTCAGCCTTGCTTATACAGTATTCCGTTTGTAACCGTAATTTCACTTTGAAATCAATATAGCTGGGGTAATTAAGGAGGACTTGGCAACACCAACGAAAATTAGCATTGCAACTTGCCTCCCGTGGCAGCGATCCACGGCAGGTCACGCGATATCGTAATCGGGCAGTGTGCGTGATTAGGTAGTGGCCGTAACTCTGCTAATGTATTCACAGGAGCACCGCCGACCGTTCCAGCACCCGAGAAATTTCTCTGATTTTGATCAGATAGTGTTCGTGTTTCAAGAGTAGGGCAGTGAGGGTCCCGTCATTACCTAATATTGTCAGATACTTTGGAAGAATTTGAGCTAAAGTTAAGGAATCACTAATAGTCAACTTGTTCAAATTTTACAAAAAAATTTTTGAATTGCTGTTTGAATACTATTCCCAACACCACAGAATTTACTAATTCACGACCATTTTGAAAATATAGAAAGCGAATTGTATTACGGATGGCACACAACTTTAAGAACACTCCCTGGCGCCATTTCATTTAACTGAATGAATGCTGTAATTCCTGTTATTGGTCGTGACTGTGAATCCCTGAGTTACAAAATTGTATTGCAGTTGCTTTGCACAAAACGTTGATTATACCTTCTTGGTTCTTAGTAGTCGCTGTACACATTTATCTTCTATTCATCTTCTTGACAACTGTAACAAGTATTCACACTTTGGAGCACCCTGTTTTTCCAGGCACGGTTTGTGGACACACGCATCGCATTCTATCATCAATCAATTTCTCCTCACTGACCTCTGTCGGTATTCAGTGATCAAATTTTTATCGCTTATCATCATTATAGCCTACAAAAATCTCTGTTTCTGTGACTGGGTTAGTATTGGTTCTACACTCTCAGGTAGTCGTTAGCTCCCGTTCGTGCAGCTGTTCCACGCAGCTGTGAGAAATACAGGGTGTATCAAAAAGAATCATCCGATTTTAAAAAAATCATAACTATTACGTTATTTGAGATACGTGCTGGAACAACGTACTGCTGGAAAGAGCAAACTCTCGAGTTTTACATGGTTCCCGCTAGGTAGCAGCAGTATGCGTTCACTGCAGTTCTAATAAAAATGGTGTCGGGACAACAGAAAGCGTTCTGGGTTCTACGTTTTGCGCAGTGCGGCTCTTCAGCGTGACTTTCGTACTAGGTAAGGTGCGGATCGTCGTACAGCACAGAGCATTAGATGATGGCATTAATAATTCCGAGAAACAGGTTTTTTGTGTAAAGGCAAATCGCCAGGCCGATCCCAGGTGTCTGACACAGACGTCAAACGCATCCGCCATAGTTTCACAAGCAGTCCGCAGACATCCGTTCGCCGTGCAGCTCGACAGCTAAGCATGCCCGCTATGTCCGACTGCAGTGTGTTGCGTTTACGTTTACCCATGAAACCATGGAAAATTCAGCTACTGCAAGCTCTTCGTGAAGGTGAGAAACAACGTGTGCAGTTCTGTGATTTCATTCTTGGCAAGATGGAGGATGAAGTTTTCTTCCACGCTTAGTGTTTAGTGACGAGGCAACATTCTATTTAAATGGAAAGGTGAACCATCGCAATGCGAATGTGCCTTACGGAGCAACCATATGAAGTTGTACAACATGAGAGTGGCTCTCCAAAATTTAGTGTGTTTTGTGGAGTTTCACGGGAAAAAGTGTATGGTCCATTTTTCATTGCCGAGAACTCTGTTACAGGAAGCAAATATCTCGATATGCTCAAGAACTTCCTTTTCCAACAGTTGGAGACTGATTCGAACGACTTCATTTACCAACAGGATAGGGTACCGCAACACTGGCATCTGGAAGTGCGAGGATTTTTAAATCAAAGGATTACTGAAAGATGGACCGGTTGCACTGGACCAAATGATTCAGCCTTACATTACTGGCCTCGAAGGTCAGCGGGCCTGACTGTATGTGATTACTTCTTGTGGGGGCTTATAAGAGACTGTTTATGTGGCTTCGTTATCAACAACATCAAATGAACTGGGACATCGCATAACAGCAGCTGTGGAAGCTGTAACTCAAGGCATGCTCGCTTGCAGTGTCGGAACAATTTGAATACCGCTCTGACATATGCCGTGCATCTCAAGAGGGCATATTGAACATCTATAAAAAGGTATGAAAAATATAGGTTTTTGAGTTTCCCGTTCATCAAAAAACAAAATTCATCGTATATGTTTATTAGTTTCAGAAATATTGACGTGCCAAATCGGATGATTCTTTGTGATACACCATGTGTATCCGACGTTTTGCAGCGAACTGTGTCTTGCAGGAAAGCGAATGGATCACTTTGTCATCCACCAACGTGGTAGTGTCTTTTGTCTCCGCCACACGAAAGAATTCCATCTAACGCACACCATGATTTACCAGCCTCCCAGGGACGAATCACGTGGCCTAAGGCTGGAATCGCAGTAAATGTCAATACATCGACACGGCAGTTCAGCTCTCAGCAGGCCGATAAATCATGGGGGCAGGCTTACAGAACTGTGAAACGTCTACTGGACCTCGGAAGGAGAAAGTTGGAGGCATAACGACTTGTCGACGACGAGTCATAAGAGACAAATTACAATATCGGCTTGCGGAGAGCTGGGAAAGGAATGCGGCCATGTAATATTTGTAGAAATCATCTAGATATTCGTCTTAAGACATTTAAGGGAACAACGCCAAACCAGATGGGGATTTGAACCGTCTTCTCCCGACAGTGCGTTCCGTGTCTTATCGCTGCACCACTGTACTCCGTGTTAGGCCTCAACATGTTAATGGTTCAAATGGCTCTGAGCACTATGGGACTTAACAGCTGTGGTCATCAGTCCCCTAGAACTTAGAACTACTTAAACCTATCTAACCTAAGGACATCACACACATCCATGCCCGAGGCAGGATTCGAACCTGCGACCGTAGCAGTCGCGCGGTTCCGGACTGCGCGCCTAGAACCGCGAGACCACCGCGGCCGGCTCAACATGTTAGGTTTGGTTTTTAGGAATTGCGTTACTGTGCTGCTGTCTTACAGTACTTATGAGTGGTTGGCGAGGCACAGTGCGCTAAGGCGGACTTGCTTGTGCTACTTTGTGACCAGAAATGTAGGGCTGCGTGTGACCTTACAAGTGTACACTTCTCTTGCAATTAATTCATTGCAAGGATTTTCCCTCACCTCTCAGGGAATTATTACGTTTCTACTTTGGGGTATTTACATTAATAAAGGTTTTAGCTTGTGTTTTAATTTTACGGTTGGAAAAGAATACCAAAAGTGGTCTTCTCAGTACATTTACTTACAGAATGCTTGCGTTTTCATTTCATAATTCCAATTTGTGTATGCAAATGATGGAAGGATTTTCACAAGCGAGGAAGAAACATCAGATTTTATCGTGTCATAGATCACTGGAGAGAGAACACGAGAGTAACGAAAGGACTTAACCTCCAGCTGTTTAAGATCTAATCGCGGCATTTTCAAGAAGTGATTAGGAGAGAAACAGCGGGTATTCTAAAATGGCGTGGTCGGTAGATGATTTGAACCCAAATCCTCACGTATCCAAATCCAATTTCTCTTCTCTGTTTCGCTTGGTTTCTTTGCTACATTCTAGACAGAGTGACGGATTTCTAGTCGTGCAGAGTGTGA
Organism: Schistocerca serialis cubense; assembly: GCF_023864345.2. Lineage (NCBI taxonomy): Eukaryota > Metazoa > Arthropoda > Insecta > Orthoptera > Acrididae > Schistocerca > Schistocerca serialis. Next base: position 391,128,796 of record NC_064639.1, read on the forward strand.
TATGTTTTCGTTTTCTTCGTCGTAATCTTACGTTTCTTTCAATATTTCTGCAAGACAGCAACGCGTGATGAAAAAATAAGAGAAATGAGAAGTAGCAGTGAAACTACGTGCAAGGCAGTGGCCGTCTGATTCAGGTTCCGTTGATAAGCCTGTAGTCTGGCACAATCCAATCTTTCAATGCGTAAATTGCTGTCAGTTGTCTCTCACACACATAATTTTCCTCCATTTCTTTCACTTGAACTGGGTCAATTAGGCTCGCCTTCATTCAAATTGTAGGCTTTATCGCCTTACATCTAGTTGAATCTGTATAATAATGTAACGTACAGCAATCGGTGGCGTTGGGTGTCTTTCACAATTAGGGTTCTTTTTATATGTTGCTGAACATTTAGAGCCTTTGGCAAGCGAGAACGCAAATGTGGTGCCATTTACTTAATTATGATGCAGTTCCACCCAATTATATTTCCACTTCGTGGTGTGGATTTTGAGTATTTCTGGAAGTCTGACTGATTTTAAGATCGCTCCTCAAAGGCAGAGACCGAAATGTGCTGGGTTTTGCTACCAAATTAGTAGCTGCACTATTGCAGGAGAAATGTGAGACGTCAAAGAAACAGGTGGCGTGGTCCAGGGTTGGTAACAGATACAAATTTCCGCTGCATCCCCTTCGGGAAGCGGGGACGGTTGAGCGTACAAAGGAAAGGGAACACAATGCTCTGGAGCTCCGAACGTGAGAGACGTATCTTGGCACCGAGCTGGACTTTTGAACATTCACTGTACGTAGCGGTCAATCGTTACATGACTATATCTCGAGTAATGGTATCGGCGATCTTAATTGCGTAATCACGTTGAATTTCATTCGTTTAGTTATTCTAACTAAATTTCAGAAGGCTTTTTGCGCTCACTATGTTCTGGACTGATCGTTGAGCCACGTGGTTTCCGTTCTTACTTTAGAGCTAATTCATAATGTTGTCTTTCTTAAGTTTCAGATTTAGTTAATATGTTATGAAGCGTGTGTTAATTTACAGTATAATCTAAGATGAAATTTATAAGATCGATGGTCTGCTATGATCACGCGTGTAGCCTGTAAGAAGCGGGTACATCTGTACCGGGTGGTTTCTGATTCATTTTATAGAATATTCAGATGCACCCACCGTGTGTAAAATTACGTTAAATACTCTTACGTGCAATGTTCATCATCTGCGATCACTTAGATCGGCCGTCATGTGCATAGACGATAGGATTGGGTCTCCATGCCACACAATGATGGTGAGTAAAATATGTAGTGAGGCAGTGTAAAAAGTGGGGAGATTACCATAGCGTGTTTAGATTAAATTAAACTGCCACCCACAAAAGTATCTGCTATTCTGCTTGGTCTCTCGCCATTAAGTGTATAGTTTTAAATGTTTCATACCTCAAAGGCGGTAAGTCACCTAGCATCTACAGATCAAAATGAGATATGGCCATCGTGTGACGTTATTATTGGTTATTTTGGAAGATTACTTTTTGTCTGTAGTGCAGCGACAGATCTTGAGAGGAACGGCGGTTGTGATTCTCTTTGTGCAAACTGCAATTATTACCACGTGATGTTGAATAAGATGAGTCTACATTCATCTGTTTCCAGTTTGGAGTTACGTGATATTTTTTCGTAATGTTTCTCCTTGCATTCAGTTTATCTGTTCTCGTTGTGCCAATTGCCTAATCGCGGGCCACGATTCCTCCGCCAATGTTTAGAACATTTCCTCTCGTAGTATCACTGAAAGAAAGGTCTCGTGTGAAGGAGTACATGAGTGTCCACGTGTTATTGCAAAATTAGATAAGCCTATAATCCCCAGAGTTCCTCATATTGGACTGCATCTCAACATTCGATGCCCACGAAATCATGTACACATTTATTCAACATTAATAAAATTTAGTAGCGTCTTAGGGCGAATTACACCTTACTTTGTTTCACTGGGTCTTGGACACGCCGAGAGGCAATGGGAATTTTATGTGCATTTCACAAATGTTAATAATCTTTTAATATTCATAAATCTCATACCAGTATAGTTGTCCACATATCTTACTTGGAAGTATCAGGAACTACTGAAGAGGAGCGTTCTCGGCGTCAGCAATAATGTTGCTACCCTGTACTTGCCGTGGTAGTTGTCAGCTGTCTTCCATACGAAGGGTAGACACAAAGTTTTAATTATCATATAGAAAAAGAAAAGAATCAACCGATGACCATGAAAGTATGTGATTCGGTCATTCCTTCTGTATATATTCGATCTTCAATCCAAAACATTTTTCCCAATTACGAATGACTCAATGGAGGCTATGTTTCCAAACGTCTGCATTTTGGTTGTTCAGAGACTATTTCACATCTAAGATCACTTCGTCGTCATTCTGGAAATGCCTGCCACGCAATGGTATCTTAATCTGAGGAAGAGGAGCAAGGTAGTGGGTACCATGCCATAATACGGGGACAGGGTAAAATGTGACAGCCCAGAGAAGCAGCATGTGTGATTATGTTCTGCATACAATGAGCTAGGACGTTGTTGTGGAGCAGAAACGATCCCTCCGACAGCTTTCGACCTAACAACTTCTCGGAAATTCGTCAGGAGATTTAGGTACTACGCTCTTGTAACAGTTTCTCCCCTTCCGTGCATATTTTGCCAGTACAATGTAGGTCCCAAAAAGCAGTATCACTTTCTCAGATGATGATTGGGTCTTCACCTTCTTTTGTGGGGGTGAGTTCACATGTTCCCACTGCTCGTGTTGCTCTTTAGCTTAGGGGGTCACAGTGCTACACCCAGCACTCGTTCGTGGCAGACAGCTAAAGAAGTCATCTGAATCGGTCTGACACAGTTGCAACATGTCCGCTGCCGCATTGGTTTGACGGACTTCTTGAAAAGACGAGAGCAGTCGCGAAATCCAGCGGGCGGCGACATTTGTTATGTTCAAATTGTCGTACGGATTGTTGAAAGCTGGTGCGTGACTAACTTTCCCTTTTTCCACTATCGCCTCCATTCTGATAAGCCGGTCGACGAACACCAGTGCTTCTTCTCAAGATTGACTGTCATTCATTTCGTTCTTTGTCATTCTGACTTGTTTTACTACACTGGAAGACTGTTCGCCACCTAACAACTATGTCATACGGTAGCACTTTCTTGTTGTTCACTCATACCAACTCATAATTGATTGTTGTAGCGTTGTTGCCCTTCAGATACAGAGACTGAATTACCGGACGGCATTCTATGCTCGGACTGTACCATTTGGTTTTGACTTCTCCAGCGGCATTCTGCCGTACTGGGCGCGGAAATTTCGGTGTGTACCAAGATTGCAGACATTTATCTGCAAATAATCAAAAAATGAACTTAGCAATTTCAATTCTTCGAAGAGTAACTGAAGCAGCACTACTACCAATTGCAGATATCGGCCTGTTGTTTCACTTGGCAAACACTGTCACGTAACCGTATTCGAAACTTCCCAGTGCGCAAATCAAACTCATAACCAAACAAAACACGCCTATCGATGCTTCTCCGAATTACGAGCAGTAACTTTAGTAATTAAAGGACAGAGAACAGTACCGAGACTAAAGTCATACTGTTTCTGTTTCTTTTTTTTTGTTAATTACGTTTCGGGTGCGTAACTTCGGTTTAAGTTACCTTCCGTCACCAGATGTTTGCTGAATCCTCCTTAGCCAATTGTCTGTATTATTATGTTAATTAAAAATAATGAAACGTACTGGAATGATTGTTCTCAGTAAGTTTTTTACGTTAAATTGGAACATTTCTTGGAAGTTGGCTTCTTTTTGCGCTCATAGATAATGTAAGCTGTTCTTTGAGCAGGTCTCTTCCAGTTTGTAAATTTTAATTAACAATTTTCCCTCATAGCTAGAAATGTTATTTTGCAAACAACAAAAGTCTTACACCGCTGTCCGTGGGCTTGTATCAGCAAACTTGTAAGAGAGATTGCGTTATTGTCTCCCATTTTAATATTTCTTCTATAGTCTTCCAGAAAAAATATACTTCTTGTCAATTGTCATCCATAACAATATTACATGGAGCGAGTCCTAACTTTAACAATGGACTTCCAGCAATAAATCAGATTTATTTGCTGATTTTGTGTAACAGATGCCTGATCTCCTCGTGATTCGTTTCACACTGACGTAACGAATCGTGTCGAAGCTCCTTCTGCTCGGTGTAGTGCAGCAGTTCGACGTGGCATGGAATCAAAAAGTCGTTGGAACTCCACTACAGAAATACTGAAACGTGCTGTCTTTATAGCCATCCATAATTGCGAAGGTATTGCTGGTGCAGCATGTTCTACACGAACTGACCTCTCGAATATGTCCCATAAATGATCGATGGGATTCATGTCGAGTGATCTGGGTTGCCAAATTATTCGCTTGAATTCTCCAAACCAATCACAAACGACCGTGGCCCGGTGACATGAGTCGTTGTTTGGGAAAGTGAAGTCCATGAATGGATGCAAATGGTCTCCAAGTAACCGAACGTAATTTCCAGTCAATAATCGGTTCATTTGGGAGAGGGGACCCAGTCTATTCTATGTAAACACACCTCACACCATTATGGAGCCACCATCAGCTTACACAGTACCTTGTTGGCAAGTTGCGTCCAGAGCTTCGTGGGGTCTGCGCTTCACTCGGACCTACCATCAGCTTTTATGAATTGAAATCCGGACTCCTCTGACCAGGTCACGGTTTTTCAGTCTTATAGGGTCCAACCAATATGGACACGAGTCCCAGGAGAGGCGCTACGGGCGATATTGTGCTGCCACAGAAAAATTTCGCCATTCTGTTGTAGCGGCTGCATTCGTCGTACGTCCCACATTCATTTTTGCGATTATTTCACGCAGTGTAACTTGTATGTTAGCACTGACAACGCTACGCAACGCAGCTACTCTCGGTCGTTAAGTGAAGGCCGTTTGGCACTGCGTTATCAGTTGTGAGAGGTAGTTCCTGAAATTTATTACTCTCGCCACAGTCTTGACAGTGTGGATCTTGGAACATCGAATTCCCTAGCGCTTTCCGAAGTGGAGCGTCCTATGCATCTAGTTCAAACAAGCAATTCGCGTTTGAAGTCTGTTAATTCTGGTCCTGCGGCCATAATCATTACGGAAACCCTTAACGTGAATCACCTGAGTACAGACAGCTCCACCAATGCACTGACCTTTTATGCTTTGTGTACGCGATACATCCCTGTACTGTCATCTATGTGTATATCGGTATCCCATGACTTTTGTCACCTCAATGTGGAGCAATTGTGCCTCATCTCACGGTGCTCGGGCGTTACTGATAACGTAGGTAAATTTTTTCTACTCTCTTTTTTATGAGACTTAAATAAAGTAATGTTTGAGATCGTCTCGGGTTACGTATCCGTCTTAATATTAGGTGTAAACTATTAGTAATGGAGAGTTCGCAGCTTTATTGTCATCTGCTGATCAATTATTGCCTGTTATACATTTAGAAACAGAGTGTAATAGAGTAAATAATGACCATGTAGAGAGTGTACAATCATCTACATCTACATCGACATCTACATACATACTCGCAATCCACCATACGGTGCGTGGTGGAGGCTACCTCGTACCACAACTAGCATCTTCTCTCCCTGTTCCACTCCCAACAGAACGAGGGAAAAATAATCCTTATTAATTGATTAATGAGAAAGTTTGACGGTGATCGCCATTGGCTATAGGAAAAGTAAATGGATAGAAGTGTACAAACGCTTTCCTAATGAAAAACTTAGTCCACTTACTTTATTTTCCACTTATTTGAATTTTGATTAATGAATTTAAACGTGTCATCACACATGTAAATGACGAAACAAAAAGTGGTACCATGTAACTCACATAACCCACAACAAACTCAGCTGACATAATTCAGAAGATAATCAACACGGTGGCCAGGCAAAACGGGGATTTTCTGTTCATTATCCAAAGAATAATGCGAAAAGCAATGAGTACGTAGTTTTCTGACTGACTGCATGTATGATAACAGAAGTTACGCGCACAAGTTTCCAACAACACAACGCTTTGCGCAATAATAATGAGAAATTAAAGCATTAGTTTTGTGCTGGCAATAAATTCAAATATACTAATTTCGAATAGGTATCAAAACTCGTTATTGAAAATGGTTAACTATAGGTAGCCTTTCTGTCACAGCAATAATTCATGTAACCTTAGAGCAACTTATACATATATTCACAAGATTTCTGGAATCTCAAGCTACTTACGTAGAAGTATTGTTTTTGACTTAGAAATTACTGAACTGAATAAACAACTATTGACTTTCAACATATTTACAACGCCGAAATGCGAAGAAAGCGAACTCACAGCAAAACTATAACAGTTAGCATAAAATTGAAAGATGCAATTTAACATTTTCTTTTAATGAGACTTTATATTTGCAGGAATACTTTCATTGAAGTTGCTTTAGATTACTATTAATTTGAACAGCAGGAATGACTGTGCCTCTGTATATTATTGTTATCGAACAGAGCAGTTCATTTACTGAGGTCTGATTAATAGTTACTTTCAGTTGTTTTTAAACGATCTACCGATACTGTCTATAACTGTCTTTCGTTACAGTTCACTTAATTTTAACCAACGACACTCGAATATTCAATAATTGGAAAGGACTTGGAATATATATAGGTAGCACTGACACAGGATATAGACTAAGGGTTCAGTTTTGCACATATATCACTTGTTGAAATAGAGTTGGATAAGAAGAATGTCGATAGATAATGCCTCACAATATTTCAGAACCAAAAAAAGTCTTACACTTCTTTGAAGATGTTGAGACGCCATCTTTGCTGTCGTTGACTACGCCCCTGTTGTTCTACACTCCTGGAAATTGAAATAAGAACACCGTGAATTCACTGTCCCAGGAAGGGGAAACTTTATTGACACATTCCTGGGGTCAGATACATCACATGATCACACTGACAGATCCACAGGCACATAGACACAGGCAACAGAGCATGCACAATGTCGGCACTAGTACAGTGTATATCCACCTTTCACAGCAATGCAGGCTGCTATTCTTCCATGGAGACGATCGTAGAGATGCTGGATGTAGTCCTGTGGAACGGCTTGTCATGCCATTTCCACCTGGCGCCTCAGTTGGACCAGCGTTCGTGCTGGACGTGCAGACCGCGTGAGACGACGCTTCATCCAGTCCCAAACATGCTCAATGGGGGACAGATCCGGAGATCTTGCTGGCCAGGGTAGTTGACTTACACCTTCTAGAGCACGTTGGGTGGCACGGGATACATGCGGACGTGCATTGTCCTGTTGGAACAGCAAGTTCCCTTGCCGGTCTAGGAATGGTAGAACGATGGGTTCGATGACGGTTTGGATGTACCGTGCACTATTCAGTGTCCCCTCGACGATCACCAGTGGTGTACGGCCAGTGTAGGAGATCGCTCCCCACACTATGATGCTGGGTGTTGGCCCTGTGTGCCTCGGTCGTATGCAGTCCTGATTGTGGCGCTCACCTGCACGGCGCCAAACACGCATACGACCATCATTGGCACCAAGGCAGAAGCGACTCTCATCGCTGAAGACGACACGTCTCCATTCGTCCCTCCATTCACGCCTGTCGCGACACCACTGGAGGCGGGCTGCACGATGTTGGGGCGTGAGCGGAAGACGGCCTAACGGTGTGCGGGACCGTAGCCCAGCTTCATGGAGACGGTTGCGAATGGTCCTCGCCGATACCCCAGGAGCAACAGTGTCCCTAATTTGCTGGGAAGTGGCGGTGCGGTCCCCTACGGCACTGCGTAGGATCCTACGGTCTTGGCGTGCATCCGTGCGTCGCTGCGGTCCGGTCCCAGGTCGACGGGCACGTGCACCTTCCGCCGACCACTGGCGACAACATCGATGTACTGTGGAGACCTCACGCCCCACGTGTTGAGCAATTCGGCGGTACGTCCACCCGGCCTCCCGCATGCCCACTATACGCCCTCGCTCAAAGTCCGTCAGCTGCACATACGGTTCACGTCCACGCTGTCGCGGCATCTACATCTACATCTACATTGATACTCCGCAAGACACCCAACGGTGTGTGGCGGAGGGCACTTTACGTGCCACTGTCATTACCTCCCTTTCCTGTTCCAGTCGCGTATGGTTCGCGGGAAGAACGTCTGAAAGCCTCCGTGCGCGCTTTAATCTCTCTAATTTTACATTCGTGATCTCCTCGGGAGGTATAAGTAGGGGGAAGCAATATATTCGATACCTCATCCAGAAACGCACCCTCTCGAAACCTGGCGAGCAAGTTACACCGCGATGCAGAGCGCCTCTCTTGCAGAGTCTGCCACTTGAGTTTATTAAACATCTCCGTAACGCTATCACGGTTACCAAATAACCCTGTAACGAAACGCGCCGCTCTTCTTTGGATCTTCTCAATCTCTTCCGTCAACCCGACCTGGTACGGATCCCACACTGATGAGCAATACTCAAGTATAGGTCGATGAGTGTTTTGTAAGCCACCTCCTTTGTTGATGGACTACATTTTCTAAGCACTCTCCCAATGAATCTCAACCTGGTACCCGCCTTACCAACAATTAATTTTAAATGATCATTCCACTTCAAATCGTTCCGCACGCATACTCCCAGATATTTTACAGAAGTAACTGCTACCAGTGTTTGTTCCGCTATCATATAATCATACAATAAAGGATCCTTCTTTCTATGTATTCGCAATACATTACATTTGTCTATGTTAAGCGTCAGTTGCCACTCCCTGCACCAAGTGCCTATCCGCTGCAGATCTTCCTGCATTTCGCTACAATTTTCTAATGCTGCAACTTCTCTGTATACTACAGCATCATCCGCGAAAAGCCGCATGGAACTTCCGACACTATCTACTAGCTCATTTATATATATATATATTGTGAAAAGCAATGGTCTCATAACACTCCCCTGTGGTACGCCAGAGGTTACTTTAACTTCTGTAGACGTCTCTCCATTGATAACAACATGCTGTGTTCTGTTTGCTAAAATCTCTTCAATCCAGCCACACAGCTGGTCTGATATTCCGTAGGCTCTTACTTTGTTTATCAGGCGACAGTGCGGAACTGTATCGAACGCATACTACCAGTGTTAAAGACTGCGATGGAGCTCCGTATGCCACGGCAAACTGGCTGACACTGACGGCGGCGGTGCACAAATGCTGCGCAGCTAGCGCCATTCGACGGCCAACACCGCGGTTCCTGGTGTGTCCGCTGTGCCGTGCGTGTGATCATTGCTTGTACAGCCCTCTCGCAGTGTCCGGAGCAAGTATGGTGGGTCTGACACACCGGTGTCAATGTGTTCTTTTTTCCATTTCCAGGAGTGTATATAATTATACGGGCACACTTACGACTAACTTTCAGACAGGGACTTGATATTGCTGGAGCCTCGTGCATCTAGCCGCACTAGTCTCGCTCTTCGTACCATGCAGTTAACAACTTCGCTTCACATAAGCCCAGCTGTGCACTGTACACGCAACTCCCATGTGCGTTCACTCTCGCGTTTCACTGTAAAGGATTGATACTTCCTCCCGCGCGCTCGCTCTGACGTCATCTTCACGACAGAGACAGTGCACGCCTGCTCTTTGCCAAACGATACTGCATTTCCCTTACCGCATTAATGCAATAAAATTGCATCATATTACAGAAATAATTCATATGGGTTCCAAAAACAAATTCCATTTCCAGTATAAAAATAGCATCTTGAGGCTTGCGGAAAAACACACACATCATATTTACAATACAGAAAATTGGCCTATGTTTAGTTGCACGTCTGTATTATAGCATCATAAGTATTAGAATGGGATTGGGGAATGTTCTCAAGACGCATAAATGGACTGAGAGAAAGAAGGCAAACTACAATTGAAATACATTTATCAGACAAAAACTATGATCACTTTTAGTAGTCTAGGGGAAAACTACGATCATTTTTTGTTTCAATAGAACATCTAGTATCTGGTAGAACCGCTGGAATAGATTTTTCCAACTTATTGCCAGACGCGGTTTATCTTTACAAACGACCTTCAGGTATGAGATCTGATGTTGTAGCAGATTAGATTTTGTGCTTATCCATAATCCAGCTACGCCCGTCTGGAAGATCTGCAGATCGTCTGAAATAACCCAGATCTGTGTTTGTAGCTCTGACGGACTACATAAGTGATGAAATTTTGAATAAATATCAAAGCTCAGCATATAATGAGTGGCTGCTGTTGGAAGGAACTAGCACATTTGAGAACAAAAATTGGTAATTTTCGATTGTATTTATAAAAGTTCGAATAATCTCACCACGAAATAGCAATATACCTTTCGCTTCGGTCTGCTACCTTCTCTTATTTCACCTGCTCGCTTTCTAGTAAAGGTGCTTACGTACACGTTCCTAATTTGAGAATATTGTGAGCAAACTGTGCACCCAGCCAACTGATACACCCAGTATAATGGACGCGAGTAAATATTGCAAAGGTAATACGAGAATGAAAACTAGTGATGAGGCATCCCGTCGGCACAGCTGAGCTAGGACGGTTGGAAGAATCGATTGTGATCTGCTGTAAGGAACTACTTCTTCATTCCCCTACTGGTTTGCAGAAACTACTGAAAACGAAAGTCAAGATGGCCGGATGGAGACTTCCATACATTTCTTCAGAAAGTGACTTAATTACTGCGACACCTTCCCAGGCAAAAGCAGTCAACACACTACAGAAGAAATTTATAACCAAAAGCATTTATCCTCTAGCGCTGTGCTGGAATCATACTATGTTTAAACACCTTTCATTTATTACAAGATAGCCATAAATAGAAACAGGGCTATTTGTAAAGTTCTCTTAAACTTTGAGAATCGTAATTACACCATCAGAGAAGATCAGTTGTGCACATCAAATTAACATTGATCGGAACAACAAAAACTGCTCTGTCATTGAGGGTGGAGCAAATGCAGACTGAACTTACTTTTACCAAGAAAGAATAAACATAAAACTCAAAACTACATTTTATACCAAGGAATAAATTTGGACAAAAATGGCTGTAGGAGATTAAGCAGATTATTGAAACACACTTATTCATAAAGGTAACTAAAAATCGTTTTAAACAATACATTAATATAAAATGAATGATTACGTAAATAACACAAAGTAAGAGTTTGGTTAAATATATAGCACAAATAAATAGTAAAAATATTTGTCATTTAACGGTACACATTAACACTATAATCTTTTTCCTCTTTTCCTTTTCTGGAAAACTGTACTCAGAGCTCTCCAATAACAACAGGTTCGCACCCTCTTTCTGAGCTCAGTATGTCACACGTAATGGAAGGATGCCGGCTGAGTTTTTCCGACAACCAAATGGGAAGCTGCGATACACAAAATGGAAACCTGACATCACACCATTGTCCTCATGTCAGCCGGTAGAGTGAGGCGATGTTACAGTATGAAATAAAGCGTGAATTTCACAGAAAGAAGTGTAATAATTACAATATACTGCCGGGACTGACTGAGTTTCTTGGAGAAACCAGACGTTTCTTCATCGACGGAAGACAAGTACAAAGGCGAGGGAGGTGGAGGGGGGGGGGTGGAGGCTGAGCTACTCTTAATGTCTTGAATCGTATTTTTACTACTGACAAAATGCAGTGTGTATGTAGTGTACGTGGAGCGTGCGGTGATCCGTATTGGGATGTGAATGACCAATGTATCACTAGCTTTTTACGCCAAATTGAATGATACTGCGCTGATTCAGAGCGACTGGCCTCATATTCGGTACAATGGAGGCTCCAATCTCCATCCGGCCAGCCTGATTTAGGTTTTTCGTGATTTACCTAATTCAGGCAAATGCCAATACCGTTCTTACGCTAAGGTCACGGCTGACTACCTGTGTAGCATCTTTGTCAAGCTGCACATGTAAAATGAAATTTGACATTATCAAATTGAAGAAGGCTATCTCCTTGGAACACACTCTTCTATTCATAACTGTCCTAATAGTATTTGACGGATAATCGATCTGATCACAAGCATCCGAACTCATATTAGTGGACATTAATGGGGGGGGTGTGCACCTGTGGCCTTTACGGGAACATTTTTAATGAGTCCCTAAATGTCTGCAGGGGATTGACAGCCCATTATTTCTCAAGAGCCGAACCCAGAAAAGGTAATAATCTTCGACGCTGGGGTCTGGAGAAAGGTCGATGTTGTAACTCACCCCAAAGCTTTTCAAATGGGTTCAGCTCGGGTCTCCGGGCAGACCAATCCGTTTCAAGAATTCATGGTCTGGAATTGCCTCACCGATGCTGCTTGATGATAGGGTGCATTGTCAAGCTGATGCTGTCATCGACTCCCAGCTGTTCCTCGACTGTACGCAGTGCACAATGCTGTAAAATATTTTCATATCTTTCCACACGTAGCATTTTCTGAAGCACAATAAGTGGTCACATCCTGGCCACGAATAACACGACCATACTGCAGCATAACCTCTATAATGCTTCACTGTTGGCACTGCACATGATGAGAGGTATTCTCCATGCATTTGCCAAGTCCACAACCTTCCCTTTAAATTTTTTGCTTCAGTATCTGAGATAGACGGGCGGCCTACTGAGAGGAGTCCTCCATTGAGCCTAGGGTTCTAGATACTTTATTCTGTTATGACTCTTCTTTATTTGTTGCTGTGGGTTTGAGAGTGGGGGATTTTGCCTTATATCTCCTACTTAGAATTTATTTCGAGAGGATTATAGGGAACGGTACCGACATTCACCTTACGACCAAGGAAATCTGGACAACACAAAATGTCACTCATTCGCTTATACTGGCGGGTCGACCTCTCATGGCATTGGGAGTGTTACTTCTGTACCAAGATTTTACTTTTAGTTCTGATGATGACACAATGGAGTCGAAATTGGTCAATAATATATCTGCCAAATGCGATCAAGGGATTGGTGAGTAAAAGAGCAGACCTGTGAGTCGGTAAATGGGTGTTTATATGAATTTGTTTGTTTATTCTGAAGCTGTAATACCATGACATGTCTGGCATCCTTCTAAAAGGGATCTACACTTGAATAAAACTATCACTAAAGGTGCATACTGAAAGAAACATTCAAAAAATTTAAAATATACTGAGGCGTTGAGATGGTGGTAAAAATGATTGAGAGAACAGTTCACCGCATTAGCTGTTTTATTTTTTGTCGCCCAGAGACGTGCAACATTTTTCGTACCATGCAGATACAGGCTCAGGTATATTTAAGGTCTAATGGTCCAATGCTTAATACGTGTTCGATGGTGCAATAAGGAGCACTACTGGTGTCACTACCAACAGGAGTCACACATAATAAAGCCAGTTGTCACTGATGTTTTATGGTCCGAGGGCACCAGATGTCTACGTAGTGATACGAAACAGTCTAGACTGTTGAACATCTGAGATGACATTTGAGAATGCGCCAGCGTGTACCGATCCCAATTTGACTACAGCTATACATATTCAGAAATGGTAGATTTTTTCCAGGAAGCGCTGCTATACTGCTGTACATGGGTGTGCGGAATGAGAATTCATTCTTCTTAGTATTAAAGCCGTCAGAACTGGCTTCCCGGTTTAAATGACGACTTTGCGTCCCTGACGAACATGCGGAGTCCAACCTAACCCCAGCCGGCCGCTGTGGCTGTGCGGTTCTAGCCTGCCTCGGGCATGGATGTGTGTGATGTCCTTAGATTAGCTAGATATAAGTAGTTACTTTCTAGGGGACTGATGACCTCAGATGTTGTCCCATAGTGCTCAGAGTCATTTGAACCATTTGAACACGCCCCCAGACTACGCGCTGATAACGCCCCTTGGCCACCGTCAGAGCTGTCTGAGTCTCTCAATTTCCCAATCTCCATACCTCAGTACGACGCTTCGGGACGCAGTTCGCATTGGCCTCAATACGTCGCACTGTGCTCTTCCACAGTAATAGTCGTCATCTCGCACATTTGCTAGTTTTTAGGGAATGTTAGTCATTGTATGTAGTTGTGATATCGACACGGACAAAATTCAGGAATTAGTATAGATTTGATTGCTGTTAACAAGAGAACTTCAGATTGGTCATCTTTGAAGTTAAGTACTCAACTAGTTCCTGTAATAAAGTGTATTTTACCCACGTGTGCATTTTGTGTTGTAGTGAGAGGAAGAAACCCACCTACCTTTCATACTCTTGCGACCCTCTGCTCATCCAGCCAGGAACCACTAAACATTACAAGAGGGCACAGCCACAACATCGGTAGCGCTGCTCACTACACCTCGGAACACACGTTAAGCCATTTAGATAGTATGGGGCACACCTGAGGATGTATCTGTATGTTACGAAACCAGTTGTACCAGTCTCTGGGCTATTACAATAAACTTGCTAATGTGGCAAATTGGAGTCTGAATCAGGTTTACCATCATTTAAATACCTCAGTATATTTTATTTTGGTTGAATGTTCTTTTCAGTGTGTATAACCGTTTTAGCTGTGGGTACTCTATTTATGAGATTGTTTTCTAACGTTTTTTTTTTCGACATAAAGATTAGGAAACAGAGTCAATGCGAAGCGAAGACCTGTCGGCAAACCCCTTCCACTGTCCTTCAGTTCAAGTTCCGACGCATGGTTTCTCGAGGTTGCAGAAACGGTACACGTCGTGACCATGGAAGTCTTCTGGAGGAGGGAGTCAGGGCCCCAAACAGTGGCGGCGGCTACTGCTGCTCGTGGCGGCTGAGGCGCGCCGTTATTACTGTCCCCTTTGCGAAAAGTCCCCGGACGGGGCGGATGCGGCAGCCGTAAAAGCTACGTATCCTGCCTCCGCCGCTATCGCCGCGAAGGAAAATGGGCGCCGGACAGAGGCCTGTCCCTAGGGCGGCGCGGCGCAGGGGCCCTCGGCCACGCTGCCCGGCAGATAAGGGCATAAGGGCTGGCTGCGGCTGGCGGCTGGCGGCTGGTGGCGCGGCGCAAGTCGGCCTCCTCAGACCACCTCTTCATTCCGCAGCTGCTGGAGATTGCCCGCAGCGGCGTTCAAAGGCGCCGCTCCGCCGTTTCATTACAGCCGCGGCGCGGGGGCGGATGAAGTGTTGCGCGGGGTATCGCACCCGATGGTGGCCCGCCAGTGCACTAAGTCACCTAAATGAGAGCCACCAGCAGACATTCCCTGAAATCTCTTATGGATAATTCTCTCTCTTCTACATCTTTTTATTTTCCTCTCTGTCTCACACCTCCAGTGGCATCTGCTGCTTCAGAAATAGCTAAATGCGAATATACTCTTGCATTTATGAACTAAATGCAGATAAACCCTCGCATTTATATACCTGAGGGAGGCAAAGCTGACACTGCATTGTTCCCGAGAAACCTGTCATATCCTTTATTCCAGTGCACACCGAATAATTTTCTAATCCAAACAGGGTACAGTTCTCCAAATTTTGGAAAGTTTTGAGTGAATATACTACGACAAAATTACTCCACTTGTTATTCACGATATATGATAGAGGTGGAACACTTTCAGAAACATATAAGAATATGCTAATTACAATTCCAAAGAAATTAGGCGCTGAAACGCGTGAATACAACACCTGAACATGAATTAATTACCTGCGGAAGAAGTGAAAACGTGGTAGAAGACAATACTAGGGAAGATCGATTTACAATGAAATGAATACCCTTAGCTGCACACAGGCGTTGATATAAGTCAACGGGGACAGTTGAAAATGTGTGCTCCGACCGGGACTCGAACCCGGGATTTCCGGCTTACGTGGCACACGCTCTATCCATCTGAGCCACCCAGCACACAGAGGATAGTGCGACTGCAGGGACTTATATCTGGCACGCCTTCCTTGAGACCCACATTCACAACTTATTGTCCCGCACTGTATTCATAGTGCCCCTGCCCATCGTACTCATTACT
Source organism: Schistocerca serialis cubense (assembly GCF_023864345.2). Classification (NCBI taxonomy): domain Eukaryota; kingdom Metazoa; phylum Arthropoda; class Insecta; order Orthoptera; family Acrididae; genus Schistocerca; species Schistocerca serialis. The sequence goes on from NC_064639.1 coordinate 391,144,686, forward strand.
TGCGGCTTTACTGCCAATACCCGAAGTGTTCAGGTACTGTTTGTGCCTCCACACAGAAGAAAATGGTCAAATGTCAGACATGTCCGAAGTAACAGATACCATCTTCATATATATGAGATCAATTTAGTTTATAGAGAAATCTAGGAACTATCAAGGAAATACTGACCTTATGAAAAAAGGACTAACCTACAGTTATAGTATTTCTAGATTTACAGAAAGTTTATTATGACGTTGCCTATGTAATGTACCAGATCTTGAGGAACAAATACTATAGACCACGATACATCAATCTCATAAACAAACCAAAGCATTTTCATGACCACATAAATGTTCGTGAACATATATTTATTTTTTGATCATTTAGATTATTACTTGTATGTTATAAGGAAGCTTAATTTGTACGATCTTTACCGTATACTTTTTATAATCTGCAGCACAGTGAAAAACATGAAGCTAAGTTTTATGATACGAAGTGCTCATAAATATGTTGGAAAAAACGAAAACTAAAGCAAATGCATCCATAATTATTTAAGAAAACTTAGTGCAAAGTTTGATTTGCAGTTCCGAGGAACTACATTCCTAGAAGAGTCTGCCAGTATACTGCTTTCTCCTACGTATATCTCACGAAAAGACTACGAACATAAAATTAGAAATATTCGAGCCCATATGAAGGCCTACTAGCAATCGTTCTTCCCCCGAATCATATACGACTCGAACAGCAAAAGTAGGGAGTGACACTAGTACACAAGGTGTCCTCCACCAGACACCATAAGGTGGCTTGATGATTATATATCTAGTAGCAAATTTAGTATTTTATACATCATCAGCAACTATAATCGTAAATAATGAAACAACAAGCAACCAGGTGCATAAGTTGTAAATGTAATACAACTTTACTAAATTTTACTACAGAAATTGTAATTACATTTTACTTTGTACACCATAGTGCTTTTAGTTGTCTTTCTAATCACTATTTGTAATTTAACTCAATTAAAAGTTTATTGTGAGTAATGCACGTATTATTTTGCATTTGTAAAGCCTCGTTTGCTACTCCCACCAAATCAGTACACTGCACCAACTAGTACCAGTGCCAGCAGTTCAGCTCATGCTTTACTAATGGGACTCAGCGTGCGGTCTCGGTCTTTGCGGAAATTTGAGACAGTAAATGTGGATGTCTGCTAGTAGAAATAGTGAGCAGCCAATCGGTTGCGAAATGGAAGGTTTATTAAAACTCCTTTACCATGGTTTCAGCTAAATGTGAACGTGTTCTGTCAAAACATGTAATCCAGTTGTCATTCAGAAGAAGACGGTTTTATTAACGTTGAAACCATGGTTTAGGGGTTTTAACAAATCATCCAATTTGCAGCTAACTAGCTGTTTATTATTTCTACAAGAAGAAATTATTCTACGGTTGCTGCTCCATCCAGGTACAAAATTTTAAAAAGTGGATTCGAATTTTAAAGTGATGTTCGAGTTTTGTTTAGATTTCGTCCAGCTATATAATGGAAACAGGATACCGCCTTATTCAAACAGGGATAAATCAGGACTTTTCCTTTTAATAGTGCCAAGACGAAACCGTCAGCGTTATTATGGGCCTGAAAATACGGAGCTAAGTAGTTATGATCTCGATCTGACTATCTCTTACTCTCAAAAATTGGAACTTGTAAATAAAGTTCGTACTCTACCTGAAGCAGTCACATATTTTAAAATTAGTTTTGAGTTTATTGTGGGATTATTATAATGAAAATATAAATTAGAGCAGGAATAATACAAATGGTGTTTGGAGGTAGAATTGTAAACTTGAAATTGGTATTCTAATACAATTCTTTTGAATTTCAGACAGCAAGGGATATCGAAAAAAGTAAATGATGAAGATATTTGGAATATTTTAGGCTAGGATGAAACTATGGATGTAAAAGTGTGTGGATGTGACTCCTCGTGAAACTGATTATTTGATGGCCTGTGTGAAGCCAAAGGATAAGGGATAAAGTTCTATTTTATTTTATTATGAACAGTGTGAATACGAATCTGTTATGCCTGAAGATTTTTTTGTACAACGATGTGATCAGAAGTGAGCCAGGGACAGTAACAACGGAGGGAATGGTTCGGATTTTGATCAAAGTTATGGAAGTTTGTTTTCAGGAGGGAATTCAGTGTATGAACTGTTTGATTATTCACAAAAGTGACATAAGTAAACGTATAGCAAAAACAAAGGCAGAATTTACAGGTGACGATTGAATCAATAAATGAATTTCAAGACAAGAATGTCCAAGTCCTGAAAATAAGAGACAAGAGTAAAAAAATTCACTCTGGAATCTTCGTAACAAGATTCAAATGCATGAGTGGATGCGGTTGACACCATAATTGAAAATATAGAGATAGCCATTTCTTAAGAAAGGGAAAAACTTCAAAAAATTTTGAATGCATGGATAATTGATGCACTAATAAATTACGATTAAAAACTGTCGATATTAGAGAAAATCTGAAAAAGAGACTAGAACTGTTGACTGCGATACATATGAATAAATTTCTGTAGTTACTATAAATGTCATTAAAATTAAAAAAAAATCCTCATCTAATTTGGGTTACTGTAGAAGTAATGTATCTTCTCTTTTGTAACGTAGCTAACATGTAAAAGATGTTGAAGATTTAGATACAAAAAGAGCTATTAGTTGCTGTGGTGCCATGTGGGCAAAAATGTCCATAAAAAATGTTTTCCTGGAGAACGTAAATTACTTCCTGTAGCTTTTGTACAACATTAACTTGATAGTTTATTTCCTGGAATGAGTAATATGCTTGAGATAAAATATCCAGAAACTTTTAGGATGAGTAAGCACTATTATGGGCAAATCAACACATTAGTTCACAACTCGAAGAATTTTTAAAGATTTTAGTATAAGGCACAACAAGCAAGAAATAGAAGTGAGTTTTGCAGCACAGATTGAAGCGCACTTTGGTCTGGGAGTTGTGCAAGTGTGGATTATATTAAATAGCATTCATTAACAAACGTAACTTATCACATAAAGCTCAAATGACATCAACAGAAATAGTTGAGAGATAACATCAAACAGTATTCTGCCAAGAAAGAATTCTTACTTAAAATGGGTGCAGCATAAATAATACTAATAATAATAATAATAATAATAATAAACCCCATGGAGGCCTAGGAAAAGAATAGGCCTTCGGTATGCTCTGCCAGTCGTAAAAGGTGACGAAAAGAACAAACCACTAATAGGGCTAACCCCCCTTTTAGTGTGATTAGTTGGTTCAGAACAGAACTAATGAAGCCTCGGACAAGCGCTGTCATGGTCGGGGACGACGCTTGAACCCTATGCCCGTCCACAATGGTGACGACGTTGTTAGCCACACAGAAAATGATTTAAATCCAAATAGAGGTGTTTTGCAGGATATGCTTCCTGCAACCACTCTAGAAGGAAAACAGAGACATAGGATGAGGTGGTCAGATGAAGTTAACCAACACCTCATGTTCTGTTATTACCAAGCAACAAACTTAAGAACCAACAAAACTGGATACAGATCACAAGTATGCACAACATTTATTACCAGATACCCAGAATTATAATTTTTAACACAACAACGACTAGCTGGTCAGATCTGTGTAGTAATAAAAAATAACAGGATACCCCAGTCAGAATTAGAAAACATCAAACAATAAGTACAACAAATACTGGAACAAAATAATGTGCAATCAGAAGAAGAAGAAAATACAGTAATGGACTCAAACATCCCAGAACGAACAAACAAACAAAGAACAACACGCATCAATTAAACAATCAGAGGAAAACGAAATCTTAAGACAGCCACCAGAACAAGCACAAATAGAACACGAAGTGACACACATGTTAGATATAGAAGAAAAATTTCAGCTGACATATGCAGAATACAAAGACACAAATACAGACATTAGACCATTCTTGCATAGACCCCCAAATAACCCACAAGTCGAAACAACAATAACAACTATCAACACAATCATACATAACAAAATAAATGAAAATATAACTATGGAAGAGTTACAACTACTGGTTTATATAGGAGCACTCACTACACTAAATATACACACCAGGCAGAGATCAGAACCAATCAACACATTGAAGAAACCCACAAAACCAGCATGGCAACACAGGCTACAGATCAGAATAGAAAAACTGAGAAAAGAGATCAGACAGCTAACACAATTTATAAGAAGTGAAACGTCAGATAAAAAAACGAAAAAGGATAGGTAAAATCTCACAACAAGAAGCGATAGAGCAATTAGATGAAAAGAAGCAGAAGTTACAAGCATTGGCCAAACGACTTAGAAGATACAAGAAAGTGAAACTAGAAGGAAACAAAACCAAACATTCAACACAAACCAACAGAAATTTTATCACACAATAGATAACACACACATTAAAATAGACAATGCACCAGACATAACAGACATGGAACACTACTGGAGCAACATATGGTGAAACCCGGAACAACATAACAGACATGCATGGTGGATACAAGCAGAAACAGACACTTACGAGATGATACGACAAATGCCTGAAGTGATAATTTTGCAACATGAAGTCACCCGAGCAATTAATTCTACACACAATTGGAAAGCCCCCGGAAAAGATAAAATAGCAAATTTCTGGCTAAAGAAGTTCACCTCAACACATGCACATCTAACTAAATTATTTAACAGTTACATTGCAGGCCCATACACAGTCCCTGATACACTTACACAAGGAATAACTTATCTGAAACTTAAAGATCAAGCAGACACAGCAAACCCTGCAAAATATAGCCCTATAACATGCCTACCAACAATATACAAAGTATTAACTTCAGTCATTACACAGAAATTAATGACACATACAACACAGAACAAAATTATAAATGAAGAACAAAAAGGCTGCTGCAAAGGAGCACGAGGATGTAAAGAGCAACTGATAATAGATGCAGAGGTGACATATCTAGCTAAAACTAAACAAAGGTCGCTACACTACGCATACATTGATTACCAAAAAGCTTTTGATAGTGTACCCCACTCATGGTTACTACAAATATTGGAAATATACAAAGTAAATCCTAAATTGATACAGTTCCTAAACATAGTAATGAAAAATTGGAAAACACACTTAATATCCAAACAAATTCAAATAATATCACATCACAGCCAATACAGATTAAGTGTGGAATATACCAAGGAGACTCATTAAGTCGTTTCTGGTTATGCCTGGCTCTGAACCCACTATCCAACATGCTAAATACTACAAATTATGGATGTAATATTACTGGAACATACAAACACAAAATCACACATTTGCTGTACATGGATGATCTAAAACTACTGGCAGCAACGAATCAACAACTCAACCAGTTACTAAAGATAACAGAAGTATTCAGCAATGAGATAAATATGGCTTTTGGAACAGACAAATGTAAGAAAAATAGCATAGTCGAGGGAAAACACACTAAACAAGAAGATTACTTATTGGATGACCACAGCGACTGCATAGAAGCGATAGAAAAAACAGATGCCTATAGATATCTAGGATACAGGCAAGAAATAGGAATAGATAATAAAATATTAAAGAAGAACTAAAAGAAAAATATAGACAAAGACTAACAAAAATACTGAAAACAGAATTGACAGCAACAAACAAGACAAAAGCTATAAATACTTACACTATACCAATATTGACCTATTCATTTGGAGTAGTGAAATGGGGTAACACAAAGCTAGAAGCACTCAAAACACTTACACGATCACAATGCCACAAATATAGAATACATCACATACATTCAGCAACAGAATGATTCACATTAAGCAAAAAAGGAAGGAGGGAGGGGATTTATCGACATAAAAATCCTACATTATGGACAGGTAGACAATTTAACAAAAGAAAAATTCGGAGTAGGTATTAAAATTCATGGAGAAGAAGTAAAAACTTTGAGGTTTGGCGATGACATTGTAATTCTGTCAGAGACAGCAAAGGACTTGGAAGAGCAGTTAAACGGAATGGACAGTGTCTTGAAAGGAGGATATAAGATGAACATCAACAAAAGCAAAACGAGGATAATGGAATGTAGTCAGATTAAATCGGGTGATGCTGAGGGGATTAGATTAGGAAATGAGACACTTAAAGTAGTAAAGGAGTTTTGCTATTTAGGGAGTAAAATATCTGATGATGGTCGAAGTAGAGAGAATATAAAATGTAGACTGGCAATGGCAAGGAAATCGTTTCTGATGAAGAGAAATTTGTTAACATCGAGTATAGATTTAAGTGTCAGGAAGTCGTTTCTGAAAGTATTTGTATGGAGTGTAGCCATGTATGGAAGTGAAACATGGACGATAACCAGTTCGGACAAGAAGAGAATAGAAGCTTTCGAAATGTGGTGCTACAGAAGAATGCTGAAGATAAGGTGGGTATATCACGTTACTAATGAGGAGGTATTGAATAGGATTGGGGAGAAGAGAAGCTTGTGGCACAACTTGACTAGAAGAAGGGATCGGTTGGTAGGACATGTTTTGAGGCATCAAGGGATCACAAATTTAGCATTGGAGGGCAGCGTGGAGGGTAAAAATCGTAGAGGGAGACCAAGAGATGAAAACACTAAGCAGATTCAGAAGGATGTAGGTTGCAATAGGTACTGGGAGATGAAGAAGCTTGCACAGGATAGAGTAGCATGGAGAGCTGCATCAAACCAGTCTTGGGACTGAGGACCACAACAACAACAGACAATTTAAGAAAATTCTTTATAGAACGAGCAGAGACATCCATGGTGGGACAATGAATGTGATGAGAACCTGGAGAAGAGACAGAAATTGTGGCAGAAATGGAACTCCACAAAAGATCCTCAAGATCTTGACAATTTTAAAATCCAGAGAAGAGAAACAGCTAAGCTTTTCCGTAATAAAAAAAGAAGACAATTTCAGGATAACCTAGAACAGATTGAGGAAGACTTTAAAAGAAATAATTCTAGAGATTTCTACAAAACTTTTAGAAAACAGCTAACCAAATACCAATCCCCAAATTTATGTTTTAAAGATGAAGAGAACAAGCTAGGTTTGACAAACAAGACTAATTGTGAAATATTAGCAAAATATTTCGAGAATCTACTAAATTGTGAACCACCCAAAGATAAAATGAGTTTTGAAAACCACCGAAATACTAATACCGAGTCAAAACCTCCAGACGCTGAAGAAATAAAACACATAATACACAGTCTAAAAAACAATAAAGCCCCAGGTGAAGACTCCATAGTACCAGAAATCCTAAAAATAATGGATACCAACCTCCCACAAGTTTTGGAACATATGTTTAAGAAGATCTGGGACGAAGAAAGAATTCCTGAAGACTGGCAGTGTGCCCTGATACACCCACTACACAAAAAGGGGGATAAGATGAATGTTAATAATTATAGAGGGATCTCGCTACTACCAGTAGGATACAAAATTTTGTCAAGGAAATTACTTCAAATCGTGGAGCCAGTTCTGGATAAAAAAATAGGTGAATATCAAGCAGGTTTTAGAGAAGGTAGATCCTGTGTTGAACAAATATTTAACCTGAAAACACTAATTCGTTACAGAATCTCAAGAGGCCAGAGATTTGCAATAGTATTTGTAGATTTCAAAAAAGCATACGACTCGGTAGATAGAGAAACATTACTGAAAGTATTGGAAGAATTTGGGGTCGATACGAAAACAATTCAAATTATCAAACAGACGCTAACAAACAGTAAGGCCAAAGTTAAATTTATGGGTGAAATTTCAAGGAAGTTCGAAATTAAATCAGGTGTTAGACAAGGTGATGGTTTATCCCCAATCCTCTTCAACTGCGTACTGGAAAAGATATTGAGAATATGGAAAGAAGAACTCAAAGACACCAAGAATGACATCAGAATTGGAACAAAAAAAGAAAAAATAGAAGTGGACTGTTTAGCTTTTGCAGACGATCTGGCAATAATTACAGAAAACGAAGAAATAGCTCAGAACTACCTGGAGAAACTACAAGAAGTTTCGGCCAGAGCTGGACTGCAGATTTCATTTGAAAAAACCGTGTATATGTCTAATCATAGAAATAACAAGAAAAATCTTATTACTAAATACGGCAATATTAAGAGAGTAGAAAAATTTAAGTATTTAGGTGAAATAATTCAAGTGAATGGTTTAGACAAGAGTGCAAACCAGGCGAGAGCAAGGAAAATGGAATTTGCTTTTCAAAAAACCAAAGACATATATAACAAAAAAAACATTTCGATTCAAGCTAAATTAAGACATTATAAAACTGTCATTAGACCAGAATGCCTGTATGCATCGGAGTGCCTAACTCTTAACAAAAAGGGGGAAATAGAAAACATGGAAAAGAATGAAAGGAAAATTTTGAGAAAAATATTAGGACCGAGAAAGATTGGAGAAGAGTACAAGCTAAAGAGTAATAAGGAAATATACAAAACTATTGAGAAAGTGAGTGAGGCAATGCGTAAACGCAGACTAACGTTTTATGGTCACCTGTCGAGGATGGATGAAAACAGACTAACAAGAAAAGTGTTTGAACATAGTAACAGGAACGAAAAAACCAACAATAAATGGATACAGATGGTGAAAAAGGATTTGGCCTATTTTAATGTCACCCGTGAGTCAATCAGGGACAGGGAAAAGTTTAGACAAATAGTGAACGAAATTAAGTGTTTTCCAGAAGAAACGAAACTAAAGAATAATAACAGGAAATGGTCGGAAGAGCGGAGGAGGAACCACTCGAAAATGATGAGGAAATATTGGGAAGAGAGAAAAAAAGATCAAAAAGCCGGGCAAGTGAATTGTTGAACGTGGTCCAAAGATGGCCGAAATCGAAAGAAGAAGAAGAAACCTAGTCCAAGCAAATATAATATTTTCAAACACTAATCTAATTTGAACCTTATGACATACAAGTGGCCACTGAGCCAGAACACATGAAAATAAATAACAACATTCACAATGTTCGCCTGTAGTAACGATAGAAGTGTGCAACCATAATAACACAGTATGCTAAATGAACAAATGCCATAAAAAGAGGTACACTCTACTACAAGGAAACTTAACCAACTGTTCCGTGCTACTATGAACTACACAACTAGAATGCGGTAGCTAATACACTGGTAAAAGGCAGCAGCATATACCATAAAAACTTACAGATTGTACAATGATGGAAACACAAACATAGCACAAAAACATAACATCATTCACATATGAGCATACAGCTATGCCGGTTTGAGCACAGCTAGCAGTATTGACAAATTTCTCATTTTGTCATATGACATCGTTGATGAGATTACTCACTGATGCCAACTTTCTCTCCCCACTCCCCTTTGACATCATAAACTAATTGTCAAGGTATATACACTCATACCTGTCAGATCACTGAAGTTAAGAACCATTGGCAGTGGTCAGTGGTTGGATGGATGATTGCTTGGGTATGCCACATGCTCTTGACACTATTTTGTTTGCCTTTACAGCAGGGGGGAGGGGAGAGGTGGTGTCGTAAGGTTCCTGATCGGCAGTATTTCCGCCAGTAGATTACATTCCGAAACTTTCTGTAGTCTCCCGTGAAGTGAAGGCATTTGACACTGTCGATGCTGATCCATCCATCAGATGGGGACTGTGCTGGCATAATCTGTCCCCAGCATACCGGTCGGCAAAGACGAAGCTCTAAGGTCGATAGTAGGTGCTGGATCAGGCGCGCCTGTCACGACAGAGACCTGAGAGGTACCACAAGCCACACACTGCCAACGGCCTCTCGACGCCAGTTATTCTAGGCGCTTCAGTCTGGAACCGTGCGACCGCTACGGTCGCAGGTTCGAATCCTGCCTCGGGCATGAATGTGTGTGATGTCCTTAGGTTAGTTTGGTTTAATTAGTTCTAAGTTCTAGGGGACTGATGACCTCAGCAGTTAAGTCCCATAGTGCTCAGAGCCATTTGAACCATTTGACGCCAGTTATTTAGGCCGCCGCCGGTAACGGGAGGGCCTCACTGACTCACAGTCTAGTTGGGAGTTTCAGTTCACATCGCAGGCTACAACTGTGCTTAGCGACCAGGTCAGTGTAATAGCATGATTACCAGTATTGTCTAAAAGTGGAGTTGAACAACACCTGGACTCTATTCAGTTAACTAAAAACTTACGTTTCATATAAATAAAGAACTGTAAATCCACATGTGCATTTTTGTTGTAGAAAGAAATCACCCATCACAACATCCCCTCCCTTGCTTCCTTGGTACAAGACCCTACAGTGGCGATGAGGATACAGTGGCGACGAGGGTAATTCAGTGTCGATCGAAGTTAATCAACTTTCCGGGGAATTTTGTTTGCTTCTCTTTTGTTTTAGCTCAGAGGGGTGATCGTGTTCTATTTGTTAAATTTGTTATTGTGTTGTCGCATGTATTCCAGGAGGGGAGCCGGAGAACTAATCAAATTTCTCTTATCAGATACTTTGCTTGTTTCTTTGCTTTAACGTATTTGTGTAAACCATGAATTCCCCGCCTCCTCCACCCCTTTGCCCCCACCACAGCTGCAGAAAGCCAATGTGATGTATCTACGTGATGGATCTAACACAAGGTTTTCATCACATTGTTCTTACCTGTGTGTCAGAGCCTATGCCACAACATCGGTTAGTAGTGCAGACATTCGTCACCTATACTACACCATAGATGGTGCACCATACTACGACTGGTTAAATGATTTCAGACTCAACATTACTGTAATTTTAAAACTGTACAATGTAATATTATACTATGCGACCATTATGAAACTACATGACTGTACAGTCACAATTGTAGCCTTTGCACCACGATCTTCTCACTGCCGGTGTTCACTCAGTACAGTGTCACGGTAATATCTATCTCTGGGATACTGGGGCATGGAGTACATCCAATATAGGATCCCACTTAACAGGGACTTACACGAACTCATTTCTAAGATCTGAACCACGCCTATAATTTAAAACTGGATAGTGGCTTCCAGTGTCGATATGCAATTAGGTAGACAGTAGTCTACACCATCAAGCTCACTGTGCAGGACAGCACCACTTTTAGAAGCTATAATAATATTCCCTAAAGGAATGCATGAAACTGTTTTTAAGGGTGTACTTTCCACTACATTAAGAGCAACACGCTATTTCCTAGAATCTCTCAAATAACGAACATTCCGTATTTTATTCATATGACGACAGTGTATAATTGTGTCGATCACTGTTTTCTGGGCCTTATAGAACAGAGTGAGATGAGTTGCACACAGTCATTGTTCTTGGAATACATGCTAATATTCTATCTCCAGAAATTCATAAGATTCGTTATAAAATTTCCCGACCAACTGACGTTAGGGATATAGATCTTTATTTGTGTACTTCAGATCGATGACAGTTCTTGAAATAATAACGTGTCACTGTACAACACAGTGTAGCTTCCGTATTACATAAACGCTAGGTTGGTTTCAGGACAGGAAATGTTTCAGTTAGGCACTTTCAGTTGGTGCAAGCAAAGACTTATTTTTTAGTGTGTTGGTATACATGTTACAGATAATGCAGTGGTGATTCCGTCTGACAACCTCCTGACAGGTCAACTGTGATTCACAAATGTTCGGACAGTGGATAACGGACGTAAAAGCAGAATTGGTGGAAATTGCTCTAGTTCTGACATGTAGCAGTACTATCCATGGAATTAATATGGGAAGGATGTCCCCATTTCTGACAGCCTCAAAGCTGCCACAACTGGGAAGCTGTTCCACATTTATTTCTGATTAACATTGGAGTTAGTTGCTTTGGTATGTTTCCACACGATTTCTAAACCATTTATGATAAATGAAGATATCTTGCCTTCAGCAAGGCACTTGTGTGGGAAGCTTTTTCGTGGTTAAGGCTGTGGATTATCATGATAAGAGGTCAGCTGTTACGATCTACATTGCACTCCCAATGGCAGCGTAGGACTGACGGAAGATCAAACAAGCTACAACGTATTCTTCCATCTTTGTGGAGGTATCTGACACGTACGTTTACACACAACTCTCATTAGTAGTGGGTGCAGAACTGATGTACACTGGTGTCCCAGATGCTTTAATATCAGACGAATTTGATGGCTAAGGTACATCAATGTGAGTGCTAGAACCACTGTATCACGACTTTAACCTTCTACCACAACCAATTATAAGGGTGCTTCTGCAGGAAAATGCGCTATAATAGCTCTTAAAAATACATTTGTAGTTGATATGGTGCACTTGGTAGAGTACTTGTGGTGTAGTGTATTCATTCTTTAGATTCAAGCAGTAGTACCCATAGTGAATTCAGTAAGGTGGTAGCATTAGATTTGTACTGTAGATTGAAACTGGTCCCTGAGGTGTCAGAGGGGTGTTCTGAACACAACTTTGACACAAAGCAGCTCAATAGGCTGTGGAGTGGAACGGGTAGGCTAGCAATAGAATAGTGCATCACCACTGACTAGACACTCATTTATTGAACACGTAAGTCAGTTATTACCCAAAAGGAACAAAATAATATTCTTTTCCTTTAAGTCATTCAAACATTTAAACGGGCAAATAGCTATCATTTAACTGAAAGCCTTTTAACAAAGCAAGACTAGAAAATCTGAATAATGAGTTAAAATCATATTTAAATAGGCACTGACCGAGCACATATTTTAAAACGAAATACTTCCTTTAAGGAACCAGCGATCAAAATTAATTACATAATTCTCATCAACCATATTACATTCGAGATATTTAAGATTAAACAGTAATATATATCCCAAGTTTTAAGCGGCACGTTTCAGATGGACTGCACTGCAACAGTACAATACAAGTCCCTCAGAGGATCTCCCCACACAGGAAGTTATTGCCGCAATCGACAAAATATCAACATCATTTCATATACAGACCTAAAATAAACTAAAAGCTCTCTTAAGTTTGGCTTTCAACATAACATACATCACAAGTCTAGCTCTAGGACGGCACCGACACCTCACAATTTAGCACGCGAAAAACTACAGCGATGCACTCATCACGTATCCTTACAAAATCCAAGAACAGAGAGCCGGCTCCCCAATAGCGGAACATTTAACCACGCACAGCGTGCGAGTTTGCGGGATGCTCATCTCGCCCTTAACCTCAACATCAGTTCAAATACTAGTCACCCTACAATCTTGAACCACCATACCCATTACTTCAGTTACTGCATAGAAAGCCAATGTGATAGGCAAACATACCAGCATATGATAAAAGCTTAAGGAATTTCCTTACTAGACAACTTATGAATAGTAGCCGTAATTTCTGTTTTTAACGTGAGCACACCCACAATAAAAAGCCAAACAACGCCAATCATAAAGACAGTAGCACATAAGCAAATAGCAATGGTAACTTCTGCTTAGATTGGCTACAAATCAGCGCGTGATTTAACACACCAGAGAACAGTCTTTACAATGCAACCATCAATAGAATAGCAAATTACTCACACGTGTACTCCCCACCATTTCGATTCGCGAAGCCATAGACAAAACGTGGAGAACGTATCACTTAGACCAACATAATGGTGTTCCTCAGTTACCCCAAATAACTGACTCCCTTACTTGCACAGCAAAGAACCAGACCTAATGAAACCAGCACAGTTTTTGCCTCTAAATTGTCACAGTACAAGTGAGACTCAATCACAATGTAATTTTACATCATCAGTTCCCGTACAGTCAATACAAGTGCTTGATATTCAACCGTTTATAGCGGCAGGCAGCAACATCGTACGGAAAAGAGCGTAAACACAAGCTCTTACCAATCCTCTTCTACGAAAGCAGCCACCGCAACTCTCGGGAACCACTGGGACATCCAATGCAAAAATTGTTACTGCTTCAGACAAATTACAGAACGCCCGCTTCCCGATGCTTGCTACGACGCCTTCCGTTCGGAGCCAACTTGTATATCTCCATGCGTCAGGTCCGGTCCCACACTCGCTGCGTCAACCCAACAACCGTCTTCCACCACGTCCCGGAGCACAACCCCCACAGGACTTCGCCTCTTACTCCTCGCGTAGGCCCCAGAGGGCGCTGCTTACCGCCCTGACCGTGGCAGGAAAGATAAACCACCAGAGTGGCACTATCGATATGAGCCGCCACGGCACAGTTCCTACTAGCAGCAGCAGCAGCAGCAGTAGTAGTAGTAGTAGTAGTATAGTCCACAAGACGAATGGTTGGCAGTTCACGCACATAACTGACAATGTTGCCAAATGTGGCAGTGGAAAAGAAATGTGTAACAACATGCACATGCCATTAACTGTATGCATGAATTTATTTACAGTTACTAGTGGAGACACACAAACTCTACAAGGTGGAATGAATTATTCAGTACCAAGCTGAAGTAACACAAATAGAAAGTGTAGGATGCTGCTTTCTCTTGTAATAGCTATATATATATATATATATATATATATATATATATATATATATATATATATATATATATATATATGGGGGGAGGGGGAGACATTATGGGAATTGTCCAATGCTGTTACGTGCTTCTTACTCATTCGGTTTCTTTCCCAGGTGTCTGCAGGTTAGTTATATCAAACTCGTCACAACCTACATTTCATTGTTCTTTACCTATCACTACAACAAATTTTTGCTTGTTTTCAAAGCTGTTAAAGTGCTCTTTACAATATGAATAAAATTAAAATAAGAGTACATCATCAATCTCCTTTACTTTCTCCAGGTACTTCCAAACCGAACGCACAGTTTCGCTCGCTGGCGTAGCTGGTGTTATTTCTCCGTTTTGCTTCACGTGCTGGCCCTCCTGCACTTCTCGCAGTGACATTAATTTGAGATAAGATGACATTGTTGAAACATTGAAATCATCAAGATCCGTACAATTTAAGAACGATTTCATCTTAAACCGGCTGCACGCAAGAAACTCACTATTACCTTTAAGACATCCGCGGGTTTATTTTTAAGCGTAGCAACGTCGCTCCTGCTACCTCCTCAAGCGTCATCTGTTGTTGGCTGATTTGCTGTGGTCGCTAGACGACGAAACGACGCTACTGAGGTGTCAGTACCAAAGACTGGTCTCCAACAGGAGTAACATCAGATTCATACCATAGATTCTCGGCTATCTGTGGCGCAAACACTGCACACTATTTTTGGTTTCACGACGAATTACCGTTTTTGCTTCATAACAGCATTATCCCTCGCCCCATGAAACATGGACCTTGCCATTGGTGGGGAGGCTTGCGCGCCTCAGCGTTAGAGATAGCTGTACTAGTAGGAGCAACCGCAGTTGAGGGCTATCTGTTGAATGGCCACACAAACGTGTGGTTCATGAAGAGGGATAGCAGCCGGTTCAATAGTTGGAGAGGCAACAGTCTGGATGATTGACTGATATCCCCTTATAAGTCAACCAAAACGGCTTTGATATGCTGCTATTGCAAATGGTTGAAAGCAAGGGGAAACTACAGCCATAATTTTACCTGAACTCATGCATCTCTGCTGTAACGTTAAAACATGATGGCATTCTCTTGGGTGAACCATTCCGGACGTAAAATAGTCTCCATTCGAATCTCGAGGCATCGGTAGGGTGTTGTCATCAGGAGACGCATAACTGGCGTCTCTGGATCATAGCATAGAATGTTAGATCCTTTAATCAGGCAGGGAGGTTACAAAATTTAAAAAGGGAAGTGGATAGGTTAGATGTAGTGAGACTCAAAGAAGTTAGATGGCAGGAGGAACAGGACTTCTTGACTGGGTTATAAATACAAAGTCAGATAGGGGTATAGTAGGAGTAAATTTAATAATGAATAAGAAAATAGGAATGCGGTTAAGCTACTATGAACAGCATATTGAACTTATTGTATCCAACGCAGACATGAAGTCCATACCTACTATGTCTGCGTGAGCAGAAGAAACTAACGATCAAAGTCCGAAAACAATTTATTGGACTGTTCAATTAACCAAAACAAATTCTCCAAGTGTAACACAACACAAAATAGAGATCAGTCTTCGAATCACAACTACATACAAGAATAACATAGAAAACAACAGAAACAATTTCCCACTAGTCTCCGCCAGAGACTTCTCCCGTATACCAAGACTAATCTAGAGATCCCAAGCCGGGCTGCCGGGGTGGCAGGTATCCACGTCTGCTGGTGGTCGATGAACTGCCGACGTGCGGCCGAGCTCCAGCCGTTATAGCGCTTTGGCGGATGAGTACCTCGGAACTATTTTCCATAACGTGGTTTGACGTGTGAAAATAGTTCCGGGATCTGCAGCGACCTCTTTCTTATGTTTATGTGGGCCGGTACTGGCCCCTGGTGGCCGCTGGTGTTTTGCAGTGGTGTTGTTGTTGTTGTTGCTGTTGTGGCCGTTCATCACTATTGCCTGTCGGTTGTGTAGTGCTTCGGTGTGCCTGCGAGCGGGCAACCCACGGCTGCAGGCTGTCAGTTTGGTTGCTGATACTCTAGACGCCATGATGTCTGGTGGAGAAGGCCACAGCAATTCCCACCATGATAGTACAAGTTTATATGCCAACTAGCTACACAGATGATGATGAGATTGGTGAAATGTACGATGAGGTGGAAGAAATTATTCAGATGATTCAGTGAGACGAAAATTTAATAGTGATGGGAGACTGGAATTTGACAGTAGGAAAAGGAGCAGAAGGAAAAATTTCAAATGAATCTGGACTGAGAAAAGGATTGAAAGTGGAAGCCGCCAGATAGATTTTCGAGAGGGTGCGTCTCTAGATGAGGCAAGGGTCGAAGGGCATGGAAGGGATGCAGTGGTTGAGAAGGTGTGAGACAGGGTTGTAGCATATCACCAACGTCATTCAACCTATACACTGAGCAAGCAGTAAATGAAAGCAAGCAAAAATTGGGATTATGAACTAAAGTTTAGGGAGAAGAGTAAAAACTTTGAGATTTCTGAAGAAGAGAAATTTATTAACACTGAATATAGATTGAAGAGTCAGAATATATTTTCTGGAAGCATTTTTATGGTAGTGAAACGTGAACGGTAAACATGTTAGATAAGAAGCGAATAGAAGCTTCTGAAATGCAGTGCTAGAGAAGAATACAGAAGATTAGGTGACTATATTACGTAACTAATGAGAAGTGTGAGGAAAGAAACTTGTGGCATAATCTGACTAGAAGAAGGTATCGGTGGTTAGGACACATTTTGAGACATCAAGGGATCACCAATTTAGTATTGGAGGAAGTGTGGTGGAGTTGGAGTAACAAAGGTGGAGTAACAATCGTAGGGGGAGACCGAGAGATGAATATAGTAAGCAAATTCAGAAGAATTTAGGGTGTAGTAATTATTCGGAGATGAATGGACTTGCTCAGGGTAGAGTAGCATGGGGAGCTGCATAAAACCAGTCTTTGGATTGAAGACAACAACAACACACCATCGATTTCCGCTGTATTTATGTCTTGTTGGAATGGAAATTTGATACTAGTGTAGGTGAAACTCCAGTCATTTTCCTTACAAACAGAATGCGATCTGATGTTCAGTCTAACATTGCATTTGTAAGTGATTATTAAGTATTTACTCGCATAAATTTAAGTTTTTTACATAATACATAAGACATTCGCGACCTTTCCAGCGGATTTAAAATGGTTACAGATAATTTTGATGAAGGAAGTGACAGCCTATGTGAAAGATTTCCATGTTCCTAATCAATTGGTGAGGTAGCGAGACTCATATTTGTGACGTCAAATGCTTCCAAATGATTTCTAAATCAAATACCAGTACAACTTTTCAAAAAGGACGCTGGTGCAGGGGATCTTTTGCTGTCCATGATAGTGAGCATTGTCTACATCTACATCTACATTTACACTCCACAAGCCATCCAACGGTGTGTGGCGTAGGGCACTTTACGTGCCACTCTCATTACCTCCCTTTCCTGTTCCAGTCGCGTATGGTTCGCGGGAAGAACGACTGCCGGAAAGCCTCCGTGCGCGCTCGAATCTCTCTAATTTTACATTCGTGATCTCCTCGGGAGGTATAAGCAGGGGGAAGCAGTATATTCGATACCTCATCCAGAGACGCACCCTCTCGAAACCTGGACTGCAGAGCGCCTCTCTTGCAGAGTCTGCCACTTGAGTTTGCTAAACATCTAACTAACGCTATCACGCTTATCAAATAATCCTGTGACGAAACGCGCCGCTCTTCTTTGGATCTTCTCTATCTCCTCTGTCAACCCGACCTGGTACGGATCCCACACAGATGAGCAATACTCAAGTGTAGGTCTAACGAGTGTTTTGTGAGCTACCTCCTTTGTTGATGGACCTCATTTGCTAAGGACTCTCCCTTGGCATCCGCCTTATCAACAATTAATTCTATATGATCATTCCACTTCAAATCGTTCCGTACGCATACTCCCAGGTAATTTACAGAAGTAACTGCTACCAGTGTTTGTTCCGCTATCGTATAATCATACAATAAAGGATCCTCCTTTCTATGTATTCGCAATACATTACATTTGTCTATGTTAAGTGTCAGTTGCCACTCCCTGCACCAAGTGCCCATCCGCTGCAGATCTTCCTGCATTTCGCTGCAACTTTCTAATGCTGCAACTTCTCTGTATACTGTAGCATCACCCGCGAAAAGACGCATGGAACTTTCTACACTATCTAAAAGCAATGGTGTCAATCAGAAGAAGCGGTGTGAAATGTCCGGATGTGTGGACTTGGAATAATTCTAAAACCCTGTTAGATTGTGGGACATTGAAATACGTGCAACTGTAATGAAATTTTACCGACAATCATCGATCTTAGTGTTATTCAAGATTGTGATAAGTTTATTTTATGGAGGCAACTCTGAAATATTTTGGTCTGAGGTCAGACTTTGAATGTTTTATGTGAAGCAGGAATATGGTGGGAAATTTTGCAGTTTGTCCTTGGATAGTGGAGACTACACAACAATTACATGTTACAGTGAAATTTTAACAAAATATCCCTGTTACAGCAAAAATTGTAACAAAATTCCCTGTATTACAGTGAAACTGATCGTCACTTCACGCAAACCGCCAGACCTTGGTCTCCTGCTGGCCCATGCTGTTAAAATACACTGTCTCTTTCAGTATGCTGTGCCTAGGTCAAGTGGGTGTACCAGATCGGTTTACTGTTCACTTTTTCTAGCGCACGTACGATACATGCTGATCTATTTCTTATGAAAGTGTAATATATTATTTCTCGGAAGACAGAGTAGCTTGAATGCGGGGAGGTCCGTATTTTTCATTTTCTCTTTTACTTTGCATAGAGATTGTTCATTCCCTATATTTTGTGGGGCATACCAATGAAGTTCTCAAATGGCAACCCTTTCAAGAACTGGTTTTCAAACTTGTTTTCACTGATTTCCGGCTCTATGTCTCACGTTAACAGCGCGTCCCCAGCGACGTTAAATTTTCCAGGATAGTGCTTAATTGGAAACGAGAATTCCTGTAGGTGAAAAGTGCAAAGATATAGCCATCCAAACATATGTTTTGTGGACGTTAAAATTTCAGAACCAAAATTCTTAAAGGTAACAGTTCATCATCATCATTATCTTCCTTTGAAGGATTTGGCTGTTGCTTGTTCCGAACTCCCAAACAAAATCTTTCCCATCTTTTTCCCAAGTCTTTCAATATGTTCTTTCCCATTCGACTTCTGGGGAATTCTGTGATCTGACACACTCATGAGGTGTTCACGATATCTTTGAATTTATTCATTCATGTTGCAGATATTTAATTCGTTTCTAGTATTTCATTTCTGATCATGTTTCTTCTTGTGCAGTTCTCAGGACTTTTTTTTATTATCAGCTTTCGCTTCCATGGGATAACACAGGACCGAAGTTACCTTATAGTATTTAATGATGGTCTCTTTATGAACTTTAAGCCCAATGTTCTTTTGATGGTACCAATGACCGCTTGCAATTTGTGTATTCTATTTTCAATTATTTTTTGGGTCATCATTCTTCTGACTGGTTTGATGCGGCCCGCCACGAATTCCTCTCCTGTGCCAACATCTTCATCTCGGAGTAGCACTTGCAACCTACGTCCTCAATTATTGGCTTGACGTATTCCAATCTCTGTCTTCTTCTACAGTTTTTGCCCTCTACAGCTCCCTCTAGTACCATGGAAGTCATTCCCTCATATCTTAGCAGATGTCCTATCATCCTGTCCCTTCTCTTTATCAGTGTTTTTAACGTATTCCTTTCCTCTCCGATTCTGCGTAGAACCTCCCCATTCCTTACCTTATCAGTCCACCTAATTGTCAACATTCGTCTATAGCACCACATCTCAAATGCTTCGATTCTCTTCTGTTCCAGTTTTCCCACAGTCCATGTTTCACTACTATACAATGCTGTACTCCAGACGTACATCCTCAGAAATTTCTTCCTCAAATTAAGGCCAGTTTTTGATATTAGTAAACTTCTCTTGGCCAGAAATGCCTTTTTTGCCATAGCGAGTCTGCTTTTGATGTCCTCCTTGCTCCGTCCGTCACTGGTTATTTTACTGCCTAGGTAGCAGAATTCCTTAACTTCATTGACTTCGTGAGCATCAATCCTGATGTTAAGTTTCTCGCTGTGCTCATTTCTACTACTTCTCATTACCTTCGTCTTTCTCCGATTTACTCTCAAACCATACTGTGTACTCATTAGACTGTTCATTCCGTTCAGCAGATCATTTAATTCCTCTTCACTTTCACTCAGGATAGCAATGTCATCAGCGAATCGTATCATTGATATCCTTTCACCTTGTATTTTAATTCCACTCCTGAACCTTTCTTTTATTTCCATCATTGCTTCCTCGATGTACAGATTGAAGAGTAGGGGCGAAAGGCTACAGCCTTCTTAATACGAGCACTTCGTTCTTGATCGTCCACTCTTATTATTCCCTCTTGGTTGTTGTACATATTGTATATGACCCGTCTCCCCCTATAGCTTACCCCTACTTTTTTGAGAATCTCGAACAGCTTGCACCATTTTATATTGTCGAACGCTTTTTCCAGGTCGACAAATCCTATGAAAGTGTCTTGATTTTTCTTTAGCCTTGCTTCCATTATTAGCCGTAACGTCAGATTTGCGTCTCTCGTCCCTTTACTTTTCCTAAAGCCAAACTGATCGACACCTAGCGCATTCTCTATTTTCTTTTCCATTCTTCTGTATATTATTCTTGTAAGCAGCTTCGATGCATGAGCTGTTAAGCTGATTGTGCGATAATTCTCGCACTTGTCAGCTCTTGCCGTCTTCGGAATTGTGTGGATGATGCTTTTCCGAAAGTCAGATGGTATATCGCCAGACTCATATATTCTACACACCAACGTGAATAGTCGTTATGTTGCCACTTCCTCCAATGATTTTAGAAATTCTGATGGAATGTTATCTATCCCATCTGCCTTATTTGACCGTAAGTCCTCCAAAGCTCTTTTAATTTCCGATTCTAATACTGGATCCCCTATCTCTTCTAAATCGACTCCTGTCTCTTCTTCTATCACATCAGACAAATCTTCACCTTCATAGAGGCTTTCAATGTATTCTTTCCACCTATCTGCTCTCTCCTCTGCATTTAACTGTGGAATTCCCGTTGCACTCTTAATGTTGCCACCGTTGCTTTTAATGTCACCAAAGGTTGTTTTGACTTTCCTGTATGCTGAGTCTGTCCTTCCTACAATCATATCTTTCTCGATGTCTTCACATTTTTCCTGCAGCCATTTCGTCTTAGCTTCCCTGCACTTCCTATTTATTTCATTCCTCGGCGACTTATATTTCTGTATTCCTGATTTTCCCGGAACATGTTTGTACTTCCTCCTTTCATCAATCAACTGAAGTATTTCTTCTGTTACCCATGGTTTCTTCGCAGCTACCTCCTTTGTACCTATGTTTTCCTTCCCAACTTCTGTGATGGCCCTTTTTAGAGATGTCCATTCCTCTTCAACTGTACTGCCTACTGCGCTATTCCTTATTGCTGTATCTATAGCGTTAGAAAACTTCAAACGTATCTCGTTATTCCTTAGTACTTCCGTATCGCACTTCTTTGCGTATTGATTCTTCCTGACTAATGTCTTGAACTTCAGCCTACTCTTCATCACTACTATATTGTGATCTGAGTCTATATCTGCTCCTGGGTACGCCTTGCAATCCAGTATCTGATTTCGGAATCTCTGTCTGACCATGATGTAATCTAACTGAAATCTTCCCGTATCTCCCGGCCTTTTCCAAGTATACCTCCACCTCTTGTGATTCTTGAACAGGGTATTCGCTATTACTAGCTGAAACTTGTTACAGAACTCAATTAGACTTTCTCCTCTTTCATTCCTCGTCCCAAGCCCATATTCTCCTGTAACCTTTTCTTCTACTCCTTCCCCTACAACTGCATTCCAGTCGCCCATGACTATTAGATTTTCGTCCCCCTTTACATACTGCATTACCCTTTCAATATCCTCATACACTTTCTCTATCTGTTCATCTTCAGCTTGCGACGTCGGCTGTCGATTCTGATTAGAACCACCTGGTCACTGAACTGTTCACAGTAACACACCCTCTGCCCTACCTTCCTATTCATAACGAATCCTACACCTGTTATACCATTTTCTGCTGCTGTTGATATTACCCGATACTCATCTGACCAGAAATCCTTGTCTTCCTTCCATTTCTCTTCACTGACCCCTACTATATCTAGATTGAGCCTATGCATTTCCCTTTTCAGATTTTCTAGTTTTCCTACCACGTTCAAGCTTCTGACATTCCACGCCCCGACTCGTAGAATGTTATCCTTTCGTTGATTATTCAATCTTTTTCTCATAGTAGCCTCCCCCTTGGCAGTCACCTCCCGGAGATCCGAATGGGGGACTATTCCGGAATCTTTTGCCAATGGAGAGATCATCATGACACTTCTTCAGTTACAGCATTTTGTCTCATAAAGTAAACGCCCTACTACGACTTCTGTCGTCAAATGTGCGATTATGAGGACATTTGTGACGAATGTCACAGTTTGACATACAAACGAAAACCTCACCAGGTTTTTCATTTCAACAGTCTTCCACTCAATTACTGCACACATTCTTTGTAGTGGGAGAGCTGCCTAGTTTTTTGATTACTCACAGGTTATAAATGTGATTTCTGAAATTGAATTTATGAAGATACCTGTGCCCATCGTAGTGGAACGTTTAGTGTATCAGTTGTAATAGACATGTCAGAGTAAAGTATTTCTACAGTGTTGGCCACCTTGGCCGAAAGATCCTCTCTGCGCTTTCTGCTTGGTGACTCCAGTCAGGAGATGGAGTTTCAGTTTTTATCAATTCCACTGCTATGTTTTCCTGCTGTAGTGTATTGGTCAGATTTCGCTATCTAGACCTCTGATTTTGAAGCCGAATTCTGTTATAGCTTCTCACCGCGTTATTCTATTTTCTCGCATGTAGTCGTCGAGACATGTTACTATTAACTTGAATGCCTTCATATAACTCGCTCCAATACAGTACAGGAATGTCTAGCAATGTGCTCGCATTGTGTTAATCTATAACTGAACCAGATGCTGATTCCATTGTAGAATAGAAGTACAATGAATAACTTTGAAAAGAGTTACTGCCAGCCGCAAAACTCTTGTGATGCTTAGACACTCCTATTTCGTACAGCGGTGGATTAATATAGCTTCATGATATCCAATTCAAGTTTCAGTGCCTTTTAAATGGTAATACTTTCGTGGCTACATCCGTTTATGTGGCTGCTGATGAACTAAGGCTTCTTCCGAATCGATCAGGATTTCGGCGGGCTGTCTTTAAACTGCCCAATCCACTTTTTTACATGCAAGGCTCAGCCCGAGGTGTTTTCCCAGCGGCAGGAAACGCTTGCTATCAGAATCTGTCACACAATGAATTACCGCTATCACAAATTTGGCGTCAGTCATCCAGTCGGAAGAAAGATGGTCTTCACATGCAACACGAAAAACTTCTTTGTTTTTCAACAAAATCATCCAAAACATAGGTTCTTGTACAAAAAAGTGAGTTATGAATAACACATACATCCCATGGGCTGCAGTAGCATGTGCTGCAGCTGCAGATTAATGTGGAAGCTACAAAATGGGACAAGAATGGTTGCTGCAACTTTTTTCACAGTTCTGTCCTCACTGCAGAATATCAAAATAAGGCAAAAGTAAGATCTTGGCAGGATCACCGAGGAAGCTGCATCTCATTTCTCGATGAGAGTCAAGGAGTGTAAGTGTACTGTTCGCTATAAAATAAAGCTTTGATGAAACAAGATGAGTGAGTGCAATGCTCGTTCTTTTCTTAGAATTTTGAATGTAACTGAGGGTTGAGTGTGCCCACTGTGCACGATGATAACACCGCCACACTGACAAGTTTACAAATGCACCAGGCTATATTTATTATTAGTGGGTGGGCTAACATGGAAAAGTTGTAGGACCTTGGTGTCTAAGTCAAGACTGAATTAACAAAAAAAAAATTGTTCAAACGGCTCTGAGCACTATGAGACTTAACATCTTAGGTCATTAGTCCCCTAGAACTTAGATCTACTTAAACCTAACTAACCTAAGGACATCACACACATCCCTGCCCGAGGCAGGATTCGAACCTGCGACCGTAGTAGTCCCGTGTTTCCTGACTGCAGCGCCTAGAACCGCACGGCCACTACGGCCGGCCTGAATGAACAGATTTTTGTAAAACTTCCTGGCAGATTAAAGCAGTGTGCCGGACCGAGACTCGAAATCGGGACCTTTACCTTTCGCGGGTAAGTGCTCTACCAACTGAGCTACCCAAGCACGACTCACGCCCCGTCCTCACAGCTTTACTCCTACGTTCCAAACTTTACAGAAGCTCTCCTGCGAACCTTGCAGAACTAGCACTCCTGAAAGAAAGAAGGTCCTGAGTTCGAGTCTCGGTCCGGCACACAGTTTTAATCTGCCAGGAAGTTTCATACCAGCGCACACTCCACTGCAGAGTGAAAATCTCATTCTAGATTTTTATATACTCAAATGACTGACGAAAATAACAACAAAGTTTGACAAAGGACGAAGTTCTTTAACACACAGATCAAAGCATAAAGTGACGCTAACACTTTCGGGACGTATCAAAATGCGTGGAAAACTGCATGGACAAAACACAAGATCCGCTCATCTGGGCAGCTTATAAAAACGAAGTTAATGGTACAGCAAGGTGCCGCAAATTATAGCCACATTTAGCAACACAAGTTGTATAACAATAAATAAGTAAGTAAAGAAATAATAAACTGTGCCGTGCTACTGCTCGCGTTGGTGCTGTTTGTAGGATTCCGCCCTCTCTTGCTGGCCAGACGGTATCGTTTAGTTGCCATGGTTGCGGTTGTTTGTATTCTTCTCGCGTTGACTGGCGCCACTCGGTTTCTTAAACGTTGCCTGTCCGCTAGTGACAGCAGTGGCGGTTATCGATGTTTAGTACTGTTGCCGTATCTTTGGGGCAGTCAACCGTGTGGGCCCTGTAGTACGTATGTGATGTTGTGACAGAGTATCATCGCGCCGTCATGTTCAGTTTGGAGGATTTGCCTACCGCTTAGTACTTGTAGACCCTACTGTGTTCAAAGCACTTGGCTCAGTGATAACACGATGTCGTTACTCATCTGTCAATTAATAAGGCAGCGATGAGATTTGTTTCATTTTGCCAAACGTCGTCAGACTTGTAACAGTGAGTTCAGTGTGTGTTTGTGTGCCTAATGAATTTGATGTCACTCATTTGGTACTTGGTTTTGGCTCGCTTTGCGATTGTTTCCGCAATGACGTGTGGTTGCTGATTCTCGATGGTTACATTTCGGTTTTGCCTCCCGCGCAAATCGAGCGGGGTTTTAGTTACTGTCAGTTTGTCTGGTGTTCTGTCCTGTGACTTGTTTGTTTAGATTTTCGGGTTTGGAATCGTACGGACATCTGGTAGTGGTTCCTTTCTCGTTCTGGACGCTCTAAACACAGTATTCTGGACGTATTGCAGACCGCCGGCTCCGGCTTTGGCGTATTGTTCCATCGATGCATTTGGTATATCGGATGTCATTCCTTAGACTGCCACTAGTCTGAGTCACCATCTTGTGAAGTGAATGCAACTCTTAGCTGCCTATCTCATCGCTCACGAAAGTGTTTGTTGCTGGACCTTCTCAGAGGTCGACTCCTGGAGCCCCGTCTGGGTCAGTTGCTTGCTTTTTAATTAAATTTTGATATTGTATTTGCGGATTTACAGCAGGTTTCAACATTTTTTTTTATATTATTGCCATTCAAAATGTGTCAGGCATTCAGCCGTGACTATGGCCATTTGCTTTAAAATCCTATTTGGTATTTGTATTTTAGCCATAAGCTTTAAAATCTTATTTACTGCCATTCCTGTGGTCTGATGCCATCTGCGGTGTTTGTGGCTAGTTACTTTTAATATTTCAATACCTGTAAGTTGTAATTGCAGCGACTTCTTAAACATTCTTAATTTGTTGCCATTCTTGGCGTGTAAGGCCTTCAACCGTGATCACAGTGGCTTGTTTCTTTTCTTTTTAAAGATTATCTGTATCTGTATTTTATGGTGATTTGCTAAATTGCAACGCAATGAAGACACTATTATTTACACAATTGTTTACTCCTTCATTAAGAACGTGTATTTTTTAAATTTATTTTTAAGTCTGGAATTACTGTTTAAAAAATAAATGTGTGTAACTGTAAAAGGCAACCCATAGTAACTGGTTACGGCCCCGTCCTCAATTGTAACCGAATCCTGTCTTCCCTTGTCTACCAGCAGGTTTTGTAAATAAGTAAATAAACAAAATTTAAAAAATCTGTATCGAGGGCCCGATTCCTATTGCCATGTGAAGAACGAGAATATCGCTTATTTCATGAAAAGATGGAGGAATGTTGCTGAAACTTGCAACTTTTGGCATGCACACGTACCTTAAACAAGCGGACAGTATTGGAAAGGGGTGGTGTTCCATTAATTGGTCGGCTTCTTTGCTCCAAGCACTATGGCAGGGCTACTGAGTTTAATTGGTAACACCAAATGTTTGAGCGAAAGCAATGGACTTTCCTTCCTATGCTGGTAGAGGCGTTTCTTGGTGTCTCGTTTTGATTTCTGAACAGAATGGGCAAAAATGTGGTGCTCAATTACTCTGTCGGGATGGCAATGGTGGGGCACTGCATTCTGCTCAGGGCTGGGGGAGGCCTCGGCTCTGCGGACAAAAACACAAAGCAGGACACAACCAAATTCCTACTAAGATTCACTGACCACCTCTTACCAATCGAGGAACTTCTCAGTGAGATAAACGCATATTTTTCCTCTACCAAATTTGCCCAGTACAGTCTGCGAGTAAATAAAATTAACCACTACAAGGTGCCAAAAATGAATCAGTATTGCATATTGATTTGTGGCGATAAGGTCACAAAGGTTTGGTTCGTCGCAACGACCATGGCACCGTCGGACACGCAGTTTATCGGAAGCTCACTCATATGGATGGAGGGCAGTGGTGTAAACGTTCTAGCTCCTTAGTTTTGACATAAACCCTAAGGTTTCTCGAAGATTAGGTAAACGAAGTGCGTATGATTCAAAGAGCTCTGTTTTACAGGGGTACAACGGTATGAAAACTTTTGCATCAGGGTCACTGCCTTTACAACGACTATATTCTTATTTTGGAAATGTTTGGGCTGTAAAAGATTTTAGCGCACACAACATTTCTTTGTAAACTTTTCAGTACTGAAGACAGACATTCTACGTTCTTATCTTTAGGGGGAAACGCTTCAAGCGAAAAATGGGATTTATAAATACATTTGTCTTGTAGTAACATAATATTTTAAAAGCTTGTGTGTTAGAATTCGTATATCCTGTGAAGTGTATATAAAATGAAATTTAACTTTAGGTTCTGACACACGAAAGAAAACCATGCTGAGTCGTCCGAGTGTGTTACGCATCTTGCAGAGTGGTTTGACGTCAGTTTAAAAACTGCAGAGCGCGAAATTGCCACCGGAGACTTTCATTAATAAAGAAGCGTTGTCATGTCGGAGGAAGCGTTATTGCCTTAAATAAGAGAAACACTGGGCCAGCCTCATGGGAACTGGCCCGACTCCATAAGCGGCTATGAAATAAAAAGTCTCTTTATTTGGCGAAGAAAAACGTTCCATATATTTCAGAAATGTTTCTAACGAAGACAAGCTTTATTGTCTCCCATTCAAGCGGAATTACTATGCAAACAATTTTTGTTTTGCAAAGAAAGGTCTTCGATTGGAAATCTACATGTGATTATAACTGAGAAGCGCACAGATAAAAAATTTATTTGTGAAAAAAGAGTACCTTATCGCTTGTAGTGCTATTGTTATGTGCATCACATTCATGTAGCGCTAACTCAATATTCAGGGCAGCGTGACTGGAAATCGAGTAGAAGTGATAGTAAAAACTTCATTGAACGCGGAATACGTTTGCTCTGAGAAATTTTTCTTGTAGACAGATATTTACTTAACCGTAATTATATTTACATTATCTTCATAACATGTCGTCACCGTCGAAGCGATATTACCTTCCTGTGTCCCTATATCTTCTTATTTGTGTTTTTTCCCCTTCTTTACATCCGTTGTGTCTTCCACGGGATTTAGTATTGTTCAGCAGCACTTTTTATTAAACTTAGGCAATTTCTCGGTAATGAGCATGACATCCGCAATAATGAAGAATAACACAACTTGTTGCTGGACCTTATTTGGCCTCCATATGGTATTCAACGGGTAATCTTTCCACGACATAGCAATGCAGCTAGTTTATAACTCTCCAATTGGCCATTCTGACATTGAAATGAAATAAGACTTTAGATATTCAAGACACTTTCATAGAGGGTGGTAATTATTGAACAATATGAAAAAAACATAAATTAGTTACAAACTACGGCGTGCACACACTTTATTCAACATGGAAACGTTACTAAAGATATTCAGATTTAGGTTATGACATGTTCGCCGGCCGAAGTGGCCGTGCGGTTAAAGGCGCTGCAGTCTGGAACCGCAAGGCCGCTACGGTCGCAGGTTCGAATCCTGCCTCGGGCATGGATGTTTGTGATGTCCTTAGGTTAGTTAGGTTTAACTAGTTCTAAGTTCTAGGGGACTAATGACCTCAGCAGTTGAGTCCCATAGTGCTCAGAGCCATTTGAACATGTTCGATATACCTTCCATCATTGGCAATGATGTGGCGTAGATGAACAGCGAAATTCTGCATGACCCGCTGAAGTGTCGGAACATTGATGCTGTCGATGACCTCCGGAATAGCTCTTTTCAACTCAGCAATGATTTTTGGGCTATTTCTGTAAACCTTGTCTTTAATCTAGTCCCACAAAAAGGAGTCGAATGTGTTCATATCCGGAGAATATGGCGGCCAATCGAGGCCCATGCCAGTGGCATTTGGGTGCGCTAGAGCCAGAATGCGTTCCCCGAAGTGCTCCTCCAGGAGATCAAACACTCCCCTGCTTCGATGTGGTCGAGCCCTGTCTTGCATCAATCACATCTTGTCGAAGTCAGGGTCACTCTGAATAATGGAGATGAAATCATCTTCCAAAACCTACAAGTAGAGTTTGGTAATAACTTTGCCATCAAGGAATATGGCACCGATTATTCTGTGACTGGACATTGCACGCCACACAGTCACCTGTTGAGGGTAAAGAGATTTCTCGATCGCGAAATGCGGATTCTCCGTCTCACAAATGCACCAATTGTGGTTGTTGACGCACCCATTCAAATAAACAACAATACGCATAGTAATTTCCATCATGTCCTGTTTCCAAGCGTCCAGTTTGAACGTCCTAAAGCAAACTGTTCACAAGTTATGACGATTTTATTTCATTCATTCCAATTATTGTCACCTTGTAAGATGAGTCGAAGTAGAAAAAAACGTCGTACAATGTAATACGGTGCAAGATGATTGAAATTCGCAGACAAATGCTTATAAGGAACAAGGAAAGTTGGGTAACATTTAACGTGTACAACAACAAACAGGGATCAGTAAGGATGAGTCCAAGAACGAAGGGTAAAACAGGGCCGTAGTCTTTCTCCTCTACTGTACATCGATGAAATAATAAATTAAAGTTTAAGAATGGGATAAAAATTCTGAATTAAAGGAGATCTGTAGAGGGTAAAACTGAAGGGGAAGGCACACAGAATACATTCGAAAAATAACTAAGGCTCCGGGATGAAGTGGTTGGCAAAGAGGCTGAAGTCGTGACGCCTCTGTGTGAGATCAGTCATTTTGTTTACAGACAGAATTAACACCTCTCGTCGTGATGGAGAACATAAAAATTTCAAACTTTCAAATAACTTCTGGGAATTCAGCCACGTAACGCTTTCAGCGACCGCCGATATTTCGGCGGGAGAACACCCCGCCATTTTCAAGGCTAGGCAGTTTTCCTTGAAAATATCGGTGGTCGCTGAAAGCGTTACCTGGCTGAATTCCCGGAAGTTATTTGAAAGTTGTATACGCCAGAACTCAGGTCTCACAAAAATTTCTTGGTGTGAAATTATGTATTCAACTGCATCACCACATAAGGGCCTCTAGAGAAACGAGTTGTGTTCCTGATGGCCAGAGGCAGCGATGTGGAAACGAAATCGCTAACCAGCATAGATTATATAGCGACATCAACTTCTAACGGCCGCTGTTTACGCCAGATTCTTGTTGGCCGCTGCAGTCGTGAGTCAAATTTGAAGTGCATAGAATCATTGGCTGTTTAAGCGCGGTGCTCTTCAGGGTCAAGTTACGTGTGCATCACCGCTCTGTCCTTTCTTCACTCTTGTATAACCTGTTCACAAACTACAACCGTTGTATCCGAGCAACTGAAGCTGTGAATTCTCTCGGATTAGCCCTCGACTAAATTATTCGTAATCGGCTGAACAAGGGGCCGAATCCCTCTACCACATTCCTACAAGACCTCTTCCATGCTGAAGTCAGCTGTATTTTAGCTCACTGTAATTTTACTATTCTCTTCAAATCCCCAGACGCCAAGAACTCGCCGTCCGTGTCCTACTACCACATCCTGCTAACACCATGTGTAAACGTACTAATCTTCTCTCTCTCGTCTCCCACACTGAAGAAATGACTTTTTGGGTTTACAGCAAACTTCGTACCAAACATCCTATCATATCATCCTTCATTAATACCCATTTACTGTGCCGCACGTGTATCACAACAGCCCTCCAGAGCTACAACTATACACTCTCCATATCCCATCCCAATGAAACTTTAACCGCCTCCTCGAACCTGGCCCTGAAATTTAGCCCGAAATCTATCAGTACTTCCAGCTTTAACTGAATACTCCTCTTCCTTCCCATAATTCCGACTCTTCCCCTTCATTTTCCTCCTTCCCTTTCCAAATACTTAGTTCTGGTCTCTCTAGAATCTGCCATCGACTCCAAAACATCGTTCTTCCAAGAAGTCTCCTCACCCACTACTCATTTGCTGTAACTTTGGTAAAGAAAACTGTTGTGGTATCGTCATTTGGCAGCATTTAAAAAGAAAAAGACAATATTCTACTTAGAACCCTTCCTGTGTTAACAATTTTACAAATATGTACGAATTTTATAATTTTAGAGACTACGTTTGTATATTTTATTAATAAACTTAGGTGAAGAGCTGCCAACCCAATAGTGCCCTGTCGGGGACGGAATAAAATAACAGTAAAGAGAAAAAAGAAGTAAATATACAAGTCATTTCTCTGTAGTACATGTCGCTTACCTCTTGCCCAATACATTGCTTGTCACGTACAACTGCTTTATTATTTTGAATCTCGTACCTCATCCACTTGATCAGTTCACGCATCAGTAACGCGACGATTTTAGACTTTTTCCCACTTCGTTGAAGTACTTTCTTAGAGAGTACGAGATTCTGAATTAGTGTCATTAAAATAAAGTACTGCATCAGTTACGTTTCTTCCTGAGTAGCATGACGCCATCAGGAATTTATTCACCTTCTCAAGTATTGTGGAAGTTTAAGTATTGGATACGAGTATATCATTGTACAGTATCAACCAATTTCTGTCTTCTATAGCGTCGCATTGCAATGTTTTTCAGTATTCAGTTTATGAGAGGCGTAACTGCTTGCTCAGTGGCAAAAGCTGTGTTTCAAGTTTTGAGTGTTGGGGGCTCACACAAACAACTTGAGCTTTAACTGAAGCAAATCAAAGTTCATCAGTTTCTTGTTCTGTTTCACCAACGCTTTAAACACGAGTTAAACAGAAATGCACTGCGCATGAAGCGAGAATGCTGATGGTAAGAGCATTCGTTAATACTCTCTGCACGCTATTATTGGGATGCTGAAGAGTTCGCTCAAATGAAAAGTCTCCGTCTGTAGCCACGCTTTCATTAAAGATGCAATGGTTGCAGGAACAGCAGACAAGAAATAGTAGTAGCTACCTGTGGAGGCAAAGTCTGATGGCTTGTTTAACTTGGAATGGAACTGGAAATACAAGTTTTCCTTACTCGTAATTCAGTATTTGTGTGTACTGTCGCTGGATTCTGCCAGGTTTTCTATGACAAATAAGAAGTATTTTTGCACGTAGTCAAATCAAGTCCAGTGCTTAACACTCGAATAGCCTTTAGTACAATGATTTGCATAAATTTAAAAACTTCACACCTGTATCTCAGATATTATATTTTTATAAAACATATTGCGTGAAATGTCTCATTTGATGTGTTAAGCAAATAGAGCAAACTGAGAAGTCCTTATTCACAAGGTCGCCAGTTATGATCTATTAGATCAATAGCATATAATTTCATACATATAGGGAGATCTGGAATATATATGTGGAACTACTACGTTTCAGTCTGTTTCCGATACATTTCGGTGTGAGTAAATAATTTTCTGACCGCACTGATGATTTATAAGTTGTTCTCTTTCTTTTGTAAGGCATCTATTGACTCAAAAATTGATACATTCTTCCGTATTCTAATCGTACAGAATGTTAACAGTCGATGACGTCAGATATCACGGGTCACCCTTGTGGTAGGTTAGTCCACTACTTCGTCACTCAGTATGTGTTTCGTGCCTTACCTCCCTATCTTTACTCCCATCGTCGGTTATCGAGAAGAATCTGGTGGTGGTGGTGGTGGTGGTGGTGGTTAGTGTTTAACGTCCCGTCGACAACGAGGTCATTAGAGACGGAGCGCAAGCTCGGGTTAGGGAACGATTGGGAAGGAAATCGGCCGTGCCCTTTCAAAGGAACCATCCCGGCATTTACCTGAAACGATTTAGGGAAATCACGGAAAACCTAAATCAGGATGGCAGGAGACGGGATTGAACCGTCGTCCTCCCGAATGCGAGTCCAGTGTGCTAACCACTGCGCCACCTCGCTCGGTATCGAGAAGAATGTATCTTTTGTTATGGAGCATCCTAACTCATGTGTTCTACAACTTTTCAACTATGCTGCGACTGCTACAATTAATTACTTGTGTGGTTTTCGGTTTTCTGTATTAGTTATTGATCACCATTAACCCTTCCTAAAATTATACCACTGCTTTCTGATGCGTCTCTTTGGGTTGTAATGACGCGAGGTGCAGCGCTAGTGGCTGTGGATTTTAAGGCTGGACCATGGAAAATACATTGGCAACAGTATTCATTGTTGCATACACTGAACGTACTTTAAATGAGATTTCAATTAAAAACAAACTTTCCAGTTGATTAGGAAACAGATTTAAAGTGTAAATATTTTTTTATCTCCAAGACGATGAAATTTTGACCACAGACACCGAACCTCAAAATACACTCCTGGAAATTGAAATAAGAACACCGTGAATTCATTGTCCCAGGAAGGGGAAACTTTATTGACACATTCCTGGGGTCAGATACATCACATGATCACACTGACAGAACCACAGGCACATAGACACAGGCAACAGAGCATGCACAATGTCGGCACTAGTACAGTGTATATCCACCTTTCGCAGCAATGCAGGCTGCTATTCTCCCATGGAGACGATCGTAGAGATGCTGGATGTAGTCCTGTGGAACGGCTTGCCATGCCATTTCCACCTGGCGCCTCAGATGGACCAGCGTTCGTGCTGGACGTGCAGACCGCGTGAGACGACGCTTCATCCAGTCCCAAAAATGCTCAATGGGGGACAGATCCGGAGATCTTGCTGGCCAGGGTAGTTGACTTACACCTTCTAGAGCACGTTGGGTGGCACGGGATACATGCGGACGTGCATTGTCCTGTTGGAACAGCAAGTTCCCTTGCCGGTCTAGGAATGGTAGAACGATGGGTTCGATGACGGTTTGGATGTACCGTGCACTATTCAGTGTCCCGTCGACGATCACCAGTGGTGTACGGCCAGTGTAGGAGATCGCTCCCCACACCATGATGCCGGGTGTTGGCCCTGTGTGCCTCGGTCGTATGCAGTCCTGATTGTGGCGCTCACCTGCGCGGCGCCAAACACGCATACAACCATCATTGGCACCAAGGCAGAAGCGACTCTCATCGCTGAAGACGACACGTCTCCATTCGTCCCTCCATTCCCGCCTGTCGCGACACCACTGGAGGCGGGCTGCACGATGTTGGGGCGTGAGCGGAAGACGGCCTAACGGTGTGCGGGACCGTAGCCCAGATTCATGGAGACGGTTGCGAATGGTCCTCGCCGATACCCCAGGAGCAACAGTGTCCCTAATTTGCTGGGAAGTGGCGGTGCGGTCCCCTACGGCACTGCGTAGGATCCTACGGTCTTGGCGTGTATCCGTGCGTCGCTGCGGTCCGGTCCCAGGTCGACGGGCACGTGCACCTTCCGCCGACCACTGGCGACAACATCGATGTACTGTGGAGACCTCACGCCCCACGTGTTGAGCAATTCGGCGGTACGTCCACCCGGCCTCCCGCATGCCCACTATACGCCCTCGCTCAAAGTCCGTCAACTGCACATACGGTTCACGTCCACGCTGTCGCGGCATGCTACCAGTGTTAAAGACTTTGATGGAGCTCCGTATGCCACGGCAAACTGGCTGACACTGACGCGGCGGTGCACAAATGCTGCGCAGGTAGCGCCATTCGACGGCCAACACCGCGGTTCCTGGTGTGTCCGCTGTGCCGTGCGTGTGATCATTGCTTGTACAGCCCTCTCGCAGTGTCCGGAGCAAGTGTGGTGGGTCTGACACACCGGTGTCAATGTGTTCTTTTTTCCATTTCCAGGAGTGTAGTTAATAACAAGGAACTTAGCCAGCCCTTTTAAATAGTGAAATGTTATCCCAACAGTAAATAGTGATTTTATCCCACAGCAATAAATGACAAGCCTTATTCACAACATTAGATTTTTAAATAGTTAAAATTTTATCCCAGAACAGTAATGATGATAAAGCTGCACATAAACAACGGGGCTCAAATAATTGTCAAATAATTAAGGATCACGCCCCATACAACAATAACCACAAAGGCTTATGCAAAAATTAGTTTTTTAATTAGTTATAGAATTTGGAACAGTAAACCAGCTGATTGCAGTATAATGCAGTCGATGAATGTAAATACAACCAGGACCCCATCGAAAGGCACACGGAGGCTGTCTCCTTCAGACGAGACACACTTCACAATGCCGATAAACCGGCAACTTACCGGAAATTCCGAAAGTAGCCACAGCTACAACAGACTAAAATTAGTCAAGAGCGTACACAAGTAGGACATTGCATCAACTATTTCTCCTCTCCCATCTTCTTCCTGCTCTTCTTCTTTAGGCACTGGACGGAAGCAGGGAAAGGCCAGAGCGGTCCGAACGCATGCATCAGCGAGCGCAACCACACCACAAACAAACATGTAAACAACTCTGGCGGTACTAGTAACAGTGGTGTTCACTGCATGGCACAAAGGCCTCACTGGGAGCCGATCTAAACGGGCCCCCAAAAGAAACGTAATATGTACACAGCGTCAGCAGGCTGGCGCATGTATCCAGCCCCGGCAAGAATGAAGCCAGCACAGTGAAGGTCCAATTTATTTCACATATTAATAATGCACTAGCCAAATAAAACTTAACCTTGCAAGGAAGATACTTAAAATACCAATCAGAAACAACAGCTCTTAAATCCACACAAGATATTCAATGGTTCAAATGGTTCAAATGGCTCTGAGCACTATGGGACTTAACATCTATGGTCATCAGTCCCATAGAACTTAGAACTACTTAAACCTAACTAACCTAAGGACATCGCACAACACCCAGTCATCACGAGGCAGAGAAAATCCCAGACCCCCCCCCCCCCCCCCCCCCCGGGAATCGAACCCGGGATCCCGGGCGCGGGAAGCGAGAGCGCTACCGCGAGCTGCGGACTAAGATATTCAAATCTCCAGCGTTAAAGAACAGTAAAATCAGCTTCACTAAAGGGCGTCATCCAAATTTGAGAAGCCCGCTCGCGTTGCCTGGCGTAATCATACAGTGCACCTATGCATAAGTCAAGCTATAACGGCGGAACAGACAGCCAATAACGAGACCAACTATGGGTGCCCGGAGAAACAACAAATTCATACGATGAGCGCGGCAATCTCCATCACCACTGCGTAACACGGCGGGTTCATTTTACATTAGGGAACTGTACCAGCAAACGGCCGCCGTGCCAATGTTCAAGATAACAGTTATAATGATAGAGTACATCAGACGGATGTCGTCGAACAAACAGCGTGAACGCTTTCACCTGCTTCGCTTGAAAGAACCGGACATCAGCAAATGCAGGGGTATGAAAATACCATACCAGTAGAACACACTAGGCGCTCCCCAGGAACTACCGAGGGAGTTGCGCATTAGTTAGCACACTGGACTCTTATTCTGTAGGACGACGGCCCGTGTCCGGCCGTCCTGATTTAGGTTTTCCGTGATTTCCCTAAATCGCTGAAGGAAAATGCTGGGAAACGAATGGCCGCTTTCCTCCTCCATTCTTCTCTAGTTAGACATTGGGCTTCTTCTCTAATGACCTCGTTGTAGACCGGATGTTAAACACTAATCTCGTCCTCTTCCTCCCCGCTGGAGTCACTCAGACAGGTAACGTGGACGTCCACGGCACAACCGAAGCGACTCGGTGGCGCAAGAGCCCCTCTACGGCTGTAGTCATTCCGCTGCCAAAGCGTTCATAATCAACACCCTGCGCCGTTTGGAAGAAAGCGTCCGCTGCTCACCGGTGTCCGATCCTAGCCTCTTGCGACCAGGGGTCATTTCTTCCAGCTCCGCGAGACGACCACCAGATGGCTCTGAGGTCTAACCCAAATGCGCAACGGGAAGATAGCACAAAGTGCCAGCATCGAGATACTGCACGCGAGCCACACAGCTCACCTCCTACGCGCTGGTACTCACGACTGTTTATTCAATCTCTTCAGAGAATATGATGTTTACTCTGTATGCCATCCCTCAGAGAATATGATATTTACTCCATATTCCATTCATTCAGAAGCTTCTACGATCATCTGTTATTCGAAGTTATTATTTATATACACTACTGGCCATTAAAATTGCTACACCAAGAAGAAATGCAGAACGGATATTCATTGGACAAATATATTACACTAGAACTGACATGTGACTACATTTTCACGCATTTGGGTGCACGGCCAATGCTGATTAAAAAGCTACAAAACAGAATTTAACTAACGCAATCTGGTACAGGGGGCCCTAAGCACTGTGTCCTGAGTTTGGCTCATTGGATTTACTATTACTCCTCTCTGTGAGAAGGTCTTTGCTGCCCATGTAATTAAAATCAATGAGTACAATAGATCCAGAATTTGTGTCACCAATGACGTATTAACCTTGCAAGTATTGTATATTCGTTAGTGACAGACTCACTTCCAATAGTTCATGGCTGGTCACATTAGTGACGAAAAGTAGATATTGACAGGTTAAGAGATGGACGAGGATCTCAATTTGATTATGACAACTCACTATCACGATTATATATAATCATTTACTTTATTATTTTTCCCCTGTTTTTAATTTAATAATTTCTTTGGATGTTTGAGTGATCTTTCCTTGTTTAACTTACATGTTTTATTCTTCTTATGGTTCTTTGTTTTTTTTATGCTGTGTAGAATCACAAAATTGTATGATAGGTATGCGGTGAGTGCAAGGTGTGAATATGACAGTGAATTATGATACTTGTTCTACTGAAGCAGAATGACCGTTAGGGAGGCTTATGCTTCGGTACGAATAAACATGTTATTGTGCCGATGATCGGCTGTGAGCCGAAGTAACTCGAAGAACCCCTCCGTCTGCGCAGGTAAGGCGTACGCTCCTCAGCTTTGAAAGACAGAATACGAATTTAAATCTTTCCTGCTCCAGGGCCAGAACGCAAATGTCTCTATTGGAAAGCCTGTGCGAGAATTCTTTTCTCGAAAAGACAATCACGATTGACTGAAATGCGCTTTTTCTCCATACCTGGCAACAATTTTTCGAGCGACTGAAGTGTCCTAATCAGACGCCTGTTTTCACCAACATTGTCCAAGACATAATTTTGTCTTTCATACTCCACCCCAAAGACTTACAGGCCAATATGCCTAATAAATAAGCTACCAAATATTCAGGAGAGGCTATTGTGTAAGTACTTGCAAATCTACGGAGCTCT
Organism: Schistocerca serialis cubense; assembly: GCF_023864345.2. NCBI lineage: Eukaryota > Metazoa > Arthropoda > Insecta > Orthoptera > Acrididae > Schistocerca > Schistocerca serialis. The sequence continues at coordinate 391,183,203 of NC_064639.1, forward strand.
CAGGGGCACGAGCCAACACCAGTTTGGCTTCAGAACGGACAAATCAACAGATTATGCCATCAACCATACCCTACACATAGTTTATGCAACAACACGGAAACACCCCACGGCAATAATGACATTGCCGGGGCATTCGATAATCTCTGGTAGCCCGCAGTGTTTCAAAGGTTACAACTTCTGGAGGTGTCTCAATCACTGCAGAACAGTTTCCTGGACTACTGTAAAGACCGAGTAGACGAATGGCAGATGAATAGGCGGAAAGTAATTAAAAGAATTACAAAGGCTGTCCTCAACGACTGATCTGCGGCCCTATCTTTGGGACATGACAATCGAACCCTTCCTACAACTTCTAGATGGTGATGACAGTTGTAGTCAGTGCAAACAACAGAGTCCATTTAGAAGAGAAAGCCAGTGCAATACTACAAACAATTACACAATGGTGTCACAACAACAAACTCAGGACAGCCGAAAACAAAGCAGCATATATATCACTGATAGGATCACTCCAGAGGAACCCTTCAGTTAAAATAAGGGGCACAAACATTATACGAGCACAGGTTACGCCCTATTTTGGGGTACACATACTGTAGATGAGAAACTGAATTTCCACGAACGCATAAGACTAACAACAGGCAAAGCAGAAAAAAATACTATATGGGCTGGTGAGGCTAAATTCAAAACAGTACGGACTACCTCCTGAACCTGGTCATCAACAAAGCATCAGTCAGACGAGGGCAGAGAAAGTCCTGCTTCGGCTATCTGGAGCCTTAGGCACCACCTCAATGGGCGCAACGTGTGCGGTGCTCCGAATATGCCCCATAGATATCACTATCAAATAACGATCAAATACAGAGCTGCACGGTACCGATCAAAGATGGGGAGAGTAGATAAGGTATACACAACAACTGGTGTGCCGATGCAGACGATACGTCACCTTAAAAGTTGGCTTTCGGATGCATGGCAAGGTGAGTGCAAGTGATAAGAGAAGTAGATTGCACGACTTCGTCCCTGACATAAGAGAGTGGTTGAGAATGAAACATATTGATCCCAGCCGCGGCATTGCACATTTCTTAACCGAGCGCGGAACTTATCCGAAGCACTTAGACCGCGTGAGTCTGAGACAGACGCCTACATGCACATGCGGCGAAGAAGGTTCCCCAGAACACACTGTCTTTTTCAGTTGGCGATAAGCGAACAACAAACATAAATTACATTTACACTACACAGGAAGAGACATACGTAACTACACAGCAATAAAAGACGAAGAACAATGGGCGCAACTAAGTGCATTGACGAACATTATTTCAAAAACAACATATGAACAATAACTTTGGACACAACATAACAGACATGCCAATATGTAACGTAACAGCAATCTCTAGAGGGTGGAGAGTGACACTCAAAATGACACCGAAAACAGTGACTCTGAAGATGAACAGGAGGAGGAAGACGAGCTGTAACAGTAAATAAGAAGTGCTGGCGATCTAGCCAAGAAAGCACGAAATGTTGTACTCAGATGAGGATCTAATGTTAATACTTACTATAAGCAATACCATTTCTCAATTACTCACCCAAATTTTTTTGTTGTGACTGGCAGCCAACAGCTCCAAAATACCATTCCGAGGAATTCACCGCCTGTCACAATCGGTGATGGTACTAACAAAAATCTCCTCTATCCGATAATCTTTTTTAAATTATCTAAACACAACAAAATTATATTTATATTTCAGCCTTAAATTATTGTTATTTTTAAAAAGTATTATTCTTTGTCAAAAGCTGTCGATAAACAAAAGGTTGACGAACGAATACCATAAGATGTACGACCTGTTTTTAAACGTTGGTCAACGGGTCTTTAATTTTGCTATGAATAAATAAATACTCCCACCAGCGGCTCCATAAAAAACTCTTCACCCCATCAACTTCCTTGCCGCCCTTCTCTGTCCAAAACGTGGAGCTCAAAGCTCACGTCACAGGCCGCCTACCAATGACAGAGTGCGCTTTTCCCGCTGGCGCTATTTCGTCATTGTGGGAGAAAAAAACATTCCACTCCCTTATCGTCGGCTTGGAGGTCCACCAACCACATAATAACGTCACTGTTAGTAAAGATTTTTTTTGTACGCTTTCTAAATTTGTTACTTGCAGCCGTCATCCATGCTTCTGTACGCCAAGAACAGCATTTCTCAGAACACCCTCACATGACCGGCGAGTTTTCCTCGTCCACCTGAGGACATGCTATACTGTCCACATGCTCGACTGGGGGAACATCCTCTCTCAAAAAAACCTGTTTCTATGGTTTTCTACCTGCCGTGAGTTCATTACCCAGCTTACGACAGGACAGTGCCACCAGTATAAAAATAAACTGAAGAGAGGTGTCGGAGATTACGAGAAGATTTGGTGGTACACATGTTATTGTAAATTATGTCAGTAAATTTATTTGGATTTTCTTTCTCTTCCGAAAAGTAAAATGCGAATTAAAAGTTTTAAATGTCGGATACGTGGTCGAGAGGATAAATAAGTAGTTGTTCTTCTTCCTTTGAATAAATTGGTCACTAAATCTATCGTAATGAGAATTTGTGGGAATCGAATACTAAGTACGATACAGCGACCTCCTTACTTATATCTGTATTTTTTGTTTGCAACACCTAGTAGATGATACATCTAGATATATTGTGCTCCATTTTCTATTAAAACTCAAAATATTATTTATGAAATTGTATTTACTGAGTGAACACTTGAGTATGTAAGAACTACAATACGATACAATTTTAGAAAAAATACACCTATTTTTAGTAATCTTCTTTGGTATCTTAAGAACCACTTGGCCAAGAACGAAAAATCGGATTGTTCGCTTCATCGCTAACGTTTTTTTAATAATGCAATTTTTTGAGATGTTTCAGTTATCTCAGTTAATCAGGTAGCATTGCTGGAGGAACTTATGGAAGCACTTATTAATGATGAACCCTTCAAAGCCCATGGTCCTACAGAGAGGAGCAAGAATATGGCTTCAGTCATTGCCATGAATCATGTTTCGTAGATCTCATGATGAAGGGATCTCAAGGCATGTCAGCAAAGAGAAGTATCTGTCTGAAACTAATTATGTACACCCCACGAACAGTTAACTTCCACTAAACTACTGTGTACCGTTCCTGCATAAAAATTTTCTTACACTAACAATTGTTTCTTGTTATGCTGCTGTTTAGGGATTTCAATTCATGAAGTCAAGGAATTATTTGTAGCAGGACAGTCTACTAACATGGTTTTACATACATTTGGAATTTGCACAGATTCCATGTCTCATTCTTTGTGTAAGCTGAAAGCTCCTGTGGTTCTTTGAACAGCAATGCACAGCCACAGTCGGAAAACTACAAAATGAGCCAAAGATGACATGAAAGCAATTCATGTATCTGGTTGTGTGAAACTTAATTTTTTGGTGTTAGCCACAAGGAACATTAAGAAGTAAATGCAATGAAAGTGATTATAGCAATTTGATGATGTTCGAAGGGGTTCTGCACAGTGTGTGGTTATCTACTTTAAACAACGTTATTTTTACTCAGGTTTATGGAATAAAAGTAGCTGCTGGGGCACAGAGCGTTTTTCCATAAGAGGACTTAACATATCAGAAGGGATCGACGTAGCTTGGGCGACTACAGAACTTTGTGCATGTAGTAGCGTAGCTGCGCCAAGGATCTCTTATACTTGTTTCTGTCTTTTTAGTCAGTCATTATCACTCAACATCCCATGGTGCGTTGCTCCACTTCAGTGTCTGACAAAGCAGCCGTAACGTTACACTCAACTAGATAGGTGCATACCATGCAATTAGAATGTGCGCATGTATCATTTTGCCTTAAAACTTAAAACATGCACTTAATCTGTAAATTGTATTTACAATGTGCACGTATGAGTATGTAAGAGTTACAGTATGATAAGCTTTATAAAGAAAAATATATTTTAAGTAATATTTGTGTTGTGGTGTTACAAACTTTTCTTCACAAAGACCTTGCCATGGACAGAAAATCGGAATTTTTGTTTTATCTTTAAGAATGAAATTTCAATTCGTTGATGTTTCTATTTTATTTACGCAGGAAGTCCACAAATTCCAGTTACAAGCTTCTTGGACTTGTAGGTAAGAGGGAGCCCATAATACTTTGAATAGGAACCCATGTCCAGAACGTCATCCCACGACACTACAGAGTGTGTCAAAGTTAAAGGCGCTGCCCCTGTAAATGTGTATTTATGTACAGGGTGATTCCGTGATGATGTTACAAACTTTCAAGGATGAAAGAGACGGATAATTGTATCAAACTGAGGTAAGTTTTCCTGTACCGGAAACGAACGAGTCGAAAGTTACAAACGAAAATCATTCTGACACTTCTGACGGTGGAAAACATGTACCAGCACTGTTTTTGCTGAAAATGTAGGACAGGCAACTTCTAGAGGTGGTAGTATGGACCAAAACAAGAAAAATGTCTGGTAAACATTGGCTCCAAAATGCATATGGACCAAAACAAGAAAAATGTCTGGTAAACATTTCTCCAAAATGCATACCTTAAGAGCTATGAGCACTTGTTCAGTAGAGGAGATGTGTTTCACACTAGCGAAGATAAAAAAGTGCTCATAGTTCCTCAAGTATTCATTTTAGAGCCCATGCTTACTGGACGTTTTTTCCTTGTTCTGGTCTGTACTACCACCTCTGAAAGTTGCACTCCATACACTCGTGGCAACAACAGTGCCGGTTCATGTATTCCACTTTCTGAGGTGTCAGATGGATTTTCGCTTGTAACTTCCGACTAGTTCGTTTGCACTTTGGGGACACTTACCTCACATTGATACGTTTACCCATCATCCTAGAAAGTTAGTAATACCAGCACGGAATTACCCTCTATGTACTTACATACACAGGCCCCAGCGCCTCTAACTTTGACGCTCTGTAGCATCGTTGGATGACGTTTCAGGACATTGGTTCCTATTCAAAATATCATCTACTCACTACCCTCTACAAGTCTTAGGAGTTAGTAATGGAAAATTCCTAACACCCTGTATCTTGTGTACGATCAAAGATGCTGCTATGTGGGAAGCCGTTTCCTTATGTTTAGGCAACCAGGTATACTATAGTGTCTAATGTGGTGCATATGAACAAGGCGCCTGAGCTGATGGTTAGCACTGTGCTACGAAATCCATGAACAAGACGTCCATTCGGACTTTTTTTCTCAACATTAGTTAAATAATGAGATGATGAAGGTTCTATGTGCTCGAACTTTAAACTTAAGAAACTAATAGGAATCATTTTCCAACATATAAACGAGAAACATTTACGATACCCTGCTGTGGAGGTTACAGTGTATAGTCGTATGAGAATGCGATGGACTCCTTTATTATACAAAACATATTTATCGTAGAGGCACAAAGCAGCAGCAGGTTATAGAAACAGACGTTACAATATAAACATTCCGCTGCACCGATCATGTGAAACTCTGCATACATTCTGAATTCTCATGATCCACAATGTTGTGAAGAGTAAACTGTGTTTAATGTTGTACTTCTTTGCTTGCACTTTGCTTGCACTGTCTTCGGTACGTAAATAAAACACTTGTGGAATATACGACGTAATAAACACCACACAAAAGAAGGGAACGTCTCTTTCTTTGAGACACTGTCATTATCAACCGCTGTGTCACGAAAGTGTGAAATTAGGCCCAAAGGTGTCTACAACATTCCTCTGTAATGGTGCAAACGAGTGCGGTCCCGCGATGTCACTTTCAGGCTTGGCGATGCTTCAGTCAGCGAGACGTCGACACGTTCGAGAAAAAGCGCTAGAACTCAGGATTTCATGTGAGTTGTATGTGGTTTAATGATCTAACATTGGCGCCAAATTTCACAACAATGTGAAGGTCGTAACCCCCCCCCCCCGGCCTCTTTTATCAGCATCTCACCTATGGTCTTGATGTCTCTGCGGTCTAGGTCAGAATCGCGACAGGTGGCTGAGGAAAACATTTCGAACATACCATCGCTCAGAATCGACACGAAAAGGCCTCAGGAGATGGCACAAAGGGTCTCAATGAAACCAGCCTCCCCTTGGCGCATTCATTTACTCACATTGCGCGGTGAGGTCCTTCTTGCCAGCTTTTGGTACTGCTGGTTCCTGCAGGCTGGCAACTCCTCGACATCGTTACGCTGAGCGAAGCTGCTTTAGCGCCTGCATCCCGGCTTACGACGAATTTACCGAACTTTCGGCCAAAAACATGTTTCTATCACTGGAAAACATTTTAAAGAATATTAACGGAGTAAGTTATTATGGACAGATCACTGCAGTTTCTGGTCTACCACTGTGACAATATTCTCAATCCCTCATCACAATCCCTAATCAGTTTTTCTCTCCTTGCTTTTAAATCAGCTGAAATATTCTGAGAATATATCGTATTCGGATTAATTTCTCTGGACCAGTTTTTGTCTAATAACGACTACGCTTGTCTGCGGCACATAAGGATTTCAAAAACTGTACGTTCATGGCACCGAAAAATACCAGTGCGTACTGAAAAGTAACGTTTCGGAACTTTCTGTTCTTTTCTCCATTGCTGTTGAGGCATTACCTGTCGTGCATTATTACTTGCTCGACTTTCCCACTTCGCTGACAGAAATTGCAATCCCTGCGGCTAGAGGGCTCTCAATTGTACCGTGTAACATGGTGATGTGTAACATCACTACGTATCGTGTGAAAATCGAGTTTCTAACTGCGTGTCTCTAACTGAAATGCGTAGTAGAATGAAAGCAGTGTACGTTGGCGAGTGTATCAACAGGAAGGTCCAAAATTGGGTTATTGGTGCTCCTGATGTTATTCGTGCTCCTAATGAAGGAGATGGTGGTGTTACCCTCAACGCATTTGTGGCACGGCTCGGAGTGGACGACCGCGTACAGCAACCGACGAGACTCATCGTATCGTGTTGAAATCATCAGAGGAAACCGTCGGATAACAGAGGCACAGCTCTCAGCTACGTATAACATATCACGAGAGCGGGGATGGGTCCTCATTGCTGAATTGGTTCAGATGGCTTTGAGCACTATGGGACTTAACGTCTGAGGTCATCAGTCTCCTAGAACTTAGAGTTAATTAAACCTAACTAAACTAACGACATCACACACATCCATGTCCGAGGCAGGATTCGATCCTGCGACCGTAGCAGCAGCGCGGTCCCAGACTGAAGCGCCTAGAACCGCTCGACCACTACGGCCGGCGCATTGCAGAACTGTGGTACAGAAAACTGTGTGCGTTGCTTGTGCATCGAATGCTCACTCCTGACCTGAAACAGAGGCGACTGGATATCTGTCACTAATTTCTTCTGCGTTTTGAATGAGGGTGATGGGCTTCTCAACAGCATTGTATCAGCTGATGAAAGGTGGGTTCATCATTTTGACGCCGAAAACAAGAGGGCATCAATGGAGTGCCACCACAGAGGATCACTGACGCCAAAGAATCTCGTACTATCAGCACTTAAAATTATGCTCACAGTGTTCTGAGAGATTCGATTTGTTGTGTATTTGCAATTCCTGCCTACAAGCACCACCGTAAACCCTGAAATGTACTGTGAAATCTTCAGAAAGCTGAAAACACTTATTCGATGAGTTCATCCATACACAGAGCACCCTCTCCTTCAGCACGACAATGGCATACCACACAGAGGCGCTGCGACATCTGCAACGGTCCAACGTCTGTCATCGAGCATCCTCCATACAGTCCTGACTTGGCCCCATCCGATTTTCCTCTGTTTCCAAAACTTAAAGAACACCTTCGTAGACTTCAGTTTGATAGTGATGAAGCGCTGCAAGCAGAGGCGGGACTGTGGCTTCATCACCAAAGTCAATCATTCTACAGTGACGTTATCAACAATCTGATCTCTCGTTGGGAGTAATATGTTCCTCGTCAGGTTGATTATGTTGAGATATAAATATGTAGAATGAAGAATAAAGATGTATAATCTTAATAACGTTTGTTATATTTAAAAATCTTTGAGTTTTCACATAAAAATTTGGAGGCGTTATTTTTCAGCACATCCTCGTATAGATTTGGAACGTTGTATCAAAACTGCAGAATTTTCTCATAGTTATAAGAAATAAAATAAATACAAAATTCGTTAACGCGGGAGAGTAGATTACAGCAGCCACTGCTTGGCAGTCTGCCAACCTAAGAATACTTTTTGAAACTAAATTGTAATGAAAGTGGGTACGCCTTCTTTTCCACTGTATCTGTCGTCTGTAAATGTTGCATGTTCCTTGAAAAGTATTGGATAAGAAGGCTTAAACCCAAGTTTCTACAAACGGATGCTACTGATATGTGGCTGCCGCTGAGTGCTGTATAAAGAGCTTCTTTGCTCGAGATTGCTTACAGTGCATTGCACTAGAAGGTTTTAAAGGCCCGTGTCAGATTTGCTGTACTCTTGAACAGAATTTCATACAATAGCTTGTGTCGTATCAATATCTGTAATTTACTCTCCTGAAGGTACCTTTACCGTTTTCCCCAGTTACAAACTACCTAACAGTAAAGTACAATTTCTTGCACAAGATGCAATAATTCGCCGACTTCTAGCGTCATTTCTGTTACGCGCAGGCTTCCAGGTGCACCACTGAGTATGTGGCTGTGGTAGGCGATCTAAATGTCGGAGATTTCATTGGCCTTACAAAAAATTTCAATTCAATTCTGATCAAGCTGTAAACCATGGTCCTCCGACCTATATCTAACCCACATAGAAGACGATAGACCGTTGATCTGATATTGTTCTCTGGTTAAGTCTATCGTGTAAAGGATCGTCCAGTTACAGCGTTGCCCCACCTCGATGTCGAATCTGGCACCAATAAATTTATGTCATGTAAAATTATTACTCAAACTTTGAGCGTCGAATTTCGTAACAAAAGATGGATCTTCTAAATTCTGTCAAGAACGTCAAGAAAAAGAAACAGACAACTGAGTTTCGATTTTAATTACTCGCACTAGATGAAAGGACGAAGCGATGCACAGTATAAATGAAAATACAAATAGAGCTGAAGGCTGTTTATTTGATTTCTTGTATCACAGAAGCTGATGTGTAATTCAGTCTTTAGAATTCGGGCTAAAGTTGATACATCATTTTTATCAAAAAGCCGCACGTAAGTCAACACTTTTTGTTATTTCTTTAGATATCATATCTGAACAATCGCAATGATAGTCGTCGAAACGTGATCATAAAACCGATAACAACAAAATGTGAATCGTAAGTGGAAGTGGGTCTCCAAGACCTGTTACTAGTAATTTTATAACACATAAGGAACCAGCGACTTCGTGCCATTAGTAGCACCGAACTTTACGTTGTCATTCCCTTTGGATGGTAGCTGCTCTCAAAGGATATCGCTTCCGCGCTACTTCCGCACTTGTACGTAAATTTAAATACGAGGTTGCCCAGAAAGTAATGCACTGCATTTTTAGCTTAACAATTGTTTATTTAAGATAACAATTACGGACAAGAAAGAATGGTGTTTATCTACACACCATATCTTTCTCCGTAATGTCCATCCCGTTCTATGACATTCCTCCAGCGCGAAACAAGTGCGTGTATGCCCCGTCGATACCTATCCTTGTCCTGGTGGCGGAGCCAGTGCTTCACTGTATGAATCACCTCCTCATCGTCCTCGAAATGTCTTCCACAAATGGCATCCCTTAATGGCCGAAACGAGTGGAAGTCCTAGGTGAGGGCTATATGGAAGACAGGGTAAAATGTCCAAACATGTTTTGCGATGTGTTGAGCGGTCGTCAGACTTGTGTGGGACCGAGCGTTATCATATTGCAGCAAAGCATCTCCTGGGCTGCTGTGGAGTAGAAACCGCCGGAAGTTCATCTTGAGTTTTCTTAATGTGATGCCATATGCTTCTGAATCAATGGTGCCGCCTCTTCGCATTACATCAATGAGAATTGCACCTTCACGCACCCCAAACAGGGTGATCATGACCTTACTGGGAGAAGAAGTTGCTTTGAATTTTTTCTGCTGTGGGAAAGGCGCCATTAAATCGACTCTCGTTTTGTTTCGGATTCAAAATGGTGAACCCAGGTTTCATCACCTGTCACAATCCGGGACAAAAAAACTTCCCCCTCAGTTTCAAAACGTAGCAAAACATGAAGACAAATGGTTTTCCTGTGCGATTTGTAATCCACCGTTAGAAACCGCGGGGCCCATCTTGCACATACTTTTCAATATCTAAGAGTGCGGATCATTGCATCCGCACTTTCTTTGCTGAGTGACAGATGCAGCGCCAGCTGCCGAGTCACAATGCGTCTGTGTCGCGAATGAAGGCATCAGCTCGCTGCTACATGTCAGGTGTGATGGCCGTGGATGGTCTTTCCGACCGCTGCAAACCGTGGAGCTCCGCCGAACCGCCTTCTGATGACCTAACCCTCCGTGCCCAATGATTAACAGTACTTCTATTCACAGCAGATGCTCCACAGACCTTGCACAAGCTTTTGGGAATATTCTCCACAGCTTCTTTCTCTGCAGTGAGAAATTCAATTACGGCATGTTGTTTGCAACATACATCACCTACAGACGACATTTTGAAACTGTCCTGCAGCTACTCTATCTATCGGAAGTGACGGAAACTTGGCGCATTCGTAGAATAGTTATAGGCTGAGAAAAAAAGGGTTACATTACTTTCTGGGAAACCTTCTTAAAAACCAGTGTAGGAAGTACATGTATATTACACAGTCAAATGTGACTCTCTCGGCTCTGAGCGTTTCCCTCTGAAAATCACAATCGGTTAACTTATAGATCCAGCTAAAATGAACTGCCCAAGCGGCAGGTAGAAAATCAAGGAACCAGGCTGATTCTATCACATAGCAACAATCCAAGAGACTTTCATATCGATCTTCAATTTGATAGGCCATCGAGATCCTAATAAACAGTTGGTTTCTATTATTGAAGAAGTTACGTTGATTTAGTTCCAAAAAAAAAGGACGACACTCATTATGAAGCTGCAGTTAGCTGCCAAGTTGACAGCAGAGTGCTCTAGAGCTGTAGTGGTGCGTGAACTTACGTAGTGTAGCATCCAGAATCAGTGCAATGTTAGAAAAAGGTCATTGCATACAAAAATTTTGAAGAAAGTTAAACAAGAGTAAAAATAGGAGTGTGGAAATATTTAGTGAGTCATTAAATAATAAGGTAAGTATAGCTACTCATGCAGTGTAGGTAATTAAATAATAATCAGCCAATAAATCATTTTGAAAAATTTGTGTATGTACTGTCATCAGCTACCGCAGCCGAGTATCTATTTCGTCCCCCTCAGAGCGACGAGATTACGGTTTCCATCTTCTCGTAGCATTTGCATACAAAGAACCGATGAAAGGAGTTAACAAGTCAGGAAATTCCTCACCCAGCGAGAGCAGAATACACTAACATATGATAGAAAATGTCCCTGACGTATCACTCAGAGAACGTTTACAGATACTCATATTTAAACAAATGTTGATGAACGACGAATTAATACGGGATTAGACAGCTAAAATCGTGATACGCATATTGAAACCACATAAAAACCAAAACGAAACTGCGATCTGAAAATACATTCCTTTCTCTTCCTGCATCAGCAAAACCTTAGAGAGTCTGGTTAACAATCGAACGGTAAATGGAACTGGCATCATGTCAGTTTCGACTTGGAAAAGGCAAGCGAAAAATACACTACTGGACATTAAAATTGCTACACAAAGAAGAAATGCAAATGATAAACGGGTATTCATTTGACAATTATATTATACTAGAACTGACATGTGATTACATTTTCACACAATTTGGGTGCATAGATCCTGAGAAATCAGTACCCAGTACAACCACCTCTGGCTGTGATAACGGCCTTGACAGGCCTGGGCATTGAGAGAAACAGAGCTTGGATGGCGTGTAGGGGTACAGCTGCCCATGCAGCTTCAACACGATACCACAGTTCATCAAGAGTGGCGTATTGTGATGAGCCAGTTGCTCGGTCACCATTGACCAGACATTTTCAATTGGTGAGAGATCTGGAGAATGTGCTGGCCAGGGCAGCAGTCGAAAATTTTCTGTATCCAGAAAGGCCCGTACAGGACCTGCAACATGCGGTCGTGCATTATCGTGCAGAAATGTAGGGTTTCCCAGGGATCGAAAGAAGGGTAGAGCCACGGCTCGTAACACATCTGAAATGTAACGTCCACTGTTCAAAGTGACGGGTCGTAACACATCTGAAATGTAACGTCCATTGTTCAAAGTGCCGTCAATGCGAACAAGAGGTGACCGAGACGTGTAACCAATGGCACCCCATACCATCATGCCGGGTGATACGCCGGTATGGCGATGACGAATACGCGCTTCCAATGTGCGTGTACCGCGATGTCGCCAAACACGGATGTGACCATCATGATGCTGTAAACAGAACCTGGATTCATCCGAAAAAATGACCTTTTGCCATTCATGTCCCAGGTTCGTCGTTGAGTACACCATCGCAGGCGCTCCTGTCTGTGATGCAGCGTCAAGGGTAACCGCAGCCATGGTCTCCAAGCTGATACTCCATGCTGCTGCAAACGTCGTCGAACTGTTCGTGCAAATGGTTGTTGTCTTGCAGACGTCCCCATCTGTTGTCTCAGGGATGGAGACGTGGATGCACGATCCGTTACAGCCATGCGGATAAAATGCCTATCATCTCGACTGCTAGTGATATGAGGTCGTTGGGATCCAGCACGGCGTTCCGTATTGCCCTCCTGAACCCACCGATTCCATATTCTGCTAACAGTCATTGGATCTCGACCAACGCGAACAGCAATGTCGCGATACGATAAACCGCAATCGCGATAGGCTACAATCTGACCTTTATCAAAGTTGGAAACGTGATGGCACGCATTTCTCCTCCTTACACGATGCCTCACGACAACGTTTCATCAGGCAACGCTGGTCAACTGCTGTCTGTGTATGAGAAATCGGTTGGAAACTTTCCCCATGTCAGCACGTTGCAGGTGTCGCCACCGTCGCCAGCCATGTGTGAATCCTCTGAAATGCTAATAATTTGCATATCACAGCATCTTCTTCCTGTCGGTTAAATTTCGCATCTGTAGCACGTCATCTGCGTGATGTAGCAGTTTTAATGGCCAGTAGTGTATACAATTAAAATATACACGGTCCAGTCACAGTAAAGCAACCACTTGTCACAAGCTTGAACAATCACCTTTTGCAGCGCTGACGTGCAAGAAGAGTCAGCGCGGTTCTGGAAGGTGTCGTCAGAGATGTACAGCCAAGCCGCCTCCAGTGCCGTAGCCAGGTGCGCTAGATTTCAAGATTGAGTATCCACGGCTCAGGTAGCCCGTTCGAAGTGGTCCAATAGGTCGATGACCAGAGGAGTTAGTTAATCTCATCCTGGTGCTCTTCGAACTACACACTGTATGGCAGTTTGCATTGTCCTACTGGTAGATGCTATCAAGCTGAGGAAAAAACGAATTGCATATGCGAGTAGACATGGTCCCCAAGGAAATATGCATACTTGCCTTTTTCCATTGTGTCTTTTTCCGACGATTGTGGCAGGGCTGTACACGTCAAAAGCCATCTGTCTGATGGAGCATAAAACGTGATTCATCTGAAAGGGCCACCGGTCGCCACTCAGTGGACGTCCATTTGCGGTATTGTCCTACAAGTTCCAGTCTTCGTCACCGATGAACAGCAGTCAGCAGGGGTGCATGAAGCAGCCGCCTACTGTAGAGAGTCATACGCAGCAACGTTCGCTGAACAGTCGTTGGTAGTCCCTTGGTTCATTTGGGTTGTCAGTTGCTGAACAGTTGCACGTACACATCTCCGTAGCCATCGTTTACCCCTGTCATCTGTGGCCCATGGGCACCACAGCTACCTCGACACCGGTTTTGGATAGCGCCATACTGTCATGCAAAATATGCTTCAATCACAGCGGACCTGAACAGTTCACAAACTTAGGCATTTCGGGAATTCTTCCGCCCTTGGCCCGAAAGCCAAGTAAATCGCTCCATTTCCGCATTGCTGCATCATCGTTCGCGATGTGGGGCGGCGGGTAAAAATTTCTATTACTTTTAGTTGATAGTTTACGTAGTTAGTTAGTGTTTGTAGTTTGCCTTCTTTCTCACTCGAACCTGGCTACTATTTTTGTGGTCAGCCAGAAAGCGATGGAGAATATATGACATAGTTTCCAGTCTGCACGCCCACTTTCTTGTCCAGTCCACTGAAAGAAATGTTTCTATTCTCTTTCTGCTTAGTGGTATCAGGACTAGGTTATAAATGAAGGTATAAATTTCTAGTTCATACATACGTTTAGTAAAGTATCTCACGCACAAAAATTTGAAAGTCATTATGTTTAACTGACAGTAAATCTTTCTATGGTCAACAGCACTGTTATCAGTTCGGAGGCCACCTCTACCGTATGTTCCTACCGAATTGTCTTTCGCCCTGACTAATAATACTCAAGTGTTCGAAATAAATGCTTGCCACAGAAGTGGAAATAATAGTCACTACTTGCCATGCGGTTTTGCAATCACCACAGACGGCTCACTAACAGATACTTTAGCACAAATCTAAGCGATCCAGCATTGTGTACAGTCCTCGCGAGTTCACTATTACAGAAAATACACGTTTTGTCACATTCCGTCTCTAACGTGTTCCGGGACAGAGCGCAATCCGGCGTTTAACAGATGAAGATCTTATACTGGCTGAGTTGGAAGTGAACCTTTCTCCTGCCTCCCGGGCTGTATTTACGAGTATATATGTGCCGCAGTGGATGGCCAAGGGAACACCAGCTATCGTCTGCCTTACGCACACGGCAGCAGTCCCTGTACGACCGCTTTGTCGGACACATAATCTTTAATACCAAAGTTGTGAATTAATTTAGATTCTTCTTAATTTTTCCTGCATTCGGGTAAATTGTTTAAAATCACAGAAAAAGTTTTACTCGCTTGAATAAAAATTTTACCTTCTAGAGTTTGTAGGATGCTACTGACGGTAGATCGTTGTCTCTTAACTATAACTTAAAAAGACCTTGTATTGGTTTTTATTAATATTTCGGTCCTAAAATTCGTTATAGCTCTATTACTTAATAAGTTTTCTCATGTGCCGTAACGAAAATTTATTACAAATGGGTATTATTTTAGTTAGAAATTTCTCGAAAACTGTTAGAGGTAGCTTAGCTTGGTCTCTTAATTATTTTTTTTAGGTTGAACTGAAGCAACATACAAATTCTTTCACTTCAAAGTTTAATATTTAGCGCCTTCAATTTTTCTTAAAAACGGGGATTCTGACTATAATTTTTATTCTATTCTGTAGAAACTTCCACCATTTATTTTTGACAGGCATTGGCACATTATGAACAAATTCTGGCTTTCTATCTTTATTATTTAGCGCCACTTATTATTTTCTTAAAGCGGTATTTTTATGAATCCTATTGACTTAATTACTTTGACTTGACACTTAAAACGTTACTACATTAAAATACACGTTGACAAAGTTTGAATAAGTAATTTTCACTTATAATTTTATACCTAATTATGGTACAATACTTGTGCGCTACGTGCAGACGCATTAAGGTGACCTGGTGTTACTAGCAGTGAATTGGGGTAAGTCGCAGCACACTCGCTCGCCTCTGTATCTCACGAATGATACAGCTCTTATTTCTCTTCAGCGTATGACGGTCTCATTAAGGCACGGAATATTCGTCGAGTCCGGTGTCAAAGGAGGCTAAGCAGAGTAGCTGCTGTTCCTCCGTTGCTCTCTCTCTCTCTGGTAGTGTTAGCCTCTCGTTGGAATAGTGATCACGCTACTTCTGTAGATTTTGGAAGAAGGTTGCTGCTGCGAGATCTTCAGTGGCAGGCTGTATTCTCTTGTCTTGAATAAAGAAATTTTGTGCTATCTTGGCTTTGAATGGTTTTTAACAAACAGAATTCTTCTAAGGAGTGGAAGGAGTTGTCAAGGAGAAACTTTATCACTTTGTTTCTAAATCCAATTTTGGTGTCTGTCAGACATTTTATACGATTGGCCAAGTTATCGAATATTTTGGTCTCACTATTGTGCAGCCTTACTTGCTTTAAAGACAAGCTTGGGGTCCAATGCCATATCTCCTTTTGATATTGTAGTGGTGTGCCTCTTTGTTCATTTTGAACAATGTTTGGTTATTTGCAGTAATCTTAACGGGGGAGTAAATGTACTTTGAAGCAGTCAAAACGTATAACTTTTTAGAGAAATGTGTACAGGATGATGGTGGTTTAGCAGAGCGTGTTATTCTCACAGCACTTTTTAGAGCAACGAAAAGATTCAATCTTAAATATGAGTTACAGCAAAACATTAGTCCATATGGCGTTCTTGTTGTTCCTGGACTTGCCCCTTGTCTCCTCTGGGTCTGCAAGTTATTTCGCATTTAGCAATGTTAGTGCTAGAAGATGACCAGATGTCGTCATTGAAGACACGACTTCCCCCAGGGATGGTGTTGGTGCTCCCCGTTTGTCTGCGTCTAGTGTTATCACATGTTCAAGTGTGAAGATGTTTTCGAAATGTTTGTGAATCGCGTAACTGAGGCAAGACGTGAGACCTAATTAAATGTAGAAAACCACTTAAAAATCTCATTCACGCTGGCCGGTACACCAGTCGTAAACCGTCTGCGGCAGGGGTGCCACGTTATGTCACGGAGGCCTCCGCTGTAACACACTCGTCTATCCGGGAGGGTCTATTCCATACGGCTTTACTGAATGAAAATACACAAAGTATGCTAACTACCTAATTTGTTTCTTCCTAAGATTAGGAATGATTCCAGTTACAAAAGTGGCTGTATTGAGTTATTTTAAGACTCCAAAACTCTGTGTTTTTCATTTTAAATTATCACCTACATGTACATCTGATGAATTTTTTGTGTTTGCATCCCACTTGATTATTTTCATGCCAGTGACTTTCCCTCGTTGAATGCACCGGTTCTTGTCAGATCACCGCAGTTTAGTAACGTTGAGGGTGACCAGAAAGTGGACTTATAACCACCATGCTGTTTATTTATTTAACATGATGTGATTAGAGCCATCAGATCCTCTCTTACGTCGGACCATGGTTTCAAACACACATCGTAGTTACCAATTTTCTTGATACTACAAGTAGTATTAAAATGGTTTGAATGTTTATATTGACAATGTGAATAAATAATACTATGAAAAGGTGACAGTCTCGGGTAGTTGCTAGTCTCCCACCGAGCTTCTCCCCAGAGGGTGGGACAGGGGGAGGGGGCACAGGAGGATGCTCACCAGGTATGGTGGTTACCGGGGAAATAAAATATCTGGAGTGGATCATAACTAGTATGAAGGGCACGATGGTTCCATTTGACAGTAGTGGTACCCCCCACAGCATGTATTCGATATGTTAGTGGCGGCTGGTTATTATCCCCTGTGGCTAACAACCACTGTTGTAGCAAATTGCTTGCTCCACTCCAGACTGACAGCTTCTGACAGTCAAACATGAAAAGGTATTTCAGAGAAGAATTCACACCGTCAAACCAGTAGGGAAGGTGAATGCTACATCGGATTCTGTGAGTAGCCATCTAGAAAACACAAATGCATTGGAGCATTTGAAATCACCCAATTTTCATCAAGCGCCCAATGTCAAAATAAAACATAAACACGTTAACTACATTGCAGAACAAAACATAAACTCTTCACTGAAAACAGCAAAGCTCAGAAACTTCACAGATGAATTGGACAGACAAAACATCATAATAGCAGGACTCCGAGAAATGAGAAATACAACAGAAGATCCATTTGAATCTCGAGGATATAGAATTCACAATGGAAAACCAGGATAAAGAGTTATGAAACAGTGGCCACTGTTCGGAATATGATTTATAATAAATTTGAAAGTGATAGATTCAGTAAGTGATTTTAAAGCTATTTCTCCACGAATCGCAACTTTAGCTCTGAAAACCACAAACAAGAAACTCTGGAAAGCACAAAGAGATACTATCATAAACGTCCTTGCCCCTACCAATGAGAAAAATTTTCTAACAATAACTATGGTAGAAGTAGAAAAATTCTGTGGATCAGACAATAAATAAGTTAATAAAAACAAAGTAAAGTTTTCCCAGCTGGGAAAGAAAAAGAAATACAGAGATGTAAATGGAAAAAGTGGTTCCCCATAAATAAACTAATAGAAACAGACAAAGACTCGTTGAAAGTTGTAGAAAACATGGCCGCATCTCTAAAGCTACATATTTTAAAAGAAAACCATGCATACATGACAGAGGAACATCCTGGCTGGACAAGAGATTGGCAGATGGACCATGTCTACATATACAAATTCTTTCATAAAGAGATTCGAAATGTTAAAGTACTTAGAGGAACAGGCACAGGTTCAGATCATTATTTGGTAAAAATCAAAACCAAATTCATCCCATTATAAAAAAAGACAGAAAGCAATTGGAGATATAGGAAATTATGACCCACATTAATTGATCAAAAATGACAAATGCCAGAAAAACACACAAAATATAATAGTAACAGAAAATCGTGAAGAACCAATACCAATTTGAATAAGAATCAGCCCCAGTAAATCGATGTAAAAAAACATGTGTGGTGGACTATGGAATGTGATGAAATGCATTATGAAAGATATCAAGCTTGGACAAAATTTCAAACTCACAAAACAAAAGAGAATACAAATAACCTCAGACAATTAGAAAAAAAATCTCTCAAAATACCAGAGGAAGAAAGCGGTAATATAAAAAGGATCTACTGAGTTCCGTCGAAGAAAGCTACTACAAAGCAAATTCCAGAGAGTATTTCAAAGACTTTGAAAAACAATTACGAATCTATAAGCTTCTTATACTATTGCTGAATAATAAAGATGGAAGAACAGCCCATAATAACAAGGAAAATGCAGAAATCATGGCAGAAGCATTCAACAAGTTCTTAAACTGCGATGAATCTGAAAAGCTTTTAACAATAGACACAAGCACCCGTGTAGAAACCAAACCAGAAAATATAAACCCACCTACATACAAGAAATAGAAATTACACTTAAAGAAATGAGAAACTACAAAGCATGTTGAGAAATTCAAGTTTTTGCGGAAATGTGGAAGTATGCTGGTAAAGCAACTCAGACATCTTTACATATTACCTTACAAAAAATTTGGGCAACAGAAAAATTTCCAGAAACGAAATTTACGGAGCCATCATCAGCTAAGAATATTGGGAAATGAGGAAGCTCAGGTTGGAAAGAGGAATGTACAAGTGCGTACTGTTGCTTTAATACATTTGTCATTAACTTCTTCTGGATCTGGAGAGGTTATTCAGTTCCATAATATAATGTGGGAAGTTATTGGAGAACCGGATTCCTGGGACTGAGAAAGACTTCAAGAAAGTGGCTGAACTTCTGAGTTGGGCAATAACGATTTTTCTCTGACGGGAGCAGGTGTTTCAGCCATGTTGCTCAGGCAAGAGTGTTTAAGTCCAGGTGAGGTATGTGGAACGGTATTCATTGATAACATAGTAGAAAAGAAAGAAGGTATCGAAATCTCTGCGCTTGTCTGCACGCAGTCAGAATAGCTGTACGTATGATGATGATATACGATCAGTTGGAAATCACCGATGTAACGAATACAGTCATTCATAAACAGTTCCAGGTGCCGTTGGCTGTGTGGTGATGAAAAGTTCCTGCTGACCAAACGTTTCGTAAAGTTCTGGATTTACTTCCAAACCTCTCTTCAGTGTCTCATGAAGTGAAGGAATGTGAAACTGTTGATTGGAGTCCGTCCGTCGGATGGGAACATTGAGCTCAGGGGACTTATTGGTGCTATTCGAGAAGAGTAGGCTATGTGCAGTTGCTGGATTTCACCCTCGCCCTTCCCTCATTTAACAGAATGACGACACAGCGACAACACACACACACACACACACACACACACACACACACATACACATACAAAAAATGGTTCAAATGGCTCTGAGCACTATGGGACTCAACTGCTGTGGTCATAAGTCCCCTAGAACTTAGAACTAGTTAAACCTAACTAACCTAAGGACAGCACACAACACCCAGCCATCACGAGGCAGAGAAAATCCCTGACCCCGCCGGGAATCGAACCCGGGAACCCGGGCGTGGGAAGCGAGAACGCTACCGCACGACCACGAGATGCGGGCACATACACACACACATTACAGCTGCCTACACTTATGTGATGCACGTAAGACATAGTTCTCGTACTTCGGGAAAGAATGGTGTCTTGTGCAGTAAGAAAATTAATGGTATTCGGAATTTAGTAACGTGACAGTAAATATAATGTACTAATATTCTTCATTAAAAAACAGTGCAACTATGAGTGATGGAGGACTGTGGTAAGTAACCCCGAAGCTGCCTTCTTTTGCTGTAAGCTTGAAGGAGGGTTAGCCAAGAAGCAGACAGCTAAGAACGCCACGCAAAAATCATTAACAGTCCAACGCTGATATAATAAAAAGAGTATAGACAGTGCATGTGTCAAGAGAAATTGATGTGAGAGTCATTAATATAGTTTTTAAGTCAAAGGAATGATGGTAACAAATATTTATTGGGAAATGTAATCCAGGTTACTCAGTTTTACAACTACAATGTATCAGAAGACCTAGTTTATAGAAATTTGTCAACCTGTTTTTAAACTGAACTACAATTGCTGACAGCATATCATGTTCTTCACATATTAGTTTTCCTTGAGTCTTCCCTCAGAATGATTTATAGTACACTACCAATTATCCTTTCGCGAATTCGCTAGCGTTACTCAACAAAACAAAATTATGCAATGTGAATTTTTGTACGGTATTCTTGTAAAGCAATAGGTTTCCAACGTTCTCCATGATTAAAAATCCTAGGTGTGTTCTTAACTACGAAATACATTGTTTATTTCTGGTGGATTATTTTCAGTTTCTTAATTTAGTTTTAACTATCAAACTACTACAGTACCTAAATTTTTAGGTCATAATCTATTACTTTTATACTCGGCAATTGCAACATACGTTTTAATATAGGCTTAAATTAGCCTTCTGTAGGTGTTTTAACCCTAGGACGCCTAAGGGAGGGGGGCTTCGTTGAACCCGCAATTTTTTTATGTCCCCTGCTTTTGGCCAAGTAACTTTCATACTACATATTCCCTTTGAGTTATTGTTTTTGGGCTATTTTATGAAACGTTAGTGCCAATATATTTTATAGAAAATTCCTGCTTTGAAAGAAAATATAAATAAACTTATTATGGGTCCAACAACCCCCGCCCCCTCCCCCTTAGGCTTACGTGCTATAGAAAATTTCCTTTAGTAGGATTTCGTATTTCTCATATCTACAACAACGCAAGTTAGATTATCTTGGTTGGTATTCAAGATATTCACAACAATCGGTTTACTTTCAGAGGAAGTGATTGCTGATGTCATTCAGCTGTCATTTATCTTGTAAACTTGCAATGAGTTAGTGCAGTTCTCTACTGTTCACACCCAGATTTAGAAATGACTAAAAGAATACGTGACTCATCTTTAGAAAGAGTTCTGAATGAAATTTTAGATGAACATTCTGACTCGGTGAGTGAAAGTGAATATGAGGATGATGTTATGGATTATGATTCAGATCGGGAAAGTGATGTGGATGTTAGGGAAGATGAAGATAGTTCAGCTTCATGCAGTGACCATCAGGATGTTACTGTGGCCAAGTCAGGAAGAAGGTACGTAACCACACAGCCTAGAATTCTTCAGAGGTCTATTGCTAATATAGTAAGAGAGCAGGCAGGAGTAACTCCAGCTGGTGTTTGTCATCCACCTGGAGAAGCCTTGAAGTTACTTCTTACGCCTGACATAGTAAAACATTCAAATGAAGAGGCAGTTAGGCGAAGTGTTTCCTTGACTAATGAGAAAGAATTGTATGCCTTTATAGGAATCCTGATACTTATGGGGGCAAATAAGGACAATTCTGTTAGTGTACACAATCTTTGGTCAGACCTAAAGGGTCGGCCAGTTTACAAGGGTATTATGGAAAGAGAACGTTTCAAGGAACTTATTGCAAACATAAGGTTTGATGACAAAAGTACCCGCCAGATAAGAAGGGAAGCAGACAAGTTCACAGCAACCAGTGATGTTTTCAATAAAGTGAATGATAGGTTTCCACTACGTATAAATCAGGGGTTCACCTCACTATTGATGAGATGCTCAGCTTGTTTAGAGGGCGCTGCCCCTTCAAAGTATTTATGAAGGATAAACCGGGCAAGTATGGCATCCTTGTACGCATGATGTCCGATGCAGTTGATAGATACGTCTTGAATATGGAACCCTATGCAGGTAATGTTCAGAATTTGTCGAAAGAAGAACGGGGTTCAGCAGCTGTCGTCAAACGTCTGGTAGCACCTGTGAAAAGTACTGGTCGAAATATTACTACAGACCGACACTACACATCGGTAGATTTTTCGGAAGAGTTACACCAAGACTACAAAGTTATTACAGTAGGAGCTCTGCAGTCAAACAGGAAGCATATTCCAGACATAATGAAGAACACGTCAAATGGAGAGCTATATTCATCAATGTTCTTGTTCACAGACCCATCAACAGGTAGGCCTCCAGTAACTTCGGTGTCCTACATAGCAAAAACGAAACCAAGTAAAAACTTACTGATGTTGTCAACAATGCACCAAGATAAAGGCACTGTTGGAGGAGAGAAGAATAAAACCGATATAAATGCATATTACAATTCCACTAAAGGTAGAATTGATACCATTGATCAATTGGCGGGTATGTACACCTGCAAGAGGGGAACAAAGAGATGGCCTCTATCTGTATTTTACTCTCTCATCGGCATTTGTGCATTCATGCAACCATCATATTCATCCAGCAACATCCAAGATGGAATGAAAAGAAACACAACAAACGGAAACTTTTTCTTCTGCAAGCTGGGATGGAACTAGTGAAATTGCAGGTAGAAGAAGGAAGTGCCATTGCAAGAGGGTTATCTAACCAAATTGTTCAATCAATGGAGCATATTCTACAAAAGAAAATCAAAGACGTTTCAACAGAAGCACATCAGTCTCCTGCAGGGAAAGGTCGGTGCCATATTTGTGTAAGAGAAGCTAAAACAAAGAAGCAGAAGTACAACAATCTAACTAAACCAAAACAGTATTGTGGACAGTGTCATAAACATGTGTGTAACACACATTCAGAAAAAATTGTGAAGTGTGTCTCTTGCCTTGAAGTTGAGGACTCAGTGTAGTCTATTGTATATGAACACGTCTGTATTTTGCATTGTAATACGTCAACTTTTTATTCACTCATCTAATACGTATAACAATTAACAACATTTATAAACCAATGCCTTAGTTAAAATACGTAAACCATTTTGAAAGTTGTAATTTCTCGTCAGTAAACTTATTTAATACCTCTGGGCTCATCGAACCCCCCCCCCCTTAGGCATCTTAGTTAGAAAAAAAGGCTTGGGGGTCCTAGGGTTAAGTCCCATTGGTGTTTATGGTTCGAAGCATCCAAAATGCTACAGAAAGTGGTTTAGGTTCTGACGTTTTCAACTTTTTTCAAGGGGATCTCCAGTTTTCCCACTTGTGATCTATAGCCTATCTAGTGAGTCGATCCACCCCAGCCCCCCCCCCCCCCCTTACCCCTCTACCCAAACCTCAACAATTTAGAGCTGGTGATGCCCGTGGGCATTATTGCGAATAACGTTCAATTTCGAGATTGCCTGATTCGTTGAATCTTCATGTTATTCTTTGGATTCACAATGGTGTTATATTTGGGTTGTAATAAAAAAAAAATAGAAATAAATCATTCGGTAAAATTATTTGGAAAAGGTTCCCTAAAATAACGTTAAGTGCCCTCTTTCTGCCACGAACTTGATAGTTTTCAAAACGATGCGGACGGGTTTCGCACGTAGACATGGAACCGTGTTTTTCTCCGCGGTTGGCAGTCAGCTGAATTAAAGAAACGGGCTTTATGTTGAGTGCCAGGCCGTGTCCGCAGCAAAATAAAACGAGCCGAGCGTCGGCCTGTATACAGCCCCGGCAGAGACGCGCTGCGAGCGCTCCCTTGGTAATCCCCTGCGTTCTATAGGCGAGCTGCCACCACCACGTCTCTCCTACCTCAGTCGCTCACCTACTTTCACTGCCACGGGGCGCCTAGCAGAGCATTCACTTGTCAGACTCGCGGATGACCTCCTTTATACTGTCTCTTCGAATTGTATTAGGTCTTTTGTAATAACTTCGTGCATTCATAAATGATCTGTCCGAATGATCTGTAAAGCCAAATCGCATATTTCATGACAGAAACTAATCGTACATATAAGAAATCTAGCGTGGCCTTACTCATGTTTGGAACTTGCAAGCAACGATTTAACGAAACTAAAGGAACTACAGGGCCATTCGGTGATCACTACGCAGCAAACGAATTTTCAATTTGAAGACACATGAGTAACATCTAACCGTTTGAGTCCTAACAACAGGAAAAAAAGTTTCTAAATTTTAACGTAATTATCCTTAATCATCATAGTAAGCAACTACAGTAAGAATAAATGGGCAAAAAGTAAATACCCAAATGTTTTAAAGTGATCGTTTCACTTTGGAATACGAGGGCTGTGCAGAAAGTAAGTTACGATCAGTCGCGAAATGGAAACCACTGGGAAAATCCGGTAAAGCTTCACACAGATTTGTTGGGCAGTGTCTCTAGTATGCCCGTCAATCGTGTCGCGTCGCTCTTTTCAGTTTTGAGTGAACAGTGAGCACGTAAAGATGCGTAGGGAATATCGTCTCCCACCAAGCATGAGGGCCCGGTTAGAGATTTCGCCTGTGTCATGCAGCCCACATAACACAACTGTCGAGCAGTTCCTTCTTCAAGCCAATTCTCGGCCGCACACTGCAGGGGCAATGAAGACTCTCCTGCAGCGTTTCCGATGAGAAGTGTTTAGTCACCCACAATACAGTCGGTAATTGGCTCCCCCTGAGTCTCATTTCAGCTTACAAAAACCGCTGGCCATGAAGACAAAATTTTTCGACAGACAACGAGCTGCAGACCTGGCCGAAAGCACAGGCGGCTGCTTTCTATGACGAGGATGTTGGAAAGTTGATACAACACTACAACAAAACTCGAAGTTGGAGCGGCGACTATGTAGAGAAGTAGGTGGAAAGTGTTCCTAACTGTTGCATATAAAATGTTTCTGGTTTTCACTGTGGTTTCCGTTTCGCGACCGATCGTAATTTACTTTCTAGATAGCCCTCGTATAATTTTAAAATTGTTCACAAATTAATCATTGTTGCTATGGTAGGCAGCGAATATAAAAACCTAGCAAAAAGCAAACAATCAATTGTTTTAAGGAGGTGGTTTCACTTTGCAACCGTTGGGTTGAAAGATTTTCAGTCACCGATCACTTCATGCGATAAATCTGAAAGCAAATCTGCATTTTTCCTGGACACAGTCCCATATCTCGAATATCCAAGAACTCTTAATAATTAGAAAAAAATTATAGTTCTAAATAACAAGCAAAAATCAGCCCAAAGTCTAACAAATTTTCTATCGAAACTAAATGTTGCATCAGTGGTTTCATTTTGAAACCACTCTTAGAAGCAACAGAACAAACTCAAATCTACGTTACAACATTTTTACATTTACTTGCTTTCACTGTCAGTGATAGCCTCAATACGGGCACTATAAATAAAAACGCATGTCACAATCTTCTTCAATAACATAGTACAATCTCCGCGCAGACACTTGCTTTGAATACTATAAGTGTCTGGTACAACGCACTACATTCGTAGAAGTACCTCAAGTTTAGCACCAGGTGTCATTGTCTTGCAATTGCATCTGAGGTTTCATGCTAAAGGCACTGTACTTAAAGCTCAAACAGAAATGTACACACTACTTCTTACGTTGTATTTCCGGCTGACTTCCAATCAAAATTAAAAGGTTTGCGACGAATCTAAGTATCAAAGATTCTACTTGCAATGACTTTGAGCCATTTTGGTGTTCTGTGTCACTTATATTATCGCAAGTCTTGCCTTTATTACTACGATCTTGAAATTTTATCGCCGTCTTCCGCTAAATAAGAGCATTCACCGTTTCCAAGACAAAACACATTTTACCCAAGTAACAGGAATGCTCACACCGGATTAACGTGCGATAGTCTTGCATGCCAATCATTCGGATGTGGATGCTTCATGACTTAGTTGTAAACCTATTAGACAGCCAATTATCGTATTAGAAACACAGACAGAGAAGAGTCTGCAAGATTCTGCAAGAGCTCCAGGCCACAGAATTTATTTAGTTATTCTTTTAGTTCACATTGGCACTTTGGTGCCTGTCTTTTGGATGTGGATGCTTCGTGACTGAGCTGTAATCCTATTATACAGATAATTATCGTATTACAAACACAAAACAAACATAATTAAGTCCGTAAAAACGCAGGGAAGAGTTTGCAACATTCTGCAAGAGCACTAGGCCACAGAATTTATTCAGTTACCTTTTTCGTTCACATCACCACTTTGGCGCCGAGAAAATGTTGCTTGCGAGCATATATACTATATCTTCTCTTAATGTACCGTCTGATATTTTTGAAAGTTGAGGTAAAAAGACAAGGTAAGTTGGAAATATTTGGATTTATAGGAGACTGAATTTAATTGATGTAGGCAGAATATATAAAAAATGCAGCAAGTGAAGACGGCGAAAGCGGATAGAGATGTCTAAAAATGAGTGACAGAAAACGCAAAACAGCTATGCAGAAATGGATAGAGTACAAATACAAGACTGTAAAAACATGCATTACTCAAGGAGAGATAGATACCACCTATAAAAATGGAAGAGACCTATAGAGATCATAGAAGCAGTTGTATGAATAAGAAGAGCACAGGTGGCAAGCCAGTACCTAGTTGGGTATCGAATGCTGAAAAGGGAAGAAACAAGTGAGTGAAATAAACTAGGCATAATATTATAGAAAAAGAAGAGGAAAGTAAAACTCGGATGGGAGATCCCTTAAAGTAAACGACATACCCTCAGAATTACTGAGATAACTGGGAGAGACTGTTTCACCTGGCATTGAACTTATATGAGAGAGGGAAACACCCTCAAACTTCAAGAAAAATGTAATAATTACATCCCAAAGAAGGAGGGTGCGGACAGCTGTGAATACAACCGAGCCATCAGTTTCATAAGTTATGGCTGCAAAATCCAGACGCTAATTATGCACAGTAGAATGGAAAAACTTATTCAAGGCAGCGTCTGGGGAGAACTTTTTTTGGTTCCGGAGGAATATACGAACACACGAGGCAATATCGGCCTAACTTCATTATAGGATGAAAAAGTAAAACCTATATTTATAGCATTTGAAAATTTGGAGAAAATGTTTGACTGTGTTGACGGGGCTAAATTATTTGAAATTTTAAAGGTACCAGGGATAAAATACAGGGAGTGAAATGTACTTTGCAGGTTGTACGGAAATCAGAGCGCAATTTTAAGAGTCGAAGAACATTAAAGGGAAGGTGTGATTGAGAAGGGAGTGGGAAATGTTAGTAGATTATACCCGATGTTATTCTATCCGAACATTCAACAAGCAATAAATGGAACCAAGGAGAAATTTTGAGAGGAAATTAAAGTTGAGGAAGAAGGAATAAAGCCTTCGAAGTTTCCTGATGATACTGTTGTCGTGTCAGACACGACAAAGGAGGCTGGATACATGACCGCAATAGACGGTTTCTTGAAAAGAAGCTGAAGGACGAAAATCAATAGACGTAAAACAAGGATAACTGAACGTAGTCGAATCAAATTAGGCAATGATGAAGGAATTAAATTAAGGGATAAAATAGAAAAAGTTAAAGATGAGTGTTTTCATTTGGGCAGCAAAGTAACTGAAAATATCAAATGCAGACCATCTACAGGAAGACAAGCATTTCTGCTTTGATAAGGATTTTGTTAACTTCTAATATTAGCTTTAGTGTTAGGAAGCGTTTGTTGAAAATATTTATCTAGGATGTGGCCTTCTACAGAAGTGGGGTTGGGACAATAAGCATTCTAGACAACAAGAGAATTCAACCTTCAGAAATGTGCTGTGGAAGAATGCTGAAGAAGAGATGGATACATCATGTAACTGATGAGAATGTAGTGAATGCAACTATGGAGAAAAGAAATTTGTGGCATAACTTTACTAAGAGAAGGGATCAGTTGATAGAAGACAAAGATCTCAAGGAATTGTCAGTTGAGTACTGGAGGGAAGTGTAGGAGTGAAAGTTTTATAGGGAGACCAACTGAGGGATATAGTAAGCAGGTTCCGATGGCTGTGGTTTGCAGTAGTCATTCAGAGATGAAGATGCTTGTACAGAACAAACTAGCATGGAGAGGTGCATCAAATCAGTTTCAATCTGAAGACCACAACAACATTTGGAACAATAGACATTTCCATTGAGAAATACAGACACATTGCACTACGTTCTTTGAAATGCAATCGGTTGTGACAGTAACGTAATCTTATTAATTATCTTCATTCCGCTGTGTCCGCCCGTTCTGTGCACTTATGGTACAAGCAAGACGAAAGCACAAATGCAAAATAGTACAGAATGAGGTCCAAAATGAGTTTAAATATTTTTCATTTGAAGAATGAGATCGATGCAAATATAGATGACTGCACCAAGCATGGAACAATCAGCTACTATAGATATTTTATCTTAATATATATCGATTAAACAAAATGTGTTTGTTTTATCGTATGGCTAGAAAATCAATGAGCAATTTCCGTTTGAACAATAAAATGAAATTTCGAAATGTTACTAAATTACGTGTTCATGAACATAAGCGTTGAACAAAACAATTCATGAGAGTAAAATTTATACGCTGTCATGATTGATCTGAGCCCGTTTGGGGTTTGCTGGTCCCCCATCGGGCCCCTACCCATGTGGCGGATAGGGGAATGCTCTCTAGATATAGAGGGTACTGGGGAAATAAAATACCCGGGGTGGACCAAAACTAGCACAGGCAGAAGAGGCTCGCTCAGCCGCGGTGAAGGCAACCCTCCTAGGGGTAGAGTACCTCAAAATCAAGACTCCTGGTCCTCAAGGGTGGGGGTTGTGCAGAGGGCTACCAACCCACTCATGTAAAAATACGAAACGGTCAGGATACTCAACACCAGCCTCGGAAACAGGACAGGATTTACTGGAACAAAAACAGGCAAAGCTACAAGGAATTCTCTTTTAGATCGTGGAATATTACAGGCTTGTATCGTCCTGGAACTGCCCAAATACTAGCAAACGAATTAAGAAAATATAGAGTGCAACTGGTAGCTCTCCAAGAAGTAAGATGGCAGGGAACAGGTTCACTGAAAATAGCAGACGGGACAGTAATGTATGGAGACTGCGGTCAGTGCCATGAATTTGGAACCGGTTTCTACATTCATAAATCAATAGATGATTCAGTAAGGGAGTTCATACATATTAATAACCGCATATCATACATAAATATTCAAAAACAGTGGTTAGACATTACATTTCTAAATGCACACGCACCCACAGTAGATAAGGATGACAACACAAAGGAAGAATTCTACATCCAACTGGAACAAACGTACAACTTGTTAAGTAGGACAATGTGAAAATAGTGTTAAGAGATTTTAATGCCAAAGTAGGAAAGGAAGAAATCTACAAGCCAACCATCGGCAATTTTAGCTTACGCGAGGAAACTTCAGATAATGGGGTTCGACTTATAAACTTTCCAATGACAAATCGTCTCACCATAAGCAGCACAAAATTTCAACATAAACACATTCATTTAGGAACGTGGATAACACCAGATGGAAAGGTAGTCAATCAAATAGATCAAGCAGCTATCCAGAAACAATTCCAAAACAGTATTAAAGATGTCAGAACATTTAGGGGAGCGGATTGTGACACAGATCACATGTCATTAATAATATCAAAAAAGAAAGTGAAACTCAAAAGGAAAGTGAATAGAAATAGAGAAGAAATTACAAGATATAACATAGAAAACCTGGCGAAAGTAGATATAAAAGAAAATTTTACAAAAGAAATTAAAAGCAATCTAACAAAACCGAAACTGACCAATGCAGAACCACAGGATGTCGAAAGCAGATGGAGACACTTGAAAGGCTGTATTCAAGAAGCAGCTTCCATAATCATAGGTGAAAGAAAACGACCTAATAAAATTTGGTTTAATACAAAGTGTCATGACAAAGTTCAGGAAAGAAGAAATGTGAGGAATGCATGGATTAACGAATGAGACAATATGACATTGAAGAAAAGATACTATAAACTCCACCAAGAAACACAAAGAACCCTAAGACAAGAGAAAAGGGAATACTACAACAATATGATTAGGGAAGCAGAGGATGATTTCCAACATCACAAGGCAAATGTATGAAAATATAAAAAAATCCTTTGATAAATTCAATAAAAGGGAACAGTTGATAAAGGATCAGTATGGGAAAGTGACATACAAAACAGATGGAAGACATACTTTTCACAACTTCTCAACTGCAATGACCCACACTCTTACTTTAAATTGGAAGAACCTGATACAATTTATACCGCTGATACAGTTACTACCCCATCGGTAAAGGAAATACAGCAAGCAATAAAGAAATTAAAGAATTACAAGGCTTGTGGCGAGGACAAGATACACGCTGAGTTATTAAAGAATGGAGGCCCACAACTGGAATTAGAAATAAAGACGTTAACAGAAACAATTTGGGAGACAGAAACCGTTCTGTAACGTGTCAGGCAAATCCAACACATTCCATGAAAACCCTCACATGATAAGCAAATTCAGTAGTATGTCACATAGCTCCGAATAAATCGTGACATTAAATTAACCAAAGTAATACGAGTAACGAGTGAGCAAATGGAATACCACAGACTAACACAAGAATGCCTAAATGCATGTCGTACCTTCCCACCGTGAGACAGACGCAGTTCCGAGGGGAGAAACGAGAACAGAAGCCGAGAGCAGAACCGTGTTAAGCTGGAAGGCCCTACGATAAAGGACGGACACCCACATCGCCAGCAAACCGCTAGGACCACCCCCCAGCCTATGTTAAAAGCTAGAGCCCTCGAGAAGAACAGTATAGATCTTACGATAACACTAAAAGGGCAACCCCAGCCGCAAGTTTTAGCGTGAGAATTTTTCGCGTCTCTGTGACGTCAGGACCACCTTCCAGCCCATGTTAAAAAATAGAGCCCTCCAGAAGAACAGTATAGATCTTACAATAACACTAAAAGGACCACACCTGCTGCAAGTTTTAGCGTGAGACTTTTTCGCGTCTCTGTTACGTTGCAAACTTTAAAAACATTGCCCCACCACAAAAAGTATAACGTTTCTCATTGTATAGACAGAATTTTTGTAGGCGGAGCTTAAGGTTAACATTGAGACACTGATTGGTCAGATGAAAACACAGCCAGATAGTTTTTTTAAACCAACTTCGGTAAATTGTAGTAAGGAGAAGTTAGGGGAGAGTTGCTTCCGAGACGGCGAGGTGAGCGGAGCTGTGCTGCCAGCCGCCCCCTGACGAACACCGACAAGGTAATGAACGCACGCGATGCCGCATAACAGCGCATAAAGCTTCACTCAGAACTGCAGAAGTCTCATCTGTTACACCCCCTTTTTGCGTAATACTAGTGTCGATCGTCAATTAAAGCTCATGGTGTTCACATTTGCCACTTGAAGTAAAAATATGAAACGCGATGATTTTTCTGTTATATAGTTATTGAGAAGCCACATCAGCCACTGTAATTTACGACAAGTTAGATAAGTAATTAAAGATAATTGAGGGTCACTGTAGACCATTTTGATAGTTTTCTCTTTGTGAAACTTAATTTAAACCTAGATTATAGATGTGATATGGCATAGGTCATCCTTCGATCCATTGTAGAACTTGGAAACCCATTCAGGGAATATTCGTTCACATTTTTGTTGAACGCAGTTGGTTTACCATCCTGTATTAAAACATTTCCTTTTATCAATAGTGCAATTTATAAACAATGTTTTGTGAGTAGAATAAAATTTCCAATGGTAAACTTAACTGCTTTTTCGACGTTATTTTACCAGCTAACTAAAAATGGGAAAGCCTTGAACCCCTTCCACTAAATTTAGTTAGTATTCAGATTCTTTTACAGGGAGTGCAATGGAGCTGACGCTGAAATCATTAAGTATTTGGTTATATCATCGCTAGTCTCACTGAACTCTTCTGAACTCTACATGTCATGTGTGGTCTTGCGTCTCCTTACCAGCAACAGGTCCCAGGTTCAAACTAGTCAATTCCCTAAAAGACATGCTCAGAGCGTCGTTGCGCGAAAGTGGTATTGAGACACGATATAGAACAAACAGAAACCACGCAGAATGTTAGAATTCCTGCAGATTGAAAAACTGCAATTGTGTGCCCCATATTTATGAAGAATGATCCACTTGCCAGTGATAACTACAGAGGAATTGCCTTACTGGATGTCACCTACAAAATCTTATCGCGCTGCCTATTAAACAGGCTGATACCAATAACAGAAGAACTGATTGGGGAGTACCAGTGCGGTTTCCGCAGAAAGAGATCCACTTTAGATCACTTATTCACCCTAAGACAAGTAACTGAGAAGGCGTGGGAATTCAATGTAGATGTCCAAATATTATTCGTAGATTTTAAAAAGGGCTATGATAGCATACACCGACAGACACTCGTAAATATAATGAAGGAATTTAAAATACCATCAAAATTAATCAGATGAGCTAAAATGTGGATAGATGAAACTTTATGTCGCATAAAGACATCGGTAGGAGAAACTGAAGATTTTAAGGTGTACACTGGACTGAGTCAAGGGGATGCCATTTCACCTATTTTATTTAACCTTGTCCTAGAGAAGATCAATAGAGAATTTCCTAAAACCAGTCCACAAGGGATCCAGCTACAGAATATGAACATTACAACACTTGCCTATGCAGATGATGTAGCGCTAATAAGTAGATCCAAAAGAGAATTAATTATAATGATGCAAAATTACTACAAAATTGCTGAGAAAACAGGATTACATGTTACTGAAGAAAAGACAGAATACCTGCCCATAAGCAAGAAAACCAGAAAAGATGCACCTCTGACTGTAGATGGATTCAATTTCAAGACCGTTGACCACTTGAAGTACCTAGGAAGTCTTTTTTGTAATAACAACAGAACAGATATAGAAATAGATGCCCGTTTATCAACAGCAAACAAGACACTAATTAGTTTCATCAAAATTCTAAAAAAAAGATCACTTAGCAGTAACTTCAAATTCCGCTTATATCAATCGATCATTACATCTGTGATGTTGTATGGATGTGACACATTAATATTTAGAAAGAAAGATGAGGAAAAACTGTTAATATTTGAAATAAAAGTACTGAGGAAAATTTTTGGACCTGTATACGACGAAAATAACATGGAATGGAGAATAAGAAGAAATGGAGAATTAAGAGGGTTGTACAAACACCGTAATATCGTCGAAGTGCTCAAGAGGAGAAGGTTGAATTGGGCAGGCCATATAGCAAGAATGACAGAGAATAGACTACCTAGAATGGCATTCAGCAGAACAATAGATGGAACGAGAGGAAGAGGGACACCCAGAATCAGATGGCGGGATAACATTCGGGAGGACACAACTAGGATGAACAGCAAGAGCAACTGGACAAACAGCGCATTGGACAGGCAGAAATGGAAGGGGCGGATGGTCGATAAGGCTCTTGCCACACGTAAAGTAAAAAAAAAAAAGTAAGTAATGATTGATTTGAGACCCATACTGTTTTCCGTGGTGTTCAAAAGGGCTATGACTGTGGAATATTTACACACTCCATACGAAAATCTAGAAAATAACATACCCATTATTGGAAATTAGGAGAAATTATGTAATCCGCTTTTCTACGTAATAATTTAAATTAACGTTCCAAGAGAAATTTATATATTAGATAAAGACAAATAGTATTGGAAAATATAGTGTAAAGAGGGTTTGGTTTGACTCGTGCGTAAATACATGGTGCTGTCTCAGAGCCAAGAAAACTACACCCATGCTGTCGCACCACATTCAATATGCTATATTAAAACAACTCTCCTAGTAAAAATCGGAATTGGACAAATTATTTCTACAAAAGCTCACTCCCAATACGGTCGGAAACAATATGCTCCAACGCATTTTCATCCT
The DNA here is from genome assembly GCF_023864345.2 of Schistocerca serialis cubense. Taxonomy (NCBI): domain Eukaryota; kingdom Metazoa; phylum Arthropoda; class Insecta; order Orthoptera; family Acrididae; genus Schistocerca; species Schistocerca serialis. The sequence continues at coordinate 391,217,364 of NC_064639.1, forward strand.
GTGAATTATGAGGGCATGCAGAAAAGTAATGCCTCCAATTTTTTTCTGTTTTGTTCTCAATAACGGTTGTTACTTTTTACTCGGTCGACCTTTCCGCTTCGCTGACGCAAACTGCAACCCTCTGCTGCTAGAGTAGTGTGTGATATGTCGGTACTTGAGAAACAGGCGCTGTAAGCTAGTTTCTAAATGCAGAAAACGTTTCTCCAGACGAAATCCATAGAAGAATGAAAGCTGTGTACAGCACTGATTGTATCGACATCAGCGATGTGCGACGTTGAATTGTTCATGTTCGTAATGAAGGCGATGAACGCTGGATTCACGATTTTCACCCCAAAAATAAGAGAACATCATTAGAATTCCACCATAAAGGATCACCGAAGCCAAAAACGTTCAAGATCATGCCATTAATAGTGCTGTTTTCTGGGATATCCAGAATGTTGCACATTTCGAGTTCCTGCTTGAAAGCACCACCACAAACTCTGGAAGCTACTGGAAGACGTTAAGGAAACTGAAAGTACGAATTCGAAGAGTTCAAATGGTTCAAATGGGTCTAAGCACTATGGGACTTAACATCTGAGGTCATCAGTCCCCTAGACTTGGCACACACATCCATGCGCGAGCAGGATTCGAACCTGCGACCGTAGCAGCAGCGCGGTTCCGGACTGAAGCGCCTAGAACCGCTCGGCCACAGCGGCCGGCTTCAAAGAGCTTCAAAGAGCTCTCCTTCAGCTTGACAGCGCCAGATCGCACACGACTGCTGCGACATCTCCAACAGCCCAACGCCTTTGATTCGCTGTCATCGATCATCCTCCATGCAGTGAAGACGTCGCCCCATCCTATTTTTACCTAACTGGAAGAACACCTTCGCAGACTTCACTTTGATAGTGATGAAGCGATTGACGCAGAGGTGAGGTTGCGGCTCCGTCAAAAAAGTCAAACGTTCTGCAGTGACGCTATCAGCGAACTGGTCTCTCATTGGGAGAAATGTATTCGTCACCAGGACGACTACATTGAGAAATAAATATATAGACATGAAGAAAAAAGACGTAGAACGTCAACAACGTTTGTTTCATTTAAAAAGCTTTAAGAATTTTCACATAAATAATTCATGGGCTTTCTTTTTCAGCACGCCTTCGTAGATTACACCATCACCACAGCGTTCGTGCGTCATGAGGACTGTTTTCATGAAGCAACTACTAACACGACTCGAAGAGATTCGACCGTTGGAGAAACAAACTACACTACGACGAGAGGCGAGGTAGTACGATTCTTAAAGGCTCCAGGTTCCACGCCAATTACGGATCATCCACTGAACTCGAATCTACTGATTTCTAAGCGGCAGTATCTCTTACTACGGCGCTTTTTTTTTTTTTTTTTTTTTTTTTTTTTTTTGAGTCATGAGTCTTCTGACTGGTTTGATGCGGCTCGCCAGGAATTTCTCTCCAGTGCCAACCTCTTCACCTCAGAGTAGCACTTGCAAACTACGTCCTCAATTATTTGCTACATGTATTCCAATCTCTTCTTCCTTTGTAGTTTTTGGCCTCTACAGGTCCTTCTAGTACCATGGAAAACAGTCCATGATGTCTTGGGTTGGGGTTGGGTTAGGTTGTTTGGGGAAAGAGACCAAACAGCGAGGTCATCGGTCTCATCGGATTAGGGAAGGACGAAGAAGGAAGTCGGCCGTGCCCTTTCAAAGGGCATTTCAGCGGTGTTGCGTGCCATTTGTGGCGAAATAACAACTTGATAAACTTTTGTAATCGTTCGCTCGCTGTGTTTTATAGTTTTCAGTGTGTTGAAGTCGTTTCGTAAATTTTGTGCTTTAATTTTCAACTGACGTTTATTAGTCTTTCTAGTGAAATATTTCAGTAAAATTTTCGTTTAATGTTTTACCTTCGCTTAGTGTTACAGTGGTCGTTTTAATTTTTTGGTTTTAGCTAATAATTTTGTGAAGTTTTGCTGGTATTGTAGTGTGTAGTAGTATTAATACAAGTAGCTGCTTTTTTAGTAGGCAGAGAGTTTAGAGACCATGATTGTTAGTTCTTAAATAGTTCTACTGGTGTAACTGAACTTTGGTAACGTAGACGTATAGTTTTTTTCAGTAACTGTAAAATTTTACCATGAGTGAAAAGTGTGAGTCTGTCGTACGTTTGTGAGTAGTGGATTACGGTGTGGGATTTGTTCAAAGTATTTTCATTGGGGGGAATGCAGTGGGGAAGCCGGTGGTCATTTTTGGGAGATCCTGTCCTGGGAATGTAGAATCTGTAGTAGAAACAAGTTAATAGAGGAGCAGGAGCGTAAGATCTGTGCCCTTCAGGTGCAGTTACAATGCGCAAAGGAGGAACTAGATAGGTTGAGGAGGGTGAAGGGTGGTGGGGAATGGGAACTGGGAGTTGGCAAGAAGGTAGCTAGGAAGATGAGGTATTCAGTCAGTTTTACTTTGGATACATGCAATAGATACATGCAATACATGCTGAGTTGAGTGGAGAGGAGCCTCCTGTAGATGTAGGTAACTTGCAGCAGTCCTCAGCAATTAGGAGGCTTAGGCTAGTTGCAAAGTCTAGGAGAAAGAAGGTTCTGATGCTAGGTGGTTCCCACGGTAGAGTTGTGGGGCAGCAGTTGCAGGAAGCATTGTGAAGCCTAGTGCAGGGTTGGCTCAGGTGACTGAAAGCGTAGGGGAGTTACGTAAGAATTTTACGAAAGAGGATCATGTAGTGTTAGTGGGTGGAGCAGGGAACAGTCTCGATAGGGACGGGGAATATGACGTCAGTAGTGACTTGGTTAAGATAGCTACTCAAACTGGTGGTACTAATGTGCATTTCGTGCAACTGATTCAGCGTCATGATCGGCCTCACCTTAACGCGGCTGTTAGGCGCGTTAATGTGGGGTGGGGAGGGCACTGATGGCGGAGGGCATGGATCACATCTCAGTGGTGCCAGTTGGGTCTATCAGTAGATGGGGTTTCACAAGGCATGGCATGGACCTCAATAGGTATGGGAAGTGGAGGCTGGCTAAGCTTATAGGTAGCAGTGTAGTGGGTGGTGGTGATGGTGGTGGTGGTAGTGGTATGACTAATGGAAAAATTCCTGTAGTAGTTGGCGTTACAGCTGCACTTTTTTAGACTGCAGTCAGCTGATAGGTACACCTGCTTAAAGGAAGTGCCTCTAACTAAGGGCTCACCTCCAGAGGATGTAATGTTTCCAAGTAGAGAAGGGATTAGCATATTTCATCAAAATATAAGAGGTATTAGAGATAAAGTTAGTGAACTGCTAACAGATGTTAACTCTGAAATTATTGGGATATCAGAGCACCACTTAAATAATTTGATAATACAGAGGCTTCCTTTACCAAGCTACAGATTAGCTGGCTGTTTCTCAAGGAGTTCCTTGCGGGGTGGGGGAGTGGATATGTACGTAAAAAACAGTATCTCATTTGAGTCCATAGACGTATCATGACAGTGCACTGAACAGATATTTGAAAGTTGTGCAGCATTAGTTGAATTTAGTGAAACTAAACTTCTAATTGCTGTTGTTTATAGGTCCCCTAACTCTGACCTCAAAGCATTTTTGCTTAAGCTAGAGAGGGTTCTTGATTCACTTTGTAGGGAGTACCAGAAATTAGTTATATGTGGTGACTACAATATAAATTTTGTGTATGATTGCGCAAGAAAAAGGATGTTGGTAGATCTCCTAAATTCATATGATCTGATTCAAACTGTGTTTTTTCCAACTAGGGTGCAGGGAAACAGTAGCACAGTCATAGACAATATTTTTATTCATTCTTCATTACTACATGGGCATTCTGTTAGTAAAAAGGTGAATGGCCTTTCAGACCATGATGCACAAATTTTAACACTAAATTGTTTTTGTACTCAAACCAATGTCGTATTTAATTACAAACTACGTAGGAAAGTTAATCCAACAGCAATAGAGAGTTTTTCAAAACTTGTCACGGAACAAGAGTGGCAAGATATTTATAGTGCCGATAATATACACTCCTGGAAATTGAAATAAGAACACCGTGAATTCATTGTCCCAGGTAGGGGAAACTTTATTGACACATTCCTGGGCTCAGATACATCACATGATCACACTGACAGAACCACAGGCACATAGACACAGGCAACAGAGCATGCACAATGTCGGCACTAGTACAGTGTATATCCACCTTTCGCAGCAATGCAGGCTGCTATTCTCCCATGGAGACGATCGTAGAGATGCTGGATGTAGTCCTGTGGAACGGCTTGCCATGCCATTTCCACCTGGCGCCTCAGTTGGAGCAGCGTTCGTGCTGGACGTGCAGACCGCGTGAGACGACGCTTCATCCAGTCCCAAACATGCTCAATGGGGGACAGATCCGGAGATCTTACTGGCCAGGGTAGTTGACTTACACCTTCTAGAGCACGTTGGGTGACACGGGATACATGCGGACGTGCATTGTCCTGTTGGAACAGCAAGTTCCCTTGCGGGTCTAGGAATGGTAGAACGATGGGTTCGATGACGGTTTGGATGTACCGTGCACTATTCAGTGTCCCCTCGACGATCACCAGTGGTGTACGGCCAGTGTAGGAGATCGCTCCCCACACCATGATGCCGGGTGTTGGCCCTGTGTGCCTCGGTCGTATGCAGTCCTGATTGTGGCGCTCACCTGCACGGCGCCAAACACGCATACGACCATCATTGGCACCAAGGCAGAAGCGACTCTCATCGTTGAAGACGACACGTCTCCATTCGTCCCTCCATTCACTGGAGGCGGGCTGCACGATGTTGGGGCGTGAGCGGAAGACGGCCTAACGGTGTGCGGAACCGTAGCCCAGCTTCATGGAGACGGTTGCGAATGGTCCTCGCCGATACCCCAGGAGCAACAGTGTCCCTAATTTGCTGGGAAGTGGCGGTGCGGTCCCCTACGGCACTGCGTAGGATCCTACGGTCTTGGCGTGCATCCGTGCGTCGCTGCGGTCCGGTCCCAGGTCGACGGGCACGTGCACCTTCCGCCGACCACTGGCGACAACATCGATGTACTGTGGAGACCTCACGCCCCACGTGTTGAGCAATTCGGCGGTACGTCCACCCGGCCTCCCGCATGCCCACTATACGCCCTCGCTCAAAGTCCGTCAACTGCACATACGGTTCACGCCCACGCTGTCGCGGCATGCTACCAATGTTAAAGACTGCGATTGAACTCCGTATGCCACGGCAAACTGGCTGACACTGACGGCGGCGGTGCACAAATGCTGCGCAGCTAGCGCCATTCGACGGCCAACACCGCGGTTCCTGGTGTGTCCGCTGTGCCGTGCGTGTGATCATTGCTTGTACAGGCCTCTCGCAGTGTCCGGAGCAAGTATGGTGGATCTGACACACCGGTGTCAATGTGTTCTTTTTTCCATTTCCAGGACTGTAGATGATAAATAAAATGCTTTCCATAACACATTTTTCATGCTCTTTGAGAGTTGCTTTCCATTAGAACATTCTAAACGGGGCACTAGCAGTAGCGGACAGCCCGGTTGGCTGACTAGTGGGATAAGGATATCACGGAGAACAAAGTGGGAATTAAATCAAAATGTTAGAAGTAGTCACAATCAAGCTACAGTAGCCCATTACAAACAGTATTGTAAGGTGCTTAAAAATGTTATTAGCGAGGCAAAAAGTATGTGGTATGCAAATAGAATAGCTAATTCACAGGATAAAATTAAAGCCATGTGGTCAGTTGTGAAGGAAGTGTCTGGTCAGCAGCACAAGGTTGATGATATAGTTAGCTCGCAGTTATAATATTTCTGTTACTGATAAATCAGATATATGTACAGTATTTAACAACCATTTTCTGAGCATTGCTGGTGAATAAAATAGAAATTCAGTTTCTACAGGAAACCATATAAATTTCTTAGCAAATGAATTTCCGAGATTGACGTCTGAAATACTCCTCTGTGATACAGACAAGAGGGAGATTGAGTCAATAATTAAATCACTGAAGACTAAGGACTCTCATGGTTATGATGGAGTGTCAAGTAGAATATTGAAGTACTGTGCTGCAGATGTTAGCCCTGTATTTAGCCATATTTGTAATTTTTCCTTTAGGAATGGTCAGTTTCCTGAGCGATTAAAGTACTCAGTAGTAAAGCCGCTTTATAAAAAGGGAGAAAGGGGTAATGTAGATAATTGTAGACCTATTTCTATGCCATCAGTGTTTGCAAAAGTTATCGAAAAGGCTGTATATGTAAGGTTAATTGATTATTTTATATCACACGATTTGCTATTAAATGCACAGTTCGGCTTTAGAAGTCGTTTGACAACTGAAAATGGTATATTCTCTTTTCTCTGTGAGGTACTGGATGGGCTAGACGAAAAGTTTCGAACGCTTGGCGTATTTTTTCATTTAACAAAGGCATTTGACTGTGCTGATCTCACAGTATTGCTCCAGAAGTTGGACCATTACGGAATAAGGGGAGTAGCTCGCAATTGGTTCACCTCTTACTTTAGCAACAGGCAGCAAAAGGTCATTATTCACAATGTTGATAACGGCTGTGATGTGGGATCTGAGTGGGTTACTGTCAAGTGGGGGGTGCCCCAGGGATCAGTGTTGGGGCCGCTCCTGTTCCTTATTTATATAAATGATATGCCCTCTAGTATTATGGTAACTCTAAGATATTTCTGTTTGCTGATTACACTAGCTTGGTAGTAAAGGATGTTGTGTCCAACATTGACTCGGTTTCAAGTAGTGCAGTACATGAGCTCAGTTCATGGCTTGTAGAAAATAAACTAACGTTAAATCACAGTAAGACTCGGTTTTTACAGTTTATAACACACAATTCAACAAAACCTGACGTTTTAATCTCACAGAACGGGAATATGATTAGTGAAACTGAACAGTTCAAATTCCTAGGTGTTCAGATAGATAGTAAGCTGTCGTGGAAAACCCACATTCAGGATCTTGTTCAAAGACTTATTACTGCCATTTTCACTATTCGAACGGTATCGAAAGTGAGTGATACTTCGACACGTACATTGGTCTACTTTGCTTATTTTCATTCACTTATGTCGTGTGGTATTATGTTTTGGGGTAACTCTTCCCATTCTAGAAGGATATTTTTGGCTCAGAAATGGGCGGTTCGGGCAATAAGTGGTGGCAGTTCACGAACCTCTTGTCGACTTCTGTTCACGAGTCTGGGTATTTTGACATCGGTCTCTCAATATGTATTTTCCTTATTGTCGTTTCTTGTTACCATTATTAGTTTATTTCCAACAATAAGCAGTTTTCACTCGGTTAATACTCGGCAGAAATCAAACCTCCATTTGGATCCGACTTCCTTAACTCTTGTGCAAAAAGGTGTGGAGTATACTGCTGCATCCATTTTCAATAAGCTGCCACTCGAATTCAAAAATCTTAGCAGTAATCCACGCGCTTTCAAATCGAAACTGAAGAGTTTCCTCATGGGTCACTCCTTCTATTCCGTCGAGGAGTTCCTTGAAAAATTGAGCTGATTCTCACTGTATTGCTAATAGCGTTTGCTTGAACTTATGGACTGATTTTCTTTCAGGTTCATGAACATTTATTTTTATCTGTTATTACTTTTATGTTGTAAGTTCATGTACTGACACGTACTATGACCTTGGAGATTTGCTCCTCAATTTGGTCCTACGGAACTTGTCATGTGAATAAATAAATAGGAACCATCCCAGCATTTGCCTGGACCGATTTAGGGAAATCACGGATGGCCGGACGCGGGCTTGAACCGTCGCCCTCCCGAATGAGAGTCCAGTGTGCTACCACTACGCCTTCTCGCTCGGTCTCCCTGATGTCGTAACAGATGTCCTATCATCCTGTCCCTACCCCTCGTCAGTGTTTTCCCCATATTCCTTTCCTCTGTAATTCTGCGCTGAACTTACCCATTCCTTACCTTAACAGTCCACCTAATTTTCAACATTCGTCTGTAGCTCCACATCTCAAATTCTTCGATGCCATTCTGTTCTAGTTTTCCCACAGTCTATATTTCACTACCATACAATGCTGTGCTGCAAACATATATTCTCTGAAATTTCTTCCTCAAATTAAGGCCTATGTTTGGTACTAGTAGACTTCTCCTGGCCAGGAACGCCTTTTTTGCACTACTTGAATGCTGTTAATGTACTTCTTGCTCCGTCCGTCATAGGTTATTTTTTTGACTACGCAGCAGAATTCTTTAACTTCGTATTTTTCGTGACTATCAATCCTGATGTTAAGTTTCTCGCTGTTCTCTTTTCTGCTACTTCTCATTTCTTTCGTCTTTCTTCGATTTACTCTCAATTCACATTCTGTACTCACTGGATTGTCCATTCCGTTCAGCAGATCATGTAATTCTTCTTCACTTCACTCAGGATAGCAATGTCATCAGCGAATCGTGGCATTAATACGCTTTCACCTTGAATTTTATGCCCACTCCTGAAACTTTCTTTTATTTCCACCATTGCTTCTTCGATATACAAAGTGAACAGTACGGGCGAGTATTTCGTTCTTGGTTCTTTTACATGTTGTTTATTACACGTCTCTCCCTGTAGCTTATCCCTATTTCGCTCAGAATTTCGAACATCTTGCACCATTTTACATTATCGAACTCTTTTTTTTATGTCGACAAATCACATGAACGTGTTTTGATTTTTCTTTAGGCTTGCTTCCATTATCAACCGCAACGTCAGAATTGCCTCTGGGGTACCTTTACCTTTCCTAAAGTCTTACTAATCTTCATCTAACACATCCTCAATTTTCTTTTCATTCTTCTGTATATTATTCTTGTCAGCAACTCGGATGCATGAGCTAGTAACTGATTGTGCGATAATTCTCGCACTTGTCAGCTCTTGCAGTCTTCGGAATTGTGTGGATGATATTTTTCTTAAAATCAGACGCTATATTTCCAGACATATATTCCACACATACCAACGTGAATAGTCGTTCTGTTGCCACTTCCCCTAATGATTTTAGAAATTCTGATGGAATGTTATTGATCCCTTCTGCCTCATTTGGTATTAACTCCTCCAAAGCTCTCCTAAACTCTGATTCTAATCCTGGATTCCCTACCTTTTTCAAATCGACTCTTGTTTCATCTTATTTCACCTCAGACAAACCTTTCCCCCCTGTAAAGGCCTTCATTGTACTCCTTCCACCTATCCGCTCTCTCCTCTGCACGTAACAATGGAATTTCGGTTGCACTCTTTATGTTACCATCCTTGCTTTTAATGTCACCGAAGTTTGTTTTTGACTTTCCTATATGCTGAGTGAGTCGTTCCGACTAACATTTCTTCTTCGGTTTCTTTGCACTTTTCATGCAGCCATTTCGTCTTAGCATCCCTGCACGTCCTGTTTGCTTCCTTCCTCAGCGGTTTGTATTTCTGTTTTCCTGAAATTCCCTGGACCGTTATCACTTCTTTCATCGATCAGCTGAAGTATTTCTTCTGTTATGAATGGTTTCTTTGCAGTTACCTTCTCTGTACTTAAGGTTTTCATTCCAGCTTCTGTGATTTCCCTTTTTAGAGATGTCCATTCCTCTTCAACCGTACTACTTACTGGACTATTCTTTATTGCTGTATCTACCGCTTTACGGAACTTCAAGCGTATCGTGTCGTTCCTTGTTACTTCCATACCTCACTTCTTTGCTCACTTGTTTTTCCTGAGTAATCTCTTAAACTTCAGCCTACTTTTCAGCACTACTACATTGTGATCTGAGTCTGTATCTGCTCCTGAGTACGCCTTATAATTGAGAAATTGTTTTCAGAATCTCTGTCTGACCCTTGTCTAATCTCACTGAAATCTTCCGTATCGTACGGAATTTTCCAAGTATATCTCCTCCTGTTGTGATTTTTGAACAGAGTATTCGCTGAAACTTCCTGGCAGATTAAAACTGTGTGCCGGACCGAGACTCGAACTCGGGACCTTTCCCGAGTTCGAGTCTCGGTCCGGCACACAGTTTTAATCTGCTAGGAAGTTCCATATCAGCGCACACTCCGCTGCAGAGTGAAAATCTCATTCTGGAAGAGTATTCGCTATTACTATCTGAAATTTATTACGGAACTCTATTAGTCTTTCTCCTCTCTCACCCCTTATCCCAAGCACATATTCTCCTGTAACCTTTTCTTCTACTCCTTCCCCTACAACTGCATTCCAGTCCCCCAGGACTATTAGATTTTCATCTCCCTTTACGTATTGTATTACCTCTTTAACATCGTCATATTCTTTCTCTGTCTCTTCAGCTTGCGACGTCGGAATGTTACCTGAAGTATCGTTGTTGGTGTTTCATTGCTGTCGATTCTGATAAGACTAAGCCTGTCATTGAACTGTTCATAGTAACACACTCTCTGCTCTATCTTCCTATTCATGGCGAATCCTGCTCTCGTTATACCATTTTCTGCTGCTGTTGATATTACCCTATACTCATCTGACCTGAAGTTCTTGTCTTCTTTCCATTTCACTGCACTGACCCCTACTATATCTAGATTGAGGCTTTGCGGAGTTATTGACAGAATTCTAGATGCCGCACACACGTTTGTCTAACTTTTTGAATGTTGTGTACATCCGTCTTCAGACTTTATAAATTATGCTTTATGTATATGTTTTCACATTCTCACTCGTATATTTCTTATTGTGAATTCAATCCAACTGTATGCAAGCCAGCAGTCTACACCCTTTGCTATATGAGCAGGTTGGCAAAGGGGTCTTCGGAGGGGTAATCAAATGAAAACCGAACACGTGCCACAACGGGATCATTGAATGTTTTCATTCATTCAAAAGTAATCACAACACTCGCTAAGACATTTATCCGACAGGGAGACGAGACGAGGTCAATCCCCGTTTCGTATGCGGTCAGCCGCTGATGGATCCACAACCGCACACACTCTTGCATTTCTTCGTCCTACTAAAACGGACGACCATGCATGTCTTTCTACAGGTCGCCAGAAATGTGAAAGATACGGGCTGATCTGTGGGTTAAATGTCTTAGCGGGTGTGGTGATTACTTTTGAATGGAACTGTGTCCCGTTGTGGCGGATGTTCGGTTTTATTTGACTGCCTCTCATAATATTCAGATCCTATTTTTCATATAACCTCAGCGAAATTAAAATTGAACGGGATATCGTTCTGTAGCTATAAGATATAGGACATCAGTATTTTCGAAGGAACAGAGAAGGAACACCTCTAGCATTGTACACCCACAGGCAAATGGTCTTCATGTTTGGGAAGAACAGAAACCCGACACGAAATAAAAAATAAAATAAAATAAAGGACCTAGGAGACCTTTTCGAGAAAAACACGCAGTTGCTGCCGTTCCTGCTCTAAATGGAAGAACGAAAATACGCGGCGAGTGTCGGTTATGGAGAATTCAGTGGTGCACGGCCGACTAGTATGGATGCAGCGATGCGTTCAGCGGTCCGTGTATTGAAGAGTGGGGCGCCCTGCTGGCTGACGTCATTCCGGCCCTCCGATAAGTATTGATGCTAAAATGCGGCCTAATGGTAGTGTTCAACTATGGAGCCGGGCGCACTCCTTCTGCCAGCACTCGACGTATGGTTTTGATGTGGACCTGATGCTCACGGAATAAAATGGTTGCGGTTAACTTAATACGTCAGATTCTTATTAAATCATTGTTTTCGATCATTTTTTGTATCTTCATCGTCAGGGTCTGAGCATGAATAACATTAAACAGATGAGTTTTTCCCTTTTATGTACAGAAGGACGTATCCCGCTAGTATACATTTCGCAGATGGCGGATGCATAAACGTGTGAGTGTTGAGACAGTTCAACGACAGTTTGTAACCGTCCTGTTAAATTGTTTTAAATTTAGTCAGGCGGTGTCATAATTTTGAAATGATAGTTCGTACGAATGTCGCGTAAGAAATATTTCGCGTGAAGCGCCGTTGCGATGGAGGCAAGGTCAAGTATAAGTAGCGTTATTAAAGAATACACATGACTACCTACATCAAATACGCTCAGTCACAAAAGTATTCGGATAGTGGGAAGTTTCACAATGAGTACTTGAGAAACACTGACTATGAAACCCAAACATATTTATTAGCAATATATATGCGTAACAACAGTAATTACGAAAGAATTATTGTATTATTTCGTTTCCAAAACATAAATAACAGAAAAATTAACAACAAAAATGAAACATCCTGCACAGCCTGCTGCTACAAAAGTATTCGGACACTGTCCAATAAATGTTCATAAGTTGTACGACGAAAATGTCAGCCGGCCGCGGTGGTCTAGCGGTTCTAGGCGCTCAGTCGGGAACCGCGGGACTGCTACGGTCGCAGGTTCGAATCCTGCCTCGGGCATGGATGTGTGTGCTGTCCTGAGGTTAGTTAGGTTTAATTAGTACCAAGTTCTAGGTGAATGATGACCTCAGAAGTTAAGTCGCATAGTGCTCAGAGCCATTTTTGAACGAAAATGTCAATACCTTGTGGGTCCACCTTTCATTTTCAATACCTCCTCCAATCTACTAGGCATACTTTCCACGAGTTTTTTCATGAAATCTGGGCCTATATTTGCCCATTCTTGGCGCAGTTTCTCTTTCAAGGTCTCCTTCGTATAGATGTCCGCACAGAGGGTCCGTTTCAATTTATCCCACAAATGTTCGATTGGGTTAAGGTCTGGCGATTGGGGGGGGGGGGGGGGAGGGGTGCAATACTTTCGGGAAATTGAAGAGAAACCACATTTGTACAATATGCGCGGTATGCTTGGGATCATTATCCTGTTAAAAATGAAACTTCTTCGCAATACCTAGATGTCGTGCACTCTGCTTCAAATGTCCTCGCAGTATATTCAGATACGCTTCCTTGTTCATCATATCATCAATGAACACTAAATCACCCACACCATTGCCGGACATACATCCCCACACCATGATGATCCCACCTCCAGACTTTACTGTTGGTGTGAGGTTCCTGGGATTCAACTCTTCATTGGTCTTTCGCCACACGTTTGCCTTTCCGTCGCTTTGCCATAATGTAAATTTACATTCGTCGCAAAATATCACCCGATTCCAACAAGCCTGATCGTATTCGGCGTATTCCCTCTCAAACTGCATACGTTTCTTCTGGTTCACTGCATTTATGAATGGCTTTCGCCGTGCCACTCGACCATGATACTGCGATCGTCGTAGTACTCTCCGCACGGATTCGGGATGAACTTTTATACCAAGGTCTCCCTCCATTTCACTTGCAATTCGTGTGGCAGATATTTTCGTATTCTGTTGTGCCTTTCGCACAATCACGCGTTCATCTGCCTGTGAAAATGTCCGTGGCCGTCCTGTACTGCAACGGAATTCCAATCGATCTTCTTTCTCGAACCGTTTAATAATGTCGTGAACTGTACTATTCTTCATCTTCACTATTGGGACAATTTCCCTGCAGGTTTTCCCCTTCGCGTGATGATAAACGACAAGTTGCCTTTGCTCGAACGTAGAACACTTCCCTCTGCGTCCCATCGTCGACCTGCACAGTCTCGCGATAGGTGTTTACTAAAGTAAGCGTCATTTATATTGGCGGGCGAGTTTAGGTTCGTTCTGCGCATCTGACGTCACAAAACACAGTCAGCCAATGAACAGAGAACGACGTTGGCAGATCTCGACTGCAGTGCAGAGCATGGACGAGTGTCTTCAGTTTTAGAAACGTTCAGTCATAAATAAAGTAATAGAACAAAAGCAATGTCTTGATAGCAGACTTTCTTTTATAGAAAGTTTGGAAAAAGCATTCTTTATACCAACTGCGTCATATTCTATTAATTAATTAAACAAAACAAGCAATAAGACTCCTAATTCACGCGATAGCAAGGAAAGGTGTTTGTATCAATCTCACGAACTGCTTTTTCGCAATGAAGAACATCGGTAATTGTTTATTTCCTATTGTACTTCGACGAAGCGTGAATATTCATAGTCATACCAACGGTGTTTGTCAGTATTTTGCGTGACGTGTTATACTTCTCAAGGAGAAGTAACGGTGAAGGTGTTGGGCTTCTACGTGAAAGGATACGAGTTCAATCCTTGTAAGGTGCATAATGTTTTCTTTATTTAAAAACGATATTGAAGTGCCATACTTAACGAATTTTATTCGTTTGAATAAACAAAACTTTCGTTACAGTCGCGAAAGATGGAATATTTCTCAATATAACATACGACACCTATGTGGTACTTAAATTAAATGAGATGTTGTTATACAGTAAATTTTATATGAAATTTAGGTATCTTGTCCACATTTCATTCTCAACATTGTGGCAACTAAAATCGACCATACGGAAAGTATACTCTATGGACTTTTACCTCTGCAAACTCTTCAAAATTTCGTGCAATGGTTAACTATATTTAATGCTGCATAATAACTGCGTTGAACATCGAAACAAAATTAAGTCATTTATTGGGGGAAGGTATCAGTCAAGAAGATGTGTAAAAATCTAATTTTTGGGCCAAATAGTTTTTGTGGAATCGAATGATAACGAGTGTCAAAGCAGTCGGAACACCATGTGTCTGCACAGGCGAGCAGTGCAGTGGCAAACTCGCGCACAGCGCGGAATGCAGGGAGCACGTCTTTGTAGCAGCGAAAGGGTTAATGCGGCCGTGGTGGCTTTACTTCATGTACTGCGCGCTCCCCCCTAAACGTGAACTATGCTGTACTATGGCGCTGCTTCTATTGGCGCGTGCGTCGTGTGCAACTGGCAACGCAGCGATCTCCCGCGTCTGGGCGGGCATGCGCGAGCCGCCAAGATAAAAGAATTCAACTATAATCATCGCTATCGTCTCGCGGAAATGTCGGACACACTGCAGTCGCTTCACCCTCTGTGCGTCTCGGAATGAACTAATCTCCCACGTTGTCCGCCTTTGTCCGAATACTTTTCTTGTACCTTCCCATGCCGTTTTCAGGAAATATTACGTAACAGACACAGGTCCAACAACAATTCTTCGTATTTGACTCGTGTTTCACGTTGCGACATAGTACCCAGAGTCCCAAATACATTACAATTCTGTATTTGTTCATGCGGCCAACAGCAAAATTACACGCCGTTACGTGCTGTCCGAATACTTTTGCGACTGAGTGTAGGAGGGCACGTGCATTCGCGAGTGAGTGGTTCAAAATAAGAATTAATACTGTAAAGGGAATGGGTCATAAGTATAGTTACGTCGGTACATACTCAGTTGTATGCGAACGTACGATCGGGATAGAGGCACATACATTCTTAGTACTATCATTCCCCGTGGCCAGGGTAAATAGAAGTGTGGCTAAAATGTATTTATTCATCTGAGAAAAAAATAATCGGACTTCATGATTAAATGAAAAGAAAGATTGCAAGTTCTGAACGTCGCGGCAAATATGACCTAAATATTGAAATTGTCCTTAGTGGCCACGAAGGGAAAGAGATGAACAAATTCACGTACATCTGTTGTTGAGCCGAGCCGTCGTGAGGATCGTCGTCTCCATCCAAATTCTCTATGTTGTTGTTGTGGTCTTCAGTCCAAAGACTGGTTTGATGCAGCTCTCCATGCTACTCTATCCTGTGCAAGCTTCTTCATCTCCCAGTACCTACTGCAACCTACATCCTTCTGAATCTGTTTAGTGTATTCATCTCTTTATCTCCCTCTACGATTTTTACCCTCCACGCTGCCCTCCAATACTAAATTGGTGATCCCTTGATGCCTCAGATCATGTTCTACCAACCGATCCCTTCTTCTAGTCAAGTTAAGCGACAAATTTCTCCTCTCCCCAGTTCTGTTCAATACCCCCTCATTAGTTATGTGATCTACTCATCTAATCTTCAGCATTCTTCTGTAGCACCACATTTTGAAAACTTCTATTCTCTTCTTGTCCAAACTATTTATCGTCTACCTTTCACTTCCATAAATGGCTACATTCCATACAAATACTTTCAGAGGAAACTTCCTGACACTTAAATCTATACTCGATGTAAACAAATTTCTCTTCTCCAGAAACGCTTTTCTTGACATTGCCAGTCTACATTTCATATCCTCTCTACTTCGACCATCATCAGTTAGTTTGCTCCCCAAATAGCAAAACTCATGACTACTTTAAGCGTCTCATTCCCTAATCTAACAGCCTCAGCATCACCCGAATTAATTCGACTACATTCCATTATTCTCGTTTTGCTTTTGTTTATGTTCATCTTATATCCTCCTTTCAAGACACTGTCCATTCCGTTCAGCTGCTCTTCCAGATCCTTTGCTGTCTCTGACCGAATTACGATGTCATCCGTGAAAACTGTTTTTGTTTTTTCTCCATGTATTTTAATTCCTACTCCGAATTTTTTTTGGTTTCCTTTACTGCTTTCTCAATATAAAGATTGAATAACGTTGGGTTTAGGCTGCAACCCTATCTCATTCTCTTCCCAACCAATGCTCCCCTTTCATGGCCCTCTACCCTTATAAATGCCATCTGGTTTCTGTACAAATTGTAAATAGCCTTTCGCTCCCTGTATTGTACCCCTGCCACTTCAGAATTTGAAAGAGAGCATTCCAGTTAACATTGTCAAAAGCTTTCTCAAAGTTTACTAATGCTAGAAACGTAGGTTTGCCTTTCCTTAATCTATTTTCTAAGATAAGTTGTAGGATCAGTATTGCCTCACGTGTTCCAACGTTTCTACCGAATCCAAACTGATCTTCCCCGAGGTCGCCTTCTACCAATTTTTCCATTACAAAATTAAAATAATAATAATCTTCCAGAGTTACAGCAGCTGGGATCCACGGTATCGTAAGTGAGGAAATCATATTGTTCATAAATTGCTTTCATTATATAACACAATTTAACTTAAAAATTACACAGCACGTTTATCAGCAGGACATGAGAACAACGAAAGATCACCGTTACTAAAACTAATAAACGAAGAGCGTAAATCTTCTTTTGACCGTCAGTGTTAAATACTTTTCAAATTAATCTTTCGTATCGAATTATTATCTATACATTTATGAATAGGAAAAAAATTATTAATTTCCTTTATAAGTCGGACCCAGTTCCAGGCGACGATGAGGGAGGATATCATCAACAGCTTGTAAGTTTCTCAGAATTTGACGCGACATGTTAACAGAAAACATTTGATTCAATGACTTCGTCGTGAAAGACATGGTAGCTTGTAGCTCGGAGCTTTTCGTCTCGTGGCCAATAGCACACACCAAAAAGTAACAGGTATTCTGAAAATTTTTGTCAACACCTTCTTAGAGGTACATGGTACCTAAGATTATAATGAACAAAACATATTGATGCCTACAGGCCCTTCGTCGAAGAGGTCATTATAGAGGGATCACGTATTCAAAGTGGAAAATGATGTAAAATGAATTAGGCCATGTCATTTTCCAAGGAACTATCCCTGTATTTACTTTAAGAAAAACTAAAAGAAAGAAGAAAGGAAGAAAGAACAAAAAAAAGCTGACTCAAAACGAAGGAATTATCAGACGGAAATCATGTAGGACTGAAGAGGAATTGGATGATTTAATTGAGCAAGTCAGTAATGGTTTGCTTCACCTCTGGACCCTGTGCAAGCAGTTATTCAGCTTGGTGTTGATTTATGGAGTTGTTGGATCTCCTCCTGAGGGATATGGTGCCGAATTCTGTCAAACTGGTGCTTTAGATGGTCAAAATCCCGATCTGGTTGAAGTGCGCTGCCCATAATGTTCCATACGATCTCCATTGGAGAGAGATCCGGCGACCTCACTGGGCAAGGTAGGATTTGGCAAGTACGGAGACAAGCTGTAGAAGCTCTCGCAGTGTGCGGGCGGTCGTTACTTTGCTAAATGTATGCCCAGGATGGCTTGTCATGAAGGGAACAAAACGTAGCGTAGAACATCATCGACACACAGCTTTGCTGTAAGGGGGCCGCGGATGACACCCGAAGGGGTCGTGATACGAAATGATATGGCACCCCAGATCATCACTCCTGATTTTCAGGTCGTATGATTGATGATAGATTGGTGTCCCACTGCTTTCCAGGCAGTCTCCAGAAACGTCTTCGGCCTGAAATCTCAGTGACTGGAGTAGGTCTTCAGTGACGAGTCCCACTTCGAAATGAGCCCCGACGACCAGCAGTTGGGATACCAACCTGTGTGTCACCCGTCATACACACTAACAAACTGGACTGATGGTTTGTAATGCCATTTGTTTTCGTAGCAGGACCACTTTTGTCGTCATTCCCGGCACCCTTACAGCGTCGATGATCTTCTACGCCACGTTTTCTAGCCCTTCAATCCTGAGCTTATATTTCAGCAAGATAATGCTCGCCCGCATACGGCAAGAGCGTCTACTGCTTCTCTTCGTGCTTACAACCCTATCTTGTTCAGCAAGGTGGCCGATATCTTCCAAATTAAGAATCTTTGGAGTACTCTATCAATCAATTCAAGCTTAATAACGGCTTGGCCGGCCGCTGTGGCCAAGCGGTTATAGGTACTTCAGTCCGGAAACGCGCTGCTGCAAATCCTGCCTCGGGCATGGATTTATGTGATGTCCTTAGGTCAGTTAGGTTTAAGTAGTTCTAAGTCTAGGGGACTTAGACCTCAAATGTCAAGTCCCATAGTGCATGGAGCCATTTTAACCATTTGAATAACTGCATGCATAAGGGCCAGAGGTGGACCAAAACGTTTTTGACTTCGCCAACTGTGTAAAGTTCTTCCTCTTAAATCACAAAATTTTTATGAAAATGTAATCATTCGTTTATACATTTACATCACACATACCGTTTTCCGTACCATTCGGATAATTCCTTCCTGTTGCATCGTCCTTGCCTTAGATTTTATTAATGAAACCTAGGGGTAAATGTTAATTTAGTTTTCCAGACGTGAAATGGAGAAGAGCTTTTGAAGGCGTCTGCGGTCTTGTAACATTACGCCCTGTGCACATGATCACACGGCTTGTGGATTACCACTCAGTTTCGCAACATTAGTGAAAAGTTACCATTAGATAAACATCATAAACATTTGGTATGTTTACCAGAATAGTATCATAGAGACGGTAACTAAACAGTCGCATGTTTTTATGGGATTCCAACGCTACAAGCTACATGTTGAAACCTTCCAGTAAACATTGTTTACAGATTTAGCAGACATACCTTCCTCAAAATTTAATATTTGTAGAACATTTTGTGAGAGTCTTCGTCGAGGCACTTCGCAAGAAGAAAGAAAAGTGAATAACAATTGACAAATATACAACACGAACAGAACAAAATCTCAACTTGGAAGCACCAAAACTTACTGAGAAGTCTTCTCCTAGGATTTAACGCTTAGAGAGTGGCAAGAAGATATCTTATAACCTACTGCTTATGTACCCTGGCGTCCGTGGAACGAAAAGCGGTGGGTAATCGGAAATTATCTGGGATCTGTTTTATTTTAAAACTATTGTAATACGTATCAAAATATGTTACATTTAACTTTTTGTTCGTATGACGTACAGCAGTTTTGTGCCATTTGTTGTTGACAGCTCGTATCACACGATATTAAGCAGCAGGGACAAATGACAGGGCCACTCAGTTACGGTTGCGACCTCTGAACTGGGGCAGACGTGGACAAATGCTGTCTGATCGGATTATTGCTGTCATACAACGACTACTAATTCGTCACCCCATACCACCCTTTGAGTGAAAACGTGTATTTGGAAACGCACCGTCAGTCATTTAAAAGTTAATTAAATACGTCATTTTTGTAACAGACATAATTAATTTGAATATGTCTTCTTTCAGTTTTTGTTCCGCTACAAACATGGAAATGCTTCGATTCTCCTGTCTTTCGTGTACGTCGATATTAACTGCCATCAACTGTCAGCTATGCCCAATGGTCATCACTACAGACCATACCAGGCAAACTTTTCATGTTCTAAAAATTTTGCTTGCGTTTCGTCAGCGTACTATATTTGATATTAATTAGTATTGTTCTTACTAGATAAATCCTTACATTGCAAATAAATAGTCTCAGATGACTGAAACGCATCAGGGAAAACGGAATTTTCGTCGAATCTGGATACTGTTTTCTTCTGTGAAACAGCAAAAAGCATGCGTGTGCGTCAGCTTGTACATACTGTATTCATCACAAAAAAAACCGTGATTTGTTGATAGCCGTTGTATCTTTTCAGAAAACAGATCGAGTATGTATTCATGGATGTTCTTCACGTTCATTTTCTATGTCATAGTTCTTACAATTACGAATTTACTTCTACCTCTTCTGGATCTAAAAATGCACTGATCTAAAATGCTTTTGCAGTGCTTTGTTTCCTAACAATGTTAAAATACTAAATAAATTATTCACGAAGTTTGTGTACTGTGTTAAGCTACTGTTTAGTATGTGAAAGGCAGAACCCAGGAAAACATCATAAGAAGCACAATGAAAATTGTAAGAAATATAACAAAGCAAAGCAAAGGTAAATTAAAAGAATAAAACCTTAAAATTATCCGCAAAGTACTTCCGCACTCTGGCCCTAGACAGCCGTGTAAACATCTGCCAATGGTGTCATCGAGTGCGGCATGCTGGGTCATGTGATCACAACACCGCTCACCCGATCGTTGTCTGGTTTCTTGGCCTTGGAACCACTACTAATAGGCCGAGTACACTACGTGATCGAAAGTATCCGGTCACATGCCTGAAAATGACTTACAAGTACGTGACGCCCCCCCATCGGTAATGCTGGCATTCGATGTTGTGTTGGCCTACCATTAGCCTTGATGACAGCTTCCACTCTCGCAGGCATACATTTAATCATGTGCTGCAAGGTTCATTGGGGAATGGCAGCTCATTCATCACTGAGTGCTGCACTGAGGAGAGGTATCGATGTCGGTTGGTGAGACACCCAAAAGTGTTCTATAGCATTCAGGTCAGGACTCTGTGCAGTCCTGTCCATTACAGGGATGTCATTGTCTTGTAACCACTCCGCCACAGGCTGTGCATTATGATGAGATGTTCGATCATGTTGAAAGATGTAATCGCCATCCCCGAATCGCTCTTCAACAGTGGGAAGCAAGAAGGTGCTTAAAACATCAATGTAGGGCTGTGCTGTGGTATTATCATTATCCAAGATGGCAGTAAGGTGCCAGGGTCCCCGCCCCCTCCCTGCCACAGCCCCCTGGCAGGAAGTTCAAATTCCATCAGGATAATGCAACCTTTACTAACGTGAGAAAAATGGTGGGAAAGAGAGGGCAGTTGGGCTACCTCCACTAACCCAAGTCATCTAGGGATTGGCTGGAAATTTGGATTTTGGCATTAAAGGAAGGTCACTTAGGCTATCTCTCCTAACCTAAGAAAATGGCAAGAAAGAAAGAGCAGTTGCACTGTCTCCACTAACCTAAGTCATCTGACCACCACCTCGTCCTAGGTAATGGCGGGAAGAGGACTCGAACTGTGCAGGACATAAGTCTTTATATTGCATGCACTATTCATTTAAATGGACAATTCATTTAAACAATTAGATCCAGTACCACCATCAAGCGTAGTCGTCATGGGGTCTGGAGTCCACCTGACCTAGTGCACAGTACTGTCACTAGAGTGCACTGTCATCCATTCTGTGACGTAATCCAAGATCTGCAGGGAAAATGGAGCTAAACAGTGTGTTCACCAGGGTGTCCGGGCATAGTACACAGTACCACCACCAGAGCGTGGTCTCATCTGTTCTGTGACATAACCCAAGATGGCTGTCTGGAGGGGAAAAAGTGACTCAGACTGCACTGGGCTGACGGAGAGAGGAAGGAGTGTACTTTATTTGTTTTGGAACAATTTGTTTAGGTATGGATTTGAGGTAGTGTATTTATCACACTGATTCAAAACACATGCTCTTACATGCTTGGGGTCACACCACACAGCCTGAAGACCTGTAAACTACTCCTAAATTACCGAAACAACGCTCTGCAGACACGCAAACAACTCCTAAATTACCGAAATAATTTCAGTACACAGCACACATACATGCAAACTCCTACTAAATAATGCAGTACACTGATGTGCAGACATGAAATCAACTCGTGTAAACTGTCCAAATACCGCATAGCAAAGCCTGCAGACCTGCTCGCAAAATAATGCCACAAACACAGAAACAACGTGCACACAGGCACAGCCAACTGTCCTCTGTCCACTGCACTGGATGCTACCGGCAGACGCCCCTCTCACGAAGTGCTGCTGCCGTCAGCTGGCTAGCCACGCACAGGTGCCCATTTGGGTTCCTCAGGCATGAGGCGGCGGTATTCCATTCATGTTTGACACCTGAGAAATTCCTCTCGATATATGTAATCACCTAGACACTGTTGCTGACACGACTGGACAGGAGAAAAGACCTATTTCCAGGGTGCAGATGCTCCAAGGGCGCGCTCACGTCAATGCCACTGTCAGATGCAAGCCAGCGTGAGCCATCGCTCTCTCACCACTGCTGCCTAAAGCGAGCAGGTGAAAGGTACCTCTGTTTTCAGATGTACAGTTAGAGTTCTTCAAGTGTCAAACTGGCGTCAGAGAACTCCAAGGCACGCTCACACAGGTTCCATATGCGAGATGTCTCTGGGCAGCATGTGTGTTTACCATTGCTGGTGCGATTCCTGTGGATACTGACATCACAGAATAGCACAGGGTACATTGTTCCTAATGGAACATGCGAACTGCATCTAGCTGTGCATGCACACCCAGCCTGGCTGATGCATCGTGCGAAATGTTCGTCCTGCTATCAATATACGTCTCAGAGACGTTAAACGTTCTCACCGCTAAAAGTCTGTGCACATTTGCAGAAACAGCACTATTCATAAAAATATTCTTGTTGCTTGGAAAGAGATCAATGTCGAAGCACAGATGGGGGAAAATCAGAACAATTATGCAAACAGAATTCTCATGTAAGTGATCACTGATTCGGTGCTATCCACCCCAGAAGGTGCTATCCCCCCACCAAAACTCTCTCCAACTCAAACAAGCGATGTCAGTCAGTCACTATTAGGTAACCAACAGAGTGCCAGTGGACGAATGGGATGGAAAAGCTATGTACTCTAATAATAAGTATCACAGCTGATATTCCTCACGGGTTTGCAGCCGGACCATGTCTGGACGACGACATGATCCTGCAGCAAACCCGTGAAGACTATAAGCAGTTATTATGCCGGGAAAGTCTACGAAATCACAATAAGCATCACAGTTGATAGTGCAAATAATTTTAGCAGTATTGCAGTAATTTCAACACTGACCAATAATGTGACAGCATGTTTCCCAATTTCAGTATCATAACCAAACCACCCCTTCTCCACTTTGCGAGTATCATTGCAAATGTGGATAGATGACTGTGCAGTAAGTCCATTCATTGTTAATTCTTGAACACATACACCATAAAACTATATCAGACAGCACTCTACATATTTCTAACACCTCAAGCATAGTGCTTAACTTACGATCTATTTCTCTGAGTGTGGGAGTTGTAAAGCATTTTCGTTATGTTAGGGTGAAACTAGAAAGACCCCCCTCATACTGTCATTGACCAACGCACCTTGCAGCACCATTACCGATTTAATTTACAATCAACCACATCTCGTGAATGAATGGAGCTTGCTAAGTCCTCACCCATCCAAGTGCACAAGATTTGTTGAGGTGCGTCCATGATGTAATAGCAAACAGTTAAGAAGAACAAGAAACGGATAATTTTTATGCATATTGGAGCTCCAGACGGATTGAGTTCGAAGCATTTTTATGTAAATCAAATAAGGTATCAATTTTAAAGTATTATTCCAGAGTAGTGGATCAGTACCTGGGTAGGACAGAACATAAACACACGCACTCCTAAGGCTACAACGACCTGCATTTAAAATGGGCTATAACGTCAGATTGCTTGCGTTACTGCCCTACTAGTTATAGCGCTGTTAATATTCCCATGTAATAAATATATTTCAAGCGCATGACATACATCCTTCTTCCCAGTTTCTCTAGGATAAATTATGTTCTCGAAGCGTAAGACGAAAAAACTACTTCCTTAAAACATTTCCTCTGTGTGATATGAGCACAATATAGCTTTCCAGAGGTGTAGAGTGGCCACTGTTCACACCTGATCATGGTTCAGAAATTATATTATGCCTGCATCAGCCCTATATAATATGATCGTTAGTAACAGGGATACCTTTTATAAGGAAACATATAAACGCATAACAGCAGCGTCCGACATTTGAAAATTATAATTCATTCAGCCACTAACTCTGTGAACATCACATCTGTCAGGCAAATGTATACACGGGGATTGCAGTACCTCAAAAGCACCTATCGCTAACTTAGTTATGAAGCTGAAGTCTCGATTTTACACCCAAGATGCGACAGGGGGATGGTGTACATTGCATAAATCAAAGTTCATTTAGAGGAATGTGTCACGTTTCATCACACATGAGATGGAAGCACTCTGATGACCAACAGGTTAACCATTAACCATAGCAAGTAGACAGTGCTTTCAATCACATACAGAACACGTGGCTGTATAAGAGTCGAACGCAGGCTATGTCAAGTGACTGATGCATCCTGCCAGAACTGTGGAAAAATTGACCTGTGGAAACTTCTCTCTCTCTCTAGAATGCATCATCAGTCTACCATTAAATTGTACCTCGTTACAGCTCCATCTCAATCGATCACCTTTAACGCAGATGTAAGTAAGTTTAGAGGTGGATGCTTCTCTGTCTTCCTGAAAAGCATCAAATACAGTAGTCAACTCGCGTGTATCACTGGTACCTCAATAGACTTACAGTATAGTGCTACCTTGACGGAAATAAAAATTGACTGCTCTCTGATTCCCTTCGCTTCCACGTCGATGTTTTCTCGGATACCTCTTGCTGCAGCATACTTATTCCCATGTAGAAGTTGATCTTCACTAACCAGAAGATAGGCAAGTAACTCCTCAATTTCACTGCATTTCAGTATATATTCGATCAATTTACACATATTCCCCGTCATTTTCCACAATTCTACTTATTTTTTATGCCTTTTCTATCCATGCGATCATGGCATAACCTCTCGTTCTGTGTTCTAAAATTGCTTGTAAATGTAGCACAGCTGCCAACACTTAGCCCAAATGTACTCATCGGGAGGCGTAGCATAGCACTGTAGTCGATTGTATCCAGACACCTCCACATTTGGAGAGCATTTTCTCTGTTTTCTGTATGCCTGTGTATATGCATCTGTCACGGGAGGCTCCCAGGACCCACAGTAGGACGAGTTAGCGTTCGAGTGAGGATCCGCTGCTCGTTATATCCGGAGCAATGTTGGGATGCAGATGCACAATGTGCTGTGCACGGGATAGGGTTTGAAGGTGGATCCGCCATGCACAATGAGTGAAGCTGTGTTGGGGTGCAGATCCACAATATACCACATCCGAGGTAGCGCTATACTGTATGTGTACTTAAGTACCTGTGATACATGCGAGTTGACTACTGTATTTTATGCTTTTCAGGAAGACAGACAACCATCAAGCTCTAAACTTACTTGCGTAGGCGTTAGAGGGTAACAGAGAGTGGATGGGGTGATCAATTGAGATAGAGCTGTAACGAGTTAAGATTTCATGGTAGACTGATGATGCATTCTAGAGAGGGAGAAGTTGCGGCAAGGACTTTACTAAGAGTGGAAAAAGGTCTCTGTAACCATAAAGTTTCATTTGATTAAACTTCCTTTGCCTGGGTTTCAGGCAAGATGAGCCATTTAGTCTGATGCTGAAATTCTGCTATTTAAATACATATGGAGAGCTTCTGCAATGCTGTTCGAACTTAGGGGGCATACCAAGTGGGCTCAGGCGTGTATCAGAACTTGAACTGAGGAGGGACGCGTGCTAGGTTAGTCTGTACAGTTGAGTGAATGTCCAGTGCCTCAGTGCCGTAGTGGTTAGCGCTTCTGCCTTCTGAGCAGCAGATTGGGATTTGGATCTCAGTCTTGCTACAAATTTTCTTTCGTTGCTTCAGTCTGCATGTGTACACCATAGCTGTCTCGGACTGGAAAAAGGTCTCCAGAACTATACATTTTCATTTGACGATAGTTATGGTGAAATACGCAAAAAAATATGTAACGAGAAAATGAAATTCATCAACGCTGGCGATATAATTCCTGAGCATATACTCATTTCACGTCCATCTGAGTGAAGGAAAAAATTATTCAGTTTCACAAAAATCCAGGCTCAAGTAATAACTTGTTACGAACCCTAGACGGATTCTATGTCTTTAAAACGTTTGTTTCTTTTTTACGTTCTTACTAATGTAAAAACTGAAAACATCCTTGGAAGCATCAATCTGGACGTTACGTAAACTGCGTCTTGTGCTGCCGCTGTGTCAGTGGCGGGCTATTACGCACATTAGATATCAGTGACTCTGCTCTGTGGAGAGCTCTACATCCAAACTCTAGCCGAGATTTATCTTACATCAGGACATACAAAACAGATTACTTACTGTAAAAAGGAACGTGTTAATATTTTTGGGAACAGGGTTTGCAAGTACGTCAGGCAAAACAGAAAAGTAATTCGATCTGCGTCGTGTGTAGTTACTCAATGCAACACTGTTTCAGCTGCGACGTTCCATCAACACAGAGCGACGGAGGAGCTCTTGCGTGAGGTTCGGGGGTTGAGGGAAGGGAGTGTTTGTCCCTTTGAAATCCCTCGACGGTACGTCTCGAGGCTCATGAATATGCACGAGGAAACCTGACGACAATAGAGTGCTTTCATGCTTGGAGCGAACATCAAAGTCTTAAATACGTTCCCCGCGCGCGCGCCGCGCCTCCAGAAGATGAAAGTTCAGACAGGCTGGCTGCAGCGAGTGCATGAGCAGGCAGCAGACGTTCGGGGGTCGGGAGGCGTCGGGGGCGGTGAAGGCGGAGGTGTCGGAGGGGACGGTGGGGCCGCTGGGGGCGGCACGGTGCCGCCCGCACAAAGGCCGGACGGGGCGGTGCAGCGGCACCTCGCAAATTAACAACGCGGCGCGAAGCGCTGGGGCCACCTTGCTTGCAACAGCGCGCATAGTGCCATTGTGTTGCGCGAACCCAGTCTGCTCTTTGTGCCAAAGAGATACACCTGTGTGGCAAACGTAGTTTCGCCTACCTTTTTTCAGCAACTGTGTTTCACACTTATGCTAGCGACGGGACAACATGATAAGTCGGATCCAAGCTCTCTGGACGTAATGCGAGTTTCACCCGTTTTAAGTAGCACACTTGTCGTTTTGGTGCATTCTGCAAGGTGTGTAGAGGGAAAAATGAGAATGAAAAAGCCGATAACTAAATACTCGGAGTAAAAAGGTGTAAGACAGGGATACAGTCTTTCGCCTCCGTCTTTCAATCTCTGTCGATAATTAGGGGTATAAATGCAAATATTTCCTGTCATGAAACTTCTTGGCAGATTAAAACTGTGTTAAAATTACGAACAACTTCAGTTGGAAAGACCACATAGATAATATTGTGAGGATTGCGTTTCATTGGCAGGACACTTAGAAGTTGCAACAAGTCTACTAAAGAGACAGCTTACACTACACTCGTTCGTCTTCTGTTACAATATCGCTGCGCGGTGTGGGATCCTTACCAGGTGGGATTGACGGAGGACATCGAAACGGTGCAAAAAAGGGCAGCTCGTTTTGTATTATCACGTAATAGGGGAGAGAAATGGCTCTGAGCACTGGATCAAATGGCTCTGAGCACTATGGGACTTAACATCTATGGTCAGCAGTCCCATAGAATTTAGAACTACTTAAACCTAACTAACCTAAGGACAGCACGCAACACCCAGCCATCACGAGGCAGAGAAAATCCCTGACCCCGCCGGGAATCGAACCCGGGAACCCGGGCGTGGGAAGCGAGAACGCTACCGCACGACCACGAGATGCGGGCTAATATAATAGGGGAGAGAGTGTGGCAGATATGATACACGAGTTGGGATGGAAGTCATTAAAGCAAAGACGTTTTTCGTCGCGGCGACATCTATTTACGAAATTTCAGTCACCAACTTTCTCTTCCGAATGCGAAAATATTTTGTTCAACCCAACCTTTCTTTCAGGAGTGCTAGTCTGCAAGGTTCGCAGGAGAGCTTCTGTAAAGTTTGGAAGGTAGGAGACGAGGTTCTGCCAGAAGAAAAGCTGTGAGGGGGGGGGGGGGGCGGGGCGTGAGTCGTGCTTGGGTAGCTGAGTTGGTAGAGCACTTGCCCGCGAAAGGCAAAGCTCATAAGTTCGAGTCTTGGTCCGGCACACAGTTTTAATCTGCCAGGAAGTTTCATATCAGCGCACACTCCACTGCAGAGTGAAAATGTCATTCTAGATTTCCTGTGATGTCTGACAATAGTGTGCTGAACAACAGTATTTACTTCACTTTCTGGCTAACAATTATAGCTATTACTAGTAATATATTTTTAGGTTGGTTAGTACCTCAAAGTACGCAAGGTGCAAGCAAGCCAGTGAAGTTAACTTTCTTGCTGAGCGGCAGGTCAGGTATTGGTATGTGGAGATATGTACACAAAACGTGTAGTCTATGTTGATAGGCGTAGTCCACTTCATGGCGCAGTTATGACCGTGCAGAACACATCAGGTGATAAATTATTTGACGTGTTTGCTGGAAAAGTGTTTGATAAAGAACAACTAACACACTCAAGTGTGTACATATTAAGATACCAATGATCACGATATATGTACTTATACATATAACATACTCTATATCGAACATGGAGTGACAGAAATTAAAGAAAATGGTTCAGGTATGAGATTGACATTTATGGTGAAGGGATATCAGTGATATCGTTCGCTGATGACATTGATACTCTTAGTGAAAGGGAGAACCACAGAATACGTCGAATGGGAGGTGCAATCTAATGAGCACACACTATGAGTTGAGAGTAAGCCAAAGAAAGACAGAGTATCAGATAAAATTAACGTCAGACTTAGGGACTACAAAGGTGACCAAGTGAAGAGATTGTGCGACTTTGGAAAGGAATAACACATGGTGGATTGAGCATGGGGGATATAACAAGCAGATTATCAAACGCAAAGGGGACACTGTTTGCAAAAACGAGGTCTACTGGTCCCAAGACATTGCTCTTAACTTGAGCACCGAATTTCAAGAGTATACGTCTGGAGCACATCGCTGTATGGAACTGAATCATGCACTGTGGGAGAAACGGAATAAGAGAGAACTGAAGTGCGTAAGACCTGGTGCTAGAAAACGTTATGGAAATTAGGAAGTCTCAGCAGAATTGTTGAGCAGAGTAACATGCAGAAAACATTGATAAGAAGAATGGTCAGAAATATAGGACGTTTTCTGGGAGATCAAGGATTAACTTCTTTGGTACTAGAGGAAGCTGCTGAGAGTAAAAAATTGTAGTTGAAGACAGAGATTTGATTTATTGTATTTAATATTTATTTTTATTTTTCGTTTTTTCCTGGCCTCTTAGTGGTTTGATGCCGCAACTTCCTCACTTGTGCCAACCTTTTCATCTCAGAGTAGCATTTGAAGCCTATGTCCTCAGCTACTATCATCCTACTTCCACCCTTCTTGTCAGTGTTTTACACATACCTTTTTCCTCAGCGATTCAGGGGAGGACCTCTTCATTTTTTCCTTTATCATTCCTCCTCATTTTTAACGTTCCTCTGTCCTCCTTTTTCCGGTTTTCCCACAGCCCACGATTCACTTCCACAAAAAGTTGTAATCCACACGTAGATCTGCAGAAATTTCATCCCTAGTCTAAGAACAATGCTAGATTCCAATAGATGTATTTTGGGTAGGAAAGCCAATTTAATTGCGCCGCACAGATTTTTAGGCCCTCCTTGCGGCTTTCGTCATACCGTATTTTCTTTCCACACTTCGTCTAATTGGTGTTTATTGTTTAATGAAAAACAGTCTAGATAGTACAAATCACATTTATTACCGACACGTTTCAGTCCAATGACGGACTGCTCAAGTTGACACCATCTGGAGACTTCTGCATTTCCTGCTCCATGGATCCGTCTCCACACATCATCTTTAGAATACAGTCTGAAGATTTTCCGCCTTTGAACTGAAAACAGTCACCAATAAATGAGATTTTCGCGATCTATACGCTTTTTCTAAGTACAGTGGTGAAATTGGTCGCTGTTTTCAGAAAAAGTTTTCCAAAATATTTAATTGGTTTTGATGTTTCTCACTAATTACCTTTTATTTTGTTCCTCCTTCAGTAGTTCCTTCTTTCTTCGGTTTACTTTCATGTCATATTCTGCGTCCAGTAGATTGCTAATTGCATTCAGTATATCCCATATTTATTTCTCCTTCACCGCGAAGATAGCAATGTAACAAGAAATCTTATCATTATTTCGCTTTCAATTTGGTTCCCACTCTTTTACTTAGCGTTTATCTCAGCCTTCGACGCACAGACCGAACCGTAGTGGAGAAAGACTACAGACGAGTATCACAGCTCTCTTAATTCTAGCACTCCGTTCACGGTCTTCCACTGTCATAGTTCCTTCTTGTTACTTACATATATTGTATATTGCTCATTTTTATCTATAGTTTACATATATTTTTCGGAAAATTCCGAAAATCTTGGGCCATTTACGTTGTCTAACGGTTATTCTAGATTAACAGACTCTATGAACTTGTCTTGGTTTCCATTACCAAGTGCTACGTTAGAACGGCCGCTATGACGATTCGTTTTTCCCACGGCTAAACCGATCTTCACCTAACACAGCCTCATTTTTCTTTTCCACTCATCTGTTTATTATTCTTATCAGCAACTTCGATGCCTGAAGCGTGAAGCGGTCTGTACAGTAGTTCTTACACAGTTCTTTATTCTGTAGTCTTTGGAAGTGTGTGGATGATATTTTTCCAAAAGTCTCATACTATCTCCAGTCTCATAGATTCTACACGATAAACTCAATATTTATGTGGTTGCCATGTCAGCAGACATCGTTGAGGACCTCAAAAAAAAAAAAAGAAAAAAAAAAAAAAAGGGTTCAAATGGCTCTGAGCACTATGCGACTTAACTTCTGAGGTCATCAGTTGCCTAGAACTTAGAACTAATTAAACCTAACTAACCTAAGGACATCACACACATCCATGCCCGAGGCAGGATTCAAACCTGCGACCGTAACGGTCGCTCGGCTCCAGACTGTAGCGCCCAGAACCGCACGGCCACTCCGGCCGGCAGAGGACCTCATTGTGTTGAAATATATAATGGGTGATCAAAAAGCTAGTAAGTTAGTTAGTTAGTTATATAGATCATTAACGACTGTTTGATCGAAATGATGTGGTAATGAACACGTTATTATGTTTACTTCCATTCACAAGTACACTTTTCTATTTTCTATTTTTAATGAGTACCAGTTTTTAAATAGAAATTCATCTACGGAATAGAACGAGTTGTCCCTGAGAAATGATTTTAAATTAGATTTAAAGCTTGCTCGTTAAATGTCAGACATTCTACGTCATTCGTTAAATGATAAAAAATGTTTGCTGCTGCATATTGTACGCCTCTCTGAGCCACTGCTGGCTTTAACAATTGGTAATTTTCTCCTCTATTGTTGTATGAATGGACATCACTGTTCTTCTCAAATTGTGATGGATTATTTAAGACGAACTTCATAAGCAAATATATGTAGTATGACGGCGCAATTAAAATGCCTAACTTCTTGAAGATGTACCTGTACGTCCATGGGCTAACACCACATATTATTCTTACTGTTCGCTTTTGTACAACTAATACTTTCTTTCTAAGTGGTGAGTGAAGCCAGTTAATTATTCATTAAGACGTTCTTGGGTGGAAATATGCAAAATATGTCAGAAAGTTGATACATTGTTTCGAAGCTTAGTAATTATACGAAGAGTAAAAGTAGCTAACTTAATAGTTCGAGATGCTCAGTGACATGCTTCTTCCACTTCAAGTTTTCATCAATATGTACACCCAAAAATTTGGAGCATTCTACCCTATTTACTAACCTATTCTCATGTGCCACATCACATCACGATTATTCGAATTCCGTGCAGTCCAGAATCGTAATGCCAATCAGGCAAAATCGCCGGGAACACGGAGCCAGTCGTCCCACCGACTCGTCAGGTTGAAGATACCCGTTTGGTAGTAGACTGTCTTGCTGCCTGAATTGTTCGACAGCAGTTGTCGATCCTTCAAGGCCTTTAAAAGGACTTAAAGTGTGATAGTCGCATGGAGAGAGATTAGGATTATGGGGCAGATCATCTAATGCTTCCTACTTCTCCGTAATGGAGGAGGCTGGATCCTAGATGGACAGGTGTCTTGTGTCGAACCTCGTCGGTCGCGCGGAGTGGCCGCCAGGTTTGAGGCGTCATGTCACGGACTACCCGGCCCCTCCCGCAGGAGGTTCGAGTCCTCTATCGGGCATGGGTGTGTGTGTTCTCAGCATAAGTTAGTTAAGTAGTGTGTAAGTCTAGGGACCGATGACCTAAGCAGTTTGCTCCCTCACCAGTTCACACACATTTGAACATTTGAACCTCGACGGGCACGGAACTTGATGCACCATTCGACAACGGTAGTTTTCGACATACGTGGTGCCCCATACACATTCTTCATTTTCCGACGGATGTCTATCGGTGTTTGTCCTTCGACAGCCAAGAAAAGAATAAAAGCACGTTGGTCCGATGTGGACGCGCTTAATAATAACATCGCCATAGTTCAAGTTTCTGTTTTTATCACACGTACGTCGGAAAGACACTAATCCTTTGCTTACATGTCGGTGCTTCTATACCTGCATCGTAGTCAAGCAAAGTTGCATATACGCTGCAGCAACGCCTTCAAACGGAAACTTTTGACTCCCACTTAAACCAAACAAACTCTGAGATGGTGTTTTGCACAGGAGAGGAATTCATGGGGGTCCGCATCAAGCCCGTGCGATAAACCGTGACTAAAATAAAATAAAAAATGGTGTAATGGTGTATATGGTATTTGCTTGTATAGAAGCAGCACAATAAGATGGTTGACGTGAAGGACGTGAAGGGTAATTTAATTACAGGAATGAGTAACATCATAACTTCACTATTAATGAAACTGCCCTCTTAGATGGTGTATCAAATCAAACTGTTCAACTCGTAGCCATGTAACAGCATAAGATGAGCAGTCGTAAAAAATCTTGACCGAAAAGGGTCGGAGACGAGTATCACTCCTTGCCAACAACAATCTCTTTCAAACCCGATAGGAATTGCTGCTGTCGGACAATGAAGATCAGTTCCAACCAGCCTCCGGATGAAGTTTATGAAGAAAGCTACGTGCAACCGACATTTTGAGCCGGATGCTTCGCAAAAAGCAATTTCTCGTAGCAGTTCATAAAGTTATGCGTCTCCAGTGGTCTATACAACGCAGAACCTGGGTAGTTGTTGGCTGAAGGGGTCCAGTGTGGCCGACGAGTCGTAATTTTTTTCTGTATTCGAATGATGATAGACGCTGAGTTTAGTGACGGCCTGGTAATGAGTTTAACGTGCAGTGTGTGGAGGTTCAGACTGGGGGTAATTTTGCGACTTTTGGGTATGTTTTTCGTACCATGACTTGGTCAGGTTACGTGAACATGAATCAGCATGTTTATTACAATGTTCCTGGTGCCCAAGTCGTAATTACCAAGACAAAGTTCTATGCGCAGATACTATGTTTCTTGAAACATACGCATTGACTATGGGTATATGTTCCTTGAAACGTCTGTGGTGCCGACTGTCGGTTGCTTATGTAACTCTCTGAAATACTTACGCTTAATTATTTTGTAAACTATTGTATTTAGTTTTTATGTTTGTACATAGGGAGTAACTTATGATAAAAGTATAATGAAACATTGAATATTTTTTGTTGGAATACCTTTGTAAACAACACTTACTTTACGAGTACTCAGTAGAGAATTGTAACACATTTGAAATAACTCGTTCGAGTCAGGTAAAGATAGACACTGTGAAGTAGGAAGATAGCTATCTGCGAATAAGTGCGGGTGTGCGGTGGAGTAGCGAACATCTGAAATGAGCAATAACAAGAGGATTGTTTGTGTGTAGGCGATACCCATACCAATACTCGCGGTAATTCAGTGCGTTTAAGCAAGCACAGGTTTGCTCATTGTCATAGGTGGAGGTGCTGGCAACGTCTTTCTACGTATCAGCAGCTGCTGTGACATTCTGAGGAACTGCTAGCTGTACCTCAGTTAGATCCTACTCAGTTTTGTAAATTAACTGCTCAGTAGTTTTGTATACGTTATAATTGAGAATATATTATTTTAGATGTACATTGGTTATGTTTTGGTCCACTGAAATCTGTTCCTCTGTCCTGAGTTATAATCAAATTAACGAGCCAATGTTGCTTCAGTATTTAATCAGCTCAACTGCCGCATTCTAAATCAGATAACGTAATTACTGGTTGAAAATTAAACAAAACGTCTACAAATTTTACATTCCTTTGAGGCAGTGTGCTTCAGCAAACAGTTTCGAATTCTTCCAGAATTAAAAGTCTTGGTTGCGAAGCTATTTAATATCAGTGACGCGTTTCGCCCTTTTAGGGCCTCATCAGATAGTGTAAAAGCAGCTGGATATGCAACACATCCATCATGAGGCCATATAACATGGAAAACGGATGCGTATCCAGTTACTGTTGCGTCCATTTCACATTTTACATGGCTTTATGACGTCTGGGTTACATATCTAGCTAACAAAATCTGATGACGCCCCAAAAGGGTAGAACGCGTCACTGACATTAAATAACTTCGCAAACAAGACTGCTTTAATTCTGAAGTAAAATAGTTATGCTTCGTCGTATCTGGCAACTTGTGTAGCGGAAATAAGATAAACCGTTTTGTCACTACATTGTACTTACATAAATGGCATTGCTCTAATTATGATCAATGTAGTGAGCATAAGAATCCAGTGTGCTTCTGCTAACACGAATGTAAAAGTGACTGGGTTTCTTCCTTCATGTTTCATTTGCTGTGACATTGCTGCTTTACGAGTAAATCAGCGTTGTGGATCGGACCTGCAAAGACTTGCGTTCACTTAAATTACATTTCTGTGAAAATTGGTTTAAAGGTTTGTTTGATTGATCTTTGTTTTTGCTAGCATTATTTACAAAGGAATAATGTTATACGATTGTTGTGCCTTGGGGTGTGAGTTCGGAAGTACGAAAGTCTGGCCGACCATCAGAGGGGATAGTAGCTCGGTTTGATTCAGTAATTAAATTTTTGTATGAGAAATAGAAGCAGGTGTGTGTCGCTGCGCTGCAGTAATTGTAGTTAACGACACACCTGTAGCGGCAATAGCTCCCGATCTTGAATTCTGAGGCAGTTTAGCGTTGCTTTAACAAGGCCCTTCTTTTGTTACGCGAACTACACGTCAAGGCCACTTTTAAATATAAATTTAAAAATTGTTTCTTATATTACTACAGACTGGGTACAGCTACTCAACTACAAAGCGTTATCTTTTCTTCATCGCGGACACTCTCGTCTTCTGACAACAGACGATTGTTCCTGTTTTGACAAAGAATCACACACGCCCTCGCACCTCAGTAGACAGCTAAACCATGCGCCCGTAATCCCACATAGAAAGACTGTCTGTTTTCAACAACCTGTCAAACGAAGCAGTTAAAACGTTCGTAACGTGGTAGCGCAATGTTGTTGGATCAGCAATGAGCCGCTTCAGGTGGATATGACGCACCTGGAGAAACTTGTGGACTCTCTTTGTCACTAAGTTTAGGTCAATAACTAACATGATCAACTCCCTTTTGTTTCATTTAGTGTGGAGTACTCGCATCTGTTCTCCACAAGCCAGTGTGCGGATTATGGCAGAGGGAACATATCTTGTTTTTTCTGTTGTTGTTGTGGTGTTCAGTCCGATGGTTTGATGTAGCACTCCAAGCTAGTCTGCCCTATTAATCTGTGTGTAATTACTGCAACTTACATCCACCTGAACTTGCCTAGTCTAGTCAAACCTCCAATTGCGTCTACCATTTTTACCTCCCCATGCTTTCAGTTACCTGACGCCTCAGGATCCGGTGTTTCTTCGATAGTTAATCGATCTAACCGTCTAATATTCAACATTTTTCTCTCACTACATACCGAAGATGACAAGCTTTTCAGTTCCTTAAAAGGATCTGAGGTATCTTGCCAAGTTTCGCGCGGCTCATATCGTTGGAGGTTCGAGTCCTTCCTAGGGCATGGGTGTGTGTGTGTGTTGTCCTTAGCGTAAGTCAGTTTAAATTAGATTAATTAGTGTTTAAGCCTAGGGACCGATGACCTCAGCAGTTTGGTAGCATAGGAACTTACCACCATCACCACACCTTACAAGGGGAGCATGCCTACTCGTAATCACTGACTTCGTACAAATTTATAGGACACGCAGGTCTTGGCTAGAAATGAAATTGATTGTAGTGAGACTCCAGATGACCAAGCGCTTAGAAAAAAAATAGGACTTTTTGCGTGGGTCAGACGACACTCGACACTGCTTGCGGGCAGTGGATGGTGCAGCAGAAAGGGTCGAGATGGACAATCTGACGGTCGTGGGTCGAGTCCCTACGCTGACACTTTTTAAAATTTTGTTTTCTTTCAACTTTTACTTTAGTTATGCTGCAAATAAACCTAAATAATGATCGCTATATCGTATTTAATAACAGATTCTATCTGCACGACAACAAATTTCTTATGCCAATGTATTCTTGGGGAGGACAAACCAGTCGACAACTATACAATGAGGTTCTGAATGAGTACCATCGAACAGTATGAAGGTGATATCCTCCGAAATGTACTCCGATAGTGCAGCCCTACGACGTCAGTTTTTATTGTCAGGTAAAGAATTTGATCGAGAAGCGTCAAAATAGCACTTGTTTCGTCGAGGGAGGAGTAGAAATCACTTCCCGGGAAGACTGTACAAAAATGTATTCCATTACATATCACCAGCTATCCTCGCTGATACTAGACAAAATAAATGTGCTACCCGTGGTTTGCTGCCAAAACGTGCGATGAGAGAGAACCTTTTATGAAAGTAAACCAAGTATCCTTTCTTATGTAAACCTCAAACAACCTCGTAATTGTAAAAGTGCTGCTTTCATAACTTGTGAAAGATGGGAAGAAAAATACTGTTTCCACATCTACATCTAGATCTACATACATTATTCTCAAACCAGTATATGGTACCTGGCGAAGGATACCTTCTCTTACTGCTGGGCCCTTATTTTTGCGACGCATAATTCCCTAGCACGTCTAACTCAATTACTGTAAAATAATTTGAGTATGTAATTTTACGCACAAAGTTCTTTGTTCGCATTACAATCCCTACCTGGAAATTTAATTTGCAGTCTCAAGTTTTCCTTTGCCTTTTGTCGAAAGTAAGAGAAAAAAATTTTTTTGCATGGGAACTCGCACTGACGACTCCCAGATTACCGATCCGCCGGTTGAAACTATGTTAATACAGATGGCTCATGTCGCGCCCAACCCACGCCAGAAATACTAGTTCTTCTAAGCACTTGGCCATCTGGAGCTCCCTGTTCCATTTCTGGCCAAGTCCTGGACATACCATTGAGGTTGAGGAGTAGACGCGGTCCAAATGTTAGATTCTTGTGCAACATCACTTTCACTATAGCTGACATATTCATATCGAGTGATTCAGTGACTCTATTGATATTTAAGATAACTCTTATTTATTGTTCCGTCTCCGTTGCATAATATTAATTAGATTACAGTGCAACTTAGTATTTCCGTGATTTCCCTAAAGGCAAAAGCTGGAATGGTTTCTTTGAAAGGGCACGGCTGACTTCCTTACCTTTCCATTCCCAATCCGATGGGACCAATGACCTCACTGTTTGGTCCCGTGTCCCAAATCAACCAACCAACCAGATTGCACGTTCGATCACTCAGGATCAAATCTAATAATTTGCCTCAGCAACCCAACTTGGCTAATCAGAACCACACATCAGAGTACTGTACTCGGAGGGGCTGAGGGGAGAGGGGGGGGGGGGGCGTGAATGAAACCACCCATTCCCTGCGGCGTTGATTCGAACACATTTCACAGTCGAAAACGACAGTTTGCAGTGCGTTAAGCAACTGTATTATGTTCTTGACAACTGTCTACCCTGTTGACACCTCCTGTACGATTCAGCTCTACCCTAGAAAAGTTGTAGGGCTGCAATTTTCGCTCTAGTGTACATGGTGGAACCACCAGTGACCAATCAAAACCATTCGAAGAAATTTGAACGTGATCCTAAGCAGAAAACAGTGTTTATTTTTCTTCGGCCGTTCTCTTTTGCTCTCTCCTGTGAGTTGATCATGGAAGGGTGCAGAAGGGGCATGTGCGTGAATAAAACGGCAGTGGGTTCCCATAAGAGCCCCCAGTTCCTTAACATCCTCAATGCCACCCACGCACATGTGTTGAGCACATCAAAAATGAAGCTGTGAGAGACTTCGACACCCATTCATTAAGTGGTGTCTCCCGGCTGCTCTAGCTCCTTAGGGCAGGCAACCCCACGAATTGTGTTTCGAAGGGGTCCCAGCACAATTCCCTGGGGCGAACATCGGAAGTTACTTCTACATCTCACGATGACTCTCCGTCTAAGATGCACGCTGCATCCTCCATACCAGGAAATCTTGAGTCTATTTGGCATCTACATCTACATAATTACTCTGCAATTCACATTTAAGTGCTTGGCAGAGAGTTCATCGAACCACAATCATACTATCTCTCTACCAGTCCACTCCCGAACAGCGCGGGGGAAAATCGAACACCTAAACCTTTCTGTTCGAGCTCTGATTTCTCTTATTTTATTTTGATGATCATTCCTACCTATGCAGGTTGGGCTCAACAAAATATTTTCGCATTCGGAAGAGAAAGATGGTGACTGAAATTTCGTAAATAGATCTCGCCGCGACGAAAAACGTCTTTGCTGTAATGACTTCCATCCCAACTCGCGTATCATATCTGCCACACTCTCTCCCCTATTACGTGATAATACAAAACGAGCTGCCATTTTTTGCACATTTTCGATGTCCTCCGTCAATCCCACCTGGTTAGAATCCCACACCGCGCAGCAATATTCTAACAGAGGACGAACGAGTGTAGTGTAAGCTGTCTCTTTAGTGGACTTGTTGCATCTTCTAAGTGTCCTGCAATGAAACGCAACCTTTGGCTCGCCTTCCCCACATTATTATCTATGTGATCTTTCCAACTGAAGTTGTTCGTAATTTTAACACCCAGGTACTTAGTTGAATTGACAGCCTTGAGAATTGTACTATTTATCGATTAATCGAATTCCAACGGATTTCTTTTGGAACTCATGTGGATCACCTCACACTTTTCGTTATTTAGCGTCAACTGTCACCTGCCACACCATACAGCAATCTTTTCTAAACCGCTTTGCAACTGATACTAGTCTTCGGATGACCTTACTAGACGGGAAACCTAAGAGAACTGCTCAGATTGTCACCCAGGTCATTTATAAATATCAGGAACAGCAGAGGTCCCAGTACGCTTCCCTGGGGAACACCTCATATCACTTCAGTTATACTCAATGTTTTGCCATCTATTACTACGAACTGCGACCTTCCTGACAGGAAATCACGAATCCGGTCACACAACTGAGACGATACCCCATAGGCCCGCAGCTTGATTAGAAGTCGCTTGTGAGGAACGGTGTCAAAAGCTTTCCGGAAATATAGAAATACGGAATCAACTTGAGATCCCCGTGTCGATAGCGGCCATTACTTCGTGCGAATAAAGAGCTAGCTGCGTTGCACAAGAATGATGTTTTCTGAAACCATGCTGATTACGTATCAATAGATCTTTCCCTTCGAGGTGATTCATAATGTTTGAATACATTATATGCTCCAAAAGCCTACTGAAAACCGACGTCAATGATATAGGTCTGTAGTTCGATGGATTACTCCTACTACCTTTCTTAAACACTGGTGCGACCTGCGCAATTTTCCAATCTGTAGGTACAGATCTATCGGTGAGCGAGCTGTTGTATATGATTGCTAAGTAGGGAGCTATTGTATCAGCGTAATCTGAAAGGAACCTAATCGGTATACAATCTGGACCTGAAGACTTGCCCGTATCAAGCGGTTTGCTTCCCAACCCCTAAGGTATCTACTTCTAAGAAACTCATGTTTCAAATTCTGGAATATTCCATTCGTCTTCCCTGGTGAAGGAATTTCGGAAAACTGCGTTCAATAACTCCGCAATAAAGATATGTAAGCTATACGATCAAACTTTCAGAGTAAGTTCAGGTGTGACTCTTCAGAAGTCAAGAGAACCTGAATGCGGCGGGAGAACCACTGTACCCATAAAAATGCCTGCATCCGTGGAGGCCACGTCGCATGTTTTGTAGTTTGTTTGCAGCTCTGTAGCCCAGGAGAGAGGAGGCGGGTGGCCGACAGCCAGCGGCGGTTATTTGCGGCCGGCGCACCATCCATATGCATGCTGCTCTGCACTGTGCAGTCCGTGCTGCGCTGTACTGTGGTGGGCTGTCCGACGGGGCGCCACCCGCAACTTTCGGCGCAACAAGTCAGGGCCGCATGAATATGCGCGCGCAGCCGGCGCACGGCCAGGGCGAGCACGCTGTGGGTGGGCGGTGCCCCACTGTCTCATAAACTACACGCTCAGAAGGACGAGGCGCGAAGCCTTCCACAGCCAGCATCGATTTGAATAAAACTCGTTTGGGAATTAGGTCATCTCAGTTGGAAATGAAACCGTTACTGAAACTGACATTTCGACTGTCTTTACAGCAATCCTCTTCAAGGCAAGTAAACTGCAACTTTCTCTACATACCATCTTATTTCGGTGATAATGTAGCTCACTGTCGTGAACGTCATTTGACAGTTCCGAGTCAAGGTGACAGCGGAGGTGTGGCTGCAGGAAAGGCTTACTGCCCGTGCTACTGTAGCAGGAGATCGGTAAGAAACGTCGACGAACGGCAGTTCTTTCGTGGCCGCTTGTCCATGGTGATTTGTTCAGGTCTTGCGAAGTTATCAAAACACGCACGGCCAGTTCGAATAGGATCGCCGACAGCCAGGTCGTCGGCAATTTGTAGTTCTATCTTCCATTAATATTCGACATTTACTACCCAGTTACCTCACAAGGTAATAAAAGGCTGTCGATCTCAAACATAATTAATATTACTTGAGAAATCTAACCTTGAAAATGGAAAATATTACCAACACCCAGAATATGTGCTCATACTGTTACAGATCACTGGTGCTCATTGCTAGTATTGCCTTTAATTTATGCTGCAATAGTTAACAACTTTTACTTACTACAGTTTAGTACAAATACTGCTACACTACTGGCTATTAAAGTTCCAAAACCATGAATATTAATTGCTGTGCATATCTCTATATATGTAAGTTTAAATCGTCTCCTCACGTCTGCCTGAAATGTGCAGGGTAATCTCAGGAACTGCTGTAGGAGTTTTGACCCGGTGTTGAGTAATAGATTCAGTCATTCAGGAAAAAGTTTTTTGTGTACAGTTTATAAATATTTCGTACAAATTGTCTGAATTAAGATGAATTAAAGTTACATAGTCAAAACGATGCTGTTGCCACCTGGAGAACAACTGTCATAACTCGAGAGAGCAGCATGGATTCGAGAGTCCAGCTGGCAAGCCAATTACGTATATGGCGTTCGGGGTCTAGCGGTAAGGCGTGTGGCTGGATACCGAGTTGTTATGGCAACGTATGCTAGCAAGGTCAATTTTTTACTCTGCCTTTTAACATAACATTCAGCTCTCAATGTTGTGGAGATTCGTCAGAAACGAAACGTGGCTCTGATTCCACGTTACTCTGTAGCTCCTCTGTCGCCGTTTTGGTAAATTGTTAGGATCATGCAAGTCGTATAAGTGACGTGCAGTTGATTGCAATAGTTTCATAACAACTTCGCAGAGAAGAAACATGCGAATCCGAAACCTGAGATTTTCAATTCATTATGCATAAAGTAAAACGTTTTCCAAAAATCTACTTCAGTATGGGATGCAGCTTTGCTTCGTTTATATCAAGAAAGTTTTGCAGCGGCGCTGCAGATGACTCAAGTTACAGCTTTCCTTGAATCAAAGGTAGACACGAACACGATTCTTTGCGTGGTGAGGCCGAAGATGTTATTTGTTTGGACCATTTCAAATTACGCAGAACATTGATAAACGGACCTCCACTAGAGAGAAATAAATAAGGCCTTTCAAAGATCGTAAAGACGTGGATACGATCTACCAGAATGGAATTCAGAAACTTCTTGCGGATAAATACATAAGGCTTAGAAATAGTTCTACAGATGGTTATGGGACGTATTTGGAAATATGACGACAATTGCAGATTGCCAATTTCTGCTTCCCTTAGATTAGCAATCGCAATTCGCACTCTTAATCAACTGCAAATTCTTCGTACACCAGGCAGTGTGTCACTCAACTTTGAATTATTGTAAGCAGTACGACCTATAACGAAAATATAACCGTCTCTTCACCAGGCTGTGATGTGAGACATACAATCTTAAATAATCAAATACTTTATCCAATAGTTTACCGTCAATCGTGTAACGATATTTACTGCATATCCAAAAAAACAAGCGAATACAAAAATGCTATGTTTTATTTTTTTTGCCGCAAGTAAAGCGTTTTCCGAAAACTACTTAGCAACTTTGCTTCGTTTACATACAGTACCCCCAGCAGCGTTACAAATGGCTCATCTTTCAGCTTTCTGCTTTGCTTAAATCAAACCTAGATGTGGACATGATTCGTTGTGTGGCACGGCGAAGAGGTCTGTCGTAAATAGTCCATAGCAAGAAATTACCGAAATAATTATCAACCCTTACCTATCACGATGTGCTCCCATCACCGCAAGAAATGTCACTGCAAACACCGATTCATTAAGTACAACTTAACATTCATGCCTCCAGACAAACTTTCTGGCCTGCGCTGCTTGCATCGCATGTTACGCGAAAGTGATGATATTCACGTACTTAACACTGTTCTACGAATTTTATTCGAATCTGGATGTAAGGCCTGAAATAAAGTACGCCACGCCGGACAAGTCGCCGGGCTGTAGATACTTAATGCTAACAGTGCGAAGACGGGTCGGGTCACTAGTGCAGTATATCACGAAGAACACATAAATTTTTTTTGTGATCCTTCGGTGTGTTGGTATTGCGGTTTGTCGCAGCTGCTTTGACGCAGGTCTCCACACTAGTCCGTCTCCTACAAGCATCTAAATCTCTGAATAACTACTACAACCTACATCCTTTTGAACCTATATCCTTTTACACTGGTCTCTTTCTGCAAGTTTCATCCCCCACACTTCCTTCCATTACCAATCTAAAAGTGCTTCATGACTGAAGATGTCTCCTTCTAGTCAAGGTTCATTTTTCCCCTGTTCAGTTCAATACCTTTTAATTATTCGATCCACACGTGTAATCCCCAGCATTCTTTAGTAGCATCAAATTTCAAACCTCCTTGTCTGAGTTGCTCATCGCCCAATTTCCACATTTATGCAAGGTTACTTTTCATGCAGATAGCTTCAGAAAAGGCTTCTTAAATTTATTTCCGACGTT
Organism: Schistocerca serialis cubense; assembly: GCF_023864345.2. Lineage (NCBI taxonomy): Eukaryota > Metazoa > Arthropoda > Insecta > Orthoptera > Acrididae > Schistocerca > Schistocerca serialis. Next base: position 391,260,784 of record NC_064639.1, read on the forward strand.
AACAATTTTCTTGTTTCAGAAGTTCTTTCATACCCGCTCACAGTCTGCGTTTCATATCGTCTGTACCTCGGCCATCGTCGGTTACCTTGCTGCCTAACTAGCAAAATTCATCGACTACTCTTTTCCTGCATTATTTCCTAGTCTAGTTTCCTCAGCGCGGTTTCATTTAATTCAACTGCATTCCTTGTTTTAGTTTTGTTGATATTCATCTTATAATATCTTTTCAAGACACTGCCCGTTCCATTTTACAGCTCTAGCTACTCACTTGCTGTCTCTGACATAAATACAATTATAAGGTAGATTTTATCTCTTTCCTAAACTGTAGGCCTAATTCTCTTTCTAAATTTGTCGGTTATCTTTACTGTTTCCTCAATACGCTAATTTAGTAACATCTGTCCTAAACTACTTGTTCCTTCTAGGTATACAAAGCCTTTTGCCCCCATATATTTTACCCCTGCAACCTCCAGTATTTCAAGCATTGAATTTCAGTCAACCCTGTCGACAGCTTTCTCTAAAACTACATACGCTATAAACGCTTTAATATTCAAATGTGTGTGAATTCCTAAGGGACCAAACTGCTGAGCTCATCGGTCCATAGATTTACACACTACTTTAAACTAACTTAAACTAACTTACGCTAAGGACAACACTGCCGGCCGCGGTGACCGAGCGGCTCTAGGCGCCTCAGTCCGGAACCGCGCGACTGCTACTGTCGCAGGTTAGAATCCTGCCTCGGGCATGGATGTGTGTGATGTCCTTAGGTTAGTTAGGTTTAATTAGTTCCAGGTTCTAGGGTACTGATCACCTCAGATGTTAAGTCCCATAGTGCTCAGGGCCATTTGAACCATTTTGAAAGACAACACCCATGCCGAAGGGAGGACTCGAACCTCTGGCGAGGGGGGCCGCGTAATTCGTGACATGGCGCCGTGGTCCATCATAATGTGTTACGGTCAAATGGCCTCCTATTTTCCTACACATCTTCGTAACCTCAACCCATTGCCTGTGCCGCTAGCGCCCTCTATCGCCTTTTCCATCATTCTGTCAACAGTTCATTTTTGCGTTCTGCAGTCATGACTAAACTGATGATTCGGTACGTTTACGTCTGTCTGCACCTGGAATTATTACATTTTTCTTGAACTCTGAACGTATTTAGACAGTGCCATACATCTTGCTCACCAGATGGAATAGTTTTCTCATGGCCGGCTCTCCCAAGGATCTCAATAACTGCGCAGCAACACATCTCCCATAGATCCTATTTATTTCCTCCTCTCTTTCTGTAACATACACTATGTGATCAAAAGTACCCAAACACAACCAAAAACATACGCATTTCATACTATGTGCATTGTGATAGCACCTACTACCACGTACCTCCATATCAGCGACATCAGTAGTCATTAGAGCTCATGAGAGAGCAGAATGGGGCGCTCCTCGGAACTCACGGACTTGGTAAGTGGTCAGGTGATTTGGTGTCAGTTGTGTCATACGTCTGTACACGAGATTTCCACACTCCTAAACATACCTAGGTCCGCTGTTTCCAATGTGATAGTGAAGTGGAAACGTGAAGGGTCACGTACAGCACAAAAGCATAGAGGCCGACCTCGTCTGTTAACTGACAGAAATTGCCGACAGCTGAAGACCGTCGTAATGTGTAATAGTCAGATATATGTCCATACCATCACACGGGAATTGCAAGCTGCATCAGGATCCACTGCAAATACTATGACAGTTAGCCGGGTGGTGAGAAAACTTGGATTTCATAGTCGAGCGGCTGCTCATAACGCACACATCACACCGGTAAATGCTAAATGACGCCTCGTTTGGTGTAAGGAGCTTGAACATTGGACGATTGAACAGTGGAAAAACGTTGTGTGAAGTGACGAATCACGGTACACAATGTGGCTATCCGATGGCAGGGCGTGGGTATGGCGAATGCCCGGTCAATGTCATCTGCCAGTGTGTGTAGTGCCAACTGTAAAATTCAGAGGCGTTGGTATTACAGAGTGGTCCTGTTTTTCATGGATGGAGCTCGCACATCTTGTTGTTTTGAGTGACACTATCACAGAACGGGCCTACATTGATGTTTTAAGCACCTTCGTGCTTCTCACTATTGAAGAGCAATAACGGGATAGCGATTTCGCCCTTCAGCACGATCGAGCACCTATTCATAATGCACGGCCTGTGACGAAGTGGTACACGACAATAGCATCCCTGTAATGGACTGGCCTGCACAGAGTCATAACCTGAATCCTGAAGAATACCTTTGGGATGTTTTCTAACGCCGACTTCGAGCCAGGCCTCACCGACAGACATCGATACGTCTCCTCAGTGGGCTGCCATTCCACAAGAAGCCTTCCAGCACCTGATTGAACGTATGCCTGCGAGAGTGGAAGCTGTCATCAAGGTTGAGAGTGGACCAACACCATATTGAATCCCAGCATTACCGATGGAGGGCGCGACGAACTTGTACGTCATTTTCAATCAGGTGTCCGGATATTTTTGATCACATAGTGAAGCCTTCATGTTGGTTTCCCTTATTTAAACATTCTCTATTCCTCCCACTTTTCAGCCTTTCCTTCACTGCTTAGTATGGACTTGCCGCCTCAGCTCTTAATGTGGGTTTTCGTTTCATTGGTTAGTACCAATATGTTATGCCTTACTTAGGGATTACATTCGGCCCTTGTCTGTTTGCCTATTTGATTCTCTGTTGACTTGACAAAGTCATCCCTTAAGGCTAGCCATATTTCTTCTGTCGTATCTTTATCCTAGTTTCACTCATTAGTTGGCCAATAATTCCTTTGAAACTCTCAAAAACCTCTGGATCTTTCAACTTATCCGGGTACCATCTCCTTCATTTTCAGGCTTTCTGGTTTAGTCAGTTTCAATGTAGAGTTCATAACCAATATTTTATGGTCAGGATCTACATCTGCCCCTCGAAATATTTCGCAATTTAAAATATAGTTTCAAGTCTGTCTGAAGGTTCTGTAATTTATTTATAACCTTCCCGCGCCACCAGTTCTTGCAGTATACAATCTTATTTCGTGATTTTTAACTAAGTAGTACGAATGATTAAACTGTGCTATTCAAAACTGTATCTGTCCCCTTCTCCTCTCATTCTTCTACACCAGTTCATGTCCTCCTACTATATTTCCTTCGCGTTGAAGTGGGTTCCTTATGTATAAATAGCTTAATTTTTCAGATTAAAAGAATCATAAAAGTCTCAAACAAAAGTATCCACTCGAAACGTGATAAAAACGGAAAGGTACAATTATTCTCATTTGTAACTGGAACTGTTGTAAATAGTGATTTTATTTACTTTAAATGTAATTGTATTCATTGACTGAAAGAGAATGGATAAAAGCGTGCTTCGGGCCAAGAAGACGTTTTTGGTTGATATAGCCTTGGTAATGTATGACTGTGTATGTAATTAATGTTCATACAAAAGAAATTCTTTTGTAGAAGTTAATCGGACTTTGAATTAAGAAGCTGACTCCACTTCTTACGAATAATATAATAACTAACGCAAGCGAAGTTAATGTGCTCTATAGTTGCGTCACCGAATGAGTCGCTTCACATTTAATTTAAACGACCAGACATTAATGCTTTTTTTTGGGGGGGGGGGCGTCGGTCTTCTGACTCGTTTGATGCGGCCCTCCACGAATTCCTCTCCTGTGGCAACCTCTTCATCCCAGAGAAACACTTCCAACCCACGTCCTCAGCTATCTGGTGGATGTATTCCAATTTCTGTCTTCTTCTAAAGTTTTTGCCCAGTGCATTTCCCTCTAGTACCATGGAAGTCATTCCCTCAAGTCTTAACTGATGTCCTATCACCCTGTCCATTCTCCTTAGGAGTGTTGTCTACGTACTCCTTTCCTCTCCGATTCTGCGCAGAACCTCCTCATTCCTTACCTTATCAGTCCACTTAACTTCCAACATTCGTCAGTAGCACCACATATCAAGTGCTTTGACTCTCTTCTGTTGGAATTTTCCTACAGCCCATGTTTCGCTACCATACAATGCTGTAATCCTGACGTACATTCTCAGAAATTTCTTCCTCAAATTGATGCCGATATTTGATATTAGTAGACTTCTCTTGGCCAGGAATATCCTTTTTGGCACTGCTAATCTGCTGCTGAGGTTCTCCTTGCTCCGTCCGTCATTAGTTATTTTACTGCTTAGGTAACAGAATTCCTTAACTTCATCCACATCGTGACCATCAATCCTGATGTTATGTTTCTTGCCGTTCTCGTTTCTGCTGCATCTCATTACTTACGTCTTTCTTCGTTTCACTCTCAGTACATACTATGCACTCATTTGATTGTTCATTCGTTCAGCAGATCATGTAATTCTTCTTCACTTTCACTCATGATAGCAATGTCATCGGCGAATCATATCATTAATATCTTTTCCCCTTGAATTTTAATTCCTCTCCTGAACCTTTCTTTTATTTCCATTATTGTTTCCTCGATGTACAGATTGAACAGTAGAGGGGGGGAGAGACTACATCCCTGTTTTACACTCTTTTTAATCCGAGCACATCGTTATTGGTCATCCCCTCTCATTATTCCCTCTTGGCTCTTGTACATATTGTGTATTACCCGTCTCTCCCTATAGCTTACCCCTATTTTTCTCGGAATTTCGAACACCTTGCACCATTTTACATTGTCGAAGGCTTTTTCCAGGTCGACAGGCCTCTTGAATTTTCTTTGGACTTGCCTTCATTATCAACCGCTACGTCAGAATTGTCTGTGTCGCGCCTTTTCCTTTTCTAAACCCAAACTGATCGTCATCTAGCATATCCTCAGTTTTATTTTCCATTCTTCAGTATAATATTCTTGTCAACAACTTGTATGCAAAAGCTTTTAGGCTGATTTTGCGATAATTATCGCATTTTTCAACTCTTACAGTCTTCGGAATTGTGTGGATGATATTCTTCCGAAAGTCTGATGGTATGTCTTCATAGTCATACATTCTACAGACTACCGTGAATAGTCGTTTTGTTGAGACTTCCCCCAATGGTTCTAGAAATCCTGATGGAGTGTTATCTATCCCTCCTGCCTTATTTGATCCTAAGTCCTCCAAAGCTCTTTTAAATTCTGATGATAATACTGGGTCCCCTATCCCTTCTAAATCGACTCATGTTTCCTCTTCTATCAAATCATACAAATCATCCCCCTCTTACAGGCTTTCGATGTATCCTTTCCACCTATCCGTTCTCTCGTCTGCATTTAGCGGTGCAATTCCCGTTGCACGCTTAATGTTACCACACTTGCTTTTAATGTCACCGAAAGTTGTTTTGAGTTTCCTGTGTGGTGAGTCTGTCCTTCCAACAATCATTTCTTTTTCGATTTCTTCACATTTTTGATGCAGCCATTTCATCTTAGATTCCCTGCATTTCCAATTTATTTCAGTGACTTGTGTTTCTATATTCCTGGGTTTCCGGGAGTATTTTTGTACTTCCTCCTTTCATCGAGAAAATGATGTATTTCTTCTGGTTTCTTTGCATTTACCCTCTTTGTACCTATGTTCATCTTTCCAACTTTTGTGATGGCCCTTTTTAGCGATGTCCATTTCTCTTAAACTGTACTGCCTACTGCGCTAATCCTTATTGCTGTATCTACAGCCTTAGAGAACTTCTAGCGTATCTCTTCATTCTTTAGTACTTCTGTATCCCACTTCTTTGCGTATTGATTCTTCCTGACTAAAGTCTTAAACTCCAGCTTACTCTTTATCACCAATATATTGTAATCTAAGTCTGTATCTGCTCCTGTGTACGCCTAACAATCCAGTATCTTATTTCGGAATCTCTCTCTGAGCATGATGTAATCTAACTGAAATCTTCCCGTATCATCCGTCGTTTTCCAAGTATACCTCCTCATCTTGTGATTGTTTAACACAGTATTCGATATTACTAGGTGAAACTTTTTGCAGAACTCAGTTAGTCTTTCTCCTTCCTCATACGTTGTCCCAAGCCCATATGCTGCTATAACCTTTACTTCTACTCGTACTCCTTCCCCTACAACTGCATTCCAAATCTCCCATGACTACTAGATTCTCCTCTCCCTTTACGTACTGTATTACCCTTTCAATATCCTCATATAGCCGGCCGGGGTGGCCGAGCGGTTCTAGACGCTACAGTCTAGAACTACACGACTGCTACGGTCGCAGGTTCGAATCCTGCCTCGGGCATGGATGTGTGTGATGTCCTTAGGTTAGTTAGGTTTAAGTAGTACTAAGTTCTAGGGGACTGATGACCTCATAAATTAAGTCCCATAGTGCTCAGAGCCATTTGAACAATTTATCCTCACATACTTCCTCTATCACTTCATCTTCAGCTTGCGACGTCGGCATGTAAACCTGAACTATCGTTGTCGGTCTTGTTTTGCTGTCGATTCTGATAAGAACAACCCTATCTCTGAACCATTCACATTAGCACACTCTCTCCCCTACCTTCCCATTCATTACGAATGCTACTCCTGTTACACCGTTTTCTGCTGCTGCTGATATTATCCTATACTCATCTATACTTCACTGACCTCTACTATATCTACATTGAGCCTTTGCATTTCCCTTTTCAGATTTACTAGTTCTCCTACTTCGTTCAAGCTTCTGACATTCCACGCCCCGATTCGTGGAACATTAGCCTTACGTTGATTATTCAATATTTTTCTCATGGTCACCTCCACCTCGGCAGTGCCCTCCTGGAGATACAAATGGGGGACTGTTCCGGAATCTTTTGCCAATGGAGAGATGACACTTTTCAGTTACAGGCCTCATGTCCTGTGGATACACGTAATGTGTTTTTAATGCAGTCGTTTCCATTGCATTCTTCATCCCCATGCCGTTGATGACTGGTGATTCTTCCGCCTTTAGGGGCAGTTTCCCACCCCTAGGACAAGAGAGTGCCCTGAACCACTGTCCGCTCCTCCTTCCTTTTTGACAAGGAAGGTGACAGGACGAGTGTCACTTCTTATGCCGGACGTCTTCGGCCGCCAATGCTGGTTATTGATCGAAATATAAGCAGTGGCGGGATTCGAACCCGTGACCGAAGACGTTTTGATTAGTAATGAAAGACGCTACCTCTAGACCACAGGTGCACTGTTAATGCCATATTTCGCTTGAAACAGGAGAACTTACAGGTTTGCCATTTTATAAAATGGGAACAAGTTTAAAATATAATGGTCAAATCATTACGGGCAAAAAAAAAAAAAAAAAAAAAAAAAAAAAAAAAAAAAAAAAAAAAAAAAATCGAGTACACTTATATCCGTATATGCCGATGCAAGAACAACATTATCTTATTTTCCTCATACAAAACAACTACAATCATCAGAGAATAATGATTAGTGTAGTTTGAGTAGGTTACAGATGTTAATTTTTTCAGGAGACTGCTTTTATACAAACACAAGCAAGAGAAATATTACTTGATATTATTATTATAAAGTCCACTCCAGCCTTAGCAAAAGATACGTTATAATGTTCTATCCTGCTGCAACCTATCAAAATTGCATTTTTATCTCGTTTAACTGTATATTTCTTTTACCTCGGCATACATTCTTCCAAACTCTTTGTCACTGACTGAGCTATTATGCATATAAACTTGAAATACTGCTGGAAATATGTGGTAAGGACTGTGGGACTAAAATGCTAAGGTCATCGGACCCTAGGTTTACCTACTACTTAATCTAACTTAAACTAACTTATGCTAAGGACAACTCAGATACCCATGCCCGAGGGAGGATTCGAACCGCCGACAGGGGGAGCCGCGCGAAGCGCGACAAGACGCCTTACGACCGCACGGCTCTTGAAATACGGTTGTAGTTGTTGACTTCACATGTATTTTACCTACGATAATGCACAGACTAAGCTGTTCGTTGTAGCTTAACCACTTTCCTAATTTCTTATTTAGTATTAGACCTACCTATATCGTTATTAACTGTATTTGATTTTCTACTGGTAAACCTTTACTGTTCTTCCTGTTACCGCACTTCACTTTCAACTATACGTAAGTTGAACTTGCTCATTTTCGTTTCTAAACTGTCTAACCTACCTACTCAGCTACGGGACCTAACATTCCACGTTCCGATCTGTATAAAGGCAGTTTTGTGTCTCTTGGTGACAACACCACCCTTAGTATCTGCTGCCCGCAGATTCAAAATGGAGACTATTTTACCTCTGGAATATTTTACCCAAGAGGATGTCATCATCACTGAGCCATACAGTAGAGCTGGATATCCTGCGGAAGTACAAAAAAAAAATTTAAAAAAATGGTTCAAATGGCTCTGAGCACTGTGGGACTTAACTTCTGAGGTCATCAGTCCCCTAGAACTTAGAACTACTTAAACCAAACTAACCTAAGGACATCACACACACCCATTCTCGAGGCATGATTCGAACCTGCGACCTGCTGTAGCGCCTAGAACCGCTCGGCCAGGGGAAATACAATGACTGTATTTCCCCATTACTTTCAGCCATCTGCACTCCCAGTGTAGGCAAACCATAATGGCTAACGTTAGAAGGCGATATCAATCAGTCATCCGAAATGTTGCCTCTGGGATTACTTAGAAGATGGTTGCCCCTTTTCAGGAACCAAATTTTGTCTAGTCTCCCCACAGACATCTTGTGACGTGGTTGCACGTGCAGTACAGCTAACTTTATCATAGAGGCACAGAGGCCACCCCACGTCGGCAGGCCCATTGTTTAATGGGAGCAGAAGGATACACAGGTTTCGAAATTTAGTACATAGAGCAACCAGCTCTGGCAACAGCAACGGCTATAACCTTTCTGGGCATCGAGTCTCACAGAATTCGCCTGACATATTCAGTTACTTTATCTAGTCCCGCTTTATACCATAGTTTATCGATGGTAGTCACTGTTGATTGGTGGGGCTCCAGTCCCACGGTAGCCCACGGAAATACGTTTGCATTGGGTGAGGAATCTGAAGAACGTGCAACAGTCGAATGTTCTCTGTGGTGTTCGACTAGACGGTAGAGACAAAATGCGGTCTCGTGTTCTCTGTCTCATCAAGACAACGTCACGGGGAAACAGTACCATAGTCTCAGGTCACAATAAATCGGAAATTTAACTGCTGCTATTCAAGCTAAAGGGTGTACGAGCCAGATGTGATAGTGTTGCGTACCCGAAGGCTCTATATACCATCAGACGGTGCTGGGGCTATATGATGATTACAGTCTGGCAACGTCCGATCTCCTTGGAGCCTTCACACTAGGATATTTCCATCGTGATACTGAAGATAGGAACGAGATTAGTCTGAAACGACTTGCCATACGGTATACAACAGTCAGTGCGCCTCTCTCTGCTGCCACGTCAAGTTAAATCAATGGCTGCCTAGCTGACAGCCCTCTGTGCTGCAGTCCGTGTTGATACTTGGCTTGCGAACCGATTTCCTGGCTCAAGGCATGTGGTGTAGCTTTACGACTTCACACAGCCGAGCGTACAATGTGTACACCCTCAGGGCGCTAGTTGCGAGGGCCGTTGAGTCCCTGCGAAATGTTTACTATGGCCGTGCTGAAGACGTAACTGTATATTAATCGTATACAGTTGAGATTTCTGAGACATATGGGGTGTCGGTTTTAACTATGATATGAAGTCTGAAACAATAAAATAAAGTTCGTACCAGCACTTGTATTCGAATCCGTGTCTCCTGCTTAGTGTGCAGATGCGCTATCTGTGGCGACTCACTGGCGCTCCACCTACCGCAGCTCGACAGACTAAACCAGTACGTCTCCCTCCCCAATACGTATTCCAGTTTGCGCCTCAGCCCATTGCTCTTCCCCTTCTAAACTTGCATCCGTATTGTTGAGGCTCTGCAACACTAGAATAGCACTTCAGCAATCAGCAAACTGGGGTTAATCTTGCCTGTTCCTCAGGCATAAGCGTCATATTAATCTTATATGGAAGGTGTTCCTGAGGCACCCCCTTATCCATTATAATGATGTAGGATGCAAAAGAAAATTTCGGAGTAGGTATTAAAATCCATGGAGAAGAAATAAAAACTTTGAGGTTCGCCGATGACGTTGTAATTCTGTCAGAGGCAGGAAAGGACTTGGAAGAGCAGCTGAACGGAACGGACAGTGTCTTGAAAGGAGGGTATAAGATGAACATCAACAAAAGCAAAACGAGGATAATGGAATGTAGTCGAATTAAGTCGGGTGATGCTGAGGGAATTAGGTTAGGAAATGAGACGCTTAAAGTAGTGGATGGTTTTGCTATTTGGGGAGCAAAATAACTGATAATGGTAGAAGTAGAGAGGATATAAGATGTAGACTGGCAATGGCAAGGAAAGCGTTTCTGAAGAAGAAAAATTTGTTAACATCGAGTATAGATTCAAATGTCAGGAAGTCGTTTCTGAAAGTATTTGTATGGAGTGTAACCATGTATGGAAGTGAAACGTGGACGATAAATAGTTTAGACAAGAAGAGAATAGAAGCTTTCGAAATGTGGTGCTACAGAAGAATGCTGAAGATTAGGTGGGTCGATCACATAACTAATGAGGAGGTATTGAATAGAATTGGGGAGATGAGGAGCTTGTGGCACAACTAGACTAGAAGAAGGGATCGGTTAGTAGGACATGTTCTGAGACATCGAGGGATCACCAATTTAGTATTGGAGGGCAGCGTGGAGGGTAAAAATCGTAGAGGGAGACCAAGAGATGAATACACTAAGCAGATTCAGAAGGATGTAGGCTGCAGTAGGTACTGGGAGATGTAGAAGCTTGCACAGGAAAGAGTAGCATGGAGAGCTGCATCAAACCAGTCTCAGGACTGAAGACCACAACAACAACAAAAACAGGATGCAGAAACGAATTAAAATTTGTATCAGCACTGGAATTCGAACTTGGTCTCCTGCTTACTAGGCAGGGGAATAGCAATAGGCTTAGGCGTGAAATGGAATCTGTTTTGGGTAGGGAGATACGCTGGCGTGGTCCGTGCAGCTCTGGTAGCCGGATTGCCAGTGTGGCGCAACAGATAGCGCATCTGTCTACTAGGCATGAAAAGTAGATAACGGTGAGAGTGCATATGTCGCAGGAACATCTTCTGTGCATGATTAATATATCATCTACGCCTCCGATACAGGCAGGATTAAGCCCATTCCGTTCATTGCTAAGGTGTAATTCCAACACCAGAGAGCCTAAGTAATGATGATGGGCGTTTAGAAGGGAATATTAATGGTCTGAGGTGTGAACTGGAATTTGAATTGGGTTGGAAGACAGTAGAATAGTACGTGCAGCTGTGGTAATTGGAGACCCATTGTGGTGCAACAGATAATGCATCTGCCCAGTAAGCCGGAGGTCTGGATTCGAATGTTGGCGGTGGTACAAGCTTTAATTCGCTGCTTCAGTCTACATCATTATCGTACAGAAGAGAAAATTTTCATAAACATCCAATAATGAAACACGCTTTCAGACAGAAAAACCCGCATAAGAAAAGTAGATATCGTCATTAATACCTTATTTATGAGATTGCGATGAAGTGCCTACCATTTTCTTATCAAAGTCCGTGATACACTTCACGGCAGTTCGACGTTCGTACCTTCAGGGATTGATATTACAGGTGGCCGTCCAAAGTTTGAGGTAGATATGACCCAATAAACAGTCATTTATAATGTCATTCCAGACGTTCAAAGCAAGCTGTACTTGGTGATGTTAAAAGGTTATGGCTTTAGAATTCTGTTGAATCTACACATGGATTTCTTCCAGTTCATAAGTACATTGTCAGTGAATAAGATCTCAACAGTAAGCTGCAGGGAGGAAATTTGCTTTATAAACAGTTTTCTGAACTAGTCACAATAAAATAAAGCATTGGTTCAACAAAGGAAGTAGCAAACACCAAGCATGATGCGAGGAGAAGAAAACAAAATACTTTCTTTAATACAATTAAGAAACCAAACGAAATGATAAACCTACAAACAGGTCCCCTAAGTTGGTAATTTTTGTATACAGTATATCAATAAATCACAAGGACCAACGTCCGTTGTTCAGGACAGATTTTAAGGATATCGTGTTTATCGCAGGAGAAGTGTACGCAGGTTAGACAAGGACAGAATTTACTGAGTTTGCACCTTAAAGGAAAATACCAAAAGCATTTTACCATAACATACTTTGAATTAGATATAATTTTCAAATGCTGTTATTTCTCCAATTCTGAACACAAATAGAAAGAAAAAGACAAAGCGAAGTCTATCCTTCACTGCTGGCTTTCAACTAAAAGTTAAAGCTAATTACTGCTCCGCCGTAAAATGTAACTACAAATTATACATGCGGTACACTACCTTAACAGTTCAGTAATGTAAACCATAAATGCAAGCAAGATCAGGAAAGCAAATGTTAACAGTAGAATTAGTGTTATAAAAGTAAGAATAAATAATACGAAAAGGAGTCAGCTCTGCCTATTAGAGAGTGAGCCTGAACAGCAGGCAACACGTAAAACACAGAAGGCAAAGAAGATGCATACATGATTAGGTTGACGAAAAAATTGGATTTGATTCAACGTTCGATATACTGTTCAGAACAACGAAGTTTAATGATATGTTCAAGGTAACGTCTTCTTAATTTGGCTTTTTAGACTCTAGTTTCCCTATTTAAATACGTCATATAGGTATCCCACACATCCTGTTTCATTTTTGTGCCTGTACATGCAACCGATCGACAACAAAATAACACCAGTTAACAATGAAGTCCCAGGACCAGCTGAAGGGTTTTTGTATTTAGCGCAGCTGATGATACCGACTGGACAGACAGTAAAAAAAAAAGAGCAAACGTAATTATCAGAAGAAACTTTCGATACATCTGAAATGGGGAGTTTATAACCATTATCTGTTGCTAGTTGAGGATAAGGTATTTTTACTTGGACTTGAATGACAAGGCAGTTCAATAATGAATGGCTCAGCGATGCAGGATGGATACTGTTAAAAGAAACAGAGGTACAAGCAAATAAGTAACTGAAAAGTCTGGAGAGATACAATTGCAATAAAGAAAATTAATCATGTAGATTGCCTGTTAAGGATCGTTTCAGCTCTGCGAATGGATTCAAGACTTCCTGTGAGGAAATTCACAACACAATAATTGAGGGGAAGTCATCTAGTGAAATTGAGGTAACATCTGTGGTTCCCCAAAGAGGTATTACGGTCTCTCAGCTGCTGTTAATTTATGTAATGGATGTAGGAGGAAATGTGGGCAGTTTTCTTGCATCGTTTGTAGATGATGCTGTCATGATGGTGGTATCACGGAGGGCGTCCGGCCACCAGCTGTCGCTAACATTGCTGCAACAAATATAACAATGCCTCCTCGTGGAGAAACAGAAGAAAGGTAAACGGGGAAGTACAAGAAGACAACATAAAAACTGTGGTGGGCTAGACAAAATAATGACAGAGTTTTGTTGGTAGAACACTTCGAAAAGTCAACAAATCCACTAAAGAGACTGTATACACCACTTGACAGTTCTCTTCTAGAGTACTGTTGCGTGGTATGGGATCCTTATCACACAGGACTGAAAGACGACAGTGTAAAAGAGTATACAAACGCAAAATAGCGGGGAAAGTGTGACGTATATTATAAGCTAGTTGGGCTAGCAATAATTAAAACAAAGTTGTTTTCGTTTAGGTGTGTTATTATCAGGAAATTTCAGTCACCACCTTTCTCCTTCGAACGCCAAAATATTTTGTTCATAGGGAGGAATGGTTACCACATTCACATAAAAGAAATCAGAAGTTGCTCAGAAAGATTTAGGTGTTCATTTTCCGCACGTGGTATTCGAGAGTGGATCGGCGAAATATAGGTGTTTACTGAACCATCAGCCAAACATTTAACTCCCGAGAGGTCATATAGATGGATATGAAATAAAGGTCGAGCAAATGGATAACAGGAAGGTTTTTTTTTTTTTAATCCAAGAGACGAGATAAAACCGAGACGAGGAGTTCATGTGAGTTGAAGAAGCTACATTGATACAGTGATGCATGTAGCAGTGTTTTCTTCTTTTTCATTGTCATGTTTGACGGACACTAACTGTTTCTTAACTGTAATTTTGTGAATAGTAACTGAAATCAAACAGCCGCTGTTCGTTTAAGGAAATTGATGGATTTACATTCCTGCAGCTGATGCACCTTATTCTTTCATTTATCGTTGATTGGAAACGAAGCACATAAATTCGAAATTTTTTCTAACCTACAAATGCAATTACAATGAACCAGCTTCAGTCATGAGGCTTTATCCTGTCTATCATCAAGCGTCTATTATTTAAATCGTTGACGAATTGAAGCTTTGTTCTTGTTCGAGTCTACTACGGCAGAAGTTACATATTTAAATGACAGCGGTAGATTCGACGAGGATATGAGTAAACACTTGAAAATGGTACATCACTGAAGCCAGCTGATCGTGTGGAAATAAACGACTGCCATCATAATACTGGCGAAGTGAAATATGGAACTGTCGCTGAGAAACTATGTTATATATGATCTACGTTATTTATGATTCACAGTGCATTTTGCAAATAGAGTATCCTCTGATACTTATAAACATCGTTACCTTTCAGTGAGCTTGCAAATCATGTGCTGAATTTTATCATTTTATATCAAATGATACACGTTTTTCAGAACACCGATTTAGCTACTAAATATTCCTTTATTTATACACATCATCTCATGTAAAATCATAGTATTCTTGAGTGTTCTATGGATTCACTCCACTCTGTCTTCGTAGAGGCGAGCAAAGGAGGAGGGTGAAAGATCACATTCGATTAGCAAGGTTAGAATAAGCACCCTATTGACGTGCAACTCATAAGAGCGGTATGGGCGGTGTGGAGGCAGGGGGTGGAGGAAGAAGAGAAGAAGTAGGAGGAAGAGGCGCAAGTTGCACTAGAAACTGAATTGTTGAAAGACGCGAGAGGAACAGTGGATGTGATTTTTGAGACTTCCTCTGTGTTACCTCGGAAAAAAACCGATGGGTAGAGACCAGATAAACTAGCGAAATATTTGAAGAATTTCCATGCAAGATGATAGAATCGTAAAACGTCGCAATACTTTTCAAGTACGTCGTTTGCTAATGGACATTACTCTCTACGACCAGCTGCTGTTCTGCTTCCATGTCATGGCTTCTTTCGCATTGTACCGATTTTATAAAAACCTTTGGTTTTCTTCAATATTCATTGTCGTGTTTATATTCATGGGGTACTAATGGGGTAATGGTGCTATTATAAAGCCTCACCTGCCTGTGGTGTTCTCTTCCATGCTATCAAGTCTCTGCTGACAGAATCTGAGTAATGTAACTGTAAGATCGAACGCAGAAGAAATGCTGCACCAATACTCATTTAAGTACTGATAGAGCTTCGACTGGTGAACTTGAAGATGGCAGCTTCATCACAAGCTCTGACTTGCGACCTCCTTCAGGGATGTTACAAGATATTCCCAGTTCCCAAATTTGCGTGGCGAAAGAGAAACTAACACCGTGATAACAGTTCATGTACCAAAGGAATCCAAGACTGTGGAATCAGTTATTAATTATTAATCAGTGTAATCAAAAGCATCAAAATGTTCTGTCTGGTGACCTAAATGCTAAGATAGGAAATTATATCTGCCCAGTGAACCACTGGACGGCAGTAAGATAGTCGAAATTATTATTTACAAAACATCTAATGTTGTTGGAACGTTCGGAAAAATGGATTGTAGTCATAATTGGAAATAGCTTAGAAATTTTTCTACTTTCAAAGTTTGTAATATAAGTAATATCTACTTTTGGAAAAAAACATTGACAAATATAGTTAGGCCAGCAGAGGATATAGATCAGTTTGAGATTACATAATAGTGAATAAAAGAATACAGTTTAAAAAAGGATACAAGAGTACATATAACTTTTGATATCAGTGCTGGTCATATCTTGTAATATCCTCACAAAAACAGATAGATTTATCAGCTCTCTCAGAAACTAAGAACAAGCTGCTAAACGCAAGCATAAGAAACCTCCTTCTACGCAGAAACAGGAGGGGGGGGGGGGTCTATAAAGTATATTAAATCCGGGTTAAAAGTATCAATAGCTTGTACCATAATAAAAAAGAAAACATTTAGAACAATTAGCTGCTCGGAACTCCGCTGAAGAAGAATGAACAGATATTAAAAAACAATAAAAATGCAGCGAAAGAGACGTTAGGAGCGAAAAGAAATATCGGTGAAGTCGTGAATGAAAAATTTGCTCCACTAAATTATGAGAGCAACAAAAAACAAAGAGAATACAAAATACCTTTCAAAGATTGCCCTCGAAAGTAAACAAATTCATGAACAAAAGGAATTAGACAGAAGGAATAGTGAAGAGAGCCGAATTATGCGACTGATACTGGGCTTTAGCAGAATATACCATGTTATCCATCATCTTCAGCAGATATCAGAAAAAGTTTCGAAAACGTTGGATAAAACAGAAAAGGGGAAAATTCGTTTGAATAATTTTACGAAATAAGTGGATTGAATACTATAAAAATGCGGTGTAACACTATCACAGAGCAAAACAAACCCAGGAAAAGAAGTAAAAGGCCTAATGAAGTAACAAAAAATCGAATAACAACAGGTTTGGATGCACTTGATGTAGAGTTAATTAAATATGGAGACTCACCTTAAATTGTTACATTTGTTTAACATGTACGGGAAATAAGAAGGAGTACCAATGAATAGTATCTATATACAGGAACGACGAAGAAAATAAATCTGAAAACTACATTGGATAAGCTTACTTGACACAGCATATAAGCTTTATGCAAAGATACATAAACAAGACTGAAAATAATAGCTGAATTTTACTGGTGGAAGAACAGGTCTGTTTTAGTAAGTGAAGAAAAATGACTGAGAATTTTTATGTTAGCATGGTTTCCTGAAAAGCAGAGGGAATTTAGGAAAGAGACTCATATTGCTTTCATAGATTTTGGGAAAGCTTTCGACAATGTGTTTATAAAAAAAATATGGAAAGAAAAAGGAAGGAAGGTTAGGGTTTACCGTGCCATGACAACGCGATGTTTAGATACGGAAAGATTATGGAGAATTATGGAACACACAGGTTGCCCTTCACAGCTCATATCAGCTATCAAAAGACTGTACAAAGAAACATCAGTAATCTTAGATACAAAAAGCATATATACAGAACAAACAAATAAAGGTTGAGACAAAGCTGTAGTTGATTCCCTACGTCGTACATTTACAGTGATGATGCAGTTAGGAGGTTGAATTCTAGTTGAAACACTGGGGTACAACTGAACAGTGAACTAAATGGTGCCTTCTCCGTTTGTGTAAGCTGGTGGAAGTGTGTACTATTTGAATTTTGACCCTGTACTGTGGGATAATTACACTAAGACAATCCTTCAGTTGGATATACAAATGGTACCTAGCCCATGGGCTGTCCAGAGCACTTGACCTTGCCTTTTTGTCGCCAATAGAAACATAAGAATGGGCCATGGAGAAATTCCGCCTTTTTGCGTGGTAGTTTCGACCATGCTAGTTACTAGGTAGCGCATGCTGTTGTATGCATACTGGTATGACAATGCTTATTCAAAAGTACAGAAGTTAGTTAAACTGTAGAAATAAGAAAATTATCCGATTTGACTTCATGTGGAAAGAGATGTGCACAGCGGATGCATGTGTTTCAAGTGATAAAGAGTATAGCACAAATAATGGTAATTGAAAATTAATATTTAGGTCACTGTGGAGCCATCTTTAGTGCTAAAAGACATGTAAGAAACCAATTATAATAAGGTCACACGCATGTGTTATTATTGGCACGGTTGTATACGCTTTACATGTGAGTCAGAAGTAAGATACATTCAAAAACTTACGCCTATAAAACGAGTAAGGTGGTTGTAATTGAAAACTTTGTTTAATGTTTTACAATTATGCATACGTGGTGGTGACCGCGTGATCGAACCAGTGGTACCAGTTACTGTCGCATATTTTAGGGTTACATGTAGTTTAAAAAAATACAGTAAATCTTATCCAAAAGAACTGCACTAGTACATTTATTAAAACAATGTCCAATTCTTACAGCTGAACGAATTAAGATAAAAATGGTGTTGTAAGCTGTCATATGTCAAAAGGACCCGAAATCTGTTTGCTTTAAAATGTCTTCTGTAGTAGATTTCATATAAAAAATACACTATGATTTACTCAGTTTGGTCTTAAAACTAGTAAACGTTCAGAAACATCGTGTATATATGAGGGAAATACATTATATTTGTCTCCAGAAATAATGTTGTCTCGTCATCTCTAGGAGTGTAATCATAAACAGGTAGTTATTGATAGACAAATGCGTCTGTTGGAATCGGTCCATAGTATCAGAATACAAATAATTTTTAAATAATTCGCTAAAATTCGTGCTTTTCTTGACAAGCTGCTCACTAAGCACTGTCCCACGAGACATTGCCTGATGACAAAAATTTTCACACTGGTCCAACAGGTCCATAAGTCTAGTCGTCTCACAGGGGTGGAGCATCCACGTGTGTGAGGACGTAGCTGGTAAGCTAGAGCCACTCTCTGCTTGGTGGGTAGAGAAATTAGATTTTTCTGCCGCACTTTTTCAATCAAAAGTGACGTTCGATGATCCTGGCTTTGACCCATCTTTCAATTTGTTCCACATCACAATTGGGACATTCAGTTCTACTGACACTCGATCTATGGAAAACATTTCCCTTCAGTACTGTTGCTTAGAATTCTAACGAAGTTACCTGTGGTAGAAAACGCCATACTTTCTTTTTATTTTCTAAAACCTGACGCCACTCCATCACTATTTTTACCATAGTGTCGTAGACATATGCACTTGTTGTTGCCACCGTCCACTACATTGAAACTATTTTCTTTCTACCTTTTATTCACTATGTTGTTACAAACGTTTACGTTATTGCAGTGGTATTTATTAACCATAGCAGTATATTTTATTATATTCAGCTCAGATTTATGCATGTATTTGAAAGTGAACTTTTGATAACCGATTAACGGAAAAAATTAAAGTATACTTTGTTGTGGAGATTGCGTGAATTGAGGTGTACTTTCTGATAGTGTCGGTGCACATGCGTTCCCTCTAAATCCTGAATGCATGTTTCTCGATTAATATAATAATATTCGGGTATAAAAAGTCAAGTGAGATGTGTGAGTCCACCTCGTAAGTGACTTTTACTATGAAGGTCGCTGAGCTTGTTGACAATTGTTTTAACATCTTCATCGTTGTCTGTAATGAATAAGAAGGTATCATCAACGTATTTGAAGTAGGATATGTCTGGCTCCCCTGCCAGGATTAAAATTTCGTAAATCACAGCCACTGAGTTAAAGTGTATTTGATATATGTCTATGTAGCCCAGGTTATGTGTTGGTCTAATTATGTTTCTGTATCGGCAATGGTTAATGCCCGTCTTGTGGTTCTTAAATGTTAATAGTTGTTTTGCTTAATATTTCATCAACGATTGTCACTCCACTGACTTGATAAGGAAGACACACACACTGTGCAGGGAGGAGACCCTCCAAGAGGGATCATTGCCGACAAAATTTTATTAAGTAAATTTTCCATGCATAATGTTCGGCCGTAGCCGGCTTGGGCATACTGTGGTGGAAGGTGCTGGACGGAAGACCATGGTCGGCACATTCCTGCCACGTGCTCCTCGGTCAGACCTAAGTCCCACGGGTTGGTTGCGCTGACGGGGGTACGCTACTAGCAAGGCGCGTTGGTGGAATCAATCCTCCAATCAGAGACTAATCGTGTGATCACGTGGGGACGCGGCCGGGAGCGGCGAGGGCGGCTTGGAAACAGCTCCGCGCTCTCTTAGCTTCTGACCTCGGCCCCGAGTAGTCGCTCCTCTAGCCTCTGCCTCTCTGATGAGCAGACGGCAACCCCTCTTGGGGCTGCTCAGCCCTACGTAGGCACCACTGTACCATCATTACAAGAATAAACTGGGTCCATTCCACCCAATTAATTTTCATTTTACAACGCCCTCCGCTCCTGACCTCTATCCTGACGAACAAATGGTGTCAGAAGTGGGATGTTTGAATGAATTTTGTTTGCCGTGTCTTCCGGCTGCATGAAAGAAACTAGCTTGGAGCTGTTAGCGAGCGCGCAGCGCACGCGTAGGTGCGAAGTAGGCACCGTCACGTCAGCGGTTATGTGAGACGGCGTGTAGCCGCGAGAGACCGGCCGCTACTGCAGCGACAAATATCACGCGCTTAGCGTGTACCAGAAATAACGATGAATTAGAAATTGCTAATTATCTAGAATCAGAGATTTTTAAAAAGGCTGTTAGTTATATAAAATGATGGTAAATGCATTGTAGCCTGTCATACATGGAGGATAGGGCAGCAATTTGCGGTTTGTTTTTGTAACTACTAGGACACGCCGCGTGTTGAGACGCTGGAGGCGGCAGCGCACGTGGTGATAAGATACGTCATCGCGCGGAGCGCTGATACTGGCTGAGAAAAAATGATGGCCGCTGGCCAGTTCTTGGCGAGGAGAAGGGACAGCGTTGAAGAGAGGAGGGGAGGCGACAGCTGATGTGTTCCCCCGCCAACAGCTGGTCCCGTAAACAAAGCGTACGAGGCGTATGCATTTCAAGTCCTGGCTTTATCTGTTCCGATTACTTACGATTAGCTGCAGCGAATACAGAACTACGACATATAGTACAATACACTTGACGTCAACGTAACAAGTATTAAGAAAAGCTCGGAGTAAAAATACTCCACATGTACTGGTTTGCCAAATAGATGGCAATAGAGGACATTGAAGAACATTATTCGGAGTTAGCAGCCGCGGTTCTGCCAACACCAAGTGTAATGGTTGCATTTGAAGCAAGTCAGTTGCGTGACGTCTAATGCGTGGCATTGCTTGCAAAACATAAAACATAATCATACATATGAAAATGAGCAAAAATACATGACAGGACTGGAAATTGACAATTGAGAATGGCTGGGAACTCCGTGGTGGCCAGGCACGTCTTGCTTCCAAGTCCCTGGAGAAAATGACTTAAACTAAGCTGCAATAGAACATTACATAAAACTCTAATTAGGCGTGATTAATCACGCGACCTGAACCCATAAGGGTGTCGATTCCGGAATGGGTATCTACAACCCTGTGGAGGTAATCTCCTCCGTTATTTCTTTCGTCTTTGTTCCACTTGAGGCGGAGGTGACACAGGCGGATCGGGGGCTGCGACCTATTGTGGTGACACAGCCCTACCGTGGTAAGGTTGCAGGCGGTCAAAGTGCACTATCACCGTACGATCGGTTAATTGCAGTTCTCCATTGACTGGTGAGGTCAACCGTACAATCCGATACGGGCCTTCAAAGCGGGGAGAGAACTTTTTAGTTCGTCCCTTTTTGATTGCCGGGATTCGTAGTAACACTAAATCACCTGTTTGATAAGTCGGTAAAACAGCATTTTAGTTCTGCCTGTGCAACTGTTTATTAGTAGCTTTGATATTATTCCTCTTTACCTTATACCAGATCGCTTTTAGCCGGCGGGCTAAACCTTTTACTTCCTTTATTTCTACACCTTGAGGTAGTTTGTCTATTTCGAACGGCGAATTCATCGGCTTAGTATTTCATCGACGATTGTCACCCTACTGACTTGATAAGGAAGACACACACGCAATCACTCCAGCACCACTGCGGAATATCGCGATATAGTCGTTTTAAGAGAGAAGTTAATAACACTGTAACACAGTACCCAACTTTTTCACATTGTTTGCTAGCAATATGAGATTATAAGTATATATATTTCATGATTTTATAGTTAATATTTGGAATGTTGTAACGCAAATTTACTGCAGTACATTTAAAAGTACTGCTCTAAAGGAATTTAATAGACACGTTGGCAAATTCAAGCTTTTTGCTATGTGAAATAAAAATCTCTGTCCAAATACAATCTCGGCATGGACGAACATCATTGGTATGCTATTACGCGATCAGAGAGTCGCAGGTTGACAGTCACAGAGACCGGGCATGAATAATGACGAAAACACTCGCAAATCTTGGTTTGTGAATTTGTGGTAATGAAATGTAGAAGATAACTAGCTACAGCACGAGTCACAGCGCAGTAATTATCTGAGAAGAGTTTCAAGACTATTTATGGCTGAAGAGTCTGCTTGTAAATGGCAGATAGAGCCTGTTACCTCATAATTTTCATCATCATATCGCCGCTAAATTCCTGAAATGGAACAGTTTTACAATGACGGAGTTACTGTAGGCTCCTACAGCGACTCCATGAAAATGTGAGGCTATGCCATTTCAGAAATTAAGAAAAGTGAAGGACTTTGCAAGGTATTAGAATCAGCAAATTGAACATTATAATTATCCCAAATAATCACTACCAATGGTAAGATCCTGTTCTCATCATTAAAGTTACCAAGTGTCACTTAAATGGAAAGATCTGCATTTGGAACTTATGAACGTGGTACACAGTAAAGCTTGAATTTTGTTGGATCAGTGAAAAGCGAAACACTGTAATTTAACTTGCAGTGTTGATAACGGTCGCAAATGTTACTACTTTCCCCAAATTTCATAGAAAAAGACTTATTAATAATTTGATGCAGTTTATATGGTAACAATAATAGTACATCATTTTATTTCAACTGTGGTATATACATTTATTTGTTTATCTGTATCTTACGTGATTCTTGCCTTTTGTACTTCCGGCATTGGCTGTTTCCATTGCTGCTGACTGACGTATTCAGTGCTAACGTACTGTTTTTCTGATAATGGGTTTTTGTTTGTTGAAAAGAAATGACTAGTGGCAATTACAGACAGTAAGTATTAGAGTGACATAACGTTTATCTGTCATTACCGCATTAGTGTCACCATTAGGTAACGACTTTTGGATTTGAATTATTATAAAATGTTCAGTATGATGTACATTAAATTTGAAACATTTTATAAAGTTTTGCATTTTCAACAGAGCTTCCCCGCGTGTGTTGGTCGTTATTGTCTGCCCAATTTTGAGTATAATTTTTACGTAAATTTATATATTCACTCAGCATAATCACTTTCATTCCTTTTTGCTCGAAAAGAGCTGGCGACTGTATTACTTCATAAAACAACAGCAGTTTTGTTGTAATTCAATTTAAAATGAATAACATCATCGTTAACTGCGCAAAAGCAATCATACATTTTTCGGGTTTCGATCGTTATTAACGCGACGTGTTTTTCTGACATAATAACTTTCAACGCTACGCTACTCATCATTCTGTTGGTACAAAATTCTTCGAAATACATACGTTTCCTGAAATTACAGGGCATTGATTACGCGTGTGATATAATTACCGAATAGTGTGATACGTTATAACTTATTCGACGCCAAATTGAAACGTTCTATGTCTGGAACAGAGAGGGCATTACTATGAATGTACTATTGCTATTTGTTAATTTGGTACGTGTTGTCCAGTAAAGGAAATTAAGCGCCAGTTTTGTGTACCTATTTTCCTTGTTATGCTTTGCCTCCCAAATTACTGTCACTGCGTGTATTTCTTTCATTGGTGAAACTGAATCACTAGGCTTCGGACGGTTTACTAGGAATGTATCTACATTCCAGGTAGGTTGGTAGATGGCGTGTAAGCCCCTTCACTTTCAATAGTTGCGAAATAGGGGTGGAATTCAAATGGGACAAAAGTCTCCTGAAGATGATTCACATGACGAAAAGGTGAATCACAAATTGGTCCCAATATCTTGAGTAATCAACCTTATCACTAGGATTTGGCTTAAATATTTAGTTCAAACCATTTTAATTACTTTACCTGATATGTGACACTGAAAAAGGAACCTGTAGGCTTTTACTCAGAAGATCTGGAAAAAGAAAAAAAACTTGAGGAAATCAGGGGAAACATCAGTTTACATTCAGGAAAGGAAAATAAACATGAGATACTACTGGAATTTTGAGTAAGTTGGGAAAAATAATGTTAGAAGTTAACATCAATATTTACATCGGGGGAAGGCGTTTGACAGAGTTGACTGGTACATCATCCTGCTGACTTTAAAATATTGGAAGGGATGTCAGGTAAAGCTGTTGTTTGTCACCAACACTTTTCAATGCTATCGCGACAAGCATTAGAGAAAGCAATGTGCATAACATTAATTAAGTATGAAGATGGTCATGAAGTGTTGACTGAATCAGAATATATGTAGGAAAGACAAAAGTGAAGAGAATCAGTAAACAGGAAAGTTCAATCAAAACATCATTTGAGTGAAAGACCCTGGAACAAGTACAGTCTATTAGGTACTTCGATAGTTCCAAAATAAGATGTTTAAAGTGTAGTATTACTTAGTCATGAATCAATGACAGTAAAAAAAAGAAGGGGCAGAATCATGGGACAAAAGGAAACGATAGAAAATTCATGGAAATCCTAAGAATGTGGATAAAAGCATGTCTGGGACAAAAAGGAATTATCTGTAATGAGGAGTTATGGAAGGAAATATTTCACGGAAGACAGGGGTTGTTGTTGTTGTTGTTATGGTCTTCAGTCCTGAGACTGGTTTGAAGCAGCTCTCCATACTACTCTATCCTGTGCAAGCTTTTTCATCTCCCAGTACCTACTGCAGCCTACATCCTTCTGAATCTGCTTAGTGTATTCATCTCTTGGTCTCCCTCTACGATTTTTACCCTCCACGCTACCCTCCAATACTAAATTGTTGATCCCTCGATGTCTCAGAACATGTCCTACCAAGCAATCACTTTTCTAGTCAAGTTGTGCCACAAGCTCCTCTTCTCCCCAATTCTATTCAGTACCTCCTCATTAGTTACGTGATCTACCCATCTAATCTTCAGCATTCTTCTGTAGCACCACATTTCGAAAGCTTCTATTCTCATCTTGTCTGATCTATTTATCGTCCACGTTTCACTTCCATACATGGCTACACTCCATACAAATACTTTCAGAAACGATTTCCTGACATTTGAATCTATACTCGATGTTAACAAATTTTTCTTCTTCAGAAACACTTTCCTAGCCATTGCCAGTCTACATTTTATATCCTCTCTACTTCGCCCATCATCAGCTATTTTGCTCCCCAAATAGCAAAGCTCCTTTACTACTTCAAGTATCTCGTTTCCTATTCTAATTCCCTCAGCATCACCCTACTTAATTCGACTACATTCCATTATCCTCGTTTTGCTTTTGTTGATGTTCATCTTATATCCTCCTTTCAAGACACTGTCCATTCCTTTCAACTGCTCTTCCAAGTCCTTTGCTGTCTCTGACAGAATTACAATGTCATCGGCGAACCTCAAAGTTTTTATTTCTTCTCCATGTATTTTAATACCTACTCCGAACTTTTCTTTTCTTCCTTTATTGCTTGCTCAATATACAGATCTGAATACCATCGGGGATAGGCTACAACCCTGTCTCATTCCCTTCCCAACCACTGCTTCCATTTCATACCCCTAGACTCTTGTAACTGCCATCTGGTTTCTGTACAAATTGTAAACAGCGTTTCGCTCCCTGCATTATACCCCTGCCACCTTCAGAATTTGAAAGAGAGTATTCTAATCAACATTCTCAAAAGCTTTCTCTAAGTCTACAAATGCTAGAAACGTAGGTTTGCCTTTCCTTGATCTTTCTTCTAAGATAAGTCGTAGGGTCAGTACTGCCTCACGTGTTCCAACATTCCTACGGAATCCAAACTGATCTTCCCCGAGGTCGGCTTCTATCAGTTTTTCCATTCGTCTGTAACGAATTCGCATTAGTATTTTGCAACTGTGACTTATTAAACTGATAGATCGGTAATTTTCACATCTGTCAAATGGCTCTGAGCACTATGGGACTTAACATCTATGGTAATCAGTCCCCTAGAACTTAGAACTACTTAAACCTAACTAACCTAAGGACATCACACAACACCCAGTTATCACGAGGCACAGAAAATCCCTGACCCCGCCGGGAATCGAACCCGGGAACCCGGGAGCGGGAAGCGAGAACGCTACCGCACGACCACGAGTTGCGGACTTTTCACATCTGTCGACAGCTGCTTTCTTTGCGATTGGAATTGTTATATTCTTCTTGAAGTCTGAGGGAATTTCGCCTGTTTCATACACCTTGCTCACCAGATGGTATAGTTTTTTCAGGACTGGCTCTCCCAAGGCTGTCAGTAGTTCTAATGGAATGTTGTCCACTCCGGGGGCCTTGTTTCGACTCAGGTCGTTCAGTGCTCTGTCAAAGTCTTCACGCAGTATCATATCTCCAGTTTCATCTTCTTCGTCTACATCCTCTTCCATTTCCATAATATTGCCCTCAAGTACATCGCCCTTGTATAGACCCTCCATATACTCGCTCCACCTTTCTGCTTGTCCTTCTTTGCTTAGAACTGGGTTTCCATCAAAGCTCTTGATATTCATACAAGTGGTTCTCTTTTATCGAAAGGTCTGTTTAAATTTCCTGTGGGGAGTATCGATCTTACCCCTAGTGAGATAAGCCTCTACATCCTTACATTTGTCCTCTAGCCATCCCTGCTTAGCCATTTTGCACTTCCTGTCGATCTCATTTTTGAACCGTTTGTATTCCTTTTTGCCTGCTTCATTTACTGAATTTTTATATTTTCTCCTTTCATAAATTAAATTTCTATATTTCTTTTGTTACCCAAGGGTTTCTACTAGCCCTCGTCTTTTTACCTATTAGATCTGCTGCCTTCACTATTTCATCCCTCAAAGCTACCCATTCTTCTTCTAATGTATTTCTTTCCCCCATTCCTGTCAATTGTTCCCTGATGCTCTCCCTGAAACTCTGTACAGCCTCTGGTTCTTTCAGTTTATCCAAGTCCCATCTCCTTAAATTCCCTCTTTTTTGCAGTTTCTTCAGTTTTAATCTACAGTTCATAACCAATAGATTGTGGTCAGAGTCTACATCTGCCCCTGGAAATGTCTTACAATTTAAAACTTCTTTCCTAAATATCTGTCTTGCCATCATATAATCTATCTGATACCTTTTAGTATCTCCAGGGATCTTCCATGTATACAACCGTCTTTCATGATTCTTGAACCAAGTGTTAGCTATGATTAAGTTATGCTCTGCGCAAAATTCTACCAGGCGGCTTCCTCTTTCATTTCTTAGCCCCAATCCATATTCACCTACTATGTTTCCTTCTCTCCCTTTCCCTACTGTCGATTTCCAGTCACCCATGACTATTAAAATTTCGTCTCCCTTCACTACCTAAATAATTTCTTTTATCTCATCATACATTTCTTCAATTTCTTCATCATCTGCAGAGCTTGTTGGCATATAAACTTGTACTACTGTAGTGGACGTGGGCTTCGTGTCTATCTTGGCCACAATATTGCGTTCACTATCTGTTTGTAGTAGCTTGTCCGCACTCCTATTTTTTTTATTCATTATTAAACGTACTCCTGCATTACCCCTATTTGATTTTGTATTTATAACCCTGTATTCACCTGATCAAAACAGGGATAGGAAGAACAATTCGTGCAAAGTTTGATGTCAAAAACGAGAGAATGTAGCAGCAGATTACGAAAGACATACAGGACAGGGGAAAGTAAAGTGCATATAGTTAATACTTGACATATGGCAGATATATCAAGGACGAAAAATGTATAAAATATGTGCGATGGATTATTTGTGACAACTTTCATTAGGGAATATATGTACCGTGATGGCGCAGTCACAAAACAGGAGTCAGTAAACGGGGTAGGACGCTCCAGACTTTTGGATGAACAGGTGGATGGAAACTTCAAATGGATTAAGCACATTACTGAGCAGCTCAGATAGTGAAGTTCAGCTACTTTTCCTCTTCGTATAACTGCTAATCTTGTAAATATACGTATATCGTCGTCAAACATATTGCATGGTTCGAATCGATAACGTCTTATAGAAAAACTTTTTGGAGTAACTAACTACTTAGGAAGAACGTACTGATAATATAAAAGCGAGCAGTAACCGTAATATAACAATTTGAGAAGATTAATGATATTTATACCTGGAACACTAGAGGAAAAAAATGACCAATATTACTGAATATTAAATTTGTCAGTGGCTCAGATAAATAGGCAATATGCAGTAAGAAAATTTTTTGATCATTTGCCGAAGTGCATAAAATGCGTGACACGTATCAAAAGAAGACATTGACCCAAAGATAATTTCTTCGGGATAACTCCTTCTATTCTACGAACGAATTTTTATCTCAAAAGTGGTATCGGTAGCTTATAAAAAAACTATTTTTAAGTGTAGTTGCATGTTTAGGACCAAAAATTAGAAGTTAATTTATGTTAACACTAAAAACTGCTGTAAACTGACTCCCTCCACATCATTTCAATAAAATTATCTTTCAAATTATCTCTGGAACAACTAACAAACTAACTAAATATGATGTCATCGGCACATCGGAGGGAAGAGTGCTTTACATTTTGAATTATAATTAACTATGAGGAATCGTTGTACAAGATGAGTCTTAGAGTAGCCGAATGCTGACCAAAAGAAAACTCTGATCGAATTTTACCCTTCTGAAAAGAATCCTGATGACGCAGTGTTCCCATTTGATACTATGCGTGAGACGTGCATCTAGCAATAAACAATACTCGAAGCAGCTGAAGGGCACCCACGTCCCTGCAACAAAAAAGTCTATCTCATGTTCCGAAACATAACGTCCAATGACTTCTAGTACGTGAACATGTGTTTTCTTATTGATTACTTTAAAGCTTGCAAAAATTAATAACTAGCGAAATCAGCGTAAATGTTCTGCACCAATTTTATGAAGAGGTCCGAGAAAAGAGGTCAGATTTCCAAAGTTTTAAAATAATGTTCTATCAGGATAATACACTTGCCAAAGAGGTACAGTGACAGAAGAAGTGAGGGATACGAAGTAAGAACTGCCTACGTTGGAAGCCCCTGTCCCCTATTCGTACGTCTAAGGCAAGGCGAGGTTGGTTAATTCTTTGAACCGAGCTGTACAATAGTTCGTATTTTGCAGGTCTAATAGAATTGGAGGTTTCTTTATTATTTTTTTTTACAGGAACAATTTCATTTGAAAAACTTGGCTAGATGTAATATCCATTTGCTTTCGACACCAGAACGAGAAATTTTCACCTTACTCTGACAGTTTCACAAAATTCTCTTAATAAAATCTTCAAAGTGATGCCTCATTCGAACGAATTCAAGAAAATGTAGTCTTCGGAAATCAGGATACAAGGATTTCCACTTAATGCAAAGCATGAGAAGTTCAGCTTCGTAATTAACTAGCAGATGAATCCATCACAATGATTTAATTTTTTCAAGCCATCATTTTATTTCAGTACTTCATTGTTAAAGGTAATTAATTTGATTTGCATCGAAGGAATATATCGTTTCACATCTTGGATGAGTAGCTCATTTTCATCTCTTTAACAAGAGACCAAAAACTCATCTTGGATCTCTGGAGACGTGCAGCACAACAAAGTCACATAATTACTCAAGCTCTTGTTGAATGCTGCTATAGTTTTTCTTTCCTAGAACTCTTAATGCACGTTATATACCTTGGTCGTTACATTAAAAAAACTGATGGAAAGCAGTCCATTAGGCGATAACTTACAAAATGCGTGCAGTGCATTTATTATACTGGCTGTTTATAGCACCCATAACCTATCTCGATACAAAACTTCCATTTGTTTATTTGTATGACGTATGAATGGAAGGCAGCGGTCCAAATAATAGCTAATTTCCAGACTATAATGTCTGCAATAATCAGTCAATGTTATCTAGCTGTTTTATGGCCCTGCATTACGCAGAATTAATTTCGATTTATTTCTCCCATTAATGTCGCTGATCTCTTGCTTTTAGATAAAACACTGCGAACGCCATTATGAAGGGAAAACACAACAAATATATTTAATTATTCGAGTGAGATTTGTTAATTTGTCCGCATTAGCCAATATGTTACGTGGAAAATGTGATGTGTGTTGTTCAGTACAGCAGTAGTTGTTACCAATTCCTCTGTGTTGTCCTTTCTACGTCCACGTCAGAAAATCGGAATCTTATGGAAGAAATGTCTGAAGCGCTGTGCAGTATGAGAGTATTCTGAATTATATTCGTAGTTTGATAAAAGTATATGAACTTCTAATAGTAGTAATATTACCTCCAGTATACTAGTCGTAGACTGGAGTTTCATCTTTAACTGGGAGGACAAGCTCGTAAAATAACTATGTTTAGCTGTATGAATCGAGGCTACAGATGAAAACTTTCAACGGCTAGTAAGAAGGAAGAAAGTAGCGTCTCAGAGGTAAGAATCGGGAAAAATTCGTACTATTATATATGTATAACTGAGCGTTCGAGGAAGTGCCAGTGTGAGTAAGGTATGCTCAGGCGAGGTGTCACTAGAATAAATCGACCACTGCAGTCAAACCGAACTAAGTTTCAGTGACATTCTTTGATTATCAAATACTACTATGGTAGACTGAAACAATTTCCTTCCCTCAGCTGGTAACTGTCGAACGGTGTTTACTACAATGCCATCGGAGACTTTGGACCAGCTTCAGACAAAAGCCAGAGATTCATCCGAATCAGCAAGTGTTTTATCTGGCTAGAATTTAAAAATTCAGAAGCAATCACAGGGCATCAGCCACAGAACATTTGTCTTAAAAAGTACATAAGAACTGTAGTGTTATACAAACAATAAACTTGCTAGAAACTTCCAAATTATTTCGATAAACTGCCGATTTGTACAGAATCAATACTGTTAATTGCAGCACATCAGCCAAAGAGAAAGGATCATAAAACTCAAACGTCAGGCAAGAATGAAATAGCTTAGAAAATTAGGAGACAAACAAATATGAAAGTATCTATGAAAACAGACCAAGAACCTCGGCCAAGCACTATATAGAAATTCATTGCAAGTACACAAGGTATTTGTCAGTCGGAACAAATTGCGGAAGACTGCGAAAAAGTTCTACATCAATCTCTTTAGAAAAAAGAGACACAGTGTCAATAGCTATTGAACTGTACCGTGATTACCAATCACATTAAAGTTGTATCGCTATGTCTTGTTGTTATACTCATGAACAACTTAAACAGAATATCGGCGAACGTAAATCCGGATTCAGATCAAACAGATCAAATTATTAATGTACAGCAAATATTAACGCATCAATGATCTGGGGTAAAAATGTTAATCAAATCTGTCGGCTTCAAGTCTGATTGCCAGTCACTATTCCAAATAAAAGAACGGAATTTAGACCTGAAATCTGTTAAAAGAAAAAAAATTGAATTAAATTAATGGGAGGGATTTTAGATCCATTCATAACGGAAATTGGAAACATTAGATTAAAGAAAACGGAAATACTTATATCTTACAGTTCGTTAAGTAAGAGCGTGGTCGCCATTACACACATATGGTTAAAGATATGGCCGTAGTTCTTTCATAGGCCAGTAGAGGGAATATTTGTCCCTCATGCGGGATCCATAAAACTGAGCCGTGCGCGCTGACTTCGCGGCCAGAGTCGTGCCTCTCTGGTCATCGATGGTCGTCACTGGTTTAGTCTTCCGATCAGAGACGCTGGTCTGATGGTCTTCGACTGGAAGAGTTTGAAAGGCTTTGATCTCGAGCCTTTCAAGTTTGGTTCGGCGGTGGCGCGGGAATACTCCGTGAGGTGGCGGGTCTCGTGTTTGCTGGCACAGTGATGGAACCAGCGGACGGTGCAATGAGGGGTGTGTAGTCCACTGTCGCTGAGTACGAGTCCCAGGGACCAGTTTGCACTGGTGTTCAGAAACAGCGGTGACCGTTTGTTAGTTTTGTGTCTAAAAGGCTGCTTACAGCATTAGTGTGTCCCGCAGCCTGGTTACAGTAGAAGTAATACTGCAGTTACGCTGTTATATACTACTCTGCGACAGGATTACGCTACTCAGCATGTATATTATGAGAGTGTATATTATGAGCGCTTATGTTCTGAAATAACTAATTGGTCTAAGTGATTTTATGTTATTAATTTGGCCACGTTCTACTGTTCAAGTTTCTTTTGCTAGTTATGAAGTGTCGTGACTTCAGCTGCCTGTAATTTAGTACGGTGTTCATGTTTAAAGTACTATCATGTGCTGTTGTTGTTGTTTTAGTGTACTTTATAGGACTTCCTTTTACTCAAACATTACGCAAAGAATAGCTGGGTGGATGAACATTCAATTGAATATAATTCTAGTACAGTTAAGTGAGCTGGGCCTGTTGCTTCTCGTAAACCGAGGTGGTGTTTGTGAACTAACTGTTGACTTACTGCGTGGATGTGGAATATGGATAATTGGCTTAAACGTTTTGCACTGCTTTTGATCCAGAATTGTTTCATAAAGTCGAGCGCTCTCGCTTGCATTGGTCAAATAATTACCTCTTACTTAAAGTCTCTGGAAGTCACTACAATAGATGGTTTGTTAAGGTGGTATGAGAGCGAGCAATCATCGATTTGTGTAATTCTAGAGAGCCAAATTAAAAAGTTGAAATTAAATATGTTTGTGGCTTTTATTTCCAAGTGATAATTCTAATACTTGTAATATGTTTGGAGCTAACAGGTTTAATTTACAGGCATCAGAAACTACGCTAAGCAGAAGCGCCAAAGGAAGACTATAGTAAAGAGCAAAGCCAGAAAATGCACTGAAGGGTCTACCATTTGTAAAACTAATACCAATATTGTGGCGCATAAGCCTCGCCCGCTCCATTCCCCCCCCCCCCCCCCCTCAAGTTAAGTAGTGTTGTTTATCCATTGACTATCAATGGATTCGCGAGTATTATATCTGTCGTTTAATTGATTGTCGTGAGTGATTTCTCGAGCCAGCCGTTTCTTAAATTGTGAGTTGTAACTATCTGTTTTAAAGAGAAAACGTGATGCTCGAAGATTCTTGGAATTCTTTATACATTATACATATCTTTTTTTAAGGTATGTTTCTAAAATGGCTAGGCACGCCTTTCCCGCTCATATCATTTCAAAAACATTAGTTTTCTTTGAATATTGACGGCGATACACAAGAAGAGACATGACTGCAGCTTACGAGTTGCGTTTTGAGGCTGTGTTACTCTGTAGTCACTCCAAAGGTCCGAAAATGAGTTACGCCTCAGCGTTTAAATATGTGGGGAAATCAATGTCATTTGTACAAAAGTGGATAATACTCTATAAATCTGTTAAAACCGCCGGTGACTGAAGAACGGGGCTCAATCTATAAAATGACTCCAAAATTGGAACTGATTATTGACCTTCCTACGGGAGACGCATTCTTAACATAATGTAAAGAGAAAGCAAAATTCACTTTTAAACAGCTGTCAACGCATATTCGATGCATTTGGAGGTCTCTTCCAAGTGAATACGCGGAAATTTGGTTTTAAGCATGACTCGGACATGCCATTTAACTATCGAAGCTTTGGGTGACTGGACATATTATTAATTATAATTGCTGTTTTCTTTGCTTATAAATGATGTATATATTTTTTTGTGAATAAAACGCTCACGATCTTTTTAAGGAGCTTGTCCGTGAATACCAGGGGAAACCTTGAAAAAAATGTCAGTTTTCTAAACAGTGTAACCCAAAGAATAAAATTTTGTAACCCCTTACAATGCATACCATCATTTAAGGCATCTTTTGGAACATTTTTATGCATGAACCAGAGCTTTAGCTCTCACACTTTGTTTTAATTGTACTTTTTGTTGCAAGCGATATAAACCATGTTAATTATTTATGTACATCATAGAACACATTACACAAAATACAAACAAAATAGGTTTATTTTTTCCTGTAAGATCTTTACACAATTATGTTTAAAGCGGACTATTGAAGAGATGGTGCTGTCATAAACTCTGGTACAAAAGTTTTAAGTACGATTATGAAAAAATTTGGAAATTAATTCAGGGTTTTTCTTCAAAAAACCATTTTATTTTCAAAGTTAAGTCACAAGAGTAGTCTATCTTTTAGTTAAACTATCTTTGAGAGTTTTAGCCAAAATGTACCAGAGCATGAAATAATTTTCGTTTCAGGAAATTCAAGTCAGAGTTAAAACTTGCTTTTTCAGTTAAACTTGCGTGGTATTAATGCAGCGCAGGTCTATGCATATTTAATCCAACAGGTACTCCTGTCAGTTCCATAACATCAAGCCTTGACACTGCACCGTCACTGAAACATAGAACAGTATCTAGCACAGCTATTTTCAAAGTATTTAGTCCTACTAGAACAGTTTTAGGTATCCATTCCCATAGACAGCTGTTGAACATTCATTTGAAATTTGAGTCCTTCTATGTAAGCATTTCTTTAGAAATCTTGTGTCACTAAGATCCCTATATATAGGTTTTTCTAAAATTATTTATAGCAGATGGCGAAGAATGATTATGGTTGTGGGGCGAAGAATGATTATGGTTGTAGGTCTCACCTTGAGCAATAGCCCTCTGGTAGCCACACCATGAATCACTGCCAGGTGGACAGATTAAATGACATGAGTTGTCATCTGTGGAAGGTTTACGAAAGAAGGTAGCCCATACTCCCTTTTTCATTCCCTCAAGGTAATTTTTAAATTGTCTTACGGATTGTCCATAATAATACTACAACCTGTCTATTCTTTCGTCTGTAAGCCGACTACATCCACTAATGCACTTATCATAAGCTAATTTCTTTCCTTTCGAATTCCTGTTCAGGTTCCTCAATCTTGTACCTAACCTTTCCTGGACATGTCGAATACATTCCATTTCTTCAATTTTTGTGCCAGCATAAGTTTTGGAGTCATAAACTTTTTGATGCACTTTTGAGTCTCCATCTCCTGGGTATGATCTATAGATCACAGAATATTTCTCCAGTGACCTATGAAATGTCCTCACAACACCTTCAGATTACATCCCTCAACTATAACCACTAAACTTAATCAAACATTTATGATTTTCATTTCCACCAATACAGCCTTGATGGTACTTGGTAATATATTCCATATCAGTGACTTTACCATTGTCCAAGGAGGTAGCTGTCACAACACCATTTACGGAACTGTGGCCTCTTGGTCGCCAGGATGCATTCAGGGCTGCAGACATATATGTATTGCTGTCATTCATGTCTACACTTTCCTGAACAGCATTTTTCATACATTTGCTACTTCGTCTGAAGTCTGTAGAATAATTGTATTGTACCTGTCAAACCTTGTAGGGGAAGGTAAGTCCATAAGAGCACAGAAAATTTGTGCACTTTTGCGCCCTTTGCCTCATTGCATAAGCAACTTTAATATTTGTGTTGTACTCTCTCTGTTTAGTTACGCCAAAAGTATAACCACATTCGTTTAAATCACAAAAATTACAAACAATTCTTAAGTGTGATGTACAACCTCGTCTAGGACGTGTCTCCTCAATTACTTTCACAACACTATTGCAACATTCCTTACACTGCAAAGCTTTATTTATTAGTTCAGATAGAACACAGAGTTCAACAATAACACAACCTGAATCAATATTTAGCGTCTCTATATTATCAGCATTAATACTGTCAAGTCCATTGTCCAAATATTTCAGTTTTAGCTTCTAAGCTAGTAGTTGAAGCTGATTCAAGTGTTGTATCACGTTGTGTTTCAGTATTAGCAGAATTAATCCGTTTGGTGAACCGATTTTAACAAAATTTACGTTGTTTAACATCGAACCTCTTAATTCTTCCCATTGCTTTCAAGTGGAATAAGGAACTCACGCACATAATAAGGAACTCACGCACACAATTACCTTGTTGTGAACAAAATAATCGCGCTAAAACAACTGCAAACAATGCCTAAACACTCTGCATAAACAAAAGATAAGCTACCGTAAAGCTTTCGCAGGTTACCCAAATTGAGGGCCAGCAAGCCATAAGAACGAAACAAAATAGAGCAAAACTTTATCTTTAATACAGCCATGTGCCATGGGGACGTCGTGGTGCGATTAAATTCCTCTAATTTTCGTACTTTCTGTGGTCCATTTCCCTAGAAGTAAACTTTTTCTCGTTCAGAAAACTAGAATGAATTTCTTAAGACAAAAATTAAAAAATCGATTTTTTGACAGTTATCCACGTACAAGTCGCTGTAATAGACTGTACATGCATTTCTTGGAGAAAATGAAATGAAAGAAGAGAGTTAAATAGATGTCACAGCCAAATGAGATGAAGTAATGACGAAATAATTCAAGCAAAATATATATATGTATGTGAAGATGTTGAAAACAAATGCCATTTGCCAGGAATTTAAGAGTAAAGCATACTGGTAGCATGAATGCGTGCCTTGAAAATGGCAGGGTGTACACCTGTGGGAACATAGACGGTTGTCGGAGACGTCACCCAGCTGCAGTATTTTATGCACTGGGAGAAGCTAAAGTTTCATATTAAAACTTGTATGTTCACACACACACACACACACACACACACGTCATGAATTCCGTTTTTATGATCATTTCTTTTTAACTTTCCCCGTCAATCTGTATTTTCAAAGGCTACATGACATAAAGTGATGATTAATCTCTTTTCAATTTTCCCTTCTTCCTTCCAGACGTTAATATTTACCTTCTTTGTTTTAATCATATGGAAAAGCTGTTTGGTGGGTCTGTTCATTCGCATTCTGTAAGTATGCCTGCAGAATCTCAAGCGTCTCTTGCTCACGGTATCACAGTGATTTTCATTCTCTGTAACACTACGGTGACTTCAAGTGAATTCGGTTCCATCCACACACAGTTAGTACATCAACATCTACATTTATACTCCGCAAGCCACCCAACGGTGTGTGGCGGAGGCCACTTTACGTGCCACTGTCATTACCTTCCTTTCCTGTTCCAGTCGCGTATGGTTCGCGGGAAGAACGACTGCCGGAAAGCCTCCGTGCGCTCTCGAATCTCTCTAATTTTACATTCATTATCTCCTCGGGAGGTATAAGTAGGGGGAAGCAATATATTCGATACCTCATCCAGAAACGCGCCCTCTCAAAACCTGGACAGCAAGCTACGCCGCTATGCAGGAGCGCCTCTCTTGCAGAGTCTGCCACTTGAGTTTGCTAAACATCTCCGTAACGCTATCACGCTTACCAAATAACCCTGTGATGAAACGCGCCACTCTTCTTTGGATCTTCTCTACCTCCTCCGTCAACCCGACCTGGTACGGATCCCACAATGATGAGCAATACTCAAGTATAGGTCGAACGAGTGTTTTGTGAGCCACCTCCTTTGTCGATGGACAACATTTTCTAAGGACTCTCCCAATGAATCTCAACCTGGTACCCGCGTTACCAACAATTAATTTTATATGATCATTCCACTTCAAGTCGTTCCACACGCACACTCCCAGATATTTTACAGAAGTAACTGCTACCAGTGTTTGTTCCGCTATCATATAATCATACAATAAAGGATCCTTCTTTCTATGTATTCGCAATACATTACATTTGTCTAAGTTAAGGGTCAGTTGCCGCTCCCTGCACCAAGTGCCTATCCGCTGCCGATCTTCTTGCATTTCGCTGCAGTTCTCTAATGCTGCAACTTCTCTGTATACTACAGCATCATCCGCGAAAAGCCGCATGGAACTTCCGACACTATGTTAGTATGGACGTTAATATTTGCAGGTCTTAATACAAAAAGAAAGTAGTAAGGTGTCATTCCCGTAAATTCACGCAATAACACTGTAGACTGTTACAGAGAACATGTAGTAGACTAACAAATAGCACACAATGGAACTGCACTATTGGCGATGTAAACAGGGCGACAGCACAGCCGAACTTCGATGGCAGCACAAGAAAGCGGTACAGACGAAGTTTGAAGAAACGGAGAGGCGAGGAGGCGCGATGTTATTCGGTGGCGTAGGGACACGAGGCCGGCTGGGGGAGAATCGAGTTAGGCGCGCGGGAGGCGTTTAACGGCCTCCGCCTGATTACTTCCTCAACGTCAGGATAATCCGCAGTAAACCCGCCGGCGTAAAACAAGGGTGCGCGCCGCGCTTCGCCCCGCCACGCTGGCGCCTCCTTCATGGCTCCCCAGACGATGCTGGCTGGTGGGGGTCCGAAACGCTGGGAACCGGGCGTCAGCGTCGTCGCCTCGGCTAATTAAAACAGCTGACAGTCGGCGCATTCCGGGGCACCGTATTTCCTGCAGCAGACATCCTCCCCCCTCTCCCCACGACCCCACCATCACCCTTCCCCCCAGACAGCGTGACGGCTGTCCGCCTGCCTCTCACCCACTTACACACTGAGGCGTCTAACGCTAAATGCTCTATTGTATCACACTGTTCTCAACAGGAAGAATACTTACTCACTCTGCATTTGAAATGTCAGTTTTAACTTTCTTTAACATTCTGACTGCAAATTCCGTCAATTTATGGGATTCTAAAACTTCGGTGGACTTCAGATTCACCCATTTGACAAAGTACGACTTTTAGATACGAAATGACGTACACTACTGGCCATTAAAACTGCTACGCCACGATGATGACGTGCTACAGACGCGAAATTTAACCGACAGGAAGAAGATGCTGTGATATGCAAAGGATTAGCTTTTCAGAGCATTCACACAACGTTTGCGCCAGTGGCGACACCTACAACGTGCTGACATGAGGAAAGTTTCCAACCGATTTCTCATAAACAAACAGCAGTTGACCGGCGTTGCCTGGTGAAAAGTTGTTGTGATGCCTCGTGTAAGGAGGAGAAATGCGTACCATCACGTTTCCGACTTTGATAAAGTTCGGATTGTAGCCTATCGCGATTGCGCTCTATCGTATCGCGACATTGCTGCTCGCATTGGTCGAGATCCATTGACTTTTAGCAGAATATGGAATCGGTAGGTTCGGGAGGTTAATACGGTGCTGGATCCCAACGGCCTCGCATCACTAGCAGTCGAGATGACAGACATCTTATCCACATGGCTGTAACGAATCGTGCAGCAGCCACGTATCGATCCCTGAGTCAACAGATGGGGACGTTTGCAAGACAACAACCATCTGCACGAACAGTTCGACGAGGTTTGCAGCAGCATGGACTAACAGCTCGGAGACCATGGCTGCGGTTACCTTTGACGCTGCATCACAGACAGGAGTGCCTGCGATGGTGTACTCAACGACGAACCTGAGTGCACGAATGGCAAAACGTCATTTTTTCGGATGAATCCAGGATCTGTTTACAGCATCGTGATGGTCGCATCCGTGTTTGGCGACATCGCGGTGAACCCACATTGGAAGCGTGTATTCGCCATCACCATACTGGCGTATCACCAGGCGTGATGGTATGGGGTGCAATTGGTTACACGTCTCGGTCACCTCTTGTTCGCATTGACGGCACTTTGAACAGTGGACTTTACATTTCAGATGTGTTACGATCCGTGACTCTACCCTTCATTTGATCTCTGCGAAACCCTATATTTCAGCCGGATTATGTACGACCGCATGTTGGAGGTCCTGTACAGGCCTTTCTGGACTGCTGCCCTGTCCAGCACATTCTCCAGATCTCTCACCAACTAAAACGTTTGGTCAATCGTGGCCGAGCAACTGGCTCATCACAAATCACCAGTCACTACTCTTGATAAACTGTGGTATCGTGTTGAAGCTGCATGGGCAGCTGTCCCTGTACACATCATCCAACCTCTGTTTGACTCAATGCCCAGGCGTATCAAGGCCTGTTGGTAGTCTTGAAATACCACAAAAATGCTCGGAATTCTATAAACGCAAAAATTACCTGGCCCGCATTCAGTGTGTTAATGCTGCTACTTAAAAAGTACCATTTGTAAAAATCAGAGCTGTAGAAATCGCCTGACTTATACTGTATCAGAATATGAAAGATGAGAGCATCGTCTAATAATTATAGG
The DNA here is from genome assembly GCF_023864345.2 of Schistocerca serialis cubense. Lineage (NCBI taxonomy): Eukaryota > Metazoa > Arthropoda > Insecta > Orthoptera > Acrididae > Schistocerca > Schistocerca serialis. The sequence goes on from NC_064639.1 coordinate 391,300,511, forward strand.
AACAAAGACGATTGGTACATCAACATGTTAATTATACTTTTACATGTAACGATACAAATACTCAGGAAAATAATATAATGTGATTGTACACGATGTTTGAGACATCAAACTCTGCAAGTAAATATAGCCTAACGTGTTTTGGTCCATCTTTAGAATGCAATACAGCAGTGATTCTGGATACCAGGGATTCGATAAGTCTTTGGTGTCCTTCCACAGATGTGTGGCTCCAGATCTCACAGTCACGCAGTTTCTATAAATTACGGGCAAGTGGCTTGTGGCCGCGCAACTGGCGCCAGATAGCGTCCCAGATGTGTTACATCAGGTTCCCATCAGGAAAATTTGGTGATCAAGACACCATCGTCAGATGACTGTCAAGCTTTTTAAACTACTGTAACACGATTATGGCCTTGTAACTCCGATAATTATCCCACTGACAGATTCCACTTGAACAGGAAAAAAAAAAAAAATATCAGTCATGAAAGGGTGCAGGTGGGTCACAATAATGTTCATGTCATCCACAACTGTCATGCTGCCTTCAATTACTACCAAAGGTAACATAGCGTAATACTGTCCCCACGGGCATGTGCCCATGGTCCAGTGTATGTTTCGAGGAGCCGTTAACCTGGATTAAAGCGTACCTAGACAGGACATTGAACTGGTGTAACTTGATTCATCCGACCCAAGGTACGCTTCCTTTGACCCATGGTCCAGTGTCGAAGGTCCTGCGCACACTGCAATCGTAACTGACGACACTGTTGGATCAATATAGCAACACGTAGAAGTCGTCTGCTGCGGCGCCCCAAATTCAAAAAATGTGCGGAACGAGTGCCCCTTAACAATCCGAGTGCATTAGTATTTTACTCTGCCGTCGTATTTGCCACAGGTCCTATACTGCTTTATAGAGCCGGCAAACCTGAGACTACGTTCTGTGATGAAGCATGGGCGTCCAACACCTTGTACGCTACTCATGCTTTCACCATCCTTGAGTCAAGTCTAGTGGATGCTCATGACAGTAGCACGCGAACAGCTAACCAGCTTCGCCGTTTCCGTGATGCTCGCTCCCAGGTATGGGGCCTATACAATTTGCCGATTGCCAAAGTCACTTACTTCAATGGATTTCCCTTTGAGCGACCCGTAGCGTAGGAGTCGTACTCTGATGATGATAATCATTAGATCATACACCTATGGCAAGATGTCGTGGGCAACAATTTGATAATCTTTTAGGATTACCATTAGCCACCGTGTATTATTGCAGTTGTTCGTAGACAGTCGTAGAAGTGTACAATGCTGTAATAAGAGACAGTGCTTCACCCTACTTTCACCTGTTTTGTCAAGTATTATAGAATTTTTCCAGTAACTCATACTAGATTAGATCTCATCCCTTCAAATTTTAAATGATCATCAATGATGTCGACGCGGGACTGTGGACTGTCATAAACTTGTAGAAATGAGGAATACCAAGAAATAAGGAATACCACAGCTGTACTTTTTATAAAATTATTAATTACGCGACGAGTTTGACACTAAGTTAGCGTCACCTTCAGGCATCAGTACCTCAGAAATCACAGAGAATATATTACAAGTAATGCACAAATGCTGATGATACTGTAATTGTAAAATATGCTATCTTAAAATGATTACTTGGAAGCATTAAAACAAGTTATGGACAGGTATCGGTAGTTACATATACAGGGTGTTACAAAAAGGTACGGCCAAACTTGCAGGAAACATTCCTCACACACAGAGAAAGAAAATAAGTTACGTGGACATGTGTCCGGAAACGCTTACTTTCCTTGTTAGAGCTCATTTATTACTTCTCTTCAAATCACATTAATCATGGAATGGAAACACACAGCAACAGAACGTACCAGCGTGACTTCAAACACTTTGTTACAGGAAATGTTCAAAATGTCCTCCGTTAGCGAGGATACATGCATCCACCCTCCGTCGCATGGAATCCCTGATGCTCTGATGCAGCCCTGGAGAATGGCATATTGTATCACAGCCGTCCACAATACGAGCACGAGGAGTGTCTACATTTGGTACCGGGGTTGCGTAGACAAGAGCTTTCAAATGCCCCCATAAATGAAAGTCAAGAGGGTTGAGGTCAGGAGAGCGTGGAGGCCATGGAATTGGTCCGCCTCTACCAATCCATCGGTCACCGAATCTGTTGTTGAGAAGCGTGCGAACACTTCGACTGAAATGTGCAGGAGCTTCATCGTGCATGAACCACATGTTGTGTCGTACATATACATCTACATCTATGACAATACTCCGCAAGCCACCTGACGGTGTGTGGCGGAGGGTACCTTGAGTACCTCTATCGGTTCTCCCTTCTATTCCAGTCTCGTATTGTTCGTGGAAAGAAGGATTGTCGGATGCCTCTGTGTGGGCTCTAATCTCTCCGATTTTATCCTCATGGTCTCTTCGCGAGATATACGTAGGAGGGAGCTATATACTACTATATACTACTCCTCGGCGAAGGTATGTTCTCGAAACTTCAACAAAAGCCCGTACCGAGCGACTGAGCGTCTCTCCTGCAGAGTCTTCCACTGGAGTTTATCTATCATCTCCGTAACGCTTTCGCGATTACTAAATGATCCTGTAACGAAGCGCGCTGCTCTCCGTTGGATCTTCTCTATCTCTTCTATCAACTCTATCTGGTACGGATCCCACACTGCTGAGCAGTATTCAAGCAGTGGGCGAACAAGTGTACTGTAACCAACTTCCTTTGTTTTCGGATTGCATTTCCTTAGGATTCTTCCAATGAATCTCAGTCTGGCATCTGCTTGACCGACGATCAACTTTATATGATCATTCCATTTTTAATCACTCCTAATGCGTACTCCCAGATAATTTATGGAATTAACTGCGTCCAGCTGCTGACCTGCTATATTGTAGCTAAATGATAAGGGATCTTTCTATCCGCAGCACATTATACTTGTCTACAATGAGATTCAATTGCCATTCCCTGCACCATACGGCACTGCAGATCCTCCTAAATTTCAGTACAATTTTCCGTTGTTACAACCTCTCGATATACCACAGCATCATCCGCAAAAAGCCTCAGTGAACTTCCGATGTCGTAGGTCATTATGTATAATGTGAATAGCAACGGTCCTACGACACTCCCCTGCGGCACACCTGAAATCAGTCTTACTTCGGAAGACTTCTCTCCATTGAGAATGACATGCTGCGTTCTGTTATCTAGGAACTCTTCAATCCAATCACACAATTGATCTGATAATCCATATGCCCTTACTTTGTTCATTAAACGACTGTGGAGAGCTGTATCGAACGCCTTGTGGAAGTCAAGAAACACGGCATCTACCTGGGAACCCGTGTCTATGGCCCTCTGAGTCTCGTGGACGAATAGCGCGAGCTGGGTTTCACACGATCGTCTTTTTCGAAACCCATGCTGATTCCTACAGAGTAGATTTCTAGTCTCCATAAAAGTCATTATACTCGAACACAATACGTGTTCCAAAATTCTACAACTGATCGACGTTAGAGATATAGGTCCATAGTTCTGCACATCTGTTCGACGTCCGTTCTTGAAAACGGGGATGACCTGTGCCCTTTTCCAATCCTTTGGAACGCTTCGCTCTTCTAGAGACCTTTGGTACACCGCTCCAAGAAGGGGGGCAAGTTCCTTCGCGTACTCTGTGTAAAGTCGAACTGGTATCCCATCAGGTCCAGCGGCTTTTCCTCTTTTGAGCGATTTTAATTGTTTCTCTATCCCTCTGTCGTCTATTTCGATATCTACCATTTTGTCATCTGTGCGACAAACTAGAGAAGGAACTACAGTGCAGTCTTCCTCTGTGAAACAGCTTTGGAAAAAGGTCCTTAGTATTTCGGCCTTCAGTCTGTCATCCTATGTTTCAGTACCATTTTGGTCACAGAGTGTCTGGACATTTTGTTTAGATCCGCCTACCGCTTAGACGTAAGACCAAAATTTCTTAGGATTTTCTGCCAAGTCAGTACATAGAACTTTACTTTCGAATTTATTGAACGCTTCTCGCATTGCCCTCCTCACACTACATTTCGCTTCGCGTAATTTTTGATTGTCTGCAAAGCTTTGGCTATGTTTATGTTTACTGTGAAGTACCCTTTGCTTCCTCCGCAGCAGTTTTCTAATTCGATTGTTGTACCACGGCGGCTCTTTTCCATCTCTTACGATCTTGCTTGGCACATACTCATCTAACACATATTGTACGATGGTTCTGAACTTTGTCCACTGACCCTCAACACTATCTGTACTTGAGACAAAACTTTTGTGTTGAGCCATAAGGTGCTTGTAAAGGCACATGTTCTAGTAGCACAGGTAGAGTATCCCGTATGAAATCATGGCGGTGAATCGAGGAAGTACAGTACATACTGTTGTAGTTGTTGTGGTCTTCAGTCCTGAGACTGGTTTGAGCAGCTCTCCATGCTAATCTATCCTGTGCAAGCTCCTTCGTCTCCCAGTACCTACTGCAACCTACATCCTTCTGAATCTGCTTACTGTATTCATCTCTTGGTCTCCATCCACGATTTTTACCCTCCACACTGCCCTCCGATGCTAAATTTGTGATCCCTTGATGCCTCAGAACTTGTCCTACCAACCGATCCCTTCTTCTAGTCAAGTTGTGACACAAACTTCTCTTCTCCCCAATCCTATTCACTACCTCCTCGTTAGTTACGTGATTTACTCACCTAATCTTCAACATTCTTCTGTAGCACCACATTTCAAAAGCTTATATTCTCTTCTTGTCCAAACTAGTTATTGTCCATGTTTCACTTCCATACATTGCTACACTCCACACAAATACTTTCAGAAATGACTTCCTGACACTTAAATCTATACTCCATGTTAACAAATTTCTCTTCTTCAGAAACGCTTTCCTTGCCATTGCCAGTCTACAATTTATATCCTCTCTACTTCGACCATCATCAGTTATTTTGCTCCCCAAATAGCAAAATTCCTTTACTACTTTAAGTGTCTCATTTCCTAATCTAATTCCCTCAGCATCACCCGACTTAATTCGACTACATTCCATTATCCTCGTTTTGCTTTTGTTGATGTTCATCTTATATCCTCCTTTCAAGACACTGTCCATTCCTTTCAACTGCTCTTCCAAGTCCTCTGCTGTCTCTGACAGAATTATAATGTCATCGGCGACCCTCAACGTTTTTATTTCTTCTCCATGGACTTTAATACCTACTCCGAATTTTCCTTTTGTTTCCTTTACTGCTTGCTCAATATACAGATTGAATAACATCGGGGACAGGCTACAACCCTGTCTCACTCCCTTTCCAACCGCTGCTTCCCTTTCATGCCCCTCGACTCTTATAACTGCCATCTGGTTTCTGCACAAATTGTAAATAGCGTTTCGCTCCCTGTATTTTACCCCTGCCACCTTCAGAATTTGAAAGAGAGTATTCCAGTCAACATTGTCAAAAGCTTTCTCTAAGTCCACAAATGCTAGAAATGTAGGTATTCCTTTCCTTAATCTATTTTCTAAGATAAGTCGTAGGGTCAGTAGTGCCTCACGTGTTCCAGCATTTCTGCGGAATCCAAACTGATCTTTCCCGAGGTCGGCTTCTACCAGTTTTTCCATTCGTCTGTAAATAATAGGCTTTAGTATTTTGCAGCTGTGAGTTATTAAACTGATAGTTCGGTAATTTTCACATCTGTCAACACCTGCTTTCTTTGGAATTGGAATTATTATATTCTTCTTGAAGCCTTAGGTTATTTCGCCTGTCTCATACAGCTTGCTCACCAGATGGTAGATTTTTGTCAGGACTGGCTCTCCCAAGGGCGTCAGTAGTTCCAATGGAATGTTGTCTATTCCCGGGGCCTTGTTTCGACTCAGGTCTTTCAGTGCTCTGTCAAACTCTTCACGCCGTAACGTATCTCCTATTTCATCTTCATCCACATCCTTTTCCATTTCCATAATATTGTCCTCAAGTACATATCCCTTGTATAGACCCTCTATATACTCCTTCCACGTTTCTGCTTTCCCTTCTTTGCTTAGAACTGGGTTTCCATCTGAGCTCTTGATATTCATACATGTGGCGCTCTTTTCTCCAAAGGTCTCTTTAATTTTCCTCTAGGCTGTATCTATCCTACCCCTAGTGAGATGAGCTCTACATCCTTACATTTTTCCTCTAGCCATGCCTGCTTAGCCATTTTGCACTTCCTGTCGATCTCATTTTTGAGACTTTTGTACTCCTTTTTGCCTGCTTCATTTAGTGCATTTTTATATTTTCTCCTTTCATCAATTAAATTCAATATTTCTTCTGTTACCCAAGGGTTTCTACTAGCCCTCGTGTTTTTACCTACTTGATCCACTGCTGCCTTCACTACTTCATTCCTCAGAGCTATCCATTCTTCATCTACTGTATTTCTTTCCCACATTCCTGTCCATTGTTCCCTTACGCTCTCCTTGAAACCCTGTGCAACCTCTGGTTCTTTCAGTTTATCCAGGTCTCATCTCCTTAAAATCCCACCTTTCTGCAGTTTCTTCAGTTATAATCTACAGTTCATAACCAATAGATTGTGGTCGGAGTCCACATCTGCCCCTGGAAATGTCCTACAATTTAAAACCTGGTACCTAAATTTCTGTCTTACCATTATATATACTATCAGATACCTTTTAGTATCTCCAGGATTCTTCCATGTATACAACCTTATTTTTATGCATCTTGAACCAAGTGTTAGCTATGATTAAGTTATGCTCTGTGCAAAATTCTACCAGACGGCTTCCTCTTTCATTTCTTAGCCCCAATCCATATTCACCTACTATGTTTCCTTCTCTCCCTTTTCCTACTGTCGATTTCCAGTCACCCATGGCTATTAAATTTTCGTCTCCCTTCACTACCTGAATAATTTCTTTTATCTCATCACACATTTCTTCAATTTCTTCGTCATCTGCAGAGCTGGTTGGCATATAAACTTGTACTACTGTGGTAGGCATGGGCTTCGTGTCTATCTCGGCCACTATAATACGTGCACTATGCTGTTTGTAGTAGCTTACCCGCACTCCTATTTTTTTTATCATTATTAAACGTACTCCTGCATTACCCCTATTTGATTTTGTATTTATAACCATGTATTCACCTGACCAGAAGTCTTGTTCCTCCTGCCAACGAACTTCACTAATTCCCATTATATCTAACTTTAACCTATCCATTTCCCTTTTTAAATTTTCTACCCTACCTTCCCGATTAAGGGATCTGACATTCCACGCTCCGATCTGCAGAATGCCAGTTTTCTTTCTCCTGATAACGAAGTCCTCCTGAGTAGTCCCCGCCCGGAGATCCTAATGGGGGACTATTTTACCTCCGGAATATTTTACCCAAGAGGACGCCATCATCATTTAACCATAGAGTAAAGCTGTATGCCCTCGGGAAAAATTACGGCTGTAGTTTCCCCTTGCTTTCAGCCGTTCGCAGTACCATAACAGCAAGGCCGTTTTGGTTAATGTTACAAGGCCAGATCAGTCAATCATCCAGACTGTTGCCCCTGCAACTACTGAAAAGGCTGCTGCCCCTCTTCAGGAACCACACGTTTGTCTGGCCTCTCAACAGATACCCCTCCGTTGTGGTTGCACCTACTTTACGGCTATCTGTATCGTTGAGGCACGCAAGCCTCCCCACCAACGGCAAGGTCCATGGTTCGTACTGAGGACGTACTGACGAAACTAAAATGAGCTCTAACATGGAAATTAAACGTTTCCGGACACAAGTCCACATACTATCTTTTCTTTATTTGTGTGTGAGGAATGTTTCCTGAAAGTTTGGCCGTACCTTTTTGTAACACCCTGTATATGTGCGAACTGGAGGTTTTATTTCAACACTGACAGCTATCATCAAAACAAAATAGATAAAACGGACTGAAAAAAAGACATAAGTGAAATATCACATGAGACGTACGATCAAATGTATAATATGTAATAATTCCTATTATATATTTGCGAACGAACTGAGGCAAAACATATGCCACAAATGTATTATTTATTATTATTAAGTGACTTTTATGATAAAGAAGCACTTCCGTACATGTGGCGTTGCATCATTAAAGAGTTGAAGTCTTGTTACTGAAAGAGGAGAAAGCTTCAGACAAAGTAAAATGAAAACCATAGAAAACAAGACTGATGTCCTCTGTAGCTCAAAGCTGGGGTACAACGTGAACAACAATGTTACTAGGAAGGTATTCTGTACTGTGAATTCTTAACGAAGCGCATAAACAGTGTCTTGCGGGATATACAGAGTGTTACAAAAAGGTACGACCAAACTTTCAGGAAACATTCCTCACACACAAATAAAGAAAAGATGTTATGTGGACATGTGTCCGGAAACGCTTAATTTCCATGTTAGAGCTCATTTTAGTTTCGTCAGTATGTACTGTACTTCCTCGATTCACCGCCAGTTGGCCCAATTGAAGGAAGGTAATGTTGACTTCGGTGCTTGTGTTGACATGCCACTCATTGTTCTACAGTACTAGAGTATGTAGCGTCAACAACGAACGTGGTTTCGCAGTCAGTGTAATGTTTACAAATGCGGAGTTGGCAGATGCCCATTTGATGTATGGATTAGCACGGGGCAATAGCCGTGGCGCGGTACGTTTGTATCGAGACAGATTTCCACAACGAAGGTGTCCTGACAGGAAGACGTTCGAAGCAATTGATCGGCGTCTTAGGGAGCACGGAACATTCCAGCCAATGACTCGCGACTGGGGAAGACCTAGAACGACGAGGACACCTGCAATGGACGAGACAATTCTTCGTGCAGTTTTCGATAACCCTAATGTCAGCGTCAGAGAAGTTGCTGCTGTACAAGGTAACGTTGACCACGTCACTGTATGGAGAGTACTATAGGAGAACCCGTTGTTTCCGTACCATGTACAGCGCGTGCAGGCACTATCAGGAGCTAATTGGCCTCCACAGGTACACTTCTGCGAATCGTTCATCCAACAATGTGTCAATCCTCATTTCAGTGCAAATGTTCTCTTTACGGATGAGGCTTTATTCCAACGTGATCAAATTGTAAATTTTCACAATCAACATGTGTGGGCTGACGAGAATCCGCACGCAATTGTGCAATCATGTCATCAACACAGATTTTCTGTGAACGTTTGTGCAGGCATTTTTGGTGATATCTTAATTGTGCCCCATGTTCTTCCACCTACGCTCAATGGCGCACGTTATCATGATTTCATACGGGATACTCTCCCTGTGCTGCTAGAACATGTGCCTTTACAAGTACGACACAACATGTGGTTCATGCACGATGGAGCTCCTGCTCATTTCAGTCGAAGAGTTCGTACGCTTCTCAGCAACAGATTCGGTGACCGATGGATTGGTAGAGGCGGACCAATTCCATGGCCTCCACGCTCTCCTGACCTCAACCCTCTTGACTTTCATTTATGCGGGCATTTGAAAGCTCTTGTCTACGCAACCCCGGTACCAAATGTAGAGACTCTTCGTGCTCTTATTGTGGACGGCTGTGATACAATACGCCATTCTCCAGGGCTGCATCATCGCATCGGGGATTCCATGCGACGGAGGGTGAATGCATGTATCCTCACTAGCGGAGGACATTTTGAACATTTCCTGTAACAAAGTGTTTGAAGTCACGCTGGTACGTTCTGTTGCTGTGTGTTTCCATTCCATGATTAATGTGATTTGAAGAGAAGTAATAAATGAGCTATAACATGGAAAGTAAGCGTTTCCGGACACATGTCCACATAACATATTTTCTTTCGTTGTGAGGAATGTTTCCTGAAAGTTTGGCCGTACCTTTTTGTAACACCCTGTATTCGTGAAGTTGTCATAGTTACGTAGTGGACATAATAACAGATGAAGCAGATATGAGAAATGTTCAGCTACCTACATGTCACTCGTAGCTAATCCTATTAAAATGGTAATCTGTCCACCCTAAAATAAATCTCTGAAATACAACTAATGAAAAATATTTCTGAGCGTCGGTATTTATAGACAAAGCGGAAAAAAAGAGACTCGGGAACCAATTACTCGCCGAAAAGGTCGGGGCTAAAGTGAAAATGAGGGTCATGCTTGACTCAAACGTATGTACACTCAGGTACCAAAATCATTATAGGCAGAAACGTGATTACCAAAATTAACTTCCGAAACATCACTTCCGAAAGACTTCTTAGCTCGACCTTCAAAGAAATGTGCATTTCTGGAAAAAAGGGGAGAGAAATATGTCTACTACTCATTCATAAGAAAGGGAGAAGAGTCCCAAAAAAAGACAAAGGTCACCAACGTACTGAGGACGGGCGCACCATAGAACAGTAAAGATGTTTTAGAGAGAAGTTACTAGACGCAGTGCAATGACCCTTTGCATCCTATCACGTACCACAGATTTTCCGTGGAGGGTAGACGTGAAGTTTGAGGCTGCAGGCGCCGGAGGATCGAGTCCTCCCTCGCGCATGGGTGTGTGTGTTGTTCTTAGCATAAGTTAGTTTAAGTGGTCTGTAAGTCTAGGGACCTATGACCTCAGCAGTTTGGTCCCTCAAGAATTCACATACGTTTGAACGTTTGAGGCTGCGGGAACTGACGGACGGATTATATATTCGGTTACTTCGATGTCTATCTTACATTATATGTGGTTTTATGGCTGATGGTCACGTATTCAGCTACTTTTACACAATCTGATTATGCCAAAAGGGGTGAATCGCGTCATTGACATTAAATAATTTCGAAACCAAAACTGTTTTTGTTCTGAAGTATAGGAATTGACATTTTCAGACCGATCTTGGTAACGCATAAGCGCCTGCACGTGCATTTTCCTCTCTGCACGGACCATCTTCATGATGGTATAGAAATGGCACCGTAATGCGACACATGATGTTCTGTACGTAGACTAAGTTGACAAAAGTCATCGAATAGTGATATGGCCGGCCGTAGTGGTCGTGCGGTTCTAAGCGCTACAGTCTCGAACCGCGCGACCGCTACGGTCGCAGGTTCGAATCCTGCCTCGGGCATGGATGAGTGTGATGTCCTTAGGTTAGTTAGGTTTAAGTAGTTCTAAGTTCTAGGAGACTAATGACCTCAGAAGTTAAGTCCCATTGTGCTCAGAGCCATTTGAACCATTTGAATAGTGATATGCACGTATGCATATGGTGGTAGTATCGCGTACGCGAGGGCAGCACATTGGCGGAGCTGTCATTTGTACACAGATGATTCATGAGAAATGGTTTGCGTCGTAATTGTGGCCGCATGACAGGACTTAACAGTCTCTGAACGCTAACGGTACATGGAGCTAAACGCACGGGACTTTCCATTTCGGAAATCGTTAGGGAATTCCATATTACGAGATCCATGTGTCAAGAGTGTGCCGTGAATACCAAATTTCAGGCATTACCTCTCACAGCAGTGGCCGACGGTCTTCACTTAGCGACCGAGAGTAGTGACATTTAAAGCGAGCTGTCAGCGATAACAAACAATACTGAGTGAAATATCCGCAGAAATCAATGTGGGGTGTACGACGAACGTATCCGTTAGCACAGTTAGGCGAAATGTGGCTGTATGGGCTATGGCAGCAGAAGACCGATGTCTGCAGCGCCTCGCCTTGGCTCGTAACCACATCGGTTGGTGCCTGGAAGACTGGGAAACCGTGTCCTGCTCAAATTAAGTCTGGTTTCATTTGGTAAGAGCTGATGGTGCGAGAGTGGCGCAGACAGCAAGAAGCCAAGGCACTGTGCAAGCTGGCGGTGGCTCCGTAGCGGCGTGGGCTGTGTTTATGTACAATCGATTGAGTCTCCTGGCCTAAACGAAGCGGTCATTGACTGGAGATATGTTCTACTGCTTGAAGATCTTTTGCAGCCACTCACGGACTTCGTGTTCCCAAGCAACGAAGAAATTTTTATAGATGACAGTGCGCCACGTCACGCGTCCACAAATGCTTGTAATTGGTTTGAAGAAGAATCTGGACTGGACGAGTTTATGGTTTGGGCACCCATGAAACATTTATGGGACGTAATCCTGAAGTCAGTTCACGCATAAAACCCTGCACTGGCAACACTCTGTGGCCGGCTACAGAGGCAGCATGGCTCAGTATTTCTGCAGGGGACTTCCGACGACAAGTTGAGTCCATGCCACGTCGAGTGGCTGCACTGCTCTGACGGGCAAAAGGAGGTCCGACACGATATTAGCAGGTATCCCATGACTTTTGTCATCTCAGTGTATAACTCTCCGTACGGTGTTCTATCAACAAAAACCAGAGGTGCACGGTCACCGTAAGCTATGGCTCCCCTACACTTTTACACCCGAACTTGGTACAGCACTACGTGATACTCCATGGTAGTTTCCGTTACATTGTCGACACCACACTGAAGACTATAAAGGATCCTCACTCTTCTGTAACCACAATTCGAGTAATTTATGCCTCTAGCTGCGGCTGTGCGGAGCGCTACACACGAGGGGCAGCATCAGTCGCATCCAACTTCATGGAAAAAGGGTGCTGATGGTTTTCGTGGGTAACCACAGTCCTAACGTGCGCTACCATTGCCATGTAATCACACAAATATTGAGATGATTAGACTGATACATTTCAAGCAAATATGATTAATTTGCATTTTTCTACGCCAAGACTCCGTATCAGACACAAATTCACCGTCGTTCTTGCATACATCTTACTGGGAAAGCTACCACATTGACGCACAACACCAGATGTTAAGTGTTTCAGGAGAAATTTTCAGTGTTCTGCAGGTCTGTAACAATATATTACCGAAATTCAGTTAGCTGCATTGTACTCATTTGTGACCTTTTCTTCCTTGACATTGTAAGTAGCCTGTTTATGTGTTTCTACACTCCTGGAAATGGAAAAAAGAACACATTGACACCGGTGTGTCAGACCCACCATACTTGCTCCGGACACTGCGAGAGGGCTGTGCAAGCAATGATCACACGCACGGCACAGCGGACACACCAGGAACCGCGGTGTTGGCCGTCGAATGGCGCTAGCTGCGCAGCATTTGTGCACCGCCGCCGTCAGTGTCAGCCAGTTTGCCGTGGCATACGGAGCTCCATCGCAGTCTTTAACACTGGTAGCATGCCGCGACAGCGTGGACGTGAACCGTATGTGCAGTTGACGGACTTTGAGCGAGGGCGTATAGTGGGCATGCGGGAGGCCGGGTGGACGTACCGCCGAATTGCTCAACACGTGGGGCGTGAGGTCTCCACAGTACATCGATGTTGTCGCCAGTGGTCGGCGGAAGGTGCACGTGCCCGTCGACCTGGGACCGGACCGCAGCGACGCACGGATGCACGCCAAGACCGTAGGATCCTACGCAGTGCCGTAGGGGACTGCACCGCCACTTCCCAGCAAATTAGGGACACTGTTGCTCCTGGGGTATCGGCGAGGACCATTCGCAACAGTCTCCATGAAGCTGGGCTACGGTCCCGCACACCGTCAGGCCGTCTTCCGCTCACGCCCCAACATCGTGCAGCCCGCCTCCAGTGGTGTCGCGACAGGCATGAATGGAGGGACGAATGGAGACGTGTCGTCTTCAGCGATGAGAGTCCCTTCTGCCTTGGTGCCAATGATGGTCGTATGCGTGTTTGGCGCCGTGCAGGTGAGCGCCACAATCAGGACTGCATACGACCGAGGCACACAGGGCCAACACCCGGCATCATGGTGTGGGGAGCGATCTCCTACACTGGCCCTACACCACTGGTGATCGTCGAGGGGACACTGAATAGTGCACGGTACATCCAAACCGTCATCGAACCCATCGTTCTACCATTCCTAGACCGGCAAGGGAACTTGCTGTTCCAACAGGACAATGCACGTCCGCATGTATCCCGTGCCACCCAACGTGCTCTAGAAGGTGTAAGTCAACTACCCTGGCCAGCAAGATCTCCGGATCTGTCCCCCATTGAGCATGTTTGGAACTGGATGAAGCGTCGTCTCACGCGGTCTGCACGTCCAGCACGAACGCTGGTCCAACTGAGGCGCCAGGTGGAAATGGCATGGCAAGCCGTTCCACAGGACTACATCCAGTATCTCTACGATCGTCTCCATGGGAGAATAGCAGCCTGCATTGCTGCGAAAGGTGGATATACACTGTACTAGTGCCGACATTGTGCATGCTCTGTTGCCTGTGTCTATGTGCCTGTGGTTCTGTCAGTGTGATCATGTGATGTATCTGACCCCAGGAATGTGTCAATAAAGTTTCCCCTTCCTGGGACAATGAATTCACGGTGTTCTTATTTCAATTTCCAGGAGTGTATGTTTGTAGCGCTATGCAGCGCTATACACTGCGTTAATATCTCTGGCAGCGCTGTGTGCTTTCTGTAAGAGACTCTGTGGCTGGTATGACTCGCAGTTAGAAGTTGATAGCAGTGATGGAGGTTAGAAGCAGTGTTAGCGCGCGCGGACGGTCTGGATGTGTATCGGTGATGGAGATTTAATATTGGTTGGACATGGATTGTAAAATGTGGGTAATGGAATACTTGACGATTATATAATTTTTGGAACTGGATGTCACATGATTAAGGTAAAAATCTGCCAAATACATTGTTTGCTTTGCAACAAAATCTTTCCTTTGCTAACCACATGCCTATTAGTAGTTAGAGCCTACAGTAGTTAGAATGTTTTCCTTTAGCTGGCTGTATATTTGCTGTATCTGCTGTAGTTCGTGTCATGAAGATTTTTTGTGAGGTAAGTGACTTATGAAATGTTATTGTTAGGATTTCTTCTAATTCAGGGGCATTCTTTTGTGTTGATTAATAGTCAGATTGCGTTATCCTTCTATATTGTGGGTCATTAATGAATATAATATTTTGAGCTGTATTTGTCAGGGAAAATTCTGTAGGTCAGTGTTGAAACGATAAAGACAGGCAAAGTGACAGTACGTTCAGTTTCAGTTTCACTCAGCAGTTTGAGAAGGTTCACTTGCATTCAGTTTCACTCAGCAGTTTCAGAATTAAATAAAGATGTTTCAGTATAACAGACTGCGAAATACTGAAGTCGCTTTTTTACACTGTCCACACAGACAGAAAACGACCATATACTTATCACGCAAATCTTTGTTATACGCCCTTGGGAACCCGCCGTCACCACTTTTTTAGCTGGATGTTTGTTTCCTGTGTACCCCGCAGTCTAGGGGTAGTGTCTTAACGTTCTCGGCTACAGATTCGGATCCCGCCACTGCTAAAATTTTGATTAATAATCAGCACTGGGGGCCCAAGACTTCCGGCGTAAGATGTCACCCTCATCCTGACAACGACCTTGTCAAAGAGGACGGACGAGCCGACGGAGGTTCAGGGCACTCTCTTGTCCCAGGACTGGGAAACTGTCCCTAAAGGGGGAAGAATCAGTAATGATTAACAGCAGGAGGATGCAGAAGGCAATGGAAACCACTGCATTAAAGATACGTAACGTGTATCCACAAGACAAGTTTTTACAGTTGCATGTTAGGCACATTAATAAGAACAATGCTGAACTTTTATCTTCTTTAATTAACTAACAACAACCCAAAAACGTGTTAACTGAAAAATAGAAACAATGAGAAATACCAAACACAGGTAACATATAAAAGATTTAGAATATTATGCCCATTCAGTAAGTCGAATGTTATTAGGAGTTGAAAATTTTCGTGCTCTGTCGTATTCGTATTTTCACAGCACCGCCTTTTAAATTATGGTCTTTAGCGTCCTCTACAGCTTCCGCATGCAGGTACGATATTTCTGCGTCACATTCTAATAATTTTTAAGACACCAATTGCAGCGTTATGTCAATACCAGGTTACAAGTTACTGTACAGTAAACTTCTAAAAATA
The DNA here is from genome assembly GCF_023864345.2 of Schistocerca serialis cubense. Lineage (NCBI taxonomy): Eukaryota > Metazoa > Arthropoda > Insecta > Orthoptera > Acrididae > Schistocerca > Schistocerca serialis. The sequence continues at coordinate 391,316,301 of NC_064639.1, forward strand.
TTCATCAAACAACCAGCTTCAACCGTCTAGTGCGAAGTTGCCATAACGGATATCAAGACGGACCAGAGATTACTATTGGTGCATTTATGAGTCATCCTGTGTGAGACATGATACTCCACTACCTTCTGATAAAACAGCCTTAAAGAACAGCCTCAGTCCTGACTCAGAAGCTGCCGTTATCTGCTTTGTTTATGAGTTTCTTGAACATTCACCTCCTCTCACCACCGTAAACATCTCACTGGAAGGTGGTTGAGCAATGTTATCACGCTAACAAGATGCTCACGTGCCAGTTGTACTCTTATCGAGAAACCTTTAACCTCTACGTGGCCTTCAGGATCTACACACGTCTCCGACGAACATTGATCACGTCACAGATCACAGACTAAAATGCAATCTGTACTGGGTTCATTCGGGAGAAAAAGAATTTCTGAGCATAAGTCGATTGCGTAGTTTCGAATTTATAAACTACACACAAAATCATCGACTGCTTCGAATTTATAAACTACACACGAAATCATCAACGACCGGTACAAAGACACAGAGAAAAATAGCGCTTCTTCGATGTAGTTTTTGTTTGCCACATTACACATGTTTAAAAGCTTATAAAACATTGTCTCTGGATGACAAACAAAAGTTCGAGGGATAGTGCTATTCCTTGCAACGATGGTGACTGTCGTTAGTGTACCTTGTGCCGACAAGGTAAAATCAGACGTCATGTGACATTAGTGCACGGAAAGCATGTCAGTGAATCCTGCTTCAGTTTTCATCCGTATTGTCTGTTGTTCGTCAGTAAATCTGGGTGACTCAAGTCAAAAAAAGCATTTCTTGTTACTAGATCTTTGCCAGTATGAAATACGCTCTTAGTTTGATTCCGGTTCTGTCGATACTAGTCTGACACGCTTATTTTATGTTATTATCCGAAACATTTGTTTCAACTGGTCTGTTGTTACGCTTGTCTTCCGATGCAAATAAGAAGAAAGGAAAAGAGCAAGAAGAGAAGGTAGTACTTCATTTTCTGCTCTCGCGTAGTAAGGACATGGTATTCACAGCACTCCAAACGGTAGTGAATTATTCCCTTCCAGCGAGAGAGTGTAACATTCAATTTTGTTGAAGTGTACTTAACTATGTGTTATACGCACACTGCCTCTGGAAAGCGTGGCAGATCGCTTAAAACGGATCAAGTTGGTATAGTGCGCGCAAAATGCCGTAGCCGCTAGATTCGCAGTCGGCTGGGGAAGCGTGGGGAGAGAGGCAGTCGTGGGGGTCGCTCAGGCCGCTGTAGGGGTAATGTTGTTCTACACTGAGGCCTGCACTCACAAATTTGGTAAATATTAAGCGGTGATCCTCCACGCCCATGCTTGTATGGCTCCTGTTCAAAAAGGTTTGTCATCTCTTCTTCGTGTAGTACTAAAAAGAATTCCGCCGCAAATTAGGCTGTTTATTCTCTCCTGGTTTGTTAACGATTTGCAACTTTCAGAGAAGAGTTACTGATACGTGGCGCCATTGGCGCCAGTCGCTTCTCTGTATTCATTTAAGATCTCTGGGATCGACTCTGTCTCGTGTGGCCGTGGTTTTCCTCTTTGGTCGCTTTCTGGCTATTTAAGCGCAAGGCGCTGTGGGGAGAGGGCTGATTTTGGTCGGCTGGTAGGCGCTCCGGTGTGCAGTCTGGTCGTCGGCGGTCGCTGTATGCGCATGCTCTGCCTCTTTCTGTCACGTGGGCAGTGGGGCTGCGGACGGAGACGTGCGTTCTGTCGGCGAGTGTGTACTGCGTCTAGTGAGAGGGCGATGGGGTCGTCTGCGTTGGTAAACGATGTGAACATGTGAAAGTGGCTTTGGAATGTATCAGCCTGCAACCGGATATGCTACAGAATCCACCCGTGGGAATTATTCAGGTTCTTAAGGTCCTGCTATCTCGTATATTGAATTTCGTGCTGTTTGTAGTTAAAAGCTCTCCCAGTATTTGGACGCCCATGTTATTTGTTCCGTGTTGACAACTGGCGCACAACTTATTGAACAGTGGTTACCTGTGTGAATGAGATTTGCCTCTATTGGACGCACTTGAGATACGGGCAAGGAGTGTATCAAACATTATGAATCACCTCGAAGGGAACGATCTATTGATACGTAATCAGCATGGTTTCAGAAAACATCGTTCTTGTGCAACGCAGCTAGCTCTTTATTCGCACAAAGTAATGGCCGCTATCGACAGGGGATCTCAATTTGATTCCGTATTTCTATTTTTCCGGAAAGCTTTTGACACCGTTCCTCACAAGCGACTTCTAATCAAGCTGCGGGCCTATGGGGTATCGTCTCAGTTGTGCGACTGGATTTGTGATTTCATCTCAGGAAGATCGCAGTTCGTAGTAATAGACGGCAAAACATCGAGTAAAACTGAAGTGATATCAGGTGTTCCCCAGGGAAGCGTCCTGGGACCTCTGCTGTTCCTGATCTATAAAAATGACCTGGGTGACAATCTGAGCAGTTCTCTTAGGTTGTTCGCAGATGATGCTGTAATTTACCGTCTTGTAAGGTCATCCGAAGACCAGTATCAGTTGCAAAGCGATTTAGAAAATATTGCTGTATGGTGTGGCAGGTGGCAGTTGACGCTAAATAATGAAAAGTGTGAGGTGATCCACATGAGTTCCAAAAGAAATCCGTTGGAATTCGATTAATCGATAAATAGTACAATTCTCAAGGCTGTCAATTCAACTAAGTACCTGGGTGTTAAAATTACGAACAACTTCAGTTGGAAAGACCACATAGATAATAATGTGGGGAAGGCGAGCCAAAGGTTGCGTTTCATTGCAGGACACTTAGAAGATGCAACAAGTCCACTAAAGAGATAGCTTACACTACACTCGTTCGTCCTCTGTTAGAATATTGCTGCGCGGTGTGGGATGATAACCAGGTGGGATTGACAGAGGACATCGAAAGAGTGCAAAAAATGGCAGCTCGTTTTGTATTATCACGTAATAGGGGAGAGAGTGTGGCAGATATGATACGCGAGTTGGGATGGAAGTCATTACAGCAAAGACGTTTTTCGTCGCGGCGAGATCTATTTACGAAATTTCAGTCACCAACTTTCTCTTCCGAATGTGAAAATATTTTGTTGAGCCCAACCTACATAGGTAGGAATGGTCATCAAAATAAAATAAGAGAAATCAGAGCTCGAACAGAAAGGTTTAGGTGTTCGTTTTTCCCGCGCGCTGTTCGGGAGTGGAATGGTAGAGAGATAGTATGATTGTGGTTCGATGAACCCTCTGCCAAGCACTTAAATGTGAATTGCAGAGTAATCATGTAGATGTAGATGTAGATATCCAAGTGCATGTCTGTGCACTCCAAAATAATCGTAGGTTAGATTTTCGGGCTATCTGCTGGTATTTAGACAATGTGTTCAGAGTTAAACAAGCACTGGCTTAATGATGAAAAATTTATTGTGTGCTAGATTCCTGTCGTATTGTAATTATTGAGTGTGTCTTTATGGAATATATACATTGAGGTTACGTTACGAGTTAAGTTACGAGTGCGTGATTTAGCACTATTTGACCAGGTTCTTATATATTTAGGTATATTATCACTTCCTGCTCTGACAGTAATAGTCTCGTCTGCACATATCACTAATGACGCAGTAGTACAGATACTTAAAGTGGATAGTTCCGAATGTAAATGGCTTGTGGGTCCCTTGCGGTCATATTACTGTTTTGAAATTTTTTGATGTTTTAAGGATTGTGTTTCTCTGCATACTGCCTAGTTGCTGGGTGGTTTGATGTTGAAATTGTAACAGATAGCTCTGTCGCTCTGTTTATCAGTAGACTCTAGTTCTTCGGCGAATGTAAGTTGAGCATTTTAATATTTGTTCCTGGTGACGCCGAGGTGTCCGTCGTTCCTTCTTCGCTGTTCGTTTCCGCTTTCATTCGTGCTCGATCTGAGTTGTAGTTTCCACGCACCCCTGATGTGCCATTACTTGTCACTGAAATTTTGTAACACCTGAAAGATGTCTTTCGTTGTACTGTGTTTTTAATATCTTATTCAGAAAGAGAAATTATGAGTTGTTTCTGCTGTTATATCTTAAAAGGTGTCCAGCTTCAGTGGAAGTTTTTCTCAGTAAACCATTTATTGTTGTATGGTTCTTAAGATTTATGTAAGTAGGGTTTTAAAACTACTTATTGTTTTGGATGGGCTTTGACGCCCGTAGACATTTTGTCTCAATGTTTCAAATTCTAGGGCAATTATGTATATTATTGTGGGGTAACAGCTGTTTGCTGTTGTCACGTAATTGTTAAATAAGATCTGTTGGAAATTACAAGCCAGAGTTTGTGTTTGATTAGTAATTATTGCCTTGTCTTTATTGAGTTGAAGTATCCTTGAGAGTGTGACCTACGTCTCAGTTAGGAGTGGAGAATTTTGAGTAAAACCCACATTTTTTTTTGTAGCCATGTTAAAATTTGCTACTTTTGCCAGAAATGAGCGGAGTTTACAGTCTTACCTGACTATGTTGTGCAGACGCAATTCCGAGAGAACTCTGTAACAGTGGTTTATTAAGTATATTAAGCGACGATCTGAGGAAAAGTAAGGCTACCATCTTATGAAAAACGACATCCTCGATACAAAATAAACGTGTAATGACTTCGTATATAGCATTTCTCGTTTCACCAACTATCGACGGCCCTTAAAAATTACGTTTTTTCATCGGAAAAGCCTGCAGTTAGTGGAACAATGCGGTAGTTAATGAAGTTTTGCATACTAACCATACAGAAAAACACTCTCCTCTTCGTGAGGTATTATTTGCCGAAATCTCATTTCGATATCTCAGACCGTCTATTTCAAACCGCTGGCGCAAATGTGTGTGCTACGTCATAGCAATTCTCTCGACATTGGAGACGGATAGAGACCTCCAACCAAGTTTAAAGAAAAATTCAATATGTTAGCTACATTTCATGAGCAGCAAGATATTGTGTAATATGCACTAGATGCCAAACTATAGCGACCTATATTTTTCATTGCATACATTTTCGAATTTCGCAAAGCGTCTTACTTCCACGTAAATATCCCAATAGCTATGACCATTAACATAGTAATGGGTGCATCATAATGAACCTGGCATATAAACCTACAAGTAAACCAAAAATGAATTTGTTTTAACGAATACATTCTGTAAAATCGTTTGAGAAATACTGCAGGGCGTGCGCGTCGATTCTGTCAACCCTGCCCGGCCGGGAGGTGGCAAAAGCTTTGTCGGCCTCCGCTTCTCAACAAACGCCCAGCCCTTTGGACTAAAACTGGTCACTGCGCGTCGCTACCGTATCCTGCGCGAGCTGTACCTTCTGCAATGGACGCCTTTACCAGACTCATGCACAACACATTTCCCGCAGGCAACGGTAGTACGACAAGAGCAGCAATAGCCTTCACAGCAGGTACTGCAGCTTCAGCAACAACAAGAGCTATAACAGAAGGGGCAATAATGTCATCAACACTGTCTCACGAGGTTCTACAGGAAAAACAACAAAAGGAACAGATCACCATAAACTTCAAAACTAACTGCACCAACAATATCAGTTGCTACAAAAAAAGAAACAACAACAGCACCTGTGGTAACGACCTCAGATGCAGAGAAACACTTAAAACAATGGTCATAACAAAAACCTTAACCAGTGGAAGTGCATCCACTGTAGGGCAAGAAAATACGAAACCACGAAATAAACATTTTTGTATATAACCTAAAACAGAATTTCATGTAGATGTTGACATATTAGGGAAAACTAATACACGTCCTGTAGAAAGTTGCCCTGTGGTGGTATCAGCTCCAGAAGTGACTAATCAGGGGGAGGATCAGCAGCCTCCTCCAGGACAAAATATGCACGAATGTGGAAGCAATAAAAACAGGTGCAATTGTGTGGATCTGAGGACCTTCAATGTGTTAGATGGAGCCTAGACAAAAATAATGGAAATTTACATCCCACGTCTAGATAAACTAGCGCACTCGTAAAGCACCCACCTTAATAAGAATGTAACAAACGTTGGTCCTTTAGGCAGGAACAGAGTGCAGATTGAATTCAGGTATAGCAGCAAGCAACCTACTGGAGTTATGTTGATTTAAAGAGAATAACCTGAATGCGTATATCCCCAATTTCTTGATAAATTAATACAGAATCATACTTGATTCTGATACAACTAACAGGTAAGTAATACAAAGTGAACACCCAGTTACTAGCGTCAAACAATGTACAATGACAGTTATTTTACAATCCCTAAAAAGAATGGGCTGTTATTGGCCTGTAATATTCCATTTAGATCACAAATGTTACCTCATTACGTTACAATTTTGGGTATGAAGTTGACCATATGCTGCTCCAGTTATACAATGCGCAAATTGTTTACGATACAACTATTGCTCACCACAGTGCAGAAGCCATACTAGATGCAGTAAATGCAGAGGTCCTCATTCAGTAGATTTTTGCGCGGATTTGCTTATTTATTCGTGTGAAAGCAGCAAACTTCGTCATACAAGATACGTGTATATACATACATTATAACATTTGTGTAATAACAGCTAATTAATAAATTGAAAATAATGTTACATCTTGCAGATCATAGGCTGCATTAGTATAACTTAAAAGAGTCTTAAACAAAAGAAACATAGACCAAATTCACAAAGTAAACAACCTTCGACCAGTAGTTAGCAATCACAATAGCTTCAGAGCTAGTGGATGTCAAGTCATCAATGGCACATGTTGCAAGACATGCATTACTGTAAGTGCTCTGTAGTTTGTTTAACTCCACAGTAACAAACGGTTGATGGCGTGGGGCAACCCTAATTTGGAAGTTTACTTTTGAAACTGCGACCCCAGTTCTGAGGCTTTACTCTTATTCACATGGGCTCATCCTCAGCGAAATCAATAGCAAGGTTTTCCGATGGTGTCACCCAGTGATCTTCCGATCTTATATGCTAAATAGATATCTGCGAACATGTCTGTGGACAATGTTATCTTTTGTTCTCGATAAACTTTACCTGGCCGTCAGTCATGAAGGAGGAGGATGGCCTTTCTCCGTATGCAACAATCTCATGCCTGATGACCAATGGAGCAATTGAAGGTAAATGGTAGAGTTTGCTCCTCGGTGTAGCTTTCAGACATCCAGTAACTAGTTCAAGCTGTAGTTTTATCAGTTCTCTATGCTGCATCACAGAAAGTTACCGTATTTTTGCGCACTATGTCGTTTCTGATAGATACTTTTCCTTTTACATTCAGCTAGTGCTGCTTCAAAGTCAATGTACGGTCAAGAGACCCCAAGATATATGCTGAAGGGCCAAAGAATCTGGTACATCTGCCTAATATCGTGTACTGCCCCAGTGAGCGCGCAGAAATGCCGCAACACGACATGGCATGGACTCGATTAATGTCTGAAGTAGTGCTGGAGGCAATTGACACCATGAATCCTGCAGGACTGTCCATGAATCCCTAAGAGTACGAGGGGCTGGAGATCTCTTCTGTACAGCACGTTTCAAGTCATCCGAGATACGCTCAATAACGTTCATGTCTGGGGAGTTTGATGTCTAGCGGAACTGTTTAAACTCAGAAGAGTGTTCCTGGAGCCACTCTGTAGCAATTCTGGAAGTGACAGTGACACATTGTCCTGCTAGAATTGCCCAAGTCCGTCGGAATGTACACTACACATGAATGGATGCAGGTGATCAGACAGGATGGTTACATAAGTGTCACCTGTCAAAGCCGTATCTAGACGTATCAACCGTCCCATATCACCACAATTGCAAACGCCTCACACCATTACAGAGCCTCCTCCAGCTTGAACAGTCCCCTGCTAACATGCAGGGTGGGTCCATGAATCCATGAGGTTGTCTCCATACCTGTACACGTCCATCCGCTCGATACTGTTTGAAACGAGACGCGTCAGACCGGGTAACATGCTTCCAGTTATCAGCAGTCCAATGTCGGTGTTGACGGGCCAAGGCGAGGCGTAAAGCTTTGTGTCTTGCGGTCATCAAGGGTACACGTCTGGGCCTTCGGCTCCGAAATCCCATGTCGATGATGTGTCGTTAAACAGTTCTCACGCTGACACTTGTCGATGGCTCAGCACTGAAATCTGCAGCACTTTGCGGAGCGGTTGTGCTTCTGTCACGCTGAACGATTTTCCTCAGGGGTCGTTGGTCCTGTTCCTGCAAAGTCTTTTTCCGGCCATAGCAATGTCGTAGATTTGATGTTTTACCGGATTCCTGATATGCATGGTACACGTGTGAAATGGTCGTACGGGAAAATCCCCACTTCATTGCTGCCTCGGAGAAGTAGCATCTTCAAACTCATTTAAGTCTTGATAATCTGGCATTGTAGCAGTTACCGTTCTAAGAACTGTGCCAGACACTTGATGTCTTATACAGACGTTTTCCACCTCAGCGCCGAATCCTGTCTGTTTACATATTTCAGTATTTTAATACGCATGCCTAAAGAAGTTTCTTTGGCGTTTCTGTGTTTTACGGTTCAAGACCCCTTCATTTGCCAATGCTGAGCGAGCATTTCACGATAAAATTTATATTTCAAAATTAATACGATCCGTTGCTTGCAGATACATAGTTAGCAAGTAATAATCGGCTTGATTGTATGTGAACGGCTCCTGATAGTGTGGAATTAATTTTTTCAGTTCTGTTTATTATAAATTCAATTTTTTTTTTCTGTCAAGAGTTCGTTCCCTTTACATGATATTGTGGAATTTTGGAGGTTATGTAAAGTAGAGTAAATGGGAAGACCTTATGACACATTTATTTATTGATACATCTGTGTATAATCCTGTCTGCATACACTGTTACGGCTACGCGATCAAGGCTGGTTCTTCGTATTTGCTGTTAGGCCAGTTCGCTCCACTGACCCTGCTCTAAAGTGTTGTTGCACTGTGAGCAGCGCTCGAACAAATTCTGAAATAATTTGGCGTTGAGTATTGCCATGAATTCATGCACATAAAAATAAAAATTTTAAGATTGTAGGTTAATGTAAGCGGGATATAAGCCAGTGCAAATGTGAAATGCTGGTGCATTAATAACCGGCGTAACGTCCAGAACGTAGAATGTAAGCATGCAAACGTGCATTCTTTGTGTTGTACAGGTGCTGGATGTCAATTTATGGGATTTAATTCTACGCCCGCTGCACTTGGTCGGTCAATACAAGGAAGATTACTGCTGTTTGTGAATGACGCTGCCATGGAGTTGTCATCCGATTGTGTCGCAGATGTGCTCTATTGGAGACAGATCTGATGATCGAGCAGACCATGCTCTGTAGACCATATTGGGTTGCAACGGCGATACGTGTGCGAGCGTTATCCTGCTGGAAAATCCCCTCGAATGCTGTTAACGAATGGCAGCACAACGGGTCGAATCATCATATTCACGTACGTTGCGTGAGCTAATCACGAGAGTGATCCTGGAAATTGCGACCCAGACCATATTTCAGGGTGTATGTACAGTGTATCTAGCACGCAGACAGGTCGGTTGCAACCCCTCAGCTGGCCTCCAACACACGACCGTCACTGACCAAGGCAGAACCCGCTTTCATCAGAAAACACAACAGGCCTCCACACTGACCTCCAATGAGCTCTCGCTTGGCACCACTGAAATCGCAAGTGGCGTTGGGGGTCAGTGGAATGCACGCTACAAGGCGTCTGGCTCGGAGCTGTCCTTGAAGTAACCTAACCGCTGCTCATTTTGCTGCTGCAGGTGTAGTACGATGCGCCAGAGCGATACGCCGAACACTGTGGTGTTCCCTCTCGGTAGCGCCACGTAGCTGTGCGGTGGCCGGCCTTCTTGCGACCATTCATTCCCGTGACCACCGCTGCCAGCAATCATGCACAGTAGCTACGGTCCTGCCATGTCTTTCTACCGTATCGCAGAACGAACATCCAGCTCCCCATAGCCCTATTACATGACCTCGTTCACACTCAGTGTATATGTGAACGATCAAAATCTGCCTAATAATACACTAAGTTTCATCTGTGATGGCGATCTCGCCCTCTGTTCCCAGAGAGAGACCTCGGGACAGGTGAGTCTAAATTAAAACGCTACTTCGGAGGAATTAGGTAAATACCGCTGTAAGGACTTGTTAAAACAAAATCCCAGGAAAACGCAAGTGCATGAATTCCATCTGAGGAACAAACAGGCCCTCAGCAACTTCGAGTGATGTGGAGGGGAATGTTACTGACGCAGCATTGTATCTGTCTTGGCTGCCGACCCGGATAGCCGTGTGTGTTAAGTGCCGCTTCCGGGACAAATCCGCCTGGCGGATTAACGACGATGGTCGGGATGCCGACAAGTCTGGATGTTGTTTTTAGGCGGTTTTACATATCCTACTAGGTGAATACCGTGCTGTTACCCAAGTATCGCCTCAGTTGCAAGATTCGAAAACATTTAGAAAACTGTCGCTCGCTTTCACATGGATAACACTACAGCTGGGATACACAAATTGCGTCAAGGATGGCGACAAGTACGGCATCCGGCTACCCCTTAAATCAACCATGCCACATCGGTTAATAATCACGCCAACCCTGCGCCGATGTGGGACAATGGCATAAGAAAATGGTGAAGTATCCGCGAAACATGGTTCAGACAAGGGTCTTCTGTTTATTTTAGAGGATTTCTTGTGTTTGGACATGACTAGCAGTATGCCAGAGGAAAGCTACGTTCACATTTGCCTCACGATGAAATAAAAATTGAGTACTTTAACAGCAGTATTATACAGGGTGTGGCTGTTAGGACCAGCATAGTTGACAAAAAATTAAGGGTAGTGTTATTGTTATTGCCATTCTCTTCTTGGAGAAGCAGCCCATCTATGCAACTGAATTCAGTTACATCAACGGACCACTTTTCTAAGTAGATAGTAATAACAGTAATAATATTAATAACATAGAAGCAACTAAGGAACGACAGAAAACATACAACTGAAGAGTGTCGTCCTGCCCACAGGGAACAGATATCTCAAGAGGGACAGCGGGTATTTAGTCGAATAGAGTAGAACCTCTATCAGTTATTGCTGGAGATGTTGATTCCCACCGCTACGCTTGGGGATGTGTCTATCAAGACAATGACGGAGACGATTATTTCACATTATAGGTGGTTCCGTTTTTATGTTTTGATTGATTCCGAAACCAGAAGAATTCCAATCCGCTCTCGACGTAACTCTGTATTCAACAAATACCGCTACGGATCTCCAGAGCAATATCTTCAACCATCCCAAGGGATAAGACCACTATTGCTTAGAGATTGACCTATGATAATCAGTAATCAATCAAGAATGTGGGAAGTTAACAAAATAAACTGGATAGACCTTGATGGAATATTAGAGGAACGAATTACGGCTATAACCACATCATCGTCACATACAGAAAGCTACTATAAATTTTTTAAATGTAATTTATGACAGAACTATTGCATCGCTTCCCACATTTAGTCCAGTCTACGTACCGAGAGAACCACTGGCACCATGATGGAAATTAGACTGCGACTCTCTTATTAAAAAGCGGTGACAAGCTTTTAAAATAATTAAACAAATTCCTACTTCGGATACGTCTATGAAATGCTAAACTGTTAGACGTTCATGCGAAACGCGGATTTATACAGGAAAAGCGAAATAATTGGCGTGACTGTCAGAAGCCGACCGGAGTGGCCGAGTGGTTCTAGGCACTTCAGTCTGGAACCCCGCGACCGCTACGGTCGCAGTTTCGAATCCTGCCTCGGGCATGTATGTGTGTGTCCTCCTTAGGTTAGTTAGGGTTAAGTAGTTCTAAGTTCTAGGGGACTGATAACCTCAGAAGTTAAGTCCCATAGTGCTCAGAGCCATTTGAACCATTTTTGACTGTCACAAAATCAATAAAACACTTCTTTGTGTTTTTCCTTAATGATGAAACGTCAGAAGGAAAAGACAAATAAATATCATTCGTTAAGACTAGATAGAGGTGTTCGCTGGTAAACGGGCTCTCGCACTGCCTGCCTGCAAAGCTCCTACACTTGGGGACTCCAGAATCCACGGACGTCCAGTATAGATGTTGAAAAAACTATTTGAGATAGGAGAGTTGGAACAAACGTAAATACTGCACCAACAGTCGATCACATCATCTATTCAATGATGTCGACACCTGAGATCCGTTAAGAACACGCACATCGACATTTATAGTGTGCTGTAACGTAGCAATACATTTCCAACGGAATGGCGCACACATATAGCAATTACTATCTTGAAACTGAGCAGGAATCCGTTCAACACCTTTCTGACTCATTTACTTGCCATCCTGCAGCCGAAAGACTTTAGGAATGGTGGTTAGAAAAACACGTCTTGTTACTGCAGACACAAGGTTTTAGATAAATGAGATGTACCACAGATAATTTTAGAATCCTGATACTGGTCATCGAACGTACCTCTTTGGTACAAGAATACCTGATAGCGAGCGGCATTCATCGAAATAAGTGGAGCGTATGGCAACAAGGATATAACAATCCTGGTGCAAAGACTGCGAATTACAGTGACACCAGAAATATGTATCAGAAGTGTCTGTGCAATTTTGCCCAAACGAATATTTTATGAACGATAGCAGTGTAACATACTCTTTTGCTAAAGTGCTTTAACGCCATTATCCTGACAAGCCTAGACACACTTCGGGGCGTGCACATGTGCGTTCGTAACAATAGCAAAGAAAGACTCCCTAGACATTTGAAATTAATACCTATCATTACCGACTCTGAACCCATTTTTAACGACTGACGCACTGATAAACTAGTTACCACGTTATAAATTTTATTTAGAAGTTAAATGCACATTTACCCCTTATAAAAAGTTCAGACACAGAAGAAATTCACAGATCGATTGCTGACGTAGTGAGAAACAATCGTTTTGGGAGAATTTTATTATTTGATCAAGCTGGTCGCAATCGCTATATTAAAAAATAAAATAAAATATTCAAACGGCTCTTCTTCTTTCGAGAGAAGGCGCAGTGCTGTGAAAACCACTGTTGCGATAGTTGGAGTCAAAAGTCCTTGACCCCTCTGGCGTTTTGCACTTACCACATTTTTTGAAGTCGAAAGCACACGAGTGTGCGGACGTTCAGAAATCATAAAACTTCAGAGGGCAGTCACCCCGGCTTCGGTTTCTCACCTTCTATTCAGACCAACAGTTACTGTAGAACCACTCCTTTTATACAAGCGTTATACTATTGGAACGAGTAGCCTGGATAAAGAGTAAAGTTTACCTTCCCATTATCTAGAGTAGAAGGTAGAAATGTTGATCGTGTATAAGTGCCACCGTTAATTATCAACGAGAGAGACTATGTCCCCCTCGTGCACTGAGATGAGAAGACACTCTACACATGTGGAAAGCCATCAATGTAGCTAATCTGTTTTGATCACTTTGACGGCTACTTCATGGGTTCAGCTGTCTTTGTAATATGTTAAGAATCTTACGGGAATTGACATCTCTCCTGCACTTTAAACTCTAGGGCCATTTCTTTTGATAATTATGTTTGCTGATTTTAGCATTTATTGATTACTATTTCTGTACCTCAGCGGTTTGGTCAATGAAAGCTGCTCTCGGCTACGTCTATGTAAATTGTAGAAGAACATATACAGTTGTTTAACATTCATATGTTTTAATTAAAGTCGAATCCCCTGTGCGTTGTGGTCTGTCACGAAGTTAATTGGGATTCCCTGCAAATAGCAATAACTTTTACTGTCAAGCGTACATCTACATTAGAATTCCTTGCAGTTTTCGAATATCCATCCCAGAGACAAATGCGTCTCGGCGCTTAAGAAAGCAGGGCAAGTTTCGGACCCATGCAAACCAAAAGACAATCTTCTTTCACTACCGCAAAGGCGAGAGACAACGTTTATGACCCTCTGCTAAACTGTTTCCTCCGAATTCCGAACCCTGCAGGAAAAGTGAACGGCAAAGCCTGACGATATAACTTTTTCATTTGCTTCCCTCTCTCCGAACGCAACAGTGCAGGTTTGATGTTTCTGTTCATATAAGCTCTGTAACTGGCAACAGTGGACTTATTATTTATAATTTTCCATGGTTGTATGCTAGAAAGATTTCTACGAGTTTAAAATTTTCGCTCGAAAGTTTAAAGCTTTGTGTTCCGTGTAATGTTCTGGAAGAGAGATGAGCTTCGAAATGTGTCGAATTGTAGCAAGGGAGTCGGGGGTGAATGGCAGTGTGTAAGCGACGGATTGGTGTGTTTATAGCAGCAGACTTATCTGTGTTTTAGATGTGTAACATGGGATGCTTTCGATACATATCGCAGACTGTGAAGTTACAATATAGATATATTAAAGTACTCCCCCCCCACGGACTTTCATTTCACAAAGTGAACTCCAAAATTACCATGTGGGGGACAATGAAGTAACGTACTTGTTGTGTAGACTGTTTTCGGTGATAGCGCGGACGCTGAACTCAATGGACTTTCAGATCGAAGTGATTCTCGCGTTAAGCTGTTGCAGCAGAAAATGACAATGTGAAAGCTACAAAACTGAAATAGTGAAGAGACCAGTTTACCGATGATTCACTGCATAGAGCGGTGGAGTTCAAATAAGCTTCTTCTCACAAAACACTTAATAGTTTGAAAGCTAGGACGTTCAGACAGTGGACTAAAGTGTTTACCAAGTGAAAACTTTTTGATACATTTCACTTTCTGTGAAATATAAATGTACAGACCTGAATCTCGTCACAAGCTAATAGCTAAGAAATATGACTACACCACGAAGTGACGTGCTAGAGACACGAAATTTAACCGACAGGAAGAAGATGCTGTGATATGCAAATGATTAGCTTTTCAGAGCATTCACACAAGGTTGGCGCAGGTGGCGACACCTACAGAGTGCTGACATGAGGAAAGTTTCCAACCGATTTCTCATACACAAACAGCAGTTGACCGGCGTTGCCTGGTGAAACGTTGTTGTGATGCCTCGTGTAAGGAGGAGAAATGCGTACCATCACGTTTCCGATTTTGATGAAGGTCGGATTGTACCCTATCGCGATTGCGGTTTATCGCATCGCGACATTGCTGCTCGCGTTGGTCGAGATCCAATCACTGTTATCAGAATATGGAGTCGGTGGGTTCAGGAGGGTAATACGGAACGCCTTGCTGGATCCCAATGGCCTCGTATCACTAGCAGTCAAGATTACAGGCATTTTATTCGCATGGTTGTAACGGATCGTGCAGCCACGTCTCGATCCCTGAGTCAACAGATGGGGACGTTTGCAAGACAACAACCATTTGCACAAATAGTTCGACGACGTTTGCAGCAGCATGGTCTATCAGCTCGGAGACCAAGGCTGCGGTTACCCTTGACGCTGCATCACAGACAGGAACGCCTGCGATGGTGTACTCAACGACGAACCTGGGTCATTTTTTCGGATGAGTCCAGGTTCTGTTTACAGCATCGTGATGGTCGCATCCGTTTTTGGCGACATCGCTGTGAACGCGCATTGGAAGCGTGTATTCGTCATCGCCATACTGGTGTATCATCCGGCGTGATGGTATGGGGTGCCATTGGTTACATGTCTCGGTCACCTCTTGTTCGCATTGACGGCACTTTGAACAGTGGGCGTTACATTTCAGAATTTCAGATGTGTTACGACCCGTGGCTCTACCCTTAATTCGATCCCTGAGAAACCCTATACTTCAGCAGGATAATGCACGACCGCATGTTGCAGGTCCTGTAGGGTCTTTCTGGATACAGAAAATGTTCACCTGCTGCCCTGGTCAGCACATTCTCCAGATCTCGCACTAATTGAAAACGTCTGGTCAATGGTGGCCGAGCAACTGGCTTGTCACAATACGCGTCACTACTCCTGAACTCTTCTATCGTGTTGAAGCTGCATGCCCAGGCGTATCAAGGCCGTTATTACGGCCAGATGTGGTTGTTAAGGGTACTGATTTCCCAGGATCTATAAACCCACATTGTGTGAAAATGTAATCACATGTCAGTTATAGTATAATATATTTGTCAAATGAATACCCGTTTATCATCTGCATTTCTTCTTGGTGTAGCAATTGTAAAGGTCAGTAGAGTACTTAATAGCTTTTGTTTCTAAATAATTCATGCAAAATATGTGCAAATAACTTTAGGATTAGATGTGGTGAGCTGGAACTGCGATTGTAAATTTTAATGTCTTCAATAAGATTCTTATTCTTACATCTGGTGACAGTTTGTATAGTCTGAAGGTTGTGTTTATGTCTGTGGTTGAGTGACCATGTCCTTTCAAACGTGTTGCAAAGTTTACTTGCCGAAACGCATCAAACTGCTGCTGTTACTTTAGAGTGACGCTCCTTGCTGTCTGTGTAGAATTGTGGGTGATTATCACGTAGAAGCTTGTGAATACCTGACTTGCAAAGACATTGTGCTATTGCAGATTACTGTTTGTGCTGAAGTATATTTGGATACCAACGCTACGGAGAAGCAACTTGGTATGAAATTTTTTCTATAAAGGAGATGCAGGCACATGTGTGTTTGTTTATGTGATCATGTATTAGCTGGAGTAGGTTGTTTGTTTCCCCTTTGTATTCTGAAGTTTATCAATTATGTTGGTTTTCCGTTTGATATATGCAATTTGTTTCAGGAATGAGTGAGACTTGGTGCGTATCATTAAGTATAAAGAGGAAGAAGGCAATTCTGTCTTATGTGGGCAAGAAGGAGGCGTATTTTCTAGCATAACAGGTGGTGGTTTAGCAACCACTTTGAGAAGCAAGTTGTTCAGAAAGATACAGGGACGTATGCATGTCGCTGTTATTGTGGCGCTACCAACGTCCAGGATAACATACGATATTCCATTTTAATCTATTTTATGGGCTGACGGTGATGGGGATATCCATCTTCATAGGCCACGGCTGTAAGAGAAGTGGCCACGGTATTTTACTGTTAGGAGTACTAATTAATCTTCTTGCCTATGTCTCGTGTCTTATGATGATCAGTTTTAAAGATCATTGAACTATTGTTCTGATAATGAAGACTTGACTTTCAAAACGCGTAAATTGTCTTTTATTCTGTAGATGGATGGTAGAGCCGACATTGTAACACTGATTTTTGAGACTACGACCTTACATCCATTATGGATACAATCAAAGAGTTAATAACATCTTCTCCACTTTCCAGCGGTGCCAGGCAGTTAAAGCCCACAAGCTTTCGACCGAGCTCTCCTCAGCCACTGTCAAGTGGTAAATGGTTACTGCACCGCCGTGGCCTCGCCGCTATACAGAATTGCTACTAGTCGTGACGTCACTGGTACTCTCTCCCTCGCCAAATGGGGTAATGTATTCGTCCCGCGACCGTCGCCATGATCGGGTCCCAGGCTGAGCTGCAAACCGCCATCCATATTGATGATGTTTTCAGACATTTTTATTTCTATGGCTTCTTTTATAACGCTGTCACAAAATCTCTTCATCTTCCTGATGATAGACGTTTCGTTCAATAGAATTTGACGTTGATTTTCTAAAGTGCGTTCTAAAACGGCTAATTTTTCTGAACAGCGTAGGCGTAACCACCTCTAGCTTTCCGTCTGGTATTGCTCCACTGTACGTACAGTCTGTCCGACATAGTAGCAGCCACACTGACAGGGTATTTTGCGCACTCCGGGCGTTCTGAGCCCTATATCGTCCTTCACAGGCCTCCTGGACTGTCGTATTTTTGCTGGGGTCTGAACACTGATGAAATGTTGTGTCTCTTCAGGAGTCGGCTGGTCTTTTCCGACACTGTGGCACATTTCCTGCTATCTTCTTCTGTGCTGTTTTTCTTGCGCGTCCCACCAGAAATACCCTGTGATACCTGACGGTGTTTGTAGCCATTTTCCCGCAAGGTTTAGTTCCAGACAGACGACCCATGAGTGGATGAGGGTGTTCAGAATGCTAAATTTTTGTGCCACAAGGCGATGGCTGAGAGCATGCAGATACTGATCCATGTTTGTGGATTTTCTTTAGACAGTGTAGCTGAGGTAACCATTGGTTTTCCGGCGAACGAGGACCCCAAGAAAGGCGATTTACTCTGAATCCATATTATGTACTCATTGTCTATTCCATTCAGCAGATAATGTAATTCTTCTTCACTTTAAGCGAGGATAACAATATCATGAGCGAATGTTATCATTGATAGCCTTTCACCTTGAATTTTGACTCATTCTTGAACCTTTCTTTTATTTCCGTCATTGTTTCTTTGACGTACACATTGAACAGTAGGTGCTAAAGGCTACATCGCTGTCTTACTACTTTTGAATTTGAACACTTCGTTCTTCGGCTCTCACTCTTAATGTTCCAACTTGGTTCTTGCACATATTGTATTCCCTATAGCTTACCTCTATTTTTCTCCGAATTTCAAATATCTTGCAACATTTTAAATTGTCAAGCGCTTTATCCAAGTCGACAAATCCTATGAACGCGTACAGATTTTTCTTCTGTCTTGGTTCCATTACTAACCGCAACGTGAGAATTGCCTATCTGGTACATTTTTCTTTTTTGTCATCAGTCTTCTGACTTGTTTGATGCAGCTCGACACGAACTCCTCTCCTCTGCTAACCTCTTCATCTCAGAGTAGCTCTTACAACCCACGTCCTCAATTATTTGCTGGATGTATTCCAATCTCCGTCTTCCTCTACAGTTTTTGCCTCTACGGCGCCCTCTAGTACCATGGAAGTCATTACCTTATGTCTTAGCAGATGTCCTATCATCCTGCCCCTTCCCCATATCAGTGTTTTCCAAATATTCATTTCGTCTCCGATACTGCGTAGAAATCTCATTCTTTAGCTTATCAGTCCATCTAATTTTCAACATTGATCTCTAGCACCACATCTCAGGTGCTTCGATTCTCTTCTGTGCCGGTTTTCCCGCAGTCTGTGTTTCATTACCATACAATGCTGTACTCCAGACGTACATTCTCAGAAATTACTTCCTCCAGTTAAGGTCTATGTTTAATACCATCTTGCTTCTCTTGGTCAGGAATGCCATTTTTGCCATTGCTGGTCTGCTTTTGATGTTCTCCTTGTTCCGTCCGTCATTGGTTGTTTTACTTCCTAACTAGCAGAATTCTAAAACTTCATCTGCTTCGTGACGATGAATCCTGATATTAAGTCTCTCACGGTTCACGTTTGTGCTACTTCTCATTACTCCCGTCTTTCTTCGCCTTACTCTCAATCCATATTCTGTACGCACTAGAGTGTTCATTCCGTTCAGCAGATCATGTAGTTCTTCTTCATTTTAACTCAAAACAGCAATGTCATCAGAGAATCGTATCATTGATATATTTTCACCTTGAATTTTAATTACACACATGAACCTTTCTTTTATTTCCATCATTGTTTCCTCGATGTACAGACTGAATAATAGGGAAGAAGAGCTGCATCTTTGTCTTACATCCTTTTTAATACGAACACTTAATTTTTGGCCGTCCCTCTAGGCTGTTCTACGTATTGTATATGACCCGTCTCTACGTATAGCTTATCCCAACTTTTTTCAGAATCTCGAACATCTTGCACCATTTTACATAGTCGAACGCTTTTTCCAGGTCGACAAATCCTATGAATGTGTCTTGATTTATCTTAAGTGTTGCTTCCATTAATAACGGCAGCGTCAGAAGTGCCTCTCTCGTGCCTTTACTTTTCAGCTAGCGTATCCTCAGTTTTATTTTCCATTCTTCTGTATATTAGTCTTGTCAGCAACTTAAATTCATGAGCTGCTAAGCTTATTGTGCGATAATTATCGCACTTGTCAGCTCTTGCCGTCTTCAGAATTGTGTGGATGATGTCGCCAGACATACTACACACCAACATGAATAGTCGTTTTGTTGCCACTTCCCCCAATGATTTTGGAAATTCTGACGGAATGTTATCTATCCCTTCTACCTTATTTGATCCTAAGTCCTCCAAAGCTCTTTTAAATTCTGGTTCTAATACTGGATCTCTTATCTCTTCTAAATCGACTCCTGTTTCTTCTTCCATCACATCAGACAAATCTTCCGGTTTTCAATGTATTCATTTCACCTATTTGCTCTTTCGCTGAATTAAACACTGGAATTCCAATTGCACTCTTAGTGTTACCACCCTTGCTTTTAATGTCACCGCAGGTTGTTTTGACCTTCATGTGTGCTGAGTGTGACCTTCCGACAACCACCCCTTTTTCGATGTCTTCACATTTTTCCTGCAGCCATTTCGTCTTAGCTCCCCTATGCTTCCTTTTAGTTTCATTCCTCAGCGACTTCTATTTCTGTATTCCTGCTTTTCCCGGAACATTTTTGTTCTTCCTCCTTTCATTAATAAATTGAAGTATTTCTTCTGTTACCCATAGTTTCTTCGAAGTTACCTTCTTTGTACCTATGTTTTCCCTCCCAAATTCTGTGTAGGCCCTTTTTAGAGATTCCCATTCCTCTTCAACTGTACTGTCTACTGAGCTATTCCTTATTGCTCTATCTATAGCCTTAGAGAGCTTCAAGCGTATCTCGTCATTCCTTAGTACTTCCGTATCCCACTTCTTTGCATATTTATTCTTCCTGACTAATGTCTTAAACTTCAACCTACTGTTCATCACTACTAAATTGTATCCGATTTCGGAATCCCTGTCTGATAATGATGTAATCTAACTAAAATCATCCTGTATTACCCGGCCTTTTCCAAGTATACCTCCTCCACTTGTGATTCTTGAACAGGATATTCGCTATTACTAACTGAAAATTGTTATAAAACTCAGTTAGTCTTTCTCCTCTCTCATTTCTTGTCCCAAGCCCATATTTTCCAGTAACCTTTTCTTCTACTCCTTCCCCTACAACTGCAATCCAGTCCTCCACGACTATTAGATTTTCATCCCTCTTTATATACTGTATTGCCCTTTCAGTATCCTCATTTACTTTCTCTGTCTCTTCACCTTCAGCCTGCAACGTCGGCATACATACCTGAACTACCGTTGTCGTTGGTGTGCTGTCGATTCTGATAAGAACAACCGTGTCTCTGAACTGTTCACAGTACACACTCTTTGCCCTACCTTCATATTCATAACGAATCCTACTCCTGTTATACCATTTTCTACTGCTGTTGGTATTGCCCTGTACTCATCTGACCAGAAAAACTTGTCTTCTTTCCACTTCACTTTACTGAGACCTACTATATCTAGATTGAGCCTTTGCACTTCCGTTTTTAGATTTTCTACTTTCCCTAGCACGTTCAAGCTTCTGACATTCCACGCCCCGACTGGTACAACGTTATCCTTCCGTCGATTATTCAATCTTTTTCTCATAGTAACCTCCCACTTGGCAGTCCCCTCCCGGACATCCGAATGGGAGACTATTACGGAATCTTTTGCCAATTGGGAGATGATCATGACAGTTCTTCAATTACAGGCCACATGTCTTGTGCATACATGTTACGTGTCTTTAATTCAGTGGATTGCACTGCCTTCTGCGTCCTCATGCCGCCTTTAGGGGCTGTTCTCCACCCCTAGGACAAGAGAGTGCCCTGAACCTCCGTTTGCTCCCCCCCCCCCCCCTCTCTTTGACAAGGCCGTTGACAGAATGAGGGTGACTTCTTATGCCGGAAGTCTTCGGGCGCCCCAATGCTGATTATTAATCGAAATTTAAGCAGCTGTGGGATTCGAACCCGAGACCGAAAACGGTTTGATTATGAATCAAAGACGCTTCTCCTAGACCACGGGTCCACTGGTACTATTACCTTTCCTAAATCCAAAATTACCGTCATCCAACAAATCTTCAATTTTCTTTTGCATTCTTCTGTGTATTATTCTTGCCAGCAGCTTGGATGCATGAGACTGTAGAACTGGATGTACCACAATTCTCGCTCTTGCAATCCTCAGAACTGTGTGGATAATTTTTTTCCGAAAGTCAGATGGTATATCGCCAGACTCATACATTCCGCAGACCAACATGAATAGTCGTCTTGTTGCCACTAACCCCAATAATTTTAGAAATTCTGATGGATTGTTATCTATCCTGTCTGCTTTATTAGATCTTAATGTTCCAAAGCTCTTTTAAATTCTGATTCTAAAACTGGATCCCCTATCCCTTCTATACCAACTCCTGTTTCTGCTTCTATCACAACATCAGACACGTCTTCGCCCTTACACAGGCCTTGAGTATACTCTTTCCACCTATCTGTTCTCTGCTCTGTATTTAAGAGTGGATTATCCAGCGCAGTCTTAATGTTACCACCCTTGAATTTAATTTCACAAAAAGGTTGTTTTGGCTTTCCTATATGTTAAGTCAGTCCTTCCGACTGTCATTTCTTTTTTCACATTTTTTTCGTGTAGCCATTTCACCTTAGCTTCCCTGCGCTACCTGTTTACGAGGGCTGCCAAGAAAGTAATGCAGCGCATTTTTTTCTCAGCCTAAACCAACGCTACGAATGCGAAACTTTACGTACGTACACTCCTGGAAATGGAAAAAAGACACATTGACACCGGTGTGTCAGACCCACCATACTTGCTCCGGACACTGCGAGAGGGCTGTACAAGCAATGATCACACGCACGGCACAGCAGACACACCAGGAACCGCGGTGTTGGCCGTCGAATGGCGCTAGCTGCGCAGCATTTGTGCACCGCCGCCGTCAGTGTCAGCCAGTTTGCCGTGGCATACGGAGCTCCATTGCAGTCTTTAACACTGGTAGCATGCCGCGACAGCGTGGACGTGAACCGTATGTGCAGTTGACGGACTTTGAGCGAGGGCGTATAGTGGGCATGCGGGAGGCCGGGTGGACGTACCGCCGAATTGCTCAACACGTGGGGCGTGAGGTCTCCACAGTACATCGATGTTGTCGCCAGCGGTCGGCGGAAGGTGCACGTGCCCGTCGACCTGGGGCCGGACCGCAGCGACGCACGGATGCACGCCAAGACCGTAGGATCCTACGCAGTGCCGTAGGGGACCACACCGCCACTTCCCAGCAAATTAGGGACACTGTTGCTCCTGGGGTATCGGCGAGGACCATTCGCAACCGTCTCCATGAAGCTGGGCTACGGTCCCGCACACCGTTAGGCCATCTTACGCTCACGCCCCAACATCGTGCAGACCGCCTCCAGTGGTATCGCGACAGGCGTGAATGGAGGGACGAATGGAGACGTGTCGTCTTCAGCGATGAGAGTCGCTTCTGCCTCGGTGCCAATGATGGTCGTATGCGTGTTTGGCGTCGTGCAGGTGAGCGCCACAATCAGGACTGCATACGACCGAGGCACACAGGGCCAACACCCGGCATCATGGTGTGGGGAGCGATCCCCTACACTGGCCGTACACCACTGGTGATCGTCGAGGGGACACTGAATAGTGCACGCTACATCCAAACCGTCATCGAACCCATCGTTCTACCATTCCTAGACCGGCAAGGGAACTTGCTGTTCCAACAGGACAATGCACGTCCGCATGTATCCCGTGCCACCCAACGTACTCTAGAAGGTGTAAGTCAACTACCATGGCCAGCAAGATCTCCGGATCTGTCCCCCATTGAGCATGTTTGGGACTGGATGAAGCGTCGTCTCACGCGGTCTGCACGTCCAGCACGAACGCTGGTCCAACTGAGGCGCCAGGTGGAAATGGCATGGCAAGCCGTTCCACAGGACTACATCCAGCATCTCTACGATCGTCTCCATGGGAGAATAGCAGCCTGCATTGCTGCGAAAGGTGGATATACACTGTACTAGTGCCGACATTGTGCATGCTCTGTTGCCTGTGTCTATGTGCCTGTGGTTCTGTCAGTGTGATCATGTGATGTATCTGACCCCAGGAATGTGTCAATAAAGTTTCCCCTTCCTGGGACAATGAATTCACGGTGTTCTTATTTCAATTTCCAGGAGTGTATTATTAGATGTCTCCTGAGTGAGCGCGCCGAGTTTCCGTCACTGCCGACTGGTAGTGTAGCCGCAGGACTGCTTCAAAATGGTTGTCTGTAGGTAATGTACCTAACAAATAACGTGGTGTCATTGAATTTCTCACTGCAGAAAAAGAAACTGTGGAGAATATTCACAAACGCTTGTGCAAAGTTTATGGAGCATCTGCTGTCAACAGAAGTACAATTAGTCGCTGGGCACGAAGGGTGAGGTCATCAGAAGGTGGTACGGCAGAGCTCCACGATTTGCAGTGGTCGGGGAGACCATCCACGGCTGTCACACCTGACATGTTGCAGCAAGATGATGTCATTCACGAGGACGGACTCAGTAAAGGACGTCTTTCGTGGAAGATATTTTGAGGTCGATGAGGAGGTGATTCACACAGTGAAAGACTGGCTCCGCCTCCGGGACAAGTATTGGTATCGACAGAGCATATACGTCCTTGTTTCGCTCTGGAGGAAGGCCATAGAAAGGTATGGAGATTAGGTGGAAAAATAGTGTGTGTAGATAAAACACCATTCTTTCGTGTGTGTAATTCTCATTATGTTCAATAAAGAATTGCTGAAGAAAAAACTGCTGCAACCCTCGTATTTCATTCCTGTATTCCAGTATTTCCATGAACATTTTTGTACTTCCTTTCATTTATCAGTTGGAGTATTTCTTGTGTCACTCATGGTTCCTTCGTAGTTTGGTAGTTTGTACCTATGTTTTTCTTTCCAGATTCCGTGATTACCCATTTTAGAGATGTCCATTCCTCTTCAATTGAAGTGCCTACTGTTCTATACCATATCGCAGTGTCTATAGCCTCAGCGAACATCAAGCGTACCCCGTCATCCATTAGTATTTCTGTATCCCACTTCTTTGGGCAGTAATTTTTCCTGACTGATTTCTTAAACTTAAGTCTTCTCTTCCGCACTACTAAATTGTGATCCGAGTCTATACCTGCTCCTGGGTACGCTTTACAATCTTGTATCTGATTTCAGAATCTCTACCTAACTCGGGCTTCAACTTGCGTCAAGTGGTTAACATCCCCGAGACCACCTCTGATTTGAAGGCTTCCAAAACGGAGTACAATTTTGATGTGTTCTGCCTGCAAATGCTGTGTGGATCTCCTATCCCAGTGATTTGATAGAACAGTTGTGGGTTTGTTTATTAAGTTGACATCGTCATTATGAGGGCGTTGGGATTCTGGGATAGTGTTATAAACGATGTCATAAAAATAAAAACACCTCAAACCACCATAAACATGCGCGATGGTTGCATCTCATCAAAGCCTGAGACCCGGCCATCTCCAGCTTGAAGCGGGTACCACTGACGTGGGACGGAAACATTAGCATATTTGGCGAGGACGAGAGTACCAGTGACGTCACAGCTAACAGCGCGGCTATATAACGGCGAGGCCATGGCAGCACCACAGTCATTCACGAGCAGTGTTCGGGTTAAATCTCGTGGTTTTTAACCATCTGATGCTACTGGAGGCCCGGGAAGATTTTAGTAATTCGTATCGCCGAGAGGCCACGCTTTCACACAAGTGAAAACATGTTTGTTATTTAGACTGAAATTATAACGGAGAAAATTAGTTCCTTTATCTACTTGACGTTTTGCGGTGAAGTCTATGTTATTCTGCATGCTTATGAGAGCATTTGTATGATTTTTAACTTCATTATCTGGTTGTCATGATTATACTATCATGTACATATATTTTATAACAAATGATTTTACTTTTAAATAAAGAAAGTGAATTGAAGAACAGATTTTTTATACGACTAATGTAAATGTACACTAGAGTTCCTACCAGACTGCTGCCCCTTGCAAGACCATCTACTGTTTCATAAATTTTTTTGTTAAAAGTGATATAATTTTTGGACAGGATTACTTCTAACAGTTGAACTTTTTCATGTATCTATGCCATGGATAAAATTTTGTATTTTAATAAGTTGTTTTTAATAACGTGAACTATCTCATGGATAGGTTCGTCAGAGTAAAGATTTAGTGTATTTGCTGAAGCAAAGATGGCACCCTGTGGTATTGGTATGTCTTTCATACCTTGTATTAGATCACACAGTCTTAATTAAGAAATTTTTCTGGTACATCGAAAAAGTATTGAGAATATCTTCTAGAGTCCTAGTGGTAATAGCTGCAGAACTGTTTCTTGAGTAGACATCAGGACATGTAGGTAAATCTGCCTTAGCAATTTTTTGAACATATTTTTGGTGCTGATGGGTCCATGATAGGACGTTTCTGGACATCCAAGTAAGATAACAGAGCATCAGAGGTATTCTGTAGTTTCCCTATCTAGATCCGAAACTTGAGCGCGAGGTCATTCTGAACTTCCTGTATGTTATTACTGAAAATTTTTTGTTATTTTCGATTTATATTACTTAGTCCCTTTGTGAGCGTTCTTTACCAGAGCTTTTTTTCCTTCGGTAATGTTCTATTAATATTTATGAGCAATTTAGACTGAGTTTTCACAGAATTTTGTGTTTTCAGGCCTTAGACTTGTGTGCGTGGGATTCTTAACTTTAATGTCAATATTTATCTGTTCCTTTTAGCTGGCTTTAGAGCAGGCAATTAAATCTTTTATACTGTCGTTATTGAGCAATGGTGTAATATGAAAGGGAATTTCAAAATAATCTACAAATTGCGTTGTTTTATAAACATCGCTCAAACTACGGACACGTCCTCTCGTAGGGTGATGATTCTATTACACGCAGACGCTATGTGCCAGTGCCAACAGTGCGTACAGTTAATGGTACGAAAGCTATGGACAAGTTGGAAGCCATCATGGACCAAAGGAGAACTGGGTAGTTTTTGTGGAAGAAAGGGGCCGAAACAACAGCTATTCATAACATTTAACTGCGGTGTGCGGTCAAGATGCTCCTCCACGAATAATTTTTACAACTGGGTCGCTGGGTTCGCTAGTGGAAGGGAACCTGGACGCAGGAATGTGAGGCTTGGTCATCTGTCAACTTTGCGATCTCCAGGAAACACTGACGTCATGTCTCAGTTGGTTATAGCTGATAGGCGTATAATCTTTGATGAACTAGAAAAAGACAGGAATAGGCTGCAAAATTCTGCACTACATTATTCATAACGACTTGGACATAAAAAAGATGTGTGCATATTTGGTGCCAAGGAGCGTGACAGTCCCGGGAGGAAATGAAGTCTGGCTGAAGTTTTCTCCGACAGAGTTCTTGCACAAAAATTTCTCGGTTCTCTTGCTGCGTCATTATTGAATAAAAATCCAAGATTTTGAACATATCCTTCCTCATCTTCGTCAGGGACTAAAACTGACGGTTGTGAACTGGCAAGGTTCCCTCGTTTATACCCATAGAACGGCATCCGATTGGCTGCAGTACGTCAAGAAGGGACGTAGAGAGGTGACGCTCGCTAAATATATATCTCAGTGTTTTTTGCTTACCAAGTACCACTTAAATGCATTGCTAAGAGCTTAGCCGGTGTCTGTTTGAAGTTATTTTCACAAATGATAATTACAACTGCTACTCTGATCATAGAGTACAAATAGTTCGATGTGGAGCAAGTATTCTCGTTTTTTTTTTTTCAAACAAAACATTGTTTTCATTTAACACGCCGTGCCGTGCCACTGCTGATTTATCGAAATGCCTGTATATAAGGTAACTCTGATTCTCGATACAATCGTGAACCTTGCAACGCTTTATACCACTATTTTCTCTACGGATTACTATGATCAGCAATGAAAATATCCAAAATCCTACTTTTCCTCAAATCCCACAAACCTCCAACTTATACCTTCTCCCACCAGCCCAAGTGCCTCATCTCAGTGTTCAGTAAAGTCTTGGAATCCATTCTCTTCCGACGCATCCATCAACACTTGAACCAACACCACTTTCTTTCCATTAGCCAGTGTGGCTTCCGTCGTCTGATGACCAGTTCCCCTACCCCAATTATCCCCTATCCCATCTATTCATCTCCGCATACCCTGTAATAGCCAAAAACTAGATTCCGGTAACCCCATCGTCTCGCGTCTGATCACCAACCCTGGTATGCTACTGCACGCTGAAAGACATATCTCTCCATCTGTACATCCTATCTGAACGCAACTTCAACAAACTCCCTCTCCTGTGAGAGGGAGTTCCTCACCTACCGAATCTGCATCAGGATTCCTCTTTTCCTTCTACACCCACCCTTATCCCTTTTTTCTTGTACCACTACCCACCCCACATACCATTACTCGTCGGCGGCCGGAGTGGCCGCGCGGTTCTGGGCGCTACAGTCTGGAACCGCGTGACCGCTACGGTCGCAGGTTCGAATCCAGCCTCGGGCATGGATGTGTGTTATGTCCTTAGGTTAGTTAGGTTTAAGTAGTTCTAAGTTCTAGGGGACTGATGACCACAGCAGTTAAGTCCCATAGTGCTCAGAACCATTTGAACCATTACTCGTCGTCACCCTCTGTCCCGACCGTCTATATTCCCGCCATCTACTCACCTCTTATTTCTTTAGTTCCTCCACCTAACAAATCTATATACCTTTACCTACTCCTCCCCCCCCCCCAAACCTCTATGAAACATATTTCCGCTTCCCAGAATACATTTTTACCCAGCGTAGTTCTTTCAGATGTTAAGTAAAAGTGCAGCTCAACAGAGTTTTTTCACAGAAGATTATTACCTCATTGCAACTTTCATTTTTACGTTCTATATATTTGCTGTCCTTTTAGCTGATTGGCGTTAATCTTTTTAACTTAAAACATAATGAGTCCTCATATTTTTATTTTTTCTATTATCTTCGTAATCTCTTGGTTGTACTGCTGACAACCCACTCTCCGACCCTGTCGGGCGTGGGGGATGCAAAAAAAAAAAAAAAAAAAGACAAAAACGACGCACCAATTTGCAACCGTCCGTACAGACTGGCCCATGTAACTCTCGCCACAATCGCAGGGAACGTTGTAAATTCTCAGCACACTCTGGCCTAGATTTTATTTAACCCGTCGCAACATTTCATTAATTTTTCTGGGTTGCTGGAAGACTAGTCTGAGTATTTGCCTGTTTAGGACTCTACCTATCTTGCTAGTTGTTGCAGCGCAGAATGGAGGCCGCACTATATGTCGGCCCTTTGGACTTCTTTGAACGGCGTCGCATCTTGCTTTTCTCAACAACGTTGATCTAATGTCACGGACAGAATACCCGTTGCTTCTTCAGGTGCTTAATATGGAACCGAATTGGTCCATGTCCAAAATAGTTGTTGCTTTGTGTACTAAGGTGTTCTGCAGAGCTGTCTTTTGCGTTGAATGGTGAAACCTACGCCCCCTCAGAAACAGATGTGGATTCGTCGGTTTTGTGTTCACAGAATGGCCGTCGTCCATTGGATTTCCGTTCACCAACCCATTTAAGAAATGTACACTACTGGCCATTAAAATTGCTACACCAAGAAGAAATACAGATGATAAACGGGTATTCATTGGACAAATATATTATACTAGAACTTACATGTGATTACATTTTCACGCAAATTAGGTGCATAGATCCTGAGAAATTATTATCCAGAACAACCACCTCTGGCCGTGATAACGGCCTTGATACGCCTGGGCATTGAGTCAAACAGAGCTTGGATAGTGTGTACAGGTACAGCTGCCAATGCAGCTTCAACACGATACCACAGTTCATCAAGAGCACTGGCTGGCGTATTGTGACGAGCCAGTTGCTCGATCACCATTGACCAGACGTTTTCAATTGGTGATCGAATGAAGGGTAAAGCCACGGGTCGTGACACATATGAAATGTAACGTCCACTGTTCAAAGTGCCGTCAATACGAACAAGAGGTGACCGAGACGTGTAATCAATGGCTGGGTGATACGCCAGTATGGCGATGACAAATACACGTTTCCAATGTGCGTTCACCGCGATGTCGCCAAACACAGATGCAACCATTATGATGCTGTAAACAGAACCTGGATTCATCCGAAAAAATGACGTTTTGCCATTCGTGCACTCAGGTTCGTCGTTGAGTACACCATCGCAGGCGCTCTTGTGTGATGCAGTGTCAAGGGTAACCGCAGCTATGGTCTCCGAACTGATAGTCTATGCTGCTGCAAACGTCGTCGAACTGTTTGTGTAAATGGTTGTTGTCTTTTAAACGTCACCATCTGTTGACTCAGGGACCGAGACGTGGCTGCACGATCCGTTACATCCATGCGGATAAGATGCCTGTCATCTGGACTGCTAGTGATACGAGGCCGTTGGGATCTAGCACGGCGTTCCGTATTACCCTCCTGAACCTACCGATTCCATATTCTGCTAACAGTCATCGGATCTCGACTAACGCGAGCAGCACGATAAACCGCAATCGCGATAGGCTACAATCCGACCTTTATCAAAGTCGGAAACGTGATGGTACGCATTTCTCCTCCTTACACGAGGCATGACAACCACGTTTCACCAGGCAACGCCGGTCAACTGCTGTTTGTGTATGAGAAATCGGTTGGAAACTTTCCTCATGTCAGCACGCTGTAGGTGTCGCCACCGGCGCCAACCTTGTGTGGATGCTCTGAAAAGCTAATCATTTGAATATCACAGCATGTTATTCCTGTCGGTTAAATTTGGCGTCCGTAGCACGTCATCTTCGTGGTGTAGCAATTTTAATGGCCAGTAGTTTAACTTCCCGTCCGTCTCCACCCCTACTGGAAATATTTTGTTGAGATAATACGATTCTAACGATCAACGAACAGCTTCAGCACCTCTCTGCCATGCGGCGGCATTGCACGGCCTATTAGATAAGCCCAGGATTTTGTTCCAACAAACGAGAATATTTGCTCGTGCATCGAACTATTGACACTCGGTGATTAGGGAAGCAGTTGAAATTTGATTTTGTGGAAACAACTTCAAAAGAGACACCGGCTACGCACTTAGCAATGTGTGGAAACGTGCAAGTGATAAGGAGAAAGCACATAGGAATACTCCTCGCAGTTCATCTCCCTATGTGACGGATGACGCTGCAGGCAACGCTAGGTAGGGAAAGCAAACAAAATCTATGGACGTGGAGGGCGCCACCTCTACACACGCCATCATGCCGTCCAGTAGTTATACTGTTCACTACAGAGCCAGTTTCCGATTGTATCGAAATGTTCTTAGCGAAGCCTTCATCGTCAGTTACCCGTTTTTCGTGTACTCGCGGACGTGTTCCGGAAGTACGTGCGCAGTTGTGTTTCTCACGGACTCGTCGTCGTACGTGTAAAGGCGACTGCAGACTGCTGTCGGCTCCCCATCTGAAACGACATGGTTCACGCCACGAACGTCTCGTCGGACACTGCACTGTGTGACACTATAATGCAACTACAGTATAACACAGCGAAGCAAAGTCTGAAAGCTAGGTCTATACCAGAAACAACGGCCAAGCACCGGGAGGAGAAGTACGAAGACCACCGACACCACCGCAGAGAAGCTTTAAAAAATACTCCGTATCAAACAACTGCTTCAGTAGGTTACAGACGATGATTATGAGGAATTGTCGTCCTATGCCTCTAACCACGGAGTGACAACAGCAGGTCCTGGTAGAACAGCATACCCAGACGGTGACTCTATGGAATGCCAACCTATTGTTGACATCGTGGCTAACGTGGGGTTTCAACCAGTTCAGCGCTGCTTAGGCGCTGGTACGAGCTGCGAAACCGACAATTGTCGCTACAAGCAGATGTGACACCCTATCTGGAACTTCGTCGCAGGAGCCTACAACCGCCGACCCGCCAGTCCCATCTCCATCGATCCCAAAGAAGCCCAAGATACCACCTATAGTGATTTACAACTGTGCCAACCATGTCAAGCTGTGCCGCGACCTTAAGGAACAGATTTATGGTGGTTTAGAACACGGGCGACGGAGTACAATTCTACATTGACACCCTCGAGGGATACCAGAAGGTGTTCGGCTTTTGCAAGAATCAACAGTTACCATTTCACACGTACCAGGATCTCAGCAGAAGGGATATGAAGGTGGCGGTCTTTGGTTACTGCGGAGGAAGTGCTCAAAGACCTACAGGAGCAAGACTTTCTCATAAATGATGTACACCAGTTCAAGCGCAAGAAGCAGGGAAAGCTCCGCCCACTGCCGGTGTACACTGTGACACTGCGAAAGGGGGATGAATCTGATACTAGCTATTGAGTCCGCTATGTGCTGTCGACGAAAGTGCGAGTGGAGGATTACCGCTTACGCAACTAACCGTCCCAGTGTACACGATGTCACCGTTGGACACGCATATCTAATTATTGTTGGCTACCGGCCACTGTGTTAAACGTGGCGCCATGCACGCCAGTACTGAATGGAGAGTACCTCCAGGCTCACCGCCTAAATTTGTGGCTGCATGCAGGTTCTTCGAAGAGCGCATTTCAGAAAGCTCACAATAAATTGAGCCCATCAGCCTCACGTCCTTTACAACCACAAAGGAAACCTCCAACTGTTCTTGATGGAGTGAAACTGTAATGGCTGACGTGGTTGCCCTGGCTACTCCAAAGCCCCCCCTCCCCTCCAACTAATACACCACCACTGGACTAGGTGAGGGCTACCCCGCCACCACTCCAACACCACTGGACCAAATGTAGACTGCACTACAACACGGGAAGGACGACCGTTAGCTTCAGCACTGCAGGGTGTACAACGTGTCACTGGTCGTTCAACAGCGAGGGCGTCTCAAGACAAAGATCCTGATACTGCACTTACAGAGGTGACAACCGTTTTCAGTATTATTAGCAGCCAGAACTTTCTACATAAACCTACACCTGCTGGAAAAAGGATGTTGGCAGCCACATTATATAAGATAGGTATACTGGTGGAAACACTGCTTCAGCTTGAGGCATCAGATTAACGGCCTGGACACATATACGACGGATGTTATGGAACGCTATTGGGGTTCGCAACAAGATTTCATTGGCTGTCACAGGATCGACAGAGTCCTCTTGTCAGAAACTTACGTACAGCCGAATGAAACTGAGTTACCGCACTGCCACACATGCACGATGTGGTGTCACAGCACTTTACCTTCGCCGTACTATTATTCACTGGGACATTGACCTACCCAACTTACAAGAGCTAGAGGCGACTGCGATTTCCGTCTGAAGAGATTTGGAAGAGGTCACTTTTGTGGCAAGAAGTTTATTGGCGGCTATTGCAAAGTGAAGCACCCTACCTGGAATTCACGCACCACGAACCCTGTGGGACTGTCGCTGCACCGCCTGGAACAGGACTTCGATCTGGAGATCTGGGTACCTCTTGAAGTGACTCACAATGACCCCCCCCCTCCCCTCACAGTCAAAAAATGGTTCAAATGGCTCTGAGCACTATGGGACTTAACATCTTAGGTCATCAGTCCCCTAGAACTTAGAACTACTTAAACCTAACTAACACATCCATGCCCGAGGCAGGATTCGAACCTGCGACTGTAGCAGTCCCGCGGTTCCGGACTGCAGCGCCTAGAACCGCACGGCCACCGCGGCCGGCCCATCACAGTCATCAACGTCCAGATGTCCTTGACATTGTTATCACCCGAGAACTTGGGATTGATCCCCTGCTTGTTACTGTCAATGACTTATTGTCGAACCATGATCCTTTTCTGGTGATGCTACCAACAATGCTACCAAGGACGAGTCACCAACCGAAGCAGCGAGTTCACCAGCAAAATAAATGGCCCCAGGTCAGGAGGTACTTAAATAACAACATCATGTCTACCCTGGAGGTTCAGACGCCGGCCCAAATCGATTACGCCATCAATTACTTCACGTGTAAAACTATGGAAGACTTACAAACTGGCCTACGATCCATTGCCTTCCGTCCTTGAGGAACTACGGTTACAGAAGAACCAGTACCGAAAACTATGGCAATGGACTCGCTACCCAGCTTGCCGCCGCTGGCTGTTATTGTCTGGAAAAGCAGCTTCGATGACGATTATCTGGCTGGAGAGTGGAAACTTGAGAGGATAACATGTGCTCCTTCCTCCTGCAAACCACATACGAATGGTGGTTAGTGAAAAACATGACGGCCGACCCCACGCCCAAACGACCACGTCAGCCCCCTCAGGGATTAACGGAAGACCCAGTCACCAAAGCTGAAACATTCACGACGGCGTTTGTGCGACAAATGACGCTTCTGAGGGAACCTATCTACAGAGCCCAGACGTAATACGAATATGAAACCATACAACTAGTCGATCGGATCGTCACAGCTCCCGCGCGGTTCCGTCCCCATATATCTACACCTAGCGAAATTGGAACTATACTCAGGGAGCTAAATGGGAACAAGGCACCTGGTGTTGACAAGGTCAGCAACTTACACCTGAAGAACATACTGCGTAAACCATTGGTCCTCCTGACGAAAATTTACAATGGCTGTCTCTTTATTCTCCACTGTGCAAAAGATCGCCAAGATAGTTCCTATTCCCAAACTACAGATGGACATTATCCTGGCCCCTCTTAGTGGTTTGACCATTACGGTCAGTATTATGGAACCACTGGTACGATCAGGGCAGAGCAGTATGGCTTCCAACGTAAACTATTCGCAAAGCAGCAGTTCCTTCGTCTGGCGAAACATGTTTCCAGAAATTTCAGTGTGTCTAGTGCTACTGCAGCAGCCTTCCAAGATAATCATAAGGTATGGAGGGAGCAACTAAATAGGAAACTGGGTGAACTTACGTCAATACCACATTGTTCCATGAAACTTATAGCTAGTTTTTTGACAGACAGAAAAGTGATTCTTACAGTAGAGGGCCATTCGTCTGATACCCGACAGGCGCAGGGGAGGGGGGGCTGCCTCAGTGATCCGTTTTATCCCCCCTAGTATTTAATCTGTATGTGACTGACATGCCATATGTCACAGAGGTACAAAATCCACAGTTTGCCGAGGATACGGACTTTTTCACCAGAGGAAGACGTATTCACAGCAACATTCGACGCCTTCAAGGTCAACTGATGAAGCTTGGTTTACGACCTATGAAGCGCAACTAAATCCCACCAAGAATACAGCCATCTATTTCATCAAGAAACGCCCCGTGATGACTACCAATTTGAGACTCCATAGGCGGGACATCCCTTGAGGAGGGGGGGGGGGGGTAACGGTGACTTACCTAGGGGTCACTTTGGACAAACATGTCTTTCTCCATAAACATATTGACTTTCTCAGGAACAAAGCTTTTGGTCCGGCTAAGAAACTCCTTCCTTTTTTTTTTTTTTTTTTTTTTTTAAGAGTACTGACCTCAGTACCACAGGAAAGTTTAAATTATATAAGGCCTCGGTTTTCTCACCTCAGTACCACAGGAAAGCTTAGATTATACTCGTATAAGGCCACGGTTTTCTCTAAGATAATTTATGGTAGCTCGATCTGGGTTTTGCCAATCCAACCCAAATTGGCCGTCTACAAGTTTTACAAAATATGTTACTCAGGTGAATACTTCGTGCCAGTCGCTATACTCGCACCGTTGACTTGCACATTGCCATCCGTATGCATGCAGTCCTTGAAGCAGTTTGCAAATGGACGACGACGCTGCACAACAAAGAAGACACTTTTCGTAACCCTCTGTACCAAATAAGAACTCTACGCAGGACAACACCCTTCCGATGGCGTCGGTATAAGATCCCACGTTCCTTGGTGCTATGACATCCTAACCCATTAAACCAACTGGCGGTATCTTATGGACCGATATACAGGTCCTAACAAGTTGAACCCAAAAGTTCATTCATAATAAAATAAACCCAAGCACCTACTTATCTTCCATCATGAAGTCTAATTCGTCGTCGACGATGGCACTTTGATTTACAGCGTGTTATTAATAAAATGTTCACGACACTCAGTTTTAATCCATGACAGAGATGATGCAGTTTTATCCGAATATGACGTAGCAAGTGAACTGAGAAATTTTTATGCAGAGGTTAAGTGTGCCACCAGCTATTGGAAATGAAGATCCAGAACTTTTGGAGAACCTGGTGACTGGCGACAAATCATGGTAACAATACCATGGTGTCATTACCATGGAATTATCCTGGGAGCCACCAGCCCAAAAAATTTCTTGCTGCTCTATCTGCATATGAGCAGATGTTTTCCATCTTTTGGGATACTTCTGGCACAGTGCTAAGGGACTGACATCCATTAGAAACAACTGTCAACAGATGGGTGTACTGCGACAGTCAAATGGTTCAAATGGCTCTGAGCACTATGGGACGTAACATCTGAGGTCATCAGTCCCCTAGAACTTAGAACTACTTAAACCTAACTAAGCTAAGGACATCACACACATCCATGCCCGAGGCAGGATTCGAACCTGCGACCGTAGCGGTCGCGCGTTTCCAGACTGTAGCGCCTAGAACCGCTCGCCACCCTGGCCGGTACTGCGACAATGTCACACGACTTAGGCGCAAGGTTTAGCAGAGGCAACAGGGAACTTTATTGAAGGGAGTGCTCTTCCAGCACTACAATGCCCCAACCACACCAGCAATACTCCTCTCCTTTTGTACTCTGCAAACTTGACATAACTGGGATTCACTGTTGTGCCGTAAGTACCATATCCGCCGTATATTGCTCAATCTGCTTATGCTTTATTCGACAACATGGAGGACGCACTATGAGGTAAGAGGTTCGGCAACAGACACCTGTCCATGAATGGCTGCGTAAGATCCCAAAATAATGGCTTCACAATAAACTAACAAAGTTGCTAGAAAGGTGGCAGCGGTGTACTGATATCGGTGGGGAATATGTTGAGAGATCCCATGTACACTGATTCATGTTGATAATGTATGAGGTACGAAAAACCACTATTGTATTACATTTACTCGTATAATTATTGAAGAGTTTCTCAAGCAACTCAGGTTCATCTCTGTCTGATGTTGTAGGGGTAGACTTTAAACAAAGCTCTGATTGTGAAAGTTGACAAATGGAACCAAGCAATACCTATGTGTGAATCTGAATATATAAGAAAAACTCCTTAATTTCTCATTAAAACAACATACATAAAACACAGAATGACCCCACATCTAAATTTTAAGCCCAGCTAAGGAAACTTCTAAAATCCTCATATAAACGGTTAGATGGTTCAAAATAGTTCAAATGGCTCTGAGTGCTATGGGACTTAACATCTATGGTCATCAGTCCCCTAGAACTTAGAACTACTTAAACCTAACTAACCTAAGGACAGCACACAACACCCAGTCATCACGAGGCAGAGAAAGTCCCTGACCCCGCCGGGAATCGAACCCGGGAACCCGGGCGCGGGAAGCGAGAACGCTACCGCACGACCACGAGCTGCGGACAAAAACGGTTAGATGACTCTGACGCGCAAGATTGTCTTTTCATGAACCATCAGCACCGAAAACACGTTCACAACCAAAAGTTCACAAACCAAGTATTCCTGCATGTCCTTTTGTGAACTTGTGAATCATTGTGCTCTCTGGCCAGATCAGTAACAGATCGACGCCTATCTTACTTTCCAGGCAACCACTTCTCATACACAGTCACAACAATAGGAAGCATACAGCTGAAGATCTTCATCGTTTCTGAAATGCTGGTTCCCAAGTGCTAGGCCATAACATTCTACCCTTTGTCAAAATCGCCTACGTCAGTCGATTTCTCCTTTTGCGTACCGCATCTTAGCTAGAATGACTCTGCATTCGTCTCCATTTTTATATTTCTCTTACCATGTGACGTGCCTGCATTCACCCTCTCGTTGGCTTATCATTGTATTGAGTAGCAGTACATTCACTCTCAAACTACCAGGTGCAAAAGTATGAAACCGGAATTTAGTTGCAATAATTACAGGTCTGTTGTTTGAAACTGACAACAGTATTTTATTCAAAATAATCTCCATTGCTATTTATACATGTATCCCACCTCTCCGGAAGGCTATGAATGACACGCAAAAAAAAAAGAGTTATCCTTCTGAAGCGAACCAGTCAGCAAGCCATTTTCGTACAGTTTCATAGACGAAACCAAGTCTGGAGCGTAAGCCGCATGCGCTAGTATTTCCCAACTGATCGCCTCGATCGCTTCCCTGACTCGTTTTGCTGTGTGTGATGGGGCGTTATCATGGAGCAATATGACTTTGTGTTGCCTTTTTCCATATTCCGTCGCTTTACAGGTAATGCTCGATTTAAATCGATCTTTTTTTGTTGGTAACGGTCAGTGGTAACGATTTTATCAGGTTTTAGCAGCTCATAATAGATGGCACCCTTATGACCCCACCTATAACAGAGCATTGACTTCTTTCGGAAGCAATTTGGCCTTGCAGTGCATGTCGATGATCTGCCTGGAATCACCCATGATTTACGGACATTATAATTCTCAAAATGTATCCATTTTTCATCGCCTGTCACTATTCGATGGAGAAACGACATTCTTTTGTATCTGGAGAGCAGCATTACACAATTGGTCTTTCGATTAGCTTGCTGTCTTTCACTCGGTTCATGCGGAACACATTTTTCCACTTTCTGCACCTTTACCATAGCTTTCAACCGAAGAGAAACGGCCTCCTACGACACATTCAATAGTTCCTCGAGCTCCTGTTGAGTTTTAGCATCATCCTCATCCAATAAAGCCTGCAATTCATTACCTTAGAACTTTTTCGGTGGTTTCCCGCGCTCGTCGTTTCTCACGTCAGAATCACCACTTTTGAATTTTTTGTGCCACTGGAAACGCTGTGTTTTCCAAAGAGCACGTTCCCGAGAGGTTCGACAAGCATTCGATGCGATTCTGTAGCAATTT
Organism: Schistocerca serialis cubense; assembly: GCF_023864345.2. Classification (NCBI taxonomy): domain Eukaryota; kingdom Metazoa; phylum Arthropoda; class Insecta; order Orthoptera; family Acrididae; genus Schistocerca; species Schistocerca serialis. Next base: position 391,354,854 of record NC_064639.1, read on the forward strand.
TCTTCAAATGAGAACAGAAAACCAATTCTGTTCGCAAATCGTCATTCGTAGGCACAAAACTCGACACGTTTACGGGTTTGAAACAGATATCGATGCCGTTGTATGGAACTTGGGTTACTTTGTTTTGACATTCGCCGTCATCCGTTACAGGAAGCAGATGGCGCTGCAGACGCGGTCTCAAGGGCTCTTCACTGACAGCTAGCACCATCTGTAGGGACATTCCGGTTTCATGCTTTTACACTTGATAAATTGTGAACCATTAGATGTCTTTTTATTCTCTGGTTACCAAGAATATCAGAATAATTGGGATGGTAATGGCTGTTCGTAATGAACGGGAGGAAACAGAAATTGAGGATATTTTAGATAAGGACCAGCTTGGTCTTAGGAAAGTTAAAGGCACCAGAGAGGAAGTCCTGATGTTGCGCATGGTTCTAAAGCAAGACATATTCATTTGATGTGTCGACCTGGAAAAAGCGTTCGACAATGTAAAATTGTGAAAATTGAGGATATGTTAGATAAGGACCAGCTTGGTCTTAGGAAAGTTAAAGGCACCAGAGAGGAAGACCTGATGTTGCGCTTGGTTCTAAGGCAAGACACATTCATTTGATGTGTCGACCTGGAAAAAGCGTTCGACAATGTAAAATTGTGAAAGACGTTCAGAGAAACGTAGGTGTAAACTGTAGGAAAAGAGAGGTAATATACAATATGTACAAGAACCAAGAAAGAACACTAAGACTGGCAAACCAAGCATGAAGTACTGACATTAAAAATGGTGTAAGACGGGAATGTAGTCTCTTCGTCCCTACAGTGTAATCTATACATCGAAGAAGCAATGATGGAAATAAGAGAAAGATTCTACAGTGGAAATAAATTCAGTGTGAAAGCGTGTCTGTGAAAAGATACGCTGATGACATTGCTACCCTCAGTGGAAGTGAAGAACAATTAAGGGACCTGTTGAATAAAATTAGCAGTCTAATGGGTACAGAATACAGACTGAGGGAGACAAAAGAAATGAGAAACAGCAGACATCAGAATAGCGAGAAGTTTAACAGCAAAACTGGTGATCACGAAGTAGACGAAGTTACGGAATTCTGATACCTCGGAAGCAAAATTATCCATGACAGACGAAGCAAGGAGGCTACAGAAAGCCGACCAGCAGACGCAAAGATGGCATTCCCGGTCAAGAGAAGGGACTGATATCAAACACAAATCACAATTTGAGGAAGAAACTCCTGAGAATGTACGTTTGGTGTGCAGCATTGTATAATAGTGAATCATGGACAGTGGTAAACCGGAACAGAGGAGAGTCGAAGCAAGACGAGGCAGACCTCTTCTACTTACTGACAGGGACCGTACAACTTTGCTGAGTGTGGCTGTAGAAAATCTCATGAAATTTGCGGGAGGAATCTTCCGTGAGTTACAAAGCCGTACCAGAAATCCAGGTAGCAAAATAACTGTGCGTGGGAACTCATGGGATTGGGTTACAACGATCGAGCAGTTTTCCATAAGCGATACGTTTCTGTAGTCAACACTCAACGACACTTGAGGTTGTGTAAAGGAGACGGCACTGCAGTGGATGAACAGAAACGATTGATTTCGAGTAATGAATCACACTATGCCCTGTTAAAATTCATTGGAAGTGTTTGTGTTCTGCGAATGCTTGGAGGACACTACTTGCTACCGTATGTAGTGCCAACAGTGAAGTATGGAGTATATGATATTGAGGTGTGAGGTGTTTCTCGTGGTTAGGTGTGGCTCCCTTATGGCGGTTAAGAAAACGGTAGATGCGAGAGGATGTGAACATATTGTACAGCACTATTTGCAGCGTACAGTACGTGAATAGAACGAGACAACGATTGCATCAGCATGACAAAGGACCCTTTCATAAGGTACCAGCTGTCAGGCAGTAGTCCTGAAATGGACAGGACCCAACAGAGTCTTGACCTGAACCCAATGATACGCATTTGTAATGAGTCAGAACGTCGACTTCGTTCCAGACAACAGCGTCCATCGTAACAGCCTTCTCTGGTTTCGTCTTTTGAGGAAGAATGGGCTGTCATTCCTCCGCAGACGTTCACACACCTCACTGAAAGTGTCCTCGGATACACCCTATATTGATGTACAGCAATAGGTGTGTGGACTCATTTGGCCAGATACATGAGTAATTTGTGGAATGATTTGTACTCAGAAATGAATGAATGGGTAGTACTAGATTTATATATTACAAAATAACTATATATATAAACGAATCAGTATTGTCCCTTAGGAATAATCTGAATTAGGTTGCGCTGTTTCAAATAGGCTTCTTTTATACACTACTGGCCATTAAAATTGCTACACCACGAAGATCAAGTGCTACAGACGCGAAATTTAACCGACAGGATTCTGTGATATGCAAATGATTAGCTGTTCAGAGTATTCACACAAGGTTGGCGCCGGTGGCGACACCTACATCGTTCTGACATGAAGAAAAATTTCCAACTGATTTCTCATACACAAACAGCAGTTGACCGGCGTTGCCTGGTGAAACTTTGTTGTGTTGCCTCGTGTAAGGAGGAGAAATGTGTACCATCAAGTTTCCGACTTTGATAAAGGTCGGATTGTAGCCTATCGCGATTGCGGTTTATCGTATCGCGACATTGCTGCTCGCGTTGGTCGAGATCCAATGACTGTTAGCAGAATATGGAATCGGTAGGTTCATGACGGTAATACGGAACGCCGTGCTAGATCCCAACGGCCTCATATCACTAGCAGTCCAGATGACAGGCATCTTATCCGCATGGATGTAACGGATCGTGCAGCCACGTCTCGATCCCTGAGTCAACAGATGGGGACATTTGAAAGACAACAACCATCTGTACGAACAGTTCGACGACGTTTGCAGCAGCATGGACTATCAGCTCGGAGACCATGGCTGCGGTACCCTTGACGCTGCATCACAGACAGGAGCGCCTGCGATGGTCTACTCAACGACGAACCTTGATGCACGAATGGCCAAACTTCATTTTCTCGGATGAAATGAGGTTCTGTTTACAGCATCATGATGGTCGCATCCGTGTTTGGCAACATCGTAGTGAATGCACATTGGAAGCGTGTATTCCGCATCGCTATACTGGCGTATCACCCGGCGTGATGGTATGAGGTGCCATTGGTTACACGTCTCGGCCACCTGTTGTTCGCATTGATGGCACTTTGAACAGTGGACGTTACATTTCAGATGTGTTACGACCCGTGGCTCTACCCTTCATTCGATCCCTGCGAAACCCTACATTTCAGCAGAATAATGCACGATCGCATGTTGCAGGTCCTGTACGGGCCTTTCTGGATACAGAAAATGTTCGCCAGCTGCCCTGGCCAGCACATTCTCTAGATCTCTCACCAATTGAAACGGTCTGGTCAATGGTGGCCGAGCAACTGGCTCGTCGCATTACGCCAGTCACTACTCTTGATGAACTGTGGTATCGTGTTGAAGCTTCATGGGCAGCTGTACCTGCACATGCCAGCCAAGCTCTGTTTCATTCAATGCCCAGGCGTATCAAGGACGTTATTACGGCCAGAGGTGGTTGTTCTGGGTACTGATTTCTCAGGATCTATGCAACCAAACTGCGTGAAAATGTAATCACATGTCAGTTCTAGTATAATAGATCTGTCAAATGAAAACCCGTTTATCATCTGCATCTCTTCTTGGTGTAGCAATTATAATGGACAGTAGTGTAGTTAGGAGGAGGGAAGCTCTATCTCCAACCGCTATTTCTAATTTTCAGTGGTTTCCGCAAATTACATGAGGAAAATGCCGGACGATGTCATGTTCCATCTTTTGTCACACTGGTTCTGTAAGTATGTGATTGCCAGAATATATGAATTAAGTCTCTTTTCTTTCCTTAAACCTTAATACCACAACATGTCCAATATCGTTGTCAACAACAACTACTACTGACGAGTTTTTGGGACTGGAAACAAATTGGGGGTGACACACTTATACAACAGCAACACAAAATCCGCCCCTACTACAACAGAGAGAAGACAAGTTCGCTGATGAATACTCCTACGTTGAGAATTAGCTCAACGACTGCAGCATTTACTCCAGAAAAGCTATCCGGAAAAGTATACTTACTCTCTTTTTACTGCCATAAAGCCATTTACTTTCTCATTGACTTAAGCTCTTCTCACAGCAAGTAGTATTCCATAACATTTGTTCCAATGAGCACAGACTAGACGACTCCGCGTGATGCGCTATACTCTTAATTTCATATCTTCGACACGTGCACAATGTTTTAAATTTTGGGGGATGATTTTAAAGAAAGTGACTGCTATTATTAACTGAACAGGAGGACAAGGATTGCAGTTTGACCTCAAATACATTTCGTTAAGTACATACACGCCTAAGGGTAGCTTTTAAGACAACCATTTCCCCAATGCAAATAAGTCCAGATTTCGTCTTGGTGCTCTCGAATCACTCCCTCTCGTAGGTCACAGAAAACATTTGTAAACTGTAAAATAGTGAAAAGTCTATAAATTGCTTAAAAGATAAGCGAGATGTGGCTTCTCACCGAAAAAAAAAACAAATATCTATTTGTAAGGTTACAAAAGCAGCTAAACATTGCCTATAGCATTTGCTTCCGTGGTAGCAGTAAAAGTCAGGCAATTCGGGGTGTATCTCCTGCTCCTCTTTTTACTGTAGGTGACACAGTTCCAGAAAGTATTTAATTACAGGTCTGCAGCCTTGCTGTCTGAGAGACACCCCCACAGATATTGCCCTGACTGTCGTAGAAAATCCGAAAATTCGTTCTCTGCGTCAGAAGTTTCCCACTTTGACTTTGATACCACTAAGTTCCGAGAGAACTTTCGCAATATAGTTTAATATAAGTAAGAAGAGTAGAGAACCTAATTTATGTATCAAATTAAGTACTCTGGTATACACAACATCAGGGTTTCCACATTTTTAAGGAATTCAATTATTCGAAAACTGTTCTTTGCCGAGTTTGACTCTTAATATGCAATAAATACCCTGACGTTCCAAAGAAAATGGTATAGGCATGCGTAATCAAATGCAGAGATATGTAAACAGGCCGAATATGGCGTTGCAGTCGGAAACGCTTATATAAGGCAAGTGTCTGGCACAGTTGTTGAATGGGTTACAGCTGCTAAAATGGCAGGTTGTCAAGATTTAAGTGAGTTTGAACGTGATGCTGCAGTCGGAGAACGATGGGACACGCCATGTCCGAGGGAGCGATCAAGTGGGGATTTTTCCGCACGACCATTTCACGAGTGTACCGTGAATATCAGGAATCCGGTAAAACAGCAGATCTCCGGCTGTAAAAAGTTCCTGCAAGAAGGGGACCAATGACGACTGAAGAGAATCGTTCAACGTGACAGAAATGTAACCCTTCCTCAAATTACTGCAGATTTCAGTGCTGGGCCATCAACAACTATCAGCGTGCGAACCATTCAACGAAACATCATCAATATGGGCTTTCGGAGCCGAAGACCCACTCGTGTACCCTTGATGACTGCACGGCACAAAAGCTTTTCACCTCGCCTGGGCCCATCAACGTCGACATTCGACTGTTTATGACTGGAAATATGTTGCCTGGTTTCAAATAGCGGATGGATGTGTACGGGTAGGAGACAACTTCATGAATCTATGGATCCTGTATGTCAGCAGGGGACTGTTAAAGCTGGTGGAGACTCTGTAATGGTGTGGGCGTGTGCAGTTGGTGTGATATGGGACCCCTGATACATACATATTCATCAAGCTTTGCTACGAGTGGCTCCAGGAACACTCTTCTGAGTTTAAACACTTCCGCTGGCCACCAAACTCCCCAGACAAGAATATTGTTGAGCATATTTGGGATGACTTGCAAAGTGCTGTTCAGAGGATATCTCCACCCCTCGTACTCTTAGGGATTTATGGACAGCCCTACAAGATTCGTGGTGTTAATTTCCTCCAGTACTACTTCAGACATTAGTCGAGTCCGTGCCATGTCATGTGCGGCACTTCAGCGTGCTCGCGGGGGCACGATATTAGGCAGATGTACCAGTTTGTTTGGCTCTTCAGTGAATATTCCTGCATGTTCTATCCTTTGGTCAGAACAACATTACCTACACTTTATGTCTTATTGACATGGCTAGGAACTAATTTGTTTCCAATGGATTCTGCACCTCCTTAAACAATTATTGTACAACATTGGCATCTACAACCGTAATCTGCAAACCAAAGCCTAGCGGTCAGATTGGGGAAATCGCGGTCGCTTAAGGAGGAGTCAGAATTAGAATACCATACACATGGATTTATCAGCTTTCGTGAACATACTACTCTGACCGGAAGTACCAACAGATAACGATAGTAACGGTCTTTATGGTGTTAAGTTTAAGGAATAAATGTTACATGGTCACAAAAATGAAAAGGAAAGAAATAGCATTATAACGAAGGAAACCAACTCTGAAATCAAGAATAATACATGCAGAAGTATATTTAAATTCCATCTAATGGGAAGTAAGGTATACACAAAAGTAATAGCTTGGCGAAATTTGAATAATTGAATGTTTCCTACATAGTTTGCTCTTGTGTTTATGCTAAAACCACAGTTGTAGTAGTCTGGGTAATCCCACCATGAACAATCTTAATGTGCCATAAAACACAGATTGTACATCTCTACCGTATTTTGTCGTTCTTTGCGTAGTCTACGCAAACTAGACACTTTCCCTCGTCAGTTTCATTGTCGTCGTCCGAATTATCACTCTCCGATGTAATATCAACAAAAGCAAAAGCTAGATTTCTTTTATGGCCTAGACCTGTCTTCTGAAGGATTGGTATCCTGTTCTACAAAGCCTTCGATTTCTCTTTGTTTGCCTTTTCCGCCTTCTATGCCCTTGTTTATTCAAGAATTTTTATCAAGAGGGACTCAGAATTAGTGAGTGGAGCCGTTTCTTTGTCTGTACTTCGGAGAAGTTTCTGCGAGCAACTCCATTTTTCTGGAATATGCTTTATCCTGAGTGTTATTTCAGTCAGAAGTTTATAGAATGCAGAGACCTCTTCCCTACTGAAGCCTCGAATCCGGCTCACTCTGACTGATTCTGGTTTCCCTACAGAAATGGTGGGATTTCTCTTGAGAAAACTCTCTAGCCAATCTCTACCAGCCATACGAGCAACTGGGTTGAAGTTGTTAACTGTTTTGTTCCTTTTCTCAAATTCATATGTAGCTCTTCTGAGATCAGAAGAACCGATGGATACATAGAACCGATGTCATGAAACAAGTCTGCAAATTCCATGACATCTTCTGTAACTTCTTTCTCCTGCTAAACAGTGAATATCGATTTTCTTCGCATTCTGTGCCTCCTCCATTCCTGTCTTATTCTGTCCTGGAGGTGCTGAAAGGAAATCTTTTTTTATATACTGACCTTCTACAATTCCCATATTTGCAAGTTTTTATAGCATATTGCACCTGCTTTTGAGTCTATGTGACCTTATTCGAAATTCTTCTGCGATTAATGCATAAAATTTGGTTAATAGGACATCCGCAACTATTGTGGAGTCAGATACCAAACCGCTTCAGTTGGGAATAGTTTTATTGGTTCAATGATGACCGCTTTCGGGCGATTATAAGCCTAGCTTCAGGTGAGCAAGACTGCAACAGGAAAATATTGTAGCTATAATTAGAGATTAGCTGTTATAATAATAATGGGAAAGCACTGCGTAACTGTAATTATGACATTGATATGGTCGGATTAGAATGAGAACGGATGTCACACCACACAATCAACAAAATTATCTGAACGGGTGAGCGGTCGAGAGGAGAAGAAAAGAAGGCGAAAACTAAGAGAAACTCAATTAACAACATAAGAGAACATACACAGTGAGGGGCGTGGCCGCCGCACCATGAAAAACAGGCTGCAGGCACGTGACAGCCCACGTAAAGCCGGGATACTGCGTGACGTGTTGGTAGGAGGCAGTCGTGCACGAGAACCAGCGAGCGTCGTACTGTAAGAGAAAGTAAAGCCATCTAGCGGCGAACAACTTAAGAGCTGACTAGCCCGATGCTGGATACAAATATGTAACTGAACAAAAGCTGGTTGCATGTATATCATCGAAGTAACAGAAGAAAAATGTAAAAATTATGCACTTGGGCTTAAATAGCGAAAGTGCCCAACCACCTGCTAAAATGATGTAAACGTGCCCTGACTGCTCTCTCTCTCTCTCACACTACAGCTCATTTTATACACGATTTTCATGCGGCATCACTGACTTCCCCCTTTCTTATTTCCCCCTTTTTTTTATATCTATGTTCGCCTTATTCTCTCCTTTGCTGTTTTTAAATGTCTTCTATTGTTTTGTTCTATGTCTTTCGGCTGAAGAGCAGCGCATATGCTGCTGCCAGCCCGCCCCGATGGGGAATTGAAATACAATAAAGAAAAAAGAAAAAAAAAACATCACTGACATGTTGCTGCCCAGCAGAATATACTGGTCGACTTTTGCACTCCTTTTTGGTTTCAATAAAACCCCTCATGTCATTTCAACACGTGTGTCTAGTACTATCTGTCTACCTACAGTATTCCGTAAATTAGCCCTTTTTCAAATGCAAGCAGACTTCTGGGTCACCCTGTACTCTGCTGTAACTTTATTTTTTAAACTTTGAGCCAAGTATGTTTTTGCATCTCCCGTGCTTCTAGAGGCCAGATTTTGTTTGTGTTTAAATGGATGTTTCAACGGTCTAAATGCTGTTTATAATTCGATTGCTTCCTGTCCGTTATAGTGATCCATTATTCTTACCACATTCATTTGTTATTGCCATTCCAAGGCGACGGTCGACTTGTTACTCCAACAGCAATTTATCAGAAGGATACTTCATTTACTATTTTGATACATGAGTGATTCATTATACAGTTAGTTAAACATTTTATTGTTTAATAATCTCACTGATCTTCTGAAGTAATGGTTGTTAATCACTTCAGTTAACTTGTTAAATTCACAATGAAATTCACAATGAAATTTACAATTTTGCAAAATATAAATAGTTCTTATTTAGTAGAAGAACATGTGAATAAGAACATTGTGCTAATGTCCTGCTTAAAATAATCTCCGGCAGCTTACCATTCCCCAAACCTCCCTCCCTCCCCCCTCTCTCCCCCACCACAGTGTACAACTTTACATTTATGAACATTTAAGTCTTTGCAACACTTTGACTCAAAATTTGTGCAGAATTCTTTAGGCAATTATTCACTATAGAAATTTTGTTGCTGTTAATATTGTCTGAAAGCTGATTAATGAAGAAAGTGTACATAAAGATACATTTGAAGTTACTTCTACATCTGTCTATGACTCATCATCTGAGATAAAACGCTGCTTTCACCCTATCAAGAAATCCAATCCTCAATACGAAGACAGTTCTCGTTTTTCGCCTTATATGACCCTGTTTTCGACTGTTAGCTGGGTTTAACGCTTTTTGGAAATTGAGAAATACTACATCCACCTTACTGCCTTAATCCACAGCTTTTAGGACGGCATGTGAGAAAAGTACGCGTCTAACGTGATCGACGTTTTCGGAATATATCCTAGTTTACATGGAATAGATCATTCTGTTTGAGATGCGTCATTACGTTTCACCTCAAATATGTTATAATGGATATTACTGATATTGGACATTAGTTTTGTGGATGACGCTTATAGATGGGAGTGTCCTGTGCTTTCTTCCGGCTACTGTGCGCTGTTTTTTTTTCTCTAGGGATTTGCGATATATTATGGTAAAAAGAGGGGCTCACTAGAATTACGGTATAGAACTTTATTCAAAGATGGACTGCAGCTGTTGAGCTGATATGTCATTAACTTACTTTTATTCTCGAAACTAATTTCCCATCAGCTGCTAATTCTTGATGATCGTATCTTCAAATCCAGTCGAGTTTCTCGATCACCTTTGAATAGGTATTGAAGCATGCACAGTTGTTCATGGGCAATAAATTTTGTGGATAAAGAGAAGTGGATGTATAAAAAGTAATGTCGTTTGCTTGCTGTCGTCCCTCAGTCCGCGTAGGTGCTTGACCCTAACATGGTACTCGTTCCGAGAAAGAAAAAGACCAGCGTTTAATATCCCGTCCTCAACAAGCTCATTAGAGATGGCGCACGAGCTTGCATGAGGGAAGGATGACTGCTTTCAAACGAATCTTCCCGGCATTTTTCTTAGGCAATTAAAGGAAATCAGAGAACAGCTAAATCTGAATGCCCGGACGGGGATGTAAGGCAGTCCTCTCGAATGCGAGTCCGGTGTGCTAACAACTACTCCAACTCTCCCCGTTACTCTCTAGAGGAAGAATATCCGGGTGCAGACTTGTACCAGAATTTCTTAAGATTCATGGAATGTTCCGTGATTTTCAGTTATATAGTTTCTCGGAGCACACAATTAGTTTCTTTTGGCAGTTAAACAAATTTACTTTCTTTATTTCAAATTTTGCATTTAATTCAAACTAAAGCTTTATTTTACACTGTTCATATACTCAACACAGGCCAACCAACAGCCAGTATTGCTCAGCAATTGAACACTATATCTACCGTACACGTTACGCGAAAACAAAGTTTCAGTACTCTCACGTATAGACAAATTTTTTATAGAAAACTCACAACTTGTGTGAAGCATTTGGTGACAGGGGGATGAATAGTTGCCACAGCCAACAAGTGTTCGCTGGTCTTATCTTGCTTTCTGGTTACTTTTCAGTCAGTTGGGGATCACTAGACAAAAAGTTTCCGGTTAGCTTTAAACGTCAAATTCGGATCAAATCCCAACATTTTGATTACTGTCTCTATTATTGACGTCAGGGGATACGTTAGGGATCACAGGTGGACTTGAATACAGCACCTCTTTCTTGCTGATGGCTTACTGCGATGGATATAACACAGTGGTTATCTCCAAACGATTGTCCTTTCATAGCTGCCAACCTAGGGTGGGCTGGTCATTCCTCCATCTCTGTGTACTACGCTGTAGTTATTAAAATTAGTACTGAGTACAATACGAAACTGTTTCAACGTAGGACTGAAGGACATACAGAAGGTGAGCTCACGCCGCTCGGCACGTAGTTGAGTGAAGTCGCAGAACTGATCCGTACGTCCTCCAGATGAAGTCGAAAGTGATGTTTGCGAGTGATACGAGTATATGAGGCATTCAAAATACACGTGCTGCAAGTCCGGAGAAAGTGTCTCTGAGGTATTGGAGGTTAAAGAACTCTACATCTACGTCGACATACATATTCCGCAAGTCACCGTATAGTACCTCGCGGAGGGTACCCTGTACCACAGCTCTTCATTTCCTTCCTGTTCCACTCGCAAACAGAGCGGTTGAAAAACGACTGTCTACGTACTTCCGTACGATCCTTAATTTCTATTATCCTCGCGGTCCTTATGCGAAAAGTGTATTGGTGACAGTACATCATTTTGCAGTCACATTAAAATGTAGGTTCTCTGAATTTTCTCAATAGTGCTGCGGGGAAAGATCGTCGTCTTCCCTCGAGGTATTTCCACTTGAGTTCACAATGCATCTTCGTAATAATAGCGCATTGATCGAATCTTCCGGTAACAAAACTAGTAAAACTAGCAGACCACCTGTGAATAGCTTCGATGTCTACTTATAATCCGGCCTGGTGGGATCCCAAACACTCGAGCGTTAGTAATGTTCTATACGCAGTCCTCTTTACCGATGAACCATACGTTGCTAAAATTCTCCCAATGAACCGGCCGACCATTCACCTTCCCTTCCACGTCCTTACTTGCTCGTTCCGTGTTATATCGCTTCGAAACGTTGTGCCCAGATATTTAAACGACTTGACTGTATTAAGCAACACACCACTAATGCTGTATCCGGACATTACGGAATCGCTTTTCCTAGTAATCCGCATTATTTTACATTTATCTACACTTAGTGCTAGCTGCCATTCATCACACAACTAGAAATTTTGTCTAAGTCATATTGTATCCTTCTACAATCCGTCACTCAACTTCGACACCACGCCGTACGCCACAGCAACAACATCAACCACAGATTGCTGCCCATCCTTTCCCCACATAATTTATGTCTACAGAAAATATAGCGGTCCTATCACACTTCCCAGTAGCACTTCTGATGATGCCCTTGTCCCTGATGTGAGAATAATAAAATTAGAATACGCTTTGTTGTTGTTGTAGTGAGACTGCTTTGATGGAGCTCTCCATGCTACTCCATTCTCTGTAACCTACATCCATCTGAATCTGTTTAGTGCATTCATGCCATGGTCTCCCTCTACAATGTTGACCCTCAGCACTTCCCTCCAAAACTAAATGGATGATCCCTTGATGAATTAGAAAGTGTCCTACTAACCGATCCCTTCTTCTGGTCAAGTTGTGCCACAAATTCCTCTTCTTCCCAATTCTAAAGAGTTACGTGATCTACCCATCTAATCTCCAGAATTCTTCTTAGCACCACATTTCGAAAGCTTCTATTCTCTTCGTGTCCTATTCATCGTCCATGTTTCACTTCCCTACATGGCTACACTCCATACAAATACTTTCAGGAAAGACTTCCTCATACTTATATCTATATTCGATGTTAACAAATCTCTCTTCTTCAAAAACGCTTTTCTTTTTTGCGTCAACATTTTATATCCCTCCTACTTCGACCATCTTCAGTTATTTTGCTCCCCAAATAACAAAACGTATCTACTACTTCAAGTGTCTCATTTTCTAATCCAATTCCCTGAGTATGACCTAGTTTAATTCGACTACTTTCCGCTATCCTCGTTTTGCTTTTGTTGACGTTCATCTTATCTCCTTTCAGGATACTGTTCATACCATTCAACAGCTCTTCCAGGTCCTTTGCTGTCTCTGACAGAATTGCAATGTCGTCGGAAAACCTCAAAGTTTTTATTTCTTCTCCATGTATTTTAATTCCTACTCCCAATTTTTCTTTTGTTTCCTTCACTGCTTGCTCAGTATACAGAATAACGTCGGAGATAGGCTACAGCCCTGTCTCATTACCTTCTCAACCACTGCTTCCCTTTCGTACCCCTTGACTCTTATAACAGCCATCTGGTTTCTGTCCAAATTGTAAATAGCTTTTCGCTTCCTGTTTTTGACCAGTGCTACCTTCAGAAATTGAAAGAGAGTATTCCACTCAACATTGTCAAAAGCTTTCTCTAAGTCTACAAATGATAGAAGCGTAAGATTTGTCTTTCCTTAATCTATGATAAGTCGTAGAGTCAGTATTCCATCACATGTTACCAACATTTCCACGGAATACAAACTGATCTTCCCCGAGTTCGGCTTCTACCTGTTTATCCATTCGTCTGTTAAGAATTCGTGTTAGTATTTTGCAGACGTGACTTATTTAAATGATAATTCGGTAATTTTGGTGCCTCTCAACGCTTACTTTCCTCGGGATTGGAATTATTATATTCTTCTTGAAGTCTAAGGGTATTTCGCCTATCTCATACATCTTGCTTACCCGATGGTAGAGTTTTGTGAGGGCAGGCTCTCCCAAGGCTATCAGTAGTTCCAATGGAATGTTGTCTACTTCAGGGGTCTTGGCTCGACTTCGGTATTTCAGTGCTCTATCAAACTCTTCACGCAGTATCAAATCTCCCTTCTCATCTTCATTGATTTCGTCTTCCATTTCCATAATATTGCCCTCAACTACATCGCCCTTGTATAGACCCTCTATATACTCCTTCCACATTTCTGCTTTTCCTTCTTTGCTTACAACTTATTTTCCATCTGAGCTCTTGATATTCACACAAGCGGTTCTCTCTTCTCCAAAAACCTGTTTAATTTTCCTTTAGGCAGTATCTATCTTACCATTAGTGATAGGTGCCTCTACATCCGTACATTTGTCCTGTTGCCATCCCTGCTTAGCCATTTTGCACTTCCTGCCGATCTCATTTTTGCTTCCTTCATTTACCTGATTTTTATATTTTCTCCTTTCATCAATTAAATTCAGTATCTCTTCTGTTACCCAAGGATATCTGCTTGCCCTCGTCTTCTTACGTACTTGATTCTCTGCTGTCTTTACTATTTCATCTCTCAAAGCTACCCATTCTTCTTCTACTGTATTTCTTTCCCCCGTTCTTGATAATCGTTCCATAACGCCTCTCTCTGAAACTGTCTACAACCTCTGGTTTTTTCAGTTTATCCAGGTCCCATCCCCCTAAATTCCTACCTTTTTGCAGTTTCTTCAGTTTTAATCTGCAATTCTTAACTAACAGATTGTGGTCAGAGTCCACATCTGGCCCTGGAAATGTCTTGCAATTTAAAACCTGCTTTCTAAATCTCTATCTTACCATTATATAATCTATCTGAAACCTTCCAGTGTCTCCATGCCTCTTCCAGGTACACAGCCTTCTTTCAAGATTTTTAAACCAAGTGTTAGCTATGATTAAGTTATACTCTGTGCAAAATTCTACCAGGCGGCTTCCTCTTTCATTCATTACTTCAATTTCATATTCACCTACTACTTTTCCTTCTCTTCCTTTTCCTGCTATTGCATTCCAGTCCCCAATGACTATAAAAATTTCCGCCTCCCTTCTCTATCTGAATAATTTCTTTCATCTCGTCATACATTTCTTCAATCTCTTCGTCATATGTGGAGCTAGTTGGCACATAAACTTCTACTACTGTGATAGGCGTGGGCTTCATGTCTATCTTTGCTACAATAATGCTTTCACTATGCTGTTCATAGTAGCTTACCCGCGCTCCTATTTTTTTATATTATTGAACCTAATCTTGCATTACCTCTATTTGATTTTGTATTTATAACCCTGTATTCGATTGACCAGAAGTATTGCTCCTCCTGCTACCGGACTTCACTAATTCCCACTATATCTAGCTTCAACCTATCCATTTCCCTTTTTAAATTTTCTAACCTACCTGCCCAGTTAAGGGATCTGACATTCCACTCTCCGATGCGTAGAACGCTTGTTTTCTTTCTCCTACTAACGACGACCTTCTGATTTGTACCCGCCCGGAGACCCGAATGGGGGACTATTTTACCTCCGGAATATTTTACCCAAGAGGCCGCCACCATCAATTAACTATACAGTAAGGCATATACTTTACAAACCCAAATTTAGTTCATTTGGAAACAGATAACTATACTTTGTACTTTGCTTGTTATATTCGACATGAAGTACGTAGAATAAATAATTTGACGCTATGGTAAGTTTTGAACCGGAAGTTATGCACTTATTTCGGCAGTGTCATAAAAATTGTTACAATAAACTAGTGCATAACATAATATTTCAGTTTATAATGTTTCTTATGTTGAGTATATTTGTTGATATATTCACTCATAGAACAATTCATCAATGTTTTCTACACATACAAATTCCTACTGTAATGGTATCTACGCAAACAGTTTTGGATGCGGGGTGCGTTCTGTAGATCAAATTTAGGTACCTAAAATTAATCTGAAATGTTCGTTGCATCTAATTTCACATTCGCCCTCACCTAGACAACTTATCTTAAGCGCTCTTCTCTTTCCTGCTTCAGGAACGTAAATTCACCTTAATTCTGTCCCATTGAAATATTTGTGGTAATCCCATCACAGAAACTGCTCGTGTCGTTTGATGATAGCTGTAAATGGAGATGAATTTTGTTGGGAAGACATTGTAGTAGAATTTATCTTTTACTGGTGTTTTTCATCACATTTATGGACGTACTGTCCATTTTGCGAATTGAGAAATCTCAGTTTAAATAATTTCTTTCAGAATTTTTGTTTCTTGTGTAACGGCTCTGACAAGCAGAAAATGATTTCATATAACCAATAACGTCAGTGTCATCAGTTTTATTGCTTGAATTTTTCTTGCCACGTGACTCGACTATTGCAAATAAGTCTGGCTTGATATGCAGCGGTACATTCGTCCATCAGATATCTGAAATACGTCCAGAAAAAAAAATGATTTACAAACCTGCATGCTTTGGAAATGCTTAAATGACGTTTGTATTTCACTTCCATAACTACCTCTCGGCCGTTTCCTAGGTTCATTGAATTATTGCGCTGTTCGGCAGTGGTAAACATTTTGTTGGGAATACTTACCTAGTTTCTAGAAAGAATCAAACAAGTTCTTAGACTGTCTTTCAGTTACTCTTGAAGAGCATTTTAGGCGACTTAAATACATGTTGTAGGTAAAAGCTTGTTTCCTTCTCCTGTTGTGAGATCATGTCAAGTATTTTGGAGACTTTTCCTTTCCTATAACGAAAAATCTAAAATTAAAGTAACTGTCACAAACCCAATAATTAAAATTACGGAAAATACATAGGTTCACTATTCGTTTCAAAGTCCGCAGCTCGTCGTCTCGCGGTAGCGTTCTTGCTTCCCGAATACGGAGGCCCGCGTTCGATTCCCGGTGGGGTCAGGGATTTTCACCTGCCTCGAGATGAGTGGGTGTTGTAGTGTCGCCTTCATCATAATCATTCATACCCATTACAGTCGGAGGAAGGCAATGGCAAACCACCTCTTCTAGGACCTCGCCTAGTACGGCGGTGCGGGTTCCCCACATCGTCCCCTACGCTCTGTCGAGGAGTATGGGACCTCACCATCATCATTGGTTTCAAAACGCGTTATTTTATTGTAAAATCACGCAGAGAAAGGATATAAGTGCTAAAAATAATAAGTTTCGTTACGCAGAACTTTTTAAAATAAGTTATTTTACCATCATTTTCTTATGAAAGCTCTTCTCTGACTGTACTAATGATTATCCGGGGTAACAGCACAACAAAACATTGAAACACAGCATTGAGTGTCGACTTGCTTCATTTATTTTATAAAATAACAACTTTTTCAGTTGCCAAGTAAATTTCTGCCTTCTGTAAACAAACACCTAAACTAGGGACTTTATTTCCGAGCCCTCTTGGAAGATACCATACTGGAGAATGTAATACGCCTATGTTCTAATAATTTTTTTTAACTTTCGCCACTGTCTAGTATTCTGAAAACCTCATATCATTGTGGCCTTTCACAGAATAATACAGATCTGCTATTAATCAAAAGCTTTCAGACAGAAAATGCCTACCTAACGTACATCGGTGAAGCGAACAGTTCAGATGTACGGTGCTCGTTTTCTAACGAACCTTCGATCTAGTGTCAACTTTGAGCGTTGATCGCGACGAGGAACAGTCCAACATGATTTCTTGAAATACGCACTTCGCGATTCTTTTACAGCTGGAATCCACAAATTACATTCACAAATCTCGACACTAAAACTTTAAAACTACACTAGATAGCTGGTTATTAAAGTCTAAAGTTGGAAAAATAAATTAAGACAGCCTGTATATCGACGCGACATTTGGAACTTGCGTTATGCCGCATGCTGGTGCCAATGGAGACACTACCCTTTTCATTGAGGTCAAAATTTGTCCTCCAAGAGTTCAGTTGTCGGACTGTGTGCGGCAGAGAGCGAAGGCAGCACTCGGAAGTACACCAGCACAAATCTAAATTTTATTACACTAGGCGAATTGCTGACTATCGAACACTTTTCTGGGATACATATCAAGACTGGAGCAAAGGCGGCGATTGTAATTATCGTTCTGTCAGTTGCTTCTGATATATTCCACTGTCCTCTAAGTTGTCCCTTCTTATTATTAACAACACGGTTAAAATTACAGAACAACGAGATCATTACGTCAATGTGCATAATACTATGTACAATGTTAGAGTGAATCAAAAACATACCATTCTATTGTTCGCCTGCTTTGCTGGGTGGTAACGTGCTTGCCTCCCATGCAAACTGAATCGGCCGGGATGGAGATTTTCTCCGCTCGGTGACTGGGCGTAGTGTTGTCCGCAGCAACATTTCATCCTCATCACCGGCGCGCAAGTCACCCGATGTGGCGTCGACTGAAATAAGACTTGCACTTGGCGGCCGAACTTCCCCGGATGGGGCCTCCCGACCAACGATGACATACACTCATTTCCATATCATTCCAGAGTCGGTTTAATAATGAATAAAAATATAGGAGTGCGGGTAAGCTGCTACAAACAGCATAGTGAACGCATTATTGTGGCCAAGATAGACACGAAGCCCACGCCTACTACAGTAGTCAAGTTTTATGCCAACTAGCTCTGCAGATGACGAAGAAATTGAAGAAATGTACGATTAAATAAAATAAATTATTCAGATAGTGAAGGGAGATGAAAATTTAATAGTCACGGGTGACTGGAATTCGGTAGTAGACAAAGAGAGAGAAGGAAACGTAGTGGGTGAATATGGATTGGGGCTAAGAAATGAAAGAGGAGGCCGCCTGGTAGAATTTTGTACAAAGCACAACTTAATCATAGCTAACACTTGGTTCAAGAATCATAAAAGAAGATTGTATACATGGAAGAAGCCTGGAGATACTGACAAGTTTCAGATAGATTATATAATGGTAAGACAGACATTTAGGAACCAGGTTTTAAACTGTAAGACATTTCCAGGGGCAGATGTGGACTCTGACCACAATCTATTGGTTATGAACTGTAGATTAAAACTGAGGAAACTGCAAAAAGGTGGGAATCTAAGGAGATGGGAGCTGGATAAACTGACTAAACCAGAGGTTGTACAGAGTTTCAGGGAGAGCATAAGGGAACAATTGACAGGAAGGGGGGAAAGAAATACAGTAGAAGAAGAATGGGTAGCTTTGAGAGACGAAATAGTGAAGGCAGCAGAGGATCAAGTAGGTAAAAAGACGAGGGCTAGTAGGAATCCTTGGGTAACAGAAGAGATACTAAATTTAATTGACGAAAAGAGAAAATATAAAAATGCATCATGTGAAGCAGGCAAAAAGGAATACAAACGTCTCAAAAATGAGATCGACAGGAAGCGCAAAATGGCTAAGCAGGAATGGCTAGAGGACAAACGTAAGGATGTAGAGCCTTATCTCACTAGGGGTAAGATAGATACTGCCTACAGGAAAATTAGAGACACCTTTGGAGAAAAGAGAACCACTTGTATGAATGTCAAGAGCTCAGATGGAAACCCAGCTCTAAACAAAGAAGGGAAAGCAGAAAGGTGGAAGGAGTATATAGAGGGTCTATACAGGGGTGATGTACTTGAGGACAATATTATGGAAATGGAAGAGGATGTAGATGAAGATGAAATGGGAGATACGATACTGCATGAATAGTTTGACAGAGCACTGAAAGACCTGAGTCGAAACAAGGCCCCAGGTGTAGACAACATTCCATTAGAACTACTGACGGCCTTGGGAGAGTTAGTCCTGACAAAACTCTACCATCTGGTGAGTAATATGTATGAGGCAGGCGAAATACCCTCGGACTTCAAGAAGAATATAACAATGCCAATCCCAAAGAAAGCAGTTGCTGACAGATGTGAAAATTACCGAACAATCAGTTTAATAAGTCACGGACGCAAAATACTAACGCGAATTCTGTACAGACGAATGGAAAAACTGGTAGAAGCCCACCTCGGGGAAGATCAGTTTGGATTCCGTAGAAATATAGGAACACGTGAGGCAATACTGACCCTACGACCTATCTTAGAAGCAAGATTAAGGAAAGGCAAACCCACTTTTCTAGCATTTGTAGACTTAGAGAAAGCTTTTGACAATGTTGATTGGAATACTCTCTTTCAAATTCTGAAGGTGACAGGGGTAAAACACACGGAGCGAAAGGCTATTTACAATTTGTACAGAAACCAGATGGCAGTTATACGAGTCGAGGGACATGAAAGAAAAGCAGTGGTTGGGAAGGGAGTGAGACAGGGTTGTAGCCTTTCGCCGATGTTATTTGATCTGTATATTGAGCAAGCAGTGAAGGAAACAAAAGAAAATTTCGGAGTAGGTATTAAAATCCATGGAGAAGATATAAAAACTTTGAGGTTCGCCGATGACATTGTAATTCTGTCAGGGACAGCAAAGGACTTGGAAGAGTAGTTGAACGGAATGGACAGTGTCTTGAAAGGAGGATATAAGACGAACATCAACAAAAGTAAAATGTGGATAATGGAATGTAGTTGAATTAAGTCGGGTGATGCTGAGGGAATTAGATTAGGAAATGAGACACTTAAAGTAGTGAAGGAGTTTTGCTATTTGGGGAGCCAAATAACTGATGATGGTCGACGTATAGAGGATATAAAATGTAGACTGGCAATGGCAAGGAAAGCGTTTCTGAAGAAGAGAAATTTGTTAACATCGAGTATAGATTTAAGTGTCAAAAATGGTTCAAATGGCTCTGAACACTATGGGACTCAACATCTTAGGTCATAAGTCCCCTAGAACTTAGAAC
Source organism: Schistocerca serialis cubense (assembly GCF_023864345.2). Lineage (NCBI taxonomy): Eukaryota > Metazoa > Arthropoda > Insecta > Orthoptera > Acrididae > Schistocerca > Schistocerca serialis. The sequence goes on from NC_064639.1 coordinate 391,375,088, forward strand.
TACTTTAACCTAACTAACCTAAGGACATCACACACACCCATGCCCGAGGCAGGATTCGAACCTGCGACCGTAGCAGTCCCGCGGTTCCGGACTGCAGCGCCAGAACCGCACGGCCACCGCGGCCGGCATTTAAGTGTTAGGAAGTTGTTTATGAAAGTAGTTGTATGGAGTGTAGCCATGTATGGATGTGAAACATGGACGATAACTAGTTTGGACAAGAAGAGAATAGAAGCTTTCGAAATGTGGTGCTACAGAAGAATTCTCAATATTAGATGGGTAGATCATATAACTAATTAGGAGGTATTGAATAGGATTGGAGAGAAGAGAAGTTTGTGGCACTACTTGACTTGAAGAAGGGATCGGTTGGTAGGATATGCTCTGAGGCATCAAGGGATCACCAATTTAGTAATGGAGGGCAGCGTGGAGGGTAAAAATCGTAGAGGGAGACCAAGAGATGAATACACTAAGCAGATTCAGAAGGATGTAGGTCGCAGTAGGTACTGGGAGATGAAGAAGCTTGCACAGGATAGAGTAGCATGGGGAGCTGCATCAAACCAATCTCGGGACTGAAGACCACAACAACAACAACAACATGTATAACTTATCAACAAACATATAATTTTTTGAGCATTTTTAAAACCTCTTCTGAACTGTAGTATTTAACAGATTTCATTATTTGGAGAGTTATGGTATGTTATGTTCGTAGTGCTACAACTAAAAATTCCACTAGATTCTGCCACGTATTTCGCTATAAATTCATTTCTTGCTTACCATGGGGCTAACTCAAATGTTATTAACATTTCAACGGAAAGCACTGTTCACCGGTTATGCCAAACATCATCTGTAGACTAATGTTATACAAAAGAAAAGGGTCGATATCTGACAGTATTTGAAACATATTACACCTTGTATCCCATATGTAGTTTGTGTATTGCATCATGATACTGAGTGAACGATATGGAACATATGGGTCACTATATTAATTCTCACAAACGGTGTACCATTTAGCTACGCCTCAGTCTGACACAGCAGAGGATGAACGTCACTTTCACGAATAAATGACAACATATACACCACGCAAGGATACAGATTTCAATTTGTGGTACTAGTTAATACTGAAGCGCCGGCCGTTGTGGTCGAACGGTTCTAGGCGCTTCAGTCTGGAACCGCGCGACCGCTACGGTCACAGGTTCGAATCCTGCCTCGGGTGTGGATGTGTGTGATGTCCTTAGGTTAGTTAGGTTTAAGTAGTTCTAAGTTCTAGGGGACTGATGACCTCAAATGTTAAGTCCCATAGTGCTAAGAGCCATTTGAACCATTTTTTAATACTGAAGTCCTTTGTAAGCAAAGTGGAGGGATGTTAATGTAATGGTGTACTGCAAGGCACGCTTGTTCATATACGTCTGATTACTCATCCGCAAAGACATCATTTGCTCTTACTTTTATTTCTAGGTCCTTCTCGACAAACGCGCGCATACACAAACACACACACACACACACACACAAAAATACACAAAGGCAGTAAGCCGGCAAAAAAAAAATTACAGTGGATTTATGTGCAAAAAAGTGTCAGAGGAAGCATGGTATGGCGCTGTCGTACTTGTGAGCAACGATGAACATGCGTTCTTGAGTGGTCCCTTATGACCAAAGCGATGCTGCCACGTACTTTAGTATTAGAATCACGGGATAAGGAATTAACGGCAACACATCCATGAGAACCTTCCCACCAGCTATCAGAAGTAGTAGAGGCAATTCACAAAAGAGTACAGGGAAAAACTTGCTGGCAGATTACAGTTGTGTGCTGGAACACAAATCCGGACAATTGCTTTACACGCACTATGCTTTTACTTCAACAGAATGTTTGTTATCCTTCAGGACCGCTAGTACCAATTTCATAGTTTGATGCACGATTATTAAAGATGGTTCCTTCCACTTACAGTTGTCAAATAATCTATTTTTATTGATTACGATTGCAGTTTTCAGTATCACTGTTCATGGTCAGGCAGTCTGAGGCGTACAACAAATAAAACAAGCGCTTGTTCCATTTAATATACACTCCTGGAAATGGAAAAAAAAACACATTGACACCGGTGTGTCAGACTCACCATACTTGCTCCGGACACTGCGAGAGGGCTGTACAAGCAATGATCACACGCACGGCACAGCGGACACACCAGGAACCGCGGTGTTGGCCGTCGAATGGCGCTAGCTGCGCAGCATTTGTGCACCGCCGCCGTCAGTGTCAGCCAGTTTGCCGTGGCATACGGAGCTCCATCGCAGTCTTTAACACTGGTAGAATGCCGCGACAGCGTGGACGTGAACCGTATGTGCAGTTGACGGACTTTGAGCGAGGGCGTATAGTGGGCATGCGGGAGGCCGGGTGGACGTACCGCCGAATTGCTCAACACGTGGGGCGTGAGGTCTCCACAGTACATCGATGTTGTCGCCAGTGGTCGGCGGAAGGTGCACGTGCCCGTCGACCTGGGACCGGACCGCAGCGACGCACGGATGCACGCCAAGACCGTAGGATCCTACGCAGTGCCGTAGGGGACCGCACCGCCACTTCCCAGCAAATTAGGGACACTGTTGCTCCTGGGGTATCGGCGAGGGCCATTCGCAACCGTCTCCATGAAGCTGGGCTACGGTCCCGCACACCGTTAGGCTGTCTTCCGCTCACGCCCCAACATTGTGCAGCCCGCCTCCAGTGGTGTCGCGGCAGGCGTGAATGGAGGGACGAATGGAGACGTGTCGTCTTCAGCGATGAGAGTCGCTTCTGCCTTGGTGCCAATGATGGTCGTATGCGTGTTTAGCGCCGTGCAGGTGAGCGCCACAATCAGGACTGCATACGACCGAGGCACACAGGGCCAACACCCGGCATCATGGTGTGGGGAGCGATCTCCTACACTGGCCGTACACCACTGGTGATCGTCGAGGGGACACTGAATAGTGCACGGTACATCCAAACCGTCATCGAACCCATCGTTCTACCATTCCTAGACCGGCAAGAGAACTTGCTGTTCCAACAGGACAATGCACGTCCGCATGTATCCCGTGCCACCCAACGTGCTCTAGAAGGTGTAAGTCAACTACCCTGGCCAGCAAGATCTCCGGATCTGTCCCCCATTGAGCATGTTTGGGACTGGATGAAGCGTCGTCTCACGCGGTCTGCACGTCCAGCACGAACGCTGGTCCAACTGAGGCGCCAGGTGGAAATGGCATGGCAAGCCGTTCCACAGGACTACATCCAGCATCTCTACGATCGTCTCCATGGGAGAATAGCAGCCTGCATTGCTGCGAAAGGTGGATATACACTGTACTAGTGCCGACATTATGCATGCTCTGTTGCCTGTGTCTATGTGCCTGTGGTTCTGTCAGTGTGATCATGTGATGTATCTGACCCCAGGAATGTGTCAATAAAGTTTCCCCTTCCTGGGACAATGAATTCACGGTGTTCTTATTTCAATTTCCAGGAGTGTATAAAAGCTAGTAGTGAGCACTATTTATATGACTTAAGTAGGAATATCCACACAGATACAAACACATCTAGTGGAAACATGAAACTAATACGAACGCTGTCAAAGTCACGGGGTGCACAAATAATCTCAAAATAGATAGATTTGTTATTTTCCATATAGTCTCACTTAAAAACTGGGTAACACATTTTAATTTCACACAGCATGTTTTTAATCTGACTACTGTAGTAATGTTAACATATGAAGATGGTTTGTGAAATCAGATGAATGCAGCAGTGACCCATATTTGTACCAAATGATCTGAGGAATAGTAAATATTTTGTTGCAGTAAGACGTGTTCACGGTCTTCTCCTAGACACATTGTTTTCTTACTGACGGAGTCCTGCAAACACCATTTGGGAGCCAGCGACACACAATTTTAATCCGACGACAAGTTGTAAAACAAACTGACTCTTTTGCACGGTGGACGATTGAGTATGAAGAAATCAGAATTTCTGGCCGGGAATACGAACCCTGATGTCGCCGTAATTGGGTCCAGTCTCTTAATGATACTGCCCCTCGTTCGATCAGAACAAAGTTGACTTTCCCTCTGCTTCTCAGATACACTATTATATTTCTTATGCCTCAAGTACGGCTTCTCAGTTGCGGAATTTTCCTATTCTAGTTAAGAAAGTTTGATTCTGGACCAAGCAGACACAGTCTGATAAAAATTCAGAGAGACCTTATCTGATGCGAGGTATTACTGACGAACCGGATGTTTCTTCAGAAAGAGGGCAAGATAAGAATACCTCATACGTAACTTGTCTTTTGAGCAGTGTTACGAGCTGCTACTGCAATGCAACGATGCGTGGGAGTACACATTCCTAGAATCTCCGCTGACGGCAGTCTCTTTCATATGAAGAGGGCAACGACGTCAAGATTTGTTTGTTGTGGCTTGAGCAGATGGGCGGGTGTGATTCATTAGAAATAGAACAGAGGTTAAGGTCGATGTTTCATACTAGCTGGCCTCTGTTGGCCACAAATTCCCTCTTTTCGATGCTAAATTTATCAATAATCTCATATCTGCTAATCCTCAGTACTCCAGTGCCTCTTCGGTTTACTGTCAGTGAATATTCTGTGCCTATTAGACTGATCACTGCGTTCATAAGATCCTATAATTCCTCTTCACTTTAACTGAGGACATCAGTGTCATCACCGAATGTTATCATTGATATCCTTTTACCGTGAATTATAACTTCACTCTTAAACCACTCTTTGATTTCCGTCAATGCTTCTTAAATGTACAGATTTAAGACTAGGACGAAAGACTACATCCCTGTTTACACATTTATTCTAACACATATAATGAAGTCTGTTAAAATATTCTGCCACTTGTGACTTTGCTCTTATAGCGCCAGGATGAAACACCGTTCGGCACCGTTCACGAATGGATTCTCCACTACCATAACATTTACCAACTAATTGTCATCATAAGGCCAACGTACGGGTATCCAAACAACACTCAGAATATTGTACATCAGAATATGTAGCATTTCCCTCCTTACCATCACAATGGAGCACAATGACACAATGAAGATCTGTAAGCTTTGTTTTTCATTATCTAACTGTATGTGAGTGTATAGTCATTCTCACAATTAGAAACAATCAGCATTCAAAGATACTTCCTAAGCGTTTTTCGTGCAGTCACAGGATTTCGTGTTACGACTCAGACTGTGCGCAATAGGCTGCATGATGCCTAACTTCACTCCCGACGTCCATGGGGAGACCCATCTTTGCAACCTCGAAACCATGCAGTGCGGTATAGATGTGCCCAACAGCATGCCGAATGGACTGCTCAGGATTGGCATCACGTTCTCTTCACCGATGAGTGTCGCGTATGCCTTTAACCAGTCAATCGTCGGAGACGTGTTTGGGGGCAACCCGGTCAGGCTGAACGCCTTAGACGTCCAGCGAGTGCAGCAAGGTGGAGGTTCCCTGCTGTTTTGGGGTGGCATTATGTGGGGCCGAAGTACGCCGCTAGTGGTCGTGGAAGGCACCGTAGTGGCTGCACGATAAGTGAATGCCATCGTCCGACCGATAGTGCAACCATATTGGCAGCATATTGGCGAGGCATTCGCCTTCATGGACGACAATTCGCACACCGATCGTGAACATCTTGTGAATGACTTAGTTCAGGATAACGACATCGCTCGACTAGAATGGCCAGCAAATTCTCCAGACATGAACGCTATCGAACATGCCTGGGACAGATTGAAAAGGGCTGTTTATGGATGACGTGACCCACCAAACACTCTGAGCGATCTACGCCGAATCGCCGTTAAGGAATGGGACAATCTGGATCAACAGTGCCTTGATGAACTTGTGGATAGTATGGCACGACGAATATAGGTATGCATCAATGCAACAGGACGTGCTACTGGGTATTAGACGTACTGGTGTGTACAGCAATCTCCATCACCGCCTCTGAAGGTCTCTACATCTACATCTACATTTATACTCCGCAAGCCACCCAACGGTGTGTGGCGGAGGGCACTTTACGTGCCACTGTCATTACCTTCCTTTTCTGTTCCAGTCGTGTATGGTTCGCGGGAAGAACGACTGTTGGAAAGCCTCCGTGCGCGCTCGAATCTCTCTAATTTTACATTCGTGATCTCCTCGGTAGGTATAAGTAGGGGGAAGCAATATATTCGATAACCTCATCCAGAAACATGCCCCCTCGAAACCTGGCGAGCAAGCTACACCGCGATGTAGAGCGCCTCTCTTGCAGAGTCTGCCACTTGAGTTTGCTAAACATCTCCGTAACGCTATCACGGTTACCAAATAACCCTGTGACGAAACGCGCCGCTCTTCTTTGGATTTTCTCTATCTCCTCCGTCAACCCGATCTGGTACGGATCCCACACTGATGAGCAATACTCAAGTATAGGTCGAACGAGTGTTTTGTATGCCACCTCCTTTGTTGATGGACTACACTTTCTAAGGACTCTCCCAATGAATATCAATCTGGTACCCGCCTTACCAACAATTAATTTTATATGATCATTCCACTTCAAATCGTTCCGTACGCATACTCCCAGATATTTTACAGAAGTAACTGCTACCAGTGTTTGTTCCGCTATCATATAATCATACAATAAAGGATCCTTCTTTCTATGTATTCGCAATACATTACATTTGTCTATGTCAAGGGTCAGTTGCCACTCCCTGCACCAAGTGCCTATCCGCTGCAGATCTTCCTGCATTTCGCTACAATTTTCTAATGCTGCAACTTCTCTGTATCCACAGCATCATCCACGAAAAGCAGCATGGAACTTCCGACTCTATCTACTAGGTCATTTATATATATTGTGAAAAGCAATGGTCCCATAACAGTCCCATCTGGGACGCCAGAGGTACTTTAACGTCTGTAGACGTCTTTCCATTGATAGCAACATGCTGTTTTCTGTTTGCTAAAAACTCTTCAATCCAGCCATACAGCTGGTCTGATATACCGTAGGCTCTTGCTTTGTTTATCAGGCGACAGTGCGGAACAGTATCGAACGCCTTCCGGAAGTCAAGGAAAATAGCATCTACCTGGGAACCTGTATCTAATATTTTCTGGATCTCATGAACAAATAAAGCGAGTTGGGTTTCACACGATCGCTGTTTCCGGAATCCATATTGATTCCTACATAGTAGATTCTGGGTTTCCAAAAACGACATGATATTCGAGCAAAAAACATGTTCTAAAATTCTACAACAGATCGACGTCAGAGATATAGGTCTATAGTTTTGCGCATCTGCTCGACGACCCTTCTTGAAGACTGGGACTATCAGTGCTCTTTTCCAATCATTTGGAACCATCCGTTCCTCTAGAGACTTGCGGTACATGGCTGTTAGAAGGGAGGCAAGTTCTTTCGCGTACTCTGTGTAGAATCGAATTGGTATCCCGTCAGGTCCAGTAGACTTTCCCCTGTTGAGTGATTCCAGTTGCTTTTGTTTTCCTTGGACACTTATTTCGATGTCAGCCATTTTTTCGTTTGTGCGAGGATTTAGAGAAGGAACTGCAGTGCGGTCTTCCTCTGTGAAACAGCTTTGGAAAAAGGTGTTTAGTATTTCAGCTTTACGCGTGTCATCCTCTGTTTCAATGTCATCATCATCCCGTAGTGTCTGGATATGCTGTTTCGAGCCACTTACTGATTTAACGTAAGACCAGAACTTCCTAGGATTTTCTGTCAAGTCGGTACATAGAATTTTACTTTCAAATTTACTGAACGCTTCACGCATAGCCCTCCTTACGCTAACTTTGACATCGTTTAGCTTCTGTTTGTCTGAGAGGTTTTGGCTGCGTTTAAACTTGGAGTGAAGCTGTCTTTGCTTTCGCAGTAGTTTCCTAACTTTGTTGTTGAACCACGGTGGGATTTTCCAGTCCCTCACAGTTTTACTCGGCACGTACCTGTCTAAAACGCATTTTACGATTGCCTTGAATTTTTTCCATAAACACTCAACATTGTCAGTGTCGGAACAGAAATTTTCGTTTTGATCTGTTAGGTAGTCTGAAATCTGTCTTCTATTACTCTTGCTAAGCAGATACACCTTCCTCCCTTTTTTTATATTCCTATGTTCTTCCATATTTAGAGATGCTGCAACGGCCTTATGATCACTGATTCCCTGTTCTGCACTTACAGACTCGAAAAGTTCGGCTCTGTTTGTTATCAGTAGGTCCAAGATGTTATCTCCACGAGTCGGTTCTCTGTTTAATTGCTCGAGGTAATTTTCGAATAGTGGCTCTGAGCACTATGGGGCTTAACATCTGTGGTCATTAGTCCCCTAGAACTTAGAACTACTTAAACCTAACTAACCTAATGACATCGCATACATCCATGCCCGAGGCAGGATTCAAACCTGCGACCGTAGCAGTCGCGCGGTTCCGGACTGCGCGCCTAGAACCGATAGACCACCGCGGCCGGCTTTCGGATAGTGCACTCAGTATAATGTCACTCGATGCTCTGTCCCTACCACCTGTCCTAAACATCTGAGTGTCCCAGTCTATATCCGGTAAACTGAAATCTCCACCTAAGACTATTACATGCTGAGAAAATTTATGTGAAATGTATTCCAAATTTTCTCTCAGTTGTTCTGCCACTAATGCTGCTGAGTCGGGAGGTCGGTAAAAGGAGCCAATTATTAACCTAGCTCGGTTGTTGAGTGTAACCTCCACCCATAATAATTCACAGGAACTAACCACTTCTACTTCACTGCAGGATAAACTACTACTAACAGCGACAAACACGCCACCACCGGTTGCATGCAATCTATCCTTTCTAAACACCGTGTGCGTCTTTGTAAAAATTTCGGCAGAATTTATCTCTGGCTTCAGCCAGCTTTCTGTACCTATAACGATTTCAGCTTTGGTGCTTTCTATCAGCGCTTGAAGTTCCGGTACTTTACCAATGCAGCTTCGACAGTTTACAATTACAATACCGATTGCTGCTTGGTCCCCGCATGTCCTGACTTAACCCCGCACCTTTTGAGGCTGTTGCCCTTTCTGTACTTGCCCGAGGCCATCTAACCTAAAGCACTGTCCAGTCCACGCCACACAACCCCTGCTACCCGTGTAGCCGCTTGCTCGCTTTGTGGAGGTACAACACATAATGTGTGATTTTCATGAGCAATAAAAAGGGCGGAAATGATGTTTATGTTGATCTACATTCCAATTATCTGTACAGGTTCCAGAACTCTCGACACGGAGGTGATGCAAACATTTTTTTGATGTGTGTGTATAAACTTGGTTAAGTACGTAATCAAAACTCTTGTCAGCACAGAGCATGAGGAGCGTTTATTCTCGCTCAGCTAATAATACATTTATCATGTAAGTAGAGCATATACTGACGCACGATTTTACACCAACCAAAAAAGTTTATCATCACCTTGGTTCCGAGAGTTCCGGAATGTGTACAGAACCCTGGAATTAAGATCAATATAAACATCATTTGCGCCCTTTTTATTTCTCATGAAAACCACACATTGAGTGTTGTACCACCATACAGCGAGACCTTCAGAGGTGGTGGTCCAGATTGCTGTACACACCGGTACCTGTAATACCCAGTAGCACGTTCTCTTGCATTGATGCATGCCTGTATTCATCGTGGCATACTATCCATAAGTTCATCAAGGCACTCCTCAATGACGATTCGGCGTAGATCCCTCAGAGTGGTTGGTGGGTCACGTCATCCATAAACAGCCGTTTTCAATCTATCCCAGACATATTCAATGGGATTCATGTCTGGAGAACATGCTGGCCACTCTAGACGAGCGATGTCGTTATCCTGAAGGAAGTCATTCACAAGATGTGCTCGATGGGGGCGCGAATTGTCGTCCATGAAAACGAATGCCTCGCCAGTACGCTGCCGATATGGTTGCACTATCGGTCGGAGGATGGCATTCACGTATGGTACAGCCGTTAAAGTGCCGTCCATGACCACCAATGGCGTACGTCGTCCCCACATAATGCCAGCAGCAGGGAACCTCCAACTTGTTGCACTCGCTGGATAGTCTAGGGCATTCAGCCTGACCGGGTTGCCTCCAACACTTCTCCGACGATTGTCTGCTTGAAGGCATGCAACACGCATTGATGAAGAGAACTCGATACCAATTCTGAGCGGTCCATTCGGCATGTTGTTGGGCACATCTGTACCCCAATGCATGGTTCCGTGGTTGAAAAGATGGACCTCGCCATGGACGTCGGGAGTGAAGTTAGGCTTTATGCAGCCTATTGTCCACAGTTTGAGTCGTAACACAGTGCCCTGTGGCTGCTTGGAAAGCATTATTCAACATGGTGGGGTTTCTGTCAGGGTTCCTCCGAGCCATAATCCGTAGGTAGCCGTCATCCACTGCAGTAGTAGCCCTTGGTTGGCCTAAGTGAGGCATGTCATCAACAGTTGTCCATGTCCGAACAACATCACTTAGGTCCACTCCGAGACGCCTGAATACTTCTCTTGTTGAGAGCCCATCCTGGTACAAAGTAACAATGCGGACGCGATCGAACCCCGGTATTGACCGTCTACGCAAGGTTGAACTACAGACAACCCGAGCCGTGTACCTCCTTCCTGGTGGAATGACTGGAACTGATCGGTTCTCGGACCCCCTCCGTCTAGTAGGCGGTGATGATGCATGGTTGTTTGTATGTTTGGGCGGGTTTAGAGACATTTCTGAAGAGTCAAAGGCACTGTGTCTGTGAAACAATATTCACAGGCAATGTCTATCTTCAGGAGTTCTGGGAACTGGCGTGATCCAAAACTTTTGCTGATGTGTGTATATTCCTTCCATTACAGGGATATGGTTTAGTCCATTCCTCCGGTTCCAAGCTCAAATTGAGAGTCACGGTTCCTTTCACTGGAAATGAATGCATATGCCAGTCCTCTATATGCTTCGAGAAGGCATTTGGCACCTCCATCGCATACATCTTCAACTTTCTCGCAAAGCTACTTCTCGAATTCCGGACCAATGGCTAACATGGCTATCTTATATGCCCTATGTATTCCGCTGCTATGTTACATTGAAAATTGCATAGAAATCAATCCTTAAGTTAGATTTTAGTGCAAATTGCATTTATGAAATGGAAATTTCACATTTGCATATGTCCAAACCTAGTAAACAGTAATCTTTTAGTTTTTACAGTTGGTAATGAGCTTCTGCAGCAAAATGATATATCACTATCTCGTCTCAAAGTGTGGTACAGTTCCACTTGTTGTATGTGTAAAAAACGGGGATACACTAATGAAAGACAATACGTCACGCAGCACGCCATTTCAGCTTGGGGTCCATATATCATCGTGTACCAAAGTTAATGAGTACATGCAATCACAGATAAAATAAACTCTTATTCAAACTGATTTGATAACGCTCAGAATTTTCAAACGTCCTGGAGCAAAATTTGCCTCTGTTCCTCAAATATCGAGACTGTACAGTGGCTAAAACACTGGACTTCCTTCAGGAGGAGACGTGTTCAAATAGCAATAGGTATGCACCATATACTGAAATAAGTCCTGCACTCTTTTAATCATGTACACATACAACAGTCAGGTGGAAAGATCTAAAGACTGCTTTAAAATAACCCGAACTCGAAGATCATCAATTCGACACAGAATAATTAGCTGGATAAGTAAAAGATCACAATTTATCTAGTCAAATATGTGACCCTTTATTTATAATTAGTGGTTAAGGGTTGGGCGAGACTAAAACCTTAACAGTTTTTAAATACATTTAAAAGACAAGTCCAACAAATATGAAAGCATGCGTGGGGTGAAGTGATGAATCCAGCACTGACAGTACAAAAAAGCACAACATAAGTTCTAACACAACAGAGGACACGGTAAAATCATCTTTCTCTTAGAATATCTTCAGCTTTAGAATAAGGGGACACAAAACAATTTACTATAATAATACCAAAATTATAAAAGCATGACAAAAAAGACACACAATGATCGAAACATTGCCCAGACTCAATATCCCAAAATATACCGGACCAAATGCTGACACCCTAAACTAATTGTACACGATCAGTTAACAAGAAACAGAATATAAATAACACAGTACACCAACGCACGTTACCCACTGCTGATTACAGCCCATAACAAGCGAAAACAGAAAATCGGTCAACGCCAGCAGTAAATATGGATCAAAAGTTCACTGAACACAATAAGCAAGAAATCACAGATTCTAAGGGTTTAACACACCTGGGACCTACAGTGACCTGGCCCTAATTGCCGAGTGACTTCCTGCACAGTCCATACTGAGAAATGCAGATACAGCTGTCTGCACAATACTGAAGAGTACTGTCACAATCTTCGTTAACTGTTGTAGATGAACGTTCACCACAGCTAATACCAACTTTTCTCCTGGCAGTTCTACGTTCCTTGGATCCACGAGAATCAGGCACCGTCCACTCGTCCAGCCAGGTATCTATGATTCTCGTTGACAGCAAATCAGCAGAATCTACAAGAGTGACTCTACTGCTTTGTCACACGAACATTCAACTTCATTTCGTCCAGCCAGCTGCCCTGATAGGAAGTTGCTAGTTGTGTTACCAGTCTTGCTGACCGTTTCTATACTGCCACAGTTACCTCTGCTGTCTCACGTATCGATACCATCCTACGGGCGTGGAACTGAAAATTTCCGTCTAACGCTGATAGAGTTTAAGTGGGATCTGACAGAACCAATGGTGCGTGCCTGCTGAGCCATGCCTCCACCAGCTCTGGACTACAAGCGCCCTCTGCCGCCGCAACATAGGACGACGGCGTCAGTCACACAGCCCGCTTCCTCTTGGCGTCTCAGCACTACGACACCATCCTTTGTGGTTAGTTCAGAGAGCCCATTCTGTGTTGACACTGTGATAGCTGCATGCTGTTTCTTGCTGTATTATTCGTAAAAAGGCTTTGTACATAATGAACATAAAGTTTTTGAGTCCTACTAATACAGCTACACTTAAAACTAAATTTTTTGTCAGTTAAGTGAATATTTGTCTAGGAAAACAGGAGTAGTCCAGAAGTAATAATTTTAAATTAACTTTAAGACTACCCATCAGAAATTTAATGTTGTTGAACAAAAACTTTTTGTTGGTGCATATTGAACACCTTTATGAACCAGTTACAGCTTTAATAACGGATAGTAAAGGCTATGTTTCTTCTAGTAATGTAAGTAAGCACATCATTTGCATTCTGAAATTCTGATGGATTTTTTTATGGCGGATTTCATTAGTTAATGTAGGTACTGTGACGGTGCAGTTAAGGAACCTAACCCCTTGACGAGATACGTACAAGATGACTGTGAATGAAGACCACACATATTCGATCTTCTCGCTTTTGTGCAATCAGCACTTCATTTTACTAGCAACCATACGAAGAGCAAAGATATCTGAACTTGAGTTCAGTAATACGTCTCCTTCGTTTCAAGTTTTCACCTATAAACGGACACAAAAATTTTGAGCATTCTGCAATGTTTTTGACTCCTATTCATGTGCTTCAGAAGTTGTTGGTATGGCTCTGTTTGTTGTATAGAAGTGAGTATAGCGAGTATTCCAAAAAATTAGAAAAATCTGTTTTCAGAAAACCTCTTAATAATTTTCTGAATAAAATAATAAACAGTTTTTTCTCTGTTCCTTCCTTTTCAAAGGGGTTTATTATAACACTAGAGCCTTCTGCAAAAAGTACCAGTTCCGCTTGGGAAATTTAAAGTGGGAAACTGAAAGCAAAATATTTTTGGATGTGTTGAAAGACAGGCTCTCCACAACGCAGAGCGCCTTTTTTTTATAGCGTATTTCAGTGGAGTTTTCTGAACACTTTTGTAACTCTCACTAAGAATTCCGATAAGTGGTAAATACCGTAGGATATCTCTTCTTTGAAAGTCTTTTTGGTTTTTTTTTTCTCTCTCTCTCCCTCTCTCTCGCTCTCTGCTCCTTTAATATGATGAACAATATCGAGAACTTATAGAACTGGACTTTGTAATCCACCTCCTTCGTGGTTGTGTGACACTCTCTTATGTTATGGCCGATGTATCTCAGTCTGGGCTCTGGCTTCATTGGCTTCATCATAATGGGGTTAACCGTGTTTGTGGCCATGCAAACTTAAACCGCTCCTTATAGAAACACATAAGTACTAGATGATTGTGACTGATTCCTCTGACCTATAATCTGTCTTGTAGTAATACGATATTGGGCCTTAATTACATTAACTGTTAGTAGCGAGCTTTGCACTAAGAACTGATCATCTTCACATTTCCCCTTGTACAAAAACAGTAATATTATTATGTCCTCGTGTAGAGATTTAGCTACATTATTTATCGTTTTTCATTTGGTAGAAATATTTGGTGGCAAAGTAACTTGAGTGAGATGCATGAGAAAATCGTTGTAGTTGGTAACATAGGAGAGAGGTACTGGCAAAAATAAAACTATGATGACAGGTCGTAGGTCGTGCGTACGTACTTCATTAGGTAGGAGCATTGTCCATGGAAAGCAAGTTTTCGGTTTCGAATCTCTGCACTACCATAGGTTTAAACTCACTGGAAGTTTCCATATCAGACACGATGACAATACCGAGAGTAGCTAATAGAGGTGATAAACCATTCTAAGAGTCTCCACTTCTCTTCTGAATACTTCAAAATCTCCAACGCGCAGATATAAAGTAAGGAAGTTTTGTAGACACAGTAAATCCCGTGAAAAGTCTTATTCAAGTGGATGTTAGTATTTACATCCGTTTCTCCTCCGGATAATGAGTTGACATAATGACTGTTACATCGAAACAGCAATGCGTCATACACTTGCTCACCTCGCTCAGCCACATTCTCAGGAAGTGCCCTGAAAAATTTATTTGGTGCCGTAAAGCACGGATCAAGCCCTCGGTACATGTTTACTGTGGAGCGCGTGCGCCAGATAAGGAGCGAGGACTTTATAATGTGAGGAATACCGAGTACCGGCATCAGTGTCTCGCTACGCCTGACAAGACGACCTGTGGGATGGGCACGTACATGGCACTCGCATTGCTTCTTTTGGTGAGCACCGTGATTCTGTAGTAATTGAATTTTGTTACTAATTTCTGATGTTCCTGAGGGTATATAAACTATAATGATCAATACACACTCAGTTGTGTTGAATCATATTCGTAATCGCTTATTTTTCGTGCCTACAAAATTCCGTTCACAAGAAACAGAACTCACTTACTCATACGGCTTTTCTTATTTTTGTTTTTGTAAGTAGTACTGAGGAGGTAAACGAAACGGATACATTTCTCATTTCTTACATATTTTCACCCCATTGTAATTTCGGTTTTCGGTTGAACCTATGGCTGCCCCACCAGTGAACTAAAATTCATCTCCACATCCAATTCAACCACTTCAAGTCGTCATCTGACACTGAAGATATTTTTTTCTGCCGTTCCTCATATCTTAATTTATTTTATTCCCGTCGTTGAAATAATGTGGAGTCTTATGTTACCTCGGTTATACAAGGATTATCTCCACACATCACTCTAATGTATTATCGAATATATCTATAGTCTCATGTCCTTCGTTGATGAATTATTTACGAGCTACTGAGCAAGAATGCTCTTCAAGTTTTATTATTCTGCGGTAAGCGCAGTAAGAAATCAGGAAAATTTTCATAAAAAATTTTCGTTTCTAATGATAGTTTTATACTGAGGATGGTTTACGCTAGTAAGTTCTTCTGAGCAATTTTCATCGTTCTGTAGCGTAACCTCGAGTCCTGTTTCACTAACAATATGTTTTTATGTTTTTTTTTAATTTTTATTTTTATTCTTTTAATGCGGCCACACACTACACGCACTTGGCGTTGCTAATCTGCTTCATTAATCGTTCCTCAAAAGAATAACATCGTTTCTTATGTTTCCACGACCAGGTTACCCTTGCACTTTTCCTTAATGAAAATGTTGGTATTGTAATTTTTTCAGTAGATATTATTCATGAAGATATTATATGAATATAATATGAAGGCACATGTAAAGAAATTTATTGCTACAGCTGTTTCATTCAATGTGTTACCGCAGTTATCACACAAGAGGCTCACTGCAATGCTTCAAATGGCTCTGAGCACTATGGGACTCCACTTCTGAGGTCATAAGTCCCCTAGAACTTAGAATTACTTAAACCTAACTAACGTAAGGACATCACACACATCCATGCCCGAGGGAGGATTCGAACCTGCGACACCCGTAGCGGTCACACGGTTCCAGACTGTAGCGCCTAGAACCGCACGGCCACCCTGGCCGGCCAGACTCAATGACTTACTTGTTTACGAGAGCTGCTATATGTCAGTACAAGTAGTTACAGACAGGCACTTCACACTAATTCCCAGAGTGTAATCATGATTCAAAAAACTATTTAGTTACATTCCTAAAGCCTACATTCTCAATACAAATGGTTACGTTTCAAACATATAGAATTCTTTCTTAGGTTTAGTAGGTAAGGGATTTCATTTTTCTCCCTATTTCCTTTTAAAGCGCGGGCACACTCCAGACGTTTTGAGTTTGCGTGTTTGTGTGTGTGTGTGTGTGTGTGTGTGTGTGTGAGTGTGTGTGTGTGTGTGTGTGTATGAGAGAGAGAGAGACAGAGAAGATTAAGTATCAAGTGAGGACCATAGGAATATACTACAACTCCCTATGTATCGATCCCACAAAGGTCTCCAAAAAGGCGTAAATGTCCTACTGTACTTCAAATGGTTCAAATGGCTCTGAGCACTATGGGACTTAACTACTGAGGTCATCAGTCCCCTAGAACTTAGAACTACTAACCTAAGGACATCACACACATCCATGCCCGAGGCAGGATTCGAACCTGCGACCGCAGCGGTCACGCGGTTCCAAACTGACGCGCTTAGAACCGCACGGCCACACCGGCCGGCTCCTACTGTACTATTAGCCTTGGTAAGCCAAGGGGTGGATTCAGCCGCCCGTAGGAAAGGATGTTCTTCATAGGTGCACACAGGCTCCTTTCTTTGCAGATTTGTGAGCGATGTGTCGAATGCGTATTTGTGAAGTATACGTTAGTTTAATTTATGCATGTATAGTGTGGTGTTAGATTTGCATTGTATTATGATGACGAGAAAAATAAGAGAGTAAAGTCCGATATTGGCACATAACACCCAGCATAACGTCCTCTGCGACTGACGGACGGCTCACCACCAACAGTTTGATATGCTCACGTTTCATGAGACACTGGGGGGAGGTTTCGAATTTAGTCCAATACATTGTCGCAAAGACTGGCGAGCAGACGGATGATTTGTTCTCCCACCTCCTGTCCCCTTGTCGCCCAAAGGCTGACAGTAAATACAGGGACTGGACACTAATGTAGGAACTCTGCGAGAAATTCACGCTTGGATATAAATGCAGATGCTAGAGAATCCTGCAGGTTGCGCTGACCACGAATGGCAATTGCGCAATGGCGTGAATAAGCTGTAAGAGTCAGTAGTGGTCAGAAAAATGTTCTATGTAGTTTTGAGTGCATTATCTCAGAGCTATGTGACTTGGAAAATTGTTGGCGCTCGTATGGTGGATGCTTCACTAACCAAGGCAGCCGAATTTTTTTGTGTTTCAGGAAGCATTGTGTCAAAGAGTTACACCAAATACAGGGAAAACGGAAAGATATCATCCACTAAGTTATGACGCGGACGAGAATGTGTGCTGATACAGTAGATCGTGACGCACAGGCACTGAAGATGATTGTGACGAGACGTAAGACGACGATAGCTACAAAAACCACTACAGAATTGAATGTCGCACTCGCGAGCCCTGTGAGCACCAAAACAACACCAAGGTGGTCCCATAAACTGGAAATTTAAGGGAGAACTGGGATTCTAGAACGATTCGTCGGAGCTGCCGAAGTCATATAATGTGGAAGATATTTGGTCGGATGAGTCTTGTTGCACACTGTGTCCAAAGTCTGACCGAGTTAAAGTCCCAAGAACTAAACATGCAGAGGTTTCGGGGTGGACAGCAATACTGTGGTATTCCATAGGCTCGGTGTGTACTCTGAAAGATGGCATTAATACCAATGAATAGGTGGCTATTTTGTCGGATCAGTCATTCCCATAGTGATGCTGTGTTCCAAGACTAGAGGCGCCTTTTTACAAGGCGGGTGCGTATCGTCCCGAATTGGTTTTGTGAGCTCGAAAATGGATTGTCACGTCTCCCCTGGTACCACAGTCAATATATCTCCTTATTATTAAGCCTTTGTGGTTCTGTTTTTGAGAAAAGGGTGCACATCGCTACCCACCTCCATCATCGTTACATTAACTTGCCACTATTTTGCAGGAAGAATGGTATAAGATTAGGTTTAAAACCACACAGCTTTCATACATTCCGAGACTACTGGAATCTGTTTTGAACGCCAAAAGTTTTCGACCACTCTATTAATTTGGTAATGTGTTCCCACATTTTTGTTCACATCGCATGTTTCATCCAGAACCAGAATTACTTACGTCTGAAGAGTGCCACAGCACAGTTGCGCCTTAGCGACCTCGGGTATGGAGGCGGGTAGGACTACCAAGACAACCTTAGACTAGTTACAGAGCGCACAAAGGTATGTAAACATTCTTCCCGCTCTCCATACCGGGTTGACACACACAGTGGTTACGGTTACTACAAGCCACACCACAAGTTGGGAAACGGGGCCAAATTTCTAGTAGTTTGCTGTCGAGTTGAGATTTTCACCAATGTTTTATCCGTATCTTACAGAAACTAGCAGTACGGCAATAAACAGCCTTTTAAACAGGCCGCTAACGGCAATCAAGTGATTTATAGCAATACAACAATTTTAAAAAAATTAAAAAATACACAGAAGCTGGCAGTACGGCAATAAACTACCTTTTAAAACACGCCGCTAACGGCAATAAAAGTAATTTATAGCAATACAACAATTAAAAAAAATTTAAAGAACATCAGTAAACAGGCTACTAAAGTAAATACAGAAATTTATTAATAAAGTACGGTGAGGTAGTGAAGCTAAAAACACCTCCATTTAAAAAATTAAACAGGTCTCAGCAAACACACGATTAATGGCAATAAAAGGAATTTACAAACTTGGAGGAATTTAAAAAAATTTTTAAGCAAAAGTGTCCTGGAATATCATTAGAACATAACAGATATGACGGACCCGTGTAAGGCGGCCACAAATCACCCACTCAGTGATGCTCAGGCTAGACAGAATACTGACCAATTTAAATAAGCCCGTAAACACAATTGCCACTCTCAGACTGGTCACTGCACCGGCTTTTAGCCAGCGAAAACTTGTTATAAGGTGGCTTAATTTGCTGACAGAATTAGAGCTAACCTCGTGCAAGGCAACATTACACCACACAGTCCTCAATGAGCGACCACATGATCAACCAACAAGAAGCATGAATTTACTCATAACCCACGACAGATTAGCGAAACAATTAAACTGCCAAAACTACACCTCCCATCGGACAGTAACGAGAGCAGGAGGAAAGATCACTGTCTTCTATTACACCGGTGCCAGGGACAGGAAACCAGGTCGCCGGAGGCCACAAGGCAGAAGAGACGCTGGTTACACAAAATTATTACTTAATGATTAAACCTTCCACGAACTTAACTTGCAATTATGCTTGAACAGGTAGTACACGATCTCCGACGGCAAGGATCCACACATCCGACCGCGCACGCGTCGCCAGCGTACCCAGCACGCTACGGTCGCGTCACAACACGCTCTGTCACTGGAGTTCACGTCTTCTCTGCAACGTTGGCGGGTAGTGACCGCTCCTTCATGTTAGGTGTCTCCTTTTAAACTCCAGTGTTGAAACGGAGGATTTAAAGAAGCTAGTTTACGTCTCACCAAGGCGATTCTGTATACAACCAACACGCGGAGAGCTCTTCCGTCAACTCGACCCGCTCGTTACACACAACCGACATACATCACGTGGCGACTCGGTACAACCGACCACGCTTGCTTCGCGCTTGCTCTCCCGTGTCCACCACACTCTCTGCCCGCAACCCCCTACTTCCGCGCCACCACACGAGGTTACATCCGGTCAAAGATCTCACTTCCTCCATAGCAGTTTACCGGAAGCAAAAACGCAGATATCGATAGCAGAGGGAAAAGACAACCAAGCAGCCACTTAATGACAGACAACATATCAAACAAACATGTCAGGGGGAGAAAAGGAAAACCAATGCAATCTAAACACAAGGTGTAGCACGAGTCGATACACGGCACACGGGTTTTTCGAGGAAAGAAACAGTATCATGTAACAGAACACTAGGTACCCTCTGCATGCACTTCACCGTGGTTTGCACACCATGTATGCATATGCAAATAAGTTGACGCTGCAGCCTTGTAACTAATGTTTGCTTTTCGTCTCGTGTGCTCAGACGACGGCGCTGCTAAGCCGCAACGGCGCACTGTCGCAGTCGCCCTCCCTGACGGAGTTCGCCGCCTTCTGCAACGAGATCGGCACCTCAGGCGGTGCTCCAAATCCCTTCTTAGAGGTGCTGTGCCGCCAGGTGGCCGAGAGGACAGCCACGCAGCCGCCTCCCACCACTACCACATCCTGGAATGGGCCGGAGGCACTCAACGCGTCGGGAGAAGCACCTGCCATCAACACTGACCTGGCAACGCCTCTGATTACACAAGATGAGCAAGAGGCAGTAAAACAAGCAAACGACAGTGGCGTAATTCCTCAAGAAACAAATCACACTTCAGAGTTCCAATCACTTAGGAATGAAACTCTCAACGTGTCCGATGCGCTCCCTGGTGGAGAGCAATCAGTAATCGTTCTTAACAACACATTTCCACAAGAGCAAGTAGATCTTGAAGTAAGCGGTGTTTCAGATTTTAGCTGGAATGTAGGTGTACCGACAGCGACGACAGGCGAGCAAAGCAATGGATCTGTTGTAGAACCGCAGAACAAACTCCTTCACATAAAACCGCATAACACAACTAGCAATAGATCTGTTGTAGAGCCACAGAACAAACTGCTTCATATAGAGCCACATAACGTGAGTACCTTCTATGTGGGTGTAGGAGAGCAGAGTGAATTCGTTGGCGATGATGGCAATAATGGACGTAACAGTACTCTCGCTCTCCAGGCACCAATCACAAATTTGAAGACACTGAAACGAGGAGATCAAATGCCAGTGCCAGGAAATAAAAGTAGTGATTCACCTGCATTATTAAATGCAGAAACCCTTGACCAGTTACCACAAGTCGAACCACACCAATCGCCAGATGAGGGAGGACTATTGATTCAGCAATCTGGCATCCAGAATTCTAATGAAACGCCGAGCATAAATCAGTCACCCGATACTAACCATGTACTGGAGAAAGAACAGGAGGATGTACCAGACGACAGAAATAATGCTACAGAAGAGTCGATAAGTGAAGCGCAACTGTACGTGGAACAGCTGTCAACTAGTGTAACATCAGAAAGTGAAGCACCTATTACTATAGAAGTAGCGAGAGATGGCTTATACATATCTTCGTCAGGAAGTAACATAACTAGAGTGGAAATTCAAGATGCAGGGCATGGAAGCACTGCTACTGTGTCTTCTGCAGAGTCTGTAATCCAAGTAGTAGAGGTCAATAACTCCACATTCATAGCATCAGACGTGGGACCGGAACCTGGAATAATTAAGGATGCACCAAGTAGCTTCGACGCTTTCTCTGAGGTTCAGAATCTGAATTCACAAAATATTCCAACTCAAGAATTTGGCACAACGCAATCTACGAAAGGGGAATTAGCTACTGAAAACGAACAGTCGTTAGTCTCAGAGCAAGTTACAAGCGGAGGACAATCATCAATTGATCAAACTGCAGAAGGTGTTCTACAAGATTCACCAGTTATGGATACGCAGCGAGATCAGGGAGAAGGAATATTTACACCAAAAACAGAGCCTGCAGTGGATCTAGTAGAAGCGGATGTAGCCACAACTGAATCGACAGTCTTCAGCACAGAAAGTACAGTTGTCCTCACACAAAATCCAGCTCTTATTAATGGTGAGGAGTCAAACGTGCAGCCACCAGTTATAGTGGAAGAAAACTTAGGAAATTCTAATTCAACTGCAGTGCAGCCTACTAGTGGAGGAATGAGTTCAACAGTACCATCAAATAATTCGCCATCAGAACAGGATACCTTGAGCAACAACAAAAACGAAGCCACTGGTGGCCAAGAAACGTCAGTTACAGAAACAGCGGAAAATTCTAATAACAGATCAGACAATCGGACTGTGCACTCATCACAGACATTATCAGGTAATTCTGAAGTATCAGACTCTACAGGCTCGGATGGTACCAGCTTACCAGAAGGGGTCAGCAGCTCCAACCAGAGTGCTAAGTCTATCCTACAGCTTGGGTTGTCTGGTGTATCCATTAGCCAGTTTCGAGATGGGGTGTCTTCTTCCGATGGAAATTCAGTTGCTTCCGCATCACTACCACCTAATCCTGCTGGATCCTTCAGCCAATTCCCAGTTGGAGTGTCACCTTCTGAAGGAAATTCCCTTGCTTCCACATCACTTCCATCTAACTCTACTGGACCCACCAGTCAGGCCCCAGTTGGAGAGCCATCTTCTGAAGGAAATTCAGTTGTTTCTGCTTCACTACCACTCAATTCTGCAGGAGCCACCAGCCAGTTCCCAGTTGAGTTGTCATTTTCTGAAGGGAATTCAATTGCTTCGGCGTCATTTTCATCTAAACCTGCTGGATCCACCAGCCAGACCACACTTGGAGTCTCATCTTCTGAAGGGAATGCAGTCAGTTCTACATCACTTCTGCCTAATCCTGGATCAACCAGCCAGCCCCCCATCGGACTGTCATCTTCTGAAGGGCATTCAGTTGCTTCTACATCGCTCCCATCTACCCCTGAAGGTGACTTTGTGGGAGATTCTATCCTCGTCATGAAAGAAATGTCGACCAAGTTTCTGGAAGGTTTGGCTGAAGTCCACTGCCGCCAGGTGGTGAACGACTTCTGGAAGAACGTAACCGAAGTCTTCAGAAGAGTGTCCGCTTCTCACAAGCCTACAGTGTGGGATGTGACGTCGAGCGTGAGGGAGGTTCTCGAATCGTACCGCAGAGAGAGCCCCTACTGGGAGACGATCGCCGCCAAGCTGGAGGAGGCGACCTCAGACAGCCGGTGGCGGCAGCTGCTGGGCTCTTTGGCGGGGCAGCGGCGCGGCGACGTCGCGTCGCAGCTGCGGCTGGTGCTGGCGTCGCGTCAGCTGCGCGCGGCGGTGCGCGCCGCGCTCACCAGTCCGGAGTGCCGCGCGGCGGGCGCGCAGCCATCGGCCGACAGCTGCGACAGGTTCGTGCTGTGCTATCGCGCCGGATGGCAGTGGCGCGCGCTCACGATGAGCTGTCCCCGGGGCAGCGCCTTCAGCCGCAGCGAGCGCCGCTGCGTGTGGCGGCCTCTCGCCGACTGCAGGCCCGACCCGCTCATTCGTCGCTGGTTCGACGACGACGGCGACTCCGACTCCGATTCCGATTCCGATTCCGACTCCGATTCTGATTCCGACAGCTCTGAGGGCAGAAGCTGGTCGCTGTTCGGACAGGGTCACTCGCTGTTCCGAATGTTTAACTTCCGCCACTGATCACACTGAACATCACTGGAATCTCTAAACGTCGTTTATTTATATTCTACACTTTCATTTAATTAGCAACGCCATTTTGTACATATTTTCTAAATAAAAACTTGTAATTCGATACTCATTGATTAACTTCTAGGAAATAAACCTACAACAGTAGCTGGCAATCACAAATACTTTTTACTTTAACTGACCGTATCGGCTGCACTGCACATCTCTTTGAACTTTCTCTTGTTGATTAAAGTAATACATTATTGGTAAATACGGAACTGTGTTACGAGAATAAAAACGTGTTTCAAGTAGGCTTTAATCTGTTTATTATCTGTGCAACTGGCCAGTTTCAACCATGAGTAATTTTGAAGTGTGTATTTTAAGCTTCACGCTTCATTTCACACATTATTACGTCACTGGTACATGTGGATACGTGTGCATCGGATTTCTGTGCGTGTGTGATTTACGCACAGACCATGTTTTCATTCTCAAAAGACAATGAGACAGTGAGCGCATACAAAAATAATATTTAAAATTGTGTTATGATTTCTGATCATAGGCATATAACTTTACATGCACAAGTCTTCTGCAGCAGCTGATATACATCTGTTATTAATGTTTCTTTCCTTCTTAAGATTACTGCAATTTAATATTGTTTTCCACCAAACGCTTTTCACTTTTATTTACAAAGCGTCTTCATTGGTTGTTCCAGAAATATGGTATACATATGTTAAAAACATATTTTCTTTATAAATTTGGCGTACAAATTACACAAAGGGTTTTTGCCTCTTTATATGTTCTGAATTCCACTGCTCTGCCTTTGTTGCTAGTGGAGACTTAAGACGGAAAAAAACATGGTTTAGTGTTGTGGGGCTTTTATAAACTCATCTTAGGCTGCTTTTATCGTTTTGCCCCACCATTTTTGTAAACCTCATGCTATAAATATTTTAATAACTCAGGTTCCATTTTTTTAAATTAATTTCGATCGATAAGCAAATTTTCCGAAACTTAAAATATTCTGAACAACGTTTAACATCAGAACTTTTAACACAAATATTGTTTAACACAAAGAAATACTTCGTTTCTTTTTCTCTAGTAACACAAAACAGAAAACGTTGAGCACAAACGATTTCGCTTCTCCGAAAAGAAACATATCTTCTGTCTCGTACCGCAACGTTCCGGGGTTTATTGGCCTTCTTCCCCCTTACACTGCACAATATAAACAATCCTTGCTATAGATGCTTCGTTACAGTTTAATTTTGGACACGGTACTACCAACGTCGAAATACTAGGCTTTCTAAACTCAGAAATCGGTGTGCCGAAGTTGATAGACTCTGTGTCGAAACAAATAAATTTTGTGTCAAAATCTTTTTGTTTTATTTCCTTATAAACATAGATTCTTTAAGTTCAATTGCAGACAGGTCTAGAGAGAAGTAAACCACCATTCCGCTTAACACCATCATTTATTACGTCATGATCGCTTAACGCATACAATGCTCACATGATCGATTTTGGCAATTGAGTGCCATCTTCAGACATCGTTAATCCACTTACACGTTTGTCGTGATGTATAACAATTAGATTTACGCACTTTGAACACTCAAATTCATATAAAACATTTCTATGAGTTTTAGATACGGTCGTCGCTTAGCAAAAGATACCATTTCGCTTAATATCGTGATGGAACTGCTCAACGCAGTTGATAAAAACGGAGGTTCGTAGTAGATATTTGTGAAGAGTTGACATTATTAACTGTACACTGTCGGTGATAAAAAGGAGAGGTTAAATTATGGAAATGTTCGGGAGGAATTTGTTCGAGTCGGGGAGAAAACATTTGTGAAGTCGAGACTGCGTTGTTTGTTTGATTCGAGGAAGGTGACTCACATTATGCTCTCATATCAAGACAGCAATGAAACTGGAAAAAAAATGCATATTCCTTTTTCTACAAATCCAGGATGCAGAGAATGTTTGAGAAAAGGAACGACACACTGTTAAAATGTTGATGATGAAAGTAACCATTTTTCACCAAACGAATGCAGACTGGTTGCGGTTTACTTCGGCTTCAATCCGTGAGCAAGTATAAGCTGTCTTCAACGCCAACGAGAGTTAATTTATCCCTGGTTACCCTGTACCACGTTATGCATTATCCTTCATAGGGCAGTTATGTCCAGAGCATAAAATTTCCAACTAAAGAGTTATAGTATTGGTAGGATGTAGCTCGGATGGAACTGACAACGCCGGCCGGTGTGACCGTGCGGTTCCAGGCGCTTCAGTCTGGAACCGCGTGACCGCTACGGTCGCAGGTTCGAATCCTGCCTCGGGCATGGATGTGTGTGATGTCCTTGGGTTAGTTAGGTCCAAGTAGTTCTACGTTCTAGGGGACTGATGACCACAGATGTTAAGTCCCATAGTGCTCAGAGCCATTTAAACCATTTTGGAACTGACAACCTGGAATTTTTTGTCATAAGGAAAACAAACTGCCATGTTTTAAAAACGTAAGAACGTTACCAGTGGAATGTATGTAGCAAACAAAAAAGCGTGTATGTTGGCCGCTAAGTTCATGGATTGCATTCTCAGTTTGTATACATAATAACTCCCCAGAAAGAAGAGTGTACTTTCAATCTACTGTATTTGCGTACCTACAAGAATAAATTTTAGTAAGATATCTACCATAATAAAACTCGACTAAATCGAAAATACAGTTTTTTTGCGTTCACAGTTTAACACTAGAATTTTTTCAAACGAAAGAGTATTTCGGACACGGCCTTTGCGTACTAACCTTTTTTCACTGCATTGCTTCATGGAGGTGCTAATTTTAACTTCATGAATATAACTGTAGAAACTCTTAATTAAAAATAGAGGGAACTATCTCCAAGGTGAGACAACAAATGCTTTGGATTTTGTTCAATCAATAATGCCATGAACTCAGTTGACAGCAAGAGCAAAATACTTTCACGAGAGACATTCACTACATTTTAAGCGGGGTATTAATCTACTGATTAGGGGGCGTAAGTATTCTAGCATGCATATCAGTTATTACATCTTCTTCGTCATCAAATATAAGAAACTACAGTCTCGTTGACCGTATTGTTCAACATAGTGGCTTCTAACTATGTTCTTTATCACGCCTTTAGAAACGACAGTGTACAGACACAAGGCGTGAATTTCAGGTATGAATAAGCCAATCAAATTACAGAAAAATTTACATCATGTGGTACTTAGAAAAATTACATGTGTCCTGACAGAAAGTATTGATATTGTCATAACGAATGTAGCGAGGTTCATAGTTCTATGAATACCATACGAGAGTGCCAGGCGTCGAACAGTAGCGAACAAGAATTCTTCGCGTACCGTATACACGTCTTGTCACAATTTTCCCCTAATTCTCTACTAAATATTTGATTCGCGATAAAAAACCAATTATCTTCAAAAAGGAAATCATGATGGTACCTGCAATGGATACCTTCTCTGTGAAGAAGTAACGTAAGCTATTTTCAACGTGCGAGTGTATGGGTAATGAAGATCCTAGGTATTTATATATCCTTAATGTCTATTCTTTGTTTTGTGTTAACTTCTAACGAACCATAATTGATACCATTTACATGCAAGGGGACGCGTTGCTCCTGTAGGAAAAGTTGAACCTGTGAAAAATTTTGCTAACGATAAAGTGACAAGTGCTGGTATTCAGTAACCTAAAGACGGGCATGCAGAGCCATGTCGTTGAATTCGCGAAAAAGTGATAGTTCCGAGAAGGAGAGGGAGTTTTATGTTGGTGAAAGCCAAACTGTAAATAGAAGAGGGAAATATAAGAGTTTAAATAGTTCTAACAGTGAACGTTCTACGCCGGGACGGTGCATCGCTGAAGTGGCAGGAATTTACTTTCTAACATTTAAATAAATTTTTTCGCCGAGAAAATTGCACCAACCATCTTGTAATTTTTCCGTCAATTACCGAATATATGCCGCATAACGGTACCACCGATTGATGATTGCAGCAGCAGCCTCCCAGATGCGCTAAGGAAATACCGCGGAGATTGGTTTCGGTGCCGAATAATGCTTTTTATCTCCGTAGGCATGTATCTACTCACAGAGCTTCGCGTGAACGTTAGCTAAGGTCAGTAGAATGTAAAGGACAGCAAAAATCAAAAATAGTTACCTGGGAGAATAATAGGTTAAATACTACATTTGAATTCTCAACTCCAACTAAAATTTTCTTTCTCTTCAAAGTTGTTGTCCCACTAAGTAAGTTAACTGTGAAATCATCAATGGTTGTCCGTAACCTTTACTTTTCAATCTATTATTTTACACGAAAGTAGTTCTGCAAATTTTAGCGTCTCATAACAGTTTATACACCAGCGACTTCACTATATGAAATCCGTTCTTATACTACGCTACAAATATTCCGATAGCACATACTGTTAACCTCATTCATACTGTTATAATTTACACAGAAAATGTTAATAATTCACTCTCTTTTACATACTCTTAGTTCCGTAGAGAAAGGGGCGTGATAAATATGTCTACACACAATAATTCAGAAGAGACCATAGAACAATTCATCTTTCATGTAGTCAGAACCTGTTTTCGTATAACTCTAGATGTGTGAATGTGTGTGTATTTCGTTGCCAGACATAGATAAAATCAGGAGTAAGGCTAGAGGCGAATTTGTTCAAGCGTATTACTTGTCTTGCACTGCACTATTTTGATTAATCTGTGGCGAGCGAAGAGATAGCATTTGGGCTGATATTGCCAGTGGAGGCAGGTAGTTATTCCAGCATACATCGGACTCTGTTTATGACTGTTTCACTCTCATCTTGTAACATTTATATCTAAGTGCAAAATGTTGCTCCTAGATATCTGAAGGTGTCTAAGTCCGAAATGCGTCTCGTTACGCGCTAAGAAGTCGTTCCATTTTGGGAACATGGCTTTTTGACTAGCAACCAATTCAACCTTTATGCATTACTACTGTTCATTTTCAACATTGCCGCCTCCCTCCTACGCGGCTTCATGTCGCTGCTGTGTTACATTGGAAGTGTTTAAGCGTGTGAGAACAAAATTGCAGGTTGCTTGGGCAGTCAGCCATTAGCAGCGCATCATATTATTGTGTTGTTAAATCGTTGTCATATTCTAAGCTGTATACTGTATTTGGCAATGGCGGTGATGAAGACAGCAAGTGGCCACATAAACGTGCGATATTCGCATTTCATCAACATTTTTCTTATTACATATTGACTATACCTCACCACAAATGTCCCACGATTATTATCATTTTTAGTACTGTACCTGACCGGGAAAAAAAGAATGATTTCTGGCAGCGGTACAAGTGTTTGGTGATACTCTCGTCTTACAATCAATAAGATCGCAAAATTTTGAACCGAGATTTGTCGATAGCGACTGAGAAGCACATCATAGAGTAAGGTGCCCTATTTTCGGATATCTACGGTATCTCCGACATTCTCAAGATAGAGCTGTGACGGTACTTTTTCTCATATATCTCATCCATTACTTGGCAATATTTGGAAATTTTTCAAGATCATTCCATAAAGCACGTTTCTGCATTATCATAAAGCCTAGTTTCTCTTCCAAGTTCCCTGCCTTTACGTAATCCAAAAGTGTGTATTTTACCAGTTGAAACATTGTGAATGTCCTTAAGAACCTCATTTCTTTATTTCTATGGCTTTCACTGCGTGCCTCATATTTTCGTCAGCCCAACATTTTTTTCCCTTTTCAGTCAGGTCCTGAAGAGAAATAAATGTGAAATCTATTATGGGGCCCATGTGTTGGTTGGTCGAAACTAGGGACCCAGAAGCATCCGAAATTAGGCAACTCACAAGTGTCATTAAACTAAATAAATAAGACTAAAATAAATAATGCCAATAAATAAGACTAAATATCAAACTACTTATGATGCAACTGTGATGCTTACATCGTGTTTTTTTTTTCTTTTTTTTAAAAAAAAAAAAAATTCTTTATTCAACATTAATGTTTATACAAAGGAACCCACTACCTTAGTGATTAGTGGGTCATAACTGATCTACATATATTAGGTGTTCAGCAGCTATTTATTCTTATTATTATTATATTATGCTATGTTAATTATTGTGAGCTACAGACAGAATACTAGAGGATAATAGGCAGACTACAGCTAAATTCTACATACTAATTATTAATATCTTCCTACTAGTTAATTCCTAACTGCCTGCAGCGTTACAGGTGTGTCAGCATAGATATAAACCTACTGCTTTAGGCCCTGCTCATCGAGCTAATCCCGATGAGCGTGCCCCTGACACTGGGCTGGCCAAGACTGTTTGTCGCTGCAGGTTCCTAGCTTAATATCTATATCTAGAGCTACAACTACTACTAAACCTACGTCAATTCCGGCGCTTTGGTCTTCATTGGTGTACCCTGATCCCCCTAGTCCTGCACGTGGCGGATTGCAACTAAGAAGTCGACCAGTCCACGTACAGGCGGTATAGGATGAGGGTAATTGGTCACATTCGGTAAGTGTCTCTAATCGTAAACGACCCTTATGTCTCTCGTAATGGGACACATTTGGTATATGCCTTAATCATGAAAGTCAGTCAGGTATGCCGTCAATACCTTTCGTGACACCTCGTCTGCCAATTTGTTTAAAGTGTCGAAAGTTTCTTCGTGTCTTAATAGGTCATATGTGTTATTGTGTGGAAGTTGTTGTCTTAGTGTCATTGCTACATCATCGAAATGGGGGCACTCGTAAACCACATGGTCGGGAGTGAGTGCCCTCCGAAGCTCCACAGTCACACTCGGGTGTAGCCTTTTTCCCAAACCGACACAAGTATGTCGGGTAGGGCCCATGACCAGTGAGAAAGTGTATTAGACCCCGCGTTGGCTCAAAGTACTTCATCCCTAGCCTTTCTTTTACATCTGGCAAGAACCCAAATGTTCTTCTGCCAGTTTCTTCTGTTTCCCAAGACCGTTGCCATAGGTCCTCGCCCCTCCTGCGTATTTCTCTCCTATCTATTACCAGTATTCCCATGATGTTCTCTGTTTTCGCGTTGTTACCCTTCTTGACCCAGTACCAAGCTGCTTGTTCTCGAATTTTGATGTCTAAAGGACAGAGCCCCATTATTACTAAGAGTGCACTTCCTGGAGAAGTTCTATACGCCCCTATGGATCTTAGAAGCATGTTTCTTTGTACTCTTCTCACTGCCATGGCAGGCACCACCCTTGTGAGCCTATGTGCCCAGACTCCCGATCCGTAACCCACTACTGATGTTAATATGCTATTATGATACAACTTGATTAGATGTGGTGGAAGATGAAATCGTTTATGACCTATTGAGGTAAGATTGTTTAATAATTGCAATGCTTTTTGGGATACGGACTCAATGTGCTTTCCAAAGTTCCACCTTTCATCGATGATGACGCACAGGTAGCGAGTCTCTTGTCGTCTTATTACTGGTGAGCCTCCGATTCTAACTGTAGGGTTCCTCGCCAGCTGTCCCTTCAGTAATAAATACGTCGATTTGGTCGGTGAGATCGTCATCTTAGTATTTGTGCACCACAGTTGTAATTTGGTCATCGCTCTGTCTATTTTTGGTTCTTTGTCCTCGCGGCTTCGGCCGCCGACCAGCAAGAGGAGGTCATCCGCGTAGGCTATCACCTCTAGCACTTCTTCACTCTGTTCCAAACTGCCTAAAAGCGGTTCCATATGGATGTCCCAGAACAGGGGACCTAATACGGAGCCCTGGGGGCATCCCTTTGTTATGGATTTTCCCACTCTGCCGCTAGGGGATGATAGCCAGACCTCCTGCCCTTCACAATAGCTCCTCAGGCAACCATATAGCGACCCTGGACACTCCTTCTCCCGCAAGCAGAAGAAGAGCGAAGGCCACCACAGGTTGTCAAAGGCGCCACTGATGCCAACCATGATGCCAACAACGTACTTGTATGGGGTAGAGTCGCAGACCTCAGCCGCTAGAGCGATCGCATCAGTTGCCGATCGCCCCGGCCTGAAGCCGAACTGCCTGCCACTCATCCCACACAGCACTCGGTGTGCGGTCAGTCTGTCAGCTAACAATTTTTCGAATAATTTCCCGAGGATGTTCAGTAGGCAAATTGGCCTATAAGACTTAACATCCGCTGGGTCCTTGTTAGGTCCCTTTTTGATTATAACAACGTTTGCCTCTTTCCAGATTTTCGGGAATTTTTCCTGTCTTAGGCATTCATTATATAACTGGGTTAGTGGTGCCACCAGTTGAGGTGCCAGGAACTGCACCACCTCCGCCACAATGCCGTCTGGGCCGGGGGCTTTACCTGTTTTCAATGCTTTAATGTGGCCAGCCACTTCCTCTTCAGAGAAGGGGTAGACTGCCCTGTTGTTAGCAACTCTATCCAGATCTTGATTTCGTAACTGGGACTGTCCCTCCGTGTCGCTGGCCTCATCGTCGTCAGGCAGCAGGGACCGGAGAAGAACTCTGGCAGTCTCCTGCCAGGACTCTGTCATCCCATCCCCGCACCTGACTGTTGATAACATCATTGGGGACCGGATCTTTTCCCTCACTAGTTTGTAGGGTATTCCCCATGGATCCAGGGCCAGCTGGTCCAGCACAAATCTTTCCCAACTACGTAGTCTGACTTCCTTTAGTTCTTTTTGGAATCTATCTTTAGCCTCCCGGTATAGTTGTAACCATCGTTGTTTTTCCCACCAGACGACACTGCGCTGGTAGTGCCTCCTCAGCCTTCTGACAGACTGACGCATTTCCTGAAGTTCAGCTGACCATGGTGACGGGGAGGCCGCCATGGCTCTCCTCCTGGTTGGAACAGCTGCCTTGACCGCTCTGGTTACTGCACCTACCAGTTCTTCGGCCCGCTTGTCTATGTCCAGGTCCTGTTGTGCATCACCTTCTGGCAATGGAGGAACGTCGCACTCTCTCGCTAGTCTCTCCCAGTCAGCTCTCTTGAAATTCAGTTGCAACTCCCATCCTGCAGCCCAGTGACAACCTCCATTTCCTAAGCTGAACATTATAAGATTATGGTCGCTTGTTGTCGCGTTCTCCTTGACTTCCCAATTCTGAATGATGTTGGCAGAATTTGGCGTAACTAGCGTTACATCTATATTAGTGCCGCGCCCCCCTCCCGCTGCGTAAGTGGGGGGGTTGTCAGGTCTATTTGCAACCACAAGTTGTAGAGCCATAATCATTTCCTCTACTTTTTCACCATTTTCATCTCTTGTGCCACTGTACCACAGGGGGGATTTTGCATTTATATCTGCTGTTATGACCAGTTTGCGACATCTGGTCAGGTGATCCAGATGTTGTTCAATGTTGTCCCCGTATTGGAAGTACATGTTTATAAAGGTTATAATTCCCATGGGGGCCTGTACCTCCACGACGTTGCAGTGAGTGGTAGAAAACTGTGCAAGTGTTGTTACTCTTAGAGACTGGTTGGTTATGACAATTGCCGCTTTGGGGGCTTCCCCACTGCTAGCTATCTGCCATGTAGCGGCTGCAAATGAGAGTTTTCCAGCCTGAGAGTTTACATCGTGTTTACAGAATATTACATTCAAACGTAGAACGATGAAAAAAAAAAGAAAAAACAAACAGTTAAGAGCAGGTTAGCAGGATACGAAAATGGCGGAAGCACCAGGAATTCAGCAGCACTGTCCAGGGAGCAAATAGCCACCAATCCCTAATTGCCGGTGGGTTTCTGCCACCAGGCGATATCGATTCTTACTTACATCTTTGATCGTTGTCTCTGTGCCTTGTTCTCTTTGCGTCGCTGAGGCAGGCTATTTATGGTGGCGCGCTTGCGCAAGTCGAGGAGAGTGGGTCCGCGCATGAGCCGAGTCAGTCTGTGACGTGATGTGCTTTCGATGTTGTCGTTGTGGAGATGTGGCGACACCATGTCACGTGGCACGGCTGTATGCC
Organism: Schistocerca serialis cubense; assembly: GCF_023864345.2. Lineage (NCBI taxonomy): Eukaryota > Metazoa > Arthropoda > Insecta > Orthoptera > Acrididae > Schistocerca > Schistocerca serialis. Next base: position 391,408,536 of record NC_064639.1, read on the forward strand.
GTGAGGACCAGCTGAGTTGGAGCAACGAAGAAGCATGGGCCGCTGCCGGAAAGTATTAAACTTGTATTGACACGGCCGGCCAGTGGCGACAAGGATTTGCTAGCACCTTGAGAGCTATGTGGATGGATGGTGTGTGAATTTCACATGTAGAAGAAAAAAATTAATCGCCAAGCTTTCGTGGTGGGTTCCTCCTTCTACATATATAGTGAATATTATTGTGTACTTAAACACTGTTGATTGTTGCAGTTGCTCGTGCTAGTGGCCAGCAAAACATTCACTGCAGTGGTGGCGAGGCGACTGATGTTGTGGAACGGCCATGAAATTATGTTACTACAGTGTCTAGGAATAGCGCCTCACATTTGTAAGTTTGGATTTGGTGCTTAGTCGCACGCTGAAGGTAGCTGGTTCACTTGAACGTCATTTCTTAATTTAGTTATAGATTTAGAATTTTCTGGTTTTACGAATTAGTGGTACTTAATGTTTGTTAATTTCTTGTGTGTATGGAAGGCAAGTGGGCATGATAAATATAGGTGACATTGTGTTTTATGGTCAGATAGAGGCCGTGTGTATTTTGGTCTGTGGCCACAGTGGCCGTGCTCATTGCATTAGGGACCTATTGAAGTGACATTAGTTTTCTATTGCAATTTCAAATACCTATCTGGAGGTTGATCGTCACGTTAGATACTGCACGTTTGATTTATGTGGTGTCAGCCTTTCAGCAAAGACAGATTATCTTGTAAGGTGGACCTTAAGTCATTGGGTGTGGACTGACACATCTTTTCACGTAGTATATATATATATATATATATATATATATATATATATATATATATATATATATATATATATATATATATCAAAGGAAACTAAGCTCCTTACTTCTGTACATTAGCTAACTTGTAATATGTTTATATTAAGGTATTGCTTTTCTTATATACATATTTGTGTAACTTGTATACGCTACAGTGTGTTTGCCGCTAATGTTTTCCTGTTTACAGAAACGTGTATAGTGGTCGACGCGTGCAAACCCCGCCCCGCGAGCTTACAGTGTGACGGAAATCTCTCGATTTGAACTCAGGGCCGTGCGGACTATGTTAACTTTCGATTTCTCTATTCCATTCAACGAGAGTCTTGTTTTAGGCAGAAGATTTCCTACTGCCAAAAGCTGAATATAAGTTCACCCTTTGGATCGTGTTTGTGAAATCGTAATAGATTAACGTTTGCTCGCGTACATCACATGTTCATCAAATTGACGTTTTACCTTAAGCTTGCATAGTGTCTTCCGGACCTTGAGTGTAGTAAAATGCTAAGTGTAAACAGAATAATTAATAGTACCCTTCAGGTCAGATAGCGTCAATTAATTTTACCTTTTCAGTAAGTGTAAAACTGAGTGAGAAAGGCAATAGCCGACATTGTAAACATTTGGTTATCTATTTCATCGATTATTTTGGTTGTTGTTACCCGCACGTAAAGGGGCCGTTGTCACAAGTGTGACGGTTAATATTGTAAATACTAATTGTGGATAGGGCCTTGATATGCAAGTGTTGTTAATTGATTATTACTGCTGATGAATTCATGTGTATGTGTAATGAATAAAGAAGTGTTGCAACTACAAACCCGAATTAGGCCATTGTCTGAAAATTGTGCACCTTACCCTACTAGAACAGCTTTTCTTGCTTCTGTATTCATGGAAAGACATTAACGAAATCGCTCACCCATTGTTTTTTGCCAATCTAAACATCCGTTTTGCTTTATTACTTACACTAATGTATTACAGATGAAAGTATCCAATAATATCGTGTACGGCCCCTTGATTTCCATCTTGATATCGCCACTCTCTCATTCCCTTAACCACAATCTGTTCACGACAAAGATTTACCGTTTCAAAGCGGTGTTGACATTCTCGAATCTCATCAGTCATCTAATCTTCATTATTCAAGGAGTAGAGATTGGCTGAAAATCTAGTGTCATTCACTTAAAGGGAAGAGTATTTGGCGTAGAAGAGGGAGAAGCAGAAGAAGTGGTGAGGCAAATATTGCAGAGAGGATGGGCGGATGGCGGAGGAGGAGTCGAGGGGAGGGGCGTTCGCCGTGACAGATGACGGGCCAGGCCTGGCGCGGTTATGAATGGACAGGAAATTACACGTTAAGACTGAGGGCGGGCTCCCGCAACGAAATAGCCGCCCGCCCTTCGGATAGCGGGGCGCAGGGACGGCTGGCGAAAGCGGAACATAAATAAGGGAGGATAAATGCGCAGGCGCATGAATAACAATAAGGACCGTGATCCGGATTAAGGCAGTGATAATAAAAAGCGCGCTGAGCTGACACCGTTATTTATGGCGGTCGCGGCGCGCGCGGAATGTATATAACGAGGGCGGCGCCGATCCATCAGCTCCGCCGAGACTAGCCGTACCAGAAGGGTGGGGCCGGTAGCTAGCTAGCGCAGGGGCGAGGCAGACGGTCAGTCCCCTGTCGCCACGGATTCACCATTATTTTAACGTACACTGAGGTGGCAAAAATCATGGGATACCTCCTAATATCATGTCGGACCTCCTTTCTCCCGGCGTAGTGCAGAAAACCAACACTCGCTTGTGATATGTCTGAAGCTTCTTTCACGTTTAAATATTTATCTCAGTTCAGAATTACATTCTGTGTCCTGTTTGCTAGAAAGTCTTCAGTGCAGTCACATGGCTGGTCTGACATTACGTACACTGGTATTTTGCTCACTATACGACAATGCGAAACTGTTTCGAATGCCTTCCGGATTTCAAGAAACACGGCATCAACCTTAGCGCCGTATCTACTACTTCCTGGGTTTCAGAGACGAAGAGGAAGATGATGAGTTTCACACGATCGTTACTTTGCTAACACAAGTTGATTTCTACAGAGGAGATTTTCGCTCACTGGAAATTTCATAACACACGAGACTAACATGTTCCAAAATTCTACATCAGACTGATGTCAGAGATATATGTATCTACACTCCTGGAAATTGAAATAAGAACACCGTGAATTCATTGTCCCAGGAAGGGGAAACTTTATTGACACATTCCTGGGGTCAGATACATCACATGATCACACTGACAGAACCACAGGCACATAGACACAGGCAACAGAGCATGCACAATGTCGGCACTAGTACAGTGTATATCCACCTTTCGCAGCAATGCAGGCTGCTATTCTCCCATGGAGACGATCGTAGAGATGCTGGATGTAGTCCTGTGGAACAGCTTGCCATGCCATTTCCACCTGGCGCCTCAGTTGGACCAGCGTTCGTACTGGACGTGCAGACCGCGTGAGACGACGCTTCATCCAGTCCCAAACATGCTCAATGGGGGACAGATCCGGAGATCTTGCTGGCCAGGGTAGTTGACTTACACCTTCTAGAGCACGTTGGGTGGCACGGGATACATGCGGACGTGCCTTGTGCTGTTGGAACAGCAAGTTCCCTTGCCGGTCTAGGAATGGTAGAACGATGGGTTCGATGACGGTTTGGATGTACCGTGCACTATTCAGTGTCCCCTCGACGATCACCAGTGGTGTACGGCCAGTGTAGGAGATCGCTCCCCACACCATGATGCCGTGTGTTGGCCCTGTGTGCCTCGGTCGTATGCAGTCCTGATTGTGGCGCTCACCTGCACGGCGCCAAACACGCATACGACCATCATTGGCACCAAGGCAGAAGCGACTCTCATCGCTGAAGACGACACGTCTCCATTCGTCCCTCCATTCACACCTGTCGCGACACCACTGGAGGCGGGCTGCACGATGTTGGGGCGTGAGCGGAAGACGGCCTAACGGTGTGCGGGACCGTAGCCCAGCTTCATGGAGACGGTTGCGAATGGTCCTCGCCGATACCCCAGGAGCAACAGTGTCCCTAATTTGCTGGGAAGTGGCAGTGCGGTCCCCTACGGCACTGCGTAGGATCCTACGGTCTTGGCGTGCATCCGTGCGTCGCTGCGGTCCGGTCCCAGGTCGACGGGCACGTGCACCTTCCGCCGACCACTGGCGACAACATCGATGTACTGTGGAGACCTCACGCCCCACGTATTGAGCAATTCGGCGGTACGTCCACCCGGCCACCCGCATGCCCACTATACGCCCTCGCTCAAAGTCCGTCAACTGCACATACGGTTCACGTCCACGCTGTCGCGGCATGCTACCAGTGTTAAAGACTGCGATGGAGCTCCGTATGCCACGGCAAACTGGCTGACACTGACGGCGGCGGTGCACAAATGCTGCGCAGCTAGCGCCATTCGACGGCCAACACCGCGGTTCCTGGTGTGTCCGCTGTGCCGTGCGTGTGATCATTGCTTGTACAGCCCTCTCGCAGTGTCCGGAGCAAGTATGGTGGGTCTGACACACCGGTGTCAATGTGTTCTTTTTTCCATTTCCAGGAGTGTAGTTTGTTTGTGTAATCGGCGATCCTTCTCGAAAACGGGAATGGCGTGCGCTTTTTTCTAACCGTTATGAACGCTTCTCTCCTCGAGCAAACTACACTACACTGATGCTAGAACAGGAGCAAGTTCTATTGCATTCCCTATGTAGAATCATACTGGTAACCCGTCAGGTCCAGTCGCCTTTGCTCTATTAGGCGATTACAGTTTATTTTCTATCCCGTACTAATTTATTACGATATAAGTCATTTTTTCGTTCATACAACGATTTAAAGGAGAAACAACAGTGCGATCCGCTTTAGTGAAACAATTTTGGAAAAAGATATTTTGTATTTCGATCTTGTGTCTGTCATTGTCCATTACGGTCACCGATTATCTACACAGAAGTTTTCGATCCCTTTACTGATTTAACATTTGAAGAAAACTTGGGATTTTCTGCCACGCTTCCCCTGACAGTCGTACCACTATACTGGACATCCTCTTCTGGCCACTGTCAAACGACAGTACCATTGAAGCGTCCACAATGTCGCCTGGGGATACTGCCAGAACATTTACATACACCGCCAGTAGCCTAACAGTTGCCAAGTAAATAACTTCCACTTTTACACTCTCACCAAGCCCGACTGAGAGTTTCCCTTTTAACAACCACGATTAAGAACACTGGTAACCATCCTGAAAGTTTTGTTGTTAATGATGGGCACATTGTTAAGTCGTTGGTAGTAATGAAAGATCATTTCGTAATACTGATTTGTGAATTATTTGTAGCCATGGACCAAAACACCTTTATTTGTCAAGATAAATCTATTTAATCAATATAATTACAATCTTATGGTTGGTGCTCCTATCTCTTTATTTATTACGCAGATGCAGTACCATTATAATTACGAAATATTAACACAGCATTCAGTCACTCCAACATTTCCCAGCACATAAAAGAAGGAAAGCTATAGTGACTCTAGATACAATGCAACCTTGAGGGAAGTGGAGAGTGAAGTTGGGGGAGGATCACTACTGCGACGTAGAAAGGAGGTATGACGTGTCGTGTGGCGATGACCTCACAGATAAGGGAGGCATGCTTGTGACGTCATGCGTGTTCATGTGATATGTAAGTAATGACTATCATGATTTTCATTACCACGTTCAAGTTCGAATTGTACCCAGAGTCACTTACAGCCTTTCTACTCATAAAACAGTCCAGAAATTATATAGCAAGGAAAATATATAATATGGGAATGAGCTAACTTATACCGTAGTTAAAGAGAAAACGATCCTAATCTTCAGTCTACTGTTATGTCATTGTTGAGAACGTCGTAATGTATCAGTTGGAGAAACAGTGGCTGGGCGTAACGGATAACATGTTGCGACCAATGAAGGTGATCACGAAGCTGTGGGGCTTCTCGTTCTAGATGTACTTAACGTGTCTTGCAGTAGGTTCGTCACTTACTGTCGGTTCTTGAAACTTTGTGTTTAGGATTTCGTGGAATAATTAGGGTCTATATTCTAAAGTTGCCAGTTCAAATCTTCCAGCATCTCTGTCACGGTCTCCTGTGAGTCAAAGAAACCTGTGATCATTTGAGCTTCACTTATTTGTGTATGTTCATTAAATTCTGTTAATTCTACCTGGTGTGGGCCTGTAACGAGAAATGGAAAGAAGATAGACACTTCCGGTCAGTCAAGTGTGGGGTATGTATCAACAGCAGCAGAAAATGGTGCAATCTGATAAACGAGAAGGTAGTGGAGAGAGTGAATTTCAACAATTCATTGACAGGATAATTTTCATCAGAATCGACAGCAAAGGAACGCCTACAACAGTAGCTCAGTTACACTTGTCGGCTTCGTAAGCAGAAGATGAAGAGACTGACAAAGAATGTAAGGATATTTGCTGAAGAGTCAAAGAAACTGGTACTCCTGCCTAATGTCGCGTAGGGCCCCCACGTGAACGCGGAAGGCCGCAACACGACATGGACTCGACTAATGCCTGAAGCAGTGCTGGAGGGAAGTTACACCATGAATCCTGTAGGGCTGTCCAAAAACCCTTAGGAGTACGAGAGTTTGAGATCTCTTCTGAGTAGCACGTTGCAAGGCATCCCAGATATACTCTATAATTTTCATGTCTGGAGAGTTTGATGGCCAGCGGAAGTGTTCAAACTCAGTAGAGTGATCTTGGAGGCACTCTGTAGCTATTGTGGACGTATGGGGTGTCGAATTGTCCTGCTGGAATTGCCCAAATCCTTCGGAATGCACAATGGACATGAATGGATGCAGTTGGTCAGACGGGATCCTTACGTACTTGGCACCTATCAGAGTCGTATCTAGACATATCAGAGGTACCATTTCTCTCCAACTGCACACCCCCCACACCGTTACAAAGCTTCAAAAAAATGGTTCAAGTGGCTCTGAGCACTATGGGACTCAACTGCTGTGGTCACAAGTCCCCTAGAACTGAGAACTACTTAAACCTAACTAACCTAAGGACATCACACACATCCACGTCCGAGGTAGGATTCGGACCTACGACCGTAGCGGTCGTGCGGTTCCAGACTGTAGCGCCTTTAACCGCTCGGCCACTCCGGCCGGCTAAAGAGCTTCCACCAGCTTTGACAGTCCCCCGCTGACATGCGGGGTCAATGGATTCATGAATTTGTCTTCACACCCGTACGCGTCCATCTACTCGAAACAATTGGAAACGAGACTCCTCCGACCAGGCAACATGTTTCCAGTCATTAACAGTCCAACGTCGGTAACAACATGCACAGGCGAGGCGTAAAGCTTTGTGTCGTACACAAGTAGGCCATCGGCTCCAGAAGCCCATAACAATGAAGTTTCGTTGAATGGTTCGCACGCTGACACTTATTGATTGTCCAGCATTGAAATCTGAAGCACTCTGTGGAAGGGTTGCACTTCTGTCACGTTGAACGATTCCCTTCAGTCATCGTTGGTCCCGTTCTTGCAGGATCTTTTTCCAGCCGCAGCGGTGTCGGAGATTTGATGATTTACCGGATTCCTCATATTCACGTTACACTTTTGGAATGGTCGTACGGGAAAATCCACACTTCATCACTACCTTGAATATGCTGTGACCCATCGCTGATGCGCTGACTATAACACAATATTCAAATTCACTTCAGCCTTGATAACCTGCCATTGTACCAGCTGTAATCGATCTAACAACTGCGCCAGACACTTCTTGTCCCTGTATAGACGTTGCCAACCGTACCACCGTATTCTGCCTGTTTACAAATATCTGTATTTGAATACGCATGCCTATACCAGTTTCTTTGGCGCTTCAGTGTGTGAGAATTTCAAAATGTAAAAGTAGATGATAATCTAATAATGAGCTGCAACGTAGTAGTAGGGTTAGGAATAGAGGAAAAAGCTACAGGGGACTATGGACTCGGTAGTAGGAATGGGAGTGGAGAAAGACCAAGTTCTGCAATAATTTTCAGCTATTAATTTTAATACACTGTTAAAAAGTTACACGAGAATGAGGTATGCTTGGAAACAGCCTGTTGCTAGATTACTTCATACCCTGACAGAGATTCAAATATCAAACGTTGGATTGTAAAACATACCCAGGAGAAGACATTTATTCATATCACTAGTTAGTAATGAAAAGTCAACGTGGAAAGATATGGTTTTACTGAACTTACTGCGTAATGAACAATAGACAGTTGACTTGGAAGAATGGACGTGACTAAAAAGGGCCATCACAGAAGTTGGACAGATTAATATAGGTACGAAAAAAAGTAACTCCGTAGCAATCCTAGGTGAAAAACGTATTCTGCATTTCGTCGACGAACGAGGAAACTACAAAAATGTAGGAGAAAATTCGGTAATGGAGCTACGTAAGTAACTCACGCATAAAATAATCAGGAAGTACAGGGAAACCAAATCGAAATGGCTTCGAAAAAATTGCAGAAAATGGAACACAAATAGACATCAGAAGTACTATTCAGCATATAGAAAAGTCAAACAACCTCCGATGAACGTAAAATCAAAAATGTGAGCAATGTAAGAGTTGATGGTTGGAGAGACAACATCACAGTTACAGGTAGCCGGCGTAAACCAGTTATGTTGGCCACTGCCACATCATGTATCAGCTTAGGTGTGAAGATGGTGCACTGAGCCACCGAAACTGGTAGGCACACAATCAATGACAACATGAGAACCGCTGTACATGTTTCATTTTCTTACACAAATATAATGAGAAATTGCTGAAATGAGATTAGCAATAAACTTACCATCAAAGTTGGTGACAACGAAGTAAATGAAGAGGAGTAATTATGCTACCTTAGAAGAGAAATATCGCACAACTGACGAAATTACCACTACACAACTGGAGCCTAGCAACAGGCCACAAATGTCTCCACACAGCGTGGTATGAAAATGTATTATGGACTGTGGGAAAACAAAAAAATGGCTCTGAGCACTATGGGACTTAAATTCTGAGGTCATTAGTCCCCTAGAACTTAGAACTACTTAAACCTAAGTAACCTAAGGACATCACACACATTCGTGCCCGAGACAGGATTCGAACCTGCGACCGTAGCGTTCGCGCAGTTCCACACTGTAGCTCCTAGAACCGCTCGGCCACATCGGCCGGCTGTGGGAAGCAGGGAAAGAAGAAAATCGAAGCACTTGAGATGTGGTGCTGCAGAAAGACATTGAAACTTAAGACTGATAACATAAGAAAGAGGAGGTCCTTCTCAAAAATGTCGAGTAAATGAACGTAAGGAGACCACTGACAAGAAGAAGGAGAAGAATGAGACGAAATGTGCTATAATATCTAAAAATAATTACTGTCTGCAATAGCATGAACTGTAGCTGAACTTGGAGCAAAGGGAGCAACCCAGAGCAGTAATCAGACCGCAGCCAGCTTCAGCTGGTGCTGGTCATTGAATTGCATGGTCAGCGGAAAAAACAGCCCCAGTTTTATCTAACAGCGCGCGCTGCCTCCGAGGCCAACCTCCAGGAAGTAGGGCAGTGTGATCTACTATTGGTTATGACAGCCAGTGATTGCCTCTGTTCCAGGTCATTTGGCGTGACATACAAATCCATACGGTAGCGTGAAGTCAGCATGTAGTTGCAGCATTTATCCCGACTTAATCAATTCACTGTCGTCGATTATCTGGGTAACGTATCTGTTCCCATTCTGCGTCCTTCACCACACCTATTTCACTGCATGGCGATGATCCTCGGACGTCTGCCCGTCTGCCCATGCCCTCGCAGCCAGCACTCAACTGCTGACCCTGCCGGCTGCCCTCCGCCGCTCCCTAGCCAGCGGTTCAGTTAGACGGTGGGCAGCACGGCAACCTACCGCAGTGGCTGTTGATGCTGCCAGCCGCACTCGTCACAGACAGACAGGTGCAGTGCGTCCTCGCTGCTGCGGACACAGCCCAACATACCGACTACGCTAGATCAAGTTGCTGCCTGCAGAGTAGAATTTGTCCGCGCTATCATGTCTGCTGTTGCAGTGCAAGAATTTTGCAAGAGTATACCAACGTGCACCAGAGATGAGGGTCATTTGAACGTCTCTCCATCCTTCTGCTGCACACCTGCATCCATCTTCGGCAGAAAACTGCCGTTTAGACCCACCTTTATGCAGTATGCTACAGGGCGCTGTAGAGCGTAAAACACGTAAGGATAAAAATCTTCCTGGCAGATTAAAACTGTGTGCCGGACCGAGACTCGAACTCGGGACCTTTGCCTTTCGCGGGCAAGTGCTCTACCAACTGAGCTACCCAAGCACGACTCACGCCCCGCCCTCACAGCTTTAATTCCGCCAGTACCTCGTCTCAGTATCCTTTCTTTCAGGAGTGCTAGTCCTGCAAGGTTCGCAGGAGAGCTTCTGTAAAGTTTGGAAGGTAGAAGACGAGGTACTGGCGGAATTAAAGCTGTGAGGACGGGGCGTCAGTCGTGCTTGGGTAGCTCAGTTGGTAGAGCACTTGCCCGCGGAAGGCAAAGGTCCCGAGTTCGAGTCTCGGTCCGGCACACAGTTTTAATCTGCCAAGAAGTTTCATATCAGCGCACACTCCGCTGTAGAGTGAAAATCTCATTCTAGACACGTAAGGTTAGACAGAGATTGGAACAAATGTAACAAATGATCCAGCACGTTGGGCACCAGTGCTACTCTGAGGTGTAGAGTCCGGCGAAAGAGAAGGACTCGTGATGGCCTTCATTAAACCAACATGGGGTGATGTTACATTTCTTTTTTCGTTTTTTTTTCCTTAGGTCATCATACTTCTGACTAGTCTGATGAGGCCCGTCACGAATTCCTGTCCTGTGACAACTTTTCCATCTCAGAGTAGCACTTGCAACCTACATCCTCAATTATTTGCTGGATGTATTCCAATGCCTGTCTTCCTCTAGTTCTTACCTTTGCAGCTCCTTCTAGTACCATGAAGTCATTTCCAGTCCTTCCTTCTTGTCAGTGACTTCCTTGTGTTCCTTTCCTCTCAGATTCTGCGGAGGACCTCCTCCTTCCTTACATCATCAGTCCAACTAATATTCAACATTCTAATGTAGCACCACATTTCAAATGCTTCGATACTGTTCTGTTCCATGTCTCACTACCACTCAATGCTGTGCTCCAAACGCACATTATCAGAAATTCCTTCTCGAATTAAGGCCTATGTTTGATACTGGTAGACTTCTCTTAGCTAGGAATGCCCTTTTTTCCGGTGCTAGTCTGCTTTTTATGTCCCCCTTGCTCCGTCTGTCATGTGCTATGTTGTTGCTTAGGTAACAGAATTCCTTTTCTCCGTAATTACCAATCTTAATGTGAAGTGTTTGGCTGTTCTCATTTTTGCTACTTCACATTTCTTTCTTGTTTCATCTATCTACTCTCAATCCATATAATGTAGTCATTAGACTATTCATTCTATTCAGAAGATCCGATAATTCGTTTGCACTTTCACTTAGGATAACGATTACATAAACAAATCTTATCATGAATGACCTTTCACCTTGAATTATGATTCCACTCTTGATCCCTTCTTTTATTCCCGTCATGTATCGATTATATAGCAGGGAAGAAAGACGACATCTCTATCCATCTTGGTCTTCCGCTCATATTTTTCCCTCTTGTCTCTTGCGAATATTACATATTACACGTTTTTTCCATATATCTTAGACCTGTTTTCTCGGAATGTCGAACATCTTGCATCATCCGACATTGTTGAACACGTTTTCTCTAATCTTGCTTCCATTATCAACCTCAACGTCAGAATGGACTTGTAACAACAACAACTGTACATATAATAATTTTTTCTTCTGATTTTCGATAAATTAGTGTAAGCGATGTTCTGATTTCATTTCTTTTTTCTTTTCATGTCATTATGTTAAAGAAACTGTAAACAATTTTCGATGTGAATATTAATGTTTATTTCAAATTGCAAGCAATATTATAACAAAATGGAAATGTAAGAAATGTTGAAACTGTTGTAAGATGTTAAAGTTGTAATTGTGCGCCTGGTCCATACGTAGGCAATGTATTAGGATATGTAGAATGCAAAACCTTTGGTGAATACCCTGTCTGTAGGGGAGCGGTAAAAGGTGGATGGCAGGCGAGCGCGGGAAAATGCACGCGGGCGCGGCACGGCATAACGGGCTCAGCAGTAGTAGTCGGAGTTGGTCATCGGTCTGAGTAACACGTTCTGGATCGAGGAGGCTCTCCTGGAAAACGTGTTTTCGTTGAGCCTCGGATGTGCCGTTTCCGACGCCTATACAGCATGGCAGTATTCCATTGGCACTAAATGGAAAAATATTGCGACGCTATGAAGAAGTAAAGTGCCGATACACCAAGAGCCATAGCTGTGCTTGTATGTGTGCTCTGCGCCTCGTCATCTCGCCGCCCGCCAACCGCCGCTTCGATACGAACAGGTTGAAACTTTTAGTACTGTATTCGTGTGGACCAGTGTTACTTTTGTTCCTGACTGTTCAATAACAACTTAACTTTTACCAGAACTGTCCTATCATTTAATTATCCTTATCACTAACCTAGACAGGGTCCTTTCCACATGTTGTGCAATCCGAGTGTCCCGAGATGAAGAATTAAAATTTATGTTAATAATAATTACCTGCAGACCTAGCTATGTTAGAATGATGTTTAAGGAACTTTGTTGTTAATGAAATAATAGACAAATAATACAGGTCTGACAAAGTTGGAAGATAATGTTGAAATTGGTTCAGTAATGAAGTTTAATTAATTTGAGACAAAAATAATGGTAGTTAAATGAGCAGGAAATATGATAAAAAGAGTAGTAATTCATATATTGGAAATCTTGAGTGCTTAATGCTTTCAATAGTTAATAGTTTCAATACAATGATCATAACCGTTTCAGGGTCGCCCCTCCCCCCTTTTTCTTTTCTATTCATTTAAATTCTGAAGTGTACTGAACTGATTTGATCAGCAAAGTTAAAGTCAATATAAAACCAAAATTTATTAGTGTTTGACCTTTTTCAAAATTGATATTGTATGTGTGTTTCGAAAGTGCTATTTCTAGGGTAACCTATGCCCGATTTTAATCAGATCAATAGACAGTACGAAGTCTGTAGTAAACATTATAGTGTATTGTTGTGTATTTATGGCTTGTCCATATTAGTACAGAAAGTGAAATCATTAGTTCAGTAAATTTTCTGGTTCTAAAATTTACCATAGTATGCAGTGTTATTACGTGTTGTTTTGTCTGAACGTACTTCAACCTTTACTGGGAAGAAACTCAGTTAATGCCTAATTAGGATGGCGACCGTATTATTAACAATTTGGTAGCATCTGATGTGTTGTTTCTTGTCCGTCCTAACGTGTAGTTGCACTTCAGACTTGCTTGACGTATCATTGTTGTTACTGAGTGGGTGAAAGTCTGATTTTGCCTCCATTCAGGTACACGCGGTCAACATATATACCAAAATCCTTTCTTATAAGGTGAAGCCCGTTAACTTACCATAGTACAGGCTTTAATAAGTATCGTGCGCAGTAGCGTAGAGTTACAGCCTCTCTGGTGCCTAAGCCTTCCCTAAAGCCAAACTGATCTTCACCTTTGTTAAACTGATTGTGCGATAGTTTTCGCACTTGTCGGCTCCTGCAATCTTCTTAATTCTGTGCATGATGATGTTCCGAAAGTCCGATGGTAAATTGCTAGAATCATACGTTGTACACAGCAACGCGAATAGCCATTTTGTGGCCACTTCTACCAATGATTTTAGAAATTCTAATGGAATGCTATTTATCGCTTCTGCCTTATTCGATCTTAAGTCTTCCAGAGCTCTACATAGTTCTTGAGTACTTATGAATTAGTAACAAAGGTTCACTAGTATGGGTTAGTGAATTGCTGACCGCGGTACGTCATTGGAGAGGGTTACCTGTTAACAGTTCCCTGGTTACAGGGGTACCCTGCGAAGTGCGTTGCGACGACTGCCGTTAATTTTGTATATTAATGACTTCGCAGGCAATTTTGATAGTAAACACAAATTTTTCGCAGGTGATGCAGTTGTCAAATACTATTTGGAAAAACATGCACCACATTCAGCCAGATATCGATAAGCTTCACTGTGGTGCAAATATTATCAACTTGATTTATACGTTAAGAAATGTAAAAGTGTCCACTTTACAAACCAAAAAAATGTGGTATCCTATTACTATAGTATCAACGAATCACAGATGAAATCTGTTAGCTGGGTGTATCAGTTTGTAGGTATACGAAAGGGAATGAGCACAGCGTTTCAGTCATAGGTGAAGCACGTGGCATTCTTCGGTTCACTAGTAGAATACTAGGGAAACGCAATCACTTGACAAAGGAGATTGCTTAAGAAACACTCATGAGACCAGTCCTAGAATATTATTCATGTTTCTGAGGTCAATACCAAATAGGATAAACAGAGGGTAGTGAACGTTTACAGAGAAGGGCACCGCGAATGGTTATAACACAAATCAGTGTTTCTTTTGTGCACTGAGTCACTAATGACAAAGGAAGTAGTCTTATTTATAAAAGATGAATCCATATTGTTTGAAAACCTGCAGTAACGGGTCTAAATCAATATATATTGCTCACGAGATCTCTGTCATCTGTCTGTCTTTCTTCTCGTGTAACTTCCTTCTTTATCCTTCCTTCTGCTGGCGTTGGTCTATTAAGATGTATTTATCTCTGCGGACACCTGTAGGTGAGAATAATTATCTTTTTCGTTCAGGTAATGACTCTCTTTTTACTACTTATTAACACAAACTGAAACGTCCCCTTTGAACAATTATACAAGACTGTGCTTAAACTGACACACAATATTTTTATCGCAACGCAATCTAACTTTCAAAAATCCCTACAAAAGAATGGCCCTGACTAACATTAACCTATACGTTTCACAAATCACTTACCTCACAAAAATCTTCGTTACTCGAACTACTGCAATACAGCGAGCGCCATTACTGCCAGTTGAATAAAAGATTCAAACTACTGAAGGCATTAACTACTGATGGACATAGTTAGCACATGAAAGGTTTTGATAGAGAACAAACAATGTATTTACCTTAATAGTGTTCAAAAGTCATAATATATATAGCAGTTCATGACATCCAATCTTACAAATTTACTGTCTCTGTCCACATCATCCGCTCTAAAAAATCCGCCATCTCACTTATCCATATCTACCACTGCTGGGCGGCTCGCCTCCAACTGCGCAACGCTATGCGCTGTTAACATCCAGGTGCCCAACACTACAATGGCAGACAATGCGAACTAGCCGCAGACTGCACACAGCACAGCCAGTGATTTTCATACAGAGCGCTACGTGGCGTTACCAATAAGAAAGCCTAAACAGCCTACTTACATAGCCCCCATGCTCCCCACAAAAAATTTTGCAAATTGTTTTGGGCACTGGCCAATACATGTTTGTTAAAAAATTTTTCACAATTACAATAACAAAGAAATAATATGCACACACTTATTGATACAATGTTGGTCAAAACTAAAATTTTCTCACCGTCCATAAAGACAGTTCTGATCATTCATCACAGTAAAATTGCCGTTTTTTCTCTAAGTCTGAGCAGTAAAAGACAATGCACACGGAAGTAGTGGATTTCAATGCAGTCTTGAAGAAGTAGTGTTGTCCTTCCAACAGAAAGACAGTGCTGACTCTTGACATGGAGACAGATAATGGTCCACAACAGAGCAAACCCACAGCAGAGTCAGTCGAAGTTTTGAAGAATATTGGTAGGTAGGTCGTCACAGAGTAGACCCACTGTAGTCCTGGTAGAGATTATGGTATTGGTGGGCCACCAGAGGTGCAGACCCACTACAGTCCTTGTAGAAATAATGGTATTGGTGGGCCACCAGAGATGCAGACCCACTGTAGTCCTTGTAGAGACGGCCAGCAGCCATCTGTTGCGACTTTGCAGGTGCTCAATCACCATCGAAGAGTCTTGCGGACAATATAGCAAGTCCATAAACCACCACTTGTGCACTCACAAAGTTTTTGGAATTGTCCTTAGAACCAGCAATGCTGTTAACCAGTCCCATGCTGAATTATCAACACACGTGCAAACACTAACGGTCCCAACTTCTCACATATTGTGCATATACTATGACCAACAGAAACGTGTGCACTGAAATGAATGCTTACTAGTTATTTAATTTGCTGAACTGGTGTCCATTACAATTTTATAACATGAGAATACAATTACAAAGATACAAAAAAATCATTAAAACATAATAATACAGATAACATTTGTAGTAATACAGGCTTTACAAGAGAATAGAAATAAACATATACACAGTGTTACAGGAATTATGACATAAGTAAATATATAAAATAATGAGAATAGTTTTCAAAACATTAATTTCCCATATGAGCATTGAAACAGAACAGAATTAATAATGCCTAAACATCTTTACAAAGTAAATAACGTAGTATTTTAAAAATTCTACAACACAAATATTATTACCTAAACACTTAAAGACAGGAGAAAGACAAATACACGAGGGTACATAATCACATAGCGGAATAATACAAAAGGAAAGACAGAGTTCGTTTTCAGTGTGACATTTGGTACTGCAGTCCAACCCAAAACTTCGTTCTGTAGATCTTTCCTCTTATTTCAACATTTGTTTCCACCAAAAAAATCCTATACAAGCGTGCTTTCTGTATTCTGTTCACATCCTCTTTCAAAAATAGTTTTTCTCCACTGTACACTACTTTTTTCGCCAAACCATTTTCTTATAGCTTCTCAATGCATTTCTTCCAATTCATCATAACTCATTCTCTTATGTAGTCTAAGCTAACTTAAATCTACTGAGCTCAGATGCTAAACTACGGGACGAGGCAATGCAGCAGCACAAAACGATTAATACAAACAGCAATGAAAAGAAATGGAAATTGTCAAAGCAAGCAGCAAAAAAATATAAATTAGCAAAGCAATTGCAAGGCAATGTGCAGCAACACGAAAAATAAATTAGTAGTAAAAATAGCTTAATTGAGTAATACCCATATGAAACGTCCCCTTTGAACAATTATACAAGACTGCTTAAACTGACATACAATATTTTTAGCGCAACGCAATCTCACTTCCAAAAATCCCTACAAAAGAATGGCCCTGACTAACATTAACCTATACGTTTCACAAATCACTTACCTCACAAAAATCTTCGTTACTCGAACTACTGAAATACAGCGAGCGCTATTACTGTCAGATAAATAAAAGATTCAAACTACTGAAGGGACTAACTACTGATAGGCATAGTTAGCAAATGAAAGATTTTGATAGAGAACAAAAATTGTATTTACCTTAATAGTGTTCAAAAGTCATAATATATATAGTAGTTCATGACATCCATTCTTACAAATTTACTGTCTCTGCCCAGATCATCGACTCTCAAAAATCCGCCATCTCATTTCCTCACATCCACCACTGCTGGCGGCTCACCTCCAACTGCGCAACGCTATGCGCTGTTAACATCCAGCTGCCCAACACTGCAATGGCAGACAACAATGCAAACTAGACACAGACTGCACACAGCACAGCCAGTGATTTTCATACAGAGCGCTATGTGGCGTTACCAATAAGAAAACCTAAACAGCCTACTTACAAAACCTCTTCAGTATGTTGCTGACTGGTTAAGTATAAATGTGGATGACTTTTGTTGCATGAACGCGAACAACTGGCTTGAGGATATTTGTTTAGCCGCCATTGCGACCATCTCGCCGATACAGCTGCGAATTGTAGTAATTCCTTACAACACATTATTAAGAAAAGTACGATTGCACAGTGCGAATCAAATTAGAGCACTTGAGATATTTCAAACCTTCATGGTCTCGAAAGTACGAAGCCAAGCTAAGCCAGTTATTCCGAGAGAATATACTATTTTGTGTGTTACAAATTTTAATCCGTAGACCTATCGTCAGTTTAACTAGACCAGCGCTAATTACGTTGAGTGAAATGGTCAAATAATTGTTTGACCAGTTGGAGAGTATCGTAGGGATGATGAAGAAACTGAACTGGCAGATAATTTTGAAGACAAACTCCAAGTGTCCTACGATATCTTAGAAACTTTCGAGAATCAGCTATAATGATGCATCGAGTAATGGGAAACAACCCCCAAGGTACCACTCCGGTGAGTAAAACATAAGACTAATTGCAGTTCACACTGAGACATTTCAGCAGTCGTTGTTCCCACTCTCCATACGTGAATGAAAAGAGAAGTCCTAATAACAGGCTGGTACAATGAGAAGTACGTTCTACTATGCATGTGACAGTAGTTATAAGAGTATGACTATGGATATAGTTGTACATGTGATTTACATCAGTGTGAATCAGAAGGGCATATGGATGTTCTGCTGTTTTAAGAGTAGTAAACAAAGTCAATGGACATCTTCTCCTGCTATAAGGATCCTTTTTGTCAACGGTTGTCAGTATTGCGTGTCAGTTAATCACAGCCATGTCACGGGCAATAGGCACGACTTTGGTCGTTTATTGTACTTAATTTGTTGGTAAAATGCTTCTCTTCTGAAGATCCAGTTGCATTCGTATTAAATGATCCGTAGTATTCCAAAACATTAGGGACGCTTAAAGTTTTCATAATGTATCTAGACACATGACTATTCATTCCTGTTGGACGGACGGTTTATTTGAATTAACAGTTCATTCTATGCAGTACACAGTTGTTGGTCATTAGGATTTTCATCAGTCTCAGGAATATTGTGAAATTAAATGAAACACAGTTCTGAGCGGTGAATGCAGGGGATTCTCATTGTAGAGCACGTATAATCGGATTATAGCTATGCAGAATATCATACTGTGACTACAATTCAGAGATGTGAAGTTGTCACAGTAATTAACTGCGTCACTGTTAATTGCTTATCAAGCATGTCTAATAATGCTTATGATCCAGCACATTTCATTTTTACTTCTTATTTGTGCAATGGTTTTGGTTTGTAAAATCTAACCTGACTGCAAAAGAAAATGTTAGTAAAAGAACCAGCCTCATGCAGTACCTATTCTTGAGTACTAAATCCCATAGTCTTTATGTTAAAGTGTGTTGATCCGCCTGTTTGATGCGACATTTTCCTGAGCATGGTAATAATGTACCCTGTTTCACCTGCGTCATGGACGTGAGCAGTGATTGTGTGAATTGCTCCACAGATGGTGACATGATTGTAAATTTTCGTTGAAGTAATTTTTGTGGGTGCGTGATTAAATTGAAAAAGACACACAAAGTTAGTAATTTTTTTGAGTTGTAAATTATTATTGTTCACTTTGCTTCATGGCACCAACTGTCAATGTACAAAACTGATACCGATTGCTCAGCTTTCATCGATCATTCTACACACTTTATCAAACATTGAAATATTTTCTGTACTTCCTTCATTATTGTACTTCTAATAAACGTGTCCTTCTTGCATCGTCGAGATCCTACTACAAATGTCAGTCTCCCAATTTTTCGTACTCTGTACCATGAAGTCCATATACAACTCTGATCTCTCTCTCTACTACCGCTAGAATTACACTCTTTGCCCTTCAGCTGGGTGCTTACACCCACAATTCACACTTTGAACACGTGAATAACAAGCAGGGTTTGACAGCAACGAAGTACATGCTTTTCGCGTGATCGTTGGAGGAGCGCAATATTCTTGCGACCAATTCAGTTTTTATCCGGTATTTTTATAATCAAACAGCTATATCAAAGGGCACTGGCAAGGTACCCGTCCAAAATGATATGTCGAAATCTGCCTTGAAATATTTTTATACAGGAAGTATACACAGAAACACACACAATGTCAAAATTTTGTCATCTAAGATACACTGCAAATATTTGTAAGAAAACATGGAAACTTGACAAATTCATATCTCGCCAGGCGTCTGGAGAAATATACACGCCTATTGTAGCTGAAGATGTAACAGACAGCTCATTTGCAACACGGCAGGCACATATCCTTGATTGGTGACACATCAGTAAATAGATAAAATGGCACAAAAAAATGGCTCTGAGCACTATGGAACTGAACTACTGTGGTCATCAGTCCCCAAGAATTTAGAACTACTTAAACCTAACTAACCTAAGGACATCACACACATCCATGCCCGAGGCAGGATTCGAACCTGCTACCGTAGCAGTCGCGCGGTTAAAATGGCACAACGCGGTATTCATTTATAAGACGGATTTCAATTTCCATTGATAATTCCAATGACACGGTTGTTCACGGTTACTAATTGCTCGAATTTGCAGCTCACTTAGTATCCATAATAATCAGCAGTTGCCTTTGCAGAATGGCTAAGTATAGACAATGGAGGATTTTTTTCGTATATGCTTGCTGATAGCACCCGTCTTTGAGCAAATTGCAGAGTTTGCCAGTAATGCGGAATTCCATAAATGTTTTCAACCTCGAAAAGGAAAAAAAATAAGGAGAAGGTGATCTGCAGTCGAAATCACCTACTTATTCTGAAGACCTACATATGCGTTATAAGTTGGTTAATTTCTGGGATGTTCAATCGAATAATGTCGACATTTCGTTAAAAATTGTGGAAACGTTATAAGAAAGAAGTAGTCTCAGACGTTCCTGTGAATTATGGTTCGAATCATGATTGTTGTCCTGATTCAAATCCACCGCCAAAATATAGTACAGTAAAGATGGAAAGTAAGAGTTTTAAGTAACAAAGAAAAAGCTGTAAATTCTACTTTTAAACGTAGGAGGAAGGAAATGCTTAAAGTTAAGTTGTCTGACAAGCCAGTTTCGTAAAATTTGAGGAGCAATTGTACAAACAGGGGAAAGATTTACAAGCAGTACGAAATATGCTCCAAAATGAAATTCGCAAAACTGAGAGTCAGTGCACCGTTATCAAGAGAAATTCCAAGAGACAAGTGAGAAGAAAGTGATTGATTTTCAGGCTTCTTCGACGCTGTTAAACAGATTAAGAAAATTATACCGAAAATAATGTTGCAAGATCACGAAGTTTGCTTCAAGTAAACGTCTAGAGGAAATGCCATTAACAAGAAGTACTACAGATAAATTCTTAGTTTCTTGTGACTCTCTAAAATACGGAGTATACAGCCAATGAGGCAGGTTTCGTGCAACAATTGCATGCAAACCGCACTTTATCATTTCGAGCGAGGAAAAGAGTCGCTTGTACAGGGGATGATTGCTATGACACGTCTGTATATGACAATGCTAGTGATACGCATCAGTGGATTATTGTTTTCACCGTCTTACATCTGTCTTCATCAACCTCAAGGCAAGACAGGGCAAAAAACTTAAAGAAGGACAGTTCAGTTGCAAAAGTCTTGTAATGAATGTAGCAAAATCTGGAAGAATGACAGACAATAATTTTCAATACCACATCCAGAACGTCTTCTTACCAACTCGCAGAAAATAATTCATATTTTTAGTTGGACTCTTCGCGCTGTCACAACAACACCTTTGTCTTAGGAGGGCGACGAAAAGACTGTTAATGTAATTCGAATTCCACCTGGAAGTAACAAAATGATTCAACCGCTCGATAATGAAATTTTTCCTCAGTGAAAACCATTTTTCAGAAAATTGTCGCATAATGTAATTCCCGATAGCTCTTTGTCATTTCAGGTTATCAGCGTAACAGTGTTGTTAAACTTCAGCCACTTGTACATTAGCGCTTATAAAGCACCATCGCATTTTACGAATTTGATCAAGTATGCCTTGTACGGAACAAAATATGCAGAAAAATGGCCACGGCCTTTTCTCACTGAATCCCAACCATGTCTAAAGTAGCTTAGCGCCCGCCGCTTCACTCGCATAGACTGTAAGGGCTGCTGCGATTTTTTTGTTTTTATTTAATCAAATTTTTATATTGCTAACAGACTGCTACATCCTCTAACCTTCTCACGTTGATAAAAGCATGGTCTTTTCAGAATGTACGTCTGACCAAAAAGTGATTCTGGTAGCTGGGGTCCAAAGTTTTTGTTAATCATGCCTTTTACGGTCTTGTGGAGATATTTCCATAGTAACTTTCATCCCCTGACAAATGTTCCTTTATATCTATCCCAGAAGTGAAATACCGGTTTTCATAAACTTGGCTATAAATTTTTTTTAAAATAACGAAATATTTTCTTAAAATTTTTCATCTCCTATTCAGGGTTTGATTTTACTGAAGAACTGAAACACGTATCTGTTTATTTCCAACCGAAAAGTCAAATAGCAATTACCATAGATGTAGCCCTATAAATCCTTTAGTAGTTCTTTAGTAATTATTTAGCTTCAAAAAAGTTTCACCCACTCTTTCACCTCGTTAGTGGTTGAAATTTCAAAAATTCTGAGACACATACTTCCTGTCTCCTGACTGAGATACCAAATACCAGTTTTGGTAGTGCCACCTTCATACATTCAAAAAGTCTATCTTTCCCTACTTCACCTCTTTAGGAGTGGAATTTCGGACAATCCCTTCTTAAACGATGCCCACAGTGTAAGATCAACACCCTCTCCAAACTTCAAGTTTCTATCCTAAGAAGTTTGGGCTGGGCGATAATAAATCAATGAATCAGGCTGAATCACTTTTACTCCCTTAGGGGTTGAATTCCCAGAAACAGTGAAATACGTATTTTTCATCTCTAACTGAGAAGCCAAACTTAAATTTTTATAGTTTAGCTGTAAAAATATGTTTATAATAAAATATGTTAATAAGAAATCTCATCCCCTATTTGACCCCCTTAGGGGTCCAATTTAGAAAACCAATGAAACACATTTGTAATGGAGAGGTCCAATATCAGTGTTCATAGATGTAGCTTTAAAAATGCGTCAGTACTTCCTTAATAATGATATATTTTCAAAAGAAGATTTTACCTACTACTTCACCTCCATAGGGTTAAATTTCCAAAAACGGTGAAACCCATAATTTTTTATTTCTGTCTGAGAAACCAAATACCATTTTACATAGATCTAGCTTCAAAATTGTCTTAATAGCGACATTTTTCATAAAAAACCTTCATCCTCTATTTCACCCCCTTAGCAACGGAATTTCCAAAAATCCCTCTTAAATGACGCCTACAGTATAAGATCCACATGTTCTCCAAATTTCAAGCGTCTGTTATTAATGTTTTGGACTGGACGATGAGGAGTCTATTAGTCAGGTAGTCAGTCAGTCAGTCAGGACATGGCCTTTTATATACATAGAGATAAAACCAGTAGTTTCTGTGAAGTGCATGAATGCATTAATTTTTTATCAGGTGTGCCTTATGAAAGGAAAATGTTCGCTTTCATCACCCATTACACATCTCGCATTTTTATGTTATTTTTGTCTTCCAGTGCGCAACTTGCGTTTTTATGGCAACTGCAAGGAATAAACAAGGAACCGCTCCATTGCTAGCAACTGTTATTCAGAAATTATCGTACGAACTGTTTTAAAGGAATCGTTATAAAATATTTTTTGTCAAGAAATTAAAGTCCCGATTGATGGAAGGTGTCTGAGGCGTAAAATAACACATTGCCTTGATTTTGTTTCCTCTGTCAATCTCTTGTGTAACTATTACGTGCAAAACAGTTTAGCTGTCATTATGAAGCGAAAATTATTCAAAAAAATTAAAGATTTGAGACACTGTTAGTACGGTTTAAGTGATTAAAGTTTCGGATGTGTGCGCTTTCGACATCGCAATACACGGCTGTGTCTAGTTTTTTGCCTGATCGTGCGCTAGGCACGAAGAGAGGTACAAACCGCTGTTATAAGCTGTTATTTTCACGGAAAAACTGGGTAGCTTTAACTAAAAAAAAATACCTTTAATAGTTCCATCTGGTTTTTTATTATTTTTAGACGTTATGGATTATAAAAAGCAGATGGAACTTTGGGACACAGCGTTCGCCGAAAGCCGACACACACAAATCGGTATCTGCATCCTAAGAGTTGTCATCCACCACACTAACGCAGTGGCGTCCTTAGGACTTTGGTACGGAGAGCATATGCCATTTCCGACGCAGACAGCTTAACCCAAGAACTTGAGCATTTGATGACTGTATTTAAGGAAAATGGATACACCGAGAAGCAGATTCGTCGGGCTATGGAGTTTGGACCATATCCGGAGGTGTACGAAGAGGAACATATATCTGTCGCCTTTCGTCCTTATGCTGGAGGCTTATCGTTTAAGACTGAACGAATTTTTAGAAATTTTAACATTAAGAGTGTGTTCCGTCCACCTTCTAACATTAGGGCTCTGCTCGGCTCTGTGAAGGATGATTTGGGGCTTAGGAAACCCGGCGTGTACAAAATTACGTGTCAATGTGGGAAAGCTTACATTGTCCGTTCGATTCGCACAGTGCATAACAGGTGCGTTGAACATCGCTGTCATACGGGGCTACAACAACCGGAAAAATCTGCGGTAGCAGAACACTGCTTAAATGAGGGACACAGTATGAAATTTGATGAAACTGTGGTGGTTGCCAACATTTCTGGTTTTTGGAACAGTATCTGTAAAGAGGCGATTGAAATTAGGTTGGCTGATAATTTAATCAACAGAGACAATGGGTTTCCTTTTAGCAAGACGTGGAATCCTGTATTATCTCGCATCAAAACCGAACGTTCTTCGGTGTGGCCTTGATTGCGATGTAACGTTGCCAGCAGTGTTTCACTAAGGGCGGCGCCACCTCCGTGTCTTGGAAGACAGAAACCGTGATGGGCGGCACATGCGCCGTGTACTGAACGGTGGCCTATATAGGACGTCGATTTGCAACCTGGCGCCAGTTCTCAGCGGGACTCATCAGCAGAAGCAGCATTTTCCTGAAGATGGCGACCAGTTGTATCGCCGAAATACCGAGTCAAGTTGATTTTAGGATCCGGCAGCAAACCCGAAGAGACTTTCAAGATTACCCTTTAATGTCTAAAATTTTGACAGTGCATTCTTTCCGTGTGTGTTCTTCCTGTGTGAAAAACTTCAGAAAAAGTTTAGATATGTCGAACAGGAACATTATCTTGTGATGTCTGAGGCAGAATCAGATATTCGATTATATATGAAGAATTTTTGTCCTGCATACATTAACGTTAGTGTGAGGTGGTATCTGAAATGTTCGACGACATGGTCACTTTATAATATTAACTGAGAATTAAAATTAGGTTCAAAATGGTTCAAATGGCTCTGAGCACTATGGGACTTAACTTCTGTGGTCATCAGTCCCCTAGAACTTAGAACTACTTAAACCTAACTAACCTAAGAACATCACACACATCCATGCCCGAGGCAGGATTCGAACCTGCGACCGTAGCAGTCCCGCGGTTCCGGACTGCGCGCCTAGAACCACTAGACCACCACGGCCGGCATTAAAATTAGGGTGACAGAGCATGCATAGTTGCATGCTGCAAATGTTTAGTGAATTTAAAAGTCACGAATCACTACTCTAAAAATGCTGGACATGTGCAGTGGATTTTAACGTCAAGAAGAACTACTCTAAAAATACAAAAACAACTTTCTACTTACCTCAAAGTACATCAAAACTTTAGGAACATTAACGTTTTCTCTTGTAATAAATTTAAGAAGCTCAGTATGACAACTTATTATATTAAAACAACGTCTTAACAAAAATATACATAAAAAAAATTATTGAGAGCAATTTTTAATGGCCCAAATATAAAACGACATGACTGAAATAACTTGTAAAATTTAACAGCTGCTGATCATTAACAATATATTTTTAAAACCACAGACGTAAAATAACTGCTGAAGTTATAAGGAGTTCTCTTGATCAACCAGGAGAGTTCCATAACATCAGTATTACATTAACACGTTCCACATATAATTAAGCTGCTTGTAGGACTTCACATACTCCACGTATTCTAAACTAAGATATAATACCACCTGGTTTTTCTACCATATTCTGTGAAGCAAAACCCGACAATGGTGGCCGAGCGGTTCTAGGCGTTACAGTGTGGAACCGCGAGACCGCTACGGTCGCAGGTGCGAATCCTGCCTCAGGCATGGATGTGTGTGATGCCCATGGGTTAGTTAGGTTTAAGTATTTCTAAGTTCTAGGGGACTGATGACCTTAGAAGTTAAGTCCCATAGTGCTCAGAGCCATTTGAACCATTTGTGAAGCAAAAGCGCAAACGAACAGCCCATGCAACAACCAACGACCAGAAGAAAATATTTAAACAGCTGCAACCAATAGGTCATTAATAGATTTCCTGAACAAGCTTACATCTTACCTAGTTGTAAGGAACACACCAAATTCAGCATACCAGATAGACGCCGATGATGATTCCAACTGTATCCTGGTTTTGTAACTTTGCCTTCAAACAACCTATGAATAACTTCCGTTAGGAACACGATTGCTGGTCTCAATATATGTTCATCTGCACACTTCAAGAGACAGCTGTTAGTACTGCAACGCAGCTTACAACCAATCATGGCCCGTAGAGGATACATGGGGGAGCATAGCTATTACAGCAGTGGGTAGATGACTGATTCGCTACAGCAGACCCCCTGAGCACATTTCGGAGGTGAAAAGTGATTTTTCCTGAAGAACGTACTAGGCGACTCTCCAGTGTACATTGCCGATTTTACGAGAACATGTGTGTAAGCGTTGTACACTGTATCAACTACTGTCGCTTTACGTCCAACAACTCTAAAATACGAGTAAAGCATGTAGTTCGTTTGTGATTACTCTTGCATTAATATTTTTTTAGTGAGAACGTTAAAAAGTAAAACTCTAATGATAATTACTTCTAGAGTCGCTGTAATCAGTTTAGTGGTCTGGATAACTGAAGTGTCTCCCGTGTTGCAAAGATGAACTGGAAACGAAAGTCTAGTATGTCAGTACTTCAGTCATTGACTCAAGCACAGAGTTCAGTCTTTAAGTGGTTTTACGAGGCATCATATAGCCTATACAGTTTTAGCAAACATTGTTGAGCAAATATCAGGCAATGCAATGTGAAAGAAAAAAAATGCATGAAGTTTTGGCAGATGAAGTCTTTTCTGAATTGCACGGAAAAGTAATGGAACATATTTAATGACGTGAAAATGTACTGCAACATCTTTCATCAGAATGTGGTGCTATAGAGACTACGGAACCGCTGTCTGCCCTTGTTCAAACAGATTTACTGCCGCGAATAGAAAATAATACGGTCCGACTACTAAACGCCATGTGCAAAAACCGTAAAAATGGCGTAAAACCCCACGGTTGTGAACTCTACTTCGCCACTCATCAAGTTATTGACTTAAATGGAGCAGCGAATATGTAGCTTCGCAGCCAATGAATTATGTTACCATTATTAAAAAGAGATCCAGTTTGTTTCAGTGCATTTATATGAAATACCCGTCTCGACTAGCAGTGATTTACGAATTGCAAATTTGTCACTTTGCTGAAATTATTCGAGAGGAAGACAGTTCAAATCCTCGTCCGGCCATCGTGATATATGTTTTCCGTGATTTCGCTAAATCGCTTCAGGCAAAAGTGGGGACAGTTCCTTTGAAAGGGCACGGCCGATTTCCTTCCCCATCCTTCCCTAACCCAAGCTTGTGCTCCGTCTTTAATGACCTCGTTGTCGGAAGGGCGTTGAACAATAGCCTCTGGAACAGCACGGCTGCTACGGTCGCAGGTTCGAATCCCGCCTCGGGCATGGATTTGTGTGATGTTCTTAGGTTAGTTACGTTTAAGTAGTTCTAAGTCTAGGCGACTCATGACCTCAGATGTTAAGTCCCATAGTGCTTAGAGCCATTTGAACCATTTTTGAACAATAGTCTCCTGCTGATCCTTGCTGAAATTTTTTAACAACAAGGTATTTGTTAGTTACATGCTAATGAAAATTATGCTTCTTTCGACGTAGTATTATGCTAGTTGAGTGCATTGCGGTCTTGCGTAGGAAGACGACATGCTTCTTCGCATAGCTGACATAGCGATTTTATATCTCGTCCCTGAGAACTGTGGTGCAGATATTCCGCACTGTAAGCGGGTATTCAGAGCTGTTGCAAAGTTCTTTCACTGCAAACAATACAATGAACTGCTGTTACGCAGTAATATTGCGTTGAGAAAGGTAAATAAAGAATTCATGAGCCAGAGGATCCTTTTTCCGTGAAACGTACTTTATTGAAATTTCGCCATTGTGATGTTCTCTGAATTATTAAACGTCGGCCAAGCTGGGAGGAAGAAGATTACTTCCATTGTCCTATGGAGTCGATATCCAGACATCGAAGAGAAAATAATAGCGGGAGGGTGAATAGCGAACCGTGGGTGCAGCGGTGGGACTGTTCGAAGCTTTGGCGTAATCTCGGGCGTTAAATGATACGAATGGAACTACCTGCAGGTCGATCCTCGCATGCGTCGCCTGCAACACTGCTCTACTTCAATGCATTTTTTTTTTCCTCATAGCGCATGAAGGTGTGCAAAGGGACGCGTTATTCGGAATCGAACGTTCGCAATTGCATGCACATAACAAGAGATGAATTTTTGATTTATATAAACCCGATTACTGTAGGAGGGGTCAGAATCTACCGAAATGGTGCGAAGCTTCTTAGGTGTTTTCATAGCTGCACAATACATTTCTTGACGTCAGTGATGGTAGGTTACATCAACAGCGCTGCGAAAATTTGTGTCGAAAGGATGGTACGAAGTGTTGCCCTCTATCAAAATTACGGTTCTGTAGGTTTGGTACAGTACCTAAATGACGTAGAAAATGGTAGTATGACTGGTACTATTGGTAGCGTTGCTGGGAAAGAAACATAAATGATTGTGTAAGAGAGAAACTGGGTGACGACTTCCTCACTTTGTTTCTTTGTTTCGCACGTAATTAGAACCAAACATCATTCACAATAAGTCCACTGTGTATTTTATATTCTTACAGAATACAAATTGCACTTTACAATGAATAAAAATTTGTTGATAGCGTAACTTCTGCACTTGTATGTAAGCTAAACAGTTGCATTTGATGCAATATCAGTTTACATTCAAAAACATAAATAAAATTTGTATACTAAATGTTGTTGTTGTTTTGCCTCAATAGAACGTTCTTCATTATAGTCAGTTAAAGGGTTTCCTGTTATTGTTGATAAGTGGAAAATTGTTTATGAATAATAGATACATGTTTTAAATAACTTCGACGATGTAGTGAAGATTCCACTTTCTAGCGCCATATGATAGACCTGTACTGTTTTATTTTTTTTTATTTTTACTTTAATATTCTTCTATTTCACATCTTATATCTAATTTTCGAATAAAACCCGTATTAAACATTGACAATTTCAGTTTTGATACAAGTACTTTTTATTTTTACGTAACCGACAGGAAGATAACTATGTAGGAGAAAATATCTTTTCTGTTATGTGCCCTTTTATATTCTCCGCACTCAGTTTCTAACCATTTCCCAGCTTCTGGTCTCCCGAGGAATCTAGTAAGATACTGATCGCATATGTAAACAAAGCTTTCGATATGAGGCAAAGCCCGATACCTATGCAACACATCTAATGTGCTGGTAATGAGGGTACGACCTTAACTGACCAAGGCTACCAGGTAAATTATTGCGGTGGACGGTTACGGTAGCTTCGGCACTTTAAAAATATGGCAAAAGAAGGGAAGAAAAAAATTGAGGTGTTCTATGTCTTTTCATAGAAAACTTGGTTTAGAGGAGTTAAATTCGTAAGGTGTTGTTGGCTGTTAGAAACCTATGGGTGAGGTTCATGAGCCAAACTGGAAACATAAACGTTGGAACCTTATATTTAAAAACGTGGAAGTAGTGTCCAAATTTTTTCTGTGCCTCATTGAAATGAGTGCATTAAGAGTGTCGTGTAACGTTTGGGTTGTTGAAGATGACGACGGAAAACAGAAGGGAGGGGTGAAACCTGCTGCGAGCGCACAGCCGACTGGTCTTGGGGCCGCCACGTTTAAGGTCACGTCCTACGGAAGGATGGAAATCAACATTGTTTCTCCATAAGACACTGTGGAGTGGTTTGGAGTCCAAACCACGACCCTGACGCCCTACACTGACACATGACTGCTGTTACAGTGTGCCTCGTTTCGGAACCTATAAGTGTTTTCCACGCACACCGAATTTGACAGGTGTCAAAGAAAGTAAGCGTATCTCATATTCGCCGGTGATGGTAGATTTATTTTTGAGCCATCACGAAGCTAGCCGTTAGTTCTGTCCGGTTTGCAATGACACCTGTATTAAATGGCTTTTTCCAAGTAATTATGAGATAATAGGGATCTAATCATTGGAGAGAAGATTAGAAATGAGGCTAGCCTTTTTGTATTACGTCAGTATTCAAATTAGCAACGGGACACTACTTGTTTTAGGAAGGTGAGATATATACTGTAAGAGGCCTCTTTGAAACTATTCTCCTGCATTCTCTTGCAGTTATTACTGAAATCACGTGCAGTATAAAATAGACAACTGAATTGGAATCCATTATTTGCTTGTGATATTCAAATGCGAAGGGCAGTATCAGCCGCGGAATCCATAAAATATTACAGATCTATATTTCGACTACAACGGTCATCAGCGGTGGTTGGTTGGTTGGTTTGGGGAAGGAGACCAGACAGCGAGGTCATCGGTCTCATCGGATTAGGGAAGGACGGGAAAGGAGGTCGGCCGTGTCCTTTGAAAGGAACCATCCCGGACGCGGGATTGAACCGTCGTCCTCCCGAATGCGAGTCCAGTGTCTAACCACTGCGCCACCTCGCTCGGTCATCAGCGGTGCATCACCAGAAGAACCGTGTAGGCATAATCACCCCAGAGCATAAACATGTGACTAGGATTGTCACCGATGCTGTCTATATTATAGTCGAAATCCAGATCGGAAATAATTTACGGACTCTGTGACTGAATGCTGACCTCCCTTACATTTGTATAAAACAGATTTTCAAATGTGGTTTAAGCCGGTACGAGAATGCGAGTTCATTGTATTTACTCACGTAGCAATGACTCCTGAAGCGTATTTAGCCTCCTTCTTCAATATAACGGTTTATTATAGACCGTTATCTCAAATATGTTGGCGAATTTTTTTCTTAAATTTGTATGTGTTACTATTTATGTTGTGACCGCTGTTCGCTTTTGTCACCGAGTGAGGTAGGGCAATGATTAACAGACTGGTATCGCATGTGGGTGGACGACGATTAAAACCTGCGTCCGATCATTCTGACTTAGCTTTTCCGTGTTTCCTTTCATGGCTCCAGACAAGTGACGCGGTGGTTCCATTGAAAGGGCGCGGCCGATTTCCTTCCCCATTCTTTAACATTCCGAGCTTTCGCTGCGTTCCTAATAAACACGATGTTGACGAGACATTAATCCATAATCTTCCTTCCTTCCGTGTGTCACACAACAATTATTTAGTGTATCTGGTCAGTTGTCTATTACTCTTTCCTTTGTTACAATCAATATGAAAAACATGAATTAATAAACGATGTACAACGAAAGTACTCACATATAATTATTTTGCAGAGCAGAAATTTTTAACAGGTCGAGAAAAATAAGAATTCAGTTTATAAAAACAAAGCGAAGGGAATCGAGATCTTTCGCGCTGATTTTAGATAAAGCAGTGACCATCCCCTTACTCACATCTGTAATGTCCATAGTATCAGTTCACTGGCTGCGAACAACATAAATTCCAAATATTTTATATTCTCCTTTCCTTAATTATTACCAATTTTCTTTACAAAATACGTACTTGATACCAGTGATACAGATCAAAATTTCAGACGTAAGTGTAGGGCAACAGAAAAGGTAAAAATGTTACATTCCAGGGGGATTCATTGTAGTAGTGTACGTTGTTAGTCTTTATTCCGACGAACGTATTCAAGTTTTTTTTTTTTTTTTTGAGTCATCGGTCTTCTGACTGGTTTGATGCGGCCCGTCTCAAATTTCTCCCCTATGCCAACCTCTTCATCTCAGAAGCGCACTTGCAACCTATGTCCTCAACTATTTGCTGGATGTATTTCAATTTCTGTCTTACTCTACAGTTTTTGCCCTCTACGGCTCCCTCTAGCACCATGGAAGTCATTCCCTCATGTCTTAACAAATGTCCTGCCATTCTGTCCCTTCTCCTTATCACTGTTTTCCACATATTCCTTTCCTCTCCGATTCTTCGCAGAACCTAATTCCTTACCTTATCAGTCCATCTAATTTTCAACATTTGTCTGTAGCACCACATCTCATATGTTTCGAATCTCTTCTGTACCGGTTTTCCCATAGTCTGTGTTTCATTACCATACAATGCTGTACTGTAAAGGTACATTTTCAGATATTTCTTCCTCAGAATAAGGGCTATGTTTAATACCAGCAGACTTCTCTTGGTCAGGAATGCCATTTTTGCCATTGCTATACTGCTTTTGATGCCCTCCTGGCCCCGTCCGTCATTGGTTATTTTGCTTCCTAGTTGGCACAATTCTATAGCTTCATCTACTTCGTGACCATCAATCCTGACGCTGTCTCTCGCTGTTCACGTTTCTGTTACTCCGCATTACTTTCGTCTTTCTTCGACTTACTGTCAATCGATATTCTGTACTCATTAGATTGTTCCTTCCATTCAGCAGATCATGTCATTCTTCTTCACTTTCACCCCGGATTGCAATGTCACCAGCGAATCGTATCATTGGTATCCTTTCACCTTGAATTTTAATTCCACTTCTAAATTTTTCTTTTATTTCCATCATTACTTCTTCGATACACAGTTTGAATACTAGGGCGTAAGACTACATCCTTATCTTACACCCTTTTTAAACCGAGCACTTAGTTCTCAGTGGTCCACTATCATTGTCCCCTCTTGGCTCTTGTACATATTGTATACTACCTTTCTCTCACTATACCTTACCCCTATCTTTCTAAGCATTTCGAAAATATGGCACCATTTTACATTGTCGAACGATTTTTCCAGGTCGACAAATCCTACGAACGTGTCTTGATTTTTCTTTAGTCTTGCTTCCGTTGTCAACCGCATCATCAGATTTGCTCTCTGGTGTCTTTACCTTTGCTAAAGCCAAACTGATCGTCAACTAAAACATCCTCAATTTTTTTTCCATTCTTCTTCTCCCAGGGTACACCTTCAGTGCCGGGCGGGAGGGTTTGCGTACTTTGTTGAAGTCGAGAGCTATGCTGGTGGTAGCACAACTACTGGCAGGGTCATCCATGCCAGATTGGTCTCGACTGAGGAGTCAGACGAAGTGTGCTCCACAACACAGGCAGGGAGGACTCTAGAGGCATAGTGAAGCCAGCTTCCCTAGAGGAGTAAACCTAATACAAATCCTAGTCTTCTAGGTTGGCTAATAACCCCATATTGTAAAAAAAAAAAAAAAAAAAAAAAAAAAAAAAAAAAAAAAAAAAAAAAAAAAAAAAAAAAAGAATATTACGGAAATTCAACCGAAGCCTCGGAAACTGGATGGGAACGTGTATCACGACGCCGCAAAGGAAACGGATAAAGGATCTGACAGTAGCATCATGTAATGCGAGGAGAATGCTTCAGCCTGGAAAAAATGAACGAAATGGCTATTAAAATTTTAAAGTTTAAATATGATGTCGTAGGGCTACAGGAAATAAGATGGCAAGGGAATGGGCAGATAATAAACCTGAGTACTCATTGGTATATAGTGGACCAGAAGAAAGAACAGGCCAACTTGGAACAGAGTTTATAATAAATAGGGAAGTTAGGAAAAGTCTTCTAGAATTTGAACCCATAAATGAAAGGATGTGCAGACTCAGACTAAGAGGGAAATTTAGGAATATATCATTAGTGAGTTCAAGTGCATCAACAGAGGCAAAAGAGGATATAATTAAAGAACAGTACCACAAATACTTGGAAAAAGTATGCTGCGCAATACCTAAATATGACCTGATGCTAGTAATAGGAGACTAAGTGCAAATACAGGAAGGAATGAACATCCATATGGAGTTGCTGGAAAATATACATTACATGAAGAAAACAATGAGAATGAAGACTTACTATGCCAATTCGCATCAAGCAATAATACGATTATTAAAAGTACCAGCTTCCCACACAAAAGGATCCATTTGGGTACTTGGAAGTCTGCAGTCAATGGAATAGTCAATCAGATTGACCATATTTTAGTGCTTGCCCGCCACTCCAGGACAGTTACGGATGTACGGAGCTGCAGAGGACCAAACTGTGACTCAGGCCACTTTGTGATAAAATCTCTCTTCAGAGAGAGAAACTGTCACTAACAAATGGCAACAGAATAGGAAAGATGATGAAATGGAATACAGACAAACTGAAAACCGCTGATGAAGAAAAAAAAATACCAAGCAACACCAAGCAGAAAGTTGAGCAATGAAGAGACCGCAGTAGGAGTAGACGAAAGGTGGAAGAGGATTGGAAAAGCTATTATAGATTCTGCAGAGGGAATAATAGGCATAAGATGGAATAGAAGAACCCAGGAAAGGTTTGATGAAGATTTTAACTCAGCAACAGAGGAAAAGAACAGGGCAAGAACAAAAGTGCTACAGAGAGAAACCAGAAATAATGTGGAACAATATAGAGAATTGAGGAGAAGAGCTAAGAGACTGTGCAAGAGAAGGGAAAGAGAATGGACTAAGAAGAAATTTCAAGAACTAGAAGTGTTAAAGGAAAAGAGTGAAATAAGAAATCATGCTGTAAGCAAAATGAAGAATATATTCCAGCCAAAAATAATGGCCTGTTCCAGTAAAGATCGGAGAATGATAAAGGAGGAAGAACAAATAGTGGGCAGATGGGCAGAGTATTTCAAGCACCAGCCTAGAAGATGAAGGGACAGCTGCACAGGAGGAAAGAGTACTACTGGAAGTATACAATGACACCAATGAGGCAAGAAAGCCAACACCACAAGAGATCACACAGGCTTTGCACAAGTCAAAAAAACAATTGAGCCCCTGGAGAAGACAGCATAATCAGTTTCCTTTAATTTAAGTCTATGGTCACAAACTTTTTGTTAACAGATTACCGGTTTCGGTCTATAATGACCATCTTCACCACAAATTAAAGGAAACTTACTGTATATTCGGATCACTGTTTAATCGCAACAATGTCGCAGCTTGTGACTGCATAATCGGTAAATTAAGAAAAACTGGTGATGAGGCTTTCATAAAGGACCTGCACACATGAATATAAGGTACATGGGAAAAAGAAACTATGCTAGATATTTGGAAAACGAATAATAATCCCCATTTATAATAAAGGGGACAGAACAGCATGTGAAACCTGTAGAGGTATAACACTCCTAAGCACAGCTTATAAGATCTTCACAAGTATATTACAAAAAGGTACAGAAGTGTGCAGAAGGCATGCTAGGGGAATATCAGTGTGGCTTTCGAAAAGACAGAGGAACACCTGATCAAATATTTGTGATGAGACAAATGATGGAAGATATCTACGAATATGATATAGGTCTGCATTTCCTATTCGTCGACTTCAAACAAGCCTTTACAGTATAAATCTGCAAGAACTACACAGAGTACTGGACGAAGTTGGTATATGTGCTAAACTAATAAGACTATTCAGAATGACAATGACAGAGACAAGAGCAAAAGTAAAGGTCCTTAGCAGAACAACTGAAAGCTTAGACTTTAATAAAGGCGTGAAGCTAGGTGATAGTCTCTCCACTTTCCTATTCAATATATCCCTGCATATTGTGGTAAATAAAATCATCAAAAGAGGCACCATATTTATAAAAACTAGCGAGATATGTGCATATGGTGATGACATTGCTACAGTGGGAAGAAATATCAGTACGCTCCAAGATACATACCGGGCAATGGAAACAGAAGCTTTAAAAATTCGACCTAGCGAGGTGGCGCAGAAGTCAGCACACTGGACTCGCATGCGGGAGGACGACGGTTCAATCCCGCGTCCCGCCATCCTGACTTTGGTTTTCCGTGATTTCCTTAAATCGCTCAGGGAAAGACCGGAATTGTTCCTTTGAAAGGGCACGGCCGACTTCCATCCCCGTCCTTCCCTAATCCGATGAGACTGATGACTTCGCTGTCTGTTCTCTTCCCGCAAAACAATCCAACTCAAGCCAACCCTTAAAAATTGGCCTCATAGTAAATGAAAACAAAACAAAGTATATGGTAATGTCACAGCCTGACGCCAGAACAACCCTAAAAACCTAAAGATCAGTGGGAAATGTTTCAAAGGAGTGTCCTCGTTTAACTACTTGGTACCTCTGATAACAAATAATAACAGTATTGGAAAGGATATATAGGAAAGAATACAAGCAGGATACAGAGCTTACTTTGCAAATATGCAACTTTGCAGAAACAGCCTTGTAACAAGAGAAACGAAACTGCTAATATATAATTCCGTAGTCCGCCCATACGGGTCAGAGGTATGGACGTTGACAGAATACGATAAAAGTGAACTAAGAACCATTGAGCGGAAAATACTACGCCAAATCCATGGACCAATAAGGGAGGATTAAGGCTGGAGAATGCACTACAATGCCGAATTATAAAAGTTAATGCAATGTAGGGACATAGTAATATTTCTGAAATCACAACGAATACGATGGCTAGGGCACTTGGGCAGAATGGCAGAGGATAGAATTCCAAAGAAAATGATGAAAGGTGTGATCCATTCAGCTATGCGAAAAGGGAGACCTAGAAGAAAATGGATTGACGACGTAATAATGGATCTCACCAGTATGGGGGTCCGGGGATGGAAAAGAGCAGCAAATAACCGAGAAGTGTGGAGGAATAAGATTAGAGAAGTCAAGGCTTACCAAGAGCAGTAGCGCTACTGAAGAAGAGGAAGAAGAAGAATTCTGTATATTATCCTCGTCAGCAACTTGGATTTGTGAGCCGTTGAACTGATTGTGCGATTATTCTCCCACTTGTCAGCTCTTGCAGTCTTCGGAATTGTGTGGATGATATTTTTCCGAAAGTCAGATGGTATATTACCACACTCATACATTCTCCACACTATCGTGAATAGTCGTTTTGTTGCCACTTCCCCAAATGATTTTAGAAATTCGGGTGGAATGTTATCCATTCCTTCAGCCTTATGTGATCTTAAGTCCTCCAAACTTCTCTTAAATTCTCTGGATCCACTATCTTTTCCAAATCGGCTCTTGTTTCTTCTTCTATCACATCAGTGTACTCTTTCCACCTATCCGCTCTCTCCTCTGCATTTAACAGTGGAATTCCAGTTGCACTCTTAATGTAATCACCCTTGCTTTTAATGTCACCGATGCTTGTTTTGACTTCCCTATATGCTGAGTCAGGCTTTCCGACAATCATTTCTTTTTAG
Organism: Schistocerca serialis cubense; assembly: GCF_023864345.2. Taxonomy (NCBI): domain Eukaryota; kingdom Metazoa; phylum Arthropoda; class Insecta; order Orthoptera; family Acrididae; genus Schistocerca; species Schistocerca serialis. Next base: position 391,445,586 of record NC_064639.1, read on the forward strand.
ATTTCTTCAGATTTTACATTCAGTCATTTCTTCTTAGCTTCCTGCACATCCTATTTATTTCATTTTTAAGTTACTTGTATTTCGGTATTCCTGAATTTCCCTGAAAACTTTTATACTTTCTTCTTTCAGCGATCAACTGAAGTACTTCTTCCGTTGCCCATGGTTTCTTAGCAGCTACCTTCTTTATACTTACTTTTCTCTTTTCAACTTACGTGATAGCCGTTCTTCTAGATGTCCATTCCTCTGCAACTGTACTGCCTACTGAGCTATTCTTCATTGCTGTATCTATAGCCTTAGAGTACTTCAAGGACATCTCGTCATTCCTTAGTACTTACTAACCCACTTCGTCGCCTACTCAGGTTACAAAATTATATGACCTGTACAACTTTTCTACCATAAAAGTTTACTATTGCGAACAAGGTAGAGAACAACGTTTTCGTTTCGGAAATGACTTAGGATTGGTAACAATGTTTGACAGATATTCGTTGCAGTATTACTGCAGAGTTTACCTAGGGAGTAAATGAACGGTAATGAATATGTCTTTATATGCGTTATTGGTTCTTAGACACTTCAATGAATTACTAAGAGCTGGTCTTCTGGGGAGGAGAAACTACGTAAAAGTAAAATTTTGTTTCTTGTTCTCGTATTTACTGGTCTCCTCAGTCGGGCATGAAATATATTTCCAGTTGCGAATACGGATAGCCATCAGCTGTATAACTGAATGACTACAGTGGAAATATGTGCCGGACCGGGGCTCGAGCGTGGATTTCCCGCTTTACGCAAGCGGTCGTGTTTAAAACGCTTTGGCTTTCTGTACATGATTCACGGCAAGACCCAAAGTTCCACATGTCGCAGTTCATGCGTGACTAACTGCACATAATGTAATTCTCAAACAGGGGGCAGGGGGTTGCATTTTAATTGACGGCCGCTGCCTAATATCGGTGGACAAATACGATACTGCGGTGCCTGTGGTGTTAAGAAATACAATGCAATATTCCTTCGGACATACTACATGAAATAATTCATCGTACATCTTAATAACTCAGCCACTGCAATACCGTATCGTCTTCCTCACTTGGGATTACGATTTACGGCGTAATTTCCTTTCCTCCGCTTTTCTCCCGTGGCAAGCAACTTGGAAGTAGTCTTTCTCACACAGTGTATGCTTTCAGTAACAGATATCTATACGACCTAAATGTCAAGAGGTTCGGTGAAACGCATGGAAGATGACGTCAGATTTGTCACTGTGCCGTTAATGGTCATCGATTTGCTTGTGTTTATAGGCGTAAGCCGCTGTAAACAGTGCTGCCACAACACAGACGGCTATTAAACACGTAGCCAATAGCTGCGCATTGGAATCTGCGGCTAAGTACATCTGTATACAAGGCGTACTGCTCATGACCGCTTGTTTACTCGGCAAGATACGACGCAGACTCATGAATTTTCATCGAAACCCCGATATACGGTAGTAATTGCAATGATTCGATGGGTCGAACTATGAATGTGGCAGTAGCAAAGAACCGAGATTGTACTCGTGCATGTTTCTTACTAAGAGAATGAGGGAAGGAAGGTAATATTTTAATTCCCTGCCACCGGCTAGGTCATTAGAAGCAAGAAGGAACAATGATGAACAAAAAAAAAAAAAAATTCTGGATTTTATTTACATGCTTTCGGGAAACTACAGAAAACCTAATCGTTTCCCTTTTACGGTAGGTGGCTTTTACGCATCGAATACTCATCTCGTATGGTCGGACTATTCATAGAAGCAGAAGCCACATTTCTGCTGATCACTTATTTGCACTTATAAGCGTACTTAATGTGTGTTAATGTACTGACTCAAAGGCAATACACGCTTGTAACGTTGACGTTCTTTCAAGAAGGTGGTCAAATTAATTACACTTGTCTTGAGTACTTATTTGTAGTTCATCACTTTCGTGCATTATTGCTAATATGGCATGTACTTGAACTCATGTTTTGTACAGAAAGGGAAATACTGGATGTGGTATTCCCTGATATCTTAATTGACAAACAATTGTGAGAGAATAAGAAAGTCGTGTGCACGCAGTTTTGTTCTCGCAGGGTAGCTTGCATAGTTGTAAGAAACTTGCCTGCAACGCACATGCCGAAAAGGAGATACCAATTATTTTAAGTTTATTAGATATATTATAACATTTACAGGACGCTACTGACTCTCGAATTGTTGTTTGTAAGTGTAAGTCCGATTCAAGAACAACGGCATTCTTCGCATGTCGCACGGGGATTGGAGTGTTGCCGGTAACAGTTGTGGTACGCCCATACAGAGGCCTGAAGAAAGCGTGTATCCTGAAAATTATGTCTCATATATTTGTGTACTATTCGTCGCTGACGACCATCATTAGCCATGATAAATCGCAACAAATGAAAGAAAAAGTCATTAAAAACTTGCTACGATCAATTTTAGTGCTGAACTGACTTTGACGTTCACAACAGAGCACTCAGAACACTACTGAACACTCATTGGCTGTTGGAGAATGAGTGACGTCCGGTGTGTAGAACGAACCTAAACTCGACTGCCGTTGTTTACGACTCCAACTTAGGCTTAGGCAAGTTGGAATCAGGGTGAGAGTAGCCAAAGCTTCCAATGGCCGAAAACTTCTATCTTTCTTTGAGAAAATGATACAACGCAGCATGCAAAGGTGAACGTCATCTAACCCATCCTGTTGCCTTTGCTGCAACAAATGAAACACGCACTATTTCCAGTAGAGCAATGCCCTGAAGACACTTCTCGGATCCTCCAAGATTTTCCTCAACTTCCATAGCCATATGGTTCAACTTCACGATTGAGCAAATGCAGGATAAGTTACAACAGAGCTTAGCAACGTCTGCATTACCAGAAATATAACTTGCTTTTGGGACAATAGTGAGAAGCACTGTGGCGCACTATACCTCCAAAATTACTTCAGACACCTCTGTGTTACGTTCTGGCAGATTAAAACTGTGTGCCCGACCGAGACTCGAACTCGGGACCTTTGCCTTTCACGGGCAAGTGCTCTACCATCTGAGCTACCGAAGCATGACTCACGACCGGTACTCAAAGCTTTACTTCTGCCAGTATTTCGTCTTCTACCTTCGAAACTTTACAGAAGCTCTCCTGCGAACCTTGCAGAACTAGCACTCCTGAAAGAAAGGATACTGCGGAGACGAGATACTGGCAGAAGTAAAGCTGTGAGTACCGGTCGTGAGTCGTGCTTCGGTTGCTCAGATGGTAGAGCACTTGCCTGCGAGAGGCAAAGGTCCCGAGTTCGAGTGTCGGTCGGGCACACAGTTTTAATTTGCCAGGAAGTTTCATATCAGCGCACACTCCGCTGCAGAGTGAAAATTTCATTCTGGAAATCTCTGTGTTAGTCTCTATGTACAATTATGAAAACATGTTGTGGCTGGATGATGGCTTGTAAGGTACTGAAATTTTTGTACTGGGTAATTTGATGTCCACTGCAAGAGTATACATTTTCTCGTGTTTTTCTACCTCAAAGACTGGTAGGAAACCAGCATATAGTGCGACTGTGACATCTGTTTATAGGAACTAGTAGATTGATGGTTATAATAGTTACAGAAAAATAAAATCTGTAACCCATTTATGCTCCAGATCGATTGATGGTCATAATTTTCCACAGAAAAATAAAATATTATGTTAGTGGTGCACCTGATAAGATATTTTCTGTCTGTGACACTAGGAAATCTCAGAAACTACAACCATTGATGTTTGTCCTCTATGTTTACGAGAGGTACTTAAACTTAATGAGTCACTTTTATCCCAACGAGACAACCATGACTACTGTGTTTGTTAAACCAATTTTATTTCCAAACACAATCACATATGAATGTACCTTACCATGTAACCTGTGTCAACAGTATCTAACGATCATATTCTGACTAAGAATCAAACAACACTAATATACACTTTGACATAAAGACAAAAACATTTACTACTGAAACTAATAGGATAATAAAAATCTCATAGTGATGTATTGCACACAATCTTCACCCGAGGAAGAACCATGGATTGCCATTTGTTTAACATGTTCTGTTAGGCTCTTTGTAGCAGAAAAAAGTTAAAAAAACAATAAAAAGTTTAATTCTATCATTGGATGGTTGTTAGGAAGTGATAAAGAAAAGTATTCCAGGTAGCTTTATCTAAGTAGTCTACATAAAATAAGAAATTATAAAAAACAAATCATCTAAGATTTTATTAGGATGGCGAACGGTCCCAATAACACTCTTCTTAAATAAATGTATTAACGTCCTCAATACAACACAGACGAAGTACTGATAAAGACCCAGTAGAAGATGGTTTCTCTCAAACTGACAGCATGTTTATATCGTAACCAGACGAGTCTTGCTGTTTTGAGCAATAGAAAGACGTATCGAAATGTACTGCGCTGCACATTGGTTTGGTAATTTTGTGATTTTACGATTTTGTAATATTAAGTGTTCATATTTCAAATTATATAGAATGATAATTTTTCATTGGAGACTTGACTTTCACCATTTTATGTGGCTGAGGCTGACAAAATAACATGAAATACAAGCATGTTTACCCTGGAAATAACTTTTTTAAGTAATTAATGAAAACCCACAATTAGGATATTAAAAGCTGAAGTATGCTTAAGTGATAGTAGCTTAAAGAGTACTAAAAGAGACACCAGAGAGTGTTGTAACTTCTGTCTCATTGAAAGAGTTCAACATTATCCACAAGGAAACTTATGGGGAATTTTGGACGTTTCCACCGTAAAAGATTTTAGATTAAGTTATTATTGAGAGAAGATACGTGAAAATTACGTGAAGTAAATTACGAAATAGGGGTTTACCAAATTACGTTGTACTAGTGTAGATATTTTTCGAACTCTGAACAAGAATATTCGACTGACGATCTGAGACCATGCAACTGAAGTATTCAGACTAGGGCGTGATAAGAAAGAAGCCTCTCCCATGTAGACAAGGAACAGAAAACATTTTTTTAAACAACGACAAGCAACACCTCGCAAGTCTATGAAATTTATAAACAATAAAGTCAGAAGGTAATGGCACATCAGCTTCTGTTGCCGCAATAAACTATTTATTGCCAATCTGTAAGTAGTCTGTGAAAAATTTATATTAGCTGTCTGTAACTAAACGCGTTCATTGATAATTATAAGGCAAGATAATCTATGCCTAGAAAATACACGGTTTAGGAGGGCTGTCCAATGTCGCTAACACGGTAACAAGACGGTGAATGCCGAAGGGCTGGTGCTAGAGCCCCTTGAAGGCAAAGTTGAAGCGTTGCTTGATGATGGGCGGCTGCTCGTTGCTGCAGCTGTAAGGCAGCGGTCCCTTGATTGGTACTTTGGCTTCAATTGTCAGGCCCTGGACGTGCAGTGTCTTTAATACAGTGCCGGTAGAAGAAGATGTTGCGGTATATTCGCGATCACATGATAGGGTGGAGGCAAACAGATCTCCACTGACTGCACCTGCTAGAAGCAGTGTGGCTGCCGCCTGTTAGCATAGCGAGCGATTCTGATGCAGTGGCGACGTCCAGAGTCGTCCCCAGCAACATGACACTGTTGCTGCTGACGTCTTGAAATATTAATACAAGGGCTATTCGGAAAGCAAGTTGCAGTCGGTCGCGAAATGGAAACCACTGTGAAAATCCAATGTTGGGCAGTGTCTTTAGCATGTCTTTAGCATGCCCGTCGAACGCATCACGTCACTTTGGACGTGCAGTGTAGAGTGAGCACGTAAATATGCCTAGAAAACAGGGCCTCCCACCAAGTATGAGCACCTGGTGAGAGATTTCGCTTAGAGTCATGCAACCCACATAACATAACTGTCATACGGTTCCTTCTTCGTCACGATTCTCGGCCGCAATCTGCAGGGGCAATGAAGATGCTCCTGCAGCGTTTTCGATGAGAGGTTTAATTCGTAATTGACCCTCTCTGAGTTTCATCTCTGCTCACATTGACTGCTGGCTATGAAGACAATGTTTTGGCACATACAACGGGCTGTAAATCAGTGTAGAAAATTGGTGGGAAGCACAGGCGGCCATCTCCTATCAAGAGGGCACTGGGAAGTTGGTACAACGCTACGACAAATGTCTGTCGGAGCGGTGACTATGTAGATAAGTAGCTGGAAGGTGCAGCTAACTGTTGCAAAACATGTTTTATTTTAACATGGTTTTTTCCATTTCACGACCGATTGGAACTTACTTTTCGATCGTATTTTTGTTCTCGCTGCTGTGGCCCCTACGAATCCATGTTTCGGCTACCGGTGCAGCTCTCCTGTCACCCTGGTTCCCGGCACAGCAGCAAAGGCGTTAGCAATACATGAAAATGACTACACTAAGCTATATTCGCACAGGCTTACTGTATATAGCCGACTCTTTCTACTATTTCGAACTGATATTATTGTTTTGTGAAAATTATTCTGTTTTCATAACAACCAAGATTTGAACTCTGCAAATGCAGATGTACAACGTCCACTAGAGTGTGTGGCTATTTTACAAGATCCGTCATGGAACTATAGGGAAATTTAGATAACTCTGAAATAATTTAAACTTATAATTTAGTACAAAATTAAGTTTGTATTCTGAATTCCACTTTGAACTGAGCTCTACCCATATTATGTAATACAGCATTTTCAGTAACATTTAAACTGGTGAATATGGTAGTACAGAATTTTATTTCTAATGTTACAGGACACTAATGAAAGCATTTGTTCGTCCAAATATTGGCTATTGCGTAAGTAAATATCTCACTTGCATGGAATGAAGCGGAATTTATCAGGCAAAATTCATTGCAACGCAGTTCTTCTGTGGTCACGGGCCACATGCTTTCGGTCACTGTGGTTCAGTTGAACAACATCTCTCTCAGAATACAGCTCTTTACATTCCATTATGCAGCAATTGTTGACTAGCAGTGAAACAAGATTTTAGTAAAACTATGGCAGCACACCAGTGGATTTAGATTTTCAGAGAATTATATTCTTCTCCATGTTGATCCTGTGGCAGGAGGTCGAGTTGAAAAATTTATTACATTTAACATTGTGACAGATTCCTCCCTTGTCTCAACCGTTATTAGTTAAGTAGGAGTGAGAAGCCGTGACACCACCTGTCTGTGAGTTGTGTGAAATTTGGTCTGTTTGTTAATGTATTTTGACTGTTTGTGCATAATATATTTTCAGTTGGAAATGGGGACTCAGCCCAGCATTTGACTAAAAAACACATTTTAGTATGAACCGGTCAAGGTTTGGGAACAATCTCCATGATTATTTACAGTGATGATGGAAAGAAGGTTCCCAAGTTCAGCACTTTTAATAGAAATTTCTGTTCTTGACAAAACAGTAACTCATTACAGCTTATTACACCTTTCTACTTGAATGGCTTTTCTTTACGCAGTGATGATTAGGGTTGGGCGGCACAGAATCATGCAGAACATTACTTTGTATGGCATTTCACTCCAGAGACATTGGTAATCTCAGGTAAAAGAAAAACGTGAGCATTATCTCATTCTGTTGGAGTTCTGAATTATTGCAGAATTTGTATGAAAAAATGAACTGTACCAAATAGACTGGTCGAAATGGTTCTGTGACAGCACTGTATTAGTGTTATTCTCAGTTTTTGTACTCCTTCTTCTGACGATAACATTTTCCCAAACCTGAATAAACGGGTTTGAGGTAGATTCTTGCTGGTTATGTATTAGTGGAAACAAGCAATGGAAAAGAAGACAACAAAACTTAAATTGTTCACAGTACAGGGGCAACTACGTACATATACATAACGGCAAATAAAATTGCTACAGCGAGTTATATGTATGAACTGAGTGATTCAGTGTGTGAATCACTGATATCGTAGTCGTAGGATGTTATGTGATTGCGTGTTTTGAATTGTATAATTGTACATTTAAGTAAGTAGTCAATGATTGCACAACTTTGGAAATTTACCGAGACATATGTGGACATTTGTGCAGATTTATTTCCGGTGGTATTTCTGTATCCCCTCACAAAAACGTTTCATTATTAAGATTATCTGCCTGTTTCTTAATATATGAGGTTATGCTGTAAAGTAATGATTCCGAATTTCTTATGTGAAAACACTTAAAGTCCTTTAAATAAAACAAACTTTGTTAACATTCTTCATATTTATTCTTCATGTCTGCTACATATTTATTTCTCATTATAATCACTCCGACGACGAACACATTTCTCCCATCCAGAGACCAGTTTGTTCATACCGTCATTGTAGAATGTTTGTCATTGTTGACGGAGCCAAAACCACACTTTTGCTTGCACCGCTTCAGCACAATTAAAATGTAGTCGTTAAAGGTGTTCTTTAAGTTTTGGAAACATCTGAATATCGGATGGGTCCAAGTTTCCTACGTTACTACCACAAAGGCCCCAACGTCTCACATTACTGATGTAGGTACTGCCATCACTGCAGACAGCTTCCATACAACTCTGATTTCAATTGGAAGAACGTTCTGTGTGAAATTCGATTATAGCTGTTTATCAGGTACGAGTATAGTGCAGCAGAGGGTTTTAACTTGTGTCAGCGAAGCAGAAACGTCGACCAAGTAATATTCATGACATATAAGAGCTCAGAAGGTAATGAGAACAAAATAAAAAATCATTACATTTCAGTACGGCCTCGTACAACACAAACAGCATGGATAAAAACATACTTTCTTCAGTTTAATTTCTGTTGATGAATGTCCATTCAATGTAACATGCCATGTCCTCCCTACCAAGAAATCCTCAGTCTGAATACAAATATGAAACAAAATTTCACATAGAACGTTCTTCCAATTGAAATCGGCTGTAGAATGGAAGATGTGTACAGTGATGACTGTCTACATTGGTAATGTGAGACGTTGCGTTCTTCGTGGTCGTAATGAAGGAAACTTCGACCCATCCGAGTCTCGTGTGTGAAATGCGAGAGATGGCTTTCGTATGATCAGTGTTTTTGGAATCCATACTGGTTGGGAGCATGTCGATGTTGTAAAGCAATAATCTTTTCCCTTTTAATTATGCACATTTTACTATAGAACTATAAATTATGGTTGATGATTTCAATAATTTCATTAACTGGTACATTAGTGTACATATTGGTTATGTCTAAGGAAATAAATTTTGCATTATCTGTGAACATTTTTAATTTATTTAATCTGTGCACTTGATTTTCGAGTTACATTATAATTTAATTTTTTGCTCAGTTTGTATACTGGGCTCCTCATAAAGTGAACTATTGGTCTGACAGGAATGTTTGCTCGGTTGACTGTTGAACATGGTGCAGTAAGCTGTCCCTCTTTTGTCAAGTGAAAGATTAGTTTCATTAGGGTTTTTTAAATGTGGAAAACCAAATATTCATAAAACACTATATACTATAAATAACACATTATAAGGAATATTTGACTTCTGTAGTACAGATGCCACCTAAGATGGTGGAGTGTCTGATGAAATAAACTCCCATCAGAAAGCAGCTTACATGTAAAACACATAATTACTAATATGACTTATTTCACAATGTTCTGCTGCAATACAGATTCAGGTAACTCTTACCAGACTGAAAATTTCATTTACTTTTATTTTGTATTTTAATGAAAACTCTCTCCTTTGCAAACTTTAATAATAAATTCTATCTACAGTCTTTTTATATAATTTTTCCTATGAGTCTGAAGTCAAATCTCTGTGATTAGGGTTTAATTTTGTGTGTAAGGACCTTCAATGCAATCTCAGTATGCATTAAACACCTCAAGTGCTATTTTTGTTGATTTAGTTTGTTTATACCATCACAGTGGACTAATTTCTATCTGTTGTCTAAAGCTGTTACTTCAAAGTCCATATGTCGGAATTACTTCATAGTGAGGTCATATAAGTAATTAAAGTAAGTAATTAAAGATAATTGAGGGTCACTGTAGACCATTTTGATATTTTTCTCTTTGTGAAACTTAATTTAAACCTAGATTATAGATGTGATATGGCATAGGTCATCCTTCGATCCATTGTAGTTCTTGGAAACCCATTCAGGGAATATTCGTTCACAGTTTTGTTGAACACAGTTGGTTTTTACCATCTGTATTAAAACATTTCTTTTTATTAATAGTGCAATTTATAAACAATGTTTTGTGAGTAGAATAAAATTTCCAGTGGTAAACGTAACTGCTTTTTCGACGGTATTTTACCAGCTAACTAAAAATAGGAAAGCCTTGAACCCCTTCGATTAAATTTAGTTAGTATTAAGATTCTTTTACAGGGAGTGCAGTGGAACTGACGCTGAAATCATTAAGTATTAGGTTATATCATCGCTAGTCTCACTGAACTCTTCTGAACTCTACATGTCATGTGTGGTCTGGCGTCTCCTTACCAGCAACAGGTCCCAGGTTCAAACTAGTCAATTCCCTAAAAAACGCGCTGAAAGCGTCGTTGCGCGAAAGTGGTAGGGAGACACGATATAGAACAAACAGACACCACGTAAAATGTTAGAAAATGGCGACCCTTCCAGGATGGTAAAATACCATGATTGAAGGTCGACCACATGCCTAACTACGTCAGAAAAATATCCTGCTGAAAAATGTTTGTGGTGAAAAATTTTTTCTTAATGTTAAACATAGTCGAAAACAGTAGCTGCAGCGATAGATAGTAAAAAAGTATTCAATAGAAAGTGAGACATTGTAGCAGAGACAATAGCATAATTAAGTTATGAATTTTAATATTGTTAGAATTAAGTTTTCTCTCCAATGCAAGCGCACAGGTGGGGGATACATCGTTGACAAGTTGGTTCTGACCCAACAAGTAAGTGAATTGATTGTCAAGTCGTGTGTGCAAAACGTTTATGAAACGCGTGAGATCGTATGAGCGCATGTTGATTCGAAGTAGGGCGCGTGAATTACTTTTAAAACAGAAAATAAGGGATTCGGAAAGATTAGCAGTGGCAGATCGAGACCTTGACCGAATTGAGGTAGAGACCCAGCATGAAAATTGACAGAGAATAGAGGACAGTACAACAGACGATGCATTATCGCGAGAAATAGGACATATAACGTACCATAACGAGGATAATGTGCGTCAAGGCATAGAAAACGTAAGTCAGCATACGACAGAGGAACAGGAAAGTAGAGAGACAGTCGATGAGGACTCTAACTTGCGTCTTCAATGCGTAGAACCCATAGTACAAGTAATCAGAGCTCCCTCACCCCAGAGTACAAGGAATGCGAGCAGAAACGTGTCACAGCACAGTTCAATGCAATCGGTTGCGAACCAACACTTGGGCGAAACACAGAGCGTAGGACGTCGGAAGAAAACGCAATAGGACCCACCAATCTGGTAGAATTATTACAACAAATTACGGAAACCATGACAAGACAAAATAAAGACATAGCGAACCAAATTCAAATTCAGAATGCAGAAACCACGAGACAAATGCGTGCGATTAAAGAACAAAACAAAAAAATTCAGTTACACCAAAGTCGTATTGAAGACGAGGCTAAACAATCTCGAGAAGTGATAGCAAACTTAATAACAGGTCACAATCAATTGAGAACAGACATCGACAAGGTACAAGCGGACATACAAACATTGCGTAATGACATTCAGGACGAGATCAAAACATTACGTAACAACACCCAGGGAGAAGTCAAGAAGCTAGAGAAACAGATAAACGTAATTACTAGACAAGCAGCAGGTACAGCGCGTGAAATTGTTGAAAACAGTGTGTTACACAAACGTGTCACAAAAGCAGCGCTGAAAAGATATGATAACCGCATAGTCAAAATAGAAGCGTAAACGAAGCGACAATTTCAGAAATTGCGAACAGAGTTGTTGCAAACCATTGAAGAGCGTAGTGAACAGGATCGAACAAGCACAGAGTCTGCAACCACATCCGTATCTGTAACAGCACCGGAAAAGCAAGCAATTAACGAAGGATTCCAATCACAGGCGGAAAGTAACATACGTGAAATCAGACAGCCTGCACAGCAACAAACACGTTTCGAAATTCTTGATGAACAAACGTCATCGCAAACACATGCGGAACCACAAATGTATGTTTCAAGACAGTTTGGATCGTGCAATGAAGCAGCAAGGTTAGCCAGACAAGATACCGAACCAATACCTGACAATGGAAAGCCAGGTCGCGAAGAGTACAGTGCAATGCATTCAGCTACACGTTCACAACCGATGGAAGAAAATTATTGCGTACCACTCCAACGATACTACGCAAGGGTAGGCGAGAGTTACAGTGGACAATATCCAATGGATCTACCATAACCGGAAAGAACGACGGGACAAATGATGAGAAACAAAAGTGGCGAAGAATTGCGAATTTCATATGGAAATATGACGAAGTACGACAACGATCATTTCCTCACAGTCAGAAAATTTCAACTCTTTCGAGAAGGAAACTCATTACATCCATGAACTTTTATTGATCAATTCCGAGTAGGATTACCAGAACACTGGACGCTAGCACATAAATTAGACTTTATATGTGTACACATGTCAGGAACAGTCGCAGAAACCATGCAGAATGTTGCAACGACATGCCGATCGTACGAAGATTTCAGAGAGAAGTTTCTCTCACGATATTGGTCCAGCGAAGCACAGAACAGAGTGAAGTACGAATTATTACAGAACCCATATTTTGAAAATTCAGGAGAGAAGAGTCCCGTGAAATTTTTCGAATTAATGGCAAAGAAAAATCAATGCTTAGATGCACCATACAGTGACGGAGAGTTGATTAAATTATGCGTGATGAAGCTACCATTGAAATACCAGCAATCATTAGTAGGCCGCGGAGGCAATGACGTCGAAGCATTTAAAGGTATTCTAAGGGAACTAGAGTTCATATTTTCGGAAGATGACGCAGAAAAATGACGAAGCGCATGCGAAAACGAAAGCAAAAAGCAGTGGAATCCACAAGACACAGCACGAAGAAACAATAATTACGAACCATGTGATAACTTCGCACCAAGAAACGACAATAGATTTCAACAAAGAACCGGTTATGGATTTAGAAGAGAATATGGCAATAACTATAATTCACCCTGGAACGCCAACAACTATTACAGAGAGAATAATGACAGCCGGAACGGGTGCTGGAGAACCAATAGACCGACAAATTATCAACAAAGAAACCACTATCAACAAGCTGAACAAGAAAAGAGAATAAAGATAGAAGAGGTGGAGGTAAGACCACCAAACCCCAATAAACGTTCGAATTGAGAGCTAAGCGCCCATGCCAAAGAGAATGACGCACCGACCCAGGACAATTGCAGCACCTTGAACAGAGAAGTAATAATCTTATCACGAGAAGAGAAGAAGGAAGAAACAAATCCGCAGGGAACAGATGAAAACGAAGACAAGAAAATAACAATATCGTGTTGGGACGAAATTAATTGGGAGAATACTGACGAGGAAGATGAATTACCAGAGGCATGCACAATGAATGTAGGAGGAAAGGACAAAGTAGTGAGTATTGCAGAGCTATTTGAGATGGAAACCAGGGAAAGCGAATTCAATGAGGATAATGCGCAGTCGACAAAAGTTGAAAATAAGTTACGAGTGGGCGCACAACCCAACGTATATAATGAAGGAAGTTATGAAGCGATAATTAGAGCATTTAGATGCGATTATGTGGAAGTAGCGACGAAGAAGGGGAAGATAGACGAGGATGAGGGAAAAGTAGAGGATGCTGAAGAAAGCGTAAATGAAGGAAGAAATAGAGAAGAGGAAATAAAAGAGAGAGAAGTAGCAGTCGAAGCTTATCCTACAGAAAGTTCGAATTCACAAGGGAAATTCCTAAAAAGACTCATGTATGATTCAGTGGAGGATTCGTTGATGCAAGAAGAAGAAGAACAGAACCAACCCTTTCAAATTCAACCAATTGTGAAGGCCATGGTAAAGCATACCCCAGTCAATATTGTAATTGATAGCGGAAGTGAACTGACTGCGATCTCAGAAAATTTATTCATGCAGTGTAATGCCAATGAGGAATTACCAGTTCTGAAAACACGTAAGATTAAAGTAAGAGGTCCTATTAGAAACAATGCTGCGGAAGTTACAAGACAAACAAGGTTAACTCTTTCGTGTCAAGGTCAAAAGATCGAAGCCAACTTCGTGATTATACCTAAACTAACTGTAGATTTGATTATAGGTGCAGATTTTTTAAATGAGAGACGAGCGATAATAGATATGGGGAAAGGTAGCGTAACATTCGGGAATGTCACACTCCTCTTTGAGCAAAAGCTAAAATTAGAAGAAATACCAGTTATAAACAAACAATTAAGAATGACGCGAGATAAATAGGATGAAGAATTAGAATGGTATACACAAAAGGTGGAATCGCCTCAACTCATGTTAGAAGTTCATAGAGAAATCGACGAAAAATTGCAAGAAGTTCAAGGTATTTCGGAACACAGTAAAAGAGAATTAGAGGGTATTTTACGAGATAAAGCAGAGGTATTTTTACGTAAGACTGGCAGTATTAAACACTTTCAGTACAAGTCTGAAGTAAAACAGCACAAGCCATTTAGAGTGCCACCCTATACAACCCCATTAAGCTACAGGAATAAAGTATTCCAGGAGATATCTAAAATGTTAGATGACGATATTATTGAACCAGCTACCTCCACATATAACAGCCCGCTCCATATTAATCAAAAACGAGATGGGAGCATCAGGTTAGTGCTTGATTCCAGACAGATCAACACAATCATAATCACTGAGACAGATCGCCCAGAAAAATTAGAGGAACTGATACAAAACTTCCACGGTGCTAAGATACTTTCATCAATTGATTTACAGAGTAGTTTCTGGCAAATAGAATTGGCCCCAGAATGTAGAAAATTTACTGCATTTATCGTATTCGGTAGATGTTACCAGTTTAAACGATTGCCATTTGGTTTAAACATGTCATCAGCAGCGTTTATTAGGGGATTTAATACTATACTCAGTCCTGAAATTTTACAAAAAATTACTTGTTATGTTGATGATGTGATTATAGCAGAACCCTCTTTGGAACATCACAACGACACATTAAATCAGTTTTTACAAATCATGAAAGAGCATGGGGTCAGAGTAAATATAACAAAATCCAAATTTGGAAGGCGAGAGGTCAAATTTCTAGGACACATAACTTCCGAGAAAGGGGTAATGCCCGACCCAGAAAAACTAACGGCAATCAAAGAATTCTGTACTCCATATAACAAGAAAACTCTCAGAGGATTTCTAGGTCTCACCAGATTCTATAAAAAATTTATTTGGATCGACTCTCTCGCAACACCACGCCTATGTGCATCGACTGGAAAAAACACGCCATGGGTATGGGATCAACAAGCCAATGAAGAATTTTTAAAAGTGAAAAACGCACTAACAACAGCACCGATTTTAGCACATCCTGATCTAACACAAAATCTTTGTATGGCCACTGATAGCGCGGAAACAAATTTAGGAGTTGTTTTATTCCAAGAATACGAACAGGCAGGGCTAAGATCATACAGAACAATTGCATTTGCCAGTCGGGTACTCACAAAAGCGAGAAAAACTGTTCAGTCACGGAGCTGGAAGCATTGGCCATTGTATGGGGCTTCCAACGTTTTCGATACTTCCTATTCGGAAGAAAAACAAAAGTATACACTGACCACAAAGCATGAGAATTTCTGTTATCCGCCAAACTAACTCATGGAAGGTTAGCCAGATGGATGTTAATACTACAAGAATTTGACTTCACTATTACACACATCCCAGGACCAGCGAATGTATTAGCAGATGATTTATCACGATGTCCACAGGGTGCATCCAATAACATAGGTTTGGAAGCAGCAGAAGACCAGTTTACAATGTACTATATGAAACAAGTACCTTTCAAAAACTACATTACGACAGCATTGAAAAACACAGGCAGAGAACAGGACAAGGATCCCGAAATACTAGAAATCAAACACAAGTGGAGAAGTAAGGATTTTCCAGACATTCGACAGCACTATCTCGTAAAAACAATGTTTTATTTTTTAGACGAAATGTTGCAACGAATGAATGGTTAATTTATATCCCAGATGAACTAATTAATAAGTGCATGTGGTATACACACTTAAGTAATGGCCACTTTGGACCAAAGAAATGTTTTTTAAAAATAAAACAAACAAGTCATTTTCATAATATGGAAAGACGAATTAGAACAGTATTAGTCAAATGCAAAAAATGTATGAGGGCTAAACACGTCACTTTCCAAACGAAACCACCTATGTTTCCAATAATCCCCAAAAGACTAAAACAAATAGCTGCAACAGATTTGATGGGGCCCCTCCCACGCACAAAAACTGGACATATTTTCATATTTGTCGTTTTGGAACTTACTTCTAAATATGTTACCTTGACACCATTAAAACGGGCAACAGGTCTTACTATAAGTCAAGCATTTAGACAAGATTTTCTCAGACAAGTAGGTCTAGTGGAACGAATAATTTCGGATAATGGCCCACAATACAAATCAGTGCAATGGCAAAATACGTTAAAACAACACAAAATAAAACCCATCTACATATCTAAGTACAAACCTAGCGTAAATTCAGCAGAACGATCTATGAAGGACATAGGCACTTTATGCCGATTATATGCAGGCAAAAGACAGAACACTTGGGATATATACCTTAAAGATTTTCAAGAAGTAATAAATGAAATGCCACATAGCACTACACTACTACCCCCAGTTACTGTACTTAAAAATATTGAACCCCCAAACATAACCAGAGAAAATGTTAGATTTCCTATTGTACCACATAAACAGCACAAACAAGTCATAGCAACAGCACTCTCCAAGATCAGAAATGCAGCCATTAAAAGAAAAGAAAGAGGAGATAGAACAACAATTAAAAGAACATTCTCAGTAGGCCAGAAAGTATTTGTAAAAACACACCATCTCTCCAGCAAACAGAAACACAAAATACATAAGTTTTACGCTGCATACAAAGGACCTGTCATAATTAGCCGAATTGCTCATGGTAATGCTGTGGAACTAATGAACCCAAAAACAGGCCAAACCTTAGGACTTCACGATGTGAGCCATATCAAAAAGTTTGAAAATTAATTTTATTCCTCATAAATAATCAGCTCAATATTTCAAGATTATGTTGCAGATAAGATCGTCAGGAGAAAGAAGAATGAAGAGCGAGCAAGGTGGGAAAAAGAAAGTAGTTTCAATAAAAACAAAAACAAAAATAACACCAATAGTACCATAGATTAAGGTGAATGGATGAAGTGTAGATAGTGTAACAGCATGAAATACTAAAATGCTATGCACCACGACACTACACAAAAAACAAAAAAACCAATTTGAGGATTTTTGTAGAAGTTAAGACTCAAAATATCTTAGAATTGTAACATGGAAAGGGCGCCGAAATTTGTAAAACTTTTTAAGAAGGCGTAAAACAATGTAGGTACTAGACATATGTTAGATTATTATAAGTAAAACTTTTTGTAAGAATCATTGTAAAAACTCCAACAAAGACCAGATGCAACGACCCACAAGTTGCAGTGCGAGAAGTACAGGGTGTTTCAAAAATGACCGGAATATTTGAAACGGCAATACAAACTAAACGAGCAGCAATAGAAATACACCGTTTGTTGCAATATGCTTGGGACAACAGAACATTTTCAGGCAGACAAACTTTCGAAATTACAGTAGTTACAATTGTCAACAACAGATGGCACTGCGGTCTGGGAAACTCTATAGTACGATATTTTCCACATATCCACCATGTGTAGCAATAATATGGCGTAGTCTCTGAATGAAATTACCCGAAACCGTTGACAACGTGTCTGGCGGAATGGCTTCACATCCAGATGAGATGTACTGCTTCAGCTGTTCAATTTTTTCTGGATTCTGGCGGTACACCTGGTCTTTTAAGTGTCCCCACAGAAAGAAGTCACTGGGGTTCATGTCTGGCGAATAGGGAGGCCAATCCACGCCGCCTCCTGTATGTTTCGGATAGCCCAAAGCAATCACACGATCATCGAAATATTCATTCAGGAAATTAAAGACGTCGGCTGTGCGATGTGGCCAGGCACCATCTTGCATAAACCACGAGGTGTTCGCAGTGTCGTCTAAGGCAGTTTGTACCGCCACAAATTCACGAAGAATGTCCAGATAGCGTGATGCAGTAATCGTTTCGGGTCTGAAAAATGGGCCAATGATTCCTTTGGAAGAAATGGCGGCCCAGACCAGTACTTTTTGAGGATGCAGGGACGATGGGACTGCAATATGGGGCTTTTCGGTTCCCCATATGCGCCAGTTCTGTTTATTGACGAAGCCGTCCAGGTAAAAATAAGCTTCGTCAGTAAACCAAATGCTGCCCACATGCATATCGCTGTCATCAATCCTGTGCACTATATCGATAGCGAATGTCTCTCGTGCAGCAATGGTAGCGGCACTGAGGGGTTGCTGCGTTTGAATTTTGTGTGGATAGAGGTGTAAACTCTGGCGCATGAGACGATACGTGGACGTTGGCGTCATTTGGACCGCAGCTGCAACACGGCAAACGGAAACCCGAGGCTGCTGTTGGATCACCTGCTGCACTAGCTGCGCGTTGCCCTCTGTGTGTTGCCGTATGTGGTCGCCCTACCTTTCCAGCACGTTCATCCGTCATGTTCCCAGTCCGTTGAAATTTTTCAAACAGGTTCTTTATTGTATCGCTTTTCGGTCCTTTGGTTACATTAAACCTCCATTGAAAACTTCGTCTTGTTGCAACAACACTGTGTTCTAGGCGGTGGAATTCCAACACCAGAAAAATCCTCTGTTCTAAGGAATAAACCATGTTGTCCACAGCACACTTGCACGTTGTGAACAGCACATGCTTACAGCAGAAAGACAACGTACAGAATGGCGCACCCACAGACTGCATTGTCTTCTATATCTTTCACATCACTTGCAGCGCCATCTGTTGTTGAAAATTGTAACTACTGTAATTTCGAAAGTTTGTCCACCTGAAAATGTACTGTTGTCCCAAGCATATTGCAACAAACGGTGTATTTCTATCGCTGCTCGTTTAGTTTATATTGCCATCTCAAATTTTTGAAACACTTTGTATCAAGGAAGAAACGGACGTAATTAGCAAGACACGATTCCTACAAGGTAGAAGCATCGAGAGAAGGGAAAGCACAGCAAGACCAACAGAGGGTAGCTGAAGTGGGCAGTAAATCTGCTGAACCACAGGGTGGCGGAACCCTGCTGGCACAGAAGAAGGAGCTACAGAGTGGTGGAACACCGAAGGGACCAGTGCAGGGACTGACAAGCAAACACCGGACTTTCACCGCTCGTAAACACCGGGAAGCCCCGACTCAGCGGAGCGAGCAAAAAACAGCCCAACGAGAAGACTGCTTGGGCAAGCCACCACTGGAAAAAAAAGTGTAAAAGTCACACTACCGCTATTAAACAGCATGCTGATGCACGAAACTGAAGAAAACTTCCACAAAGTAAAAATGACAGGCCCAAACAATTTATCAAACTGTTACTTAGAGGAGAACTTCAAAGCGACTAGTTATCAATAAATATTTCCATATCCGGCCCAGAGAAGAACCAAGAAGGAAGTAAGAAGCAAAGAAAAAGCAGGAAGAACAGAAGTTGAAGATTCGCAAGATTGAGACCAAGAAAGAAGATGGGTGAAGAATAGACGACATACCTTCCCAAATCCCTATCCTATTGTAAACTAGTCGTCTGCGAAGTATTACAACGAAAAACGACCACTTTCATGCATACAAAGCCAGTAAACCACAAGATTCTGCACTCACAGCTCCACTCCATTATGGGACCTCCACAACAGCAACACACACTTGCAAAGCCAACAAGGAAGGACAAATGAAGCTGTACATCTAATACTTGCCCACATCCATCCCGCTCAAGTCCATCACTTTCGTGCAAAAAACATTCGCCAACCTCATACTTAATCATTCGTAGGATTGTGTGAATGTGTGAAATCAAATTATGTGATGTAGGAATTGTGCAAAAGAAATGTGTGAAAAACTAAATAAGTTATGCACACCAGACAGGTAATAAACTACAAAATAACAGTCATTGACTATGAACTTAAGTAAAAAAACAGACTATCGATAAAAATAAGTCATTAGTTCTGAAATGGGCAGTATATAAAGAAAAAAAGTAAGGCATAATAAACACTTAAACTATATGCCACTTATTTTCTCCTATTAAAAATAAAAGAATAACTATGTTTTACTTATTTTCTCCTTATAAAAACAAAGAATAAAAAATTATCTTATTGGATATTTTCCCTTTTTTATAATATTTGTACCATTTGCTAGGATAATATCTCAATACTTGTGTATGTATATTTCTTTGTCAAAGCAATTCATGGAAATAATTCTTATTTGTTTGTGTAACAATGTTGAAATGAGTGTCTAGAAACAAAAACATTTTACTTGTACATAATATTTAGAAAATGTGTTAGGAATAGATTTTACTTAATTACTACATTTACAAAAACAATATTTCTAACAAAATCGATGTGAAAGACTCCTCACTTTCGATAACAAACTTCTTAAAAAACAAACTTCACAATTAAATAAAGAAAGAAAATAATTAAGAAATAATGATTATAATAGAATAAAAATATTCTTCCCTTATCAATATAAACATATTTTTGATAATAATGTGGAAGAATATAAAAATATAAATTAGTTATACAAACTAGCATAGAACAGAATAACGTGGCTGAACAGTAGGCAACAAAATTTAGATAATGGAATAATTTTTGACTGACTTAGACAACGATTCAATCAATGCCTAACTTCAGTGCAAAAATTAAGTTCGAAGGGTGGTGATATGTAAGGTGTCAGGCAAATCCAACACCTTCCATGAAAACCCTGACGTGATAAGCAAATCCAGTAGTATATCACATAGCTCTGAATAAATCGCGACATTAAATTAACCAAAGTAATACGAGTAACGAGTGAGCAAATGGAATACCACAGACTAACACAAGAATGCCTAAATGCATGTCATACCTTCCCACCGTGAGGCAGACCCAGTTCCGAGGGGAGAAACGAGAACAGAAGCCAAGAGCAGAACCGGGTTAAGCTGAAGGCCCTACTGTAAGGGACGGACACCCACGTCACCAGCTAACCGCTAGGACCACCCCCCAGCCAATGTTAAAAGCTAGAGCCCTCCAGAAGAACAGTATAGATCCTACGATAACACTAAAAGGACCACACCAGCTACAAGTTTTAGCGTGAGACTTTTTCGCGTCTCTGTTACATCAGGACCACCCCCCAGCCCATGTTAAAAGATAGAGCCCTCCAGAAGAACAGTATAGATCTTACGATAACACTAAAAGGACCACACCAGCTGCAAATTTTAGCGTGAGACTTTTTCGCATCTCTGTTATGTTGCAAACTTTAAAAACATTGCCCCACCACGAAAAGTATAACGTTTCTCATTGGATAGACAGAATTTTTGTAGGCAGAGTTTAAGGTTAACATTGAGACCCTGATTGGTCAGATGAAAACCCAGCCAGATAATTTTTTTAAACCAACTTCGGTAAATTGTAGTAAGGAGAAGTTAGGAGAGAGTTGCTTCCGAGACGGCGAGGTGAGCGGAGGTGTGCTGCCCGCCGCCCCTGACGAACACCGAGAAGGTAATGAACGCAGGCGATGCCACATAACAGTACATAAAGCTTCACTCAGAACTGCAGAAGTCTCATCTGTTACACCCCCTTTTTGCGTAATACTAGTGTCGATTGTCAATTAGAACTCATGGTGTTCAAATTTTCCACTTGATGTAATAATCTTAAACGTGATGATTTTTCTGTAATATAATTATTGAGAAGCCACATCAGCCGCTGTAATTTACGACAAGTTAGGTAAGTAATTAGAGATACTTGAGGGTCACTGTAGACCATTTTGATATTTTTCTCTTTGTGAAACTTAATTTAAACCTAGATTATAGATGTGATATGACATAGGTCATCCTTCGATCCATTGTAGAACTTGGAAACCCATTCAGGGAATATTCGTTCACATTTTTGTTGAATGCAGTTGGTTTTTACCATCCTGTATTAAAACATTTCCTTTTATCAATAGTGCAATTTATAAACAATGTTTTGTGAGTAGAATAAAATTTCCAATGGTAAACGTAACTGCTTTTATCGACGTTATTTTACCAGCTAACTAAAAATAGGAAAGCCTTGAACCCCTTCGATTAAATTTAGTTAGTATTAAGATTCTTTTACAGGGAGTGCAGTGGAACTGACGCTGAAATCATTAAGTTTTTGGTTATATCATCGCTAGTCTCACTGAACTCTTCTGAACTCTACATGTCATGTGTGGTCTGGCGTCTCCTTACCAGCAACAGGTAACAGGTTCAAACTAGTCAATTCCTTAAAAAACGCGCTGAGAGCGTCGTTGCACGAAAGTGGTAGGGAGACGCAATATAGAACAAACAGACACCACGCAGAATGTTAGAAGGTGGAGCATTGTTATAAGATTTCTCCTCAAAAAACTATATATTAAGTTCTAAGATAAATTGGGCACAACCACATAGTGCCCCATGGAGCAGGCTTAAGTGACAGTACTGATATCGAATCGTCTGATGGAGGGGTCCCTATTCAGCAATCTGACAAGGGGGCAGCATGAAGGTATTGCATTTTACACTTTCCCTTTTTTCTCTCAACATTATGAACAAGTCCATCAGAACTTTCCACTACCCATGCAAACATCAGTCACCTACATAAAATACATAAGCTTCATACCCTAATACCACGACTTGATGTGATGTGTCTTGTCATGCAGTGTCCCCATAAAGAACACATGAAACTATCAGTAAACAATACCATGTAAGCTAATTTTCTTCTCAAATTCCAAACATCTCTCAGCACTTTACACTGTCATAAACTACATATAGGTTCTAAAATGTTATGAATGTACACCATCGATTATTAATTCAGTCGACAGTTACTAAATGGGAGATAACAACAGCATAAAATTTCCTTTATATAATTTTAAATTCTCAAAAACATTGTTGTTTCCAGAGTATCAACTTCTATTGTTGTGTAAATATAAACGAAGGTGAACCCATTATCGCAGCTAAGATAGAAATAAAACTAACATCCAGTACAGTAGGACACGTTTATATGCCTGCAACCTATTCAGTAGGAGAATGTGGACAGATGATGGAAATGAAAAAAAGAAGCCAAACCATAATTTAACCTTTGGTAGCGCTTGAGGTAAGAAACATGAACGAAGATTAACTGCCTCAAGAGACTTGGAAACTCTAGAACTTTTCAAAGACAGTAGATTACGTAACAGTAATACATAGATTTTGAACTGTACAACATTTCCAGAAGCACACTTAATTGATATGAATTGCAGAACCATCAAATGAAGTTGCTGAAGGGTAGGAACCTGGATAAGTTGATAGAAACAGTAGTTTTAGAGTTTAGAAAGGAGTACCAAGAAACGACTGACGGAAACAGGAAAATAAATGAAACAGAAAATGAATAGGTATAGGAAAGAGCAGGAAATAGGAGAGAAGAAAGGACCAAACAGAAATCATTGGAAAACATAGGTGATATTGCATTTAGTTGAAGAAAGGAAACTTATAGGAAATGATATGTGCAAATAGATTACACCACACATTAAACCTAACGAGTTGATGAGCAAGTGCATTGACTTCCATAGTTCTCCACTTCTGCCGTGAGATGTCAGCTGCTCCATATATGTTGCAGAGAAGTATATGTTTCTACAGCAGAGGAAGTCCATGAACTCATTCATTCAAGAAATTTTTTGCAGTGAAATGGAAAGTACATGGCTTTAATTAACTTCCCTCAATGACCGTCAGTTGTCAGCTAGTTTAGACAATGCCTGAGGAGTCTTCCAAGTGTTTGAAGACTTCAGCTCCTTGAAAAATTGTTACAGCCCATGAAAAATAAGCATTTCGCGTAATAAAGAATCAGCTTAATAACGATTTACATAACGTGATTCTCACACAATTCATTGTTGGCTAGTGCAACAATAATATGAGCAAAATTATTTAGACATTAATAAAAACTGTCGCCCTATAAACTGTCGACAGGGAGCTTTACTGCACAGTTACATGAGTCATGTCTTTCCTGTAGGACAAACATAAACAGTACTAGATCTTAGCAAAGAGAGTGGCATGTCAGACGAATTGCTACTTAAAATGCACAAACGCCTAAGACATATTGTGATTCAACTCACCTGATGTACCACATAAGCTGCCAGTTCTTATCTGAATTGCTTTCAGGACTCTCCAGCATATATTGTGGGTTGGGATGATCCTCTGTCAAGTTATGTGGGATGTATAGGGTTTTCTCAATTATGTTTTCCAGTTCCAGACCCCTGCTTCTATTCTTTTACTGCAAATGTCTAGCAACGTCCGCATTTGGCTTACGTATGTAGTCAAAGAAAGTTGACATTGATGTTCACAGTTATCACAGATGGTAACAGAGGGTTTAAAGGACTGTAAAGACATGTGCAAGCTGAGGAAGTCTGTATTACTGGTGAGTAATCATTGAAGCTCAGAGGCCTCATGAAACTGAAGTGGCACGCAACTTGATACTGATTCATGTTTGTTGTCAGGAAATGGCTGACACTTGTTTTCCACAAGTATTACTTTAAATGGTTAGTCTTAGTACCTGGAAGGTTTTCGGAAGCAAAGTTGTTACACAGACTGGCGAGAATGCTTCTCCACTTCATTAGAGCTATTTTAGCCCCTTACATCTTGTACCCCCCCTCCCCATAAGAACCATGGACCTTGCCATTGGTGGGGAGGCTTGCTTGCCTCAACGATACAGGTCGCCGTACCGTAGGTGCAACCACAACGGAGGGGTATCTGTTGAGAGGCCAGACAAACGTGTGGTTCCTGAAGAGGGGCAGCAGCCTGTTCAGTAGGCAACACTCTGGATGATTGACTGATCTGGCCTTGTAACAATAGCCAAAACGGCCTTGCTGTGCTGGTACTGTGAACGGCTGAAAGCAAGGGGGAACTACAGCCGTAATTTTTCCCGAGGGCATGCAGCTTTACTGTATGATTAAATAATGATGCGTCCTCTTGGGTAAAGTATTCCGGAGGTAAAATAGTCCCCCATTTGGATCTCCAGGTGGGGACTACTCAGGAGGACGTCGTTATCAGGAGAAAGAAAACAGGCGTTCTTCGGATTAGAGCGTGGAATGTCAGATCCCTTAATCGGGATGTTTGGTTAGACAATTTAAAAAGGGAAATGGATAGGTTAAAGTTAGATACAGTATGAATTGGTGAAGTTCGGTGGCAGGAGGAACAAGACTTTTGGTCAGGTGAATACAGGGTTATAAATACAAAATCAAATAGGGGTAATGCAGGAGTCAGTTTAGTAATGAATAAAAAAATAGGAGTGCGGGTAACCTACTACAAACAGCATAGTGAACGCCTTATTGTGGCGAAGGTAGGCACGAAGCACACGCCTACTACAGTAGTACAAGTTTATATGCCAACTAGCTCTGCAGATGAAGAAGAAATTGAAGAAATGTATGATGAAATAAAAGAAATTATTCAGATAGTGAAGGGAGACGAAAATTTACTAGTCATGGGTGACTGGAATTCGGTAGTAGGAAAAGGGACAGAAGGAAACGTGGTAGGTGAATATGGATTGGGGCTA
The DNA here is from genome assembly GCF_023864345.2 of Schistocerca serialis cubense. NCBI lineage: Eukaryota > Metazoa > Arthropoda > Insecta > Orthoptera > Acrididae > Schistocerca > Schistocerca serialis. The sequence continues at coordinate 391,471,250 of NC_064639.1, forward strand.
AGAAATGAAAGAGGAAGCCGCCTGGTAGAATTTAGCACAGAACACAACTGAATCATAGCTAATGCTTGGTTCAAGAATCATAAAAGAAGGTTGTATACATCGAAGAGACCTGGAGATACTAACAGGTGTATGATGGATTACATAATGATAAGACAGAGATTTAGGAACCAGGTTTTAAATTGTAAGACATTTCTAGGGGCAGACGTGTACTCTGACCACAATATATTGGTTATGAACTGCAGATTAAAAATAAAGAAATTGCAAAAAGGTAGGGATTGAAGGAGATGGGACCTGGATAAACTAAGTAAACCAGAGATCGTAGAGAGTTTCAGGGAGAGCATAAGGGAACAATTGGCACGAATGGGGGAAAGAAATACAGTAGAAGAATGGGTAGCTTTGAGAGATGAAGCAGTGAAGGCAGCAGAGGATCAAGTAGGTAAAAAGACAAGGGCTAGTAGAAATCCTTGGGTAACAGAAGAAGTATTGAATTTAATTGAAGAAAGGAGAAAATATAAAAATGCAGTAAACGAAGCAGGCAAAAAGGAATACAAACGTCTCAAAAATGAGGTCGATAGGAAGTGCAAAATGGCTAAGCGGGGGTGGTTAGAGGACAAATGTAAGGATGTAGAGGCTTATCTCACTGGGGGTAAGATAGATACTGCCTGCAGGAAAATTAAAGACACCTTTGGAGAAAAGAGAACCACTTGCATGAAAATCAAGAGCTCAGATGGAAACCCATTTCTGAGCAAAGAAGGGAAAGCAGAAAGATGGTAGAAGAATATAGAGGGTCTATACAAGGGCAATGTACTTGAGGACAATATTATGCAAATGGAAGTGGATGTAGATGAAGATGAAATGTGAGATACGATACTGCGTGAAGAGTTTGACAGGGCACTGAAAGACCTGAGCCGAAACAAGGCCCCAGGTGTAGACAACATTCCATTAGAACTACTGACGGCCTTTGGAGAGCCAGTCCTGACAAAACTCTACCATCTGGTGAGCAAGATGTATGAGACAGGCGAAATACCCTCGGACTTCAAGAAGAATATAATAATTCCAATCCCAAAGAAAGCAGTTGCTGACAGATGTGAAAATTACCGAACAATCAGTTTAATAAGTCACGGACGCAAAATACTAACGCGAATTCTTTACAGACGAATGGAAAAACTGGTAGAAGCCGACCTAGGGGAAGATCAGTTTGGATTCCGTAGAAATATAGGAACACGTGAGGCAATACTGACCCTACGACTTATCTTAGAAGCTAGATTAAGGAAAGGCAAACCTACGTTTCTAGCATTTGTAGACGTAGAGAAAGCTTTTGACAATGTTGATTGGAATACTCTCTTTCAAATTCTGAAGGTGGCAGAGATAAAATACAGGGAGCGAAACGCTATTTACAATTTGTACAGAAACCAGATGGCAGTTATACGAGTCGAGGGACATGAAACAAAAGCAGTGGTTGGGAGGGGAGTGAGACAGGGTTGTAGCCTCTCGCCGATGTTATTCAATCTGTATATTGAGCAAGCAGTGAAGGAAACAAATGAAAAATTCAGAGTATGTATTAAAATCCGTGGAGACGATATAAAAACTTTGAGGGTCGCCGATGACATTGTAATTCTGTTAGGGACAGCAAAGGACTTGGAAGAGCAGTTGAACGGAATGGACAGTGACTTGAAAGGAGGATAGAAGATGAACATCAACAAAAGCAAATCGAGGATAATGGAATGTAGTCGAATTAAGTCGGGAGATGCTGAGGGAATTAGTTTAGGAAATGAGACACTTAAACTAGTAAAGGAGTTTTGCTATTTGGGGAGCAAAATAACTGATGATGGTCGAAGTAGAGAGGATATAAAATGTGGACTGGCAATGGCTAGGAAAGCGTTTCTGAAAAAGAGAAATTTGTTAACATCGAGTATAGATTTAAGTGTCAGGAAGTCGTTTCTGAAAGTATTTGTATGGAGTGTATCCATGTATGGAAGTGAAACATGGACGATAACTAGTTTGGACAAGAAGAGAATAGAAGCTTTTGAAATGTGGTGCTACAGAAGAATACTGAAGATTACATGGGTAGATCACATAACTAATGTGGGTGTATTGATTAGGATTGGGGAGAAGAGAAGTTTGTGGCACAACTTGACTAGAAGAAGGGATTGGTTGATAGGACATGTTCTGATGCATGAAGGGATCACCAATTTAGTATTGGAGGGCAGCGTGGAGGGTAAAAATCGTAGAGGGAGAACAAGAGATGAATACACTAAACAGATACAGAAGGATGTAGGTTGCTGTAGGTACTGGGAGATGAAGAAGCTTGCACAATATAGAGTAGCATGGAGAGCTGCATCAAACCAGTCTCAGGACTGAAGACCACAACAACAGATCTTGTACACTACATCCTTACGAAGAGAATATTTAAGCGCTTCCTCTAAGTTCCTCATATAGTAGGCTTATTGCAAAAATCCGTTAACTGAGTTTCAGTAAGTTTTGAGAAAACTGAAATTTTAGCTTATTCATTAAGCCAGAATTAATTGTGTCAGCATACGAATTATTAAACTAATGAGGATGTCTAGAAATATTAATAAACAGGTGGGTACCTAATGGATTATAATTTTTAGTAATTAATAGGAAATACAAATTTTGCTTCACTTATATGATTTTGACAACATTATTCCAATTACTTATCAGTTTCAGTAAAGTTATATTTTAGTAAAATACAACAATAAGTAATTGGAATCACTACGTCATGACGTTTTATTGGCTAACTAAATAATTATGAAAACAGAAGATATTATTTTTTCCTCTAGATTTTATACATCTGCTTAGTTGCTATAGCGAGTTCCTGAACTGTGTCGTTAGCTGCAGATTAAGTAGTAAGAGACTTAAATCAAGAGTGGAATTCCTCAGCAATGACTTCCTTTTTTGCATGATGTATCATGGACTTAGAATGACGATCTGATAAGTAAATATTTGTTGAATTTAGTGGATGTCCTTAACCAAATGTATGTGATTCTTTATAATAATTTTATCGCTGATTGTAACTGTATTCGATCACTTCTGACTTACACTTTTGCTAGCGTAAACACTTCACTTTTGGCGGGGTAAATTAATTTCCCTGACTGTCAGTACTTCTTTTTCTAACGATACAAGCAGAAAGCTTTGACATCACTTCGAATTCTGCATGTTTCAAATTCTGTTATGCATAAGGGAACTTTTCATATTTCTGTCCCTTTTCGATCTTGCAAACCTGAATATATTTAGCAATTTCAGAATGGTATAAACAAGTTCACATTTCTTTGTGCATTCAGTAGCACTACGCAGACTGTCTACTTCCACGAAGGTATTTCAAGATTGGAGAAACACGATCAATGCAGCTGTGTTTTAATTTATGTTCTGACACCTGCAGTTGTCTGGTCGAACATGTTCAATATATTTCATGATGTAGGTACCGATTTCTGAGATAACCCCTTTCGCTTTTAGCTCAGTCCAAGCGTAGCAGAATGCATCGTTTGGCTCAGAAAGTTCTTAGATAGCGAAATTATGTCTACAAATTTTCAAATTGTAGTACATCTGACTATTCCACTTGAAGACATCCCCAAGGCAGTTTGAGTATCAAATGTGAAACTAACAAATATTTTGTCTGCTTTACATTTTTCTTTGTCAGCAGTTTTTACTTGACTGCATTCATTTCTCCATGCTCAAATTCTCTTTTCAATACTTTCTTTTCTTTATTACTCTTTGATTCCTCATAACACACAAGTCATTGATATTGATTTTCATTAGGTTTGTAGAAGGTGAGGTCATAGTTCTGATTATATACTCTATAAGTCATTAGACTAAATGTTTTGAAATCCTTTCATTCTTCTTTTTAAAGACTACACATTTAAAATACACTTAATTTAGAGTCCAACTTAAGTATTGTCACTTGGTAGATTTTCTTGAGTAGTGACAGTCCACTGAAAGAAACTTTTCTTTGTGTTCTTTAGCTCTCTTCACAAAATCTGGTTCAGTTTTATCATGTGGAATTCACACTGATTTATATCTGCAAGCCAGCAGCCCTCACCACCCTGCACAGAAGAATGGAATTCTGAAGACTTTGGGGCCACAGAGCACGTGCCCTGTCAGACCAAGAGAATCTGCCTATAGAGATAGAACATCTCAAAACAGTTTTCTCCAAGAATGGCTACACGGACTGACAAATTGAGAGGGCACTCCAACCAGCCACTATACCACAGGTTCCTGAAGAAGACCAAGATGAAGCAAAGAAGGTGGCATATCTGCCCTATGCTGGCTCTATTTCTGCCAGAATCAGTAGGATCCTCCGTAAACACAATATCATGTGTGATTTCTGTCCATCCAACAAGATCGGGGGATTGCTGGGAAGTGTCAAAGACGACCTGGGGTTACGAAAACCAGGGATTTACAATATACCTTGTCAATGTGGCATGTCCTACATTGGCCAGACGATAAGAACTGTGGAGATCAGATGCAAAGAACATCAGAGGCACACTAGATTAAGACAGGTGACTAAGTCAGCCATTGCTGAACACTGTCTAGAACTAGATCATGCCATGAAGTATGAAGATACCTAGATTCTAGCACAAACACCCAGATTTTGGGACAGTGTTATAAGAGAATCGATAGAAATTAAAATGGCTGACGATCTTATGAACCGTGACACAGGGTACCAGCTAAGCCCAGCCTGGGATCCGGCTCTGGAATTGTTAAAGGAGCAACGGGGCCAGCTGCAACACTATACAATCAGAAGAACCAGAGACATGGAGATGGAAAACGAGCCCCCGACGGACTGCCAGGCGCACCAGACCGAAGATGGAACACCCAGAAGTGGGACTGGTGGGCGCGGACCGCAGAGGGAACATCCAGAGCCGCAGCGGACGAAAAACGGAGCGACAACGCTCCAACAGGTCGTGGTGAGCGGGCGCGGACCGCAGGGGGAACGCTTGGTACCCCAGACCGTAGATGAAACCCCCAGGAGGGGCTTTGGTGGGCGCGGACCGCAGAGGGAACACCTAGAACCGCAGCAGACGGAAAACGGATCAGCAACGCTCCAGCAGGTCGCAGGGAATGGGCGCAGACCAGAGAGGAAGCGCCTGCAGTCGTTGGTGGAGGGGGAAGGCCATAGGCATAAATACTGGACCAGGTCCACTCGAGGAGCAGTCTCAGGTCGCACCTGATGAAGGTCATGAGCTACGTGACCGAAATATCGTGGTAGTATGACGCCGATATCCGGCAGAACACCCGACAACCCAAGAAGTAATTAGATCGCCGGGAAAGTCTGAAGAGGTATATTCTTATTCCTTCTTTTTAGTTTGTTTTTGTTCCATCTGGATCGTTCGCTGCTGTTATTCCCCTTCATGACATTGATTTTTACTGAGGAGATCTTTACCGTCTCTGTAACTGGAATCTGGTTCATTATCAGGGTCCTTGACAGAGTAGTCAGACTCAAAATCATTCTCTTCTGTTTTATGCCTGACCATTCCACTGAAAGAATTTCCCCTGGACTTATGTGACACAATTTCTGCTTTAGTTCATCTTCAGCCATTGGGTAATTCATCGTATAGTCTGCTTGCATCGTCTGCTCTGCTTCCAGTTGACACACTTGGATATTCACATTCATTCTCTTAAAATAAAACCATGAAATAAAATTAATTTATACTTTATTAAAATTTCATTGTATCATGATTAGAGTATCATTTCATTGCTTCCCTCAGATTTCATCTTTTGTGGCTATTATTTTCTTAGCCAATGCCATTACAGGGCGCTTCGTGAAAAATTTATTTGGAATTAATCATGTTGTAAGCAAGTGAACCATCCTGCTGCACTCATTGAACTATCGACAGCTTCTGCTACGATGGGCATTTAGCTATAATGCACCTAAACTGAAATAATGGACGGTAATATGGATGTCATGTTATTAGATAATGTGCTATTATTGGATGCCAATTTTGAGTCATCTGTGTTGTTGCCGGATGTTGTGAATACGGAACACAGATTTAACACAGTCTGCTAATAAGTCTTCCAAATAACGGACAGTGATGTTTATGTCACACTCTTTAGGTATTGTAATATTATTGCTCACCGATTTTAGATCACTTACCTAAGGCTAAGAAACATTAGGTTGCCGCACTCTGCATAGAAAATTGGTGTCTGATACTTAGTTTATCTTTTTCTGTTGAAATCTGTAAGTGCACTTGATGCATTGCTTTCGCTTCAATAATTTCGTCGATCCTAGATATTGCCAGACGTTTTTATTCGGTTATTAGCATCAGAAGTGAATACAATAATTCTTTTACAGCTTCGTATAGCTAGATAATTAATTGAATCAAACACAGTGTCACCAAGAGTTGCTAGTTGCATACACAGGCTGACTGCAGTTCGGCAGCAGAGCAACAAATATAAACACCAGAGTATGATCTGAAAGTTTATTCTGATTCTTTCACTTTGACGAAACAATCAACTTTCAGTGTAGTGTTATTCAAATGCAGCTCTTCTTGGTGCCTACCTCCACCAAAAATCAGCACACCACATGGATCTATTTTTATCTTGTTTCTCCAGAACACAGTGTGTGTATTAGTACATATGAGCATCTGAGACATTTTACTCAGTTTTGAAGATCTGTTTCAGAAGGAAGTGGTAACAATCCGTGCTTAAAACAAAGTGTTATTTAGGCGACTAATTTTTAAGACTATAAGGTCCAGAAGGAACTCGTTATCGTACGACAGTTCTTCCATTGGTATTTGCTTAACATAGTGTCAAACATGTTTTCCTGTTTCTTACTTAGTTAACAATGATCTATGAGATCTAGTTGAGTTGTCTTAAGCTTTTCACATGACAGCTGCTTTTTCTGTAGAGTGACTTCAGATTCGCTGTTCTTAAATTGTTGCGTAATCACACAACTTACAGTTTCTTACACTTTTGTATTCTTTTTAATAAAATTCCTGCTGTGTCCCGTACGGAATCGTTCCTTACATTTTCTTCGACAGAAGAAACATTCGGAGACATTGCAACTTCATTTTCTTTAACGTGTTCTTTGCCACATCTTACCATCTGCAATGCTTTCCCTGGTGATTTGATTTTTTATTTTGTAGCATTTTCAATAGATGTTTCCTTAAAGTGGGATGTAAATGGAGAACCGATCTAGAAAGCGCCTTGTCTTGGAATTTCAACGTATTTACCCTCTTTGATGAACAGTAAAAACAAGTTTGCTTTCATAGTACGTTTCTCATCAAAATGGGAATCGCATACAAAAGAATTGCGAGTCAGTCTTAAAATTCTACTTCATTATTTTGAAGGTCTAAGAAAATCTTTACCGTTAATTCCTCTGCGCGCAGGAACGGAACACATGTGTGATTGTTGTTCTTCTTCTTTAAGTACGAGTAACTACAGCTCAACACTTTATCGCCAAAGCCTTCCACTCTTCAACGTTCATGCACAACACCATAAACAAATTCACAAAATAAGCGCATACACAGCATACCTTCCGAGAAAAAAACCAACATGTCAACTTGTTTCAAGCGACAGTGCTGCTCGTTGTTTGCCAGGACTCCACTTGTCCTGGGTTAACTTGCAGGGAATTAGCACACTTTCTGTTTAGCTCACTATGGTTGACAAGTAGCGCAGAATGAAAAGCGAGAATGACTAAAGAAGAAATGAAAAACCTTAGAGCATGTTAAATTATGGGAATGGTGGATGCTGTCTATAAGAAACTTTTAGACCTTTGGAAAGACACATCTGGTGACAAGTCAGTACAAACTAAAGTAAGCAAAACAAGGAAATCACAGAAGACCTTCATACAGAAAAGGAACATGAAGAAAATATTATGGAAGAAGATGAAGATTTAGAGGAAGGAGAGACAATAAATATTACACTTCAAGAAGAATCTTACAACACACTCGAAAATTTTATTGAAACAAGGCCCATGGAGTAAACGACATTCCGGGAATTATTAAGACAAAAAATGACAAAATTTTTCCGCTTGGAATATAAGGTACATGAGGGAGGCTAAATACCGTCATACTTAAAAAAGAATGCAATAACTTCAATTGACACTGAACCATAAATTAAATGAGTCATGGTTGCGAAATACCGACACAAATTACTTGGAAAAAAAAAAGAAGGAAAAGATGGGAAATCTGGTAGGAGCCGAGCTAAGGGAAAGATGAAATTGGGCTCCAGAAAAACGACTTAGCACCTGAAATAATACTGACCCCGCGATTTGTCACAGAGGATAGCATGACGAAAACAAACCTATGTTTACAGCACACTTAGATTTAAAGAAGGCTTTTGGCAATGCTGACACAAATATGCCGTGTGGATTTATGAAGACAGAGTGAATAAAATAAAGGGAACGAGAGATTATACCCAACTAGTGCAGGCCAGACGGCGATTAAAAAATCGAAGAAAGGAGAGAGTAATTGAGATGGGAGTGAGACAGAGCTGCCCCACGTGTTATTAAATCTGTACTTTTCGCAAAAAAGTGCAGATGGAGTGAAAGTTCTGGGAGGCGAAAAACGAAGTGTGCCAATAACACTGACATTCAGTCAGAGACGTGGAAGGGCTTAGAACATCAATTAAATGAAATCTATGCAAATGTTTTCTGTCTTGAAAAGCAATTATAAGAACATCAACTAAAGGGAAACAAGGGCAATGGAGACTACCAGATTTAAATCGTGTGATGATGAGGCATTTATATTCGGAAATGAGACAGTACAAGTTTTGCTATTTCGGCAGTAAAATGACAGAAGATCATCCACATAGAGAGAATATAAAATGTAGACTGAAATTAACAGGAAATCATTTCTGAAAGAGATAAATATGTTAACAGCTAATATAAATTTAGAAGTTGGGAATTCTACCAGACAGTAATCTTGTACTGGAGTGGAAACTGGCAGTAAACAGTATCTACAAGAAAAGAAAAGAGGATTTTCAAATGAGATGCTACAGAGAAATTCTAAAGGTGATGGATAATTCGTATAACAGAAGAAGTATTAATTTAAACTATGGAAAAAATTACCAAAAGTATATCTTGTTGAATGTATCTCAACCTACCTGTTCCCCTACATGCTTTGCTCTTCACTGCGCCCACATAATCGCACGGAAAAACAATATTATCACTACATGCTTTTAGATGGGGGTCTGCCTTAAGCTAAACACAACTTTGTTTTTATCCCGAATATGTTTCACTGCGGTTGTAGCATCATCAGTGGGCTTATATATATGGCTGTTAAATATAAAGGCTGTTCCTTACTGTTTATACATATATAAATACTAGTTTTTTAAAATCGTAATTACAAATTTTTTGAAGAACACTTAAAATTGTGTATTCATACCTTTTTACCACATGGTGTGGTTTCCCAGAGGTAGTATGTTTTTATAGTGTCCCTTTCCTGTAACAGTTTGTCATCTGCAACAATACACAACTGAATGAAATGCAAGAGTTGAAGGTGTTACTTATTTCTCAGTGTTGTCAACTTGAAATCAAATGATCAGTTGGAATGGGAATTTTATGGCTTGTTAGCTCAATTTGTTATGTGTGCAGTGATTCCAAGTAGAATGTTTCATAATTATCGGTGGTATGATGGGATCAAGCAAGTAGTTATCTTCTCTTTCGTCTCTTAGTTGTAGGAGCTAGTTAGGAAACTGAAATAAAGTTCTTTTGTATTGAACTTTACGTAATCTATTCCTGCCAGATAGTACAAGAAACATTGGTTAAACAGATTGAAATAGAACTTGAGTTAATTTTCAATGACCTACTGAATGAAATACTGGACTAATCTTGGGCAAGCAACTGAAGAATAAATAACGAATACAGGGAAGATGTTGCATACGGGAAAGAAAATGCAATTTTTATTGCGCTAGTGGTTTGCAGTTCGGCATTTACGTTATCATCATTCTACATTTAACTATGGAGTACACTGTTTTTCAAATTTGTGCACAGAATGTGCTACCACAAACACTCATGAACTAAGGTACGGTATTGACAAGTATGGAAAACTAAGCGTGTCACACAAGTTTTCATTGAGAATAAGTGTATGATTAACGAAGTTCGTTTCTTTCGGTTTTTATTCTCTGCAGCCATTTCTCCAGGGCTGGGGTCATGGATGAAAAGCGAAGGGCGGAGCTCAGGAAGGGAAGCATGGGGTGTGATGGAGTAGGTGGGGGAGAGAGGGTGGTAGACAGGAAACTTGGCACCCTTTGTGTGGAACAAAAACTCTAGACCCACTAATTAGGAAGTCGAGCAGCAATGGACGTGGTGCCACGGGCGGAAGTTTTGACCCGCGCTGCCGTCACCAGTGGTCGCGTTCTGGTTTGTCTCATCGAGCCGATATTGAGTACAGTAGTAATATTGTATTCGCATTCAATAACACATAATTACGAACCGCAGCTTTCTATTCACACACAGTTTTCGTGTTCTACAGCGAACAGTCTGTCACATTACATGTATGAGTCCAATAAAAGAACAGGGTCACGCGTAATTTGATATCAAACCCATTTTAGGTTTAATTAGTTAATTTTCATCAACAACAGGGCTAATATGACTGAAACTGAAGGCGAGTGGACTTGTATTTCTCTTGCTTAATCGTACTGTAAATATTTGCATAAATTCCAATCCAATCTGGAATTACAACCTGCAGTTAAGACTGATACTGTACTAACCTTCTCAGCAAATTATTTCTACGATATAGCACACCCTATGTGTTTATTTAGACAAATGCGATAGATCAAAATTGAAACATCATGCAGGCTGCATCTCTAACTAACATGAAACTGGCATGAATTGTTTGGATACGCAAATGATTTGCCTTTCAGCACAAGCATTCTAGTCAATGGTACCCAGGCCTGTGTAACAAGGAATTGACCACCAGAAGTAAGGACAGGTGGGCCCACCAGTATAAAAGGTGGCAGGAAATGTGCAGCTAGTAGGGAAGCAGTAACGGCAGATTGGGTCGGTCACGAGAGCTCAGTGACTCCCAACATGGACCAGTCATTGGACGTCTCATGTGTAACAAATTCATTAGGAACATTTCTACACTTCTAAAAGTGCCCATATCGACAGCTGATTATCTATTGTGACGCGGACAAGGGAAGGAACAACTACAAGTAAACTAACATCAGGCAGACCTCGTATACTGAGAAACAGGAACCTTCACACACTGCAAACGAGTTTTCTAAAAAATCGTACTAAATAAGTGGAACGCTGGCCGGTGTGGCTGTGCGGTTCTAGACACTTCAGTCTGGAACCGCGTGACCGCTACGGTCGCAGGTTCTGTTCCTGGCTCGGGCATGGATGTATGTGGTGTCCTTAGGTTAGTTAGGTTTAATTAGTTCAAAGTTGCTAGGCGACTGATAACCTCAGAAGTTAAGTCGCATAGTGCTCAGAGCCGTATGAACCATTTTTTCAGTGGAACGAATCACTTGTGAGTTCCAAAGTGCTACCAACAGTTCGTGTAGCACCATGTGCCGAGCAGCTCCTCATACGCTACACATTTTAGTACTCAGTGGTAAGCGATGCTTGAGGTGGTGTAAAGGTCGGTGCCACTCGAAGAGGATGAAGCATGTTGTACCCTGTACCAGAGTGATGGAAGGATTTAGGTTTGGTGAATGCCTGGAGTACATTACCAGTAGGGTGCGAGATCTCCGTTCGGTTCAGTTTATTTTATTTTAATTTGGATGTAATAATTGTTTTAAACTGTGTGTGACACCAGACTCAAAGTACATGGACAGTCGCGTGCAGCTGATGCTCAGCTATGTGATGTCTGATCACTCTCTTTAGACTGAGAGTTTGTAATCTACCACATGAATTAGTTTAAATCATATTAAAGAGATATTAACAATAAATGATCGCAGACGAAACCTAGTAGTATTAATTTTAACTGCCTTCGAGTGACGATCATACAAATTCTCAGGAATGCCTAATATTAATACGCCTCTGTTCACATGAATGTAATTTAAATAGCACATCGCTCTTCAGCAACATTAACATAATATATTTTTAATGAGTAACCCTTTAAATACCAAAGACACTTATCTACTGTGATGGTAAAATTATTAACCTTAAAATTATAAAAAAATTTCAGACAAGGTATGAAAAAGTTTCAATCACTGAGAAATATGTAATCAGAAATTTCATAATGGGTCTCAATGACTACCTACACCTGACTTTAACTAAGGCAAGCTCAGATTCAGTCACGTGCCACTGATTTTGATTTGCGAAGTACACAAGCTGTCGCAAGTTTCTGAAGGAAACAAATAGAAGTTTCACTTTATATTCTGATATCTTCTCCTCAACAATAACAGTGACACACGGCATCCATAAATAAATACCAGATTTTATCACTGTAAAAATCTTTGGTGTAAGACACTTAAACTGTAAGGATGTTGGTGTTTAAATATACAGATAAACACACCAGATAAGCATTTGTTTTATAAATAACCAGTATATTATTAGTCAACTTGCAGTTCAAATTATATCACGGCTTTTATACATTTTATTAATATGGCTTCTCTACTCGAGTCCACTTTACATTGCATCTCAGACAAAATAAGACTGTTACATGGTGTAGCACAGACCTAATAAAACTGCTGCACTTCACGTGATGACATGCTGTATTCAGGCGTCCTTAACAAATGCTTCTGAAATGTAAAACAGTAGGTTTGTATGTTATCCTCTGAAAAATAGAGAATCTTCTGTTGCACATATAGCCAGCAATGTGTCTCTTAGGCTTGCAGAGTACCATGATCCACAGTACAACTGTCTTTGTACTGCACAATGTCAGAGATAACGTCTTCTTCCGTAACACACAGTTTAACTGCACTTTTTATGAAATAATAGCAACATGCAGCAGCCATCTGATGCTAATTTTGTGAATGATCTATTTCCACCATGCAAACAACAAAAATGTGCACTGTTCTCACTCTACTTCCGCCTACTTTGACAACGTTTGTTTGAGAGCAGTTTCTTCTCAAAAAGAGAAGATTAATATGTGGCAATTGCCTTAACAATTATTACTTATTTGTAAAGTCAGTTCATAATACACAGAACATAATTTCACAGTCATTTTGACACGATATGCTTTTTAACAAAATAAACAGAACATAAAATATATAGTTATACCTTAATATAGTTCAGTAAATGTGTAACTTAGGTTGTTTGCAATTCCATGGTGAGGTGACATGTTACAGTGATTCATAACCCACCTGTTTTTACAACCAGATTCCATCACTGCAACTGCTAGGTGGCATGAGCATCTATGTCAGGTGTGTGTAACGCAGCACATCTTTCAGTGCCAGTGAATTACTGATTCCGTGGTGCAAACTGTTAATTTTCAAAGTTATGATGTGTAAATACAAACAATTTACCTGTCAAAGATTTAGTAATACTGTTGCTAAAGATCCTGTTTAGCATTGTGATGATACTGAAATGTTATACATCCCACTCTATTTCATTAAGTGTTGTCAAAAACAAACACAAGATGAAATGCCATAGGACCATGTCCATGGGTCACATATGTAGTGGTTGTGCAGCGTGCTGAATCTAATCGCATCTTAATGATAAATCCAAAAAAGATTAATTACATGCAGTATTATATAATATACATCTTCAACACATTTTAATACAATGGACATCATTATACAAGAATGACTGAATTTTAGTTTTCATATCACTTCTTTTAATTTTTTTAAATAATATTGTCATACCTTCCTCATTTAAAATGACAAATCATTTTATTTTACACAAACCATTACACAGAATTTTCTTTAAACATAAGATTTACTCAAAGTCTTTGATTTTATTGTTTTCTATAAATTATTTCATCCACCAAAATGATTCTTTTTTATACCTCATATGTTATGTGTAAACAACAACTTTTCAGTAACTTTTGTGTCTCATTATCAACAATATTTCATAAGAATTTCAGCTTAATCTAAGGTTCCGCAAAAAAATTATTGCATTTATGCCTTTAACTATATTTTAAACAAGTTCTAGAAAAGGGAACATAACTTTTTAAAATTTCTTTCTAATTACCATAGATGAAAGCCCTTCTGGAATAATCAGCTAACACTATTTTCTAATCATTCCACAACAGTGTCCAAAACTGAAGCTTTCTTTACACAGCTCTTTTAGGTGCATAACAACACAGATTGTCCATATGTTTTCCTAATATTAATGTAATATAAAATTTCAATTCACTAATCAAAAAATATCACACATGACACTACCTTTGAGTTATCACAGTTCATTTTCGTCATGACTATTCACAATATTTAATTAATTATACAGTACTTTACAGTTGCCCAATTCAAATTCACTTCATCCAGTCACTGAACTATTATTTTCTTCCCAGCTTTAGATCTGCTGCATTTCATACTCCATATATCTTTCTGGATTTTGGGAAGATTAGGTAATATCCGTTATGATGGGTACATTAGCCACATTAAAGGGACTTTATATAGGTATAGAAAAAATGTAGATATTTCATCAAAGAGTTCTTTAAATTTCTCATGTGATTTGACTGGCACAAGTTTTCCAGTCTGAAGTTTGCTTAAATTTTCTCTTTCATCATGTCTTTTCTTATGCATTATCATCTGATTTTCCATACATTCCCTAACTAATCCATTTTTGTCTGACAACAAAACATCTCTCTTAACCATAAACTTAACATTCTCTTCTATAGTATTTGGTTGTTCATTTCCCCTCATAATTTCGTTGGTTGTGAGTCCTGTTTAAAATGTTTTTTATATCTGATACATATTTTCCCCTATTACTATGTCTGTCCTGAGAAAATGTCTAACAAAGTCTACCCATCTCCCTCATGCACCATTCTGTGGGATTACACACTGTATGGTTTGCTGCTATACATTTCAATTCTACCCCATGTTGCAGGATATTACTTTTTCTTGGAAGTAAACTTTGAAACGTTATCTGTTAAAATGACCATAAGTGTGTCCATATTTTTGCAGTAATCTTTTATCATTTCATCACATACTGCATCTCCCTTCATCGCTACTGGCAATCTTCATAAGGTATCAATAACACACTCTGTTCACTCTTTAAGTACTGGTACTTTATTTCAAAATCAGACTGCTGTAGATATAGCACCCACCTTGTCAGTCTTTCTTGTAGAATTTTTCAGTTGATAAGAAATGTTAGTGCTTGGAGGTCGGTGAAAATTATAGGTTTGTGTCTGCATAAAAAGCTGTAAAACGATTACATTCTTAAATCATAGCTAAGGCTTCTCTTTCTGAGATGGTGTAATTTCGTTCACACTTACTTAATGTTCTACTAGTAGAGGCTATGGATTTTCTGCCCTCTGGTCCATCTATGTTCCTTTTCTGAAATAAATGTGGTCCTAAACCATAAGTACGACAAAGTGCCAATGCCATACTGGGATGACTTAAATTACTTCCTTCACTCAATTTTTCATCAGCTGTTCAAACACATTGTCTTTCTTTAGCAAACCATTCAGAGCTGGGCTGTTAGAGCTTGGTCTGGTACAAGTTTTCTGTAAAATCCATAAATCCAAAAAAGACTTCTAATATTTTCTGCACCTGGGAACAGGGAAATCTTTAATTTGTTTAATTTTGTCTGGGTCTTTCATAATGTGCTCACTTGTGATTAGGTATCCTACAAACATTATTTCGCTCCTTACAAACTCAGATTTCCTTAACTACCTATAAACAACGCTTGCATTCCTTCTCTCAACAAGTCACAACGTTCCTTCCAACTTCTTGTAGTTATTAGTATGTCATCTATGTATAAAGTAATTTTTTCTCACTTATCTTAACCAAAAATTTATCCAACGCATGTATAAAAAGGGATACAGACACATTTGAACCAAATGGCAAGAGACAATGTTGGTAGCACTTGCCAGTAAACAAAAAAACAGTATACTTTCTATGTTGTCGAGCCAAAGGTATTTGACAGTACCTGGTAGTCAAATCAAGACTACTCATATATTTTATTCCACTGATATTTTGAACTATTTCATCTCTACTGTCTGGTTTGCCACATTCCCTTTTGATTAACGTATTCAGTTTCCTAGCATCCAATTTATAATCTATATGATTACTCTACGCACTGATCACAAACTTCTTTTACAACATCACTAGCCTTACTGCTAATTTCAGTAATCACATCTCCTACGTATTCATGGGTACTAGTAGCCAATACTTTCCCTATCCACTTGCAAGATACACTCTCCTTATTTAGGTCGCCATCTTTATTATGGGCAATGATATTAATTTCTACCTGGATACTGCTGGTAAGATTTCGTCTATATCTGTCTGATGAGCTTTTCTGAGTTTAATACACCCTGTGCTTTCCTCTTCTCTAACAATATCAGCTGAACTTTCTATCCACATTAATTTGGAATATTGTTCTCTTTTTCCCCATTTATTCATATCTCTGTCACATCAAGCATAATATTCATTTCTATTTTCCAAACAAGAATTTATTCTTTTCCTATTATTCTGTCTATCCTCATAATATCTACTGCATTGTCATATGCTGTTGTAGTTGGAGCTTATATCTACTGTCTTCCTTTCTCGGTATTCCACTGTTAGAGCCTTTAATGTTCCTCATAACTGTCACTGTAATATGGTCTAGAACTATGACCAAGTCACCTGCAAAACCGCTTCCACCTCTCCTACCTCTATCCAATCCCACAGCTCTCTTATCACATTCTCTGTCTCTGGCATTTGTATCATTATTGTTGTTGTTGGTGTTATTATTATTGCCTATACTTTGGCTATTAGGATCAGTGTTCATTTGATCTGTTTCATAATCCATTTCACCTAAACTTCCCAAAAATACTGACCTGTCACAGTTTCCCAAACTAATACAATGCTCCATGTCAGTTTGTGGTACAACACGAGTAATAAGTGTTTTTCAGTAACCACTCCCTTCACCTATTCTACCTTCCTACATAACTCCTGACAGTAGGCCCTCGTAGTTATATCCCCATTAGATCTACATGGAGGTGAATTTAACATTCCTGGTATATTTCACTTTGTTTGCTACTTGACCAAAATTCCTCCTCGAATTTACTTAAAAAAATTTCTGGACTGTTACAATCCTCACAGTAGACTAACTGCCCTATTCATTGCATCACCCCTGGAGTTTGTTTCAGCTATTCAGACTGTACATTCCTCAGATAACTCCTTAGGTACTAATTTTCTGCGTGCTTTCATAAAAGTTACAGGATGGATTTTTCCTTTTCGGCGATTTTTTCTAATTCAGCCCCCACCTGTTTAGGACACACCTCTTCAAATGGAAAAATACATTATGGTTTCTAAGCCTCTAGCCTTTCAGTAATATTGGCAATGACTCTCCTCAAGTCTTCTACCTTTCGCACTTTCATATCTGTGATTTTTAAGTTTACTTGTTCCACTAATACCTTATTCTGATCTTTACAGTTTGCTTTAACTGCTGATCTGCTGCCACCCAAAATGTGACTAATAGTAACTTCTACTTTATCTAATCTTTCTTCAGACACTGCAAACCTTTCTCCGACATCTTTTAGGCCTGCTTTTATTCGTTTTTTTTTTTTTTTTTTTTTTTTTTTTTTTTTTTTGAGTCGTCAGACTTCTGACTGGTTTGATGTGGCCCACCATGAATTCCTGTCCTGTGCCATCCTCTTAATATCAGAGTAATACCTGCATCCCACGTCCTCAGTTACGTGCTTGTGTATTCCAATGTCTACCTTCCTCTACCGTTCACACACTCTACACTTCCCTCTAATACCATGGACGTTAGTCCCTGATGCCTTAAAACATGCCCTGTCACCCAGTCCCTTCATCTTGTCAGTGTTTTCCACGTATTCCTTTTTTTGCCGATTCTGTGGTGATCCTTCTCATTACTTTGCCCATCTAATTTTCAACGCTATTTCGTAGCACCACAACTGAAGTGCATCTATTCTCTTCTTTTCCGGTTTTCCCATATCCACGCTTCACTACCAAACAATGCTGTGCTCCAGCTGTATATTCTCAGAAATTCCTTCCTCAAATTAAAGCCCACTGTTTATACTAGTACACTTCTTTTGACCAGGAATGCCATCTTAGCTTATATTAGTCCGCTTTTTATGTCCTCCTTACAAGTAAGGGTTATTTTGCTTCCATAGTATCAGATTTCCTTAACTTCGTCGCCTTCGTGATCGCCAATTTGGATGTTGTGTTTCTCACTATTCTCATTTCTGCTGCTTCTCGTTACTTTCGTCGTTATTCTGTTCCGCTCAGTCCGTATTCTGTACTCGGAGCACTACTGATTCCATTTAACAGGCCCTTCTCCCTCACTAAGGACAGCAATGTCACAGCGAATCGTATCGTTGCTGTCCTTTCACCTCGAATATTAATCCCACGCTGGAAGCTTTTTATTATTTCTTTCTTAGATAAATATTCTGAACTGTAGGGGCGAATGGTGGCATCCCTGTCTTGTATTCTTGTTAATCCGAGCACCCGCAAATCAAATGTTATTGTTTCCTCTTTGTTTTCGTACATTTTGCCTATTACCTTCAGTCTTGCTTCCATTATCAAACGCAACGTGTGAACCACCTCTTTGATGTCATTACTTTCGTTAAATCAAAATTGATTGCCGTCTAATAGATCCTTGATTTTCATTTCCATTCTTTTTTTGTGTGAATGAGCAACTTAGATCAATGAGTTGTTGTGTTGATGGTGCAGTAGTTCTCACACTTACCATTTGTCTTCTATATATTATGGATGATTTTCTCCTGAAAGGCTGACGGTACATTGCCAGTCTGATAGCTTCTACTCATCAACGTGTACAGTCTGGTTGTTACATCCTCCAGTGGCTTTAAGTTCAAAGTGTAAAACTGGAATCTGCATCTACTTTCAGTCCTAAATGCTGTATTTCACTGACGACCCTCCTATCAGTTCTGGACTTTCTGGTCGAGAATTACCAGGATTAGGAAAATGACACGGAAAGACAACGCTGATTTAACTAACGTCGTTTATCCTTTAGACTAGAAAAACGTATTTTTCAAAGTAACAGTAATTGCCTAAAACAAAACGCAAGAAAGAAACCTTTGCAATATTGGCCTTTAAAATAACGAAATTAAACATCTACATCTGCATTTTTACTCCGCAAGCCACCAAGTTGTGTGTGGCGGAGGGCACTTTACGTACCACTGTCATTACCTCCCTTTCCTGTTTCAGTCGTGTATGGTTCGCGGGAAAATTGACTGCCGGAAAGGCTCCGTGCGCGCTCGAATCTCTCTGATTTTACATTCGTGATCTCCTCGGGAGGTATAAGTACGGGGAAGCAATATATTCGATACCTCATCCTGAAACGCACCCTCTCGAAACCTGGACAGCAAGCTACACCGCCATGCAGAGCGCCTCTCTTGAAGAGTCTGCCACTTGAGTTTGCTAAACATCTCCGTAACGCTATCACGGTTACCAAATACCCTGTGACGAAACGCACCGGTCTTCTTTGTATCTTTTCTATCTCCTCTGTCAACCTGGTACGGATCCCACACTGATGAGCAATACTCAAGTATAGTTCGAACGAGTATTTTGTAAGTCACCTCCTTTGTTGATGGATTACGTTTTCTTAGGACTCTCCCAATGAATCTCAACCTGGCACCTGCCTCACCAACAATTAGTTTTATATGATCATTCCACTTCAAAACGTTCCGTACGCATACTCCCAGATATTTTACAGAATTAACTGCTACGAGTGTTTATTCCGCTATCACATAATCATACAATAAACGATCCTTCTTTCTATGTATTCACAATACATTATATTTATCTGTGTTAAGGGTCAGTTGCCACTCCCTGCACCAAGTGCCTATCCGCTGCAGATCTTCGTGCATTTCGCTGCAGTTTTCGAAAGCTGTAACTTCTCTGTATACTACAGCATCATCCGCGAAAAGCCGCATGGAACTTCCGACACTATATACTAGGTCATTTATATATATTGTAAAAAGCAATGGTCCCATAACACTCCCCTGTGGCACACCAGAGGCTACTTTAACGTCTGTAGATGTCTCTCCATTGAGAACAACATACTGTGTTCTGTTTGCTAAGAACTCTTCAATCCAGCCACACGGCTGGTCTGATATTCTGTAGGCTCTGCCTTTGTTTATCAGACGACAGCGCGGAAAAAAACCTTAATAAACCAGAAAATAATTAAAACTGAGCTCTAGATAAATTTCTGCAATCGAGCTCAAAACCAAGACACAAAAAATTTACACCATTAATTTAAAATAAAATTTAGAATAAGCTTGCAACATGTATTGAATAGAGCAATACATTAAAGTGACAATTTCCACTATGAAGCCAATGAATCATATGAAGGCCTCTTGAGCGACAGCAAAATTTCATTCACAATGCAAGTCAGATATCATAAGGTACTCAGATTGAGTACAGACAGTCAGGACACGTGGCTGCAAATAGAAAGTCAAGCTAGGAAATAGTCGAGAATCATCCACACGGCCACGATCACACCAGGACCAGGCAGCAAGAAGCCGCCGACGTGGAACGCTCTCCCGGAATCTTAGTTCGTGCTGTCAACCAACACTGAACATAAATGTCTCACTGAATTACGCTACAATTGAAAGTTATTGTTTAAGCACGATTGCAGTTATAGATCCTTTCCAGTAAGATCATACACCATAGGAAATAAGCCTCGCTAGAAAGTAAGGTGCAACAGAAAACTACTCAAAGACAGATGTCAATTCTTCCAGAAAGTAATATAAATTACAATTGTCCAAGGTCTTACCATTACCTGGAGGTCATAACACACAAAACTTAAAGGGCTGGATAATAATGATACCAGAGAGCACACCAGCTTCTAAAACATACTGAAAACAAATATTAAAATTCAGAAACAGTTTATTCTCTCGCATAACAATGTTTAAAAACAGAAGTGCCAAATTTTAAGAAACTAGTTAATTCGTAGGTCCCTCACAAATTACGAGTGAAAGCAGGGCACATTACACAGTGACACAAATCGCCGTAACAACCAAATGTGGCGCAAGGCCCCAAATTTCATACACCACAAGAGAACAACCGTAATTTCGAGCAAGTGTACCTGCCCAATACAAAATGAGACATAAACACTACAGCCTGAGGCAGGGCCGAGTGTGGTAAATCCATATTACTCGAACATGTCATCGCAAGAATAATTAACCATAGCAAGTTCTTAGAGAAACGCTGGCCAGCAGATTAACACAACTCACTTCAAAAACGCAAAGAGCATGTAGGGCAATAAATTTCTCCTACACTCACATAGAGTCAAATAGCAAAGGGGTGCATGACGATTCAATTTATATAAACGTGAAATATCAGATCAAACAGCGGATGAGGAAATGGGTGCACAGAGCCGGATAACTAGATACGCATAGCGTAGGCGGACCAGTCTTTTTGCCTTCTACCCTGTCCTGGCGGAGAAGTGTGAACGACGACTAGGAAAAGACGTCGTGCCAATTCGCAAAGTATGTCCTTTACTGGGAGCAGTGCCGCTGGTCCAAGATACACCCTGCGCGAAGACTACATATAAACTTCCTGCAAAGCGCTGTTTGAAGGCCTCTTTTAAAACCTTGCCAGGGCAGCGACAACCGCACAAGGGAGTAATACGCGCCACCTCGTGAGACGCCAGCTAGAAACTATCGATGGTACCACGGTTCAGTTTCGACGTGACGTGGTATGGAGCAAACGCTGACTGCTTCAAAACACCAGACATTTTGGCAAATGAACTCAGAATTGTAACAGCGTTTTGGAATCTACGTAAGCCAAACAGGAATCAAATTGTATTGAAATATCGAATTTGCAAGAAGATTAGGAGCAGAAAGTTTTTCTTGTTCTGTTTTCGAACGTTGGAATCGTCTTCCTTACCGACTGGATGGCAGAAAGAGGTTGTCGATTAGATTTTGTAGGAGTATATGCTTACGTAAGGAGTAAGGAAGAAGGTATGAAGATTTTTTATTTGTAGGGTTTATGAAGATTGCGAGTGCGCTGCGGGCATGAATTTTCGTTTTGTTAGCGTGAAAGAACGAATGGGAGTTGCGACTACACAGTATCAAGGTGAAGATAACGACATGACGTCGCAGGATGACGTCAATGACGCCGCTGCAAATATTCAACCGAAACTAAATAAATTAACAGAACTTACAAAGTATCAAAGTTGAGAGAGAAGTTGTGTTTCCGGAAGCTATAACTATCTACAGTGAAATGTACAAAGTGTTTAAAAACAGAGCACAGTGAAATAGTGAAATATATAGTACGTCACGGAATTGCATCGATATAAGAAGTGAATTATGTGATGCATCAGGAAGTACGTCGACATGAAAATGGAATTTACCACTGCTGAATGTACTTTAGAACCATATTCAAACCTTATTGCAAAAATAATGATACCAGTTTCACTCTCCTTTTTTCTGGCGTATTAAAAAATTATGTTCAATTATCTCTCCGTTAAGCACCATCGGTAACAATACTTCATTCTTAATAGCTCAAGTAGGCTCCTGGGTTGCATTTAAAATTCTGAAACGCCTCAATGGCAATGCTGGAAAATTTTTATTCGTTGGGACAGATTCATAGAACTGTTCAGTCACACCGGACGCCTCTGATCCACATTCAGTAAAATACTAGCAGCAACGCCTAGTAACTGGGCAGTAATTACAGGATTTACACAATTCATAAATTTTCTTCAGCCTCTTCTTCCAAGAGATCATTCATTATTTTCTTCCAGCTGTATTCAGAACAATTTCTTCATTCTTTATTATTGGTAGAAATTGGTGAATAAATATGAAATAGAGCCAGCCTATGATGAAGCGATAGATTGCATATGTTTTGTGCCTGATGCCACACCTATCGTGCATCCAAACCCTGAATCTCCACATCACTAATTACTCTCTCAGACATATATTTGTAGTCATTACCATCTTCTTCTTCAAAAATAAACTCCCTAATATCCTCATTATTGCTAGCAGCTGGCCGGGGTGGCCAACCGGTTCTAGGCGCTACAGTCTGGAACCGCGCGACCGCTACGGTCGCAGGTTCGAATCCTGCCTCGGGCGTGGATGTGTGTGATGTCCTTAGGTTAGATAGGTTTAAGTAGTTCTAAGTTCTAGGGGACTGATGACCTTAGACGTTAAGTCACATGGTGCTCAGAGCCATTTGAACCATTTTTTTATTACTAGCAGGCACCTCACCAATAATAACTTCATGAACACTGATCCTATTTTTACCAACACCACTTACCTTTTCACATCCCTCTCTCAACTCTTCTTCAGTTTCGGGAGACCACATACTACACACTTCCTTGCTGAAATTACCTTTACCCATTGTGTCTTCCTCTACATTTACATCAACAAGTGATTCTCTAGTTATCAGTCCTTCGAATAATTCAGGATGGTCATAGATACTGCCCAGAATCTGTTTATCCGTCGTATTCATCCCCTTGTACATTTTTATAACATTGGCAAGTTTTAATAGCTGATCGGAGGTGAGTTATCATGCATCTGCTGCGAGTGAGGTAGGCTGTGGGCCGGTGCATCCACCTGCAGCCTCCAACACATTATAATCCGACTGCGGCATACTAGGTTCGACTGCATCGCGATCCCCAACTCCCACCTCGAAATCAGCTGACATTTCAACTCCACTCACCGGCTGTAATGACTTCGTGGGAACTCAGATGTCTGTCTTGTCTCTAGTCGATCCTTAATTGAGGCGTTTCCTAGTTTAACTCACTGTCATGTGAAGAATTGTTATTAAAATTGTAATGACGTGTGGGCAGTTGCCAGCGTCGTTCGCGGGCCGTATCTATGTGCCCTGTATGTGCCCGCAATTTGTTTCCCTGCCTAAGCTACTAACACGATGGTTGCCTATCTCGTAAGCTGCTGGTCTACACCTGTAATCGTTCTGCCCCACTAAGATAAAGCATTAGGTTTCCTAAGTGTCCATGGTGTTCGTAGCATAGCTTCTTGCATTGCACAAGGCGGAAGACGGTCCAAGTTACAACTGAATGACATCACGTCCATGGAAGTCTCTGTCACCTTTAGGCGTGCCCGTCAACGTTCACAGAAAGAAACTAATGAGCGGCACCTCGACTGACAAGGCTCTCCGTTGAAGAAATCTCTAACTAAATATTACTGGATTCTCTAGACCATTACTCCTGCAATACCTCCTGAAATTCCTTTAATTCTGATGCCGCTGATCCGTACAGCAGCATCTTCTCAGAAGTGTCCTCAATTGAAGGGTATTTGCTCATTAATTTACCAGGATTTTTGTAAACTTTTGTCAACTGAATGAAGGCTT
This sequence comes from Schistocerca serialis cubense, assembly GCF_023864345.2. NCBI lineage: Eukaryota > Metazoa > Arthropoda > Insecta > Orthoptera > Acrididae > Schistocerca > Schistocerca serialis. The sequence continues at coordinate 391,495,547 of NC_064639.1, forward strand.
TTGGACTCACATTTCCCTTAGGAACAAATTAATTAAATTTTCTACATCTGATTAATGTAATATCTGCAGATGCGTAAGTTGAACTATGTTCAATTGTAAGAGGGTTTACTGGTGTCCTAGAACGATTCGAGATTTGCTGGTTTACCATTTCATTATGAGCAGTCTATATGCCCCGAAACGATTTCTGTGTGTGACATTCTACGCCAAGAGCACAATTCATTTTCGACATTTCTGCCTTGATCACTCTTGCATTTTCTTTCGACACTTAAGTATAAAGTTATTAATTCATCTACAACAGTCCGCTCGTGAGCAGCTTGTTAAGATATAATTAATTGCTGGAAATCTTCACACTCCTTTTTATGAGGATTTAAGTCTTCAATACTGCAGATGTGGAAACTGTAACCAATTGTTCACATTCAACACGAATCCCTTTTATCACTCCCCATCAGTACATTAACTCGCTTTTTCTTCTCATTTGTTCAGAGTGTTCAACAAAACGTCTACTGAATTCCACATTAACTTAGACATTTCGCTACTACTTTTATCAATTCTGTTTCTACGGATTTCAATTTTGATTCTACATTCCATATTTTTGAATTTACTGTTACTGCATTAGAAATTACATTTGTTACGTTACTGTCATTTTACAGTTGTTATTTGTGAGCTCAGCGCACTCAGAAATGACAGAAAGTGGTTGTTTCCATCTACAGTTTTTCAGAAATCTTGGGTTGTTCTGGCTCTTTCAGAATCCTAGTACATTCAACACGACAATAGTCTGAATTGTCTACCTCCCACTTCTCAGTCACTGTCTTATTAATTTGTATAGTGAGGATAACTAGATACACACTATTTACAGCGCCCTCTAGACTACTATAAAGGGGCTCTGGATCAATTTTGTAATGAGGTGACAAAAGTTAGGAGATACCTCCTACTGTCGTGTCGAATCTACATTTGCTCGCCATAGCGCAGCAGGTCGTCGTGGCGTTACCTGAACAAGTCATTGGAAACCCCTGCAGAATTATTGCGCCATTCTGCCTCTATAGCTGCCCATAATTGCGACAGTATTGTCTGTGCAATATGTTGTGTACCATTGACCTCTCGATTTATGCCCCATCAGCGTTCGAAAGGATTCGTGTCGGGTAATCTGGGTGTCAAAATCATACACTCGAATTGTCCAGACTGTTCTTCAAACCAATGATGGCAATCGTGGTCGAGTGACATGACATCGTTGTTAGGGAGGATGAAGTCCGTAAACGGCTGCAAATGGTCTCCAGTAGCCGAACATAATTATTTCCAGTGAATAACAGGTCCAGACGGAACAGAGTCCATTCCATATTAACATGCCCCACATCATCATGGAACCACCACCAGCTTACATAGCGGCTTGTTGACAACTTGGGCACAGTGCTTCGTGGGGTCTGCCCCACACTACAGCCCTAGCATCAGCTCTTACGATCTGAAATCGGGTCTCATCTGACCAAGCCACGTTTTTCCAATCGTCTGTGGTCCAGCCAATATTGTACGAGCACAGGAGAGGTGCTGCAGGAAATGTCGTGCTGTTAGCAAAGGGACTCGCATCGATTGTCTTCTGCCATTGTCCACTGGCACGTGTTTCCTTATCGTACCACACTTACACACCATATCTTAAATACCATAAAAGAGGAAGCAGAATGGAATCATGATTGGTAGTGACAATTTATAATTAAGACAGTTTATTTACCTTACGTCTTTAAAAAAATGGACACTAGATAAAACTTTGCAAATACAGTTAGAAACCCGACGTACTCAGTACTCTAACAAACAATTCCTTTTTAAGGAAACAGAGCTACTGACAAATTTGAGAAATTCAAACTCCCATATAGGACTTCCCACAAAATAGATATAATTAAAACAATTAGAAGTAAAGGGTGACTTAACACTTGAACACCAATACCAAGCTAAGATGCAATTTCATAACATGATAGAACCACTTAAAGAAAAAACTACAGCAGAAACACTGATCTTTAAAAAATAAATGGTCACATGCTCAAACGTGTTCATAAAAAAAATCACTGGAAAAAGCTGTACAAGGAACTAAGCAGGTGCTATTCAGATTAAGGTTTAGCCAGTTGCAATTCCCTAATATTTAAGATCATGTACAAATAGGTTACATACAACATATATAATATATCTATCAGCTTAACCCGACTTGGCGGAAGGAAGATAAGTACTAAACTTTGGAAGGCGATATGTGAACATCTCCTAGTAGTGGCCAGGTTTAAACACTGCCAGGCCTAAACCTCAGATGACATTTCACTCCCCGCCAAGGCGCTGGCACAATCAAATTCCGCCCGAATCACAAAGACATTCCAATAACTCTGAAACATAGAAACATCGGCAGAACGTTTGACTCTCAACTTTGACAAGCATTTTATTCATGGACAACTGTGTTAATAGAGTGCAGGTTTTAAAACAGCAACATAAAGTCGTTTGATTTCAAGAGACACAAAGCACTAGTAAAACTCCTCCGAAAACTTTCAAATAACGGCCACCATTTAACTAGGCCAACTGAACTCTTCCATACCATTTGAAGGTCGAATATGAAAGTCTCCCCAATATACTAAAGTTTAAGTGGCTCTGAATGCGTCGGTCAACAAAACAATTACGACGACTTACTTCATATTACGCACACAATACGAGGGAGCGGATTCCACAGCTTAACCGATTCCCTTCAAATTTTGTTCCCAGCTAAGTCACAGAACGTGTATCTCCAAGCTGCCCACGTCGGCGAAACGCCCAGCCAATTTCACACCACAACATGTAACGGTCATCGCGCTCGTTCGGCAGCCGTTGACACTCGTCTCCACGCGAATGACACGAGGTCTCGAGGGTTACCCGACGAAGTCTTACAACCCACTCGCTTCGCCCACCTACCCGAAGATGAGATACGCGAAAAGCAAAGATAGCATAGCTCAACCACAATCGATGCCAATGAACAAAATAAGACAGGTGCCAGCTCGCCACGGCTCACTCATTAACGCCAAAACTCAGCGCACTGTCCTAATAGATACGTTCGTCGTATGTCCGGCATTGATTTCTGCCGTTATTTCACGTAATACTGGTTGGCTGTTAGCACTAACAACTTAACGAAAACGCCGCTGCTCTCGCTCATTAAGTGAAGGTCGTGGCCCACTGCCTTGTCCGTGGTGAGAGGTAAAGCCTGAAATTTGATATTCTCGGCGCACTCTTCACGCTATGAACGTCGACATATTGAATTCCTTAATGATTTTCAATTCTGAATGTCACATGCGTCTAGCTCCAACCGCAAGTCAGTTAATTCCCGTCGTGCGGGCATAACCACGTCGGAAACATTTTCACATGAACCACCCCAGTACAAGTGACAACTCTCCCAATGGACTTTTCTTTTATACCTTGCGTGCGTGATATTACCGCCATTTGTATATGTGCAAGTTGTTATCCCATGACTTTTGTCACCTCAGCGTGATATTAGTAAAACTAAGGGAGGGTTCACTTTGCTCATCAAGAGATGGAAGTCTATCCTTGTCTGCTTGCTCAGCTATTTCGCTGCTCATTGCCAAAGCAGTTCTACGCAACCAACACAATTATCTATCATTTAACTGTCCCTAGTGGCGACTCACAGCAGTGTGCTAAAACAGCGTGACGATCGTCGTAATTGGCGCAAGTAGCTCGTCCCACTATACGTACTCCGTGACTCAGCTGGCTAGCTGCTTGGCTGCACCTCTCCACCGGCGATGAGAAGCCAATGAATTTCCGGACACCCTGCTCCTCAACAGGCATCCGTGACCTTCGGTTCTGCGTTCAGCTCGTTGCTGACGCCCTTCCGCTTCCAGCGCACGATCAATAATTTGCCGCTGACTGCTGCTGCTCAGTGTTTTGACACACTGCTGGATTATGAATGTTCACACTGGCTCGCACTGCAAAAACCGTATTTTTGTATTCACTAATTTCCAATAATTAATCACTTCCTTTTTGTTGGCTAGCATTAAACTATCTCTTCCGTACCTGATTCTCTCCTATGAAGGGGGTTGTACATCAAGATTACAAATTCCAGGTTTATTCAGTATCACATTAAATATGTCCCTACTGTAGTTTTATCGCGCCTCTGCGGTATGATGGAAAAATTTCCCAGGCAACCACACTGCGCTGGAACTGTTTCCTGGCCGATCTCACCATTCTGGAACTTAGCGGGCAGTCTGGTAGGTTGGAAAACATATTAATTAATCCTACTTGAGTATCATGTAACTGGAAGAATGATATCATATCAACAGAACCTAAACGTAAATTTGTCACAATGGTATCTGTCGGATGTCAACGGCCACTTAATGGGGTGCATGGATGTCCCTCAGCACAGTAAAAAGGGCAGGCAGTATGCCAACGGAGTCTATAAGATGTCGCGAGCGCCACAAACGCCAATATTTTACCGTTTCGTGCAAATGGCACTCAAGAATAGCCCTGCTGCTCTGTTTCCGTAGGTACACACTGTAAGTATTCAAGGGTTATCATAATAAATTGAAGTGTCCTGGTAAGTAGGCTTGATTAACCACAAATAAACATCTCAAAACTGCAATGAACCATCAAATGTAATTGGTAAGACCATTATCCTCTTATAATCTGCAGTTCACACTAGCAAAGGATTGATACTTACAGCTGTCTCTGACGCTATTGTTTAAAACTAGAGCATACAAAAGACAATTTTGAGGTGGTGAATTTCTGGCGCCAGTTTCCATCGATCGTCATTTTGATCTCTGAATTGACTTCGATGCTTATTTGTCTTCTGCTCATCTTTGGCGGCGTGGATTTAACGGCAGAACATGCTCTCTGCTGGGGACGTGTGTTGGGATCGGCCGTGAGCGAGAGTCACGTGGGACTGTGTATAGTCTGTCTGTAAACTGAAGAGCGAGCAGCGCTTTTGGTGGGGGAAGTGGCCTTTCCCAGAAGAACGCTGCCACCGGACTACAGGGGCACCCAAAATCTTTTGTCCGTTACCTGTGTAGCGGTGTAGATCGGCGTGCAGTGATATACATCGTTTCTGTTCGTGGGATTTTAGTTGCCAGTGTCAGTTAACTTTGTATACATACTGATATACTTCGATATCCGGAAGCGATGGATAATCGTCTAGCATTGTAAGAAAATATGCAGAATACGAAGAAGAGGAGGTATTTGCGGAGTAACAAGCGTTCGATCGTCTCTAATGTTAGTACAACGTATGCTAAAGAGGCGACGCAAAAAGAACTGTTGGCTAATATTACTACTCCCAACCAAACGGCTGCTATTTAGGCAAACGTCAGCCTCCCCCAATAGGACGCATAAAGAAGAAACGCGGAAATAAGCCGCATGGTTTACTGGAATCGCCACGACGGAAATTAATAATTTTGCAAGGAAACCCATCGTTATAGACAGTTTCAAAATCACATATAACCTTTGATGCTGATGGAACACTAAATCTCTGTCTCGTTCACTATTCACCCGATTCTAAGACATATTGCTTAAAACATGTGCGCAATAGCTATTGTAAACACTGCTGAAGTTTCCCTCGAAACACGTACCCCGATTCTGGACTTCCAAGCAGAAAGCTTGACATACGAGGTGCACTTACATATTAACTTTTATTTTTGGTAAGAACTTTATTTGTTAGTCTACAGCAATGTTATACTCTTCAAAATATTCCCCATTACATACTACACACTTATGCCAGTGCTTTTTTTAACTCCCGAAACACTTTAGGATCTGTTTCTTTGGGATGGTTTATAGGTCTTCTAACTGCACATTTTTAATCTCATCTGTACTTGTCAAACTGCTGCCCTTTAAGACCCACTTTGCCAGCCGCGGTGGTCTCGCGGTTCTAGGCGCGCAGTCAGGAGCTGTGCGACTGCTACGGTCGCAGGTTCGAATCCTGCCTCGGGCATGGATGTGTGTGATGTCCTTCGGTTAGTTAGGTTTAAGTAGTTCTAAGTTCTAGGGGACTGATGACCACAGCAGTTGAGTCCCATAGTGCTCAGAGCCATTTGAACCATTTGAAACATTAAGATCCACTTTGAAATGTTTATACCACTTGTATCCCCTTTGTTTACTCATAACAAGTTCACCAAAAGCAATATTCAACATTTCTAAAAATTTCACACATTTTATTCCATTCTTACAACAAAATTTGATGCAGATTCTTTAATCTATTTTTATACAAAACAAATAATCATTGATGCTACCAAAACACATGTAATCTTTTTGACAACTGACAACAGAGTAAATAGCCAATATGCATAACATTGTACACAGAGACATGTTCACGAAGACAGTGACAAAAAAGTAGTGCAAATCGGACTAACACACAAAATTATAAATTTCTGCTTACTTTTTTAACACTCTTCTTGTTGCCAGAATTGTTAAGTTTCAATAAAGTCCTTCAAAGAAAACTTCTACCTTTCAGTAGAAACACAAAGTAAGAACAAGCCTTAAATTCTACAGATTGATTGAATAATGTGCGGTTCGTTTTATGAATAGCAGCAGAGGAACATATACCATATTCACATGAACAGGCATTCGGTTCTATGTTTGTAGTAGAATTCTGACTTCCGTTCTTATGTTAATATTATTTACTCTATTGTTGTATTTCGAAAGAAGCTATCGTCTTTTTTATTCCTTATGGTCTTAATGCATTAGCCTAAAAATAAAAGCAGTGGAGACTTATCTGTGTACGGCGTCGCCACAGATTTAAATCGCGCACCGCGGCAGGGCCGGTACTACGTTGTGAAACAGTGTGTAGAAGCGCCTTGTGACATAGCTGGGTTGGCAGAGATGGGACTCGCTCGCTCGCTCTTCAGTTTACAGACAGACTATACGTAGGCAGGACGGCAAGAGGACGAGTCGGACAACGAAGGAGCGAGGCCAGCGGCTACGGCGTGTTGAGTCGTGAGGGCACATCCACCGCCCATGGTGATTTGGTTTTCCTAGAGGTCGGAAGAACAAGCTCCTTCGAGTCTGTTACAAGCTACGCCAGTCGATTTAATTGGAGTCGCCGAGTTGCTTCGGTGGGTTGCGTAAGGCTTAATTGAATATGCCAGTGCACTAAAAATCCTTTGGAATTGTTTTAGTTATTTATCACTTACCTTGGTGTAGTGACTAACAATCTTGATGGCAGTTGAGGAAGTGTGGCTACTCCCAACCAACCAACAAGAAGCGTGGTTAAAGACGTAGCTAGAGGTATAAGGAGTAGTGAGTAAGTCCGGCTCTGGCGTTTCAAGGTACGCCGAGATACATCCTATATTCTACCTTGTAGTTCATTTGGTAGTTTGGGGTGTAATTGTGTGTCGAGATAATTCTTGTCATCTTAACTTTAGGGCACGATTTTTAGCGAACTTATTAATCAAAGTTTAAGGGCTGGCACTGGCCAAGTAACTCACTGAGGCTAATTTGTTTCTATTCAGTTGTATTGATCACCTGTTCTCTAGATAAATTTGCGTAGATTGTGTCTCAGAATATTGTCTGCCGTTGATGTGTGTTGTGTTACAGATAATCTGCTGCGGTCGACGCGAGCATACTGGGAGCAGAGCACCATGGGGGCAGAGAGATATTTAAGGCGCTGTCCTCTGCTTTACATCTTGGCTTACGTTGTCACTGTTGCGTGATTCCATCTTTCCGGTGGAGAATTATAGCATCTGAAGTTCAATTGCAGTGCAAAGTTGAGTACATTTCTATGTCATTTCCTGTCTCGTGGATCTCTCGTACTTATTTGAATCCTTGGTCTGCTCCCGTCTATCGCTAATTCACACGAAATATTGAAGAAACCTCATTTTAGGGGAATTGTTATATGGTCTTGTTCTAGTTGTAATCATTCTCAGAATATTGTTGATTAATCAACTAAGTAATTTTGAAGATTGGTTTGGTTAAAATTAAAGCACCTCCTTAATTGTTTGAAGCATTTGTATATATGGTTTTGTGTAGGAAAGTTAGTTAACCAAACCTTAAAAGATACGTGTGCTTACCCTTAATCTGTTCCTTAGCTTATTGGAAGTATTGAGAGTTCTCATGGGAATTGTATTGACATTTGTACGATTTAAGTAAAGATTTACCTGAGTACATTTACCTAGTCATATTAAAATTTCAAGTTTATGGGTCTTGTTCTAGTTAAAGAAATTTATTTGTAATTTGCCCAAGTGATCGGGCCTTGTAAGGCAGTCTCCTGTTTTATTGTGATTGTGACTTTATAACGCTTTTGATTGTAATAAAATATGTAGCAACTAAAACGGATTATTATTATGATTTTGGTGTATCACTACTATTTCTACACATTTCAAGCTTTAACTACATCTACAGTTGCATCTACATGGACACTCTGCAAATCACACTTCAGTGCCTGGCAGAGGGTTCATGGAACCACCTTCACAATAATTCTCTATTATTCCACTCTCGAGCAGCCCGCGGGCAAACCGAACACCTGCGAGCTCTGATTTCCCTTATTTTATTATGGTGATCGTTTCCCCCTATATAATCGGCATCAACAAAATATTTTCTCTTTCGGAGGAGAAAGTTGGTTATTGATACCCCGCCGCAACGAGAAACGCTTTTGTTTTAATTATGTTTACCCCAAATCCTTTATCATATCCATGCCAGTCTCTCCCCTATTTCTCGATAATACAAACTGTGCTGCAATATTTTGAACATGGCTGCACTACAGAAACAGTTACAGAACAGCAGGTTTAATAGACAGCGAACCAGTTGCAATAACCTTTATTTTGGTTTCGACGAACTGCCAATATGAAATTTGTTGTCCTTCTGAGGAGGACGGGTTGAAGTTCTTCGAAACCATACCAAAGATTGTTTGAAAATATGGCTCTGACCACTATGGGACTTAACTTCTGAGGCCATCAGTCCCCTAGAACTTAGAACTACTTAAAACCAACTAACCTAAGGACATCACACACATAGAGAATGCCGGGCATGCTGAGGCAGGATTCGAACCTGCGACCATAGTGGTCGCGCGGTTTCAGTTGATTGTTTGAAAACAATCATTTATTTTGCAACTGTTTGGCTGTCCATTACATCTATTGCCAAAACGTGCAGCCCTTCTTTGAACATTCTCGATGTACTCTATTAATCCTAACTGATAAAGATTCCACACTACACATCCGTACTCCAAAAGAGAAGGGACAAGTGTAGTGTAGGCAGTCCCTTTAATATATCTGTTGCATTCCACAACATTCTCTATGTGTTGTTTCCAATGTCAGTTTTTCATATTTGCAATTCCTAGGTATTTAATCGAATTTATGGCTGTAAGATTTGATTGATTTATCGTGTAACTGAGGTTTTAGAGTCAATTGCCAATACATACATAATTCGCAAGCCACCGTACGGTGTGTGGCAGAGAGTACTCTGTGCCACAACCAGTCGCTTCCTTTCCTGTTTCATTCTCAGACAGAGCGAGGCGAGGGAAAAACGACTATCTGTATGCCTCCGTTTGAGCCCTAATCTGTCGTATCTTATCTTCGTGGTCACTAGGCGAAATATGTGTTGGTGGCAGTAGGATCGGTCAGCAGTCAGCTTCAAATGTCAATCTTTCACAGTAGTGCTCTTCGAAATGAATGTATTGTTCCCTCCAGGGATCCTCAGTTGAGCTCGCGAAGCATATCCATAGCACTTGCATACTGATGGAACCTACCGGTAAGGAATCTAGCAGCTCGCCTCTAAAGTTTTTCGACGTTTCTTTTAATCCGGCCTGATGCGAACCCCAAACATTCGATCAGTACTCAAAAACAGGTCGCACTAGCACCCTATATGCAGTGAACGACACTTCCCTAAAATTCTCCCAATAAACCGAAGTCGACCATTGGCCTTACCTATCACAATCCTCAAATGCTCGTTCCATTTCATATCGCTTCTCAAGGTTACGTCCAGGTATTTAAACGACGTCACTGTGTCAAGCAGGACGCTACTAATGCTCTATCCAAACATTACGGGTTTGTTTTTCCTATACATTTTCTACGTTATGAGCCAGTTGCCCTTCACCACACCAACTAGAAATATTGTCTAGGTCATCTTGTATCAACCTGCAGTTACTTATCTTCGACACCTCCCGGCACTCCACAGCATCATTAACAAACAACCCGAGATTGCTGCCCTCCCTGTCTGCCATATCATTTATGTACATCGAAAATAGTAGCGGTCCGGCCGTTGTGCCCGAGGCTCTTCAGTCCGGAACAGCGGTGCTGCTACGGTCGCAGGTTCGAATCCTGCCTCGGGCATGGATGTGTGTGATGTCCTTAGGTTATTTAATTTTAAGTAGTTCTGAGTTCTAGGGGACTGATGACCTCAGATGTTAAGTTCCATAGTGCTCAGAGCCATTTGAAGCACTTGACATAGCAACGGTCCTATCGCACTTCCCTGGGGTCCTCCTGACGTTACCCTTGTCTCCGATGAACAGCCGCCGTCGAGGACAACCTACTGGGCTCTATTACTGAAGACCTCTTCGATCCACGCACTTATCTGGGAACCTATTCCGTATGCACATACCTTCAGGTATCAGGCTAACGACTTCCTTTACATGCCTTTAATGAAACTTTCATCAATTATTTGAAATGTAATCCGCATGACGATCAAGTACTCACTACGAAGAGAAACTTAACTCATGTTAATTACTTCTAGTACACCAGAAATCTATATCAGGCTCTTTGGAAATTAAAATAATTATAGCATGGACGAGGAATATGGAACCGACAGTAATTAAACCGGCACTGCCGGTTCTGTAATTTCAACCGCCCAGCGGGTCAACCTATCAGTACTATCAGTACTAAAATGCAATTTCGGGCGCTCGGAACAGTGTCCTAAAAGTTTTATTTTTCTGAAAGTATTAAATTAAATCCGAAATGAGTACTTTATCATTGCGTTCATTTACGAGTCCTGCGTCTAAGGTGGCCAACTAGCGACTCGTTGTTTCATATGTAACAGCACATTAGCTGGCAAACCCTCATACTTGTGAGTTCCATTACAATATTCCCTTTTAAAAATGAATGAAAATCTACGAACGGTAGCAGCGGAATCTAATTTATTATGTACTGTCATGCATTACCTCCTTTAGATTATTGTTAAAATGAGTAGCTCTTAATCTGAATGGTTAAGAACTCCTGGGACGATTTTATGTCTCTTGAACGTATTGTACATCAAATCAGTATGGCCGACGTAGACATTTCGCGCACCTTTTAAGCCGTGTCAAATGACTGTCTTCATGAAGAGTGTTCTAGAAACTTCGAGATGTTCTTTCCTGCGCAAGTGCCACACCCTTATAACTTACAGCTGCGTTACTATCGCTCCTTCTCACTCTTGGCAATCACTGCCTTTTGTATGTAAAGTATAGGTGTCCACCTGCCTACTGTCATTTCCTCACTATTATGATAATTAGAATACAAAGTGAACAGTGCATTCACGTTGCCTTATGGTTGGCGAGAAATTCTTCTCTTACATTTTGGTGAAGCGTGTAAGTTATCATTATTATCAAAAAATTACTTCTGATTTTCAATGCAAGTAAAAAGGAAAGAGAGAGGAGGAGACATTTGTACATTATTATGTAACGTAGTGGCTACGTTTCATTGAATACTGTTACGACCCGAGGAGCTGTGGGTCATATTGTGAGCGAGGGTCAGCAGTCGAATTTACACCTGGATGTGCCAGTGACACAGTGGTATCTGTATTCCTCGTGTTCAGTTTATAGGGTTATAAAGTGCCTTCAGAGCGGCGGTTGACCGCCAGGCGTAATTACGTGTACTCATGAAGTGCTGATGCCACGTCATCGAGATGTGACGTCGCCTAGCAGGTCAGTGAACCATGGCCGTGTGGCAGCACGGTGATGAGATGGCGCCGCATGCCCAGACGTTTTGCGATACAGCGCTACTCCCACCTCAGAACTGTCGTAGGCAGCCCGTCATGCGTTCAGGTGTGGATGCCTGACTGTGGTCGTGGATGTCAGCTGTTATGGAGACTAGGCCCTGGTCATCAACCATGGACCGCCCTAGAGTGCAGCAAATGTTGCACACTTGGTTTGTGTGGGGATGACAGCTTGAAGATCATCCACGATGGCCTACAGTGAAGCAGGGCTGGCCACACATCGTTCCTCTTCTCATCGGTGATGGCCCCATTTGGCAGCAGTGGCAGACTATGGCTGTGATATGCATCAGGTTGGCTGCATCTCACTGTTGATGTCAGCAAACAGCTATTATGCAGTCCATCATCAAGCAGCTTGTTCTGGCTTCACTGAAACTCAATAAATTGTCGTTCTCTCTGGTTCTAGATACATAGACAGGATCGCAGCATGACGGAATGTGTTTTTGAGCTCAAAAAGTTATTTAAGGGGCCGAGCCTGCACCTATGACTCAGTTGTTCTAGGTATGTGAAAGAATTTGCCGTCGTTTGTCAGTCCTGTCAACGCTTCTTGCCTCTCTATGGTAATACAATAATTATTCTGGGTCGCCGAGTTCGGGTCCTTCTGGCTTCGTATGAATTTTCAATGACGCTCTGAAGCTGCAGTAATGAAGTGTTACTTCACACTATCCTGTTATGTAGCATTGTCACCGTTGCGTTCCTGCCTTCCTGACTCTAAAGTTGTGTGGAACGGCCCATTTCACGGCTGATGTCCGTACATTCGTGGTACGGTTTGTGGTCATTCCGACTGTTCTGAGCTCGTCTGGTACACTTTATGAAAAATTTAAATATGTATAGTAAAATTATTCTGTTTGCAACACTCCTCCACTGTTTCAAGCGATCCGTCCCAAAATTTGCCTCTGATTATGCTCTGCAGCAGTCCCATAGATTTATAGACATAGTTGTACGTTGAGCTCATCGCACCAACTCTTTTGCTCTTGAGAGCTGACTCACATGGATTTTCTGTTTATTTCCTAATTCTGTACTGTTATTCTTAAGTTTTGGTTTACTGAAAACTTTTTTGCAGTTACACTACATTATCCTTACTTCCGTGTGTACAAGTTATAGTAATTTTGCAGTTTTCCTAGTCTACGTTTCTCAGGTTAGACTAGTTAACCATTCGACAGGTATCCGATGTGCCAGTAGCTCTGGAGGATGGACACCTCTACGTCTGAGTAAAAAGTAAAGCACTCAAATTGCTGTCACAAACACGGCAAGACTATTGGTCATAATACTTATGGTTATCACATTTCGGCTGACATTGTTGAATATGTTGCAACATTTTTCCGATGGATATTTTACCATTCTGTGATACTATTAATGTGTCTAACGAGTGCATGAGATCAGTATTCAGAGTATTGTCATGTTGGGTTCGATTCTGCGTCGGTAGTACTTTCAACTGTTTCTCTGGCTAATACAATGCAAAGTGGATTATTTGGAGTACGGTCGTACCCATTTGTGTAGCTGGGAGGCGGAAGTTCGTCCCGCCTACCTCACAAGTCGTACCGTTAACCAAAATACCACCATTATGTAACAGTAACTTTGTAGACCCTCAGGTTTTCCATTCATATAGTAATTTTTGTATTACAGTTTCCGGTGCAGAAACAGAGAAGTGTGCTCCTACCTTCTGAAAATGAGGCTGTGGTGCAAATATTTCTTTCTGAAATTTCGTTGCCTCTGCTTTTAGCAGAATCAGTTACACTTCACATGTCTATGAGCGAGTCTGCACTTCTCTGGCTGGATAATGGTTAAATTTCACTTCAAGCAATCTTGTAGGTCCCTTAGAGACATAAGGGCGTTATCTTCTACACGCTCAGGAATTATATTCATTTAACTACATATCCTCATCCTACCGGATAAGGCTGAATTGTATAATGCCGATACTATGGGTCCATTCGTACCACTGTTTGTCGCACCTGTACTCAAAACTTCGCTCTGTCCGTGTTCACTTCCATGTCTGGTTCGTGGTAAAACATCGCTAAGCTGTTTTCGACACCTCTGTCATGCGTCGTAGCACCACAGGAAATTACTTTACTACCAGACCCAACGCTGGTAAGAATTGTTGTGGTGGTAGCCATATCGATCTCAGTTTCTCCGTTTACCGCGTGGTAGACTGCTTCTCGTAAAGACCCCACGTCTCATCGTTGACTCAATCTGCTAACGCCCTGGCATAGAGAAGCAACTGAAAGAGTAGAAAACAAATAAGTTTGTAGGTCCGGTTGGACTCCCGGAGTACTCTACACTACTGGACCCTTATTTTGCTTACATTTATCGCGAATCACTCCCCAAACGCGTGACTAGAAAAAAGCTCAAAGGATTCCGTGATTAAGAAAGGTGAAAGATTGAATCGGAGTAACAACAGACAAATATCGTCAAGGTCTGTACAATGCATAATTCTTGAATATATTCAAAGTTCGAATATAACAAATATTTTTTTGGTACTGAAAGTTTCTGTCCACAGATTTACACGGAATTAGAAAACGTTGCTTGTGCGTACTTCGGCTTGCCCTTTTATTACAGAGTATCCTGCGAACCATGGATTAAGGGAAACAAGCAGATTCCATATTCGTAGATTTACGCAAGGCATCTGACATCGTGCCCCACTGAAGAGCGTTAAAGAAGATTCGAACATAAGTAATAGACCCGCAGCTACGGCAGTGGTCCGAAGATTTTTTCAGTAATAGAACCCAGTATGTTGTCGTTGACGACGACTATTCAGATCAGGAACCAGGGTATCGTCTGGAAGTGTGACAGGACCGCTCTTGTTCCCCACACTAGTGAACGAAACCATTATGATCACCTGCTAAACAGCTGATCCGACAGTTTGTTGGCAGGTTTGTGGAGGTACGTGGCATTTGATGTCTACGCACAAGTCATGTAATTCGCGCAGTTTGTGTTCCCGGTAATGGTGCCTGGTAGCGGCCCATATGGATTCCACAGGATTTATTTCATACGAATTTTGTCGCTGAGACATCAACGTGAATCAGTATAATGCTCCTCAAACCACTCTAACGCGGTTTTGGCTGCGAGACACGGACAACTATACTGCTGAAAGATGACATCGCCGTCGGGGAAGAAACCAAGGATGAAGGGACGCAGGTGGTTTGCAGTAGGCTCCATGCACGAGCAGGAGAATGTCTCCCGTAGCATAACACTGCTCTCACAGCCAGCGTACGTGACGTTTTGAGCGGAAATTTACCCCGATGACGGAGTTTGTGGAGACGACCATCGCCCTAATGTAGCAAAAATGTGATTCACCCGAACAGCCAACACGTTTCCATTGATCGACAGTCGAATCTCGATGATCCCGTGCCCACTGCAGTCGTAATTGACGATGTCGTTGGGTCGACATGTAAACACGTAGGGGTGGTCGGCTGCAGAGCTCCATGTTCGACTACGTACGATGAACGGTGTGCTCCGAAACATTTGTGCGTTCTCCATCACTGAGCTCTTTCAGCAGAGCTGCAGCAGATCATCTTCTATCCTACTTTAGACGGCAGACAATCCTCCGAACCCCACGTTCTGTGAAGAGTCTGGACGTCCGACCATTTAGCGCCTAGTGGTAAAGTTTCACTGTCCTTCTACCTCTCTCCATAGATACTCTCGACAGTGACGACCATCTTCGCCGTTTTCGAGATACTCGTTCACAGGCTCTGCGTTATAACAATCTGCCCTTTGTCAACGTCGCTTATCTCAATGGATTTCCCCATTTGCAGCCCATATCTTCGCTAGGGTGATCTCCTGTCCGTGTCTGCTCCGCTTGTATACTTTTGCTATCGCGTCACGTGCCCAGAATGCCACCAGGCAGCATCAAACGTCATGTTGGACGGGAGACATAAATTTTTGGCTTGTCGGTGTATACAGTGTATTTGAAATTATTCGACAGACAGAGCAGCAGTCTGCGACTATTTGCTGATGACGCTGTAGTGTATTGGACAGTATCGTCGTTGAATGCCTGTAGAAGGGTGCAGAATGACTGAGACAGAATTTCTATTTGATGTACTGAATGGCAACTTGCTCTAAATCTACAAAAATGCACGTTAGTGGAGTAGAGTAGGAAAATAATTCAGCAATGTCTTAATGCGGTATTAGTGTGATCTGCTTGAGAAAGGTCACTGTCAGAGTGTACTGCACCTGACTCGTCTTTGATTTGCTGTCGAGCTTGTTTCGCCGCGATACTAGAAAGACAAAGAAAATATCTACAGTATTAGCTTGTAATTTATAGACTCAAAAAAAAAAAAATGAATCACAGTTGGTTACTGCCTTCTCTGGTTACTCTGTGTACTGTTGTCACAGAGGATTAGAATTCACGTACGTCTGCTAGAACAAACTTTGGAAACTGGCACAGGCATCACCTGCTAGTTGACAATGGATGTCCAAAGGATGCCACCCAGGAGCGACTCTGCTGGCAACTACTTACGCTGGAATTTTTCTTGGGATGTCTCTTTGGCACAGAAGTTCTGAATTCCCACCCAACCACTATTACAGAAAAAAAAGAAAAAAAAACGTTCCGTTGTAATAACTTGTTGGGAGTAGCTAAGGCGATAGCTTGTAGATAATATTAAGGAAATAACTTTCTCGACGCAGTGTGAAAGAGTGGGGGTGCCCGTATGTTGATGCAGTAAGCGCTTGACTCACCTGTGGAGTCGTGGCGCACATCCATAATGCAGCAGGCACCGCGGCTCAAGCCCCTGTCGCTACGGTCGAGTGATGCCCCCTCCATTCCAGTCTGCACAGTGGAGGCCCCAGAACGTTGCTTGTACCTCGTCAAAAGTGCCGATACGACAGACGACGATGCATGACACACAAGCTCCCACCGGCAGGCTGGGCTTTTGCACGCACATAAAAGTGCGATCACGCAGTCCACCGACGTCTCCTTAAGAACAACACACAAAAGTCGTTTGCAGAAGATTTACGTGGAAAGAAACTCTTTGCAGCACCTTTTTACGGTGGGGGAGAGCAAGTGGAGCGAATCTTTAGTGCATTACTGCTGCAAAGAGATCGCTGTAGGCAGGAACTACGAAAGTGTGGATTGGCGAACCGTTCAGTTAGAGCTAAATCAGGTGGCAGTGGCGTTAACAGCGGCTTCCTAATGCACTATACATCGAATATAAGAGAGGCTAGTGGTGGTATATACAAAAGTACAGGAATTAAAAAGCATCACACGCAAGTAAAACTAATGTTCGTTCATTTGCGGCAGAAGCACGTAAGAAAGTCTAAACTAAGCGCCATGCACAAACTTAAGCTTCTACTGCTGTGACAGTCACAGTCACATGAAATGTTATCATCATTTGATGTGGAGCAGCAATATGGCTGTTGCCAGCCAACCCTCCATTTCACACCCACCAGTATGGGACTGACATGTGGTTTTACTGCTGAAGAGTAGGCGCAGATTCCGGGAGTTCGACAATCTTATTTGAGACGCTTTGGCTTCAATACAGATAACATTTTCAAGGGAGTACATGTTGTATCCAACGGGACGCTAAACCAACACACTTCCCTCTTGGCCGCTGCGCTATGGAACGGTGAAGGTTGCCAGATTCCAGCTTCTAACAACATGTGTCCACTACTGAGCGACGGGTTGAAGTGGGAATCACGTGAAAACTCTACATTTAGCCAATCAGCAGTCTAGGGACACAGTTTACGAGCCAGTTGCAGCGTGAAGGGATTGCCTTCGCCATGTAAGCAAAGCAGAAATAATTCGACCTGCAAGTCACCTGCTTCCGTTGCTCCAGCGTCGTGTCAGTAGAATTGTGGACAAAAATGTACAGGCGTCGTACGACGCGTTTACGCCCGTGCGCCTTGCAGCCAGTCGCTGTGTGGTTGTCATTACCCCACATGCAAGTAGAGGCAAGCATGTAGGCGCATGTCTCTTACTAAATGGTAATACACGAAGAGAAAAGCAGTTTGGAATGCCGCTAATATGCAAAACTTTCATACGTATATTGATAAAATTATAAACAGCCGACCAGTTGCAACTGTTCGGCTGTTTATAATTTTATTACGTGGAACCGTTGCTGTTGTGCAGCCATGTTTAGAATACATACATTGCTTCAGAAGTAACTACAGACTTCTTCACTGGGATTTTATTTTTCGTTCAGTTTGGGTATCTACGTCATTTTACCTAAAATTCATCAAATATATGCTAATTAAGACATATGTAATAATCATTTTTATAAAAAATCCAAGTCGTTTTGTTTATAATTACATATCACAGGCAAAATTCCAGTTTCCATTACAAATGTAATTTCTTAGCTATAGATATTATGTAATAGATTACTAAAGAAAATGCCTTTTAAATTGAATAAAATCTGAAGTTTATTGATTCTTTTATAAAATATGGATAATTAAGAAGTTGCTTTGCAGTGAACTCTAGAATTTTGCTGCAGTATGTAATTAGAAACAAGAAGACGGACATTTTTATAAAAGTAACCATTAGCTATTTGTTAATTAACATGAATTACATGAATTTTATATTTAAATGATGTAGGTATTCAAAGCAAACGAAAGAAAGTTTAGTAAAGTATCACGGCAATATTCGACCAAGCGATCCCTTGATTACCTGTGTACCACTCTGCAACACTACCAAGTGACCCACATTGCCCGACATACACGGCGTCTTCGTTGTCTGCCTATTATATTTACTTTTCAGGCATTGTAATCAAACATTCCTCTTAATTTTGTCTTTATAATTGGCAGAAATTACGTACGACAAATAAGGAAAGGAATGATAATCATCCACAAATTCTATTTGTCTCTTATTAGCTCAATGAGCCATGGTGTTAACGCAAACACGTGCAAGAAACTGACTCTTTCTACTACCAGTTAGAATCAAACAAACCAAGAAATGGAGAGAACCACAGACATGTGCAGGACTATTGCATGTTCCCTCTCTCGTTCTGCGCCAATACACGGTCTCCCTTCCGCACACATCAGACGCATGCATAACTTTGCATTTCTGCATGCACTGCTTGCCTCTACATGCAAAGGCCGCATGTACCTAATATACACATAAAATCTCTCAGCTGTAAATGTAACAGTCGTACGGAGACGACGATGTTCATCCAGTGCTGTGGCTACATTGGTGGTATCCCCTCCCCCTCTCACCCACCCCTCCACACACACACACGCACACACACACACTCACACACACACAAACGCTTATACGTGCATCACCGATTTTGCCCATATATGACGGCATTTTATTCTTTGATATCGACAAGGCGTATTGCTGCTTTTCTTCGTTGATAAATATTAGACAAAAATGATAAACAGAAATCAGGAAGGGAATAGCGTTGTACCAGCAAAGCCTTCTTTCGGATGGGAGCTATACAAATTCTCCCCTGAATTAATTTCTTTTACAACACAGTCTGGCATTACTTACAAGAATCCACCGTGAGGCCCACCACTATTCAAATGGAATCAACTACGAGCAAGTACAAGACAAACTATGGTTCATCCAAGAACAGGGAGCTATGAATGTCGCTTAACAACCCTAAGCCAGTGCGGCATTACTTGATCCTTTCACCTAGATTCAGGCGGCAGCAGAAAACGAAGTTCTGTGGGCGAGGATCGGTGAGTTGTGGCACCTTTAGTGTTCTGACGCATACACGAAACTTTGCGAACTACGCGGCTTGGCGTTCTGATTATAAGAAAATAGGACACTTTCCCATCAGAGCCCTGAAATGCCGGCAGACTTCATTGCGAGGTGCACCCGTTCACTGGTATGGCCAAACCAATTTGACTCACATGCATGACAGTGCACCTTGAAATTGTCAAACATCAGACAACAGACTCAGGACGGATAAGTTCACCCCGGAGACACACGATATGTCTGAAATGATATGCAGTTCCAATATTGGTACACTTGGAAACTGCCACTGGCTCTTAGTCCACATCAAGATACAGACCACAAATCTCATCCAGTAGGGAAAGAGCTGAAGTTCGCCACCAGGGGAGAACCAGAAGATGAAGAAGACCAAGAATGACATTCACTTTCCACCAGGCCTCGGTACGGGAGTGGAATTTGCAAAAATGAAACTACCTCCACATTGCGCAAACTAATCGAACTATCCTGTAGTCACTGAACCGCATCTCTGTACCCTCTTGAGTGTTCTGTTGGGCTGGCAGCGAATCCAGACGTAGCGCAGAGGTTCTCATACTTTGGGGAGCAAGCCTTCACTTTGCCCTGAGAGGAGGCAAACAGTGACTCCAGATCTCTCTTGTCTGAAAAGAGAAGAGTTTAGACTAGGGAGGCGTCATACTCACAGCATACATGAGCATGTTTTGGAAAAAAAACTTCTACGTATATGGAACCACAGTCCCTCATTTACAGAAACATCTAATCTTCCCAGGCTGACCATTTACATTTTATGAAAAAAACATGTTAAATTTCCCAGACAGTCATGCCCGTGAAATATATGATTTTTCCTCTCGCTAAAAGAACGTGGCGACTTTCTGGCATTGGAGAGGGGGGGGGGGGGGGTTTATAGTATCACTCTCATTAAATACATACACCAGCCACTCTATCATGCCAGCTTCTAACATGAGAATACATGGAGTGTTATGACTACCGCATAGTTTGAACAAAGGCACAGTTTACAGCAGTCTCTCTTAAATGGCTTCCTACACTCACTTTATAGCAACTGGCCGCCGTGGCTAAGGACTGCCGCCTGACCCAGGTAAAATGTTTCTTTGAACCAGCGCCCTTCTGTCCGACTCTAAACGGGAAGGAGGAGCGGGCTTCGGCCAAAAGTCCCTCTGCAGGTATGATCCACAGAGCGCTGCTTCCCAGAACCACTCACAGAGTCAGGACGCTGCACTCAGCATTCATGGCCCCAAATCCATCATTCTCTCTGTTCTCCATCACCTTCACTACAGCCCCTCAGGTACAAGCTCTGCGCAGGTTACCACGCAGTTAGAAGAACATTCTGCCCACGATTTCCTCATGTAAAAAGTCGTAAGTCACACTAACGAAATGTAGTACTGGAGAACACGAGATCATGACCTACAATATGAACGTTTATCTGGCTGACAATGTTGTTAAGGTGAGAGAGTGACGCGCCACCTCATCCGATTGTGCTTCAACTCTGTGCCTCAATTTATCAGTTACAATGCCTGGCAAATGGTGGCGTACAAGTGTAGGGGTAACATATGAACAGATGTCTTCAATGGATGGGAGGTCCAGTGAAAGTGCTGGCTAGGCAACACTCGAACACAGTTTGCATCAAAGACGGTTAAAACTGCTACAGCATAACGTGGTGTCACTTTAGCTTGTCGAACGATAATGTCACGCAGACCTCGAGAACAGTGCATAGCTATTGGTATTCAAACACCAGTACTGTACTGGCAAATGTCCAAATTAAAGTTCGTGCGAAACAGTGCTGATCATCTTGTGCACCCTTACACCAAACCTTTATTATGGATGCTGGATCACTATGAAGATAACAAATGGAAACTTTTTTTCCTGCTAGGAGCCTCCAAACAAGGGTATGTCCATCGTGATTGTGTGCTCAGAATCAGCAATCGTTGGAACGTCGAGGTGCTGCCACTCTTGTCCTCGCCGTTGGCTGCAGTACTGGCGGCGTGCCCCTCACTGCCGTCATGTCAGGAGAAGCGGCAACAATGGTCGCCTTGCGGGCAATCCATAATGCTAGTGAAGCCGTCGTAATGTCCGTGTGGACACTTGTCTTGCTGCAAACAGATCCCTTTTCTGACGCAAGGTACATGACATTGCTTTACGACCTTGCACGATGAGCGACATTATGTCTGACCTCTTGAATGTTAGTCGCGTAGGTCTACTGGGAATCTGCAGTGAGATGTGTATGGCCTTCTTGAGCCCATTGATTTAGTGTGTGCTTGGCAGTCGTTGGATCAGACCAACACAATCACCTGTTTCGACATGTCACTATCACTTTCAACTTGTGTTTGTAAGCATTTCCCCTTTTCCCATGCGACAGAACACGGTAGCCACGAAAAATAAAACTCAATTGCGATTTATAAATGAGAAATCAGCTGCATAATCTTTCCATTATATACTTCAATATACATTGTGGGATTTCGCTAATGCGCTTATTAGTTGCATATCCAAGCTTGTAGTACACTTTATGCTACTTTGAAGTGCGGCAAATTTATTGACGAGTAGTGTATTTCTGTGAGGATGAAGTGCTTAGCTCCCAATGTTAGAAGACTTCCATAAAGATAAAACATTCATTTCTGATGGCCAAGGGGCTCAGAAAACAAAGAGAACAGCGTTTTTGCAACTTCATAAATGTGAGAAACGGGCATTAAAATTTTGCTGTAACTGTGGTAGAGCACTGGCGTACCAGATCTCTTTAGTTGTATCTTTGGTTCTTCTGACAAGGAAATAAGTGAACATACAATGAAAATTTGGATTCTCGTGCTGTCGTAGCCACCGTTTTATGTTACACTGTTTTCTTGTTACTATTAGCCTTGACAAAAAAACTTACGGAAATCTATAACGTGTCAAAAGTTATTTGAGGTGAAAAAGTTAAGCACGTCATCCGTTGTAAATGTATAGTTTATGCATTGCTGTTCCTTTATAAATGTATAGTTTATGTCTTGCTGTTGCTTATTAACTTGTTTACGCATAACAGTTAGCTTTTACTGTCTGACCAGAACTTCTCAATACCAGAATTTCGCAGTGGTTTGCACACTGGACTCACATTCGGGAGGATGACGGTTCAATCCCGCGTCCGGCCATCCTGATTTAGGTTTTCCGCGATTTCCCTAAATTGGTTCAGGCAAATGCCGTGATGGTTCCTTGGAAAAGGCACGGCCTATTTCCTTCCCTAATCCGATGAGCCGATAAACTCGCTGTTTGGTCTCCTCCACCAAATCAACCCAAACAAATACCAGAACTTCTCCATTTTGTAAGCGTCGATCAGAAGGACCCACTAACCCCTTGCCTACGTTTTGGTGCTTATATATCCGCATCGGAATCACGATGGGTTGCGAACATCCTCAAACCGGAACTTTTTGATGGCCCCTCGTAACACACGGTTATTCAAAAAAACATGGTACAATTAATTTTTAATTCATGAAATATAAATTGGATATGAATAGCCTATACAATATTGGAAAGAAGAGGATCTAATATTTCGGTTTCCATCACTAGGGCACTGATAGTATCGTACACGGCGGCTAGAGTGCTCGCACCAACAGAAGCCATTTCGACTCAGTTCTGAGCAAGATGGCTGCCATGCACCATAAGTTTTTCTGCATTCTTGAGTTGGGAAGCAGCGAATCGACAGTTTCAGTGCACAGGGCATTTCGTTTCCAATTCAACACTAAACCATCGTTTGCCATTAGTTTGAGCATTTTGAAGAAACTGGACGCCACTGCAAATGAGGAAGCACAGGCTGATATGTTGCAGATGAGGAATTATGAGGATGTAGTGCGTCGGATGAGGACATTTGTGAACTTTGTTTATAAGCTTCAAAACTTCCTGTTTCCATCAGTATACAAATCTCTCTTATTCAAATCATATTTTGAGAAATAAAAGTTAATGAAACCGAGTCCATCTTTTTGAGTAACTCTGTATACCTGCAACTTGCTCAGCCTGATGTAATTGAAGTATAAATTAACACACGGGTACACAGGGTGATTCACGAAGATATGAAAATATTTTAATATGTTATTCTACAAGTAAAACCAAAGAAAAAAGTTCGTATAAACATAGGTCCGGAAATGTTTAGTTACTAATAAAAGATTTTGCCTAAAATTTAGCAACTTCGCTAATATGAAACCATCGCAAAACTGTATGACTTCCATTTATTTTGGTGTTACTAATTTGGTGAATCTAATAAAACATGTCGCAAACGTGTATCTGCAGTAGTTTTTCAGAACATCCAGAGAAGCAAAGATGTAATTTCGAAAAATGTTAAATTTATTAACTACTTGCCCCAATTTGTTTTTTAAATTCCAGACATTGCACAATGTTTTCAACAGAATCTGTAGAGAACTTAACCGGAAAAATTATGGTAATAACGTTACCGGAAACTGTATGAATGTGTCATATAACCTGCTTTTATTGATACCATAGCACACGTGAATTCATGTTCAACCGGAAAAAATAAAGCTTAGCATTAAGGAAGTTGTACAGTGTACATTCAATTACACAATACATTCGCAATGAATGTTCAAAAATATCTTCACCGAGTTCAATAAATTTAACTGCGTTGTATGAACAGATTTTGTTGCTCATTTCGCCGGCCGGAGCGGCCGAGCGGTTCTAGGTGCTGCAGTCTGGAACCGCGCGAGCGCTACGGTCGCAGGTTCGAATCCTGCCTCGGACATGGATGTCTGTGTTGTCCTTAGGCTAGTTAGGTTTAAGTAGTTCTAAGTTGTTGAGGATTGATGACCTCAGAAGTTAAGTCCCATAGTGCTCAGAGCCATTTGTTGCTCGTTTCAGTTTCACAGGTTTGTTGTTAATTTCATCTATAGCATTCATAATGCGAGGAAGTATTGCCTCACGTGTATTGACTTTGTCCTCATAACCTGAACAATACAGAAAGCTAACTCGTTTCAAGGTTAGGGAACGACTGAAACACTCACTAACGATTTCCAACAATGACATAAACATTTCTATATTCTTAATGGAAAGTAAACAAATTTACTTCTATAATAATATTTGCTTCTCTGGATGTTCTGAAAAACTACTGCAAATACACGACTGGCACATGTTTTATTAGATCCACCAGACCAATAACAACAAAATGAATGGAAATCGTCCTTTACTTTAACCTCGTACAGTTTTGCGATTGCTTAGTGTCAGCGAAGTTGATAAATTTCAGTCAAAATCTTTTATTAGCCGTAACTCTGTAAGGAAACATTTGCGGACCTATGTTTATATGAACTTTTCCTTTAGTTTTACTTGTAGAATAAAATATTAAAATATTTGCATATCTTCGTTAATCACCCTGTATATACCTCTTTAACTGCTCTTCAATGATGTAGGAGCTTACTTATAAAGATCAAATAGCTTCCAATGCTGTGTACTAGTGGCTGAACTTATCAATACCATGTCATATTCTCACATTCAACGCTGCAGGAAAAGGCAGCGGCGGCCAGTTACGTAACTTAGCTTATACATATCTTGGTGATCAGGTTCGCCACTTAAGATCCCAACTGAAGGTACTGCTAGTGGTGATAAAAGACGCTGCACAATATATAGTTGGTCTATGCAGCGTCAACATACGTCTAATGTACGTAAAAGGGGGTGCTCCTCAAAATTTCCATCATATTTCTAAAAGTAGTTGGCAGAAAATTGTAAAGACTTAACTGAAGATAACTGTTGCGCCTACGATATAGTCATTGACGATCCACCTGAAGCAACACACTTCAGTAGCTCATGTCATTTAAACAACATGCGAGTAGTAACAATTCAGCACAATGTGTTAGCAGGTTATGTTGAAACTATTTGCAGCAGTCTCAGCCTCTCACTGATTATTTGACAAACGTGTGATTGACAGAAGTCACGTAGCGTCCCTAGGTTGCCCACTGAGAAATGCCTCTTGTTATTTGCTTGTTATATTCAGCGTTATTCAAGGATATCTCCAGGGTTTCAGAGCAACTGCGTGAAAAGTGCAAGATCCACAGAAAAATTGCGTTCATTGCATTAGTGGACAGAACACCTCTCCAAGTTCCAAATCGTAATATGCACTGTGGAGTAGTTGAGCTAGGGGCCGTGAGTGTCACATCATGTTGCATCGAATGAGCTCGGACCTGCGGGTAAGCAATCCAATACGCAGATTTCCAAAACAAGCTGCTGTCGCACCCTCCCGGGCAATTCGTGTGAACGACTTCAATGAAGTATGGAGCACTGCTGCGATACAAACGCTGTCCATACTAAGCACCTGTAATTCGTGTTAAAACTTGGAGAGATGCTCTGATCACCGAGCTACTGCATACAGAGCCGTCCTCTAATAGCCAACAGGCTCATATGAAGAACTATACACATCTATAAGGGCGTTAAGGCTGTAAATGCACATATTACTACTGATGACTGATGACAGTTTCCTGAATAACATTACATCGGTATCTATTTCATTTCCAGACCAATAATGACAGTTATTGCGAGTAGTATGTGTTTAGGTTGTTTAGTACCTCCGAGTGTCGCAAGCAAGCTATTAATATTAATTTTCCCATATGAAGCAGGTCAGGTATTGAAGTGTGGATGTAGGGACGCAAAAGCGATAATACACTCCTGGAAATTAAAATAAGAACACCGTGAATTCATTGTCCCAGGAAGGGGAAACTTTACTGACACATTCCTGGGGTCAGATACATCACATGATCATACTGACAGAACCACAGGCACATAGACACAGGCAACAGAGCATGCACAATGTCGGCACTAGTACAGTGTATATCCACCTTTCGCAGCAATGCAGGCTGCTATTCTCCCATGGAGACGATCGTAGAGATGCTGGATGTAGTCCTGTGGAACGGCTTGCCATGCCATTTCCACCTGGCGCCTCAGTTGGACCAGCGTTCGTGCTGGACGTGCAGACCGCGTGAGACGACGCTTCATCCAGTCCCAAACATGCTCAATGGGGGACAGATCCGGAGATCTTGCTGGCCAGGGTAGTTGACTTACACCTTCTAGAGCACGTTGGGTGGCACGGGATACATGCGGACGTGCATTGTCCTGTTGGAACAGCAAGTTCCCTTGCCGGTCTAGGAATGGTAGAACGATGGGTTCGATGACGGTTTGGATGTACCGTGCACTATTCAGTGTCCCCTCGACGATCACCAGTGGTGTACGGCCAGTGTAGGAGATCGCTCCCCACACCATGATGCCGGGTATTGGCCCTGTGTGCCTCGGTCGTATGCAGTCCCGATTGTGGCGCTCACCTGCAACGCGCCAAACACGCATACGACCATCATTGGCACCAAGGCAGAAGCGACTCTCATCGCTGAAGACGACACGTCTCCATTCGTCCCTCCATTCACGCCTGTCGCGACACCACTGGAGGCGGGCTGCACGATGTTGGGGCGTGAGCGGAAGACGGCCTAACGGTGTGCGGGACCGTAGCCCAGCTTCATGGAGACGGTTGCGAATGGTCCTCGCCGATACCCCAGGAGCAACAGTGTCCCTAATTTGCTGGGAAGTGGCGGTGCGGTCCCCTACGGCACTGCGTAGGATCCTACGGTCTTGGCGTGCATCCGTGCGTCGCTGCGGCCCGGTCCCAGGTCGACGGGCACGTGCACCTTCCGCCGACCACTGGCGACAACATCGATGTACTGTGGAGACCTCACGCCCCACGTGTTGAGCAATTCGGCGGTACGTCCACCCGGGCTCCCGCATGCCCACTATACGCCCTCGCTCAAAGTCCGTCAACTGCACATACGGTTCACGTCCACGCTGTCGCGGCATGCTACCAGTGTTAAAGACTGCGATGGAGCTCCGTATGCCACGGCAAACTGGCTCACACTGACGGCGGCGGTGCACAAATGCTGCGCAGCTAGCGCCATTCGACGGCCAACACCGCGGTTCCTGGTGTGTCCGCTGTGCCGTGCGTGTGATCATTGCTTTTACAGCCCTCTCGCAGTGTCCGGAGCAAGTATGGTAGGTCTGACACACCGGTGTCAATGTGTTCTTTTTTCCATTTCCGGGAGTGTATATACTGGCAGGCGGAGTCTACTTCATGGCGCAGTTACGGCGGAGCAGAAAACGTCAGGTAGTAATTTATGTGCTGTGTTAGCGGGGAGGCAGTCAGACGCGGGGAAGAAGCGACTAACAAACTGAAATCGGTATACATTAATGTTCCAAATGTTACAATATGTGTACCTGCACCCCTAACAACCTGTATATACTGGGTGTCTCTCCTAAGAGTCGTTAAGTGCATTTCCTTGGGTGTTTCAGCAGATATTTGCAATTTTGTTTCTGCGTTGTGTAGTTAGAGTCATCCCAGACAATTACTGCACGTCACATCTTTCATGTGACGCCCATTGTCAACAGAAAGAGTCGCTTTGTTTCCGATTACAAACAAAATTATTTTTAAATGTGAATTTTACGTACTCATTCCATTGATTGCTCCCAAATTAGACCAGTCGGATATTAGTTTTACCGGTAAGCATTAACATGGACCGTTAAACACATTGAGTTAACAGCAATCCAACAGTGACTCAGTAGCGCTGCACGCCTGGCAGTAAGAGCCAGTGCGGGCCGGGGCAGTGGTATCGCAGCTGGAGCTATTGTACGAGTTTTACTGTCCCTATTAGCACACATCGATGAAGCACTAGACTAATCTGGGACTGCTCTATCGAAATGGCACGTAAAGTTCCCCTTTCAAGATCATTTTGTTTGTAACGCGGCACAAACCTACGCATTACGTCCACACTAGCCTTGCGTGAGAGACGTGAGTATCACTGTTTGTTTGGGCTGTGTCCAGTTACATGATCCAAAAAGGGAATTTCAAATATCTGCTGAAACACCAGAGAAAATGCGCCTGACTGCTTCTAGGAGAGACACCCTGTATATAAAGTAACCACATTTTTCCAACACATTGTTTTTAGGCAGGTCACTGACAAGTTTGTGAGTCATCTACTACCGAACCCTGCACATTTCGAAAATCTCTGCCTGCAAAGGTATGGAAGCCCTTTGATTTTAGAACGCCAACATCTACATGATTACTCTGCAATTAACAAATAAATGTCTGTCAGAAAGTTAATCGAACCACGTTCTAGCTACTGCTCTACCGTCCCCTCTCGAACAGCACACAGGAAAGCGAATGCTTAAATCTTTCCGTGTGAGATCTGATTTCTCTTATTTTATTATGACGATCACTTCTCCCTACGTAGGAGGGCGCCAATGATATGTTTTCGCCTTTGGAGGAGAAAGCTGGTGTTTGAAATTTCACTAGGAGTTCCTGCCGTAATTATAAACACTTTTATTTAAATGATTACCACCCCAACTCAAGTATGATATCCGTGTTACTCTCTGTTGTTTTGGGATAATACAAAACTAGCAACCATTTCTTCAACTTCGTCGATGTCCTCCATGAGTCCTATCTGACGCGGATCCCACAAGGTGCAACAACACTCCGGAGAGAGCGGACAAGCGTGGAGTAAGAAGTCTGTTTAGTAGATCTGCTGCGCTTCCCAAGTGTTCTGTTGATGCAGCTTGCATTTTGCTTTCCCCGCAACATTGTCTACGTAATCGTTTTAATTTAAGTTACTCGTAATCATAGCTCTAAGTACTTTTAATTTCATAGTCTTTAGATTTCTGTGATTTATTGTGCAACCGAAATTTAGCCGGTAGCCTTCAGCACTCATGTGGATGACTTCACTTATTTGGAGTTAATTGCCACTTTTCGCACCGTACAGACATCTTATCTAAATCACATTGCAATTGGTTCCGACGTTCTGATGACTTTACTGGACGGTAAATGACAATATCATCTGCAAAGCATCTAACACAGCTGCTCAGATTGTCTCCTAAATACTTTATACAGGTGAGCAACAGCGAAGGGCCTATAACATTTCCTTGGGAAACGTCAGATATCACATCTGTTTTACTCTGTATGTGACTCCTCTGACAGGAAATCACGAATCCAGTCGCACAACTGAAGGGATATTCCATAGGCACACAATTTGAAGACCCTTGTGAGGAAAGACGTCAAAAGCCTTCTGGGAATCTAAAAATATGGAATTAATTTGATATCCTCTGTCGATAGCACTCTTTACTTCGTGAAAATGAAGAGCTAGTTGTGTTTCACAAGAACGATAATACCTGAATGCGTGTTGGCTATATGGCAATAAATAGTTTTCATCGAGGTACTTAATAATACTCGAACACAGTACATGTTCGAAAATCCTACAGCAAATAGACTCCCCCAGGGGCTCGGCATTCATTTGCTGGGTACAGTCTTGGCGACCCCGGGGCTCCTGAGCTGGGGACTGGTAAGCGCCGCCAGTCCCCTGTCACCGTAACCTCTGGACGTACTTCAGCGACCACCGTGCGGCGCGGCGGTGGAACGTTGTGTGTCTCAGGGAGTGGGGATCTTGGCTTGACCGCCCGGATCGCGAGGATGGACTAAACCTCTATATACAACCCCTCAATGTCAAGGTGTGCTGCGCGCTGATGAGATGCATGGCTGTTGAGGTGGAACAGTCGCTAGCGGGCAACCTCTGGGGAACCTGCCGCACCTCTGTTGTATAAGGTTTACCTAGGCACGCTGGGCTCTGTCTAGGTGGACTTGTAGTTCCCTAGCTGCTCGTGGGACCGAGATGAATCCTTCGAAATCCTCTTTCCTTCCTCCCAGCGGAAAGGGTGGGCCGCTGGAAGGTTCTAACACCCATTCTCTTAAGAGGGCTCGTGCAGTCAGTCCCCCTGACTCCGGCACTTCTTTGACAAGTCCAGTCTTAGGTAACAGAATGCATTCTGGTAATCCGAATGTGTTTCTCATTGTGAAACGGCAGGAGGGTAGTTTCGAGAAGGTTTCGCCCTGCTATATACAAAAGGGATTCCAGGGAATCTGTGGCTCCTTAAAATCGGTGAAGCGCTTACGTAATGGGACCTTGCTAGTGGAAACTTCCACTTCCCAGCAAGCAGCTAACCTCCAATCTGCTCAATGTCTTGGAGAGTATGCCATAGACAGTGAACTGCACAGCACCTTGAACTTCAGCAAAGGTGTTGTGACATGCCGGGATCTAGTTGACATTCCCAAGGAAGAACTGCAACGTGAGTGGGCTCCGGAAGGTATCGTTGATGTCCAACACATCATGAAGAGGGTTGATGGCAATCTTGTCAAATCCGACTCCTTTATACTGACCTTCAGTAACACAAAACTTCCTGAACATGTTAAAGCTGGCTCCTTTCGCCTTAGTGTGAGGCCTTATATCCCGACCCCAATGCGCTGCTTTAAATGCCAGCGTTTTGGGCATACCACCCTAGGATGTAAAGGCGAAGCGACTTGTGGAAACTGTGGTAAGGCTGCTCATGAAGAAGTTGGTTGCTCGTCTCCGGCTAAATGTATTAATTGCTCTGGGAACCACCCTGTTTGGAGTAGGGACTGCCGAATATTTTTAGAGGAACGCAAATTCCAGGAAATAAAAACAACCAAGCGTATCCCCTATGGTGAGGCCAAGAAGATCTATAAGTCGATGCAATCTCCCACATTTGCTACATCTTTTGCATCCCTGGTTCAGAAGACTACTCCAAAAGTCGACGCCTCAGCGCAGACCGAGGTGGTGAGTGTTGGCAGCTGTCAGTGCACTTGCAACGCAGCCAGGGTTTCAGAGCCAGTAGCCCCTACTCGAACGGCAGACAAAGGTACAGTGGCGAAGTTGGGCCAGCCCCTGGCGCCTCCTACAGCTGAGGCTGTTCCCAAGTCCAGTGCGCCAATTACCACTCCTACATCAGCTCCCCCAAAGCCCACCAAGCCACAGAAAGCTCCTGTACAGCAGCAACAGCGGGTCAATTCCCGTGGTAAACCATCTGACCATGCAGATGTTGTTTTATGTGAGGCTTCATCTGACTTTTCCCCAGAGTTGATGGGATACAATGTATGTGTGGGGCAATCATTTCGTCCTACGCCTGCCCCTCCACCTGCTGCGGTCTCCTCGCCCCATCGGAGAGACAGGATGAAGGTGCTACCCCCAACATAGATGGCTCCCATACTTCAGTGGAACTTGCAAGGGTTCAGGACGCATGTGGAGGAAATCCGTCTACTCTCTCAGGGTAGACCACTGTGTCTCTGTCTCCCGGAGACGTATTTCGATCCATCATACTCCCCTGAGATACGAGGCTATACACTCCATGAAAAGGACGACCTGCGTGGGGAGAGAGCTAGAGGCGGTGCAGGTATTTTCGTCAGGACGGACGACCACTCCTCGCCTCTCTCACTTACGACGACTTTACAGGCCGTCGCTGTGTCCGTGCACGTGCGTCATCCATTGACTGTATGTTCGCTTTACTTGCCCCCACATGATGCACTTGATGAAGCGGCCCTCACCGACCTTCTTACACAGCTCCCCCAGCCATTCATTATTTGTGGTGATTTTAATGCCCACAATGTGCTTTGGGGCTCTGCAATTACCTGCCCCAGGGGTAGAGCAATTGAGAGGCTTCTCCTATCATCCTGTGCCTACTTGCTCAATGGAGGACACAGTACTTATTTCTGCACAGCGACTGGGTCGTTCTCTGCCACTGATCTCTTGCTTCGCTCTCCAGCTCTTGCCGCCAGTGCTCACTGGGAAGTGGTCGCTGACTTGCACGGCAGTGATAATTTCCCAATCTGGATTCACCTGCCAGATGGCGTGGGCCCCGAAATGAGACCACCACGATGGGTGCTCAGTGGAGCTGACTGGACACTTTATAGCCAATTGGCCCAATTCGAACACCGTGCGAATGTTGAGGTGTGGGTGGATCATATTACCAAAACGGTCCATCAGACTGCTGCAGCATCCATTCCACAGTCCACAGGCTACCGGAAGAGGCCACCTGTGCCTTGGTGGAGTGCCGAATGCTGCTTAGCAATCAGGACCAGGTATGCAGCTCTGCGTCGGTTCAAGTGTCGGACGACTGCTGAGAATCTTGCAGCCTTTCGGGTGGCGAGGGCAAGATGTCGCCGAATTATTCGTGAGAGCAAGAAGAGGTCATGGCAACAGTTCCTGAACACCATTAATCGTTCCACCAAAAGTTCCATTGTGTGGGAGACCATCAGGAGAATTTTTGGCAGAGGAGGGAGGTGCCCCATAGCTGCTATAATGAATAACGGCACTCTCCACACGGATCCGCGAGACATTGCCCTGACTATGGCAGCGTATTTTGCCACAGTTACTGCAACAACCAGTCAGGATCCAGGTTTCCAGCGCCATAGAGCCGTTGCTGAGAGATGTAGTCTGGACTTCCAGTCCACCTCTCATGAAGTTTACAACTGCCAATTTTCTATGTGGGAGCTGGATTCTGCATTGTCTGGAGCTCGTGACACATCCCCTGGTCACGACGGGATCCATACAGTATACTATGGTACCTCACAATGCGCAACAAAGAAATCCTCCTCGCAGTTTTTAATGCCATTTGGGCGTCGGGTCACTTTCCTGACGCGTGGCGTGAGGAAGTTTTAATTCGTTTTTTAAAACCTGGGAAGACCACACGAGCCCGGGTAGCTACCGTAGTGTTGCCCTCACTAGTTGCATGGGGAAGACCTTGGAGCGGATGGTCAACCGCCGCCTTGTCTGGATGTTAGAATCCCGGCAACTCCTTAGTCGCTTTCAGTGTGGGTTCAGGAGGTTTCGTTCCACCTCCGATAACATTGCCCTCCTAGAGGCGGCTATACAACAAGCTTTCCTACGCAGTCATCATTTTATAGGTGTATTTTTCGACATCGAGAAGGCCTACGATTCCACTTGGAGGCGTCTCATCCTGGAGCAACTTCACGACTGGGGTTTTCGTGGATCTCTTCCTCTTTTTATTCAGTCTTTCCTCTCGCCACGATATTTTAGATACCGAATTGGTGACGTGATCGCTTTGAGCAGGAGAACGGTGTCCCTCAGGGTAGCGTTTTAAGTGTGACTCTCTTTGCCATCGCTATTAATAGCATTACGTCCATAGTGAAAAGTCCTGTCCAGTGTTCCTTGATTGTGGATGATTTCTCTATGTTTTGCTCGTCTTCAAGCCTTGCAACGACAACGCGTCAGTTGCAACTTACTATTAGACGTTTGGATGACTGGGCGCAGACGAGTGGTTTTACGTTTTCCACCGAGAAGTCTGTATGTGTTCTTTTTAACCGTTCTCGTTCGATTTTAACCTTTCCTGAGTTGAGGTTGAGGGACACTATTCTTACTTTTCAAGACACGGTGAGATTTCTGGGGCTCATTTTTGACTCGAAGCTTACGTGGTTACCTCATCTTAAAGACCTGAAACGGCGGTCGCTTCAGGCTTTAAGTATTTTAAAATGTCTTAGCCACAGTCCATGGGGAGCTAACAGAACTTGTCTGCTCCAGTTTTACAGGGCGTTTGTGCAATCTCGGCTCGATTATGGGTGCACGGCGTATGGGTCTGCGAGGCCTTCTTACTTAAAGAGATGTTGGACGTTGTGCACCATGAAGGGCTTCGGTTGGCCACTGCGGCATTCCGAACTAGCCCCATACCAAGCCTCTGTGCAGAGGCTGGTGAACCGCCACTTCATATGCGGCGACGGGTACTTACGGTACGCCAGGCCTATAAAACTTTGTTCATACCATACAGACGTGCACACCATACCGTTGCTCAGCCTCCTCTGGCACGATTATTTCATAACCGGCAACGTGCGACGCAGCCCTATGGGATTCGCGCACAGGATTGCCTCGCTGCGGTGTCTATGGCTGGTCTTCGTGTTTTACGTCGCGGTCGAAGCAGATCTCCACCTTGGCTCCTTCGGAGACCAAAACTTGTTTTAGATTTGACTAATTTTAAGAAAGATAGCACACCGGGGACTTATGATCATAGATGTTGAGTCCCGCAGTGCTCAGAGCCATTTGAACCATTTTAAAAGATAGCACACCAAGTTTTAGACTCCAATCTCTGTTTTTTAACATTTTAGATGTGCATCACGCTCTCACTGTCGTTTACACTGATGGTTCCAAACAGGAGAATTTCCTTGGCTGTTCTGTGGTGTTCCCTGACCACGTTACCCGGATTCGCCTCCCTGCTGAATATACCGTTTTCGCAGCGGAGCTCCACGCGATCCTGAAGGCACTGAAACAGATGAATCATGTCCGGGGCGATCGATTTCTTCTCTGCTCCGATTCTCTTAGTGCCTTACAGTCACTGTAGAACCTGTACCCGACTGAGGAGATGGTCCAGCTGATATATGACCAACTGTACTTGCTCCAACGGCGGGGTAAAGAGGTATCCTTCTGCTGGGTGCCTGGTCATGTAAGAACATGGGGCAATGAACAGGCCAATAGGGCTGCCAAGGAGGCCTGCAGAGAGCAGTATGTGGTCCAGTGTCCTATTCCCTTGCAGGCTGTCATCTCTGCACTCCACAGGAAGTGCATGGATTTATGGGAGGACGAATGGCTGGCGGTGACGGCCAATAAACTGCACGAATAGCTGGCGGTGACGTCCAATAAACTGCGGTCGGTAAAGTCAACCACTCGGCCGTGGCGTTCCTCCTGCCGGTTGCTCAGGCGGGAAGAGGTGGCCCTTACACGTCTTCGGATCGGGCACTGTCCTCTCACACATAGCTTTTTATTACGGCGGGAGGATCCTCCGTTTTGTGATGCCTGTGGTGTGCACATCTCTGTCCGGCACATTTTAACAGACTGCATTTTATACCGTGATGCAAGGGCAGAAGTACAAGTTGATGGGGGTCTGCCTTCTGTTTTAGCTAATGATGAGACGTGTGTGTCTAGGGTTTTTAAGTTTTGTGTTGTGTCTGGACTCTGGCCTAAACATTTAGGCTGGAGGTTTTAGTGTATTGCAGAGTGGCTGACTCCTCCATTTTTTCCTTGCGGCCAGCCAGCCACTTCCATCTGCTACATTGTTTTAGCTCCCTCTACCATTTTCTTCCTGTGTTGTCCATGTTTTACTGCTGACACCCTGCTTCATCCCATGCTTCGGTGTGGGTGAGCACATGTTTTTCAACGATTGTTCCCCGTGTTTTATGTTTCGTTTTATATTACTCTTCTGAGTTTTTTCTTGACACCCGTCTCACTATGTTACTGAACGGGCGCTGAAGACCTTGCTGTCGTGCGCCCAAAAACCCCTCTACTACTACTACTACTACTACAACTACAGCAAATCGACGTTAGTGATATGGGCCTGTGATTTAGCGGATTAGTTCCTTTTCTTTTCGTGAACATTGGTGTGACCTGTGTATCTTTCCAGTCTTCATGGACAGATCTTTCGACTAGCAAGCGCTTGTATATGGTTGCTAAGTGTGGAGCTATTTTATCAGCGTACTGTGGAAGGAGCCTAACCAGTATACAGTCTAGTCCGGAAACCTTGACTTTACTAATTGATTTAAACTGTTCGCTGCGCGAAGGATATCTTTGTCTATGTTGTTCACATTGGCAGTTCTTCTTGGTTCGAATTCTGATATATTTACTTCGTCTTCTTTGGGAAGGAATTTAGGAAAACCGTGTTAAGTAACTGTTCTTTAGTGGCACTGTCATAAGCAGTATTACCACTGCTATGGCGTTGTCAAGGTATTTGTTTCTTCTTGCCGCTGCTGTATTTTACATACGACCAGAATCTCTTTTCTTTTTATACAAGATTTTGAGAATGAGATTCATTGAGGGAACTATTAAAAACATGTCACACTGAAAATCGCGTTAAATTTAAAGCTCCCGTAAAACTTCGCCAATCTTGGGATTCAACATTGTTTTAAATTTGACACTCTTTTATCGTTGCTTCTGCAACAGTGCTCTGCCCTGTTTTGTGTACCATGAGAGCCCAATACTATCTCTTATTATTTTATTAGGTATATACCTTTCTGTTGCTCTCGATACTATTTCACTGAATTTAATTCACATATGTCTCCTAGGCAGACATCAAGGAAGTTCTTATTTGCTTCTTACAATAGATAGATACTGCATTTATTTTTTGTGGATTTTGTTGTTTATTCAGCCTTGCTCCAATGACTAACCCTTGTATCCGTCTTGATGTCCCCTATTTGCTCATGATTATTTGCTGCCAAGACTGAGTTCAATATTCTCCGTTATTTATTGGTATGGGTTAAACAGAATTGATCAGTATTCTAAAACGTGACAAACAAGAGTTTTGCAAGGAAACTCATTTGGATGCTGTTTGAAGTTCATGAATATCCTTGTATCCCTCATTATGTCCCCTATCTGCTCGTGATCATTTTTTGCCAAGGGGTCAAGTATGTTTTCTTAGCTATTTACACTTCGAGTGGAGTCCTGAACTAATGGCTAAAAATAATATTCTGAGCAAGCGTTCAGTACGATTTCACACGACCTTTCATGCCTACCACTGACTATAAACATGGATATCCGGCAACATACCGTGGTTAGAATGACGTCAGCACCTACTGTAATTGTATGAGTTAGGTACCTATGTGAAATGAGTCTCAAGTTTTCTTTGAAACGTTCAGCAACTATATCGTATAGGTCGGCGGGTCAGTAAGAGGAACCAGTTATTAATTTATTACTGTTGTAAAATATAAGCTCTAACCTTACTAACTCAAAGGAAATCTCTACTTCAATTTCATTACGTGGTAAACTATTTCTGATAGCAATAAACACTCCATCACCGTCTTTAATCTATGCTTTCTGAACACGGCTAAATCGTTTCTAAAAATTTTAGCTGAGCTTATTTCCAGATTTAGCCAGATTTCAGAACTTATAACGAGTTGAGTTTCAGTACTTCCTACTCTGATTCCTTGCCAACACAGCTTCGGCAATTTACAGTTACAATACTCACTATATTTGTGGAGTCTTGATACAGTACCAGTTGTTGCTAGGTCTACCCATATTTTGTGTTGGTCTTGCACCCCCTTGACACTGATGCCCCTTCTGTAGTTCACCTAGATCCTGCAACGTAGTAAGACAGCCGAAGTCTATTCACAAAGTCTCCGCTACCCGTGTAGCCAGATCCTGCGTCTAGTTGATTGAGTGAAAGACTTTTATTTCATTGGAAAGAGGCTATAGTTTCTTTTCCAAGTTAATTCAAGAATTCATTCCAGTTGTCGCAGTTGTAAGTATGATCTTACGGGTATGTAAACTTAGGTACTAAATATCCTCAGCCGATACATTTATTTTACTCTTTGGAGATACAGAACAAGCTGCATTAACAAGTAGAAAACCAATGCTGGATAATTTTGTAAAATGTACTAACAGGTTAATTATTATTCACGCTGGTAATTACGCCAATGGTTTCGTAGAACAATATCAGCTGTCTACATAGTAAAAAAGTTAAAACTGCTTTAATCACTAGCACAATACTAACATTAGTGTTAACTGTAATTTACATCCACGTGCTCAAATATGCTGATAAACTGTTCAATAAATGGCTGTCAAGTAACTGGTTTTATTTTTGTTTTCAATATCTGTGGATTTCTAGTTTCCTGTACGATCTTTTCCGCCAACCTAATAATGATTTTTGAACCACACTATAAAACTCCACTCAGTACCCTAGAATAGGATGCATAATAAGTATGGAAATTACTTATACTTGTAACATTGTAGTTGAGTATTTCACAATTCATCTTAAATTTATTCTTATTGATGATCGTAAATGCCGTTAGGGAATAAATGTATCACATGTAGCGTAAGATTCCAGAAGAGGCTTTTCAGTTATGTTTTATCTCTAGGCCTGCGTTGTCGCAGAAGATTATGTTACAGGAAAATACTGAGTGAGAGCCTACGAGTATGCTTGCACACCCGTATCCAGCTCGACAGTTCACATGTTTAGAAAAAGGTACAAGTTGAGCTACTGTAGTTGAGGAATCAGAGAGGAAACGCAAAAATTAGTTGTTACACTAGCGAAGGAATGAAATAATTGTGATAGGGATTTCAGGAGTGAAGGATTACTGACAATCTAAATTAAAAATCAAGTCTCATAAAATTATGACAGCTTCTTACATTGCTTATGTTTTGTCCACTCCACCATCATCAGGTCACTAGATACAATAAAAATAGGAGGACATATTGAAAACTAATGTTTTCGAAATTTTAATTTTCTTCTCAGTATCGGTTGAGGTGTTACATGTCATAGATATTACTCGGTCGACTTTACCGTTTAGTTGACATGAGTTGAAACCATCTGCTCCGAATTCTGGCGTGTAACATGGCGTGCTGTAATCGAGTTTCTAACCGCTTGAAACAGCAGTCTGTCAACAATTTCTTTCGGGTTTGAATTTGAGATGATGGGTTTCTTAAGAGCATTCTGACAGGTGATGAAAGCTGGGTTTACCATTTGTACCCCGAAAACAAGAGAGCCTCAATGGAGTTCCGCCACAAAGGGTCACCGACACCAAAAACGTTCAACGCTATATCATGAGCAATCAAGTTATGCTCTAAATGTTCTGAGATGTTTAAAGTGTCTGTATATGGAATTCTTGCTAAAGTCACCACAATAAAGTCTGCAAGGTATTGTGAGGACCTCAGGAAACCGAAAACACGAATTGGAAGAGTTCTTCCACACATGGAGAATCCTCTCCTTCTACATGACTGTCAGACCTCACACAAGCGCTGTGACATCTGCAACAATCCCACGCCTAGAGTCCCCTGTTATCGATGGTCCTCAGTACGATCCTGACTTGGTTCCATTCGATTTTCATCTGTTTTCAGAACTTAAGGAACGCCTTCGAGGACTTTACTGTCATACTGATGAAGCGGTGCTAGGAGGGGTGTGGTTATGTCTCCGCCAACAGTCAGAATTCTACAGTGGTGGTACAACAAACTGGTTCCCGTTCTGGGAAATTTGCTCGTCGCCGGGGTGACTATGTTATGAAATAAATACAAAGGCAGGAAGAGAAAGAAAGTAAAATGTTAACAAACTTTGTTTTATTTACAAATCTTTAAGAGCTTTCACATAAAAGATTCGGAAACATTACTTTTGGAGCACCCTTTCATAATATTACCGTCAATTATCAAGTAACTGTAACATCGTAACATCAATAGAAACTATTATATAATGTACTGATATTACCTAACATTACACAGAACCGATTAAAATTACGTCTCTTCATGTGGCCAGCATGATCCTAAAAGAGTAAAAGAACCATTGCTAAGAATGTTGTTATGTTGTTATATGCTTTCCACAAATCACTACTGAAATCCAAACAGTATAAATAATTGGTGTATTGTTCAGTAAAAGTAACATATTACATTCATTGGGGTAAAGATACAAACTAATAATGAAATACGTGTGTTTCAGTTAGACAAACTGAATCACATAGTAGAAACATCTATACAGGGTAAAGTCAATATGTTAATATAAAATGTTACATCTGAGTGTCTACGACGTTTCACCCATTTCGTCCAATATTAGAAAATGTAAGAATTGTATATTATTTGTGGAAAGCATATAACATAAAACACAAATACTAACTGGCACCACAAATTACTAAATCATATGCTTTCGGCTGAAGCAGTAACCTCAACAAGTCTGAAACTTGGACCTTACCGTGACAGAGAAAGAAAGTAAATATCGCTAGTGATTGGAAACTCTTTTTACTTGGAAATAAGGCAGAAAAATAAAGTACATCTCAAACGATGAAACATTATAAAGAGTTGAGGATGAAAGGGATATCGATTGTCATCTCCAAGAAGATAGCAAAGTGGACTAGAGAAATTGTGAGAGTACAATAGTTGCGACACACTCGCAAGAGGGAAATTATAGTGAGATAAATTTAAGGATGTCGAAGTCGAAGAACATACTAACTGAATAGCTTAAGATTAGGAATTCACCAATGCTTGCTTGAGAATAACTGTAAATGAAAAACACAATATGATCTTTGTTCTTCAGTACTGATTTATTTTGTTAACCGGTTTTCGGCTGATAACGCTATCATCAAATTTGGATGATGGCCTTGTAAGCTGAAAATCGGTTAACAAAATAAACTTACACTGTAAAAAATACACAATACTGTGCTTTGTCATGAAGTTGGTTAGCTAAGAACCGAAGGAAGCATAAATTAGTCAGATGGGGTATAAAATAGGAGAAGTTGAGGAGAAAAATTACGAGCCCTGGAACTGTCATTAAGTAAAACATCTAATAATAATAATAGTAGTAGTAACAGACTCACTCTTGTTTAAATTTGTTTTCTATAGGGTATTTACGGTGCGTGAGGGAGCTTTCATCTTGTATTCATATCATTTTTGCTAGCTCGTGCGGGAGGAGAACAACTATATACAGCCGAATATCTCCAATATCGCCTCCTTGCTCATTGCATGAGATGTGCAGTAGGTTGATGCATGTCGTTATCAGTTCTATGACACGGATCCAAACTATTCGGTTGTTGCATACGTTAAGTCGTGTTGAGCGAACGTATGACTTGTTTTAACCCTTGGATACTCGAATATCCTGTTACGACTGAGTTTTCGCTCGTTTAGTTGCGCTTCCGGTTCTACCTACGCTAACGTTTGCGGCAGGTGTGCGGGAATCCGTGTTATGTGCACAATGGTAATAGTAGATCCTGCCCGTACGCGGTTTCCTCTTGTGTTAAAATATCCGATTGCAGCGGCTGTCCCGAAAAGGCCGAAAACATGATACAATTGGCACGCACACAGATGGACGCGCAGGCGGGCGTAATGTGTAATGAACCAGCCCCGCAGTTCTCAGTGGCCGGCGCGGGTTCTGATCAGGTCTACTGGCAGATGGAATTGACTTTCTGACTGCGTGTGAGGCGAAAATCTGAGGCGGCACTAGCTGCAAACTGATGTGAGCATACCTCCTGCTGGGTGCGACGGGATAGTTAGTCGGACAGCGTACTACGCTGACCATGGATCTGATTCGCCTCCTGTCTTAATAATGGCGTCAGAAGAAGAGAGTCTGCATTTTTCCTCAGACGTGTTTAAATTGCGGGTAATCACAGCTCAGTTTTCTTATTTTGAATGAAATGTTCTGCATTGTCTGTAAAATACATTTATTCAAAGTCACGACCGGTTTCGCGTCGATTGTAACTCATCCTCAGGTGATGGGTGCAAAAATTAATAAGGAAGAACGTTTTACAAAGATTTCTTAACAATGGCCTCAACAGAAAAGGGATACTGAAAAGTAATATCATATAGCAATACGCGAAAAGTATTCTCAGAGATTCTTTTCAACAAATCATAAAGAGAAGGTAAATGCTTTAGAGCTTCTCGACCATTCGTGTCAACTTATAAATACACAGCGCGCTAAAAGCTGTAGTCAA
This sequence comes from Schistocerca serialis cubense, assembly GCF_023864345.2. Lineage (NCBI taxonomy): Eukaryota > Metazoa > Arthropoda > Insecta > Orthoptera > Acrididae > Schistocerca > Schistocerca serialis. The sequence continues at coordinate 391,537,309 of NC_064639.1, forward strand.
TAGTTACAATGACAGGGATATAAGGACGTATAGAAGTAAAACCTTTATAAAGACAACGTGGGCGAAATAAAGCTGTGGTCTACTAACGCACCAAGACCATTTCAATGTATGAACCTAAGACACGTGAAGAGCCTTACAGTACCTTTAACAGTGTGGTGGCTGAGCAGCAGCAGGTAAGGCAGTACTGATCGCTCAGAGATGCAGAAGATACATACAGGTGGCATCAGATGCGACGGAAACAAAACGTCGCTATAGAAGGCGTGAAGGGTGAGGGACGGCTGTACAAGTGTTCACAAGAGATTACATTAGATGTACTTTTCGTTCCAATGGGTCCTTAGTGAGGGGATACTCTGGGATGTAGAAAATGTCAGAAGAACAAGAATACAGACAAATGTTTACAATGAAAGAGAGATACCAGTATGGTAATGCACCTTCCACAAATTTCAAGTGGAATGATTCGCATGGATGTGGAACGAGGAAAAATTATTTAAACATATTTTGATTTATGAGCTACTAAACACGGAATAGAAGAATCAGTTTACAACGCACACTGCAATGAATTTGTACAGAAGTCAGATTGTACGCACACGCACACACACACACACACACACACACACACATACACACACATGTATCAGTTGTTTCTCCTAAGAAATTCATCAGTGGAGTAGAAGGACTTGGCCACTAATAAATCCTTTAGGTTCCTCTTAAACTGAGCTTCATTGTTAGTCGAACTTTCTATGGCTGCCGGCAAGTTGTTGAAAATGGGTATTCTGAACAATGGACACGTATTTGGACCATTGTAAGTGACTTTAAGTCTTTGTAGAGATTACTCTATTTCTGGTAGTGATTCAATAAACTGAGCTATTGGTTTGAAAAGAGGTATATTTAAACTGAGCTATTGTTTTGAAAAGAGGTATATTTTTTAATGACAAATTCCATCAAGTAATAAATATATTAGGAAGAAGCAGTTAAGGAGAGACGCCCCTGAACGGGCTGCATTTTTAGCATTATATTCACCCTCATAGTACAATTGATCTATAAATGGGAGGTAGCACAAAATTCTTACACACAATTAGGATCATTAGGCAAAGCATTTCCCAAAATATTGAGATATTTGTTATATTTTGTTATTGACAACAGTATTTATAATAGTGTAAAAAACGGAACACTATTTCACTGCAGTACCATTTTCTTTGGAACCACTGACTGCACAACTTGGAAAATGAGTCAGACTACAGACAACATTCACATGAATGTTTTATTCCTCCAGTTTCCTTCCCTGATGGTAATCTGTGAAAATGACAAGAAATTTATTTTACTACAACAAAAGTATTTAAAAATGTAGCCCAAATATCACCGACATCATCATCATGTTATAAATCTTTTAGGAAATAGTAGGCAAGGGAGGTAGGGGAGGTCACTCTAAATATCTGTACCAATTTTCGTGAGTTTAGCTTCTTCGGTCATTTAGGAGAAAAGTGTACCTGAATGATGAAAATTCAAGTTCCCGGTAAATCGCAAAACAAGATTTACAGATTTATTAACTTACCACTATTCTCGTTTAGAACATTCCAGCTGCATACTCCAGTTGTCCTCCTGTTTCCTTATTCTCCATACTCTTTCTCTTCATTCTTTTCTTTATCCTTGGCTCCTTGGTAGCAGCTTCTGCAGCTGTCTCTGCTTCGGTTACCCGCCGCTTATCAATAGCAGAGCTGAAAGCCTACTATTTCCGGTCTGTATGTTCAATTTCTTCATAACATTGATCCTTGAAATTGCACAATCATTGAATTATTACTGCATCCATTACACCAATCTTCAGCACTGTCTGCCCAGCAAACACGGTTTTGGGTATTCTCTCCCATACAGAGCTCTTGAAGCTTTCATTTTCTTCAGTGAGAGACCATGCATACATCCCTACACATAGACCTAATTGCCTCCACTACATCAAGTCGTAAGAAATGCTTGTGGGTATATTGTATGCCTGTAACATTGCTCAAACAGTAATTCCCCTTTTGGACACAAACCATGCTGTGGGGTTTCAGCTGTTGGCACTCTGTGAAACCATGTTGCCCAAAAATCTCGTCTCATGTTTTCCAAATCTCCTACATTTCTCCTTATAGTATTAAGTCAAAGAATCAATTTTACTTTCTGTAAGACGACCAGGACCACCTATGTGTTTTCCGCCTAACAATTTTTTTTCCACTGAAGTCTCTATATAATTTTCTTCACCGAGCTCCCGTTCTTTTTTGTACATGCCCAACACATTCGAGCTTTTCTATGAGAATGTCCCTGTACGGTCTATCATTAACAACAGTAGTGTATCCTTTGCAGTATCCATCCCCAAGCCTACATAACTCACACCACGACTGACGTCTTACCTTCTAAAAATGTTTAGAACTCCTTTCGTTTCCATGTTTCAACTTGGGCCATCAAAGTTCTTTACCCAAACATGGGTGCCAATAAATTTACTTGAACAACCCTGGCAGTGCTTTGTTAGACATTCATGATGTAGTATCTGACCAGTTTCAATAAATGTGGCAGTTGCAGCCTCATTCAGAGAAGTATGACCTCTTTTCTGCCAAGATCCATCAAATGCTGCTACAATGTCTGTAACCTCAGACAAGGCTACTGCTTCTTCTGCTGCTCTTTCCATTGAATGTTCACTTACACCGCATAAAGCATTATGTATTAATTTGTTGTATCTGTTGAACCTCACTGGAGGTGGAGGCAAATCCATCACTGCACAGAAAGTCTGGGCAACTCTCCTTCCCCTTCCAATACATCGCATTGCATAAGCAAGATGAATATTTACACTATAATGTAGACTATCAGTTACTGTCGATGTCATACTATCACCGTTCATCTTACACGAGTTACAGGCAATCACTAACGACTTGAGAGACCCTTGCTGAAATGTCCTCAGAAACGTCAATACTATCTTCACAATGGCAGTACTTAGATTTCACAGCACCCTTCAAAAGTGTTGAGAGCATATTTCGGTTCACGATAACATTTCTGTTGTTACTGCCGCCCACAATATTACATTTAGAAAGCGAAAATCTACGTCTAGAATCACTATTTGTAGAAACAGTTTCCGCAGTGGAATTCCGAAGCAACTGATGTATATTATTCGGCTGTGTTTGGAACTGGTTGCCGCGAAACTTTCGTTTGGGACTAAATTTCACTGCTTTCGGTATTTGTAGCACAGGAAACACACACACAGAAACAAAACACAATAACTACAAAACCACATGCATATGAAATTCCAAAATCATATATTCTCAGATCTTTGTTTACATTCGAGCCATAGCCTTCTAGACATGCCTGTACTTTGTTTCTGGGAATCAGTGCCTTCTAGATTACACCTGTGTTAACGATCCGTAACTAACGACGGAAAAAACGGAAGAACAAAACAATGCATCACGTATTCTGACGCACTTCAAACTGACAGATGGGCATGGCCCCTGTGCAACATTACGTTTAACCTCAATTTTAGAACGAACGGAAAATGATAATGCCCATAAAGTATATATTTTTGAAATGAGCATGAAATTCTCTTTTCCGTAGACCAAGAAAATGTTTTTCAAATTTTTGGTCATTTTAACGAGCATGTCTATAGTTCACGCCACAAATAATTGTTATTACTCATTTTTGCACCTGGAAATCTTTAGCTTTGCGTGATGAGTTACATCGAAAAATAATCCCATATGACATTCTGGAATGAAAGTAAGCACAACATGTCAAAGTTTCCATTATTATATTCCCTCTGTCTGACAACATTCGCATTAGAAACAAAGACTGTTTAGGTGATTCAGCAGTTCTGTACTGTGCTCCTCCCAGTTGAATTTATTATCAAGCGGTAATCCCATGAATTTACCACTGTCCACTTCCTCTATGTGTTTGTCGTTATAGTTTTAGCATACACTGGTGGGAAACCAATTACAATTTCTCTGTTGGATGTGGTGTGTTTCTTTGCTTTCAGATTTTAGTGACAAAGAGTTTAACTCATGTACAGCCGTCACCCACCATTCACGCCTATTATAGCGACGGCATTGTTTCCCTCGCATCTGACGCAACCTGTTAACATCTTCCGCATCGCCATCGCGTTGTGGTCAGTGCTGCCTTGCTGCTGTCGCTCAACCACCTTCCTGCTTTAGGCATCGTGAGGCTCTTCTCGTTTATTGGGTTCATACACCGAAACGACTCAGACCCACGGACTTGGGGCCAGTCAGTCTGCCTTCGGCAGTGGTGAGGCCCGCATGCTTTGCTTGCGTCACGCCTGTTGTGCTGCTTGCGAGCGAGCGTGCATTTGTTTACTTCCACGTAGCATCTTGTCTAAGATTCCGACTTCATTGACCATCATGATGGCGTTTTCTTGCCGCCAAACCCCAATTACATTAACTTTTTCTTTGGGTCGTGAGCGACCAAAAGCGTATAAAACAGAACGGTTTATATGAGATGAAATACTTCGCCCATCACAAGACATTCTCGGAGTTCATTTTTCGATCCTCATTATTCACAGCATACGAAAAGCTGACGAATGGTGAGCTATGCGCCGACATTATACGGCAAGTTGCTTATGATCTCAAGTTTCGATAGTGTGACGAACACGTAATGTCTGTCGTGGTTGATCACTCTAGGTTTGGCCTCCTAACGTTGAGGGTTCTCGAACTCTCTTTTGAGGTACATCTGGACGTATTAGCGGCCGCCTTTAAACCTTATGGCAACGTCGTCAGTCATGTTGCTGAAACGTGTAAGACGTTCGAAACCTACTGTGTCTTCAATGGTGTGCGTCAGGTAAAAACTGAACTACGAAAACACGTGCCTTCCTACTTGGTTATTGCCGTCTGCAGGGCTGTCGTCATGTACGATGGCAACCCGCGCACTTGTTCAGGTTGTGGCCAGGATGCCCATGTCCGCTTGATTCAGACACCGATCGGAGACGTCGCACTTCCTGCGGCCCCCACTGTGTTACTGCTAGCATACTCGTCTGCGACGGTACTGCCTGCTGCGCCCACTCTGAATCACCCAGAACCGGCGCCGACTCCTCTCGACGAAGCAATGAACGTTTGGCCTGTCTCTGCTAAACTCCTGCCGGAGGCATTACAAACTGGCGGTGACAGTCAGCAAGCGCAGGTTGCCTATCCCAACCCGATGGTTGTTGATTGTTGGTCATGGAGCTGTACCGACCTCCAATTTTCTGCAGTCTGGCCTCATGTCGCACCACAGCCGCGCGGGATTAGCCGAGCGGTTTAGGGCGCTGCAGTCATGGACTGTGCGGCTGATCCTGGCGGAGATTCCAGTCCTCCCTCGGGCATGGGTGTGTGTTTGTCCTTAGGATAATTTAGGTCAAGTAGTGTGTAAGCTTAGGGACTGATGACCTTAGCAGTTAAGTCCCATAAGATTTCACACACATTTGAACATTTGAACGACAGCCGCGCGCCGTCCGACATGGAACAACATGTTAGGAACCATTGACTGCCTCCACCGGATGGTTGCACAGGATCATGACCCTCCTACTGATGAAGCACTGTCTTCAAGCCGTTGAAGCCCTGACTTCTGACGACGCGACGTCTCTCCGCTCCTCTGCCTCCCCTTAACACCCAACTACGGACAACGACCATTCTCCGTCTGCGTCTGCTGCGATTGCCTCTCTTTGTGTGTCTGACGCTACCTGTGAGCGCACTTCTGATATTGTTCCACTGAAATGGCCTGGTGAGACAACTGTCTCCTGAGTGAACGACGTCGATGTTGAGGATGGAAGTTCTGGAGGTATACAGAGCGATAGAACCCCTTCCCATTACAGTGATTTGCCCTTCCGTGGCGGCCTGACAGGGAGCTCTGTGCTTCCCATGTGTTTGCATCATCAGCTTTTCAAACTTATGACGTAGTCAAAGTCGATGTCAATTCCATTCATGCAAGTCACAAACTGTCTTTACTCCATGAAATGTTGTATGCTGTGGACATTGACTTTGACCTCCTGTATAGCGTGTATGTTGCAACCTTTTGTGCTTTGTGTGGATTCACGGCGCATATATCCCATGCTTGCCCTACTGGTAGTGGGGTGGCGATACTTCTTCGTGACAGCATCCGCGATCGTACAGTTGACTATCTTCCTGATGCCAGAGGTATTGCTCTCATGTTTAGTGGCCTCAGGAACGTCAACATCTATGCGCCATCTGATTCGGGTCTCCTCCGCGAACGTTCCACTTTCTTCTCCGAGGCGGTTACGGCTCTCTTCCTGGGTCGGCAGGATGCATTGATCATGGGAGGCGACTTCATTCAGGCATCCCAAGACCAACAGTTGCATCACTCTCCCTGCGCGGCGCTAGCGGAAATTCTCCAGAAGCTCAGCCTTCTGGACTCTTGGTGGCATTTCACGGTGATCAGTCAGGGATTACGCATTTCACTAACATTTCCTCTAGCCGCCACGATCGTGCATTATCTCTCACGCGATATGGTCAGTGGTGTGCAAGCTGCGGAAGTCTGGGCCGCTGGGTTCTCTGACCATGACGCATATATCTGTGCCCTCAACCTCTGTCGCCAAAAGGCAAAAGGTGTGGCGCGCCGGGGACTGTGGAAACTGAAAACGATTCATCTTACTTCATCTGACTGCCGTCAGCTCATCGAGACCACATTAACGCCGTGATGCATATTAGTCTACCCTGTCATAGCCTGCCAAAAGCCTGCTGTCCGCAAGGACTTGATTGGTTACGGAAGGGAAGTTGTGGCGCAGCGGCGACGCACCCAAGATTTCTATTTCACTATTCTCCGGGAATGTACTATGATACAAAATTCGCCAGAAAGTCAGGCGATGGTGAATCGTGCCAAGACACAGCTCACACACCTCACGAAGTCACCTTGATGAAGCTATTGGTCGGGACGCGCAGACACGATGTGTTAGAGCAGGAGTGTCAGTCTATGTACCATGTAATAGCAGGACGGCACCACCACTGGAGGACTTTGACTAATGTTCGTACGTCTGTTGACCTGATCAAACTTCTTTGGGCGATGCCAGTAACATCTACGCTGCCCTCTGTCGCTATCAGAACTTACTCGCTCTTACTAACGCTCATCGTGTGCCTGGACTTTCGGCAGCTCTTGAATGCAGCCAGACGTTCGATCGGATCGATCACTACTACCTGGAAGGAGTCCAATATGGGATACCCTACTACTTTCGTCGACGTCGTGATGAATCTCCTCCGTCCCGCGTACATTGGCCGTCTCAATTCTCTCATCACCATCAATCGATCGTTGCGTCAAGGCTGCCCGCTCTCTGCACTGTTGTAGCTTTCACGATGGAGCCGTTTATCTGCGGCCTCCGTCAACAACTGTCTGGGATGTCTATCGGTAGCCCTGTATTCAGCTGCTGACGAATGATCTCGTCATCGTCCTTCGTATCGGTGCCGAGGTCAGGGAGTCACTGGTTTGAGCTACCACCTACGGCGAAATTCTGGTATCTACCTTAACGTCTGCAAATCGGGAGCCTGCCAGTAGGTGTGGAGCTTCCTGCTGACAGCGCTGCTCCACTGCGTGTAGCTGGTACTATCCGATGCTTAGGAGTCGATTTCACAAGTGACCTGTGGCGCACGATTGCCCTTAACGGCCGGCTCCCACGTGGCACGGATACTTTACACAGTCTACGGCGACCCGCATGCTTACGGCATCGGGTTCTTATGTTTCCTACGGTTTGCTGTTCATCATAAGGTCCGAATACCCCAGCCTCCCATGGTGCAGGCGCGGTTTAAGTCTCTCTCAAGTCTCTGAAAGAGCGATAGCTCTTTTCATCAGCTCTCAACTGGTGCTGTGGCATCGTTTTCCTTCCTGTCTGAGCCCCTATGAAGGTTTCGGACGTTCTACCGCCCTTCTTTTTCTTCCGCCATTTACTTCCTCGAACTGAGCTACGTCAGTACTACGATATTGCGACGCGCTTGACATCCACGAAGGTGGCTTTCTTCAGCAGTCACCGAATGTGGTTGAGGGGAAGCATTCCCACGCCTACTGATGTGCCGTCTGGCGATCATTGTGTGCACCGTGTCTTGCTACTGACTGGACGTCTGCATGGTACCTTATTCTCAATGCGAAGCAAGTGTGCCGGTCACGCCTTCACGAGATTCACCTTGCGTACCCTGCTATGTGTCGTCTATGTTGTTCCGGACACGGTCGAACATTACCTGATGTGCGGATCGGCGATAGGTATCTGGTTCTTGGTGCGACAGTTGATGGTCTTGATCATCTGTACGACACCTCATCAGATATTGCCTCACATGCACCTCTTTTCGAACTCGGGATACTTCCCACAAACTAAAACGAACTCTTTGACGTGGATTTGTGAATACAAAGTTCACTACTAGTTTTCTGATGGCGAGAATATTGTCTTTGAGTTTGGGCACTTCCTTAATGAACGACATTCCGCTGTTGTTCGTGATCCACAGACAATTTTTCTCCCATTTTCTGTTTAGTGTCTTCCTTAATCCACCCCAGGGTGGCGTGTTCCTGCCATGAGGAGTTGCTCCCCGCCTCTTATAGTCTTAGAACCGGTATTTTCTCTAGACATCTGAATGACGTTCTCCGAAAACCTATGCATCGATAGTCTCACTGAGTGTGTTGCCTGGCCGCGCCCTCCTCCTCGCGATGTCTGTTTGCCGGCGGGAGTGGCCATGCGGTTCTAGGCGCTACAGTGTGGAACCGAGCAACCGCTGCGGTCGCAGGTTCGAATCCTGCCTCGGACATGGATGTGTGTGATGTCCTTAGATTAGTTAGGTTTAATTAGTTCTAAGTTCTAGGCGACTGATGACCTCAGAAGTTAAGTCGCATAGTGCTTAGAGCCATTTTTTATGTCTGTTTCCTTCTGTTCTCGGTGGTATTAATCATAATTTTTTTAAAGAAAACAATAAAATAAAAAATAAAAAAAAATAAAAAAATGAATCATTCATGTTCTTTTTATCTCTATTCCACGTTCCCCAGGCTTTCCTTGGTTCCTGCTGTGTGGGAACGGGACATGGTGGTCAGGCCTCAGATTGTGACACCCTCCCAATTTGCCCCTCCCCCCCTTTCCCCTTGGGCGCCAGAAAGGTTCCTTTCGAAACAAAGGTAGTAGCGCCTTCGATTAATAATCAAAACGTCCTCGGATCCGGTTTCGAAACCCGCCACTGCATACATTTTGAATAAATATCATTAGCAGACTTATTCAGCCAACGGCCTTGTCAAAGAGAGCAGAGGTGCGGACAGAGGTTTAGGACACTTTCTTGCGGTTGAAATGTGAAACTGCCCCTAAAAGATGAAGAATTAACAACGATCAAGGATGCAGAAGGTCATGGATTAAATACATATAACGTGTATCTACAGGACATGTCACCTACATTTGGAAAAAGGTCATGATCATCTCTCCAGTTTGATGGTAAGGGCTTTGTAACGTTATAATGTGTGGTGTGTCCTAGCCAGTGGTGGGTTTCCTCTTTTCAGGTGATGCGAGGAGTCGAGAGCACTAACTGCCTATGAAGCCTTTAACCGTTTAACCAGTGGTGTGTCGATTGTGTAATTCAGGCCGAAGTTGGTACTACGATGTTTTGGTGGTGTTTCTCGAACCACTACTTGTGCCCAATTAATCATGTTACCCCTAAGACGAACCACTGTGTTTATTTCAGCATTCTCTGCAGCCAGCTGCTGCATTTTCTTCTGCAATGAGTTCATTAGTAAGATGTGGACAAGATGACGACAGTGGTATATGCACAAATACTTTCCCGACCTGACGAACACGAAGGTACCCTGTAGCATCTCGACTATCCCACTGAATTGTCCGATCTTATCCCCGTCGACAATTTCTATGACTACAAGGAAAATTGCATGAAACGTAGCTGTCAACATGCTTGGAATTTGATGGCTCTACGCAGTCCAATAATTAAGTAGTGGCTTTGGCAGGAAATGGCGTATCTGCATAATTTTTTGAATGGAACGATTAGCTCTGGCTGTAAAATACTTTTATTCAAAGCTACGACCGGCTTCGCGTCGATTGAAACGCATCCTTAGGTGATCCGTACACAAATTAATAATGAAAAAAATTATTGGACAACGAATTGTTAACAAAGATCTTAAGAATAGAAGGATACTAAAAAATAGTGTCATATAGGGATACTTGAACAGTACTCACAGAGATTCTTTTTCACAACTCATAGCGGACAGACTTAGCGCAACTCTCTATCATTCGAGTTAACTTATAAACATTTAGCTCACTGAAAGCAATAGTCTATAGTTGCAACGAAGGGGGTAGAAAGAACTGTGGAACTAAAAGACATTTATGAAGACCATGTGGGAGAAACAAAGTTGTATGCTAGCAACTCACCAAGACCCTTGTACTGCGTATGTTTTTATCATTTTGTGACTTCACTGGATATATTCCAGTCTCTGTTACCCTCTATAGTTTTTACTCTGTGCAGCTCCCTCCTGTACCTTGGAAGTTATTCTGTGATGTATTAACAGATGTCCTACCGTTCTGTCCCTTCTTCTTGTCGGTGTTTTCCGTATACTCCTTTCCTCACCGATTCTGCGGAGAACCTCCTCATTCCTTACCTTGTCAGTCCACCAAATTTTCAGCATTCTTCTGTAGCACCACTCCACATCCCAGATACTTCAATTCTCTTCTGTTCCGGTTCTCCCACAGTCCATGTTTCACTACCATATAATGCTGGGATCCAAACGTAAGTTCTTGGAAATTTTTTCCTCAAGCTTAAGTGTGTGTTTGACACTAGTGGAATTCTCTTGGCCAAAAATGCCCTCTTTGTCAGTACTAGACTGTTTTTTATGTTCTTCTTGCTCCGTCCGTCATGGGTTATCTTGCTGCTTAGATTGCAGAATTCCTTAACTTCACTTACTTCGTGATAATCAGTTAAGTTTTTCAAAGTTCTGATTTTTGCTACGTCACATTACTTTCGTCTTTCTTCGATTTACTGTCAGTCCATATTTTGTACTAACTAGACTGTTCATTTCATTCAACGCATCCTGTAATTCTTCTTGGCTTTCACTTAGGATATCAATGTCATCAGCGAATCTTATCATTGACATCCTTTCACCCTGAATTTTACTTCCAATCTTGTACTTTTTTATTTTCGTCATTGTTTTTTCGATGTATAGTTTGAACAGTAGGGCGAAAGTCTACATAGATGTCTCACACCATTTTTCATCCCAGAATTTCGTTTTATGTCTTCTACTCTTATTATTCCTTCTTGATTTCGTACATATTGTATATTATCCGTATTTTTCTATGGTTTAACCTTATTTTTCTCCAATATCGAACACCGCGCACGGGTTGACAGTGTCGAACCTTTTTTCAAGTAGACAAATCCAATGAAAGTAACTTGATCTTTCTTTGATCTTGCTTCCATTATCAACCGCAACGTCTAAACTGCCTCTGTGGTGCCTGTAACGTCCCTAAAACCAAACTTCTTCAATTTTCATCTGCATTCTTTTGTATATTATTCTTGTCTGATATTTGGATGCGTGAGCTATTAAGCTCATTGTGCGATAATTCTCGCACTTGTCAGTTGCACTTTTCCACGTATGCTCACGACTAAGACCATGTGATCATTTCATTTCATATCCATACAAAATATTTGTATGAGTTGATCCATTCCAACCGTGACCCTCTATCTTCTTAGTTGAGGATAATGCGTCTTTTAATTTTGATAAGTGCACAATTCTACATTTCTGAAATTTAAAACAAGTTGCCAATCGTTCATTGCACCATTTTGAAATCTAATCAAGACCTCGCTGGATATTTATGCATTTTCTTTCAGACAGTACGGATAACTACATGAGCTGCAAAATGTCTGAAGTTACAATTAACATTGTCAGTAAGATCATTAATACACAACCGGAACAGCAAGGGTCTCAATACCTATCCCGGGAGCACACCCAGAGTTACTTCTACATTTGTCGGAGACTCTCCATTGCAGACAACTTGCTATGTCCTCTCTTCGAAGAAGTCCTCACTGCAGTCATATTTTCCAGTGATACCACACACCATCGAACTGATGATAATAAGCGTAGGTGTGATACTGAGTCACATGCTTTTCGGAAATCAGAAATACTGTATCTACATGACTGCCTTGACCCACAGCATTTAGTACGTTACTTGATAGAGGGCTTCAAAGTAAGTGCTCGTTGGAATGGTGGAGACCATTCTGTTCAAGATATCTCATTATGTTTGAGCTCAGAATAAGGTTCGACAACAAATCGATGTCAAGGGGATTATGTTTTAGGGATCACTTGTGACACACTTCTTATAAACGGGTATGATCAGGGCTCTCTTCCATCTTCTAGATTATAGTTAAAATAGCTGCTAACTCTGCCGCAAATTCAGTATAGGATCCGATAGGGATACCACAGTCCCTGGTTCTTTGTCCTGTTTTAACGATATCAGTTGTTTCTCAACACGACTCACATGAACACTTACTTCAGTCATCTTTTCCATAGTAAGACAATTACATTGGGGCAATTCCCCTGGGTTTTCCTTTACAAACAATGAACTTTGTAATGCGGGCAGCCACAGCTGCACTTTGTAATGGATGGAAGTAAAATGAACCGTAAGACATCTGTAATTATTGATTTCTTTACCGTCACGATCTGTTTCATTGCATTAGAACAGCATCCTCAGGTGAACTGTATATTATGTCTCATGTAACAGATATAATCAAAAGATTCATTTTAAAAAATAAAAATTATATTTTTAAGCAAACTTTTTTATCATTCCTATAGATATAATGTAGAGTAAGTAGGCAGAAAAAATGAAACTTGGAACGTGCTCAAGCAGTGTAACATTAGTGCACCGAGACGCACCCCAACGTTCGTAGTCAAAAACAAAACCCCTGTAGATGGGAAGTCATGAAAAGAACATTTGAAAACAGAGTTGAGCACTTCTGCTTTTGGTGTGCTATCATCAATTTCAATTCCTGTCTCATCCAAGAGTGACTGGACAGTAACTTTGCTGCCACTAACAGCAATTACATACAGTATGACCAGAATTTCTTTGGATTTTGTGAAAGATCATTTGACACGCTCCAGTTTGTCAAGTTTCCGTGTAGCTTTGCCCACTGAAGACGTGAAGCTTTACTGTCGTTTGACAATGGTATTTTGCGAGGTACTGCCTACCATTCCGTTTGTAATGTCCGCTTGGAACTAGTTGAGATGGACCACAACTGACTGATATCAACTGTTTCTATTCTCTTCGAAACCAATTGCCATTGACAAGGCGTGACACTAGTCTCTGCCTGTGTTATAGCATCTTTTAACAACCACTGTTCTTACGCCGTGTTACTATGGTGCGACTGGTACACTACTCCGTGTAGATACGTTGGGCAGTCGACGTTGGTAGAAATTGGGCAAATTCATTCACGGTGTGATATGGGAACGTCACAAGACCGATGTTCCTAACTGACATCTTGTTATGTCTCCATGTCGACCGATATTACTGCGTTGATTCCATACAACCAATTGGAACGACACTTCAGTACTATAAATTGATGGAGGCCGCACCACTACCCAGTAAAAGTTCTGCATCATCAACAGTGTTTCATAACGAAAACTGTGTTCTTTTCGAAGGGTTACTAATATTTTGTGTTCTGAGATTATTTAACAATTCTCCATGTACTAGTCGTTCAGTATGTAATGCAACACATTTTTTTCTTGGCCAACTTCGGTTGAAAAAAAAAAAACCCTCTGAATTTGTTGTGGGATATAGTGGAATATTCCTGCTTCAGTCCCTATACTTTCATGACGTGGTGCGCTATACGTAGTCTTCAAAGTGGAGTCTGTAGCGGAGGTGAGTTCCAAGTAGAGAACTGTCACTGAGTTTGGTTAGTTGACTGATTTGGGGGAGGAGAACAAATAGCGAGGTCATCGGCTCCATCGGATGTGGGAAGGATGGGGAAGGAAATGCACTGTGCCCTTTCAAAGGAACCATCCTGGAATTTGCTTGAAGCAATTTAGAGAAACCTAGATCAGGATGGCCGAACGCAGGTTTGAACCATCTTCCTCCCAAATGTTAGTGTAGTGTGCTCACCACTGCGACATGCACCACCTCGCTTGTGTATTGTGTGTGTATTGAACCGGGGACCTAGAAACGAGGCAGAGGCTTCGTCCGGCCGTAGCCCTCAGCGGTTCACAAAGCCACAACAGGTCACAGCAGTCCACCCACCTCACTGACGCCCCACACCGAATCCAGGGCTATTGTTTGCCACCTCGCTTAGTCACTGACTTTATTTTTGAGGAAAACCAGAGAATCGCAGATATCCATAGGCGCTTGCAGATCGTCTACAGAGACCTGGTAGTAAGGAAAAGCATAGTGAGTGGATGGGAGAGGCGCCTGTCATCACAGCAAGAGGCGAAAACCTGTCAGATCCTAAGCGTGCCAGCTGGCCGCACACAGCTCTGATTTCTACAGTGTTGGCATGTGCAGACGCTCTCATTTGACGTGATCAACAGATCACAGTCTAACACCTCGCTGCACAAGTGGACATCTGTGTTAGTCATCTGATACACTCGTTGGGCTACTCGAAGGTGTGTGCCCATTGGATTACTCGTCCACCCTACAGCCCGGATCTTGCACCTTCCGACGACCATCTGTTCGTTCCAATGAAGGGCGCATTCTGCGAGAAAGCAGTATGTGGATGTTGAGGAGGTTATAGATTCAGTAGGTTCAAGTGGTTCAAATGGCTCTGAGCACTATGGGACTCAACTGCTGAGGTCATTAGTCCCCTAGAACTTAGAACTAGTTAAACCTAACTAACCTAAGGACATCACAAACATCAATGCCCGAAGCAGGATTCGAACCTGCGACCGTAGTGGTCTTGCGGTTCCAGACTGTAGCGCCTTTAACCGCACGGCCACTTCGGCCGGCAGATTCAGTAGGACGCTGGCTCCGATGTGCACCAGTAGAGTGGTACTTTTTAAATTTCATATCGACCGTCTTGCTGTTTCCTATTCTGTCATATGGTGGACCTTTCCTCCCGACAAGTCAGTATGTTCGGGAAACCAGCAGCCAACCTATCTAGTATGCTACTGATAGGTCGTCTTTTGTGTGTTCTGCATAAACCTTCAAAGATACTTGAAGCTGACGACCATTTTAACACAAACAAATTTTTTCCTTAGGTATTATGGCGCACTTTTTTTAAATGTATGACATGTTTTTAAAGAAACATAGGATCCTTAAACATCTGCCTCTACGTCTAGTGGTTTTATCTACTTTATGGCTGTTACCACACTTCCAGAGAAAATTTACAGAATTTAATACCCAAAATATAATTTTTTAAAAATATCCTCCGAAAGCGAAAATAAAAAGTAAAATATTTGTTTTCGAGCTCATACGGCAGAACAACTACCACAGCACAACAACTTGCTTTTTAAGAATAGTGTAACTGATTTTAAGTATTCCCCAATACATTGTGTTAGCCGATTAGTTATGTTTTTCGAAGAGGAAAAAGATGTACAGATGTTAATGTAAAGCGTCAAAATATGACTTACATCGTGGGGGACTTAAAAGTATGTCCACTAATCTGATATTGTTCTCCCGAATTGTTATTCCAGTTCTTCTTACAGCAATCGGCTTACAGATTTCCCATTTTGGGAGTAAAGCTAGATATACCTCCTTACTCGGAAATTCGTGTCGGCTACTGCCACCATCGGAAGCAAATTTCACAGTCAGTATCGGCGGGAACTGTGTCTAATCCGGACTTCAACAGTTGACAGTTGACAGTCTATAGTTGACGTAGGCAAAGCTTTCATTGGTACTGACACTTAAGGTTGTTTCGTACGTTCTAAATTTTGATCTGATGATGGCAGTCGCTGAAACGACATTATAAATAAATACGTGTATTAAGCGATCTAAACGCCAGTACACGAAATATACGCAACGATCGCAGATTCACACAGGAATTTTATTTCATTTATTAATAATTTTATTCCCGTTTGCAAACCAGTCATGATACCGCCAGGATAACATAGTGGCCGATGCGTCTTTCTGTATGTAAACGTTACCTTTTGCGCTAAGGTCAACATTTTTCCAGAACTTACGGACGAACGAAGGAGAGCACTCCGGCCACGACACCTTGTTACAGCTGCAAGCACACTTACAGTTAGTAGGAGGAAAGTTATGATGGACATCCCTTGTCAAAACCGAACTTAGATTTGAAAAATGCTGCTGTTTATGAAGTAATTTTTATTTTCTTCCACAAAAACGGGTTTCGGGAGTTAATACCCTCATCTTCAGAAGGATCAGGGGCGTTCAAGAAGCAATGTGATACGTCTATTCTCGGTAAATTTTGGTTGAACAAAAATGCAAAATTTGTTGTGGTACATAGCTGAACGCTCCCGCTTCAGGACCTATAATTTCATGAAACTCCGTAGCCTTCAAAGAGGCATGATGTGTCCCAAGCAGAGAGCTGTCATTGAGTTTCCTTTGGTGGAAAACCAGAGCATCGTCGATATTCATAAGCGCTTGTAGAATGTCTACGAAGACCTGACAGTGAACAAAAGCACGGTGAGTCGTTGGGAGAGGCGTCTGTCATCATCGCAGTTATATCGCGCAAACCTGTCCAGTCTTCCGCCTGCCAACCGGCCGCACACAGCTGTGACTCCTGCAATGTTAAAACGTGCCGATATTCTAAATCGAATTATAAAAATAATAACGTGTAACATTTCCACTTGTACCTTGGTTTCGCGGGATTCTTCATAGAGGTGAGCTGTTGCTGGACCCACAGGACGGTTTAAAATTCCTGGGGGGGGGGGGGGGGGGTATCCATCGGGAACGACCTTACGTGGAAATACCACATAAAAAACAATGTGAAAGCAAATTCGAGATTTAGATTTAGTAGGTATAACGGCAAGGAACTGTAATTCATCCACTAAAGAAGTGGCATAAAAGGCGTTTTTCGACCAACTGGTGAGTATTGATCATAAATCTGAGACCCTTACCAGATAGGACTGTTAGAAGAGATTGAGAAGATGCAATGAAAAGCGGTCTGTTTCGTCACAAAATCGTTTATTCCGCGCAATAACGTTACAGAGATACTCAAACAAACCCTAGTGGCAGACACTACAAGAGAGACATTGTGCCTGCCGGAAAGAGTCGGAGAACATATTACGTACCCCCACAAACGGCTCGCGAAATGACCACAAAGATAAAATTCGAGAAATTAGAGCTAATACATAGGTTTACGAACAATCACTGTTTTCATGTATCTTTCAGTGAATACAACGAGTAAGGGGTGACCAATTACTGGTACCAGAAGTTCCCTTCACCACACACCGTTAGGTGGCTTGCAGAATAATGATGTACCTATAGATGTAGACGAGCACGAAAACCGCCACATGTCTTGCAATTCCTGTTTCTTTACAGAGACATGGTTTATCACTTCGTTCTTCGTCATTTAGGCTTGCTTGTCCACAATGGAACCTGGCGACTGTGTCACATGATAGTGTTTTATTACCGTGCACTTCCACCAACTCAAGGTGGACTATTGCTGCGTTGTTCCCCTTCAAAACAGAAAACGAATTACCGCATAATTCTCTCGTTAAAATGGGCTGCGCCGTTTACTTTTAGCTCTTCAAGCAGCGTCCTACATAAGATGGCACGGGAATTTCAATGTGTTCCAAAACTGCAGGCACGTGGCTGCAAAACAAACGTAAAATGAATTATGCAACTTTAATTTTCCGAGGTGATAATTAAAGCTTTATGACTGTTCCTCGTAATTACGCCAGCTGGAAGCGAGAGGTGCTCTGTGATTTTAGCAGTGCCCCAGTGGGGAGACGAGACATATATCCGAGCGCCCTGAATACCTTGTTCATTAGCTGTTAACCGAAGAGGTAATTCGCGAGTCGGGGGCGGCTTTAGCCGGAGGGTCGGTTCGCTGTGTTTCAGGCAGCCGCGCGCCCTGTTTGTGTGGGTCTGGGCGGAGCTCATAGCAGAACACAACACGGCTGAGGCAGCTGAGGCCGCGCCACACCTCACCTGCGCCCCTGTTGACGAAGAGTGGCTACGGAACAGGTACTCGCGCTGAGAGCAAACACCGCAATCAGTGTTGCGCCTCTGGCAACACCGCGAAGGCTTCGTCTGCATCTCTCGCTAGCGTAAGCGCACCGTGGCATCCGAAACCCTGCTTTACATCAGTGTGAAAGGAAAGAACCAGGTCCATTATTCCATTCGTGGCAAACAAATGCATCTACGCTGCTAATAAGATCCTAGTAATTTACATTATGTGCAAACAGACGGCTAGAAAAAGACGTAATTTATGCGAGAGGAATTTATGAGGTATTTGTTAGTGAAACTAATATGAACTGTACTATTTCCTTGGAAAATAGAGTTTTTGGTTGTAAAATGGACTTATCATTTAGGTTCAATTGCAAGTAAAGCTGGCGCCAGAAGCAGTGGGATGCTGTGGGAATGGGAATTTGGACTGAGTAGGGAGGGCTGTTAGGCTACTTTGTGCATATGCCCAAAGTCACTGTGCCAGAGTGACGTATGGTTATTGCATCCGCCTAATGACCAAGGTACCCGGTTTCTAATCCAGGCGTTGGTACAAATTTTAATTTTTTGCTTCAGTCTGCATATATACGGCAGTTTTCCTTTCATTGGCAGGATACTCATGAAGTGCAGACAGTGTCCAAATGAGTTTCCTTGCAAAACACTTGTCTGTCACGTTTTAGATTATTGCTCAATTGTTTGTAACCCTTACTAAACACGGATAGCAGAGAATATTGAACGACTTTAGAGAAAGGTAGCGCTAATGGCCATAGGTTTATTTGACTTACAGGATGTGTCACAGAAATGCTGATAAAACTGAATGGGCAGACGCGTGAAGCTTTTCCCGCAGAAGTCCAACAAAAAGGCCTCAGAAAACAGCCTTAAGTGAATAATGTAGAAATACAATTCAACGCCCTACATACAGCTACCGGAGAGAAGGCGAAGGCAAAATTAGACTAATTACGGCACGTCAGAGGTATCTAAGCAGTCTTCTCACGCTTCACACGTGACTGTAAGTTGAGAAACTAAAATGTGGTTTGGTGCTAAGTACCCTCAGTCACATACTTCACAGCCGTTTGCAAAATATACGAGGAGCGTGCCGTAAATAATGCAACACATTTTTTCGCGCCCTGCCTCTATTCAAAAAATGCAAAATTTGTTGTGGGGTATCGTTCAATATTACCTGTTGAGTCCCTACAGTTTCACGAAGTTCCGATAGGTGGTAACTCTATGCCTAGTCTTCAAAATGGCGTCTGTAACGGAGATGAATTCCAACTAGAGAGCTGTCATCGGGTTTCTTCTGGCAGAAAAGCAGACTGTGGTGTCACCACCAGACACCACACTTGCTAGGTGTGCCTTTAAATCGGCCGCGGTCCGTTAGTATACGTCGGACCCGCGTGTCGCCACTATCAGTGATTGCAAACCGAGCGCCGCCACACGGCAGTTCTAGTCTAGAGAGACTCTCTAGCACTCGCTCCAGTTGTACAGCCGACTTTGCTAGCGATGGTTCACTGACTACATACGCTCTCAGAGACGACAGTTTAGCATAGCCTTCAGCTACGTCATTCGCTACGACCTAGCAAGGCGCCATATTCTTCAAGAATGTATTCTGAACTGATAATATTGTGAATCATGTACCGTCAAGAGCGACGTTCATCATTAATGGATTAAAGTTAAGTATCAAACTAATTACGTCCGCTTTCTGAATTCTAATTCCTTGTCATGTTCCAGACCTCACGTCAGTATAGTCCTTCCCTCTTCACGCCAGCCTGCGTGAGCTAAACGCGTGCCTTTCGGCCTCCTCTAGTAACACGGTGTTCGCTCTTCTGCCAACACAACACAGACCATCACAGATATCCATAGGTGATTGCATAATGTCTACGGAGACCTTTCCGCGAACAAAAGCGTAGTGAGTTGTCGGGCGAGGCGTACGACACTGGACTGTTCTTCCTTATCCAGGTTACGGTTCGAGTCTCATACCTTCCCACTTCCATGTGTTTGTCACAATACAAAAATGGTTCAAATGACTCTGAGCACTATGGGACTTAACTTCTGAGATCATCAGTCCCCTAGAACGTAATACTACTTATACCTAACTACCCTAAGGACATCACATACATCCATGCCCGAGGCAGGATTCGAACCTGCTACCTTAGCGGTTGCGCGGTTCCAGACAGAAGTGCCTAGAAACGCTCGGCCACTCCGGCCGGCTGTCACAATACAGGAATCACTCTGCAGGGAAGCAGCACGTGAATGATGGGGAGGCTATTGATCCAACAAGATGTTGACTCTGACTTCTATCAGTAGGGTACTTTACAAAGTGGACAGGCCTTCGACCTCTCCTGTGACTGGTCCTAGACGTTCAACACATAGCGGGTTAATGGTGTTTTCACCTCCTTCTACCGCTTTCCATAGATACATAGACAGTAGCACGTGAACAGTTGATCAGCTGTGCTAATTCAGTGATGTTCGTTCACATGTGCAAGGCCATAACAGTCTGTCATTTGCCAAATTTGCTTCTGTGAAAGGATTTTTTCCCATTTGTAGCCTGTATTGGTCCGTATCGCTGCTAAAATGATGTCCCATTAGTCTGTGGCTCGTTTGTGTACACTTGACAGAAAAAAAGTGGGCCAGTCTTGAATGCAACCAACATAAGGTAACCGTGTCGCAGATCCTCTAAACGCCGAAAGCCTATGGGGTGCAGTAGTTTGACTGCACACAACAGTTATCATAAAAGACTACTAGAGAACACTGCTCATTAGGGTAGTGAACCCAGATGTTAAATAATACTACGATACAATAAGTATTGAAAAAAAAAGTAATTGGAGATGAGACAGTTCCTAACGCTTAAACATTACAAAAGTGATACTTCAGACTTCTTATCACACCCATTAAATGACACGACAAGCCTTTTGTTCATGATCTGCATTTGAACACACTGTTAACCAAACAAAGCTTGCGTGTCTGATCGAGACTCAACTAGGCATAAAGAGACATAAAATATCAAAGTGTTCACCGGTATTAGTTTACAATGCCAAATGTCCAAACCTGGAAATAGATGATATATTTAGCACTGCACCAGAAACCCCATGAAGCGTATAGTGCCCCTGAGAAGTAACAACGAAAGGTATGTGAGTGCACAAATGTGAAGCGCTATGAAGTAAAGTTGTGGTGACGCACAAGGAGTAAAACCCAGTACCTACATGAATTGTTAACTAAGTACAATCAGACGTCAGATATTATACATGTACACGAATAGTGTGATATTGGGACCTGAAACGACGATACAAATGACTTTTGTCTGCCAGTGATTAGAAGCTGGCTAATTTTACTATTGTCTTATAGCTACGAACAGATATGAAACATTTATTCTTTCTTCACCAGTAGCGAGATGCGCACATATTCGGCTCGAAGTAACACAAAAATTAGTTCTGCGCTGCCTGGGACTCCAACTCGAAGCATATAGTCGTAGCTGACCCCTCACAGAGAGGTGTCAACAATGAAATTCTATTTTAATAGTAGTTAGCATTGCGCCATTCGTAAAGACCTGGAGGAGTTTAGCATAGTGAGAAAACAACAAAATGATGGCACATTATCATCTCGAAGGATTCAAATCTAGAGAAAAATTGGAATCAGGACTCTAATCCCAGTCTAGTGCCCATATTTTCAAAATCTCAAGCTCTCATAAATAAGAAATGAAGGTCATATGAACTAACATGGCAATTGGTTCGTGAACTAAAATAGCATTACTAGTGTAAGAAAGCGTACTAGAGACAGTTTCCGCAAGCAGCGAATTCCACGTTTGACAGCCAAATCTAATCCAATTCTGATCCAGTCAATAGCGAATGGATGTGTTTAATATTGATCTGGAACCACTGTACAGTCCTGTATTCATTATTTGGCGTTACTGGAGGTGACGAGCGTATGTTCTGGCTGTTAAAAACTGGTGCCCTCAGTGGAAATTGAACCCACACATTAGCCATTGAAAGCTAACCTCAGTCCAACAAACCACCGAATTTCGCATATGTTAGCATCATGTTTTTGTGGGGTACGCAGCACACGGTAAGAGAAGTGTTGACTTCCACTTGAACTGTTGTTGTGAATAACCTGTTCTTGCTCTAGTAGTCAACCCCCTGCAGTGCGAACGGAAAGTTATGATATCAAACCCAACCCTTTCTTTTTTTTAAGCCTTATTCTGTCTGTCTGTTAAGAGCATCAGTCTGACAGAAAGAAATAATCTTGCGGAAGCTATTTGTGAAAGGGCTCGTGGGTGTCTGTCACGGTGAGATCAATTTTAGCGCCAACAGCACCGCCACTTCATACAGACCGGCGTCGGCCTAAGTGATCGAGACGCATCTGGCATAGGGCCTGTGATTTACAATGGACTTTTCTGCGTTATAATTAGCAAGTATAGCATTATGTAGCGTTACATATGGTATGATAGTATGTTTCAGCATGCTCCGTGGTGATTTTTTTAATGGCTTTTTCTAGAAGTGCGCTTAACTATGGTCTTATTCTGCTCAAGTTAGTAATATAACTCGTGCCATGACAACCTGAATATTTCTCATTATCGACGATATGCATTAGAAAACGGAGTGAAGACTTACATTTGTGACAATGTGTTCTGTTTGCGTTTAATAAAATGGTGAAAGTAGCGGAGGCAATTCGAAACACCTGTGCCCTGTATCGAGCGAGTGCCATCGAGAAAGTCAAGTTGTATTGTTCCAAGTACGATCGTTTTGAGATCAGTTAGTCACCACATTCAGCAAGACAGATAGGCATTGATGAAGGACGTTTCTGCAATTTACTTTTATGGTAAATCACAATGTTTCCGATAATTGGCAAGTGTGACGACCAGTTAAGCTTTGTGTGACACTTGCGTTCAGTAGTCATACAGATGTTAAAAGGCGGGATGGAGGATTACAGTGTAACGTCCCGTCGATAACTAGCACCATCTCGAAGGGATTGGGAAGGAAGTGGCCTGTACCTTTTCAAAGGACTGCTCCTGGGATTTGCCGTAGCAGATTTAGGGAGGTCACCATAAGATTAAATCAGCGCGCTCTGAAGGGGGTCTGATGAACCCTATGGTAATTTAATAAGGAGAAAATAGTGGGTAAGCCGTAACAAATATTATCTCAAACGTTGACCTGCATAGTCCATAAAATGTGTTGCTATTGATGTACATCTGGTGGGGAAAAAGCTGTTTTGTGTCACGAACAACTTCAGGGGGATGTGCCCCTCACAGTTGACATTTTTTGCCAATAAATGAGATGCCTTACGGTTGAAGAGTAACAAATGCGACCTGGAAGACAGCACCAAGGAGCCAGGCTGGCACAAACACCTACCGCATATCGTCTAATCTGGCACCCACATGTTTACCTTTCTAGCCCCTTATCGATCGACCACCAAGAAAGTTAGTATTTGGTGCCTTTTATTTGGTTTTGTTTGTTTTATTTTAGCTATTGCCCTTTAAATGTGGCTTAACTGAATATCAGCAACTCACTATTTGCGGGGGATCTACGCATCATCATGTGGTTTTCGATAACGTAGTGGAATATGTTGTTCACAATTTCCCTGGTATTTGTGTCTGTTTTGTTCAACAACCTAACGCGAGAGGCTATTAATATGCGCAACATTAACAGAACATGTCTCTCATACAACCAAAGGCCATCTTAATTAAACGTGAGGTCTTTCGTCATACTCAAGTAGATTTATCGGTCTAAAACTTAAATATGAAAATGTGGCTGTGAGCGCAATTACCGAATGAAACATAGTTTTGTGTATATTCAGTAGGATTTCAGCAGTGTATTATGTTTATCGCCGCTAGATCTACTGCTTTCTGAATGTAAGAATTATTACGATGACAAAATTTTTAAAGATGTCGTTCTGAGTTCGATTTAGCTCTTTATAGCTCTGTCACAGAGGAGGTAAAATGTTAGCCTCGAGTCAGTTTGCAGATGAGAGCTACTGCCTCTTTCTCTTTGCTGTGCGTCGACATTTTCAGAGAGCAAGCGACCATCTGCAGTGTTCATCGTCTCCTCATTGACCTTGTGATGGCTGCTACAGATACTTCGCAATGTAGACAATGAGATTAGTTGTAGTTGCAGCGTGAGAGTAATATCCTCTGTCTGTGAACATAGCCGGCCGGAGTGGCCGTGCGGTTCTAGGCGCTACAGTCTCGAGCCGAGCGACCGCTACGGTCGCAGGTTCAAATCCTGCCTCGGGCACGGATGTGTGTGATGTCCTTAGGTTTAATTAGTTCTAAGTTCTAGGTGACTGTAGACCTCAGAAGTTAAGTCGCATAGTGCTCAGAGCCATTTTTTGTCTGTAAACATATATTAGATAAGTTTATGACACACCTAAGTGGTTTCATTCAGAATGTTTGAATGATATACCACGAATATATCACATGAAGTTTGAAAGAAAATTTTCTGTCTTTCCAGAAAGTAACAAAACTATCACAGCGTCAGCAGACATTTTCCACTACGTTGTCCTGACCTTATCATAGTCGTAGCAGGACGATTATATTCCTATAGGTAATGTCTTTCTTGAGTGGGCTAACGATGTAGCGGTTTAATTACTTTTCGTATAATGTCATTCTAGTATTAGTGTTGAGGAAGAAGAATGGAAAGTTACACGGACAACCGCAAATCATATGAAAGGAAATAAACGTAATCCTCTGAGTTACAGATCCATTTCATTGACATCGGTATGTAGCAGGACGTGTGAACAAATACTTTGTTCCAACGTTATGAAATACCCCGAAATATACTACCTATTGACATCAAACTAGCAAGGATTTGGAAAGTATCAGTCTTTTAAGACAAAGCTGGCATTTTATTCGCATGAGGTTTTATATAGTAGACTGTCAGAGCATTTCTCTTAGTCGCTACCGTCCAGTAAACTCCTTTGAAGAGCAAAGAGAATTGCAAAATGATGTGATGCAATAAAATGTATGAGGTTCTCCACATGTTTTCTAAGAAAGTTTTATCAAGCTTCGAGAAATCGATAAGTGAAACAAATTTGAGTTTTATAGATGTAACGGAAGTTCTAGAGGTTACAAATCCAAACAACGGGACTGGGAAACATCACATGTTGTTACGAACGTGAAACAAATGTTCTATTATTGACACAACGTTTAGAAGACTCGATGAGGTCTACTATGAAGACTGTCGGCACTACAGTTGTTCGGCCTCTTCTGGGATATTACTGAGCACTGTTCGGTCATTACCTGATGAGATTGAGGGAGGACGTAGAAGCTGATTTTGTAATACAGCGAATTACAGGAGATAGTGTCGCGGTTGTTCTACTTTTTTTTTTTCCTCGAGGTTGGAGGGCGGAGGGGGCAGGTGGGCGATTTGGGGGCACAGTTTTAAAACAAACGCTCATTCAATGCAGCACGTTACGACATTTCAACCGCCATCTCTCTTCTCTAAATGCAAACAATGTTTGTTGCTACCACCGTACAAAGGATGATATTGCAACTACAATAACATAAGATAAAATAGAAGTCGCACATAAAGATTTCGATGTTCGTTCTTCTCGGGCTTCGTATATGAATGGACAGGTCAAGAAATTGAAGTGATTCTGTGAGCCCTTTATGAAACACTTGACTGTGAATTGCAGAGCAATCGTGTATCCTTCAGTGTAAATGAAGTGCCTAAGTAGAACTTAATTTCCAACGTGCTGCACTTATGGTTCCTGAGGCACTGAGTACACTTTATTAGAGCTCAAAATGTGAATGATGTTCTACGTACGGCGGGAGACCGTCTTCCTGGCTCCAGTGACACGATTCGCCGAAGTCTGAGGGAGGCTGGAGAGTACACATGACGACCCGCCATGAAACAAGAGCTCAATCACGACAATATTTTATACCGGCTGAAATATGCGGAGCTCCATCTGAGTGCATTGTTGGAAAACGTGGTTTTCACAGACGAGAAGGTATTTTCCACCAGTAACAACGGTCCAAGAGTCGTTTACAGGTACCATGACCAGGATGAGAAGAAGACGGCGGCTATCTGTTGCTTCTGGAGACGGATTTCTGCTAGAGGAGAAAGAATTTTTCACAGGATACAAGGAACTCTCGACAACGAGCAGTACATCCACACACTGGAAAATGTGATGCCGTCAGTGCGAATGCTGTGTATGACAGGGACTTTACGTTGCAAGAGGACCATTCTTCCATTCACAAGACTGCATTCGTTCAACAGCAGCTCTCCATGATTGGCGTCAGTGTCACAGACTGGGCGCATGTAATATATCCTACCTTATTAATAATACACTGAAGCGCCAAAGAAACAGGTGTAGGCATGCGTGTTCAAATACAGAGATATGAAAACAGACGATATACGGCAAAGCCTATATAAGACAACAAGCGTCTGGCGCAGTTGTGAAGCCGGTTACTGATGCTACAATGGCAGATCATCAAGATTTAAATTAGTTACAATAGGCGCACGAGCGGTGGGACACAACATCTCCGAGATAGCTATGAAGTAGGGATTTTCCCGTACGGCCATTTCACGAGTGTACCGTGAATGTCAGGAATCGGGTAAAACATCAAATTTCCTACATCGCTGCGACCGGCAAGAACGGTGCCAACGGTGACTGAAGAGAATCGTTCAACGTGTCAGGCGTGCAACCCTTCCGCAGGTTTCTGCAGATTTCAATGCTGCGCCATCAACAAGCGCCAGCGTGCCAATTATTCAACGAAACATCATCGATATGGGCTATTGGAGCCGAAAGCCTGCTAGCGTACCCTTGCCTGGGCCTGTCAACACCGACATTACACTGTTGATGTGTGGAACACGTCGCCTGGTCGGGTGAGTTTCGTTTCAAATTGTATCGCTCGGATGGACGTGTACTAGTATGAAGACAACCTCATGAATCCATGGACCCTACACGATACATCTAGATACGACTCTGACAGGTGACACGTACGTAGAAATCTTGTCTGATCACCTGCAACCATCCACGTCCATCGTACATTCCGACGGACTTGAGCAATTCCGGCAGGAGAATGGCACAACACACACATCCAGAATTGCTACACAGTGGCTCCGGGAACGCTTTTCTGAGTTTAAACACTTCCGCTGCCCACGAAATTCCCTAGACATGAACATTACTGAGCATATCTCTTCAGAAGAGACCTCCACCGTCTCGTACTCTTACTGATTTACGGAAATTTATGGTGTCAATTTCCTCCAGCACTGCTTGGACATCAATCGAGTCCATGCCACGTCGGTTCCGGCACTTCTGCGTGTAATAGTTTCTTTGGATCTTCAGTGTGTATGTGTAAGTTTCCTACAAGGTTCATGCAAGTTGGATTATATAACACTGATAAGAGAATGATATCCATTTTACGTAATAGTGCACGTAGTTAAAGTCGAACATCCCACGATAATTGCTATTTTGTTAAAGATGTGGCCAGCTTCATAAGAGTGTGACGGCGACTATTCTCTCAGACAGCAAATTAAATAGGAGAACATGAGCTGTCTTATTCTCAAGGTAAATGTGGTATCTGCATGTACGGCTCATGAGGACTCTGGAAACATTTATAACCAGCTGAAAACAGTAAAAAGAAAATGCGCTGCGTCGCTGTTAACACACGCGGCTGGCTGCGTACGGCTGTACCAGAAATAATTTAAAGTTCTGACCATATGTGGTTGTACTGCTTGCACATGTTACTTCTCTTGATTAATGAAGCCAGTTTATAGAGAATATATGGGCGCTGCGCCAAGCTTTAGGTGGCTTTAGAGAATGAGGGACCAACAATTTACGTACATTTGTTACACTCAAAATGGATGTAAATCGGAGGAAAGGTGCTTTACACACATATGAAAATTAAATGAAATCAGTTTTTTTATGTTAACAAACATAATTATATTCTAAGGTAACAAAAAGAAATTATTGCATCACAGACCTTTCTATCCACGTAAAATAAAGGTTAGCGTACAAGATTGTGTCTTATTCTTCCAGGACTCGAATAGAAGTAATTTTTATTAGCATCACATCTTCATACAACTAGTGTTAACAAGGAGTTTCGCATTTCCTTTGTTTTTGTTGCATCGCAGACACGACTATTATCTTAGTTTATTACTTTCTGCTTTTGTGACTTCGTGTCTTTCTACACGCAAGAAAATATTTATTTAGCACTTTTCAATTTCCATCGAAAATACACCCGCCATGGGCTGCTGGCATGAACCCTATGAAAAACATGTGAGTTGAGGTCGCCAGATCGTTAACGGGGAGCTGCTCACAAAATCAATCTAATATAGCAGACGCTATTTGGGCCTGCGTTCTTGAAGCCTGGAGGAAGCTGCGTCTTCAGGCTGTTACGTCCGACGGCTTATAGATTCAATACCAAGCAGCATGACAGAAGTACAAAATAATGAGGTATTCTGGATGAACTATTACAGTCCTTAAAACGTTTTGTTGTGTCGTCATCTTTACTTTACCTGACTGGGAGCCAGTGGAAGATCACTTGGCAACAGATACAATAAAATTTGAATTAGTTTTCCTTTAAGATTCCATTTTAATTGAGAAGACTTTCTTTTGAACATACAGTATGTCAAAAATTATATTTTTTCATTGTTACCATTGCTAAATACCTACAAGGTAATCAGTTTAGATGGACGCTTTCAAAAGTATTTTGTGTTTTATCAGATACATCTCTCCCTTTCCCTCCGTCCATCAATACACCCTCCGTTCTCAAAAAATTTGCAATTGGTTTCGTCGTACCTATATTAATTGTTGATTTCTCCTCCAGTCTCTCTTTCACTCTCTCTCGTCACTTTTAGATTATCAATTGCCATTCTACTCCATTTTCCGAAAACGTTATAAACGAATCAAGCGGTTTGCATTGAAACTATACGTTTCTGTTTAATTTCTGTTTTCTTTACGTCCTCTATCATTCGCCTCAAAACATATGAACCCGCGTTCTTTAATATTCTACTACCTACAGTCCGTTCTTTCGTTGTGAAAACATTCCTTCCTTTTCTTTCTGTGCTAAGATAAAACGAACAGTGACATGCGTCTAAGTACGGCATACTTTGCAAGCTTTTCAGTCTTTCATTTTGATCATCTGCACTCCATTCCTAGATCCCTTCCTCCTTCCTACTACCCCTCCCTTGACATCTGCAACCACATCTGCGTGAATACTCTGCAATTCACAATTAAGTGACTGGCCTGGGGATTCTTTGAACCACTTTCACATTGAAACTTCCTGGCAGATTAAAACTGTGTGCCCGACCGAGACTCGAACTCGGGACCTTTGCCTTTCGCGGGCAAGTGCTCTACCAACTGAGCTACCGAAGCACGACTCAGGCCCGGTACTCACAGCTTTACTTCTGCCAGTACCTCGTCTCCTACCTTCCAAACTTGGTAGAGCACTTGCCCGCGAAAGGCAAAGGTCCCGAGTTCGAGTCTCGGTCGGGCACACAGTTTTAATCTGCCAGGAAGTTTCATATCAGCGCACACTCCGCTGCAGAGTGAAAATCTCATTCTGGAAACATCCCCCAGGCTGTGGCTAAGCCATGTCTCCGCAATATCCTTTCTTTCAGGAGTGCTAGTTCTGCATGTTTCGCAGGAGAGCTTCTGTAAAGTTTGGAAGGTAGGAGACGAGGTACTGGCAGAAGTAAAGCTGTGAGTACCGGGCGTGAGTCGTGCTTCGGTAGCTCAGTTGGTAGAGCACTTGCCCGCGAAAGGCAAAGGTCCCGAGTTCGAGTCTCGGTCGGGCACACAGTTTTAATCTGCCAGGAAGTTTCATATCAGCGCACACTCCGCTGCAGAGTGAAAATCTCATTCTGGAAACATCCCCCAGGCTGTGGCTAAGCCATGTCTCCGCAATATCCTTTCTTTCAGGAGTGCTAGTTCTGCATGTTTCGCAGGAGAGCTTCTGTAAAGTTTGGAAGGTAGGAGACGAGGTACTGGCAGAAGTAAAGCTGTGAGTACCGGGCGTGAGTCGTGCTTCGGTAGCTCAGTTGGTAGAGCACTTGCCCGCGAAAGGCAAAGGTCCCGAGTTCGAGTCTCGGTCGGGCACACAGTTTTAATCTGCCAGGAAGTTTCATATCAGCGCACACTCCGCTGCAGAGTGAAAATCTCATTCTGGAAACATCCCCCAGGCTGTGGCTAAGCCATGTCTCCGCAATATCCTTTCTTTCAGGAGTGCTAGTTCTGCATGTTTCGCAGGAGAGCTTCTGTAAAGTTTGGAAGGTAGGAGACGAGGTACTGGCAGAAGTAAAGCTGTGAGTACCGGGCGTGAGTCGTGCTTCGGTAGCTCAGTGGTAGAGCACTTGCCCGCGAAAGGCAAAGGTCCCGAGTTCGAGTCTCGGTCGGGCACACAGTTTTAATCTGCCAGGAAGTTTCATATCAGCGCACACTCCGCTGCAGAGTGAAAATCTCATTCTGGCACTTTCACATTATTTCCTTACCGATCCACTCTCAAAGAGCACTTGGAAATAATGAGCAACTAAACCTTACCGTGCAAGAACTGATGTCTCTTAACTGATTCAGCAGAGCAGGATGGCGATTGGAATTTAGAGAAAACAGCTCGCCGCAATGTGCGAAGCCCACGTTTCAATGATTTCCATCCTAACTCATTTACCACATCCGTGACACAATCTCAACTATTTCATAATACAAAACAAGCTGTACTACCTTGAATTTTTTCGATGTCTTCCGTTAGTCCTTCCTCATACGGATCTCACATCGCACAAGAACACCGATAAAGAGTACTGACAAGTGTGCTGTAGGCGGACACTCTGATTTGTTGTATCTTCTACATTTCTACCAAAAAAACGCAGTCTTTGGGTTTCCTACCCGCTTCCAATTTCAGTTGTTCGTGAACGTTTTGTAATTTGCTTGGCTCTTTTGGGGACTTTAGTAGACGGCAGCATTACCTGCCGCAGATCTAAGAGAATTGTCTTGATAGTTGTAAAATATTATATATATATATTACAAATAACAGAACGTCTACATCACTCTACTTGTGAAATCACACTCATCACTTCCATATCAACAGGTTACATTCCACCAGTCACTGCGAACTATGATTTTCAGACAGTAAATCACGAATCTCTCGCGCAACTGACGCAATAGTCCATTGGGAAGCAGTCCATTGGAAACCACTTTTGAGGCATGATATCAAAAGTCTTTTTGGAACATTGTAAATACGGAATGGGTCTGAGGGCTCCTGTACGTGTCTCGCAACAGTGATGCTATCCTAATCCATTCTAGTTTGATGTCAGTAGATAATATATTTCGGGGAATTTCATAACGTTGGAAGAAATTATTTGTTCACACGTTCTGCTACATGTCCATGTCAATGAATCGGATCTGTAACTCAGCGGATTACGTTTATTTTCTTTCATTTGTATTGCAGTTGCCTGTGTAATTTTCCATTCTTTCCCCTCACCATAAATACTAGAATGACACCATACGAAAAGAAATTAAGCCGTTGCATCTTTGATGCACAAGATGCTCTCATAGTTTGTTAGCCCACTCAAGAAAGACATTGCCTGTAGGAACATAATCGTCCTGCTACGACTGTGGTATGGCCACGACAACATAGTGGTAAATGTCTGCTGACGCTGTGATAGTTTTGTTACTTTCTGGAAAGAGAGAATTATCTTTCAAGCTGCATGTGATATATTCGTGGCATACCAACTAAACGTTCTGAATGAAACCACTTTGGTGTGTCATAGAATCAAATACATGTTTACACACAGAGGAGATTACCTTCACGCTGCAACTACAACTAATCTCGTTGTCACATTGCGAAGTATCTGTAGAAGCCATCACAAGATCAATGATGAGGCGGTGAATGCTGCAGTTGGTCGCTTGCTCCCTGAAAATGTCGACGCACTGTAAAGAGAAAGAGGCAGTAGCTCTCAGCTGGAAACTGGTGCAAGAGTAACATTTTACCTCCTCTGTGACTGATCTACAAACAGCTAAATCTAAGGACATCTTTCAAAATGTTGTCATAATAAAATGTCTTACGTTGAGTAACCGTTAGATCTATCGGTAAGAAACTGTGAAAACTGCTAGCGAAGATACGCAAGACTGTGTTTCATTCGGCAATTATTTCCACAGCCACATTGTCATATTTACATTTTAGTTCGATAAAGCTATCTGAATATGACAAAAGACTTCTTGTTTAATTAAAGTGCTCTTTCGTTGTATGGCATTATGATGCACTTCTGCTACTGCAGTGCATGTAATAGCGTTTCCCGTTAGGTTGTTGAACAAAATAGGCATAAATACCAGAGAAGTTGTCAGCAATTTATTCCACCATGTTATCGAAAACCGTCTCACAATGCACTGTTAGCTTTTCGATAATCCGGATGCTAATTGCTGATTTTGCGTTAACCCGCGTTTAAAGTGCAATTTCCGAAACAAAGTAAACAAAAACAAACCAAAGAAAACAAAATCTTACTTTCCTGGCGTTTGGACAGTAAGAGATAGAAATTTAAGCACATGTATGTGCTAGGTTAGGAGACATAGGGTAGGCGTATGTACCAACCAAGCTCTTTGGCACTGTCCTCCAGGCCTGCGATGGATACATCCCTGTGCAGCTGTCTGTAACACAAAACATCTTCTTTGTGTCGCCAGTTGTATATCAATAACAATACATTTTGTGGACGTATACATTCCGTCGTTTGAGATAATGTTTGTTAGGCTGATCGACTATTTGCTCCTTATGAACTTATAATACTGTATTTCAAATCGCCATCAGGCCGCACTGATTTAGGTTTATGGTGACTTCCTCAAATATATTACGGGAAACCCCAGCATCAACTTCTGAGAGAGCACAGACGACTACCTTCCCCATCCCTCCCAGTTCGAGATTCGTTTTGCGTTAATATCGTTTTCAACGAGACCTTGCACTGTAGTCCTCATTCCCTTCTTCTAACCTCAATATGACTACTGAAGACAAGTGTGGTCGTCACACTTGCCAGTTATCGGATAAACTGTCATTGACCATAATAGCAAACTGCAGAAACGTCTTTCATGATGCCTGTTTGTCTTCCCTTAAGTGGTGTTTAATTTATCACTAAACAATCGTACTTAAAAGATACAACTTGAATTTCTCTATAACACTCATTCTACATAAGGCACAGGTGTTTGGAATTCCCTCCACTGCTTTCAACCTTTTATTAAATATTTAAATATGAAGATAACACACTGTCACTAATTTTAGACTTCATCCCTTTTTAGACTCCGTTCTCTAATACGTAAACGGCGCTCATCAAAATTCAAAAATGGCGCTGAATATGGTCTTACAATGACAAACACCCACGGGTCCTTTTAGAAATATGCTTGCGCAATATTTTTCTGTTACTGGCTGGTTAGAAAACGAACGAAACTGTCTCTGACCTTCTGTCGGACTGATACCCTTAGCAGACAGACAGAATACTGCTTAAAAAAAGGAAAAGGATTGTTTGACATCACAGCTTCCCATTCGACAGTATGAGATTGACTACTAGACCACGAATAGGTTATCTACAACAACTTTTCAAGTGGAAGTCAACACTTCTCGCACCGTGTGCTGCATGGCCCAAGGTTACCAAAACAGGATGCCAATACATGTGAATTTTGGTGGTTGATTGGCGAGAAGCTAATTTGTAGCCACTTAAGTGTGGTTTTGATTCCAACTGGGTGTATCAGTTCTTAACAGCTACAAACACATGCTCTTGATGTTAGTAACGCCAGGTAAGGAACTCAGGACTGTGCCGTGCTTCGAAATCGTATTAAACATTTTCTTTCACTACTACCTGGAACAGAGTTGGATTAGTTTCGACTGTCAGAGGCGGAAATCACAGCTTGCAGAAACTGTCACTAGTAAGCTTTCTTGCACTAGTAATGTTACTTTACTTCCTGAACTAATCGCCATGTAATGTCATAGGACCCTTATTTCTCACTGTAGGTGACCTTGAGATTTATACCTCGACTAGGATTCGAGCTCCGATTCCAATTTTTCTCGGGATTTGAACCTTTTTGAGACGATAATGTGCCATAATTTCGTTGTTTCCTTATGATACCAAACTGCTCTAGGTCTCTAGGAACAGTGTGATCTTAGCTACAAGTGAAAGCGAATTTGATAGTTGAGACTTCTTCGTGTGGGCCAACAACAACGATGTGTGTGAGGTTGGAGCCCCAGGCAACGTAGAACTCCTTGTAGCGTTACCTCTAGCCGAACATGTGCAAATCTCATTAGTGGTGAAGAAAAAATAAATGTTTCATGTCTATTCGTAGCTATAAGCCAATAGTGAAACGCCCCTGTTTCGAATCCTTGGCAGAAAAAAAAAAACTTTTGTATCGTCGTATCAGATGTTTTACTGCTTGCCCAGCACCACATCTTTACTTCATGGTCTTTCACACTTTTGCATTGCACTTTATTACACACCTTCCATTATTACTTCTCAGGGGCAATAGAAGTTTTATGGGGTTTCCGATGCAGTGCTAAATATATCTTCAATTATTTCGAAGTCCAGATGTTCGGTCTCGTATATTCATATTGGTGAACAATTCGATAGTTTACGTCTCTTTATACTTAATCAAGTGTCAATCAGACACTCAAGCTCTGTTTGGGGGACACAGTGTTCAAATCTAGATCACGAACAAAAACTCGTTGTGTCATTTAATGAGTGTGATAAGACTCCTGCAGTGTCACTTATTGTAATGATGTTTAATTTATAGGCATTAAGGATTGTCTTATCTCTAATAATCTGATATTTGTTTTATGATGCTGTTGCTCTTTGTGGACTGATTGCCATAATAAGCAGTCTCTTGTGGTACCTGTTGTGTATAGTGAAACGACTGTACTGCAAAGGTTTTAGAGGACCTGCGACACAACTATGCTATGTTGGTTGCGTACAGTCAGGTGTGGCCTAAAGTTTGGAATTTAGAGTTAGTCCAGTTTTTGTGCTGTTGAATGTTAATTCCTCACTGCACCATGTTCTCTTGGAGCAACAACAGATGTCATTCAGTCCCATTGCGGGAAGGTTTGTAATGTTCTTGCTCATTGGAGTTTAATATTCCACTAAGTACACAACAACCATAGCCTTGCCTGCAGCAGTAATGAAAAAATCTAAAACGAATCAAAATATCTGAGTAGCCAACCTTGTGTACTCTGAGCAAATCAGAGACATCACAGAGGTGTCTTTAACATCTATTATTGCACAAGAAATTTTTCATTAAAGAAACATCAGTTTTCGACAGCAGAACACCACTTACCGTATGTGCACCAATTTTTCTTATCCCATACGGGAGAAATATGGGTGTCTGCTGAACGACTCTGTACTTGACTTGGAGTGCAGCAGCAGAAGATCAATATGGAAGGCGTTTCTGCTTTCCTCGTGCAGTTAAGCTGCAAGAGAAATCGGAAGTGCACTGTATTTTTCGTGCAGAGCATTTCTGAAGATAATTGTGAAGTGATGAACGCTTATATCATAATTCATCCTTACACGAACCATATGGGCACTGTGAAACAACGAAATACAACATTTACCAATGAATTTTACTGCACTGAAATGTCAGCCAGCAAGGAAAAAAAACCCTGAACCCCTATTGCTAGTATCAGTTAGTATAGAAGCAACGAAATAATGATAAGCTTGGGGCAAATGCTCAACTAATCTTATGCAAGTTGTACAGGGTTGCTAAAATAATGGCTTTTTTAAGTGTTAGCCGTTTATCCCCTTCACCACAGCGTCTGGCTGCTCTCTTAGTCGCCCTATGCCCCGCTGTAGCAGCACCAAATGGCTTCAGTAACACACACTGTATTGAAATTTATCGTCCGCCGTCCCTTCGTGCTTCGATTAGCCTCCCATCCCTCCCAGATTTCTGGTTCAGTTTTTATGGGCAATAAATCTTCCAGATACATCGTACTCTCGCATTTGTGTTCGGCATTCCGAAATAATTCGACTTGGATGCGTTTCTCTTTAGCTTTTCTTCTACTCTGGTGGGATTTTCCTAATGACCGAGTAAAATTAATGGCTTCTTAATAGGCGAAACACCATAATACCTCATTAAATGGCAGAAAGGAGCTAGTAAACAACATTATTATCCAACTATATTCAATTATGCAGTTCTATTTGTCTTATAAAGCGACTGTCCCACAGTCATGAGAAACTTATATATTGAAGTAAAAAATCCAGGAATTGATTCAATTTATCTGCCTATTTTCTTCAGCCATCAGTCTTCTGATTGGTTTGATGCAACCCGCCAAGAAATACTTCTCTTGTGCCAGCCACCTCAAAGTAGCAGTTGCAACTATCTAACATTTATGCATAACTCAATTATTCTTTCTCTTTTCTCATACAAAGTACCAAAGACTGGACTCGCATTCGCAAGGACCACGGTTCGAGCCCGCGTCCGGCCTTCTTGTTTTAGGTTTTTCGTTATTTCCCTAAATACCATTGAACGAATACAATTAATATAATATTACGGAAGTAATTTGTCGTACGCTTCCATCAATAGTTATGATTTTTCCAGATTCATTTCAATTCCGTGTGTCATGAACGGCAGTAATTATCACAGAAACCGTGACAAGTTGGTAGACTGTGGGTGGGACTGTCTACTGACCACTGTTGTAGTTCAGGGAGGTTAAGACGTGGTTACACGAAATATCTCGACTCGTATCGAATTATCAGCGTCTCTAAAGGTGATAATATTATATTAATTTTTCTATGTTTAAATTTTGGTACACATTCTCACACTTGAGTCTGATAAGTTATGTGCAGCAAATACTTACTTAGAAGCGCCTGGGCAGTGGCGATCGATTCGGAGGTAAGCTGGTTCGTAGCCTGGGGGATGAAATTTTCACTAGTAGTGTTTGGCCGCCAAGGTGAGATGGGGCAGTGGCGTAAAGATCCTGATCACTTGGTCCCGCAGCGGGGCGGAGCTGCTACGATCTGCCCAGCTCACCTTCCACGCACGCCTCGTTTGGACCCTTTCTGATTCGTGCAAGAGGCCGTAGTCGTGGCTATATAAATAGAAAACCGTATCAGTCCCCGTAATCAGTGGTTGTACTCCAGCAACGATTTCGGAGGTAGCAAGTTTAGTTGGTTATCTTGTCGTTCAGCTTCCCGTCTATTTGTAACGACCCGTATTAGTTTCAAAATTTTTTTGTTCACGTTTTTTACATG
Organism: Schistocerca serialis cubense; assembly: GCF_023864345.2. Classification (NCBI taxonomy): domain Eukaryota; kingdom Metazoa; phylum Arthropoda; class Insecta; order Orthoptera; family Acrididae; genus Schistocerca; species Schistocerca serialis. The sequence continues at coordinate 391,574,467 of NC_064639.1, forward strand.
TACAGTTACATCTGTGTAGACACTCTGCAAGCCACAGTACGGTACGTGGCGCAGGGTGGCCTCTACCACTAATAACTATTTCATTGTCCGTTCCACTCGCAAACAGAGCGAGGTAAAAGCGACTGGCTATCTGTCTCCGTATGAGCCATAATTTCTCATACCTTAGTGGCCCTTATGCGCAATGTGTGTTGGCTGCGGTAGAGTCGTTCTGCAGTCAGCTTCAAATGTCAGTTCTCTAAATTTTCTCAAGCGCCCCTCGAAAAGAATTATTCTTCTCTCCATGGAAGACGAAATGACATATTAAACAATAGCCATTAAATTTTTATATCTTTTCCTATCTACGTAGCATTTTTTAACGTCACTGTTTTGTAGCAGTGCAATACAGACAATCCAACTGAAAAAATTCTGTAGAAGCTCTGCATGGAAAAGTTAAATCTGTTTTGAATCTGAGTACGGTCTTTTTTGATTGATCCTTCAGAAAGTCATTTCCTACCAGAACAGATTGAAATCTTTAATGATACGCGAACATAAACGTAAACGCCACTGACGGATTTGGCATTAGGCTCGTTCTGAGTGAACGAGGAGCGAACTATGGCCGTGGGACATGTGTTTAGCATGTCGCCAATTCTTCCAGCTCTTACTGGTAGCAGATAAATCCTGAGGATACCCCTGCTTCTCTTTTCAAGAAGTTCACTTGGTCTCATGATGGTAAGCAGACCTCGCCTTAGACCTCCTTACCCCAGAAAAATCCGAAGCGTTATCGTGAATCGAACCAGAGTCGTTCCCCTTCGAAGGCAGCCATTTGACTACAGAGGCGAACTATGTAGCGGAACTAACTCCTTCTACTTCATGGAATTTAAGTAAGATGTAGGGAGAATGCATTGCTGAATGACCTTAGATTCTACTTGGTCAATATGAACGACAGAAGTTAGTAACTTTACCAGCGCACGCTAAACTTCATAGCTGTGAAGCAGCACTGATGATTTAGCATATCTGTGTACAAAAGATAAGAGAAATTTATTCATACACTGTTGGTTTCAAACTATAGCTTGGATAACAGATTAGTTTTCAGTTAATTAATACACGTTCAACCCGTTACGTGATATATAGTCATATTCTGTAGAGACACTGTAATGCCACACCGTTGCAATAGTAAACTAAAACCAATGACAGCTCTCGCCTTTTATGGTGGATGACGGAAAGATTTAAGCTCAGTTTATTGATGCTCACACATCTTATGTCATATTGCACAGCTCGCTTATCATTCGCACGTTCTTCTTTCTAGCATACCTTTTTACGTGCAGTTACTATTCCAATAGTTGTACCTCTTACAGGAGGCTAAGATAATTATCTTGAACAGACTTCACCCTTATTTTGTCTGCCATGGGGTGCTTTTGCCTTGTATACAGCGAAGAACAAGCAATGTCTTTCCGGGGTCACACACCACGACGAACTCACGAATTGAGCTATATGCGAGCGACCCAATCTGCAGCGCGACTCTGAGTCTCAGGGGTACCCTATCTTGTTGCGTCTGGATACAGCCAAAGATTTATAAACCATCCTTCCGACGAGGGAAGAATGACATTCGTTTGACAGTTAAAATTTCTTTTATATAATTACTATACAATTCTACCGATGCAATTTAGTAGAGGAACAATAAAGTAATAAAATTACAAAGGTCATATACAATCGGTAAGTACGACAAATGACATTAGACGAATTAAAAGACATTCCACGAAACAAATATAATGCTGTGTTAGGTGTGTGTACGTTGCCGGTGTAGTTATGTTACATGTTCTTTCTTCCTTCAACATAGTGTGAATATCTACCATCTGTTCTTTGCATAATTCACTCCAGAGAAATTCTGCTCATTCTTTTCGAGATGTTACAGATTTCTCTCCATGTACAGCGTGGATAACAAATGGAGAACATTATTTCTTCTTACAGTGTTTCAGGGCGTGTCTGCGTTGTGCTCTGTGTGAGGTATCTGGTTTGTCAGGCGATGTGGGCTGCATTGTGAGAGTTACGTTTTGATTCCCTCAAGTAATCAGTTATGGCGTCATTCTTACGCTACGTATAGGTCCCACCTGCATTCGGTTTAAATATCTCCTCATAGTGGAGCTCTCCAGCGTTGATGTACACCACTTACAGTTCTGTTTTGAAAATACGTCCGTGCCTGCTTTGAAATTCTTTATTGATGTTTACTCCAGCAAGAATTTGCTCAAACGTGTCTTCTAACTGTTCCTCCCGATCCGCAACATGTTCAACCTAATAAATATTGTTTTCAAAGTCTGTCCTTTACAATGGCCCACATTTCAGGGTATATTAAATCTTAGTGTTTTCCAGAATCTTTTTATCTGCTAAGGTGGGTGCATCTGTAATGAGGACACTATTGTTTGACCTCATGCGTTTGATTCTCTCTTCTTTTAGCTTTATTGCCTTTACGAGTTGATGATTATCTTTAGATAGAAATAAAATTACAGATTTTCGCACGTGGTTTCTGAAATTGTTCAAGTAGTTGAATTTTCGCTGTTACAACTAAGGCAGTTACAATGATAGGATATCCGACGTTTCACTCTCGACTATAATTTCAGTCTTCCGTTTTACTCAAGTACCATTATTCTTCCTACAACTGAACTATGCTCTACTTTTGACTGTGACATAGTTGCTGCAGTTTATAGCCTATATTTAAAGGATGTATTCATGTAATAACTTGTTCCTCTCTTTGAAATGTACGATTATTAACTCATCTTTTAGGGCGCTAGGAGGCGATAGTATGACTGCTGTTTTGTCCTCTTGGATCACTGGGAATATACAAATGCAGTGATTGTTTATTCGTTACCGAGAGCTCCCAGAGAGTTCAGCTGCGCAGACAAAAAGTGGAGTAACTGCTATAAATCAAAAGTCACAGTTTTTACAATACCAAGTTATCAGTATGTGGCTATTATATGAGACACTAAATTCATTCAACGCCGTGTGCAATCTGTTAACCGATGTTGTTACTATATTTTAAGAAGCCTGAACCCCGTGCTGTTGATGTACAACTTTATTGTAATCGAAGAAATTATAGTGTCCCTCTGCTATTAAATTTTTAGTTCTTTTTTATTTTTTAAATAAATCTTCATGTGTTAGGTATGTGTACGTATGTGACAGAGAGAAGTGTAAACAACAGTAAAGAATATAAAAGAATTAATTCTTCTGTCTGTTATTTGAACTCATAATCTCTCAATTTAAATATTTGGTATCTTATTTTTAACGCTTTAGGGCCTCGAATAAGGTTAATGAATAAAATTCTCACTGAAAGTATTTATATCATTACGTAAGTATAGGCCATTACCTATTGCGAAAATGTTCATAAAGAAAGACAAAACTGACTTTAAATTCTGTTACTCTCATTAGTCAATATGCTAAAAATCAGAATAACCTACTTAAAGAGGACCTGTGCTCCTGTCTCCCAACTGAAATAAATTAGAATTGTTGCGTCAGTGATGTTATTTCTAGAAGCTGCAGTCTTAAGCAAAATATGAAAATACTTAAGTATTTGACATTGAAGGTGCAATTATTTCATAGACAACCACAAAAGTAGTGCTCAATATTTATTACATTCATATTTCTCACAGTGCTGATCTATATATAAAAGTGTAAACAGTAAGCGTCTGCTGTCGGCGACATCCAGATAAGATGTAGCCTGCGCTACAAGGAGACCTCAGGTTTTATTACACAGTGTACTACTCACAGACATTACGGCACATTATTATTCTTTGCTAGGTAATTACAATTCTTTTCCAGTTATGCCCACATAAACATTGCTTATCTCATTTTTATCGTAACAGGTATTAAAAATAATAATAATATGAACATGTAATGTTCTTCATTGTGTTGCATTTAACAAATTACATTTTCAATATGACCGTCCATATAGGGACGCTGTAAGGTGAACTACATATTCTAAACAAGAAGTCATAGTGTGCTGTATGTCTGTTCGTTTTGCGATTTTGACCCTCACAGTATTACTATTTCACACACTTGTGTTGCTACTACAAAATTTAAAGCCAAGGGAAGAACAAATGTAAACCAGAATTTCTAGTAGCTGATTTGTTGGGATGACACTTTCTTTGTACGCAAGCGTTCTCGTTTCCCACGTCACTTTTGTATATCTTATGATAAAAGTTACATAGTGAAACTCCAACCCACAATAAACTCCTGAGTACTCTCAATAGTCTCGTCTATAATCTAATATACGTTTTCTCAATTTGCTTTGCAGTTCTGGTTTTTATGGTGAGAAATGCGTTGAATGTAGCAAATTGAGTTTCAGAATGGCATGAATGTAAACATTAGGCTATGCTTCAGGTCAGTCGCCGGCCGAGGTGGCCAAGTGGTTCTAGGCGCTACAGTCCGGAACCGCGCGACCGGTACGGTCGCAGGTTCGAATCCTGCCTCGGGCATGGATGTTTGTGATGTCCTTAGGTTAGTTAGGTTTAAGTAGTTCTAACTTCTAGGGGACTGACGACCTAAGAAGTTAAGTCCCATAGTGCTCTTTTAGAGCCATTTGAACCATTTCAGGTCAGGCTTTTCCTAAATCCTTATTGGGATTCACATTCGTTGGCTTCGCCAAGTCGTAGGCCCCAAGTCAAATTATAGTCTTTCAGCATAACCTAAAACTTGGGCCAGCCTACAGATCAGTCTGTCACCACAACCAAAATTTCGTGGGATTTACAGCATCTCATTCGAGTCTCTCATAAAACAACTGTGGAAAAACAACTGCATGTATTAACAATGTCATCTAAGCATGCGTTTTGTTACTTGGGTTACTGACAACTCTGAGTACCGACAAATAACCATCTTTACAGACGAGAACAGAACAATGCTGAAGATTACATAGGTGTATCACATAACTAATGAGGAAGTATTGAATAGAATTGGGGAGAAGAGGAGTTTGTGGCGCAACTTGACTAGTTGAAGGGATCGGTTGGTAGAGCATGTTCTGAAGCATCAAGGGATCACCAATTTAGATTTGGAGGGGAGCGTGAAGGGTAAAAATCGTAGAGGGAGACCAAGAAATTAATACACTAAGAAAATTCAGAAGGATGTTGTTGCATTTGGTACTGGTAGATGTAAAAGCTTGCACAGGGTAGAGTAGCATGGAGAGCTGCATCAAACCAGTCCCAGGACTGAAGACCACAACAACAACAACACAGACGAGAACATATCACTTGCGTTGCGTTGATACGTTTCAACTGGCTTAATATACCAGTTATCACATATACCTGCCAGTGTCTGTTAGTTGTTACTTGTCACACTGTAAGAGCTACGGACAGAAGGAAAATTTGGAAATGGATGGAGAGCGAAGGAAAACTGGTTCGTAATTCGTTAAATGTTATTTGAAATTTGACACATCACAACTAAAAAGACTAATTTCGGAAAAGTAACATCAACAGAAATCGCTCACGTCGGAAAGTCACTCTTTTGCCCATCCCTCCCTGCCAGCGTGGTGCAGGCGCGTCTGCTGTGCCTTAAAGCCTGCAGGGTCTGCCTCGGCTGTCGGAGAGGCGTCAGTGCTTGCGAAGCTGTGACGTAGGCTGATGATGTCACACGCAGGTCGACGGATGCACAATGCGGCACGGCCGCCCTGGGTTCGCGAATGCGTGTCAAAACGTTGTGTCTCTCGTGGCTACGTTAGTGTTCGCAGAAGAACTCCAAATGCTTTCTGTCACGTGCCTCACTCGCTGTTTACTTCCATTATACTTAAACAATGCGTTAACCACTTTCGAGTTATTACTGCAAAATACTTCTCTGGTAATTGTAACAACATACAGACACCCTTCTAGGAAACATTCAGCTGTTTACGAGAAGTCTATACACATTATTGGGCTACTTGTCTGACAAGAAGCAGCAGTTAGTCGTTCGCGATGTTTTCAGTGTAGATGTCTTAAAAGATAAGGACAGAAATTTATCCACTGGAATCATTATTTGTGAGTTTCACTCGAATTTAAGTAATTAATTTATATGCAGCAAGATAGTAGGACTGACTGATATCATATCAGGCTGAACCAATTAATGTGTACCTACTGTAAATAGAATATCTGATCATGATGCACAACAACCGTAAATAAACAATATCTTCGACCATTGAGGCAGATTCACAAGAAAAACTGTAATGCTTATGAATAAGAACATGATACAATGTTTTATGAGCAAGTTGAAAGAGGTGGTATGCAATATGTCACATATAGAAAGAGAGGCTAAAGTCGGATTCGTTTTATTCCATACTAAATTTGCGTCAATATTAGAAAATTGCTTTACTAAAGTGTTATCCAAACAACACATTAAAAAAACGACTGGACCAAAGATAATTAAGGGAATTACAATCTTATATACTAAGAAAAGGGAAACGTATGTAATTAGCAATAAGTTAATTAATGACAGTAATATAAATATTAATTAATTAATAACTAAAAAATTAATATTTATTGTATATAAGTGCCTGAATAAATCAAAATCTGTTACTTGCGTACTACAAAAGACACCGCAATATTTTGAGGAAAGTTATAAAAAGTCCATAAGTATGCATCTCTTGTTAGAAATTGGTAATGGAGATAATAAGATCAAAACTATTTGGATATTGCCAGAAGAGAGGTAGGGCAATTCTGTACAACAATTAGTGTCATACCAACAGTGAGAAACGATTGCTAATGCTGTTTTTAGAAGAATTATTAAGTGTCTCCCTGAAAATGGACACTCCCTAAATTTTGAGAAAACACACTATATTCAATTCTGTATAAGAATTAGTGTCATACCAACAGCCGATGTAGCACCTGAACATGAATGGGTAAGTGGTGTAGAACGCTCCAAATATTTGGGTGCACATGTAGATGAAAACTCGAACTGAAGAACCACATTATCTAGCTTCTCAAACAGTTAAATTTCGTTACTTTTACTCTTCGTATCGCTAGTCTTGGATACAAACGATTCCACCTCTTGACGTATTTTGCATATCTCCTCTCAATAACGTCGTAATGAATGATTTTCAGGAGCGAAACTTGGAAAGAGAGTGCTGACTGGGCAAAAGTGAGCTGTAAGAATAACATGTGGCGTTAACTCACTGTCAAGGACTTGGGTATTTTAACAGCACCACAGAAACACATATATTCACTAATGAAATTCGTCGTAAATAATCCATCACAATTTGACAAGAATTGCGATGTCCGTTCCTACAACGCAAGAGGAAAAAATGACCTCAGTTATCTATAATGAAAGCTCTCAGTGGCTCAGAAAGGATTGCAATATGCAGCTACTAAAATATTTGATCAATAAAATTTTTGATAGGCAGGAAGGTAAATTTTAAAACTAAATCTAGAACTAAAAAAAGTGTGTTAAATAGCGTTAACACTAGTATTGTATAACGGACTGGAAAGGGCATATCACTACATTTAAATATCTTTGTTTATATACAAAATTTAAAAAGTATGAGACTTTATGGTATAAAGGAAAAATAGTTTTTCATGTTTTCACGGCGTAAGCCTTGATGCTAGAGTAAGCCATCGCAATCCGACTGACGAGCCAATAATAGTGATGCCAGTTTTAGCACGGATAAAATATGGTGCTTCAATTAATCACCACTCAAAGGTAACTGTATAGTAGACCTATCGAGAATGTTAGAACATATGTTTCTAAAACATATGTATTTCACAATCCATGACAGTAGTAAATATCTCTGCCTAACGGGTGACATTGCTGCTGCTGCTGCTACTGTATCGGTCTCTATTGGCTAGCGCAATAGCATGATCGAGACGTTCAGTACGCGGAGAAGAGGGCTGTACTATCAACAGATGTGAGCCGAAATATCAGCGCAGGCGACTCATAGGATTCCGCTGTTTTATTCAGCTTTTTATAATAAAATTTTGTGGATAATGAAACATCTATGATATGCCAATAGTATTGCACCTAGTAGCTTGCACATTCACGTATTTCAGTATCAGCTCTGGTGGAGATCTATATACACTGAGTGCTAGCAGCTGGGTGCACAGATCCAGTCTGTTACGGAAGCATAATAACTCTCGGTCTCGTATCAGCCAACTTGTTCATCATACGGCAATCTCTTTAAATGTGCTCTCCCTCTCGTTGAGTATTAGATGTAAGCATGGCATATATGAAAGGAGTTTAATTACAACTCATTACTTTGTCAAGCAATGACAACCCAAAGATAATATACTTCCGAACTCGATACTAAAAGGCTTTACCTTCTTTGTTTATAACGTCAGCTTACGTTATTTAACAGTAAAACCTGCGTGACACATATAATGGACTGGATGTAGCGCAACTGCTGTATTAATACAATTCTGCACATGTATATGTAACTAAAATTTTATGTTTGACCCTCATAGATGTTATGACTAATATGATTTTGTTTATACACCCGCGTAACATTTTGTAGCTAGAAATGCGTAATTAAGTTCACTGTATAGTCTCCGCAAGCTACACTAAATTACCAAAGGTATCCGGAGACCTGGCTCGAAATGACTTACAAGTTAGTGGCGCCCTTCATCGGTATGGCTGGAATTCAATATGGTGTTGGCCACTCTTAGCTTTGATGACAGCTTTCACTCTCGTAGGCATACATTCAGTCAGGTGCTGCAAGGTTTATCGGGGAATGACAGCCCATGCGTCACTGAGTGCTACACTGAGGAGAGACATGGATGGCGGTCGGTGAGGCCTGGCACGAAAGCGGCGCTCCAGAACATTCCATAAGGTGCTCTGTAGGATTCAGGTTAGACTCTGTGCAGGCCAGTTCATTACAGAGATGATATTGTCGTGTAACCACTCCGCCACAGGCCGTGCACTATGAACAGGCGCTCGATCGTGTTGAAACATGCAATCGCCATTCCCGAATTGCTCTCCAACAGTGGGAAGCAAGAAGATGCTTAAAACATCAATGTAGGCCTATGCTGTGATAGTGCCACGCAAAGAAATAAGGTGTGCAAGCCCCCTCCATGAAAAACACGATCACGCCATAACACCACCGTTTCCGAATTTTACTGTTGATACTACACACGCTGGTATTTGACGTTCACTGGACATTTGCCATACCCACACCCTGTCATCGGATCGCCACATTGTGTACCGTGATTCGTCACTCTGCACAACGTTTTTTCACTATTCAATCGTCCAACGTTTACTCTCCCTGCACCAAGCGAGGCGTCGTTTGGTATTTGCCTATTAAACATTACGACCCTGTCGGAGGTCTCTGTCAGTCAACAGACGAGGTCGGCCTGCACGCTTTTCCACTGTACGTGTCCGTTCACGTTTCCACTTCACTATCATATTGGAAACAGTGGACCTATGGATGTTTAGGAGTGTGGAAATCTCGCTTCCAGACGTCTGACACAAGTGACACTCAATCACCTGACCACGTTCAACGTGCGTGAGTTCCACGGTGTGCCCCATCCTGCTCTCTCACAATATCTAATGACTACAGAGTTCGCTAAGATGGAATACCTGGCAGTAGGTGGCAGCACGATCCACCTAATATGAAAAACGTATGTTTGTGGGGATGTCCGGATACTTTCCAGTCTCAGTTTATTTTTCTCCTCAAAACCCCCTAAAATCCCCAATGATTTTCAGCATACAAGCTAAAAACAAACTGCGGATGGAAACCCATGTTTGTCTGCAGCTCGTGGTCGTGCGGTAGCGTTCTCACTTCCCACGCCCGGGTTCCCGGGTTCGATTCCCGGCGGGGTCAGGGATTTTCTCTGCCTCGTGATGACTGGGTGTTGTGTGATGTCCTTAGGTTAGTTAGGTTTAAGTAGTTCTAAGTTGTAGGGGACTGATGACCATAGATGTTAAGTCCCATAGTGCTCAGAGCCATTTGAACCATTTTTTTTAAACCCATGTTTGAAACCGTCATCAACCGACGCAACAAACCATCGCATTCTTAGGACTCCAAGATTTTATACGCAGCAACTAGCTCCACCTTCTCTGCTAGCGATCGTGGCAGTCAATCATGATCACTGAAAACAAACAATTTTCTGATACATTATGCCTACGGTCCGTCCGTGCAAAAGTTACCGTTTGCTGCCCAATGAGGTGAGCTTCTAACAGGCGCCGACGCCCATAACTTCGACACTAGGTAGCGTTGTTGGATGACGTTTCTGGACACGGGTCCTGCTCTTCAGGCCACCCTCTACAAACCCTCGAAGTTTATCGCAATATTTCTCATACACGGTGTGTTCCAATTGTCACTTATTAGTAAATAGGGAGCGAAATAGCACCAAGACAATATCGTATTGTATTGTGGATAACGATGTTGACAAAGACAACGAGCAGCTCTTCCATTACCGTGAGCATCTCCGTACAGAAGTACCATGTCGGTGTATTCTGCAAACACGTGCACAGCCATGTTGCTCTAACACTCACAGACATATGAATGACACTCGAACCAGGTCAGAGACGTAGGATATGAGATACATTTAAGTGTGATGACACAGAGAGAGCTATCCACACCAACCATATCCAAAATACAAACGCATTAATATTTACCACGTAAACCATTTTATCGCAGACGCCTTTGTTGTTATGCACATCTACACATCCACTCGAAATAAATTTTGCTGTCTGCTTTTGCGGCTTGTGAAAAAGGGTAAAGCCAGAACCCGAAACTAGTCAGCCAGTAAATAAACAACAGTTTTGGCGTTGAAATGTCTTTTGTTAATATTTGTCATTTGCGAGAAGAGACGCACTGAAAACGTCAATATTTTCTTTTTAGTCGTTACGATAGTAAATGATTTTACACTTGATAGTTAGATCTGTGGGTCCAGCACGGCCCGATATGGCAGGAGAAACGCCACTCTATGGGATTCTTAACACAACACAGTACTTACGATCGAGTGGCATGCTGTTAGACCCCAAGATGTTGCGTTCCAACGCAATACCCAGCTGCTCTTGTTTGCTGGACGAGTTGTTGGTTAAACTTACCAATTGTTTAGGCAAGGGCACGCCGCAGCAGAGCAGCGCTGACGCGATCAATTGCAAGTGTTGTCCCTTTCTCTGTAGATATATTTGTTCACTTACAATTTGATTGGTTTTGATTGGGGAATGCAATCCTAGCCCCGCCGAAGCCGTTTCCCAAGACAAGGAGAGGGAGTCCACGTGGCACCTGAAGGCGACTGCCATACCCTGGGATGCAACCCTATTGTTTGTAAGATGATGAAATTTCAAAGTTTCTGAGTACAGGTACGTCACGACAGACTGGAACCTGCTTGGCGTTGAACAGCAAGCTCTCTCTCTCTTTTGTTGGGTAGAAATGTGAGATTGGATATTATCAAAATTCTCGTAGTTTCGAAGAGTCGATCTTCCCTCGTCTCATTGGCTGACCACTAGTTCAGTGTTTTTATTGTCTGTGGAATTCTATGGAAACTCTGTCTCTGACCCCAAATCTCAAAAGGCATAGCTGTATGGACTCTTGTATCAGATACCGATGTGAGCGAACTCTCTGCTTCAGACTACGACGTGGAAGGTTGCTGGCATCTGCTTCCGACAGGCACAGACCTTTCCTTCAGACCCTGAAAGCGACTTCTGGTTTGATATGAGCTGCTTCGCTGGATAGGATGTAGGTTCGAGTATGCGCTCTTTATCCTGAAGGAATTTTAGGGAGATGCATGATTTATTCAGTATCTTACTTAACGTGGCGATCCCGGCCAGGATTCGCCTACGTGAAGTCTTCTGATGTACAGCTAGAACTTCCGTAATATGACCGCAGGATTCAGCTACCCGAAATCTTATCATTACGAGTGGCAGATTATATTAGGTCTGGCAGCGAAAATGTATCAACCATGTTTTTGGCTGGCGCACATCAATAATCCTATATGCCTTTTCAGGTTTTCTTTCCTTTGAGATTTATTTTACATATGACTTGTGTGTCATTTTTTCTGTGGTTTTAGTGTTCTGGTATTCTCTATCCAGTCTGTTTCTTCGAGGCGTTTCTGAATTAGCGTCGCAACTTTGGGGCGGTAACGCATCAATATGTAAGTGTTGTTAATTGATATGAATGATATGAACTGTTGAGGAAATAGAGTGATACAGTTGCTAGGCGAATTACTCCTTACTTTCGACATTTTTCTTCCTTCTTTTGCCACCATGAGTAATACTGTTAAATCCAAATGGAGAGTGCTCAGCTGACGCGTAATTTTCAACGATACGCTCTTGGAACGTGGTTGGAAAACAATCGTCGGCATGCGGGTTTAATAACAGACGCTGAAGAGCTGTTGGAAATGCGTAAATTTAGATTGGGGCCCAGAGCGTCACCAGAAAAACTTAACAAACTGAGAATGGAAGTTGTAAACCAAAGACAGAAGTTTCGTGACGATTGTAAGGAAAGTGTTGGGATACTTTTATCGAAGAGTGATGTTGATGCCGAAGTAGAAAAGTACGTGAAACCGTGGCGGTGGCCGGAGAATTTTTGTAGAGAAAGAAAGATCCGAGAAAAATCAGGAAAGGAATTAGATAAGGCTTGAGAGCATAGAAACAATGCCAAATAAGCAGTTAAACTTTGAAAACACTTACCTTAGTTGTCATTTAGTTTTAAAAATTAGTTAATAGTCTGTACAGTAGAAAGTGAGTGCTGAAAAGAGTGCAGATAAGGAGGTAGTGTAGAATAAAATAGGCATTCTGAAATTTTCGTAGCGTCGCAGCTTCACATCTGCTCGAGGAGGTTCAGGGGAAACTTGAATGTCGTCTGAAATCATGATATCAATGGTCAACTGAGCACATCACCTCCTGCCTGACAACAGGATTTTCTTGCCACCAGGAGAAGTCCGAGGGTGGAGGGTATAACCAAGAGTGTGGAGGAAGAACTGAAGACACCAGTCTTGGAAGGGATGAGAAGGATATTCAGAGTGAGAAGAAAATTTGAACCCACCTCCACAAGAGGTAATGAAAGATGCGTAGACAATGAAATAGTATCGAGTAACGTCAGATTCCATCAGCCAACGCTGACATGTGGCGGCAGTTGGTACATTGCACACCAACGTAGTAGAAAGCAAGCGTACAGCAGAAATAAGGGACAAGAGAGAGCACTGGGTAAAACAGACCGTGAAGAAACTCACTCCGAGATAGCTGGAGCATCGCTGCAAAGGAGCAACACGACTATTTATGACAAGAAGAAACGAACAGGCAGCCTCTTGATGTGATTCATGATAACAATACTGCTTTGTGCAAGCAACGTTCTGCTCCGACAACTGACTGTGTAGGAAACCGAACGGTTCCGAGTAGCTCAGAAGACGTTCAGCCGACAGTTACTGATGAAGTTTATACGGCAACCGCTCATGTTATAACTGTGGATAATGTTGAAGGAAGCCTGTGTGTGATTACAATCGATGCTGCGCAGAATGATGTAGTTTCAGTAGTTATTGGTAATAGTGATACAGTTGTTTCTACTGATAATGAGAATCTGGTCACAGGAGACCATGCCATAGGACTGATGATCCTAGCGAATATTTCAGACCGTGCTTATGAGACAGATTTCCTAGAAAACGAAAGGGAGTCGAGTTTTCTGTTAAATAACCCACCTTCAGTTATAATCGACGATCGAAATTTAACATCTAGTGAAATAACTGTAGGCAGTGTTGCAGGGAGCCCAGTATAAAATACAATTATCTCTCTCTCTCTCTCTCTCTCTCTCTCTCTCTCTCTCTCTCGCATCCCACCCTCCCTCCTCCCCTCTCCTCTTCCCCCCCTCCCCTCTCCATATGTGTACTATCCTCTTTATTGAACGATGAGAAACATTTCAAATGTAAATTCAGTACCAGAAGTATTGTCCTTAACACTTTGTTGTAGATTTTGTAATTAGCGTAAGACAAATTTTGCAATTTAAAATCATAATAATAACGAATGCCACACAAAACGAAAAATGAGCAAAGAAAATCTCTGCTTCCACGAAACTCTGTGGAGACAAAAACAGCCACATTCATTGGTTTGTTTATGTTTTGTGAAGTATTTGGAAGTCGTCATCGGTGGGAAAGTGCCTGTTTCACTTGATATTTAACGATACTGGTAAGCATACGTTGTTTTCCACTGCAGCGCTTGCCACAAGAACGAAAACAGTGAGTAATACCATCAAATTAATCTTACAATCTTAATATTCTTCCCACATACAGTGCTCACTTGTTCGTCTCTGTATTTGCAACAGATGCACGACCCCCACAATACTCCAAACTAAATTGTATCGTCTGATGATGAATCGCCAGGCGATTCGAAACTGGTCATGAATAAATAAAAATTGAAGAAAAAACGGCGATTGGTTGCAGTAATTCCTGAAACCTTTAGCAAGACAGTCGCAGTTTCCCAATCTAGAATGGATAAAAGCTTTATACATATATACATTGGCGAAATGAGTTGAAAGGGATCATATACATTGAGTTACCAAGTCGAGAAACTTCGTCAAACTCTCTGATGCCCAGTTTGCATCATGAGTTACTTGAGAAAAGTAAGAATGATTTGGCCAACGCAAAGGCAGCCTGCCTTATGTCTGATGCATGGATGAGTATAAATAACATTAGTTTCTATCCACTCACTGCACGTTTCATGGATGAGAAAAGTGAACTTAGTCGTACCTGTTAGAGTGCTCACAATTCGAATGCAGACACGCTGCAGAAAACATCTCCAGCTGGATAAAGTCTGTTATCCCAAATACAATATCAGTTTTAAAATCACTACCATAATAACTGACAATACGTCAAATATGAAAGTCAGATATGAAATACCACATATCTCATGCTTCGCATATTCTGTATACCTCACCGTGTAACACGCAGTTCAGAAGTCCATACAAAAACTACTGACGAGATCAAAAGAACTGTTATGTTTTTTGAGGAGAGATTCTTTGGTTTAAGCAAACTTAGTGAAGCAAGAAAATTTTAAAAAGAAAAGATAAATTGAAACTGAAACAAGGTGTCCTAACGACATGGAATTATGCTTAGGAAATATTGTAAAAATTTACTTTAAATAAAGATTCCATGACTTCTTGCCACGCTATTTTGTAGGTGGAAAATAGATCACCTTAAACTTAAAAGATACAGACTGGGAGATAGTGTAGTAGGGTTAAGAGATTTTGAAAGTTTTTGATGAGGTAACCAAAGAGGTGTCCTCAGAGAAAAAAATTTAACTTCCTAAAATGGAAATCTTGCCAAGATAAATGGAACGGCAAGTAAAATCTTTTAAGGACAGAAATAAAGAATATTCTCAAGAAATAAAGTCCTGGTTGATAATTTGTTTGATGGGTTAGCAGAGAGGTTTGGTATTATCTCTAGTAACGGATTGACTAGTCAAGCAACGTTGCTGGACCCCCGATGCAAGTGCAAGGATTATCAGACGACGAAACGTTTCAGGACTGCTATATGAAGGCTATCAAGGAAATGAAAATGTTGGATGTTCAACAAGGAAAACACAGCTCATTTCCAAACCAATGACCATCGTAACGTATGACACTTCTTCAGTGTGGGGGGAGTTCAATGAAACTATTAGTCAGCTTCAAGTAAGTTACGACCTGGAAAGTGAGGCAACTGCCGAAAAGGACAAATATTTAGTGGAATGATATTTGCATAGAAAAAGCGACCTCTGGTGGGAAACAAGAAAACTGCTATGGTCAACGCTATACGAATTGATTCTAGAAGTATTATGTATTACAGTTGTATCAGTGGCCAGCGAACGAATATTTTAAGAAGCAGGACAAATATGCACTGAGAAAAGAAGCAGACTCACAACGAATAAAATGGGTCAAATGTTATTTTTAAATAACGATGCTGGTTGATTTTTCCTTTTTGGGTAAATATATCGTAATGTAACCGTAAATAACGACTGCACATACACTTCAGTTAGCGTTGTTATAATTCTTATATTGTTTTTTCTTCAATAAAGATATCAAAATAATATTAGCATGACTACCAACCAGCTGTCCACCATGATGAACGGCTACCCCGAAACTGTGACCAAGAGCAAAGTAGACCAGCCCGTGGCACAACATGCCACTGAACATAAAACACTTCATTTCAATGGCTGCATCACACCCCAAGCCATTTGGATCCTTCCCTCCACCATCAGCTTTTCTGAACTGCGCAGATGAGAGTTATCCTTACAACACATTCCCCGCTCCTGTCATTATCCCAGCCTTAACGTTGGATAACATACTGTCCTCACGCCCTCTACCCGACAGTTTCCACTCCCTCTCTCCTATCATCTCCTCCCCATTCTCGTCTCTCACCCAATTCATTAGTAACCCTCTACCCTCTGCCTCTTCATTCTTAAAATTTTCGATTGATACAAATATTTAGGATTTTTTGTTATATTTATCATTTTTACAGTAGGCGAAATTCAAAATTTTTGTATCTGAAAAGTAGTAGGGAAATAACATAAAATTATTACTCCTCTTTATATGTTCTTTCAAAATAGAATCAAATCAGATAAAAATACAGATTTAGTGACCTGAATTAAAAGGCAATGTGCCTTCCTTTTACTTATTTTTGTGAGTAAATGATGAGTGGTAAGTCGTGAAAAGGAACTAGTTCATTAGAGTGATTGACCAGATCTGATCTGATCTCTGAAATTAACAGTTTTGACCATCTCTGGTTGTGAGTGATTACTAATTGCGAAGCCATGTGATGTGCAGGAGGAGGTAATTCCCGCAGAAAAGAAGGGCAATTGTGACACTTCTGTTCGTACTCTTAAGGAATATATTGTGACTTCCACAAAATAAAGGTTATATTAGAGACAAAGAAGAATGAAATTCTGGAGGTATGTTGTGTCTCCAGTTCCGCAGGTAATCAATGAAAAGCAACTTCCGCACAGCAGTGGTGACCTAGAAGACGTGGGTTCCACTCAGAAAGTCCATACAGGTCGCCCAGTCGAGTAATTGTATGTGGCCCGAATACTAGACAAAGCAATATCAGCTCTTTGTAAGACAAGCGGTGTCAGGCGAAGATCTTCTTTTGAGAACAGGTTTCGTAGTTGACAACAACCATTAAAAAAACTTGGTGCCTACAGGTGGTGAGCTTCAATGAATGCTGGCATGGAAAGCTGTTCCAAAAAAGTATGACTTCAACTGAAAACGCGCGAGACTAAGGCAGAACTAACAATCAGCACTCGGAAATTGCTTGCAAATTCATATGTATGTGGTGTAGTGGTGGTGTAAAGACAGTCCACTAGTGATCTTGTTTGTGGCAGTAATATTGAGTGTGAGTTTGTGGAGTAAGATTAGGGTACTGGAAAAGAGTAGTCAATGACGAATTTAGGTGTGTGTAAATAGTACGAAAGCGTTTAGGAATTAGTTTTGCAGTAATCACATGAATAGTCGAGTAATGTTTTCTGTCCCGTTTTTGTGTAACACATTTGTTGCTCTTTATGTCTTGTCATGATCTTAGTTTGTGTTTTCTTTTTTTGCCGGACTCACTGTTTCATTTCCAAGTATAGGTTGATAAACCGTTGCTAGAGTAGCCATCTGGTCGAAGAAAGCAGGAGATGGTAAGTGATTTTAGGTTGATCTTTAGATGTGTAGAAAATTCTAGTTAAGAAGTATTTCATGGTTGTTTTATCAAATAATGTGTGTGTTTTGGATAAATTTTTTGCATTTTCTGAAGAATTTCACAGGTGCCTTACCGTTGTGTAGTGTGGTGTTTGCTATTTAATTTTTCGGTTTGATTGCGGTAATTCGTATAACAAAATGTTTATGTCAGGTTTTGTTTTCTTTGGCGAAAGAGTATTCCGTGATGGTTTGGTAAAACTAAGTGTATTTTGGATAATTTTTTTTGTGTGTTCTGAAGAATTTCGCGGGACCATTAATATGCTGTACAGTGGTGTCCCTTTTATCATTTTTTTGTTTAAAAGTGGTATTTGTGTAACAACACATTTATGTTAGATTTTGTTTCGTTCGGCAAAATGAAGTTATTGTGCCTGTGTGCCAGTGTCGGAGGGTAATGATTCTCAGCAGACAAGTAATGGGGAAATTTTAGAGCTCACATAGACCGTTTCTACATCACCAAGGATAGCTTCCATTTTTTCATAAACGTTCCCCTGCGGTCCGCCCATAAGCGTCTAATGTATAAGCCAAATGATTCTTCCCAGTGTTTATTGATGGTTTTCTTTCTGTTTCACATGTAAATATCCTGCAAATTTCTTTTCTCACTTGTGTCTTCACGAGGGACATTAAACTGGGTAAATCTATCCTTTTCTCATTTTTCCTTAGTTAGATAACACCTGCTCCCTATCAGTTAAATAATTACAGCAAGACCGACACTATGGTTCATTTACGAATGCTTTTTTTGCACGAAAATTGGATGTTAAGTATCCAAACACAATGGGAGTGGGGGAGTTGTTGATTCCCTATAGTCCTGACGGGATGTGGCTCTAAACTAAACATGTCGTAGTCAGCGTCGGTAACTTACACACTCAGTACCTCATTTGGATTAATGCAATTGTTTTCAGTCACTAGTATAATGTATATGTATTGTTTTCAGAAAATTCGTAAGTGTCAGATCATATGTCTACACCATGATACTGTCATTAGATGGTAATCTACTTGTTATAATGTGAATGCCTTGTAGGCTTTGATAGTTTTTGCTATAGAATACGATGTGTAAATGTTGCTTTACGTCGATGTCTCTCTTCCAGGTTGAAAGTATCCATTTTTTAGAATCGTAACAATAGCTTGCAATACATCTGATAATCTTTTAAATCTTTCATAACGTCGTTTACGGAAACTGAGGGCCATCAGCAATATTCAAGTAAGCGATATCTAAAATCATCCAACGAAGCCCTAAATTAGAAATTTCTATAAGTTGTTAACAACTGCCTATAGTATATACAAAGTATTGCTCGATTCCTATTGCGAGCTTCTAGGGTTTGTAGAGGGAACCTTGTAGATAAAATGCTGGTAAGCAACCACTGTGGAAAAATGTTCTGGGAAAGACAGGATTAGAGCAAGTCAAGTTATTTAGGAATAAATAAAGAGAAAAAAATTTGAGAATCTGTTAGATGACGATGAGTTTGGCTTTGGGAGTGAAAAAGTTACTTAGATAAAACAGAGTATGAGTTTGATAAAAAAAATGCTATACAAATAAATAATAATAATAATAATAATAATGATTATAAAACATCCAACATTCTATATAATACCTTCACTTTATATTTTTTCCGTCTTTTTTCCTTTCTAGAAATACTTACCCCCAAGCTAGGCACGGCACATTACTAATACCTCTTCCTCTTTCTGAGCTCAACATCTCACTCATTACGGACAGATACCGCCTCATTTTTGCAGGATAGCAAATGGGAAGTTGCGGTACAGAAAATGGCCCAGAGATCACCAGTGTGTGTGTGTGTGTGTGCGTGTGTGTGTGTGTGTGTAGTGAGTGAAGTTCAAATTTGTGTGAAATCTTACGGGGCTTAACTGCTAAGGTCATCAGTCCATAAGCTTACACACTACTTAGCCTAAATTATCCTAAGGACGAACACACACATACCTATGACCGAGGGAGGACTCGAACCTCTGCCGGGACCAGCCACACAGTCCATGAGTGCAGCGCCTCAGACCGCTCGGCTAATCCGGCGCGGCATGAGTGAAGTGCTGCAGTTTATAGTGTGTGCAGTGACTGATAGTGAGATATGAGTGAACAGCGTGACATTACATTATTTAATAAGTTATTTGTAAAGAAAAACTATTGTATGCCAGGAGTAAATTGTCTCTAACTAGAAGTCTGTAAATTCATGTGTATATGAATTAGCTTATCTTAAATTGGTCTAAACTTGTAAATACTTTGACATGTCCTACATCCTTGTAAAAAGAGATCTACGGATGAATAAAGCTACTACTACTACCACTACTACTACTACTACTACTAATAATAATAATAATAATAAGAGGCAGTTCTAACGTTGCGTCTGGTAATGGAAGCAAGACTGAAGAAAAATCAAGATACAATCTGAAAATCTTTCGACCTATAAAAAGCTTTCGGCAATTCAGAATGATGCAATGTGTGTTAAATCCCTCGGAAGACATTGGTATGCTATAGGGAGAGATGGGCAATGTGCAATATGTACCAGAGCCTTGAGAGAGCAATACGAATGGAAGACTAAGATCGAAGTAATCGAATTAAGAAGGATATAAGACAGTGATGCAGTTTTCCGCCTCTACAGTTCAATCTCTGCATCGAAGGGGCAATGAAGGAGATAAAATATATTTTCAATAGTGGGGTTAAAAGTCAAGTTGAAAGGATATCGATTATAAGATTTGCGATGAAAGACACTGAAAGTAAGAATGAATTGCTGGAACTGTTGAATGGAATGAAGTTCAGTAGGCACATTCTACGGACTGAACGTAAACCAAAGAAAGACGAAAGTAATGGGTAGTAAGAAATATGAGATTACTATTAAAATTAACACCAAAAATGGAGGTCGCGTTGTAGACGAAGTGAAGCATTCATGTTAACTTGGGAAAATAGTGCGTAATGTACAATTAAAGGGGGACGTAAAAAGCAGACTGTCAGATCAGAGACGGCATTCTTCGTCTAGAGAAGTCTACTAATGTCGAACATAAATCTTAATTTGAGCAACGAATTATTGAGTCTATACTTTTGGAGCTCAGCACTCTGTGGCAGTGAATCGTGGAGAGTGGGAAACCCGAAAAAGAAGAGAATCGAAGGGTTTGAGTTGTGGTGCTGCAGAAGAATGTTGAAAAATTATTTCTCCCTATGAAAGTGGGTGTCAACAGACTATTTTCACATCAGGAGAAGAAAGCTGGAGATCGAAATTTCTTGAAACGATCTCGCTTCCGCGAGAAACGCCATTCTTTTAACGATTGCAACCTCAACTCTCGTGTCATATCCTTGACAATGTCTCCCCCGCTTCTCTATAATACACTCCTGGAAATTGAAATAAGAACACCGTGAATTCATTGTCCCAGGAAGGGGAAACTTTATTGACACATTCCTGGGGTCAGATACATCACATGATCACACTGACAGAACCACAGGCACATAGACACAGGCAACAGAGCATGCACAATGTCGGCACTAGTACAGTGTATATCCACCTTTCGCAGCAATGCAGGCTGCTATTCTCCCATGGAGACGATCGTAGAGATGCTGGAAACACGCATACGACCATCATTGGCACCAAGGCAGAAGCGACTCTCATCGCTGAAGACGACATGTCTCCATTCGTCCCTCCATTCACGCCTGTCGCGACACCACCGGAGGCGGGCTGCACGATGTTGGGGCGTGAGCGGAAGACGGCCTAACGGTGTGCGGGACCGTAGCCCAGCTTCATGGAGACGGTTGCGAATGGTCCTCGCCGATACCCCAGGAGCAACAGTGTCCCTAATTTGCTGGGAAGTGGCGGTGCGGTCCCCTACGGCACTGCGTGGGATCCTACGGTCTTGGAGTGCATCTGTGCGTCGCTGCGGTCCGGTCCCAGGTCGACGGGCACGTGCACCTTCCGCCGACCACTGGCGACAACATCGATGTACTGTGGAGACCTCACGCCCCACGTGTTGAGCAATTCGGCGGTACGTCCACCCGGCCTCCTGCACGCCCACTATACGCCCTCGCTCAAAGTCCGTCAACTGCACATACGGTTCACGTCCACGCTGTCGCGGCATGCTACCAGTGTTAAAGACTGCGATGGAGCTCCGTATGCCACGGCAAACTGGCTGACACTGACGGCGGCGGTGCACAAATGCTGCGCAGCTAGCGCCATTCGACGGCCAACACCGCGGTTCCTGGTGTGTCCGCTGTGCCGTGCGTGTGATCATTGCTTGTACAACCCTCTCGCAGTGTCCGGAGCAAGTATGGTGGGTCTGACACACCGGTGTCAATGTGTTCTTTTTTCCATTTCCAGGAGTGTATATGAAACGGAAAGTACGTTTGCGGAAAATCGGTATTCTTTAAATACTTTAATTGCTTCTGCATGTCATGCATTGTGTCAACCTTTCATACACGAAGTTTGAAAATAGTGTGCTGTGCGAGTGCAATTTCCCGTCTGACTGACTCATGAACACCCAGCCCAAACCACTGAAGGCAGAAAATTGAAATTTGGAGAGGGTATTACCTTACATTGTAAGCGTCGTTTAAGAAAAATTTTTGCGAAATAGAGGATGAAACTTTCTTGAATATATGACGCTATTACGGCAGTTTTGAAGATTGATCTACGAAAATTGGTATTTGGTTTCTCAGTCTTAAAGAAATAGGTGTTTCGGCATTTTATGGAAATTTGACACATCTGGAGATGAAATAGAGGATTAAATATTTTATGAAAATATACAGGGTGTTACAAAAAGGTACGGCCAAACTTTCAGGAAACATTCCTCACACACAAAGAAAGAAAATATGTTATGTGGACATGTGTCCGGAAACGCTTACTTTCCATTTTACTACTTCTCTTCAAATCGCATTAATCATGGAATGGAAACACACAGCAACAAAACGTACCAGCGTGACTTCAAACACTTTGTTACAGGAAATGTTCAAAATGTCCTCCGTTAGCGAGGATACATGCATCCACCCTCCGTCGCATGGAATCCCTGATGCGCTGCTGCAGCCCTGGAGAATGGCGTATTGTATCACAGCCGTCCACAATACGAGCACGAAGAGTCTCTACATTTGGTACCGGGGTTGCGTAGACAAGAGCTTTCAAATGCCCCCGTAAATGAAAGTCAAGAGGGTTCAGGTCAGGAGAGAGTGGAGGCCATGGAACTGGTCCGCCTCTACCAATCCATCGGTCACCTAATCTGTTGTTGAGAAGCGTACGAACACTTCGACTGAAATGTGCAGGAGCTCCATCGTGCATGAATCACATGTTGTGTCGTATTTGTAAAGGTACATGTTCTGGCAGCACAGGTAGAGTATCCCGTATGAAATTATGATAACGTGCTCCATTGAGCGTAGGTGGAAGAACATCGGGCCCAATCAAGACATCACCAACAATGCCTGCCCAAACGTTCACAGAAAATCTGTGTTGATGACGGGTCTGCACAATTGCTTGCGGATTGTCGTCAGCCCACACATGTTGATTGTGAAAATTTACAATTTGATCACGTTGGAATGAAGCCTCATCCGTAAAGAGAACATTTGCACTGAAATGAGGATTGACACATTTTTGGATGAACCATTCGCAGAAGTGTACCCGTGAAGGCCAATCAGCTGCTGATAGTGCCTGCACACGCTTTACATGGTACGGAAACAACTGGTTCTCCCGTAGCACTCTCCATACAGTGACGTGGTCAACATTACCTTGTACAGCAGAAACTTCTCTGACGCTGACATTAGGGTTATCGTCAACTGCACGAAGAATTGTCTCGTCCATTGCAGGTGTCCTCGTCGTTCTAGGTCTTCCCCAGTCGCGAGTCATAGGCTGGAATGTTCCGTGCTCCATAAGACGCCGATCAATTGCTTTAAACGTCTTCCTGTCGGGACACCTTCGTTCTGGAAATCTGTCTCGATACAAACGTACCGCGCCACGGCTACTGACCCGTGCTAATCCATACATCAAATGGGCATCTGCCAACTCCGCATTTGTAAACATTGCACTGACTGCAAAACCACGTTTGTGGTGAACACTAACCTGTTGATGCTACGTACTGATGTGCTTGATGCTATTACTGTAGAGCAATGAGGCGCATGTCAACACAAGCACCGAAGTCAACATTACCTTCCTTCAATAGGGCCAACTGGCGGTGAATCGAGGAAGTACAGTACATACTGACGAAACTAAAATGAGCTCTAACATGAAAATTAAGCGTTTCCGGACACATGACCACATAACATCTTTTCTTTACTTGTGTGTGAGGAATGTTCCCTGAAAGTTTGGGCGTACCTTTTTCTAACACCCTGTAGAGACGAAAGAAAAATTGCAAAACTAAGAAAGAGTTGTGCGACATAAACGAAAGTTGGTAGACGTGTTTGCGAATCTGAAAGACGATGTCTACTCAAATTTCGCTCCAGTCGCATATGAATGGCAATATAGCCCCACTATTAGGATGGAAATCAGGTTTGCTTTAAATACACGCTGTAACGGTCGTGAGCGTTAGTTACTTTTGAGACTGGTGTAAAGAGTTGATGCTAGTCCTGGACGCCTTTAAGGCTCCAAAGACGTCGTTATCAACACCTCACCAAATTTGAACAAGGACGTGTAATAGGCATACGAGAAGCTGAATGTTCATTCTGCGATACTGCAGTAAGACTTGCTAGGAATGCAGTCACTGTACATGATTGCCGGCAGTGGTGACTACGACCTTATACTGTAGGAAGATGACCAGGCTCCGGACGGCCATCTGGCACTTTCGAGATGGAAAACGGTGATGTTCAGCATATGGTTCTGGCGCATCGTACTGCATCTGCAGCAGCAATTACAGCAGCAGTTGGCACCACAGTGACACAACGAACTTTTACGAATCGAAATGTTGCTTCAAGGACAGCTCCGAGACAGATGTCCTGTAGCGTGCGTCCCACTGACCTCAAACCACTGCCCTTTGGGACTTCAGTAGTGTCAAACAAGAGCTTATTGGAGGGCAGGGTGTAGATCTGTTGTGTTTTCTGATGAAAGCTTGTTCTGCCTTGGTGCCAGTGAAGGCCTTGTGTTGGTTTCGAGGAGGACAGTTGAGGGCCTTAAACAACGTGTCTGCATGCTAGACACACGGGACCTGCACCTGAAGTTACGGTCTGGGGTGCGATTTAGTACGACAGCAGGTGCATTGTCGTGGATCCCCCACGCACGTTGACTGCAAATTTGTACATCACTCTTGTGATTTGACCTTTTTTGCTGCCATTCGTTAACAACATTCCAAGAGGTGTTTTCCAATAGGATAATGCCTGCCCACGTATTGCTGTTGTAACGCAGCATGCTCTACAGAGTGTCGACATGTTGACTTGACTTATTGAATCATCAGGTACGTCTCCAAGCGAACACATATTACACATTATCGGAAGACAATATCATCATCTATGGCCTTAATTAACTTGAAAAGTTTAGTAGGTGTTGCAATTTATGAAAAACATAAAAATTCGATTAAATCAAAGTAGTCTATGTAGACCATACAGTATACACGTGCAAAGCAGTGGGCACTCTGCTTGTTGTGACGTAATCCCCAACGAGTTAACCGACCAACCCCTTGCCCTCCTCCACACACACCACACACACACACACACACACACACACACACACACACACACACACACACCACCACCACCAAAACCACCACCACTACCACCACCACAGCCACCAATTTCGATACATACGTTCTACCTACGAATAATGTGGTACACGCCCTCTACCGCAGCTGGTATCTCTGTAATGTTCTATAGCGAACACGACTCCTGCCACCAAATCTGTTTCTATCTCTACAGGAGCCTCATAAATCGAACTCTTCATTCGACTCCGGAGGAAAAAGTACAGTGGAGTCAAATCAGGTGATTATAGAGGCCATGTGGTTGGAACATCTTGGCCTATCCGCCTGTATACGAATCGTTGGTCCAAATGCTATGGAACATGATGTGAAAAGTGCGCTGGTTCGCCAACATGCTGAAACCACATCTCTTGAAGGACATTCAGTGACACAAAATCATGCAACAAGTCCAAAGCATGTTTTACGGATTTTAAGCAGATGCGACCCATGAGCTTGAATGGAAGCACGTATGGTCTAGCCACATGACCACCCAGAGTACCTCCACAAACATTGATACCAAATCTGTGCTGGAATCCCTGGACAAGCGTGGCATGTGTGTTTTCTTCTGCCCAGACATGTGTGTTTCAAGAATTAGGAACACAGTACGCAGTAATTAACGCTTATCTGTGAAGAGAATGCGCAGTGGAAATACTAGCAGTTCGTTGACACAGCGGCGTAGAAACTACAAACAGAACTCGACGCACGGTGCAAAATCGTCTGGTATTAGTGATCGTATCCTTTGGAGGCGTATGGCTGTAGTTGTTGGTCATATAGAACAAAACGGACGGTGCTGGGAGCGATATCCAATGCACGTGCGTTTGATATCGCTTCTCTTCAACGTGATGCAACAGAGCCTCTTCTAATTGGGGTGTGTGGTGTCTCTTGGAGGACCACAGTCAAGCCTGCTGACGGTGAAGGTACCCCTTTCTCGAATTCGTTGTATAACTGTGTCGAAAAAGGTAAGCGGTGGAGTTGGGCGTTGTGGATAACGACGTTTATAAAGGCGACGAACAGCTGTTCCATTACCGCGAGCTTCTCCATACAGAAGGACCATGTTGGTGTATTCTGCAAACTCGTGCACAGCCATATTGCTCTAACACTCACAGACACATGAAAGACACTCGAACCGGGTGAGAGACGTAGGATAGACGCCTAATGACACTAGCTAATCCGAGGTAAGCATCGACTACCCTGTTGCATGCTTATCTAACAAACCTGGTTTCAAACGGCTGCAGTATGCAAACGGTACGTTTCCAGACGTGGGTTCCAGTTCAAACTACTGTCTACTCTACTAGTCCTAAAAGTCTGCAAGGAGAATTTTAAAGCAATCTATGTATGTATAAATACAGGGAAACAATTACTGAACTACATGAATCAAAATTGTCATACCTTTTGAACGATTTACGTTAGGACATTCAAACTGCATGGTTGGCCGCGGAGCATGATGAAAGTTAGTACGCGCATGCGCATGCGAGTTGTTGTCGGCCATTTTCATTTGGATGGGTCCGTCAACAAGCACAATTGACGCATTTGGGGGACAGAGAACCCGCATGTCACCATCGAGAAATCTCTTCACCATCAACGGGTGACTGTGTGGCGTGTAATGTCCAGTCACGGAATAATCGGTGTGATATTCCTTGATGGCACGGTGACTACGAGTCGTATGTGAAGGTTTTGGAAAACGACTTCATGCACCCTTTATCCAAAGTGACCCTGAATAGCAATATGTGGGTCATGCAAGACAGAAGTCGATCCCATCGAAGCAGGAGAGTGGTTGATGTCATGGGGGAACACTTTGGGAACCGCATTCCGGCTCTGTGGCACCAGGAGTTCACTGGCATGGACCTCGATTGGTCGCCATATTCACCGGATCTGAAAACATACGACTCCTGTTTGTGGGGCTATATTAAAGACAGGTTGTACAGAAAAAACCCCTAAACCATATCTGACGTAAAAACAACCATTCAGGAGGTCATCGGCAGTAACGACGTTCTGACATTTCAGCGGGTCATGCAGAATATCGCTATTCGTCTGCTCCGCATCATCGCCAATGATGGCAGGCATATCGAACATGTCATAACCCAAATCCGAGTATCTGTAGCGACGTTTACACGTTGAATAAAGTGTGTGCACACAGCAGCTCGTAATTAATTCACGTGGTTTTCATTAGGTTCAGTAATTGTCACCCTGCATATACTCCTTGAATATGTGTTATTGCCGACCGCGGTGGCCACGCGGTTTTAGGCGCTGCAGTCCGGAACCGCGCGACTGCTACGGTCGCAGGTTCGAATCCTGCCTCGGGCATGGATGTGTGTGATGTCCTTAGGTTAGTTAGGTTTAAGTAGTTCTAAGTTCTAAGGTACTGATGACCTCAGATGTTAAGTCCCATAGTGCTCAGAGCCATTTGAACCATATGTGTTATTCTGCCTATCATTTGCCGCTAAGAAACTCTCCAGACAGTTTTATCTACACTTACTGGGCACGGTAGCAAATTAGTTTCTTCTGCAGCTGACGACAAGCATTGTAATGGTTGCATCGATGAAGGTTGATTCTAAATGTAACGTGGTTAAAGCGGAGGCGGAAAGTTGTCAAGAGAAATATCATGTGATACCTTAGAAGTTCAAAGCACTGTCTTCGAAGTGAAAACTTCTGTATTATTTTTCAGTGTCGTCCACTATTTTCATACTAATGAAGCAATTTCATGTTCCAATGGGATCTGATTTGGGGCGACACCAGGAGTGGTTACTTATCTGGACAAGCTACCACAGCTATCGATTACCAGTCAGCTGCAGGCGACAGTTACGATCTATGGTTCGTTCTTATATTCTCCATAAGAGTGGTAGGTTTCTTTCATGAAATGTGCGAAATTAAGTGTGAATTTGCATAGAGAAGTTATAAGACACTGCACTGCAAACTCAATGTAGCACGTTCGAAGTGGAATGTATGAAGGTACTCAGTACGAAACTACACAGCTGTTGCTACCAGAGGAATACCGCTCTAGCACGTAACTCGATATCGACAAGTCTCTCCACCTTCCTTGTTCACCTTCGTTATTCTGATTCAGGTGTAGGTGCAGAACCTGGCGATAGGTACCTTTCCGCAATCTACGACTGCCCAAAACTGAATTCTGTCTTATGTCTCATCTCTGATGACAGACTACCCGTCACAACCATACAATTCTGCCACTGTCGTCTGAAGCACCAGATACTTCTTAGTATTTTGACTTAGAAACGGTTAAATAGCACACCACTAAAAGTGAATATCACTGGATAAAATTTTTCTCCTTTTTTATGTTGTGAACTTAACATAGAACCTAGTATCTAGGTATTTGGTATAACGATAACTTCCTTACTTCTTCCGTGGGAAACCTGAATCACCCATGTTTTCGTCTTTTTATTATAGTACGCGCTACACATGTGTCATAAGTTCGTGGCCCATCTCTACGGAATTCATACAGAAAGCGTTCACGATCTCTTTTTTAAATTTTGACTATTTGGAAGCAGTGTGTTACACATAAATCTGTATTGTGCCCCGAAGACGAGGTTGCTACGGACTGACATTGAGAGCTGTTCGGCTTTAGTCTTGGAGGTGGAGGTCGAAAAGGATTTTATCGCCATTCGGTCTGTGGAAGGGAGGGAGTTACTGGCACGAAGTTTTTAATTCTTGTCCTCTCCACAGTGTTTCATATAACAGGGTTGTGTGAAACTTTTGACAGTAGCCAAACCAACGGGGAGAACGTTAAGCTCAATAGCCTCATTTGAGCTGTTAGAGAGACGTACAATGTATGCGGACCTCTATTTCATAATCTTCATTCTCACTTCCAGCACCAACAACCTTAACCCAATCAAGCCAATCACATTCAGTTACATGAGACTGTTTCACTTCAATCATCTAACACCCAGGACAGGGAAACAACTGCTACTGGAAGGACCAGGCACACGAAGATATGACAATATACTCTGTGTACCATCATCACTGGAGAAGACACCTGTTGCTATCAGTTTGGTCCGGAATAGAGCATCGAACAACAACGTTGGCAGTGCTCATCTAGATAGATACAATATCGATATTTCGAAGAAGCCTTCGCTTACAGTTTGCAGTATATTTATAAGATGGCAAAGGAAAAGGACATATGGAAGGACGCGCTCGCTGTAATCGCATCATTTTTCCTTTGACAGATCACATTCATTTACAGAAAACATCACACTGATAAACGGAATACAGTATTAAACACGTCAAAGAATGAGCAAAAGGACTATTTAAAAAAAATAATAATAATTTAAACCGCTGATCAAAGGCCCCAAGCCACAAGCAAGAAATCGTAATGAATACAAAACTGCAAGATATTAAGGTAACACAATTTTAATTAAAGCAGTTTAGCTTTGGAATAATTAAAATGATTACTCCTCCAAAACTTTAGGATCTAATCGCTACTTACGGCTCTTAAAAGGGTTTTAAAAAGAAATGTAAATTAATTTCAGTACCAATCAGACTAGCCTTTGAAAGGAACATCTGCTGCTGCGATTACTAGATTACAAGAGCAGACATTCAGTCTTCAGAACAGACCAACCGTGAAAGTTAAGTACCAACAGTTACGATCCAGCAAGATTTTCTTTTACATGAATACAGTATAGAAGTCATGGGAAAATAATTAGAAAAACATCTCAAACATTGACCACTAGAGAAAATAAGCTCTAAGTATTTGAACCGTAAGCACGCGCTAGGGTAACAATGAGTGCCCTAATGGCTCACAGGAAAATGACACTAATTTGGAAGGCACCAGATTTAAAGTACCAGACACCTTGTGGCGTAAACAAGTAACAGTAAGGCAAACCGTGAAGTTGCCTTTATAATAGCATGCAGCCACCGTTACATGTTAGGAACAAGCACTAACCATTAAATGAATCAGACTCAGACTAGTTCTGGTTGGCAATAATTACAATGTGTGAAATTTTTTTTTGAGATGCATAAAGCGAGAGTCACAGAGGGGGGGGGGGGCATATTACAGCGCGATTGATACCAACCATTGCTACACCAAGAAGTCGTTATTCCATAATTCCAGCTCAATGCAACGCGCTAGCACCCAAAAGTACACAGTATGGACATAAGGGAAGACATTTCAGCCGAAGAATACTAAAGAGCGTGGTGAAAATTTCGATATAGCCACCAACAGTACACTCACAACTTACCAATCTCCGCACAAACAGTGCCAGCGTCCCACACAGCCGACGGACCGACGCGTGTTGCCCTTTCCCCACGTACCCACATTTCCTACTTGACACCCTCCGAAGTGCTTTCATGACTCCGCGCTAGCAGTAGCACATAGAAAGCTGAAGGTAATTCATGCCACCTAGTGAGGCGTCAACAAATAAAGGGGGAAGAAAACATAAAATGAAGCCGCCACAGTTCAATGGTAACTGGGTATCTTCGGGCTTCCTCAATATCAGCACAATTCCGTAGATAGGGAAGGTTTGGAATCTATAGTTCAATCAGCTTAACAAGTCTTACATCCTAGCTGCAGACATGAATAATGCACAGAAGCATAAAAACGAAAACTAAGAAGTTGTTAAATTATGATCCATTCTCGCTAGAAAAGGTAAGAGCAGAAGGGAGGCAGTTCTGACGTTGAATTTTATAATGGGGACAAGACAAAAAAATAGTTGCAAAAAAGCGTTTGACAATATAAAATTATATAACGTGTTCATAACTAAGGGAATAATAGTTATAATCTGTAGAGAAAGACGTGTAATATACAAAATATTTAAGAAACTGGTGGCAGCAACAAGGGGGAAGTGCACTGATAGGTAGGCGGGAATGGAGTGTACCAACTGTGCTAATCTTCTGTTCATCCCGTACATCGAAGAAGCAGTGAAGGAAATTTAAGAGCCACGAGGGGCAGCCGCGCTGTCTGAGGCGTCTTGTCACGTCTGTGCGGCTGCCGCCGTAGGAGGTTCGAACCTCCCTCAGGCATAGGCGTGTGTTGTCCATAGCGGACGTTAGTTTAAGTTAGATTAAATAGTGTGTAGGCTTAGGGACCGATAGCCTCAGCAGTTTGTTCCCATAAGACCCTACCACACATTTCAAAACTTTCAAGGAAATAAGAGGAAGGTAGTAAGAAGATAGCAGACCCTGTGAATAAAATGGTAAAATGAGCACAGAATATGGAATGAATGTAAACCAAAGGAAGACGAAACTAATGAAGAGTAGCAAAAATGAGATTAATCGAAAACCTAACAACAAAACTTCGACTCATGCAGTAGACGAAGTGAAGGAATTCTGCTGCAGGTCTAGTACCTACTAGAGGGGGGGGGGGGGGGAGGTCAAAGAAAACCAAGACAGATGGAATAAAAAGTGAACTGTTTATTATTTCAAAAGTTATCGCCAATCACCGTAATTCGTGATACGTTTATCCCCCTTTGAGACAAGGGAGTCAATCCAAACATGGAAAAATGTTTGCAGTTGCCAGTGGAAGTATGATTGTACCCAAGCATGCACAGCTTCATCCGAAGCAAACTGATGGCCACGAATGTTCCTCTTCAGGGCTCCACAAATACAGAAATCGCATAAGGGGAGATAGGGAGTGTCCCGAGAATGTGTAACGGCTTCTCAGCAAAACGGCTGCACCGTACTCGAAACAATCTTGGCCACAAGTGGGCTTGTCCACTGGCTAGAAGAAAGGACGAGATCATTCGTCACCTAGGAATGAGAGTCGTGTGGCTCGATCAGCGATATTCCCGACGCCGGTATGGATCATCTTTCCGGTGATGTGCGCAGAGAGCGCGGTGGTGTCATCTACCGAGCCGATCGGGGAGCGAGGCGTAAGCTCTACCAAGTAGCGAGGATTTTGCATTGGGACGCCTAGCAGTAACGTCGTTTGGGAAGTCTGGCAGACAGTACAAGCGCCGTGCGAGCAGCAGAAAGAGCACATCGAAAAGGGACTTTTATACCCGGGTGACGGCGCCGCAGCAAATATCGCCGGCGGGGAAGCAGTCACGTTACTGGGAAGCCGTTGGTGTATTTCGCTTCCTGCACGTCTCTGGCGCCGGCCGGGGTGACAGAGCGGTTCTAGGCGCTACAGTCTGGAACCGCACGACCGCTACGGTCGCAGGTTCGAATCCTGCCTCGGGAATGGATGTGTGTGATGTTCCTAACTTAGTTAGGTTTCAGTAGTTCTAAGTTCTAGGGGACTGATGACCTTAGACGTTAAGTCTCATAGTTCTCACAGACATTTGACCATTTTTTGCCTCTGGCACCGGGATCTGCGGCGGCTGGCTTCGACGAACAAGCAAGAGGGTAAGGGCCTTGCTTGTGCTGTAAATTGTGGCCGGAATCGACTGTTGGGTTCAGTGCTGTTGACTTCATTTTCTTGGTCGGCCATTGCTACTCCTACTGAGCCTGTCCTCGAATGTGTTAATTTCAACTTGCTTTGTACGCAAGGTTCTACTGAGAGCTGTATGTGATGTGATGGTTAACGTTTACTAGGGCCTGGAGTGGTGATACGTTCTGTTTGTAGATTGCTACTGCCAGTGTTAACCGCCATTGAAAAGAGTTTGGCTGGTCCTTGTCTAAGTGCCGCGTGGTTAATGTATTTATATCACACGACGGAGTTAAGCTGGCCAATTGCTATAGATATACATGGGTTAAATTTTCCCTGGATATACACTCCTGGAAATGGTGTGTCAGACCCACCATACTTGCTCCGGACACTGCGAGAGGGCTGTACAAGCAATGATCACACGCACGGCACAGCGGACACACGAGGAACCGCGGTGTTGGCCGTCGAATGGCGCTAGCTGCGCAGCATTTGTGCACCGCCGCCGTCAGTGTCAGCCAGTTTGCCGTGGCATACGGAGCTCCATCGCAGTCTTTAACACTGGTAGCATGCCGCGACAGCGTGGACGTGAACCGTATGTGCAGTTGACGGACTTTGAGCGAGGGCGTATAGTGGGCATGCGGGAGGCCGGGTGGACGTACCGCCGAATTGCTCAACACGTGGGGCGTGAGGTCTCCACAGTACATCGATGTTGTCGCCAGTGGTCGGCGGAAGGTGCACGTGCCCGTCGACCTGGGACCGGACCGCAGCGACGCACGGATGCACGCCAAGACCGTAGGATCCTACGCAGTGCCGTGGGGGACCGCACCGCCACTTCCCAGCAAATTAGGGACACTGTTGCTCCTGGGGTATCGGCGAGGACCATTCGCAACCGTCTCCATGAAGCTGGGCTACGGTCCCGCACGCCGTTGGCCGTCTTCCGCTCACGCCCCAACATCGTGCAGCCCGCCTCCAGTGGTGTCGCGACAGTCGAGAATGGAGGGACGAATGGAGACGTGTCGTCTTCAGCGATGAGAGTCGCTTCTGCCTTGGTGCCAATGATGGTCGTATGCGTGTTTGGCGCCGTGCAGGTGAGCGCCACAATCAGGACTGCATACGACCGAGGCACACAGGGCCAACACCCGGCATCATGGTGTGGGGAGCGATCTCCTACACTGGCCGTGCACCACTGGTGATCGTCGAGGGGACACTGAATAATGCACGGTACATCCAAACCGTCATCGAATCCATCGTTCTACCATTCCTAGACCGGCAAGGGAACTTGCTGTTCCAACAGGACAATGCACGTCCGCATGTATTCCGTGTCACCCAACGTGCTCTAGAAGGTGTAAGTCAACTACCCTAGCCAGCAAGATCTCCGGATCTGTCCCCCATTGAGCATGTTTGGGACTGGATGAAGCGTCGTCTCACGCGGTCTGCACGTCCAGCACGAACGCTGGTCCAACTGAGGCGCCAGGTGGAAATGGCATGGCAAGCCGTTCCACAGGACTACATCCAGCATCTCTACGATCGTCTCCATGGGAGAATAGCAGCCTGCATTGCTGCGAAAGGTGGATATACACTGTACTAGTGCCGACATTGTGCATGCTCTGTTGCCTGTGCCTATGTGCCTGTGGTTCTGTCAGTGTGATCATGTGATGTATCTGACCCCAGGAATGTGTCAATAAAGTTTCCCCTTCCTGGAACAATGAATTCACGGTGTTCTTATTTCAATTTCCAGGAGTGTATTTAGCTGCGAATTGCAGTAACATTACTGTTACGTTTCTATCGAACTCTAAATGAGTAGTTTCATAAATTCTTACAAGTTACTGAGGAGGCAGTTGTTACTGTGTGTTTAAATAATTTGAAACTGATTCTATTAAGGAAAGTACAAGAATTCCTTTAAATGACAGTATGTAGACATTGTAATTAAGTCTGATTTAATTACAAATGTAAGAGTGGCTATTTGCTGTAAGTCGCCTTCTGTTTTGCGTAGGGTAAGGGGGGGGGGCGGTCTCGATATACCGTTAGCCTTCACGCTAGTTACTTGCATTTGATATCGTTTTATCGGGACTTCTGTTGTTTGTCTTGGTAGCAGGTGCGGGGTCCTGGGCTGCGTCCTGGTTGTGCTGTTTTGTATTTTCCGCCCCATTTGCTCGCGCGTGCCGATTGGCCGTGTATATAGTTCGCTCGCGGCTTAATGTATAATTGGCCTTACGCACATATGCTTAGCTGATGTTCATTAATAGGTTGATTTATTCTACAGATGCTGTGTTGTAATGAATTATTGTGTTTCTAGGTACTTAAGGCAGATCTCAGTCTGTTGTAGATACCCACTAGTTCTGGGATTTTCCGTACCTATTCGTGACTGTTGCTGCTCCCGTTCCGGGCTCCATGCCAAGCCGATATTTTAAACAGCTGAGTGAGTGGGCGTCTGCTTCTTGGCGTAGTTTGCTGAATCCCACGAGGTCGCTTGGTCACATGAAATTTTATATTTTATATCCTACATGGTAGGGTGCCTGACATTTAAGTAACGTGGTTGTGTACCATGGTATGTGATTTGTTGTTGCCTGTACTCTGAATTACTTTGGTAACACCAATCACTGCAGTAACGAAAGACTACATTTTCTCGTTAAATTTTAGTAAATTGTTCTTCAGGTTGATCAGAGTTTTTGAGTAAATAATTTTAG
Source organism: Schistocerca serialis cubense (assembly GCF_023864345.2). Lineage (NCBI taxonomy): Eukaryota > Metazoa > Arthropoda > Insecta > Orthoptera > Acrididae > Schistocerca > Schistocerca serialis. Next base: position 391,609,667 of record NC_064639.1, read on the forward strand.
CTCATTTCACTAAATATGTAATAGGCCACACGTGCCGTGGTTTATGAATATTTAAATTTTGAAGTAACTCTCTCTCACCTACATGGTAAATTTAAAAATGTGTTGAGGGTTTTATTTGTTATTTGTCTTGTTTATATGTCCCAAATAAAGGTTCAGAACAATTGCCGCTTGTGATTGCCTGATGTGTCACTTGGTCCAATCCTACCACCCGACAGCCTATTGTGCTCAGCTTGTGTCGTTGTATAAAAGTTGAATTCCATGCTGTGGTGACACATCAGAATGATTTCCATGATACTTGACTATACAGCGGTAGGGAAAGACAGAGACTGAAATATATTCAACAAATGATTGAAGACGTTGTGTGTAAGGGTGTCTGAGAAGAAGTTGGCAAAGGAGAGGGAATGGTGGCCGATCAAATCAAGCCAGTCAGAAGACAGATGATTCCCGACAAATTGGGAATATATACACTATTTTAGTAGGTTCAGTTTACATAAAATCTGATACTGAAATCATCCACAACTGAGTATCATGTTGGTTGAATTAAAAATCCGCTGAAGTTGTAAATAAAGTTTCAGAACCGTACAGCTCCATCATCGGGTGTCATCAAATAACTTAATAGTTTACGGGTTTACAGCAGGCAGATCAGTCAATTATAAATGTCGAAACACATGTCCGCACTACAAATGGCAGTTGTGGTATAGAGAGTGGCTTTGTGTTAAGTGAATGTTTCTTCAAAACTATTCCATAACTTATATAAACTGTTTCAGAAAGCGTCAAATGCCATCAGAATTAGTTAATCTCCATTGGGTAATGAAATTAGAATTAGTATCAGTGCTTGTCGGTGCTTATCTGCTTAGACCACGATTTCCTGTCTTAAATTGAATGCATAGGTAAATCGGAAGCCACTGTGAATGGAGGCTGGAATCCACAAAGAATGGGCGATGCGCTGTAGAGCGCTAAAACTCCCTCAGGCGTACTTTCAGAACTGCAGCATGCTCCCCATGAGACGGGAAACGCAAGGTAGGTATAAAGTCTGGCCAAGCTGTGTTTTGTGGAACGAAAGTGAAGACACCCATTCAAAATCCGGCCACTCAGCCTAGCCCCTTTCATAGCCGTGGGGCCGAGGGTCCACGTGTGTTTGCTCGACCGGCGCACCGCTAACACCTAACCCGACATGTAGCTGTTCTTTCCTTTTCCCTTGTATTTTGCATGGTGAAAACTGCCACATCACTGGGAGCAGGTAGGATCTGCCAAATAGCCACAGTGTGCTGACACAGACTAGTCGGCGATGACCCAGTGGCCGAGTGGAGCGGGGAAGGGGCGTTGGCCAACTTGTCAGCCTGTGAATGGGCGACCTTAGAAAGAAAGACGACCGGGTGCCAAGCGTTTATAGTCAGGCAATGTATATTACATCTCCAGGACCTGCTGGGCAACATAGTCTGCTTTTTATGGGCTGTGTGGCCATGGGATGCAAGCTACTCAAAAGCATTTGTTGCAGAGCAACTGCTGATATACACAGGCAGAACAGATAATATCTTAGAAAGTGATGCTGAAGAACACAGAGCACAGACTTTTATTTGTCGGCAGATAGTTACTTCACAGGCAGGTGTCCCGACGGTCATGCTTCTTATTAGGTAGAGCCTTTCATCTGGCTAAGCTGAACTTAGATGCAGACAGAGAGGAGCTGCTGATATTTTTCCAGTGACTGATTTTGCAGTCAATTCAGTTGCCACCTGCAGATTTTACGGTGAACTCCAGCTGCAATAGCAAGGCAAACAGTGGGGAAAGCAATATCGTTCATAACAATATTGAGTATCAATCTTCATTTCGAAAATTTGATTGCGGTTAGATGTACAGTGAGCTTTCAACTACAGAATTTATATCACGGGGTAGATGGGCGGATGCCCTAGGCTTGCTTAAGAATGGACACCTTGCGAAGAGCCTGGCGGACAACACGAACCGTGCCCTTAGGTTGGTTAGGTTTCGGTAGTTCTAGGTTCTAGAGGACTGATGACCTCAGAAGTTAAGTCCCATAGTGCTCAGAGCCATTTTGAACGCGAACCGTGCTGAAAACTGAGACTAAGGCTGTAGACACAAAAGCATCAAGAAGGAGTCTGAATCTTCTAGCTGGCCGCAACCGCTTAAGACCGTCTTAGAAAAAAAAAAGCGGGAAGCGTGCCACGGACCCCTGCAGACACTGTGACAGAGCGAAAACTCAGACAGCCAAGAATTCGCATGGGGAGGCGTGTGAAATTAAAGATCTGCGAAAGAAGCCAGCTAGCTTAAAAAAAATGTTTGCTGGGCTGTAAGGGGTAGCTTCTAAATCACGAACTCCAGCAGATTCTGAGACGAAGCTCAAAATGAGAGAGTACCAAGGCCTCGCGTAGAGATACTGTTACCAAGAAGTATTGCGTGGCTGCTTTCACAGCAAGCACCGGAACAATGTGTGACGAATGCTGGGAACAGCCTTGACAGTGACAACGTGAGAAAGACGCCGATTCTCGAGTCACACACTAGACCACGCAAGACAGAAAACTTATCCTGCACTGTGAGCCGTGGTCATAAAACGGCGATGAGTCATCGGATGGCATTGCAAATTTAGTCCGCCACTGCCAACTTCAAGAAGAGGAGAATTTGGAGGAGTTGTGAGACAGCAAGGAAGCGAGAGCGAGAGGAAGTGGGGTTCTTCCATCCATCGCCAACATCCGACTTCCGACAACGCGATAATGCCGTCTCGGCTGCGGCAACACACGGCGACCTGTCAACGCGGACACTGTTCCGCGTCCGCGCTGCACCGCCGGGAGCCAACGGGGATAGCAAGCCGACTCGCCAACGCACGGCTCCGGGGCGTTGCGCCGTCCCGAGCCAGCGCCTGACGCCGCCATCATCACACGACAGATGACTATGGAGAATGGTCAGATAATTCATTCCCCTCTCATTCCCCTTGATAACTGAGTCGCATCCACGCCCAGTCAAATTGACTCTGAGATTTGTATTTTCTTTTCTTTTTGTATGCGTAAAAGGTGTGGAAATAGATGCACTCATTTGATATTTAATTCATTTAAATAACCTTTTACAGTTGTTTATCGATCTCTTTATCTCATAACCTTTTCTTTTTTGATTTCATTGAATTTCCTTTGGACAGACAAGTTGCTGTCCATGCATCAGCACGGCTTTAGAAAGCATCGCTCCTGCGAAACGCAACTCGCCCTTTTTTCACATGATATCTTGCGAACCATGGATGAAGGATATCAGACGGATGCCATATTCTTTGACTTCCGGAAAGCGTTTGACTCGGTGCCCCACTTCAGACTCCTAACTGAGGTACGAGCATACGGGATTGGTTCCCAAATATGTGAGTGGCTCGAAGACTTCTTAAGTAATAGAACCCAGTACGTTTTCCTCGATGGTGAGTGTTCATCGGAGGTGAGGGTATCATCTGGAGTGCCCCAAAGAAGTGTGGTAGGTCCGCTGTTGTTTTCTATCTACATTAATGATCTTTTGGATAGGGTACATAGCAATTTGCGGCTGTCTGTTGATGATGCTGTGGTGTACGGGAAGGTGTCTTCGTTGAGTGACTGTAGGAGGATACAAGAAGACTTGGACAGGATTTGTGATTGGTGTAAAGAATGCCAGCTAACTCTAAATATAGATAAATGCAAATTAATGCAGATGAATAGGAAAAAGAGTCCCGTAATGTTTGAATACTCCATTAGTAGTGTAGCGATTGACACAGTCACGTCGATTAAATATTTGGGCGTAACATTGCAGAGCGATATGAAGTGGGACAAGCATGTAATGGCAGTTGTGGGGAAGGCTGATATTCGTTTTCCGTTCATTGGTAGAATTTTGGGAAGATGTGGTTCATCTGTAAAGGAGACCGCTTATAAAACGCTAATACGACCTATTCTGGAGTACTGCTCGAGCGTTTGGGATCCCTATCAGGTCGGATTGAGGGAGGAGGACATAGAAGCAATTCAGAGGCGGGCTGCTAGATTTGTTACTAGTAGGTTTGATCATCACCCGAGTGTTATGGAAATGCTTCAGGAACTAGGGTGGGAGTTTCTAGAGGAAAGGAGGCGTTCTTTTCGTGTATCGCTACTGAGGAAATTTAGAGAACCAGCATTTGAGGCTGACTGCAGTACAATTTTACTGCCGCCAACTGACCCTCGTACAGAGGCATATAGGCAGTCATTTTTCCCTCGTTCTGTTTGGGAGTGGAACAGGGAGAGAAGATGCTAGTTGTGGTACGAGGTACCCTCCGCCACGCACCGTATGGTGGATTGCGCAGTATGTATGTAGATATAAATGTAGAATTGGTGATACCACTTGATCAGTGGCTCACAATATGGGCAATATAGTCAGCTACATGTCACATCATGTCAGAGAAAATAACTCTCGATTTACCACATTTTGGATCCCAACGTTAGGCAATACAATAATCTGCTTGTGAATTTATGCAACAGATCAAAGATTATCGATTTACTGCATTATATTTAATTAAGGATTGCAGTTGAAACACTCCACCCACACTTTTGACAATGGCTAAATGTACACATATACTTACACCTGTTTCACCAGCCAGAAGGGCTGACCAAACATTACATTTTACGCACATCCTGTGGAGTTTCCCAGCCGAAGCGCACGTAGGATCTTCTGTTGTATACGCTTGTTATTAAATAACGGCCCGTACCGTGCAGTCTGGACACAATTACCTCTCGTCAAGCGATGATGTAAGTAATGGGAAGAGGAAACGCTTTCAGGAGGAACAAAGCCCCGCTCGGAATCGCAGGTAACTTCCTTGCGCAAGTTTGCCCCAGATTAATGTCCGCTGGAGAGTCTGGATATAATTAAGGGACGCGGCGTTTCGCGGCCTCGCCAAGCGGTACAGCGGCTAATTACGTTCCGCGCGCTTGCGGCGGTAATTGTAACAGATGAGCGCGGTGCGGCGCCGCGCGGCTTTCAGGCCCGGCGCCACCGAAGGAACCGGTCGGTCACAGCTGAATTAACTCCGCGTTTCCGCCCTTCACTTTTAAACGCCAAATCATGCGTAGCAATGGGCGCATACAAATGGCAGTAATTTTTCAGAGCGCAGCTGAACGGCGCATTCTGCGTACTGACGGCGGCCATTTGTCAGTGGCACAAAGGACCCGCGGTTTGAGCGCTGCTGATTAATAGAGCGGCCGTTCCCTGCCGTCGCCCTCTCTGCGTCCGTAATGGACTCACTGGTGGGCGCCAGGGAGTAGCGGCGAGCAAATACAGTGCTGACGACACGCTGACCACTTCGCTCAGAGCGCCACTAAACTTGCAGTTTGGGCACCGTTCTGTTTTTGGATCATTTCGTATCATGTTTGCCAACTATAAATTTGAAAAGCTGGTACACACGTCACAAAGGTGTTCAGATTGACAACTTCTTTTTTTATCCTCTTTGGCATGTGGTGGATCTCCTTAACTTCAGAATGTGGTGTGATCTGCTCATATGAAACATTGTGACAGGCACACAAATTTAATTCAAAGGCTGAGAATATTAACAATCGTAGTGGTAATAAAGTATTAAAGATAGATGGACTATCACGACTGTCTTTTCCACAGTCAGCTCCGTTGTTTTCGCTTAGATTACAACAGGCCTTGAAGAACCTGGCGAAAATAGTCAAAAAGCGCTGTAGGACTCTGTATAAGTATGTTCCGAGTAAGTGAATTAAGGACTTTTTTTTTTTTTTTTTTTTTTTAAATTCCTAAGGGACCAAACTGATTAGGTCATCGGTCCATAGACTTACACACTGCTTAAACTAACTCAAGGGGGGTAGGACGTCAAACGGGCCGTCTTGGAGCAGGAGAGACACCACAGGACATTTTAATTTCAACTGTCTATACTTTTACGAATAATTTCATAAAACTTTGTCAGCATGAGCAGCAAGGATTCAGGATTCACAACCATAGCAGTGGAAGTTAAAAAAAAATAACACAATAATTATTTTTACATGTGAAAGTTCATCATTTTTCCACTTCTATTGGCTGCGTTTGTTGCTATAGGTACACGTTTCTTCATAAGTAAGAGAGATTCTTCGATGAATATTGCACAGCATACAAACCATACTTACAGGTGTATGAAACTTTAGAAATTATTTAATTTAGGAGAAAATGAATGTGCTGTTACATTTTGAACTTTATGTTTAGAAAAAACTCAAATATTATAGTTAATTATCTCAATTTTTAACACAGTTTTTAATATATTTGGGAAATTCTAGAGTTTCATACACCTGTAAGTATGGTTTGTATGCTGTGCAAAATTAATCGAAGAATCTTCCTTGCTTATGAAGAAAAGTGTACCTATAGCAACAAATGAAAAAAAGGTGAAATAGAAATGTAAAAAAATAAATTATTTTCTTATATTTTTGAACTTCCACCACTATAAGCGTAAATCCTGAATCCTTTCTGGTCACTCTGACAGAGTTTTATGAATTCATTTTTAAAAGTATAGACGGTGGAAGTTAAAAATTCCTGTGGTGTCTCTCCTGCTCCAAGTCGTCCCGTTTGCTGTCCTACCCCCCTGAAACTAACTTACGCTAAGAACAACACACACACCCATGCCCGAGGGAGGACTCGAACCTCCGGCGGGAGGGGCCGCGCAGTCCGTGAAGGATGCCTCAAGCCGCGCGGACACTCATCGCGGCAAGGACGGAAATATCTCACCGCGGTTTAACAACGAAATTCCAAAATTACTAGGAAAGTAAAGGCTCGCTTTAAAAGAGGACGCGCAAATGACGACAGGCAAAAGTTCATAGAAATTCGCGCGTCTGTGAAAAGGTCGACGCGCGAAGCTCACAACTACCACCGTCATATGCTTAGCAACAGACCTTACCAGAACCCGAAAACATTCTGGTCCTTCGCAAAATCGCTAACTGGTTTTAAGGCGTGTATCTAGTCATTCTTTCACCAAGCTAGTGTGGCAGCAGAAGGTCAAAGTTTTAAATTTCGCATTTAAGAAATCGTTTATGCACGAGAACTGTGCAAGCGTATCGTCGTTTGATCATCGCACAGACTCCTTTATGGGGGTCATGGTAGTAAGCATCGCTGATGTAGAGAAATAACTGAAAGAGTTGATACCAAATGAATAGGCAGGTACTGATGGAATCCCAATTCGGTTTTACAAAGAGTTCTCTACAGTACTGGCCCCTTTCTTGGCTTGTATTTATTGCAAATCTTTCACCAGACAAAAAAAAGTCTTAAGCGACTAAAAAAATGTGCAGTGATAAGATGGGTACAAGAACTGACCCGCAAAATTACAGACTAGTATTTTTTACATCGGTTTTCTTCAGAATCCTTGAAGGTATTCTCAGTTCGAATATACTAAATTTCCTTGAGAGGAAAAACATTATGTCCACATATCAGCACTGTTTTAGAAAGCATCGCTCGTGTGAAACTCAACTTGCCCTTTTCTCAAATGTGGTCCTACGTGCCATGGATGAAGGGCAACAGGCGGATTCCATATTCCTAGATTTCTGCAAAGCACTTGACACGGTGCCACAATGGCGACTGTTTACAGAGATAAAAGCACAGGGGACAGGTACCCAGGTATGTGGCTGGCTCGAAGACTTCTTACGTAACAGAAAGCCGTACGTCGTCCTCGACGGCGAGTGTTCATCAGAGACAAGATTATTATCAGGAGTGCCACAGGGAAGTGTAAGAGACCGCTATTATTTTCTTTATACGTAAATAATCTCACGAACGCGGTAAGTAGTGGTCTGCGGTTGTCTGCTGATGATGCTGTGGTGTATATTAAAGTGTCATAGTTTAGCGACTGTAGAAGGGTACGACGACGTAGAGAAAGTTTCTAGTGACGAATGGGAGCTAGCTCTAAATATAAAAAGAATGCAAGTCAATGCAGATGAATAGCAAAAACAAACTCATAATTGAAAACCCTGGGCTAGCAGGACAGAGCTGGTGCGGTTATATTTGTGGAAAGTTACCAAAATAAGTTACTGTCAGTTGCACTGGATATCTAAACTTTATTTTTTAAAACAAACAATCAGACAAGCAAGAATGACAAAACAATTTAATGGCTTAAGGCCCAGGAAGAAGAGCTTTCAATTTGAAAAGGCTGAAGGACTCATCTTAAAATATTTCGTGTAAAACTTGGCTGAAGGCCTCATACTAAAAAATAACAATCTTATGACCTAAGAGTAAGACAAGGATTTTGAATTTTTAATTTAAGAGAGATTAAAACTCGGCTGAAGACCATACACCACGCAGAAAACAATTTTATGACTTAAGGCCTAAAGGGAAGAGCTTCTAAATTTCAACTAAAATAGGCTAACGACCTTATCCTAAAATATTTCATAAAAATCTCGGCTGAAGGCCACATACGAAACCCAAACAATCGCACAGCTTAATGCCCAGACGAACACATTTCCAATTTTTAATTTAAGCTGGAAAACTTGGCTGAAGTCCACATAACAACTTGAAGCCAATTTACAGCTTAAGGCCTAGGCACAAAGAATTTTCAATTTTAATTTGGAAGGCTGAAACTCGGCTGAAGTCCACACACCAAACAAGAAACAATTTTCTTTTTATGGCTTAAGGTCTAAGCAGAAAATCCTTGCAATTTTAATAAGTCGGCTGAAGGCGGGACAGACTACGTAAGACTAAAAAAGGAAATCACTACGTAAAACACAAGGAGCGGTGCTCAGAATGCTCAAAGGATCGGTCTGGCAAGGAAACACTAATGTGCATATAGGTGAGGCAGGCAGCCAGACCGACAACCTCTTAATCGGAAGGCAAACCAATCGAAAGCCAGTCGATGAACCAACCTACAAGATCAGTTCTGCTCCACCCAATCAGCAAAACAACAACAAGATGTTAATAGAACAACGCTCTGGATACTGATGCCCAATCCAGCGAAGTCAGAATAAACGCCCTAAACTACCAACAACACCTCAGCTGTCGAACTACGTGTTGTGCTGGACAGCATCAACACGACGAGGAAAATACACTGCCGAAAACTGTCAACGGCCAGGGCAGGTCACTGGTACGTCAACGGCCACAAGGCAGAAGATACCGCAGGTACACTTTATTAATGATGGAATGAATTAAATTAAGTCAAACACCACACAGGAAGATCGCTGCAATTTTAGCCGATTTCAATGCACAAACGTTGTTGCTCGCGGGAATCTCACAGGAAGTGACAACCAGGATCAAACGAAGAGATGTGATAGCGGTTGAGGTTTGATAGCAGGTTAAGTGAGCACTCAACTTTAGTGTCCAGGATCGGTGGGCGACGAACTTCGTAACCCTCGAAAGAAGCGCCTCACAACTCCAACCGCACGTGCACGCCGCCAGCGGCTCCGGCCTGACCACGCGCCACGGAGACTTCCTCGTTGCTCTGCCCCAACCGACCGACTGCCATACACACGGAAACGCTCAAAAGACCAAATACACGTCGGCTGATGAGACGACCGACCGTACGATCAACCAATGGTCATTCCTGCTCCAGTCTCCTTCCATCGGACAGTGCATGTCTGTCTCCAGCGGTCGGCAAGTACTGTCTGTCAGCAACTCACTGGCGCTCCGTCCCCGACGCTGTTCCGTGCCCGACTGCACTCCTGGTCCCTCTCCAACTGACTTCCAGACACACGACGACCTGGAAATACTATCGGTCGCTCCAGAGTTGACACGACAGTGCACTTATCGATAAGTGCTACTGCTGCCACTCACGGGCAAGTAAGGCAGAAGTTAGTGACGCCAGTAAATATAATAAGAAAATGAGGCGACAGTAAGGCAAAAGAAGGTGACAAACAATAAATGGCACGAACACGAGCCGCGCACGGCTCAATAATGGTCGAATACATTATTAGTACTGTGCTGCGTGACACAGTCACGGTGATGAAATATGCAGAGGCAACGTTGCAAAGCGATATGAAATGAAATGACCTGTAACGACTATAGTAGGGAAGGCGAATGACCGGTTTTCGTTTATTGGAAGAATTTTAGGACAGTTAGGTTCATCTGTGAAGGAGACTGCTTGTAGGACATTACTGCGTTTTGACGGGTACTGTTCTAGTGTTTGGTATCGGCATCATGTCCGATTAACGGAAGACATCGAATCATTTCAGAGGTTTGATGCTAGATTTGTTACCGGTAGGTTCGAACAACACGCAGTTATTATGGATACGCTTCGGGAACTCAAATGGAATGACCGGAGGGAAGGCGACGTTCGTTTCGAAGAACACCACTGACAAAATTTAGAAAACCGGCATTTGAGGATGATTGCAGAGCAATTCTACTCTCACCAATGTGCATTTCGCGTAAAGACTATGAAGATCAGAGCAGAAAGATTAGGGCTCGTAAGGAGACACACAGCCAGTTCTTGCTCTTTGCGAGTGGAACAGAAAAGTATATCACAACTAGTGGTACAGGGTACCCTCCTCCACGCAGTGTACAGTGGCTTGCGGAGTATGTATGTAGATGTAGATGTAGACCCTGAAATCAAACGTTACGACTGAAAGTAACGTGAAAGCAAATCAGGACCACTGAACAAATCCAGAATAATCTTACATGTCAACACTCAATAACACAGAGTCCCATGTGAAAGTTCACGTCAATGTCAGAAAAGCATGGTAACATTGAGAATCGGCGGAGTGTTGAGTAATGAGATCCGAACTGCCGATGTACCCATCCGGCCGCCCATTTAAGCCTTCTGGAGGACCAGCGGCTATATCCATTGGTCTGTTTGCTGGAACACCGGGAATCAACTATTATCTCCGCTGCTCGCTGACAAGGGGGAGGCATCAGATACAGCCAACCGATGCGGCTCATATTCGGTAGGTCGTTGGTCTATAACCTAATATAAAAGACTCTAAGATATTTTGGCTCAACAGCCCACCCACCCTCTACCCCACACTTCAGTGTTTTTCAGGAAACTAACACAAAAGTTCTTGACGCAAAATTGAAATGTCGGGATCGATAGATTATTGAAAATTGAGCACTTTTCATAAACATATATGGGATCCCCAATCGAATATCTTCCCAGACATCGAGGAAAGCAACTTTTTCGACTTCCGCTTTTGTACCAATAAAGTATGCGCTGTTCAACGAAAGCGCCACTGGCGTAGCGACCAAGGCGTCTTGGCTGCGTAGCGGAGCGTTTTTCGCATCACTGGAGCGTCAGGGTGCTGGGCTGGAGAGAGTAACGACCGCACATGGTCGCAGAGAGCTCGCAGCATCAGAAATCTTTTCGGCACACACGCTGCGACATCTCAACGATAGTCGGATTCACACGAGTAGTAGCCTGGAATGAAACAAAAGAGCTCATCGTTGTGTACATTTTTGTTTGTAAATGTATATAAGGAGTAGGAATATGTATGCGAGAAATAATTTGCGTAATGGTTGACACGTTTTGCTATTGATTGCTAGAGAATTAAGTAAGTTATATCTTTTCACAGCAAAGCATTTTCTTTCTCGCAGCCGAGTTTAAGACGAAACCTATACATTACCGGTTAAGTAACTCATTATTGGAGTGTGCATGGTTAATTTAGGATATTGAATTTGTTAGAAATGTTTATAATCCATGTCTGTCCTAACGTTCAGTAGAACGTTGTGATTTAACTTTTCGGGACTTCCGGTAAGGATGCATTCCCTTAATATAATACTTAGATGTATAGTACAAAAAAGGAAATATATAACCTATGTCCGTATAAAAGATTCGTTAGAGTATCGTGTAACAATTCCAAGAAAATCAGTCAAGACCTTATCGAGAGTTTCGGGGGACAGTTACCCATTTATGCTATATATATTGCAATTACGTAGCTTACGTCCGTCTGGATGTTCATGAGAGAATCGTGTAAAAGTTTGAAGTAAATTGGTAGCCACTTTTCGACATTTTTGGTAAAGACATTAAACAACTTTGGTCAAGAACTTAACAGAGATTTGTGGTAACGTATTTAAACACGTCTTGTCTATATAGTAGTATAGATATGAACTAAAACAGTTCTGACGTAGGCATGACAAAAGCAGACTATCTGGATACTATATGATAAAACAGTGATTACGATGATTCGTCTGAAATAACAGAATTTATTTTACATTGTTCTTACTGAAGCGCTCTCGCCAGGCAGCATAACATTTGCTGGCCAAAGTACTTCCAGTTTTCAGTGGCCACATTGGAGAAAAGCGCCACTAGTGCACAAACAGAAAATATCAGTTTTAACAGAGATAGTTATCTGCAGAATTATTACAATTAAATTTTCGTTACTTACGAGCGTCCCTCGTGATAAACGAGCTATTGTAGGACAACGATACTATGAGGGAACATTTGTATGGCATGCGGAAGAGAAATATCGAATAAACCACTGAGAGAAACACATTTTAATTTGCACATGAGATGGTAACATTTGTTAATTGTCTACGTCCCAGGCTACAAACGCTGCATTCACGACAGCCTGTAACTGCACTAGAGATTGCTCTACAGCTGCTCGAAACGACGAATCATGGTTTTCAGCTGTCGTGATACAATTCGTGAATTTCTTGAAATTGCAAATTGCTTCCAGCATTCTCAGTCATGGCAACAGTAACTTCTTCAACAATTTGTGGTGCAATTGGCTGTCCGACTCTTCTTTGGAGCAATTTATAAATCGCCTGTTATCTGGAACAACTGAATCATGTTCTTCAAACTCGGTCGGAAAAAAGATCTCCCCTTTCATGTGCCGATATTCGCGGAGAGCACCAACGCTATTGCATAGTTTTGGTAAAATAGCTTTACGGGTAGAGCCTGTTCACCTTGTCCAGTCTCATGTTGGCTTTATGCAACTGTAACTGGAAACATGTATATAGCTTCAACCGTAAGTCGCTGTACCAGTACCACCGCCTAACCACTGATCGTGAAACTAACACTGCTGACAACGCAAACCCTGCAATGCACAGTCTGAACATCATTTCTATAAAGTCGGATACTGGCCCAAGTATAATCACCCTTTATATTAGTTTTCTCCTGATTCGATTTCACAGCCAAAACTTAAAAAAAATTATTTTCACTCATTTGAAACCGCAAGGCTCTTGATGCGTCCTTCCTTTCAACACATCGAAATTAAACACATAACCAGTTTGTAGTTGCCAAACACTTCTTTATTACAAACACATGCTGTTAATGAAACTTGGCCGAGCGGTTCTAGGCGCTACAGTCTGGAACCGCGCGACCGCTACGGTTGCAGGTTCGAATACTGCCTGGGGCATGGATGTATGTTATGTCCTAAGGCTAGTTAGGTTTAAGTAGTTCTAAGTTCTAGGCGACTGATTACCTCAGAAGTTAAGTTCCATAGTGCTCAGATCCATTTGAACCATTTCTTGTTAATGAAACCAAGAGTGACAAGATTATAACAAAAGGCACCTGGCCTACACAACCAGCAGGAGTAATTCAGATTGAGACAATAATGCATTTAACTATGACAGACACAGATCTGTCAAAATTTCCTCAAACAATTTTCACTAATTAAAACAGTGTTCATAAAATCCCATTAATAAAATTTAACTGACGTAACTGAATGTTTCATGACTTACATAGGAACTGGTTTTCCCACAACCCATATGGAATTCTAAAAATTCTTCCATGGACAGTTTTTAAGCAACTGTAACAAATTAAAAGTATTATCAGGTTAGTGCACTCGACTAAGCTTCTCTTTAGTATTACTCACAGGTACGAAGTTCATATGCACTCATGGCCAGAATATAATAATAGAATATTAAATAGTCGTAACATTGAGCCGTTACAATTTTTGCGTTGAAAATTAGTGATGGAAGCGAGCAGACCGAAATGTTCTACCAGATAAAGGAGATTCACGGACGAGAAGGTAAAATGGAACTATACTCAACTTTGGGCTACAATTGAGCTTCCAGAAAACCACAGCGCTCCACCGAAAGATGGAATTCAAGACACTAATAACGTAACCACAGACACCGGTACAGGTTCTTAAATTTCGCTCTTCCATCGTGATACCCCTATCGGAGTTTGTTCGCGTCTACCAACGCCAATTATCTGAAACATAAACACATCAGCTGTAGACAACATTCTGACGCATCAGATAGACAAACATGTCTGCCCACTGGTTATAAATAAGTCTTTAATTATACACGGCATCAATGGACCCAAGCCGGATTAACCTAGGTGACCACTTGCCCAGTAAAGACTGTTAAAATCTGATTAGCCAATTCTCTAGAACAAAGAAATAAGATAATAACATAGGAACAGGAAATAGGAAAATTATTTCGGTCCGCTCTTAAACGTCAGAGACAGACTCACGTACTATTTGGCATGACGTCTAGCTACGCATTAAGCACGTCTTCATGTCTATTTGTTGTACGTAATTAGCAATCCATAAAACACCATCAACATATCAGGCGCCCTGACCAAGTACAGCGACAAATAACAGAAACAACGAAGATAGTTTTCAGCGCACTCAGATATTCAATTAATGTGAACAGAACCCACCAAGAAACAATTCGACGACTGCAGTTCGTTCACTTTGAGTAACATGTAACAGACGTGAAGGAAATTTGTCCATCAAATCACCAGAAAATTGCAACCACCGTCGGCAGCGGATCTGCATTCAAACGACGAAAGACGCCGCAGCAGCTGCCCACGCTCCTCTCGTCGTACCGACTGGGTCACTCGCCAGCGCCACACGTCACTGCCGCTCACACATCTGATACCGGAACGCAAGCCCTAACAGAGCGCACGCCGCAGTTAAATAGCGATCCGCCAAAGATGCAAAGAAGACAAGCAGGCATCGAAAATTGACTCACAACAATCGGGATGACAATCGATGGAGACTGGCGCCAGCAGCGCACCAGCTCGGCTCTCTTTTTAATCTTGTCATAGTACTCCTTGCATGATGTGCCCCATATTTCAGGGAATTTAATCATCTTCAATAAACGACTGAGGCGCTGAGAACAGTAAGGGTCTGAAGCACACCGTCATCGATTTTGAGACTGTCGCATGTATGCGTGCTCCTGACATCAGTCACAGCGGACCAGCTTTATCACAGCTGTACCCCTACGCTGTAGACGCTGATTAGCCAAAACATTATGACATGTCGTTTAAGAACTTGTTTGTCCGATTTTGGAACGAAATACACCACTGATTCTGCTCCGAATGGTTCAAACGGCTCTAATCACTATGGGACTTAGCATCTGAGGTCATCAGTCCCCTAGACTTAGAACTACTTAAACCTAACTAACCTAAGGACATCACACACATCCATGCCCGAGGCAGGATTCGAACCTGCGGCTGTATCAGCAGCGCAGTTCCGGACTGAAGCGCCTACAACCGCTCGGCCACGGTGGCCGGCCGTTCTGGCTCAGAGACACGGACAGTTATACCGCTGACATCAAGTGTGAACGGATCCAGGCGCATATCAGCTGTCAGCATGCCATAGAATACTTCCACAGGTCGAATGCAAGCATAGGAGATTATCTCCCGTAGCATAATATTGCTCCCATAAGGCTGCGTCTCAAAAGTGCTGCACGTTTCGAGCCGCCGTTCACCTCAATGACGCCGTTTGTGATCACGACCATTGACCTATTGTAGCAAATACGTAAATCACCCGAAGAGCCAACACGTCTCCGTTGAGCGAAGGCGAATCCCGATGGTCCCGTGCACACTGCGATCGTTACAGACGATGTTGTTGGGTCAACATGTGAACACGTAGGGGTGGTCTATTGCGAAGCTCCATGTTCAACAACGTACGATTAACGGTGTGCTGAGAAACAGCTGTCCGTGCACCAGCCTCCGAACCACAAGTTCAGTGAAGAACAGTGGACGTCCAACAATTTATCGCTTAGTGGTAGTTTCACTCTCTTTCTACCTATTTGTAGACGCTCACGATAGGAGGACGTGAACATTCGATCAGCTTTGCCATTTTTGAGATACTCTCTGCGTAATAATAATCTTCCCATTGTCAAAGTCGCTTATCTCAATGGATTTTCCCATTTGCAACCCATATCTTCGCTAGGGCGATCCCCCGTCTGCGTCTGCTCCGCTTCTATGCTTTTGTTACCGTGTTATGTGCTTGCATAACCACCAGGCGGCATCCAAAATTGCGGTAGGCAGTGGTCATATTACACTACTGGCCATTAAAATTGCTACACCACGTAGATGATGTGCTACAAACGCGAAATTTAACCGACAAGAAGAAGATGCTGTGATGTGCAAATGATTAGCTTTTCAGAGCATTCACACAAGGTTGGCGTCGGTGGCGACACCTACAACGTGCTGACATGAGGAAAGTTTCCAACCGATCTCTCATACACAAACAGCAGTTCACCGGCGTTGCCTGCTGAAACGTTGTTGTGATGCCTCGTGTAAATAGGAGAATAGCGTACCATCACGTTTCCGACTTTGATAAAGGTCGGATTGTAGACTATCGCGATTGCGGTTTATCGTATCACGACATTGCTGCTCGCGTTGGTCGAGATCCAATGACTGTTAGCAGAATATGGAATCGGTGGGTTCAGGAGGATAATATGGAACGCTGTGCTGGATCCCAACGGCCTCGTATCACTAGCAGTCGAGATGATATCTTATCCGCATGGCTGTAACGGATCGTACAGCCACATCTCGATCCCTGAGTCAACAGATGGGGACGTTTGCAAGACAACAACCATCTGCACGAACAGTTAGACGATGTTTGCAGCAGCATGGACTATCAGCTTGGAGACCATGGCTGCGGTTACCCATGACGCTGTGTCACAAACAGGAGCGCTTGCGATTTTTTCGGATGAATCCAGGTTCAGTTTCAGCATCATGATGGTCGCATCCGTGTTTGGCATCATTACGGTGAACGCACATTGGAAGCGTGTATTCGTCATCGCCATACTGGCGTATCACCCGGCGTGATGGTATGGGGTGCCAGTGGTTACAGGTCTCGGTTATCTCTTGTTCGCATTGACGGCACTTTGAACAGTGGACGTTACATTTTAGGTGTGTTACGACCCATGGCTCTACCCTTCATTCGATCCCTGCGAAACCCTAGATTTCAGTAGGATAATGCACGACCGCATGTTATAGGTCCTGTACGGGCCTTTCTTGATACAGAAAATGTTCGGCTGATGCCCTGGCCAGCACATTCTCCAGATCTCTCACCGATTGAAAACGTCTGGTCAATGGTGGCCGAGCAACTGTCTCGTGACAATACGCCAGTCACTACTCTTGATGTAGTGTGGTATCGTGTAGAAGCTGCATTGGCAGCTGTACCTGTACACGCCATACACGCTCTGTTTGACTCAATGCCCAGGCGTATCAAGGCCGTTATTTAGGCCAGAGGTAGTTGTTCTGGGTACTGATTTCTCACGATCTATGCCCCCAAACTGCGTGAAAATGTAATCACATGTCAGTTCTACTATAATATATTTGTCCAATGAATACCCGTTCATCATCTGCATTTCTTCTTGCTGTAGCAATTTTAATGGCTATTAGTGTATTTTGGCTGGTCAGTGTATATGAACAGTTGCAAAAAGCTTTCTCACTGGTTTCTCTTGTTAGGACAAAAAGCAGAAATGTTCATTGCTGTAGGAAATGACGCCCGTTTCTTCATTAAAGCTGGAATATTTCACCCATAACCTCAAGTTCCATAGTTGCAGCTTTCCAGTGTGTAAAATGGACATTGAGGATTTCAGAAACTTTAAGAGCGTTGCAAACCTCTCTACCAAACTAGTTGATATTCAGGATAAAAATGTGCAGTTTGGAAGTTTTTACAGTGATTTAATTTCCTAGAGATTGCGTGAATTTTTGTTTAAAGTATCATATTCTTCATTGAAGTCGCGGGAGTCAACCATTTTGTTCAAGTCACGCCGAGAATGACCACAATCTGTTATTTCTCTATAGTTTGTAGGTATCTTACGAAATCTAGTGGCAAAATACATAGGTGGAATGCAAATATCCACCTTGAAACGCAAAGACTTAGCAAAACTACCAGAGCAAGCTTGATACACTCAGACTTAAGAAAACTACTTGATTTCATCCCTGAAGTTGTAACTGATCCTTAAGCCAGAAAAGATGGTTAATGAAAAGAGAACCATCAAAGACTGGGATGTGTGTGGCGCGTTTAGT
This sequence comes from Schistocerca serialis cubense, assembly GCF_023864345.2. NCBI lineage: Eukaryota > Metazoa > Arthropoda > Insecta > Orthoptera > Acrididae > Schistocerca > Schistocerca serialis. The sequence continues at coordinate 391,627,764 of NC_064639.1, forward strand.
ATCTGTTCTTTACGTTCTCTGTCCAATTCTCGCACAACGACTGCAGTGGTTGGAGAGCACAATTCTGTCGCTGGGTCTTGGCGTCGAGTTCTTAGCTTCATTGCCATAGCGTGTTGCCTCATATTCAACACAAATTACGCGGCAGCCAAAAGGACACTATTGCCACAAGCCCATTTACGAAACTTCTATGGATTAATATTAATAATAGGAATCCTAAATATTAATTAAAATTTCATCATATTAAGTGGGTTACGTGTTTTTTAAAGGAAACATAGAATTTTGAGACCTGTGTAATAAATAAATCAGGTACATGAAACTGGTGGTTTGCCTACAAATTTGAGATTCAGAACTATCTAATTTTCTCAGAATTCGGAATCTGTGCTTTTTGCACTTATGGTTCTCAATGCCTCAGTTCCACACCCAAGCCTGATGTATACACGATAGGCCGACGGCAGCTATTTCCAGGGTTGCCAACATGTATCCTCTGTCCAATTCTCGCACAACCACTGCAGTGGTTGGAGAGCACAATTCTCTCGTTGCGTCTTCGCGTCGAGCTCGTAGCTTCATTGTCATAGCGTGTGTGGCTCTGTTGCCTCACATGTACTTCTAAAACGTATGACGAAATGTCGCTGCGATCTCAAGATAATAAATTACTTGTGTGCATCGGTCCTTAGAGCAACAAGAGCGGTAATGACACGATAAACGTAAATTGCCGAATTTAAGAGTTAGTAATATTTCACAACCTTTCCTAAAACACTGGGTGCACCTGCTATTATAATGAGACTTTCAGGCACGGCGGAACAAGGCAATGAGAGAGAGATCAGAGACACGGAGACGAAAATGAAATCACACAGCTTCTACATGTTTACCCATGACTGTTTATTATTTATTGATTTTTTTAAACCTGAAATGGCACTCTCTTACATCTAGCCAAGTGATATATGTTTCACACCACTTAGATCACGACTAGTATGTTGTAAGTTACATCAAACACAAAATTCATCATTTAAAAATAACGGTGAGATTAATAGTGCAGGAAAACACATGTCACACTCCTTCAAGTTAAGTGCAACAATAAAGATAAAGTTCAGGCAGGCAATATAAACTATGAACGCTACCTGCAATGAACATGGCACAAGGGTTGATAGAGGGAGTGGCAGACAAACCTGATAAAGGTAAAGGAATTACTGACTGAGAAGTAAAAACAGAAATAAGAGTAGTTGGAGAACGATGGGATCATTTACTTTGCTGTTTCAGACGGGAACCTGGCCGTATACGTTAATTTTTTTGAGGAATTGATATTAAGCTGACAGAAGGAAGTGCTTTCTGTTTGAAATCAAACGAATCTATTTGACAAATGCTTTGAATAACGGGCAGAGTGCAAGGTAGCTGTTTCCGACGGAGGGCAGCAACAGAGAAGAAGGTTGCGAATATTTTTGGTTTGTGGGTGGCTACAGCTAAGCCTACTTTGACGACAGGAGATCACTCGCAGAGGCTCTGGACAAGTGAAGAGGGCCCCAGGGCAGCTCAGATTGTGAGAGTGATCGCGATAAATCTTTACCAATCGCCTTAGCGGTAATGTGTAATGTGTATATATTATGTCAAATATAGCTGTCGCTAAGCCCCTGCAAATCTCTAGATATATCTATGACGTATTCACTTTCCTGCATTTTTTCATCTTCAATTTCACTGAGGATAGCAGTGTCATCAGGGAATCTTAGCATTGATATTCTTTCACCTTCAATTTTAATTGCATTCTTGAACCCTTCTTTTAGTTCCGTCATTGCTTCTTCGACATATATTGTAGGTTGAACAGCAGGGTATGAAAGACTACAACATTTTTTTTTTTTTTTTTTTTTTTTTTTTTTTTTTTTTTTTTTTTTTTTTTTTTTTTTTAGTGCCATCACTATTGTGTCTAGATAGAAGCAGATGCAACCTGCAACCCGTCACGCATTCCTATCCAGTGCCAACCTCTTCACCTCAAAGTAGCACTTCCCACCTAATTTCTCAATTCTTTGCTAGATGTATTCCAATCTGTCTTTCTCTACAGTTTTTGCCCTCTACAGCCCACTCTAGTACCATGGAAGTCATTCCCTCATGTCTTAACGCATGTGCTATCATCCTATCCCTTCTCCTTGTCAGTGTTTTCTACATATTTCCTTCCTCACCGATTATGCGCAGTACCTCGTCATTCATTACCTTGTCAGTCAACCTAATTTTCTGTTCCGGTTTTCCCACAGACCAAGTTTCACTACCATAGAATGCTGGGCTCCAAACGTACATTCTGAGAAATTTCTTCCTCAAATTAAGGTCTACTTTTCATACTAGTAGACTTCTCTTGGCCAGGAGAGCCCTTTTTGTCGGTGATAGTCTGCTTTTGATGTCCTCCTTCCTCCATGAGTCATTAGTTATTTTGCTGCCTAGGTAGTAGAATTCCGTAACTGCATCTACCCGTAATCATCAGTCCTGATGTTAAGTTTTTCGCTGTTCTCATTTCTGCTGCTTCTCGTTTGTTTTGTCTTTCTTCGAGTTCCTCCAAGTCTGTATTCTGTACTCATTCGACTGTTCATTCCATTCAGCAGATCATGTAACTCTTCTTCATTTTCACTCAGGAGAGCAATGTCATCAGCAGATCGTATCACTGATATTTTTTCACATTGAATTCTAATTCCACTCCTGAACCTTTCTTTTATTTTCATCATTACTTCTTCGACGTACAGATTGAACAGTAGGGGCGAAAGACTACGTCCCTGTCGTACACACTTTTTAATCCAAGCACTTCGTTATTGTCCATCCACTCTTTATTATTGCCTCTTTGCTCCCGTACAAATTATATATTACCGATCTCACCGTATAGCTTACTCCTATTTTTCTCAGAATTGCGAACGTCTAGCACCATCCTACATTGTCGAAGGATTTTTCCAGATCGACAGATCCTATGAACATGTCTTGATTTTTTTCTAGTATTATTACCATTATTAACCGCAAGGAGAGAATAGCCTCTATTGTGCCTCTATCTTTGCTAAAGTCAAACTTATCATCTAACACATCCTCAATTTTCTTTACCATTCTTCTGTATATTACACTTGTCTGAAATTTGGATGCATGAGATTTTAATTTGATGGTCGATCATTCTCTCAGGTGTCAGCTCTTGCAGTCTTCGGAATTGTGTGGACGATATTTCTCCGAAACTCAGATGGTATGCCACCAGACTCATACATTCTACACACCAACGTGAAAACTTATTTAGTTGCTACTTCTCCTAATGATTTTAGAAATTCTGATGGAATTTTGTCCATCCCTTAAATTCCAGTTCTAATACTGCATCCCCTGTCTCTTCTAAATCGGCCCCAGTTTCTTCTTCTGTCACATCAAACAGATCTTCCCTCTCATAGAGGGGTTCAATATATTGTTTCCACCTATCCGCTCTGTCCTCTGTATTTAACAGTTGCAGTCTTGACGTTACCATCCTTGCTGTTAATTTCAGCGAAGGGTATTTTGACTTTCTTATATGCTGAATCAGTCCTCCCTACAATCATTTCTTTTTCGATTACTTCATACTTTTAATGCAGCCAGTTCGACTTAGCTTCCCTGGACTTCATTCCTCAGCGACTTGTATTTCTGTGTTCCTGAATTTCCCTGAACTTTTTTATACTTCCTTCTTTCACTGATCAACTGAAGTATTTCTTCTTTTATCCATGGTTTCTTTGCACTTACCTTCTTTGTACCTAAATTTTCTTTCCAACTTCTGAGATTCAACTTTTTGGAGACGTCCATTCCTCTTCAACTGTACGGCCTATTGAGTTATTCCTTGTTGCTGCACCTATAACCTTACAAAAATTCAAGCATATCTCGTCATTCCTTAGTACTTCCGTATCCCGCTTCTTTCCGTATTGATTCTTCTTTACTAATGTCTTGAACTTCAGCTTTCTCTTCATTACTACTAAACTGTGATTTGGGTCTAGTCCACTCCTGGGTATGCCTTACGATCCAGTATCTGATATCGGAATCTCTGTCTGACCATGACGTAATGTAACAGAAGTCTTCCAGTGTCATCCGGCCTTTTCCAATTATACCTCACCCTTTTATGATTGTTGAACAGAGTATTCCCTATTACTAGCTGAAATGTATCACAGAACTCAGTCTTTCTTCTCTCTCATTTCTTGTCCTAAGCCCATATTCTTCTACTCCTACCCCTACAACTGAATTTCAGTCCCCCACGACTATTCGATTTTCATCTCCCTTTACGTATTGTATTACCCTTTCAACATCATCATATACTTTCTCCATCTTTTGATCTTCAGCTCACGACGTCGGTGTGTATACCTGAGCTATCGTTGTAGGTACTGGTCTGCTGTATATTCTGATAAGAACAACCCTGTAACTGAACTGTTCACAGTAAGTCACTCTTACGCTACCCTCCGATTTGTAACGGATCTATTCGGGTTATACCATTTTCTGCTGCTGCGACTGGCGCTAGTTATGCTCCACCTGCGTCGCTGATTTCGACACTCTTCTGGTCTGATATCTCTGACTGTTCTGCGTTTGGTTTTCCTGCTTGGCGTGTGGCTGGGGTCTCTCTTCGGTCGGCGTTCAACGAGCCAACATGCTTTGAAGCCAGGCCCTCGTCTCTATCCACTGCGCCTAGGACCCGCCGTCCTTGCCGTTCTGCCGCGCGCCGGCTGTTCGGTGTTGATTAGTCGACGCGTTTGCGTGCGAAACGGTGGCGGAACCATCATCTCAGGCTGGACATCTTCTCATCGCGTAACTGGAAGCATTAAGTTACGTATTATTCATAAGTTGCTGTTAACCTATGAAGATTTGTGAAACTTACGGTGGCATGTTGTATCTGCCAGAGATCAGCTAAGGATTATTCTAAATAAGAGAGTGGTATACTGAACTTACGATGTCTAAGGCTTCCAAGTGTTGTCTACTGCTTGTTTTAAATGTTCCTTGCAGTGTTAATGTGATGGAGTATGTTAGTTAGTGTGCTCTCCACCCAGTTTTAGTTTTAGACTTTCTTTCAATATGAAGGGCACAGCTTAGTAAGTCAGTGTAATTTTAATTGTTCTTTTATTCGGTAAATGTCTCAGTTTGCTCGACGTGATCTAAATGCTCCTGGAACGAACGTCTATAAATCACTAAGCTGTCTAAATAATTATAAAAACAGACTAATTTCAAGCCTCCAAGAATATTATCCAGCAAACGAGTAAGAACGGCTGCGGCAGTGGCCAAATGAAAGGGAACCCTGTTAAACTCAAACAGATTCCAATCAGTACAAAATGCAGTAACGTGTTTACATTCCTCTGTTTAGGGAATCTGATAATAGGCTTGATTCAGATCGAGTACAGTGAACCAATTAGAGCCGGCAAACCAAGTAAGAGTTATGAAGATCAGGTAGAGAAACTGATTCGAGGACGGCCTTGGTGTTCAGGCACCGGTAGTCAACAACAGGCCTAAAATTCCGCACTTGATCCTTAGGAACAAGGGATATGGGGGTGGCATAAGCGGATGTATAAGGCCTAATAACTCATTGCTCAATCATTTTACATATTTTTGGTCTTGGTATCTTCATCTTCGGAGTGAGAAAAGAAACAGGGACTGCCTAACTGGAATATCGTCAGATAGACGTACATGGTAGTTAAGAACATTAGTAACTCCCAGTCTATCACAGAGAAGCTCAGGGAAACCCCACAACAAATCGCCTACTTCAGAGGCCTGCTGTGACGACAAATGGCTGAGATCAAACTTATTAACATTAGCATCAACAGCCAGCAAGCTGGTATGCACCGTACGTTTCGCACATTCACAAAACCCAGACTTATGAGCAGAAGTGAACTTAAAGAGGGAAGTGTGACCGGAATAATCCAAGACAAGACCGGTTTTATCGATAGAATCACATCTCAAAATCAAGTCAACCGGCAGCTTCTTAACCAAGGCCAAAGACAAGGACCAGGAGAAATCGCCAACCGAGATACTCCCACGGACTCAACCATGCAGAGGCAACGCCTGGCCATTGGCAACTCGACATCTCTGCACTGGAGAAGGGACTGACCGGAGTCTCGCTACATGACCTAATTCACGAAACTATTCCAAGCACAACAACGAAAAAGAGCTACCACTATCCAAAAGGGAACAAATATAATGCAGAGGTGGTGATGAGGGGGCGGCGACACCGGTACAAAATTGCACTGCTCGGTCCGAAGTCGCTCCCCAGCCCGGCGTCATTTATTGGCTCTGGGCGCGCGCCCTTGAAGTCAAGAACGAACTAAATGACCTGTCTGACCACACCTGAAACAGCGTCACAGTTTCCTCTCAGCAGCCTCCTCCGATGTCGCTAATTCGGAGTTTTCCTTGACAACGCCCGCGGGCTGAAACTTAGCCTCATTGCGTCCCTTGTCCGCGAGCAGTAACGCAGATATCGCTACAACGGAAGCACGAAGTTCTTCCCAGGGTGAAGGACAATCACGAAAAACAAATTGCGACTTATCCACGGCAGGCATTCCCCTTAGGACAATAGAAACCAACTTCCTTTCTGGCAAATCGAACAACATGGCCAAGCAGGCAGTCTTTACTCTCTCCACGTATTGATGTACCTCCTCTTTATCTTGTTGGATCTGCCAGATATAGCGAAACTGGAGCTGTTTGCGAATCCCCACGGTCAATCTTTCATTAATTACGTACTGTCTCAACTGCTGCAAAGAGAACCCCTGCGCCATGGCTCAGAATACGAGGGTCCTCAATTCACCTCTAGCTAACGGATATAATTGTGACAAACGTACTTCATGCGAAATGCCAAAGGCTGGAGCGTCTTGCTCAAGGTGAACCAACAACCACAATAAGCTTTCAATTTGCTCGAGTCGATCTATAACTAATTCTGTGATGTCACGAAGGAGGTGCCCCAGTTAAGAGCTGGTATCTCAGGATGGGGCAGGATAAGGTTACGATTGTGGATGGGGCCGTAATCAAATGCTGCGTCTAACTTCTCGGAAGACACAAAAGCGTCACTCCCGGACTGGCTCCCATGCCCCTTTGGACATAGCGAGTCCTGATCCTCAGTCTTTTTTCCATAAAGTTCTAAACATGCAGGCTTAAATTGTAAATTATTAAACAAGGACACCAATTAGACAGTTGATTTCTCATAATGCTCCTCCAACCTTAACGCTGCTAAATAGGTTACCCAGTTAGTTAAGTGCATTAACTGTGCCCGCACCCGGTCTAACTCGCTGCCACTAGGCTGAGTGCCTTCCAAAAACCCTATGGTGTCCTCAGTGCCCCTAATGGCCTTAAACAAAAACTCAATTGCTGCTTCTGTCTCACCCGCAACATCCGGCGTGACGTCAACCGGCTGAAGAACGGTAGCACGCAGACGGCACGCTAAGTCCGGAACACTACCCACACAATAGGCCTTATCGCCAGCTCATAAATGAGGTGGTCCTTCCTCAACAGGCCGATCCCGGGGCACTGCCTGACCGCCTTTAAAATTAGTCACCTAAAACAACAAAAAACCAAATAAATATCCAGTAACACTGACAACTACAATTGTACCGAGAGTAACTGAAATGGGAATATCACAATTGTAACCACGTTCTGCTACCAGTTAAGAGCTGGTATCTCAGGACGGGGCAGGATAAGGTTACGATTGTGGATGGGGCCGTAATCAATTACTCTTGGCTGTACAACAGATAGGTAAATTTTATTTAAAGAAATTAACATTTTAAACACTCTCTTATAAAGAAACACAATTGACTGTGTGACGGCTGAAGGCCATATCACAAAAAAAATTCCACCAATTTAGGGTCGAAGGCCACCAACAGTAACCTCAAACAACAAACAGCTGAAGGCCTGAATTAGAAGTCAGAAGAACAATTCCAAATAGCACATATTAATATAAATGCTTCGTTCTAAAACGAACTGTAACACGGCTGAAGGCCTTATTATGAAAGAAGTGAAATTATTGTTCGGCTGAAGGCCACACACAACTCCAAATCACAATGGCCGAAGGCCTGAATTAGAAGTCAGCACAACAATTCCAAATAGCACTTTTAAAATAAATACCTTGCTTTTAAAACCAGTTTACTTAAATAAACTTACTGTAACACGGCTGAAGGCGTTATCACCAAAGAAATGAAATTATTGCTTAGCTGAAGGCCACACCAACAATAATTAGAAAATTACAAATATCCTTAAAACAAAATCACAGTCTAAGGAATCAGGACAAGCGGTTCTTAGCAAGAGTTCCAAGGGTCGGCCTGGGAAGGCAGCTGAAACATAAGGTAAGGTGAGACAGGCAGCCAAGAGTTGTACTCATGTAACAGGATGGCAACTCAAACTAGGGGCAGCTTAAGCGCCGACTGACCGACTAACCAATCCGCCTAACGTTCTATCACCGGTACAACGACGGAATATTTTTAGGCTAGAGCGAAGAGACAGACAGCACTACGTCTTTACAAAATACCCAAGGCCAAATGAAACACTAGAACCAAAGTAGACCTCCCAAAAAAAAAGTAGTATGCAAAGTATAATACAAGAAGCTATCGAACTATACGCCGTTTCTGACAGCATCAACATACTGCTGGAAAAGTACGCTAACCTCCAGGGCAGGGGAACTGTGGCGTTAGCGGCCACAAGGCAGAAAATACCGCTGGTTGCACTTCACCAATGGTTCAAATTGCTCTGAGCACTATGGGACTTAACTACTAAGGTCATCAGTCCCCTAGAACTTAGAACTACTTAAACCTAACTAACCTAAGGACATCACACACATCCATGCCCGAGGCAGGATTCGAACCTGCGACTGTAGCGGTCACGCGGTTCCAGACTGTAGCGCGTAGAACCGCTCGGCTGCTCCAGCCGGCACACTTCACCAATAAGAATAACACTAAATTCAATGATAAATAACAAACAGAGAAAGACAGCTGCAGTATTTCACCACCTCAAAACAGTTCACTCGTTGCCACCAGGCTCAGCGTCCATGGGAGCAACAACACACCGACCCAAGGCGAGATCTCAGAATAGTCGAGGTTGCATTAGCACTTAACTCTTCACTCGACTGAAACGTCCAGGGAACGGTTTGCCACGAAGTCGCCACTCTGGCAGCTTCCTCTCCTCGATCCAGCAGTGGCAGTATGCCGCCAGTGGCTCCGGCTTGTCCTCACGCTGCACGAATCTGCTCGCTGCTCCACCCCCTACCGACCTGATGTGCGTTCGCAGCTCACACTTCACACAGTGCGCCCCGGAAATAATAGCGATCGCTCCAAAGCCAGCGACTTAGTGACACCAGTAAATCGAATAAGAATCGAGATGCCATAACCGCAATGACAAGATGCCATGGAATAAACGGCAGGAACACGAGCCGCGCATTGCTCAATGTATTTCTTACAACATTTGTTTTTCAAAGAAATGCTTGCATATTTCCCGTTCAGCCCCACCTATGTCGCAGAATAGGGTACGGCAATTTTTTGTGAACTTATTGCTTAACCACTGAAATTATTAGAAATACCTTCTTCAGACTAAAACATCATGTAGTTTAATGAACAATTTAGACTAAGGAATATGGAATCTTCAAAGAAATTGTTAACAATAATAATAATTTACTGTCATTTTGGAAAAAGTAGAATTATTTTTCATGCCGTTCACAAAGTTACTGTTACTTTGTGAACCCAAATACGCGTGCACCGTATGTATTTTCCGGCTTGCAAGCAGAGAATGCAGAATGCCTAGCGATCAATCGTATAACCCAGTCCTGCCTTGCTAGACAAATTTCTTTGTAACATCTGCATGGTAAGCCATTTCTTCTAGCTAATAGCCTAATAATATATTTCACTGTTGAACTGGAAAGTCTGCTATCAGTGACTTCGGGTATACTTTCTGTTCTGCAGTGAACACATTTTTAAATTTCCCATCTGATTTGCCAACCCTGTAGTTGGGATCATTGTTAGCTTTACGAAAGTATCTTTTCCACGTTAATTTTGGCACCTTAAACTCCTTATATGTTATTAAAACTCTCATTGCAGAAGATGAAACGGCTGAAACTGCCATTGGTAGTAACAGTCAACTGCTGTCAGTTTTTCTAATGTAAGTTCGTACCATCTGGAAAAGAGAGAAGAAAAGGAGGTAGTTTGAGATCTACTAGCGACAAAATTGAGAGTAGAATGAGAGAGTATCCCGTTCTGCTCCGGCCCGTTCCGCTCCAAGATCACAATTCAGGTACACAAGTTCTACGGAGCGTAGTAGTTGACGGATCGAAAATAATCGTATAAATAATTTGTGGCGAATGGCATGCATTTTTAGATTACATGTCATTTTAGGGTGTACAATTTTATGTATTAATTATCTTGGGCTTAAATTTATCAAATGTTGAAAAAACAATTGGAAACGTGAAGAACAACCGTTCACTTACAAGTCGGTCTCGAAAGCAAGTCAAAACGGTTGTCACAGCTTACCTTCTATTCAGGAAAATACCTAATCGTATATACCACTACAATAGGTTCCAGCAATCTCTATTCTAGAAAACAGCACAATCCCATTGGGCACAGCTATCCTGTTCTGCCCCGACTTCCCTTTTACAGATTTTCTCCGAAACTTTACCTTGCATGTGGTGCTAGCCTGTTGTAAATAATACTCGACAAAATACTAAAGGCTATATTTAACAGGGTAATTTTTCGATGATTAGAACAGCAAGCCCTGTCCATTTTCTTTGTCTTAGCTGTGGGTATTATACGTTGTTTGAAATTAAGTCTCTGCTACGTCTAACGCTGGCTTTCAGCTGCGAAATATACAGACACTTATATACACCCACTTGTTGACACACGAGCAACTGACCTCTCCATCAGCAAGGTAATGGGAGCGTCCCGTCTCTTCTGGATTGTTTGATAACGTTTTAAGGATCACTCCTCGACAATGATTGCTTATAATCTGGCCTTGATAAGGAGATCATGGGAGAGCAATAAGAAAGGAAAAAGTAGGACACGACTGCGATAGAAGAAAACAGGAAGAAAGATTGTTTGGCGTTCTCAGAAGATACTGTGACGATACTGTGGTCCGTAAGAATCATTTTAAAAGATGAATAATGAAATTATGCAGCTCCAGAGACAAGCGGCTAAAGTCTGTCGTAAGACACAGTGCATGACGAATAACAGCACAGCCCCATATGAACGACATTAGAAAGAGGGATTATTCAACTTAAATACCTGTTCCAACAGACAAAAAACGATTTGACAAAAAAGAATCTATGTAGACACGAATATAAAAGTCGAATTTAGCATTCAAACAGGCAATTACAGTCTGCAACAAGAATAACCGATCGATCAACGGAAAGTTAAGGCATTTCCAGACAATGGTCTGGCCTGCAGCCTTGTATGAAGCAGAAAAGCTCAACCTTTTACGAACAGGGTTGTGGAGGAAGCTACAAGCATTAGAAAAATGGAATCTCGAGGTGTTGGGTCCTTGAAGAAAAAGAGATGGTCTGTTTAGATGAGGGGAATCAAATACTGTAGATCCAGCCAGGTAGAGAGAATCCCAAACACCACCAGATGAGGAAAAACTACATTCTCCAGGCACAAACTGAGAATGAACCGGGAAAGTTGAAACATTTGGTATTAAATTTCCTTGTGCTCAAGAGAACCGAAGCACACTGGATACAAGAGGCGCAAAGGAATCTGAAAGAGATGAGAAAAAAAGGGACAGAGATATACAACAGGGTGACTTTTCAATGGAAAACTGAGAGTGCAACAGGGCAGAAGTGTGAACAAGGTGCCTAAGTAAGAGAATGAAAGAATATTGTGCAAGGAAAAAGAGGAGAGACAATAAACCTGACCCCAAAAAAATAACGTGTCCTCGACTGGCCAAAATGGAAAGAAGAATAAACTGAAACAAAAAAAGAAAAAAAATTACTGTTGTCACATCTATAACAAGTTCTCAGCGTTCACTGAGAAATGATTCTGTCTGTAACGAACTTACGTTTCTTCAATAAATAGTTAGGTATTCGCAGGGCACAGTTGTTTTTATGAATGAAACCCTAACAATGTACAGTTAGTGGCAGTAGCCATATGGCATTGCATACAGCATTACATTCAAAAGCGGAAATTTATATTGGTAGTTGTTAAAGTGCCGCTTTTAAATTGATGTATTTTTCGAAATGCAAAACACGTGCACCCATCCACGGTAACAGGGAAACAATACGGTCATTAACTGTAACAAAACCAGCATGCATCACAATTTGATTGACAGGCGCTTTTGTATTGCAGATTCGTATTTTCCTCTTCCTCCATAGTCGAGAATAACAGATGTGTGAAATCGGGTTATTACTTTTGCATCCTTAAAAATTTTAAATTGGACATCAAAATTGTGATTATTATCTTTCTGTACGATTAAATGAAGCTATGTGTGACGCAGTGCTGAAGTCTCGTAGGTAGCACACTAATCACACTAGGTACTGTAATCAGATGAACACGTATTCAGTTAATGTATGTATTACTTAGACTTCAGTAATGCTGCACTGTTTATTTTGTTTCGGAGCTGTAATCTTTGCTTCTGAAATACTGACAAGCGTCATTACTGTTATTCACTCTATGTTTTGACAAAGATAATTCTCATGAAAACTAAAAAAATCAAAAAATGTTCACAAGTTTAATCTTTCGGATAAAACCACTAGTTCGAAAATAGACGCAGAAACAGACGCAAAAATGGTAACAAAAATGATTATCATGAAGACAATAATAAGTGCAGTTTTGTCACTGAAAGTTTACTCTCAAACCTCATGTCTTCAAGATATTTGGTGTACATACTTGTGGATCCTCCCATCCACGTTCAAATTACGAGAGTAAATAGTATAATTTCTCATAGGAATGAAGGCGTTTAATGGCGTGTGACATAGCGATATAAGCTAGCCAGAGAATGCATTAATAGCGAGCGCAAGTTTAACTGCTAGTGTTGGATAAAGGTACTCAAAAAGTAGATGAAAAATATGGCGTAATGGATTGCACACTGGATTCGTGTTCAGGAGAACGGCGAGTCAGACATCGTGGCACCCTTAAGATTTAAGTTTCCTCTGCTTACTCTGAAACACTTCAGAAAATGCGTGGACGGTTTCTCTGAAATGTATTCTGTCGGGTGCCTTTCCAAAACCATGCTTGTCACCTGTCATTAATGATTTGTCGTCGGTGGTACGTTATGCCCCAATCATCCTTTTAAAGTCGTCGTATAGCTCTATTCTTCTCTTGCTCTATTCTTCTATTGCTCTGTTTTCCTATGTAATTAGTGCGTTTGCCTTTAAAATTCCTGTGTGTTACACTGGAATTCGTATCATGCTCTACATATGAGACGTTGCCATTATTTTAATAATGACAGATGTGATGTTGTTGCCTAAATTGTTTTAACCCTAATCTGTGAAGACGGTCTGTGACTGACACCGGTTGATATTTAGATTTTAATTAAAAACAGCTGATGATAAAACATGCATTTTATACATTACTTGAAGGCTGTAAATAGGCACCTTCCAAAAATGTTCAACTAAATGGTACATTGCTAACTTCTGAGTTAAAATAGCATTACGGTACAAATGAGTACGTTAATATTATAAGAAAACTATAAATCAAGAGATTTACATTTGCCTCGAATGAATGTTGTACCAATCGTGACTTAAAAAACTGTTTATGATCTCTGATATTGAGAATTCAGTATCGTGTGAAGCCTTGCAAATGTGTTGCAATCACCGGGTGCAGTTACCGTACAATGCAATCAAGAGGCCTTCGCTATGTTTTTTTTTGGGAGAGTTCTGTCCACGGCTTTTTGTGCGGGTCTATAATGTATTGGTAATGGCTACTGGAGTACATGACGAACAAATGATCAACGAACCAAATCCCGTACGTGCTCAGCGTGCTACATGTCTAGCAAATGTGCATGTCCTAAAGTACTGTTAGTCGTTGCTCTTCCTCGTCAAAGATGGTCAGGCACTGTCGTGTTGAAATATGGCTCGTGGAATTTCCTGTAGGATGGCCGTTCACTGGGCTCAAAAAACATGTCTAACATGACGACTGTTCTTAGGCTGTCCTCAACAAGAAGAAACCGATATTGTACAGTACATCTAAGATTGATATTACCAGCTTGGTGTCTAATCGTAAGCCCTTGTGTTTGTGAAGCCGATGGAACAAGATATTTCTTACATCTGATTCGTTACCTGGGCAGATGACGTTCATCTTATTTCCATTTATTCGTTACGTATACTATCAGCTCACAGACAACGAACCTCCCCCTCCCGCCCTCCTCCCTCTCTTCGCAATCTGGACAGACGACTTTCACCATAGTAAAAGACGGAGTTAGACTGCAGTGGTATGGGGCTTTGAAAAACTCTCTCTGGATTCCATCACTGATAGGTGTTATGTATAACTGTGGTATCTAAATCGATTGCGAGCGAGCAGCAGTGTTGTAAAACTGTATCGCAAAAGAATGATTAATATCTCTGATGTGCGCGAGGGCGCAGTGGGTCAGATAATGTTAAGCTGTGTTAGAGTGAGGAAGAAAATACAACGTTAAGCTGTATTTGAGAGAGGAAGCAGTGGCAATGTTATGTTTCAAATGCAAGGTCGCAATTAATCAATGTGTTTAATGAACGTAACGGGAACTGATTTGTGAAGGAGGAAGTCTAATTGAATGTCTAAGGTAAGTATCATAATTATGTAATTTTTTGTTTCACTATTACTGCGCCATCAGATTAACTTCATTATTGTACTCAGAGTTGCTAGATTTGAGAGATAGGAAAGTGTATTCTTTGGATGTAACAACGTTCATTAAATTTAAAGTCAGTCATGAGCACTTTCACAGTATACAAATATGTTAGTGTTGTCATTTATGCGCATATTTAATTTTTTACCAGCAGTTCTCTTAAAATTTTTTAATTGATCATGGAACAAAATATGTTCGGAGCACTCTTTGATTTGTAATTAACACAGAACTCATTGCACCTCTCGAGTGTTTCTTCGCACATACAGTAATTTGCAGCTTTAGCATAGCGTCGCGGGAGACAGAGTAGGACTGCAACTCGTTATCCAGATTTGCGCAGAATAGAGATGCGGACTAAATAGATTGATTTGATCAATGAGACCAAGTTATGTCCTCCCCAGACTGTTTTTGTCATCAGTTTTGCATAACCAGTTATCGTAAGTTTTATGTCAATGTTCATTATTTAGGCATTTTAACTTTTTCAAAATTCTTGCAGTCGGATTGCTACCTTTTACAGTATGAAACACTTCCCTTTTCATTACATAAATTAATTATTATGACCTACCAGCTATGCTTTCATATTATGACAGTACTAGTTTCATTACACCACTTCATTTATATGGCAGGTCATATCTTACAATCAGAAACAGAACGTCAGTCATTTATTATTCAAAGGAAACTTTGACTCCCAAATATATTTTTGATTATTTAAGGAAAACGTTCATCTCATCATGCCTTATTGAAAAGAGTGGTAAGAACACCTTATAAAGAACGCAACGCACAACGGTCTTATTGCCCATGCAATGATTGATGTTGGAGCGCGTCTAATGATTGACGGTTGGATATGTGACAAAAGAGATACCTCTTGTACTATACTACGAACTGATGGAAAGGCAGTCGATAACTAACGTGATGATGAGGATACCCTAATGAAAAGAGTGGTAGGAGCTCCTTATAAAGAACGCAACACACAACGGTCATAAGGCGCATGCAAAGATTGATGTTGGAGCGCGTCTAATGATTGACAGGTAGATATATGACAAAAGAGATACCTCTTGTACTACACTACATGAACTGCCCCACCGTCCGTACTCCCCTCAGGAGAAAGTGGTTTATTGAAAGGACAGAAGGCAGCCGATAACTAACGTGATGATGAGGATAACCTACTGAAAAGAGTGGTAGGAGCTCCTTATAAAGAACGCAACACACAACGGTCATAAGGCGCATGCAAAGATTGATGTTGGAGCGCGTCTAATGATTGACAGGTAGATATATGACAAAAGAGATACCTCTTGTACTATACTACATGAACTGCCCCACCGTCCGTACTCCCCTCAGGAGAAAGTGGTTTATTGAAAGGACAGAAGGCAGCCGATAACTAACGTGATGATGAGGATAACCTACTGAAAAGAGTGGTAGGAGCTCCTTATAAAGAACGCAACACACAACGGTCATAAGGCGCATGCATAGATTGATGTTGGAGCGCGTCTAATGATTGACAGGTAGATATATGACAAAAGAGATACCTCTTGTACTATACTACATGAACTGCCCCACCGTCCGTACTCCCCTCAGGAGAAAGTGGTTTATTGAAAGGACAGAAGGCAGCCGATAACTAACGTGATGATGAGGATAACCTACTGAAAAGAGTGGTAGGAGCTCCTTATAAAGAACGCAACACACAACGGTCATAAGGCGCATGCAAAGATTGATGTTGGAGCGCGTCTAATGATTGACAGGTAGATATATGACAAAAGAGATACCTCTTGTACTATACTACATGAACTGCCCCACCGTCCGTACTCCCCTCAGGAGAAAGTGGTTTATTGAAAGGACAGAAGGCAGCCGATAACTAACGTGATGATGAGGATAACCTACTGAAAAGAGTGGTAGGAGCTCCTTATAAAGAACGCAACACACAACGGTCATAAGGCGCATGCAAAGATTGATGTTGGAGCGCGTCTAATGATTGACAGGTAGATATATGACAAAAGAGATACCTCTTGTACTATACTACATGAACTGCCCCACCGTCCGTACTCCCCTCAGGAGAAAGTGGTTTATTGAAAGGACAGAAGGCAGCCGATAACTAACGTGATGATGAGGATAACCTACTGAAAAGAGTGGTAGGAGCTCCTTATAAAGAACGCAACACACAACGGTCATAAGGCGCATGCAAAGATTGATGTTGGAGCGCGTCTAATGATTGACAGGTAGATATATGACAAAAGAGATACCTCTTGTACTATACTACATGAACTGCCCCACCGTCCGTACTCCCCTCAGGAGAAAGTGGTTTATTGAAAGGACAGAAGGCAGCCGATAACTAACGTGATGATGAGGATAACCTACTGAAAAGAGTGGTAGGAGCTCCTTATAAAGAACGCAACACACAACGGTCATAAGGCGCATGCAAAGATTGATGTTGGAGTGCGTCTAATGATTGACAGGTAGATATATGACAAAAGAGATACCTCTTGTACTATACTACATGAACTGCCCCACCGTCCGTACTCCCCTCAGGAGAAAGTGGTTTATTGAAAGGACAGAAGGCAGCCGATAACTAACGATGTGATGATGATACGCTACTGAAAAGAGTGGTAGGAGCTCCTTATAAAGAACGCAACACACAACGGTCATAAGGCGCATGCAAAGATTGATGTTGGAGCGCGTCTAATGATTGACAGGTAGATATATGACAAAAGAGATACCTCTTGTACTATACTACATGAACTGCCCCACCGTCCGTACTCCCCTCAGGAGAAAGTGGTTTATTGAAAGGACAGAAGGCAGCCGATAACTAACGATGTGATGATGATACGCTACTGAAAAGAGTGGTAGGAGCTCCTTATAAAGAACGCAACACACAACGGTCATAAGGCGCATGCAAAGATTGATGTTGGAGCGCGTCTAATGATTGACAGGTAGATATATGACAAAAGAGATACCTCTTGTACTATACTACATGAACTGCCCCACCGTCCGTACTCCCCTCAGGAGAAAGTGGTTTATTGAAAGGACAGAAGGCAGCCGATAACTAACGTGATGATGAGGATAACCTACTGAAAAGAGTGGTAGGAGCTCCTTATAAAGAACGCAACACACAACGGTCATAAGGCGCATGCAAAGATTGATGTTGGAGCGCGTCTAATGATTGACAGGTAGATATATGACAAAAGAGATACCTCTTGTACTATACTACATGAACTGCCCCACCGTCCGTACTCCCCTCAGGAGAAAGTGGTTTATTGAAAGGACAGAAGGCAGCCGATAACTAACGTGATGATGAGGATAACCTACTGAAAAGAGTGGTAGGAGCTCCTTATAAAGAACGCAACACACAACGGTCATAAGGCGCATGCAAAGATTGATGTTGGAGCGCGTCTAATGATTGACAGGTAGATATATGACAAAAGAGATACCTCTTGTACTATACTACATGAACTGCCCCACCGTCCGTACTCCCCTCAGGAGAAAGTGGTTTATTGAAAGGACAGAAGGCAGCCGATAACTAACGATGTGATGATGATACGCTACTGAAAAGAGTGGTAGGAGCTCCTTATAAAGAACGCAACACACAACGGTCATAAGGCGCATGCAAAGATTGATGTTGGAGCGCGTCTAATGATTGACAGGTAGATATATGACAAAAGAGATACCTCTTGTACTATACTACATGAACTGCCCCACCGTCCGTACTCCCCTCAGGAGAAAGTGGTTTATTGAAAGGACAGAAGGCAGCCGATAACTAACGTGATGATGAGGATAACCTACTGAAAAGACTGGTAGGAGCTCCTTATAAAGAACGCAACACACAACGGTCATAAGGCGCATGCAAAGATTGATGTTGGAGCGCGTCTAATGATTGACAGGTAGATATATGACAAAAGAGATACCTCTTGTACTATACTACATGAACTGCCCCACCGTCCGTACTCCCCTCAGGAGAAAGTGGTTTATTGAAAGGACAGAAGGCAGCCGATAACTAACGTGATGATGAGGATAACCTACTGAAAAGAGTGGTAGGAGCTCCTTATAAAGAACGCAACACACAACGGTCATAAGGCGCATGCAAAGATTGATGTTGGAGCGCGTCTAATGATTGACAGGTAGATATATGACAAAAGAGATACCTCTTGTACTATACTACATGAACTGCCCAACCGTCCGTACTCCCCTCAGGAGAAAGTGGTTTATTGAAAGGACAGAAGGCAGCCGATAACTAACGATGTGATGATGATACGCTAATGAAAAGAGTGGTAGGAGCTCCTTATAAAGAACGCAACACACAACGGTCATAAGGCGCATGCAAAGATTGATGTTGGAGCGCGTCTAATGATTGACAGGTAGATATATGACAAAAGAGATACCTCTTGTACTATACTACATGAACTGCCCCACCGTCCGTACTCCCCTCAGGAGAAAGTGGTTTATTGAAAGGACAGAAGGCAGCCGATAACTAACGTGATGATGAGGATAACCTACTGAAAAGAGTGGTAGGAGCTCCTTATAAAGAACGCAACACACAACGGTCATAAGGCGCATGCAAAGATTGATGTTGGAGCGCGTCTAATGATTGACAGGTAGATATATGACAAAAGAGATACCTCTTGTACTATACTACATGAACTGCCCCACCGTCCGTACTCCCCTCAGGAGAAAGTGGTTTATTGAAAGGACAGAAGGCAGCCGATAACTAACGATGTGATGATGATACGCTACTGAAAAGAGTGGTAGGAGCTCCTTATAAAGAACGCAACACACAACGGTCATAAGGCGCATGCAAAGATTGATGTTGGAGCGCGTCTAATGATTGACAGGTAGATATATGACAAAAGAGATACCTCTTGTACTATACTACATGAACTGCCCCACCGTCCGTACTCCCCTCAGGAGAAAGTGGTTTATTGAAAGGACAGAAGGCAGCCGATAACTAACGATGTGATGATGATACGCTAATGAAAAGAGTGGTAGGAGCTCCTTATAAAGAACGCAACACACAACGGTCATAAGGCGCATGCAAAGATTGATGTTGGAGCGCGTCTAATGATTGACAGGTAGATATATGACAAAAGAGATACCTCTTGTACTATACTACATGAACTGCCCCACCGTCCGTACTCCCCTCAGGAGAAAGTGGTTTATTGAAAGGACAGAAGGCAGCCGATAACTAACGTGATGATGAGGATAACCTACTGAAAAGAGTGGTAGGAGCTCCTTATAAAGAACGCAACACACAACGGTCATAAGGCGCATGCAAAGATTGATGTTGGAGCGCGTCTAATGATTGACAGGTAGATATATGACAAAAGAGATACCTCTTGTACTATACTACATGAACTGCCCCACCATCCGTACTCCCCTCAGGAGAAAGTGGTTTATTGAAAGGACAGAAGGCAGCCGATAACTAACGATGTGATGATGATACGCTACTGAAAAGAGTGGTAGGAGCTCCTTATAAAGAACGCAACACACAACGGTCATAAGGCGCATGCAAAGATTGATGTTGGAGCGCGTCTAATGATTGACAGGTAGATATATGACAAAAGAGATACCTCTTGTACTATACTACATGAACTGCCCCACCGTCCGTACTCCCCTCAGGAGAAAGTGGTTTATTGAAAGGACAGAAGGCAGCCGATAACTAACGATGTGATGATGATACGCTACTGAAAAGAGTGGTAGGAGCTCCTTATAAAGAACGCAACACACAACGGTCATAAGGCGCATGCAAAGATTGATGTTGGAGCGCGTCTAATGATTGACAGGTAGATATATGACAAAAGAGATACCTCTTGTACTATACTACATGAACTGCCCCACCGTCCGTACTCCCCTCAGGAGAAAGTGGTTTATTGAAAGGACAGAAGGCAGCCGATAACTAACGTGATGATGAGGATAACCTACTGAAAAGAGTGGTAGGAGCTCCTTATAAAGAACGCAACACACAACGGTCATAAGGCGCATGCAAAGATTGATGTTGGAGCGCGTCTAATGATTGACAGGTAGATATATGACAAAAGAGATACCTCTTGTACTATACTACATGAACTGCCCCACCGTCCGTACTCCCCTCAGGAGAAAGTGGTTTATTGAAAGGACAGAAGGCAGCCGATAACTAACGTGATGATGAGGATAACCTACTGAAAAGAGTGGTAGGAGCTCCTTATAAAGAACGCAACACACAACGGTCATAAGGCGCATGCAAAGATTGATGTTGGAGCGCGTCTAATGATTGACAGGTAGATATATGACAAAAGAGATACCTCTTGTACTATACTACATGAACTGCCCCACCGTCCGTACTCCCCTCAGGAGAAAGTGGTTTATTGAAAGGACAGAAGGCAGCCGATAACTAACGATGTGATGATGATACGCTACTGAAAAGAGTGGTAGGAGCTCCTTATAAAGAACGCAACACACAACGGTCATAAGGCGCATGCAAAGATTGATGTTGGAGCGCGTCTAATGATTGACAGGTAGATATATGACAAAAGAGATACCTCTTGTACTATACTACATGAACTGCCCCACCGTCCGTACTCCCCTCAGGAGAAAGTGGTTTATTGAAAGGACAGAAGGCAGCCGATAACAAACGTGATGATGAGGATAACCTACTGAAAAGAGTGGTAGGAGCTCCTTATAAAGAACGCAACACACAACGGTCATAAGGCGCATGCAAAGATTGATGTTGGAGCGCGTCTAATGAATGACAGGTAGATATATGACAAAAGAGATACCTCTTGTACTATACTACATGAACTGCCCCACCGTCCGTACTCCCCTCAGGAGAAAGTGGTTTATTGAAAGGACAGAAGGCAGCCGATAACTAACGTGATGATGAGGATAACCTACTGAAAAGAGTGGTAGGAGCTCCTTATAAAGAACGCAACACACAACGGTCATAAGGCGCATGCAAAGATTGATGTTGGAGCGCGTCTAATGATTGACAGGTAGATATATGACAAAAGAGATACCTCTTGTACTATACTACATGAACTGCCCCACCGTCCGTACTCCCCTCAGGAGAAAGTGGTTTATTGAAAGGACAGAAGGCAGCCGATAACTAACGTGATGATGAGGATAACCTACTGAAAAGAGTGGTAGGAGCTCCTTATAAAGAACGCAACACACAACGGTCATAAGGCGCATGCAAAGATTGATGTTGGAGCGCGTCTAATGATTGACAGGTAGATATATGACAAAAGAGATACCTCTTGTACTATACTACATGAACTGCCCCACCGTCCGTACTCCCCTCAGGAGAAAGTGGTTTATTGAAAGGACAGAAGGCAGCCGATAACTAACGATGTGATGATGATACGCTACTGAAAAGAGTGGTAGGAGCTCCTTATAAAGAACGCAACACACAACGGTCATAAGGCACATGCAAAGATTGATGTTGGAGCGCGTCTAATGATTGACAGGTAGATATATGACAAAAGAGATACCTCTTGTACTATACTACATGAACTGCCCCACCGTCCGTACTCCCCTCAGGAGAAAGTGGTTTATTGAAAGGACAGAAGGCAGCCGATAACTAACGTGATGATGAGGATAACCTACTGAAAAGAGTGGTAGGAGCTCCTTATAATGAACGCAACACACAACGGTCATAAGGCGCATGCAAAGATTGATGTTGGAGCGCGTCTAATGATTGACAGGTAGATATATGACAAAAGAGATACCTCTTGTACTATACTACATGAACTGCCCCACCGTCCGTACTCCCCTCAGGAGAAAGTGGTTTATTGAAAGGACAGAAGGCAGCCGATAACTAACGTGATGATGAGGATAACCTACTGAAAAGAGTGGTAGGAGCTCCTTATAAAGAACGCAACACACAACGGTCATAAGGCGCATGCAAAGATTGATGTTGGAGCGCGTCTAATGATTGACAGGTAGATATATGACAAAAGAGATACCTCTTGTACTATACTACATGAACTGCCCCACCGTCCGTACTCCCCTCAGGAGAAAGTGGTTTATTGAAAGGACAGAAGGCAGCCGATAACTAACGTGATGATGAGGATAACCTACTGAAAAGAGTGGTAGGAGCTCCTTATAAAGAACGCAACACACAACGGTCATAAGGCGCATGCAAAGATTGATGTTGGAGCGCGTCTAATGATTGACAGGTAGATATATGACAAAAGAGATACCTCTTGTACTATACTACATGAACTGCCCCACCGTCCGTACTCCCCTCAGGAGAAAGTGGTTTATTGAAAGGACAGAAGGCAGCCGATAACTAACGATGTGATGATGATACGCTACTGAAAAGAGTGGTAGGAGCTCCTTATAAAGAACGCAACACACAACGGTCATAAGGCGCATGCAAAGATTGATGTTGGAGCGCGTCTAATGATTGACAGGTAGATATATGACAAAAGAGATACCTCTTGTACTATACTACATGAACTGCCCCACCGTCCGTACTCCCCTCAGGAGAAAGTGGTTTATTGAAAGGACAGAAGGCAGCCGATAACTAACGATGTGATGATGATACGCTACTGAAAAGAGTGGTAGGAGCTCCTTATAAAGAACGCAACACACAACGGTCATAAGGCGCATGCAAAGATTGATGTTGGAGCGCGTCTAATGATTGACAGGTAGATATATGACAAAAGAGATACCTCTTGTACTATACTACATGAACTGCCCCACCGTCCGTACTCCCCTCAGGAGAAAGTGGTTTATTGAAAGGACAGAAGGCAGCCGATAACTAACGTGATGATGAGGATAACCTACTGAAAAGAGTGGTAGGAGCTCCTTATAAAGAACGCAACACACAACGGTCATAAGGCGCATGCAAAGATTGATGTTGGAGCGCGTCTAATGATTGACAGGTAGATATATGACAAAAGAGATACCTCTTGTACTATACTACATGAACTGCCCCACCGTCCGTACTCCCCTCAGGAGAAAGTGGTTTATTGAAAGGACAGAAGGCAGCCGATAACTAACGATGTGATGATGATACGCTAATGAAAAGAGTGGTAGGAGCTCCTTATAAAGAACGCAACACACAACGGTCATAAGGCGCATGCAAAGATTGATGTTGGAGCGCGTCTAATGATTGACAGGTAGATATATGACAAAAGAGATACCTCTTGTACTATACTACATGAACTGCCCCACCGTCCGTACTCCCCTCAGGAGAAAGTGGTTTATTGAAAGGACAGAAGGCAGCCGATAACTAACGTGATGATGAGGATAACCTACTGAAAAGAGTGGTAGGAGCTCCTTATAAAGAACGCAACACACAACGGTCATAAGGCGCATGCAAAGATTGATGTTGGAGCGCGTCTAATGATTGACAGGTAGATATATGACAAAAGAGATACCTCTTGTACTATACTACATGAACTGCCCCACCATCCGTACTCCCCTCAGGAGAAAGTGGTTTATTGAAAGGACAGAAGGCAGCCGATAACTAACGTGATGATGAGGATAACCTACTGAAAAGAGTGGTAGGAGCTCCTTATAAAGAACGCAACACACAACGGTCATAAGGCGCATGCAAAGATTGATGTTGGAGCGCGTCTAATGATTGACAGGTAGATATATGACAAAAGAGATACCTCTTGTACTATACTACATGAACTGCCCCACCGTCCGTACTCCCCTCAGGAGAAAGTGGTTTATTGAAAGGACAGAAGGCAGCCGATAACTAACGTGATGATGAGGATAACCTCCTGAAAAGAGTGGTAGGAGCTCCTTATAAAGAACGCAACACACAACGGTCATAAGGCGCATGCAAAGATTGATGTTGGAGCGCGTCTAATGATTGACAGGTAGATATATGACAAAAGAGATACCTCTTGTACTATACTACATGAACTGCCCCACCGTCCGTACTCCCCTCAGGAGAAAGTGGTTTATTGAAAGGACAGAAGGCAGCCGATAACTAACGTGATGATGAGGATAACCTACTGAAAAGAGTGGTAGGAGCTCCTTATAAAGAACGCAACACACAACGGTCATAAGGCGCATGCAAAGATTGATGTTGGAGCGCGTCTAATGATTGACAGGTAGATATATGACAAAAGAGATACCTCTTGTACTATACTACATGAACTGCCCCACCGTCCGTACTCCCCTCAGGAGAAAGTGGTTTATTGAAAGGACAGAAGGCAGCCGATAACTAACGATGTGATGGTGATACGCTACTGAAAAGAGTGGTAGGAGCTCCTTATAAAGAACGCAACACACAACGGTCATAAGGCGCATGCAAAGATTGATGTTGGAGCGCGTCTAATGATTGACAGGTAGATATATGACAAAAGAGATACCTCTTGTACTATACTACATGAACTGCCCCACCGTCCGTACTCCCCTCAGGAGAAAGTGGTTTATTGAAAGGACAGAAGGCAGCCGATAACTAAAGATGTGATGATGATACGCTACTGAAAAGAGTGGTAGGAGCTCCTTATAAAGAACGCAACACACAACGGTCATAAGGCGCATGCAAAGATTGATGTTGGAGCGCGTCTAATGATTGACAGGTAGATATATGACAAAAGAGATACCTCTTGTACTATACTACATGAACTGCCCCACCGTCCGTACTCCCCTCAGGAGAAAGTGGTTTATTGAAAGGACAGAAGGCAGCCGATAACTAACGTGATGATGAGGATAACCTACTGAAAAGAGTGGTAGGAGCTCCTTATAAAGAACGCAACACACAACGGTCATAAGGCGCATGCAAAGATTGATGTTGGAGCGCGTCTAATGATTGACAGGTAGATATATGACAAAAGAGATACCTCTTGTACTATACTACATGAACTGCCCCACCGTCCGTACTCCCCTCAGGAGAAAGTGGTTTATTGAAAGGACAGAAGGCAGCCGATAACTAACGTGATGATGAGGATAACCTACTGAAAAGAGTGGTAGGAGCTCCTTATAAAGAACGCAACACACAACGGTCATAAGGCGCATGCAAAGATTGATGTTGGAGCGCGTCTAATGATTGACAGGTAGATATATGACAAAAGAGATACCTCTTGTACTATACTACATGAACTGCCCCACCGTCCGTACTCCCCTCAGGAGAAAGTGGTTTATTGAAAGGACAGAAGGCAGCCGATAACTAACGTGATGATGAGGATAACCTACTGAAAAGAGTGGTAGGAGCTCCTTATAAAGAACGCAACACACAACGGTCATAAGGCGCATGCAAAGATTGATGTTGGAGCGCGTCTAATGATTGACAGGTAGATATATGACAAAAGAGATACCTCTTGTACTATACTACATGAACTGCCCCACCGTCCGTACTCCCCTCAGGAGAAAGTGGTTTATTGAAAGGACAGAAGGCAGCCGATAACTAACGTGATGATGAGGATAACCTACTGAAAAGAGTGGTAGGAGCTCCTTATAAAGAACGCAACACACAACGGTCATAAGGCGCATGCAAAGATTGATGTTGGAGCGCGTCTAATGATTGACAGGTAGATATATGACAAAAGAGATACCTCTTGTACTATACTACATGAACTGCCCCACCGTCCGTACTCCCCTCAGGAGAAAGTGGTTTATTGAAAGGACAGAAGGCAGCCGATAACTAACGATGTGATGATGATACGCTAATGAAAAGAGTGGTAGGAGCTCCTTATAAAGAACGCAACACACAACGGTCATAAGGCGCATGCAAAGATTGATGTTGGAGCGCGTCTAATGATTGACAGGTAGATATATGACAAAAGAGATACCTCTTGTACTATACTACATGAACTGCCCCACCGTCCGTACTCCCCTCAGGAGAAAGTGGTTTATTGAAAGGACAGAAGGCAGCCGATAACTAACGATGTGATGATGATACGCTACTGAAAAGAGTGGTAGGAGCTCCTTATAAAGAACGCAACACACAACGGTCATAAGGCGCATGCAAAGATTGATGTTGGAGCGCGTCTAATGATTGACAGGTAGATATATGACAAAAGAGATACCTCTTGTACTATACTACATGAACTGCCCCACCGTCCGTACTCCCCTCAGGAGAAAGTGGTTTATTGAAAGGACAGAAGGCAGCCGATAACTAACGATGTGATGATGATACGCTACTGAAAAGAGTGGTAGGAGCTCCTTATAAAGAACGCAACACACAACGGTCATAAGGCGCATGCAAAGATTGATGTTGGAGCGCGTCTAATGATTGACAGGTAGATATATGACAAAAGAGATACCTCTTGTACTATACTACATGAACTGCCCCACTGTCCGTACTCCCCTCAGGAGAAAGTGGTTTATTGAAAGGACAGAAGGCAGCCGATAACTAACGTGATGATGAGGATAACCTACTGAAAAGAGTGGTAGGAGCTCCTTATAAAGAACGCAACACACAACGGTCATAAGGCGCATGCAAAGATTGATGTTGGAGCGCGTCTAATGATTGACAGGTAGATATATGACAAAAGAGATACCTCTTGTATTATACTACATGAACTGCCCCACCGTCCGTACTCCCCTCAGGAGAAAGTGGTTTATTGAAAGGACAGAAGGCAGCCGATAACTAACGATGTGATGATGATACGCTACTGAAAAGAGTGGTAGGAGCTCCTTATAAAGAACGCAACACACAACGGTCATAAGGCGCATGCAAAGATTGATGTTGGAGCGCGTCTAATGATTGACAGGTAGATATATGACAAAAGAGATACCTCTTGTACTATACTACATGAACTGCCCCACCGTCCGTACTCCCCTCAGGAGAAAGTGGTTTATTGAAAGGACAGAAGGCAGCCGATAACTAACGTGATGATGAGGATAACCTACTGAAAAGAGTGGTAGGAGCTCCTTATAAAGAACGCAACACACAACGGTCATAAGGCGCATGCAAAGATTGATGTTGGAGCGCGTCTAATGATTGACAGGTAGATATATGACAAAAGAGATACCTCTTGTACTATACTACATGAACTGCCCCACCGTCCGTACTCCCCTCAGGAGAAAGTGGTTTATTGAAAGGACAGAAGGCAGCCGATAACTAACGATGTGATGATGATACGCTACTGAAAAGAGTGGTAGGAGCTCCTTATAAAGAACGCAACACACAACGGTCATAAGGCGCATGCAAAGATTGATGTTGGAGCGCGTCTAATGATTGACAGGTAGATATATGACAAAAGAGATACCTCTTGTACTATACTACATGAACTGCCCCACCGTCCGTACTCCCCTCAGGAGAAAGTGGTTTATTGAAAGGACAGAAGGCAGCCGATAACTAACGTGATGATGAGGATAACCTACTGAAAAGAGTGGTAGGAGCTCCTTATAAAGAACGCAACACACAACGGTCATAAGGCGCATGCAAAGATTGATGTTGGAGCGCGTCTAATGATTGACAGGTAGATATATGACAAAAGAGATACCTCTTGTACTATACTACATGAACTGCCCCACCGTCCGTACTCTCCTCAGGAGAAAGTGGTTTATTGAAAGGACAGAAGGCAGCCGATAACTAACGTGATGATGAGGATAACCTACTGAAAAGAGTGGTAGGAGCTCCTTATAAAGAACGCAACACACAACGGTCATAAGGCGCATGCAAAGATTGATGTTGGAGCGCGTCTAATGATTGACAGGTAGATATATGACAAAAGAGATACCTCTTGTACTATACTACATGAACTGCCCCACCGTCCGTACTCCCCTCAGGAGAAAGTGGTTTATTGAAAGGACAGAAGGCAGCCGATAACTAACGATGTGATGATGATACGCTAATGAAAAGAGTGGTAGGAGCTCCTTATAAAGAACGCAACACACAACGGTCATAAGGCGCATGCAAAGATTGATGTTGGAGCGCGTCTAATGATTGACAGGTAGATATATGACAAAAGAGATACCTCTTGTACTATACTACATGAACTGCCCCACCGTCCGTACTCCCCTCAGGAGAAAGTGGTTTATTGAAAGGACAGAAGGCAGCCGATAACTAACGATGTGATGATGATACGCTACTGAAAAGAGTGGTAGGAGCTCCTTATAAAGAACGCAACACACAACGGTCATAAGGCGCATGCAAAGATTGATGTTGGAGCGCGTCTAATGATTGACAGGTAGATATATGACAAAAGAGATACCTCTTGTACTATACTACATGAACTGCCCCACCGTCCGTACTCCCCTCAGGAGAAAGTGGTTTATTGAAAGGACAGAAGGCAGCCGATAACTAACGATGTGATGATGATACGCTACTGAAAAGAGTGGTAGGAGCTCCTTATAAAGAACGCAACACACAACGGTCATAAGGCGCATGCAAAGATTGATGTTGGAGCGCGTCTAATGATTGACAGGTAGATATATGACAAAAGAGATACCTCTTGTACTATACTACATGAACTGCCCCACCGTCCGTACTCCCCTCAGGAGAAAGTGGTTTATTGAAAGGACAGAAGGCAGCCGATAACTAACGTGATGATGAGGATAACCTACTGAAAAGAGTGGTAGGAGCTCCTTATAAAGAACGCAACACACAACGGTCATAAGGCGCATGCAAAGATTGATGTTGGAGCGCGTCTAATGATTGACAGGTAGATATATGACAAAAGAGATACCTCTTGTACTATACTACATGAACTGCCCCACCGTCCGTACTCCCCTCAGGAGAAAGTGGTTTATTGAAAGGACAGAAGGCAGCCGATAACTAACGATGTGATGATGATACGCTACTGAAAAGAGTGGTAGGAGCTCCTTATAAAGAACGCAACACACAACGGTCATAAGGCGCATGCAAAGATTGATGTTGGAGCGCGTCTAATGATTGACAGGTAGATATATGACAAAAGAGATACCTCTTGTACTATACTACATGAACTGCCCCACCGTCCGTACTCCCCTCAGGAGAAAGTGGTTTATTGAAAGGACAGAAGGCAGCCGATAACTAACGTGATGATGAGGATAACCTACTGAAAAGAGTGGTAGGAGCTCCTTATAAAGAACGCAACACACAACGGTCATAAGGCGCATGCAAAGATTGATGTTGGAGCGCGTCTAATGATTGACAGGTAGATATATGACAAAAGAGATACCTCTTGTACTATACTACATGAACTGCCCCACCGTCCGTACTCCCCTCAGGAGAAAGTGGTTTATTGAAAGGACAGAAGGCAGCCGATAACTAACGATGTGATGATGATACGCTAATGAAAAGAGTGGTAGGAGCTCCTTATAAAGAACGCAACACACAACGGTCATAAGGCGCATGCAAAGATTGATGTTGGAGCGCGTCTAATGATTGACAGGTAGATATATGACAAAAGAGATACCTCTTGTACTATACTACATGAACTGCCCCACCGTCCGTACTCCCCTCAGGAGAAAGTGGTTTATTGAAAGGACAGAAGGCAGCCGATAACAAACGATGTGATGATGATACGCTAATGAAAAGAGTGGTAGGAGCTCCTTATAAAGAACGCAACACACAACGGTCATAAGGCGCATGCAAAGATTGATGTTGGAGCGCGTCTAATGATTGACAGGTAGATATATGACAAAAGAGATACCTCTTGTACTATACTACATGAACTGCCCCACCGTCCGTACTCCCCTCAGGAGAAAGTGGTTTATTGAAAGGACAGAAGGCAGCCGATAACTAACGATGTGATGATGATACGCTACTGAAAAGAGTGGTAGGAGCTCCTTATAAAGAACGCAACACACAACGGTCATAAGGCGCATGCAAAGATTGATGTTGGAGCGCGTCTAATGATTGACAGGTAGATATATGACAAAAGAGATACCTCTTGTACTATACTACATGAACTGCCCCACCGTCCGTACTCCCCTCAGGAGAAAGTGGTTTATTGAAAGGACAGAAGGCAGCCGATAACTAACGATGTGATGATGATACGCTACTGAAAAGAGTGGTAGGAGCTCCTTATAAAGAACGCAACACACAACGGTCATAAGGCGCATGCAAAGATTGATGTTGGAGCGCGTCTAATGATTGACAGGTAGATATATGACAAAAGAGATACCTCTTGTACTATACTACATGAACTGCCCCACCGTCCGTACTCCCCTCAGGAGAAAGTGGTTTATTGAAAGGACAGAAGGCAGCCGATAACTAACGATGTGATGATGATACGCTACTGAAAAGAGTGGTAGGAGCTCCTTATAAAGAACGCAACACACAACGGTCATAAGGCGCATGCAAAGATTGATGTTGGAGCGCGTCTAATGATTGACAGGTAGATATATGACAAAAGAGATACCTCTTGTACTATACTACATGAACTGCCCCACCGTCCGTACTCCCCTCAGGAGAAAGTGGTTTATTGAAAGGACAGAAGGCAGCCGATAACTAACGATGTGATGATGATACGCTACTGAAAAGAGTGGTAGGAGCTCCTTATAAAGAACGCAACACACAACGGTCATAAGGCGCATGCAAAGATTGATGTTGGAGCGCGTCTAATGATTGACAGGTAGATATATGACAAAAGAGATACCTCTTGTACTATACTACATGAACTGCCCCACCGTCCGTACTCCCCTCAGGAGAAAGTGGTTTATTGAAAGGACAGAAGGCAGCCGATAACTAACGATGTGATGATGATACGCTACTGAAAAGAGTGGTAGGAGCTCCTTATAAAGAACGCAACACACAACGGTCATAAGGCGCATGCAAAGATTGATGTTGGAGCGCGTCTAATGATTGACAGGTAGATATATGACAAAAGAGATACCTCTTGTACTATACTACATGAACTGCCCCACCGTCCGTACTCCCCTCAGGAGAAAGTGGTTTATTGAAAGGACAGAAGGCAGCCGATAACTAACGATGTGATGATGATACGCTACTGAAAAGAGTGGTAGGAGCTCCTTATAAAGAACGCAACACACAACGGTCATAAGGCGCATGCAAAGATTGATGTTGGAGCGCGTCTAATGATTGACAGGTAGATATATGACAAAAGAGATACCTCTTGTACTATACTACATGAACTGCCCCACCGTCCGTACTCCCCTCAGGAGAAAGTGGTTTATTGAAAGGACAGAAGGCAGCCGATAACTAACGATGTGATGATGATACGCTACTGAAAAGAGTGGTAGGAGCTCCTTATAAAGAACGCAACACACAACGGTCATAAGGCGCATGCAAAGATTGATGTTGGAGCGCGTCTAATGATTGACAGGTAGATATATGACAAAAGAGATACCTCTTGTACTATACTACATGAACTGCCCCACCGTCCGTACTCCCCTCAGGAGAAAGTGGTTTATTGAAAGGACAGAAGGCAGCCGATAACTAACGATGTGATGATGATACGCTACTGAAAAGAGTGGTAGGAGCTCCTTATAAAGAACGCAACACACAACGGTCATAAGGCGCATGCAAAGATTGATGTTGGAGCGCGTCTAATGATTGACAGGTAGATATATGACAAAAGAGATACCTCTTGTACTATACTACATGAACTGCCCCACCGTCCGTACTCCCCTCAGGAGAAAGTGGTTTATTGAAAGGACAGAAGGCAGCCGATAACTAACGTGATGATGAGGATAACCTACTGAAAAGAGTGGTAGGAGCTCCTTATAAAGAACGCAACACACAACGGTCATAAGGCGCATGCAAAGATTGATGTTGGAGCGCGTCTAATGATTGACAGGTAGATATATGACAAAAGAGATACCTCTTGTACTATACTACATGAACTGCCCCACCGTCCGTACTCCCCTCAGGAGAAAGTGGTTTATTGAAAGGACAGAAGGCAGCCGATAACTAACGTGATGATGAGGATAACCTACTGAAAAGAGTGGTAGGAGCTCCTTATAAAGAACGCAACACACAACGGTCATAAGGCGCATGCAAAGATTGATGTTGGAGCGCGTCTAATGATTGACAGGTAGATATATGACAAAAGAGATACCTCTTGTACTATACTACATGAACTGCCCCACCGTCCGTACTCCCCTCAGGAGAAAGTGGTTTATTGAAAGGACAGAAGGCAGCCGATAACTAACGATGTGATGATGATACGCTAATGAAAAGAGTGGTAGGAGCTCCTTATAAAGAACGCAACACACAACGGTCATAAGGCGCATGCAAAGATTGATGTTGGAGCGCGTCTAATGATTGACAGGTAGATATATGACAAAGGAGATACCTCTTGTACTATACTACATGAACTGCCCCACCGTCCGTACTCCCCTCAGGAGAAAGTGGTTTATTGAAAGGACAGAAGGCAGCCGATAACTAACGATGTGATGATGATACGCTACTGAAAAGAGTGGTAGGAGCTCCTTATAAAGAACGCAACACACAACGGTCATAAGGCGCATGCAAAGATTGATGTTGGAGCGCGTCTAATGATTGACAGGTAGATATATGACAAAAGAGATACCTCTTGTACTATACTACATGAACTGCCCCACCGTCCGTACTCCCCTCAGGAGAAAGTGGTTTATTGAAAGGACAGAAGGCAGCCGATAACTAACGATGTGATGATGATACGCTACTGAAAAGAGTGGTAGGAGCTCCTTATAAAGAACGCAACACACAACGGTCATAAGGCGCATGCAAAGATTGATGTTGGAGCGCGTCTAATGATTGACAGGTAGATATATGACAAAAGAGATACCTCTTGTACTATACTACATGAACTGCCCCACCGTCCGTACTCCCCTCAGGAGAAAGTGGTTTATTGAAAGGACAGAAGGCAGCCGATAACTAACGTGATGATGAGGATAACCTACTGAAAAGAGTGGTAGGAGCTCCTTATAAAGAACGCAACACACAACGGTCATAAGGCGCATGCAAAGATTGATGTTGGAGCGCGTCTAATGATTGACAGGTAGATATATGACAAAAGAGATACCTCTTGTACTATACTACATGAACTGCCCCACCGTCCGTACTCCCCTCAGGAGAAAGTGGTTTATTGAAAGGACAGAAGGCAGCCGATAACTAACGATGTGATGATGATACGCTACTGAAAAGAGTGGTAGGAGCTCCTTATAAAGAACGCAACACACAACGGTCATAAGGCGCATGCAAAGATTGATGTTGGAGCGCGTCTAATGATTGACAGGTAGATATATGACAAAAGAGATACCTCTTGTACTATACTACATGAACTGCCCCACCGTCCGTACTCCCCTCAGGAGAAAGTGGTTTATTGAAAGGACAGAAGGCAGCCGATAACTAACGATGTGATGATGATACGCTACTGAAAAGAGTGGTAGGAGCTCCTTATAAAGAACGCAACACACAACGGTCATAAGGCGCATGCAAAGATTGATGTTGGAGCGCGTCTAATGATTGACAGGTAGATATATGACAAAAGAGATACCTCTTGTACTATACTACATGAACTGCCCCACCGTCCGTACTCCCCTCAGGAGAAAGTGGTTTATTGAAAGGACAGAAGGCAGCCGATAACTAACGATGTGATGATGATACGCTACTGAAAAGAGTGGTAGGAGCTCCTTATAAAGAACGCAACACACAACGGTCATAAGGCGCATGCAAAGATTGATGTTGGAGCGCGTCTAATGATTGACAGGTAGATATATGACAAAAGAGATACCTCTTGTACTATACTACATGAACTGCCCCACCGTCCGTACTCCCCTCAGGAGAAAGTGGTTTATTGAAAGGACAGAAGGCAGCCGATAACTAACGATGTGATGATGATACGCTAATGAAAAGAGTGGTAGGAGCTCCTTATAAAGAACGCAAAACACAACGGTCATAAGGCGCATGCAAAGATTGATGTTGGAGCACGTCTAATGATTGACAGGTAGATATATGACAAAAGAGATACCTCTTGTACTATACTACATGAACTGCCCCACCGTCCGTACTCCCCTCAGGAGAAAGTGGTTTATTGAAAGGACAGAAGGCAGCCGATAACAAACGATGTGATGATGATACGCTAATGAAAAGAGTGGTAGGAGCTCCTTATAAAGAACGCAACACACAACGGTCATAAGGCGCATGCAAAGATTGATGTTGGAGCGCGTCTAATGATTGACAGGTAGATATATGACAAAAGAGATACCTCTTGTACTATACTACATGAACTGCCCCACCGTCCGTACTCCCCTCAGGAGAAAGTGGTTTATTGAAAGGACAGAAGGCAGCCGATAACTAACGTGATGATGAGGATAACCTACTGAAAAGAGTGGTAGGAGCTCCTTATAAAGAACGCAACACACAACGGTCATAAGGCGCATGCAAAGATTGATGTTGGAGCGCGTCTAATGATTGACAGGTAGATATATGACAAAAGAGATACCTCTTGTACTATACTACATGAACTGCCCCACCGTCCGTACTCCCCTCAGGAGAAAGTGGTTTATTGAAAGGACAGAAGGCAGCCGATAACAAACGATGTGATGATGATACGCTAATGAAAAGAGTGGTAGGAGCTCCTTATAAAGAACGCAACACACAACGGTCATAAGGCGCATGCAAAGATTGATGTTGGAGCGCGTCTAATGATTGACAGGTAGATATATGACAAAAGAGATACCTCTTGTACTATACTACATGAACTGCCCCACCGTCCGTACTCCCCTCAGGAGAAAGTGGTTTATTGAAAGGACAGAAGGCAGCCGATAACTAACGTGATGATGAGGATAACCTACTGAAAAGAGTGGTAGGAGCTCCTTATAAAGAACGCAACACACAACGGTCATAAGGCGCATGCAAAGATTGATGTTGGAGCGCGTCTAATGATTGACAGGTAGATATATGACAAAAGAGATACCTCTTGTACTATACTACATGAACTGCCCCACCGTCCGTACTCCCCTCAGGAGAAAGTGGTTTATTGAAAGGACAGAAGGCAGCCGATAACTAACGATGTGATGATGATACGCTAATGAAAAGAGTGGTAGGAGCTCCTTATAAAGAACGCAACACACAACGGTCATAAGGCGCATGCAAAGATTGATGTTGGAGCGCGTCTAATGATTGACAGGTAGATATATGACAAAAGAGATACCTCTTGTACTATACTACATGAACTGCCCCACCGTCCGTACTCCCCTCAGGAGAAAGTGGTTTATTGAAAGGACAGAAGGCAGCCGATAACAAACGATGTGATGATGATACGCTAATGAAAAGAGTGGTAGGAGCTCCTTATAAAGAACGCAACACACAACGGTCATAAGGCGCATGCAAAGATTGATGTTGGAGCGCGTCTAATGATTGACAGGTAGATATATGACAAAAGAGATACCTCTTGTACTATACTACATGAACTGCCCCACCGTCCGTACTCCCCTCAGGAGAAAGTGGTTTATTGAAAGGACAGAAGGCAGCCGATAACTAACGTGATGATGAGGATAACCTACTGAAAAGAGTGGTAGGAGCTCCTTATAAAGAACGCAACACACAACGGTCATAAGGCGCATGCAAAGATTGATGTTGGAGCGCATCTAATGATTGACAGGTAGATATATGACAAAAGAGATACCTCTTGTACTATACTACATGAACTGCCCCACCGTCCGTACTCCCCTCAGGAGAAAGTGGTTTATTGAAAGGACAGAAGGCAGCCGATAACAAACGATGTGATGATGATACGCTAATGAAAAGAGTGGTAGGAGCTCCTTATAAAGAACGCAACACACAACGGTCATAAGGCGCATGCAAAGATTGATGTTGGAGCGCGTCTAATGATTGACAGGTAGATATATGACAAAAGAGATACCTCTTGTACTATACTACATGAACTGCCCCACCGTCCGTACTCCCCTCAGGAGAAAGTGGTTTATTGAAAGGACAGAAGGCAGCCGATAACTAACGATGTGATGATGATACGCTACTGAAAAGAGTGGTAGGAGCTCCTTATAAAGAACGCAACACACAACGGTCATAAGGCGCATGCAAAGATTGATGTTGGAGCGCGTCTAATGATTGACAGGTAGATATATGACAAAAGAGATACCTCTTGTACTATACTACATGAACTGCCCCACCGTCCGTACTCCCCTCAGGAGAAAGTGGTTTATTGAAAGGACAGAAGGCAGCCGATAACTAACGATGTGATGATGATACGCTACTGAAAAGAGTGGTAGGAGCTCCTTATAAAGAACGCTACACACAACGGTCATAAGGCGCATGCAAAGATTGATGTTGGAGCGCGTCTAATGATTGACAGGTAGATATATGACAAAAGAGATACCTCTTGTATTATACTACATGAACTGCCCCACCGTCCGTACTCCCCTCAGGAGAAAGTGGTTTATTGAAAGGACAGAAGGCAGCCGATAACTAACGTGATGATGAGGATAACCTACTGAAAAGAGTGGTAGGAGCTCCTTATAAAGAACGCAACACACAACGGTCATAAGGCGCATGCAAAGATTGATGTTGGAGCGCGTCTAATGATTGACAGGTAGATATATGACAAAAGAGATACCTCTTGTACTATACTACATGAACTGCCCCACCGTCCGTACTCCCCTCAGGAGAAAGTGGTTTATTGAAAGGACAGAAGGCAGCCGATAACTAACGATGTGATGATGATACGCTAATGAAAAGAGTGGTAGGAGCTCCTTATAAAGAACGCAACACACAACGGTCATAAGGCGCATGCAAAGATTGATGTTGGAGCGCGTCTAATGATTGACAGGTAGATATATGACAAAAGAGATACCTCTTGTACTATACTACATGAACTGCCCCACCGTCCGTACTCCCCTCAGGAGAAAGTGGTTTATTGAAAGGACAGAAGGCAGCCGATAACTAACGATGTGATGATGATACGCTAATGAAAAGAGTGGTAGGAGCTCCTTATAAAGAACGCAACACACAACGGTCATAAGGCGCATGCAAAGATTGATGTTGGAGCGCGTCTAATGATTGACAGGTAGATATATGACAAAAGAGATACCTCTTGTACTATACTACATGAACTGCCCCACCGTCCGTACTCCCCTCAGGAGAAAGTGGTTTATTGAAAGGACAGAAGGCAGCCGATAACTAACGATGTGATGATGATACGCTACTGAAAAGAGTGGTAGGAGCTCCTTATAAAGAACGCAACACACAACGGTCATAAGGCGCATGCAAAGATTGATGTTGGAGCGCGTCTAATGATTGACAGGTAGATATATGACAAAAGAGATACCTCTTGTACTATACTACATGAACTGCCCCACCGTCCGTACTCCCCTCAGGAGAAAGTGGTTTATTGAAAGGACAGAAGGCAGCCGATAACTAACGATGTGATGATGATACGCTACTGAAAAGAGTGGTAGGAGCTCCTTATAAAGAACGCAACACACAACGGTCATAAGGCGCATGCAAAGATTGATGTTGGAGCGCGTCTAATGATTGACAGGTAGATATATGACAAAAGAGATACCTCTTGTACTATACTACATTAACTGCCCCACCGTCCGTACTCCCCTCAGGAGAAAGTGGTTTATTGAAAGGACAGAAGGCAGCCGATAACTAACGTGATGATGAGGATAACCTACTGAAAAGAGTGGTAGGAGCTCCTTATAAAGAACGCAACACACAACGGTCATAAGGCGCATGCAAAGATTGATGTTGGAGCGCGTCTAATGATTGACAGGTAGATATATGACAAAAGAGATACCTCTTGTACTATACTACATGAACTGCCCCACCGTCCGTACTCCCCTCAGGAGAAAGTGGTTTATTGAAAGGACAGAAGGCAGCCGATAACTAACGATGTGATGATGATACGCTACTGAAAAGAGTGGTAGGAGCTCCTTATAAAGAACGCAACACACAACGGTCATAAGGCGCATGCAAAGATTGATGTTGGAGCGCGTCTAATGATTGACAGGT
Organism: Schistocerca serialis cubense; assembly: GCF_023864345.2. Taxonomy (NCBI): domain Eukaryota; kingdom Metazoa; phylum Arthropoda; class Insecta; order Orthoptera; family Acrididae; genus Schistocerca; species Schistocerca serialis. Next base: position 391,666,267 of record NC_064639.1, read on the forward strand.
AGATATATGACAAAAGAGATACCTCTTGTACTATACTACATGAACTGCCCCACCGTCCGTACTCCCCTCAGGAGAAAGTGGTTTATTGAAAGGACAGAAGGCAGCCGATAACTAACGTGATGATGAGGATAACCTACTGAAAAGAGTGGTAGGAGCTCCTTATAAAGAACGCAACACACAACGGTCATAAGGCGCATGCAAAGATTGATGTTGGAGCGCGTCTAATGATTGACAGGTAGATATATGACAAAAGAGATACCTCTTGTACTATACTACATGAACTGCCCCACCGTCCGTACTCCCCTCAGGAGAAAGTGGTTTATTGAAAGGACAGAAGGCAGCCGATAACTAACGATGTGATGATGATACGCTAATGAAAAGAGTGGTAGGAGCTCCTTATAAAGAACGCAACACACAACGGTCATAAGGCGCATGCAAAGATTGATGTTGGAGCGCGTCTAATGATTGACAGGTAGATATATGACAAAAGAGATACCTCTTGTACTATACTACATGAACTGCCCCACCGTCCGTACTCCCCTCAGGAGAAAGTGGTTTATTGAAAGGACAGAAGGCAGCCGATAACAAACGATGTGATGATGATACGCTAATGAAAAGAGTGGTAGGAGCTCCTTATAAAGAACGCAACACACAACGGTCATAAGGCGCATGCAAAGATTGATGTTGGAGCGCGTCTAATGATTGACAGGTAGATATATGACAAAAGAGATACCTCTTGTACTATACTACATGAACTGCCCCACCGTCCGTACTCCCCTCAGGAGAAAGTGGTTTATTGAAAGGACAGAAGGCAGCCGATAACTAACGTGATGATGAGGATAACCTACTGAAAAGAGTGGTAGGAGCTCCTTATAAAGAACGCAACACACAACGGTCATAAGGCGCATGCAAAGATTGATGTTGGAGCGCGTCTAATGATTGACAGGTAGATATATGACAAAAGAGATACCTCTTGTACTATACTACATGAACTGCCCCACCGTCCGTACTCCCCTCAGGAGAAAGTGGTTTATTGAAAGGACAGAAGGCAGCCGATAACAAACGATGTGATGATGATACGCTAATGAAAAGAGTGGTAGGAGCTCCTTATAAAGAACGCAACACACAACGGTCATAAGGCGCATGCAAAGATTGATGTTGGAGCGCGTCTAATGATTGACAGGTAGATATATGACAAAAGAGATACCTCTTGTACTATACTACATGAACTGCCCCACCGTCCGTACTCCCCTCAGGAGAAAGTGGTTTATTGAAAGGACAGAAGGCAGCCGATAACTAACGATGTGATGATGATACGCTACTGAAAAGAGTGGTAGGAGCTCCTTATAAAGAACGCAACACACAACGGTCATAAGGCGCATGCAAAGATTGATGTTGGAGCGCGTCTAATGATTGACAGGTAGATATATGACAAAAGAGATACCTCTTGTACTATACTACATGAACTGCCCCACCGTCCGTACTCCCCTCAGGAGAAAGTGGTTTATTGAAAGGACAGAAGGCAGCCGATAACTAACGTTGTGATGATGATACGCTACTGAAAAGAGTGGTAGGAGCTCCTTATAAAGAACGCAACACACAACGGTCATAAGGCGCATGCAAAGATTGATGTTGGAGCGCGTCTAATGATTGACAGGTAGATATATGACAAAAGAGATACCTCTTGTACTATACTACATGAACTGCCCCACCGTCCGTACTCCCCTCAGGAGAAAGTGGTTTATTGAAAGGACAGAAGGCAGCCGATAACTAACGTGATGATGAGGATAACCTACTGAAAAGAGTGGTAGGAGCTCCTTATAAAGAACGCAACACACAACGGTCATAAGGCGCATGCAAAGATTGATGTTGGAGCGCGTCTAATGATTGACAGGTAGATATATGACAAAAGAGATACCTCTTGTACTATACTACATGAACTGCCCCACCGTCCGTACTCCCCTCAGGAGAAAGTGGTTTATTGAAAGGACAGAAGGCAGCCGATAACTAACGTGATGATGAGGATAACCTACTGAAAAGAGTGGTAGGAGCTCCTTATAAAGAACGCAACACACAACGGTCATAAGGCGCATGCAAAGATTGATGTTGGAGCGCGTCTAATGATTGACAGGTAGATATATGACAAAAGAGATACCTCTTGTACTATACTACATGAACTGCCCCACCGTCCGTACTCCCCTCAGGAGAAAGTGGTTTATTGAAAGGACAGAAGGCAGCCGATAACTAACGATGTGATGATGATACGCTACTGAAAAGAGTGGTAGGAGCTCCTTATAAAGAACGCAACACACAACGGTCATAAGGCGCATGCAAAGATTGATGTTGGAGCGCGTCTAATGATTGACAGGTAGATATATGACAAAAGAGATACCTCTTGTACTATACTACATGAACTGCCCCACCGTCCGTACTCCCCTCAGGAGAAAGTGGTTTATTGAAAGGACAGAAGGCAGCCGATAACTAACGATGTGATGATGATACGCTACTGAAAAGAGTGGTAGGAGCTCCTTATAAAGAACGCAACACACAACGGTCATAAGGCGCATGCAAAGATTGATGTTGGAGCGCGTCTAATGATTGACAGGTAGATATATGACAAAAGAGATACCTCTTGTACTATACTACATGAACTGCCCCACCGTCCGTACTCCCCTCAGGAGAAAGTGGTTTATTGAAAGGACAGAAGGCAGCCGATAACTAACGATGTGATGATGATACGCTACTGAAAAGAGTGGTAGGAGCTCCTTATAAAGAACGCAACACACAACGGTCATAAGGCGCATGCAAAGATTGATGTTGGAGCGCGTCTAATGATTGACAGGTAGATACATGACAAAAGAGATACCTCTTGTACTATACTACATGAACTGCCCCACCGTCCGTACTCCCCTCAGGAGAAAGTGGTTTATTGAAAGGACAGAAGGCAGCCGATAACTAACGTGATGATGAGGATAACCTACTGAAAAGAGTGGTAGGAGCTCCTTATAAAGAACGCAACACACAACGGTCATAAGGCGCATGCAAAGATTGATGTTGGAGCGCGTCTAATGATTGACAGGTAGATATATGACAAAAGAGATACCTCTTGTACTATACTACATGAACTGCCCCACCGTCCGTACTCCCCTCAGGAGAAAGTGGTTTATTGAAAGGACAGAAGGCAGCCGATAACTAACGTGATGATGAGGATAACCTACTGAAAAGAGTGGTAGGAGCTCCTTATAAAGAACGCAACACACAACAGTCATAAGGCGCATGCAAAGATTGATGTTGGAGCGCGTCTAGTGATTGACAGGTAGATTTATGACAAAAGAGATACCTCTTGTACTATACTACATGAACTGCCCCACCGTCCGTACTCCCCTCAGGAGAAAGTGGTTTATTGAAAGGACAGAAGGCAGCCGATAACTAACGATGTGATGATGATACGCTACTGAAAAGAGTGGTAGGAGCTCCTTATAAAGAACGCAACACACATCGGTCATAAGGCGCATGCAAAGATTGATGTTGGAGCGCGTCTAATGATTGACAGGTAGATATATGACAAAAGAGATACCTCTTGTACTATACTACATGAACTGCCCCACCGTCCGTACTCCCCTCAGGAGAAAGTTGTTTATTGAAAGGACAGAAGGCAGCCGATAACTAACGTGATGATGAGAATAACCTACTGAAAAGAGTGGTAGGAGCTCCTTATAAAGAACGCAACACACAACGGTCATAAGGCGCATGCAAAGATTGATGTTGGAGCGCGTCTAATGATTGACAGGTAGATATATGACAAAAGAGATACCTCTTGTACTATACTACATGAACTGCCCCACCGTCCGTACTCCCCTCAGGTGAAAGTGGTTTATTGAAAGGACAGAAGGCAGCCGATAACTAACGTGATGATGAGGATAACCTACTGAAAAGAGTGGTAGGAGCTCCTTATAAAGAACGCAACACACAACGGTCATAAGGCGCATGCAAAGATTGATGTTGGAGCGCGTCTAATGATTGACAGGTAGATATATGACAAAAGAGATACCTCTTGTACTATACTACATGAACTTCCCCACCGTCCGTACTCCCCTCAGGAGAAAGTGGTTTATTGAAAGGACAGAAGGCAGCCGATAACTAACGTGATGATGAGGATAACCTACTGAAAAGAGTGGTAGGAGCTCCTTATAAAGAACGCAACACACAACGGTCATAAGGCGCATGCAAAGATTGATGTTGGAGCGCGTCTAATGATTGACAGGTAGATATATGACAAAAGAGATACCTCTTGTACTATACTACATGAACTGCCCCACCGTCCGTACTCCCCTCAGGAGAAAGTGGTTTATTGAAAGGACAGAAGGCAGCCGATAACTAACGTGATGATGAGGATAACCTACTGAAAAGAGTGGTAGGAGCTCCTTATAAAGAACGCAACACACAACGGTCATAAGGCGCATGCAAAGATTGATGTTGGAGCGCGTCTAATGATTGACAGGTAGATATATGACAAAAGAGATACCTCTTGTACTATACTACATGAACTGCCCCACCGTCCGTACTCCCCTCAGGAGAAAGTGGTTTATTGAAAGGACAGAAGGCAGCCGATAACTAACGTGATGATGAGAATAACCTACTGAAAAGAGTGGTAGGAGCTCCTTATAAAGAACGCAACACACAACGGTCATAAGGCGCATGCAAAGATTGATGTTGGAGCGCGTCTAATGATTGACAGGTAGATATATGACAAAAGAGATACCTCTTGTACTATACTACATGAACTGCCCCACCGTCCGTACTCCCCTCAGGAGAAAGTGGTTTATTGAAAGGACAGAAGGCAGCCGATAACTAACGTGATGATGAGGATAACCTACTGAAAAGAGTGGTAGGAGCTCCTTATAAAGAACGCAACACACAACGGTCATAAGGCGCATGCAAAGATTGATGTTGGAGCGCGTCTAATGATTGACAGGTAGATATATGACAAAAGAGATACCTCTTGTACTATACTACATGAACTGCCCCACCGTCCGTACTCCCCTCAGGAGAAAGTGGTTTATTGAAAGGACAGAAGGCAGCCGATAACTAACGATGTGATGATGATACGCTACTGAAAAGAGTGGTAGGAGCTCCTTATAAAGAACGCAACACACAACGGTCATAAGGCGCATGCAAAGATTGATGTTGGAGCGCGTCTAATGATTGACAGGTAGATATATGACAAAAGAGATACCTCTTGTACTATACTACATGAACTGCCCCACCGTCCGTACTCCCCTCAGGAGAAAGTGGTTTATTGAAAGGACAGAAGGCAGCCGATAACTAACGTGATGATGAGGATAACCTACTGAAAAGAGTGGTAGGAGCTCCTTATAAAGAACGCAACACACAACGGTCATAAGGCGCATGCAAAGATTGATGTTGGAGCGCGTCTAATGATTGACAGGTAGATATATGACAAAAGAGATACCTCTTGTACTATACTACATGAACTGCCCCACCGTCCGTACTCCCCTCAGGAGAAAGTGGTTTATTGAAAGGACAGAAGGCAGCCGATAACTAACGATGTGATGATGATACGCTACTGAAAAGAGTGGTAGGAGCTCCTTATAAAGAACGCAACACACAACGGTCATAAGGCGCATGCAAAGATTGATGTTGGAGCGCGTCTAATGATTGACAGGTAGATATATGACAAAAGAGATACCTCTTGTACTATACTACATGAACTGCCCCACCGTCCGTACTCCCCTCAGGAGAAAGTGGTTTATTGAAAGGACAGAAGGCAGCCGATAACTAACGTGATGATGAGGATAACCTACTGAAAAGAGTGGTAGGAGCTCCTTATAAAGAACGCAACACACAACGGTCATAAGGCGCATGCAAAGATTGATGTTGGAGCGCGTCTAATGATTGACAGGTAGATATATGACAAAAGAGATACCTCTTGTACTATACTACATGAACTGCCCCACCGTCCGTACTCCCCTCAGGAGAAAGTGGTTTATTGAAAGGACAGAAGGCAGCCGATAACTAACGTGATGATGAGGATAACCTACTGAAAAGAGTGGTAGGAGCTCCTTATAAAGAACGCAACACACAACGGTCATAAGGCGCATGCAAAGATTGATGTTGGAGCGCGTCTAATGATTGACAGGTAGATATATGACAAAAGAGATACCTCTTGTACTATACTACATGAACTGCCCCACCGTCCGTACTCCCCTCAGGAGAAAGTGGTTTATTGAAAGGACAGAAGGCAGCCGATAACTAACGTGATGATGAGGATAACCTACTGAAAAGAGTGGTAGGAGCTCCTTATAAAGAACGCAACACACAACGGTCATAAGGCGCATGCAAAGATTGATGTTGGAGCGCGTCTAATGATTGACAGGTAGATATATGACAAAAGAGATACCTCTTGTACTATACTACATGAACTGCCCCACCGTCCGTACTCCCCTCAGGAGAAAGTGGTTTATCGAAAGGACAGAAGGCAGCCGATAACTAACGTGATGATGAGGATAACCTACTGAAAAGAGTGGTAGGAGCTCCTTATAAAGAACGCAACACACAACGGTCATAAGGCGCATGCAAAGATTGATGTTGGAGCGCGTCTAATGACTGACGGGTAGATATATGACAAAAGAGATACCTCTTGTACTATACTACACGAACTGCCCCACTCTCCCCACTCCCCTCAGGGGAAAGCGGTTTATTGAGAGGACAGAATGCAGCCGATAACTAACGTTATGATGATGATACCCTAATGAAAAGAGTGGTGGGAACTCCTTATAAAGAACGCAACGCACAACAGTCATATGGCATATGCAAAGATTGATGTTGGAGCGCGTATAATGACTGACGGGTAGATATATGACAATAGAGATACCTCTTGTACTATACTACACGAACTGCCCCACCCTCCCCACTCCCCTCAGGAGAAAGTGGTTTATTGAAAGGACAGAAGGCAGCCGATAACTAACGGTTTGATGATGATACCCTAATGAAAAGAGTGGTAGGAACTCCTTATAAAGAACGCAACGCACAACGGTGATATGGCGCATGCAAAGATTGATGTTGGAGCGCGTGTAATGACTGACGGGTAGATTTATGACAAAAGAGATACCTCTTGTTCTATACTACACGATTTGCCCCACCCTCCCCACTCCCCTCAGGAGAAAGTGGTTTATTGAAAGGACGGAAGGCAGCTGATAACTAACGTGATGATGATGATACTTTTTCATCGCAAAAACATACCGTCAATTCGGCAGCTGAGGGTTTAGAGACCCCTCAACTTGTTTGCGCGGTTAAACATTACAAAATCATCTCTTACCAACAATATGTAGGAGACTGAAGCAATTTTACGATTAATTTCACAGCAATGTGCCCACTATCCTCAAGTCGTAAAGTACAAAAGCTTACAAAATGTTTCGATTTGTTAAGTACTTTAAGATACGTAACAATATAAATATTTTTCATTATAGTGAAATAAATAATGAAATATGATGCACGCTGTGTGCTATTTTCAGCCAATACTAGTAAAATTAATGAAATAAGTCATCTGCAATGACCACTACAAGATTATTGATATAGAAAATATTATGTCACTATCACGGCGTTTCAGATTTCGGAACAATGGGATGTGTATCATCAACACTGTCCGCGGACATCGAAAGGCCCATGCAGACTGGTCCACGCGTGCTCATGAGCTCTACCGTCTAGGACTGTGGACAATTCCGTAGGTCTATTATGGCTTTGCAGACATGTCATCTTGCTAATATTCCTTGGGAGGATCATTAGGAAATGTAATCAATCCACGAAATAAGTTTACAAAGTATTTGTTCCACCGAGTAGTATTAGACCCTTAATAGGTGTTATAATTAGAACAGAGTTGTGATCCTTCAATTTCTCCAGGCGTATTTTATGACGAAATAAATCTCGGGTGAACAGCTTGGTATGAGTGTACATCAGCGCACCTGGTGATGGCAACGTGGTCGATTGCCGAAATATTGTGTCCTATGCACACTCATACCAAGCTGTTCAGCCGAGATTTATTTCGTCAGACCAGAGTTGATGAATCACAGAGAGGCGCTTATCAAATGGTTCAAAAGGCTCTGAGCACTATGGGACTTAACATCTGTGGTCATCAGTCCCCTAGAACTTAGAACTACTTAAACCTAACTAACCTAAGGACATCACGCAACACCCAGTCATCACGAGGCAGAGAAAATCCCTGATCCCGCCGGGAATCGAACCCGGGAGACGCTTGTCATCGCTGAACTTTTAGGTGGTGCGAAAGCGTTACGTCCAGCAGTAGATGCCTTAAGAGAGACATAGAACGTGGCAGACAACCTTACTATTGAAATTCCGGTGCGAGAAGAGTCGGCAAAATATTACTATTTCCTCCCACATATGTACCGAGAAATGATAACGTTGAGAAGATCAGATAAGTTGGGGCTCATACGGAGCCTTTTCACCAAAATAAAAATCAGTCATTAGTTGCACAGTAAGTTTATTAAATTCACTTGAGCAATTTTAACAGACTAACGTGTCACCAGTAAGATAAATTTAATAAAACTTCTGTGCATCTGAGGTCAGATACTTATACAGATGAAAAGAATAGGCACTGAAGCTGCTGAGCAACATCTGTGTACAATATCATAACTTACAGGGCAGTTTACAAACAATCAGTCCTGCCACGCACTGTTCACTAATGTAGCAAGGAAGAGAGCAAAAGTTTGTGGTACCTAACGCTCCCTCAGCCACACGACGTAATGGTGTCCGTGGATTATAGAGATCGATGTAATGGGGATCATCCTTACCTGCACTATATCGCCCCCCCTCCCCCCCCCCCCCCTCAAGAGACAGTTATAATTTACTGCCAATAACATACAAGGTGATTTAAATGCCCCTACCGATGTCGTTTTATGCAAACCGCAACGTAATATCTGAGTTTAAAAACCAGGCGCGATATTTTCATTTTCTCTCATTCGCCACGGAAAAAATGAGCTGGACTTCTTGTAGGAAATTCAGTGTAGTTGAATTTTGTACTAGGATACGTTTGCGCTGGACATCACTGATTTAGAGTTGTTCAAGCAAAACGTACAAAAGTGACCTTCAGTCTCTACCTCCATACTCACCCCTCATCACTCAGGATTTCTAATATGTTGTTCGTGATACTCACTCCTACCGATATACAAAAAAATATCTGAATACACAAACTATTCTCGATATTCAATCTTTTTATTGATTCTGCTGTCACGGTACCAGCAGAGTCGCTTATTTTATTAACATTATTAATTTAAACATACCAGTGAGGGCAATGAAAGGAAAACGAATTTTGTAAACGTTGCTTTAAATCTAATTACGTTGACAGTTCTGTACAAACCTGACCCTTACAAGCACAGTAGTTTCTTAGTGAGGAAGTCATACGAATACAATGATGTAATTGTTTATTTTATGCTGTTAAAATTCATAAAATCGTTCAGAAAGATTAACGAAAAACGTCAATTTTACGGTTTTTAAGTGCTCGACTACACCGATGGCGCAATAATGCCAGTCAATAAATACCAAAAAATATCGAATGTGCGAAATAATCCTTCAGACGGATATTTTTGTACAGTGGTAGGGGGAAGTACTACGAACAACGTACTAGAACAGGGCTTAACAACTGGCCGGTTTTGAGCGCGAGTACTCGCGTCTGCTCAGGCACGTGCTCGCGAGCAAGTGCAAGGTCGCGGAGTAGGGAGGGAGGGGAAATGCGCGCGCACGTTTGAATGTGATCTCGCGTTCTTAGCAGATTTAACTAGCCATCTGAATGCTTTGAACATTTCACTACAAGGTAAAGATCTGCTACTCATTTCATAGATCGAATACGAGCTTTTAAAATGAAATTGACACTTTGGGTGAGTCAGCTGGAAACAGGAAACCTAGCTCATTTTCCTAAATTATCATCCATGCAAGATGTTCACAAAGACTGTGAACGTTATTCACATAGTTTAGTTGATCAGCGCTTTCAAGATCTGACAGCACTAGACAGTGATTTTGATCTGTTCTCTCCATGTTCAGCGAATATTTAAGAGATTCGTCCTGAGCTGCAGCAAAAAATTATTGACCTGCAGTGTGACAGAGAATACGGAGACAAATTTCAGAACAAGAAAAACATTTTGGAATTCTACAGATACTTCCCTCACGATAGATTTCCTCATTTGCAGAAACTGGCGGCTACAGTAATATCAATGTTCGGTTCCACGTATGTTTGTGAACAACTGTTCTCTGCAATGAAATGTAACAAGACGCGCCTGAGAAACGCATTGTCTGATCGAAATTTAAACTGCACGCTGCGCCTAAAATGCACAAGAAGAATTACTCCGAACATAGACGCAATTGTAAAGGGCAAAAAGTACAAGATAACCGAGAATCCCACACTTCAGTGACACCTTTTATTGTGTAACAGTTCACAAATTAATACGAATGTAGAGGCATACACTAAGCTAATAAAATTATGTGACATGTGTACATTCTCCTTTATTTGCTTCATTTGCCGCAGTAATAATACGTGAGTGATATCCCTGCAGGTGGCCGCGGATTTACATTGACTGGCGGCAGCTGTTGTGTGCCCCACATGACTTTCCCCACTCTCCGCTCTGGTCCGGTAGTGGGGATAGCGTGCTCGCGCTGCTCCATGCTCCATGCTCGCGCCTTGCTGCTCACAGCTTGCTCCGCGAGCACATATGTTGTGAAGCCCTGTACTAGAAGTTCTGACCGCTGGGGGCTGAGTGTAGGAATGGGAATGTCGTTAAAGGTCATTTTTGTGCGTTCTTCTAGAATAGATCGAAAATTAGGACCCCTAGCGGAAATGGATCCCACTATAAATTTTCATTATTTAAATCTCGTGCAGGAAGGTCTTTTTCATTTTATCGGTAGAACTAATAGTTTGCCAGTATCGAGCGAGAGAATGTGAAAATCTAGCACATGCTCTTTGGAGGCTAGATGTAGCATTGTGGGTTTCATAAAAGGACACCGGTAGGGTCAGATAAATCACCCTGTATATAATATACATAGTGGACAACGTCGGAACTTTCACGTTTTCGCTGACTGTGGCTTTGTTTTACACACTGAAGCGCCCAAGAAAATGGTAAAGACATCCGTATTCAAACACCGAGATGTGTAAACAGGCATAAGACAGCACTACGGTTGGCAACGCCTGTATAAGACAACAAGTGTCTGGCGCAGGATAGGTAATTGCTGCTACAATGGCAGATTATCAAGACTTATGTGATTTTAACGTGGTGCTGTAGTCGGCGCACGAGCGATAGGATACAGCCTCTCCGAGGTAGCGACGCTGAGAGGATTTTCCTGTACGTACCGTGAATATGAAGAATCCAAGAAAACGTCAAATCTCCGACGACACTGCGGCCGGAGAGGATCCTGCAAGAACGGGACCAACGGTGGCTGAAGGGAAACGTTCCACGGGACAGAAGTGCAACCCTTCCGCAAATTGCTACAGATTTCAGTACTGGGCCATCAACAAGTGTCAACGTGCGAACCATTCAACGAAACATCGTTTATATGGGCTTTCAGAGCCGATCACCCACTCGTGTGCCCTTAATGACTACACAGCACAAAGCTTTACGCCTCGCCTGAACCCCTCAACACCGACATTGAACTGTTGACGACTGAAACATGGTGCCTGGTCGGAGGTGTCTCGCTACAGACTGCATCGAGTGCATGGACGTGTATGGGTATGGAGACAACCTCATGAATCCATGGTCCTACATGTCAGCAGAGGATTGTTCAAGCTGGTGGTGGATCTGCAATGGTGTGGGGCGTGTGCAGTTGGAGTGATACGGAACCCGTGATTCGACTGTGACAGGTTACACTTACGTGAGCATCCTGTCTGATCACCTGCATCCTTTGATGTACATTGTGCATTCCTGCGGATTTGGGCATTTCCAACAGGACAATGCGACACCCTACAGGTCAAGAAGTGCTACAGAGTGGCTCCAGAAACACTCTTCTGAGTTTAAACACTTCCACTGGCCACCAAACTTCCCAGACATGAACATTATTAAGCATATCTGGGATGTCTTGCAACATGCTGTTCAGAAGAGATCTGCAGCCCCTCGTACTCTTACGGGTTTATGGACAACCCCGCAGGAATCGTGGTGTCAATTCCCTCCAGTATTGCTTCAGACATTAGTCGAACCCATGCCTCGTCATGTTGGGGCGCCTCTGCTTGCTCGAGGCGGGCCGTACACGATATTAGGCAGGTATACCAGTTTCTTTAGCTTTTCAGTGTAGAAGTAGCCACGCTAGAAAATTGTAGCAAAACTGAGGAAGACCTGCAGAGTTTGGCTGTTGGCCCTCAACATAAACAAATGTAAAATTTTGCTCGCAAGTAGGCAGAAATCCCCTTTATTGTATGACTACAAGACTGTCGAACACTCTCTGAACGCAAACGCGTCCATTAAATATCCAGAATACGCGTACAAAATGATTTAAAGTGGAGCAGCTTTGTAAAGCTAATTGTATGGAGGCAGACGTCAGACTGAGATACATTGCAACAATCCTCAAGAGGTGTATTCTACCGAAGAAGGAAGTAGCTTGCATGGTAGTCGACAGCTACTTGAGTATGGCGCCTTATTCAGGTTCCCTTAGCAGATATGAATGATAGAAGGAAGTGAGAAAATCAAAGAGAGAGTTGAGAAAACTTTGAAGATAAAATAAGGGACATGAGGCCTCGCACAGAGGCCTGTCAATAATTGTCTTCCCACGCACCACTCGTGACTGAAATAGGAAAGGGAGTAAGTGACAGTACTACCCATAAAAACCTTCGCCACACACCAGAAGATGACTTGTGGAACATGGATGTAGATGTATGTATACACCATCTGTTTGCAGTCTCCATTGCCTGTTGCTGAATCACTGTTCTTCACATCCTCCTGTCCGCTTCCGTAGCTGAGTGCTTCTTGAGTTAACAGAAGTGTCATGATATACACTATGTGATAAAAAGTATCGGGACACTCCCGAAAACAATTTTCATATTAGATGCATTATGCTGCCAGATACTCCATACCAGCGACCTCAGTGGTCAATAGACATCGTGAGAGAGCAGAATGGGGCGCTCTGCGGAACTCAGGGACTTCTAACGTGGTCAGGTGATTGGATGTCACTTGTGTCTTATGTCTGTACGCAACATTTCCAACTCCTAAACATCCATAGCTCCATTGTTTCTGAAGTGATAGTGAAGTGGAAACGTGAAGGGAAACGTACCTCCGACAGCTGAAGAGAGTCGTAATGGGTAATAGGCATACATCTATCCAGACCATCACATAAAAATTCCAAACTGCACCAGTATCTATTGTAAGCACTATAGCGGGAGCTGAGAACTTGGATTTCATGGTCGAGCGGCTTCTCATGACGCCAGTAAATGCCAAACGACGCCTCGCTTAGTGTAAGAAGCGTAAACATTGAACGATTGAACAGTGGAAAAACGTTGTGTAGAGAGACGAATGATGGTACACAATGTGGCGATCCGATGGCAGGGTGTGGGTATGGCGAATGCCCGGTGAACGTCATCTGCAAGCGTGTGTAGTGCCAACAGTCAAATTCGGAGGCTCTGGTGTTACGGTATGGTCGTGTTTTTCATGGAGGAGGCTTGCACCCCTTGTTGTGCGTGGCACTATCACACCACAGGCCTACACTGCTGTATTAAGCATCTTCTTGCTTCCCATTGTTGAAGAGAAATTCGGGGATTGCGATTGCATCTTTCAACATGATCGAGCACCTGTTCGTAATACACGGCCTGTGCCGCGCGGGATTAGCCGAGCGGTCTAGGGCGCTGCAGTCATAGACCGTGCGGCTGGTCCCGGCGAAGATTCGAGTCCACCCTCGGGCATGGGTGTGTGTGTTTGTCCTTGGGATAATTTAGGTTAAGTAGTGTGTAAGCTTAGGGACTGGTGACCTTAGTAGTTAAGTCCCATAAGATTTCACACACATTTGAACATTTGAACACGGCCACACGGTCTGTGGCTGAGTGCTTACACGTCAGTAATATCCCTGTAACGAACTGGCCTGCCCTAAACTGAATCCTATAGAACACCTTTGGGATGTTCTGGAGCGCAGACTTCGTGCCAGGCCTCACCGACCGACATCGGTGCAGCACTCCGTGAAGAATGGGCTGCATTGAGCGCCTGATTGAACGTTGCCTGAGAGAGTGGTAGCTGTCATCAAGGTGAATGATGGGCCAAACCATACTGAATTCCAGCATTATTGATGGAGGTCGCCACTACATTGTTTGTCATTATCAGCCAGTTGTTCGCATACTTTTGATCACATAGAGTATTTCACAAAAACGGCCATGGATTAAGGGCATTACGGAAGAATTGCATTTAAACTCAAATATACTTCTTTTCACTGAAACATTTTAGCAATAAGGATATTTGTTTGATTTATTATCCTGTGAAGCAATTAATATTATTAAAGTTTGGAATATATATTTTTTAGAAGCATCAATTTTATACAAGTTAAGAAATAATAATACACAAACTAGAAGAAAAGGGGAAAAAGGACTGAAAAGAAATAAAACAGTAAAAAAGAGGGAGGGAAAATGAAATAAAAAACAAGGAGAATAAACTATTGAAGAGAAAAAATACTGGTAAATGTGACTGGGAGCCATGAACAGTTCATGGGCAATTAGAAGGGTCATTGCAATCTACTGTAACCTAAATACGTTTCCAGCGCAAAAACAAAAACCTCATTTTGCAGAAGGTCACGGTGCTCTTTTTAGGTCATATATACAACAAAGAGCCCTCTGTGTTTTGTAGAAAAGAATTGGCGCCACAGAGCCTGACCTACATACGCCGAATACGAAGAATAGGGAGGGGTCATCATTATTCGCTCGCTGCCTTGGAGTGTAAGGTGAGGCTGTGTGAGAAGGGTAGGCTGAAGGATGACCTCAAAATACGGCAGCAACAAGAGGCGGCCACTGTTTTGAGGCCGGCTTAGCGGACAGCGGCAGAGCACGGCAGACAAATTAGGACGTAAGGTCGGCCAGCTAATGGAGGCGACACGCTAATTGGCAGCAGGGAGTAGCCCTGCGCCCCGCTGGCCGCGTCTCTGCAGCGTAACGGCGTCGCGTGATGAGAAGGCCACAATCACGACCCCACCCTGTCCTGCCGCCAGCTCTGGGGGTGGGGCAGCAACGACGTTTCTTTCTTCTCTCACGGTCAGCTGCGAACTCGTGAGCTGCCACAGTCTTACGTAGGCTGGTGTTATTCACAACTGACGTAGCCGCTTCATGCTAGAGCGAACTGTGATTATGATTTTGCAGGGAAAGAGAATTGAGAACTGCATACCGTTAAAGAATAGGCCGCCTACGGAAGCAAAAAAAAAAAAAAAAAAAAAAAAAAAATGGGATAGGTTCCTTACACAGAAATAGAAGAAATGTGTTTCACACTAGCGTAGATGATCAAGTACTCATAGCTCTTGAAGTATGCATTTTGGTCAATACTTCCTTCTTCCATACCGGAAAAAGCATGCGAAGTTCAGAAGAACGCGAAATCCCAAAGATTGACTAAAATTTACAGACGCGCGAAATTTGGCACGTACTTCAATGCGAGATGCCTTTAATAGGTTCCACAACGAAACATTGTCTCGAAATTTAGTAGAAAATCCGAAGAAATTCTGGTCGTATGTAAAGTACACAAGCGGCAAGACGCAGTCAATACCTTCGCTGCGCAGTGCCGATGGTACTGTTACCGACGACTGCGCCGTTAAAGCGGAGTTATTGAACGCAGTTTTCCGAAATTCCTTCACCAGAGAAACGAATGGAATATTCCAGAATTTGAAACACGAACAGCTGCTAGCGTGAGTTTCTTAGAAGTACAGGGTGTTTCAAAAATGACCGGTATATTTGAAACGGCAATAGAAACTAAACGAGCAGCGATAGAAATACACCGTTTGTTGCAATATGCTTGGGACAACAGTACATTTTCAGGCGGATAAACTTTCGAAATTACAGTAGTTACAATTTTCAACAACAGATGGCGCTGCAAGTGATGTGAAAGATATAGAAGACAACGCAGTCTGTGGGTGCGCCATTCTGTACGTCGTCTTTTTGCTGTAAGCGTGTGCTATTCACAACGTGCAAGTGTGCTGTAGACAACATGGTTTATTCCTTAGAACAGAGGATTTTTCTGGTGTTGGAATTCTACCGCCTAGAACACAGTGTTGTTGCAACAAGATGAAGTTTTCAACGGAGGTTTAATGTAACCAAAGGACCGAAAAGCGATACAATAAAGGATCTGTTTGAAAAATTTCAACGGACTGGGAACGTGACGGATGAACGTGCTGGAAAGGTAGGACGACCGCGTACGGCAACCACAGAGGGCAACGCGCAGCTAGTGCAGCAGGTGATCCAACAGCGGCCTCGGGTTTCCGTTCGCCGTGTTGCAGCTGCGGTCCAAATGACGCCAACGTCCACGTATCGTCTCATGTGCCAGAGTTTACACCTCTATCCATACAAAATTCAAACGCGGCAACCCCTCAGCGCCGCTACCATTGCTGCACGAGAGACATTCGCTAACGATATAGTGCACAGGATTGATGTCGGCGATATGCATGTGGGCAGCATTTGGTTTACTGACGAAGCTTATTTTTACCTGGACGGCTTCGTCAATAAACAGAACTGGCGCTTATGGGGAACCGAAAAGCCCCATGTTGCAGTCCCATCGTCCCTTCATCCTCAAAAAGTACTGGTCTGGGCCGCCATTTCTTCCAAAGGAATCGTTGGCCTATTTTTCAGATCCGAAACGATTACTGCATCACGCTATCTGGACATTCTTCGTGAATTTGTGGCGGTACAAACTGCCTTAGACGACACTGCGAACACCTCATGGTTTATGCAAGATGGTGCCTGGCCACATCGCACGGCCGACGTCTTTAATTTCCTGAATGAATATTTCGATGATCGTGTGATTGCTTTGGGCTATCCGAAACATACAGGAGGCGGCGTGGATTGGCCTCCCTATTCGCCAGACATGAACCCCTGTGACTTCTTTCTGTGGGGACACTTGAAAGACCAGGTGTACCGCCAGAATCCAGAAACAATTGAACAGCTGAAGCAGTACATCTCATCTGCATGTGAAGCCATTCCGCCAGACACGTTGTCAAAGGCTTCGGGTAATTTCATTCAGAGACTACGCCATATTATTGCTACGCATGGTGGATATGTGGAAAATATCGTACTATAGAGTTTCCCAGACAGCAGCGCCATCTGTTGTTGAAAATTGTAACTACTGTAATTTCGAAAGTTTGTCTGCCTGAAAATGTACTGTTGTCCCAAGCATATTGCAACAAACGGTGTATTTCTATCGCTGCTCGTTTAGTTTTTATTGCCGTTCCAAATATACCGGTCATTTTTGAAACACCCTGTAGATACCTTAGGGGTTGCGAAGCAACTCAAATCGCTTGATACGGGCAAGTCTTCAGGTCCAGATTGTATACATATTAGGTTCCTTTCAGATTACGCTGATACAATAGCTCCCTACTTAGCAATCATATACAACCGCTCGCTCACCGATAGATCTGTACCTACAGATTGGAAAATTGCGCAGGTCGCACCAGTGTTTAAGAAGGGTAGTAGGAGTAATCCATCGAACTACAGACCTATATCATTGACGTCGGTTTGCTGTAGGGTTTTGGAGCATATATTGTATTCAAACATTATGAATCACCTCGAAGGGAACGACCTATTGATACGTAATCAGCATGGTTTCAGAAAACATCGTTCTTGTGCAAAGCACAAATTTGCAGTCAGTGTGCGTGGGATAACCGCGTCAGTGCTCCTGCTGTCTCAGGAAATCGCACTCCAGACGCTAATTCATGGTGTAGGTCTAGTGCGTCTACCACGCAGACAGTTTGGTTGTAGGGCCTCAACTGACCTCCTTCTAATGCTAACAAAGCATTCTAGTTTGTGTATTCGCACGAAGTAATGGCCGCTATCGACAGGGGATCTCAAGTTGATTCCGTATTTCTAGATTTCCGGAAAGCTTTTGACACCGTTCCTCACAAGCGACTTCTAATCAAGCTGCGGGCCTATGGGGTATCGTCTCAGTTGTGCGACTGGATTGGTGATTTCCTGTCAGGAAGGTCGCAGTTCGTAGTAATAGACGGCAAATCATCGAGTAAAACTGAAGTGATATCAGGTGTTCCCCAGGGAAGCGTCCTGGGACCTCTGCTGTTCCTAATCTATATAAATGACCTGGGTGACAATCTGAGCAGTTCTCTTAGGTTGTTCGCAGATGATGCTGTAATTTACCGTCTACTAACGTTGCAAAGCGATTTAGGAAAGATTGCTGTATGGTGTGGCAGGTGGCAGTTGACGCTAAATAACGAAAAGTGTGAGGTGATCCACATGAGTTCTAAAAGAAATCCGTTGGAATTCGATTACTCGATAAGTAATACAGTTCTCAAGGCTGTTAAAATTACGAACAACTTCAGTTGGAAAGACCACATAGATAATATTGTGGAGAAGGCGAGCCAAAGGTTGCGTTTCATTGGCAGGACACTTAGAAGACGCAACAAGTCCACTAAAGAGGCAGCTTATACTACACTCGTTCTTCCTCTGTTAGAATATTGCTGCGCGATGTGGGATCCTTACCAGGTGGGATTGACGGAGGACATCGAAAGTGTGCAAAAAAGGGCAGCTCGTTTTGTATTATCACGTAATAGGGGAGAGAGTGTGGCAGTTATGATACGCGAGTTGGGATGGAAGTCATTAAAGCAAAGACGTTTTTCGCCGCGGCGAGATCTATTTACGAAATTTCAGTCACCAACTTTCTCTTCCGAATGCGAAAATATTTTGTTGAGCCCAACCTACATAGGTAGGAATGATCATCAAAATAAAATAAGAGAAACCAGAGCTCGAACAGAAAGGTTTAGGTTTTCGTTTTTCCCGCGCGCTGTTCGGGAGTGGAATGGTAGAGAGATAGTACGATTATGGTTCGATGAACCCTCTGCCAAGCACTTAAATGTGAATTGCAGAGTAATCATGTAGATGTAGATGGAAAGCAAAGACCTTGCAGTAGAAGAGGTCTGTTTCATAGTATCGAAGATGAAGAAGTGCACTTACTTCTTAAGATAAGCATGTTAACTAGACTTTTTTTTTTACTTATTTCTGAATAAGGAGCCTGTCCCAAACGTTAGGAGGTAATTTTCTGCATCACCATACACTGCCGCAAATAATATATATAGCTTGATTTGTGACGGCAGGCATGTCTAATGAAAAAAGGCAGAACCGCAGATTTTGAGGTGTGGTTCGACAGAAGTTTATTGTTTACCAGTACAAACCTCTATTTGCATTTTAAAAAGTGCAGAAAAGCGTAAAATAACGTTTAAAGAAGTCTAAATTTCAAAAATGCCCCCTTCCCCCCCCCCCCCCCCCCCCCCCTCTAGAAGGTCGTAGTACTCGAACTTAGTTTTTACAAATCAAGCACCGTATGTAGGGTTGCCTATGGGAAACGGACAATTTTATATGAAGACACAAAAATAATTACGGTGGAGTAATGACATCTAGGGAATATATTTGTCTAGGTAAGCCGGCCGGATTGGCCGTGCGGTTCTAGGCGCTGCAGTCTGGATCCGAGCGACCACTACGTCGCAGGTTCGAATCCTGCCTCGGGCATGGATGTGTGTGATGTCCTTAGGTTAGTTAGGTTTAAGTAGTTCTAAGTTCTAGGGGACTGATGACCTCAGAAGTTAAGTCGCATAGTGCTCAGAGCCATTTGAACCATCTTTGTCTAGGTAACATACTTAATTAATTAACATTGAAAGATTACAGGTTAATGAAAGCGTAGCATAAGCCGTTGCAAAGGTATAATGATGGTACCTTACTGACCGATGTAACCACCAAATGTTAATTGCAAGCAAGCAAACGTGTATGCACTGTGTTTTAAATGTGCCGGATGTCAGTTTGTTGAATGGAGATCCATGCATGTCTTGCTTGGTCGGTCAATACAAGTACGGTAAATGCTCTATTTGGATGACGCTGGCGTTGTCGTCTGATGATGTCTCATATGTGCTCAAATGGAGACAGATCTAGTCATCGAGAATGCCAAGGTAACATGTTAGAGCAAGTTAGGTTATAACAGCGGTACACGGGCAAGCGTTATCCTGCCAGAAATCACCGTTTGGAATTCTGCTTATGATTGGCGGCACAATAGGCCGAATCGACAGAGTGACGCACAATTTTGCAGTCAGTGTGCGTGGGATAACCGCGTCAGTGCTCCTGCTGTCTCAGGAAATCGCACTCCAGACGCTAATTCATGGTGTAGGTCTAGTGTGTCTACCACGCAGACAGTTTGGTTGTAGGGCCTCAACTGACCTCCTTCTAATCAACATACGGCCATCACTAGCACCGAGGTAGGACCAGCTTTCAACAGGAAACTCAATCGACCTCCACTCTGCCCTCCAGTAAGCTCTCGCTTGACACCACTGAAGTCTCAAATGGCACTGGTTTGGGGTCGACTGATTGCACGCTGCATGGCGTCTGTCCTGGAGTCGTCCTTGAAGTAACCGATGTATAACAGTTCGTTATGCCATTGTGCTGCATATTGCTGCCTAAACACGATTTTTGAAAAATATCGAATCAAATCATTTTCAGCCGTCTAAATTTTCATTTGTTTTTTTTTTTTTTTTTTTATTTGACTAGCCAATTTCAGCACTACATCACGCCATCTTCAGGCCCTCTGATCGACGTGTAGGAAGAATCTCACCTAAAGGCCAGAGTTCAGTGACGGAATTCGTAATTCTTTGACACAGCGATCCTTTCGATCATCACTTGCTGCTCGGAAGGATCGCTGTGTCAAAAAACTACGGATACCAATCACTGAACGCTGTCTCCAATTTTTGCTGGACCAGAAGTGGGATTCTTCCCCACCTTCAGAGGTATGTGGACCCTTTGCAGAAACTGAATAGCTCCATCAAGTCCAAAAAGCCAGGAATGTTGTCGGACGGGATCATTCTGTTGCAGAACAATGCCCACCAACATGTTGCAAAGGTTGTTTCGATTACGCTGCAGAAGCTTAACTGGGAAGTTCTTGTACATCCTTCATGCAGTCGTGATCTGTCTCCATGCAATTTTCATATTTTTGGGCCCTGAAGAAAGACATTCGTGGCTGTCGATTTGCTTCAGACGAAGAGGTGCACGTTTTGGCTTAATCATGGTTCCGCAGGCTGCCCTAAACATTTTTTCCTAAAGGCACTTACCACCTTGTCTCACACCGGGATACATGTTTTAATAGTTGTAGCGATTACTTTTGAAATAATAATCAGCTTAAAACCTTTTCTTACATTTCTCTCTTTCATTTGACCGCTATAGAAAAAAATGCTTAACTGCTTGTTTATATTCCGAAGATGAAGACTTAGCTCTTATCAAAGAAGATTTTCGATATATTTGGACTTGTGAGGCACTCAGTATTCGTGAAGAACCTAGAATGGCGATTCTATAGGACGGGTTCAAGATTGCCTAAAGTCAGGAAGAGGCATTGGTGCCCTGAAGAAGGATATGCCCCTCCTCAACATGTACGCCCCAACGCATACAAACAGTAAAAGAGCGAGAAGCGAATTATTAGAGACGGAGGCGCAGTCCTTCTTACTAATGCTCATGGAAGTTTAATACTAGGAGACTTCAACTGCGTAGTAAGGACAAAAGACCAGAATGTGATTATTTCTGCCCATAATTACAAACTTTAGCAGATGGGTTACACCTGAAAGGCAATTGGATCCATCTGCATCCTAATATTTAACACAACAGGTACATCAGTATTCAGTCCGCAATTAACTGGGCAGAATATATGTCCCGAGACATGTTAAGTAACCTACTAGATTGTGAGGTACGATAGCTAAACTTTAATGATCAATGCTGTTAGTACATAAACGTTACGCACAATAGACAGAATACTTTCGTATGACATGGCCTGTGTCAACTGAAAGGGTCGCTGCTAGACGATGATATGTCGGAGCAGGAAATTAAGGAGTTTTTGATGAAGTGTTTAAAAGACGGGACAGCTGTCGGGAGCGACTGCTGTGGTTGACTGAGTGGGCAAAGCCGCAAATAAAAAAAAAAAAATGCTTCATTTGGTTTGCACGGAATGAAGCATACTGGGTTAGAGATAGCCTGGAATATTACTTCATAAATTTACGAGAACAATCCCATCAACCGGACGCTCTATTGGCCAAACCAATTAAAATTAAAAGAATTAAATCGCAAGTAACAGCATGTGCTCGTTAAACTTGACCTTCTATTAAAATACAGGCTCGAGATATCAGTGACTTTAGTTATTAAATAGCATCCGTCTATCATTTGATAAGATAAACAATAACAGGGAAATAAAAATTTTATTAAGCATGTAGATGATGCTGGAAATGAACATATTCAACAAAGAATATGCTGTGAGATGTTATAAAGACCTTTACGCAGCACAGGATGTAGAAGAGACATAACGAAGAACCAGTTGCTAGGGTAACAAAAGAGCTCTTCAAACGCATCATCATTGACGCTCCCAAGCAAAAAGCTGCTTGACTAGATGGACTGCCCACTGAATGTTAGGAATTGTTTTGGAATATTAATGAAGAGGAACGCTACGAAATGTAGAGTGAACTCTTAGTAAATAACGTGTTACCCCACAGTTTACGTGCAGAATGATAATTCTTATACCAAAGACTTCTCGGAGTAATAAGCTGGAAAATTTCCATCCTAATACTTTTCCCAACGTCAAATTTAAAATTCTAACGCGTGTTATGGACAATAGAATGAAGCAAATAGTCCCTAAAGTAATTGGAGCGTACCAAACCGTACAGAGACGACATTGATAAATCCTTTTGCCAAATACAGAGATATTGTACATTTAACATCGGTATGAAGGACGAGATCAGCAACACCTTTTCTAGATTTTATTAAAGCCTTTGACAGGATTATTTACCAAATTTTAGTTTCAGTCATGGAGAAAGGGTTTTAGTGAGCCAGTCAGAAAGCTGATAAAGAAATGCGTAACTGACGCAGGATCGAGGCTGAAGGATAGTGGGCAACTGACAGCTTTGGTGCCGTTGAAACACGGAGTGAGACAGTGATGCACCCTGTCAATGTCGCTAATCGCCACGGGAACAGAATCTTTATTGAATAGATTCTACAGCTCTCCACAAGGGCTTCAGGCGTGTAATGTGAAGACATTGTACCAAGCTTATGCAGATGACGTGAGACTGATCATCAGTTGCCGAGAAGGGACTGAACCAGTCGGGTGAATAATAATAGTAAACAAAATATATGCAGATGCATCTGGAGTTCCAACAAATCAAAAATAATATTCCTAGGTTCATTAATTGAATACAGCATACTAAGAAGATTAAATGTCTAGGTATGACGATGACACAGAGTACCGAGGACATGAACAATGTATACGACCAAAGGGCACACTATGAGGAATTTTAACCAAATGCAGAGGGGCCATCTTTCTTCATACGTATATATTTAGCAGAATTTACCACACAGCTACGATACTACCCATTAAAATGAATATGGCAAATAAAATACTGGCCCCCGCTTGTTGGTATATCTGGAAAGGGAATATTTTTACAGTAATATCTGGAAAGGGAATACCTATAAAGTCAACTAGAAAACAACAATATGATGGCTACTGGAAAGTGGACTAGGGATAAAAGACATCCAATCACAGTACACAGCAGTTTTCAGTAAGAGCGCAGCTAGGGTACTGCAAGCCAACTGGCCAATCATTCCAAAGATTTATTTACTACTTCAGAGCCTAACGACAGGACTCACATACATTGGCCCCATCAACAGCGGACATTTGTAGGTACTTCGTCGGAATTGGTTATACGCAAAACGTCCCACAAAAGCTTAATATATGACAGATTTACAGTCTCATCACAAACACACCATATTGGAGAGAAATAACTCCACAGGAATTGGAAATTGGTAAGGGGCAATACTGACAACAATTCCAGTTTAAGCTGTAGCGTGACTGCACTGTGCTACGATGTAGTAAACGAGGTACTTCCCAGGTGAAAAACTGTATAACGTGAAACTCAATCCGAACAAATGCTGCGAACAGTATCACTGCATTTTCATATGCAGTGATTGTAACTAAATATGGAAGCAGACTAGAAAAACAAAGGTGATCATTAATCGGACATCAAGAACATTCATAATGGTGGAAGATATTGTACCCTACCACAAGAAATAATAGATACACCAGGATCGTCGGTCAGTATGATAACGGAAGAGCCAATGCTATTACAATGTATAACATTTTGGGGAATCACCACTGTATAGCCAAGTATGCCAAAAACCACGAATTGTTTCAGAGATCTTTACTTATTGCGTTATCACGAGGAGGAGAATGTGCTTTTATTTGTTTATTAATACAGGAAAAAGTATAATTTATCGTGCATGATTATCTACGTGAAGCTATACGGCCTGAAATAATGTAGACTAGGGAATGGGTACCGGGGTCTCGCCATTAACTCATTTATTATCCATTTACCATAAAAGAGGACTTTCCATCTGAATAAGTAGGATTACTTTCCCGAATGAAATTTTCACTCTGCAGTGGAGTGTGTGTTGATATGTAACTCCCTGGCAGATTACAACAGTGTGCCAGACTGAGACTCGAGCTCGGGACCATTGCCTTTTACGGGCAAGTACTCTACAGAGTGAGATATCAAAGAACAACTCGCAACCCGTCCTCACAGCTTTACTTCCGACAGTTCTTCGTCTCCTACCTTCTAAAGTATTACATTTAATTTATTTTATTTTATTTCATTTCTTTAGTCACCACTCTTCTCACTCCATTTCAGAGCAGCTCTCGGATGCATTCCAGTCGCTGTCTCACTCTACAGTCTTTACCTTCTACAGCTCACTCTAGTGCCATAGAACTTATTCCCTGATGTCTTAACAAATGTTCAATCATCCTACCCCGTCTTCTTGTCAGCGTTTACAATATGTCCCTTTCTTCGCCGATTTTGCGAACACTTCCCAGTGTTCCTAATTTTCAGCATTCCTCTGTAACGCCGCACTAGAAACGCTTTGATTTTCTTCT
Source organism: Schistocerca serialis cubense (assembly GCF_023864345.2). Lineage (NCBI taxonomy): Eukaryota > Metazoa > Arthropoda > Insecta > Orthoptera > Acrididae > Schistocerca > Schistocerca serialis. Next base: position 391,691,391 of record NC_064639.1, read on the forward strand.
GTTCTGATTTTCTCACTGTCCATGATTCGCCACGGTTCAATGCTGCATTCCACACGTACGTTCTCAGAAATTTCTTCCTTAAATTAAGGCCTATATACCATACCAGTAAACTTCTCCAGGAACGTCCTCTTTCCTCTGCTTTCTATGACCTCCTTGCTTCGCTTGTCATGGATAGCAGAATTTCTTAACTTCATCTGTCTCATCGTATCCAATTATGGTGTTAAATTTCTCGAAAATCTCATTTGTGATACTTCTCATTGCTTTCACCTTCCCTCGGTTTGTTTTCAATCCATGTACTTTACTCATTGCACTGATCATTCCACTGAACAGATCTTGTAATTCTTTTTCACCTTCACTGAGAATAGCGATTTTTATCATAGCTGCCATTTCACAATGAATTTTAATACCACTCTAAACTTTCTTTTATTTCCTTCACTGCTTTTTCTATGTATGAACTGAACAGAATAGACGAAGGACTTCATCCCTGTCTTACACCGTAATTAGTCCGAGCAATTCGATCTTGGTCTTCTCTTCTACTTTTCCCACTCTGTCGTTGCACATTACTCTTCTTTCCCTATAACATACTGCAAATTTTCTCAAAATTTAGAACATCTTGCAGCACTTTACCTTGTCGAATACTTTTTCCAAGTGAAGAAATCATATAAATGTGTCTTGAATGTTGTTCATTCTTACTTCCTCTATCAAACTCAACGTCAGGAATGCATGTCTGGTTCCTTTACCTTTCCTAAAACCCAACTAACCGTCATATAGTTTTCTTTTCCGTTGTTCTAAATGTCATCCTGTGAGCAAGTTGAGCTGTTAAAATGATCGTGCGATAATTCTTGGACCTGTCGGTTATTTCTATCCTCGGAATTGTGTGGATGATGTTTCTCCAAAAGTCTGATAGTACTGTATATCGCCAATCTTATTCACACGATACACCAATCTTAATAGTCGTTCTGTTCTCACTTCCCACAATGATTTTAGAAATTCTTATGGGATGTTATCTATCCCTTTGCCATATTCGATTTTAAGTCTTCCAAAGCCTTAAAATTCTGGTTTTAATACTGGACTCCCTATCTGTTCCCCGTCGACTCCTGTTTCTTCCTGTACCACATCAGGGAAGTCTTCCTCCTTACAGCTGTGTACCTCAGTGTACTCTTTCCACCTGTCCGCTTACTCCTCTTCGTTTAACGGTGGAATTCCCATTGCACTCTTAATGATGCCGTCCATGCTTTTAATTTCACGGTCGGTTGATTTGACTTTTCTGTATACTGTGTCAGTCCTTCCAACGTCAATTTGTTTTTCGGTTTCTTCGCACTTTTCCTGCAGCGATTTAGCCTACGATTTCTTGCATTTCCTATTTATTTCAATCCTTTGTGATTTATATTGCTGTACTCCTGTCATTTCCTAAGCAGTTTAGTACGTCCTTCTTTCAACGATCAGTTGAAATGTTTCTTATGTTACTGAAGGATTCTTCGCAGTGACGTTCTATGTTTTCCGTTCCAACTTCTACAGTTGCCCTTATTATAGATGTCCACTCCTCCTCAACGGAACCACCTTCTGTGGTATTCCGCATCGCTGTACACACATCTTTAACTAACTTCAACGCGTCTCATGATTCGCCAGTATTTCAGTATCCCAATTTCTTCCACTCTGGTTCTTCCGTGGGGTCCTCTTAAATTTCAGTCTGTTATTTATCATTAATAAATTGTGATATGAGTGAATGTTTACTCTTGTGTGCGCCTTATGATCCTGGAATCTCTTACAACTTCTATGACAGTGGTTTCGACAGCACCATACGTCCAACAAGTGGGAAACAGGGTTTAGTTCACATTATCCTTTCTTTTAATTTTTACCAGTCTTCCAAAGGAGACTGTTCTGGGATATCTTTTTTGTCAGAATAAATCTGTGTATGACATAAATATCTCCAAAGCTTTTCAGAAATGGAACAAACTGGGATCAGAGTGTTCCATCTCTTACATCTGTTAAAAAATTAGATAAAATATTATTCAATTGTTAAAGAAGAACGAATTATAAAATAGGTGGAAAATTTCAAAATTCGTTCTCCAACTGCAGAGCTAATCCAAATCAGAATTCATTGTTGGATATCAGAGCCTTAAACGTATAAACGTCAGTAATCCCAAATTTTAGAAGATTTAAATGTTAAATGCATAGAGAAAAGACGATTTTAATTCTTTAGTATCTATTTATGTCAATACTCAGATATCTCAGGCTTGAGAACCATTACTTCATGGATTGCGGCACCACTGGCGTGTCTGGCGCTAAGTATGTATTAATTTTTTGAGAGCAGAAATTTTTTTCTAAATCAATTCATAACGAAGAAAACCTCATTTTACGATTCCTCCCGCTAGTAATGTCGTCATGTGCGGAATCGTCTGTTGGAGTTTGAGGCCGAACTATCCTGAGACAATGGGGACGCCTGTATAGGCTTTCGTTTGAACGTAAGTTTTCGCAACAGTAGTTTGAAATGGTGATCATAAGTGATATTCTGTTCATAATTCGCCCATTTCATGTGTGATTTTGGCTCATTTGCCAAATTACTAGATCATTAGTCTCTTTCCCCATGAATTTACACAATTTTGCCTGTTGCGAAGCCACTACCCATTTACGGGTTATGCCAAAGTGCTGGGTCTGCAAGCGTACTTCTCTACCTTGCCCAGCGATCTTGATGACTGGCAGTCAGACCTGCTGTTCGTAAAAGAACTTATCCAAAGTGATGATACATTGAATTCAACCATAAATTAAAGGTTAGGGCCAATCAATTACACAACAGAAAATAAACTGCTACATTGTTTGGTAATGTGAAATCAGGATTAGGATTTGACCAGATCACGCTATTTGTTATAAATTTGAATTTGTCAGTATAATCAGGATAGAAGTGTAGTGATATTGAATTTGTTATCTATCAAAGGGCCTCTAAGGAATGCCCGTTGCAAATAATAAAAAAGCAGAACAACTGAAACTGTAAAATTTTTTCCGCGTTCTGTGCAACAAATTGCGGTGCAAGTTGAATGTACCAGAATAGATACATTTGGTTCGTCAGCAGCCTCCAGCTACGTTTTGTGCCGTGTGTTTCAGAAAGCAATTGACCAAATAACTGCAAGAGAAATATTGCCTGCTGCACCTGTATCTGACGTTCAGAACTTTTCACCGTATAGCACAAAGCAGTGAAATATTCGTTGCGGAACGGGCCACCAACTTTCTGGCTGCGCGCCCCCACTATCCCTGCCTATCCGTACACATCCGCAGCTCATGTATTTTTACCACACTACCCCGGCGGCATAACGGAAGACAGAAAAGGTAAAGAGAAAGATTAAAGCCCATTGGCATTACGCTTCGTGGCTTCTGGCGCATTTTTTCTTTTTAGTGGTTTTAATCAAGCTCCCGTACGTGCTACCTATTCACGGTAGGTCCTTTAATCTTCGGAAAATTTGACTGCCGCTTGTCGTAAATCCTAATAAATATATTAAGCTTCAGAGTGGATAAAATACGCTTGATGGCTGCCGAGCAAAGTGTACTCTGCGTGTTCATTTCAATTTAATTTTGCGTGGCTTACTGCCATAACGTTTTACTCCACGCAACGTAAATTGAGAAATGTCTACTCCAGTGCCAAAAGTTTATGCTACGTAATTTGTTTCACCAAACTGTCTCTGAACTTCTTTTTAAATTCAACAGATAAATGGAACAATAATGATTCAAAAAGTATTTGACTACTTCAGTACATCCCTGACCACTCACCAATGCGCACACACACATCTACCAACATCCACACACACACACACACACACACACACACACACACACACACACACAAGCAAGCAAATAATAATCAAATATTCCTGTCATTATACACTATTCGCAAGCACAAATTTTCGTAGTTATTTATTTCAGCACATTTTTACTCTAAGTCTGGTTGGTTAATTCGTGGACTGGGACCAAACAACGAAATCATCGGTCCCATTACTCTTATTGCATGTAATGCATAATACTAATATCAAATCCCTTTCTTTCCACTTTCTGAGCTCTCATTGCGTAGGAACGCTGACACAACTTTTCCGGCAAGCAAAAAGGAAATTGTGGTTCACAAAAGGGAAACCAAAAACCACCCTCTTGCCTGATTTCAGTAGGCAGCGTTTGCAGTGTTAGCATTATGAAAGAAAGTATTTGCAGTTTTAACATTGCGAAAGAATGTGATCGTAATATTTATAATGCGTGCAGTGAAGAGTATTTAGCAAGGAATGAACAGTGCACCACTATCCTTTCATCTCTTTAGACAACTTCTTTCCAAGAATGTGTATTGTGTGCAGAATTATACGTTAGGAAAGAAAAGATTAAGGTGCGTTTTTTAAACAAACCAGCCTAGAGGTTAAAGGGTACAGCCACCTTTCAGACAATTTTACTTAGCTTTTTCGTGATTTACTTAAATTACTTTAGGATAACACAGGGATTGTTCACATTATATGTTCCAGTAGACGCATGTCCGTAAATACCTCTATATATGTTTCTTTCTTTGTTCTTGAGCTGTAATACCACGACAATATCCTCGTAAAAGTGAGCCATAGATGAACAAAACTAAAAATACTGCTATCACATCCACTACTACTACAACTACTACCACTCTCTAACACATACACACACACACACACACACACACACATGCTTCTTCAGAGGAAATATTTTTGTTATTGTAACTGCACATCCTCATTCAGTCATCTCCACCTCGTGATTCAGGCCACTGTAGATGCAGTATTAATCCATTTCCACGATAAATTAAAACTTTTGCTATATAGAACATCTACGAATTTGCTTCTATGGTTGCTAATGATACAGCCACTGAGGGAATAAAAAACGTTGAATCTCTTTAATAACCACAATGATTGTTACTTTAAAATATACACAAACTATTTCTATTACAACAAGAATGCTGCATGGATTGACAACATAAAATGCTCCTCTAGACAGTGGTTCGTCATCTCTATTTACACGCGTATTTTTTGAGACAACCAAATATCTCTAAAACGACGCATCGTACGAAAAAAATGTTGTACTCAAAAATTAATATTAATAAAGGGGACAGCGCTGTGCTACAAGTAGTCACCTCCTAACCACCCATCCTGCCTGGCAGAGTCAGCTTAGTATTTCCAAATGTGAACCTATAATTTTATGGCAAATTCGGATTTTATACCAAAAATACATAAGGTTTACTCAGACCATTGCTTTCCATCCGTGGTAGATGGTGCTGTAATCGACAAATACTAATCGTGCTTGTTGCAATAAAGAACCGAAGTAGTTGATTCCACATTTCATTTACGGGAAAACGTAAACCTTTGTGTTCTAACGGTGGAGATTTATGTTCTAAATTTACTTTAGTCTTGCAGATTTATTTGTACAATGCAATATGGTTAGCCGCTTGAATGTCTGGTTGGAAACTACGTTTAGCATGATCCAGGAACAACCAGATGGATGTAATAGCTTTCTCTTCCCACCGGGATGCTTTATATCAGTGATTTCCGTTGGTCCCCTATCTCTCACCGTGGAGATGTTTGATTTCGGCTTGGTGGGAACAGACAAATAAACAAAGAAAGATACACACATCCAAAGCCCATTGTCACTGTAAAACTGAAAACTTCGGCGCAAAACACCCTGGAGAAGACAGAGGAACAAGTGAACATCACACACACAGACATTCACACAACCACACTGTAGCCGCACAAAAAGGTGCCTTCTGCTAAAAGTAAGTACACACATTTATATGCACAATCTGTCCCATCCCTTCCATTCCCACACACCATTTCACAAAACCTAACCACGATCACTATCTACTTCAACACATTTTTCGAAAACTAATACTGCAATCGAAAAAAGCTAGTCAAAGATTAAAATAGCCAATCTTGGTGTACAACAGAACGTAATACAACGGCAGTACTACTACAAAAAGCAAATCAGAAAAAAAGATGAGAACAAATACCTATAGTTTCATGTTAGTCCTAAACTTCGCCATTTAAGTAACAGAACACTGATAATCGCTTCTTAAGCGCAGGGGACACTCTGGAAGGCAATAGTTATAGCTCTCCTGCAAATATCACTGTCACATTAACACTAACATGTAGTACTAAAGTATATATTTATTTGTCTTGTTAATATTAGTGTCAGTACTTTTATTAATGTAGATACTATAACCTAAAAAACCGTTGTGCATTGTAACGCATAAATTCTTTATGTGTAATTTAATAGAGAATAAATGAACCAATTAACTGTGGAGAAACTTCTCCGAAACATGTTTGGGGACGACAACGACAAAAATTCTGTTTTTTCAAGGTAGAACAACGTTTTCGCATTACACATCAGGAAGTAAACACGAGCAAGAAAAGAACTTCAGCCAAAGAAATTCAGCCCAAAAATAATTATGATGAAGATAATGTGCAGAAATTACCAATTTAGTTATTAGCAGCTACCTAGGGACCACACTTAACAGTTGCATTTTGTTTCCACCAAATTGTGTACGAATGCCACTTAGGGCTCTCATTCCGTCGCAAAATATCGCATTCTGTAGTAAAAGTCGTGGAAAGCTGTCAAAATCTTTCATTGTTCAGCATTTAAAGTTTCATGAGAGTCTAGACGTACGTTGCGTCCAGTGGCATCAAAACGAACGTGGAATTAGAGCTGCGCTAATGGATTTCGCCACACCCAGAATAGGGCACGTGTGATGCTCAACATTGCACGAAAGGCAACACAGTCTGCCACTTGCCAGCCGTCATTCGTCTTCGTCCACTGGTCACCCGTGATCTGACTCTGAGTCTTTCTTGGAGTGTACGAATCCATCCAAATGCCACATGGCCTCTATTGCACGTAGCTGTATATTGATGAACTTATTTATACTGCAGTGTAGTAACAGTGCTGCCAACCCAACTGCAGTGATTGAAACCTTGTTAGACCTCTTTTGTCTCTCCTGTAGTCGTGTCTTCCATTAACGCTATCGCTCAGTTTAGATCGACCGGAAACCGAACACTACTGCAACTACACTACTTCCTCGAAAAAGAAATTTGTTTTTATGTATTGAGTCTTTTGTATTCTCTGTAGTCACTGAAACTGTGTTTCCTGAAACTGGTACTTTTTTATTTTACTGGGAACAATACGGTTTTTTTACAAGATCAACCTGCGTAGTACTGATATTTTTTAAACAATTCCCTTCACTATCTTTCCAGATAGCGCTGAATGTTGTGCTTGAGTGTTCGTTCAGAGCGCCAGCAACCATATGGTAGCACGACACTCGCTCTCATAATATTTATTACTCTGTAGTAATAAATGTGCGGAAATAATCATTCCAGCAATAAACTGCAGTCTGTGTTAGCTTCTATACAAACTATTATCTCTTTATCTCTTAGTATTTAATTGTACTATGCTGTCAACAAATGATGTACCTTGTGCGGTAGCAGCAAAAGTAATTCTGTACACTGTGTACGTCTTTTATGCGGTGTACTGGCGTTACAATCGTAACTGCTGACCTCAACAACGAAGAAACAAGTATCAGTGTTGGCAATTTATTTTTTCGTTGTTAAATAGAATACACAACCTGTTGCGGGCCTTGAGCTGTGAGACTAAAGAATTTCGCAAGAAAACTCAGGTTTTGGAGCAGTCTGTTCTTGTAATGCAAACAGTGTTCAAAATCCGTTGCACCCAGGTGCCAATGCGACCATCAAGTTATTGTCCGACTGTTTCGTGTGGCTATAGATTGAAAACTACGTTCGTGCTGTGACTCAATTATTTACTGAATGCCGTCAATGTACAGCGGGGCGACACGTAGGCGCAGACCCTGGGCACTTTCACCTTAATCTCATAGGCATCCTTACATCTTCAGATGGCTACAGATACATTTTAACGGTGGTGGACACATATTTCTGCCGATGCAGCTGCACCAGTCACCATGATGACAGTGGTCACCCTATTCTCCATACAAATTGGACCACTACCACCGACTGTTGGAAGTCAAACTCCCCGTCTTTGCAGGTGATGATGCTAACTGGCCAACTCCGTTACCCTTCTCCTCTGGGACATAAACAGGCCTGGTCAGTGCACCATCCGTGGCCTGGAACTCTATAGGAAGTCTCACTCCACCTGTGCTGCCCACGGCGCAGCACTGGCTCCCTGCTATTGTCATTTCCTTTAGCACCATACTCCTCTCTGCTGTACCTTAAGCCTACTCATCGTCTCACTGTGTTGCTGCTGTCAGTTATTTAGCAGACTCACACGTGCTCAGCTGGGGCGGGAACGCCTCACCAGTGTTGGAGCCAATTGCAAACTTGTGTGGGATGTAAACTGTGCAAAGCTTCACTTCATCGAAGTGAACGCATTATGGTAGCCAAGTTAGTAAAGTTGTCAACACTCACTACTGTAGTTTATATGGCAGCTATCTCAGCAGATGATGAAGAGACTGAAGGAACGTGTGGTGAAACAGAAAAAAATATTCATATACTTAAGGAAGACAAAAATTGTGATGGGTGACTGTGAGTCGACAGTATGACAAGGAAGAAAACAAGAAATAGTAGAACATTGGTTGGGTGAAATGAAAGAAGAAGGAAACCACATCGTAGAACTTTGCGCAGAGCATATTTTATTCATTGCTAATACCTTGTAGCATCATGAAAGAAGGCTGCATACAAGGAAGAGACCCAGAGACATGCAAGTTTCAGACTGATTACGTCATGGAGTACAGAGATTTCTAAACTACATTTTAAACTAGAAAGTATTTCCATTTGCAGATATGGACGCTGATCATAATTATTGGTTATGAACTGCAAACTGAAACTAAAGAAACTGCAAAGATGTAGCAAAATAAATATATGAGACTTGCATAAACTGAAGGAACCTGAGGTTGTGAGAGTTTCAGAGGGATCTTTAGGGATTGCGTAAAGGAATACAATAGAAGACGAGTGGCTGGCTTTTAGATATGAAGCAGGTAGCAGAGGGTCGTATATATACAAAGATAAGGGTTAGTAGAAATCATCAGATACCACAGGAGATGTTCGAATTAATTGACGAAAGGAGAAAATACAAAAATGCAGCAAATGAATCAAATGAAGGAGAATATTGAGTCTACAAATCATGTTCGCAGAAAGTGCAAAATGTCAAAGGAGGAAAAGCTGGAGGACAAATGCAAGGCCGTATAAGCATAAACAACTATGGAAAACATAGACGACATCTATAGAAATATTAAAAAGATGACTGGAAGAAAGATAAGCAGCTGGATGTACATCAAAAGCTCAGAGGGCAAGTCATTAGTAAGCAAAGCAGAGAAACATGAAAGGCGTAAGAAATGTGTAGATGGTTTGGATAAGGAAAACAAACTGGAGGACGATTTTATATCAAGATAAGGAGAAATACTTGAAGATGGTTCGGCAATAAGACACTCCGAGAATGATTTGACAAGGCACTAAAAAAAATAAGTGCATACAATGCCTGCGGATAAAAACATTTCCTTAGAATTATTGAAGTCTTTGGAATTTCCAGCCATGTCAGAATTATTACAACTGGTGTGCGAAGTGTAGGAGACAGGCAGCATACCCTCAGTCTTCGGGAAGGATATATTAATTCCAAAGACCACTGGTGCAAATAGGCATGAGTACTCTCAACCATCATTTTAATAATTCATGGAATCAAAATATTGACGCGAATTATTTACAGAAGAATAGAAGAACTGTTGGAAGCGGATCTCGGGAAATTTTAGGTTGGGCTCCAGAGAAATGTGGGCAGACAAGATGGAATACTGACCATAGGGCATCCTAGAAGATGGTTTAAGAAATTTAAGCCTAAGTTTATAATATCTGCTGATTTAGAGAAAGCTTTTGACATTGACGACTGCGCTTTCGCTCTTTGGAATTTTTAAGGTATCAGGGATATAACATGGGGAACGATAGGATATTTTAACTTGTACAGAAACCAAACTGCAGTTAAACGAGTCGAAAGACATGAAAGGGAGTTTTTAGTTGAGAAAGAGTAAACAATGATGTAACTTACACCCTTTGTTGCTCATCCTGTACGTCGAGCAAGCTGTGAAGGAAACTGATGCCAAATTTCGAAAGAAGCTTAAAGTTTAAAGAGAAAAATTAAATTCTTTGAAGTTTTCTGGTGGCATTTAATCATATCAGAGAAGACAATGGACTCGGAAGAGCAGTTGAACTAGGTCAGTGTCTTGGAAAGAGATTATGTGATGACGATCAACAAAAGTAAAGGATGGGTAATGGGATGTAGTCAAATTAAATCAAATGATACTGGGAATTCGATTAGCAAAAGAGAAACCAAACGTAATTTGTGAGTTTTTCTATTTGTACAGGAAACTAACTCATAATTACGAAAGCAGTGAAGATATTAAATGCAGACTGGCATAGCACCAAAAACATTTCTGCAAAAGTAGTCTTTGCTAATCTCTAAACTCAGTTTAAGGGTTAGGAACTCTTTTATGAAGGTATTTGAATGGAAATGAAACATGGACGATAAATATTTGAGATAGAAGTAGAACGGGATGAATTTGAAATGTGGTAGTATACAAGAATGCTGAAAATTAGATGTGCAGATTGCACAAGAAATGAGGAGGTACTGAATCGAAGTAGGGAAAAATGAAATTAATGGCACAAATTGATTAAAAGAAGGGATCAGTTGATAGGATCCATCCTGAGGTATCAAGTGATCGTCAGTTTGGTGATGAAGGGAAGTTTAGGCAGAGAAATTGTTGAGGGAGACCAAGCCACAAGTATAGAAAGTAGACTGAAATGGTTGCAGATTGGTGTAGTTATTCGGCGATGAGGAGGGTGGCTCAGGCTTAGAATAGACCAGCATGGACAGCAGAGCAAACCAGTCTTCGGATTGATGACCACCACTACCACCACAACAACAACAGCAACAAGAACTTCTGAGTCATTTGGTGTGGAGGAAGTGCGTATCTAACAGATGCAGCAAAACGGAGTTAATGTATTTTTAATGCCTGTAACTAGACTTATATACTGCATAAGACAATAATTACAGACAAATGTGTATATGCCTGAGTTTGCAAATATGATGGAGTTTCAATACTGTGGACCAGTTTGAGACATAATTAGTTGTTTGTGGAAGAATGCCCTTGAAAAAAATAGACGAATCTTGTGACACTGTGAGTGACTGAATACAGTTAATGTTAATCTGATGCGTTTCAGCTAATCGTGTTGTTTTTAATCCTTACATCGGTACTCTGGTGCTCCTAAATGCCATGCACTCTAAATTCTAGTTTAAGAGGAAAATAAGAGGTCATCAGTTTGGAATGGCTCGAACCTGAATCTAATTGGATGTTCATCAGAAATGGTGTTGGTACCATGGATTTATGGTCCACTCGATTTCGTTCGAAAAACGTTATTGATGGGTGACAGATACAACTGCCGAATTATACAGATAACGGCGTTACAAGCCATTAGAGAAGGCAAGGAAACACGCAAATTTGAATTTAAATGGTTCGTTGAATTCTTGAAATATTTTAGTTCTCTTTCCTGCTAGACGATAAACGAAAGACAATCCAAAGTACTAAACCGCAAATATTTATCTGTAATTAAACAATATTAAGCGGATAACTAAACAAAATGAAACACAATTCCTTCAGTGATCGAAATTTTTTGTCTGTTATCAGCTTTTAATTATATGTAATAAATCGACGTCGTGTTCGGACACCGCGTTTTCATATGTTAGGTAGTTGCTGACACAGCAACTTCCGCAATGACTGTTTAGATGTATTTAAAAGAATGTGGTATTATTGATAACTCTGATTATGAGCTTGACCTTACTTTAATTAACAATAGTTTTTACATTACATTATAACTTAGTTTGTATGTATATATATCTGGCACGTATCAAAAAGTCCTTGTATCTTATAATACGTACTAATAATGTTTTATAACTGTATAAAATTATCTTCTCCTTGGTACCAGATATTACAGAAATGTACGGTATGTTCGAAATTCTTGTCATCCAAATACACGCAAGGAGCCAAGTCGAAAATTGTTTCGGAAGAACTATGGATGATTTGAACAGTATGTGAGGTCATTTCTCCTGCAATGCCCCGACTTTGTTTGTTACTTTACTAGGGTGAAATAAATACAAACAAATTTGTTTGGTGTCATGACTGCATCAGCAGTTCACGTGAAATAATCCATGCAACATACTCGATATCACTTTAAAACGGACCATCATAAGATATTATGTTTGTACTACAGGTTTTAAGAATCTTCGAAAATCACAGTGTTAGGTGGTTTTTATTGCTACACTTATACATTATCGTTTTTGTATATTACGACCTTTCCTAAGAGTACCTGTATGGCCCAGATAATTATTTGGATGTTTACATAGCGTATGGACTACTTGAAAAGAGATTTTTAAACACTGGATGTTAAAATTATTGATCCATTTGCTCAATGTTTTGCTGAAGATCTATAAAAGTTGTGTTACTCGCGTATTTCGTTTAACCACTAGGTTTTAAAATGAAAATGATTCACAATGGATCTGTTTCAATGGTCTTACCATTAAGTTCTCACGGTCCTTCCGACTTTGTTGTCTGTAAGTATTCATCGTGACTCATTTTGCATTGTATGACACATGGACCAGGAGATATGATGCAATCAACACTGAGATGCGAGAAAAATCTACCGCATCATACCTGAAGTTTAAATGTATTACCTGTTTGCTAATAACTTTATTCGCCACATATTTCGCAGAGATTATCCACGTATGCCATTGAATGTACCTACACAGATATGTCATATTACGATAAACAATTCAAGAGATTTGATATCATAAACAGTGAGATGCGTGAAAAAAATGTCACATCGTCCATGAAGTTTTAATACATTCATTCTTTACTAGTAAGACACTCCTACAGTCAACTTAAGGAAATCTCTAACACTAGGCAGCGCTTTTGACAGCTTAAAACTAGGAACAGGATACGGCTGCGGGCGAAATAATAGTGATCTACACATCTACGAAGATGCGTTGCCACAGAGAGATTAGCAAACCCGCGTTTTAGGTATGAAAAGCAGATACTGTACATTCTAATATAAAATTGACGTAATTAATACCCGGACAATACTGGATTTGTCAGATAGTGAAATATAGAGAAGTGGAAGATGCAAACTGCCAATGCCCATCGATCGTCTCCGTTTCGTAGGACCTTCGCTAGAAATCATCTCATATTATCGCTTTTAGCTATAAAAGGATGAAACTGGCGCTTCTCGCCGCCACTTATTTAGTGAATGCTGCTGGATATTCCTTCAGCTTCAGAATTGCTGTACATTTTGACGAACATTTTAAGACAATCATTTCTGAAATATTCAAAGGCAGACTTAGGAGGTCCTGAACTTTTCGTCTGATGGTTGCAATAGGAACCTGAAACTTTTAAGATGTTTTATATCCCCTTCCAACAAGCATTTAAAGAGGTACGATCTCTGCAGCCACCATCGGAGAGATTTCAGGCGGACTGCTACGGTCGCAGGTTCGAATCCTGCCTCGGACATGCGTGTGTGATGTCCTTAGGTTAGTTAGGTTTAAGTAGTTCTAAGTTCTAGGGGACTTATGACCTAAGATGTTGAGTCCCATAGTGCTCAGAGCCGTTTGAACCATTTTTTTTAGATTTCAGGCTACGTTTCTCAGTGATGCCTTGAAACCGACGAACGATCCGTCATATTTTGTCATACAAGAACTGAATTTATGAAGTTAAGCAAGTAAACAACATAACACTGTCACGATGTTTATTTACCGGAGGGCTGTTATATGTGAAGTCTGGAGTTTTTACATTCACATGGTTTTATCAGTACTTGAACCACAGTTGTACGTGTGCTGCCAAAATATCGAAGTCTTACTTCTAACAATGTCATTACGACCGATAGTTCTAGCGGACATCCAAGCAGAGATTATTGATTGTTAATGGCTTACTGTTGAATACGCAAAAGATTGATCGCCTGGAACGTAGTAGGAAGATGATTGGAAAGAAGATGCCGTCGACGATATTACTAAAGAAGGAACAAAGGGTCTAAATAGATCAGAATAGGACACGAGTTGAACTGTGACCTTGTAAGGTGCATGCTCATTTTAGAAGTAGTTTCACTAATGCAAGGTGGACCTAGTCTGCCCTCATAAAAACTACGCCTTTTAATAGTCCAGTAATAATCCAGCTAACACACCAAGAAATATAGTCTGGCTAACGAACTCATCGAAGTTAAATGAGCATCACACTTTTACAATATCCGTGCAGTGAGTAGTTGTGAACATGAAAAATCAGTCAGAAGATCCTACAAATATCTAAATTGTTGTGGTGAGCTTTCTATAACTGGTTACTGTGCCATGTGAATGTAGACCCCGTACTCTGTTCACAATAATCAAATGTGAGGAATTGAATACCTCCCAGCAATATGACTTGAAGTCGATTGAATAATATTGCAGTTCGAAAGATTTGAATATATATGGTTTCCCAAGTCGTGCTAGACACCTCGGAGTAGTTATCTGAGGTTGCTTGGATGACATGAATAATCACACTTCTGTAGGATCAGGCAGATCGTCTCTCCAACCAGATGCCGCCATCAACACCTAGATTGTCAACTGAAATGCGCGCATTAGAAAGGGGATATGTATTGTTAAAAATAGAACAATCCGTCTGATGTATGAAACAGTTGACGACATTTATCAAATGGTACGTTTAGAGGAGACAAACGTAGCGTCTTTAAACGCGCTATTACCAAATGGCAACAGGCACGAAGTTCAGATCATTTATACTTAAATACTCAGTAATGGTTGAAATGAGAAATAGTACTTGATTTTAAATTGTATGGTAGGCTCAAAACTGAATGAACATAGCGACATATCACCCCTTGGCATCACAAAGCCACGTGAACACAATTCAGATATATCAGCATCACATGTGTTCAATTTCATACACGACAAAAACAAATGATTGAATAAACTTAAATGAAGGAGAGAAAGACTGAATTGACGACGTAAGGTTACGGACTCAATGACAGTTCCATTCTATAACAAATCTCATGTCTACCTGGCTTGACAAACAAGTGAACTGATTGCAACTTCACGTGGAACCATGTTCACTTCCACAATTATGTCAAGTTTAGCGTGAAGAAATTAGCGAAAAATTTTGCTGTGGAAGGCAAACACTTCACCAATGATTTGATAGAATGATCTTGTATACGAAAATTCCTTTGTATAACCAAAATAAATAGAAATACTTCACAGACACTGCATTAAACACCAGTCAATGTCTTCGAGAAGCTCAAGAAACGAAGTGTCCTTTGGAAAGCAACTCATTGGTGTGCACCCAAGCAGCCGAAGTGCTAATTAGTCAATACACCAGTTTCTTTCTGATAACGAGCGGAAAAGTGGAGTGGAGGGAGTAGAGTTCTGTTTAGCATAGTACGGTGTAGTCTAGAAGTATAAAATACAAATTTTTCGATGTAGCATTGTAGCAAAGTAGAGTTGAGCAATAGCATGTGCCTTCTTGAGTATGGATGAATATAGATTTATGCGGCCTGTGACCAAAGTGTAGCATATATATTTTTAAAATCATATTTAATTTAAGTTTTTACATAGCTGTCATGCCATAATGCTTAGTTCTACTGACTAAGTTGAATTAGAGAGAAGACGCTGGTGTTTGTTTAGAATACAATTTATTGCGAGATTATCTACTCTTATTGCTATAATTTAATACCCAAAATGGTCATCTATATCAATGTAATTGATGAGTCAGTATGTGTGCCAGATATTTATCCAATGAAATCTTATCTTAATTAGTATAATTTCTGTGTGACACACTACGCCATAATCAAATATGTCTGCTTAAGATGAAACTGACTCTATGACGTTTC
This sequence comes from Schistocerca serialis cubense, assembly GCF_023864345.2. Lineage (NCBI taxonomy): Eukaryota > Metazoa > Arthropoda > Insecta > Orthoptera > Acrididae > Schistocerca > Schistocerca serialis. The sequence continues at coordinate 391,707,296 of NC_064639.1, forward strand.
AGTGGATATGCAAAAATTGCTGGGAACTGAAAAAATATTGAAGTGATGTAGTACTGTTCATTATTTTAGGAAATTTGAACATTGTGCGAAATATAAGACGGCATGAAATGCAAGATATTTTGTTTCTGAAAAGCAATTACTGGTGTATTACAAATTTTAATGGTGTTACACATGAATCAGAAACTTTTAAAAATACAACAATAAGTAGCTTGTTTTCACACGGTATAGCTTCATTCAGGACTAGTTTTGTGCTTTATCCAATGTTAAAATGCTACAGCGAATGGCAAATACAGTCGAATACACTGCACCACAGAGTCTGCAGAGATACAGTGCACTGCACAGCCATGAGACTAGTTGCAGTATACTGTGACACATCCTGTGGTCTGCTGCCTTTTGCGATCTGCCACTGCACAACTGTTCCAATTATTCTGCAGCTCATGTACAAGATGTTACTCACTTACACTGTTGAGGTGCATAAGCAAATTCTACTGACAGCCCTTGGTTGCGTATTTAAAAATTACTTCACATACCACCTTGTGTAGTAGGAAGGAACGAACCAATTATGATGTCTTTCCCATAAACGTTCATTGTGACCAGCAACTGCCACAAACACTATCCATGGTGCATCATAACGTAAAAAGCTTCGGCACCTGACTGTCTGTTCTTTAACCAGTGATTGTTTGGGTGCCTGCACTGCAGACTAGCACTGCACTGGAATAAACAAAAATTAGCTGACACACCCCAAAGCAGGTGTTGATAAGACTTATCTATGAGACAGTGCACCACCTGCCTGAGGGACCAGCTGCTTACGCTCGCACATTACAGGATAGTGGATTCTACATTTACACATTTTTTAAACACAGTGTAGTCTATAGCAAATGCCGCGCAAGCGTTAATATTGCAACTAGTGGACATGTGGCATCACTCTCAAATCATTTTATTTAGCCACAGACACATTTTTACAAGCAGTAATTATGACATAATTTTTGTTGCATCCAGCGACCAACACTCATGCCAAGGTAGCAAATATAGTCGAATGCATAACAGGAATTTGTCCCATTCTGTTAAGAGTATATCCTTCCTCAATAGTGCTGTGTACAGCAATTTAATTTATTAATACTTACAAATCGCTTAGTATCAGTCCTGCATGGAAGCTTTTTTCCTTACAACAACCTGCCAGGAGGTGGCTGAACACAGTGCTGAGCTACTTCAAGAGTATGGAAAGATTTAGGTGTAAGATAAGATTATGCAACAGTACAAGACGGAGGTGATGCCGCATTCTATACTTTAATAAAGAAATTAGGAAACAATCTAAGTTATGCAACAAATTATGTATTGCATAGATTGAATAAACAAGCTGTGATAAAAGACTGTACTACAAATAATAGGGACATGACACCACATATCTGTACTTTAATGGGAGAATGACAAAACATCCTATGATATATATATATATATATATATATATATATATATATATATATATATATATCTCTTCCTCTTTATACTGCTTTTTCTAAGTGTACCAATAAATCAGTAATACTACTTAAATGGTGCATATATATATATATATATATATATATATATATATATATATATATATATATATATATATATATATATACACCATTTAAGTAATATTACTGATTTATCGATACACTTAGAAAAAGCAGTATAAAGAGGAAGTAACTGGACTTTAATGTGAACACTAGATATTAGAGGAAGATAACATCATATATCTATAATTTCATACGTACAAATATATGACATTAGAAGTTCCTCCACATTATTGCTGCTGCTAACTTAATTTAAGCCTCTTTGGAGATGATTTGCTTATTATTAAATGATGTGCTACCACCGTCATTTTAATAAAAATCTAATGGAATATCTATAAAGAATTGTGAGGATTTCATACTTTATATCAGAACACTTTTATTCATTTCTAATGCTATAATAATAATGCTGAGTTATGCTTCTTATATAATACTAATACAGGGAAATATAGTAATATGCATGATTGGAAATTAAACACATATAACTTTTTAAAAAAATATTCATTTTGCTACTGTCACACATGCAAATTTTTTAATGCATGGTTGGTTTTGCTATTTCCATTCGCCATGTGGCAATATTTAGCAAATAATTTCCTTTTGTAGACTTTAAATTCTGTTTGCAAGGTATCATCTTCACATGCAGCTATGCAGTCATTCAGTTCAATGGACACGTAAGCTTCATGTTCCGTTATACATTCCACTATGTAACTGATGGAACCTTTGACAGTATCATTTAACTGAAATATTATGTCTGTTGCAAAACACACCATATCATATAGACTATGAATGTTTGTAACACTTTTGCTTTTTAAATCATTTTATGCTATGCTTAGTCTCTTGATCTAACAGTTCCAGTGTCATACAACCTAACATTTTTATTACTGAGGTAGTAAAACGATTGGTGCTAGTGGTGGCGCTCTTGCTGGAGAAAACTTTGATGTTAAACTCATGTGGGTTGTATTCAGTGGCGAGTTAGTTCTCGATGTATAATAGATTTTTATATAAGTGTCTCCAGTCTGTCTGACTGAACCAAACATATCTACATTCCTGCACATCCTCTAGTTCAATTATAAAGACAAGCTCGATATATAGTACTATTCCATTTAGATCTCTAAGTGATGAGATAAAATGTAGTTGTGAACATCAACATCGTTTTTATGGCTAACTAGGTGGATGAACTGGCGCTTTTATAAAACCTATAGCCTCTCCCCATCTCAGTAACTGTTTAAATCATCATAGCTCACATCATTGTGAAATGATGAGGACGGCTTCTATAATGAATTTCCTGAATGTAGGTCATGTTGCTAGAGTAAAAGTGGATCATAGGTTAAAAATAGAAATGCTCGGATTTTATACTGGGGCACTTTACCAGTCAGTGGACAATTCCTGTATGGGTTCAGAAACATCAAAAATGTTGCAAGTAAATTGAGACTTTGTAGTCTGTATTACATTACTGAACAGTGGTGTAATACGCCTGACAGTCTAAAATATGCCTTCTTAATACATATGCACCACTACATTTCCTCACCATGTAGGTGCTTTTGTGCAGAGGGCAATGGTGTGCGTTTAGAATACTTCTAGATTGCTTGTCGTAATTTGCAAATCTGATTACAGATCTCTGATCACAAATGAAGAAATAGTTGATTTTGTGTCAAAAGAAATGCTTTCTTCACTGTCATTTATCAAAATACATAATAGTTAGAGCACGAAACGCGCTGGAAGGCTAATGAACTACAGGAAACATGCAGAGGATTTATGAGTGGTACATTGACTGAGAGCTAGCTCTGCAAGCACGTAAATGTAACATACATAAATAGGCAAAAGAGACAAAGCGCTCTACAACTACACTGTTGAGGACAAATCACTGAAAAGTGTAATAAATGCAAAATACATGGAAGTAGCCATAAAATGGACTGACTATGTAAAACAGAATGGAGGAAATGCTGGTAAATGGTTCATATTCACTGGAGGAGTCTTAAGAAAATTTATGCTGATCAGCTAGAACATTATGACCACCTACCTAATAGCCAATGTGTCCACCTTTGCCACAGATAACAGCAGTTATGCACCGAAGCTTAAGCAATGAGACCTTGAAAGGTCAATTGAGGGAGCTGGCACCTCATATGCACACACAAGCCATTTAATTCCCGTAAATTTCGGGCAGGGGAGCGATGAGCTCTGGTACCAAGCTCAAACACATCCCAGATGTGTTCGATTGGGTTCAGATCTGGCGAGATGGATGGCCAGAACACCAATTGGAGCTCACCACTGTGTTTCTCGAACTACTCCATCACACTTCTCGCTCTCTGACATGGCGCATTATAATGTTGGAAAATGCAATTGCTATCACGAAACATGAACATCATGAATGTGTGTACTTGGTTTGCAACCTGCATACAATACCCTTCAGCCATCATGGTGCTTTGCACGAGCTACACTGGACCCATGGGTACCCACATGAATAGTCCACAGAGCATAATGTAGACGCCACCAGTTTGTCTCCCTTCTGCAGAACAGATATCAAGGTGCTGTTCCGCTTGAAGATGACAGATTCGCGACCTCCATCAGCATGATGAAGGAGGTATCGGGAGTCATCAGATCGTGCAACACTCTGCCACAGCGTCAACATCACACTGATGGTCACTTGCTCATTTCAGCCGTAGTTGCCGATGTCGTGGTATTAACATTGGCACGTGCGTGGGTCTTGGCTGTGGAGGCCCTCTGTTAGGAGTGTTCAGCGATCTTTCTGTTCAGACACACTCGTACTGATGTTGGTTCCGCCACAGCTCACCTTCTGTCCTGTTTTACCAGTCAGCTCATCTGCAACATCCGACATCTGTAATGAAGGATGGCCATCAAACCCCACAACGTCTGGATATGGTTTCACCTTGGTTTTGCCACGTGATGACGACACTCACCGTAGCACTCCTCGAACATTTAGGAAGACGTGCAGTTTCAGAAATGCTCATGCCAAGCCTATGGGCCCTCACAATCTGTCCTCAGTCAAACTCATATAGATCACACGCTTTCTACACACAGACAATACACTCACCATGCATGTGTCTGACTCACAGGCATTCTTCGTCACGTGACGCTGCTATCTCCTGGATAGTTTTCTGTCAATAGTAGGTCAGTGTTCATAATGTTCTGGCTGGTCAGTGTAATTCAGTCACGATAGAAGTGGCTCACAAACTCATGTTTGATCGACCTCCGAGTACTGCTCATCAGACTATGACCCTTACCAAGTCACATTTTTACAAGAGGCAGACAAGATCCAGGGTGGAGTGACATCCTCGTGACTGTTAGGGAGATGGTAACAAAAACTCCATTAGTAGACGCTACAAGAAACACACTGTACATCATGGAGAGGATTACTTAAGAAAATCCAAAAGAGTATATTCATGACAATATATTATTTGCACCATGTACGTCATGTGAAATGAGCAGACGAGAATTATGAGGAATTAGAGAGGACTTGCGAGTTTTTCCGACAATATCCTTACCTCGTGCAATTCATGAATGGAACAGACACTGAGGTTAAATGGTGAATGTACTCTCCACCACACACTGTAAGGTGGCATGTGGGCATTACGCATCTGATTTTTGGTACAGCATTCGTACTGACAGCATCATCAATTGAGAAAACATTTTGGAAAGGAAGAAATTTGTGTTATGCATAATGCATGATAGTTCAATCAGATCTTGGCCACATCCTAGAGGCTGTCACAGGGCAATTCGTTAACCAGCAAGTCCATGGTGTTTCCTTGGAACGAAAAAAATATGGACTAAATGGCAATGGCAGATGTGTGATTGTTTTAGTAAATACGTCAGTGTCGGTCTGGCAAATGGTAAAAATTATTTTCCTTCATCGGATCATGATTTCTTTTTATGTACAATGTGCGTTTCGAAAGGTAGAATTACACCCACGTAATTGTACACTAGTAGGTGCCCAGGTAGTTTTGATCAGATAGAGTAGACACAATGTCGAATACATAGCCCACTAAATGCAACTAACAAGAGAGCAAGTTCACCTATGAGTGCTGCCCAAGGGACAGGAGATACACGCTTAGTTGAAAAATGTATTCAAAGTTGGCCATATCACCTATTCCAGTCTCAAATAGCACATGGGAACAGTGAACAATGCATGTGATAAATTGCTAAGTCATTCCATACTCTTAAAATAGCTCTGCATTACGTGCTGTCACCTTGAGGGAGAATGGTATTGTTTGAAGTGGTGCTGACATTTGGGTGTGATACCAAGTGATGTATAACTTAAATTACTATGTGATGAATGTTGGCAGCTACTCTCTCAGGCATAGCTGAGAGACATGTCTTATCTGTTACTGCTGCAGTTCAGGGAGCTTAAAGTGTCTTCAGGTGCAGTGCTAGTGCACAGTGGAGGTCTCAATGAAACAGGTGCTGGGCTAAGAACCGACATTACGATGCAGTGACTCTCTCCAGCACGATATGGCATGGGCAGATGTGGTAGTGTTCATTAGTCAGTGTTAATGTTTATAACGAAAACGTCACAACAGGTAGATCACTTCCTTCTACACCAGGTGGAACACGTGGTAATTGTCAAATAATGAACTGTGGGATATCAGTGTAATTTTCTTATGTAACTCAACTGTGTAATTTGGCAATTACTTTTATGTGATAAAGACAGCTGGCCACTTGCCGTGGCACAGGCACAACACTGTGAGTCTCGTGGCTGTGCAGCACATTATCTCTCTGAGGTCTCTGGTATGATGTGATTGATGTTCTATGAAGCATTTGTAATGCACAACTACTTTAATAATAATGTTGCCTGACTTGGACACATGTTGCTTCCAATGGATATAATCTTTAAAAAAGTTTTGGTACATACTTCACAATGCTAAAACATCACAGTACACCAGTACTTGATTTTAACAAGGTAACTGTTTTGCATATCATGGCATTTTATACATGCTGAAACTTCGTAAATAAATAGTCCATGACGTATCAACTGGGAATTTTTAATTTCAGCCTTATTTATTTGTCCAATGTAATTTGATGGTGCGACTCTTAGGCAGCCTTGTTTGTTTGTGATGTGCTAGAATGTCATTAATTATACTAATAAAGGTAAGGGTATCTTGGAAAAACTCTGGCAACGATATTGAGTCATACATTATAGCAATAAAAATATGGATCACATAATTTTGGAGGTGTCCAAAATGGATAATAGATTGATAGAGATAATTAACTGGGTAAAAAATTAGACTCTAAATAAACACCAATACCTACTTTCCAGACAATAGGATAACACCACAGGGTTGTCACTTACATTGTCAATAAAAACAACGTAATAGCCTAAGTGGCCTACTGGGCGAGGGGATTGAGGGGGTGATGAGAGGAGTGAAAATGGCGATGGCAGTTTGTTTACATGAGGGTCATAAATCACTGGGCCAGAAATCGCTCTGCCCTACTGCTCAAAGCTCCTGAGAAACTACATAGAGGAAGCACTTCAAAGATCGTGACTGTAGTCGGTACTGATTACGGAAACGTCGATGCAAGGTATCTGCAATGCCTAGCTTGCGAAATAAAATAAGAAAATAATTGAAAATTTGAAAAAAATAGAAAGTATCCAATTTACAGGTACCTTTCAACCTATCCGTAGGAAAGGTACAACTATCGATCTAAGCGATATGGTGAGACCACGAAAAACTCAAATATCGGTGACCTTGGCGGGATATTAACAGCGAGTTTAGTGCCATAACCATTGCACAACTTCGATCGATAATGCCAGTGAGAATTGAAGAAGTATATGAAAGAATTTAGTAGGAACGTATTAAGACTGAGATTAAGGTGCGGTATATATTTGTTAACTATACAGGAACTTGCTGCTGACCGTACATACTAAATAGAAAACGGAAAGCATTGAGAATGACAGAATGCGTGGATACTTATCAAAGGCCCACTTAAATAAAAATCATCCAAATCAAGTCAGACTGAGCATGACAAATACCACATTATGAATGGAGGACGAGAAGGATATGAGGGATGTGAAAACGAGACGTAACTGAGCGTACTACCCCAAGGAGATGGAATACTGAAGCTGCTTGACGTTCCTCTTTATTCAGTGATGAAGCAAAGATAACAAATTGGATGCAACTACTCGTTATGTAAAATGTTTGCAAAGGCTCAATTTTCACAATGCGGGGAAAAGTCCGTACCAGTTGCAGTGCTGCACTGCAGGCAATTTTTCGATCCTACATTCGCTGGTGGCTATCTCCGAATGTTCTTTTTTTCTGGTTCCGAACGACGTTCGTCACTCAATTAAGTAAAAGCACAGCCAATACACATTCGCTGTTTTGTAGAAGGAAGAGCTCATGCACAGGCTTTTAATGAAATTGTTATTTCGCTCTTCTGCATTGGAAATTGTTTCCGAAATGGAACGCATTTTTCTCGTCCTGTACGGTGTGCGCATGTTACGTATCTCCCTTTCCGTTTTTTTTTTTTTTTACTGAATGTGGAACGTCCCTTCACTGCTGAATAGACATTTCATACTGTGCAGAGAGAACTCTCGTGTTCGGCTATACCGTAAATCTACGAGGGAGCCAAATATTGCCAGAGCGCCGGCCTGGTTCCTCACTTAGCTGTTTGTTTGCCGTATCGATACGGTAATGACACGTGGAGGGACCAAATTTATGCTACCCCAGAAAGCGATTCGGTCCGTTCTGAATGTGACCCTGTAATGTGGCGGCGATGACCTCACAGAGACACAAATTACCTTCAAATAGAAAGCTCTCCTCTCAAAACTGTGTTGCTTTTTCTGCCACACTGCGACGAAGAGTCTAAATGTACTGAAACGATGCGAAAGGAGTTAACGTTTCGGAGTAATAGGGAAAAAAAACAAAGGAGACTGGAACAGTGAAATCACAAATTTATGGAGGATGTTTACGTTGGAATAGAATGAAGAGAGTGGGTAGTTTCTCTGATTTAACAAAGGGATTTGACTACGAAATTTTTCAATGAAGGCTAATTCTTTGCCATCAGCTGTATTTGGTACAGATTTGCCACCTGTCTGTGGCACATGAAAATTTGTGTCGGATCGGTACTCGGACCAAGATATCACTCTTATCCCGCGCAGTCGTCTTAAACACCTTTTCTTATATTTAACCGCCTTTTTTAAGACAAATGTGAACTTATTTTTTAAATATACAAACAGAATATGTTCGACGTTTATTCCAAACTTTTCATAAAAATAAATTAAAAAATGCCATTAAAGCAGAAAACAATAACAAAATAACCAGGTGCGGATTCCCAAAGTGAATTAAAATGACATCATTATCCAAAGAAAAATAACGTCCGTATCTCGAGGCATCAAACAGAGGATGGCCAGTCGTCTTCTCAGAATCTATAGTCCGTAAGGTTTCGCTACTGTATCCAGTTGAAACTAACTACGCAATAAAACTTCTCAGAGTTGGGAGACCCCAAACCTTGGGAGGATGCATGACTGTTCTTCTTAAGAAACTGCAATAATGTGTTCCATATTTCGTTCGGCGCAGTATCTTCTCGTGTTGTTCGTGTAAGTACCTCCAAAACTGCATCACTTCCATTCAATTATCATCATATATGCAACTCACCGCCATCCCTGCGATCCAGTTCATCGCATTAGTTGGTTGTTGGGTGAAGTATGTCACATTTGGGTAAAGAATTACCGACGGTGCGATCTCTGTCTAAGTGATACAGCTACGAAAGGCTATGATTCAACGCGTCTGATTCCACACTTCCATCACTTTTCCCCACAGTAAACGGTGTTCATCCATCAGCCCACTACTTGTGCGGAGAGGCAAATCAACTGCGTTTATTATGGGCAGTCTGACCAGTGTCATATACTTGCGACTAACTAGAACATACCACGGGGTTCGGGCCACCGAGCTCAAGCACGTGCGTGAGGGGGTGAGAAGGAGCCAGAGTGTGAGCGAGGTTCTCATTAGTTATCGCCGGTCCACGTCGTTTCTGTCATGATACCACATTAAGAGACGATAAATGTCGCATCGTCGCGTCTCTGGAAGCGGAAGCTCATGGCGGACGTACCTATAGTCTACAAGAAACGTTGCAATGTGAGCAAGTATCGGCGAAATGTTGCCAACTAGAATAGGCAGCACATAAGCTCTTTTCCCTCTTTCTGCGAGGTTTCTACACCATACAGCGTCTCTCACATCCAAGTTTCCATTTACCTCTTTCCAGCACTCTTCTCGCATGGCCCTGTCCAGAATCGCACGCTGTAATGTAATGTGAGCCCCACTGCCTTTTTTTTTTTTTTTTTTTTTTTTTTTAACTAATTTGTGCCGCATTTTATTCTGAGAAGCACAGTAAAGTATGTAAATACCATAAATGTAAATGTGACTCAAAAGGAGCTTGAAGTGATGTGAAGCGCAGCTGGACAGCAAGGAACTCTTTAGCACGCAATCGCCGCAACGGTAGTAGTTGTGAATCTTTGAGTATGGTCCCTAAAAAAAAAGACGATTTATTAAAAAAAAGAGGACTGTTAATCTGTATCTTGTGGAAAGAGGGCGTGTTGCTAGGCCGTCGATCAGAACGTATTGTTACGTTTAATGAAAATTGATATTTTAGTGACAAAACCGAGTAAAATTTGTGTAAGAGTTGCCAAACATTTATGTATACAAATTTTGTGGAAGTGAAGAATAGAAATATCTTTTTTTTTTTTTTTTTTTGGAAAAGGAGATTAACTTCATTGCCGTCGCTGTCTATCAATCGACAGAATTGTAAGTGTACAAAGTTCACTAAAATACAGGAAAAGAAATGCGTTCTCTATAGTTTTCATACAATACATAACAACCTCTCGTAATTTCTTAATTACAGTAATTGGATTATGTTCTTGTACAATAGTATGGTGCTGAACTCCACTGAAAGATTTTGATCTAGCAGGACATGTAGTTTGAAGGAAGTTTGTGTGCCAAGCAATCTCCTTTTCTCACGAAAACCAGATTGCTGTTTGATCGAATTTACTTGCAACAGTGGTCCCTTAGGTATGATGAGCTACGAAAACTTGGGCTCAAAGCTATCAGCAATACGGCCAAGTAACGAACAGAGTCGTACATTCCTTCAAATTATAATACTTCACCAACTGGTGCAGAAGCTGATCATTTAAGGAGGCAGCAACCAAAATTCAGGTACCAGTTACGGCTTAAAGTCACATTCAAAATCAATCTGTCTCTCTCCAAACACATATATAAATATTCAAATTAATAAGATAAAAAGTCATTTTATAACGCCTGACTCCATAGTTCCAATGTAGCCGGGCTCTCCCTCTTTTTCTGTGTCGTGGAGGTTTCCAGTGCTGTATTTTAGAGGCCCAACTTTCCTGTGGAATTCTTCTAAGATGTCCATGGCATGTTAGCAGTTTATTTTCGGCTGTGTCTACAACATCTTTTGTAGCTCCCTTTTGTTCTCGTAGGACTCATTTCTTATTCTGTCTCTTCTTGTTACCTCACAACGTCATCTCCAAAACTGTATTTCCATTGTCATTAATTTCTTGATCCTGGAGACTCCCCACAGTTCAGCACCGTACAGAGCAATAGTCTCAACTATATTTTCATATATCTTTCTTTTTCTTAATATATAAGACTCATCCTTTTTTTCCTCAGCGAAGATGACCTGATCGTCGTTGAAACAGAATGATATCACCTACTCTAAATCCCAAGTTTTTGACCTTCCTTTCCCAATTTTTCAGTGCTTCGTTCAAAAATATTTTAAAGAGGGCAGGCGCTAAACGGTATTTTTGTCCCAGTCCTTTGCTAACCTTGAGTTTCTGTGATACAAACTTTTCAACTTTGACACGACAGATTTACAAGTATTATCCGAATACAGCTTTCTAACTACTTGTACATAAGCATCAGGAATGTTCTGGTTTTACATTGCTTCCCCACATCCTAGAAAGTGGTACACTGTCATAGGCTTCTGCAAATCTATAAAAAAACCGTGTGTCTTCCAAGCTATGTGCCAGTCTCTTGTCAGTCACTTGTTTAGTGCTGCAGGCATTATTGATACAGACCTTCCTGCCCGAAGGCCACTTTGTTATTCCACTTATTCAGTTTGCCTATTTTTAAGTCTGTTACCATCTATTATCGATGTAGAACTGAGATTTGCGATAACTCGATGATTTGCACCGTCATGTTTGCTTCCCTTTTTAAATATGTTTGTGATGAACTCGTCTTTAAACTCGACAGGGATTTTGTCTCCACTAACACAGCGAGTAAAGAGCTTTCCGAGATGTTCAAATAACACGTTTGACACAGCTCCAGTCCTGGTCTTTTGCCATTTTTAAGTTGCTTAACTGTATCCTGTACTTCCGCTGTTTTCATCTTCAGGATTTCTATGTCATATCCGTTGCATGAAAGAGAGTTTACATCCTTAATTGGGATTGGTATTCTTTAAACAGTTGTTGATAATATGCCTTCCGTGTATCTAGACCGATCAGCTGTAGGTTTATACTACTTCTGTCATTTGTTATTAGCTGTTTTATTACCTTCCATGCTTCTTTGGACTTTGAAATCCCTATGCAGTTATTAATTTCTTCACATTTAAAGTCCCAAGTCGCAATTTTTGCTCTAACTATTGCTTTGTCTCTCCTCGCAGTCTGGAAAATATCTGAGATAAAGAATGTAAGATCGTGGTGTTATTTCCTCAGTCAGTGTCGACGTTACTATATGTGGTCCGGCCGTCCCATATCCTGAGCATCATCGCCCTCATGAACGGCGCCGACGCTCTAAGGTGGACGTTCGAAAGGCCAAGGACACGGTCCAACGTGTCGATGGTTAAAGTGGCGTAACAGTCTTAAGTATCATCCCGTATTGACAAAGTATTCGATGATCGGCAGAAGGCGATCCACAGTTCCTTCGGCAATATCTGTGCAATATATGCCAACAGCATCACAAGATATACGTTAATATATTTCAAATGTTGTATTATGTCCAGGACTTGTAATAAATTATCTCGCACCCGAACACGAATCATATGGAGCAGGTGACTATAACTCGCCGTCGCCGCGCTTCGTAGACCAAGGGTAAACGGAATTCACAAGCACTTCGTAGTTTCCACTGCTTGCAATTGGCCCAGATATCTATCCAGGCCTACTCTAGTGAGCATTATTCCCGATTTCGCCCTATTCAGAGCATTGTCCTCCGTGACTCCATACGGTGTGATCGAATCGAAGGATCTTCGCACCTCCTCTGCCGATCGCATCAGGAATAGCAGGTCGTCCGCATTCGCTCGCCAGGTGAAACTGTTACCACTCAACTGCAGGCCAGTGAGCGTCTTCCGCAGCCCGTACATGTGTGGTCCAATCGCTACTGCGAAGAGCACAGTTGGTAGCAGGAGACCTTGTCGTATCGAGATAGGCCGTTCACTATCACACTGCACAGCACCCCGTAGCAGCTGATTAAAAACGCCATGCGGCACGTACTGATGTTAGGAAGTCATGAATAGTCCGGTCAAAAGCTTTATGAAAGTCGACAGAGACCACAGTCACTCTTTGGGTCACAACGACGCGAGATGCAGTGCAAGTGGTTATGGAGAGGATCGCTGGACGAGGAAAAATGCAAGGTCGGCAACTTTTATAGTTATATACACTGACATTGCTTTATATCCTATTACAGTTAACAAACTTCAAAAGGTTCAAATGGCTCTAAGCACTATGGGACTTAACATCTGAGGTCATTAGTCCCCTAGACTTAGAACTACTTACACCTAACCAACCTAAGGACAGCACACACATCCATGCCCGAGGCAGGATTCGAACCTGTGACCGTAGCAGCTGCGCGGCTCCGGACTGAAGCGCCAGGAACCGCTCGGCCACAGCGGCCGGCTAACAAACTTCCTTTACAGTTGATGTGAAAGCAGCTTTAAACAGTTTTTTTCTGTCCGTCAGGCAATGGCATTTCGGCCACAGGTATCGAACCTCAAAACAATTAATAATGAGATACTCAGACAGCAAACCTTCTACAGTAGTCAAAGGTTATCTCCACATTAAATACACTGGTGTCCAAAACTGAAGCATCAAAGCATTGTTTCCCCGTCGTGTGTCCATTTCACGATAAAATAACGCAGACGGTCAGCAGATGACTATACGATCGTGTTCTGCGCGCAAGACGGCATGACGGACAACGGAGAACCACGCCAACGATGACGTCAGGGCACCTATCAAAAGAGGGGGGTGTTTACCGTGTAGTCCCACATCCACAGACGCTGTGTACACAGTCGCAAACCGTGCAGTATGACACAGAGGAGATGCCTACCAGGCTCTCTATGGTGGAGGAAGAATGGAAGCAGCACAGTCGCAAACTGACGTGTCCCGATGGCTTAATGTGAATCGTGTTGTTGTTTTTCGGATGTGGTGACAAGTTATAAAGACCGAAGCTGTCGCCTGAAGTCCAGAGCACGGCCGACCTCGTGTGACATCAGAAAGAGAGGACCATTACTCGGTTATAAGGACACGACGGTACCCCCTTAGTATTGCACGGCAGCTGGTACCTGACTCGCAGCATCCACAGGACGTGTTGTAAAAATGCAAATAACTCTGAGCACTATGTGACTTAACATCTGAGGTCATCAGTTCCCTAGAATTTAGAACTACGTAAACCTAATTAACCTAAGGACATCACACACATCCATGTCCGATGCAGGATTCGAACCTGAGACCGTAGCTGTCGCGCGGTTCCGGACAGAAGCACCTAGAATCTCTCGGCCACAGCAGCCGGCCGTCGTGTTATATCAAGGCAAACGTTGTACTGAAGGCTTCAGCAGAGTGCCCTTTATTGTTGGAGTCGTCAACATGCCACCTGGAGTGTCGAACAGTAGGCCACTATTGTTTTCGCAAATGAGTCCCGATTTGGTCTGGTGAGTGATTCTCAGTGGATTCGCATCTGGAGAAAACGTGGAATAGGATTTCACACCCAAAACATTGTAGCCGGCCGGTGTGGCCGTGCGGTTAAAGGCGCTTCAGTCTGGAAGCGCGTGGCCGCTACGGTCGCAGGTTCGATTCCGGCCTCGGGCATGGATGTGTGTGATGTCCTTAGGTTGGTTAAGTTTAAGTAGTTCTAAGTTCTAGGGGACTGATGACCACAGAAGTTAAGTCCCATAGTGCTCAGAGCCATTTGAACCCAAACATTGTGTAAAGAGACAGACATCAAGGAGGATCCCTAATGGTGTGTGCAGAGATTATTCTGACCACTCGAACACCCGTTCATGAAGTTTTGCTGGCGTATCAACAAGTTTTAACTGTTGTCAGGTATCACGCAGAGATCTTAGGACCTCAGGCGTGGTTTTTGTTGGGTGTTATGCGCCCATACTTCATATTGATGGACGATAATGCTCGACCTCATTGTGCACGACAGGATGATTTTTCTTGGAAATGGAAGATATGGCACACATGACGTGGCCTGCTCATTGTTTCAATTTGAACCCCATAGAGCATGTCTGGGATGGACTAGGAAGACGAATAGCATCACGACAGCATTCACCAATCAGTCTCCAAAACTAACGAGCCGCTCTGCAGAAAGAATAGCCGTTATTGCATCAACGTGAGTTTGATGACATCACTCACAAGAGGCCCCGTTTTTGTGAGGCTGCCAGAGGAGGTCCCATCCCATACTGAGTACGTTGAGCAGTGTTCTGAGTGTGTGGACAAGTCCGTTAAGGTGGGAAAGAAACGAAGAACATTTCGTCTTCCGTTCTGTGTTCTTTACATTGTTTCTACTTAACTATCACATGTTTTGTGACAAAATAAACGTTGGAAAATTTTCGTTTATTGCTTTAATTTTGGGTATCAGTGTAGTTAGTGACAGTATCCTACAACAGTAAATGAGAAACCTTATTCATAAGATTATATTTTAAACAATTAAATTTTATCCCAAAAAAATTATAATGACAACGGCGCTGTTGGCACAACGGAAAGATAACACAAAGTTTCCCCATCGAGATATCGCAACCACGCCACACGACTCAGTGGTGGCCAGTGCGATTACGTCTCTATCGCTAATGAGCGCCAATTGTGTGTTGCTATGTATTCTAAGGCACGTTTGATCTGGGAAAATATAGTGTGACACTGCCTTGAGCCGTATCACCATCAGTCGGGCAAAAATCATGTAATCACTATTAAGTGTCGTTTATGGTCGGTATCTGGAGAAGGTAGCCCTGAACAAAGACCCGCAGCTAGTACACGTAACGCTGCATGAGTTCATTGTACAATAAGGGGCATCACGAGGTCTGTAAAAGCCCGATGCAATTCTAGTGGTAAGCGGTCCGGTACAGATGATTTGTTTGCTTCCCGTTTTTTGAGTATCCCCAACATTTCTTCTTCCGTGATAGTTTCCAGGGGCCCTTCTTCACCCATCTGCTTCAATAATGCCCGTACAGGTCGTCTGATATCCTCTCCCATAAGGGGATCTGCCCGAGAGTCAGTGAAAAGCCGGTGCAATCTGCCAAAAATTTCGAAGCTATGCCCCTTCGTGTTCAAATGCCGACCATCGAAGGTGTAGATCAACGATCGGCGCAATCGTCGTTTTTGTCCAGTTGCATGATGCATTGTGAGAGGTTTCCGGATGATAGCAAAAATAGGAGCGATTTATGCAGAGTAAAACTGTGCCCTGTACGTTCGCTGGTCTGTGCCGGAAGGAGCGTAGATGTTGATGAAGTGCGTCCCGTGAATTTAACAGCCAGACCCCTTGCAGGTGGTAGAAAAGAGTGATCAATTGCCGGTATACCTTTCCGTATCAAGATCACTGTAAGTAAGACAGCTTGTCAATAAATAAAGAGATACCTTTGGGTGCACATTGATCTGTGCTTCTTGCACCAACAGGACGTCAGATGTGTAAGACATACACTATGTGATCAAAAGTATCTGGATACCTGGCTGAAAATGACTCACAAGTTATTGGCGCCCTCCATCGGTAATGCTGGAATTCAATATGGTGTTGGCCCAGCCTTAGCCTTGATGACAGTTTCGATACTCGCAGGCATGTTTAATGCGTCACCGAGTGCTGCTCTGAGGAGAAGTGTCAATGACGGTCTGTCAGGCCTGGCACGAAGTCAGTCGGCGTTCCAAAACATCGCAAAAGATATCTATAGGATTCAGGTCAGGACTCTGTGCAGACCAGTCCATTACAGGGATGTTATTGTCGTGTAACCACTCCGCCATAGGCCATGCATTATGAACAGGTGCGCGATCGCGTTGAAAGATGCAGTCGCCATCACCGAATTGCTTTTGAACAGTGGGAAGCAATAAGGTGCTTAAAACATCAATGTAGGCCTCTGCTGTGATATTGCCAGGCAAAACAACAAGAGGTTCAAGCCCCCTCCACGGAAAACGGGACCACACCGTAACACCACCGCCTCCGAATTTTACTGTTGGCACTACACACGCTGGCAGATGACGTTCACTGGGCATTCGTCGTACCCACATCCTGTCATCGGATCGCCACATTGTGTACCGTGATTCCTAATTACACACGACGTATTCTCACTGTTCAATCGTCCAATGCTCCTTACGCCAAGCGAGGCGTCGTTTGGCATTTACTGGCGTGATGGGTGGCTTACGAGCAGCCGCTCGACCATGAAATTCAAGTTTTCTCACCTCCCGCCTAACTTTCAGAGTACTTGAAGTGGATCCTGGCGCAGTTTGGAATTCCTGTGTGATGGTCTGGATAGATGTCTGCCTATTACACATTACGACCCTCTTCAATCGTCGGTGGTCTCTGTCAGTCCACAGAAGAGGTCGGCCTGTACGCTTTTATGCATTACGTGTCCCTTCACGTTTCCACTTCACTATCACATCGGAAACAGTGGACCTAGGGATGTTTGGGAGTGTAGAAATCTCGTGTACAGACGTATGACACAAGTGACACCCAATCACCCGACCAGGTTCGAAGTCCGTGAGTTCCGTGGAGCGCCCTGTTCTGCTGTCGCACGATGTCTAATGACTACTGAGGTCGGTGATATGGAGTATCTGGCAGTAGGTGGCAGCAAAATGCACCTAATATGAGAAGCGTATGTTTCTGGGTTTGTCCGGATACTATTGACAACACAGTGTCTGTTGTTGATGTCGACAGTCCAGACTTGCTGTTTGATGTTCATTATACGAGTTCGAAATGGAGTAAGGGATTAATTTGCATTGTGGACTCCCGCAGTTTCCACGGGAAGCCACATCCATGTAGTCTTCCAACATCAGCGTCTGAGTGGGTGGGCACCACTGTCTCGTCGACAACAGTGTGTGCGTTCACTTCTTTGATATCGTCTTCTTCGTCGCCTCTGTCGAGGATGAAGGAGCTACAACCCCTCCCTGATCCGAATTGTCGGGCTGTGTCCACAACGCCTCTGTCTGGAAGAATATCCTTAGGGGAAGAGTCATCAGAAATGCCTGACATCCGCTCATCATCTGAAAGTGCGTTGTTGCGTCATCATGGCGTTGCAGCCCTAGTGACGTAGGCTTTCAGGCGTTGTAATCATCGCTAATCTCAAATGGCAGGGAATGGGTTTCATCTCGATGAGTCGGCCTTTTTACATCGTTTCGGCGAATGCTGTTTACGCATACGTATATCGACGCCCTGAGTGAGCAGTTCATCTTGGTGTGTAGCCTCCATTTCGTCGCGTATCATGTCATGCATCTTTGCATCCACCTCCTGCTCAAGACTTCTTTTGGTAACCGCTGGCCCTGTCGGGTGTGTGTCGGGCGTAATAGCAATCTATGTATGTCAGCGAGTTGTTACTAAACGTCACACGTGACACCAAAATTCTTGTATTTCTGTATTCCTGAATTCCAGATGTCATAAATTTTATTGTGGAAAACGTGGAACGTAAAATAACTTATAATGTCACGTCGAAGAAGGTGTAATTAGATGAATGATGAACACTAACTTCACTTAACGAAGGTTTATTCAGCACTTGCACATAAAAGAGCGCGGAGCGAACTGCCTCCGGCCGGATCACACACAGTATATATACAGTTACAGAACATTCCAGTACAATGATTGCTGACATTTGTGGACACTTCTAGAATGTACTCGAACCGAATACAGTAATTAAAATTTTACAGTTCAAAGGACTCTTGAACTCACGACTCTCCATGCAACAGTCTAGTATCATAACCACTACACCACGGTTACTGTGCTCCTCAGCCTCTTCTGCGACATTGCTCCCTCCTTAAGAGAACATCGTCTCAGTGTTACGTCGTCCTAGTCCGGGAACGAGTCATCGGTCCTGCATACTCCGTCTCCCGATGAATGATGTTCGTCCTGGCGATGGTCGTCTTAGAATTTCCTTTGCCGCTACTCTCTTCGTCACCTTTCCGCTTGTTGCCTGTCACTGGAGCTTCGAATTTAGCATGGGTTGCAGGATCCTCATAGGGCTTGATTCGAAGGACGTGGACCATATCTCTGATCTTTCGTTGTCTTGTGTCGGGGTCGTAATCCTCAACTTCGTAAGTAACATCAGACAACTGTCTTACAATCTTATAAGGTCCAAAGTAGCGCCTGAGGAGCTTCTCAGAGAGACAAACCTTCCGAACAGGAGTGAAGATCCAGACGAGGTCACCAGGCTGGTAGACAACAGGGCTGTAGTTCACGTCATACCTTCGGCGATCGTTTTCTTGAGCCTGCAGCGTGCGG
The DNA here is from genome assembly GCF_023864345.2 of Schistocerca serialis cubense. Lineage (NCBI taxonomy): Eukaryota > Metazoa > Arthropoda > Insecta > Orthoptera > Acrididae > Schistocerca > Schistocerca serialis. The sequence goes on from NC_064639.1 coordinate 391,726,497, forward strand.
AGTCGAGCTATCTGCCGAGCTTCCTCAGCTCTGTTTAACACCTGACCCATGGAGTCGTCGTCCACGTCATCAGGATGTAACGGAAACACAGTGTCCATCGTCGTAGTCACCTTACGCCCATGCAGCAGGAAAAATGGCTTAAATCTGTGGTGTCTTGTTTGGCGGTATTGTAGGCAAACGTCAGGAAAGGTAGCACCTCAACCCAGTTGCTCTGCTCAACATTGACGAACACTGAAAGCATGTCGTCCAAGGTCTTATTAAGGGGTTCAGTAAGCCCGTTAGTTTGCGGACGGTAGGCAGTCGTCATGTGATGAGCAATGTTGCACCGACGGTTTATCTCTGTCACAAGATTCAACTGGAAAACTTTCCCTCGATCCGTAACTAACTACCTTGGGGCACTGTGTTTTAATACAATGTCTTCCACGATGATTTTGGCTACCTCGAATGCTTCGGCTGTTTTCACGGCTTTTGCAATGTCATAGCGTGTCAGATAAAAAATGTTTCAAATGAATCTGAGCACTATGGGACTTAACTTCTGAGGTCATCAGTCCCCTAGAACTTAGAACTACTTAAACCTAACTAACCTATCACACACATCCATGCCCGAATCAGGATTCGAACCTGCGACCGTAGCGGTCGTCGGTTCCAGACTGTAGCGCCTAGAACCGCTCGGCCAACCCGGCCGGCCGAAGATCAGATAATCAGTGCAAACAATAATCCATCTATTGCCACTAGCAGACGTTGTAAATCGTTCGAGTAGGTCAATCCCAATACCCCAGAAAGACGTTTCGGCTGGTGGAACTGGTATGAGTCGGCCAGGTGCTTTCTGAGGAGCTGCCTTTCTCCTCTGGTACTCTCGACAGTGCGACACGTACTAACGGACACACCTAAATAAACCTGGCCAGAAAAATCTCTTGCGGATCCTATCGTATGTCTTCATAAATTCTAAATGCCCTGCCTCAGGTGTGTCATGGAATGTCTGTAGAACACATAAGCGCATGTGTTTAGGAATCGCTGGAAGCCACCTCTTTCCAAACGGATCAAAGTTTTCCTTGCAAAGTAATCAACTAACTACCTTAAATTGTCCTTTCACATCTTCTGACCGATTTAAGGCAAGCATAATTTGAAATATCTTGCTGTCCTTCTTCTGCTCAGCAGAGAGATCCTGAAGTTGCTGGTCTTACACAGGGTTTCTTGAGAGACTGTCGTAATCATGGTATTTTCTCCCACTTTTGTACGCTATGGTAATGTCATACTCTTGAAGACGTAGTGCCCACCTAGTGAGTCGTCATGTTGGATCCTTAAGACCTGTCAACCAACAAAGTGAATTATGGTCTGTAACAACTGTGAATGGCCTTCCATAGAGATACTGTCGAAATTTGCACATGGCCCAGATCACGGCAAGACATTCTCTTTCTGTATTTCAGTAGGTTCCCTTGTGTCCTAGAAGCATAGGCTATAATCTTCTGTTTTCCATCTGAAATTTGCACCAGAACAGCACCGATCCCATACCCACTGGCATCTGTGTGTAGTTCTGTAGGTGCTCTCTCTCATATAGACCAAGTACAGGGTCTCTCGTCAGAGCTTTTTTCAGCACATCGAAAGAATCTTGTTGAGCACCACCCCAGATAAATCTAGCATCGGCTTTTAACAACTCTTGGAGTGGCCTGGGTTTGATACAAAAGTCTTTCATAAAACGATGGTAATAAGAACATAATCCGAGGAAGCGTTTTACATCTCGTCTCTAATACTTTTAGGAATAGGATACTCCGTTATAGATCTCACCTTTTCTGGGTCTGGCCGCACACCTTCGTTTGACACAAGGTGTCCAAGTATTTCGATTTCTTTTGCTCCGAAGAGACACTTCCTTGGATTAATTTGCAGTCCGCCTTGTTGGAGACACTTAAGAACGGCCCTGAGTCTTTTTATGTGTTCATCAAATGTCTCTGAGAACACTATAATGTCATCTAAATAACAAAGACACATCGTCCACTTCAGGTGACTTTGAAGATTATCCATCATCCGTTCAAAAGTTGCTGGCGCATTGCACAAACCAAGCGGCATCACCTGAAACTCATACAGACCCTCATGGGTGATGAATGCTGTTTTCTCACGATCATAGTCATCCACTTCAATTTGCCAGTGTCCCGAGTATATTTCCATGGTTGAGAAAAACTTAGCAGCCTTCAGACAATCTAGTGTATCGTCAACTCGTGGAAGAGAGTAAACGTCGTTTTTAGTTATCTTATTAAGCTTCCTGTAATCAGCACGAAAGCACCAACTGCCATCCTCCTTCCTGACGAGAACCACTACTGACGACCTTGGGCTCTGCGAAGGCTGAATGATGTCAGTCTTCATCATTTTTTCTACCTCGGCGCGAATTATTCGACGTTCCGTTGCTGACGCACGTATGCTCTCTGGCTTATTGGTTGATGGTCTCCAGTGCTAATCCAGTGCTTCATCGTATATTTGTCTAATTTGCTCTTCACCCGTGGATTGAAGCATTCAGAGAACTCTTGAAGACTGGCAAGTAGCTTCCTCTGTTGTTCCTTAGTGAGATCTGGTGATAGTCGAGCTAGAAGATCTTGTCTGGAAGTGGTAGCGCTAATTTCGTCCACCGACTTGGCATGGAAGGTTTCTATGATGCTCAGCTGTTCTGCAATTAGCGGCTCAGCGTTTGCTATGAACATGCATCTTGGAAGGATCTGCGGTTCTCGGCGAGAGTTAACTATACACAATTCACTGAATCCGCTCTTAAACTAGACGACAGAGGCTGGGATGACCAAGTTATTCTTCAGTGGTATGCTTCTCTTACATTCCACTACAACATCCATGCGTGGAATGAGACATAACAGTTACCTTTCTAGCGCTGACTGCAAGAATGATCTCTTCATCCAGCTCACATAGTCTCCACACACTCGGATGTGCATCTTCCTGTCCCCAGCATGTCATCTTGTCTAGCATAATCTTCGAACGACCACAATCTATAATTTCCTGAGAAGCTTTCACAAAGTCCCATCCGAGAATGACGTCATGACTACACTCCTGGATGAATTCTAATGGCTGTGTATGGCAACTTAAACCCACACGAATGACACATCTTCCTGCAGGTTCCTCTTTTCCCATTAGCCACGTTTAGCTGACATTTTTGCTGTCGACGAATACAGTTTTCCGAAATGAATAAATATGATGCTTCGGATTCCACAAGAGCTTGGACTGGTCGGCCTTCCATTAGGATATCGACGTAGTTTCCTATCATTTCTGTAGTGATCGACGGCGGAGAATTTTTCTCTTCGGCGGCCTTGCCTCCAAGAAGAGTCGCACTCTTTATTTTTCCAGGTTGCGGAGGCTAGGTGATCGGCTGGAGCTTCTAAACGGCGATGGAGGCCTTCATCGGCGTGTCGGGAAACGTCCTCTCCAGTGGATAGCTAGCGGCGATGGTGACCTACATCGTCCTGCACCCACATCTTCTTGATCACTTTCGTCGTCCCGGAGTTGGAGTTGGCTAAGATCAGTCTGCTGTCTTCTAAAGCGGGAGTCATCAAATATCCGCCGACTTTCTCGACAATAGCGCACCACATGTCCTGGTCTTCCGCAGTGGAAAGATACTGGTTGGTTATCCTGGGTCCTCCAGACGTCAGACTTCCTTGGTGCCCAAACAGGTTCCTCATGCGGCATTGTAGGAACGTAACTCCGCCTGGGTCTCGACTTCTTCACCGTATTAAAGGGAAATGAAGGACGAAAGATTGGATTCAATGTCTGTTCCACTTCCTCCCTTATGATCTCTTAAAGCGACTCAGTTTTTTACTCGCCGTGCAATCCAAGTGCCTTCTGAGATTCCTCTCTCACTATCTGATGAAGAACACGTGTGAAATCAGTTTCTTCCTCCATCACAGACATCGATAGTAGGTTTGGAAGCCGTTCAAACTTCTAGCGTGTAATTCTTTTTTTATGCATTGTTTCGATATACTGGCACCATTTTATGAAGTCGTCTGCTATCGAAACCTCCTTCAGGAGTAGGGCTTGATACGTGCCCTCAGCAACACTCTTCTTGAGATGTACAACCTTATCTTCCTCCTTCGTTCTAGGATCCACTATTTTACACAGCTCCAAGATGTCTTGAATGAAAAATTCTGTAGTTTCTCCTGGACGCTGTGATCTGCACTTTATTTCATCTGCAGCCTTGCACTTCTGTCGTTGTTTATCGCTGAAATGCTTGCATCGTTCCACCTGGAATACTTGCCAGCTTGTGAACTTCTCCTCGTTTTTCTCATACCATTGCTTGGCAGTGTCCTCCAAGTAGAAAAATACGTTAGCCAAACACACGGTGTCATCCCATTTGCTAAATTTGGCTGTACGCTCATATACCTTCAACCACTTGTTTGGATCTTGGCCATCGTCACCAGAGAACCTGGAAGGATGTCTCTTGTGGTGCCACACAGTTGCTGTCATCCTAACGTCCTCTTATTCTTCTGTCTCCGACAGGTTGCGATCTGTTGAATATGGCTCGAACTCGGGTTTCTCGCCACGTAAACGGCGGCTCTGTCGTGACCTGATGAGAGCCACTGTGTCGTCGATAATGTGCCATATCACAAGTTCCAATAACCAGCGTCTACATCAGAATAATTTCACGTAGAAGAAGGTGTAATTAGGTAAATGACGAACACTAACTTCAGTTAACGAAGGTTTATTCAGGATTTGCACATACAAGAGCGTGGAGCGAACTGCCTCCGGCTAGAACACATACGGTACATATACAGTTACGGAGCATTCCAGTACAATGATTTTTGGCATTTGTGGATGCTTCTAGAATGTACTCGAACCGAATATAGAAATAAAAAATTCACAGTTCAGTTTAGTTTTGAACTCACGACTCTCCATACAACAGTCTACTATCATAACAACCACACTACGGTGACTATACCACTCAGCTTCTTCTGCGAGAATGTAGATACCATGGGTGTCAGTAACATCAACATGTGGCTGTCAGAATAAAGCTTAACTGTAACAATACGTAATCTACACAGTTTCTGATACGGAAATGGTGTAAAAGCGAAATTTTATTGTTACAAGGTAGTAAAACGCACAGCGAAGTCCACAGTTTTAATTTCTCAAGTGTGAAGGTGAGTGTAATATAATTTTGGATGTATCACGTTCAAAATCTGGTCCAGAAAATACCTCTGTCTTCTCTACAGAAGTGATCTACACTCCAGAAAATGAAACGCGACGGCTTGTTTACTTTCTTTTATGGAATCTGTTAGCTCGTATGGGGTTACAATTTGGAGCAACTCTGTACATCCACCAGGAATATTCTCTGCTCAGAAAAGAAGGGCGATCAGACTGACCTTTTACGTAATTTCATAAACTTCTTGCACGCCTTTGGTCAGGTGCCTAGGAATTTTAACCCTTCCATTCCTGAACGTACAGTACATCTTGGTATTTGTCTCATTCAGAAGCAAGTGCAACATTCATTCAGTGAACTCTAGACGGAAAAACGGTATGTACTTGGATAACATTTCCTTAAACATCGTACAGAAGGTTTCATTTTCGACAGGTTCCCAACAGAAATAAAAAAATAGTGGGATGAATCACAAGTCTTCAGTTGGAAGTTGAAAGGTTTACTTGTGTCACACTCCAGTTCTGTATATGGCTTACTAGTAGTTGAGTACTTTTCCCTGTAATGTGTTATTGTTCGTATCCTTCTATAAAATTTTTCGTTTATAAACAATTTTTTGTTTTATAGATTTTCTGAACATCATTCTGCAAATTACGTACTCAATCGTACCATGACCAAGAAGCCGTGGCCCACATTATCAAACGGAACACGCCTACAGATACACATTTCTTGTAGGTTTATTACGTTCTTCTTAGTTTTGATGAGATTTTATTGCTGTTTCTTTAGTTGAGAGGTCAAAAAATGGCTCTGAGCACTATGGGACTTAACTGCTGAGGTCATCAGTCCCCTAGAACTTAGAACTACTTAAACCTAACTAACCTAAGGACGTCACACACATCCATGCCCGAGGCAGGATTCGAAACTGCGACCGTAGCGGTCGCGCGGTTCCAGACTGTAGCACCTAGAACCGCTCGGCCACAACAGTCGGCAGTTGAGAGGTCAGTTTTTGTAGATGTCGATAACCTACTTTTCTTATATTCTATGGCCCAATTGCACTAAATGATTCATACCATTCTGAATACCAAGACAACGAAACAAGGGGAGAAATACAGCGTACTGTTTCCAAAAGACGAATATTGTTAGATAAGACATTGTTGAAACTTCCTGGCAGATTAAAACTGTGTGCCCGACCGAGACTCGAACTCGGGACCTTTGCCTTTCGCGGGCAAGTGCTCTACCAACTGAGCTACCGAAGCACGACTCACGTCCGGTACTCACAGCTTTACTTCTGCCAGTACCTCGTTTGGAAGGTAGGAGACGAGGTACTGGCAGAAGTAAAGCTGTGAGTACCGGACGTGAGTCGTGCTTCGGTAGAGCACTTGCCCGCGAAAGGCAAAGATCCCGAGTTCGAGTCTCGGTCGGGCACACAGTTTTAATCTGCCAGGAAGTTTCATATCAGCGCACACTCCGCTGCAGAGTGAAAATCTCATTCGGGAAACATCCCCCAGGCTGTGGCTAAGCCATGTCTCCGCAATATCCTTTCTTTCAGGAGTGCTAGTTCTGCATGGTTCGCGGGAGAGCTTCTGTAAAGTTTGGAAGGTAGGAGACGAGGTACTGGCAGAAGTAAAGCTGTGAGTACCGGACGTGAGTCGTGCTTCGGTAGCTCAGTTGGTAGAGCACTTGCCCGCGAAAGGCAAAGGTCCCGAGTTCGAGTCTCGGTCGGGCACACAGTTTTAATCTGCCAGGAAGTTTCATATCAGCGCACACTCCGCTGCAGAGTGAAAATCTCATTCTGAAGACATTGTTATTTGAACCACCCTTGAAACTAAAAGTATCTAGCAAACAAGTATAGTGATTGTAACAATAAGGCCTGCACAAAGCATTTCGCTTTAGGTTATAATGCACCTAGAGTGTCGGCGGCTTTTGCCTTGCGTGCTGCAGTTGGTAACTGTGTAGTGAATTGTTGGGAGCGAGCTCGGTGAATGATTAGACAAGATGGCGGAACCAACGCTCAATAACTGTATTCCGAATTATATGGCGAAATACTGGATTATACTGTACCGAATGTTGTCATATGCAGCAGCATATTCCGTAAAATTTAAAGTGCACTCTTAAGTTAACGTTTAGCCACAACCTCAAAGTCGGAGCACTTCGAAAACACACCACACTGTCTTCTAAACAATCACGCGGCTGCGCTGCATGTCAGTCCATCATCGCAGTCAGTGTTGCTTTCGCGAACTCTCAATCAAACCATAACATTTCGGGCAACGATAGAGATCAGTCGGTTGCCAAAACTAGTTATCCTCCAGTCACGTTCATTGGCTTCGCCAACTTGCAACCATGATCTGTAAGGTTACAATTCGAAACAACGTCCCAAGAAATCTTGTCATATTCCGGAATATAAGCACTGCAAGAAATACATACGAAAACCAGTAACTAACTTTATAATTCCTAAAAACCGTCTCAACAATCGACAATCTCGCCTGTCCTTGTCGGAAACAAAAGTAATAAAATGTATCTTCCATCGATAGAAGTCATAAGATGTAGCGATTCTTATCGGATTCTGTACAGGTAGTCTGTCACCTGACTGGCTACAACTAACAGAAAATAAGTGCCAAAACAAGAACGCAGCGGAAGAAACTCGGACACCGGAAGTGCACTTTAACCTCGGTTTCAAATGCCACTGAGGGTAGAAGAAAGACCTCACGCTGCTACAGAAAAAAAATGTAGTCATCTTGTTCATTATACACACAAGTGACAAGTAATCATTGTCATCCACAGCCAAATTAGCAAAACGGAGTCTTAGAGATACAAGAAATAATTAGTAAAAAATATAAGTGGTAGGAATGTGAGAGAAGGAAGGCTATTTGAAAGTTACAATAAATTTCAAATAGTAAAGCGAATAAGTTGTTCAAAGGTCACACTATAAGGATATGGGAATGTCCTGCGAACAGCATAAGGCTCCACCTGGGTATGAAGATTCCAGCTGGATTACATCTTGGACAGACAGATTCCGAAATCATATATTGGATACCAAGGCATAACGAAGAGCATGTATAGGTTCAGTACACAAAATTTAGTTATGATGAACGGCAGGCAAAAGTTGAAGAATATTATTCGGAAGAATTATAGTGGAAAGAGGTGTGATACTACTGCAATGAGTACCACAGTAGGTAGCTGTTGTTGAACAGGAGTGGCCATCTCTAGAAAGGGCTCTCTCAAGTAAGACAGAAAAATGTAGGTTCCAAAAATGTAACAGCTTAGGAACGTGTGGGAAACTTTCCAAGAAGAAGGGCTAGGGTATAGGACATGTGTTAAGGAATCAGGGAATAAAACCACGTTCTGGAGGAAGCTGTTTTTGAGTCATAAGTCTTCTGTGTGGTCTGATGCGGCCCGCCACGAATTCCCCTGATGTGCCAATCTCTTCATCTTAGAGCAACACTTGAAACCTACGCCCACAGTTGTGTGCTGGATGTAGTCAAATCACCGTCGTTTTCTACAGATTTTACCCTCTCATTTCCTAATGTCTTAACAGATCTCATATCACCCTGTCCCATGTTCCTGTCAGTTTTTTCGTTTATTCCTTCCCTCTCCGATTATGCGCGGAACCTCCTCATTCCTTACCTTGTCAGTCCACCTAATTTTCGCCATTCGTCTGTGGCACCGCACGTTAAATACTTCGATGCTCTTCTTTTGAGATTTTCCCACGGTCCATGTTTCATTACTATACAATGCTGTGCTCCAGAAGGCCATTCTCGGAAATTTCTTCCTCAAATTAAGGCCTATATCTGATACTAGGAGGCATCTCTTGGCCAGTAATGCCCCTTTTGCCAGAGCTAATCTGATTTTGATGTTCTCCTTGCTCATTCCATCGTGGTTTATTTTGCTCCCCAGGTGGCAGAATTCCTTCACTTCATCTACTTCGTGACCATTAATACTGGTGTTAAGTTTCTCGCTATTCTCATTTCTGATACTTCTCATTCCTTGCTTCTTTCTACGATTAACTCTCAACCCATGTTATGTGCTCAGTAAATTGTTCATTGCATTCAGCAGATGCTGCAATTCATCTTCACTTTCACTGAGGATACAATGTTTTCTACGAATCTTAATACATATAATTTCACCTTCAATTTTAATCCCACTCTTGAATCCTTCTTTTATTTCCGTCGTTGCTTCTTCGACATATGGATTGAACAGCAGGGGCGAAAAACTATATTTCCGTCTTACACCCTTTTTAATCAGAGCACTTTGTTCTTGGTCTTCCGCTCTCATTATACCTCCTTGGCTCTCGTACGAGTTTTAAATTACATGTCTCTCCCAGTACCTTAACCCTATTTTCCTCAGAGTTTCAAACATCTTGCGTCATTTGAAAATGTCGAGCTTATTTTCAGTCGGCAGATCCCATGAATCTCGATTTTTCTTGTGTCTTGCTTCCATTACCGCAACATCAGAACTGCCTCTCTGGTGCCTTTAGCCTTCCTAAGGCCAAACTGATCGTCGTCTAACACGTCCTAAATTTACTTTTCTATTCCTCTGTATACTATTATTGTCAGCAACATGGATGCATGAGCTGATCGTGCGGTAACTCTCGCACTTGTCAGCTCTTGCAAGACTTCGGAATTGTGTGCATCATATTTTCCCGAAAGTCAGATGGTATATCATCAGACTCATACATTCTACACACTGACGGGAAAAGCCATTCTGTTGCCATTCCCCCAACGGTTTTAGAAACTCTGATGGAATTTTATCTATCTCTTGTGCCTTATCCGATCTCACATGTTTCAAACCTCTTCTACATCGACTCTTGTATCGTCTTCTATCACGTCATCAGACAAGTCTTCTCTCTCCTAGAGGCCTTCAGTGTACTCTTTCCGAGAATCTGCTCTCTCCTCTGCATTTAACGGTGGAATTCCCTATGCACGATTAACGTTACCACCCTCGCTTTTAATTTCACCGAAAGCTGATTTGACTTTTCTGTATCCCGACTCACTCCTTCCGCCAATCATTTCTTTCGCTATTTCTTCGCATTTTTCATGCAGCCATTCCGCCTTAGCTTTCCAACACCTCAACATTATTTCGTTCCTAAGATACTTGTATTCTGTATTCCTGAATTTCCCTGAACTTCCTTCCTTCTTACATCAACAGGCTGAAGTATTTCTTCTGTTACTCATGGTTACTTCGCAGTTAATTTCCATGTACGTATGTTTTTATTTCCAACTTTCAAGATTGACCTTTTGCAGATGTTATTTCTTCAACAACTGAATCGCTTACCGAGCTACTCCTTATCATAATATCTATAGCCTTAGAGAACTTAAAGCGTATCTCTTCATTCCTTAGTAGTTCAGTATCCCACTTCTTCCCGCATTTATTGCTCCTGACTAGTCTCTTAAATTTCAGGCTACTCTTCACTACTAATAATTCTTGATCTGAATCTATAATCTGCTCCTAGGTAAGTCCTACAACCCAGTACCTGATTTCGGAATCTATGCTTGCCCATGATGTAATGTAACTGAAATATTCCCGTATCTCCCGGAACGCAGAGCAGGAAAATACTGTAAGAGAAGACACAGATAACATTACGCCCAACAAATAACTAAGAATGTTGGGTGTAAGTGCTAGTGTGGGAGGAAGAGGCCGGCACACGACAGGAAGTCGTGACGGGCCGCATGAAATTAGTCAGAGAACTTATGACCCAAAACAAGAGCATTACTGGGAGAAGCCAAAGCGTCTTACAGAGCGTTCACAACATACTGCGGCTCCCATATGGTAAACATCTCGCTGGATCCCTTTATGAGAATCTATAAAATATCTGATGAGGTGAACTTCCGCAACCTTGAAACATATTTATAGAATAAAAACCCGTTTCAGTTGCCAGCAACTTTCATAGTTTATTCCATGACCGGTTTCGAAGCTTAAAGCTTCATCTTCAGATGGCACCAAGTAATTATGGGCTGACCGCTCCACATGTGTAATCCCGTAATTACGCGGTGGCACCTAAAGCTGAAGCTTTAAGCTTCGAAATCGATAGTGGAATAAATTGATAAAATTACTAACAGCTGACGCGGTTTTTTGTTCTATAAAGACAAAGTACTGTTTACTCAAAAGCGTTGTATATTAGGGAAGCTGTTCAAAGGTATCACGCGAATCTCACCACACGCTCCAAGTACCCTGGCGAGAAACGTTTCTTTTTCGGGAACTAGTGTCAATCACACGAGTTTGCATTTTTCTTTCTTTCTCTCTCTCTCCCTCTTTCTCTCTCTTTTTTAAGTAACCATCAGTCTTCTGTTTGGTTCGATACAGCGCGCATCGAACTCCACTCTTGTCCCAACTGTTTCTTCTCAGAGTAGCACTTGCACCCTGCACCCTCATTTATTTGTTGGATGTATTTCAATCTCTGTCTTCCGCTACAGTTTCACTCTCTATACCTTCCACTAGTACCATAGAAGTTACATGGTCCAGCCACATTATGATGACCACCCCTATGTTCGACGTCAGCATGCAACAGTCACTCACAACGGCATCTGACAGCAGTGGCGGTAGAGGGTATGTAAAGTATGTGTGTGTGGGTGGTGGGTGGGGATGGTGAGGAGGGGGAGAGGCAGAGAGGCGGAGGCTTTCGGACCATAGGTAGAAGAATTTCCGAAACAGATAAATCTGTAAACTATTCACGTGCCGATGTCGTTAAAGCATATAGTGAATGAGAAAATATCTCTATCCAAAACTGGCGCCGAGGCAACTGTGATGCACTACGAGCCATAGATGTCAGGGGTGATTGACGATTGCGGAGATGTGTGTGCAACTGCTGAGCCAGTGACCGCCCAGACAAAGCTACCAGCAATGTATCCTCAACGACTGTTCAGCAAATCTTGCTGCATGTCGGTCTCCGTGGCAGGCGCCTGGTTTATGCACCCACGCCAATTCTCTTCAACAGCGACGAAGGTTGCAATTTGCACGCTAATATCACTGGTGGACGTCCACCACGTGGCGACACACGGTCACTTCACACGAATCACGTTTTTTGCTTCATCGGTCAGATGGCTGTTGGCTTGTACACCCCGAAATATCGGAAAGCAAACACTCTGCATCCAGCGGGAGCGTTATGGTCTGGGGAAAATTTTCGTAGCATTGTCTGGGTGATGTCGTCACTTCGGAAGGCACAATGGAAAAACACAACTATACACCTATCCTTGGGGAGCACATACAATTTGTTTTAACCGGCACGACCCATATACCAGCAGAACAATGCAACGTGTCGCACTGCTCACTGTATACGTGGATAGTTTGAAGAGCATGCAGACTTTACCGTACTCCACTGGCCACCAAACTGTACGGATTTAAGTCCAGTGATTACAAAGTGTACCACCTGACATCTCTACACATATCACATCATTCTGTTCTTTCTTCTTGTCCGTGTTTTCTATATGTACCTTTATTCGCCAGTTCTGTAGAGTGCCTCCTCACGCGTTATCTTATTATTCCACCTAATTTTTAACGTCCTTCTGTAACACCATATTTCAAACGCTTCCAGTCCATGATTCACAACCATACTATGCTGAGCTTCAAAAGTATTTTCGGAATTTTCTTCCTCGAAATAAGGCGCTTGTTTGATGGTATCAGACTTCTCTAGGCTAGGAATGCCTGTTTTGTCTGTACTAACTGTTGCTTTGTATGTCCTGCTTCCTTCGTAAGTAGTTTGTTATATTGCTTCCAAGATAGCAGAATTCCTTAACTTCGTCTATTTCGTGGTCCTCAATTTTCATTATACGTTCGTCGCTAACCTCATTTCTGCTACTCCTCATTACCTTTCTTCGCTTTACTCTCAATCAGTATTCTGTACTCAATAGATTCTTCATTTCATTCAACACATCCTGTAATTCTTCTTCAGATTTACTGAAGATAGTCATGTCATCGATATCCTTTGACCCTGAATTTTAATCTCACTCTTCAGCCATATTTTAATTTCCTTCTTTGTTTTCTTATGTGTAGACCGAACAGCAGGGAAGAAAGCCTATATCCCTGTCTTACCACCTTATTAATCCGGGTAATTCCTTTTTCGTCTCACTGCCTCATTTTTCCTTTTTGGTTCTTATAGATGTTGCATGTTATATCCATTTGCCCATACCTTACTCCAACTGATCTCTGAATTCTGAACACGTTCAACAATTTTATAGTGTGTAACGCCGTTTCCAAATAAAAAAATCCGATGGGTATGTCTTGCTTTTACTTAAGTGCTGGTCCCAGTATAAATGTAAATGTCAGACTTGCCTCTCTGGTGCCATTACTTTCGAAAAACGAGACTGAGTGTCATCTAACACAACCTCAGTTTTCTTTTCAATTGTTATGTATATTATTCGTGCCAGTAACTTGGATTCACATGCCGTTAAGCCGTTGTTGCGACAGGCCTTACGTTTATAAAGCCTTGCTATCTGCAGGATTATGTGGTTGATAATTTTCCGAAGGTCTAGTTGTAAGTTTCCAGACTCACGCATATTGTACACCAACTTGAGTAGTCGCTTGGTAGCGAATTTCTCCAATGTTTTTATAATACCGAAGGAATGTCATCTATCCCTTCTGTCTTGTTTTAGAACAAATGCTCCGAAGCTCTGTCAAACTCTGACTGTCATAGCGGCCATCTATGCCTTCCATGTCAACATCCATTCTTTCCTCAGTTACGTCATTACCCAAGTCCATTCCAACGTAGAGGAGTTCAAAGTACTCTTTCCACGTGTCTCATCCTTCATCTGCGTTTAAGACTGGAATTTCCATTCACTCTTAATGTTGACACTGTTGGTTTTACTTCCATGGAAGGTTGTTTTGAATTCTTTGAATGCTGTACCAGTCCTTAATATGACGACTTATTTTTCGATTTCTTCACATTTTTCCTGTAGATATTTCGCCTTGGCCTCCTTGCATTTAGTGAATATTGCCATATTCCTGAATTTTCATGAGCATTTATATACTTACTCAGCCGGCCGGTGTGTCCGAGCGGTTCTAGGCGCTTCACTATGGAACCTCGCGACCACTACGGTCGTAGGTTCGAATCCTGCCTCGGACATAGGTGTGTGTGCTGTCCTTAGGTTAGTCAGGTTTAAGTAGTTCTAAGTTCTAGGTGATTGATGACCTCAGATATTAAGTCCCATAGAGCTCAGAGCCATTTGAAACATTTTTATATACTTCCTTCTTTTGCTGATAAATTGAAGTATTTTCTCTATTCATAAGGTTTTTTTGCGAGTCTTCTTCCTTGTTCCTGTGTATGTTCAGTTTCTGTGACTGAACGTTTTAGAGATGTCCAGTCCTCTTCAACTGAATTGCCTGTTGTGGTGTTAGTTATACGTATCTATAGCATCAGAAAACTTCAGACCCATCTCACTGATATGCCTCCAGAATAAAAGAGACGTCCGATCAGCGGTTCGAAGGAGCCAGGCAATTTTACATCCCCGTCCGAAACAATGTCTTGGATATGAGGCATTGATTAGGTGTACGTACGCAGCAAATGATAAATAAGACGTTAATGGCATGACAACAGAAGGAACGTGCTAGAATGACAAGCGGTTGTATGCATGCAGAAAAAGTACATTATCCTTGCTGAAATTAGGGCACTTGTTCAGTGACTGTCCTTGTTGTTACAAACGTTCCTTAGTTTTCGCTGTCCCAGGATTTCGTCCAAGAGCTTACGTTCGTGCTCCGAAACTCCTATATTTGGGCTCACCTATCAGCTTCTTCAGGTTTTGCAAAACATTTTGAATCAATCTGTTTATATACAGGCCGGTGTAATAAGTATTTACCAGCTATCGGACTTGTTATATATATTTCACCTACCAATGACCTAACATGGAATAGCTCTAGCATATGGTGTGTGTATTGGAATACTCTTTTGTCACTATACTTTTGTTTACAGATCAAGCAAAATTTGGAAGAGATTTGAGCAAAGAATTCGTAACGACCGATCTAAATCCCCGAGGTGCAGTTCAGGCTAGGTTAAGTTTAATCTGTGATCTGGAGTTGTAAGTGGCAGTCAGGTACGTCCTTACGTTTTGCGAGCAGGTGCTGTCTGCAGGCACTTTATTCCGACTGCTATTCAAGAATTACTACAACATGTGTCCCTGCTAATAAGCAGAGACGTCTCGGCCTGTGTGTGATGTGATTTCAGGATATTTTAGTGTTACAGTTTGTTTAGCACCAAGTGGTGTCTACCGTGACGGATAGGTAGAGGAGCACCACTTACATAGTCTGCACATTCTTCCTGTCTCATTCCTTTGGAATATTTACCTCTGTGGACACTTTAAAAACTGATTTAAGCAGCAGACATCCCTGATGTAGAAACGTGTCATTGACGTGTCATGAAAGCCTGCAAAACCATTCGACACCGTCAGGGACTATTTGAAAGGCTGATACAGTCCATGATTTGACGAGTGCATGGAGAGAAAATTTTAACGGGTATTATGAGTTTCTGTGTTGACACGCGCAGACAGTTTTTACAAGATAAGCTGAAAAAATATTTTAGTATATTTCGTTAATAAACTAAAAATTTTTGACCAAGCGTTTAAATGAACTTTTCTCTTTTTTCTGTGTAAGGAAACTGCTCCTAACATTTGTTATAGCATTTTTGAACACATTTTTGGACACATAAAATTGTGTATGGTCTTGATCTTTTTGTTTCAGATGATAGGTCTTTGAAAATACCCCACATCTCAAAATGAAATAGAATCTGGTTCTTCCAGCTCCACTGAACGTCTTAAAAATACTAGACCATACGTAGTCAGTAGAACGGTTAATGGAAGTACGCCATAACACCCATAACGTTTGTTCAGATTCAAGCCTCATTGAGACAAGAACAGAAACTGAAGTGTTTATTAGAACATAGTTGGAAGTGACGTGGAGATTCAGAATTTCGTTAAGTACGGTTATTGCAGCTTTCTCTCATTTCACTCTTCTCACTCACAGTTCTAACATGTAAGTACATTAATTATATCTTTAATTATTCGGAAGTTATTTTATCACATTCTCCGATCCTTTCAATTGGCAGATCTGCGGGCTAACAACCAAGTATGCAAATTCCAGAACACATGTAAGTTCTTGACTAAATCTGTGAGACCATCAGCAGAATTTGTTTTTATTTTTTATTTTCCATTTTAGTTTCATTTTGTTCCAGGAAGATATAATAAAAGACTGTTTCACAAAACACGCTCACTGTCCCCTTTACGTTACAAAGAACTTCCGTAACACAAGAAAATTTTTCATTGACAAAACTTGCAAGGCGTTAGATATTAACATCTAACTTTGCTCATCACTTCTTGACATACGAGTATGTCGACAGTCACACTACCTTACAATGATTTCCATTCTGCAACTAATACATTTTTCTTTTTTGGTTCTGTGGAACGGAATACTTTACCTACGGGTGACGGCTTTAAGAACTCAGTTCTGCAACATCATGTATATATCCTTACCCTTGCCTATTACCCGTGTACTGTGAGACTGAGCTTACTGAATGGCAGAATTCTGTGGATTTTAATGTGAACCTATTATATCAACGAACTGGGATTTCTGCAATTAGGAGACGACAATACACTATAGCAATAAAACTAGAAATCAGCTTGTCTACCATCATTTCATGTCATATATTTCTCAATAGGCCTGTTCTCTCATTCGTTTCAATATTTTGTAGATGTAGCACTCTGTACGATATTTGCTAACAGATCTATTTTTTAGGAAACCTTTGGGTCACCTGTACCTTTCTCCCTGTTCTTCCTCGATGGCCGGCCGCTGTGGCCGAGCGGGTCTAGGCTCTTCAGTCCGGAACCGCGCTGCTACTACGGTCGCAGGTTCGAATCCTACCTCGGGCATGGATGTGTGTGATATCCTTAGGTTGGTTAGGTTTAAGTAGTTCTAAGACTAGGGGACTGACAACCTCAGATGTTAAATCCCATAGTACTTAGAGCCATTTGAACCATTTTCTTCTTCGCTGTTCCACAGTACTCTTACGGGCGTTCTTGCGCCCAGTAAATGGCTATCTGTTTATACCGGTTGGATATAGTTAAAGTGCAACTACTCGCACAGGTTCAGTGTGAGTTGTAATTATTATGTGGCAGCAAAACTTGGTAGTTTAATGGGTTAGTGCAGAACCGCTTTACGCTGGAAAAAACTCAGGTCTAATTTTGACAACCACGAGCAACAATGCAAGAAAAACGTATAGAAGTGCCTCCATGTGTAATGGATTGGGAACAGGACGCGGGCAGAAAAGATCCAACGAGTGAGAAACACATTGTGTTGATTTTATTATTAACCACCATTTACAAAATTAGTTCAATGTGGGGAGTGGAGATATCGACGAGGTGCTGCATCCGCAAAACGACGTGATCAACAGTTGCTTGCAGCAGTTCCGGTGGAATCTGAGTAACGTGTTCCTTCATACTGGCCTTCAGATCTGGTAGAGACTGAACGTGTCCCTGGTAAACGATTCTCTTAGATATCTCCAGAGCCACAATCACATGGATTCAGATCAGGCGATCTTGCTGACCATGCATCTGAAAAACCACTGGAAATAACACGCTCGTGAAAAGTTGCATGAAGCAGATATTTCACGTGTTGCCACATTTTGCATGAAAACAGTCGTTTCCGTACAGTTACACTCTTCCAAAACAGGACTCACATGCTGTACATAAAGGTCTCGAAAACGTACAAACGTCACTGTACAACTGACAGGTCCTCAGAATGTATTCTCTTCGAAGAAGAACGGACCAGGAATAAGGGTCCCTGTGAATCCACACAACAAAGACACACACGGCGAGTGCAAAATCTCTTTGCGCACAACGCGAGATTGAACAGTACCCGACATTCGGCAGTTCTGTGTATTCACTGCATCCTACAATATAAAATGTGCCACGTCATTCTACAGAATGTTGTCCGGCCACATGTTCAAATGTTCAAATGTGTGTGAATTCCTAAGTGACCAACTGCTGATCTTATCGGTCCCTAGACTTACACACTACTTAAACTAACTTGTGCTAAGAACAAAACACACACACCCATCCCCGAGGGTTCAAAATGGTACGAATGGCTCTAGGCACTATGGGACTTAACATCTGAGGTCATCAGTTCCCTAGACTAAGAACTACTTAAACCTAACTAACCTAAGGACATCACACACACAACATACCAGAGGCAGAATTCGAACCTGCAACCGTAACAGCAGCGCGATTCCGGACTGAAGCTCCTAG
Source organism: Schistocerca serialis cubense (assembly GCF_023864345.2). Lineage (NCBI taxonomy): Eukaryota > Metazoa > Arthropoda > Insecta > Orthoptera > Acrididae > Schistocerca > Schistocerca serialis. The sequence goes on from NC_064639.1 coordinate 391,744,833, forward strand.
AACCGCTCGGCTACAGCGGCAGGCATGCCGGAGAGAGGACTCGAACCTCCGGCCACATGTTATCAACTGCTATTCGTACCAGAAACCCAAAAGCAAATTCAGGACGTTGTTATGGATCATGAAGTTACAGTTGCTTCACCGTCTGGATCTTGTACTGGTGCTGATGAAAACCTATACTCGACGGAGCGTGGGGGAACGGTGGAGGAAATCCGCACTGCCGTACTAGGCAAGGTCCTAGTCGAGGTGGTTTGCCATTGCCTTCCTCCGACCGTAATGGGGATGAATAATGATTCTGAAGACGGCACAACAACACCCAATCATCTGGAGGTAGGTGAAAATCCCTGACCCCGCCGTGAATCGTACCCGGATTTCCGTGCTTTGGAAACCAGAACGCTACCGCAAGACCACGAGCTGCGGACTGTAAATTCTTGTACTGGTATCAACGTAAAATAGACTGCGAAGCTTTCCGTATTGTTGACCAAGCGATGGACAATTCTCGTGAGTCCGCAGCTCGTGGTCGTGTGGTAGCGTTCTCGCTTCCCGCGCCCGGGTTCCCGGGTTCGATTCCCGGCGGGATCAGGGATTTTCTCTGCCTCGTAATGACTGGGTGTTGTTTGATGTCCTTAGGTTAGTTAGGTTTAAATAGTTCCAATTTATAGGGGACTGATGACCATAGATGTTAAGTCCCATAGTGCTCAGAGCCATTTGAACCATTTTTAGCCAATTCTCGTGAAAATGCACGAGCCATAGTAGTACCTGGGTATGTTCTGCACGGTTATTTACAGCAACAGCAGTCTCGTCAATTACTTCCAACGGGATAGGATGCCTCCTTCGCCCAGGTGCCACACCAAGCAGAACCGTGTTTTAGAATTTCATTATTATTATACCATTTAATGACATCGGGCCTCACCCCCAGACCTACCAGTCGGTGACACTTTCTCAGTACAGCATTGTAATTGCTGCTGTTCACATAACACGGTTCCACCAACAGTGCACGATCTCTCTTCTCGGTAGTTGTATACTTCACTCATGTTACGGCTTGTCAAATGGCAGCGTGGATGTCATATCGTCATACAAGTAGTGTACAGCGCCAGATTTGCACCAGGTGGCTACAATTGGAACTACTTTTTTGCATCGTAAATCGGTTCCACATTAAGGCATTGGCATATCTACCAAGTAACTTCTGTACGATAATTACTGCCCAAATTGGATCTCTGTGAGCAGATGCACATTAATTATAACCACTCGCTAGCTCATTCTTATTCGACCTCAGAATGTTTCAATTCCTTTGAGGAACTTCGCTGACTGTCATAGACGGCCCCAACTGTATATTGTCTTCTGTCATTATCTCGTTCACTAAGTTAAATTTTGTTTTCCTAGCACCGTCTACTCTGGAATTTTTCTGACTTACGATAGGATTTCTGAAAGTAAGCTTCACATTATTATGGCAAGACAGGTACTTTTATTGAATGTTGCACTACACTAAATTGATGAACCAGCAGTCCAAATCCAAATACAATAATTATTTTGATTTTTTTACTTCAAAGTAACATAGATGTACTACATTATTTTTCAACTCAATCACCAAGTGCATGTAAGCGACGATCGGAACGTCCTACCAATCGTTCAGTTCCTTAACGATACAAATCCGGTTCTGGGTCACGGAGCCAAGCGAGTGAACGTCTCCTTCGTCGGAAAATCTGCGATTTATTAAGGTCTCCATCAGAGTTGAACATAGTATTTTTACTAGCGAATATTTTTAACATTGTCGTTTATTCTCAAAACGCTACCTACATTACAAAGTATAGTGTTACTAACAAAACATGAAATACGTATTTTCAAACATTTTGTGTGCGCAGATTACTGCACTCCAATAAATCTTTGATGACATACCTGCATTTGTAATGTTTGACCGTACATAATGCATTGTTGCTTTACCTCAAATCGGTATAACAAATGTAATTTGACTGTATTACTATTGTCTTGGTACATTCAAATGTTGAATGTTACGTTGAAATGCTATGTCCGTAACATGGAAATGTTAGCGCACGCTTTCCGTCAGAGGTACAAAATAGCATTTCGAACAGCAGGCCAATTAACGTTTGGATTAAGATATAAAACTGTAAAAAGGGAAAAAATAGTATTATCCATCGGGTATGTATAGGTTACAATGCTGAACATATGATCATTTTTATATACACAAAAATTTTGTAACTAGATACAAGGAGCGTGTCAACGAGAGTGCTTTGGGCCATCATATGTGAAGCACAAAACATACAGAAGGTAGTAGTGAAAATGCTATGAAAATTTTAAGCGTAGCACCCAAAGGAATGAAGTTAGACATACCTGGAAAATGGGAAATGGACAACGGGAAGGCAAAGGAGTCAGATAAATTGATGAACCAACGGTCTGAATCCAAATACAATAATCAATTTGCGCTTTTTACAAATGATTTGTGATTCAGGAAAATTGTTAGCTCGTAACATATCAGTAATTTTTAAGAGAATGCGACTATGTGTGTGCCGTTTATGAATACAGAATCTAAGTATTTAGTTGTAACATTATGATCTCTGCAGAGACCAGGCATGTGAACACATAATAAACAAAACGCAGCTCTGACCGAAACGTTAAGTAGTAAATTACAATAATTGATTTGCTGATTCTGTCATATTTACGTGCATATGCGAAAGAAAAAGCGTCATGCACTCATATAATTGATTCGCCTTGATGGGTAATGGATCCACAATCTTCAGTGCGGTCGCACAATTACATCCAACCTCCAGCGGGAATCTAAAATTACCGAGCATACCAGACATGAACGAGGACTGCTGATAGCTGGTGTTAGGTGGGAATGTGGGTCAGCCGAGGAGCGTGTATACATCGTCGGCGCGTTTCTGGTTTACGCTGTGAGTGGGTGGCACAGCGGTTAACGCAAGTGCCTACTAAGCAGGAGATCCCGGGTTCAAATCGCGGTCCAGCATGCATTTTCAACTGCTGCCGCTGATTCCGCATACAGCCCCGATGCAGCTGTTACCATTAGCTCCATTCGTTTCCTTTCTCTCCGCTCCACCTTCAATTTACTTAACACATAATGTACTTCTATGCCGTCTTTATTCTTACACCTCTTTGGTATGTTGTGGTACCACAATTCCCTGTGCAGCTGGGTGCATTTCATTTTCTACATATAAGCACCGTCGCAAGAAAGAAGCTCTGCAATGACTAAAATCATTTCCTGTTAATATATGCAACTGCACAGTTTGCAAGCTATTTCCTTTCTCCCTAGTCTGTCGTCTAGCAGTATTACTACCTAAAATGTTTCTCTTAATTAGTTTCATTTTGTGTGTCGAAAATCAGAAACTATTACGTACTGTTCTCCTGTTTCCAGTTATACTTACAGTATAATCTACGCCAGCTCTCAAGGTATTTTATATACTATTTCAACATAACGTCCATAAAAACTTACTACAGGAGATTAGCTTGATATGTGAATTTCATCCATTCATAATGACCGATATCGACAGAAACATCAGTCGATAAATACGTTCCTATGCAAACCTCCGCTTTTGTTTCCCGTTCCCTCACAAATGTAAAATAATAATCACTTCTTTAAAATCTTTGAACGATATGATTTTTAACAACCGAAAACCTTTTCCAACACAAACCTGTGAACTAGATCATCGTGTGGCGCGCTCGTTGCTCACCTACAAATATGCTAAACATACTGCTAACCAGATACGCGGATCATCTTCGTTTCTCCCCTCTTCCCCTGAATTTCCAGTGTTAGGACGCTACCGTACCTACAGAAACATGTGCCCAACCCCTTACATCTACGCGATCTCCACCACTCATCCTACGTTCGAGAGACATACATTCCCAGACCGCTAAATGTGCTGTGTAGTTTAGTTTTTTAATCTGACAAAATGCAAGGTGATGCCTTTCCGACTCAGCTGTGCTTCTCCTATAAAAGTCTTTATCACTGCGAATCACTCATACTTCAGTGCAGTTCTTCGATTTTTTCCTTGTTTAAAATTTCGTTAGTGTTTAGAAGACAAACGTAATTTTTAGTATCTATAATGCTTAATAGACTTCTCAAATAATTTAGAAAACCTTGTAAATTTTGTATACTTTGTTAGTAGATACAAAACTACATACAGTTTCAAACTCGTTTAGTTCGCTGGAGCAAACTGCATCATTGCTAACCCACTACGCACAGAGAAGTGACGAAGTGATATATCAAGGAAGGGAAAGACGTAGTTTTGTTACGAGCAAATAGGAAACAATTTTAATTTTTCTAAAAGAAATAAGTACCTCCAATAATTTGGAGTCAGGGTGCCTCAAGAACATTAATATATATGTAGTACAGGTTATTTATGAAACGGCATTATCGAAAAAAGTGTCTCGTAGCAATAGTCTTTTATTTATTTAAGACTTTTTGACGGAAGAGGTGTGCGCGTTATCGCCAAACATCTACGGCTAGAGCTTTCATCTTCAATGAGTATTATTTAGTCCGTGTAACAGGGTCTTATCAACAAATTCTTGTACTTTGATACAGAAAATAACCTGTAGAAAACAACCTTCTGCAAACTATTGAGCTTTGACATAATCCAAGTACTTTGCGGCAAGTAGTTCTCTGCAGCTTTTTACAAGAAGTTATACATACCGGGTGTGACACAGTCCCGTCAAAGTGTACCAAGTTGTTTCCTGTACCATCATACAAGAAGTTGCACAAAAATACATCAACGATGCATTGTAGCACCTAATCATTACAAATATGGCAAATGGCCAGTAATGCAAAAAGTGGGAATAAGTAATGTAAAGTTAATAAAAGCCTCTTTTTTCGGCACTTACGTGTAATAGATGTCTGCTACTAACAACTAATAGTTCAATAACTTAATTTTAACTGTGGTCCACGATTTCCAGTAGCATCTGAAGTGACTCCTAAGTCGTCAGAAGTTATCAGTCCCTTCATTTACTATTATACAATTTCGGTCATAAGTATGCACCCCGCTGTCCCGTAACTTCTTTCACAGACTCCTATCCTCACCTATTCATTGTAGTACTTCTTTATTTCATAGTTAACCTGTCCGTTTAATATGTGGCATCATTGGGTAATACGAAATCGACATATGCACGTAATTTTTCTTCTCCGCATTTGTATAATTTTACCACGCGTAAGCCTAGAATTTATCAGCTGTATGATGTTATAGAGTTTTCTTTCATAAGTTCTCTCGCTTCTTCGATGTGGCCTGGCGCAGGATTGTCTCGTGTGAGAACATCTGCGTTTCTAACACCCAATGTCCTCATTTATTTGTTGATTAATTTCATTGTATCTTCTGCTACAGTTTTTGCCCTCGACAAAACGCTCTAGTGCCGTGGAAATTATTCGCTAATACCTTAAAATTTTCCTATTATCCTGTCCCTTTTTCTTGTCAGCGTTTCGCCGATTCAGCAAAGAGACTCATTTCTTATTAGTCTCCCCAATTTTCAATATCGTTCCTTAATGCCTTTTATCAAATGCTTCGAGCTCCCGGTTTTTTACATAATCAATGATTCACCTCCATACTATGATGTGTTCCAAATATACAATCTCAGATACAGCTTTTTTAAATGAAGACCTATGTTAGATGCTTATAGACGTTTTCTAAAGAGGGATGCTTTCATCACCAGTCTGTATCTCATATAATCATCACTTAGTCTGTCATGTGTTAATTTGATTCCAAGGTAACCGAGTTCCTTATTATGTATGCAAAACGTTCCGCAATTTTTTATTAATTTTATCGCTAAGCTCATTTCCACGATTTCCCATTTTGTCGTCTTTCTACGGATAACTATCAATATCTACTCTGTATTCATCAGATTCGTTATTCCATTCGACATTCATTCCATTCCAGTAATTCTTCTTCACACTGAAGATATCCGTGCCATCTAGGAATCTTACCACTGATATCCTTTCATCCTGAGCTTTAATCTCATTTCCGATTCGTTTTTATCTTTCATTCGTTGCTTTCTCGATGTATAAACTGAAGAACAGGAGAGAAACAATGTCTCCAATCCTTACACCCTTTTTTAATCAAGGTTTACTGTTCTAGTTGTTCTCTATGGTTTTCTTGTAAATATTGCATAGAACCAGTCTTTCTCTACAGCTGACATTTCTCTCAGAGTTTCGAACATGTTGCACTCGTTTACACTGACTCTCGCTTTTTATACGTAGCTAATTTCATCGAAAGTGCCTTCATTCTTAATAAGTCTTACTTCATTATGAAGGACAAGGAGTTACATAAAATTTTATTTTCTTGTGTGTATATAAAAATCTTACAAGAGGACGATCAGTCATGTTAATCACGTGTTTTTCTGAGTCTGAGGTACGTTTCAATGGGTCAGTCCTGAGTGCCTGCTTAGTGGTTCAAATGGTTCAAATGGCTCTGAGCACTATGGGACTCAACTGCTGTGGTCATCAGTCCCCTAGAACTTAGAACTACTTAAACCTAACTAACCTAAGGACATCACACACATCCATGCCCGAGGCAGGATTCGAACCTGCGACCGTAGCAGTCACACAGTTCCGGACTGACCTGCTTAGTGCCTCTTCTTGTTACGATTCCCAGTTTCCGAGAAAATCGGTGCTGAAGATTTACGTGCACCTCCTATATCTGAAGCATTAATTATATTTCGGCCGAGCGTGCCTATTGCAGGGAGTAAGGTTCGCTTTTACCACGCTGGCAGTGCACGTTCATACCGTGCCTGTGTACACGCTCATTCTTTCGTAAATTTCAATTTCGCCGTACAGCTTATCACCAAGCAGTGTATGTCGTGCAAACTGATCAAAAACAGTCATTTGCGCCGTAGTAGAGTTATTAACAAATCAGTCATTACAGCACCCTTCCTTGAAATGGATATTCCTTTTGTAGTTCGTCGTTAAAATTCCAAATAATTTCACTGCTTCAGGGAGTGAAATTTTAACAGCAGCAGATGGAAGTACTCACCTCCATTGTGTCATTAATACCCATCAAACAGGCTGCCAGTACCAATCGATATGCTACAGGTCCCTTGCGGAACAAGGCGCGGAAACAGATTTGAACAAAATTAGTGATTGCTTTACACCACAGTACGCTACAACTCTGCAAGGGAAAGACAGTCACTTACGTTTTCTTATGCGTACAGGAATCGCACATGAGATTCGGTAGGATTGTTCAAAAAAGAGTTGGAGGGGCATTATGACCTGAACGAAACCAGGGCAGTTCACGGAAGTGCTGAACCCAAGAGATTTTTAAAACCTGCGTTTCTTCCATACGTAGGAAAATTAGTTTTTTTTTTTTACATTATTGATTCCTGGGGAAAGTCAGGCTAGTCATTCTTCACGATTAAATCTTTGTAGATCAAAGAGAAGCATTCACCTGCAACGTGAAAATTACCCCACCCATATGTATTCCACTTTTCTACAGTGTGAAGTTTATTTTTACTGGCAAGTTAGAATTTCCACGAAAAAAATTCAAAATACTTTAAACTTGCCAAAGCGTACTAGAGAAATAGTTTCGATGGAAGATCACCTAAAAATAAATTCTTCGATTTATAAAGTAAATTACTACGGCGAAAATATATCCCTTACAATAAATCGTCCAGGAAGTTTTAGCACACGCTGCCAGCATGGTACCCCTAAATTTAAGTCGCTGCACTGAACTCGCTTGGCAGAAATATAGCTAAGGTTACAGATATAGGAGGTATGCATACAGTTTCAACAGTGATTTTCTCAGCTACTATGGGCCGTTGCAGGAAAAGCCGCTAGCAGATTCCCACGACAGGAGCTTCTTCTACGTACCTAATATTCCCCGAAATCGTGGTAATTCCGGTGATCCCCTAGATGGATACAATATTGCTGAAACATAGTTTTCTAAAGATATTAACACTGAAAGAAAGGCTTTGCAGATGCTGTATGCAGCAACTTTTCTAGTGTGAAAACTAACGTATTGCAGCGACCACCCTAAATCTATTTACTGTTCGCCAGCAACGACCTGTCGGTCCAGAAACGCAAGACAAGAGGGTCACTGCGCCGCGCAGTTAGGCCGCACCGCAGCGCAGGCCCGCTGAGCAGCCACTCAGGCTGGCAGAGCGCTCGGGAAGCGAGGCGGCAGCGACAGCGGCCGAGGCTTGTTTCGCCGGCGTGTACCGCTGCCGCCGCCTTATTCAGGTCAAGAGCCCTTTTATGTAGCTCGTAGCCCGGGGAATGACCTTTGTGAAGCGGGGTAAAAATATAAATGGCCTCTTTACAGCGCACTGTAGTTGCGTGATGAAGACAAATGGCGGCAGGCAGACGGCCGGTGACGCCCGCGCCGCCGCGACCAAAGCAGGTGCCGGCGCTTGCCAGCGCAGCTGCTCGTTGTGGCCTCAGTACTGTTCTAGGCACGATGAATAATCCACAGCAACCACAAATCAGAAATGGGAGTATTAGAAGTGAAAGTTGGAGAAGAACAAGTTCACGTTAGTAAGTATGCAAGACACGGTTGAAGTTTATCACCAGTATTCTTCTTCTTTCAAACAATGTCATGTATTCCCTATAGTAGAAGCGAGCTGGCAATGATCGAATTGCCGCTCTCCCGCCATCACAATGTATAATTTACAAATTATAGTTCACATATTTTCAGAAAGTAGGATAATTGAATAATGTTTGAGACAAGTGATATTATATACATTCTCCTTCTTGCGCAGAGATATACTGGGACTCCAAATGAGGGAGACGAAGGGTTGGGATGTGGAACGTATAGGGTAGGATAATTATTTGTCTCCTTGTTTATTTATCCATTCTTCATAAATATTGCCTGTTATATGGAAAGCTAAATCTGGCCATACAACTCAGACGTGAGTGTAATGGAAAGTCTAGATAAGAATTATTTATACCTTCCATACATGTATTACAAAGAAACCTAATACTCCAACAAAGCACCAAAAAAGTAAAAAAAACACTACTTTCTACAAAAAATTACTCTCAAGCCCTGAACCAGTACCCAGCTACTAGTAGTACTGTCCCACGCATTCACTGAATAAAATTTCGCTTATAGATTAGAGTAGATCTAAACTGTAGCAGGCTGTATCAGGTATTGGAACTGGCTCAAATTATCCCAGTGAACAGCCACTGTCTGCTAGATTCCTTGGCTGTAGACCAGCATATCAGCAGCGTTCCTGCTGTGACAATAGATTCCAAGATACACTGCAACTTCATAGAATTCGCATTTCTGTAATCATTTGGACCAATACGATGACCGTGTTAAGAATATCATAAATCACAGTTAAAGATTTTTACCACTTTTGTCTTTTTTGGAAAATGGTGTCAACTGACAGCTCGTGGTCGTGCGGTAGCGTTCTCGCTTCCCGCGCCCGGGTTCCCGGGTTCGTTTCCCGGCGGGGTCAGGGATTTTCTCTGCCTCGTGATGACTGGGTGTTGTGTGATGTCCTTAGGTTAGTTAGGTTTAAGTAGTTCTAAGTTCTAGGGGACTGATGACCATAGATGTTAAGTCCCATAGTGCTCAGAGCCGGTGTCAACTGATAAGTGGAGTGTGAGTGGTATGCTAGCTGAGGAAGAGACAGATGGATTGGAACCTTCATTCTGGATGTGATGGAATGGGTGGGGTAGGTTACTGATGGAAGGAGGGTGTATTTCAGTATGGGAGGGGAGGATAGCACCGTGATCAAGCTCAGAGGACGGTACGACGCGAACTGCCAGCCCCGTCATCTTCCGCCGTACAGTGTCATTTTGGGATATGAAGGGTAATAGGATCAGCACCACACTCTCCCTGCCGTTGTTGCCTTCCAACACTTGGAGCAGCTACTTCTCATTCAAGTAGCTTCCCAGTTGGCATCATGAGGCTGAGTAGATCCAGTTCCAGTCTTCCCGCCAAGAGAACCACTGCGAGCACCAGAAACTGGACCTAGGACCTTTGCCTGGCAGTCAGCTAGGAGGTGGACATGTGAAGGGAAGGCGAATGAATTTGCCTTGAGAAAGGTCTTGGTGAATTTGGATTTATAAATAATGTTGGATGTGCTGATAGAGTTGTGGCAGAAGACAAAGGCTCTAAAGGATAGATGAGGCTGTTGTATCTTGGGACTCAAGTATATGGGAGGTCCAAGAGTGACTAAAGGTTGAGGAGGTGTGAGATCTTTGACCTGTTGTAGAGTATGATTGGGAGAATTTGGTAGATACGGAAAGTGAGTCTGATTGAATGATATCAAATGGTTGAAATGGCCCTGAGGACAATGGGACTTAACATCGGCGGCCATCAGTCCCCTAGAACTTAGAACTACTTAGACCTAAGTAACCTAAAGTCATCACACAAAAAAATGTGTGTGAAATCTAAGGACAAACACACACATCCATGCCCGAGGGAGGACTCGAACCTCCGCCGGGACCAGCCGCACAGTCCGTGAATGCAGCGCCTAAGACCACTCGGCTAATCCCGGATGTACAAACATACACATCCATGCCCGAGGGAGGACTCGAACCTCCGCCGGGACGAGCCGCACAGTCCATGACTGCAGCGCCTAAGACCGCTCGGCTAGTCCCGGACGGCACATCGCACACATCCATGCCCGAGTCAGGATTCGAACCTGCGACCGCAGCGGTTACAGGTTTCCAGACTGAAGCGCCTAGAACCGCTCGGCCACACCGGCTGGCTGATTGAATGACGTTCCAGCGTTTAGAGAGAGCGGTAAATGTGACAGAAACTGAAGAACATGCTACACCGGTGTGACGTGACAATACATCTCTCACCTATGGCAGTTTGAAAAGCAGTGCGAACAGAGCTGTGCCTGCAGGAATCCAACTCCATGATGATACTGTTAAAGGTAGCGCAGCGACGACAGCGCTGACGCGAGATGGCGTGCGAGAGCCAGTGAACACTTTGGGAACAACTTGAAATAGATGAAAAAGACTTTTGAAGTACCACCTAATAGCCGAGCAGGACGGTTTAGTTGGACTCCCGAGTAGCTGTGATGTAGTTTGCGGGTGATAAGAAGTGAGTGCTGTTGGATCAATGGAAGTACTGCAGGACCATTGATGTTTGCTACAGAGTATTTTGTTCCTAGCGGTTTCCTGGAAGGCACGAATTGAGGTAAGGTTTTGAACTGTGTAAGTTTGTTGTCACACAGTGGTTCTGTCGTTTCTGGTCCAAGTTGTTAACTTTCTCACTTATAACACTGGTATCTTGCTTGTAGGGAAGACCAGACTGTTCTTGGCGTGTACTTAGTTTCTTAGGCTGTGCAAGGGTGACTTCTTATTATGGTATGTCTGTTAAGCATTTCCCTGATAGAGTAACATCATCTTAAATACTTCTATAGTAATCATTCCAGCCAGTTGTGCGGGACCCCTCAGCAAAGCACCGGGATATTTTAATGGTTCTCTTGCCATGTGATATAAGCATATCTAAGTAAAGTGAACCCTTGGTGTATTTTTGGTGCTTCGATCTAGTGTTGTTGAGATATTGCTCTGGTTCCTTTTTGCAGTCAGTAACTTAAGGATCTTACAGGTTCTTGTTAATTATGTTGCCAATAACCCCGATTTTGAATACAGGGCCTAAAACTATATTTCAGATACTTTGTCACTCTATTATTTGGAAGAGACTGAGGAAACAAACGTTTATATATTGTTCTCACCGTTACAGAAAGATTGTATTTGGTGCTCTGGCCCTTGTACAGTTAATTAATTGTTGAATCTGGAATGTGTTCTCCAACTATTCTCTTTCCGTGGGTTGCCGTATTCTAATTTTATTGTGTTACATGTTTTCGATATTTCATTATATTTATTGCTGGATCCCTGCATACTTGGCCACCACGTTTCTTGGATCTGCTATGTGGGACATGCACGCCTCCTCCATCACACCAAGGCAGCTGTTTCTCAACAGATTGCTGCGCTCTTTACACCAGGCCTCTTGCGACCACCACAGCGTCTAGGAATGCAGATAGCGCCGCTACTTGGCGTGCAGTCGCAGCGTCTGTATTCCTCTGCGCGAGTACTTAGTACGCCGCCGAGCTATTCGACGGAGAGTTCTGCTCCGGCTTCTAGGTGGGTCGCCAGTCACGTTATGAGACTAGGCCACGCACCCCGACGCCTGTAGCTGCCGCAACACTACCAACACTGCCGCCTCGCACCGTTGCAGAGTTCCAAGGCACTGCCGTGTGACCAGCGATCCAAACGACCCTGCTTCCACTGCGTATCCCCTCTGCCTATGATCAGGACTTCTCCCTTGTGAGCACCGGCTACGTAATAGCTACAAAAGTCATTTCCGTTGTGTTCTTCAACCGCCACAGACGGTCATTTCTGTTGCATTCCTGAATCGTCGCAGAAGGACATTTTAAATTATATTGCATTCGTAGACTTCGTTCTCAGACGGTATTAAATTGAATTCATGTTCAAAAACAATGTTACTTCAAGCGTACCAATCTACCTTTGCCTTTGTTCACCAGTCTGCAGGACATTTCAGATATTACTGTCAGTATCTTGCGACTGATACATGGTTTCTGGATTTTAATTAATTGTTATGGTATTGTATTTTATCTTAATGGAGAGGACATTAGTCATTACTGATGATCTGTTATTCAGTCTCTTGTTCTTAGATATTAATACATAGTTCTTATAAGTTTCTCTTGATTGGTTGTGATGTAAAATCTGTTCAGTGTTGCTAAATAACGACTCAAAATTATGATTACTTACCGCTGAACCCGGACCTATCACGTCATTTTGCGTCACTAGAGTCGGAATTTATCTTAACACGTCTACGACAAGACAAAGATAAACTCCCATGTGGCATAAGGTAGGAACCCTCACCAGAAATAATAACCTCAGATACAGGTATTGTTCGGTAAGACAAAATTTCACGAGTTTCAAAGGATTCCAAACCAGCTCTCCCTGCACTGTTACATGCAACGAAAGCAACAGTTATCCATCCATTACCTAAAGATGAAGAAGTAGAACTTTTCATTAAAGAAAAATTAAACCTCGCGCCACAAAACAAAGTAGGGCCATTGATAAGAACAAATTGAGCAGTTTTACCTACTCCCCTTACTTCGTTCTTTTTCCCCTTCGCGGAAGATGTCGAAGCACCAAGAGTGCCGTCCACATTTACAAGTGTTTTGTAAACAAGCAATCGTCGGCGACGACGATAACAACGTTATCCACATGAGGGATTTTTGTCTATGGGTGATGGTTGCAGGAGTTAATCTCCGTGCCCGACCGGTTGGTAGTTTTTGCAATTTTAGTCTCGAATGAGCTTCCTTTGGGTGGCTACTAGATGGTGGTTCCGGATTTGTTCTTGATCGAGTGTTCGCCCTAAACGCTTAAGTGCTTTAATTGAGAGGTTTGGAAGGTTGTGGACATGTAGCCATAAATCCAACGCCTGCTCAGGTGTTTTTCTTTAGTATAATTATTGCCTGCGATTTTTGCAAGATTAGTGGGAAGGTACCACTGGTTACACAAGGACTTGAAGCCATCGAGTTCGACGGCAATACTGCCCAATGTGAAAAAGCAATAAAGGAAGGGTTAGAAAATTTCGGAAATGGCATTAAAGTTCAAGGTGAACAGATAATAACGATAAGCTTCGAGCCAATGATCACTGTGGCGGCAGCCGACAAATTGTAGTGTGGCACCGTGTGCCTTAGATGGCGCATACGTCACGCCTGTTTTGTGTCAGCTTAGCTGATCAAAGAGTCGTTGTGCGGACGCAGGGTGCAGTAAGAAGTGGGGGAGGCTAAATCGTCTTGTTCCATCACGGGAGGCCAAGTTGGAGGTGGAGGACAAGTTGTGGGGCGCCATCGGAGCCTTCTCGGCGCACTGTGTGTCGTGGGGAAGTGTCAGCAAACACCTCTTACAAAATTTGCTACCTTCATATCCTCCACGTTCTCCATCAAACACCATAAAATGGCGATAGCACTTTTTAGTGACTGTCTAACAAGGAGGGTTAATGAAGAGTTCTGTTGCCATTTTAAGACGTTTCTTGGAAGACATGAGAAGGATACGTCCACAGAAGTGGTATACGTACGAGTACTTACTTCACCACGATACTGCATCAATGCATAAGATCTATGTGATCGCTCTAAGCTTGTGGTTATAGCTTGATACCAGTGCCTACCAAATTTAGTTGTATATTACAACACTGAGGATGGTCACTAAGTGACCGAAAATCGATTTTTCTGACAATAAAACAACAAAATACGGCCAATGCTGATTTAAAGATCAAGTGCATTAATAAAGTACAAAAATAAATACTTCTTAATGTAGGAAGGTGACAAGAAGTTTGGAAACTAGTTACCAAAACAACTTTAGGGGAACATTTGCTCCCCCAGTGATACATAGCATGTCCCTGGAGAAACGGTTAATATCAAGGGATAAGGGAGGAACAGTTACTCGTAGCAAAAATTTCAAGTAAACATTGGCTCAAAAATACATATCTGAAGAGGTACCAGCACATTTTCATCTTCGATACTGTGAAAAAAATTCACTTCTACTGCGAGCTTTTTTGGTGGCATAATTCGTGAGGAGGTAGGCTGGATCAAAATAGGAAAAACATTTTCTAGTAAACATGTTCTCCAACATGCATACCTTAGGAGCTACAAGTAAGCATTTGTTCAGTACAAGAGATAGGTTTCACAGTAACGAGGATGAATAAGTGCTCATAGCTCTTAAGGTATGCGTTTTAGAACCCATGTTTAATTTCTTGCTTCGAATGATCGTTGTACTTTCCGTATCCACGAATACTGATCATTCCTTCTGGGACATTCTGTAGAGGCTGACTGGGAGGGTGTTGGCAACATCTTTTGGTTTCCGACATCCATGGAACGGTGACCACAAGGGTCGCGGCAAACAAGTCGCTGGGATCGGTGGGGCGGGGGTGTTTGCTGAACAGCTACAGTAAATAAATACACTTTGTGGCAGCCGTATCGGCAGTTATAATCTCGATGTTGAAGCTTCAGTACGCTGATCCTCTGATATAACATAACATGGGATTGATGGCTCCGTTCTCAAATGCTACATTAATCTGCACTTGTTTATGCAACCTCTGGCTTCTGGCACGGATAGTAACAGACACGAAGTAGTTTTGCTCTGGTAGAGTTGGCACTTTCACTGTGTCGGTAATCATTTTAAGAAAATTACCTGCAATAAGGTTCTTACCAGCACCTGTGACAGATATGATGGTGGTCGGAATTCCATCGAAAATGGCATTAATGCCAGAACAAGGAGGTTTCCACACAAAGTTCTCGTCTAGTAGCTACATCGTCACTGTGCCTCAGCATACAGAGCTGTTCAGTGGAAATGGTGCCTTTTATCCGTCCTGCGGCTGTCATACGAGTGCGATGAAGTCGCTTGTAGTTTGACGCTTCGTTCTTTACTGATGGTCGCTCACCTGTTCAAATGGTTCAAATGGCTCTGAGCACTATGGGACTAAACATCTGTGGTCATCAGTCCCCTAGAACTTAGAACTAATTGAACCTAACTAGCCTAAGGACATCACACACATCCATGCCCGAAGCAGGATTCGAACCTGCGACCGTAGCAGTCGCGCGGTTCCGGACTGAGCGCCTAGAACCGCTAGACCACCGCGGCCGGCTCGCTCACCTGTCACTTCAACTATGCGAACGGCGTGATTCTCACGTGTTGGCCACTTTGGTGGAGGTCCCGTATCGGACACGTGACGGTTGACGGAATTAGAGTTATAAGTGGTGGTCAATTCGGTTCATGTGCTACACTGGTCATCTGTCTGGGAGCTTTGTTAGAATTTCGAGGCGTTGGCGATTTCCCGTTACGTCGGTGCCACTGGTTTTGGTGCGGTCCATTGTGATTTGTATGATACCCTGAGTTAAACTTGTTGTTATTTCTCGGCAGGCTAGAGAGAGGCGCCGAGCTCTGCACGTTTACTCGACTGTTTTGGCTTTTTGGCTTTGAGCACTATGGGACTTTTTTTTAAAAAAATTCTTTATTACAAACCATAGTAATTATACAGTGTTAACCCACTTCCTTATCTCATTAGTGGGCCATAATAATTATACAACTGATATAATTATGTTACAGCTAATTACAATTTTCAAGTGAGCTGCAGTTGGTATTACATACAATGAGCATTTAATATCAAATACGTACGACTTATATCTATTTCTTATAGCTAGTTCCTATCGCCTGCAGCCTCACATGTGTGCCAGTGAGATATAAGCCTACTTTGATAGCCTTGCTCATCGAGCTAAACCCAAAGAGCATGCCCCTAGCACTGGTCAGGCCACGATGTTTATTCGCTGCAGTTCCCTACCTTGATTTTCCTAAACTAAGTCCTACAAACTAACTTATCCTACGTCCTATCCTTATCCTATGTCCCCTAGAACTTAGAACTACTTAAATCTAACTAACCTAAGGACATCACACACATCCATGCCCGAGGCAGAGTTCGAACCTGCGACCGTAGCGGTCACGCGGTTCCAGACTGTAGCACCTGGAACCGCTCGTCCATCCCGGCCGGCGCTACTGTTTTGATTCAGCGGTCCGGGCTGCAGCGCCGCGCTGCCGTTGCCATAGCGTCCGTATCCGGGCCCATGTTTGGAGAATGGACAAACACACCGTCATTTAACCATCGGACAAACACTCCCGCATGGACAACGTAGTAATAAGCACCCCGGCGTAGAGAAATAACTGAAGGATTTGAATGCAAATAAATCACCAGGTCCTGAGGGAATCAGTTCGATTTTACAAAGGGAACTCTACGGCATTGGTTTTATCGCGAAACTCTCGCCCATCACAAATTCCCAAGCGACTGGAAAAAGGCGCAGGTGACTCCAATACATAAGAAAGGTACAGGAACAGACCCGCAAAATTACGGACATCCCTAAATTCTAAGGGAATTAACTTTCTTGAGACAGAACCTTATGTCCACGAATCAGTATGATTTTAGAACGTATCGCGTATGCGAAATTCAGCTTGCCCTTTTCTTGCATGATACAATGGAGACAACCGAGCGAGGTGGCGCAGTGGTTAGCACACTGGACTCGCATTCGGGAGGACGACGGTTCAATCCCGTCTCCAGCCATCCTGATTTAGGTTTTCCGTGATTTCCCTAAATCGTTGCAGGCAAATGCTGGGATGGTTCCTTTGAAAGGGCACGGCCGATTTCCTTCCCAATCCTTCCCTAACCCGAGCTTGCGCTCCGTCTCTAATGACCTCGTTGTCGACGGGACTTTAAACACTAACCACCACCACCACCACCTTCAATGGAGACAATGGATGAACATTCCATATACCTAGGTTTCCTGAAAGCATTTGGCACGGTGCCCATCGCAGGCTGTTAACGAAGATACGAGAATACGGAATATGTTAACAGATATGTGAGTGGCTGGAAGACTTTTTAAGTAATAGAACCCAGTACGTTGTACTCGACGGTGAATGATCCACGCAGGCAAGGGTATCGTCAAGAGTGCCCCTGGGAAACGTGATAGGACCGCTGTTCTTCTCTGGCTGCATAAATGAACTAACGAACAGGGTGGGTAGCAATTTTCGGTTGTTTGCTGACGATTATGTGATGTACGGCAAGGTATCGAAGTTGAGCGACTATAGAAAGATACAATACGATTTACACAAAATTTCCAGTTGGTTTGATGAATGGCAGCTAGCCCTAAATGTGGAAAAATGTAAGTTAATGCGGATGAGTAGGAAGAGGAAACCTCTAACGCTCCGTTAACGTGTCACTAGTGTCCTGATTGACACAGTCAATTCAGTTAAATATCTGAGCGTAACGCTGCAGAGCGATACGAGATGGAACGAATATGTGATAACTGTGTTAGGGAAGACGAATAATGAACTTTGGTTTCTTGGGAGGGTTGGAGGAAATAGTGGTTTACCTGTAAAGGAGACCACATAGAGGATGCTGGTGCGATCTATTCTTGAGCACTGCTCAAGCGTTTGGCATCCGTACCCGGTCGGATTGGATTCCGAGCTGTTAGAGGTGTTACCGGTAGGTTTGAACGATACATAAACGTTAAGGAGGTGCTTCGGGAACTCAGATGGGAAGGCGACGTTCTTTTCGAGAAACACCGTTGAGAAAATTTAGAGAACCGGCATTTGAAGCTGAGTGTCGTACGATTCTACTGCCGCTAACATACATTGCGCGTAAGGATCACGAAAATAATATATTAAATATTAGGGCTCATACGGAGGAACATACGCAGTCGTTTTTCCCTCGTATTTGCGAGTGGAATAGAAAAGGAAATGACCAGTAGTGGTACAAGGTACAGTCGGCAACGCACCGTGTCGTGGCTTGCGGAGTATCTATATAAATGTAGATATCTTGGCCGGCGCGTCGAAACGCATTCTCGTTCTCAATGGCGGGCGAGTCCACCCCTCTATTCCAAACGACGTTCCGTTAAAAAAAATAAAAAGAAGACCTCACACATCCCATTACCTCTTTCGTCAGTTTCGTGATGAACTGCATATCTTCTCGTTACCAGCCGTAGTAACAGTAATATTTCTACTTTGAATTCGAATAATTTACAATTAAAAATTGGGGACGCTATGAGTTTGCGTTTGGTGCATGTTAGTCCACATGTCGCTGTGTACGAAACGGAGCTAACGTACTGAGTTTTCCTTTAAATTTGATACACGATCTATATCTACAGCCAATCTCTAAAAAATGGATTGCATGTAGTGCACTCGCATCCGACCGTCTGCGCAAACGCGAGTCAATTGAAATAGTCTTATCATCCTTCAGATCTCATAAACGGTTCGAGTTACCGATACGAATTTTTAGCAAATGATATTTTGTCACGTAGCTAATATGCGAAACTTCTTTATCTACTGCGATATAAATGAAAACAAAGTAATGCTTTGTTGGCCTATAGAAAGCTGGTGAAATGAGAATTAGAATGGATTTTGTAACACCATAAACGAAGCAATGACACCTTTATCTTTATACTAAGCATGAGCTTTTCAAAAGCTGTTGATCTCCTCTTGTCATCAATTGTTTGAGTAACAGTAGACGCTTTCTCTTGTCATCAATTGTTTGAGTACTAGTAGACTCTTTCAGCATTCTGGCGCAATTGCGGATCCAATGGCGCGTTAGTGAACAAACACCGTTGTATTTCGGGAATATAAAGTAATTTTAACGTGGTACCAGCAGAAAGAAAGAAAGGTGTACAAGATAGGCAAAAATAAATCGCTCTCTCTAATCCAATTTCTGCGTAATCCTATACCTGTTGGGTTTTCAGCAATAAACGGTTTACATGTTGAATTATTTGTTGTACTGGCATTATTTGTTAATACAGTCTTTTTTGTAGAGTCGCTAGTAGTAAATTACAAGTTCTGCATGGTAGACACTAATATGAAGGCTTCAGCTGTGAAACTACACCTCCTTTACCACGCTGTCCTATCTAGAAGAGAACCCATCCCACCACTAACGCACTCTGTGTTGCTAATGGCCAAGTAATACATTGTACACAAAATGTTGTGGCCACTACATGCGCAGTCGGCTGCGGAAGTGTGGGGGTGTGGGGAGAGCGACAATGGTGAGTGGTCGCTCAAAGAGCTGTAAGGAAATGCCAAGCACTGAAGGGGAAGTGCCGTTCTAAACTGAAGCCTACGCTCACATTTTCTGTAAATATTAAATTGGGCCCATCCACGCCCATGCTTGCATGCTGACCATTCAAAAAGATCTGCTGTCACTTGCATGCTGATAAATATGAAGGCTTCAGCTGTGAAACTACACCTCCTTTACCACGCTGTCCTATCTAGAAGAGAACCCATCCCACCACTAACGCACTCTGTGTTGCTAATGGCCAAGTAATACATTGTACACAAAATGTTGTGGCCACTACATGCGCAGTCGGCTGCGGAAGTGTGGGGGTGTGGGGAGAGCGACAATGGTGAGTGGTCGCTCAAAGAGCTGTAAGGAAATGCCAAGCACTGAAGGGGAAGTGCCGTTCTAAACTGAAGCCTACGCTCACATTTTCTGTAAATATTAAATTGGGCCCATCCACGCCCATGCTTGCATGCTGACCATTCAAAAAGATCTGCTGTCACTTGCATGCTGACCATTCAAAAAGATCTGCTGTCACTTCTGCTTTCGTTATTATATAAAAAGAATTCTGCCCAAAATGCAGCGATTTATTTTCGACTAGCTTCTTAACCATTTGTAACTTCCAGAGAAGCGTCATGAGTAGCAAATTTTGAGTAAAACCTACACAGTTTTCTGGCTCCCATGTCATAACTTGCTTTCTTTGCTAACACAGAGTAGTTTACACAGTCTCACCTTACTAATACCTTGCTCAGATACAACAGCGAGAGAATTTTGAAACATTCGTCCATTAAGTGAGGAAAGTCAGTAGCTTATGAAAAAGCACCTCCACGGTACAAGGAACGTGTAATGTCTTCACATATATTGTTCCAAAACTCATATCATTTGACCATCTACCGATGGCCCTTAAGAATTACACTCTTGCACCGAGAAAGTCCATACTTATTTTAATTACACGGTAGATAACGAAATTTTACATAATATAGATATGGTAAAATACTGTCCTCTTTGCATGCTATCAGTGGCCACAATCTCATTTCGATATCTGAAACAATTTGTGAAATGTGGGGAATATTGTGGATATTTCACTTCGCCTTTATCGCTAGCGCGGCGCGATCGCAAATCAGTGTGTTACATCAAGTCAATTTTGTCGAGATTGGTGACAGATAGATACCTCTACGTAAGTCTAAAGGAAAATTCATAATGTTATCTCATTTTCATACGCAACAACATATTATGTAATATGCACAAAACGCAAAATCTTAGCGACCTCCATTTTTCAGGTCTCTCGTAGTGACTTAGTTTCACGTAAATATCACAAAAACTATGCCCATTAACGAAATGAAGGTCACATCATGATGAACCTGACATATATAAGTAAAGCAAAAATGGAAGTTTTTTATCGAATAGTTTTTGTAAAATCGGTGGGGGAAAGACTGCAGCGTGCGGTACTGGATTCTGTCCTCCCTGGCCGGCCGAAAGCCTCAAAACAATTATCGGCCTCCTCTTCCGAACAAACGAATGAACTTGCCCAGCGCTTTGGACGAGAACTGCTCACTGCACAGCGGCCATCGTATCCTGCGCAAGCTGTACTAGACGCATTCTACAGGCTGTATGCTGCTGTTGCCGTTAGCACGTTTAAAACCCTCCTGGATCAGGTCAGTTGAATCTAGGACTGAGAGGAAGTACTCCAGGCTATTGTCTGGTCTCGCGATTAGGTTTTTACGGATGCCAATCAGCGACTTGGCCTTTTAAATACGCAACACTTATTTAGGTGCTGTGGGATCATTCCAGTAGCGAGTAGTACTAATGTATCTGTCGAAGTATTTCCTCGGTCTACCTTGATTTAGACTGTAAATTTCTGGATTACAAACCGTTCCTTCCGAATATGGTCCTTTATGTATCTTAATCAATATTTGGTCAGGAAGGCGTTTTTATAAGGACAACCGCTTGTGCGGACTTAGTTTCAGGTATGTACACCTGAAACTAGCGATGCTTCAGCAAGTTTATTCTAACAATATGACCGTGATCGTGGGTCATATCGCCACCGATTCAGTAGTATAATCTGTGTGTGTACTAACTTGTGCTACCTCATCACGATAAATTCGGTTACAAGGATCGGTCGCCCCATACATTTGAGGAGCGCGGCTTGCAGCGGATCTGGCGCCATGAGGCGGAGACTTTTATTGCTGTGACTTCGGGCTGCAGATTACTGGCTTTGGCGGACACCCGGTTGCGCCACTCAGGACTGTCGTGGTTTAAAACACGCTTTACGCTTTCCCATTCATTCTGTATTGTTTCACCTGCAATACCGGATTCACATGATACTTCAGCTCCAGTCCACCATATAGCATCTCTCAACTCTGTATTTCATTAAGTTGGTTAAGTTTTTCACCTATCCATTTTGAAAAATCATTACAAATTCTCTGAACTTGAGCGTCTAGGCGCACTCGTATCACTTTTTCAGATTCAAGGACTAACTTTTCTACCATTTGAGACAGCTGCTGCTCGGTAGTTTCCATCGTGGGCTCGGGCTGTCTGCAATTTATGATCATCACTGGCTAAGTAGGCTAAGTTTTGTACTACTTTCTTTTTACCCTCATAACTTTCCTTTAACTAAGAAATTTCGTTTGAAATACTACATAAATCAGAGTCTATGCCCTTTCCTAATTACTTATCTCGCTCAGTAAGTGTACTTCTCACTTGATCAGAAACTTACGTAAACAGTTCTTGGTCTCGTTCTGTAAGTGTAGGGCTCACTTGAGCATACATTTGCGCAGCCAATTCGTCCTGCTCAGCGAGCGTAGTGTCTATTTTCTTGGCGACTTGTTAGTCTCATCCGTCTATTCCCTGTTAATAACTGTTGATGACGGGTATTCATCTTCTTCCCATCTTTCTAATCAAATCTGTAAAAGGGTCTACGCTTTCAGTGGTTTCGATTTGATTGAGGAATAGCGAGATTTATTTCCTCTGTTGCCCGATCAGCACTGCCTTCGAAATCGACCTTATATTCAATATGTGTGTTATGTACGGGTTCCATTGTTACTGTTTCTCCAATTTTAGTCATAGCATAAAATGATCACTGTTATTTAAAACCAATTCTCCTTAAATTGTAGATATTAAATGCTACAACTATGCGCAGCAAAAATTGTTTCTATATGCAGTTAAACAAAACTGAAGCTACATTCTAAAACAGAGGAAAGCCATCTAAGGTCCATCTTCCATGCTTGCTGGCTAAAAGATACCATATTCGTCACAGTTTTTGACAAAAACAGAATTTACAGGTTTTAACGCATTCCAAAGAAACGCTTGTAATGATTTAATTCCAGCTGAGAAGTGCTCAATGACGTATTTGGTAAATGGAAAAATCGTGTAGCGTGGCAGTCAAGCAACAGCAAGGAAGGGTACCCCTCACCTTTACTCCTTTCATGACGTGCCTGAGGAAAGTGTGACACGACCACTATTATCATATATACACACACATGATAGAGCGGACAGGGTGGGCAGCAGCCCACGATTGTTTGCTGATGATGGTGTACTGGAAGGTGTCGAAGCTGAGTGACACGGCAGACAAAATTTCTAGTTGGTGCTATGAATGGCAGCTAGCTCTAGATGTAGAAAAATTAAAGTTATTTTTACGTTCGGATACAGAATTACGTGTCATGATTGACACAGTGGTATTGTTTAAATATTTGCGCGCAACGTTTCAAAGAGATATGAAATTGATCTAACATGTGAGGATTGCGGTAGGAAAGGCCAATGGTCGACTTCCGTTTCTGGGGAGAATTTGGTAAAGTATGGTCCATCCTTAAAAGTTACCGCACGTAACACGCTAGTGCGACCTACAATTCAGTACTGCTCGAGTACTTGGAATCCGACCCGGTACGATTAAAGGAAGATTTGGAAACAATTCAGAGGCTGGCCGCTAGGTTTGTTAAAGGTAGGTTCGAACAACATGCACGGGTTAGGGAGATGTACTGGATTCTACTGCCACCAACATACATTTCGTGTGAGGACCACGAAGACATGACACGAGAAATTAGGGCTCCTACGGAGGCATATAAACATTAGTTTTTCCCTTGTTTAATTTGAGAGTGGAAAAGGAAAGGAAATAAATGACTAGTAGTTGTAAAGAGTACCCTCCACTACGCACCGTGTCGTGGCTTGTGAAGCAACTATGTAGATGTAGATCTATATGTGGTGCTTTTTCCTTTCTTTCCCAAAAATGAAATTCCTTCCTTGATTTATCCCAGTATCCTTTCTACCCAAAACATATGATACTTTCCTTAAATACCGCTGATGCATTTCGTAATACGGGTACGCTCTTTTAACCTTCATCCTTGTGCCAAGGCGGTTTATTACACCAAAACAGCACATCCTACATGAAACAAAGAGAGCCGAGAAGTAATTACATTCCGTAATTTTCAAACGAGCGGCATCACGTTGGGCACCAGATGTGGCGTTACCTCCCGTATCGTGTATGAGATGATCACAGAATGTGTTTCTTAAAGATCAACCCACGGTGAGGATGGTAACCGTGTGCATAAACTACGCGCTACAGTACAGCGTATAGTAGCTTCTACCGTGTTCACCCTTCAGACTCTTTTGTGGAGCCCATTCTCGTACTTATTCGGTCATTTTTGTGTTATATAATGCCGGTGAACAAGTTGAGCGGCGGCATTCTACGGAAACAGTAACCGATAACACTCTCTTAATTTTTGCAACACAATAATTCACAGAACGGAAAAATGATGGTCTGAAATATCTCATGGGGTCCTGGCAGTAAATAGAACAGAATTTAGCAAAAGAAAATCGAAACTGTCCAACAGTTCGTCTCCAAACAATCTACCGCAAAACTCGCCTGCTTTTTTTCCCGATATAAATGTAACGTAAATGGAACAAATGATTATGAGACAAGGTGGTGGATTGAATCAATTATGGAGCTTAAACAATACATAAATTTAATTATCAGTTTCCATGAAATATATGACAACTATCAAACATAGATCTGCTTAGCTTGAGCTCCTAAGAACAAGATCTAACAGGAAGAACACAAGTGAAGCTTACACTTCCAGATATGTCAGGGCCTTGCATTCACCATGTACATTTCATTTTCTGGAAATATCAACGTTTTAAACAGAATTTCTTTTCATGGAATTAATATTATCTTTCACTGCATAGTTTCTTTTTCTTATAAATAGAAATATGTACTCTTATTAGTGCTATTATATCATTAATCAACTAAGCTAAAACACAGAAAAGAAAGAACTAATATGTGATAGTTCAATAATAATACTGAAAATTGCAGTAGAGTATTAAATGCAGAGTTTCCTCCTGAGTTGTAGTGTTGTAAGTCAACCTGCGCCGATAATTTTATTGTTTCCATCATGAGCTACCTGAATAACTTCACTTTCACAGACAGTGAGCAAAGGTACATGACCCACATGTTTTTATATTTAAGTTCAAAGATTATTTAAGATACAACGTACCGTAAATACATCAGAATATATTTTGTTACGCCCCAACTGAGCCATTATTATAAGAATAAAAGCTAACAGAAAAGCAGTTTCCATTTATTTATAGTAAATGATACAGGTGATCGTTTGCCTTTAAACGGCTTTTTCACGGCTAAAATAATGAAAGGCAACAAATATGAAAATATTGGGGTTCCTTTGGTAATATTTTTCTATTTTTGTTATGAAAATAAATCGAGATTTTTAACGGAAAAACAAATAAAGACTGTTTTTTCTTTATTGTTTCCACCCATTCTTCGCACTCTAAAAAACAAACGCGATGTGCAGTATCCAGGAACAGCGTTTTCCATCAGTAATAGTATTTCATTTTTATTTTCTTCTTTCTTTGCAGATTAATGCAACTCCTCACTTACATAAATAGATTGCATGGTTTAAGGACATAATGTGTAACTCCGAGAAGATATGACAGCTTTTTTTTCTATTATAAGTTGCCACTGTGCTCTCCATTCACCTTGCGATTTAATTCTGGCCGTCTTATCAAGTTAAAAGTCCCATAATACATTATGTTTACTGACGAAAACTGCATATTGTTACTCGTAAGGTTCTGAGTTGTTTCATAGCTAACTCAAAACAATATTTACACATTTAGCTAGCTGGGAGTGAATCGAATAAACACTCTCAGTTGAATCAAACTGTTGTAAATAGCGCTTCTCTAATAACAGAATAACGTTTTGCAAATGACAACACTTAATGTTATACTTTTCTACGTAAAGAAAACATGATCTGCAGTAGGTTGTATTATTATTCATTAATTGAGCACAATTAATAAACAATGATATAGCCCATTACAGACCACGTTTTCCATGCTTATTTATGCCTGAATCTGCCATTTGGGCAACAGTTGTGTTAGTAAAAGTGTTTTAGCCCAATAAACGGTTACATAGCTACTGCTTTTAAATTGACGTACTTCAGATAGAAAATGCAGCTGATGATGATCTCTTGCATGAAACAAACGTTTCACACTTCTTGCCATCTGTTGCATAAACCATAAAGCTGCTTGAAGGTGCTAATATGCTCGATACTCGTCAGACTTGTTTGTTAATCTTAATTGTAATCTGTAGCGACGTATGAATTTCTTGTTTATAAAATAATGCGTAATATCTGATACTGTTTTCTTTTTTCAGTTCATGGGTCACATCTGAATCAGTAAATAGGAATCATAAACAATCAAACCAGAATGTGAGAACTCTGTTGAAAGCTAATGAGAGACAATTAGAATAAATACGAATTGCTGTCTTACAGACAGATATTCTGCACTTGTCTCGAAACGTGCTTTCAACGTGACAGAATATTTTAAGTATAACGTATGCCATGAGTTGCACATCATTTAAGATAGATGGCACATTCTCCTCCCACCTTTTAGGGCGATGTATTAGATTCAACTCTTCTGTTTTGATAATGTGTAATTTAACTTCACATATCACTTGACGTCATTTGAAAGGAACTGTCAATAAAGTTTAAAACGAAATTTCTCAAGGAAATTAGTCAAGTACATCAACAGTGATCTAGAAACGCCAAAATGACTGTTGCCATATTATATAACGATATGACTGAATTATAGGCTCAGAAATGCTTAGACATATATCAGTAACACTTTCAAATAACAGAAATTCCTGTCTGTTAAATGATGATGAAATAATTTCGAAATGTGTATAAACGTCAGTTCAAAACGCTACTGTTAAGTCGTCTGAAAACATCAGAAGTGATCATCCAGTGTTGTATATAGTTACCCATCCGTCAGACAGTCGTAAAGCAATGGCAAGTCCTTGTCAAGTAATGTTATTTCGCGTTTTTTGTCGTAAATATATACTCTTTTCTATTTATTTTGGTTTTGTTTTTGTTATTGCTCGCGTAATAACGCATATACGAAAAGAGCCGCGAAATACCTTTTAGTAATGCTGTGCCAAGAATTTCTTTATAATCATTAATTTTCAACAAAACAGAATATATTGGATTCTTATTGTTCTGTATCTGGCTTTCTATTAAAGGAACATTTTTGGTTACTGTAACTCACTATAAAAAATCAACATATCTTCCCTACTTTATAGTTATTGAAAATGGAAATTATTTTGTTATGAAATACTGATGTTACAGTTCGCAAAGATTGTTCAACATTTTGCAGTGGATTTTTGTTAAGCGTAAAACACCAATAATTACCACGACTAGCACAAGAACATGAGACTATTGTCGGAGAAAAATACGTTTTCACTATAAGGTTTGCCAGACCAGAACTAAGCACAACAAAATTCCTATTATGTTACGAAGGTAAATTATCTCTTTTGTACTGTTAGCAATATATTATCAGCAGCCCGCGTCAACCTGCAAAACACATCATAAAATCTGCTGCTCTGCTCTGCAAGTCCGGAAGCTGAAAGAGATGATTTTATTTCACTATTACCTTCCCGCTTCTTTGCGGTATGATCGATTTCTTTTAATGCAGTTTGAATGCGCCGCGGCAGCGGCTTGTTCGTTCGTAGCGCAGCTCTGCACCACGGATAATATTTAAATAACTGAAAATGTCTTGAAAGGATGGGATAATAATTTAAGCAAGCTACTACAAATAATAATGCAAGGTTTCATTAAATAACTCTATTCAAAACATTCAAATATGTTAACTTATCTACAATACACACCTTTTTTCTAAAAATGAGTATGTAATGGCGTACATCGATTAACCATGACAAAAGAAGACTACGTTAGCGTGTACAACTGCGACACTGGCTATCTTACTCCCGTAACTCCAAGAAGAAGACAAAGAAATTAATGTTCATGCTGTATTATTTATACTAGTGATGTTTTTCATCTGTGTATGATATTTATCGTCTGTGCGGTTTCAGTACTTGCCGACACAGATATTATCTAAAATAAATAATAAAAAAAATACATAATTCCATACAATAACAGAATACGATGCACAATATTTTCTCTTTACTACAAAATATGTCTTTTGCTAAGGGACGTTACAATGCCCCCTGGCAGCAATTGACTAACGTTAGGAATGTTCGGCAATATGCTTCCACTAACGTCCGTTTTGTCATTGTCTATCACCTTGTTTGGAATATTCACTGTTCACTTCTTTGCTCTTTTACATTATAGTTTTAATTACACTTTTTATAGTTTTTTCACACTTTGCGAGGTGACCGTAAACCTAGTCCCAGGGTCATTACAGTTTTCTGGCTCCCCCATTTGGGCTACCTGCGATCAGAAAACCTGGGAAAACTGCGCCGGAGCCATGGTCATCTAGCCTGGTTTGTCTTAACACACGGTTTTGTTCATCAAACAAGGGTGGACTTTATCCAATGTTCACAGATAACAATGATTATTTATGTCAAAATGTTAAACCTTTTAGTCTCTCTATTAAAAATGTACCTTCTACACTTTTTCACATTTGTGTTCTCTGTCACAATCAAGGTCAATCATTAAACAGTTCGATAGCAATGTAATGGATTGTCTCTACACTTACTCACGACAAATGTTCTACCGTTGTATGGCATTCGTGTCAGTTTGTTTCACTAATATGACGAAAACATATGACATATATCATCGAACAAGTGAATGTTTTGAGTTATACTCAGCAAAAAAAAAAAAAAATGTTTGTCACGTAATTTCGTGTTCAATAAATCATTTTCATATTCGTACACGAACAACGTAGTTGGTAATGCTCGGTTGAACGTCAACAATGTCGTACGGAGCGGGCGGCGCGAAGCAATTGTTGCGTAGCGTCGTCTGGAGCGCGGCGTGCCAACGACCGCTGAGGTCGACGACCTGCTAGCAGCAACATCGACGGCGTGCTGCGGTGGCGCCCGAGCAGTCGCGAACCGCGCCGAACCATTCACCAATGTCGGCGTGTTGCAGTGGTTTCCTGCGACCGGCTGGCTGGCGGCACGGCACCCGTCTCTGCTTCTCCGCATGGCTCCCCGTCGTAACACATGAAACAAATATTCCACAACGGTGTACTGTCTTTAAGGATACAATTTATTAGCTGTGGAAGAAAATGCACTTTGGTTAAAAGCGTTTATTGTTCATTACGCCGTCGTTTCGCTGGTATGCACAGGATGTTTTGGCGTGATAACAGGTTTCTTGTGGCATTGTGACACTGGTATTCAGGGTTCGTCACACGCACATTGTACTACACACTTTCACTTGTTCTCACGGTTGATACACTGCCAGAGCGTCTTTCAACACGCGAAAATATTTCGGTACACACATACTAAATGTCTCCGTCGAGCGATGTTTGTTTGAATCGACTCTGAACGGATCACTAACTACCGTTTTTACTCACAGTGTACTGTTCGTTGAGCACTGCGCTATGACAGTTAGTCACTCAACACTTAACTTATACCGACGTATATATTGGTGCAGATACAACAGTCATTTTCTGTCCCTACTACACACAATATTCCGTCCTTTCCTAGATTGTTTGTGCACACAGTTTATTTTTAATGCATAACAACTGTTCTTAGCATAATCACTCTCATCTACATTGAGTCCATTGTGTTACCTTCTCATTACACACTTTTAATACTATTACTAGGCATATATTGCTTTTTTTGTAATTATTTAAAGGTGTGTGATTTTTTTGTACATAGCTTTCTTTTCCTCTTTTAGTGTGGCTTGCCAGGTTATCACCCATCTAGCAAACAGATTTTACCATGTGCATGACAGCTTGACTTGGGCATATTGTTCAATAAATACTTCATTTAGTACTAGTATTATTTTTAACGGTCCGTCCTACAGGACTACAGTGTAGTTTCCGCGTAACTTGATTCGCGTACCGCGTAATTAATATTCAAGAACGTGTACCAAGTACACAGGCTTCAATTGAAGCATTAATACATACAAAGCATAGGTTACACGGAACGGTTTTGTTTTTTATTGGATTCTACTCCAGTGTCGTTCTCAGATCACTATTGGCAGTGAACATTACATCACATAATTATTTCGTACTACAAAGTCAATTTTTGGCTAGTATAGACTCTCTCTCAGGGTTCCTTAATTCTAACACAATTACATCTGCTACATATTTATATGAGATTTCATCATTAATTGTACTTACTTACTACAAAATGATTCAAGAAATTAATCATTATTTTATCAACAAAAGATTATTCATTGCTTGAAGAGCATGTAGTATTTTAATGACACTAACTGTCTGTAAACAAAGTCTTCCATTTGCATATTATTGCTCAGTTTACTGATTCTACTTCCTCAAAATTGTAACTATACATAAATTCTTTCTTAAAACTAACATACTTATACTCTAAAACACAATTGAAATCTTCTTACCACTACTATTTACATCAGACATGTCACTGAATAAATAACTTTACATCTTTACGTGGATACAGTCCTTTTATTTTCCCCGTCTGGGGATGTGCTAACAAATAGCTACATTCGTGTGGCACCTTTATTACTTCAAAGGGCCCTGAATATACCATTTGCCACTTACTATTTCGCTTTAGGGTGGCTGAGGATTTGGGGTGGTTACGAATAAGCACCATGACCCCCACATTGTATTTCTGTTTGTTAGTTACACCTCGGTCGTACTTCTTTTTTCTCTTTGCAGCACAGCTGGTTAGTTTGTCCCATATCTTTTTTCTCTTTTCCTCTCTTGTTTCTACCGTGGCTGGTAGTCTCGGTAAAGGCGTCAGCCATTCATTCTGTGTCTCATTAACCCCTTTCAATATCTCTACTGGTGGGTATCCTGTACTTGAGTGGGGTGTTAAATTGTGGATTTCTACAAATTTAGGTACCAACTCAGGCCATCTGGTGTGTCGGTTCCCTATGTAAATTCTAAGGAACTTATTCAATTCTCTGAACGTTCTTTCGACTAAACTTGCTTCTGGATGGAACCGGGATACTAGAATATGCTGTATACCTTGTTCCATTAGGTAATTTTTCCAAGTGTGACCCGTGAAATAAGTGGCATTGTCAGTCGTTATGGTTTCAGGTTTCCCCACTTGAGGCAAGTATTCTTGATTGATCCGTCTGACTATGGTTTTGGCAGTAGCTGATTTTATACAATAAATTGCCAAGTATTTGGAAAAAATATCGTACATGACCAGTATATATTTCATACCTCCTCTGGCCATGGGGTAGGGACCTGCTACATCCACAGATACTAATTGAAGCGGCCAGAATGGAACTATGGGATGAAGTTCAAATTTGGTGGACCTATTATAATGTTTTGCTTTCTGGCATACAGTACAAGTCCTAACTGTTACCTGAATTTGGTGTTTCATTCGGGGAAAGTGGCAGTATCTCGCCATGATTTCTGCACACTTCCCGATTCCTGGATGGCCCCATGCCAAGTGCGTGTGCCATATTATGACTTTGACAGACTGGTTAGGTATGCATACTGCCCAGCCGTCTTCTTTCGTGCTAAGTTTATAATACAAAATATTGTCCACGATTTTAAAACCTTGGTCGTCTCTATTGTTGACACCATTTTCAATATTGTTAATGATTTTTGCCCACATCGGATCTGACCTCTGTAGTTCAGACGTATTTTGACATATATATAGAAAATCCTTCCTGTACGCATTGTCTCGTACTAAAAGCACTTTATATTCGGCGGATTGTTCTAGCATCTCAGCTAACTCCGGTAATCCTACCGGCAGTCGTGACAAAGCGTCCGCTACTATGTTATCTTGTCCTTTTATGTACATAATCTTTATTCGGTATTCTTGTAATGTAAGCATCCATCTCCTTAGTCGGGTATGGAATAGCTTGCATGACATCAAAAAACTTAACGCCTGGTGGTCACTATACACTTTAATCTCCTTTCCATACAGGTAGCCCAGACTACGGCGAGCGCTTCCAGTTCTGTTGCCGAGTAGGCTCTCTCGCAGCTAGTTAAAGTCCTACTGGCAAAGCCGATAATCTTTATTGCTGCCGGGTCGTTGCCTTCCTCCCACTGGAACAGGCACGCTCCCAAGCCATAGGAACACGAGTCCGTCGCAAGGCAAAAAGTTTTTGATAGGTCCGGGTGCTGCAAAATATTTGCATTCAGCAGGGCTGTTTTGATTGCTTCGAAAGCTTGCTGACATTTGTCAGTCCAAACCCACTGCACATTTTTTCGCAGTAGATTTAACAATGACGCGTCATTTAACAACTGATTAGGTACGAACCGTCTGAAAAAAGACGTAAGTCCAATGAATGCTTTCAATTGCCTCTTAGTTCGGGGGCTCGGAAATTCTCGGATCGCCTCTAGTTTTTTGTTTTCTGGGCTGATACCAAGCGGCGTGATAAGGTGTCCTAGGAATTTAATTTTATTGCGTCCGAATTTTGACTTTTCTAAATTTGCTGTCACACCTGCGTGCTTAAAGTTCTCTAATACTCTATGCAGCAATTCCATATGTTCGTCCCAAGTAGCAGTAGCGATTACAAGGTCATCAACATATACTGTGATTTTTTCTAACAAGTCTGGACCCAGTACCGTGTCTAGAGCCGTAATATATACTCCAGCACTTACATTCAATCCGAAGGGAAGTACCTTGAATTGGTAACTTCGCCCTCCGAATATAAAGGCTGTGTACTTCCTTGATTCTGGTGTAAGTGGGATTTGCCAGTACGAACTTTTAAGACCAACCGAGGTCAAGTACTGCACTCCGTGGAATTTTTGTATCTGCTCATCTAAATTTTCTGGGCGAGTTCCGACGGGTATAATGATTTTATTGATATCCCGTGCATCTAACACTAGCCGGATTTTTCCGTTGGCTTTCGCCACTGCTACAAGAGGACTACTGTATGGAGAGAGAGAGGGCTCAATGATATCCCATTCTAACATCTTCCTAATCTCTTTAGCCACTACCTCTCTCCTCGACCAAGGGATGGAGTAAGATGCGCGACAGTATGTTTTGTGAGGCATCACCTCTATGTGATAGTGGTACCCTTTGACTATTCCTGGTCGGTCGGTAAATACCATGGTATATTCCGATAACAGTTGCGTCAACTGTTGCTTTTGTATGTTACTTAAACTTTCAGATTCCTGTACTTTGGTTCGAAATTCATCAACATTTGGTTCAAAATTTCTATCTCCTACATTCGGATAATAGAGATCCGTCACAGGTGAATAATCATTAAAGTGTAGTACCCAGGGGTTCCTACCTTTGATATTAATTCGATTGCAACATGGCACAAGTACCTCCTTCGATTTCATCATAGACAACTCAATCCTCCTACCTTTATTAACTATACTTAGTTTTCCCGAGGAGAGGTCGATCACTGCGTCCCTCTCACGGAGAAAATCTACTCCCAGAATGCAGGCCACCTTTAACCCTTTAACAATGAGGAACGAGCTCACTATGGCTTCGCCCTCCTTATAAATCTCCACCTGCACCTGGTACTTAACTAACTGGCTCTGTGCACTTATAGCTCCAGACACCTTGCAATTATTAACCGGGAAAGTCGGTACACTACGTCCCTTCCCTAGCGCTTTAAACAACTCTGTACTCATTACACTCACTGAGGCACCTGTGTCAATGATTATAATCACTGCGACATCATTGATTTTCGCTTCTATTATGGCTTGCACATTTTCGTTGCTATCTTTCTTACATTCATGCGGTTCGGTCAGTAGATCTTTATCCATACTGATACCGTCGTTGTATCGCAGCATATGTATTCCAGGGATACTATTGTTATTCGTGTTGCTCTCACTCCACCCCTCGGCCAGCGATGGAGAGCATATCGAGGCCGATTCTAGTTTGTCGGATGGCTTGCTTGCGAGGTACTTGGACGGCTATTATCCGCGACCTCTACTATGTTTACGCTTTGGTTTGTGGGCCGCCACGACTGCGCAATAGGCGCGTTCTGCAGAGGTGGTCTGTTGTTATCGTACCGGTCATTACCCTGCCGCTCTGGGCTTGGTCGCTGATTCTGATTCCAATTACGATTACCGTCATTGAAATTGCTATGCCACTGACCTCGCGCATTTTTCCAGCGGTTGGTCCCTGGCAATCCGGAATCGTACCGGTCGTCAAATCGACGCTTTTTGTTATGGGACGGCTGCCCATACCCGTTCTGACTTCTACCATTATTACAATTTTACGAATGCTCTTGCCGCTTGTTACCACCCCCACCATTTCCATGGCTGTGGTTTTGTGCACTATTATTTCTGTCATGTTTACATCCTGATCCATTATTCCGCGAGTGCTCACACGCTGCTTTTGCGTCTTCCTGGATTAAGTCTATTGAATCTAGAACAGACAGGAAATGTTCCATGTCGCTTTCTGGTACGTGTATTAATTTCTCTTTGATATGAAGGGGTAAATGTGATTTTAGGAGTCTTATTATGTCTCTTGGTGAGATAGGCTCGTCCCAGTACCGCGTTTTGTTTATGTACTTCTCGAAATACCGTCTCAGATTCCCAAGACGGGGTGAGTACGGTTCGGGATTGTATACTTCTTTTCTTAGCCGCTCTTGTATACAAGGCGACCAGTATTTCGACAAAAACGCCCTTTCGAACTGTTCATATGTCATGCAGCTGTCTGCTACTTCCGTAGCCCACAATGCTGCATCACCCTGAATGTATGACATTACATATTGAATTTTCTGTGCTTCGTTCCACACACTAGGCAAGATATTTTTAAAGCTTTTTATGAATGCTACTGGGTGTACTGACTTCCGTTCAGTAGCAAACGTTTGAAACTGCCTATTTTTTATCAAACTTTCTTCAACTAATATTTTTGGGCTATACTGGTTTGCTCCTGGGACATAGGCTGTGTGCTCCGAACCGAAGCTACAGCTCTTCGCATTATCGCCTAAAGATTCACCATTGTTGCGTCGCGTATAAGTTTGTGCGTTGCCAGAAACATTGGCTGTTGGCGACATAGTTTCGTGTTCAAGATGTTTGCTACTTTGTGCTAAACCCTTTTCCAAGTCGGATATCCGTTTCTTAATATTCACTTGCCACTGCGGAATATCCTCACTGAGTATTTGTTTGATGGTTTGCACGTCGTTCTGTACCTGACTATTTATTGCGGTACTGAACGAGTCGGAATCTCTATCTGCCATAGCTGCTTGTACCTTAGAATTAATATTTTTGTCGATCTCACTCTCCTTCGCTTCTAGCCATGAGTTGAATTCGGTTTCAATTTTAGTCGCTTGTTCGTTCCACTTCTGCTCTACAAGCTGTGTGGAATCTACCTCTAGCTTTTCTAACCGGTTGGCTAAGACACCTATCTCGTCTACCATGTTAGTGTTTGCTACTTGCAGGTTGTTGACCTGTTCAGTCAACTCCTGCACGGCCTTAGGTATCGACTCATAATTCTGTTTCATACAGGCAATCTCTTTTTTCATATTTTCTAACGATTGCACAAGTTGCTGGTCCCGCTCAGCTTGCTGGCGATCTCGCTCCGCTTGCTGGCGATCCCTCTCAGCCTGCTGGGCAAGTAAATTTTCTGTTAATTGGCGATCTCGCTCAGCTTGCTGGCGATCTCGCTCGGCTTGCTGTTGCGCAAATTTTGCCCGGTAATCCAGCACGCGCACTAATATCGCCTGAAGTGAATTCCCACCAGGCAGATTACCACTCTCTGGTTCCTGCTTTTCTGGAGGTGGTGTAATTTCTTTATCTACCTCTCCTTGAGCACTGGTGGGCGGTGGCACCACTTCCTGTGCCCCTGCCCCCACATTTTCGCATGGTATATCCTCAAAGAGAGTACTTGTACTGCTTAATGCACCCGTTTCTACATTTCCTGCACTAACTAATGGCTGTTCCTCAGTATCCATATTGCTCGGACGTTGACTACGCTATTTAACCATATTCATAAATTACCTACTCGAACACAAGACCTGGCAGTTTTTTCACTTGCACACAAAATATGTTAGTTTCTCTACGATCAACTTTGTCCTGTCATAAACACTAACATCAAACTACACACCACTAGCGATATGAGATCACTTCACTGGAGTTAAGCTTCTACAAACAGGACAACTACACTGTAGTCTTACCTTTTATTTATCTGATCTCGGGGTTCGGCTGCCCCCGAATTATGTAGTCGTTACAGTTTCTCAGTACTATCAGGATCGTTTCCTCTAACTTGCTTGCATTGGTGCGGTTTTTCATGAAAAATTTTTGTACATTCATTAATACATAGCATTAATCATGATACACATACATACATTTATCACTATATACATACATATATATAACAATAAACACTGAAAGAAACTACATAAAATATTCTTGTTTTCGTGGCCACTGCAAATTCGGGCCCCGCGTTTTTGGGCGACAATTTCGCGTTTTTTGTCGTAAATATATACTCTTTTCTATTTATTTTGGTTTTGTTTTTGTTATTGCTCGCGTAATAACGCATATACGAAAAGAGCCGCGAAATACCTTTTAGTAATGCTGTGCCAAGAATTTCTTTATAATCATTAATTTTCAACAAAACAGAATATATTGGGTTCTTATTGTTCTGTATCTGGCTTTCTATTAAAGGAACATTTTTGGTTACTGTAACTCACTATAAAAATCAACATATCTTCCCTACTTTATAGTTATTGAAAATGGAAATTATTTTGTTATGAAATACTGATGTTACAGTTCGCAAAGATTGTTCAACATTTTGCAGTGGATTTTTGTTAAGCGTAAAACACCAATAATTACCACGACTAGCACAAGAACATGAGACTATTGTCGGAGAAAAATACGTTTTCACTATAAGGTTTGCCAGACCAGAACTAAGCACAACAAAATTCCTATTATGTTACGAAGGTAAATTATCTCTTTTGTACTGTTAGCAATATATTATCAGCAGCCCGCGTCAACCTGCAAAACACATCATAAAATCTGCTGCTCTGCTCTGCAAGTCCGGAAGCTGAAAGAGATGATTTTATTTCACTATTACCTTCCCGCTTCTTTGCGGTATGATCGATTTCTTTTAATGCAGTTTGAATGCGCCGCGGCAGCGGCTTGTTCGTTCGTAGCGCAGCTCTGCACCACGGATAATATTTAAATAACTGAAAATGTCTTGAAAGGATGGGATAATAATTTAAGCAAGCTACTACAAATAATAATGCAAGGTTTCATTAAATAACTCTATTCAAAACATTCAAATATGTTAACTTATCTACAATACACACCTTTTTTCTAAAAATGAGTATGTAATGGCGTACATCGATTAACCATGACAAAAGAAGACTACGTTAGCGTGTACAACTGCGACACTGGCTATCTTACTCCCGTAACTCCAAGAAGAAGACAAAGAAATTAATGTTCATGCTGTATTATTTATACTAGTGATGTTTTTCATCTGTGTATGATATTTATCGTCTGTGCGGTTTCAGTACTTGCCGACACAGATATTATCTAAAATAAATAATAAAAAAAATACATAATTCCATACAATAACAGAATACGATGCACAATATTTTCTCTTTACTACAAAATATGTCTTTTGCTAAGGGACGTTACAGGTTGTATATAGTTACCCATCCGTCAGACAGTCGTAAAGCAATGGCAAGTCCTTGTGAAGTAATGTTATTTTTCGCGATTTGTCTGCAACAGGCTTTTAAACACGCCAAAATAATATGTTGAAACCTCTTACCATACCCTCAAGTCCGATTTTTATGTGTATTTTTTATTGGCATTTGGGATACCTAACACATAGTCAGCACCTTATGTGTGATACGTGAGGCGATCCAAACATTGTGTGAAAATATACATTAATACATTGTGATTTTTAGCAAAAATTAAATAAACATATTAAATTACTGAGAAGAAAGTAGTAAAGAGTACTAGTAATGTAGTTTAGTATAAAACATTTAAGTTACATGATGTTTATTAAGAATATGTAGATATCGTAATTCGATTGACAATCAGTGAAGTGAAACAGAAGATCTCTTTATCAAAACTCCTTAACATTTGCTCACATTACACTGTCTTAAAAAGTGTAAGACAATTCTGTAAATTACTGTATTTTCCAAGCAATTATATTATTGATAACAGTGGCTTATTGTTGTTTCAACTCGTTAGTACTGTGCAGAAAGTTACTTGCTGGTCGTGGTACTACTCTCAAGAAAGTACTTGGTGATTGAAGTCCCTTCCTGACACAAAAAATTTTGGAGTCTGGCGCCAATCCTGTGAAGTTTTCACGGTGGAAGTGCTTCCTCGTGACAGCCGTTAGGTGCCATATATCACATGTCCAGTCTATAAACAAGAACGTTTTTAATTGGAAAGGGTGGGGGTGAAGAAACTGGCTACACATTTCATTGTTGGAGGACTCAGAGCAGTGTTTAATTCCACTCATCGTTCCACATCAAATTTATCCATGCTTTGAGTTGATATGGACAAACATCCTGAAAAGCAAGTGGTTCTTGTGAGTTAAGTCACTATATATATATATTATCAAACTTTCTGCATCAAGGCACACAGCTGGAAAAGCATATGAAATTCCTTAGAGAGGACTTAACTAGCAATAGGCACTTTCTTATCAGCTACACGTGAATACTTGGACACTTCAAAGTGTAAATTGGCACAATGGAGTACGTACTTCAAAAACGACCTGGGAAACAAACTACATAGGTATCACCAAACATGATTCGTGGTAAACAACAAATTGATCACATTTCTATAAATAGATACACTACAATGGAGGCACTTAATACAGAAGTTGTTGAGCATGCCACTTCAGATTCATAGAATTATCATGAAATTCAATTTTAGAGTATTGTTTAGAAAAAATAACTAATGCTACACCAGAAAGTGTGATAATTTACTTAAGGAAACGATTTCAACGCATTGATTTTTGGAACGACGTTTAACAGATATATTACTC
The DNA here is from genome assembly GCF_023864345.2 of Schistocerca serialis cubense. Lineage (NCBI taxonomy): Eukaryota > Metazoa > Arthropoda > Insecta > Orthoptera > Acrididae > Schistocerca > Schistocerca serialis. The sequence goes on from NC_064639.1 coordinate 391,783,674, forward strand.
TGGATGCAGAAGAAATTGTTCTTATTAAAAGGAAACAGAAGACAGCCTTTTGAAATGATGATAGTGATGAGCTGAATAGAGAAACAATGGGCTTGGAACAAATGAAACTATAAAAATGATAAAAATAGAGAATATTTCATAGAAGTCAGGTAATAGGCAATAAAATGTCTCAGTATGGTCAGAGTGCGACATATAAAACATCAGCTAACGTCAATTGAGTCATATTTTAAGAAGAATGACATTAGATGCTTTCACAAAACATTCCAAAATAGTACACAGAATTAAACTCCAGGAAATTCCAGTTCGTGGATCCAACAACACAGAAGAATGCCTTAAATGACAAATTCAAAGAACTACTCAATTGCGAGTCACAAAATGAAGAGTTTATTATCGATTATACAACCACACTCAAAGTCAACAAAATTAGAAGATATCAAAGAATTTAACAAACAACTTAAAAAAAACAAAGAATCAGGGTAAAATATAGCTGCCGAATTACAGAAACATTCTAGTAACATCATTCTATGTTTAACAGAAATCATTAACGAAATATAAGTAACAAAAGCTTACCATCAATATCGAACTTGGAATTAATACATATATGACTCAAAAAGGAAAGAAAACAGATCCTAACAAAAATAGACCGATCTCACTTTTGTAAGCAACAGATAACATCATTTACATCGCACTTTTGAAGATAGCTGAAGGAATACTTGACGCAAATCTTCCAGATTATGATATAGAATCAGGAAGGGACAGTCCTGTGCAGAACAAACATACAACCTATAGAACATAATAGATATGAGGAATTTACAGATTTGGAATATGTGATAATTTTTGTAGATTTTAAAAAGACTTGTGACTAAGTTGTTAGAAATGAACTAATCAAAATTAAAACGAAATTCAGACTAGGTATCAAACCATCAGAGATAAAGAATGTCAACGAAAAAATCAAAGATAAAATTTATGGGGGCACTATCAAAACCTCTTCAACAAAAAAACTCGACTCAATGCCCCTACTTTTCAATTTTTCATTAGCGAATGTGGTGAAAAATGGAGGAAATCCGACAACGTTACGAGATATTGTTAGTAACAATATAAAACATTCAACACTCAATACCCATTTCAATTATCATAAAAATTATAACAATTCAGAATGTCAAGAGTTATGTGTTTCTAAAAGCCTCATAGCTGTATGAAGGTCTTTATTCGCAATTACTGGTTTCACATCAGTATAAACGCATCTTCAGGTTTATCTACGGAGAATATCTATCACTGTGTGAAATTTATGAAATGGTAGAAATACAGAACCACAGATAGTGTTGTCATTAAAAAAAGACAAGTGTGCACAGTGGTTATATTTTAATAATGTAGATGAACAATTATAGAGCTGCAGAATTTCGGACCAAAAGGGCGTTTATCAGAAGTGTAGAGAGCATGAATGTTGAATGAGCCGGGCTAGAGAAAAACGGGGAAGAAACAAACAAAGAATGGGACACCAGTGTGAGTGAGGTTAAAATGCCTAAAAAATTAGCTGATGTCCAGGGAAAGTACTATATGTACACAGAAAGATATCATCAAAAATAAATACCATAGTACGGAATCGAAACGTCGGGAATGGAAGAAATATGAGAAATAGCTTATGGTATAACATCTGAATGACATATTACAGGATTCGGTGGACACCAGTTGTGTACAACTGATGTTAGTAAAACTTAAAATCCTATATTATGGGCATATATCCTCCGTATTTCTAAAGGGCCGATTTCGTAAAAGCATCTAGTGGAGGCTAGCAATACTCTGGACGGCGAAAGGCCACGGTGCCGAAAAGGAAACAAAGTAAAAGAATGAACAACTACAAGGAGGAAATCATGACTTGGAAACGACTAAATTTAGCATATTTTATGATCTGGTTTGAACCTTCGTTTAATTTCTAAATGATTTTTGATGCACTGATTTCTTATCGTTTCTTTCCATGAGAACACTTCAAAATAGCCTTCAGCCGTAATTGAACAGCAGCACAACAAACAAAGTAAATCTTATCTAAATTGAAAGAGAAGGAGGGAGAAAGTAAATGAAAGGGAAGGAACTGATAATACCAGGTCGATCCAGACTTTATGCGGTATCTATGGATGTCTACCATATTGTATAAATATATTGGTTTGGAGTTATTTATTATAGAGCACTGTTTGTTTGTATGACGACTTTCATTACTCTAATAACTATACGTAAGATAATTAAGATTTTTTGGTTCTTCATCAGAATCCAGAGCAACGATTTTAGCATGTCTCAGGTGTAATATTTATTTGTTTGTAGATACTATATTTATTTTTCATCATCTGTTGACAATTATGCTTCAATCATGAGGTCATGCTTTGCTTTATGAGGTTTTCATACGTTTTCGACTATAGGGCATTTCAGTTGGTTCTAGCCTCTTCGTTTTTGTAGTAGGGATATATGTTTCGGCCCTTAGTATTCTAGCATTCCACATACTCATCTTGTGGATGTATGTATTGGTTTGCCTAATTTATTCATACTGCCCTCTGTGGTTTATAGAGGTTGAATGAAATAATAGGACCTGTCATATTGATACATAGGTCCCCGTCTTTTTAGTAAGCAGGATCAGTGGTGGGTTAGCGACTGTTATTCCTGCTAGTATAATATGACCTGCTACCTTATTTTTCTACATGAGTTTTTCTTTTGAAGTTACGGTATATTCACATATAGTCAGACATTTTAGTAACATTTGCGAGTACCGGCTGATGGGGAAGATTGATTGATTTGTGATATATTTTGGACTTATTTTACTGACAGGCAGCCCTATTTGGTTCTGGCCGGCGTTCGGTTCTTATTTATCTGACGAACCATGATCCATAGTTATACGTATTTTATCGACCTGTCAAGTGGCATTTTGCTGGTTCTTACCTTACCATGATGGTGTAATTTTGATAGTGAGTTCAGCTGTGATTTGTATTTTACCAGTCGTCGTATAATGATTACTAAGGGTACTCGTTCTGTAGCACGTTATACCTTCCAGAGATCGCATATGAGTTTCTATGATAAGCATTTCTTGTCAGGGTATGCTGCACAGGTACTAGAATAAGGGGTTGGAACTCCTGTCAAGTTGTTTGTGTCTACTGAGGCCGTAGATTTTTATTAAGGCGTGATACTTTGTGGTTTGTTATAATGGAGGTGAAGGTTCTGTTTGCATTTCTTCTTTTCCCTTTGACTCCATATACATTACACCGGTATGTCAAAGCATGTTACATTTCAGATATTTCAGTTTATAGTTTTCGTAATAAGTAATGGGTGTTCCAGAAGGGATTGTACCAAATTTTTTTGTTGTTGTTACACCTTATCTGACGGTGTACTGGCCTACATGTTTATGTATTATGTATGATTAGAGATCAGAGGGTACCATATTGTCTGAGGCACCCGTGCGAAATCCTAAGACAATTAAGTTGTAGTAGTTAGGTTGCAGGTATTTAAATATGTTTGCGGGTTCTTAGGTTTTATTTCTAGGACGGTTTTATTATGGAGGATGTACTGTTTGAGATGGGTAATCTAGTTTTTGTTTCTTGCGGTTAGATGTTTATCACACAAGGGTGTAATAGTGAACGTAATATTTGAGGCCTGGTGTATTTGGTTATTTACGGGGACATAGTTACCAGAGGTTAGAGAGGAGAGCCTTTTTAGTACTTGGAGACAGGTTGTCACAAATTTGTGTGGTTCTTGTACGTTTGCAATGGGCCTCTTGTTAGCGTCTACCAAGTTGGTTTCACCTTTACCGTTAGGTTCTTGCATCATTTATACACCTTTGGCATATGTCTTTGGGCATTAATGAACATTTTTATTTGGATATGTCTGATATTTGGGACCCTTTTTTAAATTTGTACCGTGGAACATTGTGCTGTTATAATGATCTGGTTGGAAAGGAGTGAAATTTGCTATTTTAGATGTAAATTGTTTTTACATTCGACGACGGCAATTAGTTTTGTGACTGTGAATCAAGTTTATTCTGTGTTTGTGTTTTATACGCTTTTACAATTCTGGACTAGAAAAAAAAGAAAAAAAAACACGAAGGTATTGCCAAATGTGCTCCATTGATACTTCGTAGAATAGTACCTTATGGTTACTTCAACTAACATATTAGAGTACCATAATTTTATGTGGTCGTTGTTTTTTAGTTGTTCAGTTTTCAAATAGTGCCATTGTCTTATGGTTCTTCGGCAAACAGGGCCTGAGGATGGCGGTAATGTGCCGCGGAACTAGTCTTGTGATAGTATAAGGACATTCTCAAAATACAGTTGTGGTGGTACGTTTTCTCATATATTATGCGGAATTGGCAGCGACGCGCATGGAGGACATGGAGAGAGACCGCGGATAGTTTGCTGTAGATGGGAATGTGGGTCGGCTGGGGAGAGTGCCGAGATAGAGTTTACTGCACGTGCATGGTCTATGTTCGAAAGAACAGACACCAAGCATTTCTATCAAGTAAATCTGACATCTGTAGGCGAGATTTATACAAGCTGTTGCAGTTGTTACTCTAAGTTCATTAAAAAAATATCAAATAATGTGTGTTCCTTATAGACTGTGATTTCAACTACTAACACTCCAATAGTCGTCGCATATAGTCGTTGTTACGCTGATTTAAAAATGAAAATAATGACAGGAAAAATATCTTCAGAAGAGTTGCAAATTAAACGGCGCAAGTTGTGGTGTAGTACATGTAGCAAGTTTTACTGGTGGTGGAAGCTGGGAGGTTTATTACGAAAGTATTGTCGCGTCTTTCGTCGTACGCCTATTAAAATTGCGTCACGACGATGTAGAATTAGAACCTGGCCGGCTTAGTCGGCGGCACGTAATCTGGGACTACAAAAGAAGTTATAATTACGCGGAGGAGGAACAGACTTAGCGGGAAGAGGGCGGTCTTTCTGCTTAAGCCCCGGTGGCTGAGCCGCGACCATGAAAGTAGCGTTAATTAATAAGCTGCAGGCTGGCTGTGGCCGCGATCAACCTCCCCCACCCTCCCTCCTGCCGGTAACAAATAAGCAGTTACTGGCCACCAGCCTGCTCCTGAATATAGGCCAAAGGCGTGAAACGACAAGCTACATTGAGTGTAAGGTGATCGACGTGCTGTAATTTTCATTGCTGTTTCCGTAGAAAGGGATGACACAAATGAGAAACTAATTCCACTACGTCATTTCCAGTTTCAGTTATTTATCATACTAGAATATCTGACAGAGTGGTACAATGGCGTGCATGTGTTACTTATCAAACTAGGAGCCTGGCTGAATCATAGTGAGTGAGGTAGTAAGTTGATAAAATCTCTGAACCAGACTCAAACACACCAAACGCATGTCAGTTATGTAACATCAAATGAATTTTATCGTGGCTTATAGCCTCTAAATATCAGACAAACTTTCAGCAAATTGGCGCACATACATTAATGGAGAAAGTAATAGTAATGGTAATAAGCATGTAGCACTTCATCGGTGCCACAGACGATGGTAAGAAATACGAAGATCAAGAAATTAATAGTTGCAGTGAGTACAAGGTTCTAGATGAGCTGTCGAAGAATTCCGTTGATACTCTACATACTGCAGATGTCTGCGAAGTTCGAAGCGAATGCTGCGAGATCTACTTGACTGACACCAGGAGAACAATTTGCTGTCGTGCGTCAGAGTATGAACGCTACATGTAACTGGGTCACCACAACAAATCAGCAATAGTTGAACAGCACCAGGACTTTGTCCGATGTATCCATTTTCAAGAAATTCGTATATTTGAAGCAGCAACTGTACATTCAACAGCGAAAAATAAGAAAAAATGGCTCTGAGCACTATGGGACTTAACATCGGAGGTCATCAGTCCCCTAGAACTTAGAACTACTTAAACATACCTAACCTAAGGACATCACACATATCCGTGCCCGAGGCAGGATTAGAACCTGCGGCTGTAGCGGCCGCACGGTTCCAGACAGTAGCGCCTAGAACCGCTCGGCCACTCCAGCCGGCGAAAAATAAGAAAGGATATCAAAATAATTAAACTCTCTGGCAGTGCGAACAGGGAGAATGGCTTCAAGTTATTAACGGCCTAACTGCCAGCAATCCCAATTCAACGGCCAGCGTAAACAAGCGGAAATACTGTGCGTCATCAATGTGTTGGTGCCCCGGGTACAAATTCCCGATTCGTTGTTGTCTACCAATCACTTAACAGAGTAGCACACGCAGTACTGTACAGCCACCGTTCCATAGAACCCTTTACTTTGACGTATCCAGTTGCATTCAAGAACATCATGTTGGTAGCCCCTGACCAACGATACATAACTACAGGGGAAGATCATCGCTAGAATCCAACAACTAGTTGAGTTGAAGAGCGTCGCTGCAAAGAAGGTCGAAACGTCGGTGTTTTACTTGTTGTTGTGCTTTAATGCACAAAATGATTTTATCCAAATTGAGACTGCCCTTGGAAGCTTATGAACTTACATGAAAGCATTTATTATTTTGAATTCGATGTTTCGAATAAACACATGCCATAGCGTAAATTAACGGGAAAAGAACTACAAGAAAATGCAATGGGAAACAGTAAAATTCGTTTGGTTCTAATCAACATCGAAAATGAATTTAGTTCGACACCATTCCACACTGTAAATAAACTGTTGTTGACTTAGAGCAGATGTTGCTGTAGATCAGTACATAATACGAGTGTCTGAACCACGAATCGGTACCCGCATGTGCCTTGCATAACTGTCTGTTTCGCACTCGCAAAAATCAATTCTGAGATTGTGACAGCTGCTGCTGATATACCAGCTCACCTGGGAACTTCGTCTTACATTAAAAGTACGTTGGTTGTCAAAACGGATCTAGAGAGGGCAGCACAGTTCGCACTTCTGAAGATTCCATGCGAAATTTCGAAAATGTGGTTGTTTTTCATGCATCAATAATTGTCGTCTATAGTCGTCATATTGTTAACTGCTTTCCTATGCATGCAGGCACATGTCATAGACGTGACAATGTGCAGCAACCCAGAGGAAGAAAATGAAATAATCGCTAAATTTCTCAGCTCACTCTAGTATGTACATTGCTTTCGATTTACGCATGTAAAGCAAACAGACCTTCATCCTTTCCCAATACATCCATCAACACCAGAAGCAATACAACCTACATCCCTATTTACCAGTGTTACTTCCTTTCCAGTTTCCGCTCTGATGACCAGTTCCTGCTCCCTAGCCATCTACTATTGCACCAGCTCAATACCTGTAAATCCGTTATTTTTGTCTCCTTCGACCTAGAGGAGGCATCCCAGTCATATTTTCAAAATTCGAATTGACTGTGTCCGCCTTATTGCACCTTTCCTACCTTAACAATACCATTCCCCGTAACTTCGAACGAACTACAGAAGTGCCCCAAGGCTCCATTCTCTCTCCTCTGCTTTATTTTCTGTACCCTGCTGACATGCCCAAATTACATCCACTAATCAATCTCCTTCAGTATGCTGATGACACCACTTTCCTGGCCTTCTACCCTACTCTCCAGGAACCCAACGATCCCTCCAAGTCCAACTGAACCAGTTTACGTCTTTGTGTAACCAATGGCTCCTCAAGCTCAACCTTTCAAAAACCCAGGCAATAGCTATAGGACGACTCACAAGCACCCTCCGTCTGCACGACTTTAAACTTACGACTTAATACTATCCTATTCAGTTAAATAATACACTAAAATATCTTGGAGCAACACTTGACAGTCAAGTAACATGGAAAACTCGTCTACTAACCATCCAAGCCCATAGTGCACTATGACGGCCGGAGTGGCCGTGCGGTTCTAGGCGCTACAGTCTGGAACCGAGCGACCGCTACGGTCGCAGGTTCGAATCCTGCCTCGGGCATGGATGTGTGTGATGTCGTTAGTTTAGTTAAGTTTAATTAGTTCTAAGTTCTAGGCGACTGATGACCTCAGAAGTTAAGTCGCATAGTGCTCAGAGCCATTTGAACCCCTAGTGCACTATAACTACTAACTACCCGAATTTGAGGATTACACCCCTCCATTGTGCTCCACAACTAAAAAACCCTGATCCCACTCATCTTCTGCTATGAAAATATTGCTTGGATATCTGTCCCACCAAAGTTCTTTAAGTCTCTTTATATCCTGGAACGCCACGCACTCCGCCTCGGTCCCCACATCCGTTTTTCATCCCCACACGGCTCCCCCACCATCTCACCGAGTTCCAAACCCTCTTCAGTCTGAAACCGCGCTACTGCTACGGTCGCAGGTACCAATCCAGCCTCGGGCATGGATGTGTGTGATGTCCTTAGGTTAGTTAGGTTTAAGTAGTTCTAAGTTCTAGGGGACTGATAACCTCAGATGTTAATTCCCACAATGCTCAGAGCCATTTGAACCATTTTGAACCAAACCCTCCTCACCCACATCGAACGCCTCCACATCTCGTATACAACTTCAGACTAGATACTAATAACCCCATTGTCTCCCACCTGATAAACAACCCTGGTAGGTTGCCGCACCTGTACAAACACATCCTATCATGCCTACACTTAGAAACACTCCATATCCGAACCACACGCTACGTTAACGAACTCTCTATGTCAAACAATGAGATCCGCCCCAAAAACTTGTCCCTCCTACCAACTTTAACTCTTCCCCACGAGCCCATTCCACATCAGGATTCTTCTCTCCTTTTGCCTCTTCATCCGTCTCTGTCCATTTACTCTTGATACCACTACCCTAACCACAAAAGGAACTCCTCATCACTTTTTGTCTTTCCCCCTCTTGTGTCTTCTTACCTATATAGTGGACCAATATCTTTTCTACCCACATTTCTCAACCCTATGGATTTCAATCTCTTCTCTTAAAAACCTTCCATCCCGATATATGTCCATCATATGTCTTTCAGAATTGATGTGAAAATATAATGATTTTTCTTAGAAGAGTTTCACCATGCTAGAATGTGTTTTTAAAACGTGCATATTTTCGTTTTTCAGCTGTCTGGCCTTCGATTTTTAATTTAAAAAAGAAAACAGTCCTACTGTTGTTTTTCATGTAGACGCAAACAAAATTAATCCTACTCACTGTTTTAAACTTATATGTAACGTTTAGTAACATTTCTTCTGATCTTTGTTACATTTCACTGAAGAGCAAAATATTGTGCCCCTCCCCTCCCCACTCCATGACCTGTTCCCCCCACCTGTAGTCTATGGGAGTGAAATAAAAAGAAGCTCTTAGGACAAAAGGGTAGTAAGCACCTTGGAGATTGACCTCTAAAGTCGTATAACACCGTCTGTAAACTTGATAATGGATTCAGTTACGCGAGGGCATAATTGCGGATTCTGCGTCACCTACTACGTGTAATTATTTTTTCCTCATCACGATGGCTTCTACCAGCTAGACAATGCAACTTGTCACACAGCTTGAAGTGTATGTGCGTAGTTCGAAGAGCACAGGATAAGTTTACCGCACTCCACTGGCCACCAAAGTCCCTGGGTTTAAACCTAATAGAGGATCCGCGGGACCACCACTATCGTGCTGTTCGTTCTATGGATCCTCAACCAATAAACTTAGTGCAGTTGGTCATGGCAGTGGAGTCAGGATGGCACCATAACCCTGTCGGTATCTTCCAGAACCTCACTGACACTCTTCCTGCATGTCTCGCAACGGTCCGCGCTGCGAAAAGTAACTTTTCAGGCTCTTGATGGATGGTCACATTAACGTGACTGCACAGTGTATACTCACTTCCTTATTTAAATAAATCTATAGTTGCATTGAATATCTCTTCTCTTCTTAGGAATTCATATGTGTTTCCTACACATAAGGCTGGAAGTCTTATTTCAGCAAAGAGTGATGTTCAGTTTGATTGCTGACCAAGTATGGCGCCTAAGCAAAGATTTTCGTAATTCAACATCTCAGTGCAGTTTAAAATTTCCACATGTTTAACACTGCTTTTTTGTGTCCAATTCCTGTTATCGTTCCTTAGGAACCCTCATCATTTAATAGATCCTGAGTTCCACTTGAGCTAAATTAGGATATTTCGTCTCCATATCTGGCGATTCATTTACTACTGGCGTAAGTAACATTCTTACATAGTTGTCCATTTTATCTATATTTGTATGAGGTTCACTTTCTAAAATACAGAATTTTCATTAATATGCAGCCTGTGTTATTTTCTTGTCAAACCGACTTTCAGCCTGTAAAGGAATCTGCTGTAATGTATCAGATTATTTGTCAGCATTTGTTTTAGTAGAGGCCTTCTGCTGCACTTTATATGTGAATATTTGCAACCTTCCATAGACATCTACTACCATATCAGAATGTGGTGATTTTGGTGCTTCGATTTATGGACTTTTCCGTTACTTCTTGGTAGAACGGTTTCATATTTAAGGTTGAATAACAAGTACACAGTTTTTCGTCTTCTGATTTTTGTTTATTTGAAACTAGTTTTTGTCTTATTAAGCCATCTTCAGGAAACAACTGACATCAGTCCTGAAGAGGGCCCAAGTAGCCAAGAAATAGTCTGACATAAATGAAAACCAGTAGAACAAAAACAGTGTACTTGTTATTCAACCTTAGGTAAAACATCAATTTCTTACGAAAGAAGAACAGCTGTACTACTCGAAATTAATATGTATCCATAGTATTTCTTATACCCTTGTTTCCAAAAATGCCCTGTCTTACAAGACTGCTTTGACAAAACTCTCAGGTACAATAATTAAATTCCAATTAATAACTTCATTAATGTAAATTAATCCCAAGCTAGAAACGAGAGTAAAATATGATTGAAATTAACCTCAGTGATTGCCACATCCTTTTAGTAGATTTCGTACTAAATTATTCTTCTCCCCTAAGCAGGGGAGGTAGCCAGTGTCCCGCGTCCCGCAGTTATGTGGGCCGCAGCTCTTTTCAAAGGACAAACGCGACGAAGGGGATGAGAAGACTGAACAGTATATTGCCTGTGAACTAAACTACGGCAACAGTCACCGTCGGTGTTGTGTCCTAAACGACGGAATGCCATTGTATTTTTTTTCTCGTGAGCAATCAGCTGGCCTCAGAGGGATACACAAGGCGTAGGCGATGAGAGGACACAATTGAATGACGCCCTGTTCTCATCGGAAAATTAGAAGTCAGGTAATTCGACCTGAAACAATACAAACACAGAAATCTGAGATAGGATGAGACAGGAGGCTGTCTAGTATTCTGTATTTAAGAAAAAGGGACCAAGACCCGTCGGGCCTCTGCCTAGTTAATTGCTGTACTGTTGTTATTTTTAAGAAATAGTGAAGTCTGCTACCTTACGATAGTGTGGATAAAATATAGTGTGTGAGAAAAGTAATCGCTATGCGTACGTACAGGAGACCTGGTTGGCTAAAACCTGCATGTTTCTGAACTCTGACACTAAAGTCTCATACTAATGTTTAATTATATTTAAACTATGGAAGGGAGACTGTTGCAATATTAGAAGGGACTAGATTCACCGGCACTTGAAGACTCACTGTTACTGGTAAAGAAAATCTCGCACAAGTAAAAATTTTGCATCTTGCTTGGGGCGTTCTGTGGAGTTTACTTCAGCCGTAGAAGCGCCAGAGGACGCTACAACAGAGAGAGGGACAACAGTTCTGAGAGGGAGCAATCGTCGGCGCAGGCTAGATGACTTAGAATTTTCAAACATCACAGCCACCATTACTAATCTCGGACTCAACATGTGCTCAGCCAAGAAACTGGGTGCATGCATTGTTCTTTCCGTAGTTGTTTATTTCCTCTTTGACCAACATTCAGGATCATTGCACAACTTCATTGAACTTAATCATTCCCATCCAATGTTGTGCTTTAAAATATTCACCTTCACCTCAGTATCACTACATGACTTCAGTGAATTCAATCGTTCCCACAGTGTTGTGTTGAATTTAACGTATTCACTTGCTCTTCATTACCAGATGTTTGCAGAGCTACTCTTACTTTAATCGAGTTGTAAATTTGTAGTAATACTCAATTAACGCAATGATTTCATGTCAAAGTGTAGGTGTGTTTAACCTACAGTCCACAGAAAATTGTAATAAATAGGATTTTTATTGACTTTTGTTTCATTCAGTAGTTTGACGAGACTACCTATTTTATCATCTTGTGGGTTACTGTACTCATGTTTCACGTATGCTAGTGCCACCCCAGTTTAATGGTTGTATTCATTAAGGGGGATAGGACGTCAAACTGGCCGACTTGGAGCAGGAGAGGCACAACAGGACATTTTAATTTCCACTGTCTATACTTTTACTAGTAAATTGATAAAACTTTGTCAGTATGACAAGGAAGGATTCAGGTTTCACACTCGTAGCAGCGGAAGTTCAAACACATAACAAAATAATTTTTTTACGTGTGAAATTTTATAATTTTTTCACTTACTATTGGCTGCATTTGTTGCTATAGGTACACTTTTCTTCATAAGTAAGAGAGACTGTTCGATGAATTTTGCACACCATACAAACCATACTTACAGGTGACTGAAACTCTAGAATCTATTTAACGTATGAGAAAATGAATGAGCTGTTACGTTTTAAACTTTACGTTTAGAAATAAATAAAATTTTGCAGTTAATTATCTCAATTTTTATCAAAGTTTTTAATAGATTTGGAAAATTCTAGAGTTTCATACACCTGTAAGTATGGTTTGTATGCTGTGCAAAATGTATCAAAGAATCTCTCTTACTTGTGAAGAAAAATGTACCTATAGCAACAAATGCAGCCAACAGTAAGTGAAAAAATGATGAAATTTCATATCTAAAAAAATTATTTTGTTATGTTTTTGCGCTTCCACTGCTATGAGTGTGAATCCTGAATCCTTACTGGTCATACTGACAAAGTTTTATGAATTTGTAAACGTATAGACAATAGAAAATAAAATATCCTGTGGTGCCTCTCCTGCTCCAAGTCGGCCTGTTTGACGTCCTAGCCCCCCCTTCAGTATTCCACAGTGCGACACCTGTCATTAAATTCGTATGATTCTATGGGGAGACAGCTGATTATAAGCAAGGTCACATGGTATAGCGCTTTCTGACACCCACATGGGCATGGGGATGGCTCAGCAACTAACCACAGATTGAAAATGGGGGTCGTCAGCCATGATTTTGCCTTTAATTAATAGCCAATGCGGTGCAGAAAGAATCATCATTCAAACCTTAATAATCATTTAACCAACGAAATTAATATCATTAAGTTGCTAGTGCATAGCTAACTCATACACATTCTTTCAGCAAAAGAAGGTGGCTTGTGTTAGTTTGTCGTAGGCGAGTCGAAAATCGTCATTGAACTTTTGGAGTCCTTATCTTACTGTTTTAGAAGGTTTCATTGTGTTTTCTGTGTAGGTTTATCGAATTTGGTCGAGATGCTGTAACCGTGTTCAAGTGTCACAAACATTCAAGGTTAAATTTAAGAGAGGTTTCCAGAACTAAGGCCACAGAGGCTAGAATCTTAGTGAAGATCAGTGAAATTGGGAAATAAAAATATCAGGTGGTTTAGAAACAATAGATGATCGGTTGAACATGGAAATTCCACAGGAAAGTAGTCTGTAACATACTATCATGGAACCGCAGTGTGGAGGTAGAAGAGGAACAGGTCAACATGCAGAATAGTGGGAACACAATTCATAGGAGAGGACAGTGTGACAAGTCCATAGGCGATGGAAGCATTTGAAGCCACTGGTCATGAAACAGGGGCGCAGAACATCGTAAATCGTGAACCGAATCCACAAGACCCAACAATATTTGATTTGCAAAAATTTTTGACTCAAAATTCTAAAAATAAAGGTAAAGTCCGACGAACAGTTCAGAGAACAATCAAAGAAGGCACATGAATGGGCAAAAAGCACAATGAACAGTTCCAAAAGACAGACAGGAATATCTACGAAGACTGAAAGAGGAATAAGAAGCAAAATAGGAAACTCGCATAGGAAGTCAAGCAGATGTTGGATCAGTTACTACAGGTGTCTGGCGAACACGTGCTTCATAGTAAATTACAGACACTGATGCAAAACATTAAACTATAGCCGATGACTTAAGAGAAGGTGTTGTTGTTGACACAAGGATTATAGAAACAATTAATACATAAGAAGAACCAAACACAGAGAAGGTAATGATTGTTTTAGATTTTATCAAGTTGCAGAAAAATGCAATAATGAAAGAAAATGAGCGAGATGAAATTTTGATCACAGATGTAGAGCAGTTGTCTCTGACTAGTGATTCGTCATCTGATAGAACAATTCTGACCAGTTCGCGCGATCATGAAGAAATCAAAGAATCATTGCAATTTAAGGAAATACAAGCTCACGTCAATCGACAGGAGAGGAAAGCGTTAGTTGCGTTACAGAAGGAGAAAGAGAGGCAAGGCAACTCTAAAAGTAATGAAAAAGATAGTGACACAAGCATGAACGAAGCAGAAAAGAGGTGATAAAAAGAAGAAATACGAGACCCAACGGACAGACTTTGTCGTCTTACAGGCGTGGCCAGACATTCATCTCCACCAGTAAATTCAGGCACAACAGCAGGCACAATATGTCAAGACGTTGACGAGGACGATATCTGAAAATACTTTTGTTTAAGGAAAAAAATACTTTATGTTTCTGGATTCTTCGAACAGTTTACATCCCAAAATTTGGGACATAACAGCTTCAAGAGGCATTGCCAACGTCAAGGTCACATGCACTGAAAATAAATTTTGTTAATTAGTTTTCGTGGAGAAGGACCCACACGAATGTAATTGTGGAAGAGTGTAAAAGATATAAGATTTTAAGCAAAAATACTCAAACAAGTATTGGTCGAAAGACAAACAGGATAAATGAAAGCTAGGAATTCTCAAGATGAAGGCATTTGTAGATATCAGAATGTATTCAATACTTTAACGACATGCTTAACAGCAATCAGTATCTAGACACACCATATGAAGTGGTAGATTGGATTAGGATTAGTTGATGAAGTTGCCCTATTGCCCTCAAAAAGAAATTAAGATAACAGGTCGTAATACACAAAATGAAAGAGCTTACCAACACTTATTGAGGAGCTTTGATTCAATCAAGGCGCAGGAATGAAGGAGTTGGCACACTTTGTGCTCACTCACTTTCAGCTAGAAAGGCATGAATCAGACAAACAGAACTGGGGAGCGTGGAATCCACCTGAAAGAAACAGAAATTGAGGGAATTTTCAGAGACAATTTGGACAATGGGGGACAGCAATATAGGCCAGATGAAAGAAGAAATATGGGAGGACCAGATAATCAGTACAGGAACTGAACCGAAACAGTATAAATACACAATAAAAACTCTGGGACAATTCAGCAGAGTGTGGACTAAGGAAATGATAAGAGAAATTAATTAGCAATACAGGCCACGACTTCACTGTTAGATGATATCAGAGTATTGGGAGCCTTGTTTGTAAATTGCGACCAACTAAAAGAAGCGTTATCACAAAGACAAAAGAAATTCGACAACAGGACAGAGGACACTGGATACCTGCTTATAGGTGTTAATATGGACAGTATCATAGTACTATATGTGTTGGACTGGGAAACCGAGGTGTCAGTAATCAATAAAGAGGTGTATGAAATGTGCGGCACAGAGAAGAAATGGCCAACGTTCAAAATGCAGGGCGTGAAAATACATGGAGCGGTAAACGGCAAGTAGATGTATGTGTGAACTTTCTAGTGATACACAACCTAACAGATCAGAGCTTCACTTTTGAAATATTACTGAGCTGTTTTGCGCTTGAAGGGCAGATTTGTTGTGTGGCATCTGAATTATGAGAGGAGTGAAATAAAGTTTCAGTATAATGCAGGGGAGTCAGGAAGCGGAAGATCTGATGCAATATGTTACAGACTATGAGGAGGAAATATCACCAGGAAGCAAAGCAGAACATGTGAGAGATATGAGCAGCGAAGAAATTAGTCTCAAATATGAGGGCAACTGTGGATTTGCAAAGCTACATAATTTCTACGTACAGAGAATCAGCGAGTGAAAATTTGTACCAAGACTGGGAATCGAACCCGGGTTTCCTTTTTACTAGGCAGGTGCGTTAGCCAATAAGCCACCTTGCCGCAGGGTTCACACAACTGCACGAATTACGCTGGCAAGCCACCCTCCTCGATCCAAATTCTCAAGTCTGCCTTAAATTCCCCCTTACACATGAACAGAATTGCTGAAGCTCTCCTTGGCTCTGGAATGGCACCTCAGCAGCGAACGTAAACGGGAAAACCAGCCTGAAACTCTGGTGCGGGTATTTATTCAAAAGAGATGACACAATTTCAGGGACTTACTGAGCTCATACACATATGATTTTGTGTATATAGACTGAAGCTATGAGTGAAAATTTGTACAAAGGTCTGGAATCGAACCCAGGTCTTCTGCTTACTAGGCAGGTGCATTAGTCACTAGGTCATCTTGTCACAGTTCAAGTGGGTTTGAGCCCAGTAAAATTTCAAAAATTGTCATTTCATTTGCAGTTAATTTCCGGGTTATTTACAGGTAGCTGTCTACAGTTCTGTACGCACTGAAATCCCTGAGCCACAGTACCATCACTCGTGGCTAGCGAAGCCAAAACAAAATTGCACAGCATGTTAGTAAAGGAGTATTGTGCAGCAATTCGTTTTCGTCAAGTTGGGGGGAACAGACGATAACAATACATACTGAGTCAACAAAATTCTTCTGTGTTTGAAGCCGCATTGTCAACTACGAAATTCCGACATTTCGGTTATTGTCCTCAGGGTGTATTGCTAGCATGGCTAGGAAGGCGCCTTGCACCAGTCGGAATTTTATAGTTGACAATGCGGCCTCAAACCCAGAAGAATTTTATTGACTGTGACAAATGCCGCAGAAGTCTACGTTTACAAGGCATACTGAATTGGTAGAAGTTCACAATAGCAATCTACCGCCATTCTCTAGAGCAGTCAAACAATTTTGAACGTCGAATATTTAAGTGACAGATCATCTCTATGAATGAACGTGGAGGCCACAGTGATCGAAGACCATCGTATCACATTCGAGATGATGGAGGAGAAGGTGAAAATCAGTCATGCACCTCTTAAAACATTTTGTATGGCATAATGTACCTGAGCAATGTCGCCGTCCACTAGGTAGTGCGACTGCACGCACCTGTTCAAAAAACCCAAGGAACCAAAGTAGCAGCAGAAAAGTAGTAGGTACGTCGGCCCAATCCAGATGACTATTTTGGGCGTCTAATCACCATGGACGGGTACTAAATGTATCACTGTGACACCAAGTGGAGCCAAGCACGCAGTGGCAACATTAGGAACACCACTGATAAAGGTGAAGTCCCAAACATTATATGGCAAACTGGTAATGATTGTATTTTGCAATTTTCGTAGAGTTTTCCTGAAAGATCATGCTTCTACAGAGCAAACAGTCACAGATGCAATACTACTGAAAGGTACTGAAAAGCTGGGAGATGCGGAAATCTGTTTCAATGGATGTGACAGTATCCATGACGACGCCCGGACTGATTCCTAACAGGACACAGTGACAAGTGCTGCTTCTTAGGGCTGTGAAAGATTACCCTCAGTACACACACACACACACACACACACACACACACACACACACACACACAGTATTATCATTGAAACGTATACAATGACTACTTACTTTTCCTTGGACGAGGAAACCATTGGAGCACAGGCATTTCTAAAAAGAACGCGACGTGAATTTCTAGTTGGAACGTTTCCTGAAGACCCACTACAGACCTCTACAACAAATGTCTTGGCAAAGTCATCTATCGTTGGGAAAAAAGTGTGGTAGTGAAGGCTGAATATGTAGAGAAGGACTGATGAAAGTATTTTTATCACAGCTTGTTTCTTTCGATGCGATAGTTAAAACTCTATGTCTACCTCTCCTACACAACACAGACCTTTTCCTCTAATATATTATGTATTTCGGTACAGTTTTCGTTTCCAAACAGCGTATTATTTTCTTGGGTACATCGAATTTTGTTAATACAGCCCCTTGGTTTTACATGTTTTCAGCTGGACAAACTTAATACCCGCATGTTTCTTTCTTTACTAACCGTTTGATACCTGTAGGAATGCCTTGCCAAAGATGAAACCACTATGGCTCTGCATAGAAATGTTAAAACCACCAGACGAGTCCAGCCTGTGTGTTGTTCCTTGTTCCCCATACGCACCCTTCATCTTCCACGACATCCCGTGCTATAAGCGTGTCGTTACTGGCACGAGAACGTCCGGATCGTAAATTCCCCATCGGCCGTTAATTTAGTTCTGACCGCTAAAGCTTCGCATGCAATTTTATATAGAAAAATATCGTTAATCTGCGGTCATATATTAGTCGAACGCTTTGTTGGCAATAATTTACTGGATATTCACCCTGCTGTAAAACTGTTTACTGCATCTGTACTTTATTATGGTTACCTCACGAGTTTTTGGCTTGGAAATAATAAATTACGTTTTTCACATCCCTGAGACTAGCTTTAGATAACAACGTTCACACAGAATAAACTAACGAATAGTAATAAATGTCAAATATGATTCCGGGTTTCAAGTTTCAAACTTCTTATGACTTGTGAAATTCTTCCGCGGAAGAGACAATTGCGAGGAGAGTATATTAGTAGGCAACGTAACCCTCCTAGCTGGAGGTTTGAGTCATACATAACTGATTTCAACAGAAGAATTGTATTCTTATAATATACTGACACAGAAATGGGGAAAACTTTCCTGAATATGTACACTTAGAACACCTTAAGGAAGAGAAACACCGACCAACGGAAACCATGAGAAGAGGAAACTAGAATCATATTCCATATTCCGTAGTCCACGAAACACTTCAAAAAATCGATGCAGATAAAGCACAAAGAACAACGCAACAAATGAGAAAGTATGTCAAAGATAAACTCTACTTTTTTATAATTCGAATAAAATCATTTTGGGTGTTGAGAACTATTGTGGCACGAGCAAGTACACCAAGTCGCGACAGTGTTACCATTTTGAGTTCTGTCAGCGATATAGAAGGTTCCAAAAACTTTCTTGTTTGTGCACGGCGCAAAACACGTTACCTTTCTCGTAACCCCGTACGAGTTCGGCAGTTACACGTGGATTCTCTGTCCCCCAGATGAATATGTTGTGTTGGTTGACCTTTCCCGAAAGATGAGAAGTGGCTTCATCACTGATTAATTTTCTCCTAAAGTCGTCATTTGCAAGATAGTTCTGCAGAACTGCTGCGAAGTAAAATGTCGTCATGGTTTGTTGCTTTCAGGACTTAAAATTTGTGATTCACTCAAAATTGCTTACGAAGGATTTTCCACATTTTTGGTTGAGAGATGTTCCATAATTAGCCTTTTTCGGAATTCGCAACATAGTGTCCCTACCAAGTTCCATTGATTGTTCTAATGCGTTCTGTTGGCCCGAATGTTTTCCATCACTCAAATATTTTTCTCAACTTTTTTGTACCACTTCATTATACGAAGACTGGAATATCCAACAGTATGCTCGTATGCTACCCCTGTACGAAACAATTATCACCTGAATTTGGGCAAAGATATTAGTTCAAAATGGTTCAAATGGCTCTGAAAACCACGGGAGTTAACATCAACGTTCATCAGTCCCCTAGAACTTAGAACTACTTAAACCTAACTAACCTAAGGACATCACACACATCAGTGCCCGAGGCAGGATTCGAATCTGCGACCGAAGCAGTCGCGCTGTTACGGACTGAAGCGCCTAGAACCGCTCGGCCACCGCGGCAGGCTAAGGATATAAGTGTTGGTGACGTATGCTCGCTGTCTCGTCAAACTGAGCGTCAAAGTCCAATGTTAAACGGCAAACAAATCGTTGCAGCTCTTACAAATCGTATTATACAGCGTATTATCGGGGCAGCTAGCGTAAAACTTCCATACTTAAAATTTAGATGTTGAAATTTGAACTGGTGTACAAACTTTCATGGAACATAGCTGAAAACCATTATGATTAAACCAGCTGTCAAATAAAAAGATAAAAAAACGCATTAAAATCGGGCCTTTGGTTTGGAAGCTGTGATGCCACTGACACACACACAAACACACTTTAAACTTGTAACACCCCTCTATTTGCGTCGCCGGTTAGTAAGGAAAAATGTGCAATAGTAGTCTAGTCTTCGGGCATCCATGCATCACATCCATAGGAAGAGCCCACTTCGATGTGCGTGGATGTGTCATATATCACAACAGAAAAACTTTGTTGCGTTCTGACAGAAGATCCATAGTAGCAGAGGGTTAATTAAAAGCTGAGTTACCACACTGTTTATAACACTGAATTATGAATACGTTACTTACCTCTCTTGAAGTTCGGAACTGAATTTTATAATGTGGTATGTTAGATTTGGGATATGATATGGAAATAAAGTATAAAATACTTTAACAATGCCAAAAATGTGAGAAGTTACATGTTGAAACATCCCACTACTGGGACTTGGATTTGATTTGTAACAACCGGAACATTTAGGTGTCCCGGCAGAACCCAGTCGAGACAGGGGAGCAGAACTCCAAAATCCGGAAGTGTCCGGGCCAAATCGGGACGTCTGGTCACTTTAACTCATATTGATGAGTAAAAATTCCTAATTAAAACGTTATTGAAGTTTCAATAACTTAATTTCAACAACATAGAACCTGTTGTCATAAACAAGGAACTCTCATTGAGTAGACATAAATCGGTATTGCATACTTTATTAGATGCTGGACAGGGTGTCTAAGGTGTTCAGACCGGCCGGGTTGCCTCCAAACATGTCTCCGACGATTGTCTAGTTGAAGGCATACGCGACACTCATCGGTGAAGAGAACGTGATGCCAATCCTGAACGATCCACTCGACATTTTGTTGGACCCATCTGTACTGCACTGCACGGTGTCGTGGTTGCAAAGATGGACCTCTCCATGGACAGCGGGAGTGAAGTTGCGCATCATGCAGCCAATTGCTCACAGTGTGAGTCGTAACACGACGTCCTGTGGTTGCACGAAAAGCATTATTCAACATGGTGGGGTTGCTGTCAGGATTATTCCTAGCCACAGTCCGTAGGTAGCGGTCTTCCACTGTAGTATCAGCCCTTGGGTGGCTTGAGCGAAGCATGTCATTGGCAGTTCCTGTCTCTCTGTATCTCCTCCATGTCCGAACAACATCGCGCTGGTTCACTCCGAGATGCCTGGACACTTGTTGAGAGCCCTTCCTGGGACAAAGTAGAAATGCTGACGCGATCGACCCGCAGTATTGACCGTGTAGGCAAGGTTGGACTACAGACAACACGAGCCGTGTACCTCCTTCCTGGTGAAATGACTGGAACTGTTCGGCTGTCGGACCCCTCCGTCTAACAGGCGCTGCTCATGCATGGTTGTTTACATCTTTGGGCGGGTTTAGTGACATCTCTTTACAGTGAAAGGGACTGTGTCTGTGACACAATACACACAGTCAACATCTATCTTCAGGAGTTCTGGGAACCGGGTAGATGCAAAACCTTTTGGGTGTGTGCATATAAGCCACAATACACTGACGTTTTTTTTTTTGTTGTAAATTCCACCATTGTGCAATAACAAATTGTCCTTCACTGATCCCAACAAGTCGACAATCTTAGAGAGTGAGCCTAAAGCACTTCCAACTGAAAATTACGGAGGGATTTTAACGAAATACTGGCAGAAAGTTGAAAGAAAGCTAGAGATTTTTCAGGCGTGCTCTTCTCTTTATCCACTTCCTAGTTCTTGGTTTTAACTGATAGTACCCACTTAATTTGCCGGGTAGAATATCTGTTGTTGCTGAACACTGTCTTATGTGGACGAGCTCTTCAGGAAAACTGTCGGCATCTGAGCCTGTGTGAGCCCAGTGTACAAGCGGTTTAAGCACACTCACAGTTTGCGACGTGTAATAACAACTGTCTGATTCCCAATACAAGTCTGGGCCTACAACATATTGGATACCGCAAAGAGGCATCATCATTTCGCTTAACCAAAACATCCAGGAAAGGCAGACAACCATCTCTCTCCAATTCCATAGTAAACTGCGTGTTCCTATGGTTGCGGTTAAGATTATGTAAAAACTACATTAACTTTTCTTCACTATGAAGTTACGCTGTGAGAGTACGTCCACACATCTGCAAAAGACCGTTTAAGGGCTATTTATTCAGGCCCTTTCTGCTCAAAGTCCTCCATAAAAAGCTTGGCAGCAAGGGGAGGTGAGAGCCTTTCTTGGCGACGCCGTAAGTCTCCTCAGTATGTTCATAGTTCAACATAAATAGGTTGATTAAAGAATGTGCCAAAAAAGGAAAGCAGTGTTGTCTGCCTGAAAATAATTGCCAGTTACTACTAAAGAATCTGCTGAAGGACTAATGTAAATAGAAATACCTCCTCAAATCTGGGTAAACGGTCTGAACTGCTTAAACAGAGAACCACCAGTGTATTGATAAAATCGTCCAAGTTTCCACCAATGGCTTCAGGAAGGAAGGTGCTTGGCTTTGTCCTATGTGGAAGCACCAACGTTGCGTACTATCGGCTGTAAAGACAGACTTCATTTATGCATTTTTTTATGCTTTATCAGGTTTCAGTACCACTATATAAGGATCCTCGTAAAGATTTCGTAGTGCAGCCCGTTCTGTGCAGATTAAGTTACTGCGATGAGGAGGAGCTTTCAAAAGAGCGGGAAAAATTTCCCTTCTTGTTTCTTCAGCAACATCCAAAGGAAGGCGTCGTACTACACTATGCACAAAATTTACTAGCGTCTATATGCTTTAGGTGAACTTTCACATAGAAGACGTACAACGACTTGTCCCGTGACAAGGAACGCAATAACTGCATTCTCTTTCCTAGGATGCGTAATCATTGCATGGCAGGAATTTCTAAAATGCCGACGAGTTAATATTCGAGGTAGAATGTTTCCTGACCAGTCAAAACACGGAGGAAAAATAAGTTGCATGCTGAAGTGGGCACATATAAGGTCCAATTATCACAATATCTGTACCTATACACCTTACACATTCTCAACTCGTATTATTAACCTTAGGTGATAAATTCAAAAACGTCTATCGAAATGGTGTCCGCTCACTCAAGTGTATATATATAGCATAATATCAGTACTGTTATAGTTCGAAGTCTGCAATGTACGAAACATTTGCTGTATAAGATCATGAAGATTCCTAGATGTTGGCTTGTATGAAAGTGTTTGTTCCAAATCGAATCGCAGACAAATTCTCTGGGAGACAAGTCAGGGATATGAGGTGATGAGCTGACGATTCATACATTCCTCAAGAGGCTTGTAATGTTAGGTCTTGCATTATCCTGTTGAAGTGTTCCCCATTGGATATGACACAACATTTACCATACTTGTGTGGGTGCCTTCTACCCTTCCAAAACCAATTTGGTCATATCCAACAGCTCCCCGTACCATTATTCGATCACTGTGAGCCATCCATAACCATCCCATGCTTCTCAGCTAGAGGAAAAAATTAGAATTTTCCAACTGATTTTTGAATTTTCCACTAGTTTTTGAATTTACCATCACTGGATGTAGGGGAGTTACACTGAGCCATTATTCTGGATCAGCGTTCTTGTGTTTTAACGCCATAGTTAGACAGCGCCAGTATTCAAAACAGAATGAAATAAAGAGAGTACCCTGCATCCTACTGCACCAGCGATATGCAAACTGAATTTTTATAAATCAATGAACATATTACTATTAATTATTGTTTTTGTTATGTTCTCTGCAATGCAGTGTAACTAGAATTTGAATTTACAGCGAAAATTCGAATGTACCGCAAAAATTTGAATTTCCCTTCCGATTCTTAATTTCACATCATGCTGGGTAAGTGGTAGTTAATAGATTAATTTAATTAATTAGTCAATTAATTTAATATCAAAATTGTGTGGAACCCCGTCTTTTACCTTAGTAACTTTAAAGGCAAAGGTCTCAAGTTCGAGCCTTGGTCTGGCACACAGGTTTGAAATCCCAGAGGTAAAGACTGAGGATCTCCCTGAAGGGGAAGGGGAGGGGCCTCCCAATAGGTGAGGATTTCCCAGAGGGGGAGGGGTAATTAATTGATCAGTTTTATTGATTAATTTGATATCAAAATTGCGATGTTGTCACATCTGCAACAAGGGGAGGGGCGGGATAGGAGGAGGGTCTAATGTCTTGAATAAATTGAAACTATCCTCATAGCCCGTTTGTCCCTGTACTAATGGCTACAGGGAAAACGTGAAGAAATTTAAAATTAAATGATTGTCGGAAGGACTAACTCAGCATATAGAAAAGCCAAAACAAACTTCGGTGAAATGAGAAGCAAGATAGAGCGCAATTGGAACTCCGCAGTTAATTGCAATGGAGAGGGGACGGGTGGAAAGAGTGAGGGGAAGGACTTCTATGATGACGTGGCAGAAAAAGAAACCAGAATCGACAGGGAACAGTATCAGAATCGTATTTTAAAAGTGCTTTGGATGACTTAAGATCAAATAGATTGTATTCCATTAGAATACCTAAAATCATAAGGGAGAGTAAGAACAAAACGACTCTTCACGGTGGGGTGTAGAATGTATTAGACTGGTGATATACCATCACACTTTCCGTTAAACACCATCCACACAACTCCGAAGACAGCAAAACCCGACAAGTGCGAGAATTATCGCAAAATTAACGTAACAGCTGATGCGTCCCAGTTGCTGACAAGAATAAGATACAGGAGAGAGGGAAAGAAAATTGAAGATCTGTTGGATGACGATCAGCTTGGGTATAGGGAAGGTAAAGGCAGCAGAGAGGCAGTTCCGATGTTGCGGTTAATAAAGGGAGGAAGAACGAGGAAAAATCCAGAGACGTTCACATAATTTGTCGACCTAGAAAAATGCGGTAATACGTATACAGCAGGTACAACACCCAAGATGGAACAATTAGACTGTAAGACCAAGAACGAAGTCTTAGCATTAAAAAGGGTGTGAAACAGGGATGTAATCTTTCGCTCCTGTTGTTTAATCTGTACGTAGTAAAAGCAATGACGAAAATAGTGTGGTATTAAAACTCAGAGTGAAAGGATTTCAGTGATAATATTCGCTGATGACATTGCCGTCCACAGTGAAGGAGAAGAAGAATTAAAGGGAATGTTGAATGGATTGAACAGTCTAACGGTTACAGAATATAGGTTGAGGGTAAATCGAAGAAAGAAGCAGGTAATAACAATTAGCAGGATAAGAAGAGAGTGAAACTAAAGATCAGAATTCGGGATCACTAAGTAGACGAAATTAAGGAATTTTGCTACCTTGGCAGCAAAAGAGCCTGTGATGGACGGAGCAAGGAGGACGTAAAAGGCAGACTAGTACTGGCAAAAGGAGCATTCCAGACGAAGAGAAGTCTACTATAGCAAACGTAGGCGTTAATTTGAGGAAGAAATCTTTCGAGAAATTGCGTTTGGAGCACGGTATTAGATAGCAATGAAACATGAACTGTGGAAAAATTGGAAAGGTAAGAATCCTAGAATTTGAGATGTGGTTCAACAGAAGCATGTCGGAAATTGGGTAGACTGATAAGTTAAGGAATGAGGACGTTCTCCACGGACTTTAATTGATAAGGAAAGGAATATATGGAAAACATTGAAAGAAGAAGTGACAGGAGGATAGTCGTCTTTTAAGGACTCACTGAACAACTTCAACGATACTAGAGAGTTCTCTAGAATGTAAAAACTATAGAGGAAGACAGTGATTGGAATGCATCCAGCAAATAATTGAAGTCATATATTGCAGGTGCTCCTCTGAGATGAAGAGGTTGGTACAAGAGATGAACTCGTGGCTGGCCGCATCAAGCCAGTTAGAACACTGGCTCAAAAGGAAAAGAGTTTTTCATTGTCAGCCGGGACCATCATAGCATTTGACATCCTGTCGTCTATACGAGAATAAATCCCATGGTGCTGAGAGCCAACCAATAAAATTAAATCTGAAAACATAATTAATAACGGCGAACTCCGCTTTAACAAACTGTATTGCGTGTCGCCTTCGGGCAACAACTGCTCAACCCTGGAGACTTGTGTGGTGAAATTAGAAATCGGGAATATAAAACAAACTTAAAAACCCATTCAAGCTACAGTGGAGTCGGCGCAACACGACGTGGGCAGTTATAAGACGTGACTATCGAATCTGCCAATGGATTGAAACGCCCCATCGCCAGCAATTGCATGTGAACGGAGACTTTAGCGCTAATGTCATCCAATCTCGTTCACAGCACTCGGGCGTAAAGGCGCTAGTAGGCCAATACACTTACGAATTGGCGTCGCCGTTGTTTACGGACAGATGGAGTGAATAGAGAGGCCGGCGCGAGCGCACAGGAGATTGCCTTAGGCCGCTGATGGGACACGCGCTGCCGGCGATATTGATTCGGCGGCCATAAAGCGCGCATCTGGCTGCGGAATTCAGTTTGGGGCAGCGATGCCATCTGCCGCGCCGATGGCCATCAGCGCACCGATGGCCCATAAAACAGCCTGATTTCCGACTCTGTGCTGCCGATACAGCGCCGTGGGCTGCTGCCGGCGTCCTGGCTGTCGGGTCGTCCCCACGCCGCCCCACTCTGCCCTTTTCCCCTCCTCGACTCGCCTGCCGCGGAGGCCGTCTAAGCGGCTCTCTGCACTGCCTCTGCGGAGGCGCCCCAAAGACGCCGCCTCCTGCAGGATTTTGCCGACGGAACCACAGCCCACGGCAGGGGCTAAAACTTACTTAAAAGAAGCACTTAAAGAGGGAGACGAGCACGCTAGAAAGAAAAAAAACCACTCGCAGTCCTTATCAGCGTTTAACAGGTCGTCCAGTCATATTTAACTGTGTTAGATTTTGCAGCCTACCTATGCACCTTACGCCAGAAAATGTTGGCGAGACAAGAGCACGCGATCCGTGAAAAGGAAGGTTATACATTGTGCAACAAAATTAAAGCATCACCCACTTGCCACGCGGCCATTTGAAAATTGGCTCATAGGTGCCTACAACTTTCCTCTGAAACGCTGCAAAAGTATGACGTCCTGTGACGTCACTCTCGGGCTCGACGACGCTTCCTACAGCAAGGTGTCGACACATGCGAAAAAAGACCGTAGCTCAAAAGGTTAATGCGAGCTGTAAGATGGGTTAATGATTTCACATTGGCACCAAAATTCACCACAATTCTGCCTAGCGCCACCGCAGACAGAGGATACCATTAGCCGAACTTATAACTGTTAACATTTAACCCAGAATGTTAATTCCGTTATTGCTTCTGCGATGTATAGATTGAACAGTGGGAGGTCAACATCCGTTTCAATTCGAGCACTTCGTTCTTGTCTTCAGATATTACTGTTCTCTCTTGATTCTTGTAAGCATTGTATATTTTCTCTGCTGCCTTTACCTCTCCGAAAGTCAAACGTCGTTATCTAACAGATTCTGAATTTTATTTCCTATCAACAACTTAGACAGATTAGCAATTAAGCTGGTTGTACAACACTGATCTGGTCTTGCTTCCTTCGAAATTATGTGGATGCTATTTCATAATTTTGATTCCAAAAGTCAGATGGTATATCTACAGTCACATCTGCCATGTAAGCAGGAGATCCTGCGTTCCAGTCCCGGTCGGGGCACACATTTTCATGTCCCCAATGAAGTATACCATTGACTGTTTGCGGCTAGGGTGTCCATTTAATCATCATTTCATTCTAGCAAAGCTGCACGGTCATCAACGGTTACTGTTCTTTCGGGAACAGATACTACCGTCATATTTACTCAAAAAACTTGAGCAGTCATTTGGTTGCCACTTCCCCCAATGGTTATAGGACTCCGAAGGAATGTTATTTATGCCGTCCGCCTTATTTGATCAACTTACCCGAAGGTCTGTGAAACACTGGCTCTAATATTGACACCCTATGTCTTCCACATAATCTCCAGCTTCTTCTCCTTCTACCACATTATGAAACAAATCCACTCCCTCGCCGAGACCTTCAATATAGTCCTTACATCCACTGCCTCCTTTCCGTTTAATAGTGCCTTTCTCGTTAACTCTTAATGTTACGACCCTCGCTTTTGATTTTACTAAAGGTTGTCTTGACTTTCAAGTATGCTGCATCAGTTCTCCCCACGACTATTACTATTTCGATTCCTTCGCATTTTTCCAGTAGCCATCTCGCTTTGAATTTACCGTACATGCTTTTTATTTCAATATAGTATGATGACGACTGAACTAAAATTCAAGAACATTAAAAGAAAAAGTACATGTAAATGGGATTTGACAAACCTGAAAAACAAAAATACACTGAAGCACTATCAACTAGAAACAGACAAGAAAACAAATACACAGGGCTGCAATGACATCCAAAGCAGCTGGGAAAAAATAAAAACTGGTATTTTAGAAGCAGCAGAAGAAGTAATAGGAAAAGAAAGGACAGAGAAAGGGAAGGAATGGATCACTAATGACCTACTAAATATGATGGAAGAAAGAAGGAAATTAAAAAATTCTGTGAAGAAGGAAGACCAAGAGAAATACAAGATTCTGAAAAGCAGAATCAACAGAGAGGCAAAACAAGCAAGAGAAAAATACCTTGATGATCTCTGTATTTCAGTTGAGGACAACATGAGCAGGGAAATATCGACAAGGCCTATAAATGTGTGAGACATTGCTTTGGAGACAGAAGAAACAAATGTAGGGCTGTGATGGATGAAAATGGCAATATGTTGGATGACGATGATGAAGTTGCAAGAAGATGGAAACAATATATAGGAAAACTGTACAGCGGACCAGACCTGTCTGAAAACATCATGGAAGAAGAAACAGAGGTAGATGCACACAACATAGGTGAACCCATATTAAAGGTAGAGTTTGAACTAGCTCTGAAAAAATTGAAAAACAACAAATCGCCGGGTATAGACAATATCCCAGCCGAAATTCTGAAATCTGGAGGAACAAAACTGAATCAGGAGTTGTATAATCTTGTTTTCAACATGTACGAGCAGGGTAAAATTCCTACAGACTTTGAGAAAAACATTATGGTCCCCATTCCAAAGAAGGCAAATGCTACAAGATGTGAAAATTATAGGACACTCAGCCTAGTTACTCACGCCTCTAAAATATTAACCTCAATTATCCTAAAACGCATAGAACAAAAAGTCGAAGCTACACTCTCCGAAGACCAGTTTGGATTCCGGAAAGATAGAGGAACCAGAGAAGCAATATTTGCTATAAAACTAATAATAGAGAAACGACTAGATAAGAACCTGAAAACATACATAGCTTTCGTAGATGTAGAGAAAGCCTTTGGTAATGTTAAATGGGATAAGATGTTTGAGGTACTCAAAAAAGTAGAAATAGACCATAAAGATAGAAAAATGATATGGAACCTGTACAAAAACGAGACAGCAGTTATCCGTGGACGGACAAAACAAGAAGAGGTGCAGATACGGAAAGGTGTCCGGCAAGGTTGCGCACTATCCCCTGTTATCTTTAACGTATACATTGAAGAGGCGCTGAAAAAAGTAAGGGAAAATTCACAGACAGGTGTAGTAATTCATGGCCAACGAATAGATATGATAAGATATGCCGATGATATAGCTGACCTGGCAGAAAGTGAAGAAGGTCTTGTAGTCCTACTGAATAGAATGGATAAAGTTATGGGTGAAGATTATAATATGAGAATTAATAAAGCAAAAACAAAAGTAATGGCATGCGACAAAGAAGATCAAGTGAAAATCCAAGTTCATGTAGGCAATGAACTGCTTGAACAAGTTGATAAATTTACTTATCTGGGCAGTAATATTACCAGGGATGGAAGGAGCAAGGCAGAAGTGAGAAGTAGAATAGCTCAAACAAAGGCTGCTTTTAACAAGAAGAAAAACATATTAACATCTAAGAGCATCAGCCTTGAAACCAGGAAAAGATTTTTGAAATCATATGTGTGGAGTGTGGCATGCTATGGGTGTGAAACATGGACTCTCGGGACAGCGGAACAGCAGAAGCTAAATTCTTTTGAAATGTGGTGCTATAGACGCATGCTCAAAATAAAATGGATCGACAAGGTCACAAACGAAGTGGTTCTGGAAAGAGCAGGTGAGAAGAGAAGCTTCTGGAGTTTCATTGTTAAAAGAAGAGTGCGATTTACAGGCCATCTATTAAGACATAAAGGACTCCTGAACACAATCATAGAGGGATATGTCGAGGGAAAAAGACCAAGAGGAAGACCACGACTGAGGTACATGGATGAAATCGTGAAAGATGTGGGATGTAACACCTATAAAGAAATGAAGAGAAAAGCTGAAAGACGCACAGAATGGAGACAAGCTGCCATTGTAGCTGTTGCAAACCAATACTTGGATTGACCACTACAGAAGAAGAAGCTTTTTATTTCATTCCTAAGTGGCTTATATTGCTTTACTACTGTCCTTCCTTTTGTACTTTGCACTTTCATTGCTCATGGCTTTCATCGCTCAACTCCTATTTATTTCATTCCTACGTAAATTATATTGCTTTATTCCTGTCTTTTCTTTTAAACTTATGTACTTTTTTTCTTTCTTCGCTCAACTAACGTATTTCTCCAGTTACCTACTACTTCTCTGCAGCTACCTTCGTTGTACTTGTGTTCGTCTGTACAACTTCTGTGACTGTTTTTTTATTTTTATTTTTGGTATGTTCATCTACCTTCAACAAAACTGCTTGCGGTGGCATTCATTACCCAAGTATCTAAAGTTTTAGCGAACTTCAAACGCGTCTGATCTTCCGTCAATGCGTCAGTTTCCCGATTCTTCCCACACTGATACTTCTAGACAGTCCTCAATCTTCATATTTCTCACTTTCATTCTAAATTGTTATCTGAGACTATATATGCTCCATGGTACGCCTTGCAATATCTGATTTCGGAATCTGTGTCTAACCAAAATTTAATCCATCTTGAATATTTCTGTCTCTCCGCACCGTATACAGGTAAACAGCCTTCTCCTGCGACTATTACTAGCCGCAGTTTACTGCAGATCTCGATTAGTCTTTCTCCCCTCTCATTTCTACTGCTGGCCGGCCAGTGTGGCAGAGCGGCCCTAGGCGCTACAGTCTGGAACCGCGTGACCGCTAAGGTCGTAGGTTCGAATCCTGCCTCGGGCATGGATGGTTGTGATGTCCTCAGGTTAGTTAGGTTTAAGTAGTTCTAAGTTCTAGGGAACTGAATACCTCAGATGTTAAGTCCCAGAGAGCTCAGAGCCATTTTTCTACTGCTGACTCCGTATTATCATGGAACTTCCTCGGTTTCTTCCCCTAATATCACGCTCTAAATCATCCTGACTACTAAATTTTCGTCTCGCTTTACGGACTGAACTTCTACTTGTGACGTGGCATGTATACCAACACCCTCCTATGCTTTCCCTCCCTCTTTATCTTCTGCTTGTGACGTGGCATGTATACCTGAACTGTTGTTGTTGGCGTTAGTTTTCTGTCATTTCTAGCAACCCTGTCACTGAACCGTTCACAGCATCTCACTCTTTGCTGTACCCTCGTAGTCACGACGGGTTTCACTCCTCTTATAGCACTATCGGCATGGCACTACCTGACCTGCTTACCAACCTAAAAACATACGACTGGTACTAGCTACATCTCCAAATGATCTAAATACTGATATAATGTTGTTCAGTACACCGTCCCTCAGTCACCAATAGAAAGGTCTGCACTTATACCAGTTACACCCCGTGTAAACAGTAGAAAATCAGTTCTCTTTGACGCAGAATGGAAGATACCATGAAAACCAGACTGCACGACACGAGTTAAGACGTATTCAATTTTCAGAAGATGACGGGCGGTATGGAAATGACGTGTGGCACCAGTCATCGCTCGAAGTTCCACAAGAAGCGGAGACGCAAATGCTGATTCCACTACACTGTCGGCGTCTGCACATCCCAAGTACTTGTCGCTGCGAACAGCTAGCGCTTGCATTGGGTGTCACTGAGGTGGAGGTCTCGATCTATCCGTTCGGTTATTCTACAAAATTCAGATCCTGCAGTACAAGAGAATGAAGATTACACCGAAGAACTCTCGCCTGATGATCTTGTAGTGAATGAAGGATAACTAATTGTACACTGATTAGCCAGAACATTACGAACACCGATCTACTATCGATATAAATCCATCCAGGCGATAGCAGCGTCACCTGGCGAGGAATGACTCATAGGCACACAGAGAGTGCATTTCGTATCAGTGAGCATGCTGTCCATGTGAAGAATGGGGAAGATGCGCGATCTGTCTGAGTTTGACTGAAGGCACATTGTGATGGTCTAGAGGTTCGGCACGAGCAATTCGGGAACTGCATGAAATGACGGGTGTTCGATGATGCTGCGGTGAGTGTCTTCAACACGTGGCAAAACTAAGGCGAAATCACGTGCAAACGTTGTGGGGTTGAGCGGGCTCTCCTCATTACAGGACGTCGTAGGCTGCACAGACTGGTAAAACAGGACTGGTGGCGGACTGTGGCAGAACATCAGACTTTAATGCTCGGCAGAGTACAAGTGTGTGTGAACACACAGTGCACCGAACACTGCTAACGATGTGCCTTCGCAGCTGACGACCCATGGATGTGCCAACTTTAACACCACAACGTCGGCAACTACGACCGAAATGGGCATATGACCATCGACACTGGACGTTAGCTCAGTGTCAGAGCGTTGCATGGTCTGATAAATCCCGATACCTTCTCTATCATGCCGATGGGAGGGCGCGAATCCATCTTCTTCCAGGGGAACAGCTCCTTACGTATGTACTGCAGGATGGAGACAAGCTGGCGGTGGCTCCATTGTGGTTTGGGGAACATTCACGTGGGCATCCATTGGTTGAATGGAGCTCGTGCAAGGCACCATGGCGGCACGAGCACTGGTTGCGGACCACTTACACCCCTTCCTGATGACCATGTTTCTGACGGCAGTAGAATTTCTCAGCAAGATAATGCGCCACGTCACAACGCCAGGAGTGTGATGCAGTGGTTCGAGGAACACAGTGGCGGTTTTAAACTCGCCAGGTCTAAACCCGATCGTACACGTCTGGGATGTGATTGAACGCGGCGTCAGAGTTCACAGACCCTCCTCCCCGGAGTTTACGGGACTTATGTGACTTGTGTGTGCAATGTGGTGCCAATTCCCTACCTGACCTACCAAGACCTCATTGCCTCCATGCTACGGCGCGTTACCGCTGTTATCCGTGACAAAGGTGGGCATACCGGCTATTAGATAGGTGCTACTAATATTCTGGCTGATCAGTGAATGTACTTACTTTAAATTCTGTAAGCGATGTATGTGTTTTCTATTAAAGCAAACGATCTGAAATTATCATGACTAATTATATTTTTGTGTGAAGTTAGTAAGAGAAAGTGATCTTCCAATAGCAGGCAATTTATGTTGGATACAATGTTACCAAACCCAATTGACTCTAAGAGACCCGCTTCATATATGATCATACGAGTGTGATATAGTAGTTCAGGAGTAGTTTGTAGTCATCCGGAGACTATCATTCGTTTGTAGTAGTAATATATTGGCAGTAGATGACAATTAGATTTTATTGCTTTTGTTTATATTTTATACTAAAATTTAATGTAGGTTACACGAAAAATAATTTGTTTTGTATTTGGTGCATTTGCTAGTGGAGAATTAGAGGTAGCGGTATGGATCCTCGATCTCTAGGGATATGGAACTCGGTGACTGAAACGGTTTGAATACCGAGGATAAGTAGGATAAAAATCACAACAGGAATATATTTTATACATACCATAGTCCTCTGCATACCGTACAACATTTGATAGTCATATAGTCTTTTCAGCTACCTGATATTGTAAAACAGATAGTAGGCCGCCGTCATGCACAGAATAAATATATAAATAAATGAATGAATCTCCCTGTGAATACTTGTCTTGCATCAAAGTAGCCCATTTCCTGTCTCAAGATGTGTGATGTGACTGTACTTCCCTTCACGGCCAAGTAAACGATATTTCTGTCCCCTTGGGCGCCAGTAGCGAGGAGTCGTTGAGACCCTACATGATGTTTTACCCATGACTGTAGTCGCGCCAAAACCGACGTGTACGGTGTCTGTTAATAATAGAGTAATTGTCTAGTAAACGTATCGACAAGCATCTGACTATAATCAAGCACATTTAAGCAGGCACCTGTATACATATCGCGCAGTGGTACAATCTATATTACCCTCAAGATGTTCTCGTGTGGCGTAACCAATATGTTACCTCTGAATGACACTAAAAGGCAGTTCCCATCTTTTGGTATACTACGAAGAAACTAAATCATAGATACGTTTACTGAAACAGGGACTGAAAATACCATATCACCTGAAAACAATAATATAAGAGCAGTTTCGTCGTTCTGCAATGTGGCTTACCATTCACCTATAAAATTTATCATACTATACAACAGTGACTCCTCAT
Source organism: Schistocerca serialis cubense (assembly GCF_023864345.2). NCBI lineage: Eukaryota > Metazoa > Arthropoda > Insecta > Orthoptera > Acrididae > Schistocerca > Schistocerca serialis. The sequence continues at coordinate 391,818,073 of NC_064639.1, forward strand.
AGTCATCTTAGGAAGAAATAAGTTAAAAATCTAGAGGAGTGTTAATCCCAAGATCCTTATTTTTTTATTAATTGGAAAAGATATGTGGTGCAAACATTATTCTAAGATATAGAAAATGGAAATTTCAAATTAACTCCTAATTTATTAGAATAATTACTATGACAAACCCTCAAATAGAGTAATGAAAGGCAAAACACTCCATTACTGAAGCGCATACATCAAGAAACATACGCACAGAAATATCGCCAGTTTCTTTGGTGAATGAAACAGCGACATATTAACTTCTGATCATGGGTTAGACATGAGATGCACTTTAACAGAAATATTGTTTACTGAACTCAGCCTGTCTATCACTCTGCTACACGGTTCGTAGGGGAAACTAATCAGTCGCATTGCCTTCACAAATACACCAACCCGTGAGGAAAAAATACCTCGTCTCGTAGAGCAGAATAAAGAAAAAAAACGACATGTGCCTGTCGTAATAGGTTCAAAATATATACACTCCTGGAAATTGAAATAAGAACACCGTGAATTCATTGTCCCAGGAAGGGGAAACTTTATTGACACATTCCTGGGGTCAGATACATCACATGATCACACTGACAGAACCACAGGCACATAGACACAGGCAACAGAGCATGCACAATGTCGGCACTAGTACAGTGTATATCCACCTTTCGCAGCAATGCAGGCTGCTATTCTCCCATGGAGACGATCGTAGAGATGCTGGATGTAGTCCTGTGGAACGCCTTGCCATGCCATTTCCACCTGGCGCCTCAGTTGGACCAGCGTTCGTGCTGGACGTGCAGACCGCGTGAGACGACGCTTCATCCAGTCCCAAACATGCTCAATGGGGGACAGATCCGGAGATCTTGCTGGCCAGGGTAGTTGACTTACACCTTCTAGAGCACGTTGGGTGGCACGGGATACATGCGGACGTGCATTGTCCTGTTGGAACAGCAAGTTCCCTTGCCGGTCTATGAATGGTAGAGCGATGGGTTCGATGACGGTTTGGATGTACCATGCACTATTCAGTGTCCCCTCGACGATCACCAGTGGTGTATGGCCAGTGTAGGAGATCGCTCCCCACACCATGATGCCGGGTGTTGGCCCTGTGTGCCTCGGTCGTATGCAGTCCTGACTGTGGCGCTCACCTGCACGGCGCCAAACACGCATACGACCATCATTGGCACCAAGGCAGAAGCGACTCTCATCGCTGAAGACGACACGTCTCCATTCGTCCCTCCATTCACGCCTGTCGCGACACCACTGGAGGCGGGCTGCACGATGTTGGGGCGTGAGCGGAAGACGGCCTAACGGTGTGCGGGACCGTAGCCCAGCTTCATGGAGACGGTTGCGAATGGTCCTCGCCGATACCCCAGGAGCAACAGTGTCCCTAATTTGCTGGGAAGTGGCGGTGCGGTCCCCTATGGCACTGCGTAGGATTCTACGGTCTTGGCGTGCATCCGTGCGTCGCTGCGGTCCGGTCCCAGGTCGACGGGCACGTGCACCTTCCGCTGACCACTGGCGACAACATCGATATACTGTGGAGACCTCACGCCCCACGTGTTGAGCAATTCGGCGGTACGTCCACCCGGCCTCCCGCATGCCCACTATACGCCCTCGCTCAAAGTCCGTCAACTGCACATACGGTTCACGTCCACGCTGTCGTGGCATGCTACCAGTGTTAAAGACTGCGATGGAGCTCCGTATGCCATGGCAAACTGGCTGACACTGACGGCGGCGGTGCACAAATGCTGCGCAGCTAGCGCCATTCGACGGCCAACACCGTGGTTCCTGGTGTGTCTGCTGTGCCGTGCGTGTGATCATTGCTTGTACAGCCCTCTCGCAGTGTCCGGAGCAAGTATGATGGGTCTGACACACCGGTGTCAATGTGTTCTTTTTTCCATTTCCAGGAGTGTAGATCGCTCTCTCGAGATATAAAAGTTTACCCACTCTCAATAACAATTCCATTCTCTTTAGCTGACAAGGATCCCATCAGACCTCTTAATCAACGTTTCTGGCGAGCCTTAGATATGTTATTAAAATTCATTCATCTTGCTACAAGCAAAGTGTGGTCACGCCAGAGGCAGAGACAGAAGCAGGGAATAAGCGGTATGTCAAAAGTGGGTCAGGCCTCAGCATTCTACGACACCACGGCAAGAGAGAGAGAGAGAGAGAGAGAGAGTGAGAGAGAGAGGACGAGCTCAGCAAAAAGTGGCGGGGGCTGGAAAACCAATGGAAACGTAACATGCATATTCGTCAGCCCTTAGGAGATGTCGAAATAAATTGCACCTATCTCATAAGAACCAGTACGGCAGTCAAGAGCCAGTTAAGCGAATATTGCAAAATAAGGATACATGCTGTCATTACGAAGCGGGAGTCACGTCATAGCCTTACGTTAGCTCCCTTTAAACACTCGAGCTCTCCAGCTCTCGAGGAGTTGATCGTTGTAATCGATGACGTTCACAGAAACACCACTCGGTTCCATGAATTGAGGCACATTTATAAACGTGCTATGTCAAAAGTATCTTTTGTAAAAATAGCCCAGCCTTTTAGTTTATCATACTTCAGAGACAATTCTAAGGAAACTTATTTGGTATTAGTGAGATGTGCCATTTGTAATTTAACGGGTCACAGTGAACCACGCACTAAGTTTGTATCGGTAGCTTGTTCTACTTATAGACGCTGTAGTCGTGCAGCACAGGAATGGACTGAGTGTCGTGAGACATGATCAGGCAAAATAAGTAACTCCTTTCGTACAGGGTAAGATGAATTTTCTTGTTTGGTGTATGGTGGCACAGATATTTTGGGTAGACGTTTAACGTAGTGCAAAATTGCTCAGATATGTTAGGCGCAAGGTCAGATACTACTACTGATAATATAGCCGCTTTAATAGATCGAGTGTCACAACTGTTAGGGAAAAATGCTCAAGAATTTACACAGTGAGAAATTGGTATCACTGTTAGAATCTTAGCGAGGTGCGCGAGATTCACAGCCGGGTTCGAATGAATTTAATTCGTCAATAGCAATGCCCCACTTCCCAGTCGTTTCTTCAATAGCTAACCTTATCAGACCCTTCTCCGGCTCCGGCTCCCTGCCGCCGTTGGATAAGCAGCTGAGCAGCAAGTCGTATACTCCTAGCTCACTCATTTGTTACATAGTTTAATTCTTAATTTCTTTGCGTGTTTTTGGTACTTGCATTGTTTAATTCATTAATTTCGGGCGTATTATAGTATTTGAGAGTTGTAGCATCGCGTTTTAGTACCTGAATAGTGTAAATTCGCGTAGTCGTTTGTCTTCTGTTTTTGTTTTGAACGGTCAGTGTCCGTTGGTCACAGTCAGTGTGCTCCCTGCCGCCGTTGGATAAGCAGCTGAGCAGCAAGTCGTATACTCCTAGCTCACTCATTTGTTACATAGTTCAATTCTTAATTTCTTTGCGTGTTTTTGGTACTTGCATTATTTAATTCATTAATTTCGGGCGTATTATAGTATTTGAGAGTGTAGCATCGCGTTTTAGTACCTGAATAGTGTAAATTCGCGTAGTCTCCTTCCGCCGCCGAGCAGTGTCAGCAGTGCGCAAGTAGCAGCATTACTGCATTTACTAGGCAATCTTGTATTTTAATAACCGTTTAAATTTTGTTGATTTGTTTGCGCTCTCTGTAGATTAGATCAGACGTTCTTTGCAAAACAGTTTTTAGCATGGATAGGGACTGCAACTGCTGTGTTCGGATGAAGGCTGAGTTGGCATCCCTTCGCTCCGAGCTTCAGGCAGTGTTGGCTTCGGTCACACACCTTGAGGCTGTTGCCAATGGGCATCACTGTGGGGGTCCGGATGGGGGTTTGTCGGGGATGGCCAGCTCGTCCCACGCATCCCCTGATCGGACTACGACTGTGGTTGCCCTGGATACTGCCCTCATTGAGGCTGATCCCTCACCTGTGGTAGAGTGGGAGGTCGTCTCGAGGTGTGGCAGGGGGCGAAAGACATTCCGGAGGGCTGAACGGAAAGCCTCTCCAGTTTGTCTGACGAACCGGTTTCAGGCTCTGTCACAGGCTGATACTGATCTTCGGCCTGACATGGCTGCTTGTCCTGTTCCAGAGGTTGCCCCTCAGTCTGCAAGATCCGGGCAGTCGCAGAGGGTAGGCTTACTGGTAGTTGGGAGGTCCTACGTCAGGCGCGTAATGGGGCCCCTTAGGGAAATGGCAGCAAGAGAGGGGAAGAAAACCAATGTGCACTCCGTGTGCATACCGGGGGGAGTCATTCCAGATGTGGAAGGGGTCCTTCCGGATGCCATGAAGGGTACAGGGTGCACCCATCTGCAGGTGGTCGCTCATGTCGGCACCAATGATGTGTGTCGCTATGGATCGGAGGAAATCCTCTCTGGCTTCCGGCGGCTATCTGATTTGGTGAAGACTGCCAGTCTCGCTAGCGGGATGAAAGCAGAGCTCACCATCTGCAGCATCGTCGACAGGACTGACTGCGGACCTTTGGTACAGAGCCGAGTGGAGGGTCTGAATCAGAGGCTGAGACGGTTCTGCGACCGTGTGGGCTGCATATTCCTCGACTTGCGCCATAGGGTGGTGGGGTTTCGGGTTCCGCTGGATAGGTCAGGAGTCCACTACACGCAACAAGCGGCTACACGGGTAGCAGGGGTTGTGTGGCGTGGGCTGGGCGGTTTTTTAGGTTAGATGGCCTTGGGCAAGTACAGAAAGGGCAACAGCCTCAACGGGTGGGGGGCAAAGTCAGGACATGCGGGGACCAAGCAGCAATCGGTATTGTAATTGTCAACTGTCGAAGCTGCGTTGGTAAAGTACCAGAACTTCAAGCGTTGATAGAAAGCACCGAATCTGAAATCGTTATAGGTACAGAAAGCTGGCTTAAGCCAGAGATAAATTCTGCCGAAAGTTTTACAAAGGTACAGACGGTGTTAAGAAAGGATAGATTGCATGCAACCGGTGGTGGAGTGTTCGTCGCTGTTAGTAGTAGTTTATTCTGTAGTGAAGTAGAAGTGAATAGTTCCTGCGAATTATTATGGGTGGAGGTTACACTCAACAACCGAACTAGGTTAATAATTGGCTCCTTTTACCGACCTCCCGACTCAGCAGCATTAGTGGCAGAACAACTGAGAGAAAATTTGGAATACATTTCACATAAATTTTCTCAGCATGTTATAGTCTTAGGTGGAGATTTCAATTTACCAGATATAGACTGGGACACCCAGATGTTTAGGACGGGTGGTAGGGACAGAGCATCGAGTGACATTATACTGAGTGCACTATCCGAAAATTACCTCGAGCAATTAAACAGAGAACCGACTCGTGGAGATAACATCTTGGACCTACTGATAACAAACAGACCCGAACTTTTCGACTCTGTATGTACAGAACAGGGAATCAGTGATCATAAGGCCGTTGCAGCATCCCTGAATATGGAAGTTAATAGGAATATAAAAAAAGGGAGGAAGGTTTATCTGTTTAGCAAGAGTAATAGAAGGCAGATTTCAGACTACCTAACAGATCAAAACAAAAATTTCTGCTCCGACACTGACAATGTTGAGTGTTTATGGAAAAAGTTCAAGGCAATCGTAAAATGCGTTTTAGACAGGTACGTGCCGAGTAAAACTGTGAGGGACGGGAAAAACCCACCGTGGTACAACAACAAAGTTAGGAAACTACTGCGAAAGCAAAGAGAGCTCCACTCCAAGTTTAAACGCAGCCAAAACCTCTCAGACAAACAGAAGCTAAACGATGTCAAAGTTAGCGTAAGGAGGGCTATGCGTGAAGCGTTCAGTGAATTCGAAAGTAAAATTCTATGTACCGACTTGACAGAAAATCCTAGGAAGTTCTGGTCTTACGTTAAATCAGTAAGTGGCTCGAAACAGCATATCCAGACACTACGGGATGATGATGGCATTGAAACAGAGGATGACACGCGTAAAGCTGAAATACTAAACTCCTTTTCCCAAAGCTGTTTCACAGAGGAAGACCGCACTGCAGTTCCTTTTCTAAATCCTCACACAAACGAAAAAATGGCTGACATCGAAATAAGTGTCCAAGGAATAGAAAAGCAACTCAAATCACTCAATAGAGGAAAGTCCACTGGACCTGACGGGATACCAATTCGATTCTACACAGAGTACGCGAAACAACTTGCCCCCCTTCTAACAGCCGTGTACCACAAGTCTCTAGAGGAACGGAGGGTTCCAAATGATTGGAAAAGAGCACAGATAGTCCCAGTCTTCAAGAAGGGTCGTCGAGCAGATGCGCAAAACTATAGACCTGTATCTCTGACGTCGATCTGTTGTAGAATTTTAGAACATGTTTTTTGCTCGAGTATCATGTCGTTTTTGGAAACCCAGAATCTACTATGTAGGAATCAACATGGATTCCGGAAACAGCGATCGTGTGAGACCCAACTCGCTTTATTTGTTCATGAGACCCAGAAAATATTAGATACAGGCTCCCAGGTAGATGCTATTTTTCTTGACTTCCGGAAGGCGTTCGATACAGTTCCGCACTGCCGCCTGATAAACAAAGTAAGAGCCTACGGAATATCAGACCAGCTGTGTGGCTGGATTGAAGAGTTTTTAGCAAACAGAACACAGCATGTTGTTATCAATGGAGAGACGTCTACAGACGTTAAAGTAACCTCTGGCGTGCCACAGGGGAGTGTTATGGGACCATTGCTTTTCACAATATATGTATAAATGACCTAGTAGATAGTGTCGGAAGTTCCATGCGGCTTTTCGCGGATGATGCTGTAGTATACAGAGAAGTTGCAGCATTAGAAAATTGTAGCGAAATGCAGGAAGATCTGCAGCGGATAGGCACTTGGTGCAGGGAGTGGCAACTGACCCTTAACATAGACAAATGTAATGTATTGCGAATACATAGAAAGAAGGATCCTTTATTGTATGATTATATGATAGCGGAACAAACACTGGTAGCAGTTACTTCTGTAAAATATCTGGGAGTATGCGTGCGGAACGATTTGAAGTGGAATGATCATATAAAATTAATTGTTGGTAAGGCGGGTACCAGGTTGAGATTCATTGGGAGAGTCCTTAGAAAATGTAGTCCATCAACAAAGGAGGTGGCTTACGAAACACTCGTTCGACCTGTACTTGAGTATTGCTCATCAGTGTGGGATCCGTACCAGATCGGTCTGACGGAGGAGATAGAGAAGATCCAAAGAAGAGCGGCGCGTTTCGTCACAGGGTTATTTGGTAACCGTGATAGCGTTACGGAGATGTTTAATAAACTCAAGTGGCAGACTCTGCAAGAGAGGCGCTCTGCATCGCGGTGTAGCTTGCTCGCCAGGTTTCGAGAGGGTGCGTTTCTGGATGAGGTATCGAATATATTGCTTCCCCCTACTTATACCTCCCGAGGAGATCACGAATGTAAAATTAGAGAGATTCGAGCACGCACGGAGGCTTTCAGACAGTCGTTCTTCCCGCGAACCATACGCGACTGGAACAGGAAAGGAATGTAATGACAGTGGCACGTAAAGTGCCCTCCGCCACACACCGTTGGGTGGCTTGCGGAGTATAAATGTAGATGTAGATGTAGGTGGCCGAGCGGCTCTAGGCGCTACAGTCTGGAACCACGCGACCGCTACGGTCGCAGGTTCGAATCCTGCCTCGAGCATAGATGTGTGTGATGTCCTTAGGTTAGTTAGGTTTAAGTAGTTCTACGTTTTAGGGGACTGATGACCTCAGCAGTTAAGTCCCATGGTGCTCAGAGCCATTTGAACCATTTTTTTAGTATCATTGGGGACAAAAGAATTGGCTCTGAGCACTATGGGACTTAAACTTCTCAGGTCATCAGTCCCCTAGAACTTAGAACTACTTAAACCTAACTAACCTAAGGACATCACAAACATCCATGCCCGAGGCAGGATTCGAACCTGCGACCGCAGCGGTCGCGCGGTTCCAGACTCTAGCTCGGCCACTCCGGCCGGCATTGGGGACAACACGGCTCGTTTTTATAATTGGAACTATAGAGTGACATAAGCATATGGAAGTGTTGCCAACTGAGGGACAAGGGTGGTCGGTGATTCTTGAACTTGACTTCCCGGATAGGCATCATGCATGACTTCCCGGATAGGCATCATGCAAAAATTAATCTTTCACTGCGCACAGTTAAGCTTGGCAGGAACTTATTTACAATGGGTCCAACAGCTGTAAGTGTTTCAATATCGCAAGGTACACCGATTACTAAGGCATCGCCAACTGCATAAACGCACATTAAAGATTATTATGCGTGACAAAGCACCTGTTAGTGCAGGGTAGTTGGTCTGGCTGTCTATAGATGCCGATGCCACAACAGAGATGATGTGTGGGTGAGTCACTACAGAACAATGAAGCATTAGATGAAATGGATGCATTTGTAGGTAGACGAGCGGCAAGCGTAGCCAAGGTTAACAGGGAACTGATGATTCTGGTAAGCTTTGATAACTTCGTGACAGTTGAAGTTAATCTCCCACAAGGATTCCTGATAGCAAGTTAACAAAATTCGAAGATGAGGATATCGAAGGGTCATGCTATGATCAGAGCATCAAACAAACCATCAATGCATCTATATACTACGTGACTTGGTTCAAAAAATGTTCAGATGTGTGTGAAATCTTATGGGACTTAACTGCTGAGGTCACCAGTCCCTATGCTTACACACTACTTAACCTAAATTATCCTAAGTACAAACACACACACCCATGCCCGAGGGAGGACCCGAACCTCCGCCGGGATCAGCCGCACAGTCCATGACTGCAGCACCCAGACCGCTCGGCTAATTCCGCGCGGCTCCAGGTTCGTCACTTTAAAGATAGCGAACGAAAAGCCATGGAAGCCTTGTTGTTAGAATATTCAGACTTCATAAAGTCAGATGGTCCACTACCAGCAACACCGGTCACACAACATCGATGCCAACAAACGGTAATCCACCAGTTTATAGGAAACTATACAGGATAACGAAACACCTACAGCCACTAGCAGGCGAATTTATAGATCAGCAATTACGTGAGCCATTAAGAGACTAATTTATAAATCAGCAATTGCAAGACGCTATTATCGAGCACAGCAGAAGCCCTTCATGGGAAAATATTGTCCTTGTACTCAAAAACTCAGTTGAAACTACCAGAAAATATCGATTTTGCCGTGACTATCTTTGCTTGAACGCACGAACCATAAAGGGTGAATGCCCAATACCGAACATAACAGATACATTTGACAACCTAGGAAAATGTAAATATTTCTCAACAATTGATGTTAGAGGTGATTATTACCAACTTGAAGGCAGACCCAAAACTGCTTCCACAGCAAATTCAGCTGATTACCAATATCGATTCACGCCGTTTGTATTGAAAACGACCATTACATGGAGTCCTTGGGGGCTTAAAACCGAAAATCTATATGATTTATCTTGGCGATATAACAGTCTAATCAGAAACTATAGAAGATCACGTTAACCGTCTGGATGAAGTGTTTGGTAGATTGAGGGCAGCACACCTTGCAGCAAGTGCAGAGAAATGCCATTTTGCTCAGACAAGAGAAACTTATTTTGGTCATATTATCAGTGAAGACAGAATGAGGGCGGATTCTCGACTTACTTCCGCTGTTCGTTTGTTTCCAACACCACAAACCATTAAACAATTACAGTAATTCATTGGGTTATGCAATTATTACAAGTTCGTGAAAGGGTTGACTGAGATTATGTGACCATTAACGAAGGTTCTACGGAAGGGTGTTAGTTTTCAGTTGATATCACAATGCCAAGAATCGTTTGAGAAACTCAGGGGGATAAAAACATCAGATCCTGTGTAAATATTCCTTGAGATTGAACGGAAGTTTATATTTGCATGAGATGCATTCAACAATGCTTTTAACTGTGTCTAAGTCATAATGTTGTTGGAAAAGAATATCCACTGGCATATGCCTACAGCCTATTGAATAAGGCTGAAAGTAATTATTCAACAACTGAAAAGGAAATGTTAGCAGTTGTTAATGGAATGTCTTAATTTCATTGCTACTTGTACGGTCATAAATTCAAAGTAGTTACGAATTATTTTTAAATGATTATTAGGGTTAAAAGACCCATCAAGTCGATTAGCAAGATGGGCATTGAAATTGAGAGAGTACGTTTATGAGGCAATTCGTAAGCCTGAAATCAAATAAAAATGCTGAATTGCTAAGCAGAAAGATTGCAACTTTGTGAGTAGTAGGTATAAGCTGGACAGATTGAAGAAAGGCACAAGCAGCTGATAGTGAATGTCAATTGTTTCGAAACCAGTCTCACTTTGAAAAGCGAGAAGGCTTGCTGTGCTAATCTACTAAGTGCGGACCTCGGATTGTAGTTCCTGAAATGCTGCGACTGTGTCTTACGTCAAGCGCACGACCACCTATTATCTGGTCACGGAGGAAAACTGGCATCTTATAGACATGTAGCTGAAAGATGTTGGTGGAAAAAGCGTCCATATGTAAGGATTCTCTTTGTTGTGGTCGAATGTCATGCGATCTTTTAACAGAACACAAGCAGGTGACAAACATGCTCTTAAGATGGTAGATCATTTATCACGATATTTAGTTATGGTAAACATTCCCGATCAGAAGGCGAGTGCAGTAGCACAGGCAACGGTAAACAATTGGTTATTAAAAAATTTTCTGTGCTAGAAACCATTATTACCGGCCAACGCAATAATTTTGTATCAGATCTAATGAAGATTAGATGGGTAGATCACGTAACTAATGAGGAGGTAGTGAATAGAATTGGGGAGAAGAGGAGTTTGTGGCACAACTTGACAAGAAGAAGGGATCGGTTGGTAGGACATGTTCTGAGGCATCAAGGGATCACCAATTCAGTATTGGAGGGCAGCGTGGAGGGTAAAAATCGTAGAGGGAGACCAAGAGATGAATACACTAAGCAGATTCAGGGGGATGTAGGTTGCAGTAGTTACTGGAAGATGATGAAGGTTGCACAGGATATAGTAGCATGGAGAGCTCCATCAAACAAATCTCTGGACTGAAGACCACAACAACAACAACCTAATGTAACAGCTGTGTAGTTTATTAAAAATTAAGAAGTTAAGTACCAGTCCATTTCATCGTCAAAGGACAGGCTGCCAGAACGAGTCCACCATACGCTACCCAAACTGTTAAGCTGTTACGTGAATTACATTCAGATTGGGATATATATTTACGTTCCGTTGTCTGCGAATATAATTCAAAACTTCATACCGGATCTGATCTGTCGTTGTTCGAGGTAGTGTACGGCCGGAAAATGGCGTCACGTTTTGATGTAGTTCAACCACAAGCTGATACAGTGAAAAATTCAGCAATGAAGTTGAAAGAAATTGGACCAAGGGTAAAGCGTGCCAACACAAAAGCTTTAGAGAAGCAAGAACGTACTGGCTAACGGGCGACCAAACTGCCGCAATACAGGGTAGGACAGTGGATATTACTAGGTAATCCGTATACCCCAAAGGGCTATTTCTACCTAAATGCCGTACCATGGTCCTTACAAAGTTATCGAAATGACTTTTCCAGTCAATGTCAAACTGCAGTTGCCAGCTAGAACTTCTATAATACATGCAAGTAGCGTCAAACCGTTTAAAGGTGAGACCGATGAATTACAACAAATTCCTTTGGCCGTTACGGAAAAAGTAGAAATATAGAGACAGCAGGTCTCAGTGAACAGTACCTTGTTACATCTAGAAGTAAATAGCGGAAGTTCTGGAATACGATGTACATATTGTATCTGTCACTTAGGCTACTCTTAAATTTTTTTCTTGTCTGTGTTTATTTACTTGTATAGAGGAGGGAGGGGATGGATGGCGCTTCCCTTTCTCTCAGGTGGTGCGCAAAGACACTCACCAGAAAACTTTTACTGAGCACAGCCGCTCCTATAACTGTTTCGGAGGACACGTGATACGGAATCAACCGCTATACAACGGAATTTTATATCCTAGGCAATCACATGTTCTACTAATGAGTGACAGATGGACGGACGCGTTTACATTTAACATTTGGGAAATAAGGACTTACGTACAAATATTGCAAGATAGACTTACAGTTTTACAAGAGTAAGAAAAAAATGGATTATTGGCAGATATGCCGAACGAGTATAAGGAATGAAAACTGTCGTGTGAGAAACTGAGAACTCAGTTGCAGCAGACAACAGAAACTCTACCAGAAACGTTAATACGTAAGAAACTTGGTTGGTTAGCTGCCGGAGGGAAACTGTTAAAACTGTGATTGGAACAGCGGATAACAAGGATATTAAGTTTTTAAACAGCACCATAGAAATGTGCCATAGTTATCAGAAGATACAAAAGCAAAAGTAGAATGCCACACAACACTTATATGGAACATAGGACAATACTGTTCGAAACCAAACATAACCCAGGAATGTCTTAAATCGTGATCTAGAGAAAACACATACTCAAACTATTATTAATTTCTAGAGAGAGAGAGATGCTCATGTCATCACGTCTCTAGCAGATTTCAAAGATTGTATTAGAGATAATGTTATTATTTGTGCAACAAGGGTAATACAGACGAACAACAATTCAGGTGAAATACAGTTGTTTTGTGGGAAAACGGAAACAGGAAAATGCGTGGAAAAAGTCTTACCGCCTGAGACAAAATTTCAGAAAACTTGAGATCACTGGCTTTACCCCATATTTGCCTCAGAAACAGTAATTATCACTTGCTATGGGAACAGAAAGCCAACGGCCTTGCCACAGTGGTAATACCGGTTCTCGTCAGATTACCGAAGTTAAGCGCTGTCGGTCTGGGCTAGCACTTGAATGGGTGGCCATCAGGTCTGCCGAGCGTTGTTGGCAAGCGGGTTGCACTCAGCCCATGTGAGGTAAACTGAGGAGCTACTGGATTGAGAAGTAGCGGCTCCCGTCTCGTAAACTGACATATGGCAGGGAGAGCGGTGTGCTGACCACATGCCCCTCCATATCCGCATCCAGTGACGCCTGTGACCTGAGGATAGCACGACGGCCGGTCGGTACCGTTGGGCCTTCCAAGGCCTGTTCGGACGGAGCTAGTTAGTTATAGAAACAGTAAACCAATTGAGATAATGAAACTAGAATCACAAAGAACTGTAATTAATGGAACGTGGAGTGAGATAGCAGAAAGACAATTTCACCTTCTAAAAACCATCATTGGCACAACCATGATTAACGTGTCCTGGCCAGTGTTGCATTGGCTGGAGGAACCACCACATACCTTATATAACCAAAATCTAACTTTCATTAACGATACCGTAGACTTAGCTTTTATATAATAGATAGACGAATTAATAACTTCAGAAAAAGGATAAATTTCATTCAAATATTGCAACGCGTGAAATAATATCCCGAGAAACGTAAATAAAAAAAAAGAGAATCAATTACAGTTTATCAACGACAGGCGTAGTCATGGTTCTAGTATATATTTGTGCTACTTACTTTCGTATAAAGCGTCACATATCTCATTCAAATGATCCAACCAGTCACCAGATAACTGTAGAGTGGATATGTGCCGGTAATATGTATTAGAAGGAGGTATTATAAATAATGTAGCTCACAAAGATAATACGACAAAGTAGATTAATGAAACTAACTAAGATTCAAGACCGATTGTGAAGCAACACAGGAAACAGATGTAAACTAAGTTTTTAAGATGTAAGACATGTATCGACTAAGCAGTTATAAGTAAAACAGAGAAAATTCTGGACGAATTTTGTTAAAGAGGAGGGGTGTGCTACAGTACAGAACAGTGAGCGGCTGAAAATTAGAAAATTTTGTTAAAGCTCATTCAGCTTCCTACAAGCAAAGAGCGGTCACGCCAGAGGCACAGACAGAACCAGTAAATAAGCGGTATATTGCAGTGGGTCAGGCCTCAGCACCGAGAGAGAGAAGGACAGAGAGAGAGAGAGAGAGAGAGAGAGAGAGAGAGAGAGAGAACGAGTTCAGCAGAAAATAGCACGGGACAGAAAACCAATAAAAACGTGACCTGGATATGTCAACTCGTAGGATATGTCGAAATAAACTGCACCTATCTCATAAGAACCAGTATCAGAGAACTGACACAGCAGTCAACAGCCAGTTAAGCGAATATAGCAGAACAAGGAAGACATATGCGGTCATTACGAACCGGGAAACACGGTATAGCCTCGCATTAGCTCCCTTAAAATACTCGAGTTCTCCAGCTCTCAAGGAGTTGACCATTGGGATCGATGATCGATGGCGTTCACAGTAATAGCACTCAGTTCCATGACGATGACACTGTAGCGAATCTATGTTCTAGATACTCCAGAAGAGTCTACGAACCAGCTGATGATGTACCTGAGATGACGGTCTTCGACTGATGAACTTCGTACTGTTCGCCGCCTACCACTGCTGATGGAGAAGCTGACTGTCTTTGGACACCACCAAATCGCGGAGTGCTGGCAGCACCGGACCTCAGCGTGGATACCGGCAGCAGGGCCTCGTGAGGTCCATGTTCCTGTTCAACACTTAGGCACCTCTAGGTGCTGAAACCTATCTGGCCAGTAGGGCGGAGGTCGACCGAAGACACGACTTCCGACAACACCACATCTCGAATGGGTCATAAAGAGTCATCATTGAATTCGGCGTGTGATCGAGCACATTCGATCATCTAGTACGAGACCACTCGTGCTGGACCAGAGACGCGCCGGCAGCGCGCCGCTGCGCGAGGTGACTCACTCTTCTCCTGGGACTGACGGCAAGGAGCTTACTCGGCAGCTGTCAGAGGGAATCGAACACATCGGCTACAAGGCGACTGTAAATATGGTTAATGAATAATTGAATTTTGACAACGTTTTAGTAGCGTCAGAGACACTTCACAGGTACTCAAGTGCTGTCCTAACTTGATGCAGAGGAGTCTCCGCTCGACCCATCTCTAGTATCTACTATATCTGTAACGTTAGTGATGTTTCGTCCAATAGAGCGTAGCGCAGCGGCTAATGTACGACGCTACCACGCTGATGGTACTGGATCGGCTGCTATATTTATTTATTTTCAATTTCATAGTAATGAACATCATAAAATAGTGTATGACACGAAAAAGTATTCAAATGCAGTCATTTTCGCCTTAGTAATTGCATCAATAAATCACCATTACGATCTGTAATCCCACACGTTACTAGTATTACCAAAGCTTCCCGATCACCTATATTTTATCACATATTTTGCACACGAACTTTTGTCTATAACAAATGCTATTGTCTCACTACTGTCTTCTATTCGCTCTTATTCTGTCCTAGCCATCTTACTGATCGGATTTAATAATAGGTGATGTCTTCTGATGACCGTTTAAAGAACCTGAACTGTATAAATCTGAAGATTTATTTCATTTACTTGTGTTACCTTACTTCTTGTCCTCGACTAATAACTTCTAACTTTTTCAGCAAATATTCGTTGTTGGTTTACTTAATATGATTATGCAATAGATCGCCCGCCATTGCCGCAGCCTTAAGTGCTCACAGTACGTTCCAGAAAAAGAACCTTTCTTCAATTAATTACATGATTACTCAGTCCGATGCCGATTTACTCAGAAGAGGGCCCTCTACGATATACCTATGACTAATCGAACTCCGTGATTAACAGGTCCAATGGCCCGATTGTGAGTGGCATCAGAATTTCCAGACCACTTGTAACGTGCGCATGGGGCACACAATACTCATTAAAGCCGGTACTATGGTAAGTGAGTGGGGTTTACCTTACGAGACAGGATTTTTGTATAGATATTGACCGCGTGTACCTGAATGGTGGCAAATCAGACTTACACCCACTCTGTAATAACAATGATACGTCAAATAAGTCCGAAATACAACTACACGTCAGGACGGACAAAAAGCAACACATCAGATGCTACTAATTTGTTAATAATACGATCGCCAGCCTAATTAGGCATTAACTGAGTTTCTTCTCTGTACAAGTTGATGTACATTCATGCAAAACAACACGTAGTAACACTGCATGATATAGTAAATTTTAGAACTAGAAAATCTATTAAACTGATAGTTTCACTTTCTGTACTGATACGGAAAAACCATGAATACGTAACACTACACTATAATGTATACTACCAAACTTCGTACTGTCTATTGATCTGATTATAATCGGGCATAGGTTACCCTAGAAATAGTAATTTCGAGCCACAAACAAAATGTCAATTTTAATAAAGATAAAACACTGAAAAATTTTGGCTTTTATATTAACTTTAACTTTGCTGGTCAAATCAGTTTAAAACACTTCAGAATTCAAATGAATAAAAAAGGGGGGGGTGGACCCTGAAACTGTTATGATCACTGTATTAAAAAAATTAATTACTGACACCATTATGCGCTCAAGATTTCCAATATATGAGTTACTACTCTCTTTATCTTATTTCCAACTTATTTAAATACCTTTTTATCTGTCTCGAAATAATTAAACTTCATTACTAAATCAATATTAAAGTTATCTTCGAACTTTGTCAGACCTTCGTTATTCATTTACTGGTTCATTAACAAAACAGTTCTTTAAACACCATTCTAACATAGTTAGGTCTGCAAGTAATTATTATTAACACAAAATTTAATTTTTCATTTCGGGACACTCGGATTGCACAACATTTGGAAAGGACCATATCTAGGTCAGTTGTGAGGATGATTAAATGATGGGAAAGTTCTGGTAAAATTTAAGTTGTTATTGAACAGTATGGAACAAAAGTAACACTGGTCCATACGAATACAGTATTAAAAGTTTCAACCTGTTTGTATCGATGCGGCGGTTGGCAGGCGGCGAGATGGCGAGGCACAGAGCACACATACAACCACAGCTATGGCTCTTGATGTACCGGCACTTTATTTCTTCATAGCGTCGCAATACTTTTCCGTTTCGTGCCTATGGAATTTTGCCATGCTGTATGGGCGTTGGAACAGCATACCCGAGGCTCAATGAAACTACGTTTTCCAGGAGAGCCTCCTCGCTCTAGAACGTGTTGCTCAGACCAATGCCAAACTCCAACAACTACTGCTGAGCCCGTTGTGCCGTGCAGCGCCCGTGCGCATTTTCCCGCGCTCGCCTGCCATCCACCTTTTACCGCTCCCTTACAGACAGGGTATTCACCCGAGGTTTTGCATTCTACATATCTTAACACATTGCCTATGTATGGACCAGACGCACAGTTACAATTTTAAACATCTTACAACAGTCTCAACATTTGTTACATTTCAATTCTATTACAATATTGTTTGACATTTGACATAAACATTAATATTCACATTGAAAATTGTTTACAGTTTCTAAACACAATGGCATGAAACAAAAAAGAAATGAAAGCAGAACATCGATTACACTAATTTGTCGAAAAATCAGAAGAAAAAAATGTACTTATATGTACAATAGTACAGCGTTGTTGTTGTTACACACTGCTTGCCTGACAGAAGCAACTTTTATACGGCCTCTTCCGACTCAGTACTGCTTGATCGCACAGATTCACAATAACGGGCACTTCATACGTGAAACTACTCAGCGCCGACTAACTAATAATAACACGCAGTACATTACATGGCGAGACCACTCGGGACTGTCAACGTTTGAACGCAACAGGCTGACTGATCCCGAGCAACTGCCTGTCGTTCTTCCTTTGAAATTCTACGTGCTCAGATGGCATGACCACATTATAACCGTTCATTGGACCGTGTGGCACAGATTCAAATCGCCAACATCAGATCGGAAAATAAAGGTCAATAACTCTCCCGTAATCGATGGGAAAAATACATGATCCAGATGATGGGTGGTTGAATCAACAGGTACCTTTAAAAGGCAAGCAGAAGTCTCTGGGAGTGGGGAACCGCCCTCTCGTAGCCCACGTTCCTGCACTGTCGAATTCCAACAGCTACTGGTAGACCTGTCTCTTCCAAGTAACAGGCATAACACGATTTCCTCACTAAGAAACAACGTTCAACTGAGATTTATGAACAAGAAAACTGCAGTGCAATCTGTCTTTACATTCAAAATGAAGATGGCGTTACTTCTAAGTACATTTTGCGTATGCGCTAAAATGTTAGTGAAAGATGTTCGTTTATTTGAGCACATTTTTAATTAGAGTCTAACCTATCACAATACTTTATCATTTTAATGTGCCGTCATTATCACTTTCTCGTCGGACCCATGACTATAGGAAGTGGTCGTAGGGTTCATGTTTTATTTAATCCTGACTTTCTCTTTATGATCAGCTGCCTCTATTTAACGAACACTTGCTGTCTTACATGAACTCCATTCTCTTAGTCTGGCTGTGGGCTATTGCGAATTTTCTGCTCTCTCCAAGCTTAGAAACGGAGGGTTGAACCGTTGGAATGCACAGGGCAATAGCAGGTCGTGGAGTCGAACGAGGGGTGAGATAGTGGCAGAGGACACCAGCACTCTCAGTCATGGATAAGTGACCAGCGCGTCTGTTTCCATTGGTTGCAGGAAGTACGTGGTAGACTTTTCGAGATATTTTGAGAGAGTATATATGTTAAAACGGCCGGACTAGGAATACACAGCGCGCGCTTTGGGCGCTAGCCGATTGAACCGTCGCGTTGCACACGCAAGCTAGAGCGATGATTGGCAGGAAGGTGCGCAAAAATGAGGCATTTGAAGACTGGACGTATACAGACTGGACACTTTGGAGATGTACGACTGCATAATGAGTCAATCACAATGAGACACACTGCTGCTCCTTGCTGGTCTACCGTTACTTATGTCGTGTTCAGAGCTTGTTAGTAGGCGTAATTCTTTGTATCAAACTCTTTCCGAGTTAGTGAAGTCCTTACTCCATGGGACGTAAGATAAATGCTATACACCAACCTGTTTTGGGCGGAGCAGTGCGCTCTTTATCCTGTTTCAACGACCATGATTAGCATCAGTTTTCTCTAGCCCTGCTCTTGTGCTGTGCAAATCGATTAACGAAGTTTCAAGTTATTAGCATTGAGAATTTCTGTGAATGACTAGTAACAGCTTTCTCTCTCTTTCTTTGTCCTCAGTAGTGCTCAACTCTGTTGCAACGTGTTGGATCATCCACAGCCTTATAATATCCCTTCCGTTCTCTGCTTTCACAAGGGACAGTAACGTGTAAGAATGGCCGTGCGGTCTAACGCACTGCTTTCCGGACGGGCAGGAGCGCAGGTCCCCGGCACGAATCCCCCCGGAGGATTTGTGTCGAGGTCCGGTGAGCTGGCCAGTCTGTGGATGGTTTTCAGGCGGTTTTCCATTTGCCTCGGCAAATGCAGGCTGGTTCCCCTTATTCCGCCTCAGCTACACTATGTCGGCGATTGCTGCGCAAACAAGTTCTCCACGTACGCGTACACCACCATTACTCTACCACGTAAACATAGAGGTTACACTCGTCTGGTGTGAGACGTTCCCTGGGGGATCCACCGGGGGCCAAACCGCACAATAACCCTGGGTTCGGTGTGGAGCGGCGGAAGGGTAAAGTGCACTGCGGTGGTCGTCGTGGAGTTGCGGACCACTGCGGCTGCGGCGGGGACGGAGCCTCTCCCTCGTTTCTAGGTCTCCGGTTAACATAACATAACGTGTAAGAACATCGTTTCTAGCACAATTGAACTTCATTCATGTACCAATCACTGCACAAAATCCAAAGATTTAGTTTAAATATTTTACTTAGATCCTCGCAGGTGATATGAAGGTGCGTGAGGCAACAGATTAAGAATTATATGAGGTGCTGCTATCGTTCCCATAAGGCCATACTGAGCTGTTTGGTTCAGTTTCGCCAGGGCACATAAATTGTTTTCCACGCTTTCGGGGCAGAAATTTCTTCTAGTTTAATTAACAACTGTGAGTCCATCGCACTTATGAGGCACAAAACTAGCATCAGTGGACGTCTCAAAAAGAAGGAAAAGCGATAGAGATTAGTAGTTACTATATTCAAGTACCGTTTTTGTCTAATCTTATCCGAAATCAGAGATTAAAATCACTAGTTTAACGTCACATCATACCAAAGTATGACACATAAAAAGACACCCGGCACCTCATAGTAGTCATTTGCGTATCAAAGCGTGTAATGCAGTTCAAACCTCCTTAATTATATTGCAATTATAACAGTTCAGCAGTATACTTTAATGCCTGATACGCATTCTTCTAACAGCATGAAAGGCAAAATGGCCCATTACCCAAAATTGGCTGTAATTAATTGTATTATGAAGATGTTATTGGCTTGAATACGAATACCCAATGGGCAAATACCGTAATACCGCCGTGTGCCCGTTTAGCAACAGTGCATGTTGCCACGAACAGTTACTCCAGCGGTTTGTATTGTTATGTTACGGGTCCGCCAAGTAGTGTGTTCACTAGGCCGATTCATTTGGCGATTGCATCCGACCGAGAGATAATATCGCACACAGCGAGGTAATTAGCCCCCTGGTGGCGTAGCGCGAAGCACGCCCCCGCACGCTGGCACTCTCGTGTGACACGAAACCTAAAACGTTGCTCAGGGATTGCTTTGCACAGTCCGCTGCCAAATGACACACGATATTAACGTAAGGGCCACTCGGGTTTCGTCAAGGCACTTACTATAATGATACAATGCCAGTCCGACGATGATGAGACACTAATGTACTTCCGGGAATACAGAGGCAGTAAACAGTAATGTACTGGCGTTATATTTCGTAAACAATAACACTCATTCCGGCAGTCGATGCAGTTAAGCAATGTGTATCAGACCTTAGCGAGGTAAGTATAATTCTGTATGTGAGAGAATGTGACAGATATATCTGACTTACCCTTACGCACTATAGAAAGAGATATATTTCTTCTATTCGACTATCTGATGATAAAATATCAGTATCTCTTGAGAAATGGTTCAAATGGCGCTAAGCACTATGGGACTTAACATCTGAGGTCATCAGTCTCCAAGACTTAGAACTACCTAAACCTAACCAACCTAAGGACATCATACGCATCTGTGCCCGAGGCTGAATTCGAACCCGCGACCGTAGCAGCAGTGCGGTTGCGGACTGAAGCGCCTAGAACCGCTCGGCCACAGTGGCCGGCATCTCTTGAGAAGAAAAGTAATAGAAAAGTTCCTTTCTTTATCTTTGTACTTTTTCTCAGTCATTTGTAAATCAATAGGCCCAAGGTGTGTGTTACTCCTGTGGTATTTTTCTTCCCTCAAGAAGCTATATACTCCATCGGTAATCAAACAGCTTTCTTCTGTCGTTCTGTGTATATTATCCTCATACGTAATTTACATGTGTGACTTCTCAGACTGGTAAGATCTCAATTTCCACCTTTTATCGTTTACCTTTTCCTCATTTAACTTTAAATTTTTTTCACGTTGTTGTGACTCATAACAGCTGTTTCCATAAGTTAGGTTAAGTAGTTTTAACAGAAGCAGGCTATGCGGAGAAAATAATTGGTTCAGTAAAGAGGTTTGAATTATTTGAGCTAAAAAACCGAAGCCATAGTGGAAGACATACCTCTAAAGTTTTAACAGTTTGTGAGAGAAGTTCGAAATACAGAGGTATTGACCTGTTGACAACATGATTTTAAGGGGACACTTATACGATCAGTAGAGGATCACAGCAATCGAAATAATATCCTCGCCACTGCAAGAAGAATCACATTTGTAACCTGTTGACTAGTATAATATACGAAAGACTGAAAATATTCTGACGGACGCATTCTTTTGACATCTTATTTACACATAGTTTCTGCAGTTCTAGATCTATTTACATTTGACACACATTACCTTGTGTCTGTGAGAGACTCATGCTGACCAAACGAATGCATGCAAAGCATGCATCTCCAGTTCGAACCTATTCTTCCTCAACAGCTAAGGTAAACTGGTGCGTTTACAAAACTAAAGGAGAGAGTCGAAAGAAGATAAGTAATCGGACCGAGAAGAATAGAATGGCAGAAATGCCCTCATCATAAAAGCAAATCCGCGTCGTTGTACATTCATTTTTCCTTCATTGTAGGGGAATAAGAAAATATACGAAAGTGCATACACTCAAAAATCATGTCGATCGGTCTGAAATATAGAACAAAAAGAGGATAGAAGAGGCCCTTGACAAAGATTAGTTTAAGTTCAGTGAAGTATTTCTGTATTAACTTTTACAATTGAATGTAACAACAGAGATGATAATGTGAGTGTTCATAGCATTAATATTCTCAAAGAAAACCGTACATCTTGCACATTATATGGTGGAACAAGAAGTTCACTTTCAGAAAGCTGTAAGGTAGTATTCGATCTCACTGTCATGCATTCAAGGAACCAAAGAAAGCTATGAAAGGAAACACGATTCAACTGTGTGAGAAACGGAAACCAAATCGAAGATTTTGGGCTTAGTCTCAGGAAGGAAGATTTACAATAAATCATGAATGACATGGTCATCTGGCTTCGCACGCAGCTGGGATTGAGGTACACAGAGATAACAGGCAATGGATGCGGATTGTTGAAACTAACAACGTGATAAAATAGAAGCCGCTAAAGATGTTTGGTGTATTGGGAACAGAATAACACAATTACCAGTGTCGTCATGACGACGCCATTGTTTCCTCTCTCCCCCCTCCTCTCTCTCACTCTCTCTCTCTCTCTCTCCCTCTCTCTCTCTTTCTTTTTCCGACGGGGTCATAAATTCGCGTTATTGGTTTGATGAAGCTACTCAAGGCTTTCTCCCCTGCACCAATCCTTTCGTATCAGAGCACCGCTTGCACCCAACTTTCCTGATTATTTGTTGAATGTTGTAAAGTTTGGTCGCAATTACTCCCCAATGTCTTAAGGCATATCATTTCATTCTGTCCTTATACTATGAGTTTTGGACATATTCCTTTCGTCGCCAACTCTCCCGAGTACTTCCTCTTTCGTTATAAGGCGTAATTTTGAGTATCTTTGGTTGAACTAGTTGTAATATCAATTCTCGTCATTTCCGTTTGTAACATGGTTGTTATTTTTATAATTGGACTGTTAGTGTAAGCAGAACGACCAAGAGCTCATCTAGTTGAACAATGTATGCCCTGTTATAAAAATATTCATGGACAAGTAGTCAATTAATGAACGCAATTTGGCGAAGATTGTGAAAACTAAATAAAATGAGCAGATCGCCCTTACAATAATTACTCCACTTAATAAAAGGCCGGTGTAGTATGAATATAATAACATCAATCAACATGAAATAGCTCAGAAATTCCTATCAAAACTGGCGAAGTAAAACACTGAAGAACTTATAGTCGATCATCATGCAATGGGGATAGAGGACCGCTAATGCAATTATCTTATCACAGAACTCAAATACAAAAAGAGAACAACATGTAAAAATTTGACTTAGATTTGGCTGAATGATGTTGCAGTTTGAAATACTTGGATATGCGTAAGTTTTAAGGTAATGCTAGCCTCGTCGGGATAACAGCCTATGTAATTTAGTTTGTGCAAAATAAAATGTTACGTTTTATAGAATCAGCCACAACATCGTTCCGCTCATCGGCCATCGTTAAGAAAGAAATTCCTTGCCGAAATTAACATGCATAAGGAAGGGGGTATGCATTGTTATAAATAAGGAAAC
This sequence comes from Schistocerca serialis cubense, assembly GCF_023864345.2. Taxonomy (NCBI): domain Eukaryota; kingdom Metazoa; phylum Arthropoda; class Insecta; order Orthoptera; family Acrididae; genus Schistocerca; species Schistocerca serialis. The sequence goes on from NC_064639.1 coordinate 391,841,632, forward strand.
ACTCTCAGATATTAAGTACTTGTCAAATTGTATCATGTTGTAATCTTACCTTCCCCACACACTACCATTAAATTTTCAGTCTCTTCAAAACAATTAATTGCTTAGTTTCAGACTCTTCGAGAAGAGGAAGATCTACAAAAGATGTAAAAATCTCTACGTATTTTCATTTTGTCGTTGTTGGCTGCAGTTCTCGCATCTAGGGGTAGATTTTTGAGGCTGGAGTTTTGACTTTGAGCATTCCAGTTGACCAGATAATTGATGAAGTAATTTCTGTTTCTATGACTCTTTCTTATTTTATCCTTTTCTTCTATATCACACTGACTGTACAATCTCAACTTCTATAAAACCATCAATTACATTGTTATTGCCAAAATTAAGAATACGTCCGTTTGCATCAGAGGTATGCCCACTACTGCCAACATTCTGTAGTACTCACAATATTCCAAAGAGTTTACAAAGCAAAGGAGTTTACAAACCTTCTTGACAAAAGAATAATCTTCACCAAGTTATATCATTGTTTTATAAATGAGTCCAGAAATAAATTTAATAAATATCGTCAGATTGTGCAACGCAACTAATAATAGGAATTTTAAGTATGCCCGACATTTCGTAATTTCAAATATATCTAAAAGAAAAGAATATTAACCGTGTATACACAGATTGTACATTTGATTGTAAGAAAATTTCTTTTTATACGTTTTACCCTAAAATATAATGCATCGTATAAATATCATTTGAAATGCATTTAGTTAAACAGCTGAGGTAATTTTCATCCATACAAGATTCGAAATTAATCCTGGTATCGGCTATTTCTATGTAAAAAAAAGGTAATGTTAGTGGAGAGTGTCCCATTGCGGTGTGCAACATTTAGAGACAAAGGTGGCACCTTGTAATAATTGATCACGAAATGGCAGTAGAACAAGATCATGGCACGACATTCGTCAGTATTTAAGTAATCGAATTTGGAAAAACGAAATAAGAAGAAGCACGTACAGCTACGTTATACTGGGCGGGGAAATTAAAAGTGGCCTAGGGAAGAAGTCGAAGTGGAGTATTCGCCCCCATGATCGACGTGATATGCTGGTCTCTTGCGACAGGCGTCGGTTTGATTTGGTAGGATTCTGAAGCATTTTCAGGTGAACTGCAGCTACATTTTCTGGCGTGCGGTCACTTTTCGGAATGTTTATCGTCTTGTTCAAAACAGATCCTGTCTGACGCCATTTTCGGACCAGACGTTGCATGGCACTCTTTGCTGGAACACTGACGCCATTAAACTTCTTAGCAAACAATTGACCACACCTTTTACACAACAGTGTTATCGCCACTTTGACAGCATGAAACTTCTCAGCAATTAACTAACCACACTTCTTCCACAACTTTGTTGTCACCTTTCTTTTCGCCCGCTCCTCCACTGCGAGCACCATCGTACATTTTGCACTGCCCCACCACACCGACACAGCCCCCACTACGCTCTGAACCGGTGTGGATCACGTGGCAGCATTTTCCAGTATACGTACGCAAATGGCTGAAAATGGCAGAGAGAAAAATGAACTATTAAGCAAATCACGACTGCATTGGTCAACACCCTACTGAGACAGAGAGGGAGGGAGTATTTTTACTTCAGTACTCGAAGAGCGCACGCTGGTATCCAAGCATTCGATAAGCGCAACGTGCATTTCCACGCGCTTACCAAAAAGCTCAAAATAATGGCCTGTAGTTCATCACTGACTTTTGACACCCTAACAGCCAAGTGAATTTAAGAATTCTTTTTTGTGTGTGTGAGTTTAGGGTGCTCAACTACTAAGGTCATTAGCGCCCAGTCACAAACGTTAGTGCACTAGTAGCGTAGAAAAACGCAAGAGGACAACATCAGAAAGTACTTACAAAGACGCAGAGAAACAAAATAAAAGAGTCTGATCTTTTAGGACAATTCTGTCAGTGTAATAAAACGAAGGACACGAGCAGCTGCTCGAGCGTCATCATCTAAAAGTTCCTGTAAGGTAGACGGCAGACATAGGACAACACGAGAGTGAATAAAACGGGGACAGGACAATAAAACATGGCGCACCGTCAATGGATGACCACCGGGGCACTGCGGGGCGGGCTCACCGGACAACAGGTAGCAGTGGCTAAATCGGCAATGCCAAATCCGCAACCTGGCCAAAATGACCTCCTCTCGCCGGGAAGGGCGTGAGGAGGTCGTCCAAGCCGTCGGGATCGGTTTGATGGCCCTAAGCTTATTTGCGTGGAGAGAGGACCAAGCCTCATGCCACAATCATGAAATCTACCGACAAAGAACCCCACGAACATGAGTTGATGGGACACAAAAGGAAGCTGTCCAAGGCAGAAGGGCAGCAGCCTAGGCCGCAGCATCAGCAGCTTCGTTCCCAGGCACACCGATGAGGCCAGAAATCCACAAAAAAAGGACACGAGCGCCCGTATCAACTAGCGACTGAAGGGACCGTTGAATTCGTTGCACGAGAGGGTGGTCCGAATATGGGTCACGGAGACTCTGAATGGCGCTCAAAGAATCAGAGCAGATGGCATAGGGAGAATGACGATGGCGGCGGATATACTGAACAGCCTGATAGAGAGCAAAGAGCTCAACTGTCAACATGAAGGTACTTTACTCCATATGGACCATACGGCGAGCTCTCACCGTTAACCAGACGGCGGTGACACGAGCAAGACCGCAGCCTTCAGCACGGCGCGGCTTACACGCCCTGCACCACGACCCGTTGGGCCAGCTACAGCATGCTGCACTCTCGTGTTTGTGTTCCGGGCAGCGGTGCTTACAAGACTGCCCACTCCCGCTGCCTGTCCGTCTAGTGCTAGGGAACTAGCACGTGACCCCGACAAGGGCCGGTTTCCTTCACTGACCAGCCTACGTTCCGCTCTCTTGTCAAAAGTTAAAACAAGACCCGGTTCCGCGCTAGCTCGCTCCTTAAAACTGTTCCACATCGCGATGCGCACCCTCTCGCTAACAGCACGACGTGTAACTCTTTGCGCCAGTGAAGACGACCAGGGGGAGAAATGGATACTTACGTATCAGTCTGCTTTTCTAAAACTACAGTCGGCAGGATAATGGGTCAGTAAATGGAAACGCATTTTATACGTTGTAACCCATAATTAATGACATTAATGACTGTGGCTGTTGAAATGTTTAGAAAGATACGAAATTATTTCTGCTTGGATAGGATACAAGGAGTATCTGAGTAGTCAATGTCATATGCGTAGTTTTGAGGACGAAGTTGTGCAGCACAGATGAACAAAATTCAGAAGGATTGCTCCATACGCTTCAGGTCAGTAGGTCCCGAGTAAGGTTTTGAGCTGTACGAAAGGCCCATAGTAGTACAATAGCCGTTTTAGAGAAGTGCTGCTACGAAAACAGAGCGAGTTTACCTCATATTTAAGCAAAGTCAAGGCCTGGTTGGCAATCAAAGGCTGAATGAAATCAAAATAAGAATAGGAAGTGAAATGCGAGAAACGCTTAATGGGTTTGAACGTAAACCTTTTCTGCTCGATCTGACAAAAATCCAAAGAAATTTTGGTCGTACGTAAACAGAAATGCGATCGAAATCATCTATTCAATCTTTCAGTCACCATACTGGTATGAAAATGGAAGACGGCAGAAAGAAAGGTGAAGTTACTGATTTGATCTTCCGAAACCGTTTCACCGCGGGAGATCGTTATATGGTTCATCGGGCGAATGCTGGTTTGTCAGATATTGCGATAAGTGATCGCGGAATAGAAAATCAAATAAAAGTGCTGAATAGTTGAAAGGTAACTGGACTGGATGAGATACCGTGAGATTCTATAGAGATTACACAGAAGAACTTTCTCTCCTTTCTGCTAGTTGTTGGAGCAATGAAGGCCTCCAAGCGACTGGTGGAATGTACAGGTCAATCCCATTTTAAGAAGTGACGTAAGGTCCGACGGACATAATTAAGAGTGTTTATTCCTCACATCAATCTGTCGCAGAATTATGGAATGCGTTTCATGCACATAAATTATGACTTTTTGCAGAACGAAAATCTGCTCTACAAAAATCAATATGGATTCGCAAACAGAGATCTTGCGAAACTCAGCTCCCTATCTTCTTCCATGAGACCGAGAGTGCCGTAGGTATCGGCGCCTAGGCTGATGCCGAGTTCCTTGATTCCAAGAAGACGTATATTATAATTCCACACTGTTATTTAGTGAACAAAATATGATCTTATCGAATATCGACCAGATTTGTGGTTGGATTGAGGATTTCCTTGCAGACAGAACTCACCACGCCGCTCTAAAAGGAACAAAACTGACTCATATAAAGGTAAGTTTAGGAGTACCACAAAGAAGTGTGATAGGGGCATTACTGTTTAAAACACACAGGGTGTTTCAGAAGTGATCGTTAGTATTCAGGGACATGAGCTTAAAAGCTATGAGCACTTGTTCAATGGAAGAGTTGTGTTTCAAAGTAGCAAAGATAAACAAGTGCTCCCCCGCTCCCCCCACCCCTTCACCCACACACCAACCCACCTTCAATTTAGACGTAACCTATCACAGCTCCGGATTCTGCGTGATGTCTGTTCTTCCGGACATTTCCGAAAGAATAAACTCCACGCATTCATATACAAGAGATGCATGTTAGGGCACCTGTTTACTGGACATTTTTTCTTGTTTTGGTCCATACTATCACTTCCCAAAGTATGGAAAGCAGGAGCTTGCCTTAGAAGAGACTTGTTTCACAGTATCGAAGATCAAGAATTGTTTAGAGCTCTTAAGGTATGCGTTTTAGAGCCCATGTTTACTTGACCCTTTTTTTTCGAATGATCATTCCTATCACATCCCTGAATATTGACCATCACTTCTGAAACACTCTGTATATAAATGATCTAGTGGATAATGTCGGAACTGTACGAAGTTATTAGCATATTATTCAGTTTTCTGTAGCGAGGTAGAAAAGTCTGAATGCTAAACTGAATTGCAAGTACTGGAGAGGAGAAATGATTGATGTAGGAACTAGCATTTAACCATGAACAAAAATAAATGTAATGAATTTCGTATAAATAGGCAAATAAATACACTGCTGTTACATTATTCTGTTATGGAAAAATCACTGGGTAGCGACCTAAAGTGGAATGACCACATAAAACGAATTGCAGGAAAGGCATAAACCACCTTAACACTCACTGGAAGTGTTTTAAAGAAAGTAATTTATCCCGAAAGAATTAGTTTTTTAATTATTCGTCCAACGAATCTGGGAATTGCTTATAAGTCTGTAATCCTTATCAGGCTGGATTAACACAAGAGATTGACAAGATCTAACGAAGAGCGGCACACTTCGCCAGAGGATCGTGTAGTCGACGAGATCGCATTATGGATATGCTTAACAAACTCCAACGACAGGGGTTACAAGAAAGGTTACATGCATATACAGAAACTATTGAAATTGTGAGAGAGTACTTGTAGGGAAGAGTACTCTGTCACACTTCGAAAGGTGACGTGCGGATTATAAATGTATGTATCCAGGTGCAACAGCAGGAACGTTCGATGCGCATCCCAGTCAATAGTGTACACAACTAACTCCGGGTCGAAAATCGACAAGGAAGTCATAGTTCACGAAATACAAACCTCTGAAGATGAATGTCAGAATTTGGGTTCCCGCTTGATGACGTGATAGCTCGAGAAGAGGCTTTGTTTGGTCGCAGCATCATGTATGGAGACTAAGAGCGTATGGCGGGAACGTTCTCATTATCCACTACTCGTCAGCCACTACCAGAACGTGTTGAAAAGTAATGGCTTGCAATGTTTTATGTGGAATCCCTTAAGCCTTTTAAAATAGAAGAAATGTCGGTCGGCCGTGAAGCTTGGTGAGACAGTGCACGCAGTTGCGTATCACTGTGTCCAAGCTGGAGCAGCCGTTAACGCGCCTGCCTAGTAAGCAGGAGACAGTGAGTTCGATTCTAGGTTCGCCACACATTTTCACGCGTTGCCGCTGATTCTGCATAATGTCGTAACGCAACTGACATCAGTAATGCCTTTCCTCCCCCTCTCCCCCCACCCACCCACCCACCCACCTTCAATTTAGACGTAACCTATCACAGCTCCGGATTCTGCGTGATGTCTGTTCTTCCGGACATTTCCGAAAGAATAAACTCCACGCATTCATATACATGAGATGTTATTAACATTCCACATGTTTAATCTTCATGACTCGATATTTGCAGTCCCCTGCAGCTAGAGGGCTTCGAATTGCAGCGTTCATCGTGGCGGTATGTAAAGTAATTACGAAAGTGAGTGAGGTGCACAAAGCTGTAACTGAGTCTCGAATTCGAAGAATTCATCCACTCATGGAGCACCCTCTCCTTTAGCATGAAAATACCAGACCACACAAGAGCTCTGTGATATCTGCAACAATCTGATTGTTTCACTGTCATCGCTCATATTCAATACAGTCCCGTCTTGGCCCCACCCGATTGTCATATGTTTCCGAAGAGTCTGATGAGACGGAGCAAGCAGAAGTGAGGTTGTGGGTCCTTCAACAAAGTCAAACAATCTGCAGGTGACTATTTTCAAATGGTTCAAATGGCTCTGAGCACTATGGGACTCAACATCTGAGGTCAACAGTCCCCTAGAACTTAGAACTACTTAAACCTAACTAACCTAAGGGCATCACACACATTCATGCCCGAGGCAGGATTCGAACCTGCGACCGTAGCAGTCACGCGGTTCCAGACTGAAGCGCCTAGAACCGCTCGGCCACCGCGGCCGGCGGTGACTATGTAGAGAAATAAAAATGCATACTTGAAGAATATAATTGTAGAATGCTAATAACGTTTGTTTAATTTAAGAAGTCTTGAGATTACACATAAAAATTCTGAAGCATTGTTTTTCAGCCCGGCTTCGTAGCAATGATGGAATAAAAGGAAGGTTCAGAAATGGAATTAAAATTCAGGGTGCACGGATTCTAGCGATAGCATTCACTGAAGACACTGTTGCTCTCTGTGAATCTCAGGAATATTTACAGGAGTTGGTGAAGGCCATGAATAATCTACAGAGTTCTGAATGTGGTTTGATAGTAACCAAATACAAGTCAATGTATTAAGAAGAAGTGGATATCAACGGAACGCCACCTGAATCAAGATTGGGGATCTACTACACGCAATGAAATAAATCTGCTACTTCGGGTTAAAGTAACGTATGACGGACGAGGCATGTGGGACATCAGAAGCAGGTTAACACTGGCAAAGAGATCACTTCTAACTGAAAGAAGGATACTAGTGTCAAGTACGCTGAAGCTATTTTTTCATTCAATAAGGGAAAAAGTACTACGTCACAGAAGGAAAGGGATTACAGCTTACGAGTACTGAGCGTCCGTTGCAGGTGAAGCTTCTTACTACCGGCGCCTATTTCTGCTCTCCTCAGAGAGCGCAGCACGTGGATGAGATGGCCGCACAGAACACGAATGTCTCAGTCGCCTGCCCGCCCCCAATCAGCACTCGCATTTATACTCCGTGGACATAATGGGCTCGATTAACTGTTTCTGTGGAGACGCAACTGGCTGACAACAATAGGCAGAGACTGAGGTTCTCTGGGATGAGATTACTCGCTCACCCACGGGTCACAACGTCCCCCACAGATTCAGTTGTGCGGAATGACGTGCACAGTAATAACATTAATAGCAGAGGATAACCGTTACGGTTCTATTCGAAACGCAAGAGCAAATACTGAAGGGCTACATGGGAAACAACGATACGCAGTCCTCTCACAAGCATAACGGCTGGGGTCTAGTGAAGCAGGGGATACAACCCGTCGGCTTTAACCAATGACGTCATACATTACTCATAGATAATAATGTCTTCACTTTCGGCCGTAGATGATAAAACAGTTCTGTGTTCCGGATAAGCGCTATCATTGTACATTAAAATAATTGACTGTTATTTTAAAAGAGATTGTTACATGTTGCTCAAAATATTCTTCGTGTGCATTTATTTAAATAATTGGTTGTTTGCAATTCATTCCGTACTTAATTTCATTCTTACTGATATTGAGGTAATTTGGAATATTAGTTTCTTATCTTAGGACAATTTTTAGTATCTCATTTTCGTTTGTAGTTATTGACTTATCTGTTCCGATGAGCATAGATGATTTGAGAGAGGCTATGGGCGTAGACATGTTGGCCACGATTTGTTTTTTACAAATGTGTGGTCTCGTTGCCGAGTATGTTCGATGTCGTGAGTGCGGCGAACATATGCGCCTCATAAGTGTATCTCGTCTCTGTACTCACGACTTATTCGTATGGCGCTACAGGAAAGATCGGTTGCGGCGGTCCATTAGACGAGGGACGTGGTTAGAAAAATCTAAGCTCGCGTTGAGAGACATTATGAAAATCACGTACTGATGGTATTTGAGATATCCTGTGTAGCTGTGTGTCTGTGTGTCCATGAATGTCGTGTGAGTAAGCGCACAGTTGTGGATTGGTACTCTTTTTTCAGGGAATATGTGAGATATAGGGGGCCGTTGGGGGAGCCGTGTGTTATGGACGAAAACAACGAGTCGCATTTTGGCAAAAGGAAGTACAACAGGGGGGAACCTCTGGTGGGGTTATGGGTTTGGGGGGCTGTAGTTTCAGGTCAAGAATATGACGATGTAGTGTTTAAAGTAGTACCCAATCGAGGGAAGGAAGTTTTGGTCAGCTTAATTTAAGATCACGTTGCAGAGGGTTCCACTGTAATTTCAGATGGTTTCCCTTCGTATAGGGATTTAGGGGAAAGGGGTTATCAGCATCTCGTAGTTAATCACAATATTGAGTTCATTATCCACAGAGGCTTGCAAAAATAGCATAGAGGGTTATTGGTCAGCTGTGAAATCTCTTGTAGGGAAGGGAAACGCCGAATTTCCACACTTCAAAGTCACATAGACGAATATTCATGGAGGTGTAGTATTCCTCAAATATCCTGCCCGTTTAAATGTTTTGTTAAACGTGATGGTCAAATGTACCGCCTGAAACATGTTAGCTTATTTCACATTGGAATGGGGGGTGGGCATTTAATTTTTGTATTACGGCATTACGTACGTTTTCGTGTACTCCACTACGTAACAGAAATTTCACAGGTGTCGTTCTTCTTTCGTTTCCCAGCACTAGTATCAGTACGATTCTTCCGAATCTGTACTAGCAATATTAAAGGCGAAACGCCCGACACAACTAAAAGTTGTATCCCGTCCTTCAGTTGACCTTTACACTCACACTACCTATTCGAAAAGAACGAAGTATGTAACATTGATGAAGTTTACCTATATATGTCAACTGGAAGAGCAGGATGCAAATGTTGTGTATAACTATACAGATCAACTAAAGAATGGGATACTACTGTCACTGCTGTGATCAAAACTATAACTTTCAGTCGATACTATCAGCATCAAAGACGAAAAAAAAACTATACCCCATCGTGAAGTACGGGATACAATTCGTGTATGTGTCGTCTTATTGTCTCTTCGTGTAGTTCAACTGAGGTACAGGTTTCAAATGTAACGTACGTCCATTTCCACGTTTTCATTAGCAGTGTACATATATATAGGTCAACGGAAGTATGGGGTACAAATATTATGTACGTAGCTCCTTCTGCCATCGGTAATACTACTATCTGCGCAAGAACAGACAGCAGAGGCGAAAGAAACGACACATGTAAAATTTGTATCCCTTGCTTCAGTTGACCTATATACACTCCTGGAAATGGAAAAAAGAACACATTGACACCGGTGTGTCAGACCCACCATACTTGCTCCGGACACTGCGAGAGGGCTGTACAAGCAATGATCACACGCACGGCACAGCGGACACACCAGGAACCGCGGTGTTGGCCGTCGAATGGCGCTAGCTGCGCAGCATTTGTGCACCGCCGCCGTCAGTGTCAGCCAGTTTGCCGTGGCATACGGAGCTCCATCGCAGTCTTTAACACTGGTAGCATGCCGCGACAGCGTGGACGTGAACCGTATGTGCAGTTGACGGACTTTGAGCGAGGGCGTATAGTGGGCATGCGGGAGGCCGGGTGGACGTAGCGCCGAATTGCTCAACACGTGGGGCGTGAGGTCTCCACAGTACATCGATGTTGTCGCCAGTGGTCGGCGGAAGGTGCACGTGCCCGTCGACCTGGGACCGGACCGCAGCGACGCACGGATGCACGCCAAGACCGTAGGATCCTACGCAGTGCCGTAGGGGACCGCACCGCCACTTCCCAGCAAATTAGGGACACTGTTGCTCCTGGGGTATCGGCGAGGACCATTCGCAACCGTCTCCATGAAGCTGGGCTACGGTCCCGCACACCGTTAGGCCGTCTTCCGCTCACGCCCCAACATCGTGCAGCCCGCCTCCAGTGGTGTCGCGACAGGCGTGAATGGAGGGACGAATGGAGACGTGTCGTCTTCAGCGATGAGAGTCGCTTCTGCCTTGGTGCCAATGATGGTCGTATGCGTGTTTGGCGCCGTGCAGGTGAGCGCCATAATCAGGACTGCATACGACCGAGGCACACAGGGCCAACACCCGGCATCATGGTGTGGGGAGCGATCTCCTACACTGGCCGTACACCACTGGTGATCGTCGAGGGGACACTGAATAGTGCACGGTACATCCAAACCGTCATCGAACCCATCGTTCTACCATTCCTAGACCGGCAAGGGAACTTGCTGTTCCAACAGGACAATGCACGTCCGCATGTATCCCGTGCCACCCAACGTGCTCTAGATGGTGTAAGTCAACTACCCTGCCCAGCAAGATCTCCGGATCTGTCCCCCATTGAGCATGTTTGGGACTGGATGAAGCGTCGTCTCAAGCGGTCTGCACGTCCAGCACGAACGCTGGTCCAACTGAGGCGCCAGGTGGAAATGGCATGGCAAGCCGTTCCACAGGACTACATCCAGCATCTCTACGATCGTCTCCATGGGAGAATAGCAGCATGCATTGCTGCGAAAGGTGGATATACCCTGTACTAGTGCCGACATTGTGCATGCTCTGTTGCCTGTGTCTATGTGCCTGTGGTTCTGTCAGTGTGATCATGTGATGTATCTGACCCCAGGAATGTGTCAATAAAGTTTCCCCTTCCTGGGACAATGAATTCACGGTGTTCTTATTTCAATTTCCAGGAGTGTAGTTCAACTGAACAACAGAATAAATGCTACCGAAAACGAAGGAATCGACGTACGCTAAACTTGTATCCCGTACTGCAGTTAACCAATACAGTTCTAATGAGGTTCAAGATACAACCCGTATATATGTGACGTGAGGTACATATTCTATGCGATCAATATTTCCATCCATTTTTTCCCTTCATTTTCCACAGAAATATTACGATACAAACACGCGATATCCTTAACGTGAAAATACTGCTTGCCTTGATATATATTTTTCGTCTGTCATATTCCTTTGTTTCTAAACAGTCTTGTCAGCTCTTTCTTCTCTGTAAAAAATGCTCTCTGGCCAATTCTGACGTCATTGCTCGAAGCCGACGGTTTGTATCCCCTGCTTCACTAGACCCAACGGCTGACCTCCAGCTGACATCACTCTGCAGTGAGCTAATATCCCACAGTCCCAAAATGCTAGCCATCAGTTGCCGGACTTCAGTTTTTTTTTTTCTATCAAAGTTGGCCAGAACACGTAATAATTTCTTACGCAAAGGCATTGGAGCAATGTCCCATTATCAACATTTGACTGATTCACTCCAAAGCCGTGTTGTATTGTAATGGATCGAAACTTTTTTAAAACTGTTCTTGGTCATACAGACCCATTACGTTATTATGTCATACGACTGTGGTAAACAATAAAAATGGTTAGAATTCGAGCTCTGATTCGTCCTGGAAACTATGGTACTGCCACCATGTTGTCAAAAATTCTTTGTGAGAACTTATCATTCATCCTACCAGTGAGTCAAAACCTTCGCTGGAAGTATTTATCTGACACTAGCCCAGCATTCACATAGTGATAAAGCGCATGTAATATTTACAGTAACATAACGCTTGACACCTTAATCTCGTATCGTTGACGAACGTGGTGTTTCAGTTACCACTATAGAAATAATTAATCACTTAGTTTAAAAATGCGGTTACAAATGTGAATATGGATCCAAATATGCGCTCATTTGCATCGAGGCAGCCACTAATGTCAATAAGCATGTGACTGTTCTATTAAATGTTATTAACTATTGTTATTGTTATTCTTTTAAGACGGCCGCTAGCCACCATTTCATGGCACCAAGGAGACGCTGAATTCAAAACAATTGAGAACCTTTGATTTAGGATACTTCTGCCCTACACTGGTAACTGAAAGGCTTTTCTCGTAAATGAAAAGCTTTTCCAAGAAGCACACGTATCCCCGTGAGATGTCCCAGCGACAGTTTCGTTCAGCCTCACCAATAAGAGATTCGAAACATCTGAGTAATTTAAAGCCCTTGTAGAGATTCGGTTTACAAGAAGTACGAATCAAGCGACCGTAACAAAGAATGGCTGCATCCATATTTAATGATGTGAAATACTTGATAAACAATTTTCACGCTCATAAATAATTTTCCCAGCACTTCTGAAGTGACGAATGTCCGGAAGAGGTGGTCCACACACTCTTGAATGGTCTCGAAGCCAAGTTAGAGAAATAGTCCAAAGATACCGAGTCAGCTGGAAAGGTAGTCCTCAGTTGTTACGTTCGAACTTGGTTCGCAGTCACCGATACGCGGGGAAGTCGCTGTGTCTCGCGGCGATGTCCGTTTGGCGCCTCCTAATGGTGTCCAATCTAAACTCCAGGTCTCGCTATTTGTTATTCATCTGAGCCACCGCAGTGGGGACAGCGTTGCGTCCCTAGTGAGGCTGGAACTAAAGAAGTACTTTTTCTCTGGAGAAGCAGCATTGGCGCATATGAGCAGAGGAAATAAATTTAGGAAACGCAGGCTTTGGAACCCCACTCTGTAGCAATTTTCGGACGAGAACGGTCGATTTGGCAGCACTTTGCAGAACGTAATGCGATAACTATGAAGTGTAATAGAATTACATATGTTCACAGTAGTTGGTGCCACAGTCGATTTGCATTTCTTTAGTGAAACATCCTCGACAGGCGACTGTCTGAGATAACGGTACTTATTTCACTATCTATTTTCGCCTGCAGCCATTCTCAACTAGTATTGAAGCACCCTAGTGCATGATACAGTTAAATACGGAGCTACCGATGTACAAATGTATCACAGTGTCAGCCGTCATGATCGTATGCAAGGACATAATTCGAGAGTCTGACGTCCGTTTGTTCGCAACGTTGTTCATTCTAGACCTTAAGATTGACGATGTCAAATATTTGGCGCATCAGTTGCTATGTTTTAATGGTGAGGGGCGCTAAGATGTTTTCAATCCACTTGAAAATGTCTACAGGAAAACATTTATAGTTGAATAAATTATCTTATTTCCGACAGTTTCCTGGTAAATATGTTTTCATTTCCTAAGTTACTTACGATTGGCGGTTATTTATTAAAATTAATCTCCTTTTCCTTCCGTCACTTTAGCTGTGATTAAAATGTAAGTTCGAAACCCTGTAGGAACATTAGTCACGCCTGTCCGTCTTCCATATTCCTGCGAGGATTTGAGGACGATATTGTACGAATGGCTACAGCGAAAACGCGCAGATGCGAAAAGTCGAAAAGTGGGACTTAATAAAGGCAGCTCATCAGACATTCCAAAGCCAATTGAATATGACTGTCTTCATTAGCAGTATCATTCTGTCGCAATGGCTGAAATTCAAAGCGGAATACGTAACAAGACGCGTTAATAACGTTGTGTGGACTGTTAGCCGAAACGCAATTCGGTGCGAAATTGATCACTTAATGCAGGCTGCCCGCCCCATTGGAAGGAGAGGAGCTTCTGTCATAACGAATGACTATCGATACGCACGCGCTCACCTGTGCATTGAGTGCTGGCAATCTAATGTTCCGGATGGCGCTGATGCACGGAATCAAATCAGCGTTGAAATCTGAGTGATGGAAACGTAATAGTAGATCTGTTCATCTAAATATCGACAAGTGGAACTTGATTATTACTTTACAAGCTCTAGTGACGTCAGTATGTACATAATGTTGCATAGCACTTTTTCACTTGTGTTCATTCAGTTTTATACTGATGATAAGGGAGCCAGGTTGCAATGATATTTTCAAATTTTTGGTGGCGTACGCTAGCTGTGGCTTAGTCATGATAAAAATCTACAGTATGAGTTACCTATTTCCTAATGTTAGTCTCATTATCATCCCACTCACGCTCTTCGTTTTCAGAAGAGCTGACAGTAAGTCATTTTAGAAAAACACAATTCGTGTCCAGTCCTCTCAGATGTTCGTATTAAACCATAATGTTCCTTCTATTCTGTGCATAATGACGTACATAAATTTAATTTTTATCTCCAAGGCTTTACTGTCCCAAAAAAGCGTCTTCATCAGTACTGTGATGATTCACTTCACAGTTGTAAAGGAAATCACCTCCTAGTAGTGTCATTCATTTACTGCCAATATCATTCAATTTCTAATTACTCCTTGTGTGGTAGCTACAGGAAAATTTATTCCTGATTAACTCGAATTTCAACGTCCTTTTAATCACTTAGAAAGCCCTATAAGAGAATGTAGTCTTTAATATTGAAACATATCACATTACATACAGTAGATGAAATAAAGAAAGTACCCTTCCTCACAAAAACGAGAGAAAAATACGGCAATGTACGATGTAACCGACATGTAAACAAGACGGTGTTAGCATTAGCGCTGACATTTGCGTGCTAGGTATTTTGTAATACACTCCTGGAAATAGAAAAAAGAACACATTGACACCGGTGTGTCAGACCCACCATACTTGCTACGGACACTGCGAGAGGGCTGTACAAGCAATAATCACACGCACGGCACAGCGGACACACCAGGAACCGCGGTGTTGGCCGTCGAATGGCGCTAGCTGCGCAGCATTTGTGCTCCGCCGCCGTCAGTGTCAGCCAGTTTGCCGTGGCATACGGAGCTCCATCGCAGTCTTTAACACTGGTAGCATGCCGCGACAGCGTGGACGTGAACCGTATGTGCAGTTGACGGACTTTGAGCGAGGGCGTATAGTGGGCATGCGGGAGGCCGGGTGGACGTACCGCCGAATTGCTCAACACGTGGGGCGTGAGGTCTCCACAGTACATCGATGTTGTCGCCAGTGGTCGGCGGAAGGTGCACGTGCCCGTCGACTTGGAACCGGACCGCAGCGACGCACGGATGCACGCCAAGACCGTAGGATCCTACGCAGTGCCGTAGGGGACCGCACCGCCACTTCCCAGCAAATTAGGGACACTGTTGCTCCTGGGGTATCGGCGAGGACCATTCGCAACCGTCTCCATGAAGCTGGGCTACGGTCCCGCACACCGTTAGGCCGTCTTCCGCTCACGCCCCAACATTGTGCAGCCCGCCTCCAGTGGTGTCGCGACAGGCGTGAATGGAGGGACGAATGGAGACGTGTCGTCTTCAGCGATGAGAGTCGCTTCTGCCTTGGTGCCAATGATGGTCGTATGCGTGTTTGGCGCCGTGCAGGTGAGCGCCATAATCAGGACTGCATACGATCGAGGCACACAGGGCCAACACCCGGCATCATGGTGTGGGGAGCGATCTCCTACACTGGCCGTACACCACTGGTGATCGTCGAGGGGACACTGAATAGTGCACGGTACATCCAAACCGTCATCGAACCCATCGTTCTACCATTCCTAGACCGGTAAGGGAACTTGCTGTTCCAACAGGACAATGCACGTCCGCATGTATCCCGTGCCACCCAACGTGCTCTAGAAGGTGTAAGTCAACTACCCTGGCCAGCAAGATCTCCGGATCTGTCCCCCATTGAGCATGTTTGGGACTGGATGAAGCGTCGTCTCACGCGGTCTGCACGTCCAGCACGAACGCTGGTCCAACTGAGGCGCCAGGTGGAAATGGCATGGCAAGCCGTTCCACAGGACTACATCCAGCATCTCTACGATCGTCTCCATGGGAGAATAGCAGCCTGCATTGCTGCGAAAGGTGGATATACACTGTACTAGTGCCGACATGGTGCATGCTCTGTTGCCTGTGTCTATGTGCCTGTGGTTCTGTCAGTGTGATCATGTGATGTATATGACCCCAGGAATGTGTCAATAAAGTTTCCCCTTCCTGGGACAATGAATTCACGGTGTTCTTATTTCAATTTCCAGGAGTGTATATACCTGAAATACTCACATGTCACCACGTGTCTAGGCAAGTTAATCATACATTTTTCAAAGACACCTTCAGGCATTTGTACTAGAGAAGTATTTGAAACAGTCAGAATTTAGAACCTTGACTGGAGCTAGACGCCTGAATGTCAGGCAACCAGTTAAGCTAAGCGGTACGCTACTGGCACAAAGATGCAGGGCTCACTGTAGACTACGATGCATTCGTAGCTTCCTCCGACTTGCTATCGAACGAGGACACGTGCGTATCATACTACAGTACTGGCGGAGGGAGATCAGTTTTCCAATCCTTTCTTTTGGACCGAACGAGGTGGTTCAGTGAACAGGACGTTGGACAATTTGTGAGTAGGTCTATGGTGTTCAAGCGTCAGTCACTATGATTTCTGACGATACCCTAAATCGACCAGAGCGAATCACTGTGACTACAAAGGGCTTTGTCAATTACCTGCCCCACCTTTGTCCGATCCCTCTTGGTACCGCGGCTGTAAAACTCCTAGCAGAAGACCTATTCTCTTTTGTGTAATGAGCCTAATATTTCTGCTTTTAATATGTATGTAGGTAAAGAACTGTTACTAGTTCATATGAGAGATATCATTTACGAAGAAGTCACTCAGTGATACCTAATTAACTTTTGTAGGAAGAGACAGTTATAATGGATCATCAACATAACACTATATCTACAGCGCTATAATCACAATTACGTACATCATAGTGCCTACTGCCATAATTATCTGTGAGACTTAGAAATGAAAAATAGCAACATGAAATTGTCTTGGTGCTATTTCACTCTCCATTTACTAATAAGTACCAATTGAAACACTCCGTGTCCTCGAAATATTGCGACAAACTTCGAGGGTTTGTAGAGGGTGGCATGAGGAAAAGGATCCCGTGTCCAGATACGTCATCCAACAACGCTACCGAGTGTCGAAGTCATAGGCGCCGTCGTCTGTTAGGTCACGTCTTCGGCAGCAAACGCTATTTTTTTACACCGTCGGACCGTATGCAAAATGTACCAGAAAGTTTTTTGTACTCAGTGATCGCGACTGATTGCCACGATCGCCAGTAGAGAGGGTGGAGCTAGTTGCTGCGTAGACAGGCCATGAGTCCTGCGAATACGATGGTTTGTTGCGTCGGTTGATGACGGATTCGGACACAGGTTTCCACCTGCAGTAAATTTGTGGCCTGTATACTGAAAATCATTGGAGGTTTTACAGGGATATGAGGAGAAAAATAAACTGAAAATAGGAAGTATCCGGACATCCAAAAAAACATACACTTTTCTAATTAGGTTCATTGTGCTGCCACCTACAGCCAGGTATTCCATATCAGCTAACTCTGTAGTCATGAGACATAGTGAGAGAGCAGAATGGGGCACACTGCGGAACTCCCGGACTTCGAACGTGGTCAGGTGATTAAGTGTCACTTGTGTCATACGTCTGTACACGAGATTTCCACACTCCTAAACATTCTAGGTCCACTGTTCCCTATATGATAGTGAAGTGGAAACGTGAAGGGACACGCACAGCACAAAAGCGTCCAGGGCGACCTCGTCTGTCTACTGACAGAGACCACCGACAGTTGAAGAGGTTCGTAATGTTCACAGGCAGACATCTATCCAGACCATCACACAGGAATTCCAAACTGCAACAGGATCCACTGCAAGTACTCTGACAGTTAGGAGGGAGGTGAGAAAGCTTGGATTTCATGGTCGAGCGGCTGCTCATAAGCCACACATCGCGCCGGTAAATGCCAAACGACGCCTCGCGTGGTGTAAGGAGCGTAAACATTGGACGATTGACGATTTAACAGTGGAAAAACGTTGTGTAGAGTGACGAATTAGGGTACACAATCTGGTGAGCCGATGGCAGGGTGTGAGCATGGCAAATGCCCGGAGAACGTCATCTGCCAGCGTGTGTAGTGCCAACAGTAAAATTCGGAGGTCGTGGTGTTATGGTGTGGTCGTACTTTTTAATGGAGGGGCATTGCATCC
The DNA here is from genome assembly GCF_023864345.2 of Schistocerca serialis cubense. Classification (NCBI taxonomy): domain Eukaryota; kingdom Metazoa; phylum Arthropoda; class Insecta; order Orthoptera; family Acrididae; genus Schistocerca; species Schistocerca serialis. Next base: position 391,859,844 of record NC_064639.1, read on the forward strand.
GTTGTTGTTTTGCGTGGCACTATCACAACACAGGCCGATGTTAACGTTTTAAGCACCTACTTGCTTCCCACTGTTGAAGAGCAATTCGGGGATGGCGATTGCATCTTCCAACACGATCGAGCACCTGTTCGTATCGCATGGCCTGTGGTGGAGTGGCTACACGATAAAGACATTCCTGTAATGGACTAGCCTGCACAAAGTCCTGACTTGAATCCTATACAACACCTTTAGGACATTTCGGAAATTCGTCTTCGTGCCAGGCCTGACCGACCGACATCGATACCTCTCTTCAGTGTAGCACTCCATGAAGAATGGGCTGCCAATCCCCAAGAAACCTACCAGCACCTGATCGAACGTATGGCTGCGTGAGTGAAAGCTGTCATCAAGACTAAGGGTGGGCCAACACCACACTGAATTCCAGCATTACCGCTGAGGGCGCCACGAACTCGTAAGTTATTTTCAGCCAGGTGTCTGGATGCTTTTGATCGCGTAGTGTACTTCCGAAACCGTCATCCAGTGGGTTAAAAGAGCGTCTCATTTATAGGAGACAATGCCTTTCTACGCAACTGCTAGCTCCATCGTCACCAATGGTGATCTTGCCAATCGGTGACGATCACTGAATAATAAACAGCATTGCGAGAAGTTCTACCTATGGCCCGTCATTTTGCTCCGAAAGGGTGGTGTAGAAGCAGACGCTGGCACATTAACGCGATTCTGCACACTAGAAATCAATTCAAGATGGTCTCGTCACATTGATGCAACCATCACCTATACTCGAAGTCAACGTGAAAACACCACTCGCAGTCGGTAGATGCCAGCGCTACCAGTGGAGGGTATATAAAGCGTCTTAGGAAACATGGAAAACAACGCAGTCCTAGTCTTAAATCGGAAATGAAGAGATTTATCTGACGTCCAACATGATCATTGGCTTTCGGATCAAGGGTAGAAGCAATTCCGAAACGGTTAAGATTGTAAACGGTTCGGATGCCGCCATGATTAAAGTACACAGTGACGGCAAAATTGTACTACTCAAAAACTGCGCCAGGGCAACTGAGTCTCACCATGGGCCTTAGATGTCTGGGATGAGTGTTGGCTGCGGAGGTGTTTGCGGGCGAATAGATGTACAACTTTCGAGCTACTGAACGCCCAGATGAACCAAGCGGCTATCAACAGTGTCTCCTCAACAACCCTTCAGTGAACGGTGCTTCCGCAGCAGGTGTCTGGTTCACACGCCCACGCTGACAGCTATCGTCGGCGACGAAGACTAAAATTCGTAGGTCAGTATCGCAACTGGACGTTCATTAAGTAGCAACAAGTGGCTTTTTCAGAGAAATCACGTTCTGTGTTCAATCAGCGTGAAACGTCTGAAAGCAAACACCGTAAAACAGTCGTCGGAAGGATTCAGGCCAGAGGAGGGAGCGTTATGATCTGTGAAACGCTTCAGTGGCATTCCCTGATCTCGTCATTCCATAAGGCAAAAAGTATCAACACAAGTGTGCATCTTTCCTTGGGGTCCTGTCCGCACCCATATGCACTTTGATTTTCCTTGGCACGGTGGCATTTATCAGCAGGCCAATACAACGTGGCACGCAGCTACCAGTGTATGTGCGTGGTTTGAAGATTACCAGAATGAGTTTTAAGTACTTCCCTAGCCACCAAACGCCTCACATTTAAATTCAATCCCAAATCTGTGGGATCCTGATCCACGTTGCAAAAGATGGTTATTCCGGAATTTGACAGGTGGTCGCATTAATGTGTCTGTACAATGTATTTCATGGTAAACAGCACTGCGAAAGGAACTAACTGTATGGACTGCACATGCACAACGTTCTGCCCTAGTAGTGGTGTGGACCACTGCCGTCCACATGCACTACGATGTAGGAGTGCTCTCGAAATTGCGGGCGGTCGGCAGCGACTGCAGCGGCGAGAGAAAAGGTTGCGGGCAGGGGCGGCATAGCCTGGTTGTGCTATGACGGTAACTGTTAACGAAGTGTGGCATTTTGAGTGTGGCATAATTCATGTTAAACGAAATTTAAGAAAACTGAACGTGAGTGGACATGAACCCAAATCGTTCTGTCTCTATTGCCCAGTACAGGTGAGAAAGATTCGGCATATAGGCATGGGGTGGGGGAGGAATGCCATTGTGATGTCATATGGGTGTGGGAACATTACCTTGTCACCCTTTTCACAGTTACATAGATTGAATGGAAAGTGTACCACCAATGTACCGGGTGATCAAAAAGTCAGTATAAATTTGAAAACGTAATAACCACGTTATAATGTAGATAGAGAGGTAAAAATTGACACACATTCTTGGAATGACATGGGGTTTTATTAGAACAAAAAAAAAAACTAAGTTCACAAAATGTCCGACAGATGGCGCTGGACAGCAAAACGTCAGTGACTGCGCATGAGCCGGCCTTTGTGGTCGAGCGGTTCTAGGCGCTTCAGTCTGGAACCGCGCGACCGCTGCGGCCGCAGGTTCGAATCCTGCCTCGGGCATGGATGTGTGTGATGTAGTTCTAAGTTCTAGGGGACTAATGACCTCAGACTGTAGCGGGTTCGTCTATACACGGGGAAGTCAGCACTCATGCAGTGGCACGTCGCACCCGCATTCCCTACACTACTGATTGGGTGGCACTTAGGCGTACCCTCCGATGCTATCCATACAAAATCCATCGGCATCATGAACTGTTACCTGGCGATTTAGTGAATAAGAGGGCGTCTGCGGTGTGGGCTTTTCAAAAGATGGCGGAAGATGACGATTGGTTGAGTAACGTGTTGTGGACCGACGAAGCTCATTTCACGCTCCGAGGGTCGGTCAACGCCCACAACTACAGGATTTGGGCTACCGAAAATCCTAGAACTGTCGTGGAAACTCCATTGCACGACGAGAAAGTCACGGTATGGGTTGGATTTACCACACCTACCATTATCGGGCCTTTTCTCTTCGAGGAAATGCGTGATTCTGGTTTTGTAACTGGTACCGTGACGGGTGAGAGGTACGCCGATACGTTACAGAATCGCATCATCCCCAGCCCGGCTGATGAACACCTTCCGGAACGTACGATGTTGATGCAGGATGGCGCTCCACCCCATATTCCTAGACGCGTGAAAGATCTCTTGCGCTCGTCGTTTGGTGATGATCGTGTGCTCAGCCGCCACTTTCGTCATGCTTGGCCTCCCAGGTCCCCAGACCTCAGTCCGTGCGATTATTGGCTTTGGGGTTACCTGAAGTTGCAAGTGTATCGTGATCGACCGACATCTCTAGGGATGCTGAAAGACAACATCCGACGCCAATGCCTCACCATAACTCCGGACTACCTTTACAGTACTATTCACAACATTATTTCTCGACTACAGCTATTGTTGATGAATGACGGTGGACATATTGAGAATTTCCTGTAAAGAACATCATCTTTGCTTTGTCTTACTTTGTTATGCTAATTATTGCTATTCTGATCAGATGAAGCGCCAACTGTCGGACATTTTTTGAACTTTTGTATTTTTTTTGGTTCTAATAAAACCCAATGTCATTCCAAGCACGTGATTATTCAGTTTTCAAATTTATACTGACTTTTTGATCACCCAGTAGATTATTAGACATTTAAAGAAATCCATTTCATTTTGTTATCTGCTTACTTTGTGTCAATAAACGTATTTGTAAAGTTCCGATATCAGAATTTTTTTCACAAGATTTTAAACTTTTAATGGCTCTCTCACATCTCATTTAGGGCCCTCTAACAACGTCAATAGCTACCATTAGAAGTTGCGTAATCCCCATCTCTTCAGAAATAACATTCACAGGCAATTTAGAGGTAGTTTCGCAAAGCTGAGAGAGAGAGAGAGAGAGTGAGAGAGAGAGAGATAAGGTCCAGTTTGCTTCTCGCTCGGAACGTTTGCCTGCGAGGGCGTACCTCTCAAGACGCGTTAACTGGAACTACAATTGGAAACCGCATTAAATATACTCAGGCGCGGCCTCCGTGGCCAGCTAATCCCAGTCGGCAAACAGCTTCGGCAGAAGACGTGCCGCGCCGCCCAAGACAAACACTTTGCGATATCGGGAGCCGGCACGTCGGTCCGGCGCTAAGCGCTGGCCCGGCCTGGACCGTCAGCTCCAATTACAGGCGGGCCGTACGGAATGGCCGCAGTTGGTGTTTGAGTTGCCGGCGCCACTCCCGCCCAGGCGGCCACCACCAGGCTTGCCGATCTCCGAGGACTCGTAGGCACGGACTCTCGCCAAGTTTGCGGCATTAACATATTCCGCGCCGCGAGACCAAACTTTGAGGCACTTCTTCCACAAATACACACCGCAAGCCACCTTACGACCTGCGGAGAGCATTCTTATGCTACTAATCTATGTATGTAATAGGCAACGTCCAGACTGACTGACTCACCAAAGCCCAGCCGGAACCGCTAACTACAAAAACTTATATTTTGGGAATCACTTAAGAAGGGATTATTCAAAATTCCACTCCTAAGGGGGTGAAATAGGGGATGAAAGTCTTCTTGAAAATATGTCACTCTTGAGGCTATTTTGAAGCTAGAACTACGAAAATTGGAATTCGATTTGTGAGTCAGAAATAAAAAATACATGTTTCAGTATTTTTAGAAATTCGATCACTAAGGGGGTAAAACATAGGGCAAAAGTTTGTTTAAAAAATTAATCATGAGTAAACCACTACTAAAGCAATTTTAAAGGTGATTCTCTGAAAACTGGTATTGAAATTCTCTGCTAGAATTTTTTTTTTAAATATGTATTTCACAGTTTTTTGGAAATTCCGCCTCTAAGCGGGTGAAATAATGAATGAAAATTGTTAAGAAATTCCATTATATTAAGAAATTTTTCAAAGCTACGTTTATGAAAACTGATGCTCACTTCTTGGTTGGACAGAAAGAAATATATATTAAGAGGATCAACGTTTCTATGGGAATGTCACTAACAGAACGCAAAAGGCATGATTAACAACAACCTTGGACTCTACCTACAAGAATCGCTTCTTGGTCAGAAGTACATTCAGAAAAGACCATGCTTATATGGCCATAACTATCGGTAAAAGTTTAGAAGGTGTTACAATTTGTCAAGACTATACAAATTCGAGTAAAGAAAAACAAAAAAAATATCCGTGTAGACCATATAGTCTACGTAAGCGAAGCAGCGGGAGCTAAGCTAGTACAAAATAGACAACATCCTTTGCAGTAACTAGGATAAGTTGCAATCGAACGATTATTCAGGGCAGTTTCTTCTTCTTTCATGTATGAATCGATATGGATTACTGTTACTTCAAATGCTTCTCCTTTCTTTCCTTCCATATTTCTCTCATATTTCTTTTTGCTGTCCAAGTGGCCTCAATGTTCTTCTGCGGTTTTTCACATAAATATCCGCAATCCTGCAGTGTCTCTCTGAGTAGTAGCCTTCCCTCGCTTTCATGAGGAGTACGACGGCTATTCGGAGAGTAAGATCCGATCGGGCGTGGAATGGAAACCACTGTGACAAATCCGACAAAATTTTTCAGAGACGTTTTGGGCAGTGTCTCTAGTATGGGTGTCGATCGCTTCACGTCACTCTTTTCAGTTCTGAGCGCACTGTGAGCGAGTAAAGTCGCCTAGAACAACAGTGTCTCTCGCTAATTATGAGTGCCTGGTGAGAGGTTTCACCTCAGTGTATGTAGCACACACAAAGCAACTGCCACGGACTTCCTTCTACATAGCAATTCTGGAGGGGCAGTGAAGACGCTCCAGCTGCCTTTTCTATGGGAACTGTTCGACCACACACAACACAGACCTACACTCCTGGAAATGGAAAAAAGAACACATTGACACCGGTGTGTCAGACCCACCATACTTGCTCCGGACACTGCGAGAGGGCTGTACAAGCAATGATCACACGCACGGCACAGCGGACATACCAGGAACCGCGGTGTTGGCCGTCGAATGGCGCTAGCTGCGCAGCATTTGTGCACCGCCGCCGTCAGTGTCAGCCAGTTTGCCGTGGCATACGGAGCTCCATCGCAGTTTTTAACACTGGTAGCATGCCGCGACAGCGTGGACATGAACCGTATGTGCAGTTGACGGACTTTGAGCGAGGGCGTATAGTGGGCATGCGGGAGGCCGGGTGGACGTACCGCCGAATTGCTCAACACGTGGGGCGTGAGGTTTCCACAGTACATCGATGTTGTCGCCAGTGGTCGGCGGAAGGTGCACGTGCCCGTCGACCTGGGACCGGACCGCAGCGACGCACGGATGCACGCCAAGACCGTAGGATCCTACGCAGTGCCGTAGGGGACCGCACCGCCACTTCCCAGCAAATTAGGGACACTGTTGCTCCTGGGGTATCGGCGAGGACCATTCGCAACCGTCTCCATGAAGCTGGGCTACGGTCCCGCACACCGTTAGGCCGTCTTCCGCTCACGCCCCAACATCGTGCAGCCCGCCTCCAGTGGTGTCGCGACAGGCGTGAATGGAGGGACGAATGGAGACGTGTCGTCTTCAGCGATGAGAGTCGCTTCTGCCTTGGTGCCAATGATGGTCGTATGCGCGTTTGGCGCCGTGCAGGTGAGCGCCACAATCAGGACTGCATACGACCGAGGCACACAGGGCCAACACCCGGCATCATGGTGTGGGGAGCGATCTCCTACACTGGCCGTACACCACTGGTGATCGTCGAGGGGACACTGAATAGTGCACAGTACATCCAAACCGTCATCGAACCCATCGTTCTACCATTCCTAGACCGGCAAGGGAACTTGCTGTTCCAACAGGACAATGCACGTCCGCATGTATCCCGTGCCACCCAACGTGCTCTAGAAGGTGTAAGTCAACTACCCTGGCCAGCAAGATCTCCGGATCTGTCCCCCATTGAGCATGTTTGGGACTGGATGAAGCGTCGTCTCACGCGGTCTGCACGTCCAGCACGAACGCTGGTCCAACTGAGGCGCCAGGTGGAAATGGTATGGCAAGCCGTTCCACAGGATTACATCCAGCATCTCTACGATCGTCTCCATGGGAGAATAGCAGCCTGCATTGCTGCGAAAGGTGGATATACACTGTACTAGTGCCGACATTGTGCATGCTCTGTTGCCTGTGTCTATGTGCCTGTGGTTCTGTCAGTGTGATCATGTGATGTATCTGACCCCAGGAATGTGTCAATAAAGTTTCCCCTTCCTGGGACAATGAATTCACGGTGTTCTTATTTCAATTTCCAGGATTGTATTTGGCTCGTCCCGAGTATCATCTCTGTTCACATGAAACGCTGGATATGGAGACAATGCACGTGCGCAGACAACGCACTATAGACCAGCGTAGAGAATTATTGGAACGCACAGGCGACTGCCTGACGAGGGTGTTGGAAAGTTGGTTTAATGCTGTGATGTTTATGTCGGAACGGCGACTGTGCTAAGAAGTAGCTGGAAGATGTAACCATTTTTTGTTTTCATATTGGTTTCTGTATCGACAGTGATCGAACCTTACTTTCCGAATAGGCCTAGTAACTTTGAGTACGCCCATGTTACCTCCTACTTCATTACACGATGTCCATTCAATTTTATTTTATCTAAGTAAATAAAGTGTTTTTGTCAGACAATTGTCATTCATCTTTTGTATGTGGCTCTTACCTAATTAAGAAAGTGTAAACACTGAGGCGACAAAAATCATGGGATGCCTCCTAATATCGCGTCTGACCTCGTTTTGCCCTGCGCAGTGCTTCTACTCTAAGTGGCATAGATTCAACAAATCGTCGGAAGTTGTCTGCGGAAATACTGAGCCGTACTGCCTCTACAGCCGTTCATAACTACTAAAGTGGTGCCGTTGGAGGATTTCCTGCACGAACTGACCTGTCAATTATCTCCCGCAACTGGTCGATGGGATTCATGTCGGACGCTCTCTGTGGGCAGATCGTTCGCTCTAATTGTTCAGAACATTCCCCAGACCAGTCACGAAGCGTTGGGGCGCCGTGACATTGAGCATTGTCATCCATAAAAATTGCATTGTTGTTTATGAACATGAACATGAAGTCGAACATAACCATTTTCAGTTAATTATCGGTTCATGTGCACCAGAAAACCCAAACTACTCCATGTACACACAACCCAGACCGTTACGGAGTCACCACCAGCTTGCTCAGTGCATTATTGACAACTTGGCTTCGCGGGGTCTGCTCCACGCTCAGATCTTGCCATCAGTTCTTGCTAACTGATATCGGGACTGATAAGACCAGGCCACGGTTTTCCACTGATCTGCGTTCCGATCGATAAGGTCACGAGCCCAGGAGAGAGAGAGGCACTGGTCGATTTCGTGCTGTTAGCAAAGGCGCCTGCGTCGGTCGTCTGCTGTCATAGCCATTAACGCTAGATTTCGTCATACTGTCCTAACGGATACGTTTTTCGTACGTCGCAGACGAATTCTGTGGTTATTTCATGCACTATTGCTTGTCTGTTAGCACTGACAACCCTACACAAACACCGCGGTTCTCGGTCGTTATGTGAAGGCCGCCGGCCATTACGTTCTGCGTGGTGAGAGGTTATGTCTGAAAGTTGGTATTCTCGGCGCGCTCTCAACACTGTGGATGTCGGAACGTTAAATTCCCTAACGATTTCCGAAGTAGAATTTCTCCTGCGCCTACTGCGTTACGCCTTCAAATTCTGCTATTCTCCTCGTGCGGCAGATCGTTCGCTCTAATTGTTCAGAACATTCCCCAGACCAGTCACCTTTTCACGTGAATCACCTGGGTACAAATGACAGCTCCTTCAATGCACTGCCCTTTTATACCTCGTGTACGTGATACTTCCGTCATTTATATATGTGCATTTCTGTATTCCATGACTTTCGTCATATCAGTGTAAAGTGGACTATATCGACATGTTCTGCCTTGTGTTTGCTTTTTAACTGGTTTCAAAATCCTCCTTACTATTTCTTTCTGTGATTTTCTGTGCTTCTAATATCGCCTCTTTATTCACAGTTAGACAGTGTGCTGCATAATTTGCATCTGGGCGAATTAAAGTAGATCAGTGTGTAAGAATATCATTGATAGATATTGATATATTAGATATTGATATCATATTATATACGTCCTTATTTTCATCTTATTAACTATTGCTTTAGTAGCTTCTTTCTCCGAAATGTCTTGTTGAGCTACTTCTACTCGATACTTGAATTTGTTGGTTCTACCAATTTTACCGTGTTTATTTTTCATTATGTTTGGGGCTTCGTTGATGTTAGTCATAAATTTGGTTTTCTGACTGGAGATTTACAAGCCTGCTTCTTCAGGTTGTTCTTCAAGCAACTGTATTTGATTAGTGGTTGCTATCACTGAGTCTGAAAAAATAACTGGTCATCAGTAATTGCTAAGCAGTCTATCAGTAATTTACGAGAAATGTATGTATGTGTGAAGGACGTTGCAGAATACACCGTAGAAATACAGGCACTGCATTATAGTACTTCATGTCAGGACAACGACGCTACAATAATCACAAATCTATTGCTGCTGGAGAATCGCAGCAATTGAGCGAATACAGAACACAAGGTGACATTCGGAAGTTTGGGTAGGTCCTATAGGCGTGCTCAGATCGCCGAGGCGGTTAAGGTGACCGCTCGTGTGGAGCGGGAAATCCCGTTTAGAATTCCTATCACGCATAAATTTTCATTGTGGCTAATATATTGTGGAGCTGGAGTCTGATCCTACAGGCAATTGCGAATAAGCCTCCTGTATTTTATACTTCTGTCGGCTGCAACAGTGCCTGTTCCTTCAGAGATGAAAGCAAGTCTGAATGACATTGGAAAGTACATCGCGAACACACCGGCACTGTAATACAGTATTTCAAATTTCTCCCTTTTGTAAAATAATCTAACTCCCTCGTAGATTTGGCTTTTTCTTCATGACAATATCCAATCCTTTATGACTTTTTCCAGAACACATTTAAAGGACAGTGGGCACTGCCTCAGTGTAGTTGTGATCTCGAATTTCTAGAATTTTGACCTTTAAATTATGTTTAGATGTGGTGTTTGTTGGTGTGTGCCTAATTAGAGCTGTGCTTTTACTGGCAAAGTCCAGTTGATTTATTTTCAAATAGTGACTTCCTGTCAACAGGAAAAAATCTTCAGATGGCCACATCCAAAGGATGAATACCAACAGACTGAGAAAGAGATTGTTCACCTACTTTGGTAAAATAAATCTGGAATACACATGGTGGAAAGAAGATGGAAGGGACGTGGACGGACTCCAAATTACTCCTCATGATAGTGAGGAGAAACTACCAGCCAGGGAGAAATTGCAGGACGCCAAAAATTTGTGTGAGAAACCGACAAGATTGTAGCCACTGGACGAGAAGTAAGAAGGGAGGAACATCGAGAAGTGATGAGAGAAACGTCATACGCTTTCTTGAAGTCAACAAAAGTGGTCACTCAATATTTTATGTTCTTTTCAGATGTATTATTGACTTTAGCTTGAGAATCTGTTCCAGACATGATTTTTTCGTTTTAAAAACACGGTATGGTTTATTGAATCTATGGGTGTACAGATGTAACATCGGAATTTCTGAAATATATTATCCTCGCGGTCACGAATTTATCAATGGCATATGAACCAGAGAACCTGCCACAATTAGCTGAACAGTTCATGCATCCAATCTGCTGATAACAATAATATACTAATACACAGAAAACTCGAAAAGAAAATTTTACGAGGCTCTCTTTGGGCTTAGGAAGGATAAAGGGACCAGAGAGGCAATTCTCACTTTGATCTTATAAAGTACGAATGGCTTACCGAAAAAAAAACTTTCACAGACTTTATCGATCTAGAAAGAGCATTCAACAAAGTAAAATGCAACAAAGTGATCGAAATATTCGGGAAAATAGGTGTGAGCTATAGTAAAAGACGGAGAATGTATAGTACATACTCTATGAGAACCAATAGGGAACAAAAAAATGGAAGACCAATAATTAGGTGTAGGATGCAGTCTTTCGCACTGTAGCTGTCACTGCCAAATGCAGACGTTGGCGTGCGGTGGAGGAATGTAGGACTTGGATGGAAACTGTCAGGAAGCGCGGTATTAAAACTCGGCCATGATATTCAAGTAATTTGTTATTCCCAGCTACAGTGCCACATACCTCTCTTCCTGCGTCACAGGCTCCCGCGATGCTGAGGGAGCCACTTCGCTGTCAGGAAAACAGCTTGGCGTTAAAGGGCTACCTCAGTGACCAGTGCAACATACTGCGGCGTGCCTGCCGATTACAGCCGCGGTGTTTTGACGTCCCCGTTGCTTCAGCGCCGCCCGCAGGCAGCCGTAGGGCGGCCCGCTGCTTGCTTCTTCGCTGTCGTGCTTAAGATCGCGGGCCTTAACAACCGCCAACAGCTACAACTGAGGTCCTCGTCTCGCCTCGAAAATTGCGTGGAGTACAATCGAATATTATTGCTGTATATGAATACCTTCCACCTTTACAGCCGACCGCAGTGGCCGAGCGGTTCTACGCGCTACAGTCTGGACCCGCACGATCGCTACGGTTGCAGGTTCGAATCCTGCTTCGGGCATGGATGTGTGTGATGTCTTTAGGTTAGTTAGGTTTAAGAGTTCTAAGATCTAGGGGACTGATGGCCTCAGAAGTTAAGTCCCATAGTGCTCAGAGCCATTTCAAGCCAACCACCTTTACAGCTTACGCGTTTTTAGAAAATCCCGTTTGATACGAATTTCACTGGCAATTTGAAACAGCGTTGTTAAACCAAATGAAGGATGTGATTCCTAGGTGAATAACGATAGTAAAAGCTTATTCGGAACGATTATGCTACTTAAATCATAGAACATGATTCATATAATGTACTGGAAATCTTACAGTGAGGACAGAATTACATCTAATACACGTTAGTCCTAGTCATTTCTCACTTTCAGTACATTTCCTTAAGAAGTAGTTTTGCTTTACATTCTTCAACTGAACTTGTTGTTGTTGTTGTGGTCTTCAGTCCTGACACTGGTTTGATGCAGCTCTCCATGCTACTCTATCCTGTGCAAGCTTCTTCATCTCCCAGTACCTACTTCAACCTACATCCTTCTGAATCTGCTAAGTATATTCATCTCTTTGTCTCCCTCTATGAGTTTTACCCTCCACGCTGCCGTCCAATACCTAATTAGTGATCCCTTGATGCCTCAGAACATGTCCTACCAACCGATCCTTTCTTCTAGTCAAGTTGTGCCACAAACTTCTCTTCTCCCCAGTCCTATTCAATACCTCCTCATTAGGTATGTGATCTACCCATCTAATCTTCAGCATTCTTCTGTAGCACCACATTTCAAAACCTTCTATTCTCTTCTTTTCTAAACTATTTATCGTCCATGTTTCAATTCCATACATGGCTACACTCCATACAAATACTTTCAGAAACGACTTCCTGACACTTAAATCTATACTCGATGTTAACAAATTTCTCTTCTACAGAAACGCTTTCCTTGCCATTACCAGTCTACATTTTATATCCTCTCTACTTCGATCATCATCAGTTATTTTGCTCCCGAAATAGCAAAACTCCTTTACTACTTTAACTGTCTCATTTCCTAATCTAATTCCCTCAGCATCACCCCACTTAATTGGAATACATTCCATTATCCTCGTTTTGCTTTTGTTAATGTTCATCTGATATCCTCCCTTCAAGACACTATCCATTCCGTTCAGCTGCTCTTCCAAGTCCTTTGCTGTCTCTGACAAAATTACAGTGTCATCGGCGAACCTTAAAGTTTTTGTTTCTTCACCATGGATTTTAATTCCTATTCCGAATTTTTCTTTTATTTCCTTCACTGCTTGCTCTTCACTGAGCTTACATTTAGAATATTACCTGTTTAAGCTCTAGAACACGTTGAGGAAGTCGCTTCGAACGTTCGAAATTTTAGTGTAGATGTGCTTTTGTTGACTGTTCAGAGTAATAGGATAGCAGAGATTTTGTCCAGCACTGCATTACATCTATCTGTGGGTTATTTCAATTGAGCGAGCAGGCAATTACCCGATGCGATAGCTGGGAACTGTGCTGGCTCAAGTAGGTGCAGCAGAGTTCCCTACACGGCTTCCGGCACGAACACGCTACATGTCCGGCTGCAATCTGACCGCGTGGATGATGTACCGCTGTGATGCTCTGTTTGTCTATGGAATTATTAGAGACAGGTACAATGGGGAGGGACGTGTATGATTTGGCAATATGAATGCAGATGACGCGTGTGCCTCCACGGGGATGCGGTATCTGTTAGCGGGATGAATATTTGTTCGTTCTGCGACATAATGAAAGCCCCGGGCTTGTAGAAATGTATGAGAGCTAACAACATTCATGTACACGCTAACGTTACATGTGCATGCAACTCGAAAATAACAAGCGGTCTGCGCGGCACGCAGTGTGAGCGTCCACAAAAACGCTTTACAAAAGAGCCATCTGATAGTGGCCGTGACCTACATCCACAGGGCATATCAGATACTTTATTCCAGGCTGTTTGTTTTGCGGTTAAACACGCTGCATGATTTTGAATATACAGAGAAACACATTTCAGCTTGATGCAGAGAGTTATCCAGCAGTTTGCCTACTAGAGGGTTGCTGCCCGAAAGTTTGATTGTCTTCGATTTGCGTTCAATGATTTGAATCTAAATTTAGCTTAAAATAGAAGGAATGACTACTGTGTGACGTCATAATGAGATGCTGCAACTTTCAAGTCTCGATATACACTTCCCAAACGCGAAAGCTAACATTTGCAAACATAGTGTTGATTTGTTTAAGTTTTAGTGTAATTATCGTTCATAGATATAGAACTAAAACTACCAATGTATAGAAATTTACCACGAAGGAATTACCCGATTTATACGGAAAATCAGTAGATATGATGTACAGTTACAGACAACCAATGGCTACAGTTTTAGAAAAATTGGGTGATTAATTCAAGGAAAGAGATTCACAAACTGAGCAAGGAAATAACGTGTTGGTCTACCTCTGGCCACCATGAAAGCATTTATTCGGCTGAGAATTGATTGACAGAGTTGTTGGATGAGCGTATGAGGGAAATCGTGTCAAATTTTGTCCAAATGTCCAATCCTGAGCTGACGTGCGTACGGTAAGTGCGGACATGTGAACTATGGCGATGTTATTAAAAGCGTCCAAACGGAACCATCCTGCTGTTATACTTTTCTTGGATTCCGAAGAACAAACACTAGTAGACATCCATCAGAGCACGAAGAACGTGCATGAGGGCAGCATATCTTAAGGCGAAACATCCGGGAAAGCTGCGACAAGGGTTTCTGCTGCTCCACGATAACGCTCGTCCCCATATCGCAAATATCGTAACGTAGAAGATACGCCAACTCAAGTGGGAGACACTCGAGCATCCACCCCATGGTTCTGATCTCTGAACATGCAATTATCACACCTACCGTCCCGCTACGGTAGCAGGTTCGAATCCTGCCGCGGGCATGGATGTGTGTGATGCCCTTAGGTTAGTTAGGTTTAAGTAGTTCTATGTTCTAGGTGACTGATGACCTTAGATGTTAAGTCCCACAGTGCTCAGAGCCATTTTTGAACCTTCAGTCCCTCGAAAAAGACCTTGAAGGGTTGATGATTCCTGTCAGACGAGGATGTGCAGCAGGCAGTTACAAACTACTTCACACAACAGAACACGCTCTTGTATCCCGAACGGGTATCTTTAACCTGGTACGTCGGATGGATGATTGCTTCAGTGCTCCTGCAGTCAGCAGTCATGGACTGTGCGGCTGATCCCGGCGGAGAGAGTCCTCCCTCGGGCATGGGTGTGTGTGTTTGTCCTTAGGATAATTGAGGTTAAGTAGTGTGTAAGCTTAGGGACTGATGACCTTAGCAGTTAAGTCCCATAAGATTTCACACACTTTTTTTTTTTTTTTTTTTTTTTTTTTTTTTTTTTTTTTTTTTTTTTTTTTTGCTTCACTGCTCACAGTGATTTTGTTTTGTTCGACTGTCGTACCGATTCTGTACTGTAGAACAATTTGATCGCCCGTTATACAATGTGTTGTTCCTGTTATTTTGTTTCGGAATGGTTGCATCTGTTGTGAGAGATCTGGCTTACCTGCGGAAAGATGAGCTTAAAAGATGAACTATACTAAGAAATTAGTAGGAGGGGCATTGAACCGCAAGGCAAAATTGAGGAATTAATACAACAAACGCGTCAGAATGTGAGCAAACCTATCAATATTCAGTTTCGTGAACATAGATTTGTCTGTCTCTGCTGTTCGCACTACCCTTCATGAATGGGAAGACAATAGACGGTTGTTCCTTGAGTCTAATCCTGCTAGTAGCCAGGGGAGTTGGAAGGTTACAAACTCGTTGAGATCTTTGTGTAGTGCGGTTGACACGTCTGGCTGTGAGACACATCACTGAATTACAGTTATGAATATCGGAATTTAGTTATGGTTGAGTAGGGTTGCTGCTTCAGCACAAAACTAAGGGAAATTCACAAGAGTGGAAACGTTCGTGAGTTCACAACCCCTTGTAAAAGTATATGTTAAAACGTGGAACTATTTCGTGTTGCTCGGTGGAGAAGGTAATTGAATTCCTAGATACATACTAACTGACGTTCAATGCTTAGTGAGGAACAGGATGATACCTTGCGTTTTTGGCGTTGTGGGATGGAGATATTGGAAGGGATTTTAGAAACAGTGAGGTACCCTATAAAAAAGGTTGACAGAGTGGAAGAGGCCCGTTACTGATGGCAAAGAAACTGTCACACCTATAAATATGACTGATGGAATTTACGCTTGAAGACACCATTTGTATGTAGCGCGATAGATGAAGGATGAGTGTGTGTTTCACTAGATTATGGGAATGTCGTCACTGCCTCAGATGAAAAATGATCAAACAACGGAAACTCTAGGTAGGAATATGAACAATGTAGGGAAAGACGGATTGCTGCTTACAATAAAGAAGAAACGCCAAGTTGCAGATAGGTACAATTAAAAGAAGTTACAGAAATCATTTAGCCACAGTCTTCATCAGTAAAAGACACACACACACACACACACACACACACACACACACACACACACACACCATTCACATAAACAAGCAAGCACACCTCACGCAGTGTGTGTGTATCTGTCTTACTGATGAAGGCTGTGGTCGAAAGCTTTATGTAAGTGTCTTTAAAATGTCCCTGTATGCAACCAGACTTGTCTTCTTTATGGTTACTAGAAATCTGTCTTTTCCTACAATGTTAGATGAACAATCGTTCTTCAAACATAAAACTCGTTGTAAATGGTTACCCGAACTAAAGGATCTTGAAAACTACACCGCAGTTAATAGTTTATGGAAGATACACGACAGGTTCTTCTAAACATTGGGGTGCACCCATACACTTGGAAGATTAAAATTAGAGAAATATAAGGTCTTGTGATACCATGTGTAGAGGGATGTAATTTCATCGACACAGTGGCACTTGTTTCTCATTGGGCAGATAATCATGTTTATTTAAAATTCAAACTAAAAATTAATATCTCCTTTTGTCAGCCTAAGGACAAGGGAAAGTCATGAATGGCCAAGGTAAGCAGCACTTGGCCTAGATAGATAGTTCACCAAAGCGCTGAGATGAACCCCTTAGTAATGTAACGGGCAAGGTTAAGCAAAAAATTGAAACCTTCTGCGAAGAATTTCCTGATATGTTAACCACTGTGCTAGGAGCTACTCCTTTATTAATTACATTGTGATGACAGATTATATTCCGGTGCACAACCCTCCATAAAGATTGTAACCACCTAGAACGCAACTATTACAGCACCTGATTTATGATGTGTTGAGTAAAGACATACTCGTAATCCACCATTCAGAATCGCCATATGCAGCACCTATGTTTTTAATAACAAACCTAATGGTGAGAGAAGACCACTTGTGAATTGCAGAGAATTAAATACAAAAATTATTATACGATCAGTCTCCTTACATGATTTACACTCTGGTTTCAGATGGATCTTAACGCGGCTTGTAATCAAATACCGTTAACTGAGACATCTAAACCCCTTACTGCCTTTACAAATCAACCTAATATTTATGAAGTGAATAGTGTCCCATTCCGGTTATTAACTGGAGAAGCTGTATTATAGCAATTAATCGATCAGATATCTTCCGATATTAAACTTACTTATATCTACAATTATGTAGACGATTTAAAATATTTACAGTATGAATATTTAAGAACATCTTCGACATTTACATAAAGTATTTACAAATATTCTCAAAGCAGGTGTTCCGCTATGCAGTTCTTAGGCCAAATGGCACCGTCTGAAGCGGCTACAGCACGTCCGGAGTGGGTTCGATTCACCTTAAACAATCAGGCTCCTAAAAATAATAAGAGTATATTTCATGAAGTTCCGGACAGCAGCTGAATAGCGTCGACTTCATTCAGCTTCGGCTGACAGTCATTCATCCATCTTCATGCGAGTGCTTGCACTGGAGAATTTCCTGATATGTTAACGACTGTGCTAGGAGCTACCTCTTTAACAATAACATGGTGGTGAACGATGATATTCTGGTGCACAAACCCCCATAAAGACTGTAACTATCTAGAACGAAACTATCACAACAGCTGATTAATGATGTGTTGAGTAAAGACGTAATCCACCATTCAGAATCGCTATATCCAGCACCTGTTTTTAGTAGCAAACCCTAA
The DNA here is from genome assembly GCF_023864345.2 of Schistocerca serialis cubense. Taxonomy (NCBI): domain Eukaryota; kingdom Metazoa; phylum Arthropoda; class Insecta; order Orthoptera; family Acrididae; genus Schistocerca; species Schistocerca serialis. Next base: position 391,877,489 of record NC_064639.1, read on the forward strand.
TGGTGAGAGAAGGCCAGTTTTCAAGAATGTTTTCGATATTTGCGCGAAGTATTTACAAATCTTCGCAAAGCAGATTTCCTCTTTGCAGTTCTTAGGCCAAATGTCACCATCTGAAGGGCCAACACACCGCTACTTTTATGCCAAAAATAGGAGAGATGACATAGGTGCAAAGGCAACCGCTACATGAGCGACCTCTGTCGAGCTACCTGCTCTCTTCGAAGCGTGACAGTTCTTCTTCACCATAGGGCCACAACAAAAATGAGGTCGGCTCGCATCGATCTATCGCTATATGGCAGTAGCGAAGCATGATCTTTGGTTATTCTCCGCGCAAAGAGATTTGACTGGCAGGAAGGTTGACAGAATTTACGGTAAATTGGAAGGAGCACTTTCGAGGCGCGAGACTGGTTTACTTCAGCTGTCTGGAGCCAATACAAAACAGCTTTTGCGGAGTACAGACTTCATCCAGCGAAGACAGTGTTTTGGGTTGGCTGTGGTATCGATGGGATTCTGGAAATCTGCTGTTCCGAGCATGTGGAGTTTTTGAGTGCCACTTCGCTACCGATACCTCAAATGTTTTGGTGAGACTCCTTCAGCTTTGTTTGTTTAAGTTGTCGTGCTGCGACTAGTTTCCCATTCCCAGAAGGCCTGCCGTGTTCGCTGTTTATGGTGGCTCGCTTCGAAAGAACTGAACTCCACTTTAATGGAAGCAACTCTGTTCCATTACAGACGATAGACAACTGTTTGTGAAACGTGTGCAAGTTGCGTGGTCTGTGTTACAGAACTAATGGTATTACGTTAATCAGAACTGCCTGCTTAAATTAGTCCTATTTCGAGTGGCTTATTGCGGAGAATCTTGAGGGCTGAACTGTGTGTTGTTCTTACATTTCAATATCAATTTAAATAATGTGAAATCTAACTTAATCACAATGCCTTTTCACTGTAATCATTTTAGTCAAGAATTTACGAGACATTTTAGTGGGGTTAATCTAATTTACCCCCCCCCCCCCCCATGAACCATGGACCTTGCCGTTGGTGGGGAGGCTTGCGTGCCTCAGCGATACAGATGGCCGTACCGTAGGTGCAACCACAACGGAGGGGTATCTGTTGAGAGGCCAGACAAACGTGTGGTTCCCGAAGAGGGGCAGCAGCCTTTTCAGTAGTTGCAGGGGCAACAGTCTGGATGATTGACTGATCTGGGCTTGTAACATTAACCAAAACGGCCTTGCTGTGCTGGTACTGCGAACGGCTGAAAGCAAGGGGAAACTACAGCCGTAATTTCTCCCCAGGACATGCAGCTTTACTGTATGATTAAATGATGATGGCGTCCTCTTGGGTAAAATATTCCGGAAGTAAAATAGTCCCCCATTCGGATCTCCGGGCGGGGACTACTCAGGAGGACGTCGTTATCAGGAGAAAGAAAACTGGCATTCTACGGATCGGAGCATGGAATGTCAGATCACTTAATCGGGCAGGTAGGTTAGAAAATTTAAAAAGGGAAATGGATAGGTTAAAGTTAGATATAGTGGGAATTAGTGAAGTTCGGTGGCTGGAGGAACAAGACTTTTGGTCAGGTGATTACAGGGTTATAAATACAAAATCAAATAGGGGAAATGCAGGAGTAGGTTTAATAATGAATAAAGAAATAGGAGTGCGGGTTAGCTACTACAAACACCATAGTGAACGCATTATTGTGGCCAAGATAGACACAAAGCCCATGCCTACTACAGTAGTACGAGTTTATATGCCAACTAGCTCTGCAGATGATGAAGAAATTGATGAAATGTATGACGAGATAAAAGAAATTATTCAGGTAGTGAAGGGAGACGAAAATTTAATAGTCATGGGTGACTGGAATTCGTCAGTAGGAAAAGGGAGAGAAGGAAACATAGTACGTGAATATGGATTGGGGGGAAGAAATGAAAGAGGAAGCCGACTTGTAGAATTTTGCACAGAGCATAACTTAATCATAGCTAACACTTGGTTCAAGAATCATGAAAGAAGGTTGTATACCTGGAAGAATCCTGGAGATATTAAAAGGTATCAGATAGAGTACATAATGGTAAGACAGAGATTTAGGAACCAGGTTTTAAATTGTAAGACATTTCCAGGGGCAGATGTGGATTCTGACCACAATCTATTGGTTATGAACTGCAGATTGAAACTGAAGAAACTGCAAAAAGGCAGGAATTTAAGGAGATGGGACCTGGATAAACTGAAAGAACCAGAGGTTGTACAGAGTTTCAGGGAGAGCATAAGGGAACAATTGACAGGAATGGGGGAAAGAAATACAGTAGAAGAAGAATGGGTAGCTCTGAGGGATGAAGTAATGAAGGCAGCAGAGGATCAAGTATGTAAAAAGACGAGGGCTAATAGAAATTCTTGGGTAACAGAAGAAATATTGAATTTAATTGATGAAAGGAGAAAATATAAAAATACAGTAAATGATGCAGGCAAAAAGGAATACAAACGTCTCAAAAATGAGATCGACAGGAAGTGCAAAATGGCTAAGCAGGGATGGCTAGAGGACAAATGTAAGGATGTAGAGGCTTGTCTCACTAGGGGTAAGATAGATACTGCCTACAGGAAAATTAAAGAGACCTTTGGAGAGAAGAGAACCACTTGTATGAATATCAAGAGCTCAGATGGCAACCCAGTTCTCAGCAAAGAAGGGAAGGCAGAAAGGTGGAAGGAGTATATAGAGGGTTTATACAAGGGCGATGTACTTGAGAACAATATTATGGAAATGGAAGAGGATGTAGATGAAGATGAAATGGGAGATAAGATACTGCGTGAAGAGTTTGACAGAGCACTGACAGACCTGAGTCGAAACAAGGCCCCGGGAGTAGACAACATTCCATTAGAACTACTGATGGCCTTGGGAGAGCCAGTCATGACAAAACTCTACCATCTGGTGAGCAAGATGTATGAGACAGGCGAAATACCCACAGACTTCAAGAAGAATATAATAATTCCACTCCCAAAGAAAGCAAGTGTTGACAGATGTGAAAATTACCGAACTATCAGTTTAATAAGTCACAGCTGCAAAATACTAACGCGAATTCTTTACAGACGAATGGAAAAACTGGTAGAAGCGGACCTCGGGGAAGATCAGTTTGGATTCCGTAGAAATGTTGGAACACGTGAGGCAATACTAACCTTACGACTTATCTTAGAAGAAAGATTAAGAAAAGGCAAACCTACGTTTCTAGCATTTGTAGACTTAGAGAAAGCATTTGACAACGTTAACTGGAATACTCTCTTTCAAATTCTTAAGGTGGCAGGGGTAAAATACAGGGAGCGAAAGGCTATTTACAATTTGTACAGAAACCAGATGGCAGTTATAAGAGTCGAGGGGCATGAAAGGGAAGCAGTGGTTGGGAAAGGAGTGAGACAGGGTTGTAGCCTCTCCCCGATGTTATTCAATCTGTATATTGAGCAAGCAGTAAAGGAAACAAAAGAAAAATTCGGAGTAGGTATTAAAATTCATGGAGAAGAAGTAAAAACTTTGAGGTTCGCCGATGACATTGTAATTCTGTCAGAGACAGCAAAGGACTTGGAAGAGCAGTTGAACGGAATGGACAGTGTCTTGAAAGGAGGATATAAGATGAACATCAACAAAAGCAAAACGAGGATAATGGAATGCAGTCAATTTAAATCGGGTGATGCTGAGGGTATTAGATTAGGAAATGAGGCAGTTAAAGTAGTAAAGGAGTTTTGCTATTTAGGGAGTAAAATAACTGATGATGGTCGAAGTAGAGAGGATATAAAATGTAGACTGGCAATGGCAAAGAAATCGTTTCTGAAGAAGAGAAATTTGTTAACATCGAGTATAGATTTAAGTGTCAGAAAGTCGTTTCTGAAAGTATTTGTATGGAGTGTAGCCATGTATGGAAGTGAAACATGGACGATAACCAGTTTGGACAAGAAGAGAATAGAAGCTTTCGAAATGTGGTGCTACAGAAGAATGCTGAAGATAAGGTGGGTAGATCACGTAACTAATGAGGAGGTATTGAATAGGATTGGGGAGAAGAGAAGTTTGTGGCACAACTTGACTAGAAGAAGGGATGGGTTGGTAGGACATGTTTTGAGGCATCAAGGGATCACAAATTTAGCATTGGAGGGCAGCGTGGAGGGTAAAAATCACAGAGGGAGACCAAGAGATCAATACACTAAACAGATTCAGAAGGATGTAGGTTGCAGTGGGTACTGGGAGACGAAGAGGCTTGCACAGGATAGAGTAGCATGGAGAGCTGCATCAAACCAGTCTCAGGACAGAAGACCACAACAACAACAACAATCTAATTTAATCTGAGCTCCTTTTTACTGTAGCCATTTTAGTTAAGTATCTGTAAAATATTTTGGTGGGGTTGTTACTTGGTCCACCCCGAGATTTTCTGTGGTACATTCTGCTATAGTGAGAATGTACTTTCCACTGTAGTTGTTGCGGACAGCCGGGTAAATCAAATTTGACATCTCAGATTCGGTTGCTTAGCTATTTTTTAAAATAGTGGAGTTAACATTAGTAAGAGCGCGCCTTATTCGTTACCTATGGCTAGTGTCTTATTGCAAAACATGTTAGAAGTCGACGACTATGAATTTTCTTCCATTTCAAAATGGTGCGTAATAAATGTTTCTGCCGTATTAGTAAAAGTGACTGTTTGCCGCTTAATTTTGGGGGCATTTAAGCCTTATTGGCTTTCTAATTTCTATAATCAGAATTTTGTAAATGTTAAGGGTTTGATTATTTATATGCAGCTGGGCTGACTTCAGATACCTGCTAATGTTTGACAGATTGCTTAGTTTCTTAACTGTATAAATAACTTTTGCTGATGTCAATTGCTTATCTCATTTCCTCATGAATATTCGATAAGTTGTTTAACTTATTTGTTTTCAAAAGTTATTTCACTGACTTAAAAGGTTGTTGATTTTTATTTAAATAAAAGTTTATGCGTGTTTTCAATTGTGAACGCTGCATTCTTGCCTTCTGGCACAGCCCTAGCACTCAACAGCATATGAAATTGTCTTAGGGTACATGCACCCAGTTCAGTGGTAGCATGAGAGATGGTCTTATATGGAAGGGGTGGCCACTTACGTGAATATTGTACCACCATTAACAGTTGGAATTGTAAGTAATTGTGTGTTTATGTATTTTTCTTGTCGTAGAGGAGAAACTAATGATAAGTTCTGTTTCAGGTTAGCAGCACTGGTGTAATTGAGCTGAGAGTTGCCTGGGTTTGGTCTGTCTTAAAAAGGAACAACTTATCTACAAACTCTGTATTTGTGGAGAACCCGGAGATGGGAGCGTTGCTGACCTGGCCGCGCGCTTTCGCACTGTCTTATACTGGCCACTGCGCCTGACCGCTGGAAACATCGGCGATTTAAGTCTCGCTTTGTCTGTTCGGCGGTCTTCTCCAGTGTGTGCGAGAATATACGGTGTTTGGAGGATAGCGATCCCTCTCGTACCGAGGTATTCCGCGATCAGCGACAGCTTAATTATTGGATTAATAGACTACGCGATTTGAACCAACTTGAGTGCACCCCTCAACAGAGAGTTAACGGCGATCAGTTGGTAACTCAAGCTGTGCAGTGGCAAACTAGGCTTGGTAGGGTGCATTGAAGGGACATAGAGGCTTTTGAAGAACAGGACAGTCATCGCGAAGTAACGCAAATGACACAGGTCGTGGCACTGCGAATGAAGCACGTCCTCACGTAGCGTTATGATCCTTTCCAAGGCTTGCGAATTCAACTTCGTAACGCTTTCAAAATTTGCTAGTGCTGTTCATAGACGAAATACTACAAGTATTAGAGGTTTTATGGTTTTGAGAAACACGTTGACGCACTTGGCGCCTAGCATAAGGTTATCCTCCAGTTGGTGTATCCGCACATTAGAGGTTTGTTAAGACAGAGGGTGGATGAAGTTGTGCTAGATTTGGGATCGTTAGGTGACTTAAGGAGAAACATTATGAAAGAAAGATTATCATCGTGAGTTAGAGGCGACTTGATGTACTGAATAAATATTTTTTCGCGTCCACTCCCTGGGTGAGACACTCAATATATTGAGAGCAGATTCGCACAGCAGTAACCGAACTGGAGTTGTCAGTAACTGGGGAGGAAGTCGTTGAAAATATTGTGGGGGCATTAAGCCTGAAGACAGGTCATGACTGTTGTCTTTTATGGAGACCTGAAACCCTCCCTGAGTCCGATGAATTAGTGTGTAAAATCGAGAGTACCCTTCACTGATGAGAAACGGAGTTCTATAAGACAAGTGAAACACGAATGTGGTGAAAGGGTTCATAGTGAGAGAGATAGGCGAACAATTTGATCGAAGGTTAAATGTTGTTTTTAGGTGTGCTGACACCAATTATTTTGTGCTCCACTGCCCTTTACAGCGTAGGAGGCGCCCGAATAGCTGACGCCAGAAGCATGGGCATTCTAGGGGGCCTTTGCGAACTCAACGGTGTAACCGTATTAGGGCAGTCACCATTTAATCCTTACCTTCTGGTTGTGCTTATGGCAATCGTAAACCTGTCTGTGATCTTATAGATTCAGGAAGTAGTGTCTCTCTTATTGAACATTATTGGCATTTGGAGAGGCGCGGCATTTGTAGATTCGCTCCTTTGAACTCAGTAGACATGTCGTACTGCCAATGGGCAGATGTTGCCTCTAGTGGTTTGCCTGTGGGGAAGCGCGGCTATACAGGGATTTTCATGGCCAGTGGATAGGGCTGTAACTTCATGTAGCGAGAGGGCTTAGTTCTTAATTCTGCTGACAAGGGCTTTTAAGTTTTTTTCCTGGCAAGGATTCTGGTCTGTTTACTTGCCAGATTGTTCAAGGAGTTAATAGTCATGGTGGAAGATACTCATTTCGAGATTAGTCATTTTGGAGAAGGCGAAGCTAAAGCTCTTTTGGAAGTACTTGGACGCTTTGTTGATGTACTGACCAATAAAAGGGAGTCACTATCAGAACCCAGAATAAGATCAGTTTGACGGATGGTATTCCGATTCGCCAACCTCCGTATCGGTAGTCGCCACCCAGAATGAAAGTTCTGAGACAGATTACTGATAACATTCTTCGCGCCAGCGTGATACCGTCTTCAACCTCGTCCTATGCGTCAACCATGTTTCCGATACCGAAGGGGCAAAGAGGTAGTTATCGTCTGTCAGTGGGTTACGGAATTCTCAAACAGAAAGTCACTTTAGAATCTGTATCACCATATAACTTGTATAACTTGAAACACGTATGTAACGTAGCAGCGATGGTGAGGCACGTTAAAATCTTTGACCAGAGAGCCTATTATCGTGGTTAGTCTGCGCTTGACCGCGCGAGTGTTGCGAGCAGTTCGCTAGTAGTCGTCACGTAGAGCAGTACGCGAGTAGCAGTAGGCCAGTGCACTCTGTCGGTAGCAGTACACTAGTAGTCGTCATGCAGAGCAGTCGGTCAGTAGTAGCAGCCCAGTGCGGTTGTGTGATGTAGTCTGTCGGGAGTAGTGGTTTAGTCCTGTCGCGGTCGCGAGCGGGACGCAGTCGGCGAGCGTCGACATGGCAGTCTGGTCAAGATGCTGAATGAGGTATATTGTTAATGTAGGTAATCATCAGATAATGTAAAGTTTATTTATTGTAATTAATTTCCAACAAGTGCACCAATAATAATTTTGATTCCAATGCAATTTTTACAAAAAAAATTTATTTAATTGAACTAACGATTTCGTTCCACTTCCCTTAAAGAAAAGTTTCAGTTAAATTTAAAAATTAAAAAAAAAAATAAAAAAATAAATATTGTTTGCAATGCAGTTCCTCCAAGCCGTGCGCAACAATAAGAGCAGAAATTTGACAAGCAGTTTCAATGAGGTAAGAATTTAATTCTGATTGTTTTGCACAGGGCCAAAGACCGATATTTCGGTTTAATTGAATTATCATTATCACTGAGATTTTCTTATCACTGAATGGACTTAAATTTTTTTTGTGAAGAACTTATATTTGAGTCAGATTGCGATTCTCACTTTTATTGTCATTAAATTTAATTGCTAGGGAGGTTACGTTTGGCTCCCATTCATTTAAAATTTTTGTGGGGAGGTTACAAACTGTTTTATCTGGTTTTCCAGGACACGCTACTTTACTGTCTTAGATTCGAACCAGGCCTATCACCAGATTCCTCTCCCCGAAAATTCTATGTATGACAGCATTTTGCACCGATTAGAACTTCTACGAATTCGTTGGCCCATCCACTGTATTGTCATGTCTGTAAGACTCCGTTTTAGATTATCTAAAGTGCAGGTCAGTTTATAATTTCTTGGGCGATATAGTCGTGTATAGTGCCATCTTGTCGGAACACTTCTGGCATTTAGAGCAAGTCCTCGTTCATCTGCGGGAAGCAGGTTTGACAGTGAAACAACCGAAGATAAATTTGGCTCGAAGTGAGATCTCCTTTTCACGACATTTTCTCTCTAACGAGGGGGTTAAAAGAGATCAGGGAATGACCCGGGATCTTCAGAAATTTCCTCCCCCAAAGAATAAGAAATAAATAGCCCACTTCATGGAATGGCAAATTATTTCAGAAAATTTGTGCCAATTTTCGCTGAATTGGCGGCTCCAATGAACAACTTGAGGAAGAAAGGAGTACGTTTCTAGTGGGGGAAACCGGAGCAAGCCGCCTTTGACGCGATTAAAATAGCTTTAAGTAACCCACCCGTTTTGGCTGTTCTGATTTTGAACAACCCATTATTGTGTAAACTGACGTATCCAATTCTGGAATAGCTGCTGTCCTTTCTCGAGAATATGATGGCGCGGCGGCGTCCGTTAGCATATGTTTTCAGAGCCTTGTCGCCAGCAGAATTTAAGAACTCGGTATGTGAGTGGGAGTCATTCGCGGTAATGTACGCTTTGGAGACGTTTGAATTTTATTTATAGCACCAGCATTTTGTCCTCAAAACCTGCAATCAGGCTTTGAGCTAGGTGCTGACTCGATCCAGAAATACAGGATGTATCGCGAGGTGGGCTGTGCGTATCTTTCGCTTTTCCGTCGAGCATATTCGGGGAGCCCATGAAAATGAGCAGCAGCCGTGTCAGGCGCCTCTTGGCGCTGAAGTGGTGTCTGTCGTTTTAACAGAGGTAGCCGTGCTCCTCGGGAACTTAAAGCAGAAACAGAGCCAGGATCCGTTAACTCAGAGGATCAAGCAAATAGTTTTTGCTGGGAAACAGGTGCCGGGCTATGAATTAAGAAGAGCAAGAGTGATAAGTGCTTTAAGATCAGTTTACCTGAGGAACTAGTTCCTGCTCTCTTTAAATATTTTCGTAGTTCCTTGACTGATGGGCATTTTGGAGTGAATATAACCTTGATGAAAATTAAGCAACACCTGACATGGTCCACTATATGTATAGACGTGCGTAAATTAGCAGGGGACTGCCAAGATTGTAAGGTTGCCAAACCCAGTTCAAATCCTAGGCAAGGGTTGCTTCAGTCCACGTGAGAAGATAAACCCGTGGACAAAATGCTCACGAGGCAGTGGATGCCTTTAGCAGGTTTTTGTGATTGATCCCGAGCAGTAGAGTGATTACGGCCATAACTATTCGGTATCTGCCTAGAATTTTTTCTACTTGCGGCCCTCCACAATCATTATTTAGCGAAAATGCTGCGGCATTTTTGTCGCGGCAATTTAGCAGTTTAAGCACTTCTGTTTTAACGAAGCAATTGCCCATCTCACCATCATACCGTACTACCCGCAGCCGTCATTTGCCGAAAGGAAGAACCGTAATTTGAAATCAGCGTTGACAATTTTTCATGCTGACTTGCAGCGCAAGTGGGACGCATCCATTCCGTGGCTGAACTTAGCCTTTAATTCTGGCTATCACGAAGTTTTGAAGACAACACCTGCATTGTTGATGTTGGGCTAACCTCTCAATTGCCCGCTCTCTTATTTGTGATCCGTGAATGATCTTTTTCCGTAGAAAGTCACCCCTCAGGTCCTTCAGTTAAATTGAAAGAGAACCAGGGAGTACTTTGACCTCGCACGCCTAAGGCAGGCACAGCAATATAATAAGGGCCACCGATCATGCCAGGTGAAGGTTAGTGATCGTGTCTTCATCTCCACCTTTCATGGCCAGAGACGGGGCTACGCGGCCATGTTTGGTAATTTGGTGGGACGCTGTGAGGTCACCCAAGTGTTAAAACCGGTCAGCCTCTCGATGCGCAACCAAGATGAGGGCAAGGTCTCCTGGTCCCACTTTCCCAAATTAAAACCACAAGTTACAGTGTTTTAGCAAAGTTAAGCCTTTTTCCCCATCCTTGGGGGAGGTCTAAGTTGAAGTGAGGGAGGCTGAGTCGTGCCGGCTCGCATGTATCAATCGATCGCTAGATCGCGGTAGTGGGGCATCATCTTTGGTGGTTCTCCAGGCAAGGAGCATTGACCGGCACGAGTTGGAAGGAGCACTTGCGGGGCGCGAGGCCAGTTTACCTCCACTGTCTGGAGGCGATAGCAAAGAGCTCTGGCAGATTACAGACCTCTCCTGTGCAGATGGCGTATTGGGTTCGGTGTGGTAGCGATGAGACTGGAAATTTGCCTGTGTCGAGCATGTGGAGATTTTGAGTACCTTTTCAATGAAGTAATTTTAGTTAAGTATTTGCAAGACATTGTAGCGGGGTTAACCTAAACTGATCAGAGTTCCTTTCCACAGTAGTCATTTTATTTAAATGTTTGTTATACATTTTAGTCGGGTTATTAGTTGCTCGACCCTGAGATTTTCTGTGGTACATTGTGCTAAAATAAGAATGTATTTTCCACTGCAGTTGTTACGGGCAACCTGGAAAACGCAGTTTGACATCTGAGATTCGTTTGATTAGCTCTCTTTTAATAAATCATGGACTTAACATTAGTAGGAGCTGCCAGATTCTTTACTTATGAGTAGTGTCTTACTGCAAAACATGTTAGAAGTTAGCGACTTTGAATTTTCTTCCCTGTCAAAATAGTGTGTAATGACAGTTCCTGCTGCATAATTACTACAATTAACTGTTTGCCAATTAGCTTTTGGGGAATGTAAGCCTTATTGGTTTTCTGTTTCCTGTAACCAGAGTTCTAGCCATCTGTTAAGTGCTTAGTTGCTTATCATCATATTAGCTGATTGGTTGGATGCATGTTTCTTATTTACTTGTTTTGCACTGAAATGGTTATGAAATGAAATATGTGCCGCTCTTTGTAAAGCAGTTAACTGTTACGAGATTTCTGAGGTTAGTTCTTCGCCTGTTGTAGTTCACGTTGTACAGGACCTGCCCCATCTATTAGCACGCCCCTGGGGTGGTGAGGGTGATAAGTTCGCTCCATTCGCCCTGTCCGTAGGGTTACTGAAGTGTATGTGTATACCTTCTCCTGGTTCTGAACTTACATCACAAACGGACGTGTCGCATTGCTTGTGTTACTGTTGTTGGTCAATTGGTTGCAACAATTTAAAATGTATTTAAAAGCCAATTGAAAAATTTTGTAAATGTTCAGTTTGTGATAAGCAGCTTGGCTGACGTCAGATACCTGTTGATGTTTGACTAATTGTTTATTTTCTTAATTGTTTAAAATATCTTTCGCTAATTTCAACTGCTAATCTCATTTATTTGTGATTATTGGACAAGTTGTTGAATTTCTTACTTGTTTTTAAAAGCTAATTTACTGACTCACAAGGTTGTTGACTTTTACTTGAGTAAAAGGTTGTGCATGTTTTCAATTGTGAACGCTGCTTTCTTGCCATCTAGTCCAGCCCTACACTCAGTAGCATATCAAGCTGCTTTAGCGTAGCTCCATCCACTCCAAAATGTACCATGCTTACTGCAGCGTCTGAATTCTGTCCTCGAGAACATCAGGTTTACGATGCAAGTGGAGAAGGGTGGTTGTTTGCCTTTCTGTGCATCTTGCTCAGACGGAAACTGGATGGATCTTTAGGGCATGCCGCCTATCACAGGCACATACATAAATTGCTGTATCTGCAGGAGTCTAGCTGCCAAGACACATGACAAACCATGGGCGTCCTTCGAAAGTTGATGCACCGCGTATAGCCGTGTAAGAGAGCTGGGGTACCAACAATCAGTGTTCAAAGATAATGGATTTCTCCATATCAGATCAGCACAGCTTTAAGGAAGAAGAAACGTGCTCACCTACAAGAACAAGAGGAGAAGGATCGGCTTAAGAGCAGGGCGTTCCTCCTGTACTAGGTGACATATAGTATAAATTAGATAGAATCTTCAGAAAACATCATGTCAAACTAATCTTCCTCCCACCTACAAAGACTTGTGCTCTTCCCGGTTCGGCAAAGGGCGATCTGGGATTGCGGAAGGCTGGAATCTGCAGGATGCCTTATCAGTCTGGCAAAGGCTACGTTGGTGCGGCGACGTGCGCAGTGCATGACAGATTCGTTCAACATGATCGTCACACTCGCTTTTCGCATCCCAGTAAGTCCACCATAGCTGGTCATTCTATGCCTACAAGAGAGTCCATGAATTACTCCGCCACAGAAATCTTGGCCTCTCAGAGACCCTTCCTGCATTCTGCTATCAAGGAAATACGTTTAATGCTGTATTTTATTAGCTGCGGTGGCTGATTTCAACTGGAAAAGGCGTGGGACATGGTGATTTCTTTAACATCTTCAAAAAGGAAACATTTATGTAATCAATGACACGTCTAGTGGCATTTAATTTTATTAATTTTGGCATCTGAATTTTAATCCAGTGAGTACACATTCCAATGGAAAGCGCTCATGCAGTATCACATTAATCATGCACCTGTTCGCCAGAGATTGAGCAGTATTCGAAGAGAGCTCGTAACTCTAATGATGATGTCCCTCATGTAGCAGCTGCCTTTGTATATGCGTCTTTGTACCTAATTTTGGTATAATGATAGCGACATGAACTAGCAACCTCCGTGTACAACACTCAACTGAAGATGGCTGAATAGCTGTCACCCAAAACATAATCGCAGGAAGTCGACGTCATCTGGCTGCAGTCCCAAAACTTCCTGCAATATTCTGTAAGCCGGGAAGATTTAAAGAATCACACCAGTAAAAGTAAAGTTTATAGAAATGGCAAATTTTTCCAGAAAATACATTCCCCGTTTCACCTATAAGGTACACCAGTAAATGATCTGCGGAAGAGAGGCCGGAAGTTTGAGTGGGCGAATAGCAAATTGCAGCATTTAATGCTGCAAAGTAAACATTAAGTACAGTTCCAGTGTTATCACTGCCAGATTTTAGTAAACAATTTGTACAACAGCCAGACATCTCGACGTTAGGATTGGTGGTGCTTTACTACAATGATGTGACGAAGACAGACATCCTACAGCCTATACTTCTACTGCCCTCAGTTACTCAGAAAAGTATTATGTCAATGAGGCTGAGACTTTAGTACTATTATTGGGATTAGAAAAGTTTAAGTATTTTTGGGTGACACACATTTCTATCTTGAAACCCGAAACCAACCTCCGAATCGGATACTAGCGCAAGTTACTGAGACTGGGCCCACTGCGGGATGATCCTCAAGACATTGGTTTTCATTTATGAGGAAATGATAACGTGGTTGCAGATTCTCTTAATAAAATGTTTGAATCGGAAATAGTGGTTGAAAATCAGCAAGCATGTCCTGTGAATTTGATGCTTACTGATTGCACCCAGTTATTTACAGGAATGGAAGAGTATCGAGAAAATGTTATGCATATTCGTGCCTGTAAAGAAAGGTTAAGCAAAGGTGAGGTAATCATACAATATTCCCTAAAGCAAGAGCTTGCACGTTCTACTGCTCAGTATGAGAGCAAATCAAACTGCAGTACCTCAAGAGTTGGTTCCATACAACTTACTTTGACAAGTAACCAGTCGGTGAACATTTAGGCATCTTGAGAACTACAAATAAAATAAGAGAAATTTTATTTGGTGAAACATGGGCGCCGACATTAAGAACTGAATAATAGTTTGTAAAGTGTGTGCAGAAAGAAACCTGCACAGAAGTCGAAAGTGGGATTCTTGGCATCTAAACCAGTAGAAAATATTTTTACAATATGTGTATTGACATTGTATGTCCACTTCCAAGATGTAAAGAGGGTGATTGTTATATTTTGGTTGGTTCCCAGAAAAATGGCTACCACGTAGTCTGTCACTGAATACTTACAAAGCATATTCACGATGTCTCCACCCAGCAAGTATATTTACCACGTGTGGAACGGCGAGGACGTTCGTTGTTGATAATGCCACATGTTTTATCTCTCATGTGTTAAAAACTTTTGTTTTAATATGAAGTTCCATTACATCCTGCGGTACACCGCGGAACTTAGAATTTGTGAAACAACGTTCCGTGTTAGTCTCAATAATGCCATGTCTAGGCAAAGGTATTATTGATATTGACACTGAAAGTTGTTTTAAGAGTCATAAGTTTTTGTCTGATGATGGCAGTAGCCGAAACGGCGTTATAAATTAAGACTGTCATTAAGTAGCTTGGGCTGTGTTTTATTCACAATGTAGCTGTATATTACTTTTTGAAATTACCTGTTCTACTGCAGTAGAAACATCTGTATGACTTAATGATCGTACTGACCTCTACGTAGTACGTAAATCAAAATAAGTCATTTTGTGAGCTCATTTTATGAGCACTGTAGCGGATAGGAGTAAGGTTATTCTAATATTTTTATTACAGAAGCTATTAGAAACAAATCCAGTCAAGGAACTGAAATTGACAGAATATTTTTAAGTAACGTACACTGAGCATTCGAACTGGATATTTTTCATGACCAACTTTACAGTAATGCGTGTGGGTAGTATTACGCTCCCATTTCGGAGAATCAAATAATCTGATTCGGACAATCTCTTGTAGGTTTTCTGTTGTTCCCTAAATCTCTCTGAATGAATGGTATCCTGGTTTCTTGAATAAGATCTCAGATTCGCAGTTCTTATGGTACTGACATAGCACTTGTACTTTTATGTCCATGCTGTTGACGTTTCGTTAATGTCAAAGTGGAAAGGTTTTCTGCATGTAGTGTGGAAGTTCCACTGGAATTCAGTAAAAGAGAAAACTGAAAACTGCAGAGCATCATGCAATAAAATATAGCTGTGAGTGCATGTCTGTGTAGAAACTGCTGGGTATGTCAGAAACTATAAAGTTATCATAAAACGACTAGTATGAAGAGGACATTGAGTGACAAATATAAAGGGAACTGATCTCCAACAAAACGTGGGGATTCAAAAGCTTTGCTGTTTCCTGATTAGATCAAAAGACTAACAAACTTTGTGTGGAGTTTTGTGGCCCTCTGATCTAGTAAAACAGGGTAGAACTTCTGCTACACTTTTAGGGTTAAAGATATTTGGCGATCATACAAAATACTGTTCGCAGCTTTAACGACCAAACAACCAATGTTTTAGCACATAAAAACTGATCCTTTAACTTGTTCGTAATCAGTTTGATGAAACAGAGCCCAGTTCTTTATTAAAATATCACCTAAAAGCTACATTAATGTCATCCATTTTGATCAGATGTTAAATTTTAGGCTGTAACTGCCGCAGTTGATTTGGAAATTCAGTTCCTCGGCATATAGAAATGGGCTTCATAACGATGCAAAGAATTGCAAAGCAGTGCAAATAAGAGTCACGAATTCCTTACGGTGCTATATTTGTTTATAATTTGCAAACCTGAAGTAACTAATGATGAAATATTTGATCAAACATGGAACCATTCTTTCTTGCAGAGTAAGTTTCGCGTCAAGTGGTCCCGGAATTATTATTCCATTTGTAACTTGTAGCACTGTTCGTAATTAATTTTTCTGCAGCTACCACCTTACATGACATACCCGTCACCACCATGACAGTGCAACGAAAAAGGCAGAATAGTATGGTGACATCGATAATAAACATCACAGTTTACAAAAATTCTATGATACCTACCTCATATGTGATTCCTTTTTCCAGAAAGGGATTTATAAATACCTCCTCATAAATATTTTGACAAAATGGCTACCAGCGTGATCAACCATTCTCCTCACGATACCTACCAATTCTCGCGAATTTCTGGAACCAGTCTCAAGATCAACTTCACTCCCATCCTCTTACAACTGATTTTAGTGTCATCAAACATCAGTGACTTCGTATAAACTAGGAGGAAGTTCGAACAATCAGTACAGACTTACACTATCGGCTGAATATTGTTACTACTCACAAATTGAATCTAAAAAGGAATCGATAATTGATCTGCCAGAAGCTACAGTAAGAATGATGTCGAAAAATTAAAAAGGGCTACACACATAAGAAAAAGGATATCTGAGGCTAAATTTTCGTTGGGACAAACAACACGCTGAAAAGGTGAGTGCGATACAAGACAGCCGATAACAGTAAAAAAAATACAAGCTTCCAGTTGTTTACAATGTTACAAGTGGAGGCTACAATAAATCATCTTTCGGGCAAGCAGAGAGAAATTTTAAACAACGCCTCAAGCATTAACGCTAAAGTACGAAACGGTTTTTGGACTGCACCTACCTAAATACAACAATTCTACTAAATACATAGAAGAAAGCTTGCTTAGCAATACGAACAAAAGGACAGCCTTGTGAACCTTATGTACGAATATGTGGATGAACGGCCCACAAAGAGAGGCAGTTTAATGAACTTTTGTTTTTATAAATTTAGTGAAGCATTATTACATGACAGGCTCATCGATATAAGTGCTGGTAATAAAGTGATCGTAAACATCAACCGTAATTTTTTGGAAGTCGTCCAGTTCGCGGAGCCCTGAAATGAATTTGGCTTTGAAGGCGTCGACGGCGCCATAAACAGACATGTTATACGGAAGGGAACAACCAAATTAAACAGAGAAGTGGTTGTTTGAACGATAGAGAGGATCGCAGCAAAGTTCTGAAAGAAGCAGGAACAGCTCAACATGGGAAACAAGGAAGTAAAACTTGAAACAGATAATTCAGAAATGGGCAGTTGGTCTCACGAAACCCACAAGATATTGGTGGCCTAAGAGTTTACTGTGGGTGCTGATTACCGCATCATAGCTGGAACAAATCGTCCACTTGGTGGAGCCTTCCTTGTCAGAGAGACTCCAGCGCTTATCGCTGCCATACGTCATCTTTCAGGTGATTCTGCTAAACTTCAGTCTATTTTTTGTCATTACTAAGTCGTAATCCGAGTCTATATCTGCTCCTGCGTGTGACTTACAATCCAGTTTCTGATTTCAAAATTTCTATCGATCTTGAAACCCCGGTAGAATCTTTCCATGTCTCCGTACCTTGCCCGGAGCTAATATTGTCGGCACTGGTTGCTGTCGATTGTGATGGGAACAGTCCTGTCACTGATCTGTTGACGATAATTCACTCTCTGCCCTACCTTCCTATACGTAATGAGATGCACTCGCATTTCCGTTATCTGTTGCTGCTGATGTTATCGCATATTTACCGCATCAGAAATTTTATCTTCTTTTCATTTCAATTTGCTGTTCACTCTGTTGGCTCCTGACTCCCCTAACACATTCAGACTTATCAAATTCCTCTCTCTTACCAGTAAAATGTCACCCCTTCGTTGTTTATTCAATGTTTTTCTCACTGTTACGTCCGATTTGCAGTTATCTCGTGGAGACACAAATGGGGGACTAACTTGTAATTATCTGTCAATGGAGAGGTTATCATGACACCTTTCCAGTTGGAGCCCACTCGCTTTGTGGTTATACAGTATGTGTATCTAGTGTATCGGTTCCCATTGTCTTCTGCAAGCTCATGTTGATTCTTCCGCCTTTTATGGGTAGTTGTCCACCCCAGAGGCAAGAGGTCGTTCTAAAACTCTGTCCACACCTCCGCCATTTATGAAAAGACTATTAGCGAAACAGGGAAAACTCATTATATCAAAAGTCTTCCAATGTACGATCGGAATAAGCAGTGGCACTCACTGGGTTTCAGTATCTTCAGTTCTATCGCAACAGCTGCCAGGATATTGTCTCATTTCCTCCAAGCTGTTGGTGCAATGTGAATGATACAATCATTTAATCAAGATGGTGAATCCAGATACACCAAAAAGCCAACAAGGCAACAGTCCTAAGTCTAATGTCTACCAGATCTAAAGCGCCACATTGATATGAGCCCAACATGGAGATGCTGCAAATGATAGGGGGTTGCTAATTTGTGTAAAAATGAGAAAGTTGGCTCCTATCTGACACACGTTAATTAATAACCCTCTAGAATAATGAAGTAGGAGTCCAACGACTGCTAAATGAGACAAGAAACACCATTAATTTGGTTTATTTTGATAAAACGTATTCATTAAACAATCGACAATAAATGCCAAACCCCGTTGTCTGACATACCAAGATCTTTTTATATAAGATCTTGGTATGTCTGACAACGGGTTGGAGAGAATATTCCAGCAATCATACAGATGAATTAATCGAAACCCCCAAGAACACAATGATTTCGTCATGTTAATTGAAAGGCAAATAGTACTACAAAGGGAATACATCGCACCTACGGTTGGAGCTGATAGCATATTGTTCACTGAATTAAAATGCAAGCCTAAAACGTGAAGTCTGAAGTAGTCCAAATGTTATAAAATGATTTCCCTGTGCATCGTCTTGCGGTCTCGGCATATTTACTAAACTGATTTCACATTTCCGTGTTTTGCGTCTCTTACTATATTCACACTGGTCGGGCTTTAGACCTTCCGAAGGCTGACCAGTAAAATTGCTCCGTAGAACATGCAAGTCTTCTCCCCTGGAATATGCTCACTTCGGCTAACCATTATCGTGCGTTTCATCATCTTAAAGAGAACAAAGTCGTCTCACTCTGTCTGCCTGTGTGTCCAGTGAGGCAGCCCTCGTCGACACAGCAGAGCGTCTCTGTTAAACCTCTCGTCTATGTTAAATATTGGATTTTCGTGAGGTCAGCATGTCCTGTGACATCTCACGTCTTCAAAGGTTCTAATCTGTGGTCCCAGTTCCATTTTTGCGATATATATATATATATATATATATATATATATATATATATATATATATATACACTCCTGGAAATTGAAATAAGAACACCGTGAATTCATTGTCCCAGGAAGGGGAAACTTTATTGACACATTCCTGGGGTCAGATACATCACATGATCACACTGACAGAACCACAGGCACATAGACACAGGCAACAGAGCATGCACAATGTCGGCACTAGTACAGTGTATATCCACCTTTCGCAGCAATGCAGGCTGCTATTCTCCCATGGAGACGATCGTAGAGATGCTGGATGTAGTCCTGTGGAACGGCTTGCCATGCCATTTCCACCTGGCGCCGCAGTTGGACCAGCGTTCGTGCTGGACGTGCAGACCGCGTGAGACGACGCTTCATCCAGTCCCAAACATGCTCAATGGGGGACAGATCCGGAGATCTTGCTGGCCAGGCAAGAGCACGTTGGGTGGCACGGGATACATGCGGACGTGCATTGTCCTGTTGGAACAGCAAGTTCCCTTGCCGGTCTAGGAATGGTAGAACGATGGGTTCGATGACGGTTTGGATGTACCGTGCACTATTAAGTGTCCCCTCGACGATCACCAGTGGTGTACGGCCAGTGTAGGAGATCGCTCCCCACACCATGATGCCGGGTGTTGGCCCTGTGTGCCTCGGTCGTATGCAGTCCTGATTGTGGCGCTCACCTGCACGGCGCCAAACACGCATACGACCATCATTGGCACCAAGGCAGAAGCGACTCTCATCGCTGAAGACGACACGTCTCCATTCGTCCCTCCATTCACGCCTGTCGCGACACCACTGGAGGCGGGCTGCACGATGTTGGGGCGTGAGCGGAAGACGGCCTAACGGTGTGCGGGACCGTAGCCCAGCTTCATGGAGACGGTTGCGAATGGTCCTCGCCGATACCCCAGGAGCAACAGTGTCCCTAATTTGGTGGGAAGTGGCGGTGCGGTCCCCTACGGCACTGCGTAGGATCCTACGGTCTTGGCGTGCATCCGTGCGTCGCTGCGGTCCGGTCCCAGGTCGACGGGCACGTGCACCTTCCGCCGACCACTGGCGACAACATCGATGTACTGTGGAGACCTCACGCCCCACGTGTTGAGCAATTCGGCGGTACGTCCACCCGGCCTCCCGCATGCCCACTATACGCCCTCGCTCAAAGTCCGTCAACTGCACATACGGTTCACGTCCACGCTGTCGCGGCATGCTATCAGTGTTAAAGACTGCGATGGAGCTCCGTATGCCACGGCAAACTGGCTGACACTGACGGCGGCGGTGCACAAATGCTGCGCAGCTAGCGCCATTCGACGGCCAACACCGCGGTTCCTGGTGTGTCCGCTGTGCCGTGCGTGTGATCATTGCTTGTACAGTCCTTTCGCAGTGTCCGGAGCAAGTATGGTGGGTCTGACACACCGGTGTCAATGTGTTCTTTTTTCCATTTCCAGGAGTATATATATATATATATATATATATATATATATATATATATATATATATATATATATAGCATATCGTGCTTTAAGGTAAAAGACTCAGCTTTCTACATACTTTTGCGCTCAATAGTGCCTTCTGTTGAAGTGTCCAACTTTCCACTGTCCTATGCTGTAAAATATTTTGCAGCGGGATGCTTGCGCCACATGAGATCCTACCTGTGTTCACCCACATTGCTGCGGACACCCCAGTGTGGCAGCACAGAGAGCTACCCATGCCTTACACTACTGAGCTGGCCATCCCTCAGGCATCCTTCTGCGAAATGGCTTTCAGCGTGGTGGCCTCTTTTTACTCCCCTGATAGCCGATGTGCTTTTGCACCGTCCAGAATGCTTTCAAGGTCCTCTCACTTACATAAGGCGTGTCAAATTCCCGTCAGTGGTTTATAAAGGGTAAGATCATATTATTTAATTGCCACCAATAACTAGTACTGTGGTTTACCATATCCCTTGGTTAAATATTCCTATCGAATGAGTCTCATTAATTATGAATTTTGGATAAGAAATTCTGAGTAGATGATTCCATCACTAAGCTAATATGTTCTAATATTTCCAGAATGAACTTCTCATTTGGCAGTGGAGTGCGCGCTGATATGAAACTTCCTGGCAGGTTAAAACTGTGTGCCGGATCTAGGCTCGAATTCGGGACCTTTGCCTTTCTCGGGCAAGTACGTATTTTAATGTTCCCTGAGTAAATCCTTCAATAGAATTAATGACCCAATAAATTCTTGAGTATTAGGGCTGGATTGATTAATAAATATCAGTTTAAAATATCAAGCTAGTTCTCACACCAAGGTGCCGCAGAAACTAGAACCATCTCTGAGTGCCACGCTGATTGGTTTGTACCATGAAACAGTCCGCGCGCACTGCTCGTCCGGATATGACCGTGTGGGGCCGCGGGCTCCGTCAATAGTGGGCGAACCGCGCGTTATCAGACGGGCTTTCGCGTCGCGGATTAATAGCCCCGCCCGGTCTGAATGGGCGAGATTCTAATCGAGATGTTTGCGCGGCGGCTCTTTGCGGCTCTAATCCGCCGCATTAGCGGCGGGCCGGCCTCATTCGCTGATGGCCTTCCCGATCAAAGGCGGTTCATCAAACGGGTGACAGTCGCCGCCTCTGAACTCGCTCCATCTGATATGTGCCGATTCCGCGACGCTCAAGTCCAGGCGCGTGCTTTTCTCAGTGTTGACTTACTTATTTACTGCAGCGATCCTAGATTGTAGCATTCTACTAAACATGTCGTATCACATAACTGCAATCCTCGATTTACAGTAATCGTTAGAAAACGACTCAGAATTCGTAGGGAGCATTAATTCATCGTGCACTGGTCTTCCTGTTACTCCATCGCTGCTTCACAATGGCAGATGAGTCTCGGACTTTCCTAGTCACCATTATTGCCTCTCAAACTTTATTAATTTCCACGTATTCAAAAACTCTTCATATGATTCGTTTCTACAGCGTGTCCAAAAGAGAATATTTCATTTTGCTTGAGGTAGCCAATGTTGCATGAACTATTTTGCTTGCCTGTTTCGGACTCTGAGCTGAGAAAATGACGCTCCACGAAGGAGCTGGTCACGAACTGATATTCATATAGATATCGACGGAAAATGCAAAACTGTAAACATTGGCGGCCGATGGATGAATGGGTGACGCTGCAGCACAATTTCCTCGAGCAGCTGGCAAGGATGGTAAACAGGAAACACGTCAATGCAAGAGCATGAAGTCTTATCAAATTTCATTCCGTGTACTCATCTGGGTGGTAAATCTGGTTCGCAGACAGGCGCGTGATCAATATACGCAGATGCCAGCATTTGAAAGTGGACGTAGAGCTGGGTTCACAAAAGCCAGTTTTAATAATTGGCGCATCTCTCGACGTTTGAATAGGAGTGATGTCACTATTCGACGATGCTTGCACAATTGGGTAAAGCGGGGCTGGACATAGGGTCAAGAAGGAAGCGGTCGACATAGAGACGACAGAACGTGACGATCGATCAATCGTGAGAGAAGTACATGGTGCCCCGGATTCATTATTATCATCGATCCGAATTGCAACTAATGCTTCATTGGCCCAAGTACCACCAACAGACGGGTCACAGAAAGTGGTTTGCGCCAACTACCATTGACCTATGTGCACCAACAAGAATATTTCCAGCGGTGTCCGTCACATTTGGTCTGGAATTTCATTGGCTGGAATGGAACTGTCTTTAGTGATGAGGCCCACTTCGAGCTGAGCCCTGATGACCAGCAAAGAAGTATCTCGAGACGCCCCAGACAGCTGCGGGATACCAACCTGACTATCGTCCTCCACAAGGCCCAACGACGAAGAGTGGTGGTCTGTAGTGGCATTTCATTTCTTGGCAGAACCGCTTTTATTGTTATCCGCACCATCCTTGCCGCACAGCGGTACATCGACTTTATTTATACGTCTTTTTCTTGCCGTTCATCGCAGACCACCCTACGCTTATATTTCAACAAGATAATGCCCGCTTCAAACAACGAAAATTGCTTGCTTTGTGCTTGCCAAACACCACTTTGGCCAGCCAGATAGTTGTATCTGACCCTAAGTGAGAAGGTTTGGAGCATTACCGGCAGGAGCCTCCCACGAGGTCGGGATATTGACGGTCTAAAGGGCCAATTGGACAGAATTTGGCACGATATCTCTCATAACGACATCCAACGAATATGAATCAATGCCACCTTCAGTGGTGGTACATCGCGTTATTATTGACTGGCTCAATTTGCGAATATCTTTCTCTTGAATAAATAATCCAGTTTTTCTGAAATTGTGGTTATTGGTTTGTCTACAGGTGTACAACACGTCATTTGATATCCCATTCGGATAATTCCTTTGGCTGGATCTTTTTATTTTCCTTTTCTTAGAGTGTGTCTTGCGGACGCTATACCTTGTCAATCTTTCTCAGGTAGAGGTTAGATCAAGAAAAGTGCTGCAGAAAATTGAAGTAATCCAGCTGAAATAGCTATTTCATTCTTCTGAACAATAACTGGATGTACTAGTGGTAGTAAAAATCAGACACCATGTTAAGGTTTCTGCCACTTTTTCGGATTTGTACATTCTTCGTAATTGCACTCTATATCTAGACAGGTTAAACAGCCCATACTGTCCACATATTTGTGACACTAAAAAGCTACTTAATAATGAGTACTAAGACTGTGTTACGATTCCTGAGACTTCTTGACTTTATTCACTCTTCGCATTTACAATCTCTTATATAAATGGATAAAATGCTACCCACCTATTTGTGATAGTAAAAAAGTTTATAACAATGATTACTAAGACTCTGCGTTTCGATTACTGTAACTTTAAATTCATTCTTTCCTCAGAACTATATTCTGTTATCTCGATAGTGAAAGTAGAGCATACTACCCACGTATTTGTGGTAGTAGAACGGTATGTAACAATTTTTCCTACTTATTACGTACTAATTCTACGGAAAGAAACTGATACTATGAAAAAAAAACTAATTTCAACCTCGAAAAATACTCGTTACGACAAAACCAGTTGTCTTAACGCAAGTATTACTGAGTATATTCTTCTATGACAACTTTCGATACAATTCTTTCATTCTGCATTCGTCAGGACATCGCTTACTTGCGGAATTAATATATCTAAATCTCTGAAGACTGCTCACGCGAGGTGTATCTTAGACCTATCACATCAACAACCTCTGGCAGCTGGTTTCTGCGGAGGCAGGGAAGCACGTCCAGAGGCAGGACACCACGTCAACAGTGTATCTACAGTGACAGTCGATTGCACGATTCATCCACATTTCCGTAATTACCATACTATTCATAATCAACTCCTTCTTTGGTTGCCGAATTCAATTGCATCCCTCCAAATGTACAGAATGTTGACTGGCAGGAACAGCAACACACTGACGTATGGGTGACAGTCCCAAGAATTTCTCCCTGGTACTTTACATTCTACGACTGGAGTATTGCCAAAGACGCACTTGGTCGACCCGTATTGCTTTGGGATTCCCTAATGGAACATTAACAGCTGCATCTTAGCAGAACATGCGGTCTCAAAGCACACTCTAGAGTGCCCGCACTACCACAGATGCATTTGTTATTGACGTCTGTTTTGATATTTTTAACACGTAACGAAAAGTGTATAATCAGTCAGGGGATTCTGTCTCTATTTTATTTCAAAAGGTTTATTTCATTCTCTTGTTACGGTCAAGCATTAGGCGGAAGCTTCAGCTCCCTGTAATTTTCTCGTCCCATGGTCTGGCAGCAGCAAGTCAGCACCAAGGTGGGCAATCTGAGTCACGCGCCTCCGTCATGTGCTGACAAGGTAATGCCGCTTAGGCGTAGCTGACCAAGCCACGCTTCTGAACTTTCCATGTCGCCCTCGCGACTTTCTCGGTTCTTGGCCAATCAGGTCGGACGAAATCGCGTGCCCGTGCTGGAGGAACCCTGCCACGCGTTGGCTGAAAACGCTCTCTGCCACGTGCCTTCTCTTCCCGGTGCTGCGGCACCGTGGACTTTCTCTCTGTAGCTGCCACGCCACTCAGACTTGTCTGAATGGCAGCCACCACTTTTCTTTAACTTTGCCTAAGTTTGCTGCGAACTACGTTTCGCCCACCACTACGTCCTGGCTCACCCTTGCCTCCCCGGGCCTGTTGCCCACGTGAATTCGCATTTGTTGGTTTTTCTGCTAATAAATGGCCTAATTTCAAGAAAAGGTGTCAGAATAATTTCTTTCAACACATTCGCCCACCGCCTTAGCTGCTCCTAACAGAGCAGTTCCTGCACAGTGTTTCCTTTCACATTCACGACATCAACTGTCGTCCTGGGCAGCTTTAGTGTAGGTGAAATGTTCCTGATGATTTTTTTAGTCGTGTGATATCCACATTCGAACTCACTGAGCTGTCCTGCCCGACCCATCACTATTTCTGTACCTTCCAAACAATACTCCCAGCATCCACTTTGGTGGGTCGAGATTTCGTGTCACTCATTGCGTAGGTGTCGCTGGATACTTTCAATCAGGTAAAACTTTCATGGTTATTAGATGGCATCATATTTCTTCTATACGATCGCCGTTTCGACACTTTTGCCGGGATCTTCTTCAGGAGATTATGTTTTCAGGTAGAACTGTTAGTGCCGTGACTTATTTGGCATCACAAGTGGAAACATCACAGGAGGAACAGGATGTAGGCCATGTGCTAAAACATGAATGAATAACTTCAGTTGCACTAGCGGGATATGTAGAGGGTAAAACCTTTAGTGGAAGATCTGGCATGTACCTAACGAATAACTAAGGATGTTGGGTGCTTGTGATACTGTAGCATGAAGGTTTTTGGCACGCGAGAAGAAGTCGTGACATGTCGCATCAAAACAGTGGAAGGTCTGAAGACAAAAAAAAATCATTTTGTCGTCACTACCTGACCTACCTGACCTTCTTAAAATATGACCTAACTAGATATTTCCATCTAATCATTAGCTTCACACTACGCTGTAATTGTGGGACGTCAAAAGTAATGATCAAAATGATGGCATTCTCTGTCAAGGAATTAAATTTTGGTATAGTTACATTGTAGCTGTGTAACTATATTAGATTACATTAATTACATGAATTCAAGTTATTTAATTTTACCGCAGTGTGTGGAATAGTCAAAAGATCACTGAGACCACATTGTATAAGTCTTACAAAATTGAATTGTTTCTAAATCATGGGCATAATCAAACTCTTTTATTGCAGTGCTACTTAGATAAGAAGTGTGTTGATTAAAGAAGACGCGAGGCAACTGTTAAGAAATTTGCCAGAGCACTTCGTGAGTGCAGAGGAGGACAACAGACTGCCTTCGGTAGCAGCTGGTGAGAGTACTCACCGTCGCCCTTCACGCATTGATACAGCAAATGTACAGGCCACAGTGTAGACAGTCACTTGCCAATTCATCAACACTGGCCAACGATAACATTGTATAAGCAATCAAAGGACCTAGAACTGTGTCCTGGCTACTGGATAGCGATATACATTGGTACATGCCGACAGCAGCATACGGTTAGCCCAAAAAATACACGAGATGATGCAATCCACTAACGAAATTTGGGGAGCTCCATTCATGTTTGAACCAAATACGTGCAAGGAGTTCAAGTGCAAGTCGGTGTAATCGCCTTTCGTTATGTATCGGTATTGTTTTGTCAGATAATTCTAAGGCGTTGTCTATACCCGTACATGGAGTGTTACCAAATGAATTCCCATCGTGCCTCCCTAGCAGCCCATAATCGTAGAAGTGTTGCCGGTGCAGGATTTTATGCACGGAATGACCTCTCGATTTTTTCCCATAAATATTCCATGGGACACATATCGAGCGATCTGATTGGTCAAATCATGCCCTCGAATTGTCCAGAATGATCTTCAGTCGCGAACTAATGTGGCCCAGTTACATTATCATCCACAAAAATTCCGTCGTTGTTTGGGAAAATGAAGTTCGTGAATGGTTCAAATGGTCTCCAAGTAGCCGAACATAACCATTGCTGGTCAATGGTTCATTTAATCACAGCCCACAGCGTTATGGAGGCACCACCAGCTTGTACAGTGCAAATGTGACAACTGCGAGTATGTAATATAGTTATATAATGGAATGACGACAGCAGAAATCTGTGCCGGACCGGGACTAAAACGAAATTTGCGCTAATCTCGAGCTGTAGCCTACCATTGGGCTATCCGAGCACGACTCACGGCCAGACCAAAACTTTCACATGTTGTCATCCATGTATCTACAACCTGTACTCGTTCGCCATTATGTAAGTTCCCATACAGATGAGACATTTTAGTCGGAAGTCACTTGCCCGGCTTCTACAGATAAATACGATATTGCAATGTCTGTGCTATTCAGAATTACGATGCTATGTTCCTTTGAACATGCATGCGTAACACTGAAAATGCATATAAAATACCTTCTGCACCATCGAAAATTGTCACAGTGTAATCTCCGTTGATAACTTGCACTATACTTTAGATTCTGAAGCTGTAAGCTGTATTATAAAACTGTATTTAAAACGTAATCGATGTATTTCTTTCTGGCTGTATACAATTGACTGTAATTATAAAAAATAATATTGTAAATTCCTGGGTGATAGCCAAGGGAACTTTCTTGAAATGTATCAATAGCAACAACAAAATAGTAGTAGCTTTGTCGTTGTTAGTCTTTGCGTGTGGAGAGTCTCTGTAGCGTTGCCAGCAGAGTACCTTGAGTTATGAAAAAAATGGTTCAAATGGCTCTGAGCACTATGGAACTCAACTGCTGAGGTCATTAGTCCCCTAGAACTTAGAACTAGTTGAACCTAACTAACCTAAGGACATCACAAACATCCATGCCTGAGGCAGGATTCGAACCTGCGACCGTAGCAGTCTTGCGATTCCAGACTGCAGCGCCTTTAACCGCACGGCCACTTCGGCTGGCTGAGTTATGAAAGAGTGAGGAAGTGTTTGTTGGGCGCTGCCGGCGACGCGATGTGCAGCTGTGCTCGCGCTAATGTAGACGTGCCTCGTTTGTGAACCCGCAAGTATTGAGAGCACGGTAGGAGTGGACAGCCGGAGGAAGATGCAGTTACAACTATTGCCTGTCCCATAACTATCCTTATTTCTGGATACGACTCGGGAAGCAGCAACGAACGGAAGCAGCAACAACGGCAGCTCAGCATTGTCGTCTGCTACACTCTTCGTCGTCGGCACAGTTGCAACATCGTAAATTATAAAGTTGAGTTGGCATTGAGCAGCAACATTTCTTTCACAAAGTATTAATAACTTGAATATTAGCTCTCAATATTTAAAACTTTTAGGGTACCTGTGTTGTCATTGTCCTCAGCCATTATTACGCAACAGGGTCCCTTTCCTTTCCATGCACTGACCGAGTGTGGTAAGAATGTGAAAATTGTTTAAATATTTACAGCCAGTTTTGTATGTTTGCTAATGACCAGTTCCAATCTAAATTTTCTGCCTCAGGAACTGTTCACCCTTGTATTGCATGACAGAGGGTACTTAAAATAAAGTGTAGAGGACAAGGGGCTATTTTTAGGAAATATGGTGTGAGATTGTGATTTAGTGTGTTTCAGTGCACGATGCGCCAGCCTCACGGCAGACAGCGGATGAAGGCTGGCTGGTGCGTTATGCAGGTGACACAGTTTTCCAACGAGCGTCGGTATGTGCGTGCATGCACTGCAGCCATCAGCAGCCAGAACACAGCATTAGCAGAATTACGAAGATGCGGATCACGTGTGGCACGGTTGCATTAGCCAACTCATCGAGGACCTTCTACTAAACGCGGCGCCGCATAACCAGCGGATTCAGCAGTGGTCTGCACTATTTAATGGCATCAGAGGTGAACGTCGGCATTCGGTTCGACCGATTGGTTCGGTCACTGTCACGTCGTCGTCGTCATCAGTGACGCTGTCCCTGAGGACCGGCTGGCAGAGTACGTTGCCCGCTGCTGCACCGGCGACTCCCGGCGTCGTCACGAGCCGCCGTGTCTGCAGGAGGTGCGCTGGGCCGGGCCTCGTGCCGCTAATCTCCTACCGCCTGCACAGCCGCTGACCGAGTGCGGCGTCGCGTTACCCGCACTGCATGCATCAGCACGTCTCCACCACGACACGAGTGGTGCAGCTGAGCTACCGGAAAATGTATTGAAAGAACCAATAATAAAGAGGAAGATTGCTAAAAACAGCCACCTTCTTCTACCCAGCCACGCCCTACAACCCAGACCACATCACCAGCTCTGTTAATCCTATTAAAAAAGTAAAATTTCATTGGTAAAAGTAATAACTAAAGATACAGTATAAATTAAGAGTGTGCAATTTCATTTATTCTGTATTTAGCTTACCGAGTGACTTCTGCTGCTTGGTATGTATTTTATTGTAATTTTAAAAGTAAAATAAATTGCTCATTTGCTTAAAGTAAATTGAGTTCAATCATTCAATAATATGAGATAAATTGCTTGCCTTATACTAATTTTTGCGTTACGTAACACTGAGGTTACTCAAAGTAATTATTTTTGTACATAACAAAGTTTAAGTTAAGCCAGTCATTTATTTCATTTAATTTTATTTTCAATATTCAGTATTTCAGAATATCTAAATGCAAACTGAGTGCTTTCTGATTCATTATTTTCTCATGAAGCGTTGTATTGTGGAAAAGCGTGACAATGTTCTGGCTGGCCAGAGTGGAAGAGCAGTTCTAGGCGCTTCAGTCTGGAACCGCTCGACCGCTATGGTCGCAGGCTCGAATCTGGCCTCAGGCATGGATGTGTGTGATGTCCTTAGGTTAGTTAGGTTGAAGTAGCCCTAAGTTCTAGGGGACTGACGACCTCAGATGTTAAGTCCCACAGTGCTCAGAGTCATTTTTGACAGTGTTCTGTTGCCACGCCTCTGATTATTTGTTTAAATAATTACCTTTCTCAAGATTCTGGAGATTCATTGCCCTAGTGGGCTGGCAACCGTTTCATTATCCCTTTTTTAGCTAGTCAGTGTTTTGTTTGTATCATCAGTGAATTACGTGGAAAAAATTACGTGGTATTCTTTTTTCCCCCTGTGCGGTTCGTGAGCGACTGCATTAAATTCTAGCCAATTCAAAATTATCGCGAATATTTAGGTTAAGTTTAGCATAGATTATTCCTTCAGAAGAGACTGTTGTACACCTTCTTCCAACTAACTGACCTTGCTTTCCTTCGGTAACGATAGCCTTGCTCACTGCAAAATTTCATTTGGCATATACGATCATGATCAGTTATATTGCAATCCAGTAGGCCGGTTAGGAAGGGGAAGGTTACACATGAAGGTCTAAAGGAACATTACATAGTAGTTCTAAATGACAAGGCACTGCAATATTGTACTTGGGTCCATGACTTGGTGGGGTCTGTGCTACAGTCGAAGCCTACCATCAGCTTTTACCAACTGAAATTGCGACACTGCTGATAAGGCCACGGTTTTCAGTCGTCTAGGGTCCAAACAATATGGTCACGAGCCCAGGAGACGCGCTGCAGGCGATCTCATGGTGTTACAGCGTTAGCAAAGGCACTCGCGTTGGTCATCTAGTGCCATACCCTGTTAGCGCCAAATTTCGCCATACTTCCCTAAAGGATACGTTTATCGTATGTCCCACATTGACTTCTGCTGTTATTTCATGCATTGTTGCTTGTCTGTAACTACTGACAACTGTATGCGCACCACGCTGCTGCTCTCGGTCGTTAAGTGAAGGCCGTCAGTTACTGTGTTAACCTTGATGACAGCTAATTCCTGGAATTTGATATTCTCGCCACATTCCACAAAACGGAATGTCCTACGCATCGAAGTAACATCCGCCTTCAAAGTCTGTTAATTGCCATTGTGCGGCCATAATCATGTCTGACACCTTTTCACATGAAGCACCTGAGTACAATTGACAGCTCCACCAATGCACTACCCTACTACCCTTTTATACCTTGTTTACGCGATAGTACATGTATACACATCACTGTACCACGATTTTGGCTCCTCTTTCGGTAGTTGGGCATGGTGTTCTTACGGTAAAGCGCGAGAATGGAAATTGAGGAGCCTCGGAATCGAATCCCTTCCGGAGGAAGGAAACTACCAGTGCTTTTAATCTAGACTTCACCTTTCAACGATGTGAGGTGGTTCGGATCCCCAATTCAACTGTTGGTTGGATAAATAGGAAAGATTAGAAACACGCAAGTCGCCGAATTGGTGTTCAGGTAAAATATTTCGCCCATTGAGCCAAACTTAATCTTTATTATTACTACTTTCGGAGACGCACAGGCTGCAAGCATACACAATTCTCATTGGAACAGTTCGTGCCTGAAACTACTTAGGTAACAAATAGATTTTGAAATAACGTCCCACTAGTTAAGAAATACACTCTCGTTTTTTCCCAAACCCCTACAGTGGAATAACCATTTGCACTGTAAAATTGAAAACAGTTACATCGTAAATATGTGGCCGGAACTAACTCATTATTGCCAGATTGCAATAACGTCTTGTGGTATCATTTAGTTAACATTTTTCTACACGACAGGCGCAGTTCAGTCTGGTAAATGGTTCAAATGGCTCTGAGCACTATGGAACTTAACATCTGTGGTTATCAGTCCCCTAGAACTTAGAAGTACTTAAACCTAACTAACCTAAGGACATCACACACATCCATGCCCGAGGCAGGATTAGAACCTGCGACCGTAGCGGTCACGTGGTTCCAGACTGAAGCGCCTAGGCCAGCCGGTGTGGCCGTGCGGTTCTAAGCGCTTCAGTTTGGAACCGCGTGAACGCTACGGTCGCAGGTTCGAATCCTGCCTCGGGCATGGATGTGTGTGATGTCCTTAGGTTGGTTAGGTTTAAGTACTTCTAAGTTCTAGGGGACTGATGACCTCAGATGTTAAGTCCCATAGTGCTCAGAGCCATTTTTGAAGCGCCTAGAACCGCACGGACACACCGGCGAGCTCAATCTGGTAAACTTGCTAAAGTTTCTCAGTAATGCACCAACAACGCACGATCACGTATTCTGCTGTTGAGAGGCCAGATAAACGTGTGGTTCCTGAAGAGAGGCAGCAGTCTTTTCAGTAGTTTCAGGGGCAGCAGTCTGGATGATTGACTGACCTGGCCTTGTAACATTAACCAAAACGGCATTGCTGTGCTGGTACTGCAAACGGCTGAAAGCAAGGGGAAACTACAGCCGTAATTTTTCCCGAGAGCATGCATCTTTACAGTATGGTTAAATGATGATGGCGTCCTCTTGGATAAAATATTCCGGTGGTAATTCCGATCTCCGGGCGGCGACTACTCAAGTGTACGTCGTTATCAGGAGAAACAAAACTGTCGTTCTACGTAAAACAGCGTGGAATGTCAGATCCCTTAATTGGGCAGGCAGCTTAGAAAATTTAAAAAGGGAAATGGATAGGTTGAAGTTAGATACAGTGAGAATTAGTGAAGTTCGGTGGCAGGAGGAACACGACTTCTGATCAGGTGAACACAGGGTTATAAATACAAAATCAAATAGGGATACTGCAGGAGTAGGTTTAATAATGAATAAAAAAAGGAGTGCGGGTAAGCTACTACAAACGGCATAGTGAACGCATTATTGTAGCCAAGATAGACACGAAGTCCACGCCTACCACAGTAGTAAAACTTTATATGCCAACTAGCTCCGCAGATGACGAAGGGATTGACGAAATGTATGAAGACATAATAGAAATTATTCAGATAGTGAAGGGAGACGAAAATTTAATAGTCATGGGTGACTGGAATTCGATAGTAGGAAAAGGAAGAGAAGGAAAAGTAGCAGGTGAATATGGAATGGGGCGAAGGAATGAAAGAGAAAGGCGCTCGGTAGAATTTTGCATAGAGCATAACTTAATCAAAGCTAACGCTTGGTTCAAGAATCATGAAAGAAGGTTGTATACAAGGCAGAAGCCTGGACACACTGGAAGGTTTCAGATAGATTATATAATGGTAAAACAGAGATTTAGGAACCAAGTTTTAAATTTTATGACATTTCCAGGGGCAGATGTGGACTCTGAGCACAATCTATTGGTTATGAAATGTAGATTAAAACTGAAGAAACTGCAAAAAGAGGGGAATTTGAGGAGATGGAACCTGGATAAACTGAAAGAACAAGAGGATGTGTAGAGTTTCAGAGAGAGAATTAGGAAACGATTGACAAGAGCGGGGGAAAGAAATACAGTAGAAGAAGAATGGGTAGCTTTGAGAGATGAAATAGTGAAGGCAGCAGAGGACGACGTAGGTAAAAGACGAGGGATAGTAGAAATCCTTGGGTAAACGAAGAAATATTGAATTTAATTGATGAAAGGAGCAAATATAAAAACGCAGTAAATGAAGGAGGCAAGAAGGAAAACATCTCAAAAATGAGATCGACAGAAAATAGGAAATGGCTAAGCAGGGATGGCTAGAGGACAAATGTAAGTATGAAGAGGCAAATATCAGTAGGGGTGAGATAGGTACTGCCTACAGGAAAATTAAAGAGACCTTTGGAGAAAAGAGAACCACTTGAATGAATATCAAGAGCTCAGATGGAAACCCAGTTCTAAGAAAAGAAGGGAAAGCAGAAAGGTGGAAGGAGTATATAGAGGGTCTACACAAGGGCAATGTTTTTGAGGACAATATTATGAAAATGGAAGAGGATGTAGATAATGATGAAAGAGGAGCTATGAAACTGCGTGAAAAGTTTGATAGACCGTTGAAAGACGGAAGTCGAAACAATTCCCTGGGAGCACACAACGTTCCATTAGAACTACTGATAGCCTTAGGAGGGCCAGCCTTGACAAAAATCTACCATCTGGTGAGCAAGATCTATCAGACAGGCGAAATACCCTCAGATGTCACGAAGTATATAATAATTCCAATCCCAAAGAAAGCAGGTGTTGACAGATGTGAAAATTACCGAACAATCAGCTTAATAAGTCGCGGCTGCAAAATACTAACAAGAATTCATTACAGACAGATGGAAATACTGGTAGAAGCCGATCTCGGGGAAGATCAGTTTGGATTCAGTAGAAATGTTGGAACACATGAGGCAATACTGACCCTACGACTTACCTTAGACTAAGGAAAGGCAAACCTAAGTTTCTAGCGTTGGTAGACTTAGAGAAAGCTTAGGACAATGTTGACTGGAATACTCTCTTTCAAATTCTTTAGGTTGCCAGAGTCAAATACAGGGAGCGAGAAGCTATTTATAATTTGTAGACAAGCCAGATAGTAGTTATAGCAGTCAAGGGGCATCAAAGGGAAGCAGTGGTTGGGAAGGGAGTGAGACAGGGTTACAGCCTATCCCAGATGTTATTCATCTGTATATTGAGCAAGCAGTAAAGGAAACAAAAGGAGAATTCGGAGTAGAAACTAAAATCCATGGAGAAGAAATAAAAACTTCTCGGTTGCCGATGACATTGTAATTATGTCAGAGACAGCAAAGGACCAAAAAGGGCAATTGAACGAAATGGACATTGTCTTGAAAGGAGGATATAAGATGAACATCAACAAAAGCAAGTCGAAGATAATCGAATGTAGTCGAATTAAATCGGGTGACGATCAGGGAATTAGATTATGAAATGAGACACTTCAAGTGGTAGATGAGTTTTGCTCTTTGGGGAGTAAATTCTGATGATGCTCGAATTAGAGCGGATATAAAATGTAGACTGGCAATGGCAAGGAAAGCGTTTCTGAGTAAGAGAAATTTGTTAACATCGAGTATAGATTTAAGTGTCAGGAAGATTTTTCTGAAAGTATTTGTATTGACTGTAGCCAAGTATGGAAGTGAAACATGGACGATAAATAGTTTAGGCAAGAAGAGAATAGAAGCTTTCGAAATGTGGTGCTACAGAAGAATGCTGAAGATTTGATGGGTAGATCACATAACTAATGGGGTTGTACTTAATAGAACAGGGGAGAAAAATTTGTGGCACAACTCGACTAGAAGAAGGGATCGGTTTGTAGGACAGGTTCTAAGGGATCAAGGGATCACCAATTTTGCATTGGAGGTCAGCGTGGAGGGTAAAAACCGTAGAGGGAGACCAAGAGATGAATATACTTAGCAGATTCAGAAGGATGTAGGTTGCAGTACGTTATTTGAGATGAAGAAGCTTGCACAGGATAGCGTAGCATGGAAAGCTGCATCAAACCAGTCTCTGGACTTGAGACCACAACACCAACGTCATTTACTGCCCGAAGTATGCGCAGGACGAAATTTTGTGATAGACATTTCTGTATTATGTATATACCAGCTTCCTAAATTTTCAGTCTACATGATTGACATTATACCAACGGCCTTACCGCAGAGTAACACCGGTTCCCGTCAGATCACCGAAGTGAGCCACTATTGGCGTCGGCTAACACTTTGAATGGTTGACGTCGGGATTTGCCAAGTGCTGAGGCCAATTGAGGGGATAGTTGATTCGGAAGGAGCGGCAAGGTCAGGAAAACTACGGCTGGGAGAGCGGAGTGATGACCACAAGTCACTTCGTATCCTCCGGTGACGCCTAATGCTCGGTTTACACTAGCAAGTTATTGCAGCAATTGTGGTGGAACTTGCCGCTCGAGTTGCGATTGTAAACATATCGCCAAGTCGGCTTGCGACTGCAGCAATTCATTGCGGAAGTGACTTGCTGCACGTTTTCCGCTTCAAGTGTGAACACCACGCAAGCAGTATCTGCAAGTAACTTGCAGCGTGTAGGATTTATTTCTATTTCCTACAAGTAGGAAGCGCAAGTTATAGTAAACATATCGTCTGCATAACACTCATATTTAACATTTTACTTAATGTTGTGACTTAATTTTATGCAACCATCTTACGTATTATAAGCAAACAAATTTCAGAAATGGGAATGGATGAAGCAGGATACAGAACATTTTATTGAAGCCGTGGAGAGCTACCCCGAAATATGGTACGTGCATAACTGGGGCTTTAAGGATAGAATGAAGAAGATGAGCGCATTAAATGAAATCTCGTCGATATTCGACACATCTGTGAAAGAAATACAGAGAAAGTAGCATAACTTGAAGACACAACCCCTTTGCCACCTGCATCCACTCGCTTGTTGTTTTAGGAGTCTAGAAAAAGATGCTGTGTAATTATTACATGTTCTATTTAATTTGCTTGTCACTTTCCTTTTTATGAGCATTAGAAAAAAAAACATTTTTATAAGCATATTCTGTAAAATGCAGTTTATTTCTATAAAAATTTAATTTCATTGTGTGTTTTCACATTCCTTCAAATAATATTCCCTTTT
Organism: Schistocerca serialis cubense; assembly: GCF_023864345.2. Classification (NCBI taxonomy): domain Eukaryota; kingdom Metazoa; phylum Arthropoda; class Insecta; order Orthoptera; family Acrididae; genus Schistocerca; species Schistocerca serialis. The sequence goes on from NC_064639.1 coordinate 391,913,674, forward strand.
CAAGACGTCAAAATGGCTCTTCATACATCGGGTACGATCAAAGAAATTGTGCTGATGGGAATATGAAACAAGTGCACTAGGAACTTGTATGAGTCTCCTACAAAGAAAAGATTTCAAAATTCAAACATAAATGAAACAGCCTATTTAATTCGTAGCTCACCTGTAGCTATTAATCGTAGAGTGACTAACAAACGTTGGTTTGCTGAAATAGCAGTACAGAAGTCTGTGTCTTGTTTTGATATGACGGGCGCTATTAACGCCAACAAACACTCCAGATCATTCGAGGACATTCTACAAAAGTTTTCAAAAGTATCCACGCTGTCCATACTAAGTTCTTGCAAAAGATTATTATAGGCACCATTTTGCGATCCTCTCATTATCCACTCTCTAACCCAAATACTTCTCTTTTTCTTTTTCACATTTTTCCTTACAGTTACAAGAGCTGCAGCATATCTCACCCGCCTACTTGTCATTTTATACTTAGGCTGACACTCGTAATGGTACTGGAAGCATATGTAAACAGTATCAGCAAGCTGTTGATGCACGTTTCATGCCAAAGAACTTGCGGAAGAATCTTGTTTAATTCTTGCGCTGCTGTGTAAACACTGCTGCAAGCGGCTCGCAATAACTTGCAATAATAACTTCTGCAAGCGACTTGCTAGTGTAAACCCAGCTTAAGGACTGAGGATGATATGGCGGCCGGTCGGTACCGTCGGGCCATCAAGATCTGTTCGGACAGTGTTTGTTTCCTGTTCTTTGATTCTACAGTAAAACCAGTTCTACATCTACCATGAGTGGATGTAAGGTCTACCAAGCTATCGGGCTATGTCGACGTTGTCGCACCAGAATAAAATATTATGAAACAGCATTCTCTGGTGATATAAAGAAACGCCTTCCGCCTAATCTCTTTATGGTATCTGATGGCTTTTCAGTCAATGACTAGGGTACGGCAACAACGGCGTGTGATACGGCGCTGTTTCAGTTGAGCAGAGTTTTTTGAGAGGGGAAAAGATTTGAGAAAGGGCAAAAAAGGGAAACACGTGGTTCGGTAGGAGGCAGGAAACGAAGAAGAAGAAGGCTCTTTATTCTCTGTAGAAATGACTGCTGTCGACAGGGGATCTGAAATTGATTATATATTTCTAGATTAACAGAAGGTTTTGACATCGTTCCTTACAAGTGGCCTCTAATAAAACGGCGTTCCTATGGAGTATCGTTGTGCGACTGTATTTGTCACTTTCTATCAGAAACGTAAAGTTTCATAGTAACCTACGAAAGGTCATCGATTGAAACACTGCATTTATCTGGCGTATCCCAAGGAAGTGCTTTCCTAAACTGTATGCACGATTTACGAGAACATCTCAACAGCTTATATTATATGCGGGTGGTGTTATTTGATATCTAGCAGAATCATCAGACCAAAAACAGTCGCAAAATCATTTAGGCAAGATACATGTACAAACGAAAAGCGGAAATCGAACCTAAATAATGAAAAGTGAGAGGTCGTCCAAATAATACTAAAAGAAAACCTTTAAATTTCGGTTACAAGACCTACCACACAGATCTGTAGGCTGTTAATTCAACTAAATACCTAGGGATAAAAATTACGAACAACTTTAATTGGAACAATCACATGTATAGCGTTGTGGGGTGGACGACCCAACACTGCGTTCTATTCGCAGAAAACCACCCGTCAAACAAAATATCCAGAAAACTTGTTAAGCAGCTGCAGCTCGAATGAAAACTCCAGCGAGAGCTAATGGTTACCGGGGACGCCGACCGGGAACATGCACAGGCCGAAATACAGGAATACATTCTCACGGGGAAGCACCGCGTCGACTACAATGTCACGGCTCAGAAGCCAGGGTTCTCCACAAATGGCATACACATTGCAACACTTAAGTCAAGAGCTTCGGCAATAAGGTCTTCAGGTCTTTCTAGACTTAAGACATACTTTAAAGTAACGTAACGTTCAAAAATGGTTCAAATGGCTCTGAGCACTACGGGACTTAACATCTGAGGTCATCAGTCCCCTAGAACTTAGAACTACTTAAACCTAACTAACCCAAGGACATCACACACATCCTTGCCCGAGGCAGGATTCGAACCTGCGACCGTCGCTGTCGCGCTGTTCCAGACTGCAGCACCTAGAACCGCTCGGCCACACGGCCGGCTAACGTAACTTTCGCCAAGCAAGTATTTGAGTCTAAGGCTTCAATCTTGTAATTATAAGCAGGTATTTGGAATACTGTACTAAAACAAAAAAAATGTTTCAAATGGCTCTGAGCACTATGGGACTTAACATCTGTGGTCATCAGTCCCCTAGAACTTAGATCTACTTAAACCTAACTAACCTAAGGACATAACACACATAGATGCCCGAGGCAGGATTCGAACCTGCGACGGTAGCAGTACTAAAACAGCTAATATAAAAAGACCAGAGACTTGTGATAACGAATAGCAGTTTTACCAACAGACATCGAACGCTCTTTCGAAACTACAGAATGATAGTTAACATTTGCAAATAAGATTGAGGTGGCAGAGCCTCAAGATTTAAATGCACATAAAACAATAGTTTAAAAAAAATCAAAAGCTGATTCAGCATTGCTCAAAGCTTACAACAGATTAGGAGTGACTTAGAGCTAAGCAACAGCAAATGGAAAAACCAGTGCATATTAACTGTCGCTGGCAGAATAGGGTAAACTGAAGAGCGAGCGAGCGAGTCCCCACTCTGCCTACCGAGCTACGTCACGAGGCGCTTCTACAGGCTGTTTCACAATTTAGTACCGGCCCTGCCGCGGCGCGCGCTTTAAATTTGTGTCGACGCCGTGCACAGATACGTCGCGGTTGCGTTTATTTTTAGACAAACGCGTTAAGACCATAAGGAATATAAAAGACGATAGCTTCTTACGAAACACAACATCATAGAGTAAATAATATTAACATAAGAACGGAAGGCAGGATTCTGCTACAAACATAGAACCGAATGCCTGTTTGTGTGAATGTATGTTCGTCTATTGCTATTCGTAAAACGAACCCCATATAATGCAAGCAATCTGTAAAATTTAAGGACTGTTCTTACTTTGTGTTTCTACTAAAAGTTTTCTTTGAAGGGCTGCATTGAAACTTAACACTTCTTACAACACGAAGATTGTTTAAAAAGTGACAGTAATTTATAGTTTTGTTTGTTGTATTAGTTCGATTTGCACTTCTTTTTGTCACTGTCTTCGTGAACATATCTGGAAAGTATGTGTACAATGTTATGCATATTTGGTATTTACTCTTTTGTCACCGGCCAAAAAGGTTACATGTGTTTATTTGTTCTGTAAAAAAAATATTAGAGAATCTGTATTAAATTTTTTTATAAGAATGGAATAAAGTGTATGAAAATTTTAGAAATGTTAAATATTACTTTTGGTGAATCTGTTATCAGTAAACCAAGGGCATACAAGTGGTAAAAACATTTCAAAGTAGGCCTTAAAGGACAGCGATTTTACAAGCGTGGATGAGATTAAAAATGCTCAGTTAAGAGACTTATAAACTATCCCGAGGAAACAGTTCCTAAAGTGTTTCGGGAATTGGAAGAAGCACTAGTATAAGTGTATAGTATGTAATGGGAAGAGGACAACATTGATGTAGATTGACTAAGTTCTTACCAAAAAATAAAAATTAATGTGTGAACGCACCTCATATGTCAAACCCCTTACTTAGATGTCCAGAATCGGTGAACATGTTTCGAAGAAAATTTCAGCTGTGTTTAGAGCAGCTAATGCACACATGTTTTAAGCAATATGTCTTAGAAACAGGTGAGTAGTAACCGAGATAGAGATTAAGCGACAGAATACATTTAAATGCTGCTGTTCCACAAGCATCAAAGGTTTTACGTGATTGTGAACTGTCTATAACGATGGGTTTCTTCCAAAATTATTAGTTTTCGTTCGTGACAATTCCAGTAAACGATGCAGCTTATTTTCGCGTTCCTTCCTTATGCGTCCTATTGTGGCGAGGCTGACCCTTGCATAAAATTGCAAGCGCTTGGTTTGGACTGGTAGTATTAGCCAACAGTTCTTTTTGTGTCGCCTCTTTAACACACGTTGTAATAACATTAGAGCCAATTGAACGCTCGTTACTCCGCAAATACCTCCTCTTCTTCGTATTCTGCACATTTTCTTGCAATGCTGGGTGATTATCCATCACTTCTGGATACTGAAGTATATCAGTGAGTATACAAAGTTAACTGACTGACACTGACAGCACGCGGATCCACACCGCTTTACAGGTAAGTGGCAACTGATTTTGGGTGCCCCTGTAGGCCGGTGGCAGGTTTCTTCCGGGAAAGGCCACTTCCCCCACCAAAAGCGCTGCTCTCTCTTGAGTTTACAGACAGACTATATCGTGCATACGGCTCTGAACATACCAACAGACTGGCCGCTCAGTCTGTACCTCTTGCCACCTCGTACCAATACCAACTCGCCAACCGCACCAAGGGTACCGCCTTTTCCTCACTCGCAAACAGGTGTAAGCCGAGCTAATCAGTGCAGCACTCGCGCCTCCTACCGGGACGCCAGTAAATCAGAGGATCCAAAGACAGCACAACACAGCCACGGCTCATTACCCTAGTTAGGTAGGTAACCGCCTGCGTTGAGTAACGAGTGGTGGGTGGGTGGGTGGGGAGTGGGGGGTGGAAAGTGCTACTCAGTAACGTACACAAGAAGCGTAACACGGATCATTGCAAGTTTGTTTCACGGGAGAGTATGAAAAACCTGAATTTGCAGCCGATTAACAAAGCTTGAAGAAACGGCATTAATTTAGGGACAAAGTGCGGCCCCCTACGTATCAGTCTTGTAGAGACCGTGAAGACTAGACTAGAGTGCACACAGAGGTACTGATGCAGTCATTCCTCCCTCGCTCCGTAAGCGACTGGAGTCTTACGAAATCGTAAAAGCGGTGTGCTGCGTACGTGTTTAGTTGTAATCGTAGATGTAGAATGAAACATTACTGCTCTTCGTTGACAATTAGTGTTTGTCGTGTGTCTAATGCAACGCTGAGAGAACACTACCCATTACATCTTGCAGACGGGAAGGGCTGGCGGTAAGCGGGGCAGCGCTGCCTCATACGTCGCGTCTCCCTGAGCCTTTGCGTCACGAGAGGGGCAGGGTAGGCTGCGCGCTGGACGCCGTGGCGTCACGCCTGTCCTGTCCTGTCTTCTGCCCCTGGCGGTGTCACCCTCGCTGCGGCGCGTCCTCGCAGCTTTGTGTTTTGCTGCCCGCTGTGGCGTCACGTCGTGGCGTCCCTTTCTTGTGATGAGGCAGCAGCCAGCGAGGATCCCCTTAGCGCCTCAGGGCTTACACTTTGCTTCTGCAAAAGGCAGTGGAGCTCGTCGCGTATGACACTGAGGACGCTGCTGACCTCCAGCATCCCCACAGTACCTTCTGCTTCAGTTGCAACTAGACTAAACATACTACGTATTTACATAAATGTGCCTCTAAGCCGTGAATCATTAAATTTTATCTTATATTAAATACTTCTTTCTTTATCGCCCTATTAACAAATCGTTCCTTTTCTTTCATTCTTGTTTACAATTTTTACAGTACTCCTCCATCTTCTCCCCGTTTTGTCTTATGCTTTCTAATGTCCACACTGTTCTTGCTTTCTTACATACTCTGCCTTGCAAAACTTCCAAATTTAGTATTTTGTTCTTTAAAAGGTCTCTTAGCTGCAGTTTCTTTCTAGTTCCTTTTTTTATATCAGTGTCTGTGTTACCTGATACTATTGTTATTAGAATTTGGCTAACTCAAGACCATGTGAAACATCCGATTTATGACTTCATTTTCTTTTCCTTTTTTTAGTGTTCCATGCCTCAATTTGTAAGAACGGAACCCCTACAGGATCGCATTATTGTCTGTCTGCCTGTCTGATTACTAAGAACCGTTTTTCTCAGGAACAGCCACACGCATCAAGTTCAGATTTATATCATATGTTTAGCTCTATGGCCCTTGGCGGCGGAAAAATTTTTAATTTTGAAGTCAAAGCTATCAAAAGAAAAGAAAATTTACGTCACAAATGATAATACTCGAAAACTCACGCATCAAAACCTATAGCGTGCTTCCCTTTCACCAACAATCTTAAAATTTGGCAATAAGTAAGGTTACATAGTACAAGTAAACGAAAAAATTCGAAAATTGTTAATTCGTAATTATCACACGGAAAAATTTGTCATTTTTTATCCGTCTGTCTATCTCCCTCTTCTTTTCTCTGGAATAGGTAGGGTCAGCAGCTTCAAATTAATGTCTCATACTAAATTCTACGCTCTCTTGGAGATGTAAAACATTTAAGCTACTAAGTCAATGCAGTCAAACGATTCGGTCATTTATGTCGCATATTTTCATACTCACAAACTCACTCATCAAAACCTGTAGGGTACTTCCACTTTACTTAGAAACATGAAATTTGGCAAGAAACAAAGTTTCGCAGTACAAGCAAAGTAAAAAATCTGAAACTTGCTAAATTGTAATTCTGTAACACAAAAAACCTATTACCATTTGAACATATGCTGCATTCATCATTTGTGAAAAGAATGACAGACGAACCTTACTCTACGCAGACATAAAATGTAGCCATGTTTTAGTAAATAAATAAAAAGGTTTTCTTATGAAATCTTCTCTCAATACGTACATTCACTAAGGCCCCATACTCGGTTCTCTCTTTATGTTTGGGCTAGTCTGCGGAGGTACTGTGAAGATTTTGATACTGCCTTGGAAATCCCGAGACCAGTATCTTGACAGTACTGATTGATTCTGGTTTCCCAGTATGGAACGGCTTCTCTTCGTGCGATTTTTACCTGTGCGGCGGGAGTACTCAAATAGTCCTGACATACGGTTTCATTTTTAATCACCACACGTAACTCTCAGCGCGCGAGACCTATTTGCACCTGGCCACCTTTTTTTCCCTTTTTTTACAAAATTTATATTTCTTCTTTCACGCTCTCTGTTCTCTTGCTTCTGTCCATGTTCATCCGCTTTTCTATATTGTTTTCTCCTAGAGAATCTCAACGTTTTGTAGTTTTACCCTGAATTCATGTCTATTTTATGTGTCTTTATCCGTTATTCCGAACTGTTGTAGATATTTCTTAACATTTACAAAACGTGAAATTTGAATTTTTCGATTTTTATTAAAGCAGTTGAATATTTTCCTCTCAGACTTTTGCTATTCCACAGTAGCCACAAAATGTATTCATCCGTTTTCCTACTGTATCTACAGGGTGGTCCGTTGATAGTAACCGGGCCAAATATCTCACGAAATAAGCATCAAACGAAAAAACTACAAAGAATAAAACTCGTCTAGCTTGAAGGGGGAAACAAGATGGCGCTAGGGTTGGCCCATAGGTCATACGGATATCAATAGCGGTTTTTCTTTAAATAGGAAGCCCCATTTTTATTACATATTCGTATGATACGTAAAGAAATATGAATGTTTTTGTTGGATCACTTTTTTCGCTTTGTGATACATGGCGCTGTAATAGTCATAAACCTATATGTACGTGGTATCACGTAACATTCCGCCATTGCGGACGGTATTTACTTCGTGATACTTTACCCGTGTTAAAATGGACCCATTACCAATTGCGGAAAAGGTCTATATCGTGTTGATGTATGGCTATTGTGATCAGAATGCCCAACGGGCGTGTGCTATGTATGCTGCACGGTATCCTGGACGACATCATCCAAGTGTCCGGACCGTTCGCGGATGGTTACGTTATTTAAGGAAACAGGAAGTGTTCAGCCTCATGTGAAACGTCAACCACGACCTGCAACAAATGATGATGCCCAAATAGGTGTTTTAGCTGCTGTCGCGGCTAATCCGCACATCAGTAGCAGACAAATTGTGTGAGAATCGGGAATCTCAAAAACGTCGGTCTTGAGAATGCTACATCAATATCGATTGCACCCGTACCATATTTATATGCACCAGGAATTGCGTGGCGACAAATTTGAACGTCGTGTACAGTTCTGCCACTGGGCACAAGAGAAATTACGGGACGATGACAGATTTTTTGCACGCGTTCTATTTAGCGACGAAGCGTCATTCACCAACAGCGGTAACGTAGACCGGAATAATTTGCACTATTGGGCAACGGAAAATTGTAGATTGCTGCAACAAGTGGAACATCAACAACCTTGGCGGCTTAATGTATGGTGCGGCATTATGGGAGGAAGGATAATTCAAAAAACGGCTCTGAGCACTATGCGACTTAACTTCTGAGGTCATCAGGCGCCTAGAACTTAGAACTAATTAAACCTAACTAACCTAAGGACATCACACACATCCATGCCCGAGACAGGATTCGAACCTGCGACCGTAGCGGTCACGCGGTTCCAGACTGAAGCGCCTTTAACCGCACGGCCACACCGGCCGGCCAAGGATAATTGGTCCCCATTTTATCGATGGCAATATAAATATTGCAATGTATGCTGATTTCCTACGTAATGTTATACCGATGTTACTACAATATGTTTCCCTGCCTGAGAGAATGTACTTTCAACATGACGGATGTCCGACACATTGCTCTCGTGCGGTTGAAGCGGTACTGAATTGCATATTTCATGACAGGTGGATTGGTCGCCGAAGCACTGGCCCGCACGCTCACCGGATCTGACGTCCCCAGATTTGTTTCTGTGGGGAAAGTTGAAGGATATTTGCTATCGTAATCCACCGACAACGCCTGACAACATGCGTCAGCGCATTGCCAATGCATGTGCGAACATTACAGAAGGCGAACTACTCGCTGTTGAGAGGAATGTCGTTACACTTATTGCCAAATGCATTGAGGTTGACGGACATAATTTGGAGCATTTATTGCACTGATATGGTATTTACAGGTAATCACGCTGTAACAGCATGCGTTCTCAGCATGCGTTCTCACACAGGTACGTGTATCACATTGGAGCAACCGAAATAAAATGTTCAAACGTACCTACGTTCTGTATTTTAATTTTAAAAACCTACCTGTTACTAACTGTTCGTCTAAAATTGTGAGCCATGTGTTTGTGACTATTACAGCGCCATCTATCAGTGGTCCAACTAAACATTCATATTTCTGTACGTATTACACGAATATGCAATAAGAAATGGGGGTTCTTATGTAAAACAACGCAGCTGATATCCGTTTGACCTATGGCAGCGGCATCTATCCGGCCAACCATAGCGCCATCCGGTCTCCCCCTTCAAGCTAAACAAGTTTCGTTCTTTGTAGTTTTTTCATTTCACGCTTATTTCGTGAGATATTTAGCCGGGTCACGATCAGTATAGCACCCTGTATAATACTCCGTTTTTTCATACACTTCCTGTTGCTTCGCAATTTCCAAACTCCATTTGAATACTTTGGACCCAAAATTTATCGAATTATTATTCTTTCTACCCAGCATTATTGAACCTGTTGTGACGTAACAAGACAGTTACGCCACACTGAAGTAGCCGAAAGAAAGGCACGCGTACACACACGCCGACTGGCGTCAAGTCTGGAACAAGATACGTTATGACTGCTATCAAGAAAATACGTAGCTTAGGAATATACTTAACTTTATTCACTCCTTGTGATACATCTCTCTTGACTATACAAATGAGACTCGTAAGATACATGCACTGTTACAATTGGCGCCTTGCTAGGTCGTAGCCATGGACTTAGCAGAAGGCTATTCTAACTGACTCTCGGCAAATGAGAGGAAGGCTTCGTCCGTATTGTCGCTAGCAATGTCGTCCGTACAACTGGGGCGAGTGCTCGTCCGTATCTCGAGACCTGCCTTGTGGTGGCGCTAGGTCTGCGATCACAGTGGCGACACGCGGGTCCGACATGTACTAAATGGACCGCGGCCGATTTAAGCTACCACCTAGCAAGTGTGGTGTCTGGCGGTGACACCACATTCCTCCCCCGCAAATCGGCGAACGGTCGTGAGATAAGGCTTCCGCCCGCCGTGGGGAGGACCCCATGTTGACGTATGCGATGAGGTGGGGAGCCTAACAACAGGCGAGGCTGTGCCACCCGCACCCGGCCATTCGGTCCGAGGGGAGCTAGGAAACGCCTGAAAACCTAGTCCAGGGTGCACGTCAACATGCGGTGTATGCGCCCATAAAGAAACAGGAGGGGTCGACCTCCATTGCGTCGGGGTACCCGACGCGCGAAGACGCCATATGGTCCGGAGCGGGCAAGAGGTCCATGGCGGAGGACGGCTGGTCACGGGAAGCGATCGGCGGCGCGTGACCCAGGGAGGCGCTTGGCGGCTGCAGCGAAGCGTCGAATGCGGGCGGCGCCGGCGGCGGAGCAGGCGGCGGCGGCGGCGGCTGCGGCGGCGCGTCGCCATGGGGCAAAATGGAAGGCATCGTCGGTAACACCTGGGAATGAGGCGAGCCAGTAGATGGGTCCCCAGGGCGCTGACCGGACGGCACCGTCGCTGAAAGCAGACGGGGAGCGGCAGAACCCGTGCGACGACAGAGGCGCAGCTGATTGAGATGCCGACGCACCTCACCAGAGGCCCCCAAAACCAAATACATCGCGCGGCCGAGGCAGCGAAGAATGCGCCCTGCGAGCCAACGCCGGGAACCTCGATAGTTGCGATAGAATACAACGTCGCCTGGAGCAAAAGCAGGAGTCTGCCGCTGCACAGGAACCTGATACGGCGGATGCAGCAAAGACATCAGGGTTCGATGAGGACGACCGTGGAGCAACTCAGCCGGCGAGCGACCATCTCGGGGCTGAGAGCGATGCGAAGACAAAAAGAGCAACAATGCGTCCTCCCGAGAAGGCGACTCTTTCAACTTCAACATCTGTGACTTGAAAGTCCGGACCAATCGTTCAGCGGCACCGTTTGACTGAGGCGAAAACGGCGCGGACGTCAGATGTTGAATACCATTGGCCTGGCAGAATGACTGAAATTCTGCGGACATGAATTGTGGGCCATTGTCGGAAACAATAGTCTGCGGAAGACCTTCAATGCAAAAGATAGCAGACAACGCTTGGATGGTGGCGGAGGACGTCGTGGAAGACATCCGGACAACAAAAGGAAAATTACTGAAGGCATCTACCAGAACCAACCATCGAGCATTCCAGAATGGACCAGCAAAATCAATGTGCAAGCGTTGCCAAGGGGAAGTGGCTTTTGGCCATGCAAAGACTATCCGCGGCGGTGCGGATTGTTGTTCGGCACACGCCATGCAAGAAGAACACATATTCGTAATCGCAGCATCGATTCCGAACCAAGTACAGTGCTGACGAGCAAGTTGTTTCGTTCGCACGATACCCCAATGTCCTTGGTGAAGAAGCCGTAAGACAGAGGACTGTAACGAACGTGGGACCACGACTCTGGACTGATCATTATCAGAACGCAACAACAAAACACCACGTCGAACAAAAAGTCTCTCCCTGTGAGCAAAAAATCTGCGAACCAACGGATCCTCGATCCGAGACTTTGACAAAGGCCATTGCGTAGCAACAAAACGCAAAACGGTAGCAAGGACAGGGTCAGCAGCTGTGGCTGTAGCTACACGACGAAAATCAATCGGAAACGATTCGACCACTTCATCGGTTTCCGAATCAATGAACATGCAAGCAAGTTCGGAAGAATCGAATGCTTTATCCTCAGCAACAGGCAAACGGGACAACGCATCGGCGTTTCCGTGCTTAGCAGTGGACCGATACAAGATATCGTAGCGGTACTGCGAGAGGAAAATAGACCAGCGAATGAATTTCTGCGCTGTACGTGGAGGTACAGGCTTGGTCGGATGAAAAAGCGATGTCAAAGGTTTGTGGTCTGTGATGATGGTGAAGTGACGACCATACAAGAAATCATGGAACTTAGTAACACCAAACACGAGAGCCAAAGCTTCTTTCTCTATCTGGGAATAATTTCTTTGCGCAGACGAGAGCAATTTGGACGCAAAGGCAATAGGGCGATCATGGGAGCCAACTTTGTGCGCAAGCACAGCACCGATCCCGAAATCCGATGCATCTACCATCAACAAAAGGGGTTTCTGGGGATCGAAAGGCGTGAGGCAAGTATTAGAAAGCAACGCAGATGGCAACTGGCGAAAGGCGCGTTCGCATTCCGTCGTCCAGAGAAACGGAACACCTGTACGGCGTAAGCGATGAAGCGGAGCTGAAAGAGAAGAGGCATTGCGCACATTCACTCACACCTTGTGATTCTAGATCGTTTAATGTGCTTGCGACCTCATCACGCAATGCGTGGGGAACATTGCGCGCGCTGAAAAAGTTCGGTTGCGCGTTTACTTTCAGTTCCAAATGTGCTTCACAGTTTTGAGCGCAACCTAAGCCCGGTGCCAAAAATGTCGGCAAATTCGTCACAGAGACGAGAAACACTGTCTGAAGGCACAGTTTGATTCACTGATAGGACCTAATTTACAATAGACATGTTAAACAACTGAAATAAATCTAAACCAAACAAGTTCACTGCAGTAGACGAACGAAGAACGTAAAATGACACAAGTTTTGTTTGTCCCTTGTATGTGGCAAGAAGGCTGCACTGTCTTAACACAGGGATGAGCTGTCCTGAATAACTTTTTAGCGTAACATTTGCGGCACGCAACGGAGGTGCGCCCAGTTGTTTGTACGTGTCGTGATTGAGCAATGAAACAGCAGCTCCGGTATCGAGCTGGAATGGTATGACCTTGCCATGAAGGTCCAATTCTACAAAAAGTTTATTGTCCTGCTGACGACAAGAGCGACTGTCTCGTGCAATTTGAACAGACACTGGTACAGAAGCACTTGCTAATCCAATGTGCTTTGCACGCGTGGGTTCGAATCCCATCCTCGTCGCCAATCTGTTGTGACGTAACAAGACTGTTACGCCACACTGAAGTAGCCGAAAGAAAGGCACGCGTACACACACGCCGACTGGCGTCAATTCTGGAACAAGATACGTTATGACTGCTATCAAGAAAATACGTAGCTTTGGAATATACTTAACTTTATTCACTCCTTGTGATACATCTCTCTTGACTATACAAATGAGACTCGTAAGATACATGCACTGTTACAATTGGCGCCTTGCTAGGTCGTAGCCATGGACTTAGCAGAAGGCTATTCTAACTGACTCTCGGCAAATGAGAGGAAGGCTTCGTCCGTATTGTAGCTAGCAATGTCGTCCGTACAACTGGGGCGAGTGCTCGTCCGTATCTCGAGACCTGCCTTGTGGTGGCGCTAGGTCTGCGATCACAGTGGCGACACGCGGGTCCGACATGTACTAAATGGACCGCGGCCGATTTAAGCTACCACCTAGCAAGTGTGGTGTCTGGCGGCGACACCACAGAACCCTTTGCCTGTGTTTATGGGGAAGCATTCTATAGCATAAGGATACCAGGTTTTTTAATCACTACACTGCCATGAATTAATAGATACATAGTTTTCATTATACGCATTCTCTGTTAACTGGAATTTCGTTTGGATTTTTCTGGATCTATTTATGTTAGCAGCTTCGACCAGAGCATTTGGCTGAATTACATTTCCCAGGTACTTATATTTTCAAACTTTCTTTATTTTCCCACTTTTTGATTCCATGTTTCACATGGCGTATGTCTGGCTTTCGTTGTTGGGTACACGATAACAGATCAAGTAATATCCACCTGTTGAAAGAAGAGGACTTTGAAAACGAATGAACCATTTATAGTTAAAAGGCCTGTATATCGCTGGCCCTCAGCAGTGGGCCATTAGCAGTCGCAAAGCTGAACGTGTACGTAGTACTTCGTTCTGAATCGGTGTCGCAAAGTAGCAGAAAAAGTTGTGTGAGCTAGCATGTAGACCTGAGGATTCGATCAACATCTCATCAGAGCATACTGGAAGCGGATTGCAACATGCTGTCGCATTACCACATCCGTAGCAGACACGTACTGTAGAATTTCCATATGAATGGTTATGGTGTTCGCTGTCGAAGTCATTACACAGCGTTAGCGCAAGAAAACTGAACCATGAAGCTGTTATAAGACTGTGTCTAAAAGACACGATTATTTCTCTAAATTGTCAAAGTTAACCGTTGTGTCCAAAAACTTTGTTCAGAATATGGATCTCACAGGAGACGAACGACAGTATCAATATTTTCAGCAAGACGGACCAACAGCTCACACCACTTTGACAAATTTGTCACAAATGCATGAAGTGTTAGGTGAGGAGAGAACAATTTATAGAGGCACACACAGTTTCATTTCGCTCATCCTGTGCAATACAAGAACAGGAAGAGCAATAACACACTTTTCAAGAGACGAACTGAAGAGTGCTGGAACCTTGTGTCTCCTCTCATCTTCCGACCTCATTCCTGTCACCTTCTGTTCACTTTTTTAAGCATCTCTACTAGTCAGATTCACGAGTGTAAAGCATTATTTCTCATAGTAACGTTGTCCCATGGTACAAGTTCCCTACTAGAAACCTCTAAAACCACAAAACTGTTACGTTAGTTCCCATATTTTCCTCTGAAACAGATCTGTCAAAAATGGTTAATGATGTGCACGTTGGTGTTGGCAAATTGAGACATATCTGTTTATCTTCAGAGGCCATCCTGTTCAGACATTTTGTACACCGTGACCTCAGATGTTCTGTTCGAATTCTGCTGGTGGAAGGACACCTTTGCCGCAAATATTGTGCCAGCAGAGTTAGGGGAATGATTGTGTAACGCTCCGGATCACTAGTCACAGCTCCAATGCATTCGGTTAAGCTGAGGCCTCAAGTTTCATGTTGTGGAAGAATATGGGACTCCAGTGGTGATTCATCAGAAGCGGACATCAAGGCTGACGTCAACTTTGGTTCTATTAGTGAAGCGTGTACTACATACACCCTCCTCTCCCTTGACATCAAAATAACTTTCCATCCTATACGCGATCGTCATCATCGTCGTCTACCATGATTACAGTGGAAACACTTCCATTTTGTGAAAAGCAGTTTATGGAAAGTGAGACGATAGGAGCCATTTAGATGATTGGACATAGACTTCGCTGTCTCGGAGAAGTAAGGCTGTGTCATTTAAATCAGCTGACGACTTAAATTTCGTCATGAGGACACAAGAACTTAATAGAATCGGCAAATACATATTTCCAGACAGATTGTAAAGGTGTCGATGATGCTGTCCATGTGATATCAGAATCTGCACGAATTCAAATTAAAAAACACTGCGCAGAGGTGAGCTCTGCAGCGTTTCAAATAAATGCTTTGAAAAGTGCGGGCTAATACGCTGATAAATATGCCAATTTCAGAGCGGTGAAATGCGAATAATTGCTTAATGAGGTCCGAAAATATGTAATAATTATTGAACAATGCCGCGTAATGGGGATCACAGGTCATCCACATTTTACAATTTGTTATCGAATGATTTGATTTTTAATAAATAATCTAATTTATAGAGAGAAGTTGTACCGTAATATTCTTTTCCATATAAAACTCCATCACCCGTCAGAAAACAAAGCCATTCCCGCCATTCTGCCATTTGAAATTGCTTTACCATTAACTTGGTATTTTTAAATAATTGAAATACGCCAAAAAATGTATAGAGGGAACAAACAAGGATTTTCACGTCTCTAATTACATTTAACAGTTCTAAAAATCACATATGCTGCACATAATTCAAAAAATTAAGAAGTGCTTTCGCTTTTCTCGTCGCATACGCAAGAGAAAATGAATACTGACGTGTTATTTCCCTATATGTTAGTTGCAGCTCGGATTGAGTGTAAGATTTTCTAATGTCGCGATCTGTTTAATTTAATGCCAACTGGCCTAAATCAGATTCTTCAACAAAAATGCAACTATCCCCAGAAGGAAAGAGAGCAACACATTATTTCAACCACCATTCATCAATGTTATGTCGTAGGGCGTGTATGTGACGTGATTTAAGCACGACATCGTCATTGATCACAGATGAAAGACAGATGCATTCACAATAATTTCTTCCACTTAATAAGCGCAAGACGCATTAAAATTATCAGCATCTAATCTCAGGGTTACAATTCGCTACGACTAGTAACAAATTAATGACTAAAGCCAAAGCGCGTTCCGCTATTACACTTCACAATGATCTGAAGACTCTGTTATTTCAGCCAAAGCAATCTGAAACAGCGTTAATTTGTACACAAACGTGTAAATATCCACGTAATGAGAATATTAACAAAATGCTTTTTCCATCTGTTTCATATTACTTCTGAGAATAAAACCCCCAAACATCGAGTGAACTTACAATATGCGCTTGCTCGTATGGAAGGACGGGGAATATAAGACAAAAAAAAAAAAAAAAAAAAAAAAGTACAGAGCTAAGCTGTTGTAAAATGACAACCAAAAAATAATTTTAAATTCGCGTTTTGTTTCAGCCATAGAATGGTTTACATCGATAATTTTCCTTGCGATCACTTTTACGTTAGGTGGTCTATGAGTTCCAGAGATTTACGAAGAACTCCCATGTATTAATAAAAAAAAATAAGTTAATGAATAAAGTGCACAAACGAGCGAGGAACAGGATCCTGCTAAACCTTCCAAGAAATAATAAGACCTTTACATAAGGTAGCGGGATGATGGGGTTCTGGTGCACTTCTGATACCAAATTGATACCAGATTAATTATGCAAATTAATTAACTACAACCTGTTCACTACAAATGCCTCCTGTATTGCTCATCAAAGACTCTGGTACTCGAAATTTAACTACACGTTGCTCTATTTGTTTCTTGACAATTTCATCCTACTCCACTGCCCCTGGGAGGCCACCTTGGTATAGCTGGTAAGTAAATTTTACGCTATTGCATAATAAGAGGGGATAGGCCAGATAAAAATCGTTGATGTGTATTTTGGCCAATACACACTGCCACAACTGATGGAAAATGATTCAATGTTCTAATTGAAAATCGAAAATTTTGGGAAAATGCTAGCACTCATAAACAATGGGTCTTAATGTAACACATCTTCAGGGAATTGAGAAAATTCATTGCAGTAACACAACTACCACTAAAAATGAGGGAATTGAGAAAATTCATTGCAGTAACACAACTACCACAAAAACTGATCCCAAAACACCACACCAGGAGAGAGGGCGGCTGTTTCATGTGCGTTCACCTAGATGTGTGGTAACAGACTAACCATTTTAGAGCCACTCTTACCTCACCTCCTACCATCTCTCTCCTCACCATAGGCAGGGATACAGGGCTTATCTATCCTGTCACAGATGGTCCACAAAGAGATCCATCTGGTGAATAAACATACTGTCTCTGGTCTGCAGTAATCAGTCACAGATGGACAAGAGATTCAAGAACCAGATGTTCCTTGAAACTGTTAAACGTGCTTTCGGAAAGACGGTGCCCCCTGGAACAACAACTAAATTCTGGAGAACTCTCCAGAACGCTTTTTCTATAGTCCGTTGATGGCTGCATGGGAAGCCACAAGCGCACAGCCTGCCGCCAAGCAACCAACCCCAGCAAACGATCTTCTGTTATCCACAGCTGGAGCAGCCTCCCCAGCGATGCACATGGCTGGGCAGTCAGTGGGCCATAGAACAAAGCAGGATAAATGATGACTATCCTGACCGAGTGTTCTTACTCTAAAATTGCAACTGTACGACACTCCTCCTAACGTGACTAATTACCTCTGCTTCTGGCCATTGTTGAACAAGAAGTAGTTCAGTGTAGCAGTTTTATTTAACATCAATGTGAGCATCTATTAATAAAAACACAATTGTGATGACAGTAGAAAACTGTCTAGTTTCCACGAAAATAGGCACAGCCCAATTTCTTTTACTTTCAAAATCGGTATAGTTTAAGAGCATTCATCATGTCCAAATTATAACTTGTTGTGTTTGAGGGCATTGCATTTGTTTCAGATGACTGAGTTCTCAATACAGAGCAGCATATTTACAGTAACTCTTTTACATTCCACTGCAGGTTACAGTTTATAAGTCTCTCTCTCTCTCTCTCTCTCTCTCTCTCTCTCTCCGCGTGCAATAATATGAAAGAGAAAACTGCACCACTGCTACCGGTTATGGATGACCAAACTGCAGAGGTTCGACCTCTGTAGTGATACATCTGACAGACGTTATCTCACGTCTCCTATACCACCCGGTGTAAAATTTAAAAAATTTTCAGTATTTGGCTGCAAGAACTATCGAGCACTGGAGAATGTCCTCGTTATTTGGAAACTTTCATCAGAGTAAAGAAAAAGTGACAATTGAAACTCCAAAGAAAAGAAAAAAGAACAAAGAGTCTAACGAAACGTATATGTTAAGCGATTTAATTCAGTTTGATTGACAAAATTACATGGTCTGAGAGCGTCCCTGCTGTCAAAAGAATCTTTGTAAATAAATTGCGATGCAAGAGGGTATTAAAAACAATCCAAACATGTGAAATAACGTTACAGGATACAGTATTTCATCTTGAAAAGCAAAGGTCCCAAGTTCGAGTCTCGGTCCGCCACACACTTTTAATCTGCCAGGAAGTTTCAGTTTATCATCCTATCTGTTCATATTTTAGGAAAAGGAAATTCATTTTGGGTTTGGCAACAACAAGCAGTAATTCAAGAGGTGTTGTTGTTTTGTACACTACAGCAGGTCCTGATATACCTGTACAGTGGTATACTGTGCTGGTATGCCGTGTAATAGAAGCTCCTAACATCACCTGGTAGAGAACCCTGTAAGATATCACTGATACATCAAAAACAAATACTGTCCATCATCGTGACAACTGACTTTTTGCTCCGTAACTCGCCTCTACTGATCTGTGTGAAGTTTCCGTCTCCTGTACTTGAAAAACAAGACCACATCCAGCAGACCATATTTTGTCCATAACAGCAGATTTTTGTGTTGTAGTTTCATTAGCAATTTCGTCTTCACATAACAGCCTGTTTCACGCAATCTAGTCATTACAATTTCTAAGTTCCACAATGAGCTATAATTCTTGTGGTGGCTATTTTATAATTAGAGGCCAGAAAGAATGAAATAATCGAATGAAATAATCATGGCAATAATAATGAAAATAGTGATAGTTCCGTGAGAATAGATACAATGTATTTCTATTAGTTTTATGAGCAAAATCGGTATAGTTTAAGAGCATTCCATGGGCTCGAATTACAAATTGTTGTGCACGAGGGCATTACATTAATTTCAGATGTATGAAAAACTGATACAGATCAGCTTCTATACAGGCATTAATTACACTCAAGAGCACTACTCATAGCTATTTTGTAACATTCAGAGTAGGTAAAAAAGCTACAAACAATTTGCATCCAAACTTTAGCCAGTCATACCACTCCTTGCAATAAAGCCTAACATCACTCTATACGATTTTACCGTGTCTTTCTCTTCCAATACATCGAAAAACAAATACCATCTATATGTTGTCATTGGTCATGTTACATACACATGTATTAGTTCATTGGAGCAGGTGGCTAGTGATCGAAGTCGCTTGTGGAGACCTATGTGACGTTTTGTCGCCTGAAGTGGAGGAATACGATATCGCACAGACTGTCAATCACAAGAAGGGGCTCCTCTGAAGTTCTTTAATAAGCAGTTGGATAAATTGTTTTTCTGCTGTAACGCATCAAAACTGTGTATGAATACAGCTTTGTACATTGCCATACATTTTGTATTTCTACCATGACCCTGAGGTCTGTGTCAGAAACTAAACCGACATTAACATGTTTCTAGCCATTGGCTCACACAGAAAGCTGGACATCGCATGGTGTAAAATATGCTGCTCCCACAACACAGAGGATGCTAGAAATAAAACACAGACGCAATGTTTCTTATTAACAAAAATGTGGGAAACATGGAACATTTGGGAAGTGGAAGAGTTTGTGGCACTGTAGAGCGTTTACAACGAGCTGTCCGAAGGTGATGATCTACACATTTAATCTTATCTTCCACAGTGACAGAGCAATAAATGTCCTGCTGTTCCCTTTTGAAGAGACCAAGAGCACTGTCCCGGTGTTGACCATCCCCAGAAGATGCTGTCCACAACTGGCATGGGGTAGCAGAAATAATATGAGGTACTGTTATCTTACTGGTGAAGAAAAAAATGTGGCAGGCATTGCTGCACATGGAAACAGGACAAGCCTGCAGTAGTGAGGAAAATCTCCAAACAGCAGTGTGAAGGTGATGTTCTCTACATTTAATCCCATATTCTACAGTGAGAATTAGTGGTGTCAGGTGTTCCACCAAGGCTATGTCCATCTCAAACAAGTGATGTCAGTCAGTCATTGTGTGGTAATCAAAAACGTACCAGTGGATGGATGGGATGGAAAAGACACCATTGATATGGAATGACTTACTGTAATTACAGAACCACAGTTGATAGCGTGATCAAAATTACCATTTTTACAAATTGTTCATCACCAGCCAATGACACAGCAGAATGCTTCGCTGCTTCTACATCTTCACTAAACCACCCCTCCAGTACTTTTAGAGTATCATATACTCGTACTAGATTGTTAATGCAGACAGATGACTGTGCAGTACATCCATTCAGTCATACGAAAACACCAAAGTATACTGAACAGTGTCCAATACCCATGCAGTTAGGCTATCTACATATTTCTAGCACCCATTCAAGTGCACTAGATCTCTCCAGATGAGCATCTGTTGAGGAGGTTAGCACCCCTTATCAGTATATAATAGAAGAAGAAGTGTATGGTTTGTGCATGATGGTTCTCCAGACCGATGGAGTTCGAAACATTTTACTTAAATCAACTGTGCTATTAATTCTGTAGTATAATTCCAGTGTCTGGTGTCAGTACCAACAAGATACCAGCAAGAGGGGGATGATCATGGAGCATAAAACACACTCCCATTGCTTCACAGTTCAAATGGTTCAAATGGCTCTGAGCACTATGGGACTCAACTGCTGTGGTTATAAGTCCCCCAGAACTTAGAACTACTTAAACCTAACTAACCTAAAGACAGCACACAACACCCAGCCATCACGAGGCAGAGAAAATCCCTGACCCCGCCGGGAATCGAACCCGGGAACCCGGGCGTGGGAAGCGAGAACGCTACCGCACAACCACGAGATGCGGGCCATTGCTTCACAGTTCTGCACCTGAAAACGCTATAATGTTAAGGAATATTAGCTGTGTGAAATGCAATGCTCTTAATACCTTAATCCAGGATATATGTGTCCAACATCTGACACACCACCACCATGCAAGTTTTCTACCCGAATCCCTAAGGTCACAAATTTCACCTTCTACACAATTCTGGTCTTCTACGATGTGACTGAGCTGTCACTCACTGCGCAGGTATCATTAGTGTCCTCTCCTCTCGAACTGCTTATAAACCAACTAGACCAAAGTCGTGAGACTTCTGTTCCATCATTTAGCAAGCGTGACAGATTTTATACGCCTTTTTAGTCAGAGATGTGCTTACCCTCTATCATATTTCCCACATCAGTCGTGCTTCTCATAGTAGCGGTTAAGACAGGTGCGGCCACGCATTACGCCGGCTACAGTACCTAGGCGCTTCAGTCTGGAACCGCGCTGCCGCTACGATCGCAAGTTCCAATCCTGCCTCAGGTATGGATGTGTGTGATGTCCTTAGGTTAGTTAGGTTTAAGTAGTTCTTACTCTAGGGGACTGATGACCTCAGATGCTAAGTTCCATAGTGCTTAGAGACATGTGAACTATGAATCTCTAGGAAATAGAGCAAGGAAAAACGACAAAATTATTTTCGTTAGCTGATAAATTTAGTTAACACCCACGCTCTGCTGCATGAAAATGACCACATATAAACAGCGACGTCTTACGAGGGAATACACACCACGATCAGTAGCAGAAGGAGACGTAACAGTCTTATTGCTGTTTACAGTAACATAACCATGGCCCTGGTAGCACACCGAAGTCATGATCTGTTGTTAGATAGTTTTGATCTTGTCTAGGATAATACAACAGTTTTGTCTTAACACCATGTCCCTACAGTACCTCCTCCTCACAGTTTTAGGGGAGATATATGTGGTATCAGTTCACTATCCTACAGAACACGCTAGGGAATGGCTTAAGTCTGTTAAACTTCTCCTTAAAACTTATGGAATAACACTGCTTGTGACAACTAACCCTAATTCGGTAATATCCATATTCAAGTATATATGTGAGTACATTGTCGTGGCGTACATATTTTTCAACTGCTTTAATATAGCGCTTCTGTACAATATTTGTGTCGTACTTGCTGAAGTGTGTCTTACGAAAACCAATGTAAATTACAGGAGGGGGGGGATTAAAACGTAATGCAGACAGAGCATTTCATGGTATTTTGTCTCCAGTTTTATGTATCCTCAGTCAGTTTACGTTCTTTCGCAAGTTTTTCGCGGTCTTAATAGTTTCAAAATCCGGTTTTCTGGATTTCTCCCTAAACAAAACTCTCCTCCTTTTTACGTATATGGTTATGGGAGTCGGTAAGCTGAGCAAAATTGGGGATAAACCGGTGAAAGTAATTCATCATTCCAATTCATCTTGCCACACCCTTTTTGTTCCTAGGTGGACGGAACTTCCTCAAGGCAGAAACTAGGTGTTCTCAAAAGGAAATGTGTTGCCTTGCTAAATTTATCTTAGACGATTTGATGGTTAAATCTTAGACGATTTGATGGTTAACCCAGCAGATTGGAGCCTTAGGAATACCTGCTCCAAATGGGTGACATGTTCCTCAAAGGAGTTACTGCAGATCATCATGTCATCAAGATAATGATATGTACAACCGAACTTAAGGTAGTCTAAAACGTGATCTAAAAGCCGCAACAGAAATATAACCCCGGTAGCCAAGGCAAAGGATGCTGAATTAAGCTTATACACATTCCAATCTGTACAAAAGGCACTAACGGCGTAGATTCCTCACTTAATGGAATTGGATAGTAAGCCTGGTTTAGATGAAGAACAGTGAAATAACAAATACCAGCATATCATGTGAAACGGTTATGGAGATCTGGAATAGGCACTGACTCCAAAATAACTTTCTCATTAAGTGCCCTATAGTCAATAACTGGCCTACAATCTTCGCTTTGTGCCTTCTGCACCAGAAATAAGGGCGAGGCATACGGAGAAGTAGACGATCTAATTACAGTATTACGTAGCATCACATCAATTTTTCTTTTAAGCATCCTCATATTGGGGTGTAAGAGACGATATGGGGAATGGAATACTGGGATGTCATCAGTTAACCAAATCTTGTACTCAGTGAGATGGTGACCCCCATCGGTCAAAACGAGAGGAAGATGGTTAAGAGTTTAGTCTAATCGTGCCTAAGATGACCTCAAATTCCGAGTGTCCAGATTTGAAGGAAACGATATTATTATTGGGACAGTAAGAACATAAGGCTGTTTTCTCGGATGGACCAAAGTTGAAGAAAATGTTTTACTACCAAAATCTAGAACTAAGCCTGATCGCTGGAAGAAATCACACCCAAACAACAAGGTAACAGACAAGTTTCTAACAACAAGCGACAGGCCAAGAAAAATCACAAAATAGGTCAACATCCCCACACATCCCCACCAGAGGAGCTCTTGCCCATTAGCCACACAACATCTCTAGTAAGAGGGGCGTAATGAAAGCTTCTTAAACAAATTAGCAAACTAAAGATACCAACGATAGTAAGGAAACAGGCCCTCCAGAATCCAAAAGCGTACAAACTGATTCCTGGATAAATCGAGCACGCTCTTTAACCACGCGTCAGCTGTTAGACCAAGGACCACGACTAATCGGACACTCGCGCACGTGGTGACTATGCGCACCACATCGGAAACAACGCTTATTGGCCATTGAGTAAGAAGGCAACTTCCGATGAGTACCGTCTTGGGCGGGAGATTCGAGTTGAAAATCCCTACCCCGATCCCGTTGCTCATCAGTAAGTCTAAGTGCCTCATAAGTACCGAGTAAGTCTCCAACACAGTAACGTAGTAGGTTTGCGGGCAAAAAACCAAACGTGACCGATCTTCCGGTCTCATAGCTTCTAAAATATTAGAAATACCGTCTCGCTCAGTAACCCTCATGTTCAAAGCCAAGATCGTGACACGATCTCGTTCAATATAGTAACACAAGGTCTCCGTGGCAGCTTATACTCGCCAATAATGCCTCCGCTCAAGCTCATTATGTTTATACTGTGACAATCTTTTTTCTTCAATTCGTGTCCTAAGCAGACTCAGGGTACCTTGATCTTTAAATACTTAAGACAATAAATCTCTTAATAACCCCTTTGAAAAAGGATATAGAATGCAAGGTATCGCAAAATGCGGATCGTGCAGAACCCCTGCATGGGTTCCATGCCAATCAAGTAACCACAGTGCCTGTTGAACTTGATCCAAGTGGTCAATACAGAACTCAGAAATACCGTGAAATAGACACATTATTGGTTTCGGTAACTTAGGAAAGGTGTCAGCGACACCACAGCCAAAACTTCGATCACCGTCCTGATTTAGATTTGGCGCCGGGCTCCGGGTCACACCACTTTGTTCTATAGTAGACACATCACTATCCCATCACAATGACCCAGCTGTAATCAGTAAGTCCTTAACTCTGTGGACCTGTTGCTGAATGACTTCCCTCTGATGATCGCTGAGTTTGAAGCAGCTTATGTCATTAGGATGATTACTCCAATGAGCCAGATTCGCTTCGACCCTACACGCAGGTTGATTGCTCTTCAAAAACTGCAGATTACGAGACACGTCCTCCAAAGTCATAGAGGCAGCAGAAATAACGTCACCAATCTCCTCAACGGTGTCCGTAGAAATGTGAAGAGTCGTTTCCAATACTGCACGAAACACTACTTTCTACCAGAGCAAGACGCACCCGCAATTCACATTCGAGGTGCTCCCTCTTGAGATATGACACGCCCAAACAGCCTCTGGTCACCATGATGATGAGTGGCCTACTGAGACAATAAACAAAATCTATTACAACAAGAGTACTCTAGGTTTAGAACGACAAATGACACAAAGGATAGACGGTTCTGGTCCCCTTATTAACTAAGAAGGCAACTATGCTCTGCTACCACTGATGACCACTTTTCAGAGGATGGACGGATAAGGAAACGTGAGGAGAGAATCCAGATTAGTAATGTCATTTGTCGTTTGATTAAATTTAATCAGATAACAACAAATACTATTAAGCACAACAATGATTAGACTATCTCTTAACAGACAACAACAAAAGGGTAAATATGCCAAAAATTCACGAAGTAGGAATAACAAATGCCTATTAGGCCTACTACAAGCAAAAAGATTGATGTTAGGAAGTAGTTTCACATCTCGTTCAAACGCTCCAGTTTCTCAAGTATGAGATCGAAAAGTCGTAGTACGAAACCTTTATATAAATTTGGCATCGTCATATTCTTCCATATAATTTGTGTGATGTCCCCGTTTCTTCTATTTCGACGTTCTAAAAAACAATATTGTCATCACCAATTCTGTAACTATTTCTCCCATTGTCAAAATTTAGTCTCCAGTTAACTTCACTAACCCTGGCAGAATCACCAGTTTGGTTACCCTGCGTTTATTCTCCGGTTACTCGTTATTACGTATTCCGCTGGATTAGCGGAGTCACGTACCAAGGTTTTTATTTCATTCCTGTAGAAGGTATACATTATGGTCACGGCCCACCGCGAGATTCAATGCCACCTGATGACACTGCGAGCACGTGACGTGCTGATGGAAGTTGAGGCATTTAAAATTGTTTTTAGAAATATTTGGAAAACCACAAATCGGATTAAGAAATAATTATAGCAGAAGGTGTTTGTCTCGACGGGACACATCCATCGACTTTAAGCTCGGCCCCGCTACTCTACATCCCGTGGGAGAGAGAGGGGTCAACTTTGAAATCTCAAGCACGAAGCCCCCTTCTTGTGGCGGATTCTGATCCTCCTGGAAGAAATACGTAGCTTTTGCATTTAATATATTTTTCGTTGCGTGACGAACGGCGCTGTATCGATGAAAATAAAAATTGGTTACATTGTAGTATTCATTCCTTTCTATCGTTGGCTGATTGTTACAGCTATCGGCTTTCACGGTTACATTAAAAATAAAACAGTCACGGTTGCGAAGTTAAAAATAACACATTTCGCCTTTGTTAGGCATCATCAAATTATGTAGAACTGTCAAATGAAGCCGGCAACCAAAGCTCTAAGTCATCCACATGCACATAAAACCGTATGGATGAAAATCTGGTCGACAGAATAACTATAAGAAATGGTGGGAACCTTTTAACTGTAATAGCATCGAGCAGAGCACAAAGGAGAGTTGCAATCAATTGTTGGCCTGGATGCCAAACAGGTTGGCGGTATAACAGGCAGCAGCACTAGAGTTCCTAGACCTCTCAGCTGTTTGACATCCAGACCAACATCTGATTGCAACTCTCCCTTGTGCTCTGCTCGATGCTATAACAGTTAAAAGTTTCCCACAATTTCCTGTAGTTATTCTGACGACCAGATTTTCATCCATACGGTTTTATGTGTATTTAGTTTAGGTAGTGTTTTGCTAGCCGGCGCAATGAGCTTCATTTGACAGTTTACGTAATATGATGATGTCTAACCATGACGAAGAACGTTATTTTTAAATAAAATAACTTTTCAAATATGATTTTTTTAAAAATAAAATTAGTTAAAATCCGTTAAAGAATAATAATATGTGGAGAAATACACATCAGATTAGGGTCTTAGGAGGCTAGAAAGGCAATTATTCTAAAATCACCATTGAGAAACCGACTTTTTATAAGAAGAAAACCGATTCACCAGAAGATAACACATTACCTTGGCCACATTTTTTGTGCTGTTTCTTTCAGAGATGAACTTACCTTAACCAATGGGCTCCCCACACTGAGAGTAATGCATGTTATCCATATTCAGTTGACCATGATTCCTAAAAGTTTATTCTCCAATGAAAAGTATCTGTGAAATAAAATGATCATAGGCTACTAGTTGTTGTTGTATCAAATTTCAAAAGTTCAAGCGGTTGTGAAAGTCGTCCCCTTGTACTTCTTGATGCAACGGTAGGTAGTGTGGGTGGTATTTTTCATGCAGTACACGCAATATACACTTCCTTGTGGAATTCCGGAACCTCAAGCGATTTTCGGAGAACTAATGTATTTTTTGCTATAAAAACAGATTCATTATTAAAGAATTTAGAATAACCGCCTTTCTAACCTCCAGCCATGCAGTATGTTTCTTGCGATAATATCATTATCCTACGGTTTCTAACCCATTTTGATTTTTGTCGATTATAGCGGCACCTATCTTACAATAAAAACAATGTAAAACACAAAAGATACGAATTTTTTAATGGAGAACCCGAATTTACAATAAAATTACTGTTCTTCTTTAAGGTTTCTAAGTTGATCCCCCCTCATTGGACGTCCCTGATCGATATGAACAACTTTTAGTATAACCATATGTTAACCGGACGTGTAGTTTCCCAGACATCAGAAAAAAGAAAAAAGAAATCTCTCACCTTGTACAAGCGAAGCAGAGACGAATGGGGTATCTTCTAGAGGAAATACGTGCTGCAAATGGGAAATTCCTTGACACAAGCGACTTTGTCAGGGGGCAGATAGTTACAGCCCCTTGCCTGCAAACGAGCTCCTAGAAACCGGCAAGACTTTTGTGGCTCACGCCTCATCAGAGAACCCGAACATCGTAGGCTTGCCTTCTCTGTTAAGCAGAATAATCGCCGATCTGTAGCAGATGAGATGACGGCAGACGTTGTTGGTAAAAGCACAAGCGTTTCGGAGCCAAAGGTTGTCGAAAACTGTTGACTATGCGGTTCCGCATCAGACGACCATATTATGGGTACATTCCCATGTGGACTGAAATATTGCAGCTAGCAGGGGATCATCGAGGCTAGACCGAGGATCGGTGTGAACTTGTCGCCTAGTCGGATATATCGCCTTTCCTGCACACCATGTCGATGGTCCTGTACGAATAAGCTGTCGTTCAGGTGAAAAACTTTTCATAACATGCACTGCGCCACAGGTACAGGCCGGTGGGGGCAATATTGTGCTATAGGGCACCATGACTTCACTCTGCTCTGTGGTAGCAATACTGGATAACACAACAGGTGTGGACTAAGTTAAAACTATTGCGTATCACTGCATCCCGGACACTTGATGTCTTCCCCGACGGCATCTGCCAGCTGGAAAACTGTCCGTGCCACAAGACTAGAATAGTACTGCAGCCCTTTAAGGAGACAAATAGTTTGCTGATGTTGATGTCTTCACCACCAGATTTCACCTGATATAAATCAGATGGAATACAATTCGGGCGATATCGGCGACCAGCTCCGCACCGATAAACCATCGGTTTGTAATTTACGAGAACTGCGTGATCTGCGCAGAGAAAGCTGGAAACCCTCCGACAATTTCTGAAATCCATGCTGCTCTGTATCATTGCTGAACTGTGTTCCAGTTGTTGACCAGCACGCTGTTAAGCTTGTCCTCACTGTTTTTCGCTCATCAAAGTACAGTCTTGTGAAAGCGGATGAGTCTCTTTAATCCCCCTGTACTTAACGGAAATCACTTTCCTCACACCGTTATGCGTGACTCAGTCGTTAATGGACACGACCCTAGAATGGATATCGACAAATGGTAGACAGAAAGCTTGAAAGTGGTTTGCTTAATTTTCAACTTCCATTACTCAAATTATTTTCCATACTAATAAACACAGGTTTTCTGCAAAGACAGAATTTTGTGGTTATTAATTGCTACCAATGTTTGAGTCAGTCTAAGGTGCTCAAAAGGATTTTTCTGAGTTGACGCTTATCGAATCAACCGGATTATAGGCCGCCTCGTGGCAAACTCTGGTAGTGGGATGAGGACACACAGCTCGCAATCTTAGCGACAGGTTTTATTTGGTAGTCTGATTGAGCAGTTGTCTGCTTGCAGGTCTGCGGTATAGTAAGCTGCAGTCTTGCTGTGTGCAATCTGAGCACGTTTCATATACTAAGCTTGTAATAATACACAACTTCTCTGTGATTATCTTTCTTGGCTCGCATTGCGTAGTTCAAGGTAGAGGATTTCACTGAAACTTTTGTGGCTTTGAAGTGAGTCTTCCAAGTGTAGGCACGGCCTTTGTACCTTCGTGACGCTAGTATCTTTCGATTCAGTTTACAGAATATGTTTGCTATTAATCCACCCGACTAGTACAACGTTTAAATTCGTCGCAATTCTTGCCAGAGAGCTTTATTCGATGATTATCTAAATGTGTATATTTACCTTTGTTTGATTTGCTCTCGTGTTGGAAGCCTGTGTATTACGTGTTGCTGAGTACTGGTGATGAAATTGCTGTCGTGACCTTACGGTTATTGCTGATAATTATATGGTTTGTATTCAAACATGTTGTGATCAGTTATCTTTCTTTGACACCACTTTCCCATTTAAACTTAATAGTTAACACATGATCGTTCGATGCCGAGTGCACAACTTGCATTCAGGAATGGTAGTAACCTTCTAGAGTTCTTATCACGATTAATCTCAAAACTAGAACCAGTCACTGAGAACATCATACTTTATGTTTGACGCAACTGGTAGTAGATCCGTAGCCCTCAGTCTACAGAAAGTGTGGTTATTTGATGTCTTGTATTTGATAACTGTCAGAATAGTGTGGGACCAGTTGTCCATCACATTGCAGACGTCTACAAAGAGCCGTTGCTTTGTACGTTTTCATGTGAAGTGAGACGTTTGTTAAGACTATACAGTTTTAAGTAAAATAAATTTCCTTTTGCTATTCCCAACATAAAGTACTGCAAAAATTGAGCCTAACCCTGCCTCAGTGGCGCGAAATAAATTTTGCAGGTAGATTGCGTTGCTAGTTTGATTCATAGGTCTAAACATTGTATCATTGGACACTAGTGTGCGAAAGCTAAGGTTGAAAATAACTTTCGATGATATGTCACGACCATGTATTTGTTACATAGCTTCAACTAGGACCACACATAGAAAGAACTGCTACAGTCTAGTACAGAAGGTAACTGGAGAAAAACGCAATGAGAAGAAACAGAAATTACACTTTTGCACAGAAATCACTGCTATTCGTAATCAGCCTCTGGACATTAAAAAAGGCGGGGCATCGTTCTTACCAGGCTATGTGATAACCACGGAAGGAAATGCTTACTCTGCAACAATCTCCCATGGTGTTCACGAGGTTGGTAGGGAGTTCTTGAGGTGGGGTGTTCCAGTTCTTCACCACCGCGGTTGACATCTGCTGGATGGCCGTTGGTGCATGTCAACTTACTACATACACGGTCTATGTGTTTCAAGTCATGGGAACGGCCCGGGCACTCCATTCGCCCAATATCCTCTCATTCCCAGAGCTATTCCACCTGCACTCTTCGAAGTTATCACTCAATGTCATCCATAAAAATGAAGTCAGTTCGAATGCAGCCCTGAAAGGACACATGTGGAGAAGGATTATAGTGTCACAATAACGTTGACTGGTGAGTACACTCGGCTTGAAAATTCGGAGACCTGGTACGCTCATGCTACAGCATAACAACTGCACCAACAAAACAATCATATTCGACAGTGTTCCTGGGTATTATGTGTTCTCGCCTCCCACCTTCAGTAGTTTCAGGGGCAACATTCTGGATGATTGACTAATCTGGCCTTGTAACACTACCCAAAACGGCCTTGCTGTGCTGGTACTGCGAACGGCTGAAAGCAAGGGGAAACTACAGCCGTAATTTTTACTGAGGGCATTCAGCTTTACTTTATGGTTAAATGATGATGGCGTCCTCTTGGGTGAAATATTCCGGAGGTAAAATAGTCCCCCACTCGGTTCTCCGGGCGAGCACTACTCAAGAGGACGTCGTTATCAGGAAAAAGAAAACTGGCGTTCTACGGATCGGAGAGTGGAATGTCAGATCCCATAATCGGGCAGGTAGGTTACAAAATTTAAAAAGGGAAATGTATAGGTTAAAGTTAGATATAGTGGGAATTAGTGTAGTTCGGTGGCAGGAGGAACAAGACTTTTGATCAGGTGAATACAGGGTTGTAAATACAAAATCAAATAGGGGTAATGCAGGAGTAAGTTTAATAATGAATAAAAAATAGGAGTGCGGGTAAGCTACTACAAACACCATAGTGAACGCATTATTTTGGCCAAGATAGACACGAAGCCCACGCCTACTACAGTAGTACAAGTTTATATGCCAACTAGCTCTGCAGATGATGGAGAAACTGATGAAATGTATGATGAGATAAAAGAAATTATTCAGGTAGTGAAGGGAGACGAAAATTTAATAGTCATGGGTGACTGGAATTCGACAGTAGGAAAAGGGAGAGAAGGAAACATAGTACGTGAATATAGACTGGGCGTAAGAAATGAAAGAGGAACCCGTCTGGTAGAATTTTGGACAGAGCATAACTTAATCATAGCTAACGCTTTGTTCAAGAATCATAAAAGAAGGTTGTATATACGGAAGAATCCTGGAGATACTGGGAGGTGTCAAATACATTATATAATGGTAAGAAAGAGATTTAGGAACCAGGTTTTAAATTGTAAGACATTTCCAATGGCAGATATGGACTCTGACCATAGTCAATTGGTTATGAACTGTAGATTAAAACTGAAGAAACTGCAAAAAGGTGGGAATTTAAGGAGATGGGACCTGGATAAACTGAAAAATACAGAATTTGTACAGAGTTTCAGGGAGAGTATAAGGGAACAATTGACAGGAATGGGGGAAAAATACAGTAGAAGAAGAATGGGTAACTTTGAGAGATGAAATAGTGAAGGTAGCAGAGGAGCAAGTAGGTAAAAAGACGAGGGCTAGTAGAAATCCTTGGGTAACAGAGGAGATACTGAAATTAATTGATGAAAGGAGAAAATACAAAACTGCAGTGAATGAAGCAAGCAAAAAGGACTACAAACGTCTCAAAAATGAGATCGACAGGGAGTGCAAAATGGCTAAGCAGGGATGCCTAGAGGAAAAATGTAAGGCTGTAGAGACTTATCCCACTAGGGTTAAGATAGATGTTGCCTACAGGAAAATCAAAGAGACCTTAGGAGATAAGAGAACCACTTGTATGAATATCTAGAGCTTAGATGGAAACCCAGTTCTAAGCAAAGAAGGTAAAGCAGAAAGGTGGAAGCTGTATGAACAGGGTCTATACAAGGGCGATGTACTTGACAATATTATGGAAATGGAAGAGGATGTAGATGAAGATGAAATGGGAGACACGATACTGCGTGAAGAGTTTGACAGAGCGCTGAAAGACTTAAGGGGCTCCGGAACGCCTTATACTTGCAATGTTAAAATAACGCTTATAAATTACATCTTTCCTCACAAAGTATTTGAGGTAGGAAGTTGAACATTTTACAGATTATTTATTGGAATATGGGCTACAACTTAACACAGGGATTTTACAAAAGTTTAGTTCAGTTATTAAAGATGATTTTTTTTCATTTGTAATGAAAATTCACAACATTTTTTGCAATTTCTTATTTATATATTCAAAAATATAGTTTTTTGAAAAAAGG
The DNA here is from genome assembly GCF_023864345.2 of Schistocerca serialis cubense. Lineage (NCBI taxonomy): Eukaryota > Metazoa > Arthropoda > Insecta > Orthoptera > Acrididae > Schistocerca > Schistocerca serialis. The sequence goes on from NC_064639.1 coordinate 391,946,134, forward strand.
CTGTGTTAAATTATGCAGAAGGTACTGTGTAACATTTACTGAAAGTTTGAAACAAATATGTTTGGAAGATCCTTAGAAAACATGTAATTAGTATGAGAAAATAAAAGTTTTGGGAATCGAGCGACAAAGATTGGATTAACTTTTTAGTGCATTCCAGGTCCATAGGATGGATTATCTTCATCCTCTGCAAACTCCTCCTCCAGCTTCCTCTTGTTCCTCCTCCTGTTTACTCTTGCTTGTATTTCTAGACTCTTTACAGCCCTGTCTGCAGCCCAAAGGCGTTCCTTGTCTAAAGCAAGCATCGCTCGTTGTTGTGTTCGTAGATTTTGCTACCATTTTCTTCAGTTGCAGTTACTGCAACACTGTTCCAAAAGGTGGTCATGTATGAACACTTATCACATTTCAGTTGTATTTCACTAGCAAGTCCTACGTGCTTTATTATGGAGAGTTCCAGACCAACTTCACTACAATGAATACATCTTACACAGTTTGAAAAAATTCCTTTGAGAACCGACATATCAAATATTTCATTCACATCCGATTCGCCCACAAAACTTTCATAGTTTTCACTCATTGAACCAAGCTTCTTCTGTGAAGTATTTTCTTTCCCACTTTGACTGCTATGGGCAGGTGTACTTGAGAGTTTAGGTTCACTCACTTGGTTATCGTCTTTATTGTTTACAGTAATAACACATACCTTTGGCTTTCCAACATTTCTCCTTTTCTTAAAAGCCTTCAGAGGATTTCTAATAACTTTCCTTTTCTCATTATTATACTTCAACAAAACAGAGACTCAAGAAACAGAATTAATTACGAATATTTTCGAGATAACGACAGAGTAAATAAACATGAAACAATCGACAATCACACCAGCGATATATATTGAACCATCACAGGTTAGCCACAGCACATACTTTATCTCACATCACTAAAATGTACCTGATGAACACGGACGTTAATAATAACACCATTTGACAGCAGTTTAACAGCGCCACAGTGGGTCACGCCCATGTAGAACACATTTCAAAAAAATTTAAAAATAGTTGTAGTCTGCGGAATTGAATAAATTATATATCTATTAAAAGGTAATAGTCTGCAGATTCAGAAACCGCAAAAAAGTAAAAATTGAACTTTTCATGATTTGGAGCCTTTCCGGAGTCCCTTAATCGAAATAAGAACCCGGGAGTAGATAACATTCCATTAGAACTACTGACGGCCTGGGAAAGCCAGTCTTGACAACACTCTACCATCTGGTGAGCAAGATGTATGGGACAGGCGAAATTCCCTCAGACTTCTAGAAGAATATAATAATTCCAATCCCAAAGAAAGCAGGTGTTGACAGTTGTGAAAATTTCCGAACTATCAGTTTAGAAGTCACAGCTGCATAATACTAACGCTAATTCTTTACAGACGAATGGAAAAACTGGTAGAAGCCGACCTCGGGGAAGATCATTTTGGATTCCGTAGAAATATTGGAACAAGTGAGGCAATACTGACTCTACGACTTATCTTAGAAGAAAGATTAAGGAAAAGCAAACCTACGTTTCTAGCATTTGTAGACTTAGAGAAAGCTTTTGACGATGTTGACTGGAATACTCTCTTTCAAATTCTAAATGTGGCAGGGGTAAAATACAGGGAGCGAAAGGCTATTTACAATTTGTACAGAATCCAGATGGCTGTTATAAGAGTCGAGGGACATGAAAAGGAAGCAGTAGTTGGGAAGGGAGGGTTGTAGCCCCTCCCCAATGTTATTCAATCTGTATATTGAGCAAGCAGTAAAGGAAACAAAAGCAAAATTCGGAGTAGGTATTAAAATCTATGGAGAATAAATTAAAACTTTGAGCTTCGCCGATGACATTATGATTTTGTTAGAGACAGCAAAGGACTTGGAAGAGCAATTGTACAGTATGGACAGTGTCTTGAAAGGAGGATATAAGATGAACATCAACAAAAGCAAAACGAGGATAATGGAATGTAGTGGAATTAAATAGAAGAATGCAGAGGGTATTAGATTAGGAAATGAAACACTTAAAGTAGTAAATGAGTTTTGCTATTTGGGGAGCAAAGTAACTGTTGATGGTCGAAGTAGAGAGGATATGCAATGTAGACTGGCAATGGCAAGGTTAGCGTTTCTGAAGAAGAGAAATTTGTTAATATCGAGTATAGATTTAAGTGTCAGGAAGTCGTTACTGCAAGTATTAGTATGGAGTGTAGCCATGTATGGAAGTGAAACATGGACGATAAATAGTTTGGATAAGAACAGAATAGAAGCTTTCGAAATGTGGTGCTACAGAAGAATGCTGAATATTAGATAGGTAGATCACATAACTAATGGGGAGGTGTTGAACAGAATTGGGAAGAAGAGGAGTTTGTGGCACAGCTTGACAAGAAGAAGGGACGTCTTTGATAGGACGTGTTCTGAGTCATAAAGGGAACACTTATTTATCATTGGAGGGCAGCGTGGAGGGTAAAAACCGTAGAGGGAGACCAAGAGATGAATACACTATGCAGATTCAGAAGGATGTAGGCTGCAGTAGGTACTGGGAGATGAAAGAGCTTGCACAGGATAGATTAGCATAGAGAGCTGCATGAAACCTGTCTCAGGACTGAAGACCACAACATCAACACCTCTCCGTATATCTAGGTGCGTCCATTATTGTAGAACATGATAGTTTTGGTGGTCCATAGCAAGAAAATTTGAAAAGGAAATGCAGAGTCTCATTTTAGATGTAGTGGGCGTTAGTGAAGTTCAAAATGGTTCCAATGGCTGTAGGCACTATGGGACGTGAGATCTGAGGTCATCAGTTCCTAAGACTTAGAACTACTTAAAGCTAACTAACCTAAGGACATCATACACAGCCATGCCCGAGGCAGGATACGAATCTGCGACCGTAGCAGCAGCGCGTTTCCGAACTGAAGCGTTTAGAACAGCTCGGCCACAGCGGCCGGCTTCAGTGAAGTGAAATGGAAAGAGGACAAGCATTTCTGCTCAGATCAGTAATGTCAACAGCAGCAGAAAATAGTGTAACAGGAGTAGATTTCTTTATGAATAGGAAGGTAGGCAGAGAGTGAGTTAATGTGAACAGTTCTCATCAGAGTCGAAGCAAACCAACAGCGTCAAATATAGTTCAGGCCCACATACCGACGTCCCAAGCCGAAGATGAAGAGATACGGAAAGTGTATGATGATACTGAACGGGTAGAACAATTTGGGAAGGAAGATGAAAGCCAGTAGTCATGAGGGATTGGAAAGCAGTTATACGTGGAGGAGTAGAAGAAGAATTTCGAGAAAACATGAGCTTGGTAGAAGGAAAGAGAGAGGAGAAACAGTAATTGAGTTCTGCAATAAATTTCAGTTTTTAAAAGCGAATACTGTGCTCGAGAATCACAAGCAGAGGATGTATACTTGGATACAACCGGGAGACACGGGATGATTTCCGTTGGACTACATCATGGTCGGGCAGAGATTCCGATACCTTATACTAACTGTACGGCGTACCCAGAAGCAGACATACATAGATTACTATTTAGTAGTGATGAAGAGTAGGCAGACGTTTAAGAGACTAATCACCTGAATCAATGGGTCAAGAACTGAGTTACGGAATTACTAAGGAAAGAAGAGATACGATCTGAAGCTCTCTGGGGCTATACAAACTGCACTAAGGACTAGATCAGAAGGCATTTCATTTCAAGAGAAATGAATATCTCTGAGAAGGGCAATCATAGAGGCTAGAAAGGAAAAACATGAATACAAAGGAGATAACTGCGAAGAAACCACGGGTGACGGAGAAATACTTCAGTTGATTGATGAAAGAAGGAAGTACAAAAATGTTCAGGGAATTTTACGAATACAGAAATATAAGTCATTTGGGTCTGAAATAAATAATAAGTGTAGGGAAGGTAAGACAAAATGGCTGCATGAAAAATTTGAAAAAATCGAAAAAAGAATGATTGTCGGAAGGACCGGCTCAGTATACTGAGAAATCAAAATAACGTCCGGTGAAATTAAAAGTAAGGGTGGTACCAATAAGAGTGCAGTGACAATTCCATTGTTAAATGCTACAGAGGGAGGGGACAGGTGGAAAGGGTGCATTACAGGCCTCTGTGAGGGAAGACCTGTCTGATGTCTTGATAGACGAAGAAACAGGAGTCGATATAGAAAAAAATGGGTATCCAGTATTAGAATTATAATTTAAAAGAGCTTTGGGAGTATTAAGCTTACATAATGCAGAAGGGATGGATAACATTCCATCAGAATTTCTACAATCACTGGGGGAAGTTGCAACAAAATGTCTATCCACGGTGGTGTTTAGAATGTGCGGGACTCGCGATAAGCCATCTGCCTTTTGGAAAAACATCCACACAATTCCGAATACTGCAAGAGCCGACTGGCGGGAGAATTATCGCACAGTCAACTTAACAGCTCCAGCTTACAAGTAGTTGACAATAGTACTGTACAGAAGGATGGAAAAGAAAACTGAGGCGCTGTTAGATGACTATCAGTTTTGCTTTTGGAAAGGCGAAGGCACCACAGAGGCAATATTTACATTGAAGTTGATAATGGAAGGAAGACTGAAGAAAAATCAAAACACATACGGGTTTATCGATTTGGTAAAGTATTCGTAGTGTCAATTGGTGCAATGTGTTCGAAATTCTTAGAAGAATAGAGATAAGATATAGGAAAAGACGAGGAGTATGGAATAAGTAGAAGAACCAAGAGGGAACACTAAGAGTGGAAGGCCAAGAAGGAAGTGCGAGGATTAAAAATGGTGTAAGACAGAGATGCAGTCTTTCGCTGCTACTGTTCAGTCTCTACATCGAAGAAGCAATGACAGAAATGAAAGAGTGGTTCACGATTGAGGAAAGGATTTCAGTGATACGATTCACTGATAACGTTGCTATCGTCAGTGAAAGCGAAGAATTAAAGGATGTGCTTCATGGAAAGAGCTGTCTAATGAGTACAGAATAAGGATTTATAGTGAATTGAAGAATGACGAAAGTAAAGAGAAATAGTAGAAATGAGAACAGCGAGAAAATTAGCACCAGGAATGTCAATCGCCAAGAAGATGAAGCTAAGGGTTTCTGATACCTGGGCAGCAAAATAACCCATGACAAACGAAGCAAGGCGGATGTCGTAAGTGGGAAAACAGGCATTCCTGGCAAAGAGAAATCTGCTACTGTCAAACATAGCCCTTAAACTGAGAAAGAATGTTCTGGGAACGCAGGTTTTGAGCACAGCAAGTGAATCATGGACTGTGGGAAAACCGGATTGTAAGGGAATCGACCCCCCCCCCCCCCCCCATGAACCATGGACCTTGGCGTTGGTGGGGAGGCTTGCGTGCCTCAGCGATACAGATAGCCGTACCGTAGGTGCAACCACAACGGAGGGGTATCTGTTGAGAGGCCAGACAAACGTGTGGTTCCTGAAGAGGGGCAGCAGCCTTTTCAGTAGTTGCAAGGGCAACAGTCTGGATGATTGACTGATCTGGCCTTGTAACAATATCCAAACCGGCCTTGCTGTGCTGGTACTGCGAACGGCTGAATGCAAGGGGAAACTACAGCCGTAATTTTTCCCAAGGGCATGCAGCTGTACTGTATGATTACATGATGATGGCGTCCTCTTGGGTAAAATATTCCGGAGGTAAAATAGTCCCCCATTCGGATCTCCGGGCGGGGACTACTCAAGAGGATGTCGTTATCAGGAGAAAGAAAACTGGCGTTCTACGTATCGGAGCGTTGAATGTGAGATCCCTTAATCGGGCAGGTAGGTTAGAAAATTTAAAAAAGGGAAATGGATAGGTTGAAGTTAGATATAGTGGGAATTAGTGAAGTTCGGTGGCAGGAGGAACAAGACTTCTCGTCAGGTGACTACAGGGTTATAAACACAAAATCAAATAGGGGTAATGCAGGAGTAGGTTTAATAATGAATAGGAAAATAGGAATGCGGGTAAGCTACTACAAACAGCATAGTGAACGCATTATTGTGGCCAAAACAGATACGAAGCCCACACCTACTACAGTAGTACAAGTTTATATGCCAACTAGCTCTGCAGATGACGAAGAAATTGAAGAAATGTATGATGAAATAAAAGAAATTATTCAGATTGTGAAGGGAGATGAAAATTTAATAGTCATGGGTGATTGGAATTCGAGTGTAGGAAAAGGTAGAGAAGGAAACATAGTACGTGAATATGGATTGGGGGACAGAAATGAAAGAGGAAGCCGCCTGGTAGAATTTTGCACAGAGCACAACATAATCATAACTAACACTTGGTTTAAGAATCATGAAAGAAGGTTGTATACATGGAAGAACCCTGGAGATACTGGGAGGTATCAAATACATTATATAATGGTAAGACAGAGATTTAGGAACCAGGTTTTAAATTGTAAGACATTTCCAGGGGCAGATGTGGACTCTGACCACAATCTATTGGTTATGACCTGTAGATTAAAACTGAAGAAACTGCAAAAAGGTGGGAATTTAAGGAGATGGGACCTGGATAAACTAAAAGAACCAGAGGTTGTACAGAGATTCAGGGAGAGCATAAGGGAGCAATTGACAGGAATTGGGGAAATAAATAAAGTAGAAGAAGAATGGGTAGCTTTGAGGGATGAAGTAGTGAAGGCAGCAGAGGATCAAGTAGGTAAAAAGACGAGGGCTAGTAGATATCCTTGGGTAACAGAAGAAATATTGAATTTAATTGATGAAAGGAGAAAATATAAAAATGCAGTATGTGAAACAGGCAAAAAGGAATACAAACGTCTCAAAAATGAGATCGACAGGAAGTGCAAAATGGCTAAGCAGGGATGGCTAGAGGACAAATGTAAGGATGTAGAGGCCTATCTCACTAGGGGTAAGATAGATACCGCCTACAGGAAAATTAAAGAGACCTTTGGAGATAAGAGAACGACTTGTATGAATATCAAGAGCTCAGATGGAAACCCAGTTCTAAGCAAAGAATGGAAAGCAGAAAGGTGGAAGGAGTATATAGAGGGTCTATACAAGGGCGATGTACTTGAGGACAATATTATGGAAATGGAAGAGGATGTAGATGAAGATGAAATGGGAGATACGATACTGCGTGAAGAGTTTGACAGAGCACTGAAAGACCTGAGTCGAAACAAGGCCCCCGGAGTAGACAATATTCCATTGGAACTACTGACGGCCGTGGGAGAGTCAGTCCTGACAAAACTCTACCATCTGGTGAGCAAGAAGTATGAAACAGGCGAAATACCCTCAGACTTCAAGAAGAATATAATAATTCCAATCCCAAAGAAAGCAGGTGTTGACAGATGTGAAAATTACCGAACTATCAGCTTAATAAGTCACAGCTGCAAAATACTAACACAAATTCTTTACAGACGAATGGAAAAACTAGTAGAAGCCAACCTCGGTGAAGATCAGTTTGGATTCCGTAGAAACACTGGAACACGTGAGGCAATACTGACCTTACGACTTATCTTAGAAGAAGTCTAGCATTTGTAGACTTAGAGAAAGCTTTTGACAATGTTGACTGGAATACTCTCTTTCAAATTCTGAAGGTGGCAGGGATAAAATACAGGGAGCGAAAGGCTATTTACAATTTGTACAGAAACCAGATGGCAGTTATAAGAGTCGAGGGACATGAAAGGGAAGCAGTGGTTGGGAAGGGAGTAAGACAGGGTTGTAGCCTGTCCCCGATGTTGTTCAATCTGTATATTGAGCAAGCAGTAAAGGAAACAAAAGAAAAATTCGGAGTGGTTATTAAAATTCATGGAGAAGAAATAAAAACTTTGAGGTTCGCCGATGACATTGTAATTCTGTCAGAGACAGCAAAGGACTTGGAAGAGCAGTTGAATGGAATGGACAGTGTCTTGAAAGGAGGATATAAGATGAACATCAACAAAAGCAAAACAAGGATAATGGAATGTAGTCTAATTAAGTCGGGTGATCCTGAGGGAATTAGATTAGGAAACGAGGCACTTAAAGTAGTAAAGGAGTTTTGCTATTTGGGGAGTAAAATAACTGATGATGGTCGAAGTAGAGAGGATATAAAATGTAGGCTGGCAATGGCGAGGAAAGCGTTTCTGAAGAAGAGAAATTTGTTAACATCCAGTATTGATTTAAGTGTCAGGAAGTCATTTCTGAAAGTATTCGTATGGAGTGTAGCCATGTATGGAAGTGAAACATGGACGATAAATAGTTTGGACAAGAAGAGAATAGAAGCTTTCGAAATGTGGTGCTACAGAAGAATGCTGAAGATTAGACGGGTAGATCACATAACTAATGAGGAAGTATTGAATAGGATTGGGGAGAAGAGAAGTTTGTGGCACAACTTGACCAGAAGAAGGGATCGGTTGGTAGGACATGTTCTGAGGCACCAAGGGATCACCAATTTAGTATTGGAGGGCAGCGTGGAGGGTAAAAATCGTAGGGGGAGACCAAGAGATGAATACACTAAGCAGATTCAGAAGGATGTAGGTTGCAGTAAGTACTGGGAGATGAAAACGCTTGCACAGGATAGAGTAGCATGGAGAGCTGCATCAAACCAGTCTCAGGACTGAAGACCACAACAACAACAAGGGAATCGAAGCATTTGATATCTGATTTTAAAGAAGAATGATGAAAATTAGGTGGGCTGATAAGATAAGGAATGAGGAGGTTCTCCGTAGAATCGACGGGGAAGGACTATACGGAAAACACTAACAGGAGGAACGGACGGAATGGTAGGACATATTTTAAAACATCAGAGATTAACTTACATGGTACTAGAGGGAGCTGTAGAAAGTAAAAAATTTAGAAACAGAGACTGGAATATATCCGGCAAATAACTGAGGACGTAGGTTTTGCGCAAGTGCTACTGTAAGATGAAGAAGTTGGCACGGGGGAGGCATTCGTGGTGGGTCGCAACAAGTGAATCAGAAGACTGATGAATCAAGAAAAAGAAAAAATACAGTATGAGGAGGCACGATGTTGCATAGACGTATAAACGTCCAAATCCTTGAACGTTCCTCTTGAAATATCCCCTTTGGACAATTACATATTACTGTGCTGGAAAAACTCTACGTTATTTGATTTTCAAGGACCTGAGAAAAACTGAACGTACTCAGATATTTCTCTCTTTACTTATTCTGGTCATCACTAAACTGACACACAATATTTTTAACGCAGCGCAATGTGACTTTCAATAATCCCTACAAAAGAATGGCCCTGACTAACAATAACCTATACCTTTCATGAATCACTCACCTCACAAAAATCTTCGTTACTCGAACTAATGCAAGACAGCGAGCGCCAATACTGCCTGCTAAATAAAAGATTCTAACTACTGAAGGCACTAACTACTGACAGGCATAGCAAATGAAAGATTATGATAGAGAACAAATCATGTATTTGCCTTAAAAGTGTTCAAAAGTCATAATATACATATATCAGTTCATGACATCCAGTGTTACAAATATCCTTTTTCTGACAGACACACGTCCAGATCGTCCGCTCTCAAAACTCTGCCATCTCTCTTCCCATATCCACCACTGCTGGCGGCTCACCTCCAACTGCGCAGCGCTACGCGCTGTTCACATCCAACTGCCAAACACTACAATAGCAGATATTCCATCAATACCAACCAGCCACAGACTGCACACAGCATAGTCAGTGATTTTCATACAGAGAGCTAAGTGGCGTTGCCAACATAAAAACCTAAACAGCCTACTTATACACTCACTTGTCAAAGTTAGTGTGAAACTGCACTTCTACCCCATGCGCGTCTTGTCAACGGTGCGTTCGACCCTGACTTCATTTCTATGGATACCAATGCTCGATCGCGTCGAACAACTTAGGTGGAGGAGCTCTTGGGACGAGAGTATATTCGGTGAATTGACTGACCTGCCCTTAGCCCCGACTGAAATCCCATGGAGCACTTGTGGGTTACGTTGGGCAGGCGTATTACAGCACGTCCACCTGCACCAGCGACCATCCAGCAGCTGTCTACCGCGCTCGTGAAGCAATAGAACGGCCGACTACAAAAGCACGTTAGCAACCACGTGGCCAAAATAAGAGTCCTTCACATCTTGCACTGGCGTTCATGGTGATCACGTACGCTATTAACTAGCATGTCGGGACTTTTGTAATGTCCCGGAGACCATCATCAATTGCGGTGACCTCATTGCAACAATTGTCTTTGAATAAGTGTGATTTTTGTTCGTGTCAGGGCGTGTTTATTTCAGTCACCTTCTGTTCTGTACTGTAATAAATCTTCATGTGTATGGTCACGATTCATCGAGCTGTATTACTTGGCGCAGACGCGTCCCCCAAAGCGTCTTCCGTCGTAGCGTTTTGGTCGCTAGTATATATGAGACAGCTGTTTGCAATCCAGGCCAATTTCCGGACCTACTTTTATTGGTAATTCATTTTCAGAAACAAGCAGGAAGGTTACAGACTACGGTGTTTTGTTGTTAATATTCAGATAAAGTGATGACTTGCCATGCACAATAGCTCATAGTGTGTGATTCCTGTTACATATTGTTTGCGAGGATTGCATGTCGACTCCTACTGGTCACTTGAGTGTTAGATGCTGAAATTTCCCTATCGTGCATAATAAAAAATATCCATTTATACTAACCGCTTAGTGGAAACGATGTCGTTTTTAAATGTTTCCAGGTTGACGGCGGCACAGGGTGTGATCAGTCGCAGACTCGCAGGGACTCGTGTAGCTTGGGGAGCACGCCGGCGGCGGCCAGGGTGTGGAATGCAATGCAATGCAATTCCGACGCACGTGTCGCGTCGCGGCGGCGGTGGCGGTGGCGGGCGGGCGCGGCGTATCGATTGCTGCGGTGCGGCCGGCCTGCCTGTTCGCTGCCCGCCTTGGGCGCCGCTGCCGCTGCCGCTGACGCAGCCGCCGCCGCTGCCGCCGACACTCCATCGCCAGTCCATCTGCCGACACCTTGCCGGCGGCCACTCTAGCATCGCCACACTGGACATCCGCACATTTCCATTACTTAGTATGTATGTGTGATCTGGCAGCTCGAAAGTGGAACCTGGCGGCTCTTCGGTCGTACCAAAGCTCAAAAGTGGATTGTCATCACGATGTTACCAAAAACTAATTTAATCTCTCTATATAAAAGGATACGTCCTGACTCACTCACCATCACCAAATCCAAACCGCTAAGGTTACTACTTAAAATTTGGGAAGGGTGTCGATCTTATTTTGTAGGGGTCGTTTAAGAAGGGATTTATCGAAATTTCACCCCTAAGGGCCGGCCGATGAGACCGAGCGGTTCTAGGCGCTTCAGTCTGAAACCGCGCGACCACTACGGTCGCAGGTTCGAATCCTGCCTTGGGCATGGATGTGTGTGATGTCCTTAGGTTAGTTAGGTTTAAGTAGTCCAAGTTCTAGGGGACTGATGACGTCAGATGTTAAGTCCCACAGTGCTCAGAGCCATTTGAACCATCACCCCTAAGGGAGTGAAATAGGCGGTGCTTTTTAAAAATGTATCACTACAAAGGCAATCTTGAAACTAGACCTACAAAAATTGTATTTGGTTTCTCGATGAGAAATAAAAAACACAATTTTCAACATTTTTGTAAATTCTGCCTCTATGCGGATGGAATAGTGGGTTAAATTATTATCAGAGAGCTACTAAACCGTAATTAAGCTACATGTGTGAAAATTGGTGTTTGGCTTCTCGGTCTGAAGTGAGAACAAATGAAATTGATTGAGTTTTCATGGAAATTCAGCCTCACAAGGGAATAAAACAGGGCATGAAAAGTTTTTGAAAGTGTTTCATCATAAAAGCATTGTAAAAGCTAAGTCTACGAATATTTCTATTTGGCTTCAGGTTTAGAAATAAGAAAATTCATGTTTCAGTATTTTCGGAAATTCAGCACCCAATGGGGTGAAAAGGGGATGAAAATTTTTATGAAATTATTTCGTTACATACAAACATTTTTAAAGCTAACTGCATGAAAATTGGTATTTGGATTCCCGATTAGAACTGAAGAAATACGTGTTAGGAAATGAAAATTTCTATCGAAATATCACCACAAGGAGTTTGATTAGTATGTAATCTACAATGGGTATAAAAACATACAAATTCGATTAAAGAAGGGGAAAAGTCCGTGCAGACCACATAGTCTGGGCGAACAAAGGAGAGGGCGCTATCCTAATGTGTCTTAGTTTAGAGAACTAGTTTCGGTCAAGCGATCAGCTTCAAGTTATCTATATCTTAACAAAATACACAAGAAATAGTTTCTATTAAACAAAATAAAAGTGAACCATATGATTCTCACATATTGGCAAATAGCACACGTCAAGATAGGTCTTCGAATAAACTCACAAAAGGGCAGGTCTTTAACTCTGACGCCAGTCTCTTGTGGATTACGTTTTATACTCACGTATTACGATGTGGGGAAGACCAAAAATTTCCCCTGCAGGAATCGAAATGGCTTCCGGAAACAAGTCACGTGAATTCAGCTCTCTCTGGTCGTCCACGAAATCCTGAATGCAGCGAACAATGGCGGTCCGGCTGATGCCATGTTACTTAAGCTCCGGAAGGTGTTCCACACAGTTATTCAATACGAACAAAATATGAGAGCATGAAGTAGCAGCTCATCTTTAACATAAAGAAATGTAACATATTGTGCATAAATAAGGAGAAAGACCTGTTAGTGCATGATTAGACGATTACACAACTAACACTGGAAGAAGTCACACCCAAATTAGACTAGCAATATACTTAAGGAGCGATTTGAAGTGAAACGAACTCATGAAAATAATCATAAGTAAGGCAGATTCCAGCATTAATGTTGACACCGCTTATGTATAAACATATTGTGTAATGACTTTTTCCATATCATTTCGATAAAGTTATCTTGCAGATAATCTACAGAACATGTAACTAAGTGAGTAAGAGTAGGGTAGGGTCCGAGAATTACTGCACAGTCAACTTAACAAACTTATCAAACCATGCTTCAAAATCGTTGATAAGAATTACGTAAGGATGATAAATTTAGTTGCTATGAGACAATAATGGGCATGTCTGTCACATTCTAATGTCAGCGCCTAGGGTAATGGCAACGTATCTCTCTCAAATGCGACATTATAATTCTGTGAATAACGTACAATCCAGAAATTAGGCTTCCCAGGAAAAGGACTGAACACGATTTTACAAGATAAAATTCGGCATTTTGAGGATATAATAATAGTATCTGATACAAAGCTCGGTATCATATGACATGCCTATTGAAATCCATGATTTGTTCATAACATAACATCACACATTATATACGGAGAACACTGCACGAGAACGAAATGGAGTGCAACAGCACCAGTAATTAATTACCTTTTCATAACTTGGATTCACAGTCATGTGAAATTTCTTGAAAGACATCATGTTTACGCCAGTGACTGTTCAACAATATATTTCCACTATTGCAATTTCGGGCCTTAGGCCATTATTAAGTGCAGATGTTTTGGCTTTAAGCCGTGTCTACTTTACACATCTGACACATTTATGCGTAGTTTTTTTTCCTTTATCGAGTTTTGATTCCCCCCTGAGGGGCCGGCCGTGGTGGTCTTGTGGTTCTAGGCGCTCAGTCCGGAGCCGCGCGACTGCTACGGTCGCAGGTTCGAATCCTGCCTCAGGCATGGATGTGTGTGATGTCCTTAGGTTAGTTAGGTTTAAGTAGTTCTAAGTTCTAGGGGACTGATGACCATAGATGTTAAATCCCATAGTGCTCAGAGCCATTTGAACCATTTGAACCCCCCGAGGGGGAAAGGCTGGCAGCAGCTTAGTGCGCCGCAATTCAGCCTACAGAATTTTTAAAACACAAAGGAGATACTAAATAATAAAAGCAGGCGATAAAAACGCTGACTTAAATTATAAAATGGCGGAAAATTGTGGAAGTTAAAAACATAAAACAAAGGGTTGGCGATGCTAATAAAATACAAAGAAAGCAGACAGGTAAAATTGTAGACAGACAATTTAAAAAACATGGCGACAGTCTGGTTTTTGTTCACAAGAAATATAGAAATCACACCCAGCGACAGTATGATTTCTGTTTGCAACATTTTGGAAAAGATGTACAACACTTAACACACACTTAAAACACTGCACTAAAAAATTGGCATGAAGATGAGACACCACAGCCAAGGGCAGATGGGGGTAACCTGAACAGATGAGGGGAAATAAAGGAGGAAGGAGAGGAAAAACGAAGTGGGAGCGGAGGAGACGATGGAGGGAGAGGATTCATAAGGGGGGTGGGGCAGGGCAGACACGAGAAGGAGTGGGGAAAACAGAGGACGGGAATGCAAAAGGACTCGGTGGAGAGAAGGGAGGCAGAGGGCAGGTAGGTGGGGGAAAAACAGGATGTAAAGGGGGGAGAGAAAGCCCAGGAAAAGGACAGAGTAAGGGGGGGGGGGCAGGTGAGGATCAGAGTTGATAGGAGGGATAAACGGAGGGAGAGAGAGAATCATCCGGGAGGGGGAGTCGACGGAAGCCACCTTTGGAAAGGAGGTGAACGGTGTAGAGTTGGAGGGTAGGGGGGAAACAACAGTGACGGCGTGGCAGATGGCAGGGGTTGGAGAGGAGAGGAATAACCAGAGGATGAGGGGGATCAAGGCGGTGGGAGGTGTAGAGGACATGGATACGTTCGAGGAAAAGGAGCAGATGGCTGAAAGGAATCAGGTCGTAGAGGTTCCGCGTCGGGGATTATATGTCTTTGTCATTTGCTGTTTTATATATTCGTAACGCTGCTAACAAGGGAACCTCCCCATCGCACCCCCCTCAGAAATACACTCCTGGAAATAGAAAAAAGAACACATTGACACCGGTGTGTCAGACCCACCATACTTGCTTCGGACACTGCGACAGGGCTGTACAAGCAATGATCACACGCACGGCACAGCGGACACACCAGGAACCACGGTGTTGGCCGTCGAATGGCGCTAGCTGCGCAGCATTTGTGCACCGCCGCCGTCAGTGTCAGCCAGTTTGCCGTGGCATACAGAGCTCCATCGCAGTCTTTAACACTGGTAGCATGCCGCGACAGCGTGGACGTGAACCGTATGTGCAGTTGACGGACTTTGAGCGAGGGCGTATAGTGGGCATGCGGGAGGCCGGGTGGACGTACCGCCGAATTGCTCAACACGTGGGGCGTGAGGTCTCCACAGTACATCGATGTTGTCGCCAGTGGTCGGCGGAAGGTGCACGTGCCCGTCGACCTGGGACCGGACCGCAGCGACGCACGGATGCACGCCAAGACCGTAGGATCCTATGCAGTGCCGTAGGGGACCGCACCGCCACTTCCCAGCAAATTAGGGACACTGTTGCTCCTGGGGTATCGGCGAGGACCATTCACAACCGTCTCCATGAAGCTGGGCTACGGTCCCGCACACCGTTAGGCCGTCTTCCGCTCACGCCCCAACATCGTGCAGCCCGCCTCCAGTGGTGTCGCGACAGGCGTGAATGGAGGGACGAATGGAGACGTGTCGTCTTCAGCGATGAGAGTCGCTTCTGCCTTGGTGCCAATGATGGTCGTATGCGTGTTTGGCGCCGTGCAGGTGAGCGCCACAATCAGGACTGCATACGACCGAGGCACACAGGGCCAACACCCGGCATCATGGTGTGGGGAGCGATCTCCTACACTGGCCGTACACCACTGGTGATCGTCGAGGGGACACTGAATAGTGCACGGTACATCCAAACCGTCATCGAACCCATCGTTCCACCATTCCTAGACCGGCAAGGGAACTTGCTGTTCCAACAGGACAATGCACGTCCGCATGTATCCCGTGCCACCCAACGTGCTCTAGAAGGTGTAAGTCAACTACCCTGGCCAGCAAGATCTCCGGATCTGTCCCCCATTGAGCATGTTTGGGACTGGATGAAGCGTCGTCTCACGCGGTCTGCACGTCCAGCACGAACGCTGGTCCAACTGAGGCGCCAGGTGGAAATGGCATAGCAAGCCGTTCCACAGGACTACATCCAGCATCTCTACGATCGTCTCCATGTGAGAATAGCAGCCTGCATTGCTGCGAAAGGTGGATATACACTGTACTAGTGCCGACATTGTGCATGCTCTGTTGCCTGTGTCTATGTGCCTGTGGTTCTGTCAGTGTGATCATGTGATGTATCTGACCCCAGGAATGTGTCAATAAAGTTTCCCCTTCGTGGGACAATGAATTCACGGTGTTCTTATTTCAATTTCCAGGAGTGTAGTTATAAGTTGGTACAGTGGATAGGCCTTGAAAAACTGAACACAGATCAATCGAGAAAACAGGAAGAAGTTGTGTGGAACTATGAAAAAATAAGCAAAATATGCAAACTGAGTAGTCCATGTGTAAGATAAGCAACATACACGTTACTGTAAACTCACGAGCGCCGTGGTCCCGTGGTTAGCGTGTGCAGCTGCAGAACGATAAGTCCTTGGTTCAAGTCTTCCCTCAGGAGAAAATTTTAATTTTTTATTTTCAGACAATTATCAAAGTTCAGGCACTCACATATAATCAACTTAGCTCTCCAAAATTCCAGGACATGTTCAGATTTGCTTGGACATATGCAGGATTTGACGGTCTATACACGGAAAAATTTGAAAGTGTTAAAAACATGTTTTGACAGAGCACAGACAAAACTGTGCGATTGTGAAACTGTTGCATTCATTTGTTGCAGTTTATGTGACAAACTCTTATGTTTTCACACTTTTTTGGGAGTGATTATCACATTCACAAGAAAACCTAAATTGGGCAAGGTAGAAGAATCTTTTTACCCATTCACCAAGTGTACAAGTTAGGTGGGTCGACAACATATTCCTGTCATGTGACGCACATGCCGTCACCAGTGTCGGATAGAATATATCAGACGTGTTTTCCTGTGGAGGAATCGGTTGACCTATGACCATGCGATCAAATGTTTTCGGTTTCCATTGGACAGGCACGTCCTTTCGGCTACTAATCGCACGGTTTTGCGGTCCGGCCGCAAAACACAGACACTAAACTTATTACACTGAACAGAGACGTCAATGAACGAACGGACGGATCGTAACTTTGCAAAAATAAAGAAAGTAAACTCTTCACTCTAGGGAATATTTGAACCAAGAACATCTCGCTGCGCAGTTGCTCACGCTAACCACGGGACCACGGCGCTCCTGAACTCGAATGCTCCAAGATGATGCCTATCTTGCACATGGACTACTTAGTTTGTATATTCTGCTTAGTTTTTTCGTAGTTCCACACAACTTCTTCCTGTTTTCTCGATTGATCTGTGTTCAGTTTTTCAAGGCCTATCCACTGTGCCAACTTATAGCTAAATCTGAGGGGGGTGCGATGGGGAGGTTCCCTTGTAAGTAGTGCGAGCACACGTGTCCATATATCGTAAAACAGCACAGTCTGCACAATCATATGTTCGTTTTCCCAGCACTAGCAATTTTTGAAGTTTCTACCCGTGGTCTAGGGGTAGGGTTTTTTTATTAATAATCAGAAAGTCTTTGGTCCCGGGTTCGATCCCCGCCACTGCCTACATTTTGATAAATAATCAGCATTGGCGGCCGAACGCTTCCGGTATAAGAAGTCAGCCTCATTCTGCCAACGGCCTTGTCAAAGAGGGCGAAGGAGCGGATAGAGGTTCAGGGCACTCTCTTGTCCTAGGGGTGGGAAATTGCCCCTGAAGGCGGAAGAATCAGCAATGATCAACGACATGAGGATGCAGAAGGCAATGGAAACCACTGCATTAAAGACACGTAACGTGTATCCACAGGACATGTGGCCTGTAATTGAAGAAGTGTCATGATGATCTCTCCATTGGCAAAAGATTCCGGAATAGTTGGCTCAAATGGCTCTGAGCACTATGCGACTTAACTTCTGAGGTCATCAGTCGCCTAGAACTTAGAACTAATTAAACCTAACTAACCTAAGGACATCACACACATCCATGCCCGAGGCAGGATTCGAACTTGCGACCGTAGCGGTCGCTCGGCTCCAGACTGTAGCGCCTAGAACCGCATGGCCACTCCGGCCGGCTCCGGAATAGTCCCCCATTCGGATCTCCGGGAGGGGACTGCCAAGGGGGAGGTTACCATGAGAAAAAGATTGAATAATCAACGAAAGGATAACGTTCTACGAGTCGGGGCGTGGAATGTCAGAAGCTTGAAGATGGTAGGGAAACTAAAATATCTGAAAAGGGAAATGCAAAGGCTCAATCTAGATATAGTAGGGGTCAGTGAAGTGAAGTGGAAGGAGGACAAGGATTTCTGGTCAGATGAGTATCGGGTAATATCAACAGCAGCAGAAAATGGTATAACCGGTGTAGGATTCGTTATGAATAGGAAGGTAGGGCAGAGGGTGTGTTTCTGTGAACAGTTCAGTGACCGGGTTGTTCAAATCAGAATCGACAGCAGACCAACACCGACAAGGATCGTTCAGGTATACATGCCGACGTCGCAAGCTGAAGATGAACAGATAGAGAAAGTGTAAGAGGATATTGAAAGGGTAATGCAGTATGTAAAGGGGCACAAAAATCTAATAGTCATGGGCGACTGGAATGCAGTTGTAGGGGAAGGAGTAGAAGAAAAGGTTACAGGAGGATATGGGCTTGGGACTAGGAATGAAAGAGGAGAAAGACTAATTGAGTTCTGTAACAAGTTTCAGCTAGTAATAGCGAATACCCCGTTCAAGAATCACAAGAGGAGGAGGTATACTTGGAAAAGGCCGGGAGATATGGTCAGACAGAGATTCCGAAATCAGATACTGGATTGTAAGGCGTACCCAGGAGCAGATATAGACTCAGATCACAATATAGTAGTGATGAAGAGTAGGCTGAAGTTCAAGACATTAGTCAGGAAGAATCAATACGCAAAGAAGTGGGATACGGAAGTACTAAGGGATGACGAGATACGTTTGAAGTTCTCTAACGCTATAGATACAGCAATAAGGAATAGCGCAGTAGGCAGTACAGTTGCAGAGGAATGGACATCTCTAAAAAAGGCCATCACAGAAGTTTGGAAGGAAAACATAGGTACAAAGAAGGTAGCTGCGAAGAAACCATGGGTAACAGAAGAAATACTTCCGTTGATTGCTGAAAGGAGGAAGTACAAACATGTTCCGGGAAAATCAGGAATACGGAAATACAAGTCGCTGAGGAATGAAATAAATAGGAAGTGCAGGGAAGCTAAGACGAAATGGCTGCAGCAAAAATGTGAAGACATCGAAAAAGATATGTTTGTCGGAAGGACAGACTCAGCATACACGAAAGTCAAAACAACCTTTGGTGACATTAAAAGCAACGGTGGTAACATTAAGAGTGCAACGGGAATTCCACTGTTAAATGCAGAGGAGAGAGCAGATAGGTGGAAAGAATACAATGAAAGCCTCTATGAGGGTGAAGATTTGTCTGATGTGATAGAAGAAGAAACAGGAGTCGATTTGGAAGAGATAGGGGATCCAGTATTAGAATCGGAATTTAAAAGAGCTTTGGAGGACTTACGGTCAAATAAGGCAGAAGGGATAGGTAACATTCCATCAGAATTTCTGAAATCATTGGGGGAAGTGGCAACAAAACGACTATTCGCGTTGGTGTGTAGAATATATGAGTCTGGCGACATACCATTTGACTTTCGGAAAAGCATCATCACACAATTCCGAAGACGGCAAGAGCTGACAAGGGCGAGAATTATCGCACAATCAGCTTAACAGCTCATGCATCGAAGCTGCTTACAAGAATAATATACAGAAGAATGGAAAAGAAAATTGAGAATGCGCTAGGGACGATCAGTTTGGCTTTAGGAAAAGTAAAGGGACGAGAGAGGCAATTCTGACGTTACGGCTAATAATGGAAGCAAGGCTAAAGAAAAATCAAGACACTTTCATAGGATTTGTCGACCTGGAAAAAGCGTTCGACAATATAAAATGGTGCAAGCTGTTCGAGATTCTCAAAAAAGTAGGGGTAAGCTATAGGGAGAGACGGGTCATATACAATATGTACAACAACCAAGAGGGAATAATAAGAGTGGACGATCAAGAACGAAGTGCTCGTATTAAGAAGGTTGTAAGACAAGGCTGTAGCCTTTCGCCCCTACTCTTCAATCTGTACATCGAGGAAGCAATGATGGAAATAAAAGAAAGGTTCAGGAGTGGATTTAAAATACAAGGTGAAAGGAAATCAATGATACGATTCGCTGATGACATTGCTATCCTGAGTGAAAGTGAAGAAGAATTAAATGATCTGCTGAATGGAATGAACAGTCTAATGAGTACAGAGTATGGTTTGAGAGTAAATCGGAGAGAGACGAAGGTAATGAGAAGTAGTAGAAATGAGAACAGCGAGAAACTTAACATCAGGTTTGATGGTCACGAAGTCAATGAAGTTAAGGAATTCTGCTACCTAGGCAGTAAAATAACCAATGACGGACGGAGCAAGGAGGACATCAAAAGCAGACTCGCTATGGCAAAAAAGGTATTTCTGGCCAAGAGAAGTCTACTAATATCAAATACCGGCCTTAATTTGAGGAAGAAATTTCTGAGGATGTACGTCTGGAGTACAGCATTGTATGGTAGTGAAACATGGACTGTGGGAAAACCGGAACAGAAGAGAATCGAAGCATTTGAGATGTGGTGCTATAGACTGATAAGGTGATAAGGTGGACTGATAAGGTAAGGAATGAGGAAGTTCTACGCAGAATCGGAGGGGAAGGAATATGTGGAAAACACTGATAAGGAGAAGGGACAGGATGATAGGACATCTGCTAAGACATGAGGGAATGATATCCATGGTACTAGAGGGAGCTGTAGAGGGCAAAAACTGTAGAGGAAGACAGAGATTGGAATACGTCAAGCAAATAATTGAGGACGTAGGTTGCAAGTGCTACTCTGAGATGAAGAGGTTAGCACAGGAAAGGACTTCGTGGCGGGCCGCATCAAACCAGTCAGTAGACTGATGATCAAAAAAAAAAAAGTAATTTTTGCACTAAACCTCAGCATTTCGCGATGCTCTCACTATTTAGCAACGTTACAAATGTATACAACAGCAAATGACAACGACATATAACTGTCTCAGCTTCTATAAAGTAGACATTCAAAACATCTGCACTTGATAATGGCCTAAGGCCGAAATTGCAGTAGTGGAAGTAAAAAGTTTAACAGTCACTGATGTAAACATGATGTCTTTCAAGAAGCACCACTAATGTACTCACAATACATCACACGTGTATCAGGTACGGACAGGGCACTCTAAAATTACTGACGATGCTATTCTCTGCATAAGGGCATCCTTACTCAACAATCGTAAGGTAAAGTTCAGTGCCGCGCGGGGTAGCCGCGCGGGGTGGCCCCGCGTTCTAGGGAATCTTGCCACGGTCCGTACGGCTCCCTGCCCCACCGAAGGCTCGAGTCCTCCCTCGGCCATGGGTGTGTGCATTGTCCTTAGAGTAATTTAGTTCAAGTTAGATTAAGTAGTGTGTAAGCTTATGGACTGATCTCCTCAGCAGTTTGGTCCCACAAGATCTTACCACAAATTTCCAAATTAAGCTGAATGGATTAGGATATCCACTTGATTGTGAATGACGTTTCCCTATTTAAAAGTGGATGACTGCCAATTAATGCCCACAACAATGAGAAAGAAATTCATAGTACGCTATAACGACATAAGTGATGATCTATGAGGTACTGCCATGACGTCTAAATACCAAGGACCGGCCGAGATGGCCGAGCGGTTCTAGGCGCTACAGTCTGGAACCGCGCTACCGCTACGGTCGATGGTTCGAATCCTGCCTCGGGCATGGATGTTTGTGATGTCCTTAGGTCAGTTAGGTTTAAGTAGTTCTAAGTTCTAGGGGACTGACGACCTCAGAAGTTAAGTCCCATAGTGCTCAGAGCCATTTGAACCAAATACCAAGGGATGATAATACAAAAATACGTGAAATGGTACAATCGAGTGAAATGTTGAAGAGCGCATCACATCTACTAAGGAAGCGGCATGCGAGTCTCTGTGTGATCAATTCTAGATTATTGTCCCTGTACTCAGCCATTTTTCTCTCTTTAATTTACGAACTGAAAGTGATGCTGTTACTTACTGCTCAACCCCATGTAATGTACAGTGATACGCAAAGTATTTACTTATGCACTGCATGTCATTAAGACTCCTCGTATGCCTCTAACAAGGATAGCAATAAACAAAATTCCTTTTACGTACTTACACAGTACAGTTACAAGACTAAGTGATGAAATTTGTAGGTGATAAGGGGGGGGGGGGGGGGAGACATATGATGCGAAGTTAATTTCAGAGAACTGCCACCTGTGACTGAAATAACGACTTTAACCCTACTGATCACCTGCTCGTACTGAGTTCGGATGACAGGGTGATAGCTTCAGCAATGCTCAAATGGTTCAAATGGCTCTAAGCACAATGGAACTTAATATCTGAGTTCATCAGTCCCCTCGACTTAGAACTACCTAAAACTAACTAACCTAAGGACATCACACACTTCCATGCCCGAGGCAGGATTCGAACTTGCAACCGCAGCAGCGGCGCGTTTCCGCACTGAAGCTCCTAAAGCCGCTCTGCCACAGCGGCCGGCTTCAGCAATGCGCTTTTATTTATTTAATCGTAGTGATTGTCGAGTTTTGTCAAGCCGGTCTCTTGCCGGTTTAAGACCAGATGAGTGAGAGTCATGAGGTTCTGACCATCCTGAACAGTAAAATATGAAGTCACGGTCCTGACGCTGTTGAATTCCGACTTCTGTTGGAGGCCATTCCTCCTTATTACTCGATGCACCACGGTCTTCTCACAGGTAAACAGGAAAACTTCCAGAATGGGAAACCGCCCGCATAGTTTTATATACGGTATGAGGATGGCTTTATCCCTATCTGTATCCGGTTTTGCTGAAATCCATGCGTACTATACAACTCCATGTACGTATATGTGTATTTTCTTCGTCTCCTTCCAAATCACTGGACCAATATCAAACCGACTTAGTACACAGATCTCTTACTGTCTGAAGATAATGGCTATGTAGGTAAGAACCACCTACCTATCAAAGGGGTTCGGGTGGGTTAGAAATAGCAATGTAGTCGAGGACACGCAACTTTTAAGAAACATTTCCTCTCTGACAACCCCCTACAAATTGAAGAAAGGAAAAAAGTTTATCGCTTCCTATTTTTACACTGTTCATTCAACTATCACGTGAACCACGACGGTTTAATTTATTACCACTTTAATACTAACTGCATTTGCGACACCATCAGCTGTATAATGGAACGACGACAACGAAAATTTGTGCTGGACCGGGAACCGAACCCAGGTTTCCCGCTTATGGCGAGCAGTCGCCTTACAGTTTGACTAGCCGAGCACGACTTACGGGAAGACCCAAACTTCCACATGTCGTCAACTGTCTAAAACCTGTACTCGTACACCCATTATATAAGTTCCCGTACAGGGGATGGCAGTATGACTCCAGCCGGAGTGAACTTCCAGACCTTCCACAAGACCATATGAGGGGACTTTCTAGCTTTCTATCCCCTGCTAGCAGTTTTGCGAAAGTTGCTTTCCCTCGGCCCTCAGCGTGCCACACTTGCCGTTCTCCTGCCCGTATTCTCTGTACATACCAGTGCTAAAGCTCACCCAGAAAAGCAATAGAAATATCCAGCACCAGGTTAAACCGAAGTACATTAAAGAAAGGAGATCAGCGGATACAACTACTGTAATCACGTTAATCCTCATAAAAATTTATATCGACTTGTAAATAATTGATTTTAGCTATCAGTCGTCCTTTCCAAATTTTATTGGCAGATCTAGATTTCAATTAGAAACTAGCCATTCTCAGTGCACTATCATTTTTGATTAATCCATGTAATGCGTGCTGGTCGGACTTTATCCACAATTCATTGAATACTAGTATTCAATTAACTGTGGCTTCAGAAACCACCAAGAGAAACGTAGTTTTGCACGTAAATTCAAAATGAAGAGAGATTTTTTCCTGTTGGTTAAACCCTTTCTTATATCAAAGTCTGATACACCGGTGGACCTAATTTGAACCATAAGTCACGCTTCAGTCTGGAGTATTTTAAGGGTGACTGTTTTTCCATTTAGAATCTGAAGTAGGGTTACTGCTTTTGCACGTAAAATACGAACGGTGAACAAACGAAGAGCGCCATTAGATCAGCTTTAATTTCACGCAAGTTAAAATCTTCTGTAGACGAATTAATCGATTCCCACAATTTGCCTGGGCGCCGGCTCCAGTTCGTCGTTCAAATCTTGCGTAATCCACTGCATCATAGCTACGATAACACGCACACCTAAGTGCCAAAGAAACTGGCATAGGCATGCGTATTCTAAAACAGAGATATGAAATCAGGCAGAATACAGCGCTGCCGTCGGCAACGCCAATATAAGTGTCTGGCGCAATTGTTAGATCGGTTATTGCTGTTAGAATGGCAGGTTATCAAGGTTTAAGTAAGTTTCAACGTGGTGTTGTAGTTGCCGCACGAGCGATGTGACACAGAATCTCCGAGGTAGCGATGAAGTGGGGATTTTCCCGTACGATGATTTCTCGAGTGTACTGTGAATATCAGGAATCCGGTAAAACATCAAATCTCCGACATCGCTGAGGACAGAAAAAGATCTTGCAAGAACAGGAGCAACGGCGACTCAAGAGAATCGTTCAACGTGACGGAAGTGCGATACTTCCGCAAATTGCCCCATATTTCAATGCTGGGCCATCGACAAGTGTCAGCGTGCGAACCATTCAGCGAAACATCATCGATATGGGATTCGGAGCCGATGTCCTACTCGATTGCGCTTGATGACAGCACGATACAAAGCTTTAACCCTTGCCTAGGCAAGTCAACACCGACGATGGACTGTTGATGACTGGAAACATATTGGCTGATCGGACGAGTCTCGTTTCAAATTGTATCGAGCGGATGGACGTGTGCGGGTGTGGAGACAACCTGATGAATCCGTTGACCCTGCATGTCAGTCTCCACCTGCAAGCTGGTGGAGACTCTGTAATGGTGTGGGGCGCGTGCAATTTTGAGCCCTGATACGTCTAGATACGGCTCTGGCAAATGACACGTATGTAAGCGTCCTGTCTGATCACCTGCATCTATTCATGTTCCTTGTGCAATCCAACGAACTTGGGCAATTCCAGCAGACGATGCGACCACTCACACGTCCAGAATTGCTACAAAGTGGCCCCAGGAACACTTCTGCTGGCCACTAAACTTTTTAGTCATGTGCATTATTGAGTATATCTGGGATGTCTTGCGGCTTGCTGTTCAGATCTCCACACCCTCGTAAGCTAACGGATTTCTGGACAGACCTGAAGGATTCATGGTGTCAGTTATCTCCAACATTGCTTCAGGCAGTGGTAGAGTTCATGTCACGTCGTGTTGCTGTACTTCTTCGCATTCTCGGTCGCCTTCCACGATATCAGGCAGGTTGAAAGATAACCGTATTATTAGGGAAGAGAGAAAAGTATGCTTTTGCCTGTACTTTCTTAAAACCCTCTAGCAACGCTCGTATTTCTGCTTTACGCAGCCCCCGTTATTTTTGTGGATTTTCTTGTTTCTATACTGGTCCACAAACAGGCGAGAACGGACACCTGACATCGGCATTAATTAAAGAGGTAGTCATTGCAACTAGACCTGAATGGAAATGGCGCAACGGATAATTGGGGGAGGGGTACTTTAGAGCGCTGCCTATAGAATGGAGCGTGTCCTATTTTGCACGTTACTAAGCAAGGGGTTGAAGGGCTCGCACTCTGATGTGTGGGTCCCTGCGTTCTATTTTTTTATTTTTTTATTTTATAACTCTTTTCCTTATATAAATGAATTCTCTTTAGATTGACTTCATAGTGATTTCAGGGTATGTCAAAGATTGATGACCATTCATAGCCTATTTATTTGAAACATAATAATTACAGTTATTATTCCACCTTACAGAGAAAAACAGTTTTTCAACGTATAGCTTGGCTGTCTTGTATGCTGATCTGCACGCACATTATTGTTTCACGGACAAGACGGAACTGCGTTTGGCCAAAATGGTTATTACCAAATTCTACAATTACTTTTACATAGAACATCCACTATGTGAGAGGAGGATAACGGACAGGCTGGGGACCAGACGCGTTAACACAGGGGGTCAAAGCGGTTTAGCGGAGCGATATCTGTTTTGTCGCTATTTGAAACTCGCACCCTCTGGCAACGAACGATTGACCACGTGGAATTACAGTTCATCCAACTACAAAGGGAGTGGAAACGACTATCAGTTTAACTATGCCGTGAGGCGGCGAATTACGATGTGACCGTTCGATGTTATAATTTAGCTCCCCCAATGATCAACCACGTTCACTATTTCTAGTGTGGGGCATACCACGTGTTCTAAGATCCTCTTCGCACAAAGAAACATTTTTACGGTTCAATTTTTCGTCGAAAATAAATCACTCGCGTTTGAATATATTACGTTGCACTCGATTTGTGCTAAAGAATTTATATATATATCAATTCATGACATCCATCCTTACAAATTTCCTTTTTCTGGCGGACACAGGTCCAGATCGTCCGCTTATAGTAACCTCTCAAAACTCTGGCTTCTCTCTCTCCACATGCACCACTGCTGGCGGCCCACCTCCAATTGCACAAACCGAGAGAGGTGGCGCAGTGGTTAGCACACTGGTCTCGCATTCGGGAGGACGACGGTTCAATCCCGCGTCCGGCCATCCTGATTTGGGTTTTCCATGATTTCCCTAAATCACTCCAGGCAAATGCCGGGATGGTTCCTTTGAAAGGGCACGGCCGACTTCCTTGCCCATCCTTCCCTAATCCGATGAGACCGATGACCTCGCAGTTTGGTCTCTTCCCCCAAAACAACCAACCAACCAATTGCACAACGCTACACGCTGTTTACATACAACAGCCCAACACTACACTAGTGAATATTTCAACAATGAGTCCAACCCGCCACAGACTGCACAGAGCGCAGTCAGTGATTTTCATTAAGAGTGCTACATGGCGTTACCAACATAAAAACCTAAACAGCCTACTTACAACGTTCACTAACATGATTCGCATTCAGGTACAAGTAATACATGATACATGACATATATAAATGTGTCTAATGAAGCCTTACACATTCTCCATCCGTCCACATGCGGTTCCGCTGCATCCGCGGGCAGCCGCGTCGTCCAATAAACTGACGGCGGAGTTGCCTCAGTTTGTATTCCAGGTGCGAGCGAGCAGCGAAACCTGCTGCTTATGGAGATGTAACTACTGTACCGTTTCATCGTGTACCAGTTTCTTTGGCTCTCCACTGTACGTCTGAATGTCTACAAATGGCCGCTGGTCCGTGTTAAACCAGAAGCGTTGCACTCCATGTTCCTAGATCAGTTAGAAACTGAACAGCGAGACCTTCGAAACTACGCTGTTATGATATTGTATTCGATCTCATTTCCACTGAATAATACTTCTTTCTGTTCCATCTAGCCTTCAACTTTCATTATTTTCGATTAGTACTGGCTTACCACCTGAGTTGTTGACATTTAAAGCTGCTTCCATTTTCTTAAACGTCTGTTTACTGTTCCTTCAGATGGAGTATATTGTTGTTGTGGTCTTCAATCCTCAGACTGGTTTGAAGCAGCTCTCCATGCAACTGTATCCTGTGCAAGCTGCTTCATCTCCCAGTACCTACTGCAGCCTACATCCTTCTGAATCTGCATAGTGTATTCATCTCTTGGTCTCTGTCTACGATTTTTACCCTCCACGCTGCCCTCCAATACTAAATTGGTGATCCCTTGATGCCTCAGAACATGTCCTACCAATCTATTCCTTGTTCTAGTCAAGTTGTGCCAAAAACTCCTCTTCTCCCCAATTCTATTCAACACCCCCTCATAAGTTATGTAATCTACGCATCTAATATTCAGCATTCTTCTGTAGCAACACGTTTCGAAAGCTTCTATTCTCTTCTTGTCCGAACTATTTATCGTCCATGTTTCACTTCCATACATGGCTACACTTCATACAAATACTCTCAGAAACGACTTCCTGACACTTAAATCAACACTCCATGTTAACAAAGTTCTCTACTTCAGAAACGCTTTCCTTGCCATTGCCAGTCTACATTTCATATCCTCTCTACTTCGACCATCATCAGTTATTTTGCTCCCCAAATAGCAAAATTACTTTACTACTTTAAGTGTCTCATTCCCTTATCTAATTCCCTCAGCATCACCCGAGTTAACTCGACTACATTCCATTATCTTCGTTTTGCTTTGTTGATATTCATCTTATATCTTCCTTTCAAGACACTGTCCATTCCGTTCAACTGCTCTTCCAAGTCCTTTGCTGCCTCTAAGCCGGCCGGGGTGGCCGAGCGGTTCTAGGCGCTAGAGTCGCAGATTCGAATCCTGCCTCGGGCATGGATGTATGTGATGTCCTTAGGTTAGTTAGGTTTAAGTAGTTCTAAATTCTAGGGGACTGATGACCTCAGAAGTTAAGTCCCATAGTGCTCAGAGCCATTTGCACCATTTTTTTGCTGTCTCTGACAGAATTACAATGTCATCGGCGAACATTAAAGTTTTTATTTCTTCTCCGTGGAATTTAATACCCACTCTGAATTTTTGTTTTGTTTCCTTTACTGCTTGCTCAATATGCAGATTGAATAACACTGGGGAGAGGCTACAACCCTGTCTCATTCCCTTCCCAACCACTGCTTCCCTTTCATGTCCCTCGACTCTTATAACTGCCATCTGGTTTCTGTACAAATTGTAAATAGCCTTTCGCTCCCTGTATTTTACCCATGCCACCGTCAGAGTATATGTGCGAATATAACAGGAAACCTGTAATTTAACGCCCACTTGGATTCCTTCGTGTGTTTCCAAGACAGCTCGCTGTCGGTAGCTGTGAGGTGACGCAGGTTAATCAGGAGGTGAGCGCCGAGGTCGGCAGTGCTATCGATGCGCCTCGCCGGAGGCGGCACCGCCAGGTACGGCCGGCAGCCTCCGCCGCCCGCCGCCCGCCGCCAGCCGCCCACGCCACCTACGGCACCGCGGGGCGTGCAGCGCGGTCAGTGCGGGCCCGAGTCGCGACACGCCCCCAGCACCGCGCCGCTCCGCACTCTTCTCCAGCAGCAGCGCCGACACCTGACAGGTACCTGCGGTAGCCGGTATTCCCGCACCTAGAGCTTGTCGCGCGTTACAATGGCATACGCTCGAATAACACCAGCCACGTTGCTGTTCACGTACTCTGCCGCAAACTTCTCCACTGACTGAAACTGTCAATTTTTCCAAGAACTGGAAGTCTCTTTGACTACTAGGTAATGATACGTTTTGCCTTTTCTGTTGCTTCATAAATGCATCATCAGTTAGCATTTTCGTTTCAAAAAAATACTTCTGGGTGTGTGACACCACCCTATGTGATAAAAAATAAAAATAATAATGATACCAACGCCTCGGCTGCTATTGCAGGCAAGCAGCCATCGTCACTCACCCTGACGAATGCTGGCTCTAATAACAACCGAAATGCTGTTTCTTTCTCACGTATAGCGCTGTCATACACCCACAACGGTTATTGTGAGACCTAAGATCATCTGGCGAATGAGATACAGTGACGTGTATTATTCCTTTAAAAATTAGTGGTTTGAACAAAGCATAATATTATTGTACATTGTTGATTACTGATTTCGGTTCACTAGCATGCAGGCCGGCCGGAGTGGCCGAGCGGTTCTAGGCGCTACAGTCTGGAACCGCGTGACGCTACGGTCGCAGGTTCGAATCCTGCCTCGGGCATGGATGTGTTTGATGTCCTTAGGTTAGTTAGGTTTAAGCAGTTCTAAGTTCTAGGGGACTGATGACCTTAGAAGTTAAGTCCCATAGTGCTCAGAGCCATTTTGAACTAGCATGCAGCCTCATATGTATGAAATAAACAGAGAACTGCATTTCAGTTAAAGTGAACATTTAACAACCTACAAAAAACAAACGCTGTTATTGTGAATTTTATATTTGTATTTCGATTAGCATTTTGATATACGTTTTTGTACTTATCTAAGTTATTTTATTCGTTTATAACATTAGTAGTCAACGAAGTTGGATTCCATCGGAACCAGTGTTAACAATTACTTCTAACTCTTTCTTAAAATTGTATGTATCTGAGCGCGCCATCCTTTGTGACCGAGTGGTTCTAGGCGCTTCAGTCTCGCACTCGTGACCGCTACGGTCGCAGGTTCGAATCCTGCCTCGGGCATGGATGTGTGTGATGTCCTTAGGTTAGTTAGGCTTAAGCAGTTCTAAGTTCTAGGGGACTGATGACCTCAGATGTTAAGTACCATATTGGTCAGAGCCATTTGAACCACTTTTGTATCTGCGCGCCAACTCCGAGAACAGCCAAACCACAGCGGTCACGGACGAGCACTCGCGACGGTTTGTCTTACTTTTGTTCATTAACATACATGCTATGCCAAAACTTTTAGTACTGACAAGTTACCCTTAGTAACGATTATGTTGTGGCTAAAATGTTACTTAGGCACAGATCCTTTACTAAGAATGATAAGTATTTTTTTACTACTTCTTTGTTATACTACTGTTATATGTAATGTATGTTTTTTAAACACTCTGAACTGTCCATATTGACCGAAACGCAAGTTGTTTTCCACAGATCTGACGATGGTTGCTAGTGAACTGGAAACGGTAATCGGCAACTTGTAATTATATTTTACTGCGATCAAGACCGCAAAAATTTTGACACAAGGATTTTATTGTAAAGGAGTCCGGCCGCGATGATATTTCAGTCACATTAGTAATATTTATTTGTTACCCCTGCACAGTATTTCGTGGCTTTTACCGATGCTTTGCTCTTCGAGCACATGTCCCCTGGTGAATAGAAAAAATTGAAAATGTGTAGTTGTTAGTGGAACTAAAATCTGTTAACGTTGAACCACAATATCTTTACGGAATTCATTAATGATCCTCTCAGATAATGTAATGATCTGTGCGTAACGAGGCAAAGAGCCTAAATTGGAAATTACCTGATTAAAACTGCCAGACTGAGACTCGAATCCCGATCCTTGCCTAGGTACGGATGGAGTACTTGTAGAAGCTTAGAACGCGAGTTGTTGCTTGGATACCTCAGTCATTAAGAGCATTGTTTGCGATATGAAAGATTCCGGTTTTGAACTCTTGATACGAAGCATAGCCTTCACCTGTCAGGAAGCTTGAAAACAGCGGGCGTTACGCTGCGAAGATTCATTCACGGTAGTCAAAACATATTTCGATAATGTAATCGAGAATATGTTGTAATCCACCCCTCCCTTCCTACTTGCAGCTATTGTCCACATTAGTCTTCTATGAAGATTTGAAAGGAGCGAAGATAACAGTAAACCTTACCAGTTTAGTTATCTTTTCACGTAGAGTTGGCTCCGATTAGTTTTGCCTAGGGGTCTGATTTTTGAAACTGAAATTCTTACATTTTGGATCCTATTGGCTGAATTGATCTAAATAAATTTCAACATTGCTGTCGCACGACTTTTGTTGTTACATTAACATATTTCGTCACATTTTAGTATATCATACAGTCTTTTGATTTTTCACATAAACGAGGCCGAAATTATATTGTTCGACACAATACAAAAATAAGTCCGATCACATCAGAGACATGCTTACTACTGTCTCACTTAGCGTAAAGTAACAATGTTTGAAAGGGTTTAGAATTTTTGTTGAAAAATGAATTTTTATCAGTTTCGATTATCTGTCTGGCCCAATTAATAATGCAATCCGCTGGAAGCAGTACGTGAATGACGGGGAGGTTATTGATGCAGGAGAATGTTGGCTTCCATGTCGACTATTAGAGTCGTACAATGTGGGCATAAAGACCATCCCAGTAAGGTGGCAAAAGATCGTCGAGTCGAACGGAGGTTATGTTGAGAAATAGGGTTTTGTAGCCCAAAGAGTGGGAAATAATCTGGCGTATAGGAATCCTGAATCAAACCAACCTGCTTTCAGAAAAAATGAGTTGCATTATTAAGTGAACACCCCTCTTAATCCATTGAGATGATTCCAGAAAATGGAGTGAATGATGATTGAATGATATCTCCTCCAATGTGCGAATGCAAAATCGCTTGGGGATTTGCATCGCTGTGGAACCATGTTGACGTCAAAGTCGAACCGCATTCTTTGACACTCACTGGACCAGGTTTCACTTTCTTTGTATAGTTGATCGTTGTTTTCTCCATGATCACATGGAACGTGAGTTAGCAACCGAGTGTCATCTAGTCAGTTAGCATCCAGCGTAATAAATCTTTAAATACCTCACATCCTTCTATTCTGAAGACATAGACTCGTATCGCTTAATGAAATAGAGACGGAATTCTAAATAGAGCATTGAATATCAGTCAGTTCAGTGTTATGTAAATGTGGAAATATAATGAAACGTATCCATAAGTAAGAATTTGCATAGTACTCATATGTAGAGCTGTGACTAATTGAAAACACATGAGCAGCTCAAGAAAATCAATAAAAACGTACGTGGGATATACCCGAAAAGACTTAGAGGGTACTACGAATAGCTGCGCCGAACAATGCTTTCGGTATGGTTCATAATTCTGTCGCTATCTCACATGAAAGCAAACACACACACACACACACACATACACGATCTCTGTGAGTGCGCTGATCTCTGATGTCCTGTGATTGTAGCTGCTGCTGCGAACAAAGCGCCGTCGGTTCCCATCGGACAATTCTCGTCGCACGGATTCTTTTTCCGCTCTTGCGTCCCGCTAGGAGGTTTAACAAGGTCGCCCTCGTGTCGTTCTCGGCGGTCTATCTGCGGCCATTGTGTAGCCGGCGTTCGGTGCTTTTTCCTCCTCCTTCGGCGACGTTTGGCGGAGGGCGATCTCCTTTTTAATCGACTTACCACAGCAAGGCGAGTACAGGGAGGAGCGATTTCAAGGAAGGCGACCAGTTATAGTGCATGCCAACGGAGCTTAGCACTTTCCTACGTAACCTTAGCTGCACATACAAAACGTATGTATAATTTTAAATGTATAACATGAGAACACAATTACAAAGAAAAATTATCAGCTACAGGGTCTAACGCACTTCACTGTCGGGATTGTGCCTAGTGTTTATTGTTTGTTGTCTTCCACAACTAATCAACGAAATATGTATTTGCTTTAATTTCACTCTTATATCAAGATGCCTAAAACAGTATTAGAGCAAAACGCTATTCACATGTTATTATATTCCTCATGTAAACGCAAAAAATATTTAAAGGTAGGCATTAGAAGAAAGATATGAGTTACTCAACAAGGTAATTGTGTAGAAAAAATAAAAATATAAATAAATAGTCTTACAAGAATACAGCAGATCTATTTCATTACACGTATCTCAGTGTCTGCGTTCGTTACTGTAGATGACAATAAGGGACACATGCAGTGGTGCATTACAATTGTGTATCTTTTCTCTCCATATGTACAGCAGGAAACCCACAGTTCTTGCAGTAACTTTTTTCCCAGCTACTGTTAGAGTCATTGTTGATGCTGAGCCAGATTCACTTGCTCAAAACGTTTTGTCACCTTGTTATTCACAATATTATCAACTGTTTCGCATCCGTCACCACCAGTATATTGCTCGTGATAATATGTCCCAGACTCGGCGGCGGTACGCTGTGTCGCACGGGCATTCTCTCAGACCCACGCTATTATTACTTATTTTTCTCGACCGCATGCCTATTTTCTACAGTGACTTTTTTCTGAGCATTACGATATTTATACCGTACGCTGGTCTTTGCTTACAAGAAAGGTTGAGGGACTGATGACCTCAGATGTTAAGTCCCATAGCGCTTAGAGCCATTTGAGCCAAGAAAGGTAGGATTCTACTAAAACGTACTGTTTCACGTATAACTATCCAAGTTTTCTTTAACAGACCAATTTAGAAAGATATCTTTTTGTTTCGGCACTTAAAACATAAATGTTACTCACCTGAATATGTATAAGTCCATAGGCAATTCGTTAATTCTTTCTCTATTTTAAAGACAGAGGATAGGAGTAGAGGAAAACCTGCAAGAGAGCTTTTCTTACTTAGATATTGAGTAACACCATACTGCAAAACCAAAAGTAAATGACATTAGTGGAGTCATGGATGGTGTAACCTTGTATGCAGCAAAAAAATCAATGATTTGTTCTTAATACGTTGTAAGACGACTCTCGTTGGTGAGCTGTCAGACGGTGTATTTCGTAGTCACGAGAGACAATCTGCCAACAGTTGGAGTTGTCACCAGCTGGCTAATGTAACGAAAGGTTTGATTAGGGTGGCTCCTACGCAGAATGGGAGATCGTCG
Source organism: Schistocerca serialis cubense (assembly GCF_023864345.2). Taxonomy (NCBI): domain Eukaryota; kingdom Metazoa; phylum Arthropoda; class Insecta; order Orthoptera; family Acrididae; genus Schistocerca; species Schistocerca serialis. The sequence continues at coordinate 391,980,422 of NC_064639.1, forward strand.
TATGTAAGCTTTCTAGCACACTCGACCGCGAAGTCACCAGCGTCCTTACTAATCTAATTTTTCTTAAGTATACATAAGAAAGGGAAATATGAGAATTAGAAGATAGTCGGATATTAACGTGACAAAGATGGCTTACTTCACACCTTTAAGTTACAAGACTCTGGCCAACTCTTGTCAATAATTTAGATCTTGAGTACTAAATCATACGAACGCAACAAAGAAATTCAAATACACCTGGATGAACACAACAGGGATGCACGTGCAATGACGCTTCACTGATATTTGCAGAATAAAAATTACACAAGTTAACGTCAGCATAGTCGTGAGTACAGTACTAGATAAGATAACAACCAGTAAGCGCATCGGTCGAAAATCAGTCAGGCACAAACGTAGCTAAAAGTGGTTCCAAGGGGTCCGTAATCCCCCGTCCCTATCACCTAAATAAAATTTACATACGTTCCAGTTGCCACGTTGTGAAATTGAGAGATTTTTGATTTTCAGTCATACGATGAGAAAGGGATACGTACTGTCGATAATCAACAAGGCCTTATATTACCTATAAATAGCAGTATCGGCTATCGCCCATCCATACTTTAGCCAAGACCAACTACTATTCATTGTGAGCCTTACTTGATAACACTTGTTGTTTTGTTAATCAAATCCGTTCTTACTTGCAGTTGAATTTAATGTAAGCATTGTAGCGTGTTTTTGATTTGTGGAGCCGCATTATGTTACGTAAAAGGTGAGTACGCACTGATAAAATAGCCTACTTAGCTATGTATAGCAGGTTAATGTTAGCATTGGAGGCGTTATTTGGAGACTGGGAGAACTTCAGGGTTGTAATATTTCAGTATTTCACAAGGCAGCGGAGCAGTAAACGTCATTAGATATAATATTAAATTAAACTCAGTGCACAAAGATACATTTGGATTTTCATATGTCGCCCAAAAGTCGCGTTATCAAGAAAAACATCGCCCAAGAGGCGCAAGCGGCATTTCTTTAAAAAATGTACCCAAAATTCTATCATTAGTAGCTCAAATGGCAACATGTAGCCCGATCTAGTCACCTGGATGGTACTCAGTTATAATAACCAGCTCCGATACGAAATAATGGGGAAAGGTTTGTGGAGAGGGAGAGGGGTATTCTATAGTTCGTTCGTCTCTAGATTTTTTCCGAAAACTGCTTTAATTTGTCCTAGCCGATGACGCTCTGCATCCCGCCTTCCGTACAGAATCTATTTACGCTCTTGTAATAATGGCTCTGAGCACTACGGGACTTAACATCTGTGGTCATCAGTCCCCTAGAACTTAGAACTACTTAAACCTAACTAACCTAAGGACATCACGCACATCCATACCCGAGGCAGGATTCGAACCTGCGACCGTAGCAGTCACGCGGTTCCGGACTGAGCGCCTAGAACCGCGAGACCACCGCGGCCGGCCCTTGTAATAATGTAATAAGTAATAACTGTAGCTTTTCTCAGATATACTAATATCTTCAAACTGTAATGTTTTAAGTTGTAGGAACAATAATTTAAAAATAATTTTTTCTGTACTTTGCAACATTACCGGTACTTGGGGAGAAGGTATTTATTTCTCAGGCAGACAGTATTTAGTTTTAATGTTGGGCTGCTTAGGAATTTGACAATATGGGAAGTCCAGAGGATTCAGAGTCGATGCCAGGATTTTGCTCTGGTGGAGACTTGACAGAAATTGGGGATCTTTAACTTTTTGATACCCCAATCACATTTTGCCGATATATTCACACCGTGTAATCATTTTTGTGGAGGGCAAGCATCTTGACCAGTTTCTATAACCTGAAGACGCGTACCACAGGTGAAACGCGACTTTGAAATAAAAAAAATAAATAAATAAATAAAAAATTCACAACCAAGACTGTATTTTTATCTGAAATGGGTAGTTCCCTGTTTGATTTATTATTTAAGTAATTGTGCAGTTGGCCATTAATAAAGACACAAGCCATTTAAAATTATGCAACGTGTGCTTTATCTGAAACCACCATAGCAGAGAGCATGCAAAGCGCTCCTTATGAATATAGCACGTTAATTTATGTTCGTACAGTTAAATATGTTTTCTTTGTAATAAATGTTAAGTTTTTATGCACATGATACATTACTTATAAATGAACAAATAGTATTACATTATCTTGTGAGGTTGGAAAAGATTAGCAAAGACAGGCAGTCTTCTCAATGTGTTTTTCATAGTGTAACATACTCATAATTTGAATTATGTACCATTTTTTTTAAATTCATTGTAGCGTGGCGGACTCGGGAGAGCATAGAAGTCGGTGATCAGGCGTACTGAGAATCGTTCTGTTCTGAAACGGTGAGAAAGTAGCCAGTGCACGTGTCATGTGATAAAAAACTAGGCGACATGTTGGCTGCTGAGTGCTTCAACGTCTGTGGTGACTCGCTGCTTTTGACAATTGCTTCTTGTGAACCCAAAGTACTTCGTTATTGTTCAAGGAAATTTCTTATTTTATCCATGAGCTGTTGAACTTAAATTGGTTTACTAACATTTAATTCACTATGAGACCTCATATTACGCGCATTTCCTATGATTAGTGGACTGGGCGATTCTTTCTGCACTTGAATCACACATACATAAACTTTACTGAAAATGTAAAGTTATAATCTTCCTTGGTGCTGTATCTACATACTTTTTGTTGGGATACCAATCTATTTATTTGTGTTTTACGTTGACGGATAGATAACATATATAGACTCAGGTAGCGTAGCCGCATGACATGAAAGTGACAGTGTGCGACCAGTCATACGACTGATTACATGCAAGTGTTAGTCATGGTCCTACATTCGGACAATCTCCACACGGGAGTAATCGATCCCTTTTAGCCGGCCACTGTGGCAGAGCGGTTCTAGGCGCTTCAGTCCTTAATCGCGCTGCTGCTACGGTCGTAGGTTCAAATCCTGCCTCAGGTATGGATGTGTGTGATGTCATTCTGTTAGTTTAAGTAGTTCCAAGTCTAGAGAACTGATGACCTCAGATGTTAAGTCCCATAGTGCTTAGAACCATTTGTACCATTTTTGATCCGTTTTGCACGTTAACCGAAGTATTTCTACTTCTTAACTGGAGTATCATAGCAAATTACGTTCCTTTATATTTTGGCTGATTTATGCACCTCTAGTTACTTCGATTGCGCTACTTACATAGTAATAGATAGATTAGCAGCCTCAATCTACGAGATTTATTCAATAAATAATGACCCAGATTTTTTCCCCCCAGCATATGTATTTTTTCTTAAGAGTTAAAATTTGGAGACAGTATCAACACTTCTTTTTCATGCGCTGTTTTTGCACACATTCTCCACCACGATCTAAGGTCTTACGTCAGCCTTGTGTAAGAGCATGTATCCCCTGTTGGTAACAGCTCTTATACTATGTTCATGGCCATGTTTTCATTGCATGAATTAGGGTCTGATCATCTCCAAATTTTGTCCCAGCGGAGAAACCTGGTCAAACGAGATGGAAATCCGGAGCCACCGGCCTGGGCAAAGATGACGCAGTGATGTCCAACAAAGTTTGGCGATGTGGTCCCGGATCCAGAGACTTAAGTATGGTCGTGCATTTCGTCTTGAAGACTCTGTTGGATTTTTGTCAGAGTCTTCTCATATGCCTATGAATTAAGAGGTGACGTTTTTAGCAACATGCCCCCGGGGACGACTCCACCACACTGCAGTGACTACCTTTTCCTGAACTGAAACTATCCCTGCAAAAACTCCTCTAACCATGCAGAAACTCCTCTCCATTCGTCTCTAGCAGTTACAGCAGTCCAGACAAAATGGTTTTTCTTAGAATCTCGTGATGTATTGGCAGCATACGTCGAACCCATCTTGAGCACACTTTTGAATTTCCATGAGTGTTAGTCATTGCACAAACACAATGTTCACTGAGAGCTGTTGGCCGAGTTGTCGAGTTGTGATGAGCCAGTCTACATGAGTTATGGCATCCACGAGATACACCATGTCGGGAGCATTGGCTGTGATTGGGCGTCCCGAACATGGGTATCATAGAGGGCAGTTTCTGTACTTTCTAACGCTTTACCTCCTATTACCCATCGCCAACAGTACTTTTGTCAAATTTATCATTAAAAAACACATCATACAAACTTTTATGGATGTTGACCATTGTTCATTTTCCACAACCAAGAAATCGAAAACAACATGTTGCACCTAACGATTGTCTTGTGAAATCACCAATTTGATGGTTCTACGGCTCTGTTACATGCACTAGAACACTCGCGAACTTGCAGATGAGACAACACTTTCGAGGCACCTAAACTGATGTGGTAGAAGTATGAAGAAAAGGGGGTAGCGTCTTTGATTAGAAATCAAAACGTCATTGACCCAAGGTTCTAAATCCAACCACCGCTTAAAATTTTGAATAAAAATCATCGGCAATGGCGGCCGTAGACTTCCGGGATGAGAAGAGTCACCATCATTCTGCCAACGGTTTTGTCGAAGAGGCGGAGGAACAGACAGAGGGTCAGGACAGCTTCTTTTTCTTGCGGTGGGAAGCTGCCCCTAAAGGCGAAGGAAGCAGCAATGATCAACGTCATGAGGATCAAAAGGCAATGGAAACCACTGCATTAAAGGCACGTAACGTGTAACCACAGGATGTGTGGCGTGTGATTGAAGATGTGTCATGACGACCTCTCTAGTTCCAAAGATTTCGGACTAGCCATCCATTCCGATCTTAGGAAGGGGACTGCCGAGGGGGAGAGATGACTATGAGCAAAGAAAACTGAATATTCAACGGAACGGTCACGCCCTACGTGTCGCGCCATGGAATGTCAGAAGTTTGAATGTGATAGTGACGCTAGAAAACCTGAAAAGCCTAGGTGGCGGATCAGTGAAGTGAAATGGGAGGAAGACAAGGATTTCTGGTCAGGTGATTAAAACATCAGCAGCTGCAAAAAATGGTACAAGGGGAGTAAGGTTCGGTGTGAATAGAAAGGTAGGCACAGACAGAGTTACAGCAACAACAACAACAGTTCGGTTATACATGCCGACGTTGCAAGCCGAAGATGAAGACCTAGAGAAAGTATATGAGGATACTGAATGGGTAATTCAGTACGTAAAGGGAGACGAAAGCATAATAGTCATGTGAGATTGGAAGGCTCTTTTGGGGGAAGGAGAAGAAGTAATGATTAGCGGACAATGTGAGCTTGGTAATAGAAAGACTAATTGCGTTCTGCAACAACATTAAGCTGATAATAACAAATACTCTATAGGTCTGACGCAATTAAATTTTTCTTGAGACTTTTGAGCCTGTACAAGTATTATGAGAAAAGATTGCGATATCAGACACCGGATTGTAAGGCTTACCCAGGAGCATATATAGACTCAGGTCACAATTTAACAGCGATGAACAGTAGGGTGAAATGTAAGAGATTAGACAGGAAGAGTCAAAGGGCAAAGAAGTGGAATACAGAGTTCTAAAGTTACTGCGGTGATAAGTACCTCGGCAGTCACTTTAGTTGAAGAGGGGTGGACATCATAACATAGATTTAAGGAAGATAACTGCGAACAAACAGAAGAAATACATCAGTTGGTCGCAAAAGAAGAAAGTACAAAAATGCTCTAAGACATTCAGGATCACAGAAATACATGTAACTTAGGAATGAAATAAACAGGAAGTGCATGGAAGGTAAGACAGGGTAACTATATGAAAAATGCGAAGAAATCGAAAAAGAAATGACTGTCGGTATTAATGACTCAGCGTATAGAGAAATCAAAACAACCTCCTGCGAAATTAAAAGCGGCGTTAACCTTAAGAAACTGAATTCCGAATACACTGGAATAGAATTGTTTCAGTGAGACTCCCATTTCAAACTGAGCCCCAGCGACCATCGAAGACGTGTATGGAGACGCCCCAGACAGCGGTGGGACAAGCTTGACTGCGCCCGCCGTACGTCCCGACAATCGAGAGTGATGGTCTGGGGTACCATTTTCTTTCACAGCAGCAGCCATTCTTGGTTGTCACCCGCAACACACTTACTGCAAGCGGAACGTCGACGATATTCTACACCCAATTCTGTTGCCTTTCATGACACCCCTTGCTGGCCTTACAGTTCAGCAGGATAATGCCCACCAGCACGCGGCGAGAGTTTCTCCTGCTGGTCGTCGTGCTCGCGAAACCTTACCTTGGCCAGCAAGGTCGCCGCATTTCTCCCCGCTTGAGAACGTTTGGAGCATTATGAACAGGACCCCCCAATGAGCTCGGTATTTTGATGATCTAATGCGCCAATTGGACAGAATTTAGCCCGATACCGCTCACGAAGACATCCAAGATCTCTATCAATAATGCCAAGCCGAATAACTGCTTGCATGAGGACTGGAGCTGGACCAATGTGTTATTGACTTCTTCAATTTGTGAAACTTTTCTTTGTGATTATATTTGCATGTAATCCGGATTTAACAGAAGGACGGGTAGCTTTCAATTTGAATTTTGGTTGTTTGTGTAAGAGAGAGAAACATCTTGCAGAACTTGTCGCAATTTGAGAATGACAAGATCGAGACTGCGGGTCTGTAATACTGCTCATTCGCGTTAAGCGTTCTCCATTCCTATAACGTAAATATGGAACCAATGAGTTCTAAAGAGTCAGACTCAGTGCACTTGCTCATGCAGGATACAGTGATAGTCAAAGAAAGACGGAGAAAGTTCGCAGTTCGCGTACAAATAACAAATCCTTTGCGTTTGTCTACCATACCAGATGTTCCATCAGTAGTAATAGATGCAAAGTCCTCACTTGGCCTACCTCCACTAATCTAACTCACCCGACCGCCACTTCTTACTATGAACTGGCGCCAAGTTTGAATTCTGGCAGTAAACAAAGTCAATTCGCGTATCTCTACTAAGCTAAGAAAATGGGGTAAAAGAAAGGACACTTCGACTATCCTCAGTCATCCCACCGCCACCTCATCGTAAAGATTTGTGGAAAAAGGACTTGGACATAAGTTTTTATTTAAACACTTCCATGCAGTACGGCCATCCAGTGTGCTCACCACGAGGTCCAGACTCCAACTGACTTAGTAGACAGTACCGGCACCAGAGTGATCTACCGTGACGGCAGGTGATGACGCGACTACCGTTATTCAAGATGGCGGTGTACATTGTGTTCACCATGAGTACTAGTACATATTGACACCACCAGAGAGCACTACTGTTGACTTGTAATGAATTTTCGCGAACGCCATGCCCATCTGGAGTTGAAAGGAAATAGTTAAAGTCTCCATATGTTGTAGGGCTAATGTACACTAACTTGCACTAACGTGAACCCTGTCAACACCAACTCCACATGAAAGGAACTCCACAAGCAGAGAATAGCAGGGCAACATGGAATTCTAAAACAACGCATCAGTGACACAAATGCCTTAACATACAAACCAGGTGTCAAATCCTGGACTTGCAGCAATGGGAGAATGTCATTTGTTCAGATGAGTCTTGTTCCCCACTGTTTCCAATTTCTGGCAGAGTTTACATCCCAAGAGTGAAATAAGGCGCTGGGTCAGTGATGATCTGGACAGCCATGTCGTACTATTCCATCAGATCCTCGATTCTACAAGGCTATGTGACAGTTTTGGTTGATCATGACTGTCTCATGGTACTATGTTCGTCCACCAGTGGCGATGCTGCGTCCAAGACGAGAGGGCCCCAGTTCAAATAGCTCGCATCACCCAGGACTGATTTCGTGAGCACGAGGATGAATCATCGCATTTTTCTTGCCCATAAAAGTTACCAATCTCATAATGATTTAACCTTTTTTGTTGTACTTTCGAGATCATGATAGCTATCCACCTCCATCATCTTTACCTGTACGTGCCAGTGTTTTGCAGGCGGTGTGGTATAAGATTCCCTTGAAAACCATACAGGGCCTGTATTTATCCATTCAGGGACCATTGGCAGCTGTTTTGAATGTCAACGGCTTTCCTGCACCGTATCACGCATGATAACGTGTTGCGTTTCTTGTGTTTCCATATTTTTGTCAAGGCTTAATTGTGCCAGTGTCTGTGCTTCGGGCAGTACACGGTACAGCAATCGGTCAGAAATTATGTGCCTTGCATATCTGTGTTTCGGGCACTGCGTGACCATCTTCAATGCTAAATCAAATAATCAGTTACAATAAGATAAGGAGTATGCCTGAATAAATATATAGTTGTATAAGCTTTAAACGTGAGTCAGTCACAAAATACAGGATTTACATAAAGTCCGGGAACACATTCAATTATTTATTGCACAAGAATCAAACATTGTACAGGTATCACATATATGTCATTTAGAAGGGAAACCCTGAAAGTCTTTTTTTTTTTTTTTTCATGTATATCGCCACAGCGTAGTTTGTTATTTTGCCGATAGTCAGCGCTAGTGGCAAACGTGGTGAGTTCGGGTGCGGAGCGAATTTTCTGTGTTGGAGTTCGACAAAAACAGGTGTGCTACAGCTGTTCAACGGATGTATAGAACAAAGTACGGTAGGAAGCCACATTCAAGGAACGCCATTTACCACTGGCACAACTAATTCTTTACGACGGGTGTTTTGTGCCCGGCAAAGAGAAGCGGACATTGTGAGTGAAGTGAATGTGGAGCGCGTACGACAGACATTCATATGTAATCAAAAGAAATCGGTGCGTCGTGTATCACCTGAATTCGAAACGGCTCCAATGACACTGTGGAAAGTCCTGCGACAGAAGCTGTCTATGAAACCATTCAAATTGGAGCTAGTGCAGAAGCTCAATGACGACGACAAAGACAAGCGTTTTCAGTTTTGTTCGCAGTTGCAACAACTGAATGAGGATGGGGATTGCATTGTTGATCCCTTAATTTTTGATGATGAAGCCACTTTTCACACTAATGGCAAAGTGAACAGGCATAACTGCCGATTCTGGGGTACAAAGAATCCACACGAATGCACTGAATTTGAGCGTGATTCCCCAAAGGTAAATGTTTTTTGTGGCTTCTCACGTCGTCAATTGTACGGGTCATTCTTCTGCGCCGACAGTTTGTCTCTAGATATTCCTACTTGGATATGTTGCAACAATGGCTGATGCTTCAAGTGCCATCGGACTCTCGGTTCATCTTTCAGCAGGATGGCTCTCCATCCCATTTTCATCGTTAATTTCGATGGTACCTGAACACGGAGCTGTCGCATCGATGGATCGGCCGTGCTACAGAAGGGGACAGCTGTTTCATGAAATGGCCTCCATGATCACCAGATCTCACTCCATGTGACTTTGTTCTGTGGGGACACGTATGCACCGCCTCTACCAAGTGTTGTAGCAGAACTCCAGGAGAGAATACGGGAAGCGACTCCCACAGTTGACGATGCCATGCTGGGACGGGTACGATAAGAATTCGGTTACCGTACTGACATCTGCCTTGTCACTCATGGTTCGCATATCGAATGTTTGTAAAAAAAAAAAAAACTTTCAGTTTCTCTTCAAAATGCAATATGTATGACATCTGTACAATGTTTAGTTCTTGTGCAATACATAATTGAAAGTGTTCCCGGACATTATGTACACCCTGTACATACCAGTTAATGAAAGTTAAAACTTTAAAGCCACTTATATATGCAGATAGTCCCAACTGCACTGTTTTTAGAGGCTGAGTTCTCACTGAGACCACTGTTTACAGTTGACATTGAGCTAGCTACAGTATATGTCATACCAATCTACATCGCCTTCTTTACATCTATGATGCCCTGACAGTGTGTTTTTTAAAAACTTATGTACATACAACTAATAAGGTGGTTTTAAACAAATACAAAGACTAATACTCTGCAGTCACACGTGGAGGTACGTGAGTGAACGAACCACTGGCGTCAGTTATTGCTGTATACTTTGCAACCGAACACAGTGTAAAAGATACAAAATACCTTGTTCAAAATACTAATCTTATTAATTTTTTTATTAAAACATTATTAAATACTAAGGATAACTGTAGGAACAGGTAAGAGTGGTATTATAAGTTTTAGTGCCAGCAGCAGTATATCAAAAGGACCAGAAATCTTTCTGCCGCAGTTTTAACACCGGAATGTGTAAATTACAATGTCCCTTTATGTGAAACAAACTGTGCTTAGCAAGTAACATGGTTATAATAAAAAATTTCGCTAATTTCGAGCCACATGTTTTGTATTTTTTTAGCCACACTTAATTTTAAAATGTGCAGCAATAACCGATGACATTGGTTATTTTATAAACTCTTATTCAGAAAAAAAACCTTGAACGACAAGAAATGGGACGCTCATATTAACAGGATAAACTAGTATGTTCTGGAGAGATGATTAGCATTTCAGTCACTTTGGTTCAGAATGTATCTTGTTGCCTAGCATCCGCCAGGCCCTGATGACTTTTTCCATGCGTGACGGCATCGAAGCGTATAAGGCGCAAGTGGCGTGTTGTGGTACAGCCATCCATGCTGCATTCACCCGGTCCCGAAGCTCATCAGTGGTGGATGACATTGGACCACACATCTGCACTCATCTTTTAACCTTAACACGCACATTTTCGATTTGCGACAAGTCTGGTGATCTGGCGGGCCAGGGCAAAAAGCAGACGTCCTGTGACACCATGAAGCCACGTGTTATTGCAGCAAAATGTTGTCGTGCATTCTCTTCTTGAAAGATGGCGTCTGGGGTGTTGTGAAGAATGCTACGGCTCGCAGGAGGGAATTCACGTAGGTCACGCTGGTTACAGTAACCTGGACACTAACCGACTGTGATTTGTGATTGTATCAAATAGCACCCAACTTCATAAGGCCTTGAGTTGGTGCTGCATGTCTTGTGCGCATGTAGTCACTGTGATGCCGCTGCCCCTGTCTGAGACGGACCATAATGCGGCCACCATTTTCAAACAAACAGAACCTGATTTCGTCCGAAAACACTATCTGATACCATTCCTGTCCATAGTGACGTCGTTCCATACACCACTGCCGTCTAGCTTGTTCCTGCACATTCAACAAAGGTAGGCAGAGAAGTGGACGATGCGCACGTTACCCGTGCCGTAGTAAACGGGGACAGACTGTCACACTTGATTGTGTACGAGGTATCTGTTGCCCCAGAGACGAGAGCGACCCAGATCTGTTCTGCATTGCCATTCGAATGAGGGGTATATCTTCTAGCGGAAGGGGGTGGGGGAGGTGGCGTTGTGTGGTACAACCTGACCCATCTCGTTCTCTTCTATGGCCTTCCATGAACCGTTCTGCACGCACCAGTTGCACACGAGCAGCAATTTCCTGGATGGATGCATGACATTCTCTCACGCCAATAATATGCACGCTTTCATACTCACTGATTTGACGTTACCATTTGCGCATACGTCTGCAAGGCATCCTCTACATCTAGTCAATCAACAATGATCCACTAGCTTCGGTTTATAGCGACAACGAGAGACGAAGGCGCATTTTGCCGGTATGTGGTGTTGCACAGCAATATCAATGTTGACCAAGAATCCGCGGGCCGACATGAATCAAATGCTAATCATTTCAGCAAAACATACTAATGTACATGTCCCGTGAACATGAAAGTCCTATCTTCAGTCATTGTAGGTGTTCTGTTTTTTTCTGAATATGAATGTAAAGCTCCTCCATGTGCAACTGTAAAACATTTTGCACTGTTTTTAGTTACTAACAACTTACACTGATCAGCGAGAACATTATGACCACTTACCTTATAGCCCGTACGTCCATCTTTGGCAAAGACAACAGGGAGGCCCGTCGTATCGTGGAAGCAGTGGGGCTTCGTGGGTTGCTAGAGGGAGTTGGCACCACATCTGCACACAAAAATCACTTCATCTCGGCAAATTTAGGGGAGGATGCCGATGAGATCTGACACCTAATTCAGTCACATCCCAGATGTGTTCCATGGGTTCGGGTCTGACGAGTTGGGAGGCGACTGTTTTAATCGAACCTCTCCGTCAAATTCCAGGCCTTGTAACATGCGGCATTATCTTGTTAAAAAATATCACTGCCGTCGGATAACATGGTCTGTAACCAGTGTATGATATTTCTTGGCCATCATGGTGCCTTGCACGAGCTCCACAGGACCAACGGATGACCATGTGAATGTTTTCCAGAGCATAAGGAGCCGGCGCCAGCTTGTCTGCGTCAAGCAGTACTAGTATCAAAGAGTTGTTCCCTGGAAGACGACGGATTCGTGCCCTCCCGTTGGCATAAGGAAGAAGGTATCGGGATTCATTAGATCATGCATGCTCTGTGACTGCCTCAAAGTTCAGTGCCGATGGCCACATGCCCACTTCAGTTGCAGTTGACGGTCTCGTGGTGTTAGCATTGGCACATGCGTCGTTGTCGGCTGCGGAGGTTCATCGTTAGGAGTGTTCGGAGCGCTGTGTTTACAGACACACTTGTACTATGTCCAGCACTAAAGGCTGATGTTAGTTCCGCAACAGTTTGCCACCCGTCATGTTTGACCTGTCTGCGCAGCCCACGAGGCCCCACCCACGAGGCCCCACATTTCCAGCGAGGGGTAACCGCTCAACCCACAACATCTGGACGTGTGGACGTGTTGAAAACACTCAGCAGAGAACTCCTAACCGGCCGCGGTGATCTAGCGGTTCTAGGCGCTCAGTCCGGAACCGCGCGACTGCTGCGGTCGCAGGTTCGAATCCTGCCTCGGGCATGGATGTGTGTGATGTCCTTAGGTTAGTTAGGTTTAAGTAGTTCTAAGTTCTAGGGGACTGATGACCACAGATGTTAAGTCCCATAGTGCTCAGAGCCATTTGAACCATTTTTTAGAGAACTCCTAGAACAACCACCCGACAAATGGTGCAGTTTCCGAAATGCTCGTGCTGAGCCTCTGGTCATCACAAACTCGGACAGATCGCGCGCCTTCCCCATTCTGCACACGGCAGCACGCTTACTGATACTACGTGCGCCGTGCGTTGTCGCACTAGGAGTCATTCTTCGCCAGGTGACACTGCTATCGCCTGGACCGATTTATATCGATAGCAGTTTGGTGGTCATAACTTTCTGGCTGATCAGTGTATTTATTTATGTACAAAAGTTTTTAAAAAGTACGAAATAATAAATAAAATGACAAAACATGCGAACTGTAAAATAATGTTAGTACATGTTGTCAGGGCATAACACATGTGAAGAGGGCGCAACAAATTGGCATGACGTACATTAAAGTCACCTACGTTGTAACTAAACAGTGTCCTCATTTGAGCACAACCTTTCACATGAAGAGTGTAGTTGGGCTAAAAATGGCTCTGAGCACTATGGGACTTCTGAGGTCATCAGTCCCCTAGAAGTTAGAACTACTTAAACCTAACTAACCTAAGGACATCACACACATCCGTGCCCGAGGCAGGATTCGAACCTGAAACCGTAGCGGCCGCGTGGTTCGAGACTGTAGCGCCTAGAACCACTCGGCCACCCCGGCCGGCGTGTAGTTGGGACATTTGCACGTATTGTTTTAATGTCTTAGCTGATATTTAATCACATTTAAATTTTATTCAACTATAGGTTTGAGAAGGCATGCATGTTACTTTATTGCAACTGGTTCTTCATGTCTTTTAGCACTGAACCTGGCCGGAAAGTGACAGGAATCTATGTACGGAATAACCAGTGTTTCTGACTGACTCAAAAAAACAGCTCTGAGCGCTATGGGACTTAACTTCTGAGGTCATCTGTCCCCTAGAACTTAGAACTACTTAAACCTAACTAACCTAAGGACATCAAACACATCCATGCCCGAGGCAGGATTCGAACCTGCGACCGTAGCAGTCGCGCGGTTCCAGACCGTAGCGCCTACAACCGCTCGGCCACGTCGCCGGCTGTGTCTGACTGCTGCCCCCTTTACTAAATCCAAATTTTTGTCCAGCCCCTGTATATGAGCTTATCAGTTTAAAACATTGTTGGAATGTTACTTTGCTAGTCACTGAAAAACCTAGGATTTTCGAAAATGTGTTAATACTGATTTATTTTTTATGTGATGGTGCGTGAAGCTCCATCTGCAAAGTTGGTAAATGTATTTCTGAGAGAAGCAGTACGACCCGCGTAGTTGTAGCCTGGAATTAAGGATACCAGCAGTCGGAAGTCGGTAGAGGCAGAAACGCAACCGCCCCCCCCCCCCCCCCCCTCCTGCAACATGGACGCTGGCGGGCGTCCAAACGGCGCAGTGTGGCGCGGCTCGGCGCAGAGCGGGCCGCCTAATGGAATTCCAACAAGCGCCGTCCCACGGCAGGTTTCAATTACCCGCCCTTGTAAATACTTTGAGCCGACAGGCGAGAACCGACGGCAAAAACAGTGCGCGCCATCGAAAAATACTTTCTAATTTTTTATATGGGCGCCGGAATAAAAATGGGCCGACATGGAGTGGGTAGACGGTCTGATACTCGTGCAGCGTCACTGCTGTGGCAGCAGCTATGGGGGGGGGGGGGGGGGGGAAGGGTTCGCGAGTTACTGTGGGCGCGCCTCGCGAACGCATCAGCCCTGACGTGAGCGACTTACGTCTGCCACGAAGGGGAGAGGGGACGGTTGTGGGGGGTTGAGTCGGTGGGAGGGGGCATCCGCCATTTTATGCGGATCGACGCCGCCACTCACGCGAATAAAAAGGGGGAAATACATATATTCGATAGGATGCTGGCTGCCGCGTTCCCATGAGCCCGCCACAGAAAATGAGAAGTTGATTTCTGAGAGCGCCCGTCCCTTGGAATTTAAAACTGTTCCGCTCGCTATCCCGTTTCCAGGCGCACTGCCTCCCCTGCAGTTCCGTTCGTGTGTCTAGAGTCGTCAGCTGTACATTCTGTGTGGAAAATGAAGTTCTCGGAGGAGATGACGAGTTCGTTAGTGGTGTTGTTAGCCCAGCTGATAGCTGCACAATATTGTCATGGATGATTTTCACAAATTCAAATAAATATTAAACGTCTGCAGCAAAAATAGTCCGGCTGTGTCACAACATCGTCATTTTCTTTACAAAAACCAACATTTGGGCTACTCTTGCAGTTCCTCATCAAAGATGACGTACTTAACGACGAATTTCAATAAGTAATGCAACACATCTTTTCTCTCAGACAATTTTGGTTGAAAAAATGCGGAATTTCTCCTGGACATCGTGGAATATTCCCGTTTCAGCCCCTCCATTTTCATGAAGTTCCTGTAGGTAGGGGTGCTACACGTAAACTGCTAAATGGCGTCTGTAACGGAGTTACGTAACAAGCAGAGAGCTGTCATTGATTTTCTTTTGGCGGAAAATCATAGCACTGCAGATATTTTTAGGTGCTTGCAGATTATCTACCGAGACCTTGCAGTGAACAAAAGCACGGTGAGTGGTTGGGCGAGCCATCTGTAATTATCGCAGCAACGCCGCGCCAACTTGTCCATCTCCCGTGTGCTGGTCGGGTGCGGACACTTATTCGAGGTGACTGATCACAGTCAAACCCCTTGCTGCTCAAGTGGACGTCTCTGTTGGTAGTGTTGACACACTCCTTCACCTTTTAGGGTTCTCAAAGGTGTGCACCCGGTGGGTCCCTCGCCTCCTGACCTCCACCTGTTTGGTCCATTGCAGGATGCTCGCCGCAGGAACTAGTACGTGGATGATGGGGAGATAATTGATATAGTAAGATGTTGGCTCCGTCTTCGAGCAGTAGAGTGATACCATGCGGACATACAGGCCCTCCTAGTAAGTAGGCGTAAGGCCGTCACACTGAACGGAGGTTGGGTGGACAAATAAGATTTTGTTGCCAAAAGAGTGGGGAATAATATCGTATACTGGAATCCTGAATAAATCCACCCAATTTCGAGAAAAAAAAATATGCTGCCGTATTTATTGAACGACCTAAATAATTTGTCAGTAAATATATCAATATGATTAAGGCCAGTTGCAAGAGTGGCCGTAACATTTGTTCTATAAACAACATGACAACATGACGATGTGGTCGCATTGCCGATCACATTGTACTGATGACGAGAATGACTTCGGAAGTCTATGCCGTCGCAGTTAATTACTTTGGTCGGATCATTTTAAGAATCGCATGAGTCCTTCGTCAGCATATTATTTTTGTTCTGTGTAATATTTGTTTCACAGAAGCTGCTTAACTAAAGTACCTATGAGCTTTAGAAAATGTCATTTATTATCGTCGTAAGTGGGTGAGATGGCTACCAGGACTTCATTGAAAAACTTCAATTTGTTTTATTTCTAAGGTATTAAATCAAGTTCACGCGGCTGTCTTAGGTTGGCCATCTGATTGGTCGGTCTACATTATACAGCTATGAACAATGAAGTGATGTGTTAATTTTAACACATTCTTGGTGTATGTGTATGTAAAACACTAGCAAATGTCCGCCACGGAACTAAATGTTAAATTTTTCAAAAATAATGTGTGAACTTTCATTGTGTGTAGATATCGGATGGTTACTGTATATCAAAACTAATACTTCATCTTATTTGAGCCACACTTTTGCTTGGCTGTATTTACAGCATGAATAATGACATGAAAAAGTTGTTGACAGCGAATTTTTCGTTACAGTAGCATAGATTTTTTCAGTGCTCAGTTTTTACAAATTAAATGTGCATGGATGTCTTTCTTCTTTCTAGTATTTAGTAATGCTAGTAGTAGTAACAGATCTTTTTGGTGTTGTGTAACGTTTTAGCAAGTCGTGAGGTACACCAGATGACATAGAAGTTATTCATATTAAGTGTAACAAATAACCCAGTTGTATTTCGCGTTGCTGTAAATAGCAATATCAGTTATTCCTCCAAAGTCCTTTAGTTCATTTCGTCGTGGATTGCGAGTGGTTGAATACAGTTTTCTGCCACGGGTGGTTTTTCAAGCTATTATTGATATTTATTATGGAACATCTTTGAGAAATAATTAACTGAGTTACTTGTAATAAAATTCGCTTGTAAAATGTAGGGTATACTCGTAAATGTCACGCACGTCACAGTATGTGATGGATGTTAATAGTCACCTTTCGTAAGTAAGTGAGAAGCACTTCGTTTCACAACAATAGTATAACATATTTAATAGACCTTTACACACACTAAAATTGCCTGGGCTGCTCACGGACTGAGTGATTCTGATCCACGATAAAGCGTGTCAGGTTTCTAAGGTCACGCAAAGGGTAATGACCAGTTTCAAGTGGGAGCAGCTTGACCATCAGCCCGACAGTCAGGACATTTCGTCCTGCGACTTCCACGCGTTTGGTGGGCTAAGGAAAAAAAAAAATAATGATCTCCGAGGGAAGCGCTTCAACTTGGGCAACGAACTGAAGGACAGAGTGGAGGCCTGGCGCCCGTCACAGTCACAGGAATTATGGGAGTAGGTAATCTTTCCGCTCATGAAGTAGTGGGGTAAATGTGTTCAGGCCTCCGATGATTATTTTTGAACAGAGACTTCAGTTGTACCAACAGCGTTGTTTCGTACCTTTTCTTTTGAACACTCCTCATTTTCCTGTCTGTTACTCACAATCTCACACAAACCAGACAAATGCCTCAGCTAAATTTTCACAACTGTTTCAACCATTGAGGTATACAAGCAAAAATGAATTTGTCAGCAAAGAGTTTGGTCCTAATCGCACTTAGTTCTCTTACAGTCTCTAAAAAATCTGCTGATATCCGTTGTTATCCTGAATACAAATTGGGTCGAGTCCTCCAAATTTCCTAATACTTTCCATACGAAACTGTACCACAATACGTGCAACGTGGATCCACTTACTAGTTTATTTAATGTTG
This sequence comes from Schistocerca serialis cubense, assembly GCF_023864345.2. Taxonomy (NCBI): domain Eukaryota; kingdom Metazoa; phylum Arthropoda; class Insecta; order Orthoptera; family Acrididae; genus Schistocerca; species Schistocerca serialis. The sequence goes on from NC_064639.1 coordinate 391,998,151, forward strand.
ATGATTAAACCATCCTCTGCAGTTGTACTGTTATTTATTGTCTGAAGTCTATACGCTAACATGTTTCTGATAAGTTAGAATGAAACAATATCTCTAAACTGAAAGACCGTAAACAAGCCGACAGTACCAGAGAAAAAACCATAATTTAAGACACATAAATCCACTCCATTGGTAATACATAGGAACAGTAGATCGAAGTGTCCATGTTAGTGCTAACTTACAAGGTAACATATCTGCCGTAGATGGCTCATCAGATTGAATAACCGAATGTGCCAGCGCAACGAGCACCTTTCACCTGTAACTGACGTAATCCTTGTACTGAAAGTGCCGGCGAGAGAGCACAGAGTCTAAATGATCAAATAAAGTTATATTATACACTAAGCCGGAGGCAGAAAGCTGAAAACAGTATGATAAAGTTGATAACTGTGCGAGGGATCTAAATATTGTACCTGAACTATTTATTCTTAATAATAATGGAAAAAGTTTTATACGGAATGAATATGGGAATGCCAGCCATATAATAAAACAAGTGCTTATGTCATTATGTACCCGCAGTGTGATTGCAAGATCTGTTGGACGTACAGGTAGAAACTGCCTCACTCGATTCAATGAACACTGCAATGTTAATAAACCAGAACGTGCACTATCTCTGTATTTAGCACTTACTCATCTTTAAGTGTTAGCTGCAGCGACGTAGCGATGTGTTTCAGCTGTTTTACTCCTCAGTTAATGATACTTCACCAGGGTTTTGACTGTTACAGTTGTATGTTATCTGTGTGTTGCGTTCCAGTGGCAGCGCTACATGACATTTGATCGGTTGGTCCTTCCGTAAGCGCAGCTGAACGGTGCATAGTTTTTAGCCTTCTGTTTTCAGCTTCCTGCCTCCCACACAGTGTCAAATGTGGCTTTATTTGGCTATTTAAACACTCTGCTCTCTCACCTGCACTTTCAGGAAGAGGATGACGTACGCCAGTTACAGATGAAAGGTTGTTGTTGCGTCGATACAATTGGGTATTCAGTTTACATCTACTTCTACATCTACATGATTACTCTACTATTCACAATAAAGTGTCTGGCAGAGGGCTCGATGAACCACCTTCAAGCTGTCTCTGTACCGTACCACTCTCGAACAGCACGCGGGAAAAACGAGCACTTCAGTTTTTCTGTGCGAGCCCAGATTTCTCTTATTTTATCGTGATGATCATTTCTCCCTGTGTAGGTTGGTTCCAACAGAATGTTTTCGCAATCGGAGGAGAAAACAGGTGATTTAAATTTCATGAACAGACCCCATCGCAACGAAAAACGCCTTTGTTTTAATGATTGCCACTCCAATTCACGTATCATGTCTGTGACACTATCTCCCCTATTTCGCGATAATACAAAACGAGCTGCCCTTCTTTGTACTTTTTCGATGTTATCCGTCAGTCCCACCTGATGCGGATCCCACACCGTACAGCAATACTCCAGAATAGGGCGGACAAGCGCGGTGTAAGCAGTCTCTTTAGTAGACCTGACGAGTCATGTATAGCGGATGTATTGTTTGGTAAGTCAGTTTTGGCATGACACTTCGATGTACTATTCATAGGTATACTAAGTGGAGTGGATTTATGTGATCCCAATTATATTTTTCCTCTAGTACTGTTAGCTTGTTCATAGTCTTGCTGTTTAGAGATATTCCTTTATTTTAACTTACGGCTGAAGATGAAACTCAGTATCTGAAACATGGTAGAGTAATAACTTAGGTCAATAAATAATTGTATATCTGATCTTTTAATGCGGAACATCACATGTAACACTTGTGGATATCCCACCAGCAACAATTTATGTTACTTTTTTCTTCGAAATATAACGTAACGTTCCTGTTCCTGTGTTCCATATAATCACTAACAACATAATCAGACAGATTACCTCTTAGTTTGGAGATTATTCTACAGAGGATTATGAGAGAGGTCTGTCAGAACCCTCTCATGTCATTACGCTTTTCTGAACTGTCCACTGATTTTTGCCTCTTGCTAAATGTTTCTAAATATAAACAACTTCTCAGATAGCAGTGAGACATTGTTGTATTAGTTTACATGTTCATAAAATGATAATCGTTTGCTAAATGATAATTTGGGTCTGTACTCCTCATTTCCTTCCTAATTCAATTAACGCGAAAGAACAACCTGACAATAGAGGACAAACGATACATTAACAATCGGAATATCAGAAGGTGCTGTCGTCTGTCTCACTGCTTGCACTTTAAACGAGACATCCACCTGTTGTGATTCAAAGTCGTTAAAACTGCTTTTCAGCAGTAATTTCAGAGTTAACAGAGCAGAAACAATTGCTTTTACCGGCATAAGGAGCTCAATTTTACAGACTTTTGACAGACAACTTGATATTATTCTTAACAGATCAACGAATAAGGAAGTAAGATCCAAATGACACAATAGTTTATCGTTTGTATGAAGTACGTTCGTGTGCCGACATTAAGTCGTCACGAGTTGCGGCTACTGGAATTCCGACAGCACCTCGTCAGCACTTGCTGTGGCGGTGCGAGTGTGGCCCCGTCTACTTGCAACCGGTTCTTGCCGGCCACATCGCTCCTCTGGTGATTCAGCCGTCCGTCTGCAAGGGGCGGTGAGTCGGCTCACCTTCCTGCAGCACGCCTCTTGCCGCATCGGCGCGTTAACCTTCTGGTCGGTATCGTTGTCAGTGCCGCTGTCAGTGATCTTTGTTATGATTTTATAAGTGGTTAACAAACAGTTCCCGTTGGTATTGGATAATGTCGGGCGCTGCTGATGGACTTAGCCGATGTATTTTAGCGGGAGCTGAGTTTAGTTTTTGTAGTGGTGCCATTTCATACAAGCAAATTCGTTCTTTCGTTAAACAGACACGTAGTGTAGCTGTCTTGGGTATAAAACTTTCGTGGCTGTCTTGTTCATAAATGGAGTGTCAAATATTTCGTGATTTAAAGTGGTGCATTCTCAAAATCATTTATCTGTGTACTAGTTGGGGCGTTGAACTCGTTCAGTTATAGTTCCAACTTATTTAAGTCACAGGAATCAACCGTTTGAAATGGCGCGTCATTATTAGTATCATTATCACTTATTGTGTCAAAGATAATATTAACTATTTCTCTTACTGGTGATCCTGTTTGCTGTGTTTAAAATTGTGATAAGCAGAAGTTGTTCAAAAGAATGTCACACCCACTTCCTCCTAGCCCTTCCTGTCACTTGTCCTGTTACGGTTGCGATGGCAGCAATTCACACTTGAGCTGCACACTCTTACTAGCAAGACTACCGCGTTGTCCTTTGTGGACAATGGAGGCTCACGTAAGGTATTCAGCAGAGCCGCCCCCTGGCGCGGTCGCTTTTCAAGTATCACAGCGGATCGTCTAAGTTCGTTCCCAGCTGTACGAATCGCCGACAACACTTCATTGATGAACGGTGGAGACATGCCTCTTGCAGACTCGCTAACTCCAGCCCCAAAAGACAGCCTATAAACTAATGATCGTTTTATGGCCCCACGCGACATACTGGCGCCAGCCGAAATTCGACAGGCCAGTGATGATTATCAAAACTGTGGGAAGAGTTAAGACAGTTTCGGAAAATGTTCAGCATCGTAAGGGAAGAAAAGAGAATTTGCTCATGTTACATAAGATAACACCAAGACTGGAAATGTCATTGGCTACTAATATGTGGCGCGGATTTTTCTGAGGTCGTAAGGCGAGAGGAGGGAGTTGTGTGGAAAATTTTCCCTCTTCCAATAGGTGAACGAAGTAAATATGAGGCCTGGTTGACTTACAGGAGTTTATGGCTGATTTGCTTTTGTTGAGATAAGCGTTAGAGAAATGAACAGGACAAAGAATATTCGGTTATCAGACCAGCAGAAAGCATTCTGTTCTAGGAGGGCAGTAAATAGAAAATTCTGAGTCGGTGAGTGGCAGCGAACAGCAGCTTTCTGTTACTGACATCCATGGGGACTTGTCGGTCCTCATTCGAAATCCAAGACGGCGGGGGAGAATGGTGAGTATTCACTGTGCAGTATTGGGACATAACTGTCATCAGCGGCATGTGAATGTTGGGAACCTTATGCTCAAGTTATTGTTGTTTCACAGCCATGGACATGAGTTTTAACTTTTCACTTTAATTCTTTCACAATTCTGGATTCAACACGCGAATCTTTAGTTACTGCTGACTTGCTCATTAATTTTCCAGGTGCACATACGAAGGACTTATTTCAATAGTGGTACAAGTCCATTAACTCCACTTATCTGCCTGTAATGCTTCTGCAATTAATGATCCAAACAGACAGAAAAAAAGGTTCATCTCTAGGAAGAAGCCATATGCTTGAATATTTCTGGTATCTCAACTTCAGATTTTTCAGCGCTCATTTAACTTTAGGACTCACACTGCACAAACATGGACTTGTACCACTATCGAAAAAGGCCCTTCATATTAGATGCTTGTCTGACCTTCTCCCAATGCCAGGGATAACGCAGTTATTGCTGCCACATCATTCAAAGTCGAGTCACACGCCATCCCTGGAAGTAACGTGTATTTTACACTGTATTTCCCTGTTTTTCGTTGATCCACCATTATGTGCATTGTTTGTAACTGAGACAGTCTAATATTTCACGTATTATTTTATTCAGTTTGGTTAGAGAACATCATAGCCGTTTTCCTAAATCACACTGTAGGAATTACTGCAACCAGCCACAAGGCTTCCATTTAATTTTTTTAAATTTTTAGTGATATTATTGTACCATTATTAGTTTCGTTAATGAGCTCATCTTCAGGTGGTAGCGTTGACTTCTTTGCAAGTTTTACATTTGTGTCTTAAAATACAACCAAATTTTTGTGATTAAGTAGTTTTACACTTACATATGCTCTATACATTATGCTTGCTTAAAAAAAAAAAAACTCCTCTTTACACATTATAAGGCAGATGTTTGATTTTCTTGTACATTCCATGTCGATTAATGGATTCAGCTAAATACATTTGTTTATATCAGCTGCTGACTTTTTGCGTGAGGAGCATATAAAATGTAAAACAATTTAACCACAACGACTCTGTTATATTTTAGGATGCGAATGTAAAATCTTTTGCAAATTATGCAGTCACAGAAACTTCGTTATATTTTAGTTCAGAAATGTAAAACTTGCAAAGAAGTCGTTGCTACCATCTGAAGATGGGCTCAGGATATAAGTTATTTCGCCGGTCGGGGTGGCCGTGCGGTTGTAGGCGCTACAGTATGGAACCGCGCGACCGCTACGGTAGCAGGTTCGAATCCTGCCTCGGGCATGGGTGTGTGTGTGATGTCCTTAGGTTAGTTAGGTTTAAGTAGTTCTAAGTTCTAGGGGATTGATGACCACAGAAGCTAAGTCCCATAGTGCTCAGAGCCATTTGAACCATAAGTCATTTCAAAAACAGGTGGCTGTTTGCAGTATTACCTACAGTGCAATGTCAGGTATTCCTTGGTATTTAAGAACGAAGACTTTCGCATGTTTAATTTTCTTTCATGTACTTAAATCTTGGTAATATAAATGTGCCGTAATCGAATTCCTCTGGGTATCATTTCGGTAATTGGTTATATCCATGTCACTTGAATATAGATTCACCAAGCTCATGAGCCATACTTAAATGTGAGAAACATGGTATTTCATGACAGTTCCCTTGAGCTAGTTTTACTTTAAATCAGCTGCCAATCAGCCTACAAGTCATAGGACACAATTCTTTATTTTTGTATTAATAATGATTAGTAGAGCCGATAGTAATCACTTTCTTTTAGTTCCTCCCCACGTAGTAGTAGATTATTTTCATTTAACTCGTCGTGACAGGATATTTAGTTCCCCCACAGAATATGCTTCTCTTATTTAGCTTGCACCCTGCTGGATGTTCACGTAGCCCTTCCTCCCCTCATACACATGACATACACACACGCACACACATACACACACACACACACACACACACACACACACACACACAACCTGGCTCCCATAGGTATGCTAGTTTACGCTGCCAGGATATCCCCATATTCGTTAATAATAGACTACTTACAATATTACAAATAAAGCGGGCGAGAGTCAGTAATCTTATTTTAGCGTTTTTCTTTACTTGCCTTTGCTCGTGCCCAGTATTCATACTTCTTATCGTTACACCGTGATGGATGTAATCCCTGTATTTAAAGCTGCATTTCTCTAAATATCATGACAAATAATGGCAACAGATTTTGTCAAATACACTTGTTATATGAAGTTCCCATTTTGCCCCCGTTGGAGGCCATAGTTAAATATCGTGTGCACGTTACTGCCCGTCTGATACAGCCATCCACAGATTTTACACGATTTCCCTAAATCGGTTAAGGCAAATGCCATGATAATTATTTTCAAATGAACGCCCTTCCCTGGATATGGTTTGTGTTCCTTATTTTAATCACCTCGTTGGCGACGCCAAGCTAAAATCCAATATTCAGTCTTTCTCCTAAAAACTGCTCTTCAGAAACAAACATCATGTTCTATTTTTCTTTCAATTTTGCTTAAAATGTGAATTGTCAGAACGTTTTGACCACGTGAAGTGAGTCTGAGAATTCATTAGTATTCTCCTTTTGCCGTTGGATGTTAAAACCAGGAGATATATGTGCACGAAATGGAAACTAGTAGTGGACCATTTATATTAACCTTCGTCACAGAATTTATGTGGTTACGATGGAGAACGAAAAAACATAGCTGGTGCGTAGACGCCGCTGTTGAGTCGTACTTCGTCAACGTGAGTCATCAAGTGTTAGCAGCGTCTTTGGCTTATGAATGCCAATGGTCTGAGGGATACATTGTGGCCGTGCGGTTAAAGGCGCTGCAGTCTGGAACCGCAAGACCGCTACGGTCGCAGGTTCGAATCCTGCCTCGGGCATGGATGTTTGTGATGTGCTTAGGTTAGTTAGGTTTAACTAGTTCTAAGTTCTAGGGGACTAATGACCTCAGCAGTTGAGTCCCATAGTGCTCAGAGCCATTTGAACCATTTGATACATTGTGTTAGTTGTTTCTATTAGTTCCAATTTTCACTGTTGAATCCACAGTAAAAGCAGTTACTATCATCACACAGTTAGCATGGGAATATTTTATGACGGAAGAACGATCCAAAATGAGCTCGTCTCGACCCGCAGAGGGCGGAATTCATGGTTTTTCGAATGGCGACAGCTATCGGCTGGTCGTCCGCGGCGGACAGATGTGCTGCGATAAGACAGCGGCGCGGCCGCTGCCGCCGCGGCTCGCGCCGTAATTTAGCGGTGCGCCATATCTAACGGGAAACGATCTCTTGTAATGCCCGTCGGCTTTGGAAAAATACGGCCGAAAATTGTGCCGCAGACGGAAATGGGAGGCGGGCTATATGGGCTGTTAATCCCCAGGGAAATTTATCGCTGCATCGACGACCTACTTAAAAAAAAAAATGTGACGAACTACCTTTTCGACTCAGATAGCATATTATCTATAACACAGTGCGCTGCCCAGGATAAAAGCATATCCGACTTGAAACGTTGTACATGTTACGTGCTGATACATGACTTCGCAATTTCCTGCGACTGTGGCTGTTAAACAGTTTGCATATCCTCTGTAATGAAACATTGCAAAGAAGTTATAAAGCGGTGTTACTATACGCTTGCATATTGAATGGGCTATTTCATAATAACAGTGCCGTTCCCTAGTATGTTTAGAAAGATAAAGTTACTATCAAACTTACGACACAATGATCAGCGGCATTTAGTGTTCATAGTGGAGAAGAACCAATTTAACTGTGTAATGCAGATACACCTATTGAAAACTCGAGATATCAAACTTAAATCTAGGAGTAGACTATGTTCATTCTTTGCTGTCCTATATCATATTTTACCAAAATATTACTTATCAGGAAATTTGGTTTCACTATCGTCGTAATCGGAATTAAAAACAACAAATATTTTACTTGTCTGAAAGCGGAATCACATTATAAAATATGAACTAAGGAATTCCTGAAATTATGGGAATATTTTGATGTAGCTTCCTTTGCTTAAAACAGATAACACTGTATTCAAAAACGTAGTCGAAATTATACTACGATGGACTTTTGATCGTTACAGATACTTTATAAAAACCTTTGCTGTAAAATTTAACTCTGATTTTCTACATAAACAGGTCATTCGAATAAGTATTTGTGTAACCTCATATTCACATAATAATTGCAGCTGTTTCCATTCAGTATTTTAGATTCTTAATTTGAAACTACGGCATCTGAGTTAGTTATTAATCATCTTAAAGTTTTGTGGAAGAATAATTCAACACGAGCTAAAATTTTAAAGGTTTAAAATTATATTATATTACGTAAGAAACTGTTATGGTTGTGCCGCAACAACACACTTGTAACTATCAGTCATTTGACTGTAATTATTCTATAGATATCTCTAACAAGGGAAACTCCACATCGCAACTCCCCCCCCCCCCTCTCCCACCCCTCCCTTCGGATTTAGTGGTAAGATGATCCGGTGGATACCCCATGAAAAACTGAACACAGATCAAGCATAGAAACAGGAGGAAGGTGTACTGAATTGTGAAAAAAAAGCAAAATAGGAACAGTAAATGGTCCAAGAACAGACGTGTAATAAAGAGCTGGGTGAAACAGCAACGGCGTCGTGGGTAAGAGGGCGGGTCGTGTTCAGGACTCTTCCAATCCTTTTTTTTGCGTGTTTAAAACTCCTCCAATGTTTTTCTTTTACACAACATTATGAACCGACTGTCGGGTCATTGAATTGTTTGTTCTCTTTCTGTAGTCTTCGCAGTTGTCATACTATACATTGGTTACAGAATATGAGTCATGCGGTAAGAATATGTTACCATCTCAAGTAAATGTAATGAATAGTGAGAGCAGACGACAAACCATACAGGCGATCCTCAGAAATGAAAACAACAAATAAACATGTGCGAACTATGTTACGACAAAGGAATTAAAGAGTCAAGACTTACAAAACGGAACGCAACATCAAAAACGCTAAAAAACGTATTTTTTGACGCAGCACAGAGAAATTGTTTTATTGTGAAACTGTTGCGTTCATTTGTTGCTACTTAAGTGACAAACTATTACGTTTTCATCATTTCCTTGGGAGTGATCACATTCACATTCTTACGAGCACCTATATCGGACAAGGATGCATAACTCACTCACTCACCAGACGTACAAATTAGGTTTGTCGATAAGAGATTCCTATCGTATGACACACGTACTATCGCTAATTCCGTGTACGGTACAATAGACGAGTTTTCTCGTGAAGGATCCCGTAGACTTTTCGTCTTGTCATCAAACGTTTGCGGTTCCCATTCGAAAGCCACTTCCTTTCGGCTGCTAATAGAGAAGTTGTGCAGAATCAACGATCATTATAGGACCGTACCTTACACCTCGCTGTTGTAAACGGACATCACACTACGACACAAATACAAATTCGAAAAAAAGAAAAATTTGGCACGTGGGAGTTCAGAGCACGGCTCGCCCGCGTGGCAGTGCAACACCATATCCACTCAACCACGACGCCATTTTTATTCCAGGTTGTCTACATTGCACTTCTTGCTCTTGCACCGTTTACTGTTTCTATTTTGCTGCTTTTTCACAGACCAGTATATCTTCTTCCTGTTTTCATATTTGATGTGTGTTCAGTTTTTGACGGGCTGTCCACTGGACTCTTACCGCTAAATCTGAGGGGGAGGGGGGGGGGGTTGCGATGGGGAATTTCCCTTATAAGAAGCACTTGTTGACTCAAGTTGTTGGAAATCTCCTGCAGAAATACCGAGTCATGCCGCCTCTATAGCCGTCCACAATTGCGAAAGTGTTGCCGGTGTATGATTTTTTGCACGGACTGTCCTCTCGATTATGTCCCATAAATGTTCGATGGGATTCATGCCGGGAGGTCTGTGCGGCCACATCATTAACTCGAATTGTGCAGAATGAACTTCAAACCAATGACAGATGACTGTGGGCACATGACGGGCGGTTTGGGTGGCCAAATAATTCGCTCGAACTGTCCAGAATGTACTTCAAATCAATCACGAACAACTGTGGGCGGATGACGCAGCGAATTATGTCATCCATAAAAATTCCATCCTTGTATCGGGACATGAAGTCCTTGAATGACTGTAAATGGTTTCCAAGTAGCCAAACATAACGATTTACAGTCAATGATCGGTGCAGTTGGACCAGAGGATACAGTCCATTTTATGTAAACACAACCTACACCATTATGAATGCACCACGAGCTTGCACAGTACCTTGTTTACAATTTGAGTCCATTACAAAGTGGGGGCCTTCGCCGCACCATCAGCTCTTACCAACTGACTCCCTCCAACAGAAATCCAAGGGGATTAAGAGACAGAAAGAACAACTTCTTCTTCATTTTCTTGTGCGTTTATCCTCCATCGGAGATGCTTCTGAATGGCTATTTACGGATTTGGCACAGTTAATTTTAGGGGTGGCCGTATGCCTTCTCGGTCTCCACCTCGTTACCCCCCGTGACGGAATACACGTACCCCCACTTTCTACGTGTTGTGTTATTCACATGAAAAATCAGCGAAATTTTTTGAAATATTTGCGAATCGTGTAAATGAGGCAGGATTGGGATAACAGCGCGGTGCTCACCTTGTGGGGTTTTGGTAAACCGCCAGAAAACCACATCCACGCTGGCCGACGCACCGATCCTCGCCGTAAATGTGCAGAATAGATTCCATCTAGATCCTGTGCACCACTCCGTCCCGGAAGAGGCGCATTAACATGCGTGGCTATGCGTACGGGTAAGAAGAATAGCTCGAATTTATTATTCTTTCCTTCACTATGAGTCACATTATAGGGGGACCTATTTACAATAGTGTAGCGACGTATGTGGCCAAAGACGATGGTAAGAGATTGTGACACGACCAACAGCTAACGCAGCTGGGCTATCGTAGATACACAACTCACCGATTCGGTCGATTTGTCCATGATGCATCCATTTGCCTCGATGAGCCACGTATATGTCCCGTAGGACAGTCATCTGGAAACCTAGGGCAATAACTTCGACTCTTGCTCTCTGAAGAGTTCTTAAAATAGTTCGGCCACATTTTGTCAACAGATTGTATCGTCTTCCCGAAAGTACGTCTTCCCTACCCGGGGCTCTAAGCAAAACTTCTCATCTATGCTAACTTTAAAACTAGCTTGGAGCCCGCTGCTCCCTTAGATTATACAGTCTGTACAGATTTTTGTTTTTATAGATTTTTGTTTTGATAGATTTTTATTTTGTTCAAAATTTACTACACCTTCTAAACTTTTCACGCTAATTAGGTCCTTAGAAGCATGGTCTTTTCCGCATGTACATGTCGCTACAAAGCCATTCTGGTACCTTGAATCCAAGTTTTATGTTAATCAGGCCTTTTGCGTTCTTGCAGTCGTATTTCCATATAAACTTTTCATTCCCCAGAACATACTTTTGTATATCTAACCAAGAACTGAAACACCAATTTTCATAGATTTAGCTTAACATCTATTAATATAGCGAAATATTACCTTAAAAATTTCCAACCTCTACTTCGCCCCCTTAGGGACTAGATTTCCAAGCACAGTGAAACACGTATTTATCTTAGTTCGACCCGAGAAATGAAATACCAGTTTCCGTAAGTGTAGCATTAAAAATGCTTTAGCAGTTTCTTATTAATTTATTTTCAAGAAAAAGCTTCCACACACTATAGGGATTAAATTTTCAAAAATGCTGAAACATTTATTTCTTTATTTCTAACTGAGAAACCAAATATTAATTTTCTAAGATTAAAATGCTTTCAAAACAAAATATTTTCATAAAAGATTTCTCTCCCAATTTCACCACCTCAGGGACTGAAAGTACGTATCTTTTCATTTCTACCATAGAAGTGAAGTACAAGTTTTCATAGGTTTAGCTTCAAAAACACTTGCACAATGAAATATTTCTATAGAATCATCCATCCCTATTTTATCCCTATAGGGGTTTAAATTCCAGAAACAGTGAAACACGTTTTTTTTATTTCCAACTGAAAAGCCAAATTCCAATCATCAATGATTTAGCTTTAAAAAATTTGGTGAAACGTTTCATCCTCTATCTCACGCTCTCAGTGACTGAATTTGCCAAAGCACAGAAACAGTATTTCGTTTTATTTGTAACTGAGAAGTCCAGTACCAGTTTTCATAGAGGTGGCTTTAAAAATACATCAGTTGTTCTTTAATAATTTATTTTAAAGAAATTTACTCACTATGCCCCCCCCCCCCCCCCCCCCTCGTAAGGGTTAAATTTCCAAAAATGTAGAAACACGGATTTTTTATTTTTACTTTATTTGCAACCGAAAAAGCAAATACTAATTTTCGTAGATGTAGATTCAAAACTGCCTTAATAACGACGTATTTTTGAAGAAAACGTCCATTGTTTCACCCCGTTAGGGTGGAATTTAGAAATGTCCCCTGTTAAACGACGCCTACGTGATCAGATCAACACCCTCTCTAAATTTCAAGTTTCTGTCCTTAGCCATGTGCGCTGCGCAGTGACGTCAGTCAGTCAGGACATTATGTTTTGTATGCACAGATTGTCGACTTCACTGACAGTTTGACCACTTTGGGACATAAAAGCACCAATTTCACAAGAGCTCAGTGTCACAACCTGTATAGACTGTGTTTTGTTGCAGTTAGGCGTTAATCTGTAATGCGGGTGCTATCGGTTAGGCAGTACAGTAGCATCAGTGGGTTGAAAGATGTCTGTTTCTCGGCACACTCAATTACCTTCCTTTATGAATGTTAATACTTATTTATTATAAGTTATGAGCTCTTCCTCCAACCTGTTTCCATATGTTTATTCTAGCTCTCTGGAGACCTCTTTGCTAAGTCACTGTATCAGCTTTTAGTCTTTGGCGAATGGGTTTTGCTCTCGACCAGTAGTATTCATTCGCGGTGTGAAACGTGTGATCTCTCTCGGCCTGAAAGTAATTCGCCATTACTCTTACTCGTCGTCATTTCTTGCCTGGCCTTGGTATTGCGTTGAAGCTTTTCGTGTTTTATTTCTTATTTGAGAAGAAAGCAGTTTCTGTCTGTCAGAGGTCCACAGTATAGAGCACATACATCAGTGCAGGAGGATTGGGTGAGACCAACTCCAATTATTCTTCTGTAAGACAGGTTAGTATTCGTAGCGAAATTAGTTTGGAAATGCTTGCGTATATTGCCCTGCGTTTAGGTAACCAATCTTATGATTCCATAGGAGAAATAATCGTTGAAAAGTTGCAATAATTAAATACTTGGATGCTGACTATTGCATCACTGATTACCTTTTTCAATTCTGCGCTGTTATAAATTCGTCGATGTTAACTATTCGTGCTGTGTACAATTAATTTTGTGTTGATGATTCTAGATTACGCAGTCCGACGACGTTGTCTTGATTTGTGAAGATGAGTGGAGACTCCATTATCTGTACGGAGTTGTAAAGTTTTCCTGTTGCACGGAAGGTAAATGCATTCTTCGGTTAACTTACCTATTACGAACTCATTTACAAATATCATATTAAATCCTTACACCCTATGTATTTAAATACATCACCATGGTGAGTTGCCGTCTTGCCGCGCTACGAAAAACAAATGCGATTGTCACAGTTGCTCTAATTAACCGCCATTCAGCTGCAGAGTAGGACGAAAGTATGTAGCGTGCTGTTGCTTAGGAAACAATTTTCGAGTGTGATAGCGTTGTTAACTTTATTCCATTAGACACACACACGCACACGCGAGTGCTCTCCGATCAAGGTCTTCAAGTTTTTCACAAAACATTTGTGTCATCTGCAAGGAACTAAAGTTTTGTATCATTTGTCGTGTTTAGTGGTAGATCATTGAAGTACATCAAGAAAAACATTGGACCCACAACAAAATACGAGGGTAGGCACGTGTTCCTGATTCGTTAAGGAGAGCTAAAGGATTTTAATAATGAGTGGTAACAGCACCCAACTATAGTCTCATCACATTTTCATTATAACAGATTTATTTTAGGGTTTGGGAAAATATAGCCCTTCCGTATTGGAATATTGCGAAATTTCTGGAGAAAAAAGATCCATCAGAACATAATATGCACGGATTTAGGAAATATTGTTCTTGTAATAGGCTCTGTTTACACGTGGTAAGGAATGCTATTGGTTACAGACTTAGATTTACTGAAGGTTTTTGACACCGTTCTTCCCAAGCGGCTTCTAACGAAATTTCGTGCCTATGAAATATCGTCTCAGCTGTGCGACTAGGTTAGTAATTTTCTGTCAGAAAGGTCACAGTTCGTACTGAATGACGGATATTCACCTAGTAAAACGGAAATTGTATTTGAGGTTCAGGAGTTCATTTGATCCGTGTACTATTCGGAACTGAAACGGTAGAGAAATACTCTGAAAGTGCTTATAGAGATATACTATGAAATTGGTTTTTTGAACACTTTGCCAAACATTTAAGTGGGAATTGCTAAATATGATGTAGATATACATTGAGGTTTCAAAGTAATGGGATAGCGATACGCACTTATAAAAATGGTGGTAGTATCGCGTACGTTCGTTATAAAAGCGGAGTGCATTGGCGGAGCTGTCATTTGAACTCAGGCGATCCATGTGAAAACACATCCAACGTGATTATGGACTCTCGACGGGAATTAACAGACTTCTTCTGACGCATGGGACATTCCATTTCGGAAATATTAGGGAATTCAGTATTCTGAGGTTCACAGTGTCAAGAATGCCGGGATTACCAAACGTCAGGCGCTACCTCTCACCACGGACAACGCAGTGGCCGACTGCTTTTGCTTAACTACCGAAAGCAGTGGCGTTTGCGTAGAGTTGTCAGTGATAACAGACAAGAAATACTGCGTGAAATAACAGCGGAAATCAGTGCGGGATGTACGATAAGCATATTCGTTAAGACAGTGCTGCGAAATTTGGAGTTAATGGGCTGTGGCAGCAGACGACCGACACGACTGCCTTTGCCAACAACACGACATCGCCTGCAGCACCTTTCCTGGGTTGGTGACCATATCGGTTGGAAACTACACGACTGGAAAACCGTTTCCTCGCCAAATCCCCCAAGGGTCAGTTGGTAAGAGCTGATGGTGCGGCGCAGGCCCCCACGTTGTAATGGACCCAAATTGTAAACAAGGTACTGTGCAAGCTCGTGGTGCATTCATAAAGGTATAGGTTGTGTTTACATAAAATGGACTGCATCCTCTGGTCCAACTGCACCGATCATTGACTGTAAATCGTTATGTTTGGCTGCTTGGTAACCATTTACAGTCATTCAAGGACTTCATGTCCCGATACAAGGATGGAATTTTTATGGATGACATAATTCGCTGCGTCATCCGCCCACAGTTGTTCGTGATTGATTTGAAGTACATTCTGGACAGTTCGAGCGAATTATTTGGCCACCCAAACCGCCCGTCATCTGCCCACAGTCATCCGTTATTGGTTTGAAGTTCATTCTGCACAATTCGAGTTAATGATTTGGCCACACAGACCTCCCGACATGAATCGCATCGAACATTTACGGGACATAATCGAGAGGACAGTCCGTGCAAAAAATCATACACCGGCAACACTTTCGCAATTATGGACGGCTATAGAGGCGGCATGACTCGATATTTCTGCAGGAGATTTCCAACAACTTGAGTCAATGGCTCGTCGAGTTGCTGCACTAGGGCAGACCAAAGGAGGTCCGATGCGACGCCACTGTATAGACAGTGTAGAACTGCCTACGCCTCAACATATATTTGTTTCTGGGACTTTTCTATGAATAGTGCTACTGTACTACAGAATCCCTTTGTACATGAGGCATATTTTGGTTAAAGTTCTTGTGCAACCTGTAGTCGACTGAATGTTGACAAACCTTGGTGTAGCGGAGTGTGCGCTAATATGAAACTTCCTGGCAGATTAAATCTGTGTGCCGGACTGAGATTCGAACTCGGGACGTTTGCCTTTCGCGGGCAAGTGTTCTGCAGACTGAACTACCCAAGCACTACGCACTACCCGTCCTCACAGCTTTAATTCTGCCAGGATCTCGTCTCCTAACTTCCGAACTCCGCAGAAGAGGACGGGTAGTGAGTCTTGCTTGGGTAGCTCAGTCGATAGAGCTCTTACCGGCGAAAGGTATATGTCCGGAGTTCGTGCCTGACTGGCACACAAATTTAACCCGCCAGCAACTTTCAGAACCTTGGTGGCTTCATTCGGGAGGACGACGATTCAATCCCGCGTCCGGCCATCCTGATTTAGGTTTTCCGTGATTTCCCTAGATCACTTCAGGAAAATGCCGGGATGGTTCCTCAGAAAGGGCACGGCCGATTTCTTTCCCCATCCTTCCCTAATCCGATCTTGTGCTCCGTCTCTAATGACCTCGTTGTCGCCGGGACGTTAAACACTAATCTCCTCCTCCTCCTCCTTGGTGGCTTACTGCTACTTTTTACGGTGTGTTCCAGAACAGCGGCAGCAGATGTACGTGCCGCGGCTGTACCGGCTGTGTGTGGAGGCGGTGGTGCGGCTGCTGGAGCGCGCTGGAGACTCCGTGGACTGGGACTGGGACGCGCCGGCGGCGGCGGACGCGGCCGGCCACGCCCTGCGCGGCCTCAGTGAGTGGTTGCGCTGCGCCGCGCTGCTGCCCGGACTCTCGCTCGGTACAAACCTCTCCTCTACTCACGGTATCGCAACATACCACACACGAGGGCCGTTCCAAAAGTAACGCAGCAGGGCCTTTGCGAGAAAAAGTGCATTAACTCTTGAGCAGGGGCGCCATTTTATGTAACACTAGTGGGTGCACGGCGTACTTTCTACACGTTTAATGAATAGCTGCCTTTATGTTTCAGAGGTAACATCCATGAGCTAAAATACAATTTAATTTTAGTTTATTTAAGGGACGATTACTCCTGGACCTACATACGGCAGTCACGACAGTGCCATTATTTCTTCCTCTGGAATATTGTACGCTTCCTTTCTTCGACTGATTATGTAAGTTTGTGTATCATTTCCATGCTCAGTACTGTCCATAAAGCTTGTGTTACACCTGCGACCACTCTGGCAGTACGTTTGGGGCCAGGAAATACACTACTGGCCATTAAAATTGCTACACCAAGAAGAATTGCAGATGACAAACGGGTATTCATTGGACAAATATATTATACTAGAACTGACATGTGATTACATTTTCACGCAATTTGGGTGCATAGATCCTGAAAAATCAGCACCCAGAACAACCACCTCTGGTTGTATTAACGGCCTTGATACGCCTAGGCATTGACACAAACAGAGCTTTGATGACGTGTAGAGGTACAACTGCCCATGCAGCTTCAACACGATACCACCAGTTCATCAAGACTGGCATATTGTGCTGAGCCAGTTGCTCGGCCACCATTGACCAGACGTTTCGGCTGGTCCCGGTGGAGGTTCGAGTCCTCCCTCGGGCATGGATGTGTGTGTTTCTCCTTAGGAAAATTTAGGTTAAGTAGTGTGTAAGCTTAGGGACTGATGACCTTAGCAGTTAAGTCCCATAAGATTTCACACACATTTGATCATTTTTGAACTAGACGTTTTCAGTTGGTGACAGATCTGGAGAATGTGCTGGCCAGGGCAGCAGTCGAATTTTCTGTATCGAGAAAGGCCCGTACAGGACCCGCAACGTGCGGTCGCGCATTATCCTGCTGAAATGTAGAGTTTCACAGGGGGCAGAGCCATGGGTCGTCAAACATAATTCTAACGTCGACTGTTCAGATTGTCGTCAATGCGAACAAGAGAAGACAGAGACGTGTAACCAATGGCACCCCATACCATCACGCCGGGTGATACGCCAGTATTGCGCTTCCAATGTGCGTTCACCGCGATGTCGCCAAACACGGATGCGACCGTCATGATGCTGTAAATAGATCCTGGATTCATCCGAAAAAATGACGTTTTGCCATTCGTGCACCCAGGTTCGTCGTTGAGTACACCATCGCAGGCGCTCCTGTCTGTGATGCAGCGCCAAGGGTAACCGCAGCCATGGTCTCCGAGCTGATAGTCCATGATGCTGCAAACGTCGTCGAACCGTCCGTGCAGATGATTTTTGTCTTGCAAACGTCCCCATCTGTTGACTCAGGGATCGAGACGTGGCTGCACTATCCGTTACAGCCATGCGGATAAGATGCCTGTCATCTCGACTGTTAGTGATACGGGGCCGTCGGGATCCAGCACGATGTTCCATATTTCCCTCCTGAACCCACCGATTCCATATTCTGCTAACAGTCATTGGATCTCGACCTACGCGAGCAGCAATGTTGCGATACAATAAACCGCAATCGTGATAGGCTGCAATCCGACCTTTATCAAAGTCGGAAACGTGATGGTACGCATTTCTCCTCCTTACAAGAGGCATTACAACAGCGTTTCACCAGGCAACGCCGGTCAACTGCTGTTTGTGTGTGAGAAATCGTTTGGAAACCTTCCTCATGTCAGCACGTTGTAGGTGTCGCCATCGGTGCCAACCTTGTGTGAATGCTCTGAAAAGCTAATCATTTGCATATCACAGCATCTTCTTCCTGTTGGTTAAATTTCGCGTCTGTAGCACGTCATCTTCGTGGTGTCGCACGTTTAATGGCCGGTAGTGTATATTTATAATTTCTTCCTTTTTGTTTGAGTGATCGCATTAACTCATATTTTATGCCGTTTGCATGTTTTATCCTTCCCAATAAAAGTATCACTAGTGGAGAGATTTTGTTCACGGTCATCATTTGAATGGTATTCTCGTTCAGCATCTAAATCGTGGTCAGTTTGTGTCATACGTTCATCATCTTTGTAAGAGTCGTCATCACTATCGTTCTGTGGTACGGTGTTGTGAATCCTGCATCCTCGGTGAGTAACCAGTCAAGCTCGTTGTCGCTCAGTTTTGATCTCACCCCGCACGGTGACAAGAACCCTCTTGTTACGTTTTATACCACATTGCACATAATAGGTAACGAAATAAAAATATTTTGTACACCAATGTGACACACACGCTGTTTGTTTTATGTTACTCCTGCTTACTTGTACGTATGACAGCACAGTGTTAGGTGAAGCAATAGTGAAGGAATGGGCACGAGGTTGAAGTCGTAAAACAGCAATGTAACGGTACAAGACAGCGTTATTTGTACTTAGGCGTGCCTGCTCGAGTGTTAAGGAAGTACTTGCTGAGGTTTAAACTTTTATTGCATCGGTAAACCAGTCTGTCTAAACCGGCATAAAAGTTGTCAGAGACCAGGCCCTGGAGCCACTTAACGTCCTTCACAACCTGAGTTTTTTATTTGCTTTTCCACAGCTTCAAAAACTGCATGAAATCTACTTTTACATTCTGCAATTTATTAGTTTCTTGTATTATTTTTTTTCCTAAGTCGTGTGTCACTGCTCATTCCAGCACTCTTAGATTTCAAACGTCGGCTGAAGTCGCTGAAGGTCATCACACGTCCATCACATACCCGGCGTTATAATTAAACTTATTTAAACTAATTACGGTACGAGTACAAAACTTAGTAGCATTAATGTCAAGTACATTGCGAAATAAATGAGGGAGAATCAATTCTACTGAAACATTTTTCACGTGCTGCTGTGGTACATCATACCTTTACGTATCAGTACCATTGCTGCTACAAAGGGGGCTCAATATGGTTCCCAACAGTGCTCAGAGGAGTCTGAAAGGGCGGGATTGCATTCTGCACAGGGGAATGAATAATGTCCGTAGGTATGCTGGCTACCTCTCTTGATATGCTGCGCTTCAGATAAAGTGAGAGCGAGAGCAAGAAAGTGGACAGACAAGTCAACACATCGTTGTGCGTCCTGTGGTGCAAGCTGTTGTGCGATATGGATCTTGTATGGATACCATTTGAGAATGGTTCGAAATACCTTCCGTACTGTGGACCAAGGGATGTTCAACTATCGTGGCACAGCACGCGCACTGCCTGACGATCGGGAATTGCGCGCAGCGTTGTTGCCATAGCAACAGCGATTCCGTCAACGATCTTTGCTGCAACCGGTCGTCGCTCTCTTCCCAGAGCGACGCCCAGGTCGTCCAGTTGATTCGTACTTCATTAAGCTCCGCACAGCAGGTGGAGAAAGAGGACCCTTCTGTACTCCTTTCAGCCAGCGACATTCTCGAAGTGCAGCTGCAGCATTACTGTTGTTTTGATTATTGAGCTCCACCTACTGAATTTGTCCAAGCTCATGTTGACACTTCAACAAGTACACTGCGACTGGTCAGGTGTGTGGGACTATGAATCACGATGACTGATCACGGCACCTGGTGGCCATAGTTGGAACTGGACGGTGGCGTTGTGACACATGGGAATCATGCATCCCATACTCTGGACACTAATGCTACCAAGTTTGGTACCCGTCCAGTAATTGGTTTCGGTGTTATAACGTGTTAAATAGGAAATTTTAATTATAACCACCCGGTATAGGCATGACATCGCCAATGAAGATGTTTACATGACATATCAAAACGGTAGTGGGCGGAAAATTAAAAAATTCAAGACAGAGGTGGCGGTAGGATAAAAGTATGCAAGATAGAGGATGCTGGTGAATTTAAAGGTACACGGCGGTGGATGGTGATAAACTTATAAACTGCTAGATGGCGGATTCCGGGGAGTTGAAAAGATGCAAGATGGCAATGATGGGAGATTTAAGTAACGCTAGATAAACCGTCAGGATATTTAAAACAATGCAAGAGAGCTCTGGTGGGAACATATTTAAATTTTTCAGTCAGGCACAGCGCTCAAAAGAACACCAGATTGTGCAATTGCCAAATTTTTTTCGTCGAATCATAGTGATTAAAAATGCAAGATGGTGGTAGCAGGAAAATTTTCATTAAAATGAGACAACCAAAGACAGTGTAATATTTTTTTTATCAAAAATGTAACAAGCCAGTCAGTATGTATAGAATGACGTGTTCAAAGCTACCTGAAATTCTTTTTGCACCCTACTGAAAAGTATTCAGTTATGCTGCAAAATTTCCGTATATATAAAAAAAAGATTACGTTAGTGTCTGCATTTAATGTGGCAACATGTTAAAAAGAATTCGAAAACTCATCAAAATTAGGTAAGCATCCACACACACACACACACACACACACACACAGAGAGAGAGAGAGAGAGAGAGAGAGAGAGAGAGAGAGGAGCACACGCTCATATATATATATATATATATATATATATATATATTGGCTTATCCGACAAAATTCATTGCTATTATGCATACACTTTGAGTGAAAAACTGAATGTGGGTGTAGTATCATTTTGCACAAATTAGCTTAAGTATTTCAGAACGATCAACACTATAACGTATGAGACTAATGTTCTCCCTCCTATTAAACTGAAGGAACTTTCAGTTGAAATAAACATTATAAGTCACTTTTTGAATTTGTAACGTATTTAGTTAACCAAAAGTCACATTTAGTGTTTTCTACACTTTCACATGTACACAAAAATCGCATTTAACTTCCTCTTTCCACTGCACTGCAGTTCAAAAGGAGCAATGATACACATAAATACAACACCAGAAGAAAAAATGACATTCATTACGCCATATTAAGATTATGCAGGGCACAGAAAAGGGTGCATGATGTTCCAATCAATATTTTTGATTACTTTCACAGTTGTATAAAATGTTTGATAGGAAAGCAAGACTTGAACCTAACTGAAAAACTTCCCTCTTGACATCTCCTATTTCACAGAATAATTTCTGTTATTGTAATGTGTAAAACATGCTGGATAGCAGCTACTAACTCCCATTTGTAAGTCTCCTTGTATTTTTTACTAAATAAAGAACCTGTAACTGATCAACATGTACGCATATTTAAAAGTGAATATGTGTTAGGAATATAAAATAACTCGGTCCACACCATTACGATTTATCACACAAATGATTCATGGAACATGAAGCTATCTAACTCAATCTTGATGTATACATCATATTTTACGTGTTCATACATTCACAAGGATGTAGTGATCCAAAGCTGAGGTATCCATATATCTGGAAATACGAAACATTTATCATTTTGTGCGGATCAGCAACGAAAACTATTTGGCGGTTCAGTGTGTTCGTCACAGTTGTCTATAATCATCAGTGGTTAACCCATTAACAGTAGACTGTTTCATATTCCTTGCTCTATACATTATGAATCCGGACTCAGCCTCGAGTGCATAATTTTCAGCTTGTAGACTAATAAATTTAGTAATAAGATCACACCAATTAGCTCATCTTTCATTAATCAAAACTACTATTTATTGAGAAGTGCATTTCTATATCTGCTAGAGAAACGGTTGTCCCGTTTTGAATGAAATGAAATGTATGGGGATCAAACTTGCATGACAGCTATCGACACGGTTGCTTTCCGCGCTGCGAGAGAATCATCTGGAGTGGAAGGTTATGCTGGAGCCACAGGAACACATCGTACGATCATGTGAGAGCCGTGACTGCCATTGAGCTAAGCTGATATCAAGCATGGATGAAGGTAAGGGCAGTGAACTGCAGGAAATGGAACGAGAAACATCTTCTGTAGGCCAGCAGTATCGATGGACGAGCCTATGATGTGTCACCAGCGGCTAGACAGGAGCGGCGTCCAAGGCGTCCATAATGGCATACATGGCCATGAAGTGTCTGAATCACTACTCGCAGAGGAACGAAGAAATTACGGGGAGAGCCACGAGTGAGGGCCTCGAGAAGCTGCATACTATTGTAGGCATTGTGGGACATGGCCGCTGTGTGGACAGAGCAGACTGGTGGAGCAGTTGATGTCTTTTCGTCAACGCACAGACAGTGTTCCCAGTCCAGGTGCAGAAAGGGGCTTCTACACATCAAGACAAATATTATCTGAGTGATTTTGCAGCTGACAGTTGCACACTGATGGTTTTGTGGTTAATACAGTACTACGCACTGTTTAGTTTACTAGTAGTGCAATGGGTGTGTTTGCTAGTCACAAATCTTTCACGGAAGTTCATGTGGTCACGTTTCAAGACGTGGTTGGCTATTAATGGCACACAGGAGTTCTGCCTGTGTGCTGTGAGAGAGAGCAGTTCAGTGTGTAACTATACTCTCAGGGCGTTATTAATGGCATTAATCCAAAATGTTTTATTTAAACTACACATTGATGATGACAGTATCTTGTTACTTGACTATGGGAACGAACAATTGTTTGTATGCATATGGATTTAATAAGAGGTGTCCAAACCTGGTTTGGTAGTGACTTGTGCGTAGCTTGTTGTGGTACCTATCTGGTGACAGTAGTAGTAGTAGACCAGTATGTAAATGGGTGTTATGATCCTAGTTCAATTTAAGAGTTGTCTGTCATCTCAGGTTTTACTGTTTCAGTAGCCTCATAGATTACTTTTGGTTACGATTGTAAATTGTTAATGTTGTTGGCCAGTTATGTGTATATTAGGGCAAAGGTTGGATTTAATTCTTTGATTCAGTGTAATAGTTTTGTTTTGATAGTTGCGTGGAGCCTTGCGTAAGGTCGTTTACAAGAAGCATTAATGTTTTGTTTCATCGAAAGTGTGTTTCTTTTCTGTTGCCAATATTGTTAGTTTTATCCCCACGTTTGCACAGTCCAGAATTCAAATTCTACTCCATCTAAATCCTCTGCTACATAAAATATAAAATTCGACGTATACAACAAACAATTAAAGCTGCCATTTGTCGTTTATGCAGATACCGACTGCTTCCTGCACCGAATGGCTTAGCAAACAGTTGTATTTGATTGCAGAGCGCAAAAAACCTCTTCCAGTTAAACAAGCAAATTATTCTTGTTACCAAAAAAGGAAGAGACATCATAAATTTACCTTTGAAGCTGACGATGTGAAACATAGATATCACTGCCATTTTAAGAGCAGATTTGGTTGAGATGAAAATGATATATTTAATTTAAATTACAGATGTAATATTATGGTATCTCTTATGTTTCACAGTCTAGTGAATTACGATGCGCATTTAATAGTTATGAAACTACTGAAATGTGAGGAAGAAGGAACTAAAATAAATCCATCCTATGTTTCTGTGATCGAGAAATATAAAATATTCATTAAATCTTTTGCAGTGGGCGACATACAATTTAGGCTTCCAGATTCCTTAGACTCTCTGGCTTGATCTTCAGAAAAAATGTATCTCATATTTAAAACTAGACAAGTTGGAAACAACAAGATTATTCCCCATGTTGTGTCTAGGAATCCTGCATACTCGGTTCGCTAGACACACAATCAAACAACTCGTATTAATGAGTTTTATTACAACAAGGCAAGTAATTACTTAACTTCGAACTGAGAATTCTTGTAGTCCTTTATAACTGAACAACTACACAGACGTATCGCAACCAAAGGGCGTCTTACAAAATAATGAGTCATCTCCAGAATAGACAAACACAAGTAACACTTCTGGTCCTAGCGACCGCTTCTAACAAAAGCCTGTCAACTGTACTGCAGTGACTGCTGATCGCTAACTGTGCTACATAGAAATTGCTAAAGAAGAGGCTGTGATGTGTCGGCTAACGAAGTGGCTAACGTTGAAGCCTTTATCGAAGTGGGTGCCACCAATCGGGCGCGGCTCTTATGTCATCTTCGCATAGGGGCCGCTGCAGTCGCATTGTCGTCCTGGAGGCAGGTCGGTCAGCGTGCGATTGGCTGACCTCTTCTCAGAACTGTCTTCTCTGTCGTTCACGACTTGCGTGCCGGCACTGACTTTACATTATAACACCCCTCGGCAGGGAAGCATTTAATCTGATCTATAAGAAAGGCGTGTAAGTACGAGAGTAACAACTTCTTTTTGTTTCCGATAGTTGAAACATATAAAAGCTTGCTGAGTGTTAAACAAAAATCAGATAATGATAGGAGCTGAAGAAGTCAGTTAAAATTTGTACCATGGCAGCGACTCCTATCATTATCCTAGACAGTGATGAACCCAAACATGTCAAGAAAAATGTAATTATATTAGGTCTAAGGAAAATCAAATAGCTGGATTACAAAACGGAGAATAGAGCAGTACTGTGACTTCTTGCTTCTGGCCAGTGTTAGAAAATGTGCAGACGCTCTGGCTTAAATCGCACGAACTAGGCTGAGATCATTATATAATCGCACCTGGCTTGGCATGGGAGCATGTCTGAAAATTGCTAATTTAAAACTGAAACTACTTATGGACACAGAACAAATATGTTTTCTTCAGCATGCCGTGAGAATTTGTAATGTGAGATCACACCAGGTGATTCTTATACAGGCTCCATTTTAGAAGTGTAACTCATGTATCCTTACTTTCCATGCTGTTTAACCTACAGTAACTGGTCTAAACCTCAAGCTGGACTTCGGTCTTTGCCCTCCTTCAGATAGACGATGACAACGACAGTGAAAACAACAGACTTTCTTTTTTTTAAATAAAAAATGTGTGAAATCTTATGGGACTTAACTGCTAAGGTCATCAGTCCCTAAGTTTACACACTTCTTAACCTAAATTATCCTAAGGACAAACACACACACTCATGCCCGAAGAAGGAGTCGAACCTCCGCCGGGACCAGACGCACAGTCCATGACTGCAGCGCCCCAGAGCGCTCGGCTAATCCCGCCCAACAACAGACTGTTGCTCCTAATTTCGTCAGGGATTTTTCGGAGACAGCTGATACTGCATACATTTCAGCAAGTCATCATTAGACGAAATGTAAGGTTGTGAATAGTACGTCAGACCTACATTTTTTGGCGAGTAGTGTGCACGTCAAAAAGGAAGGTATTGAACGATTACTAAGATGTCTCAACATCAACAATGTGCAACTAATCGCTGCCTCACATTATAACCATCTTCTCACTTTCTCAGTTAGTCAGTACTTTGGACTGTGGATGGAACGTTACTCTAGTTAGATGCCGTATGTCATTGCGTTCATAGAATGTTTCAAATTCATTATATGTGAACTGAGGGCCGTTGACCGACACTATGATTTCAGGCAAACCTAAGGGGCGAAAAATAGAGGACAACGCCGGAACTGTGCTAAATCCCACAATCAACCAACGATTGGTGATTGCGACTTAGGCCAAGCGGAGAATTTTCGTGGTGGAGCCGACTGATTTTCCGCACTTGCGTGACACTATGACGTCGTCTGTTCTATTTGGGTGTCCATACGCTGCCAAGTACAGTGTTGACGCGCTAACTGCTTCGTACGAACAATCCCCCAGTGTCCTTGGTGAAGTAACTGCAACGCTTATTTTTGAAATCTTTGGGGATCAACACACGTGACTGTCCACTGTTATTCTGAACAAGAATCACACCTTGCTGTATAGTGAGGCTATGCCGGCGTGCAAAGTATCGACGCAAGACAGAGTTCTTTGTGCTACGCAATGAGCGAGGCCAACGTCGTACAAATGTATTTTAGCAAAGTGTTCAAATCTGAATCAGCTTACGTGGCCTGTGTAATTTCCCTATAGTTACGACGAAAGGATTGAAGTAATTCAGAACAGCGAGCATCGATGTGACAACAAGATGCAGCAGAAGCGTCAAAGTCTCTATAAGAGCCAATCGGAAGACGTGAAAGTGCGTCCGCATTACCATGTTTAGCCGTCGGACGATACACAATCCCGTACTGGTATTGAGACAACAGTAAAGCACGTGTTTGCAATTTTTGGGCAGTTCGTACAGGAACCGGCTTCATCGGGTAAAACAAGGACTACAACGGCTTTTAATCCGGCTGAGCAGAATTTTTTGCCGTACAAATAGTGGTGGAATTTGGTGACACCACACACAATAGCCATTGCCTCTTTCTCTGTTTGTTAACAGTTACACTGAGCTTTGGACAACGCTTTTGATGCGACAGCGAGAGGCACGTCTTTATCACCAAATCTGTACGTCAACATTTATAAACGTGTTTTCCAACACACAACACTGACAGTAAGCAAACTGCGCCTCGACCGTGATATAAAGGTGACAACCAAAGCTAACAGTGGTTAATCTTCTGCAGGCGGCGACTATTGGGAGTCGTGGCAGATGGATGGTGTGTCAGGAGGCACTCTCCCAGTTCGTCAGTTGCTAGTTCCTCCGGGAAGAGGAAGTGGTTGTAACATGTGTTCGCCGGTCGTCGCAGTGAAAGAAGAGTGACTTTTAACCATTTATTTCTGCAAAATACATCTCTCTTCTATCGGTGCTACGGCGGTCCTCTGCCGCCGCTTGTCCGCGTGCGCCGCAACCGCCCTGCAGCTACTCAGGAAGTAGATGCCGCGTCCCCACCCTCCGAACTCGAAGAAGGGGGCGCGTGCGTATGTGGCTTACACACGACGGCCTAGGAGGTCCTCGATCCCCTTCCGCAACTGTGGCTCATCTCTACTCTCTGAACCGCTATGACGGTTGCCGTGGGGTCGAGAAGTGCTCCGACCTTAGCCTGGCGTGCAGGTAGGCCCCATGGCTCCGCTGAAGTGTCTGGAACGCTGGTGCCCTGGCCTAAGTCGACACGGAAGACAGCCCCCCCCCCCCCCCCCGCCAAGGCATTCTCATCTGAGTTGGAAGCTGTTAGCAGCGCCGAACTCCTGACCTGTTTTTACGGAGAGAAGGACATCTGTACGACGGCTGTTGGCGGTATTGAATACGAGCAGGAAATGTACTACAGACTTAATACCGCGTTAATGCCGTGTCATGACCAACTACCCTTGGAACTCAAATGCTGGAGTTTTTATAGTGTGAATATCGGCTGGTGTTGATCCAGCGTCACTTGTAATAACTGCAAAGGCTCTCTATTTGCTTAACACATTTGTTATACCAACAGACGGGTCCGTGACAACATTCAGTGCGGCTTCTTGAATTATTGATGCGGCTTCTTACTTCAAGTAACAAGGTTACGTGATACTTCTCAGTCGTATTGCTTTACTAAACTCCTGCTGATACTAGCTACCCAGTTCGCGCAAAGAAGTTATGTCCTGCTTTCCACCTGACCTGCTGATGTGATGAAACGCTGATGTTTCGTTTCGCGCTTGTTGACACTCCTGCAAGCAACAGAAAGTGAACGAGGTCTCGCAATTATGAAATTGTGTGGCCAGCTGCCTGATACAGGATTGGTACGTAACACTTCTGATCATTCCCGCAAATAAATAGATAGGAAACACTTACTAGAGGTAGCACTTTTCTCATTTGACGGAAATCGAATTTCATCATTCCTAATGCCAGTAAATAAACACATGTAACTATAAGTTTAGCACTTACGTAAGAAAACACCATTGTATGAAGGTTATGTTTGAATTCTAGTTTAATGATGGCAGAATGAAGAGTGTGGTAAAGTTGCTGAACGGATATTGCCAGCAGTCACCGCTACATCCGTCACATTTATATGATTTCGTTTTTACTTCATTTATAGCCTAAACAGTCCGTCTACTAAGAAATGTAAGTGAATGTATAGACTTAAAATGCAATGTTTTCTTTTTTCCAGAAGCAATATATCATTTTCTTTCAGTGTGGATGAGTACGGTGATAACACACTTCTCAACTGTGGACGTCTCAGGAATCTGCGTATAAGTTCCAGTCTGTGAATTGCAGGAGGCTAACATTTGTTACAGTTTTGCAGGAATGTGAATTAATCTGTCCCAGTTTTGCTGTAACATGGAGGGTAATTTCTTATCATTTTGTTATAGCGTGGGAAATTCTTACAGTTCTGCTACAATGTGGAAAGTAATTTGTTACAGTTCTGCTGCAAGCCGCAGGGCAGTTTTTTATACTTTTGCTGTAACATGGACAATTCATTACAGTTTTACTGTAATGTGGACAATTTCTTAGAGCTTTGCTGTAACACAGGCAGAGATTTGATACAGTATTGTTGTAACATGGAGAGTAATTTGTAACAGCGTTGTTGAAACATGGAAGGGAATTTATTACAGTTTTGTTGCAACAGGGATCAATCTGCTACAGTTTTGCTGCAGTATGGCGGGAATTTGGGTACTGTTTTGTAACATACACAAGTAGTTACACTATTCCTGTAACGTGGAGAGAAATTTGTTACAGTTTAGCTGTAACATCCACTATCTGATAAAAAGTATATAGGTATCCAGACATCTCCAAGTAATGTAGAATTGAGCAGCGGATGTCATAGGATGTGAACAGACCAGACCAAACGAAGGCTGTGAGTGTTGTGCTGTCAGAAGAGAAATGGTAGCAGCAAACTTTGTTGATCAGGAGATTTCAGTGACCTCACTGCTAAGTGATGCATGAAGTGGTGTAAACAGTGATGCCACTGCAGAATCAGTGACTGGAAATAAGTGATTTGGTGTGGTTGGCCAAGCTCTACCCCTCGACAGTCTGATGGAGAATGTTGCCTGCCATCGCGGGTAGTGACAACAGTGAAGTATGGAGTGGTTGTTGTTATTTGACGGCGTTGTTGTGCCATAGTTACCTGGTCCCCTTACTGCACTCGAAAAAACATTAAATGTGCGAAGGTATGAGCTGCATTGTGCACAGGTTACAGTAGAGAAACAGCCTGCAGATGAAGAACGTGTGTATTAGTGTGACAATGCACACTGTTATAAAGTAGTGTCTACGATGCAATAGTTTGTGGGCAGTAACATTCTAGAAACTGACTGGCCCACCCAGAGTCCTGATATGAATCCAATGGAACAGCTCTTGAGTGATCATAGCGTGTAGGCTTTCACGGCCGGCGTCTTCAGTAATTGAAACTTTCAGGTTAAGAGGCCGTGGTCCAATAGTAGAAATACTTCTCCCTGACGTTTCGTTGCCAGCTGCGGGCAACATCATCTCAGGTGAGTCTACGACTGGCTGCTAGGCCGTGGAGGTCCTGTTTATATAGAGCGCGTAGAGGGCGCCACCACTCGTCACGTGTTGTCAACAGTAAAACTATCTCTGCCTGGCGTCATTACTCTCGACATCGCATTATTATGCATGTATGTGTAGAGAGGCTGTAGAGATTTTTAAACACCACAATAATTTTAACAGGAAAGAAGAAGGCTTGAAGTTAGATAAGATATGGCGATCGACTCTGTACCAAAGATGTGACAATCCATTACCTTCGATCGAGAGTAATGACGCCAGCCAGAGATAGTTTTACTGTTGACAGCACGTGACGAGTGGTGGCGCCCTCTACGCGCTCTATATAAACAGGACCTCCACGGCCTAGCAGCCAGTCGTAGATGATGTAGCCCGCAGCTGGCAACGAAACGTCAGGGAGAAGTATTTCTACTATTGGACCACGGCTTCTTAGCCCGGAAGTTGAATTACTGAGCTCTTGAGTGAGTTATAATGTTGACGTTTCTCCAGCCCCCTATATCCTTCATCACTACCTTCTTCGGCTTCAGCTACTGAAGAAGAATTGACTTCCATTCCTCCTCGGACATCCAGACATACCATAGAAAGTGTCACCACCAGAGTTCAAACATTCATGAACGCGAAGGGTGGACTCACCCCACATTTTGATGTAACATCAGCTAATTTGTTACAAATTAATTGTAAAATAGGTTGTTTGTTACAATTTCTATGTAATAGTGTCGAAATATGTGGCCAGTTTGCCACAATTTCCTTCGATGATTTATAACTAAATATAAAGTTGGAATGTACTCGTAATTTTTTTCATTTTGTTACAACATATTGCCAACAGGCTTCCAGTGTAAATTAGCCGTCAAAACTAATATTGTGAAATACATGATTGTAGTAGGAGAAGATTCGTATGAGAGTATCCTCTCAGTTGAATGATAACCATTCGAAAGATAAGTAGACAGTTCGCATAATTATTACATAAGATTTCAAATATGAAACAGGAGATATTGCATCTTGGGGACAGATTGCGATTTGAAAGGGTAATTGATCGAACAGGCAAAATTACAGTATTAGTATTACAAGGTGGTGGTCACAGGAGGTGAGAGCTTAGCAGATACATGTGTGTTCATAAGTGTATACAGTTTTCCCACCATTTCACAAGGTGGCAAGAAGTGCACAGAATTGTCTTTGCAAAGACATCCAGAGAAAATGACTCCGGGAGGCAGCATGTACCATATGAGAGTGTGTTTGCTGTTAGTAAAGCTGTAGTAGAGATCACAGTTAATTCAGAGTTTCACTGCTTCTGCTGACGTACTAATAACTACACAACATCAAGGTAAGCCCTACTTTTGTATCACATAGTTACTTATTAACGGTTTTGAGCATAGTATGCTTTTGACTGTTCATGAATAAACCCCTGCATTTAGGATAACACTAGGAAGAATGGGTGAACCCTGTAAACTGACCAACATTACTCCAGTAATATCCAATTATAATTACTTTTTATTGTTTTGTTGGTTATGAAATATATAAGATAGACAGATAAAGCAAAATGGAAGTCACAGGGTTTTGGAAAAAAGCGAAGCAAGCTGTAGCAGAAGATTATTGACTAGAAAAATTACTGAAAATTTAGCACACTGCAAATCAGATTACTAAGTGGAAAAGCATTGTACCTGAGCTTAGGAAGGAAATGAGATTTTCCTACTCCTAAAAACAAAAAGGCTCTAGCTGACCATGTTAAAACACCTGAAGCTACAGATGCCCACAAAATGCAGTTACGTGTCAGTTCAAATTTATTAAGGCAGATGTAATGTTAAAACTTGGTTAGCAGCTGGAGATACGCTGATGAACCAAAACATTATGACCACTACCAACAGCGAGGTTGAATCCCTTCTGGTGGTGCTGTGGACACGTGACGCAGTAAGGAAAGAATGTAAGCGGAAGAGGGACGGATGGGCAATCATTATAGCGAAGATACGGGCCGCAAATGCGGAAATCCACTGATACAAGCGGTTTCGACAAAGGGCACACTGTTGTGGCGCTGCGGCTGGAAACGAGAGTCACTGAAACGGCTGTTTGCGTACTACTGTCGCGAGCACCTACGGGAAGTGATTGAAGGATGGTGAAATAACGCGTCGGCCATATGGATGTTGACGTCTCATCACACAACGTAGTGGTTGGAGGATCCCCAATTGTGTAACCCAGTTTAGGCAGCGATCTGTGGCAGATACGACGACAGAGTATAATGCTTGTGCAGGCACAAGTGTTTCGGAGCACACTGTTCAACGACCATTGTTGAACATGGAGCTCCACATCACACGACCCCTACTCGTTTCTGTGTTGACGGAACGACATCGTCAGTTACGTTTGCAGTGGCCACAGCATAACCGAGTTTTCACCGTAGATCAATAGATAGGTGCCACCTGTCAAATTTATCGCATTTTTTGTTACACCAGGTCGACGGTTTGGTCCGTACACGCCTTTATCCAGGCGAATAGCTCCTTGGAGCGTTCACCGCGCCACAAGTGCAGGCCGGTGAGAGTAGAATTTCGCTATGGTGAATATTGAGTTGGGCTTTTAAGGAACTTATGTTGTACTCCAAGACACCACGACGGCAGTAACCTACGTGAACATTATTGTGAGCCATGTGCATCCCTTCGAAGTTGAAGTCTTCTCTGATAGTAATGGCATCTTCCAGCAGGATAGCTCCCCGCGACGTAAGGCCAGAATTGTGCTGCAGTGGTTTGAGGAGCATGATAGTAAACTCACTGAGCCGTGCGTGAGTCGTGATCGTGCCATCTCTTATTTAACATCCTGTTTTTACCGTTCTGGCGCCTCGTTATGTTAATTTTCAGTTACTGGTGTCATTGAGTTGCCCTCCCTACCTGTGAGCGGCAGTAGCAGGACTTTCCATACGAGGTGCATTCAAGTTCTAATGCCTCCGATTTTTTTTCTAATTAACTACTCACCCGAAATCGATGAAACTGGCGTTACTTCTCGACGTAATCGCCCTGCAGACGTACACGTTTTTCTCAACGCTGACGCCATGATTCCATGGCAGCGGCGAAGGCTTCTTTAGGAGTCTGTTTTGACCACTGGAAAATCGCTGAGGCAATAGGAGCATGGCTGGTGAATGTGCGGCCATGGAGAGTGTCTTTGTTGGAAAAAGCCAAAAGTCACTAGGAGCCAGGTCAGGTGAGTAGGGGGCATGAGGAATCACTTCAAAGTTGTTATCATGAAGAAACTGTTGCGTAATGTTAGCTCGATGTGCTGGTGCGTTGTCTTGGTGAAACAGCACACGTGCAGCCTTCCCGGACGTTTTTGTTGCAGTGCAGGAAGGAATTTGTTCTTCAAAACATTTTCCTAGGATGCACCTGTTACCGCAGTGCCCTTTGGAACGCAATGGGTAAGGATTACGCCCTCGCTGTCCCAGAACATGGACACCATCATTTTTTCAGCACTGGCGGTTACCCGAAATTTTTTTGGTGGCGGTGAATCTGTGTGCTTCCATTGAGCTGACTGGCGCTTTGTTTCTGGATTTAAAAATGGCATCCACGTCTCATCCATTGTCACAACCGACGAAAAGAAAGTCTCATTCATGCTGTCGTGACGCGTCAACATTGCTTGGCAACATGCCACATGGGCAGCCATGTGGTCGACCGTCAGCATTCGTGGCACCCACCTGGATGACACTTTTCGCATTTTCAGGTCGTCATGCAGGATTGTGTGCACAGAACACACAGAAATGCCAACTCTGGAGGCGATCTGTTCAACAGTCATTTGGCGATCCCCCAAAACAATTCTCTCCACTTTCTCGATCATGTCGTCAGACCGGCTTGTGCGAGCCCGAGGTTGTTTCGGTTTGTTGTCCCAGGATGTTCTGCCTTCATTAAAGTGTTGCACCCACGAACGCACTTTGGACACATCCATAACTCAATCACCACATGTCTCCTTCAACTGTCGATGAATTTCAATTGGTTTCACACCACGCAAATTCAGAAAACGAATGATTTCACGCTGTTCAAGTAAGGAAAACGTCGCTATTTTAAGTATTTATTCTCATTCTCGCCGCTGTCGGTAAAATTCCATCTGCCGTACGGTGCTGCCATCTCTGGGACGTATTAACAATGAACGCGGCCTCATTTTAAAACAATGCGCATGTTTCTATCTCTTTCCAGTCCGGAGAAAAAAAATCGGAGGCCTTATAATTTGAATGCACCTCGTATAGCCCCTGCCGTGGGGAGTGGGGACAACTTTAGTTGGTTGTCGGTTGGTCGTCTTGCCGGACGACGTGTATTTGGCTGGCAATCGCTTATGGGTTGACTGTGTGTGCCGACTCATGATTCATTCCTGTTACAGTACAGTCACTGCCATTAGCATTGTCTACTTCTTCGTGCAGGTGTTCAGGAAACTGTGTGTAGTTGGTGTGATTTTGACTGACAAGTTATTTCAAATGTTGTCGGCGTAATGGCTCTGGGGAGTCGGTCAGTTGGCGTGGAGCAGTGAGGAATTCTCGGCGGGGCGTAATTTGGCC
Source organism: Schistocerca serialis cubense (assembly GCF_023864345.2). NCBI lineage: Eukaryota > Metazoa > Arthropoda > Insecta > Orthoptera > Acrididae > Schistocerca > Schistocerca serialis. The sequence goes on from NC_064639.1 coordinate 392,032,454, forward strand.
GGGGCCCACTGGCTGTCTCTACGTGGTGTCGGAAAGTGTGGCACTGCTACGAGGTCCGTGGCTCACCGACCCTGGACACGAAATTTGAGTTTTGATTTAACCTACCAGCAAGTCAAGGTTGTTCACATTGTGTCGTTTGGAGTTCATTGTCAGTTGTTGGCACATTCCCGGGAGCAACAACGTGGTTTTCAAGTTGGAAAATTCTAGCCACCCTCCGGTGGAGTTTCACTTTTTGTTTATTTGAATTGAAGTGCCCCAGAAGAATCTCCTGCCGTTAACGTTCCGGTTACCTGCCCTGGACGTTGACGTAAATTTCAGGCAGTGTACTTTCCTCATTGTGTTGTTGCTGTCCAGCACGGTGTGTAGTTTGATAGCTCAGTGTATGATTGTTTGTGGGCACCAATATCTTCAACGTTGTTCCGTTGAACTCCTCGTTGTGTCCTGGTCGGCTGAAGTGGAAGCTATCTAACAAGATAACTTGTGGGTACGCTGACTGTCAGTCAGTTGGGTTGTCGTCGGATGATGAATAGTTGGCCCGACTGCTTGTCTCGCCTAAGCGAGCGTTAGTGTTTGATTTACAGGCCGACCCTCTAACATCTGGGCGCCCTTGTGTGTACTGCCTTATTTTCTATAAATTTGTTCTTGTTGTTGGTACTTGTATGGCGTCCGGCCGGTTTTGTGTTTCATTTGTTTGTTCTTAAGGCCTTCAGCCTAAATTAAGGAACTGTTTCACGTAAGCACTTTGGTATTTAAAAAGATTAATATTTTTGTGTTTTAAGTGTTCGGCCGTCTGCCGATTTGAATTTAACTTGTTTACTTCAGCCTAACTAAAGAACTGTTTTAAGATAAGGCTTTCCTTTTAAATTTCTGATTATGCTTGCATTTCAAGTTATTGGCCTTCAGCCGTTTTTCAATTAAATCCCAAAGATAAAGCTGTGTGTTTAAAAAGCTGTGTGTTTTTGGGCTCTTGTAATCAAATAATAAAATTGTATGTTGGAGTGTAACTGACAGCCCCTTATTTTGGCCCCTTTCCACAGTTTATTCCATCTGTCATTTTCTGCGGCTTTAGCAGGGCGTATCATTCACATTGGTGTCTTGGTCAGCAAATACCCCTGATTGTACCAACTGGAACACACATCGGGCGCCAGCTGCATGCCCACGAACAACCGTCCCGTAATTTGGGTGAATTTAGTGACCTGTGCGCAGACATTTGGTGCTACATACTTCTGGAAACCTGTCAAGGACTTGTAGAATCGATGCCAAGCGTAATCGCTGCTGTACTGTGTTTGAACAGTGGACCAGCTTGTTGCTAATCAGGTGATCATAATGTTCTGGCTTATTGTTGTATCTCACTTATTTACTCAAGTTTTATTACCCTATTGCTGTAGATAGTATTTAAAACGGTGTTGAAGATGAATAAGAATGTGCATTAAATTCGTATATTTCCATTGCATGACAGCATAAGATGCAAGGCGATTTGTGTAGTAAGCGGAAGCTAAGTGTGGTGCTGGTGTATGTCTGAAAACGTAATAGTGTGAATATGGATCCAGACAGATTTCTCTGTTTCTGATTATCTGAGCTTTCTGCTGCCAGTTGAATCAATCTGCCCTTCTTAAGTCTGTGTCCCACTTCATTGTGAACTTCCTATCGGTCAGTTTTCATGCACTGGACTCCAATCTAGTTTTAGTTTGGGCAATTGTGTCGCTTTCGTCATATGACGTATCCACCTGAGCCGTGGCGTCACCTTTCGAATTTCTAACGCCACTATCTCGATCTGTTTGTGATGTTCATCTAGTTTGAGGCCACTACGATCTTTGCTCGAGGTTTTGTTGTGGCGTACCGAGTTGTGGAATAGTAACGGAACGAGGAACGGTTTGAGAAGACCGCCCGACGACGATGGCAAGCACTTGCACAAGTGTCTTGGGAACGTAATCCGGAGAGTAGTTCCTGAGCATGTTTGTGAGCAGATTTGAATCCGTGGCCGACTTCGATTGCCGTCTTTGTGCGTAGCCTGGCCAGTCAGCTCTGGGACGTGGCACACCGATGAGAGTTGAAACCAGTTTCACTCTGATGAATTCTGGTCCGAATTTGGAACTGGGAAGCTTCGGATTCGATTCGTGGACTTCAGTTAAGTTTTGAAATTTGAGGTCTTTTCTTATTGATAGCCATAGGTCTGTTGCGATCTTTACGACTTGTTAGCTGATCTATTTCACCCTGAATTGTGGCTGTTGTTTGCTGTTCTTGATACTGTCCTTGGTTGCTTTTTAACAGGATATCTTAAACTGTGTGAGCCGATGTTGTTTCTTCTATGTTGTTGCTGGACCGCCCCCTCTTCTCCCTTCGTCACGCAATACCTTGATGGTTGGGCTTCAGCCGACCTCCCTGACAAACGTCTTCGAACACCAGATAACTACCTTTCTCTAGAAATAAGGCCGGGTGCAAGTTTCGAGATACCTTCGGGAATTGCAGACGTCATCGCTCTGTTAATCATATTGGCTGAGGAGGTGTCTGCTTCTCAAAATTTGCAATTGCTGAGGCTATGTAATTGGGTTTGGCGGCCTAGTTTTCTCTCAGGCGTTTTGCCGTCGTTGTAGAGGCAGTATATTGCAGTGAAGCCGGTACACCGTTTGGCTACTTATTGTTACCTTCACGTGATTAACCTTGCTGTGTTAATATTTGTTTTGCCCGTCTGTACCCAATGAAAGGGGTCTTATAAGGACGGTCCTCTCTTGTTCTTACCGTTTGGTGTAGTCTTGTGCTCCTTGCGTTTTCTATTTTGTTCTCTACTTGGTTGTCTAACTTACTGAAGCTATTCTTAAAGAGGGCGTGCCTGTTGGCATTTGGTAATTTTACTTAACTGAAGCAGTTGTTATTGAAGGACTGCCTGTTCCCTTTTAATTAAATTAATAGCTATTTCTCAATCTGGTTAGACGAAACAACCAAGGCTTACTTCTTTTATTAGCCTATTGTTGAGATCAGATGTCTTACTCAGTCTGTGTTGTAATTCACTGACATCGTGATTGCCAAACGCCCACCTGTTTAGAGGTATTTAAGGCAGTATGGGAGTAACAGAAAATGACACGATGGTGTATGGGCCCTAAGCTTTCGCCTTACATCCCTTTATCCATAATGATTGCAGGCCTTGTCATTTGAAAGTATTTACTCTTGCCAGTGACGTCTGATATCTATAGCTTTCTTTCTGCCTTTCTTTGTGTAGTTGGACATTGGTCTTTCTATTCCTCTCTGAGCTACTCAGTGTTTATGCCTCATAGCTGTAAGTTATTCCTGCTATTATACATTGCTCACAAACTTTCTCCAGCTCAGCCGACATTTTACACTTGAAAACTGAAGAGTATCTTCTGTAAGCTTGCCACTAAAATTTAAATGCATGGAAATATTTCTGGTATTAACTTTTTTTCATACTTACAAGTTGACCCTAATCGATATATTCAGCGACCCTTTGAAGCTCTGTACTTCCAACTCACCCATCGTCTAGGGGTAGAGTCCCTTATTAGTAATAGAAACGTCATGGGTCCGGGGTTTAAGCCCAACAACTGTTCAACTTTTAAATAAACATCATCAGCGATGGCGACCGAAGACTTCCGGCATAAGAAGTCACCCTCGCTCTGGCAATGACTTTGTCGAAGAGGGTGGACGAGCGACATAGATTTAGGGCACTCCCTTGTCCTTTTGGTGGGAAACTGCCCCTAAAAGGCGGATGAATCAGGATGAATCAGCAATTATCAACGGCATGAAGATGCAGAAGGCAGTGGAAACCACTGCATGAAAGACATATTGTGAACGTATACAACATGCCTGTACTTGGAAAGTGTCATGGTGACCTCTCCATTGGCAAAAGATTTCGAACTAGTTCCCCATTCGGATCTTCGGTAGGGAATTGCCAAGGATGAGGTGACCATGAGAAAAAGATTGAATAGCCAACGAAAGGCAAATGTGCTACGAATCGTAGCGTTGAATGTCACGAGTTTGAACGAAGTGGGAAATCCAAATAATTTGGAAATGGAAACGCAAAGGGTCAGGATCAGTGAAGTGAAATAGAGAGACGATATGGATTTCTGATCAGAAGATGATAAGGTAATATCAACCATACCAGAAAATAGTGATGCGGTTAGGATTTTTTGTGATTGTGAAGTAAAGCAGAGAGTGAGCTAATGTCAACAGTTCGGAGATAGTGATTTCTTATCACATTCGATAACAAACCAACGTTGACGAAGTTAAGGTAATCATGCCAACGTACAAGCAGAAGACGAATAGATAGAGAAAGTATATGAAGGTATTCAAGGAGTAATTCAGGTATGTAAAGGGAGATGAAACTCTAGTAGCCACTGGCGACTGCAACACGGTAGTAGGGTAAGAAATAGAGGAATGGGTTATGGGAACGTATGGGCGTGGCGACAGAAATGAGAGAGGAAAAAGACTGACTGACCTTGCAAGAAATTGCAGTGGTAATAGCGAACACTGCGTTCAAGAACCACAAGAGGAGAAACTATACTCAGAAAACACCCAGAGACATGGGAAGACTCCGGCTTAATTACAGCATTGTCAGACAGAGACTCCGATATCAGATATTGCATCTTAAGGCGTAATTGGTGCAGATGTAGACTCAGATCACAATTTACTAACGCTAGAGAGCAGATTTAAGTGTAAGAGAGTAGTCCTGAAGGAACTGTGTCGAAGGAAGTGAGATCCTGAAGTACTGAGGAATGACGATAGGCGATTAAAGTTCACTAACGATGTGAATACTGAAGTAAGGAATACCAGAGTAGGCATTTCAGTTGAAGATAAGTAGACATTAAAACAAAGGTCAGTCACGAATTTTGGACAGACAAACAAAGGTTAAGTGAAGTGCAAAGAAACCTTGGATTCTGCTGGACGCAGAGGAGAGAACGGATAGGTGAAAAGAGTAAATAGAAGGCATCTATGAGAGGGGCTACCGAGTAAGGTGGCGCATTGGTTAGCACGCTGGACCCGCATTCGGGAGGACGACGGTTCAAACCTGCGTCCAGATATCCTGATTTAGGTTTTCCGCGAATTCATAATTCGCTTCAGGCCATGTTTCCTTTGAAAGATTGTGGACGACTTCCTTCCCCATCCTTCCCTGACATGATGGGACCGATGAGCTCGCTGTTTGGTCCCATTCCCCAAATCAATCAACCAACCAACCAACTACGAGGGGGCGGGTAACTTGTCTGATGACGTGAAAGAAGAAGTGAGCGTCGACATTGAAGACATAGGGGAACCAGAATTAGAGTGAGAATTTAAAATAGCTCGGGAGATCTGGGATCAAATGAGGCGGAAGGGATGGGTAAAATACCATCGGAATTTTTAAATCCATTTGAATATTCAAGTTAGTGTATACGACCTATGTGAAACGTTACGCTACTGATAGGTCAGGCAACGGTCTCTAATAGAAGATCCCTTCCATAAGGAAAGAATAGTTCGTGCGGAGATCGGAAACCCGAGGGAGACAGACCGGGAAGGTGAAACAATTCACGGCCGAGTTGGAACCTGGCGGTGAGGCGAGTTGTGTTCCGGAAGTTGACGGCCGGTACAAGCGTAGCAGCGGTATCAGGAAGACACACTAAGTTGGTTTCCTGGATCATGAAGCATTATCACCTCAGTTGGCGTCGGCTGCAAAACTTTGGACTTGGACGTCTGGGGCGCCTACCGAGGGTAGATGCGGACCGCCGCTGTGGTGAAGTTGTTTATCGCCTCCACACTGTCCTTCCTGGATCGTTGTGCAGATTTGTCTGACGAGTTCCGATTTGGTTTACAGAAGCGAGTGAGCCAACGTCGGCAGTAAGCATAGCTACAATTGCGATTTCCTGTACGGCTATTGGACTCTTTAGTTCAGTAGTTCTCTGGTTGTTTGTTCGAGGTTCACACCCGGTTCCATATCAGACGTCTGGTTATTAATGCCGCTTCTGTCTCGAGGCAGGAAAGTTGTGCGTGCGCACCTATAAAACTACTGAAATTGTTTCTTTATTTAAAATTCCAGTCTGAGTATTATTTACTGTAAGGCGTCTAATTTGTGGCGGCGCGCATTTATAAATTGACTGGGCGGTTACTTGTTTACCCCTCGCCCACATGGTGCGGCTTTCTTACAATTTGTGGTTCGCGGTCGAGCTTCCCTGTCGTTAATTGTATTAGCACCTGCGAATAGGTTTTGGCCGCCTTACAAGTTTCGTTGATTTGACTCAGTTAACTTATTATTTACTTGTTTTTCTTGTGGCTGTAATTTTGACTGTCGTGCGCCGGGATTTGGCCTGTAGTAGAGGCACGACCAAGTTGCTGTACGAAACTCTGTTAACTAGGCTACCTTTTATGTTTTTTTGGTGGGACTTGCTCGAAAACTGCCTGGTTAGTACAGCAGGTGCAGCGTCCGGATGCGGACCCCGTCCGCACCCAACCGCACAGCTAACCAGGAGCAGGTGGTCCTCCACCACTTGATCTTTCCGAGACCTGCCCAGACAGAGTTGTGTAGCCCGTCGACGTATTTATTTGTATGTTAATCACTGCGCGCCTACTGCAGATCTCCTTTATATTTTGTTTTATTTCTGGGGCATGTAAATTCCTGAATTGTTAACCAGCTAATTAATCAATTGAGCTATTACTAGAGTTATTTACTTAATTGTGTTTATACAAATTTCGCTCAATCAACTCAGTGTTTATTAATCTTACTCCTTGCGTGCACTGTCGGTTTTTCAGCTGGCCAAACACTAGGAGATTTAAGATTTGTGGCTTTCATGAAGGTTCTCACTGAGTATTTGTACCATTTAGGACCCAATGCTGAAAATTAATTTTGTCATCTTATTTCTCTTGCATGCCCTGCCCACCTCCGCTGTCCAGCAGTATAGTAATTTACTTATATGATGCTTATTCGTGGAATATACTTCTAATTTGGATTGTAAATTTTGAAGTTACTTTCAAGAAAGAACTTTACCTCTTTTATTGAAATGCTACACTTTTTATTATGGTATTTATTCTAAAAATGGTTCAAACGGCTCTGAGCACAATGGGACTTAACATCTGAGGTCATTAGTCCCTTAGAACTTAGAACTAGTTAAACCTAACTAACCTAAAGACATCACACACACCCATCCCCGAGGCAGGATTTGAACCTGTGACCGTAGCAGCAGCGCAGCTCCGTACTGAAGCGCCTAGAACCGCTCGCTTACATCGGCCGGCATGATGGAAACGCCGAGAACGAAGTTCTCAGATTGGAAAAGTTGTAAGACTGGGATTCAGTCTTTTGCCCCATTAAGTCCATACACGAAGTAGCAATGACGGAATTAAAGGGAAGGTTCAATATTGGGACTAAAATTCAGGGTGAAAGAATATCAGTGATAAGATTCGCTAATGACATTGCTATCCTCCGTGAAAACGAGGAAGAATTACAGGATCTGTTGAATGGAATGAACAATCTGATGAGTACAGAATAAGGATTGAGAATAAACATGAAAACGACCAAGGTAATGAGATGTGGTAGAAATGGTAACATCAAAATTATTGATAATGAAGTACACCAAGTTAGAGAACTCTTATGCCTTAATAACACATGACCGATGAAGCAAGAATGGCACAAAAAAGCAGACTAACAAAGAGAAAGAGGGCACTCCTGAACAAAAGAAGTCTAAGAGTATCAAACATAGCCCTAAATCCGAGGAATAAATTTCTTAGAGCGTACGTTTTGAGCACAGCATTGTATAGCAGTGAATCACAGACAGTGGCGAAACTGGAACAGAACAGAATCTTAGCGTTTGAGATTTATTGCTACAAAATAACGTTGAAAATTAGGTGGCCTGATAAGGTAAAGAATGAGGAGATTCTCAATAGAATCAGCGAAGGAATACATGTGGAAAACACCGCCAAAAACAAGAGATAGGATGATAAAACATGTGTTAAGGCTTCAGGGAGAATCTCACATAGGTCGAGAAGTTGCTGTAGAGGGTAAAAATTGGTGGGATAGGTGAAGACAGAGATCGTAATACATCAAACAAATAATTGAGGACCTAGGGCGCAAATGCTGCTCTGAGATTTAGAAGTTACCGCAGGAGAGCAATTCGTGAGAGGTTGCGTCAAACAAGACTGATGACTCAAAAAGGTAAACGTCCAACATATACATTACGCCCGATGTCAGTTTACTTATTATGACCTTGGTTTTATCATAGTTCACTTTTAAACCAACTTCATAGCAGACTAGTAGAAAGTCAGTAACTAGTATTTTGAGTTCCTGTACGTTATTTCTAAACAGAAGAATATCGTCAGCAAAACTCAAATTCCCACGACTTGTATTCCGTTTGTTTCTAACTCAGGTTAGACACTGCTTCATCTAGGATAGCTGAAAATCGATTTGGAGATTTAGAGGCACCTTCGTTTACACATTTTTCAATTAGAAATTCAGTGGTTCTTTTGAATCCCTTCTCAAAACCTATAAAGGCAAGGCAAAGCGGTGTATTGTACTCCTTGTCAGTTGTTCTACTAATTTTTCCACATAGAGTGAGGATATGGTCAATTGTGCTAACTCCTGTGCGGAACCCAGTTTGCTCAGTTGTTTATGCACCGTAGTCCTGAAATCTCGCCATGCGATTATCACGTCTTCGTTCCCTTAAACAAGAGCTTCTGGGGTCGACGATTCCTATCGGACACGGATATGTAGTTGTGAACTTTTTCACGCATGATGGCACGATGTTTTACCAAATGGGTATCTTCAAGCTGGTGGGTCGGTGGGACGGTTGCCTCAGTGCTCACGGCGCTTTTGCCTGATCAGCAAACCGATTCTGGACTGTTCGGCCCCCAAACGGACAACTTTTGATCGCCCTTTATGTTTCTCATAAACGTTTTTAGTGCAGTACATAACAGAGATGAATGTATTTATGAGGTAGAATTCTGATTGCCTGTGTATCTTTGATGTTCGGAACACTTTAAGTTACATCAGAATACATTTCTGTTGCTGTTACTGCTGGTGATGCAGTACACTGATGCTGCAGTATTTCAGGTGCTGACGGAATTTCGATAAATAATATAGATGTTTGTGACACTATTTCATGTAAACAGTTTTATAGTAGGGCATGAAAGAGAGCGATATGAAATTTACAGGTGAGGTAGAATTTTGGATGGCTAGGGTTTTAATGTTGGAAAAATTATAAGAGTACTTTTGACATTGTGTGTGTGTGTGTGTGTGTGTGTGTGTGTGTGTGAAGTCGGTTATGTAATTTTAATAAATAATCGAATACTGTTAAACATGATGCTAATTCAGTTGAGAAGCTAATGTACTTATGTTTATGTGGAAACTGGATGCTTTTGAAATTGATGTAAAAAAAAAATCAGAAAGTCTTAAACAAACATATTTCATTTTAGATAAAATATCTCACTGTCATAGATTGTTTTATTTTAATGAAAATTTTGCCACCACCACCATCTTGCATTTTTAAGTGCTGTAACTGACCAAAAAGGTTTCCACCAGCGCCATTCGCACTTATTTTAAGGTGTGTGATTTGCTGTAAAATTTTAAAAGTTTCCTGTCAGCACCATTATAAAGTTTTTTCAAATTTCGTGCTATTGCCATCTTGCGTTCTTTTTTTAATTTTCTTCTGTGCCATCTTCCAGTTTTTAAATTTCTTACCCACCGCCATGCTGATGTTGTCATGTGGTTAAGGTCATAGATGACGTCATGTATGCATGTAATGGAAACATGCTGTCCTTCATGTACTTCAGCAGACGTTTGAATGTCGAAGTGCGCTGCAGTGCCTATAAACATATTAGTGCCCTGTTATCAGTTTCGAGTAAGGCCCTTTTTTAAATTGTTTCTGTGTTAGAGAAAATGAAGCTTTTGTTGTACGAGACACTACTATACACTCCAGAAGTATGAGTTGTCTTTTTGGCTGAAAATGGAGCCATTATTCGTGTAACACGTGGTCGTTTTGAGCGCGTTAGACAGACATTAGCACGCAGGTGTCATCTGTGCTTTAATGTAAACGGACGACATTTTCGCCATTATTTCTAAAACAGTGTCCATTACATGGCAGTTTGAACACAATCCCTGAATATCACTAGCGTCGAAAACTTCATGACCCGTACAGAGGAAACGTTAGACCTGTGACAGTTTTCTCACATTAGACGTGCGTCTTTTTATCTCTTCTCCATCCTTAAGTCATTTATGAACTCTGACATTATTCTGTTGGGTCATATTTGTGATAAAAACACGGCCGTCGTACTATTCACTATTTTCATGTCAGAGTGTTCACTGTCTTTGTTGAAAGCCAATTATTAGTGAATGTAATATTTAGAATTGCCTTTTATTATGGAGTTTCAAAATATAAAATCAAATGCATTTCTCTTGACATAAAAATAGACCGATAACACAACATTTGCATAACAATTTATTATGTCATGATCGCTTATAAAAGGTGAGCTTCGTAAGACAGTTTCGTTAATGGTTCCAAATATCAAAACGAGGTTGATAGCATGCTGAGAGGCACATATGACTTTGTTTGAATGTTTCTCTTAACTCTAGTATCAAACAAATATTAAAACAAGTATGGTTTTATTAATGGAACCGAATAATTTTCTTAACTGCATTCAACAGCTCTTGGAAAGACAATCACAATCATATAGCACTTGTTAATCTTGACCGTGAAATCTTTAACAAAAGAATCCAAGAAATATACTAATATTGGAAATCAGTGTGGCCGGAGACGGTAATGCGGACTAAATCCCGCCAAGCAGAGCTCTCGTGGCTCTCGTTATGTGCAGCAAGTCAGGTCGCGCTACTAAGATGGAACCTCATTTCCTTTACGACACTAAGACATGGTCTGTAAATGGAACTGCAGCATACGCTAGCTTCTGGCGCATCAGGTGGGGCTTAGGAAGACTACTTCAAATTTGTGCACGTTTCCAGATTTTTGTGGAAACAGCTGTAGTCTCGTCACGCAGTTTTCCATTTAAACCCTCTGCATTGCTCCTTACTTCTCAAAACCGTAACAGAGATGTCAGTCTTACATATTTCACAGTAGTAAATAGCCCTATTCACGAAAAAAATAAACTATTGTCATTGACAGGAGACGCCACAATTCTTCTTAGAAGAAAAAAAAACTGCTTTGTGACTAAAGTGTCTACAGATACTATGCGAAATCGTTCTTCAGACAGAATACGCTGTAAATAAATATTTTATTCAGAATGACTGACGACATGTCACCCGTAAAATAAATAGCAGAGGTTGAAAGTACCGCTTCAATATGCCCGCTCGGCTAGCCGCGCGGTCTAACGCGCTGCTTCTCGAGCAGGAAGGTGTACCGGTCCCAGGCACAAATCCGCCCAGTGGATTAGTGTAGAGGTCCGGTGTGCCGGCCAGCCTGTGGACGGTTTTTAAGGCGGTTTTCCGTCTACATCGGCGAATGCGGGCTTGTTACCCTTATTTCCCCTCAGTTATACTGTGTCGGTGATTGCTGCACAAACAGTTTCCACGTGCGTGTACTCCATAATTACTCTACCACGGAAACATTTGGGGCTACACTCGTCTGATATGAGACGTTCCGGGGGAGGTCCACTGGGGGCCGAACCCCACCATAACCCTGGGTTCGGTGTGGGGCGGCAGTGGGGTGGGTGTACTTCTGTGGCCTTTTTTGGGGTTGTGAACCACTGAGGGCTACGCCGGGACGAAGCCTCTCGGTCGTTTCTAGTCCCCGATTTAATACGCAATACACACAGTGCTTCAATTTGAACACGACAGTTTCGGGCTCTTATATGCCGAAACGCCCTTGTTCTAATTAAAAAGAACTTTACAACTGAAGCGGTACCTTCAACCCCTGCTGTAACGCTCACTTTCGGATGTTCCTCCGACAGGATTGTTTGTCATGAAATAAATACTTTTTTTAACGAAATGTAGTTTTAAACTTTACTTCACCATGTGCTTAAACAGTTTACCATCGACTGAAAGGCAGACTTGCTGCAGCAGTTCGAGAGAGAGATGAACAGATATGTAGTATGTTGGCTGATACTCACTGCCTCCGTGGTCATTCGACAGCGCTTATTGTCTGAAGTTATGGGGGCACCATGATAGACTGCATCTCTTGTAGAGGAACAGATAGAATTCTCGTAAGAAACTGTGCGTACGTAGTTCCATTTAACAACCCTGGGAAAATGTGAGGTTCTAAATGGAATTTCCCATGATGCTGTATCACATTTTTATGCTCCATGTTCACTGGTGTTGTACCTAACGAAGCCAGCATTGATTTCCAGCTTACCAGTAGCACATGTTGTGTTGATTTACATTACCGTAGTTTGTAAACGATAACTGTTTTACAGGAATACGTATTTCAGTCTTTTACACCATTTACGTTTAAAGCACCTGACGGGTTGCACAAGGAAGTCGTTTCTGAAAGTATTTGTATGGAGAGTAGCCATATATGGAAGTGAAATATGGACGATAAATAGTTTAGACAAGAAGAGAATAGAAGCCTTCGAAATGTGGTGCTACAGAAGAATATTGAAGGTTAGATGCGTAGATCACATAACTAATGAGGAGGTATTGAACAGAATTGGGGAGAAGAGGAGTTTGAGGCACAACTTGACGAGAAGAAGGGACCGGTTGGTAGGACATGTTCTGAGGCATCAAGGGATCACAAATTTAGCATTGGAGGGCAGCGTGGAGGGTAAAAATCGTAGAGGAAGACCAAGAGATGAATACACTAAGCAGATTCAGAAGGATGTAGGTTGCAGTAGGTACTGGGAGATGAAGAAACTTGCACAGGATAGAGTAGCATGGAGAGCTGCAATAAACCAGTCTCAGAACTGAAGACCACAACAACAACAACAACAACAACAAAAATGTAATGCAGAGCAAAACGTAGTGCAGAGCAAACCGATGAAGTTCGGTACAACGTTCGATATCACGTTCTCCGAGTGCCTGATGTAGTGTCAGATAAGGACGAAATTTATGTCAATACAAGATTCGAATGACACGTGTGGCTGATTCCGCATTCCTTGGCAGTACGTCTTGTGCCAGAATGGGGACTGGCAAGCGTCGTTGCCAGAACAGCTTCTTCATATGCTTTGTCAGTTGCAGTCTTCATCCTCGACCTCTGTTTGACGTTGAAGGTTCCTATTCGCATTATTCACCTAATGATTCGTGCAAGCTTCTTGTGCGACGGATAGCAAAAGTCAAAATAGACATCTCTATACCGCTGTATCGATTCGACAGCATTTCCTTGACTTTCGTCACATAAAGACCGCATTTATAACTTCTCCACACTCGTGTGCATATCTACACGCAAAGAAGGCTTAACAACCAGAAGTGACTTGCCTATAGACAACAGAGTTCATAATAGTGCAGTGCAAACAAGTAAACTGTCGAAGGGCTTGGCTATCATGAGCGAGTTCACGAGGTAATAGCCTGTTCCAGCCAACCCGTCATAAAATTTTACAGTATTTCTCGTATTCTTTTGTGATGAGTTTCAGCCTCAAATTTAACAAAGATTGTATCTCTATATTCGTCTTTTTAAGCGCTTTCGGGTGCCATTGGAAAAAGTACATAATGATATTTTAAGAAATAGTACTTGCTTCAGTACCTCGATCGGTGCAAGAGTTACGAGTATCTATTACACACCGAAGTACGTGCCCCTTAGCGTTCAACCATTTGCCGGAAACCTAATTCGATATCTCGAATTGTTGACGAATTAAATTGGGTGTTACGTCTTACGTGAAAATACACACACACAATCGCTTTCATCAAGTAGCTGCCTTTACATACATTGATATATTTTAGAGGACTTCATAAAATTCAGAATTTGTAACTGTACTTGTTATATATTTTCACGTAGCTGTTGGTGGATTAATCACATCTGAATATGGCAACTATTTTCCGAAACTGGTAACGAGAACATTTTTATATATTAAAGTAGTCGTGACGTAATAAATATTGGTGTACATATTTATAAAGGGTGCATGTCTCAAGTCGGCAGTATGTCAACTTTTAAAAAAGATAACATAACAACTACGCAGTTACTTGATAAATATGACGAAGGAAAGTAGTGACATAGTTCATAAACGAAGTTATGGAGCCCATAAATGTAATTAAATAGCCTCACTATAACCAACAAATATATATTTACTTATATGCAAATAAATAATGGCTGCATTTTGTAAACTAACCGCTTGGAAACGAGTTATGCTCGAAACTGATAGCGGAAAAATAAAATAACATAAAGAAGAATAAATTGGAGCTTCTGAGGAATAAAAGTTCAAAAAATATTCATTAATAATACGCTGTTCTGAAGTAGCACCGGCCAGGAGGTTCTTTAACACTCCAACGAGATGAAAATCTCTTGATGCAGTAGCCAGGCTGTCTGTTCCAATGCAGCCCATGGGAAACGCCGGATCAAATCTCTAGTAGCCAAGGGCGTAGGCTCTTGGGCGTTGTGGACACCTTTCGAAAGCAACCCTCGTCACTTCCTCTGAATCGTCTTCTGCAGCATGACGCAATAACTGGTTTCGCTCACAAGTCCACCGTGTCTGCAGGCCAAATGGAACACCCCGTGGATATCAGAACATTTAGGCATTAACTTCCTCCGCGGATACCTCTACTTAGACATCTTATAAGAAAGGGTGTTGAATCGTCTGTGAGGTAGCTTCATAACATCTCTGGTGTCATATCTTTCACCCACGTTTCCTTCTCTATGTGTATACTTTGCAGCAATGGAACACCGTCCACCGGACACAGCAGGAAGTGCTGGAGAGACAATCCCATAAGTTCGGCTTTATTCTCGCACTATAGTTTCCGCAGTACCTAGCGAGAACACATCTTTTTGTAGTCCATTGTGTTGTTCATGATATCCACTACACTGTCAGTGGAGACGACAATTTAGTGTGCATCTGCCACCTTCGAGACGGCTTACTTGCCGAGACGTTCTGGCCTATGCTCACCTTGCGCGCCTATCTGCCTCGCCAAATATCTGGGTATGAAAATGCACTTGAGTTTCGTGGCATTGCAATAGTTCCGAGATATCTCACTAGCTGATGATAAAATGGAGCTGCGTGTATTTTGAAACACTACGGCATAGCTACCTCCATCAGCCGATGCGTTTTGAAAGCTTTGCCCATCTTTACTAACTGGACATTGTAATTACTTCGCCCGAAGTATTTGCGTACCTATGGCAGCTATTATTATCTTACTTAGTGAACCACCGTCGTATGTTGCGTGCGGAGCCTTACATAACAAATACTGATAAACTGAAGTTGTGTGGTTTTTTACCTGAAGCGAGCCTTTTTTACCAGGCACCATTTAAGGGAGTTGTGCGGTGAGTCATTTGTTTTAAACGTAAATGGTGTAAAAGACTGAAATACGTATGCTTGTGAAACAGCAACTACCAAATTCCTTGACCATGGATGCTGCCTCCCAAATTCGAAAATACATGGTTCGTTATTGTACTTGTAACCAGTGGTTTCTTGAAGCAGAAAGTTCCACGGTACTGGAGGGAAGGGTGGGTGGGTGGGGGGGAGGGGTATTCTGAAACTTAAGGGGTGCGTTCACTGTATAAGTCAGACGTATTTCTATTTTCATATACTTTATCACCACTGTGCGGGTGACACGGCCTGGGTCACTACTTTGAAAGAGATATTGTTTCTATCTATTACAGAATCGTAGATCGAATATAAAATACATCCGTTTTTGCAAATTATCCTACGTTACTCCATGTAAGTATAAACATTGGGGGATGAGAAAAAGACATGTGGAGGGTATACAGGGTGGTCCATTGATCGTGACCGGCCCAAATGTCTCACGAAATAAGTGTCAAATGAAAAAAAATACAAAGAACGAAACTTGTTTAGCTTGAAGGAGGAAACCAGACGGCGCTATGGTTGGCCCGCTAGATGGCACTGCCATAGGTCAAACGGATATCAACTGCGTTTTTTAAAATAGGAACCCCCATTTCTTATTATATAGTCATGTAGTACGTAAAGAAATATGAATGTTTTTGTTGGACCACTTTTTTCGCTTTGTGATAGATGGCGCTGTAATAGTCACTACACATGGCTCACAATTTTAGACGAACGGTTGGTAACAGGTAGGTTTTTTAAAATTAAAATACAGATTGTAGGTACGTTTGAAAATTTTATTGCGGTTCCAATGTGATACCTGTACCTTTGTGAACTTGTCATTTCTGAGAACGCATGCTGTTACAGCGTGAATACCTGTAAATACCACATTAATGCAATAAATGCTCAAAATGATATTCGTCAACCTCAATGCATTTGGCAATACGTGTATCGACATTCCTCTCAACAGCGAGTATTTCGCCTCTGTAATGTTCGCACATTCATTGACAATGCGTTCACGCATATTGTCAGGCATTGTCGGTGGATCACGATAGAAAATATCCTTCAATTTCCCTACAGAAAGAAATCCGGGGACGTCAGATTCGGTGAACGTGGTGCTTCGACGACCAATCCACCTGTCATGAAATATGCTATTCAATAACGCTTCAACCGCAGGCGAGCTATGTGCCGGATATCCATCATGTTGGAAGTACATCGCCATTCTGTAATGCAGTGAAACCACTTGTAGTATCATCGGTAGAACATTACGTAGAAAATCAGCATACATTGCACCATTTAGATTGCCATCGATGAAATGGGGGTTAATTATCCTTCCTCCCATAACGCCGCACCATACATTAACCCGCCAAAGTCGCTTATGTTCCACTTGTCGCAGCCATTGTGGATTTTCCGTTGCCCAATAGTGCATATTATGCCGGTTTACTTTACCGCTGTTGGTGAATGACGCTCCGTTACTAAATAGTCGCGCGCAAAAAATCTGTCATCGTCCCGTAATTTCTCTTGTGCCCAGTGGCAGAACTGTACACGACGCTCAAAGTCGTCGCCATGCAATTCCTGGTGCATAGAAATATGGTACGGGTGCAATCGATGTTGATGTAGCATTCTCAGCACCGACGTTTTTGAAATTCCCGATTCTTGCGCAATTTGTCTGCTACTGATGTGAAGATCAGCCACGACAGCAGCTAAAACACCTACTTGGGCATCATCATTTGTTGTACGTCGTGGTTGACGTTTCACATGTGGCTGAACACTTCCTGTCCGCAGCTCGTGGTCGCGCGGTAGCCTTCTCGCTTCCCGCGCCCGGGTTTCCGCGTTCGATTACCGGCGGGGTCAGGGATTTTCTCTGCCTCGTGATGACTGGGTGTTGTTTGATGTCCTTAGGTTAGTTAGGTTTAAGTAGTTCTAAGTTCTATGGGACTGCTGACCATAGATGTTACGTCCCATAGTGCTCAGAGCCATTTGAACGATTTGATCTGAACACTTCCTGTTTCCTTAAATAACGTAACTATTCGGCGAACTGTCCGGACACTTGGATGATGTCGTCCAGGATACCGAGCAACATACATAGCACTCGCCCGTTGTGCATTTTGATCACAATAGCCATACATCAACATGATATCGACCTTTTCCGCAGTTGTTAAACGGTCCATTTCAACACGGGTAATGTATCACGAAACAAATACAGTCCGCACTGGCGGAATGTTACGTGATATAGTCTGTCTGTAAACTCAAGAGCGAGCAGCGCTTTTGGTGGGGGAAGTGGCCTTTTCCGGAAGATCCCTGCCACTAGCCTACAGGGCAACCCAAAATCAGTTGCCCGTTACCTGTCTAGCGGTGTAGTTCGGCGTGCAGTGATATACGTCGTTTCTGTTCGTGGGATCTTAGTTGCCAGTCTCAGTCAGTTGACTTTGTGTACTCACGGATAAACTTCAGTATCCGGAAGTGATGGATAATCGCCCTGCATTGCAAGAAAATGTGCAGAATACGAAGGAGATATTTGCGCAGAACGAGCGTTCGATCGTCTCTAACGTTATTACAGCTTGTGTTAAGGAGGCGACACAGAAAGAACTGTTGGCTAATATTACCAGTCCCAATCAAAGGGCAGCAGTATATGCAAACGTCAGCCTCGCCAAAATAGGACGCATAAGGAAGGAACGCGAAAACAAGGCGCATGGCGCATTATTTACTAATAATTTAGGGAGGAAGCTCATCGTTATAGACAGTTTCACAAAATCGGTCATTCGACAAACGATGGAGGAATTTTACATAAACCAAAATATAATGCCCACATTACGGAAATTACTCACTGGCGTGAAATAAAAAATACATTTTCGTTGCAGAAAGATGTTTTACACAAGATATTGCGTGAAATGGGATTTACCTGGTAATGCTTTTCAGACATGTTTACGAAGACAGTGACAAAAAAAAAAAAAAAACAGTGCGAATCGAACTAATACAACACACGTAATTATAAATTTCTGGTTACTTTTTAAACACTCCTCATGTTGCAAGAATTGTTAAGTTTTAATGCAGCCCTTCAAAGAAAACTTCTACCTTTTAGTAGAAACACAAAGTAAGAACAAGCCTTAAATTCTACACACTGATTGCACTATATCTGGTTCGTCTTACGAATAGAGGAACATACATTCATATGAATAGGGATTCGGTTCTATGTTTGTAGTAGAATCCTGACTTCCGTTAATATTATTTACTCTATAATGCTTTGTTTCGAAGAAGCTATCGTCTTTTGTTTTCCTTATACTCTTAACGCAAATGTCTAAAAACAAACGCAGCCGGGACGTATCTGTACACGGCGTCGTCACAGATTTAAAGCGCGCGCCGCGGCAGGGCCGGTACTACGTTGTGGAACAGCCTGTAGAAGCGCCCTGTGACGTAGCAGGGTTGGCAGAGTGGGGACTCGCTCGCTCGCTCTTCAGTTTACCGACAGACTTTTATACCACGTACTTATACGTTTGTGACTATTGCAGCGAAAAAAGTGGTCCAACTAAAACATTCGTATTTCTTTACATACTACACGAATATGTAATAAAAAATGGGGGTTCCTATTTAAAAAAAAAAAAAAACGCAATTGATATCCGTTTGACCTATGGCAGTGCCATCTAGCGGGCCAATCATAGCGCCATCTGGTTTCCCCTTTCAAGCTAGACGATTTTCGTTCTTTGCAGTTTTTCGTTTGTTGCTTATTTCGTGAGATATTTGGCCTGGTGACAATCAATGCACCACCCTGTATAAAGCGCGTCGGATTGACGCGGGAAACAGCGCAGTCGTTGCTGTAATGCGGAAACGGGGATGTTTTTCTGACGTCCAATGGGGCATGGTTGTGCACTTTCGGGCCAAAGGTGGAAGCATTTCCCAAACGGCTAAGTCTGTAAACTGTTAGCTTACAACTGTGGTTAAAATATACCGCACGTGGCAAAATAGCGTCACCCAAAACCATTGTCTAGTCAACTGTGGTGCACCACGGGCTGTTGATGGCTCGAGTGAACGACGGCTGCGGAGACGTATAGAGGCGCAGAGACATGCAACTGTCGAGTAACTGACAGTCCAGTCTCCTCAACGACCGATCAACGAATGTTAGTGCGCCTCCGCAGCAGGCGCCTCGTTCATCACTCATCCTGACTGCTGTTCATCGGCGACAAAGGCTGGAATTTGCACGGCAGTACCGCAACTGGACGCCCAGTAAATGGCAACGGCGGCCTTTCCAGATGAACAACGTTTTATGTTGTGACAGACAACCGTTGACGCGTCTGACATTAAACAGACTGCGACAGTCGTCGGGGGTTCGTGACCCATGGAGGGAGCGTTATGATCTGGGGAATATTTATTGTGACATTCCCTGGGCGATCTCGTTGTTCTAGAAGGCACAGTGGGTCAACACAAGTATGCATCTATTGTTGGGGACCAAGTCCATCTCTAGACGCGGTTTGTTTTTCCTCGCCTCGATGGCATCTACCAGCAGGACAATGCAACTTGTCACACATCTTGCAGTGTAGGGTTTACCGTACCTCGCTTACCGTACCTCCTGGTCACCAAACTCACCTAATTATAAGCCACTCCAGAATCTGTGTGACCACCTTGATCGGGCTATTCGTGGCATGATGGATACTCACCACGGCACTGGAGTCATCGGCATCGCCATGCTTCCCTGTCCGTACCTTCCATTATCTCACTGACTCCCTTCCTGCCATCCCGCAGCGGTCCGTACTGCAAAAGGTGGTTATTAATTGTTCCGACAAGTTGTCACGTTAACTTGGCTGGACAGTGTATTATGTTGCGGGAATGACATTCACTTTCAGTCAATGCGTTATTTCTGTTGGATCCATAATTTAATTATGTATAACCACTCGAACACATTTGTGCTGATGTTCATATTTGCATATCTTGTTTCCTTTTCAGTTGCATTCATGGTGGACAGATCCCCCACAAACAGGTAGAACAGAACAGTGATTTCGGTCGTAGTGTTGTGTAGAATAAAGATACTTTCTCTGGACACGAAGGACCAGTTACATAGAGAGTGGAGAGTGCATACTTCAACAAGAAATCAGTCTGAAGTTCTACGAGCTCCAGCTTCTTCTGAATCTCCTTCGTCTGATTCATGAAAGGTGACCTGCCAGACCGCGTCAAAAGTTTGTATTCTTCTCCTTTTTTTGACACACTGGTAATATATTGATACTGTGTCCTTAACACTTTTCCAATTTATATTCCAAACAAGTGAACTGTTTGACACTTTCCGGCTAAAATTTCAAATGATTCAAATGGCTCTGAGCACTATGGGACTTAACATCTGAGGTAATCAGTTCCTTAGAACTACTTAAACCTAACTAACCTAAGGATATCACACACATCCATGCCGGAGGCAGGATTCGAACCTGCGACCGTAGCGGTCGCGCGGTTCCAGACTGAAGTACCTAAAACCACTCGGCCACGCCGGCCGGTGGCTAAAATTTCTTCCCATAAATTTTACTGAACTGCCAGAACAGTAAAAATCATTTTAGTTAAGTCCGTGCCCTCTCTTTCGAGTTTAAAGTTTCTTAGTGACTTCTACCAAAGTTTTAAATATTGCAACTATGAGTACTGTTAAGTTCTGGATTGCTTCTAGACCACGAATTTTGTTTCTTAAGCTATGACAGTTCTGTAGCTCTATCTCAATCAATTCCAAAATAATCATATGGTTTTTATAAAAGCATGTGCAGTAAGGTGATGTTGAAAAACATGCAAACTTCGTCGTCTACTAGTTTCCGCCATGTGTTTGACTGCATACAGAATTGTAGTGCGGTATATACTTAGACAGTTCTCGGAAGTCTATGCTACTCGTGAGGCACCAGTTCATAACTGGAACAATAACAGAAAATACACTCCTGGACATGGAAAAAAGAACACATTGACACCGGTGTGTCAGACCCACCATACTTGCTCCGGACACTGCGAGAGGGCTGTACAAGCAATGATCACACGCACGGCACAGCGGACACACCAGGAACCGCGGTGTTGGCCGTCGAATGGCGCTAGCTGCGCAGCATTTGTGCACCGCCGCCGTCAGTGTCAGCCAGTTTGCCGTGGCATACGGAGCTCCATCGCAGTCTTTAACACTGGTAGCATGCCGCGACAGCGTGGACGTGAACCGTATGTGCAGTTGACGGACTTTGAGCGAGGGCGTAGAGTGGGCATGCGTGAGGCCGGGTGGACGTACCGCCGAATTGCTCAACACGTGAGGCGTGAGGTCTCCACAGTACATCGATGTTGTCGCCAGTGGTCGGCGGAAGGTGCACGTGCCCGTCGACCTGGGACCGGACCGCAGCGACGCACGGATGCACGCCAAGACCGTAGGATCCTACGCAGTGCCGTAGGGGACCGCACCGCCACTTCCCAGCAAATTAGGGACACTGTTGCTCCTGGGGTATCGGCGAGGACCATTCGCAACCGTCTCCATGAAGCTGGGCTACGGTCTCGCACACCGTTAGACCGTCTTCCGCTCACGCCCCAACATCGTGCAGCCCGCCTCCAGTGGTGTCGCGACAGGCGTGAATGGAGGGACGAATGGAGACGTGTCCTCTTCAGCGATGAGAGTCGCTTCTGCCTTGGTGCCAATGATGGTCGTATGCGTGTTTGGCGCCGTGCAGGTGAGCGCCACAATCAGGACTGCATACGACCGAGGCACACAGGGCCAACACCCGGCATCATGGTGTGGGGAGCGATCTCCTACACTGGCCGTACACCACTGGTGATCGTCGAGGGGACACTGAATAGTGCACGGTACATCCAAACCGTCATCGAACCCATCGTTCTACCATTCCTAGACCGGCAAGGGAACTTGCTGTTCCAACAGGACAATGCACGTCCGCATGTATCCCGTGCCACCCAACGTGCTCTAGAAGGTGTAAGTCAACTACCCTGGCCAGCAAGATCTCCGGATCTGTCCCCCATTGAGCATGTTTGGGAGTGGATGAACCGTCGTCTCAAGCGGTCTGCACGTCCAGCACGAACGCTGGTCCAACTGAGGCGCCAGGTGGAAATGGCATGGCAAGCCGTTCACAGGACTACATTCAGCATCTCTACGATCGTCTCCATGGGAGAATAGCAGCCTGCATTGCTGCGAAAGGTGGATATACACTGTACTAGTGCCGACATTGTGTATGCTCTGTTGCCTGTGTCTATGTGCCTGTGGTTCTGTCAGTGTGATCATGTGATGTATCTGACCCCAGGAATGTGTCAATAAAGTTTCCCCTTCCTGGGACAATGAATTCACGGTGTTCTTATTTCAATTTCCAGGAGTGTATATCATAAAACGATGTGGAGGGCGCTCTAGAAGAAGAGTTTGCTCCCTGGTACATCTCTTAGTATGTCGTATGGAGCTCAGTGCATACGTGAAGATACCAAAAAAGTTGTTATGAACATCATTAAAAGATCTTAATAAATTCTGACTGTTGCAAGCTATAAACTTCTTTCTTTACTTCTTTTTGGTCTGCTGGCTCTGCGGAATCCTGTAGGACAGTGATCGATTTTGACAAACGTTCACCGCTCATTCGTTATAACGAGATCTCCGTTTCCGCCGATATTTTAAGATTTTTTCATTTAAATTATAAACATTGAGTGTCTGTCGCACGTCTTCGGTTATCTTCCTGTGTCTCCGTCACACTGCAACAGATTGGAGAAATCGTCATTCTGAGGTTTTGATTCTACTATTGTCCATGCCAGTGAAGGCCCCCCCCCCCCTAAAAAAAATTACTTGTTGAGATTCTTGCAGTAAATCTGTATTTATATTCAGCGTGTGTGTACATTCAGTTTTATGAGAATATCAAATAGAACGAAACATATCTCTTAAAAATTGCAGCAGATTTTTTCTTTTTTGAGTCTTCTGACTGGTTTGATGCGGCTCGCCACGAATTCCTCTCCTGTGCCAAGCTCTTCATCTCAGAGTAGCACTTGCATCTTACGTCCTCAATTATTTGCTGGATGTACTCCAATCTCTGTCTTACTTTGCTCTCTACAGCTCCCTCTAGTACCATGGGAGTCATTCCCTGACGCATTAACCGATGTCTTAACAGATGTCCTGTCACCCTGTCCCTTCTCCTTATCAGTGTTTTCCACATAATCCTTTCATCTCCGATTCTTCGCAGAACCTCCGCATTCCTTCCCTTGTCAGTTCATCTAATTTTCAACATTCACCTGTAGCAATCTCAAATGCTTTGATTCGTTTCTATTCCTGTTTTCCCACAGTCCATGTTTCACTGCCGTACAACGCTGTGCTCCAAACGTAGATTCTCAGAAACTACTTCCTCAAATTAGGAGGGACCAAAGAGTAGTACCACCAAGTTACCAGTAAGAGATAAATTTACTGTTTTCAACATTCTTTCTGGAAGCCTGTGAAAAGAACTGCTATATTGTAATAGCCACAAAGAAACGTACTGGGTAAATAAAGAAAGAGGTCTTTGTACGACAATTTTTGAAGCAGACGGTGGCTTGATGGGTAGGTTGGTCAGTTTTAAGTATCGTCAGTACTCCTTCAAACGTAAATTTGTAACTCATTGTCCGCAGCTCGTGGTCGTGCGGTAGCGTTCTCGCTTCCCACGCCCGGGTTCCCGGGTTCGATTCCCGGCGGGGTCAGGGATTTTCTCTGCCTCGTGATGACTGGGTGTTGTGTGCTGTCCTTAGGTCAGTTATGTTTAAGTAGTTCTAAGTTCTGGGGGAGTGATGACCATAGATGTTAAGTCCCATAGTGCTGAGAGCCATTTTGTAACTCATTGTTACGCTACCGGTTTTGATGTTACGTCACATCGTCATCAGGCCCCTT
The DNA here is from genome assembly GCF_023864345.2 of Schistocerca serialis cubense. NCBI lineage: Eukaryota > Metazoa > Arthropoda > Insecta > Orthoptera > Acrididae > Schistocerca > Schistocerca serialis. The sequence goes on from NC_064639.1 coordinate 392,056,623, forward strand.
GACAAAAGTAGACTGGATAAAACCCAATTGAGCGTAATTATTGCAGAAGGCACAATAAAATAGCCCGTGTACGCAAATCACTGATACAAAGTGATCAAATGGTTCAAATGGCATCTCAAGTCATCAGTCCCGTAGAACTTAGAACTACTTAAACCTAACTAACTTAAGGACATCATACACATCCATACCCGAGGCAGGATTCGAACCTGCGACCGTAGCGGTCACGCTGTTCCAGACTGAAGCGCCTAGAACCGCTCGGCCACCAACGGCCGGCGGAAGTGATCATTTCGTGCATTGAGTTATCGGTACATGCACGGTCCGATCACGTCGTTTGTATCAGAGATCTGCGGACACCGGTAACTTATTATGGCTGCTAGAATTACTACATGCAATTGGATTTCATCCAGTCTACTTTCGTCAAGGCGTCTGATGACGATATATTGTGTCATCGGAAGGGGTTGCATCATAAATAGTTAAAAATTTGCGGCTGAAGATGTGGTGTTGTATGCTTAAAAGAGAGGTGGTAATGTATTTTTTCCGGGCAGCATTTAAGGCCCTTGAAATGTTGTTGTTGTTGTTGACTTCAGTCCTGAGACTGGTTTGATTCAGCTCTCCATGCTACTCTACCCTATGCAAGCTTCTTCATCTCGCAGTACCTACTGCAGCCTACATCCTTCTGAATCTGCTTAGTGTATTCATCTCTTGATCTCCCTCTACGATTTTTACCCTCCACGCTGCCCTCCAATATTAAATTGGTTACCGCTTGATACCTCAGAACATGTCCTACTAACCGATCCCTTCTTCTAGTCAAGTTGTGCCACAAACTGCTCATCTCCCCAATTCTATTCAATACTTCCTCATTAGTTATGTGATATACCCATCTAATCTTCAGCATTCTTCTGTAGCGCCACATTTCGAAAGCTTCTATTCTCTTCTTGTGCAAACTATTTATCGTCCATGTTTCACTTCCATACATGGCTACACTCCATACAAATACTTTCAGAAACGACTTCCTGACATTTAAATCTATACTCGATGTTAACAAATTTCTCTTCTTCAGAAACGCTTTCCTTGCCATTGCCAGTCTACATTTTATATCCACTCTACATTGACCATCATCAGTTATTTTGCTCCCCAAATAGCAAAACTCCTCTACTACTTTAAGTGTCTCATTTCCTAATCTAATTCCCTCAGCATCACCCGACTTAATTCGACTACATTCCATTATCCTCGTTTTGCTTTTGTTGATGTTCATCTTATACCGTCCTTTCAAGACACTGTCCATTCCGTTCAACTGCTCTTCCAAGTCCTTTGATGTCTCTGACAGAATTACAATGTCATCGGCAAACCTCAAAGTTTTTATTTCTTCTCCAAGGATTTTAATACCTACTCCGAACATTTGTTTTCTTTACTGCTTGCTCAATATACAGATTGAATAGCATCGGGGAGAGGCTACAACCCTGTCTCACTCCCTTTCCAACCACTGCTTCCCTTTCATGTCCCTCGACTCTTATAACTGCCATCTGGTTTCTTTACAAATTGTAAAAAGCCTTTCGCTTCCTGTATTTTACTCCCACCACCTTCAGAATTTGAAAGAGAGTATTCCATTCAATGTTATCAAAAGCTTTCTCTAAGTCTACAAATGCTATAAACGTAGGTTTTCCCTTGAAATACAACTCATGAAATACATATATGAGTAACAAAGTATGCGCTGCACCCCGCTGCTACTCTTTCAAAGCTGTGCAGGACTGCTATCTAAGCTTCTCTCTGCGCACCAATCTGGGTTATTACGCCCTGAATTCGGCGTTCGGTATCATATCACTTGACCGGTGAACTTTATGTGCTGTCTGGTTGGGAACCTAAAGCGACTCGCAGTTATCAGCCGGTATTGACCGGTGAAGTCGGCGCGCGTCCAGTGCTGGGGGTGAAAGCGATCGTGCCGCTCAAACGGTTTCAGCTGTCGGGAGAGCACGCACAGTGGAACAGAGCAGCTGGGCAGGGCAGGGCAGAGAGCCGGAGGCCGGCGCACTGCACGCCAGGGCCGCCGGCGGCCTCGGATTGAGCCGGCCTGTCCCGGCCTCTAATTAGCGGCAAGATCAAATGGAATCCCGCCAGGTGATGTTGTTAGCGACGTGGCCGCCGGAATCCCGCAATCAGCCCCGGGCGCACGCCGGTCCGCGCCGCGCCGCGACGCGCCGCTACTGACGCTGCGGTCCGCCGGACAATAAGCAGAGGCCCGCCGACACAGCCGCCGAATGGCGCTGTCGACAGCACGAGGCAGCTTCTGTCTTTACTGAGCCTTCTGATAACAGCTGAGTCGGACACACGAGAGAGTGTGTCGCAGGCTAGCACCGTCTTTTACTAGAAATTTTCAGAAATTCACTTTGAAACAGTAGACACACACATACTGAGGCTCGGTGTGAAGACGTGGTGAGGGAATTCCGCTCGCTAATCACGGCTGTTTCTCGTCGATCGCCGTGAGGCAGCATTCGTGAGAGAATTGGGCAGTACAAATGATCTCAAACCTAGCAACAGCTGCCGTCAACAAGGTTCAAATGGTTCTAAGCACTATGGGACTTAACTTCTGAGGTCATCAGTCCCCTAGAACCTAGAACTACTTAAACCCAACTAACCTAAGAACATCACACACGTCCATGTCGGAAGCAGGATTCGAACCTGTGACCATAGCGGTTGCGCAGTTCCAGACTGTAGCGCCTAGAACCGATCGGCTATATCGGCTGGAAGCTGCTGTCAGCCTGCCTTGGAGAAGCCGATTTGGAGATGGGATACATAGTTTCAAACATGTGAAAACTTTAGTGAAAGTTTTGCTACGAAACAGGATCCGGACGAAAATTATAGGAGGTGCCCCAGGAAACGTGCTCAACATGCGAGCATTACCCTGTTACACACTACTAACGTAGCGTCACCTACCCATCAACCCCCTCGGATTCCCACCAGAGTTCGGCTTGGCGTGAATCTGCACTGAATGAATGGGTCTTTCTCCTCGTCACCATATATATGTTGTTTGTTCTTTCGCAGATGGCCGACGCAGTTAAAGCAACCGCTCTCGTTGAGTGGGAGTCTCAGGTTCGACTCTAGTCCGGCACGAATTTTCACCTGTTACTACTGATTCATTTTAATGCCCAAATGCGGATGATGATATTGAACATCATTAAATAAGTATTTTTATGGCTGCTGGCTCGGATGAGGTGTCTGCTGTCTCTGATATGTCTGAAAGTATAGGCTATACACTTTCGCAACTTATTGAGGGATACGGCAGCAGCCTTAATTCGAAACAACAAATGGCCAGTAACGTTTTTTTTACTGCAAGTTCTATGGTTTCTAGTTTTTCCGTGTTAATAGTACAGGCTAAAACAAGAAAAAAATCACAAAGTAACATGGGCTGTAAAATTCATAACTTAAGAGCTGTGAGCACTGGTTTAGAAGAAAAGACGTGTCTCTCAATGCTCATAGCTTTAGGTCTCCACATTACAGACGATGTTTACCAGACTTTCTACTTCTAATGATCGGCCCTGTCATATCTCTGAATAATTACCATTCCTTCTGCGATACCCTGTAGAGGCAAGTATCACTATTTCTTGTTCTGGTCTGGATTTGATATTTAAGAGAGCTAACCAACACTGCCTACACAAAATACTTATACCGTGTTTGTGTTCTAATGGTGACGTTTCTACTCGAATGATGCCATTCCAAACATGAAGTAGCCGTAACTATCAACCCTTGCCTCTGACTGTGCAAATCTTCACTCAATAATAACAGTTCGAAATGTATTACATTATTTTAGCAAGTTCAACACCAAGGAAAATCACTACCTGTTTATTTCTAGCTACGCTGGTACTGATTACCCTCCAGTCCAGTACCAGCTGTTATGCTTTTCGCTGCGATGTCGCCGTGTGTGTACTGACACGATTTCTGACGCTGCGAACTCTTACCAATGAAGCGTTGCTGTTTCTCACTCAGGTTATCTGTTTAGGACCCATAGTACAACCATACCACGAACCATTAAGTGGATTATTAAGCATCAGTTATAAAAAATGAATAATTCGATGGAGTATTGTGCGTCACTATGAGATGTACAAGGAAAATTCTTATATGCATGGACGCTTGTTGCTTCCTTATTAATTTGGACTGTTTATAATTACATACTAATTTGAAGAAACTGGTAGTGGGGTAAGGTACTCCCGATTCAACTGTGTTGAATAAATCAAACATTTACGATAAGTGGCGAGTCTTGCACACTATGTGAATGACATAAAGCTACTTAACTGATCCCTAAGGATGGCGCATTTCTTCGAGGAGATAGCTAAAACCTTATGACTATCCTTCTTACTATTTTTTTTTCTTTTTTGAGCCATCAGTCTTCTGACTGGTTTGATGCGGTCAGCCATGAATTCCTCTTCTGTGCCACTCTGTTCATCTCCGAGTAACACTTGCAACCAATGTCCTCAATTATTATCTGAACATATTCCAGTCTGTGTCGTCCTCTAGAGTTTTTGTCCTCTACAGCTCTCTGTAGTACCATGGGAATCATTCCCTGATGTCTTAACAGATGTCCTATCATCCTGTCCCTTCTTCTTGTCAGTGTTTTCCGCATATTCCTTTCCACTCAGATTCTGCGTAGAACCTCCTTATTCCTTACCTTATCAGTCGACCTAATTTTCGACATTCGTCTGTAGCATCACATTACAAATACTTCGATTTTCTTCTTTTCCAGTTTTCCCACAGTCATTGTTTAATGTATACTGTTCATAATTAATAGCGATAGCTGATATGAGTGTCACTAAGAACGACAGTCGCAAGGTTTTAATTATCTCTGCCGGCACTCCGTCGTTCCTGGCCATTCTGCAACTGTCTGCCCACACTGTCGGTCCCTCCGTCCATCCTAGCCACGGCGACGCTTAGGGTGCGACTCCTGTCGTCCAGTGATTCAGTAAAATTTGCAAAACTGAGTACAGGCGATGCATTCAGTGTATTGGATAGCAAGCAATATTACGCAGCGATATCCGCCGTTAACGTGTGAAAAATAGTGGCCATTGTTTGATGGCATTCTGAGCATGCGAGTGTGCTTTATGAAATCGAGAATTTTGCTAAATTATATGCCGTGACCCTGACAGATTTGTATAAGGGGTGAACAAAAAGTTTCCGTTCGAAAGTTGTAAAATCCACAGCCTGTGTGCCAATCAGGCAAAATCCACGTGAGCGCAGAGGCAGTCCTTCCATCAACGCACCAGGTTGAAGATACCCATCTAGCAAACCACCTTGTCCTGCTGCGTGAATGAGTCCTTAACTGGCAGCTCACATCATCACATCATCATCCGACAGGAATCGTCGACCCTGGGGGGCTTTTTTAAAGGACCGAATGCATGATAATCGCTTGGGTCTGATCAAGACTCGAACGTCTCCCAGTTGAGCGGGCGTAATGTCTACGTTATGACATTTGAGTTATCATGAAGCGGCAGCATCCCTGGGGGCACCATTAAACTACGCTGGGTTTCGAGAGATATTCTGCCTCATTCACATTCTTCACTCTCCGAAGTATGTCTAGCGGTATCTGTCCTTTGGGGGGCAACTAAAGAATAGCAACACTTTGGTCCAGTTTAGACGCATTGGCGAAAACGTCATCGCAGTTTACCTTTTTACCACACTCACATCGAAAAGACACGGAAGCTACTCTAATCCATCGTTTACATGTTCGTGCTCATACACCCTCCTCGAAGTCACGGTATGTTCCATATACACTGCAGCAACGCCCTCAGAGGGAAACCTTTTGATCGCTGCTTGTATTAAACAGAAAGTGATCTTGTTTGAATTATGCTGTGACTGATTTATGAATAGTTTCTATGTTTTATTGCACAGGATACAGTCGTAGGTGGTAGCTTGTTGTAGTAGCAGTAGTAGTAGACCATTACCAAGCTACGCACTATGTCCACACATCAAAAAATGTTTTGTATCACCTCGGTTCCGAGAGTTCTGGAACCTATACAAAAAATTGGAATAGAGATCAATATAAACAGCATTTCCGCCCTTTTTATTGCTCATGAAAACCACACATTGCATGTTCTACCACCATACAGCGAGACCTTCAGAGGTGCTGGTCCAGATTTCTGTACACACCGGTACCTCTAATACCCAGTAGCACGTCCTCTTGCATTGATGCATGCCTGTATTCGTAGTGGCATACTATCCACTACCTCATCAAGGCACTGTTGCTCCATATTGTCCCACTCCTGAACGGTGATTCGGCGTAGATTCCTCAAAGGCATGTTCGATAGGATTCATGTCTGGAGAACATGCTGGCCACTCTTGCCGAGCGATGTCGTTATCCTGGAAAAAGTCATTCACAAGATGAACACGATGGGGGCACGTCCATGAAGACGAATGCCTCGCCAATATTCTGCCGATATGGTTGCACTATCGGTCGGAGGATGGCATTCACGTATCGTACAGCCGTTACGGTGACTTCCATGACCACCAGCGGCGTACGTCGGCCCCATATAACGCCACCCCAAAACAGCAGGAAACCTCCACCTTGCTGCACTCGCTGGACCGTGTGTCTAAGATGTTCAAATGGTTCAAATGGTTCTGAGCACTATGGGACTTAACATCTGAGGTGATCAGTCCCCTAGAACTTTGAACTAATTAAACCTAAGTAACCTAAGGGCATCACACACATCCATGCCCGAGGCAGGATTCGAACCTGCGACCGTATCAGTCGCGCGGTTCCAGACTGGAACGCCTAGAGTCACTCGGCCACCGAGGCCGGCTGTTTAAGGTGTTCAGACTGACTGGGTTGTCTCCGCACACGTATCCGACGATTGTCAGGTTGAAGGTATATGCGACACTCATCGGTGAAGAGAACGTGATGCCAATCCTGAGCGGGCTATTCGGCATGTTGTTGGGCTCATGTGTACCGCACTGCATGCTGTCGTGGTTGCAAGCTAGATCTCGTCATAGACGTCGGGAGTGAAGTTGCGCATCGTGCAGCCTATTGCGCACAGTTTCAGTCGTAACACGACGTCCTGTGGCTACACGAAAAGCATTATTCAACATGGTGGCGTTGCTGCCAGGCTTCCTCCGAGCGACAGTCCATAGGCAGCGGTCACCCACTGCAGTAGTAGCGCTTGGACGGCCAGAACGAGGCATGTCATCGACAGTTCCTGTCTCTCTGTATCTCCCCCATGTCCGAACAACATCGCTTTGGTTCACTCCGAGAGGCCTGGACACTTCCCATTTTGAGTGATCTCCCTGACACAAAGTAACAATGCGGACGCGATCGAACCGCGATATTGAACGTCTAGGCATCGTTGAACTAAAGACAACACGAGGCGTGTACCTCCTTCCTGGTCGAATGACTCGAACTGTTCGGCTGTGGGACCCCCTCCGTCTAATAGGCGCTGCTCAAGCATGGCTGTTTACATCTTTGGACGGGTTTAGTGACATCTCTGAATAGTCAAAAGGACTGTGTCTGTGATCCAATATCCTCAGTCAACATCTATCTTCAGGAGTTCTGGGAACTGGGGTGATATGTGTAGATTATCTTAAGTCTGAGAATTGTTTTGTATCTTACTGTTAATTGTAGAAGTATAACACCTTGTATGTAGTACATCCACTGCCGAAATATTGCATGCTGAATAAGAAGGATCGCTGTGACTGTTAAAAATCGTAATTGGAAGACACGAGCGATTACCCAAACTGTATTTGCATCATCATGTGTTCATAGTCAATTCAGAGAAGCTATCTGTTTAAAAGCCGGAAGAAACACATTACCCAACATTCTAATCAAGCAATTTAAAATTTCTAACCCGCAAATGTATGAAAATCGACGTATAGAAAATGGGGCTAAGGCCATCCCAAAACCTCCAAAGTAGACGGCCTGGGGAGGAAGCGTTGTTGGTGGTATAACACCAGCTGCCTTCACTTGTCTGCCTCTTCGTGATGTACGCCCCTCTCTCCCCCTCCCAGGCTATACCAACGCACGATGCGTCAGTATGTGTGTGTGTGAATTCCTAAGGTACCAAACAGTTGAGCTCATCGGTCTCTAGACTTCCATACTACTTAAGTTAACGTAAATTAACTTACGCTAAGAAAAACACACCCACTCACGCCCTAGGTAGGACTCGAACCTCCGATGGGAGGGGCCGCGCAATCCGTGACATGGCGCCTCAAACCGCGCGGCCACTCCGCGTGGCACTTCAGTATGAGCAGCGTCGCTGCTGAGCAGTGCTTTCTGGGCTGGAGCGCACCTCTGTGCATCATGAGGCAGCTATAGATTATACGAAGTGTACATTACGCGAAAAAATGTCTAAGTATGGATTAAATACACTGAAGATTGTGTAAGCATTATATTCATGACTGCTAATTTTCAGTAATATGATAAAGATCAAAAGTCAAAGAGTGAATAGCAGTTTGAAAGATTCATTATTTATATCCAAATTTGCTTACTTCCTTCAAATCAGTAAGTATCTTGTACTAGGCACATACTAACATAGCCTGTGTTACTCCTCATGATTCAAACTACGTCCATACCAAATATCAACGAAATCGGTCCGGTGCGTTGTTTGTGAAGACGTAACAGACAGATATACTTTCGCATTTATGATATAAGTACGGATGAAACTTTGAATTACGGTTTTATTCTATGATCCGAATTCGATGAAATAAAGCCTGTGAGTTGGCGCAAGATATGCTCAAGTTACCTGCGAAGGACTCGTGAAAATTCGTCAAGTGGTTTTGGACAAGCGTGTTCAAACAGGCAGAAACGACAGGTTTACAGATTTGTTGTTGGTATCGATTAGAAACAATTGCTTATGTATCAGCAATCAAGGGCTTACCAACTAGGCGTTTGCAGAATAATTGTGAGTGCGTTTACGAACCACTACTTCATTGTGAAATGTTGCCCAAGTTCGAAGTTATCTGTAATTTCAGTTGTTCGATTAAGGTTCCATCTGACTGGACGCGAATTTTACCCATTGAACATTGTTGGAAATGTGGTACATAAATGATGGGGACCGGCACATCTGTCTTCTGATGTAAGACCACACTTGAAGCGCTAATACAACATATACAAGATGTACCACCTTGGCCCCTAATATAACTTCACCTCGGTCCTGAGGATTTTTCTTTCAGGGATCATCTTAAAAGAGAATTGTCTAGCATTTGTGGTGATACGGTTGAAGAGCTAGAGCAGCAATACTACACTATCGTCAACATTTTATGAGATGACGCTTAGCTCAATGCAGAATCGAATGAAGAATTGAATCCATATGGAAGGACGACACAGGAAACATCTGCTTTAATGCCTACGAGTGTACAGTAAACTGTGACACACAACGTGCTGCAGCAGTACTGCATGTCTTGTTACGGTTGGCCATGGGCGAAATTTGGGACAGATTAGATGGGGACTTAATCCGAACATTTTTACTTACTAACGCAATTTACTGAAGTGAATGGTAAATCTGAACGACACAATCGCTATCGTTTTTGTTTCTGCTGTAATAACTCTCAACTGTGTCAATTATACGCATACAATATATGATCAAAAGTATCCGGACACTTCGCTGAAAATATTTACAAGTTCATAGCGCCCTCCATCGGTAATGCTGGAATTCAATATGGTGTTGACCCACCCTTGGCCTTGATGACAGCTTCCAATCTTGCAGGCATACGTTCACTCAGCTGCTGGAAGGAGAATGGCAGCCCAATTTTCACGGAGTGCTGCACTGAGGAGAGGTACCGTTGTCCGTCGGTGAGACCTGGCAGGAATTCGGCGTTCCAAAACATCCCAAAGGTAGCATTCACGTCAGGATTCTTTGCAGGCCAGTCCAATACAGTGATGTTATTGTTGTGTAACCATTCCGAGACAGGCCGTGCGTTATGAACAGGTGCTCGATCGTGTTGAAAGGTGCAGTCGCCAGCCCCGGATTGCTCTTCAACAGTTGGTAGCACTAAGGTGGTTAGAGCCATCAATGTAGGCCTGTGCTGTGATAGTGCCACGCAAAATAACAAGGGGTGCAAGGGCCCTCCATGGGAAACACGACCACACCATAACACGACAGCCTCCGAATTTTACTGTTGACACTACACTCGCTGGCAGATGACGTTTACCGGGCATTCGACGTCCCACTCCGGATCGCCACAATGTTTACCGTGATTCGTCACTCTAACAACGTTTTTCCACTGTTCAATCTTAATGTGTTTATGCTCCATACACAAACGAGGCGTCGTTTGGCATTTACGGCGTGATGTGCGGCTTATGAGCAGCCCCCCTGACTATGAAATCCTAGTTTTCTCACTTTCCGCCTATCTGTCATAGTACTTGCAGTGGATCCTGATGCAGTTTGCAAGTCCTGTGTGATGGTCTGGTTAGAGTCTGCCTATTACACATTACGACCCTCTTCAATGTCGGCGGTATCGCTCAGTCAACAGACGAGGTAAGCCTGTGCGATTTGAGCTGTACGTGTCCATTCACGTTTCTGTTTCACTATCACATCGGAAACAGTGGACCTAGGGGTGTTTAGGAGTGTGGAAATCTCGCGTACAGACGAATGACACAAATGACACCCAATCATACGACCACGTTCGAGGTCCGTGAGTTCCGCTGAGCGTCCCATTCTGCTCTCTCACGGTGACTAATGACTACTGAGGTCGCTGATATGGAGTATCTGGCAGCAGGTGGCAGTACAATGCACCTAATATGATAAAAGTATGCTTTAGCTGGTGTCCGGATACTTTTAATCACATAGTGTATTAATCTTCGTCACAGAATTTATGCTGTTACGATGGAATACGGGAAAACCATAGGTGACGCCCAGACGCCGCTGTTGAATCGTACTTTGTCAGCGTCAGTCATCAAGTGTTAACAGAATCATCGGATTATGAACGGCAATGGTCTAAGTGACACATTGTGTTAGTTCTTCTTATTAGTTTCAATTTTCACAGCTGAATCCACAGTAAAAGCAGTTACTATCATCACACAGCTAGAATGGGAATTTTTTATGACGGAAGAATAATCCAAAATGAACTCGTGTCTACCTGCAGAGCGCTGAATTAATTTTTTTCGAATGTATCAGTATCTATTTCCCAATTCAAGGGAAATAATTCAAGTAATCGTCATTTTCGTCTCACGGGGTATTATACACATTCTTAAAGAACTGGAGTCTTACTACACTTACCAGAAGGGAACAGGAGGCGGATCTAGCTGTAAATGTGACCCTGGAGAATTGGCAAAACCAGATTCGTTAAACGAAATTGTATTCATATCAGTCTCACCACCGAAGGCGACAGAGATGATTTAGCTCTAAGTAGGACTTGCTTTTCCTTTTTCTTCCTTTCTGTCGTCAGCCTTCCGATTGGTCTGACGCTGTCATCTAACTTTTACTATCATGTGCTAAACTCTTCATCTGCACTTAAATATTGCAGGCAATTCCTGCACGAACTGTTTTCCGCATCCTCCTCTTTGGCTGACACTGCCACAATCCATCTCTACTGCTTCTTCCAGAGATAGGTTAACTACAACTGGATAGTGCAGCAAATATCCTACTACCCTGTGCCTTCTACTGGAAATAGTCTTCCACAGATTTCTTTCACCAACTACCAGCATCATTCTTTATCTGTCCACATAATTATTAACATTCTTCTATCGCATCACAGTTCATAAGTTTTCAGTTTCTTGTCTTCATTTATGCTGGTCCACGTTTCACTCCTTACAGTGCTGTGCTTCACATATACTTCCAGAAACGTGTAAGTTACTCTGGTGCAATAAATCACCATACATTTCTCTCAAAGTAACCGCGAGTTCGTAGAAGATGTCAAAGTAAAACTGATAATCTGATCTTTCCTTTGAACCCGATATTGCAGGGTGAAAGACCAACCTTCTTTGAATTACCTTTGTGAATCGGGGGGATGCCTTCGTCGTGCAGTGCCTTCATTGATGCGGTTCCAAGTAGCAGGTACAGTGGCCCATAGAAAATGTTCGAAGCAGCAACGACACTAATTATGTGGATATGACTGAACGTGCAATTAGAAAATCTGCTTTAAATAATATTCCGGGATGCCATTATGGTGCGTTTATCAATAAACACGCTGAACAGAATTACTCAGTTCAATAGACTTGATTTTCTAGAATAATGAAAACAGAGAGCAAATCTGACACGGAGTTCAAACCGAGAGTATCTCCTAATGCCTACTGAATTCTTTTGTGCCAAACAAGAGTACCAAAAAACTTCGTACGACTTCGGAAGGATCCGTATTTTTTCGTAGCGCATGCACCATCATTATTACTGTTATTTTACTGTATTTTATGTAACAATAGTAAGGAATCTTTAACGACAGCCTCTAGTATTAATTACGGTAAAAGTTGATTTAATAACGAATATTTGATACATAAAAAGCAGTCGTATCGCTTCTCAATGTTGGATGATATGCCACATCTACTACCCCGTTCAGCCCCTGATCCAGCCAGCGTATCTGTAGCGACGTACGGTGTGGCCATATTCACTGTCTGTTTCCCAACAGTGGTAACTACATCCCTGTGCGTTGCAGCAGCGATCTGTATCACCGCTCGCGATAGCAATCTATTCAGTTCACGTGTAGCATTCAAATAGGCTGTGAAAAATGACAGTAGAATCATGTCTGAAATAAATGGAACTTTTCCCCATTTCCGTATAAATATTTAATGGCCGTGAAGATCTTTACAGACGAAGGCTCTTTCGCCTGTGTCACTCCACTTTTTTCTGATACATTCATTGCTTCGGAAATCTTGTGTCATATGGCTTCCTAAATGAGATTTTGTTTTTTATTTCTTCCTCCTACAGTTCTCATTTTTAACGTCAGGCAGTTCGTTATTCTCGTCTATACTACTCTTTACCAACATCTCTTTCCTTTCAGCCACATTCTAATGGAATGTCCTTTAGAGAAGGATCTGGAACTTGATTGGGGATGGTAAGGAAGGATATCGGACATCTCCAATTGCGCCAGCCCAGCATTCGACCAAAGTGATATTGGGAAACAACGGAAAGCTTATATCAGAAGGGCTGGACGGAGATGAAAACTGACTTGCATCCGACGTACTATTGCCTAGATTAAGTTACATTCAGTTCTAAGTGGACAGTGCGCTCCTTTTGAAAGGCATTCTGTTGGCTTTACTTCCGATCGGAGGGGCTTCGTCTGTGCTGCTAAGTAGAATAGGGAGCAAAACAGCGAAAAATACAGAGCAAGGATACGGAGCAAGCCTAATACAGTTGTTTAAAAAGTGTGCAGGATGAAGCTGGAGATATATATTGAAGAAACAGAGAAGTCCTCAATCACTGGAAAAAAATTAATGATGTAAAATATCCGAATAAGTGAAACGACTCGCACAAAGAGAGTTCCATACAAACCTAAGTATATAGGTGGTTCTTCTGTCCCGGGAATCGAGAATTTCGACGATTTTCGCCCCTGTTATCGATGACGATACTGGCTAGACGTCAAAATCCGACTTTTGAATGCATTGACGTAGAATGTTAAATATTTTACACCGTCAACGCAGCGTAGACTTCAGAATGTGATATAAATTTCATCTTGTTACGTCTATCATTCGTGAGGAAAAGGAATTTTAACAGATGGAGTGACGGATATACGGATAACAAATGACAACAATATAGTTGAAAAGTAAGAATTTTCAAAATTCTTCTTTTACTTATATTGTGAAACTTTGCTTGTTGCCTAATTTCTAAGTTCAACTGAAGTACACTTTAGGTTTTGATGAGTGAGTTTGCGAGCACCAAAATATGTGACATCCATAGCCGTACCTTCTGGTTACATCAGCTTGGTAGCTTAAAGTTTTTGCACTGACAAGGTACTATAGACGTTAGTATGTGAAATAAATATCAACTTGATACATCCACCAGTACCTGAGGAAAAGGAGGCTTAAGAGATGGACTAACGCCAAGTCGAATAACAAATGAGAAATTGTTTTCATGTGATGTAGTTACAATTTAACGGTTTTAGAATTTTTTCGATACCTGTAGCAAGAAACATTGCCTAATGCCAAATTCTATGATCCTGAATCAACAGAAACTGCCTTGTAGGTTTTGGTGAATGAGTGTACAAGTATCAAAATTTCTAACATAAATGGTCGTATCTTCTGATTGAATTGACTTGGATGCTTAAATGTTTTACACCTTAATTGGACTATGGACCTTAGTATGTGAAATGAATGTCAACTTGATATGTCCAGCCGTTCTTGAGAAAAAGAAGTCTTAACAGACGGACAGACAGACGGTCGAATAATAAATGAAAAAATAAATATTTTTTTCTTGTGATATAATTACATATCAACAACTTTAGGATTTTTCACTTTACACATCCCGCTTCTTTCAAAATTTCATGATTTTAGGTGAACGGGAAATGCCTACCGGTTTTGATGAGTGAGTTTGCGAGCATCAAAACATGTGATATAAATGGTTGCATATTTTGACTGCACTGAAGTAGAAGCTTACATTTCTTACATCGCCAAGGACTACAGATTTTAGTATGTGAGATAAATTTCAACCTCATACGTCTATCCGTTCCTAAGAAGGATTATTACGAAGGGCAGACAGACAGACAGACAGACGACAAAGTTATCCTTAAAGGGCTCTGTTTTTACTTACAGGGTGGAGGAACGCTTAAAAAAGGCGATAAAGTGTTGTTGCATAATACAGAAGAGCAACAGGATGTTCATCCGACAGCAGCTGTGTGAGATCTACTGGATATTAGAACTGACAGCTTATGACTTTGATGACGTACCGGAAAAGTTAGCGGTTTCCTTGCAGAGATAGTTGACCAGCGTGTTAAAGTGTACAGCACGTTATCTGAGTATTTACAATCACCACACCTCCGTACAATGAATTATAGGAATTTAAAAATAAATAACTGGAGAGAGAGAGATAGAGAAGGAGAGAGACAAAGAAACAAAATGCAATCAAAGGCATGCAAAAAGACCACTCCGGAAATTAGTTTAACAAGAAGTAAATTAAATTTGATATGACTTCCACGCTCGGTAATCCACAAAGCAGAACGCTTTTGTGAACCTAACGAGGTTGTTTTTACGTTGACTCAGATGCAACAGGTGCACTAGAAATATGAGGTCCAACACATTATGAAAAATCACTCACCGGTGGAAATTACTTTCAACGTGTTGTAGAAGGATATTTAATTTAGTATAAAACAGGATGGCGTAAACAAAGTGAATGTGCTGCGCGCTGACCTTCTGCATTAAACATGGCAAGTCCCGTTTCCTGTGCCCGCTGCTTATAAATACTCACGCGCCAAAACATTACGACCACCTGCTTAATAGCTTGTTTGTCATTTCATGGAACGAAATATATCGCTGATTCTACGTATCAGGTATCCGACAGTTTGTTGGTAGCTTTGTGGAGGCACGTGGCATTTGAGGTGAAAGCACAGGTCATGTAATTTGCGTAAAAAACGGGGCGCTGATTTGCGTAAACAGTGATGGCGCCCTACAGCGACCAGATGGGTTCCGTAGGGTTTACGTCAGGCGAATTTGGTCGCCGGGACATCAACGTAAGTTGACTACAACGCCCCTTAAATCACTGTAACACAGTTCTGGTTCCGGGATACGGACACTTATACTGCTGAAAGATGACATCGCCGTCGTGGAAGACATCAAGCATGAAGGGATGCAGATGGTTCGCAGGTGTTATAGTGTCTTGGATTGCTACCACAGATCCCATTCAAGTGCAGGAGAATGTGTCACATAGCGTAACACTACTCCTACTGTAACAACAACAACGTTATACTATTGTATATATAATAATTTTTTTCTTCTGATTTTCGATAAATTAGTGTAATCGATGTTCTGATTTCTTTTTCTTTTCATGTCATTATGTTAAAGAAACTGTAAACAATTTTCGATGTGAATATTATGTCAAATTGCAAGCAATATTATAACAAAATGGAAATGTAAGAAATGTTGAAACTGTTGTAAGATGTTAAAGTTGTAATTGTGCGCCTGGTCCATACGTAGGCAATGTATTAGGATATGTAGAATGCAAAACCTCGGGTGAATACCCTGTCTGTAGGGGAGCGGTAAAAGGTGGATGGCAGGCGAGCGCGGGAAAATGCACACGGGCACTGCACGGCATTACGGGCTCAGCAGTAGTAGTCGGAGTTGGGCTTTGATCTGAGCAACACGTTCTGGATCGAGGAGGCTCTCCTGGAAAACGTGATTTCGTTGAGCCTCGGATGTGCCGTTTCCGACGACTATACAGCATGGCAAAATTCCATAGGCACTAAATGGAAAAATATTGCGACGCTATGAAGAAGTAAAGTGCCGACACATCAAGAGCCATAGCTGTGATTGTATGTGTGCTCTGCGCCTCGCCATCTCGCCGCCTGCCAACCGCCACATCGATACGAACAGGTTGAAACTATTAATACTGTATTCGTGTGGACCAGAGTTACGTTTGTTCCTTACTGTTCAATAACAACTTAACTTTTACCAGAACAGTCCTATCATTTAATTATCCTAATCACTAACCTAGACAGGGTCCTTTCCACATGTTGTGCAATCCGAGTGTCCCGAGATGAAGATTTAAAGTTTATGTTAATAATAATTACCTGCAGACCTATCTATGTTAGAATGATATTTAAAGAACTTTGTTGTTAATGAATATATAGGCAAATAATATAGGTCTGACAAAGTTGGAAGATAATGTTGAAATTGGTTTAGTAATAAAGTTTAATTAATTTGATACAAAATTAATGATAGTTAAATGAACAAGAAATAAGACAAAAAGAGTAGTAACTCATGTATTGGAAATCTTGAGTACTTAACGATTTCGATAATCAAAAATTTCAGTGCAGTGATCATAACAGTTTCAGGGTCCCCCCCCCCCTTTTTTCTTTTCTATTCATTTAAATTCTGAAGTGTACTGAACTGATTTGACCAGCAAAGTTAAAGTCAATATAAAACCAAAATTTATTAGTGTTTTACCTTTTTCAAAATTGACATTGTATGTGTGTTTCGAAAGTGCTATTTCTAGGGTAACCTATGCCCGATTTTAATCAGATCAATAGACAGTACGAAGTTCGTAGTAAACATTATAGTGTATTGTTGTGTATTTATGGCTTGTTCATATTAGTACAGAAATTGAAATTATTAGTTCAGTAGATTTTATGGTTCTAAAATTTACCATATTATGCAGTGTTATTACGTGTTGTTTTGCACACACGTACTTCAACTTGTACAGGGAAGAAACTCAATTAATGCCTAATTAGGCTGGCGACCGTATTATTAACAATTTGGTAGCATCTGCTGTGTCGTTTCTTGTCCGTCCTAACGTGTAGTTGCACTTCGGACTTGCTTGACGTATCATTGTTGTTACTGAGTGGATGGAAGTCTGATTTTGCCTCCATTCAGGTACACGCGGTCCACATATATACCAAAATCCTTTCTTATAAGGTGAAGCCCGTCAACTTACCATAGTACAGGCTTTAATAAGTATCGTGCGCAGTAGCGTAGTGTTACACTACCAACCTTCGCCGGTGGCGCGCTCTACGTTTCGAGTTACCGTTCACGTTGATGAGGGCGATTGTGCAGACGACTAGCAACCCAGTGTAGCAAAAACGTGATTCACCTAAGGAGCGGACACGTTTCCATTGATCAACAGTCGAATACCGATGGTCCCGTGACCACTGCTATCGTAACTGACGACGTCGTTGGGTCGACATGTGAACATGTAAGAGTGGTCAGCTGTGGAGCTCCAGGATCAACAACGTACGATGAACGGTGTTCTCCGAAACACTTGTATATTCACCAGCACTGTGCTCTTTCGGCAGATATGCCACAGATCACCACTTATCCTGCTTTACAGAACACACAAGCCTCTGCACCCCACGTTCTGCGAAGAGTCGTATGCGTCCAACCATTTAGCGCCTAATGGTAGTTTCACTGTCCCACTATCTCTTTTCATACATGCTAATGACAGTAGCACATGAACATTTGACCAACTTCGCTGTTTTTGAGATACTCGCTCACCGTTTCTGCGTAATAATAATCTACCCTTTCTCAAAGTAGCTTATCCCAATGGATTTTCCTATTTATCTTCGCTAGAATGATCCCTCATCCGTGTCTGCGGCATGCACGTCGCGGTGGGCAGTGGTCATAACGTTTTTGCTGAGATGTGTGTGTGTGTGTGTGTGT
This sequence comes from Schistocerca serialis cubense, assembly GCF_023864345.2. Taxonomy (NCBI): domain Eukaryota; kingdom Metazoa; phylum Arthropoda; class Insecta; order Orthoptera; family Acrididae; genus Schistocerca; species Schistocerca serialis. Next base: position 392,074,831 of record NC_064639.1, read on the forward strand.
GTGTGTGTGTGTGTGTGTGTGTGTGTTTGTGTATATCATTAACATGATGTAACCAAGCAGTATGGTCATACTAACCTAAAATACGATAAAACGAGACAGCGAAAACCAGACTGAACGCAGAGAAGTTAATTAATTTAATTACAAACAAATGTTAAAATATAAGAATTAAATTTTAGTTAAATATTAAATAGCAAGGACACAACAAAGTGTTTTCGCAGCGTCAGAATAAAGTACGAATGCAGAGAAAGCTACATATCAGATTCAGACGAACACGAATCCCCGCCAAAAAACAAGAACGAACGAAATTAAATCTAGCGTAAATCTCGATAAACGGGAAGCGTTCGATGTATTCCGGTGGAACATTTTCTTCTCCTTGTATACGCCTTCTGAGGCATTAGCACAAAAAAACCTGAAGTTAGCGTCCTACGTCAATGGAACAAAGATATCTCTCTAACTCGTTGTTGACCACTGCTGCAGCGAAGTGGAAGATGAGAAATTGTACACTGAAATGCAAAATACGGTTTTACAATTTCTGAAGGAGATTATACCGTTGTCTGACTTTTCTCTATGTGTTTGACTGAATTCATAAACAATTTTTATTCCGTTGGTGAGATTGTTTCGCCTTTAATTGTTAATTAACATAGACTTTGTAATTAATGTTTTTTTTTCCAATTGTGCTAGACTCTTCTTTCTTCTCCGCACATTCAGAATTGTTAGTGTTGTGTACGATCCTCTCGTGTGACACAATAATCGAGTTAACCAATGAGTTCGATGCAGATGCCCGAACGCCATATTTGCGACGTAAACGGTAGCTTACCATTCGGATGATGTCATACAGAGATCAACGCATTACACAAAGGGTAACGTAAGGGGAATGATTCTTATAACTTTTCACGACAATTTTTTATTTTCAGTACTCCATATAACTATTGACCGAATTACAAAGTTGAAATTCTGAGATAATCTACTCATTAAACGGTGTAATCTCATATTACAGGTTTAATAAGTATTATAGTCAGAAGCCGTGTTCATGACTAGAGGCAGCCTAACTCATGAGGCTTAAATTACCCAGACTACATTCATCAAGTATTTGAGAAGTACAGCACTTAAAGACGTCTAAAAATCCTTATATGTAATTTCAAACCTTCACGAAGATCTTTATCGCTGACGTCCATCACAAAATAATGAAAAGAAAAAAGATTAGCACTTATTACGTCACGGAGTAAAACTTGTACATCTGGCATGACGTTTTAAACAACTACTTCTTTATTGCTAAGTCTATTCGTTACACTTTTCAGAAAGTATCCACATGAATTACTGAACGTACTGGCAAAATTATATTACTACACGGCACACGTATCAGGAGATATCCAGTCATAAACAATGACACGCGTTGGAAACTACATTTTACTTAAAACAGACTGTAAATTACCCGGGTATGCGCACCCATTATTTGATAACGAAAGCTCTTAGTGACTTCCAACAAATTTTAAACATTATTTCAAACTTTTTGTAAACGTTCTCTCACTTACGTGCTTAACGTGAGCCGCGCGTAATGGCTGCGCTGTTTGAGGCGACATGTGACGGATTGCGAGGCCCCTCCCGCCGGAAGTTCGAGTCCTCCCTCGGGCATGAGTGTGTGTGTTTTTCTTAGCCTAAGTCATTTTGAGTGTAAGTCTAGGGACCGATGACCTCAGCAGTTTGGTCCCTTAGGAATTCACACACACACACACACACACACACACACACACACACACACACACACACACACAAGCTTAACGTGAAATATTTAACACATCAAGTCATTTGTAGATCAGTCATACATTTGAAGCCGATGTATATGTGGGAGTTCGACTGATTAAAGAACTCATGGTAAGATGTTTAATGTTAACGTATTGTTAAATAAAGCGCTAGTAGTACGGGTCAGTTTTTGGGTATCAAACACGAAGTATGAATGGTCACATACATCGCGCTTCCACCATGAGGAAAAGCTGCAGGTGTAACACTGGTACACTCCCTTTTCTTCTCGTTTCCACATCATTTTCTTTCTTTTTCGACTCGGCTCTGTTTGATGGTTGCAAGTTCCATATACGCTCCGCGCTCGCGTCTGAGATCATTAAGCGCGTTCAGCACTCGTAATTTTGCACACGCTGCGAGTCGCTAACGATCTGCAGCCTGCAGGCAGGGCAGGTCGTACGGGGCCGGGCCCGGAGCTTACGCAGCCGCTACCGTAGCACGGAAACCAGCCGCGCCCACCACACGTCCGTATGTCTAAACCTTACCCCTGTGGATAATAGTTTAGTAGGGGCTTCTATTTGTAGCGCCATCTATTAAGTTTCCGTTACAGATCGAGGGGAGCTGTCGTTCCTTAATTTTCTCTGTATGGCCTCTACTGGTACGGTACTTGAGGAGCTGCATAATTTCGACGCTTGTGATATAAATGTCACTTCTTCGTTATCGTCTAGTTACATTTTAGCAACATTCCGTCTACACACATTCGTGAGTCAAGAAATTCTATGATTAATCTTGCCGCTGTTCTTGACCGTTGCAGCTCACTTGTCCCTAAGCATGGATCAGTTATTGACTTGTGAGTTATAAAGATTGTGTTCAGATATAATTACAATTTCGCATTTCGCTCAGTGCACACCTTCTAATTTACCGACATTAAGAGAGAGTTTCCAACAGTTCCACCAAACTCCTGTTTTCTAGAGATGTAACTGTAAACTTCCGCGGTCAGAAGACGCTTCGTCGTAGGTAACAGCATCGTCTGCATAAGTGAAAACATAACATTTAGTATCCAAAGCTGATTAATACATAACATTGTACTAGACCCAATACAGTATTCTGGGACAAAAGGCAATATTACATATGAGCGTGGTTGACCTTAGATCCACTGTAATATGGTAAATTCTTAAATTTTTCATGTCCAGAATTTTCCGTAGTGATAACCTGGTTAGATCACCAATACAAACAAACGTGTGGCAACTTTCAGTGGGTGTCGATATGATACTCAATTGAAAGCCGTTGGATATTTTTGTCCATTGCATTATGGCTGTCATTTATAATGAACAGGTGCTGGGTTTTGCATGGTTGACGTCTTTGGAGTCATGGCTGGTTTCCATGCATAGGGTCAATGTGTTTCACGTAGATCACGTTCTAGAATTCTATTGCATACAGGAGAAATTCATGAACAACAGTTATCCTGTTGCTCTTTTGTGGATAAGTGTAAACAAAACAAATCTTCCGTTACTCTCATGGACAAGCATGTAAAATACGTCTGCAGCTCGGAAAGTGCGGTGTTGTAGTTCATACCTAAAATGGAAAGACTCAAACCAGTTAATGTGATATCACAATACTGCAGCGTAAAAGAGCGCAAATTACTTTCCACATACACACTTATTCACCAAATTAGTGCCCAAAATACTAAATTGTGTACACAACTACTAAATTTCCACATCTCTTAACATCTGAAATTTCGGAAACTAGGCCCAATAAGTCGATGTCGTGAAACTAACCTGACCAGGCTTACAACTGCTTAAAAGTTGGCGTTAATTAAGAAACGCTGCCCAAACCAGGCAAATACACAGAATGAATGTAACTAACTAGGCCCACTCTTGATTTAAGTTACAGCACATACTAGAAGTATATATTCCAACATTTAACTGGTTCTAACCCACCATTTTAGGAGGGACAGAGATAGTGCGTTATATTATTCACAAAAAATATAATCGATGATATCGACTGAAAGTTACTGCTATTATTACAAATGGCACAGGCCAAATGGAAGCCATGTAAATAATAGCAGTTTGCAATCAGGGTGCTCTTTGAAAGATTTATAGACTGTATTTGCCCTATGTTATTGCCCACGATATTCTACACTACTGGCCATTAAAATTCCTACACCAAGGAGAAATGCAGATGATAAGCAAGTATTCATTCACAAATATATGATACTAGAACTGACATGTGATTACATTTTCAAGCCATCTGGGTCCATAGATCCTGAGAAATCAATACCCAGAACAACCACCTCTCGCCTTAATAACGGCCTTAATACGCCTGGGCATTGAGTCAAACAGAGCTTAGATTGCGTGTACAGGTACAGCTGCCCATGCAGCTTCAACACGATACCACAGTTCATCAAGAGTAGTGACTGGCATATTGTGACGACCCAGTTGCTCGGCCACTATTGACCAGACGTTTACAATTGGTGAGAGATCAAGAGAATGTGCTGGCCAGGGCAGCAGTCGAACATTTTCTGTATCTAGAAAGGCCCGTACAGGACCTGCAACATACGGTAGTGCATTATCCTGCTGAAATGTAGGGTTTCGCAAGGATCAAATGAAGGGTAGAGTCACAAGAGGTGACCGAGACGTGTAACCAATGGCACTTCATACTATCACGCCGGGTGATATGCCAGTATGGCGATGACGAATACACGCTTCCAATGTGCGTTCACCGCGATGTCGCCAAACACGGATGCGACCATCATGATGCTGTAAACAGAACCTGGATTCATCCGAAAAAATTGCGTTTTGCCATTCGTGCACCCAGGTTCGTCGTTGAGTACACCATCGCAGGCGCTCCTGTCTGTGATGCAGCGTCAAGGGTAATCGCAGCCATGGTCTCCGACCTGATAGTCCATGCTGCTGCAAACGTCGTCGAACTGTTCGTGCAGATGGTTGTTGTCTTGCAAACGTCCCCATCTGTTGACTCAGGGATAGAGTCGTGGCTGCACGATCCGTTACAGCCATGCGGCTAAGATGCCTGTCATCTCGACTGCTAGTGATACGAGGCCGTTGGAATCCAGCACGGCGTTCCGTATGACCCCCCCGAACCCACCGATTCCATATTCTGCTAACAGTCATTGGATCTCGACCAACGCGAGGAGCAATGTCGTGACAAGATACACCGCAATCGCGATAGGCTACAATCCGACCTTTATGAAAGTCGGACACGTGATGGTACGCATTTCTCCCCCATACACGAGGCATCACAACAAAGTTCCACGAGGCAACGCCGGTCAACTGCTGTTTGTGAATGAGAAATCGTTTGGAAACCTTCCTCATGTCAGCACGTTGTAGGTGTCGCCACCGGAGCCATCTTTGTGTGAATGCTCTGAAAAGCTAATCATTTGCATATCACAGCATCTTCTTCCTGTCGGTTAAATTTCGCGTCTGTAGCACGTCATCTTCGTGGTGTAGCAATTTTAATAGCCAGTGTGATGCTCACATTGCAGTGGCTTCTTAATACGTGAAGTGCTGTAACCAAATACACCTCCAAAAATACCACACGCAACAAATTTGGAAATTTGTGGTAAGGTCTTACGGGACCAAACTACTGAGGTCATCGATACCTAAGCTTACACACTACTTAATCCAACTTAAACTAACTTACTCTAAGGACGACATGCACAACCATGCCCGAAGGAGGACTCGAACCTTCGATGGTTGGGGGGGGGGGGGGGGGGTAGGCGCACATACCGTGGCAAGACGCCCAGAGACCGCGTGGTTACGCTGCCCGGCCTCCACGCAACACAGTTGTTATATTATGGAAGAGTAGAATAAGGTGCTATTGTCACTTAATCATCATTTAAACCGCAGAAGAACCAGGACAGCTTGTAAACACATGACCAAAGATGGTAACAGTGAAACATGAGACTTTCTGAAAGATAATGTCAGAGTCATTTTCTCGTAAAAACTACTTATATTGCGAGGCCATTCTCACTTTGCAAGCACAAATTAAGTATTTCCGCATCTAAATTGTCTGTGTAACTCATTAAAACACATCTTTATGTAAGCGAAATTGCTACGAGAATTAGATTTCGAACGCCTTTCAAGTGCAATGAGCCATGGAAACTTGCCAAAGCTTTTTGGGCTGAACAGATGCCATAACACGTATTGAAGTAATTTAATTATGTTTAAACTGTCGTGATCTAAATTTTAGTGTGTCACAGCCGGAAATGACGTTAGAGATTCTGCCAACCCACGATACTGCCTCAACTGAAATATAGGCTTCACATCAAGTCTTCAACGACATCTTTCATGTTGGAAATTTCTATAAGTGAAGCTTAAACAAAATGGCAGTAAATATAACTACGTATTGTACCTCAACATCGCTGTGTCAACCATGACAATGCCGGTTTGCAGAAACAAAGATATCGATATGTTCATACACGGAAAACGGAAACAAAATAGTGTGATTACGGCAGCAATGGTGGTGAGTAATTACCAGTAACTACCGGGTAGTTGCGTGCTTATCGAAAAAGTCTTGCACAGGGATCAAACACAAGATCCAATCGGTAATGGTATCCTGCCTGGTACTACCATGTTCTTTTGCGAAAGAAGACGCAAAAAATTTCGTGTAGGTACATATCTGGATACTATATAAAATCTGTAAGGTGGTTATCAATACGTTTAATACTCCTGGGCGTGTGATTTGACATGCATAACATATTATATAAGTTTTAATGTGCAATTACTGAGGGAGCTGGCGCAGTGGTTAGCACACTGGACTCGCATTCGGGAGGACAACGGTTCAATTCCGCGTCCGGCCACCTTATTTTAGGTTCTCCGCGATTTCCCTACATCACTTCAGGCAAATGCTGGGATGGCTCCTTCGAAAGGCACGGCCGACTTCCTTTCCCATCCGTCCATAATCCGATGAGACCAATGACATCGATTTTTGGTCTCCTTCCGTAAATTAATCAGCCAACTCTGCAACTGGAGGCCACCTACGTTAAACAGTTAACCTCCACTGTCTTCTCGTATCATGTAGCCGTAGTTGTCGCTCTATACGCGAGATGTCATCTCCACCTAAGAAAAACGTTACACAAATACCGTAGCATGCTAGTTCCGCTCATATGGATTCCTAGTTTCGTGGGGATAGTATGTGAATCTAACGTGCACTGTGTGTAAATTAATGACATAGCATATCCCATAAAATGACGGCTTGTCAGTGTTGCGGGTGATGTTCAGACCCACCCTTTCCCAGTCCTCCATTTGCAAGGAACCAGGCACGGAACATAGCGCAACACAATGAACTGATGTCGTCACTTGTATCCTAACAGATCATTGTTGTATCACACTACATGTCTGAATTTGAATGTCTTGTCTAACACTATGTGGTGTTGTCTGGAGATATCCAAATATGTTGCTATTCCAAAATAGACCAATATTTCGTTGGAAAGTCTATCTTATAAGAAGTAGAAGAAAATTTGGTATTTGAAATTCTGCTGTACTTCGTCCACCTTATAAACCATAGCATATAAAGCACGAGTGAAACTAGCACGAGTGAAACTAGCACGAGTGAAACTCCAGCTTCATCATTCGGCACCGGATATTCTCACGCAAATGAATGAAAATACTACATATTTTTGTTTAAATGTTTTAATTCCGACTCCAGTTGTCAATTTTTCTTTACTCGCTGTACGATTACGCAATTTCGTAGATCATTGGTCTCCTATAAAACGGAGGCACCATATCTTCATTTTATTACCACTTAAATTTAAACATAGGTCGTAAGATCAGCTACTATTAATACAACTTAATTTACAAAAATTCTTCGATGGAACATTTTTGCGTTGAAGTGTCTACACATGTGTACATATAAATACTAAACATCCGTTTATGTGTACTGGTGTCTTGTGGGATAAAATACGAAATTTTATTAATTGTTACATTGCTGGGAATCTGTTAAGGACTACCTAAGATAAAATTGATCTAATGCCGAATGAATGAGCTAATACTCCCAAGATCTTCAATGCACTGATGAACAATGTCGTATGATTAGGAGATAGACATTTCGAATTCTCACGATAGAACGCTCTTTTACAGCCAGTAACTGTCTGTCGAAGTGAGTTTTTCATCGGCTTGACACTCGAACCCGTCCATAGGGTCCCATGGAGGAAGCACCTGTACTCAGTTTTTATTGTCAGTGTTCTCCATATGTTCTTTTCTTTGCCGATTCTGTGGAAAACATCCTCATTCCTTACTTCCTCGCAGGTCGGAGTGGCCGTGCGGTTCTAGGAGCTACATTCTGGAGCCGAGCGAGCGCTACGGTCGCAGGTTCGAATCCTGCCTCGGGCATGGATGTGTGTGATGTCCTTAGGTTAGTTAGGTTTAAGTAGTCCTAAGTTCTAGGGGACTGATGACCTTAGAAGTTAAGTTCCATAGTGCTCAGAGCCATTTTTTTGTGTGTGACAGAGTACCAAACCGCTACAAATGGACTGTGCTACTGTCGCTATTGCGAAGAACAAGCTACCTAGTTCCAATTACTTTCAAAGGTCATATAACTACCCACATCCCACACATATAGATCATCGTAAATGGCAGCCTGTTTAAGATTTTTGGCATGGCAGCGAATAAGGAAGCATAGTATGTTCTCAAACTTTATTAATTCTTGCATGTGCATTCATACACAGAAAACAAATCTTTCTTTATTTTCATGTGGTGTAATTTTAATAATGTCTAGTTCAATTTTTAGCTTATAATTGAAATCTACATTGGGCTCTTCCAATACTTTTTCCAACCAGTAATTTTACTGGTATGAATTTCAATGCATATCTAAGTTTTTTCCTGTAAACTATCTCCTTTATAGCTTTGACAATTAGCTCTCTTCCTTCGAGCAGTTCTTCTAGGTGAAAGCTTTCGGGGGTTTTAATTTTACCTTTTATTTCTTGTATAACATAACTGGCATCTTCTTTGGTGTACGCTACCATCTCTTCTGCAGCACATTATGTTTTCAACTTCCGGAAATGAGCCGCCATTTAATGCTGTAATTCCCTTGGCTTTAAGCTCTCCAAGCGGCTAGTATGTGCTCAATATCCAGTCCAGCACATTTTGATACAATACAGCCATCACTTGAAAGCTGTTTCACGTGGGATTGGAGATTTATAAACAGATTTTTCGTGCCAGGACTCCAACATATGGCCAGTTATCAGTACTATTAACAGTAAACGAAAGGGTTATTTGCACCCAGTATATTTTCGTGTTTTCTTATTACCACAGTATAAAAACTGCAGAACGTTGTTAAAAATCACACAGTAGCTGTTCTGTGAGTTATTCGTTAATTGACATCACACGGACGGGATTGGCAAAGAGTACAGTCGAGCACATTGTAAATAATGTTCGTTAGATTTTAAAAAACCTAATCTTGCAAAACATCAAAATCAAGACCCATTTAGTGGATGTAAATTGTAGATCCAGCCGGCTAAGGCCACGTTCTTTACTCAAGATGGATATAAAAGTTTCTCGTACACGATGTCTGAACACGTTATAAAATATACTAGGTGGTTACTGATAACTTAGTTCACGCCTGCGTTTGTGATTTGCCGTATGAATTTATTATATACCTTTATTCTACGATTGGATTGGAGCTCATCCATATTAAACAGTCAATCCCAACTGTCATGTCATTGTCCACAATCAGAATAGTGTTTTCCTAGCAGAAGCCGTGGTTTCACATTAGGTTGTTGCGTATCTCCATTTTATTAAAAAGACAGAGTAGATATCGTAGGCGGCACTAAATTGCACTGGGGCTCTACTGTTTATAGCAATCACTGATCAAATTCTGAATGAAGTCGTTTTAACAGCTATTCTCTATCAGTCTTAGCACTGTCACTCCATCAAGGATCATAAGCGATATAATTGTCTCCTGATAAGAGATGTCTTCATAACGTGATAAATACTCCGTATTGTTATTTTCCCCGTATGTTGGTATGGATAGATATTGCTTCTAGTATGATGTTCGCTGCAGATGTTAAAGTGCCCATGGCTCCATACGCCCTCTCTGCGTTGATACTGTTACTGCAACGAGTGCATAACTTCTAACTTTAGGCAGATGGCCGTCTAAGAAAGCGGTTCCTTTGTTGCAACACAAAGCAAAGCTCTGACAGGTGGCGGTAGAAACCATTACAATTCAATTATAATAACACCAAAGAGAAGGGCAGCGTAGGATGAAGAAAGCAAATGCTATTTCGGTAGTTGATTGGCTTTGCGCCTCCTGACGGGGTTGGGTTACATCCAAATCCGTAAGTTTTTGCGTGTGTAATGGAGGAAAGGGGGAATCTGGTTCAGTGAGACTCCCTGAATGTGTCTATTTCGAGCTTTTCTCTTTTGTTTCTCTTTTTCTTTGTTTTTGTCTCTAGGGAGGAGGGAGAGTCCTAGGTCTTGTGAGATTTTATTGTTTTTAATCTCTGGACTGGACTCACTTTCTGTGGCTTTTTCATCCATCGGCTTGTGTGACGACCCTAAAGCTTCCACTGAAAGAATACAGAGAGCGTTTAGTACAGTTACGGTAGCGTCAGCTAATGGATATAAGGAGAGCCTCATCGGGATAATGTTTAAGAAACTGAAGAAAGAAAGCATAGATGGAAACAAAGAGGGTTCTCACCATAAGAGAAATACGAGTATTTCACAGAGACGTACAGTGATGCACACTCATAGCAAACCGGCTATAGTTTTAAAAATGTTTCCGACTAGAGGTACGCTGGTAACAAGACTATCCCATAACGTCCGCAAGCAACATAAGCTATTTTTGAGTACAGGCGTTTTAAAATCAGTTGTCAACACTGTTGTACCAGTTCCTACTTTTTTCTAACTAAATAACAAATTTTAAAATTTTTAAAGTCTTAAATGTGGCTCTGCTTCAGCAATGGTCCACTTATTGCTTGATAGGATTGAAAAATAACAGCCAGCCAATTGTAGTATTAAGGGTTTATTGACCTTTTACCACGATTTTGACAAATATAAATTTGCCTTCTTCAGAAGAAAAATAGAATCGTAAAACCACTTATTGACGTAAATGGATGTTGAGGCAGTAGGAAAAGAGCCTTACAGCATCAACATCCTTTTATGTCAACATGTGACTTCACGAATACTTTCCCTTCTGAAGATTTTCCGTGATTTCCCTAAATCGCTTCAGGCAAATGGCAGAATGCTTTCTTTGAAAGGGCACCGCCGACTTCCTTCCCCATGCTTTCCTAATCCGGCGAGACCGATGACCTGGTTGTTCGGTCCCCTCCTCCGAAACAAAATACCAACCAGACCAAGCAAATGGGTTGATAAAACTTTAATTCTGCACCTGACTGGCTGTAATCAAATAAGTAGCATGAGATACGGAATTCTTCTGCCATAGCATGTTAATGCACTCAACTTGCTAAGAGCGAAAACTACTTTATTTTTTGCACGCGGGGGCTACGTTGAGTAATTTGCTACAAAAGGTAGAGAATTTTCCCCAGATCGTCTCCTAGCGTGAGCTGGGACAGGTTTGTTTACCTCGTATCTTGTATAGTTATCTTGTTGCCTCCACTGGATTTCTTCTTCATCGACCGCAGGTTGTAGCAATCGTAGAATTAACAGTGAATGCTGGAATCACAGGTGGGAAGGTTTCAACGCAACCACAATGAAGGATTCGAAATTATAGGATGCGACCTGATTTTTTATTAACCTCTCGATATTACTCGTAAGATACTAGAAAAAAAATAGTGTTGAGCCAAGCTAATGGCAATATTTAACTCTATGTGCACGTAGTGTTATCTCACTTAGCAAGCACCACTGTAAGTTCACGAAATTACCCCACTCGACTTCAGCAACTACTAAATCGTACATACGCGAGATCACATAGAAAGGTTTCCCGAGACAGTGTTAACTACTAATCCACTTTTACGTTGAAATACAATGTGTGCTGCCTCTTCGAAAATTACTCCAAGGCTGCCTCAAACGTTTTCTAAGGCTAGCTAATACCTTCACTAAAAGTGGAATGTGCATGTGACATTTAGGGCCGGGGTCCCCTCTCTGGGGAATTCCGCCGCCCGGTGCATGTGTTTTTAGTTGACTCAGCTTTGGCGGCTTGCGCGTTGATGATGATGAAATAATGTTGAGGACAATACACACATACAACCAGTCCCGAGCGGAGAAAATCCCAGGCCCGGGCGGAAATCCAGCCCAGGCTACATGTGATAGACAGCAACGCCAGTCACAGGAACACGGGCTGCTGACATTCTTTCATTTACTTAGAATAACATAAAAAACTCACTTGCAGTGAGTACGTGATTCCGGTATGAAAGTTAGTTCTATAAGAGGCAGTAAAACTAAACCGAGACACATGGAAAGTAAGTAAACGGTTTATCAATCTACAGCGGGACCACTGTAGGACTGGGCGGCTATGAGCCATGATAGTGCAAGTGGGTCCAGAGAAAGGCATCTGAAAATATTACAAAGTTCTTCATTGATCCATCTGCGCTGCTTGATACGCCATATCAGTGTCTGGCTATCCGTTGAGTTATGCTGGCCTGGTCGCCTGCATGCCGCATAATGTTGACGCAAATGCACCTCCGAGCGCGGTGACCCATGTTACGTGAACCGGTCGAGCGGCCCCTGTAGAACCGGCGTATAGTCAGCTATGGTGTATCTGCTACAGCCCCGGGTGAGGCTCGGCTGCGTCGTTGTGGTAGACGCCCGCATGCTGAGACGCCCATCCGGCGATGACTAACGACGCCTGGTATTTGTGGGATGCGGTCTGCTGTGCCCTTTGCAAGATTTAGCCATGCTGATGGAGATGACCTGGTCCAATTGCGCAGTGGCTGTCGCCTCACCACGGCCTCAAACTTCTGTCTTTTACTGGCAGGCCTATGTGGCGTTCTTGTCTGGCGTATCACTGTCGTCTTAGCAGAGCTGCAAGCTAAAGAATATTTCCATCACAAAAATGTCCACTACTCAGAGTCGACATCATACGCTTGTTGTGCACACACTGTTTAGCCAGAACATTATGACCAGCGACCTACTATCAATATAAACCCGTCCAGACGACAGCGGCGTCACCTGGCGAGGAATGAACGCTTGCCACACACTCACGCACAAAGTGCCTGCTGTATCCGTTTGTGGTCACCGGGCACGAATACGTCGTCCACCGACGGAAAAGCTCCTTGACACCTGTACTGTGGTACGGAGACAAGATGGTGGCGGCTCCGTTATAATCTGAAGAACATTGACGTTTGCGTTTACAGGCCTAGTGGAGCTCTTTCAAGGCACCACAACGGCCAAGGAGTGTCACGCACTGGTCACAGGCCGGCCGGTGTGGCTGAGCGGTTCTAGGCGCTACACTCTGGAACCGCGCGACCGCTACGGTCGCAGGTTCGAATCCCCCTCGGGCATGGATGTGTGTGATGTCCTTAGGTTAGTTAGGTTTAAGTAGTTCTAAGTTCTAGGGGACTGATGACCTCAGAAGTTAAGTCCCATAGTGCTCAGAGTCATTTTTGAACTGGTCGCAGACCGCGTACAGGCCTTCATGAAGACCGTGTTTCCTGAAGGCAGTGGCATTTTTTAACAAGATAATGTGCCATGTCAGAAAGCCAGCAGTGTGATCGCGTGGTTCGAGGAACACAGTAGCGAGTTCCAGTTGATATGCTGGCACCCAAACTAGCCAGATCTTAATCCGATTGAACACATTTTGGATGTGGGTAAACGTCGCGTCAGAGGTCAACTTTACGGGAATTAGGTGACTTGTGGGTACTGATTTGATGCGACCTACCAAGGCTACATTGCTTCTATGCCACGTCATGTGAACGGTGTTAAACCGTGCCTGCACGGCCATAAGTCGATCTTTGAAGAGGATTAGTTCAGGTACTAGAGATTGATTCAGAAATGCTGTATTTGGTGCTGGCAGTAGCTCCAGAGGTATATCTGACCGGCACAACTGTGGTTGCGGGATCTTCACTTGCATGATTTCCGTAATCGTGGCTGGTAGATTGGAGGTTGTCTCAGTTACGTCGCATACGGTCCCACTAATAGTCCCCTTCCCAAAGTTTAATCCGTATGGGCTCCATAGATTTCCTATGCTCGTAACATCTCGCTGCTACTACCATATCGTCATCAGTGCAGTAAAACCAATGAAAACCTGTTTACTGGGAATGCGACCTGTATTCCACGATATCTTAGAACAATCTACTCCCTCCGGTCTAGTTAAGAACACAGGCACTGCACATGTGCTCTGGCTGGTTCGTATTACCATCGTCGGACGCAGCTTGATCTTCCCTCTTTGTAGCTTCTCATCCGTCATTACTCCATGTTTGCTACTATCATCCTAAATTAAAAATATCCCGTGAATTCTCACCTGCACGAATTTTCCAAAAACTCCCCACTTCAATGGGTGTGTGTGAGTGACTTCAATTGTGCTTATCGTCTTGAAGCCGGGAGTCGTATTATAGTATACAATAGTCCTCGGTCAGTTTTCATTTTTACTGATGCTACGTAGTAAGTGAAGAGTAGGTTGGTCTGCTGGATTCAGTAATTAGGCTTAACTGAGACCGTGTGCTTTCTGGAACTCCGACAAGTACTGTTCAGTCGACAAAATGGAATAATGCTACGACTCGCATTCTTGCTCTTGATGTATTACAACCTGAGCACAGGGCCACATATCACCCATTCTCTCTCCTCGGATGGTTGCTACTAAGACAGAACAAAGTCCATTCCGCAACAACAAAATAATAGGAAAGTAACTACACTAACAAAATATATTCACTACAGTTCTACAGATAACGCAAACATATAAACTAAAGAAATGCCTGACAACACCCCTCATCTTGTTGATCTTAACGTATAAGGTGCTTCGTGTACAGGCTGAACCACATCTTCCTGTCTCTTCGTCTGATTCCTTCTTCTCACTTTCTCTTCCATCTCCATCCTTGAATCCCCTGGAATCGACTCTGGACTGCCTCGACAAGGTCTTATATGCCGAACATGTGCTACTGTTGGGAACTAAAGCTTCACTTTGATTGGCGAAGTAATCTCCACCACCTGATGCAGGTATAGACACTTTGTGATGAACTTCTTCGTCTCCCATTGTGGGGTGTACGGACTGGAACGGACTGGATAGCATCACCCATTGTCCTACCTTACACTGCCACACGCTCACTGATTTCTCGTTCTTCTCTAACGCCTTCACATCCTCCTTCTGCACTCGTTTCCATATTTCTCGCATACTGTACTACGCTGCTTGCTGCTTAACTACTCAGTTGAAGTGCGCCCTTTCTTTGTCTTCTTCAATTCGAAGAATGATGCATTTTTCAACCATGCACCAACTCGTGTGGGGACAACACAGTATTTGTGGGTACTTTAGAATTATACGCTGACACGATATACCTTAGATGTGAATCCCACTCTATATGATGTTTGTTCACGTAGTAGCTTAACAGTTTCCGAATTGTTCTATAAATCTGTTGCGTTCTAATATTGGCCTGTGGATGAAGAGGACTAGTTTTGAACTTCTGTATCTGGAATAACCGACACAACTCCTTCAATAAGCCTGACATGAAATTTGTACCCTGGTGCATAATTGTAGTACCTGACACTCCGGACTATCATTCTGTTGTTAATCATTGCTTGTGCAACTGTCAGTACATGCCTGTTTGGCAGCTTGTACTGAGAAATGTTATGTATTATTATGTAAGTCTGCAGGCTTTCATGGCCGTTGTCACTTAAAATAAAATATTCTGGGTTATTAGTCCACGTTGTATTTCCTTCTAAAATAATCAATGTTTCTACCCTTCTGTTGGAATCTTCATGAGGATGCTTCTAAAATAATCAACGTTTCAACCCCTCTGCTGGGATCTTCCTCAGGATGGTGTCTAGCAATAGTGGACACCGAAACATTGTGAAGGAGATCCCAGCAAAGGCTTCGAAACGTTGATTATGTATTATTGTTATCAAGAGTCGCTTTCTCGCTGACAATGAACGGTCCTAATATGTCATTCCCAAACGCTAAAAACGGTTTTGAGACTTCTGCTAGACTTTGCAGCGGTACTTGTTTACGTTTCAACCTAGCTCACTGTGCAGACGTTAAGCAGTTTCTCATGTATTGGCCCACAACCTCTTTCCTTCCTCTTCACCAGTATCTTTGGACACTGTTCTGTTTGTTTTCGTGCATTCTCCGTGACCAGATAAGGGGTGATCATCTGTTTCCCATAAAATATCCTACTTAAACTTCATTGGTTCTACTAACTGCGGCTCTAGTCTCGTTTGCTTGCAAAACAGTCCATCACACTTCCTAAACTGCGATTGCGTCCTGTACTGCTACAATAATGTTACTGCCTGCCACTTCACAAGCCCATGACCAAGAGTCTTCAACAAAGTTACATTCCTGCTTAATGTTTCTGCATTCCCATGCTTCTTCCATGGTTTGTATACTTCTGAGTAGTCGAACTCACCCATGTTGTCAGTTTCCCAGACGTGTTCTCCCCTACCAACAACCACTTGAGAGCTGTGCGGTCAATGACTACCCACAATGCTCAGATAATGCTAGTGGTGGACCATGACTGATGTGCACCAGGTTCCCCTGGGTAAGAATCGGCCGTGCTGCTGGAGATGTCCTGGGATGGTCAGTTGTGTCTTGGTAGTAACTCAGGGAAAGGGCTTGGAGCATAGACCAGTTGCCCTGCTAAGGCCTCGAAACGGTGACTTCTACAGACAGATCCAAGTGGCGTCCTCATGTGGATAAGTCCAGTGATCCTGGTAGGACTGAGAGACAAATTCCATCACAGAAATGACCCGTCGGTAGCGGAGCGCTCTTGTGCATACTATTCGCCGCAGTGGTCTTTTACATGATCTGCCTATACATGACACCCGTACACACTTACGGAAAAAAATCGCAACACCAAGAAGGAGCTGTGCGACATAAACTAAAGTGTTTCTACATCTGAAACATACTGGCCATTAAAATTTCGCGCCACTCGCATAAGAATGGTTCTATTTGCGCCGCTACGAGGTTGCCAATCAGATTTGTTTTAAATACGCGCAGTAACGATCATGAGGTTTAGTTACCTTTGAGATTGAACGTGTGGACTGAAATTAGTCATGGCAACAAAGAGGCTATTATCAACACCTCACTGGGTTGATGAAATCTTGTAACTGGGCTACAAGAAGCTGTAATATCTTCCACGATATTTCAGGAGGACTGGCAAGAAAGTAGCCACTGTACAAGATTTTTGACAGCAGTGGCCATAAGAATGTACGATTGCAGAAAGACCAGGCGCCGTACCGCCATGTGGCAGTACCAAGAGGGACGACCATCATGTTCAGCATGGGGCTCTACCGCATTGTACTGCATCTGCAGTAGCAGTTTGAGCAGCAGTTGGCACCACAGTGTGGCTAGGGCCTTCCATCGGACAGACCGTTCGCTGGGTGCAAGACTTTCGAGTTGACGCCACTTCGGCGACTTGCGTGTCGATGGGATGAAATGATGAAGATAAGGACAACACAAAACCGAGTCCCTGAGTGGAGAAAATCTCCGACCTAGCCGAGAATCGAATCCAGGCCGTTAGCTATGACATTCCATTGCGCTGACAACGCAGCTACCAGGGGCATGTGACTGGGGCGGTGACTTGCGTGTCGAGGGGGATGAAGTGAGGATGAATAGGATAACACAACACGGAGCCCCTGAGCGGAGAAAATCTCCGACCCAGCCGGGAATCGAACCCGGGCCCTTAGGATTGACATTCTGCAGCACTGACCATTCAGCTACCGGGGGCGGACAATGAACTCTTAAACATTGTTCACTACAAGGACGGCAACGGACCAGACGCACCGTCGAGTGCATTCCACTGACCCGAAACCAGCTGGTTCTGCCTTGAAACCAGTGATGTACGTGTGTTGGTTAGAAGGAGGCCAGGTATGCGCCTGCAACCAACTTATCTGTGTCCTAGGCACACTGGACCTATACCTGGAGTTAAAGTGTTGGGCTTGGTTATCTCGCGCATCCTCACTGCAAATTTGAACACCAATTTGGTGATTCGACAAGTTGTGCTGTCATTAATGTACTGCACACTAGGGGGTGTTTTCCAACAGGATAACGCTCACCCACATACTGCTGTTGTGACCCAACACGCTCTACAGAGAGTAAACGTGTTGCCTAGGCTTGCTCGATTACTGGATCTATCTCCAGTCGAGAACATACGGGACTTAATCGAACAACACTCCAGCGTCATTTACAAACAGCACTAACACTCCATGTATTGACCGACCGAGTTCAACAGACATGGAACTCCATCCCACAAACTCATATCTGGTACCTGTACAACACCATGCATGCACATTTGCACTCTTGCGCTCAAAATTATGGCAGTTACATGTGTTATTAACGTACCAGCATTTCACGTTTGCAATGGTTTATCTCGTGCTTACGTTAACCTGTAAAGTCACAATGTTAATCACTTAAATATTGGACTCGCATTCGGGAGGACGACGATTCAATCCCGGGTCCGGCAATCCTGATTTAGGTTTTCCATGATTTCCCTAAATCGCTCCAGGCCAATGCCGGGATGGTTCCTTTGAAAGGGCACGGCCGACTTCCTTCCCCGTCCTTTCCTAATCCGATGAGACCGATGACCTCGATGTCTGGTCTCCTTCCCCAAAGAACCCCAAACCCAACTTAAATATTGCACCCAGAGAAGTGTATTTCCAAAATTTCATTACTACACATTAATTACATTTCGGTGTATTTCCCTGGGGTATTTGAGGAGCCTAGTTCGCCATACTCTGGTCTATAGTCACTTGTTCTGATTGCTATGGTTTTCATAGCCTGTGAAAACTGCAGAAGTAGTATCCAAACTCCTAGAACCATTGAACGTGCAAGACAGTCGATGGTTGACAGTTGTACACTCCACTATGGTCACGGTAGTCGGCATTTTGAACGATACCTCCACGGAACAGATCTGAACTTGTTTCATCTGTAACATATACTGTTATAACATATTGAAGACACTAAGATAAAAGCGTTGATATTTCGTTTGAGGGCTGTTACATTACTTTGTATTTTGTATTGTACATTTGGTAATTGGATATTAGTGGTTTTCCATTGTTGTAAAGCTATTTTCATGGAAATGAATGTAATTCGGGTAAGAAACCGAATAAATCTTAGTTTCATTATTATTCTGTGACGGAACATCGGAGACCATGGGTTTCCTGTGCCAAAATACTCAGAAAACATCCCTAAATAGCCTTCGAACTTTCGTGGCAGTTCGGGTCTGGTTCACCTGGTGCAATATGAGGCATATTAGTTAAGATCCGTAAATGTGAATATTTCTGTAAGTGCCAAGTAAAATATGCCACTCTCAGTCGCAAAGTTGTTTAAATTCAGTTATTGAAACTAGCCACTACCACTTTCCGCGATTTAGTGGCTTTAGTGACATGCATAACTGTAACTCAGAGAAGCGCTGTTGCTAGATTACAAAATTACTGCTGTTGAACATGACATATGCGTCACCTTGGTATACAGTATCCGATCGAAAGTATTCGGACAACTATTAGTGAACATTTATAGAGGTGTCGCCAGCCTTCGCCATAGTAATGTCCTGAACTCTGGTGCAAACGCTTTCAGTGATATATCTGACTGTCCGTGGAGGAAAAGCAGACCATTATTCCCCAAGAGCCGAAACCAGTGGTATTGGATGCTGGATTTTGCAGTGAAATTGACTTTTTCTCCTCCAAAAAGGACTCCATAGGATTGAGGTCAGTACTCTTGACAGGCCAGACTATTTCATGGAAGTTATTGTCTGTAAACCATTGCTTCACAGATGTTGCTTTAAGACAGAGTGCATTGTCATTCTAACCCGATCGTCTCTGAACTGAATGCAGGACACAGTCACGTAAAATACGTTCGTAATTTTCCGCATTTAGCGGTTCCTTAAGCGTAATAAGGGGAACACACTGCCGTATCGTAACACCACCTCCTCCACACTTCGCTGTAAGCACTATTAGTTAACGTTCTGCATGCATTCGGCTAGCTCAGACCCTTCCGTCAGATATCCCAAGGGTATAGTGTGTTCCGTTTTGCCGTTACTGCTTCTAGGGAACAACTGACAACACTCGATGCGCTTTTTTATACTGGTGGGTCAGCCACCCTTACCATTTAGTGGTCAATTCCGCATTAGACTGGGGCACCGGATGCTACTTCTCAGACAGTTTATTTGATGTAACTGCTCTGCCGTTTAAGCGTTCCTTACATTTTACACTTGTAAAAGTGCTTTAGTACAGTAATTTTAGTGAAGTAAGTGTAACAGGTGCACCACTTCGATACCGTCAAAGAGCGTTACGTGATCCACAGATCGAGTTTTAAGCAAATTGCACATTGTAGTGCAGGCGACGCAAAGTTGTCAGTCCAGTACAGGCGTGTTTTCTGATTCACGGGTTTATTTCTTTACAACGTGGCGAACAAAGGATCAAGACAGGACAGCCGCAGTTCCGCTCCTTCTTCCGCCTGCGCCACGTAGTGTTGGGAACACAGTTTACTGCGCGCGTGTCACGGAATTCCGCAAGCTGAAAAATATCTCCTGTGCATTCAGAGTCCAACAATTTCAAGACTACGGAATACCTCCTTCTTAAGATACTCCAGTCCATTGTTGCTGTCCAGAAGACAGTAATTGATTCATGACCCTTCTTAATAAATCGAAAACTTCTCTTCAAATTAAACTGTTAGCCCTCACACTTTTAGTTGCGCTCTACCAAAACTATGGTTTGGTAGTTTTTGTGCACTGTATAAATGTCGAAGTGAATCGTAGGGCCAGCTGCGGTGATCTAGCGGTTCTAGGCGAGCAGCCCGGAACCGCGCGACTGCTACGGTCGCAGGTTCGAATCCTGCCTCGGGCATGGATGTGTGTGATTTCCTTAGGTTAGTTAGGTTTAAGTAGTTCTAAGCTCTAGGGGACTGATGACCACAGATGTTAAGTCCCATAGTGTTCAAAGCCATTTAAACCATTTGAATCGTAGGATTACCGGTTGTGCTCGTAGAATTGGTAGGGAAAGAAAGATAAATGAACGTGTAAGAGAAAAAGTCCATTGTGTATTTCATATCCTTACAGAATATAGATTGCATTTTGTATTTATGATCCCGTAACTTCAGCGCTTTTATGTAACCAAAACAATTTATTTTGATGCAAGTACAGTTTACATGCACAAACATAAAAAACTCATTTTGTAGCTAACAGAACGTTCTTTACCATGAAAAAAAGCAAAAGTTCCCTGGTATTATTGACAACTGTATTATATTTTTTGTGTTTATTTTTTCCTTTTAATTTTACCTTCTTGTTGGGGAAATTCTGTTTCCTCGCGCTATATGACAAATATGTGTTATTTTATTTATTATTACTACAACACTCTTCCGTTTCACGTCACGTTAACAATTTTTGAATGAAACCTGTATTAAACACTGAAAAATTCAGTTTTGCTATACATACTGTTTATTCTTAAGTAACAGACGGGAGGATAACTACATAGAACAAAAATGTTCCGTAGGTTCCTCGCCCCTTTATATCTCCTCTTATTTTCTAGGCGGTTCACTGGGTCAAAAATGGCTCTGAGCACTATGGGACTTAACTTCGGAGGTCATCAGTCCCCTAAAACTTAGAACTACTTAAACCTAACTAACCTAAGGACATCACACACATCCACGCCCGAGGCAGGATTCGAACCTGCGACAGTAACGGTCCTGCGGTTCCAGACTGTAGCGCCTAGAACCGCTCGGCTACTCCGGCCGGCTAGGCGGTTCACTGCTTCCGGTTTTTTGGGGAATCTAGTAAGACACCAATCGTAAATTCACAGTAAGTGATCGCTATAAGCTATCATCCGTTATGTATGCAACACGCCCAATTTACAGGTAACACAGGTACGACCTTAGCTGACCAAAACTACTAGGAAAACTACAGTACTCTATACTTACTTATGGTGGTCTACGGTAGTTTTAAAACTGCGCTCACGCTTAATTCACAAAAATTGTTAATAATTTTTGAAATTTGCTTATGTTATTATTTTCCTTATCGTAGTTCCTGTTATATTTAAGTAATTAAATTTACGTTTAAATTACTGCTGTAAAAATTTACATAAAATTTATCGCAAGAACACAGCCAGTTTTTCTTCACTTTCAGTTCTATTTTTGCATTACAGTCTTCAGAAAGACAATATCCGGACAAGCTCGTTGACCTAGTGGAATTGGTTCGAACTGTTTACTAAAAAACTCAAGCATCAATGCGAATTTACCATGAGGTAACCGCTCTTCCGTTCTAATGTCTTCGGTTCTGAAGCGATACTCTTAATGACATTGCCATGAGTATTTTCCCATCATAACCCTCACTCTCAACTAACGTACATCAGTCTTGGCATTGCTTCACAAAAAAATACTGCGTGTAATTCTCTAAAGAAACTGACTCCTAATACGCGGTAATTATGTGTAGCGTAATTTTGCTTGTGCTTCTCTGTCCTAACCCGTGTCGTCTGCGACCACTGGTGCGGCCCAGCCTTCTTAACCCTTTCCGTGTCACCGGTAAACATATAATCAACAGCAGTATTGCACAATTGCTGTATTGGCCACCAAATAAAAAGCCATCAGCTGAAAAACCAATTACTTTATTTGCCACGTTTGTCATAGAATCCATCTTCGGATTGTCCAAGAACGAGAAATACACAGCAAATAACAGAAAATGCAATTGTTGTATGTTTTGTATAGTTAAACTTTTGTTATTGGCTATGTATGTCTGTTTTGCAGACAATCTGAGGATCAAACTTCCTGGCAGATTAAAACTGTGTGCCGGACCGATAATCGAACACGGGACCTTTGCCTTTCGCGGGCAGGTGCTCTACCATCTGAGCTATCCACGCACGACTCACGACCAGTTAATCTGCCAGGCTATTCGGCAGTTGAGCAATATGGACGCAGTCTTACTGTGTGACTTTACTACGAGGTACATTTATACACTGCGAGAGAAAGAAAAAAAGAAAACTCACTCAAGATTTATTGTTGCAACAGTGCATATAGAATACATGAAACGATTACATTTTTAGGTTAATAGCACGAGCGGTTCTGAGGTACCGCCCACCGAACGAAACAATGAAACTCCCTTATTAGTATGTGGTGTATCCTTCATGGGGGCCGACGCAGGCGGTGACTCTGGCATCCAGTCGCTTGTACAGATGGGAATACTCTCCTGGGACACGCAATGCCACGCCTGTTCGGCCTGCTCTCGTAGTTCTGTAACAGCTGCTGGTTGACGAGTCGCACACGTGATCGACTGGAGACAAATCTGGATATTGTGCTGGTAAGGGAAGTTGCGTGCAGGGCATATTGAGTTTCATGCAGTGTATGAGGGAGCATTATCCTGTTGGAACATCACCTTCCTGATGCAAGTATGGCAAAAAAAGCGGGTCTAACAACATACTGTACGTACTGTGCACTTGTTAGCGTCCGCTCCAGAAATACAAAAGGTGAACGAGAGTTGTAGGTTATAGCACTCCAGAGCAGAAGGCCTTGGATGTGGTCAGTGTGTCTTGGATGGAAGGAAATGTTGCTCACCATGAAGAACAGCTGTACAAGATCGCTGGGAGGAGTGTCTTGGATGAATGCACTCTTTGAGGCAGCACTCACCAGGTCTAACGAGGCAGATCTCACCAGGTCTACATGACGTCATAAGCGCAAACGAACATCACCTTCATGCAGGTGGAATCTACTTTCATCGCATAAGACCATGGTGCGCCATTCCATCTTCTAAGTCATCCTCTGATGTCACCAGTCTAGCCGTGCACGTCGATACCGTTGCTTGAGTGGAAGACTGCCTAGAAGTGTGCTTCGTCTTGATCCCACAACACGTTTGGGCTCACAAGCCGTCTTACCTGTGCTGATGTACGATCTCTTGCTGCTACCATTACAATACGACTATCCTGGTGGACGTCTGTGCTGCATGGACCTCCAGAAACTCGCATACGGGAGCGAGAATGTTCATGCGAGCACTGATACCAGCATCGTTGCAGAACTCGTGCAACTCACCTTGCGTGGAAATTACATGTAAAGACCATCTTATCACTTGGAAGACGATAGTTTAACCTCTTTCAAACTTGCTCAGTTCTCTGTAGCAAACACGAGTGCGTTTCCATTGTATGGTTTCCTGTTTCACACGTTTGCTCTATGTTGTGGTGAAACTGAAGTGCTGGACTTCTATGTGGCAGGTAGAAAGGTAACAATATCTTTATTTGTACATTATAAAGATTGCGGGCTCATGGTCCTTAAGGCTTTATCTTGGTTACTGGTGTTGACGTTATTGAGGGAATTCAGTGACGGCACGAGGTGCCAGCGCCGAGGCATGACAGTCGTGTATTCCAGATGTCCCGAGTGCGGATACAGCAGTTGGACCTCATCCAGCAACTTCCGTGAGGTACGTATGGTCAACTCTTGGACAGTCGGCTGGTTGATCCAGGATTCATGCCCACCTCTGTACCCCCCAGGATGAGACACAAGCACCGATTCTGAAGTCGGTGAATGCGTTGGTGATTGGAAGGAAATGTTGCTCACCATGAACAACAGCTGTACAAGATCGCTGGGAGGAGTGTAGCTCAGAAGAAGCCAAGTTTCGGGTGGACTTGCAAACAGTGGTGCCAAACAGTGGTGCCAAACAGTGGGTACAGTTGTATGGTGAGGTGAATGGTCAGCACCCTCTCCTCCTGGACGTGTTGTTTAAAGAGGAGTTCGGTATCAGGATGATCCCCAAATATTTGATATGGGCAGCCCATTCTAGTTCTCTATGGTGGAAGGGGGACCTGTCACTCAGGTTAGTGCGCCGGCGTATACACATTACAGCGCCGCTCTTGACAGCGTCAAGGGTCATTGCGGTGTCTGCAGCCCGTCGTTCGGTAACAGGGTACTGCTGCAGGAGACGCCAAATAACTACAGTCACTAGTCGACTGCTTGTTAGTAGGCGGTATCATCACCGAATTGGACCACAATTGAAGCAGTTCACATAGACGATGAACAGTAATGGTGACAGTACAAGTCCCTGAGTCCATGAGGTGTTTCAAGCTGGAGCGAAGCCCTTCGACCTTAACTAAGAGTTGCAGATGCTCAAGATAGCTGTCAATGAGACGGAGGCATGGGTGACAGTCATACAATGAAGGCTTTCATGACCAGATGTTTCAGCTATTCAGCAAGACTCAGCAAAACCAGGAGACCTCCGAAGATGTCCAACGAACTTTGGACGAAACGTTAGGGATAGAACAGTTCTATGGACCATGGGTGACATTTTTCCCAAGTTATGAATTTTGACCAGTAAATTTTCCTTCCATACATGAACATAAGCCTCCTCGACGTCAAGAAAAGCAGCGGAGGTGTAGTTTGACATATTAAGGTTGAAATCAATATATTCTGTCACTCATAGAACTAGAGCTCTGCGGACAGTTTCAGCTGGAAAGCAAACTGATGGGTACTGATAAAG
The DNA here is from genome assembly GCF_023864345.2 of Schistocerca serialis cubense. Taxonomy (NCBI): domain Eukaryota; kingdom Metazoa; phylum Arthropoda; class Insecta; order Orthoptera; family Acrididae; genus Schistocerca; species Schistocerca serialis. The sequence continues at coordinate 392,100,074 of NC_064639.1, forward strand.
TATTGTCCAGAATTGGTTGTTTTCAGTCTCACAACGATGAGCCGTTCGAGGTTTTGATAACGTGGATAGCATGTCGATTGGCCTATACCGGGACTGTGTGGGCGCTCCTCCAGTGCGATGGGAAGTAACTTAGAGCAGGCACTGGCTGAAGATCTGGGTGACAAGTACCAACTGCTTTCTTGGTCCATGTTTGATCTGCTTGTTACTCACCCTGTTTGTGCCTTGCGCTGGATGGTTACCCAACCTATGGATCAGGGTCTTGATTTCAGCAGGTGTTGTCAGCGCTGGCAGCATTGGAAGAGCTGCGTCGCTGATCTCCTGTACCAATTGTCACTCCTGTGCCATGTTTCATCGACACCATTATGATCTACTGTATTTTGGGCCTCGAAGATTTCGGCTTTGCTTAAAGGATCGTAGATCTGGCCTGCTGGCCCCTGGAGGTCGCAGATATAGGAGGGACTGATGAGGCTCCACTTGCTCCTAGACAGCAGGATGTCCTCCCATACTTCTAGCCAGTGTTCAGTAGCTCTGCTGTGAAGCTCCCGTTGCAGTCTGTTCACCTCCCTGTGATCAGAACAGTTGCATAACTGTTGCCATCGCTATCGGGCCTTGTTCTTGGGCGTTTTGACGTCTTGCAGTAAGGGAAAGGAAGTCTCATGTGCCGCGGTGAGTATGTAGTGTGAACTGACGCTTGTCAGAATGCTCGTTTGGTTTTCCCTGTTACAGCTCACGTGGCCTCATTAGTCCTATGAGGGGTGGAGACGTCTACCATTGGGCGAACATTGTTGTTGAGTCATTCAGCGTACTGATTGCAGTTAGTGACCACAGATGTGGGCGTTCCTGATTGCACCAATGACTGTGTTACACTCCGAGGTTAGGTCCACTACGGTGGTGACTTGGAGGTGGAGGTTCTTTGGCTTCACCACATCGAGAACTTCATGGCGATGGGTTCTGTTATGTGGAACCTGTGTCAGATCATCAGGGTCGACGGTAATTGCCCCCAGTGGTTCGTCAAGGACCTTTAGTTGCTCTACCCTTGGGCTGTCACGACGAGAGTTTCACGCATAGTGCTTCACAGTTAGTGGTAATTTGAGACATTTGCACTGAGCTTCTGGCTGTGAGCATTCCCTATTAAATGGTAGACACAGATGGCGCTCTGGTAACTATGTCACTACACTGACTGTTGGCGGACGATTTGAAAGCAGAGTTTTATTGGTGTTAATATAAATATACTAAGATGATATCTGTTCTTTCGGACCTTCGGACCATGCAGCAAAATGTTAATATAATCACAATGGTTTCTTTGATTGGAGCGAATACCATCAATATCTTTGTAAGACGGCAAGCTTGAGGCATCAGCGAACAATTGAGTAAGGGTATGAATCTTAGAAGGTTCAGTCTTTAGAGTTAGTTTTGTGTTCAGCTAGCCTACAGGTTCACTCTTCACGGTATGTGTAATCCACAGGACCACTTCTTACGTTATGAAGTCCAAAATCAATATGGGGGTCGCTATATGCATACTTTCACGCCGTCCATAGACGCAAGCAAATTGTAGTGAATTTTGAACTTTGTTCCTGTTTGTTGTTTACTGATTATATGCTGTGAAATGTTGCTTCAGAAGGATGAACATAGCAGATAATACTGTTTCACGGATTATCTCGAAAATGTTATCCACTGAAATAATGTAAACTATTGCTCATGAGAGCGCGCTTGTAGGATAATTAGTGAAAATGTGTAACATGATAAAAAACGGAAAAACGGTTTATGTACACAGTTAATTGTGGTAGAAGTGCTTTTAGTCCTCATTGGTTGGTTTTCACTTATTGAGGGATTGTATAGACATTCGTGAATATTTCTTTTAGATATATACGAATGACATCATGGAGGTAGTTGGTCATTCAGTAAATTTCCGTCCCTGAGTTCCAGATGTGTAAAGTTCTACCGGTAGATCCAACTTGCGCCCTATGCCTTCTCTATGCAAAATAACAGGGTCTTCCACATTTTTCAGGGTATGGTTGTTGTTGTGTTGTCTTGTCCTGAGACTGGTTTGATGCAGCTCTCCATGCTACTCTATCCTGTGCAAGCTTCTTCATCTCCCAGTACTTACTGCAACCCACATCCTTCGGAATATGCTTAGTGTATTCATCTCTTGGTCTCCCTCTACGATTTTTACCCTCCACGCTGCCCTCCAATGCCAAATTTGTGATCCCTTGATGCCCCAGAACATGTACAGTCGTGGACAAAACGAGCGAGACCCCTCGCCTTTTCGTTATCCTGATCCGCAAGGCTTTAAAGTCTGCTACACAGCATAACAGGCAAGGCGACGAAGTGCTACCAACATACTATGCACAGGCGTGAAATTGAAAAACTATCCGAAATTTGTCACAGTGTTTTCAATCATGTGTAAAACTATATTAATGCTGATTAGTGTGTTAACCACAACACCTAAATATAAGATATAAACGAAATAAGAAACGCTAATTAGTATGAACTGTACTAATAGAAACGAATTTCAGTTTATCGAGATAACATAACTGTTTTAGTAAGACAAAGTAGCCGGCCGAAGTGGCCGTGCGGCTAAAGGCGCTGCAGTCTGGAACCGCAAGACCGCTACGGTCGCAGGTTCGAATCCTGCCTCGGGCATGGATGTTTGTGTTGTCCTTAGGTTAGTTAGGTTTAACTAGTTCTAAGTTCTAGGGGACTAATAACCTCAGCAGTTGAGTCCCATAGTGCTCAGAGCCATTTGAACCAATAAGACAAAGTACCCCAGATAGTTACGAATTAGGAAAATATTATGCGCACTCGGCAGCGAAATGGTCTGTGTCAACGTTCAGACCAGTCATACTGGATTACCGTTGCTGACCTACCATGAAAGTGTGCAAATTTAGCAATGCGTGAAGATTCATAACGAAATTCAGTTAAAAATCATTCAGTGCCACACTTAAGTCAATTCAATTAGTGACAGAAGCGGAAAAAGTAGGCCGTAACAAGTATGAAATTCTACAAGAGTTTCATATCGACATCCACAGGGCGCCAGCACAGAATAAAGGTAGCAATAAAACGTATTGGGGGCGCGAGAACTTCTTAAAATTCCTTTACTGATAGTCTATCTGTCTCCATCGAGATTAGAACCGAAAACAAACCAGACCTCCCTTGCAGTAGCAAACACCTTTCACTAGGCTAGCAGACAACCCAGGCAAATGGCCCTCTATTATTACTCCAGACATGAATAAGCCGGCAAATTTCGCAATGAAAATGTCAAAATGCTCAGCAGTTTCTGTGGCATAGAACTTTCTGGACTCAAAAACATGAATTGTCTACCTTTATGTAACCGCTTATGTGACAATCATTCGGGATGTTTATCGAAATAACAAAAAACTGTTATTAGTGAGTAAATTTAGTAGGATAATTCTGCATCACTTCAGGAAATAAACGGCGACGTAGCTGCCAAACGTATTCTACAATGTTTCGAATTCTCCATTAGACGTGCCACAGCCAGAAAACGTTCATTAGCCGAAGTGTTCCGTAAGGTAGCTAGCAATGGGAATGCTCGCACATCTAAAACGCGGTGGCATTAATAGTGGGATCTGAATTACCACGTGTATAGGCAAATGGATTTTATTTGCATTCCTGTAAAGGTGATTTGGGTCTACAGCGTAGCTACTATTAATATGCCGATGTATTGACTACAACTGCAACATTTCGAATAAAGTGTAGGGGAAATCATTATGCGGCCCTCATCTTCAGTAACAGTGGTAGCTATTTACGTTGTTAGGATTTCGTCACGTAAATAGGTAAAAATGGAACCCTACTAGTCTCACGTTCTTGACCGTCTATCTGCCTACCCAACCCTTAAAACCCGTTTACCTCGAGTACGGGTGGACATAATAAGCGGAAATGTATCGCACTTCCTGCGGTATACGGTCCCTTGGTGGTGTAAAAAAGTGAGCTATGTCAAGAAAATTTACGCGAAAGGTCAATAAATAGCTCCAAGAACTATGCCACCAAACTGCTTAGGTCATCAGTCCCCCAGATCTAGAACTACTTAAACGTGCCTAACCTAACACACATCCATGCCCGGGGAAGGATTCGAACTGACGGCGCTAGGAACCACGTGGTCAGCGATATAACGCCATTGAGCGTAGGGCTAAACCGCGCCTGCAAGTTGTTATTATCATCTGGTGTTGCTAAAAAGTTATTGACTTCTGCTGAATGATTTTCTGCGCTGTCCATTTAAGAAAGAATAACTAAAATATATTTGATGTTACGGAAGAGAAAGGACGCCTAATTCATTTCCCCTTGTCTTTATTCATGATGTTAGATTCGCAATCTGAGCATACATACTTTCCATAACCACACTTTAGATCAAAGTCATAGTCACAGATACGCGAGTACAACACATTGGCATATACTTGAGTTATTTCGTTTCCCACGAAGTGGTGCCAGACGATGCTGTGGCGTATTACAAGCGCGAGTTTCTTCAGTGATAGCTATCTCAGCACATCAGCTGAGCGAACTTCCGTAGTAAGTTGGTAGCACTTCTTCACCTTGCCTGTTATGCTGTGTAGCAGACTTTAAAGCTGTGCAGATCAGCGTCACGAAAAGGCGAGGGGCCTCGCTGGTTTTGTCCACTGCTGTACTACCAACCGATCTCTTCTTTTTGTCAAGTTGTGCCACAAACTCCTCTTCTCCCCAATTCTGTTCAATACCTCCTCATTAGTTATGTGATCTACCCATCTAATCTTCAGCATTCTTCTGTAGCACCACATTTCGAAAGCTTCTATTCTCTTCTTGTCCAAACTATTTATAGTCCATGTTTCACTTCCATACATGGCTACACTCCATACAGATACTTTCAGAAACGACTTCCTGACATTTAAATCTATACCCGATGTTAACAAATTTCTCTTCTTCAGAAACGCTTTCCTTGCCTTTGCCAGTCTACATTTTGTATCCTCTCTACTTCGACCATCAGCAGTTATTTTGCTCCCCAAATAGCAAAACTCCTTTACTACTTTAAGTGTCTCATTTCCTAATCTAATTCCCTCAGCATCACACGACTTAATTCGACTACATTCCATTATACTCGTTTTGCTTTTGTTGATGTTCATCTTATATCCTCCTTTCAATACACTGTCCTGTCCATCCCGTTCAACTGCTCTTCCAAGTCCTTTGCTGTCTCTGACAGAATTACAATGTCATCGGCGAACCTCAACGTTTTTATTTCTTCTCTATGGGCTTTAATACCTACTCCGAATTTTTCTTTTGTTTCCTTTACTGTTTGCTCAATATACAGATTGAATAACATCGGGGAGAGGCTACAACCCTGTCTCACTCCCTTCCCAACTGGTGCTTCCCTTTCATGCCCCTCGACTCTTATAACTGCCATCTGGTTTCTGTACAAATTGTAAATAGCCTTTCGCTCCCTGTATTTTACCCCTGCCCACTTTAGAATTTGAAAGAGAGTATTCAGTCAACATTGTCAAAAGCTTTCTCTAAGTCTACAAGTGCCAGAAATGTAGGTTTGCCTTTCCTTAATCTATTTTCTAAGATAAGTCGTAGGGTCACTATTGCCTCACGTGCTCCAACATTTCCGCGGAATCCAAACTGATCTTCGCCAAGGTCGGCTTCTACCAGTTTTTCCATTCGTCTGTATAGAATTTGCGTTAGTAGTTTGCAGCTGTGACTTATTAAACTGATAGTCCGATAATTTTCACATCTGTCAACACCTGCTTTCTTTGGGATCGGAATTATTATATTGTTCTTGAAATATGAGGGTATTTCGCCCGTCTCGTGGATCTTGGCCTATCTCGTAAATCTTGCTCACCAGATGGTAGAGTTTTGTCAGAACTGTCTCTCCCAAGGCCGTCAGTAGTTCTAATCGAATGTTGTCTACTCCCGGGGCCTTGTTTCGACTGAGTCTTTCAGTGCTCTGTCAAACTCTTCACGCATTATCGTATCTCCCATTTCATCTTCATCTACATTCTCTTCCATTTCCATAATATTGTCCTCAAGAAGATCGCCCCTATATAGACCCTCTATATACTCCTTCCACCATTCTGCTTTCCCTTCTTTGCTTAGAACTGGGTTTCCATCTGAGCTCTTGATATTCATACAAGTGGCTCTCTTTTCTCCAAAGGTCACTTTAATTTTCCTGTGGGCAGTATCTATCTTACCCCTAGCGAGATAAGCCTCTACTTCCTTACATTTGTCCTCTAGCCATCCGTGCTTAGCCATTTTGCACTTCCTGTCGATCTCATTTTTGAGACGTTTGTATTCCTTTTTGCCTGCTTCATTAACTGCATTTTTATATTTTCTCCTTTCATCAATTAAATTCAGTATCTCTTCAGTTACCCAAGGATTTCTACTAGCCCTCGTCTTTTTCCCTACTTGATCCTCTGCTGCCTTCACTATTTCATTCCTCAAAGCAACCCATTCTTCTTCTACTGTGTTTCTTTCCCCCATTCCTGTCAATTGTTTCATTATGCTCTCACTGAAACTCTGTACAACCTCTGGTTCTTTCAGTTTATCCAGGTCCCATCTCCTTAAATTCCTACCTGTTTGCAGTTTCTTCAGTTTTAATCTACAGTTCATAAACAATAGATTGTGGTCAGAGTCCACATTTGCCCCTGGAAATGTCTTACAATTTTAAACCTGGTTCCTAAATATCTGTCTTACCATTACATAATCTATCTGAAACATTCTAGTATCTCCAGGCTTCTTCCATGTATACAACTTTCTTTCATGATTCTTGAACCAAGTGTCAGCTATGATTAAGTTACGCTCTGTGCAAAGTTCTACCAGACGGCTTCCTCTTTCATTTCTTAGCCCTAATCCATATTCTCCTACTACGTTTCCTTCTCTTCCTTTTCCTACTGTTGGATTCCAGTCACCCATGACTATTAAATTTTCGTCTCCCTTCACTACCTGAATAATTTCTTTTATCTCATCATACATTTCATCAATTTCTTCATCATCTGCAAAGATAGTTGGCATATAAACTTGTACTACTGTAGTAGGCGTGGGCTTCGTGTCTATCTTGGTCACAATAACGCGTTCACTATGATGTTTGTAGTGGCTTACCCGCACTTTTATTTTTTTATTCATTATTGAACCTACTCCTGCATTACCCCTATTTGATTTTGTATTTATAACCCTGTATTCACCTGACCAAAAGTCTTGTTCCTCCTGCCACCGAACTTCACTAATTCCCACTATATCTAACTTCAACCGATCCATTTCCCTTTCTAAATTTTCTAATCTACCTGCCCGATTAAGGGATCTGACATTCCACGCTCCGATCCGTAGGACCCCAGTTTTCTTTCTCCTGATAACGACATCCTCTTGAGTAGTCCCCGCCCGGAGATCCGAGTAGGAGATTATTTTACCTCCGGAATATTTTACCCAAGAGGACGCCATCATCATTTAACCATACAGTAGAGGTGCATGCCCTTGGGAAAAATTACGGCTGTAGTGGCCTCTTGCTTTCAGCCGTTCGCAGTACCAGCACAGCAAGGCCGTTTTGGTTAGCGTTGCAAGGCCAGATCAGTCAATCATCCAGACTGTTGCCCCTGCAACTACTGAAAAGGCTGCTGCCCCGCCTCAGGAACCACAAGTTTGTCTGGCCTCTCAACAGATACCCCTCCGTTGTGGTTGCACCTACTGTACGGCCATCTGTATCGCTGAGGCACGCAAGCCTCCCCACCAACGGGAAGGTCCGTGGTTCATGGGGGTAGGAGGGTATGGTTATCAATCAGTACATATTCGGCAAACGTATAAATGTGTACAGTCACTCCTTTCTTTCGTAAGAGATGCTTTTTATATCTTATCTTTATACAGGGTGATTGGAAATTCACGGTACAAGCTTCTACGACTTGTAGTGGAGAATGGGTAAATAATATTCTGAATTCGATCCTATGTCGGGAAACGTACCGTTTTCGTGCTACAACCGCTTGAAAACGTGTCGGTAAAGCAACCACTTTTGGAAGTAATTGGTTAGGCTTGGCAATCCATCACTTGTTTTACAGTTCCACTCATTAATAGTCGAAGAAACTTGTGTATTCGTCGACGGGTGTTATTCAACGTGGTGCAGTATTACTTCTTGCAATTTGGGTGTCCGACGTCTCCTTGGAGCACCGCGGTCACGTCTGCTGACGGAGAAGGTACACTTTCTCGAAGCCGTTGCGTAATTGTGGCGAAAAGGGTATGCGGTAGAGGCAAACGCTCTGGAGAACATCTTGATAAATGCGACGAGCAGCTCTTCCATTACCGTGAGCTTCGTCATGCAAACGAGTGCTCAACCATGTTACTCTAACACTTACAGACACCTGAGCGTGGTTCGAACCAGTTATAGGCGTCAAATTAAATCAGCCGATCGGACGAATCCACCCGCCACTATGACTACCCTGTTGCGCACCTACTGTGTGGCGCCCCGCACTGCAACCGCGTGCTGATATTGTCGACGCCGTAGAGCTGCTACTGTCACAGCTCTCGCAGTGGAGTTCAGATACGATGCGCGATGACGTAGGTCCCCGTTGGTGAACGGGAGACAGAAATGCGAACTCGTACGATGGATGCTTCTTCTGATTTAAGATTGAATGATTCATTGCCCGGATATGCAGTAGTTGTTAAATCTTGTCTTATCCGCGTCGTACACACCACCAATTGCGAGGAAGCATTGTTATTATCAGTCTTCTCGTACGTTGTTGGCTCGTTGCTATGGAGTTGTTGAACCTGTATGAAGCGAGATCCACAGATACTCTTTGATCACGTCTGAGTGAACCTACGCCGTAATGTTAAAAAAATGATCAAAAGTTCTCTTTTCAGTTAATGAAGTAGGCATTTTGATATTCAGATTAAATTGTCCTTGCTGAACAGTCGTTGGTTAGCTATCATTGATTAAATCACTTAATATTGTAGTCCACGCTTGATATTTCACTTGGAACGAACGGTTTATTGTTCCTTGACCACTAAATACTTTATAAATTTCGCATTACACGCACACGCAATTGGTTGTTAAAGTCAGTTCTATTAAAATTAAGTTTCTTGACAATTACGACAACTTGAGTTTTCAGCGCAATTGTATTATCTTCGTGAAGTCGTGTAATTGTGTCCTACTCGAGACTAATTGAGTGTAGTCCTTTGATATACGATTCACTCTTCTTTTAGTTCCAACTATTTGAAAGTCATGTCCAATATTCACTAGTTTCGTCAATAAAGTTCAATTAACCCGTTATGCACGGTTATAAGCGTCTATCAGTTCCTGTCTGTGCTTAGAAAATCAGTTTTCGAAGTTCGTGAATCACGTCACGCAAGAAACACTTCGGAACGCAAAACAATCTCGTCGCGTTCCGTACTCTCAATAACTAAGACACGAGTTGTTCTCGCACGTCCTTACAGGACGAGAGTCAGCAAGCGACTTCTTCTGTGAAATAGTATTGTAGGCGTATTGAATTTCTTCATTGCGCTTACGACTCTCTTCCACATAACAGTTATCTCTGACTAACATCACCTTGGGCTTAGCTTTCAAGATATTAATTGCAATTATCACTTGGATATTTGTCCATTAATTAAATCTGAGGTTTCTTCCTCCTATTTTCATTACAAAAACTCTCAGTGATTTATAATGTTGTTGTTATCAAAACTTCTTGGTGTTAGCTTATCGGCAGAGATGTCGTATTTTCCAAGATAACTCTTCCCTACTTCATATTATGATATTCTGTCTTAATTGACTTTAAGGGGTCTTTGGGGTGTTATACTACCTAGCAAACATGTTTTCAAACGGCTATAGTAGGGAACGGTACGTTTCCGGATATGGATCATTATTCAAAATATTACCTACGCACTCCCCTCTAGAAGTCCTGGAAGTTTGTTACTGGATTTTCCGAGCACCCTTTATGCGTGGTCCAAATTTGATTGTGAACCCTTTTCCTATGTCTTGATCGTGAGGGCACATGTTTACTAACAGAAGATGACACAGATAATTTCGTGCTGATTTTTTCAAACTCATCGGTGAAACTACTACACTCCTGGAAATGGAAAAAAGAACACATTGACACCGGTGTGTCAGACCCACCATACTTGCTCCGGACACTGCGAGAGGGCTGTACAAGCAATGATCACACGCACGGCACAGCGGACACACCACGAACCGCGGTGTTGGCCGTCGAATGGCGCTAGCTGCGCAGCATTTGTGCACCGCCGCCGTCAGTGTCAGCCAGTTTGCCGTGGCATACGGAGCTCCATCGCAGTCTTTAACACTGGTAGCATGCCGCGACAGCGTGGACGTGAACCGTATGTGCAGTTGACGGACTTTGAGCGAGGGCGTATAGTGGGCATGCGGGAGGCCGGGTGGACGTACCGCCGAATTGCTCAACACGTGGGGCGTGAGGTCTCCACAGTACATCGATGTTGTCGCCAGTGGTCGGCGGAAGGTGCACGTGCCCGTCGACATGGGACCGGACCGCAGCGACGCACGGATGCACGCCAAGACCGTAGGATCCTACGCAGTGCCGTAGGGGACCGCACCGCCACTTCCCAGCAAATTAGGGACACTGTTGCTCCTGGGCTATCGGCGAGGACCATTCGCAACCGTCTCTATGAAGCTGGGCTACGGTCCCGCACACCGTTAGGCCGTCTTCCGCTCACGCCCCAACATCGTGCAGCCCGCCTCCAGTGGTGTCGCGACAGGCGTGAATGGAGGGACGAATGGAGACGTGTCGTCTTCAGCGATGAGAGTCGCTTCTGCCTTGGTGCCAATGATGGTCGTATGCGTGTTTGGCGCCGTGCAGGTGAGCGCCACAATCAGGACTGCATACGACCGAGGCACACAGGGCCAACACCCGGCATCATGGTGTGGGGAGCGATCTCCTACACTGGCCGTACACCACTGGTGATCGTCGAGGGGACACTGAATAGTGCACGGTACATCCAAACCGTCATCGAACCCATCGTTCTACCATTCCTAGACCGGCAAGGGAACTTGCTGTTCCAACAGGACAATGCACGTCTGCATGTATCCCGTGCCACCCAACGTGCTCTAGAAGGTGTAAGTCAACTACCCTGGCCAGCAAGATCTCCGGATCTGTCCCCCATTGAGCATGTTTGGGACTGGATGAAGCGTCGTCTCACGCGGTCTGCACGTCCAGCACGAACGCTGGTCCAACTGAGGCACCAGGTGGAAATGGCATGGCAAGCCGTTCCACAGGACTACATCCAGCATCTCTACGATCGTCTCCATGGGAGAATAGCAGCCTGCATTGCTGCGAAAGGTGGATATACACTGTACTAGTGCCGACATTGTGCACGCTCTGTTGCCTGTGTCTGTGTGCCTGTGGTTCTGTCAGTGTGATCATGTGATGTATGTGACCCCAGGAATGTGTCAATAAAGTTTCCCCTTCCTGGGACAATGAATTCACGGTGTTCTTATTTCAATTTCCAGGAGTGTATGAGTCAGTGGTACGATTCATCGTAGACTTTGAAATACACAATAATTTGAGAAATTTTGTTAATTACTATTGTCAAAGTGTCCATACTGACATGTATTTCAGTATTCAGCTGGCTACTCCGTTTGGACAGCGAGAGGCTTAGAGCGTGGCCTGCGCAGGGGCGCGGCTGTGCGAGGAGCTGCAGCTGCGCGCCCTGGGCGTGGCGAGCGGCGGACTGCTGCCGGGCACGGGCGACGGCGCAGCCACCTGCTGGAGGGACGCCTGGCTCATCTTCCTCACGCCGCGCTCCGAGACCGCCGTCGTCGCCTGGCAGCGCGGCCTCCTCAAGATCGTCGCGGCCCGCTGTCCAGTTACGTATCGCTCTTGTGTCTCCTTGGAGGCTGGACGGTTCTGGGGAGGAAACATAGTAGAATGCTGTACTACAAAATTTCAGTGTAGGGAACTGTAGGTTGGCAGCTGTGCAGGTGTGAGCTAATTTTCTACAAGCATTCAATAAAATCTTAAGTATTTTCATAAAAACACAGTCTCATCAATAGAATCATAAACAATTAATTACAAATCAAGAGCATTTTCTACAGAACAGATGCTTCTCTGAAAGTGGCAACAATATCATGAAACAATAAAGAAAACATTTCCTATACACTACAGTTCAAACACAATATAAATGTGTTTCACTCTCTGTGACGTATAAGTGAGCACCAACCAACAACAATAGAACCGAAAGCGCAATATTCACATTCTCCTCCCGTCGTACGTTACAGTCGGGCAATCACACACACTCGTAGGTATGGTGAGCCCCGTGCCGAAACCTGACGAGTTAACCAGCTGCCAGTCAGTCAGCAGATGATCACCAACGATTTGCGGTGGTTACCCTCAAACTCAAAAGCCTGTCACTGTCTCCGGTTCAAGACTCAGATAGAAAGGCTGCACGGCTGAATGCCTTGATCCCCAAGCTAGATTATTTACGTTTTTATTGTTGTTGTGACCGCATCTCGTGCTCTAGTGGCTATGGGTCACGGAGTCCGGGTTCGATTCCCGGTGGGATTGGGGATTTTCTCTGTCCGGGGACTGTGTCAAAAATTCGACTGGGTAAAAATTGGGACTTTGTACGGGTGCTGATGGCGGCGCAGTTGAGCGCCGCACAAACGAAACATAATCATTTTATTAATGTGATCTTCAGTCCAAAGACTGGTTTGGTGCACCTCTCCATGCTCCTCTATGCTGTGCAAGCATCTTCATCTCCAAAAAACTACTGTAACTCACATCTTTCCGGATCTGCTTACTGTATTCATCTCTTGGTCTCCCTCTGCTATTTATACCGCCCAAACTTCCAATACTATATTGATGATCCCTTCATGTCACAGACTGTGCCCCATCAACTGATTCCTTCTTCTAGTTAGGTTGCGCCACAAATTTCTTTTCTCTCCTATTCTGTTCACCACCTCCTCGTTAGTTACCTGATCTACCTACCTAATCTTCAGTTTTCTTCTATAGCAGCACATACGTATAGCTACGATACTGAAGTAGTCCTCCTGGGGAGGGACGGGGATGACGAGTCGGTTTGTCATATACTTACCCTATCAGCTTCCCTAGCTCGCTCTTCACGCAGCACGGGTTGTTAGGCACGGTAAAATTTGCAACGTGTGACTTTGTCGGCAGCACACAAGTGCTCAGAGTTGATGCCCCACTCTTGGTCTTACTGTGTTGCAGCGCTAGCGGTTCTATCGGGCCTCGGCCTTGATGTATGTCGCAATCCCCGTCTGTCAGGAATGTTTTAACGAAATGTAAACAATACCGCCCAGCGGCTTACTGGATATGTCATCGTGTCGGCCTAGCTTGCATCTACTGCCTGGTAGCGGCTAGACAAGACTTTTAAAAGGATTGACGGAACGGGAGACAAACTTTTCGAAGTACAGCACTTGTGTTAGCCATTTATAAGTTATGGTTTCATGAGAGTACAAAATGGAAACTACAGATTTATATTTTTATTCTTTTATCTGCTTATTTATTATAATTTCGCTAGAACTGCGTTGGACTGGACTTTGCATGTTCTTAAAGCAGTATAGCGTTTGTTTTTCATGATGCTTTCTATTATTGAAAAAATTGACTATGGTCAGACAGTTTTCATGAATAATTAATTAGTATGTCTTTTAAATATTTGTCTGACATACTGATGTCAAATAGCCATAGCCCTAATGGATGATGAAACTGTAAGTAAATGGTAATACTACACAGAGAAACTGTAGAGACGGAAAAATTATCCTAATTTTAAACTAAGTCTTGTTCCTCCTGCCACCGAACTTCACTAATTCCCAGAATATCTAACTTCACCTATCCATTTCCGTATTTAAATTTTCTAACCTAGCTGCCTGATTAAGGGATGTGACATTCCACGCTCCGATCCGTAGAACGCGTTTTCTTTCTCCTGATAACGACGTCCTCTTGAGTAGTCCCCACCCGGAGATCCGAATGGGGGACTACTTTACCTCCGGAATATTTTACCCAAGAGGATGCCATCATCATTTAATCATACAGTAAAGCTGCATGCCCTCGGGAAAAATTACGTCTGTAGTTTCCCCTTGCTTTCAGCCGTTCGCAGTACCAGCACAGCAAGACCGTTTTGGTTAGTGTTACAAGGCCAGACTGTTGCCCCTGCAACTACTGAAAAGGCTGCTGCCGCTCTTGAGGAACCACACGTTTGTCTGGCCTCTCAACACATACCCCTCCGTTGTGGTTGCACCTACGGCACGGCTACCTGTATCGTTGAGGCACGCAAGCCTCCCCACCAACGGCAAGTTCCATCTACAAGACAGACATCTATAAAAGTAAGTTTAAAAGTTAAAAGTGACACAGATTACGTCAAAATCAAAACGTTTATAGTTCGCGATCTCTTACCAGATGAAAAAATCAGCACTTTACCCGCAAGTACTTGGAGAAAATCCTAACTTCCAGAATGAATTTCTACTTTGTAGCGGGTTGTGCGCTGGTTTGAGACTTCCGCCAGATTAAATGTCCCAGATACGAACCCATTCCAGCATACAGTATTAGCCTGTGAGGATGCTTCAGGTCACACATTGGTAATGGATGTGAATGAGAGGCGTCGTCCATATAAACACTGATCGCCTATCAGTCATGCATCTACGAGCAGCTATTCATATTCCGTTCCACGAGCAGTAACCATTCACGAACGGCTTGTGGCAGCACTATCAGCGGAGAATATATAAGCTGAATAAAAAGAATCTTTTCACTCCAGTAGTATGATCATTAAAGTAAGACGATATTATACAAACGGATATTAGTGCATGACATTTTATTAATATTGCTATTAAGAAAAAATTGGGACTCTGTACGGGTGCTGATGGCGGCGCAGTTGAGCGCCGCACAAACGAAACATAATCATTTTATTAATGTGATCTTAAGTCCAAACACTGGTGAGCAAGATGTATGAAACAGGCGAAATACCCTCAGACATCAAGAAGAATATAATAATTCCAATCCCAAAGAAAGCAGGTGTTGACAGATGTGAAAACTACCGAACAATCAGTTTAATAAGCCACAGCTGCAAAATACTAACACGAATTCTTTACAGACGAATGGAAAAAGTAGTAGAAGCTGACCTCGGGGAAGATCAGTTTGGATTCCGTAGACATACTGGAACACGTGAGGCAATACTGACCTTACGACTTATATTAGAAGAAAGATTAAGGAAAGGCAAACCTACGTTTCTAGCATTTGTAGACTTAGAGAAAGCTTTTGACAATGTTGACTGGAATACTCTCTTTCAAATTCTAAAGGTGGCAGGGGTAAAATACAGGGAGCGAAAGGCTATTTACAATTTGTACAGAAACCAGATGGCAGTTATAAGAGTCGAGGGACATGAAAGGGAAGCAGTGGTTGGGAAGGGAGTAAGACAGGGTTGTAGCCTCTCCCCGGTGTTATTCAATCTATATATTGAGCAAGCAGTAAAGGAAACAAAAGAAAAATTCGGAGTAGGTATTAAATTCCATGGAGAAGAAATAAAAACTTTGAGGTTCGCCGATGACATTGTAATTCTGTCAGAGACAGCAAAGGACTTGGAAGAGCAGTTGAACGGAATGGACAGTGTCTTGAAGGGAGGATATAAGATGAACATCAACAAAAGCAAAACGAGGATAATGGAATGTAGTCGAATTAAATCGGGTGATGTTGAGGGTATTAGATTAGGAAATGAGACACTTAAAATAGTAAAGGAGTTTTGCTATTTGGGGAGCAAAATAACTGATGATGGTCGAAGTAGAGAGGATATTAAATGTAGACTGGCAATGGCAAAGAAAGCGTTTCTGAAGAAGAGAAATTTGTTAACATCGAGTATAGATTTAAGTTTCAGGAAGTCATTTCTGAAAGTATTCGTATGGAGTGTAGCCATGTATGGAAGTGAAACATGGACGGTAAATAGTTTGGACAAGAAGAGAATAGAAGCTTTCGAAATGTGGTGCTACAGAAGAATGCTGAAGATTAGATGGGTAGGTCACATAACTAATGTGGAAGTATTGAATAGGATTGGGGAGAAGAGAAGTTTGTGGCACAACTTGACCAGAAGAAGGGATCGGTTGGTAGGACATGTTCTGAGGCATCAAGGATCACCAATTTAGTACTGGAAGGCAGTGTGGAGGGTAAAAATCGTAGGGGGAGACCAAGAGATGAATACAGTAAGCAGATTCAGAAGGATGTAGGTTGCAGTAGGTACTGGGAGCTGAAGAAGCTTGCACAGGATAGAGTAGCATGGAGAGCTGCATCAAACCAGTCTCAGGACTGAAGACCACAACAACAACAACAACAGCAAGAAAAACACTGACATCTACGATGAATTACAGATATATGTTAAACGGAAGGTCATTATAAACAGTTAACAGACCGCAGTGAGTTTTCACGGGTTGTATATTTAAATACTTTTGACATTTTAGAAACGCATTCCACTCCACTTGACATTTGCAGCTGCTAGTGAACACCACGAGTGCACTGGCTGCCTGCTGGCTGCCTGTGTGGTCAGGGCGAGAGGCCCGCAGAGCGCTGTCAACAACCAGCCGAGCACACAGTGCAGCGAGCTAGAACCCCACCTTCTGCACTACAGCAGACCCCGCATCTGTCCCATTTTTCCTCTTAATAGTAACATTTATAAACACGAGATACCAGAGGTTGAAAATACCGCTTCAGTTGTAAATTTCTTTTATTATTACACGGTCGGTTTCGGGTTCTTGTAAGTCCACCTTCAGGTGTCGTACTGGAAATAACAAGAGACGAGACGTAGTTTTCACACGCCGCAATACACACAAAAACAAAAACATTTCATAGAAAAGTTTTAAAAACTTTTCAAAAAAATTTAGAAACCGCCGGTCGGGCTAGGTGCTGTGAAACCTACGTCAATGCGAAAGTGACACCAGACAGCACTACGGGCGACTGCCTGGGTCGCGAGAGATGCAAATATAATACCAGGACACTTACACTGTGCTGTGGCCCCTGAGCGCCGCGGTGGACGTGTACCAGGCGAGGTGTGCTACCTATGAGCGCACAACAGGAAGAAGCGGATGCGAACGAGGAGGCAAACTGCCAAACCTGGGTGGCAAAACTGCTGCCATCTACTGACGGAGAGAAGAAAGCGGGGACACTAGCCAGGCCGAATTAGTGGTTTACATTTAATAAGAACAGACCTATAAATTACATAAAAATACACGAAATAAGATAAAAGTGCATTGTGCGTAGTAAAGGAGAGTATTGAAAAGGTCGGTATAGAACTGCTGTAAAACTGAGTGGAAGATGCGACATAAAATTATCATATAAACTGTAAAGCGCAATGAAAGTTTAATTTTAAATGAGAGGCAAACAACTTTCAAATGTAGTGGGGAAATACAAGGGGCAACATGGAACAACGAGCCATAGTCATCAGTTAAAAGAACATACACATGTGCCACTCCTATTTACATGCTCTCCTTACTGGTAAACAGGGAAAGCATCGAAGCCTTACGGTCTATACTGTCAGAAATTAAGATGCTAATTAATAGCTAGCAGCAATAGCACTAAAAGGACTCATTAAAAGTGGGGTCAATTTAAAACCTTCTAACCAACAGTCATGCTGGTGCTGATCCTGCATTTATCATTTGACGATGCCACTATGGCTGCAGAACATTAGGATTTTGTTTTTATAAAACAGATCTGATGATGGTCATTATCGACCGAAACCGGTAATATGGTAACAAAAATTTGTGACCATAGACGTAAATTAAAGGAAAGTTAGTTATACGCCCAGCAGGGGACTGGCCTCTATATACATGACGCCAGTCATTCCATTCGGTTGACAGCGTAGATTCTTCAAAGTACTTCTCTGTAAGCTACTATTCCCTTCAGATGTTGTCAGATGACTGTATTTTACACGTTTAAATTTTGAAGTATTCTGTAGAGATCTGTTTTTAAAATTATTTTACACAACTGTCCATTAAAATTGCTACACCAAGAAGAAATGCAGATGATAAGCAGGCATTCATTGGACAAATATCTTACACTAGAACTCACATGTGATTACATTTTCACGCAGTTTGGATGCATAGGTCCTGAGGAATCAGTACCCAGAACAACCACCTCTGGCCGTAATAACGGCCTTGATACGCCTGGGCATTGAGTCAAACAGAGCTTGAATGGCGTGTACAGGTACAGGTGCCCATGCAACTTCAGCACGATACCACAGTTCATCAAGAGCAGTGGCTGGAGTATTGTGACGAGCCAGTTGATCGGCTACCATTGACCAGACGTTTTCAATTGGTGAGAGATCTGGAGAATGTGCTGGCCAGGGCAGCAGTCGAAAATTTTCTGTATCCAGAAATGCCCTTACAGGACCTGCAACATGCGGTCGTGCGCTATCCCGCTGAAAAGTAGGGTTTCGCTGGGACCGAATGAAGGGTAAAGCCACGGGTCGTAACACATTTGAAATGTAACGTCCATTGTTGAAAATGCTGTCAATGCGACGTGTAACCAATGGCACCCCATACCATCACGCCGGGTGATACGCCAGTATGGCGATGACGAATACACGCTTCCAATGTGCGTTCACCGCGATGTCGCCAAACACGGATGCGACCATCATGATGCTGTAAACAGAACTTGGATTCCTTCGAAAAAATGACGTCTTGCCATTCGTGCACACAGGTTCGTCGTTGAGTACACTATCGCAGGCGCTCCTGTCTGTGATGCAGCGTCAAGGGTAACTGCAGCCATGGTCTCCTAGCTGATAGCCCATGCTGCTGCAAACGTTATCGAACTGTTCGTGCAGATGGTTGTTGTCTTGCAAACGTCCCCATCTGTTTACTCGAGGATCGAGTCGTGGCTGCACGATCCGTTACAGCCATGCGGATAAGATGCGTGTCATCTCTACTGCTAGTGATACGAGGCTGTTGGGATTCAGCACGGCGTTCCGTATTACCCTCCTTAACCGACCGATTCCATATTCTGCTAACAGTCATTGGATCTCGACCAACGCGAGCAGCAGTGTCGCGATACGATAAACCGCAATCGCGATAGGCCACAATCCGACCTTTATCAAAGTCGGAAACGTGGTGGTACGCATTTCTCCTCCTCTCACGAGGCATGACAACAACGTTTCACCAGGCAACGCCGTCAACTGCTGTTTGTGTATGAGAAATCGGTTGGAAACTTTCCTCATGTCAGCGCGTTGTAGGTGTTGCCACCGGCGCCAACCTTGTGTGAATGCTCTGAAAAGCTAATCATTTGCATATCATAGCATCTTCTTCCTATCGGTTAAGTTTCGCTTCTGTAGCATGTCATCTTCGTGGTGTAGCAATTTTAATGGCCGGTAGTGTAATTACCACCTGTATTCCAGATTTCAAAATTACGGTAATTTATTGTCGATTTTATGGTTTTACCGTTTGCTGCTCATTGTAGTGCACGTTTTATATCTGTATTATAGCTAATACGCATAAAACGTCACCTACTTTTTACTACGTTCCTCTGCTGGAGTAGTTTCAGTGCCCATTGAATCATATACGAGGGATATTTGGCTAATAAAGTTCCATTCGGTCGCGAAATGGTAGCGACAGTGAAAAGCAAAGCTGTTTTATTTGCAACAGTTAGCTACACCCTCTAGCTGCTCTCTACAAAGTCGCCGCTCTGACTTAGACACTTTCGTAGCACTGTACCAGCTTCCCAGTACCCTCGTCATAGAAGGTAACTGCCTGTGTTTTCCACCAATTCTCTACGCTAATTTGCCGCGAGTTGTCTTTGATAAAACATTCTTTTCACAGCCAGCGGTTCACTTGAGCAGAAATGAAAGTCAGGAAGAGCTGAGTCCGGGCTGTAAGGTGGGTGATGAAACACTTCCTATCGGAAATGCTGCAGGAGCATCTTCATTGTCCCTACAGTGTGCCACCGCTACTTGTCGTGAATATGGAAATGCATGAAATTGGCGAAATCCCTCAGCAGGCCCTCATATTTGGCCGGAGGTACTGCTTTCTAGGCATCTTTAAGTGCTCACTGGCTTCTCGTAAACAAAGTTAACGGCTTGTCTGGAACCAGTATGCCATAGGGAACCTTAGCTAGTATGCCTGCACTCTCCGCTATACTCGACGTCTTTCAGGCCAAAATGTTTGCTTCAGGTAAAGCTTCAAGACCTCCATAATCTGCATGCTTCCCCCATAACACAGCCAAGGTCAAAGATGCACTGCCCCCAAAAACAGCACTAACATCATATGTGAACTGCATTCTCAGTCCACGAAAGACATTTGGACCACCAATAAGACGCTGCTTATTGAATTGGCCATCGAGGTCAACGTCTCTTGCTTTCAAAGGAACACTGCGCCGCCAACGGCGAAGTTGACCTCGTCGCACAGGCATTGCAGTGGCTCGTTAACACGTGGAAAACGTAGAGTATAGGGGAGAGTACAGGCCTATTATCTATGGTTCCCTATCGTACATTGCTTCCACACAAGCCCTTTGTCTACAAGAAGAAAGAAGAAACTGAATGCTGACGAATACCTGTTTATATGGGGCCAAGTAGGCAATATCAATTGTAAAATAAGGATTACTGGTGACTGTAAGTTGTATTACAGACAATAAAAATTCCTTATATCCTTTCCTAATTCCTTTTGTGACTGTATGTTTTATTATAGACAGTACAATTTCCTTATCTCCTTTCCTAATTCCTTATGTTTCCAAGAGAACCGTGTTGCGATCTAAGGGAATACAAGAAACTCCGCCCAACATAGCTGTGCAAAGCTTCATCGGATTGTCATTGTGGCTTCCATTTCGCGACAGATCGGACATTGATACACAAATAGCTGTTGTACGATAAATAAATAGTCAATAATTTGTTGGTAATGTACAGACGAAGCGACCGGAAATTTCTTTTGTCTGTCAATACATTTTTTGCCTCGTCCAATGCCCCTGAAGATGGTGTGATTTACAGAACACGATTTGTGAATGAGTGAATGGATATTTCAAGCTGCATTTGTCCCGCGTTCAGTGTGACTAGCAGCTAACGGCACCCTTTGTCGGCGCAGTCAGTGCGGCAGCTGCTGGTGAGCCAGTGGAAACCTGGGACGGCGCTGGAGACGCTGCTGCAGTGGACGCCGCCATCGGTGAGCACGGTGGACCTGGACGGCGAGCTGGCGATGCGCGGCCGTCGGCCGCTGCTGCTGGACCACCTGCAGGCGCAGGCGCAGCGGACCAAGGTCGGCCGGAGGCAGCCGCAGGGCCGCCGCCAACCCCAGGAGCCGCCCTGGCTGCCGCAGGCTGAGGCGCTCTTCAGGTACGACACGCCGTGGCAGCACCACCGCCGCGTGACCAGCTGTCAACTGCTTTTTTTACCAATCCGGAACACGAAACAAATGTCTGTTAAATATCCATTTGGTAGCGAATCGCTATTCCATATTTCTGTATGGTGTCAGTTGTTGTAATTGCACCCCATCTTTCAGTTGCAACTCTGGACACTATGTGCATCGTGTGTATATGTCAATGTCTGGGATCTTCTCCGAAAATACTTGGATCGAGCTTAACTAAATCAGTCGTAGAAACAGCAGGCCTCACGAATATCATCACTGTGTTCTTTATAACTTCCAATAGCAGCGGAGATGGCCAAAAACGTATTTTCCCAGCAAATGGCTTGTAGGCTCACGTGCACGAAGGGACTGTCGTGTGGGAACAGTATCAGCGTGCCAAATCAACCAACTTTGCTCAGCAGCCTCCATATTGGCCGCAACGTGTTGGCTGCCCTACATGGTTCCTGTGTTCAAGTTGTATCAACATGCTTTGCATAGAAACCTATGTGCCATGCGTGAGTTGTGGGAGTAGTACTGGCCTGGTTTATTGAACGGTATTGCAGGGGCTACACAAGCTAATGATAATGGCTGGAGACAGGTTGAGACAGAGAAGGAGATGGGCAGAACGAGGGGGAGGAGGAAATGGACCGAGAAATGGGGAGGATGAAAAAGGCATGAGGCAGGTGGAAAACTTAGAGGGATAGTGGACATGTGGAAAGGGAATTGGAAGCATAGGAGGATATAGTCAGAGTG
Organism: Schistocerca serialis cubense; assembly: GCF_023864345.2. Lineage (NCBI taxonomy): Eukaryota > Metazoa > Arthropoda > Insecta > Orthoptera > Acrididae > Schistocerca > Schistocerca serialis. Next base: position 392,122,074 of record NC_064639.1, read on the forward strand.
AAAGGGAGGGAAGATATGGTCAGGGGGTGGCAGAAATGTACAGAGAGAGAGAGAGAGAGAGATGGAGAAAGAGATGAAGAGTAACGAGGGGGAAATAGAGAGACATAGGTGGCAAGATGAGGTGGTCACACAGAGGGACGGAGTAGTCGGCATAGAGAGCAGGAGGAAGAGGAAGAAGAGGAGATGTGTTCAATACATGTGTCGAATGCGTATGCAGACGAAGGCGTGAAACGGCTAGTACATTAATAATTTTTCTTATCTTTATATCTCGCTTAGGTTTTTGCATTCAGTACCCAGTAGTTCCAATCAGCTACGCACGCCACTATATCCATACTGAATTGACAGATCAAGGTCTAAGACGTTACATAATCCAACGTACTTTGAGTAACCAACCAGGATCCTTGGGAGAGAAATTGATCTTGATCGTGTTCACCAGTACAGCTGAAGCTGATACTAAAATCAATGGTTAATGAAATCCAGCTCAGCTTTATTATTACACATTTATGGTGTTACAATCAGTTTCATTTGTAGAATTTCTTCAGCTTGCCGAGTTATGCCAAAGTCATGAGACGATTTTACTACAAGCTCCATGCTGTAGCTTCCTGCCACACTTTCGCGAGGTGGTCGAAAGAATGTTTATGGTCAGTATTTTTGGATTTGGTCATTAACATTACATAAGATAAGCAGACAATTTGAGCCACGTGTTTAGCGCAACTTGCCAACCTGAAGATGTTCTATGAATAATCCATGTCGTAAAACAATAAATGTGTAATAATAGAGCTGAGAAAGTTTTCTTTAATCATTAACTTGGGAGAGAAGAGAATGCCTCTCCCGTCTGCCTGTAGAAAGTTGCTTCTGGTCCTCGCTGTTTTGTGATGTGGACCTTTTACAGAGTAAACACTTTATGCCGTGCGCCGCCCCTGTCTCTACTGAGTTCTGGATTTCCTCCAGGGCAGACGATTTAAGCCCATTTCAGCTCTGCTACAGCTTATTTCTTTGCCTCTCTTGGTGTCCGTGCGGTTCTAAGCGCTTCAGTTTGGAACCGCGTGACCGCTACGTTCGCAGGTTCGAATCCTGCCTCGGGCATGGATGTGTGTCATGTCCTTAGGTTGGTTAGGTTTAAGTAGTTCTAAGTTCTAGGGGACTGATGACCTGAGTAGTTAAGTCCCATAGTGCTCAGAGCCATTTGAACCATTTTTTGCCTCTCTTGAGATATGTATCTGCCCTTTGCTGTACTATTAAGCCATCGCCCACAAAATATCATTATTTCTTTCTGGAGGACCACCCCTGAACCACCCCTTTCGTCCATGGGACGCACATATGGAATATCTATAACCACCCTGGAGATTTCCTCCATTGTGATTCTAATCAGCAATAAAGTACTTATTTTCTCCAAACAACTCCATTTAGAGGACCGCATACTTGTCCATACTGAAGAGGATTCAATCTGCACCAGTGCATTACTTCAAGGAGTGATTTAAAGTGCGACTCTTACAATAGCTGATAGCATATCAGGCAAATACCACACTTACTGGTAGAGTTACTGGTAGAATAGTCAGGATGTGTAGTCTACCCATGAAGGGGGTAGCTTACAAAATGTTCATTCTAAAAATTCTTGAATATTGATTGTCAGTTTTGTATCCGTACCGTGTATGATTGATAGAGGAAACAGAGAAGCGTGTTTGGTTAATGAACTCGAAAGCGCCACGGAGGTACTCTTTGAACTCCAATGAAAGATGCTGCAAGAGAGGTGTTATGAACCACGCTTTGATTTACTGTTAAAATTCAGAGCGCGTGCTTTCCTACAAGGGTCAATCAATATATGAGCTCCTCTGCATATCTGGCGAAAAGATCACGAAGGTAAAATTAGAGAGACTTAAGCTCAGATGGAGGCTTACTAACAATCTCTTTTCCCTCGGCCATTTCCGACTGCGACAGGAGGAAGGGAAAGAAATTACAACAGTATGGATAGTACTCCCCACCACACACCATAATGTGGCTTGCAAAACATAAATGTAGACTCAGTTATATGTTTTTCCCTTTTAAATTGATGTGGCTGATTACTATGAAAAAAAAGTAGCCGCTATTAAGTACAGGTCAGTGGACTGTGTGAAATGGGACCACATGTACCATTTCATTATCATCCTTTTGACACAAGTTGCATAAGTGTAACGCTGACTTTCCTGCTGCATATTGAATTAGACAATGAATCGTTATGGAGAGATAATGAACTGACCTCTTCATTTATTCAGTTTATGTAGTCTTTCCGATCCTCGAATTTCCCTTCTGTGCTCCTCAATGTACGAAAATGAGTATATCGCAAGTTTGAATGGTTATGCAGAGCTAACACAGGTACATGAGTAGTATAGAACCATTGCAAATCTAACTTCATGGAGCAGTTTAGCAAATAACGGAGTTAAAGACATACGGTAAGCTCGAATTTTGTCGAGCTGTAGTTTGTCACAGCTACGAGGTACCTTACTCCCACCACTTGATTGGTGCCGTTTCTTCGGCGTCCACTATGATAGGCTTTCCGTTACCAGTATGGTGAGTTGATACCGTGTTCGAGTATCTTGCTTGGTTTCAGATATCAGGTATCAGAACCGGTAGATCATAAGCTTTTGAAAATAAGTGGAAACACGTTACTTGAGCGAAACTAATCTGATCCATTCGGTATTGTCCTCTGTTACCGTGTTCAAATCAGAACTAAAATATGTAGTTATAAGTCTGAAATATTAAGAACTCCAGAGACTCTTCTATGTATTTGTGCGAAACCTCGATCTATTGCATAGCAAACTAGTACGGAGATTCTCTTTCCACATAGCGGCTGCGCGCGCTCTTAAGCTGACTGTAAGGTCTACCCATGCGAAGATCCTTGTAGAACAATCTAGACGTTTTCTGTATTCCCGCTCTAATGCTTGCCTGCTTACTCAGCCGTTTTCCTACGCGTTACTAAGACACTTCTCAGCATACAAAACAATTTTCTATCACATAACATTTTGTTTGTTACTTGACTCTCACCTTCCCGCTATGCGCCATTTATAACCTTCCCTGCGTAACTTCGACGTCCGCCTACTTAGGGCCACTTCAAATGCTCCCTCCTACTTTGAGTACAAAGTAAATCACTTATCTCAAATCGCCTTATGGGTGGGGTGAAATCCTTCTCTTTAAATTTAAGTGAAACATTCTATTTTTCCTATTATTACCAAATATAAGTAAAAAGAAAACAAAGGAGAATCCGTTTATAAATTGCTCCACATCACAGTTGCTGCGTTACAATTTGTTTGTGATACAACTGGGTAATTCCTAACCTCTAATTATGCGTGGGCGGCGTCAACTTTGTGTTCTGAAAAGGAAACCATCCGCTGTTATTGTAAATTCGGATTCTAAGGCAAAAATACGTGAGGTTAGCTGAAACCATTTTTGTTCCAATCGTGGTAGATGGTGCTGTAATCAAGAAATATTAAATAAATCTGTTTTTAGAATTAAGATTCAAAATGGTTCAAATGGCTCTGAGCGCTATGGAACTTAACATCTGTAGTCATCAGTCCCCTAGAACTTAGAACTACTGAAACCTAACTAACCTAAGGACATCACACACATCCACGCCCGAGGCAGGATTCGAACCTGTGACCGTAGCGGTCACGCGGTTCCAGACTGAATTAAGAACCAACGCATTTGGTTCTACATTACATTTACGATGTACACTTAACTCTTTGTGTTCTAGTCGTTGATACTGGTGTTTAAACATTAGTCGGGCGTTGCAAATGTTTTTTAACAGTACAAATAATATGCGCAAACACGAAATTTCTAGCAAATGAGCTTACATCGTAAGTAGTTCTTTATTCCCTATGGAGAGGATTCTTACGTGTCCCCAAACCTTATGAACACTTGAATTCCTTGGGCGCCCTCGGACCCTACCATCGTGGTGAATGATTTCGGTGTGTATTTCCGTCAAACAGCCATAAATCTCGCGCTTGTGGCTACGCGGCCGCCAGCCGATTGTAAACCACAACCATAGTAATAAGGTAAAATGTCCATGAAGTGCTGATGACAGCACCTACTAGGGGTACTCACCGAAACAGAACACTCCAATGGTGAGAGGCAAAGGGGATCACCCAAGTCAAGCACACCAGTGGTGAGACCACGGATACCAGCATGCACGGTAGCGCTCACGCTTAAGTGTGATGACGAGTCTGACGTCACCGAGAACCTTCAGCCACGTGCACTGCATTGAAGCTAATAGGCACAAGGCCCACATGTATAAATCATACCAAAGTTTGAATTCAACAGAGATTTTCCAGGCTTTAGTACATTATTATCAAGCTCAAGTTTCCATAATTTATAATTGTTGGCATAAGCACGTACCGTCGCATTCACGGTAATGTTTGTTTTCAGAACAAAAGTTTTGTATAGTACTAATTTTTTCATTAGTTGGTTTTCCATTTCTTTACGATAGCTTCGTTTTTGTGTCCAAATATTTCTCTCATTATTAGGCTCATTACTATGCCCTAAATCAGTACCGAGAATGGTAGATTTAGTGTTCGAGCAGCGTCAGTCTTCAACTTGCGTTTCGAAGGAATATTCAAAATCATTTTTCAAACCCCTTTTATAATACAAATCAGCAAAACGTATTGAGAAGAAATGATTATTTTCAACTGAAAAGGAATCTGCATGTTTACGAACGTTCGCCCTTTTTCGTTTTGCATCTGTGTTTTTAGGAAATTTAGGAAACTTAATTCCAAATGCAGTTATTTGTCTTCTGTGGTTAATAGGCTACACCTGGAGACTGCGCGGCAAACCATTGTTTCTCGCTTAAGACTTACTCTAAAAAAGTCCCTGAAGAAACTGAATATTGTGGCATAACTCTGTACGCAGTCACCAATCACAAATAAAAACTCACACTGCTCCAAAAAACCTCTTTTTCACCCGGAAACGCCATTACAACACAATATGTTATAGCAAGTAGGTGCTACTGAGCGCAACTTGAGTTTACACTAACGTCAGCCCGCTATTGCATATTTCTCGTGATATCTACCGTGTATTTCAGTATGCGCGTATGAGAGGCAAAGGTACTCACCGAAATCGAGCACCCCAATGGTTAGAGGCAAGAGGACTCACCAATATCAACAATTCCGAGGGAAGCAGAGACCTATTACATTCACGTAGCTGTTCCTGGATCACTCCAAACGTACACTCTAATCGGGCATTGAAGCGGATAACAATATTGTAATATACAATGAAATTTGCAACACTAAAGTAAATTTAGAACTTGAATATCAACCGTTATAACACAAAGGTTAGCAATAACATAGTAAATGAAATGTGAAATGAAATACGTCGGTTTTTAATTTCAAAATCAAACTCATTTGATATTGGTCGAATGGCAACACCTACCACGAATTAAAAACAATCGCTTGAGCAAACGAGACGTATTTTGGCGTAGAACCCGAACATGCAACAAAAATGGGGGTCCTATTTGAAAATATAAAAGCTGGCCCAGCCCATTCAGGAGGAACGTTATGAGGTGGACAGTTGCGGAAACTTATAATAGTATTAACTTTTCACCCAGAACGCCGTTTTTTGCGAGATATTTAGTTGTCACAACTTAAAAGCAACACCCTATATATACAAAGAACTTTATGGAGATGGAAACCACAGCTCAGGCATTGTGAATAAAAATAAAAGCACTTAATAACAATTCAAATCATAAAAATTACGACAGTTAAAATATTCAAAAATGATGAGATGCTTCCAAAAACCATATAATTGTTACAAGGCGCTTTATTCGCAACTTCCGGCTTCACTTCAAGAATACAAAGAACTTCTTTTGTAGCGGTAGATACACAGAAATACAGATAGTGTAGGAATTCAACAGCACCAAAAAAATTGATAAGTTCGCACAATCGTATTTTCGTAATGTAGATGGATAATCGCAGAGTCCCAGCATTCGGTAAATTATCAACGTTAAGAGTCAAACCAACACGTGGTGGGCTGTTACAATAAAATTGAGTACACCAAAAAGACGCTTGTGAAATTGTGCAAATCATAATTGGTGAATGAGCCAGGCCTAGAAAAAAGCAGAGCAAAGCTAATTCACATTCCAGAATGAGATTTTCACTCTGCAGCGGAGTGTGCGCTGATATGAAACTTCCTAGCAGATTAAAACTGTGTGCCCGATCGAGACTCGAAATCGGGAATTTTGCCTTTCGCGGGCAAGTGCTCTACCAACTGAGCTACCGAAGCACGACTCACGGCCGGTACTCACAGCTTTACTTCCGCCAGTACCTCGTCTCCTACCTTCCAAACTTTACAGAAGCTCTCCTGCGAACCTTGCAGAACTAATTTAATTAATGTGAACGGGGAAAATTTGCATAGAAATTAATTAAGTCTAGGGAAAGTAACGTAAGCACACGGGAAATATTATCCAAAAAAGCAATATTACATTACGGAACCGAATCGTCGAGAATGAAGAAATCTGAAAAACAGCTTATTAGACAATATCCCGTAGGATATATTCCAGGATTGGTAGACACCAGCTGTATAAAACCGATATAAGTAAAACTTAAAAGTCCTGTGTGTACTTCTTCCCTATTGCTAACAGACCGATGATAATTTGAGGCCGGCTGGGGTGGCCGAGCGGTTCTAGGCGCTACAGTCTGGAACCGCGCGACCGCTACGGTCGCACGTTCGAATCCTGCCTCGGGCATGGATGTGTGTGATGTCCTTAGGTTAGTCAGGTTTAAGTAGTTCTAAGTTCTAGGGGACTGATGACCTCAGAAGTTAAGTCCAACAGTGCTCAGAGCCATTTTTGATAATTTGAGTGGTTACTGAGTGGTGAGCGTTTTTTTTTTTTATTGTTATTCGCCCTGTATTGGCCGACATCTTAGGCAGAAGAGGGAAAGTTTGGAGATCTGTATGTAGATATTGAATACGCAAATCAGTAGCTAAAGGAAGCCGTAAATCTAAGAAGCATGGCTAATTGAGACGCTTGGTAGTGGTATGCCTCGGAAACAGTGTCACAGGCGAATATGGGCTAGCTAGTAGGAGTAAGAATTATTTTTGCAATCAATTTCTGCTGTTAATACTGAAAACATTGTTCAAAAATCGCACGAGAAGGAGGTACACTTGGAAAAGGCTTGCGGTTGAAAATATTCCAGTTGGATTACGACATAGTTAGAGATTCCAAAACCATATATTGGATTACAACGTGCACTCAGGGTAGGTATAGACTAAGAACACAATTTAAGAGTGATAAAGAGAAAACTGAAGAAAATAGTCCAGAAGAAACAACGTCGAAAAAAGTGGAATACTGAAATACGGAGGGCTGACGAGTTCCAACAAAACAATCAGAAAAAAGATTACGATAAACTACAAACCACTATCTACGTCCTAAGTTTTCCAATTCTATAACATGAAGACCTCAACTGACAAGAAATAGTAATGTCATTTATAACAATCGGTCATACAAGATAACAATTTATTATTTATGGCAAAATAATAGTACAAGTAAATAGTTACAGCTATTCGGGAAATGAAATAATTTAGACAGACTATCAAGTTGTCGATAAAATCTTGGAAGTTCCCGTTAATGTGTGTCGCTGTAAATGTTCTTTACAAAATAAGGTGAAGAAGGAAACTGAAATCAAATTTTATCAAACTATAGCAGTTCCTGTGCCTCTCTACCGCAGTGCGCCCTGAACATTTTAAGGTAGAGAAATAATTTGAAATGAGACGACCATATGGAAAGTATGGCAGAGCGGTGATTACCACTGCAAGTCCCACATGGAAAAAGAAGTCTTGGAAATCCCAAGGCTGACACACAAAGAGGAACAGGCTTCTCGTCTGATTCCTCAAAGTGAAGATGATGGTGAATATGACAATGTTGAGATGAAATGAAACTTTCTGTGCTATATATTTATAAAAATAAAACGTACTGCATAGAAGGCAAACAATAATACAAAGACATAACTAAATCTCTTGTATAATATCGTCAGTCAGAATCTGACTTTGTCACTCACATGTGGCGTAGCTACCAACAGGTCTTTAAAAAGCATGCTGCCGGACATAATGGACATTTCATGGAAGGCACTATTGTCTATTCTTCTCAACGTTCACATGTAACTGCCATTTTGAAAATGCCACTTTGCGTCAGTTTCGATTTCTCTGGATGGTGCTTCCCAGCGCAGCAGATGGTTGTTGCGTGGTCGCTACAGTTCTACCTCGATCTACCTGCTGACTCAGTCAGATCTCTGGCATAGGTCATCAAGCTTTTCCTCGACTTGTGGCTGAGTTGGTGGTCACATAGCTAAGAGGAGATGTTGTAGCTTTTCCTTAAGGGTCACAATATCACGCCGGATGTTAGGGGAGTTATAAGGTCAATAGGACGTATACCTTTTCTAACGACATTTGTCTTAGGCAGTCGGTGGATAAACGGCAGGTCTCATTGAAGTCTATATCCGTTTAAAATGTCATGATCTGTGCACTACTGGACATGCATACTTGGCTGCAGAGTAACAGAAAACTAAACCGCTGGTTCTCGAGGTTTGTGGCCAGGCATGCTGGATACCAACTGTTAGTTTTAGGATGATATTGAAGTGAGTAAAATAAAGAGTGCAGGGCGGTACGGCAGGTGGAACCGCTAGTACGTAAACTAAGTAAGATGTTTGAGCACCGATTGCGGATGAGTTTAGTCACTCAGTTTTTCGCTTTAGCTAAAGAGTACTCCTCAACTTCTAGGCACCGTACCGTACTAATACATGCTTTATGTAAAACGCCTTTTTAGCTCTTTATGACTTGCCACTGCCAATGTTAAAAAGAATAATGAACAAGGCAAATACTATTGTAAAGTTGCCAAAACGTTTTATAGCAGTAACGTCAGTGTTAGTGATTGAAAATGGAACTAAAAGAAATTGATTGTAATGAGGTAATGTGCGTTCTAGGTACCGAGGTGTATGCAGCATCGCTACACCAACAGGAACTTTAAGACATATAGGGTGGTCGGCCACATTTAAGTTGAACCGGCCCGCAGAAGTCTGAGTTGAAGTAATTTACTGTAGTTAACGAGCAGCAGAAGTACTCTTTATAGAAGATTTTGGAAATGGCATTAACAACGACGAAGTGTTGTGCGCGATTTATCTCACTATGACATGCATAGCATCTCGGCCTGAAGGGCGGTTGGAATAAGATTTGCAGTGTTTCGCTGTACGACATTCAGTGTGAGGGGATTTTATGAGTACACCAGACCTTTTAAATTGTTTCACAGGTGAGAATCAGGTGGAGAGATATTAGTCGGTCTTTGAATCTAGGAGATTTTAGGGCCATTGTTGACTGTATTTTCCTCACAGAAGACCTCATGAACTTTTGATCACGTTACGTGTGCAATGGGTATTATCATTCTATCTTACTGATCATCTTCATGTAGTCGTTCATCTTCCAATAGTTGATGAACCAACCATTACGTTGCTTATATTGAATTCTCTTTAAGTGTCGAAACAACTTTTCTGACAAATTTTAGCTAATCTGTACACGAGTGGACATGAAGTACAGTAAAAGTGGTTAAAAAAGTTTAGCTTAACGTGTAAAAGTTCATGGAGGAACGAGCCGAGGAGCAATTATTAACTATTAACGATTATAGGCCAGTAGCCCCTGCACAGCGAAAACATAGATACATTTTGGTCATGAAGTGATGTGGCGAGATATGAATAGCGGTTAAATTATGTTCTGTGATGAAGTGAAAAAAAAAATTAATTTCTATTTGTTTATGAATGAACCAAGAGCATCTCAGTAAAACAAATGGTGACTGTGAACGTAGGTTCAGTATCCAAAAAATGTAGCACACTTCGCCGGCCGGAGTGACCGTGCGGTTCTAGGCGCTACAGTTTGGAACCGAGCGATAGCTACGGTCGCAGGTTCAAATCCTGCGTCGGGCATGGATGAGTGTGATGTCCTTAGGTTTGTTAGGTTTAATTCGATCTAAGTTCTAGGCGACTAATGACCTCATAAGTCGCATAGTGCTCAGAGCCATTTATAGCACACTTCAGATGAACCGCTTTAAGAAATAGAATCTTATGAAACAAGCTTTGAACGCTATGTTCAGTCAGTATAGCACAAGTGGCTAACAGCTCACGCCAAGAGTTGCGGAATAACAACTGACGATGTAAGCAAAAGATAGAAGTACGACTCGCATCGTATTATAGATCACGCCTCTAGAAATATCTGCTTTTCTGGACTCAAAAGTACAGGAACTATATTTTGCCACTCTTAGTATTTTCTTGTTTCAGATAATTTAATGTTAATCCAGTTATATGTAATCCAGTCAATTAATTTTGAACATTGACTATTACAATTAACCAACAGACAGAACGCACATAGCAAACATTATTACAACTATCTGTGTAAATGTGAGAATACTTACGAACTCTAAGAATCTCCAGCAATCTATCAGACACTCGGGAGATTTAGACCAGTGTTACACTACTCCTATTTGGTCGGGTTTCGACTAACAACAACTAAGACTTCTACGAAGTATCCTCCAGTCTAACTGAGTGCAGAGTGAAATACGTGCATTTGATACTGTGAAGCCGTCCGCTGTGACCTAGCGGCTCTAGGCGTTTCAGCCCGGAACCGCGCTGCTGCTACGGTCGTATGTTCGAATCATGCCTCGGGCATGGATGTGTGTGATTTCCTTAGGTTAGTTACGTTTAAGTAGTTCTAAGTTTAGGGGACTGATGACCGCAGATTTTAAGTCCCATAGTGCTTAGGGTAATTTGATACTATGAACCTCACCTTACCGCAAGGATGTTCAGTTATAATTGGCTCCTCTTAGGGAATTAGTATTCGAATGAAGCTGTGCTAACTTATCCATCGTACACAGTGTTGGGCAGCCAGAAACAGTCTAAAAAGCTTGTAAGGGAGTTGCACACTTGGTTGTGCTGAGAAGCAACTTTTAATAAAAAAAGTCGACATGTTGCGTCATTGAAGGTAGCCAATCAGTTCCTCGCGCGCGCAAATTTAAGCAGCCTGCGAGATACAATGGTGCCAAATGTGTTCTTCATTTGGTTTCCTCAAACCAAACAAGAAATCGCTACAGAAACTGAACATAGAAAGGAAGCAAGGATTAAACCGGAGCCAACATCTGAGCAGTCTCATGCACTAGCATCTACGCTATGAGAGCAGCTGACACTAGCTATACCTGGCAGGCTACTTGAATTTGTGCGCACAGGGAAGTGATCGGCTAACGTCAATGTTAATTAAATCGGACACGGCGCAAGGAATCAAATTTTTCTTAACAGTTGTTACTCAACACAACTTACCCTGTATCACACCTACAAGCTTTTTACACTTTCTGACCAACATCTATATTGTTGAGAGAGAGCGGATGTATGTAATCTATCCATGATAACTGAGCATCGAACTTTATAAAAACTCAAGTAGTAAAAGGTGCAGTGATCAGTAACAAATACAGTTTTTGCACATGCAGATTTCGATCACTGTGTGGCCATCTTCAGAACGGTAAATGTAAGATAACACTTTACAGCTACTTACATATGCACATAGTCCCAACTGGAGGTTCATGCAAAAGCCTGAGAATACACCGAGGACCCTCTTTACAGTCACAGTAGTTAACTATAAACGGAGGCCTCAGTGTAAACTGAACCTTCACATGAATAGTCCAGTTCTATGTGCCTATGTAAGTGGCTTTAATGTTCTGACTTACATTTACAGCACTGAATATGGCCTTACAGTGACAGAAATCTGCATATGCAATAAACATTATTTGCGATCGATTGCTATTACCTTTATTATTTCACATAAATACAGTACTTGGGCTTATTCGTCGACTTAAACCTGATGTAAAGTAATTGTAATAAGAGCCCGCACTCCCGCTAATAGAAGCAGTTCTTTCAATCTGCTGTTGCAGCTGTTTATTACGCATTACCAATTTTCTTGTGTGTGTATCAGTTGCCGTTCTTAATGTCTGAACCAATTTTGTGAGTCTAAGAAGAACCCTAGTGTACAGGAGAAAGTGATGTCTTCGGAACTGACTTAAGAAGCCGAGTGGATTCAGTCACCGAGCAGGAATCCGGTATCAGGAGGAAAGAGACAATTTTCCTTTCCAAAGTGTGTATCACAGTCTTCGGAGTAGGTTCTTCTGGATTCGACAACATTTCGTGAATTCTCGTTTAGGGCATTATCATATACAAACAGGTTGAAGAATCTCAGCGGAAAGTGACTCTGTAGCGACACGCTTCAATTTGTGGCTCCCACAAGCAGGGTGTCTACGCAAGTATTCTACCACGTGGCAGCCATTATACACTCGCAAGTCTTGTAGCGATTTTAAAAAAGTGGGTAAACGTGTAGAACACGAGAAGCACCACAAGGGTATTACATAACCATGAAAGTAAAAGAAAGTAAAAATCTTGCGAAAAGAAAATGCCGCCACTATTTGCGTAACGAACCGGGTGGATAGCTGTCAGTTGTGTACTGTACCCTCTACTGTTCAGATGAAATTTCGTGTATTGTCTTGATTATCGCAGGTATATCATGCAGACGAAATAATCACTGTGTGTGGATTTTTGCAACAGCTCCGTGATCAGGTCACAATCGTGTGGTTGACGTAAAGAAGTTATACATACAAGAATACAGTGGTTTAACTTTAAAAAAGTAATTTGGCTGAAAGCAGAGAAGTACAGTCAACGATCAGGCGGGTATTTTTCCTCTCGTCTAAACAGTCGAGAGAAAAGGATATAATTTACTGGTGAACGGCATAGTTTACGATCTCTAACCTCTTTACACTGAGAACAATACCGACGTTTTCCAGCATGCGTATCGTACTCTTATGTCCACTAACCTTTGAACAGTAACTTCCCACCCCCCCTCCCCATCATCCTCCACCTTCTCCACCTCATTCTCTTTCCATCTCCTCCACACCCTCTCTCTTTTCGTCTCCTCCTGCCCCTCCCTCTGTCCATCTCTATCTATCTCTCTCTCTCTCTCTCTCTCTCTCTCTTCTGGATTCTCCGCTCCCATGATTCTTTCAATCTCCTCTTTTCTGAATCTCCTCCTTCCTCACCCTCCCCTGTCTGAGTCAATCCCCTCCTGCCCCATCTCTTTCTCTCCAGATCTCCATTCCACACCCTTCTCGGTCAATCATCCCCATCCCAGTAGGAAGTAAGTGGTTCCTCTGCCACAGAATTTCTTTCGAGATGGGAAGTTATATGTGTACCACGTTTTATTGAGAATAGTCCTGCGGTTTACGAGGAGATATGGAACTTACATGCATAAATATGTTTTTATAATGTTTATAGTTTCTGGATTCGACATTAATTATTGTCGCAGTCCGCTATAACGTGCAAGGAAGTACAGTATATCGTGTTTACCGTCTATTTCCGAAAGAGTCTGTTTCCTTGCTAGAATTATTTACGAGTTGTAAAGTCTAGACAGAGGTCAGACTGACATTCAATCACACAACCTCTATAAGCTGTATGCTAGATTGGCGGCAGCAAAATAAATTTTTAAAAGTTTCATACGTTCGTGTTGCAACACCTGTTGGTACCTAAACGTACGAGTACAAGTAAACTATCGATCCACCCCTGCTTTGCGCAGGTATCACGGAGTATCTTCAGGCGGATGACATGTGGTAATAAATTACATACAAAAACATTCCACGTGAATTAGCCTAAGTATTGCTGTAAACCGTTTCCCACTCTGTACAGATGTTCCTGAGTTTGCCTTTCGCATAGAAAGAAAACCACTACGTGACGGGAATTATTTTGTCATAGTTTATCTAATTTGCTCTAAATATTTGTAATTATATAGACCTTAGTCATGAATCAATCTATGTACTACTGAAAACAGTATCAAAATCTCGACAGTAGTTTCTGATTTTAGTTCTCACATACGGACAAAAAAACGACGTGACGGGATTTAACTAATCACTGTTCAGCAAATGTGCGCGAAACGTTAATAGATTATATACATAAAACTTCCCTGTGAAACAGTCTATATTAATGAGCACAGTCTACAGTTCTTTTCGAGATTATTCACTCAGAATAAGTAGGCGGCGTACTTTATAAAATGTCTTCGTTGATCCATTATGGATCGTGAGACGACAGCTGATATGAACTTCTTGATGCAATAATTTACTAACAGCCGTATCTATTGTAGAAATTTATTGTATTTTATGAACTTCTGTGTGCTACCAGTTTCGGCATTACATTGATGTCATCTTCAGGCCCCACTCGTCATAGTCGTAAAATCGCTATATACGGAAGGAGCCATATAACTGGAACCGTGAATCAATCAGTCTGCGTCGCCTGGCCACCAAGAACTGTTGCATGACGATTGATTCACGAATCAAGTTATATGGCTCCTTCCGTATATAGCGATTTTACGACTATGACGAGTGGGGCCTGAAGATGGCATCAATGTAATGCCGAAACTGATAGCACATAGAAGTTCATAAAATAAATTTCTACAACACATACGGCTGTTGGTAAATTATAGCGTCAAGAAGTTTATTAAATGTAGTTACCGTCAGCGCTTGTCAAGAAAATACAGTAATTTGCCTTATTGGTTGTGCTCTGGTGAAAATGTCACGAGAAGATCACAAGCGTCTTGGGGTTGATTTGTTTACTGATACTGGAACTGATTTTATATGTGCCACATATTACTTCATGAGGTCATAGACGCTTGTCACGTGAGAAGTACGTGAACTCAGCGTTTTTCGAAAATAAAATTATTTTACAAACAGCAGCTGAGGTGGTAACGTACATTTAGCGATGCGTGTTACACACTACAAGTTTGATTATTTTCTTGCGAGGGAACAAGATAATTTGTATTCGTAAATTCTAACAGTCTGGATACCAATGTTTCGTCTCGCAGCTATCCCTCTTTTCCTATCAAACTACGTGTCTCGATCCAAGTACACATGCTGTACACGGGAAGACTTTTATGTTTTCTTCATTGGATCAGTAGGAAACACGAGACTCACACCTTCTACGGCCGTATAAGTTGTTGCCACCAGGCAGTCGGAGAACCTCAGTAATCCAGATGAAGCGGTGCGTGGGACAAGGGTGTAGGAGATGTGTGTGTGTGTGTGTGTGTGTGTGTGTGTGTGTGTGTAGCCGTGCGCTCAACAGGTCTTCTGAGCAGACAGCCCAAACCAACCCAGGCCAGCCTGGTAATCTGGCGGAACAAATCATCCCCGGAGCGCCTTATCTTTTAATTTATAACGCTTCTTGCCTGCAAGTGGCGCCTAACCAGGGCCATGCGGCCACGCTGGGACGCGGCTCCAAAATTACCAATTCTCTTCTCACGTAGTCTATATATCAGATAGCCATCGCTATGTCCTTCCGCGAGCTTGCGAGCTGCGACGAAATAATTTAATTCTAGCGCAGACTGTCGAGTGTAGATTGAAAAGAAGCGTGAAATAAATCTTTGTGATATCCATGTTGCTACGGATCTTGGAAAGGGAGGAATTAATTTCAATATTAGGAACATCCTCCGTGATCGTTGCACAATGTTTGACGGAGCCTGTTTATTAACGTTTTATACATATGATTATATGGTTTCTGTGTAACAGAACGCTGTTGAGGTATCTAAGACGAAATCCACTTCATTATCTGACGCTACCGCATATTACTCTTATTATTGTTTGAGTTACAGTGTCCACGAAAGGTGCGTTAATTTCAATACGACGTCCTTAACGTCCCGGTATTATAATTGTCATGTAAAAGAAGTCAAACATGATTCTGTTGTTTATACATTTATGCTGTTGTTGCGAGGAGGAAATTTGTTACGTGTCATGTAAATGAATTTAAACGTGTTTCTGTCGTGTATACATTTATGTTGTTGTCGCAAGGAGGAAGTTTGTTATCATCATGTTTTTCTTCCATGGAAAAGATCAGCATTTTACCACTGCCTACAATCTAATGTTATTTCTCATATTGTTCTTCCAGCAGGTCGTCTCGAGCGTATAAGCTACTCAACATCTTTGAGTGGAGAGGAACACCATAATTTTTTTCCATGTTTATCAGCCTGTCATGAAGTTATTTACTAATCCGAAGAAGAATTCGTCAGACATTCATATAATCGTTACGTTCTGTGGATGGAAATTTCTAGAAATTGGTGGTAAGGTCTTATGGGACGAAACTGCTGACGTCATCGGTCCCTAAGATTGCGCACTACTTAATCTAACTTAAACTTAGGACAACACACGTGAGGGAGGGGGGGGGGGGTGCGGGGGGGGGGGGGAGGAGGTGGATGTTTGGGAGAACAGCGCTGACCATGACCCGTGAAAGTTGCCTCCACCTTAGACCGCGCGGCTACCGCGCACGGCATTCTGTGGATGAAAGAGCAATCCAGTGGCCAAAACACACCTAAATAACTTTAGATGGAAAAAATGCCCCGTTGCGTCGAGCGGAGCTTCGAATTTAACACGTTCCGACAACTGCTAGGTGTTCGATAATCGCACGTACCCTGAATTTCCACACCGTGAACCCATCGGAATGTTTTGAGAAGGTCACTGTAAATATCGCTAACACTAAAGAGTTCTCTGAAGAGTTGAATAAAACTAAAATCATATAACAGTTCTATACCTTTTATGGTACTGGGTTGTCACATTAGTTCGCTCGCTTTTCATTACAGTGCAATCACAAAGAACGCCTGGGAACACACCTCCCGGCAGCACAGCTACGACAGAGGGGTTGCCGGCCTGTCTGCTTACACACTTCAAACACAAGGTCGTGCACTATTGATAAGGACGATCGGTTCTGTGAACAAACGTTTTTCTTTTTTTCCTGTAGTATGCACACTATATTGCCACTCGTCGCTTATAAATGCTATTCTTCCAAACTGTGATGGTTTTCAGGTTGATGAACTCTTCAAGGTTCAATCGGCAGTCCTCCAATGGAAAAATTCTGGAGGGAATGGAATAGATGGAAGAGGCAAAGTATACGAATACGACATTGAGGGTAGCATTTCCCACTCCGTAGCTTTTGTTGAGTGACCATAGAGGTACGTGGTATGGCGCTGTAGTGGTGAAGACCACATCGTGCCCCAAATCCGGTCATTTCTCATCAGTGGCTGCCTTGAGACGTTCCAAGCGCGAACAGTATTTCTCGGAAATGATGGTCTCATTCGGAAGAAGTTCGTAATACAGGACGTCTTTGGAATCCCACCAGATGCTTAGCAGAAAATTTCTGGGATGCAATCCTGGTTTAGGGACCACAGTGGTGGCTGCCCTGCATTGCGCCCGATTTACTCTTCCGGACGTTGTAGACGATCTACAGTTACAGCCGTTCCAGAAACCGAGCATTCTGACTGCATCTCAATAAAGAGTCACAGGTGGATTCGGGCTGAATCAAATTCGTCTCACCCAGTTCATCAGGTAGACATATATCGAGAAAGCCCAGCTGCAGTAGCACGGCGACATTGAGACACAATGCCAACGCCCACGTTCTCATTCTTGGACTGTTGACTACAATTTCCTCAGCCGTTCCACGTCTGTACCAGCTGGCCGTCCAGATCGCCTTTTTTCTGTTAGGGCGAAATTCCCGGCTCGAAATCAAACCACTTTTGACATGCTCGAGCCTTACTGAGTTGTCCCCGTATAGAGCACAAATCATGAGCCGACATCGTGAGTCGATTTTCTGCTAACGATAGTAAAAGATCATAAGATGTTGGAAATGTTCCTCCTTGCTTTCAATAGCTTGTTATACTTCCATAATTTCACGATTTTAGTATTTTAAGATAACTTAATTTTAGCTGCTTCATGTAATGTCCCATGTTTACGATTGCACTTTTATTTTGAGTCATCAGTCTTGTGAACGGATTGATCTGGCCCGGTACGTATTATTCTCCTCTGCCAATCTCTGCCTCTCAAAGTAGCTCTTGCAACATACTCCCTCAATTATTTTCAGGATGTATTCAACATTGGTTTTCCTGTACCACGTTTACCCTCCGCACCTCCCTCTAGTAACGGAAGTTAAGTTAGTTATTGCCATAACAGATATCCTACCATCCTGTCCCTTCATCTTGTTAGTGTTTTCCAAATATTTCTTTCCCCGACGATTCTCCAGGAAACCTCCTCATTCCTTACCTTATCAGTCCACTTGATTTTTAACATTGTTCTGTAGCACTACATCTCAAAGGCTTCGATTCTCTTCCTTTGCGGTTTCCCAATGACCGTATTTCATTACCGTACAATGCTGTGCTCCAAACGTGCATTGTCAGAAATTTCTTCTTCTGATTAAGCTTGTATAAGCCTGTGTCTGCTTAAGTAGACTTCTCTTGACCAGGACTGACGTTGTCGCCAGAGCTTCTCTATTTTGATGTTCTCTTTGCTCTGTCCGTCGTGTGTTATTTAGCTACATAGGCAGCAGAATTCCTTAACTTATCTATTTCGTGTTTACCAACCCTGATAAACTTTTCGCTGTTCTCATTTCTGCTACTTCTCATTACTTTCGTGTTTCTTCGATTTTCTCACAGTCTCTATTCTGCACTCATTATACTGTTCGTTCGATTCAGCAAATCCTGTATCCGTTCTTCACTTTCACTAACAATAGGAATGTCATCAGCGATTCTGATTATTGATTTCCTTTCACCTTAAATTTTAATCCTATTCTTGAACCTTGGTTGTATTTCCGTCACTGCTTCTTCGATGTATAGATTGAACAGCAGGGGCGAGAGACTGCATCCCTGTCTTGCACCCTTTTTAATCCGAGCACTTCGTTCTTTGTCTTCCACTCTTAATGTTCCCTCTTGGCTTTTGTACATATTGTATATTACTCGTCTTTCCATATCGCTTACTCGCGTTTTTCTAAGAATTTATAACATTTTGCGCCATTTCAAACTGTCGAATGCTCTTTCCAGATCTTCAAATCCTATGAACATGTCTTGATTTTTTTTTATTCTTGCTTCCATTACCAACCGCAACGTCAGAATTACCTCTCTGGTGCCCCCACATTCCCCAAAGCCAAACTGATCGTCATCTAGCACATCTTCTATTTTTTTCTATTATTCTCCATATTATTCTTATCAGCAACTGTCATGCATGAGCGGTTTAGCTGATCGTGCGTATTCTCGCACTTGTCCGCCATTGCAATCTCTGCGGTCGTGTGGATGGTGTTCTTCTGAAAGTGAACTGGAAACTAGAACCAGAGAATAGTTTTGGCGGTGGGAAGACGGAGAAACTGAAAGATCTCTTGCTTAGCGCTAGGCTCATTTCCTTCCACAGCCATATTTCTATATTTTACAATAAAGGGGATGTGCTATGAGCCATTTCGAGCTGTTGAGCCTGCTCAATGATGACGAAAAGGTCGAAACTAATGTAATACCTCTAATTACTTATCTGCCACTACTTACATATATCTTTTGTCGTCCTGTGGCATTCTGGCTGGCGCCTACGAGGCAGCCTCACGCCGTACAGCCCGGTACTGTGGGTTGTTCCAACTAGGCGCCTGCCGCTCTGCCGCAGCCCAATATGCCGACACGGTAACTCAGCGTGTTCGGTCAGAGGGTTAGCTGCCCTCTGTAATAAAAATCTGAGTTAATAGATCAACACCGAACTGAAACTGGTGTCTTGCGACGACACAACGAACAAAAACGAACAAAATGAGATTAATAAAAAAAAAAGAAAAACAAATGTGCCGATGACAGCCGCTGCAATATCTGGATGCGCCACATGTGCCGGATACCGTCTGGAGCCCCGTGACACAGGAATCACTTCCTCGCCAGTCAGTGCGAATTCCAGTTTCGACATCGACTTTTCGACTCAACATCGGAAGTACGGTCATAGCGCAGCGCTCGGTAGTAGAACCATTGTCTGCGCCAGTGCAGCCTACACCAACCGCGCCTTCGGTAGTGTTTCCCGACATTTACATATTTTACCTTCATTACTTGTGACAGACTTTCATCAGAACGGGACGATGTATATGTTGCCTTTAGACGGAAGCTGCTTCTTTTGCTAACGTTATTATGTGCTTTTTGTGTTAGTTATGAGGTTCTATTGTTTTTCTGTACCTGTGCACTTTTCTTTTATAGAGTGTGTGTCACCCACAACGGAAGGCAACGTTTCCCTGTCCCTCAGATCGCAACATTCCGTTTTACATGGAAAATTGGCCGCCAGATTATGTTAGTCTGCTTCAGGAAAGTGGTGGCATCGTCAGACAAGTGCTAAATATTTACCTGTGGTTTTTTCTATAACAATAAAATATGCGAGATTTGATTAACACAAATAACGAGCCCTAAAGCGGTAATTGTATTACGAAAATTTGTCGTAATTTCCTATGGGACCAAACTCCTACGTTCATCGGTCCCTAGGCTTACACACTACTTAATCTAACTTAAAATAATTCATCGCTAAGGACAACACACACACCCTGGCCAGAAGGAGGACTCGAATCTATGACGGGGACAGCCGGACGAACCATGACAAGGCGCCCTAGACCGTACGGCTACCCCGCGCGGCTCGTATTAACAACTGACCTATTTATTTAGAGGTAAAATTACAACTGAGAATATGGTGTAATGGTGCTGAAATTTATACGCCGTGCAGTAAAATTAACGTAACCACCGCCTATGTTCGACGTGAATATGCAATAACCACTCAGCGATAGCAAGTGGCTGGACTAGAAGTGGATGATGCAAAACACTTGTCCGGGGACGCGGAAAACAATGCAGTCGTTATTGTAATGTGGAAACGGAGCGATTTATCTGACGTCCAAAAAGATGTGCTCATTGGATTTTGAACCAAGGGCGGAAGTATTTCCAAAATACCAAAGATTGTAAACTGTTTGCGTGCCGCTGTATTTAAAATGTATCGTGCACTGCAAAACGGCGCTATCCAAAACTTGCGGTGGGGCAACTATGGGTGCATCACGAGTCATAGTCTCAGTGGTGAACGACGGCTGCAGACAGGTGTGACGGCAGATAGACAGGCAACTATTGAGCAACTGACCGCCAAGATAAAACAAAGGGGCTACCAAGAATGTCTCCTCGACGACCGTTCATAGCACGTTGCTGCTTATGGACCTCAGCCTGCTTCATGCTCCCACGCTGACTGCTGCTCATCGGCGACTAAGGCCGGCATTTTCACTGCAGTACCGCAACTGAAAGAACAGTGATGACGACAGATGGTCTTTTCAAGGAATTCCACATTTTATGCTCTGTCGGCGTGAAACGTCTGGAAGGAAAGAGAAGGGTTCATGGTGGAGGAGGGAGTATTATGGTTGGAGGAGGTTTCCATGGCATTACCTTAGTGACACAGTCATTCTAAAAGGCGTAATGAACCACCACATGTATGAATCAACCCTTGGGGGACATGTTTACCCTTACATGCGTTTAGATTTTTCCTCGGCACACATGGCAGCTTCTAACAGGACACTGTAACGTGTCACATAGAGCACATGGTTCGTCCGTGTTTCGAAGAGCAGCAAGATGAGCTTACCGTATTCGAAAAATGGTTCAAATGTCTCTGAGCACTATAGAACGTAACATCTGAGGTCACCAGTCCTCTAGACCTTAGAACTACTTGAACCTAACTAACCTAAGGACGTCACACTCACCCACGCCCAAGGCAGGATTCGAACCTGCGACCGTAGCGGTCGCCCCGTTCCGGAATGAAGTGCCTAAAACTGCTCGGCCACCGCGGCCGGCTTTACCGTACTCCTCTTGCCACCAGACTCCCCAGATTTAAACCCTGTCGAGAATCTATGGGACCACCTGGACTCGACAACTGTCTGCAGCCGTCGTTCACCACTGACATCTATGGCTCGTGATGCACCATGGTTGCCTCAACGCTGGTATTGGATAGCGCCGATCTATCATACACGATGCATTTAAAGTACAGCGGCACGCGAACAGTTTACAAAGTTAGGAATTTAGGAAATGCTTCCGCTTTTGGCCCAAAAGCCAATGAGCACATCTTTTTGGACGTCGCATAAATCGCTCCGTTTCCACATTACCATAACGACTGTACTGTTTTCCGCGTCCCCGGACAAGTGTTTTGCATCGTCCACTGCTAGTACTTCCACTTGCTATCGCTGAGTGGTTATTGCATATTCACTTCGAACATATTCGGTGGTTGCATTAATGTTATTGGATGATGTATAAATTTCAACGACACTACACTATTTTCTCAGTTGTAACTTTACCTCTGAATAAATAGGTGAGTTCTTAATACAAACCACGCTGGGTAGCAGTGCAGTTTGAGTTGCCTTGTCACGGTTCGTGCCGCTGCCCCGTCGGAGATTCGAGTCCTCCCTCGGGCATAGGTGTGTGTGTGTTGTCCTTAGCGTTAAATTAAGTTAGAGTAAGTAGTGTCTAAGCGTAGGAACCAAAGACCTGAAGCAGACAAACATAATCTGGTGGCCATTTTTCAAAGTAAAACTGAATGTTGCGATCTGTGGGTCAGGGGGGGTAGCCTTCCGTTGTGGGTGACACACACTCTATAAAAGAAAAGTGCACAGGTACAGAAAAGCAATAGAACCTTATAACTAATACAAAAAGTATACAATAACGTTAGCAAAAGAAGCAACTTATGAGTAAAG